>NW_027273885.1:5025000-7572500 GCF_046630095.1 Trachinotus anak | reverse complement strand
TGTGAGGAAAACAAAGTGTTGGCAGCTGACAGCAAATGGGGTGAAATCCTGGCCGCAAAAGGCCATGTTCCTGTCATTTAGAAAAGTAAATAAATAAAATAGGAACATGCAGAATATTCCGATTTTCTGTATAGATGGATAGATAGATAGATAGACAGATAGACCGTGTTCACACTTGACTTTAAGATCTGATCACACCAATCACAAGTACAGGACTGAATCCAACAGAGATGCATTGAGGATGCATTGAGATCCGATCACTCAGATCACATTCAAAGGTGGCCTTGGCTGCATATGATCACGCTTTCATTTGGTAGTGTGAATGTGATTGTGTCCTAGTCCAAATTTAATAACAAATAACAATTTAATAACAAATTGAAATTTCGAAAAAACCTATAGAGATATAACACGAGTGTGTCAAACATCTGAGGTGATTTGGTTGGCCTGGAACACATCAAGGAATAGAACCAGTCTGTGTTGTTTTGATTTCTTCTTCTTTTAATTTCCAGTAGACTAGACATGAGAAGTGCCTTGCTCCCTACCACCGGTTATGAACATTAACAACATATGGACTTTGCAAATGGAAATGATGCACATGCCAAGGAGGTTATGTTTTCACCCATGTCTGTTTATCTGTCAAAAGGATTATGCAAAAAGGACTGCACTGATTTGCTCTGAGCCGGGAAGAACCCATTAAACTCTGAAGCAGATCTGGATAATTTAAAGATAATGATAATAATAATAATAAATTTTATTTATAGAGCACTTTTCATACTAGAGATGTAGTTCAAAGTGCTTTACAATAAGATTTACCAGGAATTGGATTTTTTTTTTTTTTTTTTTTGGCTGAAGTGTGGCTTATGTTGTGTGACATTGGCCTTGGCGGAGGTCTGCGCTCTCTAAGTGCCCTTGTAGTTAGGATATAGAGCAGGTAAGTGAGATCGTGCTGGCTTAGTGTGTACTTAGAGTTGTCCACTTATGATTTGATCACCCAGGACACATGCTAATGCCAGGTATGAATAGAGAAACAGATGGATAGATTTTAACCATGTCTCCCCATAAAAAACTCCCTCATTTAACTAATATTTGAGACATTTAGATCACTATGAATCACTTGTGCATTGCCAGCCTCTTGTTTATTCACGGTAATGTACATGCAGAATTACAATGAGCTTTTAAAGATGTAACTCCTTTACTCCATTACTCCATTAAGCTCTACTCCTTAGACTTTGCAAACTATAGAGGCTTTTCATGACTCAATAGTTGGAGGGCAAATTAACTGGGGCGATGACTCCTGGCACAGTGTAATCCAGTGTTGCTTGCTCTTATAGGTACAGTTCATATTCTCACTCACCCCAGCTCTCTCTTTCTCCATGTCTCTCAGAAGTGTTAAATGTTTTATTAAGATTAGATTATGGAATGGATATGATACAATTAACTGTTGCACCCTACCCACAGCTACAAGTGAAACTTGTAGCTGTGGGTAGAGGTGCAACAGCAGCTTATTAGCATTATCATTCACTTGTTGAGTCATTCTGCATTATACAAACATTTGCAGTGCTCATTAACTTTAATGTGATATGTCTGACAGACATTCCAATGATTACCAATACCCTCATGCAGGAGGAAGAGTTGATTATATTCAAATGTTCTATTATCACTAAATCCACTTTGAATGCATGGTTTTGCACTTCTGATATAGTTACATTTCCACCAGAGAAACTTCAGTCACACTGCAGATCTTCCAGCTCTGACCAACAAGGAGATGGGACGTCATAAGGAAAATGACATTACGACATTCTTGCAGTCTATTGGGGAGAATTGCATTTCCTCAGATAATTCACATATATCAATGAATTCATCTGCATAATTAAAAATAGAAATAAGAAGTGTTATAATTTATTTTGTGTGTGCCATCGTTGTCACTTACTGGTTCCTATAGGACTCCTCTGATGTGTCATTCAGCGAAAACACTGGCACAGGGCTGCTGCATTTCAGCTATTAACATGTATATATATATATGTATATATATACAAACAAACTAAAAATCAATCACACAAATAAGATCTTGCACAGGGTTTTTATGTAATGACGGAAAATAAACTACATACAGAAATTCATCCGTGAGTGAAGCTTTAATGGATACTGGTACTCAGCTCATACAAGATAACACCACCATAAAACACTGCACCACAGTCCTATGGATCCTAATTTAAAATACATTATTTGACTGCTAAAATTGCTTTGGGATATTAAAACAGCTCACATCTTTGCCCTACTCTTAGGTTACATGGTGACCTTTCGTGCCTTATGAATGAGAGCTATTGATAACCTTGGAAACACTGCAGTCATCAAGAAAGAAATCAATGTCTGATTTAAGCGTGGGATTATAGGTGATTAGCATCCATTGAACCAGTGCAGGTTGATTAAAACGATTTGTGTTGAGGACTCCTAACAAGCTGTTAGGTTGCCCCTTTGCTTTATAGCAGAGCTAAATCCGTTCATTCCACATGTACAGTATACAGTACCTCTAGAGCCAGGCCAGAAAAAGGCCAGACATTAGGACATAAATAGTTAAAGAAAATGAAATTAAAGCAAAAAATAAGACTTTTTAAGGTCTGTATTTCTCCTGAGAGGACCCACTGTCTCACTTTTGAAAAAAACTCCCTTTTCTGCACTCTAAAGGCTGACAGATGTGTGTGTTGGATGCTGGAAGTGCAAACAACACACCAGCAGGTTATTCACATTTGCAGGATGTCTTTCCACTGATAGAAACCTTGTGCTTTTAAATCTTTCATGAACCAAATCTAAAAACAGT
The DNA here is from genome assembly GCF_046630095.1 of Trachinotus anak. Lineage (NCBI taxonomy): Eukaryota > Metazoa > Chordata > Actinopteri > Carangiformes > Carangidae > Trachinotus > Trachinotus anak. Next base: position 7,569,682 of record NW_027273885.1, on the reverse strand, counting down.
TTCCTTTTTTTTTTCCATTATATCATCTATGAAACCTTTCACAGCGTTTCTTGATGTTGCACAAATTCACAGTGACTAAAAAAACAATTTGGTAAGGCTATCAAGGAGCTTGCCATGACACTATCTCAGTGCACAAAGTGTGTGTGTGTGTGTGTGTGTGTGTGTGTGTCTACAGTCCCTTTAAGGCACAAACATAATATAGTGGCCTGTTATCCATCACAACTTGCTGACAGAGCCTCAGAGGAAGAGTGTTTTCAAAGTTGACAAGTGAAAGGCGGTATTCTCACTGGTGCCTCAGCTTAACTTCAGGGGGTAAATGGAGCTTCTTAGAGAATGTGGTTTTGTCTGTGTGAGACTGTGAGTGTGTAGTGTATATACAACAAAGTGAGGAGTGTATTGATAGATTGACCCATTCACTGGACAGTTAGAAACAGCAGAGTGTCTGCTCCAGGCAGTTCCCTCCCGCTGTTTATCCACTTCCCTATGAAACATCCTCTCCTCTCCTCCCCTCTCCTCTCCTCTCCTCTCCTACCACAGTCTCCTCTCACAATCTCCTCTGGGCTTTAAACAGACTCTGCCTTGAGGTGCACTTGTTGGTATTGGATGCTTGCCTCTGGGCATAGCTTTGGAAGAGAAAGTGGCTGCATGATGTTCTCAGGTTTCCAATAAAACAAGCGAGTACAGAGGCAGGAATGGGTTTCCTCTCGCTTCTGAGAGAAGAATGTCTAAATCTGTGCTGACACAAGATGCTGTCTGAAATTGGAAAACAACAGAAAGAAGTTGGATTATTGGTAGGAACTAGGATTTGAGGTTACAGCTGCAGAGTCCTCAATATAGGCGACAAAACTTATTTTGCTTTCTCAAATAACCAAAAAATTACATATTTTTTTCTTTTTTTTTTTTTTAAATCAGTGGAACTTTTACCTGGAACACCACACACACACACACACACACACATTTTAGAGAGGACATAACCCTAGAGTAAAGTATTTGGTAAAGTGAGGTGTACAGATCGTCAGGGGACAGATAGAGACACAGGAATATGTCAGCACTTTAGCTGTGACGTTGCAACTACTTGGATGCACTCGGTTGGTCATCCTATGTCTTTGTGTAACGGTTCATGGCAGACACTGACCTGCCAGGCTGTAAGAGGCCACAGTTTGCCACATCAGTGCTGTTCCCAACTGTCCCTTAGGAGTCCTCACAGTCTCTGCGCTACATTGTGTACAAGCTCCCAGCTGTACTTCCCTCACTGTAGTTGCACAGACCAACTGTAATTTTATTTTTTCGGATACATGAGCACGTCACATAGCCTGCAAGTTTCAGGTCAGAGTGTTGTGTGCGTAGTGCCTGTGTGCCAGATACACGCTATATTTCATATTTGCTGTATGTCTGAGCAAGAGTGTAATTTCAGCTGGAGGTGGGGGAGACGTGTCCCCCTTACTTTTCAAAATCCTATTTTTTTTTTAAATTTTATTCTTTTTTAATGGAAGTCTTCATGAACATTCAAATCTTTCTGCCCAGCCACCATAGTCCTGATAAGAGAAGTTGATGCAGAGCGTGGGTTTTGCTTCTCAGGCTACATACAGACTAACCTGCCTTCCTGGTTAAGGTTGTTATGCATCCACATTGGTGGTGAATCTGAATTTGTCAACACACCATCATCACATCTGACTTTGTCCTTCTCCTCCTGGCCTCATAACACTGGCTTTAGGGCACAGGGTTTTTTTTTTTTAGGGGATGGGAATATACTGTTATTATCTCCCAAATGACATTAAACCAAAAGCCGAACTACTCTAAAAAGAGTTGTACAAGTGTATGGGGAGAGCTGAAACTGTATTTGGTAATTCAATAATGTACTTATGTCTAATTCTATGGTTTTCAGTAATGTGTCAATAACCACTATTGCAGAGGGAAGTTTCTGCAAAGATTGAATACACAAGATTAACCTGTGGCAGCATTCTCATACAAATGGGGTCAAACTTGTTTTGAATGTGCACCTTCAGTAAATTTGCTTCATACACACACAAGTCTGAAAGAGGCCAGAGCCTGAGCAGCAATTGGACTGACCCACTCAGACTCAGGTGTGAAGAGGTGGAGAGTGTAGCTGCTCTCAAACAGGCACTGATTGAAGTCAAGGAGCAAGGGTTTCTTTCTTTGTCCCCCTTCTTCACTCTGGTTGCATTTTGCCTGCTCCTCACTGTGAACCTCTCTCGACATAATGTTGCATTAAGAATTAGAATTTGACATTTTTTGGCTCCACTTTCCTTTTACCTCTTCCTGTTTCACTTGTCCCGTTTAAAAGAAACACAGATGGAAGACACAGTAGAAAATCCCTTTTTCCTGTTGGAAAATATAGGTGCCAGGTTTTGACAAATGCATGGAATAATAAAGTCAAATTCTGCTTCATTGATTTTTATACTGTCCATCTTGAGTCCAACAATGTTATGGGAGTTACAAATGCAGATGCCTCCATACAGGACACAGGAGGTCACTGAATTATGCTGGCCTTTAGCCTACAGTCATCAGATCTCAACCAAGCTGAAACTGAGGACTTTTGGTTGTAATCTTTGACACTATCAGAATAACATTGCAGGTCAATGTAATTTGATATAATTTGTTGGACATAAATATATTTGATAGAGCAAATGAGCAACTCAATCTGCCATCGTATTGTATGGTCATTTGCCTGGATTTTATCCTGCAGAGAGTTGGAAATCACCCACTGTCTGTTACCTCTGGAATATAGCCTCTTTCTCTTATAAAGGGTCTATTTGTAAGTTTTCTCTGCCACCAAATGCGGTTTCATTGCCGGGAGTGTGTGGTGGTGATTGTCTAGGCCATTTTTGCGTTGACAAGACAAGCAGTTATAATACACGCTCGAAGCAGCGCTACATCCTCAGGGCAGGTTGGAGGCTACAGTGAGTCGCTATCGGAAGTTGACAAGACGGGCTGGGGCTAGCTGGTTAGCGTGCTAACTTCAGTAGAAGAAAAGACGTGGGACGAGAGTTAACATTGGTGTTGTTTTCCACAGCTGGAGACAGTTCTTGGCGACTAAAGGAATGATGTTTGATTATGTAGCAATAGTAAAATGTACAAATAGCTTAACTTAAACAGATATTATGCTTACGGTTTTGGCAGTCATTTATAATTTATACTTCCTCGTCCACCATGTGCATGATCTCACTTTCTCTGTCTGCGTCATCCTCTCAGTGCAATTTGCAAAGAGCAAGAGGCGGAGAGGACTCCAACTCTCCAGCAGCTGTCATCTGCCACTCAGATCACAGCCCTCCTAAAACAAAAAGAAAGAATAAAACAAATGGCTGTGTTTCAAACAAGCAACAAATCTCACTTATTCTATATAAAGCAACCTTTTTTTCTCTTTTTTCTTTTTTTTTTGTTCCTTTGTCCTGTCTTTTCCGTTTTTGTCATTTTGAATTGCAGCTCTGACAGAAGTGAAATCATCAGGTTGCCAAGTTGGCTGGACATGGACAGCATGGGGTGCTTTGATCTGGATTTTCTTTCATAGGCACACACATATGGTCACACACACATACGCGGTGCACAAGCCACGGACCAGCTCAGATGAAACAGTTTTTGAGTTTGAGATTTTCAGTGTTATGGCTGGTGACAGCCACACACATGATAGGGGTGCAGAGAACTAGGATGTATGCCAGTCTGATCACAGAATGATTTTTTTGTGCTCATGCTGCTACTCAGTTAAGCAGCAGTGCCCTAAAATGCACCTCTTTTAGCTTTCTGGCTCCACTGATGCACAACATCCTTTATGCTTTCACTGCAACACTTTACACATAGTTATAGATATAAAGGCTGCAATAATATGGGCAGATAAGCAACTTCATGCATGACCATGCGAAGCAATGCTCGGTTGAAGGTTAGAAGAGGGAGCTGGGGGTTTTGTTCATGGCTCACCGTGTGTGCATGTGTGAATATGAAGGTGTGTGTGTGTTATCCTACAGTGCAGAGCATTCCTCGAGATATTTTATATAGTGATGCCCTCAGTCAACTTGCTTGTTTAAATAAAGGTTTCAAGGTCTCAGAATTCAGCTCTTTGTAATTCAAGGCCTATGCGTTGGATGGATTAATTGCCTAACTGATATGTTAATCTAGATAATCCTAAAAGTCAATTGAGGTAATATGGCCCTTGTTTGCCTTTTATGTAACCTAGTTACTGTTGTTTATGTAAGCATGGCAGCTGTGTATGTGTTTAGTCATGAGTGAACCCTGCCTCTGTGCAGATGGTGCATTCAGTTGTTTTCAGGTGCTTGATATTCCAGGTGTTCTAAGCCTACACAAAGACAAATTCCCATGGATTGCATGGCTTTATTATGGGTAGTGCAGTGCAATCTTAAAGCTCATACCATATAATTAACATGAAAATTAAAAATTTATTTTTTTTATTTTTTTGCAGACTTGTCTTTCATCTATGTCATTTAAGGATTCTCATACATTATTGTGTCACAAACCCTTGGAGATACATTATTCTATTTTTTTTCATGCCATGCCAAATTATCCCTTGGCTAAGATCTTACATCACAGACAACAGCATAGGCAACATCCCGCCATTGTTTTAATAAAACCCACTGAAAAACAACCATCAATCAGGCCCTTATACATTAACATAAATATGCTTCTACAGTTTCAACTCTGAAATGCCTGGTTTGGATGCCAATTAATCTATGATACCTAGCCAAATAGCTTTACCAATAGCCAGCCACCACATAGAGCCATTCCAATGACAAATGTCCAGCATCGGGTAATTTATGTGTGGAGGCCAGCATCAGACTGTCAGGCCCATTCTGCTGCATCGTCTCCACAACGTCCTGCTAGGGTCATTTAGTATTTATCGCCTGACCTGGCTCCTTTATGGCTGCACTCTGCTTAATGGACCAAAAGAGAGCTGCAGCTCAGTTAACCCCACCCTACACCCCCGCCCCTAAAATGATGCATATTATGATTCTGCTCAGGTACTGTGAAATTCAGACTAATAATTTTACAACCTGGGATTCTGAGTTATCCAAATTCATTTAAAGATTTGTGGACCACCCACCTAGGTGTTTACCCTGGTTGTAGGGCTTCTCAGAACTGTGTAGGTGAGCACAGATTAAATTTGATTGATCATTGATCATTGACCCTGCTTGTTGGCATGGTTGTACTTGTTATGGAGGGACAACTTACAGTGTAAACACTATCATTACTACAAGGAATTTGGTGGCGTCGCGTTTCCCAGCATAGCACCAGGCTACAGCCTCAGCAGAGGTCTAATCAGCCTGCTGACAAAAACTGTGTGGGTGTGCAGGACCACTCCCTCTATATCATAACAATGCAATGGCCCCACAAAATACAGCCTCCAGAATAACAATAATAAAGTTGAATCAGCACAACACAAAGAGAACATTATAACCTTCATGAGGGTAGGATTTATTTCAGGACTGTTGTATTAAGCTCTAACGCAGTTCAAATTCAGATATTAAGGTTACAATTTCAAATCACAATAGCATAATCTTTTTTTCCTCATTGTCTGATTGTCTAATCCTGTTTTGAAATTCCACTGAGCAATACAAGCATTATTATACTTTTAAAAAATTGTATTTACTGTCACTGTGCTTTTCAGCTGGCGAAGGGCCTGATATGACAAAATAAGACATATGAATTCAACTGTGTTTTAAAAATATATCGTGTCCTATGTGTCTAGGGAGAAAACATATATTAACATGCGCTTTTGCACCCAAAAGCTTTGCACATTTCAAACTCTTGCTTCAGATGGAGTACAGAATATATATATTTTTTTTTTCTTAAATAAATTCACATCATATTCCAGTGTAAAAAAATTCAAATCCAACACGTGCCTAAAGCATGCTGCTACTCAATAAAGATATAGCCCCGTGGTTAAAATTACTAGGTGATGGCCCTGTGACTAACACCACCCCACCCCCACACACTGCATCTACGATCCTCTTTTGACTCCTGAAGAAAGTGTTGCCATCAGGCTTCCAGTCACCATGATGTATTTATCTCTGGCTCTCCACTCATGACTGATGCTTTTCCATTAGCATGGTGCAGGGAGACAGGAGAGGATTTTAAATCACAAGTGCTAGCTTGAATGACCAATATCTGAATAAATCCCCCCCCCCCCCCCCCCCCCCCCCCCCCACACACACACACACACACACACACACACACACACACACACCCCAACCAAATCCACCCCCTTCCCATCTCTCCTGCTCTCCACTTTCCCCACATCTCTGTTACTTATCCATCCCTTCATTTTCATGACCCTCCTCTCCTCTATCTCTTTATCAACCCTGTTGCAGCCCTCACTCTGTCTCCCCTGCGCCATCCTGCCCTCTGTCTAGCCTAAACAGTGCCTGCTCAGTGCCTTGATAATCCCCTGAGCTCTCTTCTAAATGGCTGACTAGTCCAGCACTGTACCCTGAAAGACTTAGCATTATTGAATGAAGTGTGGTAAACGCCGTCGCTGGGGAAAATTAATGCCATATCGTATCACTCTCGCCCTTCATCTCCTCCCATGTGTTCAGGCTGACTATTGTCTTTATTGAAGGATTGAAGGTGAAGACTGATATTCCTTATTTCTATTCATCTGCCAGTGGGGCCGGCCGAGTGTAGTCAAACGCAATACAGAGCTGTCACTTTTGATCAGCATGATAGAGATGGTTCAGAGCTTTTTTTTGGCTTGTGTGTGCTCTCTCTTCAAATGACACTTTATGGAAAGTCATTTCCATTCATTTTGTGTTTGCCAGGCATTTAAGATGGGGAGTGAGACTTCACAGGAGCACTAATAACAACCACAAAGAACGGGAACATTCATTGTGAAGAACCAAGATGAAAGGATGTTAAATAAAAATTAATCATTACATCCTGCAAGGTGCACCAATACAGTCCTTTGATGATTCACATTAAAGAACACACTTCATGAACAGTAAGCCTTTCTTTTTATGACACATCTTGTCCACAAAACAACATTTGAATTCATTTAATAGCTGTATTAGCCATTCTACAGTTTTATAATGGGTTTTCAGGAAAAGGAAACACATCCTTAAAAGGGTGCTTTCTAAAATGTTCTAAAAAATTGTTTTGTTTTGTTTTTTTTTTAAATGCCACAGACAAACAAAGTATAAACTTTACATCACCAAAATGTTTCCCTCTGGGACAATGTCTTTTTTTATTCACTGGAATTAAAGCCCACAAGTGTCCATTCAATGGCCACACACTGCTTTCATTCATTATTTGGCATAATACACAAAATTTATTGTGTATAGGAGCTGTTCAGAAAGTTCAGGACAAAAGAGAATAGTAAGAAGTAAATGTGTGGTAAAACTTTTCATTCTTCCTCTGTTCAGTGAATTTTCACACCAGTCAATGACTTCCCAGGTCAGAACAGAGAGTTGAAAATAAAACACCTTTGACAATTGCACATTGCAACATCGCCAGTTAAATGGAGAATGAGTAGAGCCCTTACCTACCCAGCCCATGTGTGCTTTCAGTCTCCATGCTAATTTATCTCCTACTGAAGAATCCTGCAGATTTGTTCGAGCCAAGTTAGGTCTTGTTAGGGAAATAAATGAGACTCCAGTCACCAGTAACTATGGGAACAAGCCCACGTGTTACAGCAGGCACCACATCAGCTGAGTCTAAGCAGCTCATCAATGAGAAGAGGAAAGGACCTGGAAGACTTGGGAATTGATTAAACATCAAGATGTATCATCTAGCTGAGATTAGCATTTTTTACTATGTATCACCGCAGGCCAGAGTTATTTAGTCATTTTCAGTGATGCCATTTCTTTCTAAATCCAACAATCAGCCATTCACTCTCTGCCCAGACTCAGACTGCCTCTATGATTGATCCTACACACACTGTTCATTGCCAGTTCATGAAATTAGCTCTGTGTGTGTGTGTGTGTGTGTGTGTGTGTGTGTTTGTGTGTGTGTGTGTGTGTATGTGTGTCTCCCCGAAAACTGTCATTTCCTGTGTTATTGACATAGTATTGATTGTTTAATGTGTTCATTTGTTCTGTTTATTTAACAGGAAATGACTATGAAAAGCAAGATGGGCTATCTGCACAAATTCTTACATTTAGTTTCTCTTAAACATCCTCTCACCCCACTGCAATAAAACATTAGCAGGTACTCTCCACCATTGTTATTACTGCTGTGTAAAGGTGTTATATTACAACCAGTAATTTTGCTTTGCAATATTAGTGCACTACTACCACATGGTAGTCAGCATGTGGTCTGTTTGAAACCTGTGCTCATCAGAGCCAAGCGATGTCGTATTATTGTGAATCACTGCCTCATCAGTGCATATATTTAAGGAAACACCTCAGGTGCTGACAATAGCTTCTATTAGACAGCAACCCTTTGATTTCTCTCTCTTTTTTTTTCTTTTTTTCTTTCTTTCTGTCTTTCTTTCCAAACAAAGATCTACTGTAATTGCTTTTGTGTGTACTCCCTTGAATCCTTTGTATGAAGATGCTTATACTCTTGCAACTGAATCTGAACTCATCGGTGCACACAGTCTGACTTGCATAACTGCATTCATGTGGATGCCTAAGCTACATATTGTTCCTTCAATTTTCCACCACTGTGGTCAAACATTTCATTCAGTGGGGCGCTACACTGTGCAATTTCAAATTATCACAGTTTAAGCAGCCACAATTTCTTTCTGTCTCGCAGCAAAGGCACCTAATGTAATAATAATTAGATGAAAAAAAAAAAAAAATTCTTTTTCCAAAGCAAAGCTTACCTGAAGCTCATGGCTCATATCCTCCTTCCTTCTCTTGTACCACACTGGCTCTGTCCTGGCCAGAGACTGCAACAGACAGAGCTAATGTGATGATTCTTATAACTAAGAGTTAAAAAAAAAGCTTTTCAATTCACTAATTTTCCTTTATAATAGGTGTATCATTTCATCTTGGAATAATCTTCTTAAATAGATATGTCTTTTTAGACAACCCGCCCCACACCTTTATACAGACACTTTGATTGCAGGGTGAGTAATGCAAGATCTTGAGAGGGTAATTGCTTGTGATGGTGATGAATGCTGTTTCTGTATGTCTGCTTGGTTCACAACTGGCTCTCACCTCAAACAGAAGCATCCTTTAACAAGAGAAGAGTCAGAACAGTAAAGGAACAGGGAAAAAAAAAGGACAGAAACACATAGAAATCAGCATCAACAAAGTTTCTCAGCAACCCCAACACTGCATGTAAGATCGCTGTTTGGCTGTGTGACAAGACACCTTTTTGTGTCTACACTGAAGAAGACACCCTTTTGATCATTTATAAGAGATAAGTGTTAGAGGTGTTGTTGCCAGTGCCAGTGACAGATCCAATGTGAGGATGGAAGAAGAAAGAGCCTGCATCACATTTTGTGAATAAGAATCACACCCACCTGGGACAACCGCCCACTCCTTTTTTTTTTTTTTTTTTTTTCTCCCTGAATTGATGTACATAAATACACAGTAGGTGCTGAATTCTGTTGGTTTCGAAATAGGGCCACATGTTACAGTCTATTCATAATAATGTTTGGTGAAAACAAAGTAATTCTAAGGATCTCTTTTCTGCAACAGTACAGTTAATTCCCCTTCAGCTGCACCCTGGAAACATCCATATGAGATGAGCTGTGGAAATGTCCCCATTTGAGCTGTATTCAGAAATCTCTTTGTTCCTCTCCATTGGGTTCCAGCCTAACCCAGCATTGCTATGAATAGAACATCTGATGGTGATGTAAAGTACCATTGTGCATGTGTGTGTGTGTTTGTGTTATGTGGGCACATGATATACTACATGTGGTGTTTTGATCATTTTCTTCCTTATTATGAATTTAAGATCAAAACAAACACTGTCCTACAAAATCCTGGTTAAAAACAGCTACAAGAACATTTCTTTGGAAAAAAAAAAAAAAAAAAAAGATGGCTCACATTAGGGCAATTTATGTGTTTTATGCTATGCAGTGTGCCAAGTCAATACCACTTAAGTTATTAATAAACTTTATAGTTTAACACCTGGCGTTTTTGCTGGAAATTAATTATTCTTTGCTGCTCTAAAACAGTAGCTAGTTCTACTGTGCAGCCACTGGCAACTGCTGTTTTAGAGCGATGAAGAAGAATCGATTTCCAGTGAACAGTGTAACTGTAGTCCTTAGAAAGAAGAAACAAATGGTTTCTGGACATATCTAGTTACAATATTAACCTGATGGTTAAGGTTATGGAATGATTGTGGTCATGGTTAAAAATAAATAAATACATAAAAAAACAGCACTGACTGTTTAGGAAATGGGTGAAACAGTGAACAATGGAACAACTTTCTTTATTGCTTGTTAATGTGTTTTGGTACACTTGCTGAATTGACTGATACTGTATTTGTTGTTAGAAGGACAGTCTTAGGTTTATGTCATTTAAATGAAATATTTTCGGACTATTTTTTGGACAAAACAACACATTTCAAAATATCACCGCTCCCTCCTTTCATTCAATGTTTGATAAGTTAAATCATTAATCAATGACAAAAATAAACAAATAGAATTTATTTGCAGCCCTAAACTAATCTGTACTATGCTCTGGTGTCAAATGAAGAGAGCGGCAGACCACTATCACTACCTTTCACTGACATCCTGGATGAGGTTCTTTGTGTGTGAGTTTCTGTGTGTGGATAGAATCTGAGGATAAAATTAAACTGCAATTATCTCCACGGGGTAATGAGATGATTCGCATAACATGTATGCTAATCAAGATGTATAGTGGGTGTTCTTTTCCCTCTTGTCTTCATTGTTCGTGTGCTGCTGCCATTATGGATTCATTAGGTGCTACCCTGTTTTGGCTGGGCTTGTGAGGTTTGTAAGGTTCACTAATCTAATGACAGAGGAGTACACGCTCCTGACTCCTGTGCCAATAGAGGTCGTGTACTTACATAGATCAAGATAACAAGGCTCTGACTCTGTGTGTGTATGTGTGCTTGTTTGTGTGTGTGAGCGTTTTCACTATCCCTGTAGTTATGTGTATGTGTGAGTGCATGTGTCTTTTAGTGTGTACATGGCTTTGTCAATTTTTCATTGATGTGCCCTGATCTTTGTGCAGAGAGGGAGGTATAGAGGCTACTGTTCATCGTTGTGCCCTTGTAATTACTTTATAGGACCATTGGGCTGCTGCGTCTTTTAATTGGGGAGCTTAAAGATAAAGCCAATTCTACTTTTTTCCTGTTTACGCAAGCTTGGCCAGTAAAACAGTAATAGACTGTTTTTGCAGTTTGCATTTCCACACAAGCAGTAAAACAACAGTTAATTAAACAATCTTGGTAATTTTGCTGTCCTTTAGTTCCCTCCTGAAATAAATGATCCATGTAATGATTCTGCATGCTTTAGCTAACATGGAGTCACTCTGGAATTAAAGTATAGTAAATATTTCATCTTAAAAATCACTGAATGAGTTGAACCCTGTCCACAGCGCATTTACAACCACTTTCAATTACACAACAAAAACCTCTCTCGCCGAATGATAAGACCACAATCAGTGTCTTTGAAAGGCCAAGATAAGACCTGAATAGAGATTAGAGGTGGGCAAGGTTAATGTGAAGGGGCCAGGATGTACTTATGCTAGGCAAGAGGGTAATTGAGCTCTCGTGAACCGGCGATAAAGCAACTTTTAATCTCTCTCAACTGCTTTTTAATGCAATCTGGAAATCCCTGTGGATTGTCAAGAGAAGTTGAGCTCTCCTTGCCATGGAAATGAAAGGGAAATAGATGTGGGCATCACCCTCAGCCCTGACCATCCCCTCACAGCCCCCTCTGTCTCAAGGTCAGAGTTGTAACAGCATCTCTCCAATGGCAAGAGGATGAGATGTGGCCAACAAAGTATTCATGATTTGCTATTTAAAATTTTATGATGCAATTTGGGAAGCCTTGCACAGGACTTGCAACAGCCACTTGGCGCAAGAAGAGCCATCTTAATTGAGAAGAAATTAATCCACTCTGACATTCACAACAAACTTCCAGATTAAAGATTAATGATGAAATAATGCTTGTATCAGATTAATCTAATAATCAAATGATTAAATTTGGATGATTCCTTCTTTTGGTTTTGATGGCATAATCAAAGAGACATCATCCACTTTTTGCCACTTAAAGAAAAGTAATTATATAATAAGGACAGAGCTGCAGATGGAGGTCACACTGTGTTCTGATTCATTCTTAACACTTCCTTTGATTAAACTTTTTATAAAAGCTTTTTTTAATATATAAAACAAAACAATGTGGAATTACAGCAAAGATGATGATCACAAAGGTTTTCACTGCAAAGAAAAACAATATACTTTGTTGTATACACCTATATTATATTGTACATATGGTTTCTTATGTGAGGATAAAGGCCTCTGTCCATTAAGTTTATATACTGACACACCAGCGGTCCATAATTCAGCTACTGTTTAATAGTTATATATGTGTGTTTCTCAGTAGGTCATCATAAGAATGCCCCCTAATACATTATGTTGCCATTGTCCTTGCTATACCAAATTAATAAGTTTGGCATTTAAAATGTTCATGCATGTATTTATACAATAGAAAATACATATTGCAGTTATCGATAAATGCAACAAAACCAGTCACTGATGCAATAACAGTAAAAACAGTCAAATCTGAACACGGACATAATTCATATATTGTACGTTCTATATGACCCTTTCTGAGGATATCCAATTTCCATTGCCCATTGCAAATACATAAACCATGAACCTGCTTTGACGCCACAGAAAAGAAACCACCCTAGCTATGACTGCAGAACTGAGAATCACCACCTTTTTAAGTTACCCTCACTATCAAAGTAATGTATTGCTAGTTGCCAGTGTATGCAATGGTGCATAGTAAAAAGAAACGGCTAATAGCTAGCTCAGCAAGTCTAGTTTTACAAAGTGTAAACAAATGAAGGCCTCTGTGTATATTTAGCTTAAGTACAGCTAGCTGTCACTTTTCTCCCGTGTTAACTTCTCTTTAAGTCTCTAAAGACCATTCTGTGTTTTGACAATGTTTGTGTTTGTACACATGGTCAAGGCTCATTCCTAATACATCCTATTATTGTGCATTATACATTTTCTTCCGAATCAACATTAACTTCCAAAACTGAGAGTCCTGCTTCTTGGATATTTATTGCAGGAAGCTGTCAGCGAGCTGTCAAGCTGGAAGCGACCACACCACACCAGCAAGGGCAGAATATGTACATTTATCACATCCCGTAGGAAAGCTGCAGACAAATGTGAGTCAGAGTCATTAGAAGCAATTTAAGAGTAAGACTCTGAATCTGAGCAAAGTCTTTATTACTTCTGAATATTACACGCAACACAATGCAGCCTTAATGGAATCCGTTGACACGCACCGCACTGGCTAAACGGATTACTCTCCTCTTGTCTCGCCCACCAGCACTCACCACTGGCATCCCTGGCAACAAGCTGACTCAGGAGCGCTCCAGTTGTGAACTTTCCACGGAGACTTCAATAACTGCAATTTATTATGTGGCAGTAAAGAAACAGGGCCGGCTTTTTTTTTTTTCTTCTGTCTCTCCTTCTGCCTCATTTTTCTTACCTCCTGTCTTGCTGCGTCCCTACTCTGTTGTCACACTCGTTCTGAACGCCTGCCCTCCCTGTTCCCCCCCTCCTCCTTGCTGTTTTTTTTTTTTTTTCTTCCCTCCCCCTGTGTCTCCAGCTTGGGTACTCCTTCTGAGTCTTTCTCTCTGGCTGTGTGATTAGTCAGTTTGAGAGCGGGTCTGCAGCTCTCTGATAGCATCCATCTCCCCCACATGTTCCCGCCTGGAACAAATTAACTTTGGAGTTAAAGAGCTGGAACTGTGAGTGGTTTGTAATGTTTTCAGTGTGTGTGTGTGTGTGTGTGTGTGTGTGCAGGTGTATGCATGTATGTATGCGTGCATGCCTGTGTTTTTGTGTATCCAAGCGTATGTGAGCACATGCTCCTTTTTTCTGTACTAAATAGGACCACTGGATATAGAACAAGGATGGAGCTTGATGGTGCATGGTGTAGTTGAGAGCTCTGTGCATGCTGCCACACTGTTAGGTGTATGGAAATGACATTGCATCTGTCAACAAGAAACAATATCACATTTCCCAATCTGCAACACAGTAAATTAAATCATTATTTTCTACCTAATCATTGTTAACTAGTAAAAATGAAAAGGCCGTGAAACGTCCTTTCATCATTCCCACTTTTGACAGTTTCTTCCTTTGTGATGCACTTGCAAAGAAACATTACAAAGCCAGCCTATTAAACTTGGACAGCGTGTGCTGCAGTCACTCTGCCTGCTGGAAATGAAATCTAGCCTCGCTACAGTTTCACAGCTTAGCCTATTACATGAGCTTGACCTCCGCCTGCACTGCAACCTTTCCTCAGGATGGATGTTTTGAACAGGGGCTTCATTGCTGGAAAGAAAAATAGATAAAATCATTCAAAGCTCTGCTAATGCCACACTAATCATATCCTTCACATCCATTTTATAGTCTAACATGACTTAGCTATATTTCTGTCTGACTGCTGTGTAATATGCTCAATGCAATCAAACTATTCATAAAGTCAGTCTGATATTTGTGGTTAGTTATTGTTGGTTAATTTGTAAATTTGTCACTGTAGGAACAGCGGTTACATAATCTTCGGAACAAGCCAAAACCTAAACGTCAAACTTAAATGTCCAATTATTCCTTTAAGGGTTATGGAATGACACCAATCACCATAGGTTCTCCTAACACTGTTCGTACAAACGTATGTCTTCGTGTGTGTCCATGTCTGTGTAAGTGTGAGCTCAGCATGTTAGCTTGAAAGTTCTGCTCACAGGGGCAACTTTCTGCTTCGTCAGGCTCTGCCTTCCTGATGGAAAAAGGGAAAACAAAAGATTAACACCCACTCACATCGAAAAGCAACTGCTTCCTGGCACCAACATCAGCAACAGCAACAGACATTATCTCTCTCTGTGTTATTTCTTTGACTCTCTGTCTGTTTCGATCTTCAGGGACCTGTGAAGCGTCCATGTGAGAATGGGTCTTAACTGCAGATACTGATGTGACAAGTGGGAGAACAGGCCAACCTTTAAGCTGCCTGAGACGATGTTCATTGAAACGAATTAGAAAAAGTATGATTGATACCCTGAGGGAATAAGATGCTGCTACATATGCCTGTAACACACATTCATGCATTCAGAAAAGTCGAGATGCAAAAGATGCGTTAGGGTATGTCCCAGTGGCAGAGCTATAATAAACTGTACCTGGCTGCAATATGTGAAGTGAATTTCAAGCCAGACTGGCAGAAACCCCTGAGATCTCAGAACAATAACTATGAAAACCTTTTTTTTTTGTAGAGTCATGTGGGATGGAAATTTCATAGACTTATTATGTTAAATGTTCTAGTCAGAATCCTGTTTTGGTTGGAAACGTATTTCTAAAGAAGAAGAAAGAAAATCCCATAGAGACAAATAGAAAGGAGATGCCACTGCATTTATCTTCTTCTACTTTTTCCCACTTCTTATGCGTGCAAAAGAAGAACAATTGCGATAGGAAAATGGCAGAAGCTAGATGGAGACTTTTGTAGCTGACGAGAGAGACGTTCTACAGGTCATCTGCTAAGTGAAGACACAAAGTGTTCCCTCGAGGAAAAATCCTAATCACAGTCCATGCCTTAAAACCATGACTTGTCAAAGCCATTCACTGGTGAAAATGTAGAAATGTCAAGTTATGCAAAATGCAAACGAAAATAGATGGGGAAAAAAGGAGTAGCTCAAGTTTTTGCATGCATGAGTCAGTGTGTGCTGAGGGTTGGAGGGGTCTGTAGTTCAAGTTTTCCTCTCTTCCGTTCTTTTCCCTCCCTCTGTTCTTTCTCTTTGGTGCCTGGAGGATAGAGCTCCGCGCTCCTATTCCTTTGTGCTCTCGTGCTTTTCTTTCCAGGCTCTTTCTCTTTCATCCTCTCCTGGACCCTTTTCCCTCCTCCCTCTTCTGACGCCTTCATTGCTCTCTCTTCCTAATAGCTCAGCCTGCACGCACACTTTCTGGATGCAGATATCCATCCAACATTATGTCTTTGTTTGAGGAAGCGTAGCTGGCCATCATACCAAAGTGTGAAAGCCACCTGTGAGGCTCAATCCAAGCAGCAGGAAGGAACTGATTGCCACTGAGCCCTCCTGAGGCAAACATGGTATTTCTTCAGAAGGCCAGGAGCAGGCATTCGCCTGAGTGACCTTGCTGAGGCCTCCACACGCCCTCTATTATGTTTGTAATAGAGTTTTCATCAGCGTCATTTTATCAACATGTTTCTCACACACAGAAACACATTTCTTGCCCTCTCCTGTACAGTGGTTCAAAAAAGCCATGTGTCGCAAATAAATACGACGTGCCCACCTGTAGGAGAAAATCGACACACTGAGTCTCAACTGTAATAATGACTAAGGAGCATTAGTAATATACAATTATTCAAAACACTATTATGCATCAGATATCAATGAGTTCTCAAGAATATCTTTTTTTTTTTTTGTTGAATCATGGACTGCTAAATGTATTAGAATTGAAAAATAGTGCAAATGCTCTTGTTTGTGCTGAAAAGGAATGAAAAAAGAGAACAATTGTCATGTTTGTGAAGCTTCAACTAGCATTTATTTATCTATTTATTTATTCATAGCTATTTTGTCTTGATAACTCACACAAAAAATATTCACTGCAAATTGACAGTCAGTCAACTAATTGACTTTTCATTTCACCAGTATTTCAGATCAGTGCTCTAATATATGTGAAACTTTATGCATCAGTGGAACGTAGACTGTATAAGCGTGCAGCCTGTTCTCATGTTAGTGGCTTCAGCATCTGCAAATAGAGCACAGATGTTTTCTGATACAACAGTGCTGTCACACATCTCAGCTAATTTACAGCTCCCCAACAGTAATCTTAAAGGTTCCACATTTCACACATCTGACACAGAAAGTGAGATTCCCTTGTCTTTTTTTAAATGTTTTATTATTAAACAGGTATAGGTGCTATATAAATACTGTGAATGTATCAAAGTGCTCTATCCCCAAAGAAATGCACATAGCCTGTATTCAGAAGCAGTGCCTTAAAACAACTTATATAAGTTTGTGATGTCACAATGAAAGAGCATCACCACCCTCAGGTATGCTCCCAGCACAGCTCACCTGGACCCAATGTCCAACATTGCAGGATTTGGCTTCTGCATATATTTACCTATATTCTTATTTGATCTGTATGAATGACTCTTATTAGTGTTTTGTCCTCTCCTATGAGCTTTTCTTGTACTGATTGGGGGATAATTTTTTGTGCTGTTACACTTAGGACTGAAAACCAGCTGTTTTTATGTGTGTGTGTGTGTGTGTGTGTGTGTGTGGACTGCTAACTTACTTACAGTTAAGGGATAATATCCACCACCTGGTGTCGGAGTTTTAAAAAAAAAGGATAAGCTGCTTGACGGCTTTGTCTCTGTAGTTGTTGTCCAGGCAAAGCATATGTCTGATATAATTTCCCCATACGCTGCTGTTGCCCAGCTGCCGGTAGATGTTCCTTCCAGCCACTTGCTGCATCGCCACGAGAGGAGATGTAAAACTACATTGGGATGGTTTTTGATACTTAAATCTGAAAATGTATCTTATGGATATCAAGACTTTAAGTAACACACTGGGTGGGTGAAAGATATGGGACAAAGCACAATCCACCATGTTGCAGCCATTTGATAGCTTGTAGTTTCAGCTGGCCACATTTTAGCGTGTATAAAGGTGATCCCTTGTTAGACCTTGATCACAGCAGTAATGACTGAAATGACTGAAGATGCCTAACACAGCAGCCATGTAGTTCGTCTTTGTATCACACCACAAACACACCACAGTGTTAAAAGAGGCCTCACAAGTATTCTTGGCAAACAGCTCACCAGATGGGCTTATAAAGCTGACAATGTGTGTGTGTGTGTGTGTGTGTGTGTTTGTATGGGAGCGACAGACAGAGTGAGATGCAGGTCTCTTTCACCCCCATGTCACTGTGTCTGCCTATCTCTGTCTCCGAACTCCGACTCACACTCTCACATACACACATACGCTCAGCAATGTAACACAATCAGTAGGAGCAGCAAACACAAGCAGAGAACATCTGCGGAGCAACAGAATGCCAAATCCCCTCCACTGGGAGACAGTGACCATGGACACACCGACATATGGATGGTCCAGAGCTTTCCAATGAGGCCAAATAATGATTGATGCTAGCAGTTGCTCGCTACACAACAGTCTGTGCATTCCCAATTCACTGGAGAGGCTGTGTCTCAGCCAAATGGGCAAAAAAAACCCATAATTTTATTATCATTGACGATCAAATTATCCCGCTAGTCTAATTTGGACCAGAGTGCACATAGTTAGTGAGCTTCTATTTTGCTGTATCTGCTATTGGGAAGGAAAGCAACAGTGATAGGAGTAATGATTTGATATGTTTGTCACTAAAACTTTGAGCTGAGAAATGCAATGCATCTTTTTTGTTTTTTTTTTGGCAGAATGCTGAGTTAGAGGATGACGAAAAGTCCTGTAACAGCAGCCAGCAGCCATCTTAAATGTACAAGACTTAGAATAAATCCTATCTAGCAGCTCAAACAATTGAACAATAATGTTGTTAGGTATAATCTCACATTGTTACTCCCCCCAAAAAAACAAATTAATTGTCTAAGGTTTAGCTGTAATAGGCCTTTAAAGCATAAAATCATGTCAAACAGGACAACTGAGAAGTAGGCTGCTACAGATTATGAAAATATTAGATGTAATATTTAATTTTGGTTATGTGCTCAAAGTGATCATTAACTGTGTAAAGTTACTAAGTATGTTGATAATTACTTCTTTGTTTCCAAAACCATTTGTATTTGAAGAAATCTAACTTCTGATTTTAAAATTTACCATAGATTTTCTTGTGCCAGGTGACAAATCTTGCAACAGCACTCGCATACAATGAGAATTTGTACGAACTGGGCTGTAATTTTCATGCTCCGCCAATCAAGCAGTGACATCTGCAGGTCAAGCATTTGTTTTCTGCATCTGTTCTGTAATATTCGGTGACATATCTGGTGCTAAAATGGGTCTAGGACACAATAATGAGGATGCAAAGCGGTGACACAGTGCAATTTCTAAAGTCTGCAGCCCATCCACTGAACCTTAGTGCGGTGCTTGCTTTACATGATGCAGGTGCACACAGAAATAATTAATGTTACGTCTACATGATCCATTTTGATCGGAATTCTTCAGGAAGTAATAAGTTATTTCGATATACATAAAATGTTATCTTAATGTGATTACACAATAAGGCAATTAGTACAAAGTGAGTAATAGCTTAGATTTGGAAGAGATTTTTACCAGTTATTGCCTGTCGCCAGTAAAGCTTGTTCAATCCCTGCAGCCACATGAGGACAGCAGAACTGCTACAAAGTGTTTGCAGGTTCTAATTTGTGGAATGTTGTGTACAGTATCAAAAGTGTTATCGAATGTGACTTCCTAAATTAAATGTTGTGCAACTATATTGGCATGTTCTTTGTAAATATGTAAACAAACAGCTTGACTTGATATATATATATATACTTACAACGTGTCCAAATTTCTACTGTGGCAGAGCTGCTTGTCATCATCGGGAATCCAGGACACAGACAATTCTCCAGTTTCAGTGGAAAGTCGAACCAATGATCAACATTCATACAAATGGTTGGTGAAGCACCAGGACTCTACCTGGAAGGGATTTAATTAACAGATGAGGAACACATTTTTTTTTTCAAAAATTATGAAAATATCTTGGTTTTCAGTGTTGAAATCACGATCAGCCCTTATACTGTATAACTGACTGCACCGCTGGACTATAGATACAGCACCATTTATCTTTTGGATATTTACTGAACAACTCACAAATGGTATAAGCCTAATTTGGTCATCATCTTCAACTATTAGCTTAGATTTTTGTAGGATTTACTGGACAAATAAGATGATAATAATAAAAAAAAATCATTTAAATGTCAACAACCAAATACTAAATTAATAATTTAACTACTAATCTGTGAAAAATGCGACCAAAAAGCTCAATATGACCTTTTTATAAGGGCAATAGAGAAACTCTGAGGGCCATGACAGACATCATGTTGTGGTATTACACAATGGCGTGATCAGGTGATCCGATCATAAATACAGGTGTGAAAGCACCCAAGATGTATAGAGGACACATCTGAGATCTGATTACTCAGACCACATTTTGAAGTGGTCTGGGCCACATGTAGCAACACAAATGCTTCCTTACCAGATTCAAGGACTGAGGAAATGTCCATTCAGCTGACATCCTCTACCACTGTGTGATTACTCGTGCCACAGTCTGATTATGAACCAAAAATATTTTATTGTTCCATATTACTAAAACCTCATTTCATTGTAGAGCTGTGTGAATTTGCTCAGCCTCTCTCTCTCTCACATAAACACAATGACAGCAGACCTGCCTGTCGTAGTCAGACTGGATAAAAATAGCAACGTCTTTGGTCTTTGCAGGCAGAAATGATGTACACTGGAGTCCAAAAGTCTGAGATTAGTTTTCCATTCAAAAATATGTGTTTATTTGCACAAGTGAGGAAGTGAGATGTGATGACAAGCGGTGACTTGGAGATGCATGTTAATGCTAATTATGAACAGGGCTAATGATGGCTGAACCACTATGCATATAGTTGTATGATGAATAGTCAGTCTACACATCTGTGTACTTTATAGCACATAATTAATTGTGGAAGTACACATTACATAAAGTATGATACAGACAGTGCTACTTTTAAATTTGTTAAGAGGATCTGCTCTTATTGGCTCTGATTGCTAACATCCCTTAAGACACCTACTGATACTACGCCCCACAACAGCTTAGCCCATTTTACAACTGTGTCACCAGCGTGTCAGTACCTTTGGTCACAACCAAGTGAGCCAGCCCTGCAAACTTGGGCCACCACCTGTGCACTCACCTTGATTTCTGAATATAGGGCAGCATGTGCCTTAGTAGAGCAAGCCCAACTTAAAAATACACTCCACACTTGATAAAAAAAAAAAAAAACAGCATAACCAAACTTTCTTGTTAACAACAGACCCTTGTCGACATTACTGCCCCTCTGCCATAGTAGGCTCATGAAAGAAAAGTGTGTGTTATTTCTCAGTGTCTTTTTTGCTTGTGTAAAGAGACAGGTGTCTGAATTTCTGCTATATGGCTGGGGAACAACTCTGTCCATTGACCTTCCATCTGCCTTCACACTGTGGGTTTGTGAAGGATGGAAGAAACAATCAGACCATGCTTCATATGCATCCTCTGCATACTGCTGGATTTGTCTATCTATATCTGTACACTTTACAGTGCAGTCTCTGAGGAGATTCTGGGTGGCTCAGTTACCAACATCCATAAGTATCCACACAAACACACACACACACACGCCTCCATTGTCAGAGATATTTACACTGGAGACCGTACAGCTTAATGGGAAATAATTGTTTTATTGTAATGTGTTTGTCTTACTGAGTGACCTCTCCACCATGAAAAACAAAGACTTCTTTGTCAACCGCAGAACAAGGATTTCCCAAAAGACACACTTGAAGTTGACACGTTTACTTTAGTGGCTTATACACCTCTACACCTCCGCCTCCACAAACACAAGGTGAAATCTGCATGGCCCCATTTGCTGCTCTTGATTTGACAGTGTATACATACATTTGTATGTGTGAAATAATTAGACTTGCAGGCTTCCTTAATGGGCGTGTAATGAACCTCTCCCGTGGGAGCTGTGACATGTGACTTAGTAATAACAGCTATCTTGTTTTGTAAATATTGATATAAAATAGTCTGAAGTGTGTCAGTGTGTTAATTAGTCCTGCTGCCTTGTAATTTATAATACCTCATGTCTGATGATTTTACATCGTGATCGATCTTGAAGATGTTTACGATTTTTCATGTGAATCAAGTTTGTGATATTTCGCCTTTATACCAACTCTACTTGGTCTTCCTTAATAATGTGGATCCACGCTACGTTCAGAAACCAACAGAATGAAAACCTACTATTGTATTTATATGTAAGCACTAATTATAAAGATATCAGTGTCTGCACTCATCATATCTGGCTTGTTAGCATAATATGCTTGCCACAGTTATTAAGCCGGCATGCACCGAAGTCTTGGCTCCACACACCCCACCTGAATGCCCGTTTTTGGATAAGCCAGGAGTCAGGCACTGCCATGATGGCGACGGCAGAGCAGCCCGCTTTGAGCTTCAAAACTGCTCTTCAGAAACCTATGGCAAATGTCACAGAGGCCACGTCCATCTTTATATACATTCTATGGGTACAACCCCCACTCACCTGTATTTCACAAGGTCCAGGGGCGTAAACAGTTATCACTGACTGACATGTCAGAGCAGCCAAAAAAACTATGATGAAAGCAGCAAATGATAGAAAGCGGTGACTGACATGGCCACATTCTGTCTAGCTAAGGATATGGTGCCCTTCAAAGCTCTGGACAACTTGGGATTTAAGACACTGATGAACACGACCATTTTTAAAATAGTGTTAATAAATGCAGTATTGTGTTATAAATGGTGCAAATAGGTAAGTCCATCGGCTGGTTTGATTCCGAATATTCTTCCAAATTTTTAGGAAAGATTGCAATTCAGATCATGGATTGTGATTTTGTGTTAAAAAGATTGTAATGTGAGTTTTTTTGGGGCATATCGCCCACCCTTAATACCTCATGTGACAATTACAGTAGGTGAATGTGATAATGTGTGTTTCTGTAGTGAGGTGTTAAAAGTCTCTGTGGTCATTTCTTGTGCATCCTTTTGTGGAAACTGCAACCAGCTCTCCATTATTCCATTCATCACACATACCCATCTCCATCCATCTCTCTCTTTCTTTGGTTTCTAGGCTCTCCACCGCTCTCCCAACATGATATATTGTTTCTTATAATTTATCAGCATCTCAGTCTGTGCCATGTCTCACTGAACCACACTGTATAAAACCTGGCTTGATAGATTGCCATAAAAAAACCCACACTAACTCTCATAGGGACACAAGGAAAGAAAGTTAACTACTGAAGAATCATCTTTAAAAATTCCTCAGAAATGAAGATGCCCAACTGTTCAGTACAAAACTGCACCTAATATGTCCTGTTAGATATCATGTCACATCATTTTGCCCACCAAAGATTCAGTCTTGGACTGTCGGTCATTTTTTGGAAGTAGTTGTCTTTTTTCATTATTCATAACAGTAACTTAAGAAGATTCTCAGATGATGATGTTATAAAGTCTAAACCAAAGGAACAGTATCAGTGGTTCTCCACTGTTCATTCACCCATCGCTTGCACAGAAACAGCAAATGGATTGCCATGTTCCCTTGACTTCCTGTTTGGCACTACCCTGTAATCACACTTTTAATTTGTCCAATGGTTTATGACCAGATACCTGCAAAACTATTGACATTCCCATCAGCCTCAACTGTATTTAGTTTTTAGTGTTAATTAGCAAATGTTAAAATGCTAACAAGCTAAACTAAGATGGAGAACATGGTGAACATCAGCAAGTGAGCATGCAAGCACCACTGTGCCAAGCATGGCTGTTGCCTCTTAGTTTTATCATGCACTGAATATGGTCCCCCTGCTTTGTTCTTAAATACAGTTAGTGCTGACGATCGATTTGAGGCAAGTTGGACAAACAACATAAAAAAACTGTGGTTTCAGTCATGAAAAAAATTATATAATTCTGGATGAATTCATACATTTAAAAAAAAAACCTCAGTTGATACTGGTATTTATCTTTATTCTTCAATTTAAGGTAAATTTAGCTCTGGATAGAATAGTTTTAAAATTGTGTTTGGCCCCGATTCTGCTATGTGGGGATTGTCTCACACTCACAATGTCAAGTGCAGAGTGTGGGAAAACAACAATGCATCTGCCCAAAGTCATTGGAAATGAAAGCAGATGGCACAAAAATGTAATGCAAAGTGCAGCTGTTGCCTGACTGAAATTTGTTTGGCTATTTTCCAAGTACTATCGTCATTTACTCATAGTTGGCAGAAGTATTAATTTTTTTTTTTTTTTTTTTTTATTCAAGGTTAAATGCTTTGCTGACGAGCAGCCACAGGATATTGTTACCAGCTAAATTGCTTTTAAACATGTTTTCGTATATAATGTTGAGTCATTCTCAAGAAAAACATGTCTGACTGCTCGTGTTTTAAAAGAGTGGCTTTTTTGATTCCTGTTTATGTTAAGAACAGACTTTCAGGATCTCAAGCATCTTCCAGAAAGGATTTCGAAACATGAAAGCTGTAGCACTAAAATTGAGCTTGAGTGGCAGACAAGACATAGCTACCCAAACTGACAGCATGCAACAGGGAATTGTGCAGCATAATGGCAGGTTGCAAACAGTTATATGATCAGATGAATTATCATCAGTAGCTGCAACATCAAATTATAAAACTGGGTAATTATCTTTTCTTGAATCTTTTTTTTCCACCTAAAATAAGATGAGGTAAAACAGGACCAAATAAACTGTTTCCATGATTTTCCACCATTACACTGCTTTCAGATGAATTTTTAAAATCGCAATTTCACATCAATATTTATTCATTCTTGAAGAAAAACTCATATTTAACAGGAATAAGGGAAAGTCAATATTCATGTCCTTTTAAAATACAGCTCTGATGTCAAGGCTTTGTCGTATTATTCCCAAGCAGTAAATAAAGTGACTCACAACAGATTTATAACTACCATGATAATGCGCTTACAGTTTTATCTCCCTTTGATGTCAGCCATTATTAACCATTCCACTGCAGCTTTATGTGTTTGACTAAACAGCCAAGACCAAGCATTTTCTAATTAGCCCATATTATCTTGAAGTTTACTGCACTCTATGTGACTTCACTGCAGTAGTCCTATGTCAAACAATACCTTTGCATTAGCATTTTGCATTGTCTGCTTAACAAGGTTCACATGCTTTGCATTTCTCTCTGCCACCCACAAGGAAGCTGCAACAAACCAGAACAGGAATCCACAGGACCAGGACTTGTCTAATGATGAGTGAAAGGGCCTCTGTGTGTTCAGGCTCATAAATATCGTTCTTTCTTCGTCTTTGCTCGCCTCTTTTTTTAACACACTGCAGAGGAGCCTCTGCTAAACTGTGATTATGCACGTGGTAGCTGCTAGCAGTCATGTAATCATCAGCGCCTTATTGTTGCCTCTCTTTAAAGACACGCTTTCATTGTTGCTTAAGAAGAGCGATAAAACTTGGGAGAAAGATAAAAGGCATACAGAATGAGAGAGAGAGAAAGAGAAAGAGAGAGAGAGATGGAGTCCACCAGGGATGCTGGGGGGAGCTCTTCTTCTCAATTATGCTTCAGTTTTGTGGGGGGAAAAAATTATTAATTATCTTTCGTCTAACCCTATTTCCTATTTTTTTTCCCCCTTGCTCTTTTCTTTTACACAAAAAGTCTCACCCTCAGCCCCCTCACACTCACCCACACCCTCAGCCCCTTCTCCAGCAGCTCTCTCCTTGAGTTTCCTCCTCCTTACATCACATGCAGAAAATCAAAAGATGGGGAGAATGAAGGTAAATGGATGACTGTTTGTTGAGTGACTTACTAGCAGCTCATCTCCCAGAGAAGTGTTTTTTTTTTTTGTTTTTTTTTTGACTCTCGTTCTTCTTCATTGGTGTAAAAGTACAAGGCTGACAGAATGTTCAAAGTGTTCAGGATCAAAGAAGAGCGCCCTGCTTTTCTGAGTGATGGGGGTGGGATTGGATCCAGAGGGTTAGCTAGTGTCAGACCGCATCACGCCTCTATTTTCTCGCTATCTTTTCACTTGTTCTTCTTCTCTTTTGCTGTCCCCCTCTACATGTTTACTGCATCTCACTTTAGCTTTCTTTCCCTGCCTGTGTTTTTTTTTTGTTGATTTGCTCTCTCTATCTGTCTCTCACTCTTTCTACATCACTTCACCTCTCACCATCTCTCTTCCTCAGCCTCTATTTTCCTCTGCTGCATATCTCCTCATCTTACCTCCTCTCATCCATCCATCTCCTCTACCCCTCACTGTCATTATCCATCCAGTTTTATCATTTATCCACTTCTCCTTCTTCCTCCTTCACTCCCTCCCTCCCTCCACCTGTGCCTCTATCTCTTCCTCGTCTCTTTCATTTCCCATGGAGGCTGTAGTGGTTTCAAACATGGCATGACTTAATTTTCAAACTGATGGTAAATGATAGATCAAAGGCAATCGTAGTATTAAAGCACAGGAAGGAATCTGAGGCCTTGAGGGATGCTTGCTTACACCGGAGGGCTATTTCTGGGTGGGTACAATGGAGCAGTGAAGTGTTCAGTTAGGCTTTGTGTGATTTCTCTCTTGCACCTACAAGCAAAAAATCATCCATCTAAATCTCACTCAAGCACCTGAATGAGGTTTAAAGCACAGGTTGGGGTCAGTCTTTATAGAAATAAAGCAGCAGCTGGTGGTGTGCACAGCATTTATATGCAATGCGAATCAACCTCATGACTCATGCGGTTTAAAGCAGAAAGGTATAAAAATGATTTTCCAAAGCGATTTGTTTCCTCCTGTTGACAGAGCTGTATCAACAGTATTGGCTTGTCTTACGTGACAGTAAGGACATTTGATGAGACATTTAATCATGCATGTAGGCCATTTCCACTTTAAAGCCTGGTTTATTCTTCTACATTGAATTGACACTGTAGGTAGCGGCGTACTCTGTGCAGTAGTCTGACCCAGCAGTGGCAGTCATTATCCAGGCACAAAGAAAGAGAGAGGATGTAGCTGTTGCCGACATTTATCAGATCCACATCTGTCCAGGCTTCAATTTGCGTTATGATGTTCAAACACGTAGAGTTCCCCGCATTCTTCAAAACACAGAAGGTTGTTTCATTCAAAGTGATATAAATAAATATGCCTTCAAAAGCAACACACATGGCTTTTTGTCATAATTTGACATACCTATATTGGCAAGAGTATATCTTTGTCAGAAATGATTCATCTCACAGTTTGTTGTTCGGCCACTGCCAACTACAGTTCTTGTCAAAGAGTAACTTCACATTAAATACAGTTCTTTGAGTTATTAAATTACAGTCACTTTTTTATACCATTTATTGATTTTGGTTCCATTCCACTTGTCTTTATTTGATAGGTGTTAGTCCAGAGAAAGAGAGGTAACAAGGTCAGAGAGAGGTATGACATGCAACAAAGCTATTTATTTCTATTTCTATATTTGACTTTGTTAAAGGGTTCAAGGTAAACTGGGTCTAAGCTTGACCATGTCAGATGCTCTGATGACCCATCCATCCACCGTGACCTTCTCTGTCAGAGCTACATCTACATTTGTTCCTGTCAGACAAAAGTCATAATTCACATAGCTGCTCAGCATAAACATGGGTCTTTTTTTAAGCTTTTGAGCAAATGACTAATGCTTCTGTTGTTTCCATTAAGACACCATCAGTGAGGACATAGAAAGTAGAGCAGCGACTTCAAAAAGACAACTTTATGTTGCCTTTAACTGTGACTGCTGCTGTCACCGACATACTACTATATATTTCTGTTTTTGACTGTATAACGTGTAACAAGGATTTTAGCAATGATCTTAATGCAGTGGCACAATAACTGAATTAGGCAAACTTTTTTTGCAGGTCAGGTTAACAGGTCAATTCCCAGTTTTATATTTACACATCTTCTTGTTTTAATCTGTAAAAACAGAAAAAAAAAAGAAAAAAAATCCCACCTGTCTCTGCAGATGGAATATCGTCTGAGACATGAACCATATTTTCAAATTCATCTGCATTCGTGTGAACGCAGCTTTAGCAAGAGCAAAGAAGAGCAAGACATTTGTGTATGTGCTTAATCTTATAAGGTTTGACAGTGAAATGCAAACGTCTTGTTTTCAAATGATTAAGAAGAAACTGAAAGATTTATTTGAACAAGAGTGAAATTACATGATGCTCACATATCTGTGGTGAGTAATTCGCTGCAATCAAACCACAATCCTAAGAGAAAAATTATGTCAGTTTGTGCAAATGCTTCCTTTAAATCTGCCAAGGAGATGACACAGAAGATGACACAGTGGTTTGTGTCAACGTCTTTGGAGTCTTTTGGAACGATGCACCGTCTCACTGATAAGAGGCCTGTAATAGCTTTGTCAAAAGCATGCAATTATGGGTACAGATGAAAGGTTCGACACACAGACACATATTCTCTAAGACACAGACACACACACACACACACTCAATGTTTTCC
The DNA here is from genome assembly GCF_046630095.1 of Trachinotus anak. NCBI lineage: Eukaryota > Metazoa > Chordata > Actinopteri > Carangiformes > Carangidae > Trachinotus > Trachinotus anak. The sequence continues at coordinate 7,541,351 of NW_027273885.1, read as the reverse complement.
TCACCTACTGTGAGAAACTGGTTGCCAGTCTGTATGTGACTCTGACATTATGAGAACACCAGGTGCTCTGAGCTATAGTTCTTCCTCCTTAATGTGTCCCCTTGAAGTGTGTGGCTTTATGGAAGTGTGTGTGCATGAGTGTGTGTTTGAACCAGAGGAGGAGGGCCAGTATGTTCCCAGAGCAGTGGGAACTCTCATTGCTGCTTCTCTCATGTGTTGATACAATACAGTTCAGGTAAAACCAGCAGAGAAAGATGTGTGTGTTGATGTGTGTGCACACACATATTCATGCCTAAATGTGTAGTTTGTGAGTGTATGTTTGCCTGTTTACTATGTGTACCTATATATGTGGCACCACATTGTGTAGAAGGCTGTACCAGCTACCTTTGTGTGGAGAATTCCCCAAGCCTTCCTCTACCTTTCTGTCTCTCTCCCTCTTTTTGCCTCAATCTCTCTCTCTCTCTCTCTCTCTCTCTCTGCATCGCAGCCACACCGACCACTTTGAAATGCAGAGAGTGTTGGCGAGGACTGTGCTTAAGCCTGGGCTTGATGCTGTACTTCAGATAGGGTGAACTTTTTAAAGAAATAGCTGAGCGCTGATGGCTGGGGAGGGAAGGGGAGGTGGTGAGAAGTTTGGATCAGACCAGAGCAGAGCCAGATCTCAGGGGCGAGCCATAAATAAATGAGGCCAGGCCACTGAACTGGCTGAGGTCCGGCTGTTTAGCTGCAGGGACTGAGCAGGTGAATGGCTGGCTGTAGAGTAGCCGACAGCTCTTAGTTTGACAGGAAGTAAAATGAGAGAGTAGTTTAAGATTTGTAGGGGTGGAGATAAGGCGAATTCCCTCAGTGTCGGAGTCTGCTGGCCCCAGCGGTTGCTCGGCTTTTTAATATCTATGCGTTAGGAGACACATTGATTGGTGCATCAGTATTCAAATCGCTCTGATCTGATGTGTCCACTGCTAATGATGTGCCTCACTGCGAGAACACAGATTTGATTTGTAAACAAGGCAGCATGCCTGCCTTCTTCTCAACTTCCTCTCCCTCTCCATGTGATTAGGAATGTAATGGGGACATAATGGCATGGCAGACACAAATGCTGCTCAAATGCAACCATCAACACCCTCCAATCCACCCTTTTCCAGTCTCCACTTCTGCTCAGGGAAATACAATCAGAGCATAAGCCACTGACAAATTCCCATTATATGCAATTTCATGGACGATAAACCTATTTGAAATCAGAATGAGTCCCTGAGTGTATGCATGCAGCTCCCCCAATGAGCTAATTATGATAGTTTTAATTTGTTTTATTTACTCTCATGAAGCCAGGAAGACAGATTTCTTTTCTTGAAATGAAACTGGGCAGAGTAATGAGAGAAAAAATGTCAGTGTATAAGAGAGCAAAATGGAAGAAAAAGACACAGGGCTTTTCATATACATCTTATCCTGTAGCAGGAATTTGCCCAAACATACACACTGTTTCCAACTGTTCTTTTCACTCTAATTTTAATTCCTTTTTCAAATAATCTTAGGAACAACAAAGAGTGAATTAAAAAAAACGTCTAATAATAAGTTCTGATCCAAATGCAATTTTATTTTAATTTATTATTATTTTTTTCAATAATTTTGAGAATTTGTTTTGAAGACAAGTCGATCAGCACTGCAGCTGACATTTAACAGTTTTCGCAGTGTAATCATTTTCTCATCCATTAAGTATTGTTTTTAAAGAACCAGAACTTTCCACAACCTATATAGACAGCGTGTTTGCTTTTGAAACTAAGAGCAGCCTTCTTCTTTGTTCCTTTGCCGTAACAAGTCCTATGTGACTGACTCTTCCAAGCCTTTATACTGCTGTGTTTACGAGTTGTAAGCTGCAAAGCCCTTAAATATGTACATGAGTGTGCACATACTCAGACAGACACACTCACACTCTCTCCACAGTGGAAATAATCATCCAGGCACCATGGCAAGCTAAGTATTTTCCCTCTGCTATTTTCTGAAGTGCATTTAAATGAAATGTCTCTCTCTCTCTCTCTCTCTAATTTGACAAGCGCATGTATTCCCGTCCATCCATCCATCAATCACAACAGCTGCAAAAGTACATCCTCCCACACTGTTACATATTTGTTGCTACAGAAACAAGTATCTCTTTGCTGTTCACAGTTGTGACAGTTTTTCTTGATATTTTAAAGATTGAAAAAGTGCCAACGTAAAAGTGTCAACATTGGACATGGTTCAAAGGTATCGGCGCCTCTCTCCTTCCCCCTGTCAACAGCCGTCTCACGGCAAAAAAAGTCTCATTCTTTACCCTTGGATTCTGGGCTGATGTCTGTTTGTAATATCCACCTTAATGTGCAACATACCTCACTTTACCTTTTTATAAACACTACAAATCTTCTGTTACTTGCAACACACCCAAGTTCCCTTCCCTCCCAATGCCTAATGTGTAACACTTCCAAAACATTTTTACTGAAATGAATATATGGCAAGGTTCGTGGATATGTCTATATGTACCTTTCCATCAGACATATGATATATGAACCATGAATCTCACTGACCAAGCTGCTCAGGAGGGGTTAAATCTTTCAAATGCTGAACTGATGATGAATAAATTATTGCGTCTGTTGCTATAGGACTTTGAATCAGACCAGAGAGCATTAGGATTCAAAACAAATCTGTAATTCATAGCGTTCTAGAGGTGGAGGCTCCACGCATGAAACACATAGTGGCCCAAAGATTATTTATGGCTTTATTTGCATCCATTGCTTGTGTTTGCTGTGCAACACTGCACTTAAGTTAATGAAATTTCTGCAGAAGATTATCAGGGAGCTCTGAATAGCTCCCAGCCTCTCCAGCATAGGTTTCAACAACGCTGTCATTATATTACTCATTTTTCATCCATTCTTTGACTGTAAAATCAGGCCTTCCTGTCAGAAATGCTGTAATTGTGGCATCATCAATCGTTACTGCTATAAACTAATTACATACATCCAGATATGATTATGTGTCTACACATCATGACAGTAAGGGTCATTTTTGACATAATGGTCCATCTCCCCAAAGAACAGTCTGACGATATTGGCTTTCTGATCTATAACTAAGCTTGATTACAGCATCATTCCAATAAGACGGATAATGTCCCCAGGCAATTTTCCAGGCCTGTCTGGTTTGGCTCAACAGCTGAGATTCAGAAGATGGAAAGTCACCCTCCCAGCGGATCAGCACTTGCTTTTATTGAGAAGGTAGAGATGGTCATTTTATAAGAGTCATTTTTAGAGGGACTTTTACCATATTGACACTGACATTTCTGGTAAATCTAGCCGGAGGAGGAAATGAATTTTTAACCTCTGAGTGTGCCGGACACCACCATATGCCAAGGTTTTTCAACTCAATTCGTCACAGTCTCGAGCTTCACTCCACATCATATCTAATGCAAAGAGTGATACTCTCATTGATCCACTTTTTACCACTCTAAGTTTATATATACTACATATAATATATTAATTGGCATAAGAACTTTGCGCAACCAACTATCATTTTATCGAAAAATGTGTATACACCTTCATCAAATATGTATTAGATGTGTCATATTTTTGCCTATTGGATCCATGTTATAGATACTGTATATAATATGATCATAATTTTCATCTTCAAAAGATTGCGTAGCTTAAATTTCTATCTGAGATCGGTTACGTTTTTAAAATGTACTGTAAGCATGCGACTAGCTTTACCTCCTTAAGACTGAGCTGTCTTGACTGGTAATTCTGCTCTCTTGCACTCTTGGTGTTAAATGGCACCACTTGCTATGAATGTGATTCTCTAATGAGCATCACTACCTCCAATATGAATGTTAAAAGTCTATTTTTTTCTTTTCCGTTGCTCATTCCACCTTTGGAAGTAAATCTCACAAAAGGGTTTAAACCTCGGTACATCACATTCTGATCTGCATCTACTGTGTCCCGACTCCTCTTTCTTTCCTCTTTTTTTCAGTCTACAATACTGTCCAACCTTTATAACACCGTTCAGTGTGAATATCTAAAGGAGAAAAGGAAAAAAATGGAACAAAAATAAAAATAAATGGGTATTTACACTACGTATGTGTTTTTAAATACGACTCTGTAACAGCATGAAAAATAAAGATTTGTTTTGGTCTGCCCTGAGATGAGGAATTTCACCTTCAATTTATTTTACTCCACCGTCCTCATGTGTACCTAGAACTGAGTGCAGGTCAGATGAGTTATACAACTCTCGTTACATGCTACTCTTTGAGTGACTATGCAGAAAATTTAAAGTTAATAACTTTTGCAGTATTTGTCATTGTAAGTTACAAGTCAGGGGTCATCTTCCAGGACAGGCACTGTCTTCCAGGCCCTATGTGCTGCATGTGAATTCAGCAACCCACTTCTTCACCATACTGTAAGACGGGGCACCCTCCCTTTGTTTGGCCACCATGTCCTCGTGGGTGATAATCCCTTTAGACGGAGGTAGCAGATGACTGTACCAAGGTCGACGTGTCCATTCTCAGACAGAAAAAGACAGAAAAGTTATTAACTTCAAACTTTCTGCATAATCACTCAAATAGTTGAACTGCATCTGCATGTAATATGAGCTGTGTAATCATTTCCCTCTACCTTAGGCCACAAATGAATCAGTAGGCTACCCCTCGTACAGTGCTAATAACTGAGGGATTCTGACTATTGTTTACTCTCTGCTAGCATTAGCTGGTCAGTAGCTGCCATCTGGCTACAACATACAGGACTGAAAAATGACGGCACAACACTCATGACAGACAGACTAAATTGGTCTTTGATAACAGCAGAAACAAGCAGTCCTGTTTTTGATAAAGGCTGTCAGCTATATGCTTTCAGACACTTCTTTGTATGTTAAGCTAATGCTAGCTAGCACTTTTTCATACACACTGACTGGACTAGCTGCTGCTCCATCCCTAGCCTCCAAAAATCTTAATTAAATTGAATAACATTTTAACGGAGATGTAGGCCTGCTTAAATTATTCTCCAATTATTGTTTACCATCTGCATTAGCTGTTCGTCAGTGCTTCAACTGCATAGTTTTTAAATATCAAAATGATAGAGAGTGCATTTCTCACTCCCTGAAAAGCATATTAGGCAGAGCACACAGACGGACTCTTGTGATGCATGTGAACTAGAAAACAGTTACCACACATTTTGTTTTTTTGTCTCATTCACAAAAGTGATGCAGCTTTTAAAATCAAAAAATGAGAAGCCGCAAACAGCATCGATCTTTCCCTTGATTTTGTGGAGGACAACATTGTAGTGATGGGACGATTTTAAAGAGCTCATTGTCGCAATATTACGCCCTTGTATTCTATAAGCATTTTAAGCTTTTTTTTAGCTTCAGCTGAATTGCATTAATCGATTTGTTGCATGTTTACAATATGTGGGTTTTTGGTTGAGCTTCCTGACAAATCTCTTTTCAGACAAAATCTCAACACTGACTTGTGTCTCATGGGATTCAATCACAGAAAGCGTCTGGAGGGGGATCACAGCAGCTGAGTCCATAATCACCTTGTGCTTTAGTAAACCATATTTACACTCATACAAATTCATACATGTAGAAAGTGTAGCAAAATTAAAGCGTGCCATGTATTTAAGCCTGACCCTGTGTCTATTTCAGTTATATACAGTATGACAGTAGCAATGTAGTCATCATGAATGCAGAAATGCAAGAACAAGCACACACACAGTGTGTGAGGGTGAGACAGTTGATTCAGAATGTATTCAGTATTCTTTTTTTCTCTTGTTGCAGCTTTATGCTAAAATCGTTTTAATTCATTAATTAAAAAGGAAAAACTGGAATATCACATTGACAGAAGTATTCAGCCCCTTTGTTATGACACTTAAGCTCAGGTACGGGATTGTGTCGAGGCATAGCTCTGTGGAAGGATGCAAAAACATTTCTCCTGCATTTAAGATTGCCAAGAGCACAGTGGCCTCTATAATTCTTAAATGGAAGTGTGGAGCAACTCGAAGTCTTCTTGAGCTGGCTGCTCAGCCAAACTGAGCAATCAGGGAAGAAGGGCCTCGGTATGAGAGGTAACCAAGAACCCGATGATCACTCTGGCTGAGCTCCTGGGTGGATCCTCCTCAGTGAAAGACATATGATAGCTGCTTGGTGTTTGTGAAAAAAAGCACCTAAAGGAGTCGCAGACTATGAGAAACAGCTGTTCTCTGGTTTGGCCTAAAATCTAAATGTCATATCAGGAGGACACCGTGCACTGCTCATCACCCGCCTAATACCATCTCAGCGGGGAAACATGCATACAATGAAGCAATTTGCTCTTGTCAGTCTATGTGCTTCATCTTTGTCTCATTGTCATTAAACTGAGTACTGATCCTGCAGAGGTATCTGAATACTTTGTGAATGCACTGTGCAGAACTAAATCCACACATATCTATTAGCATGGGTCATACAAGGGTGGGTGCCAGTTAGCAGCCATAAAGTGAAACTGACGAACAGGGATATTATTGACATAAAGAGTCTGCTGTAAATAGTTGAGAATAGCTTACATGCATGCATTCTAACACTAGCAACCTTTGAATTGGTGGTAATAGTGCTGATTTATTTATTTCAAACTTGAATGACCTTTTGGCATTTTGTACTTCAAGAACTAAAACTATCTGAGAAGCACTTACCTTTTTTGAAGTTTGCATAGCTGTTATAAAATATCAGCTGTACTTTAGGAAAGACTTTAAAACTGTTCAATGAGCAGCTCAGTAACTTTCACTGATATTTTTGGCCAAGAAAGTGCCTTTGTTCTCATCTGTTCCCCATTCCCTTTTCTCTCCAGAATAGTTATGATTACTGTAACAAAGAGAATTAAATATGAGTGGCGTGTTGGCCAAATATGAAGAGTACAAAGTGGGACAAAGAAATACCATACAAGCCATTAATTAAATTACCAGGACACTTGTTTGATTCTTACTGTATTCATTTAGTTGGAACATTTTACCAATTTAATAATTGAGCTCTCTTTGTTATTTCAACCATGTTGAATCAAAATGTAACAAAAGAGAGAAAGACATTTCTCCAGCACATACTTTTGAGCATCCTTAACTATTTTTGCTTTGGTTGTTCCTCAAAGTGTTAGCTCTGTTTGAAAAGAAGTGGGACTGTTAATTTGTGAGGGGTTGAAGTGTCTTGTTGCTGTGAGCAGATTGGCTATCAGGTGAGGAAGTCACGATTGGGGGTGACATTGCTCAGCTTTATGTCTTTATAAAGTCGAGACTGTAAGACCATATTTATAGAGAGACGTGTTGTATTCTGATTCTCTTGGCTTTTGTTTCTCTCCCTCTGTTTTTTTAGTCATTCCAAACACAACTGTCTTGCATAGTCCTTTCTTAAATATTGCCAAAGGGTAAGAAATAAAGGTAATGGATTTAATGTTGTTTTGTTTGTTGCAATTTTCAGTCAGTATTTGAATAATTGGTGGAGGGATGTAATTTGTCAGCCACTGAATTAAATGGTTGGTGAGAGAAAAATTTGCTGGTGAATTTAATTTAAGTGTTCATGCCTTCATAATTGCAAAGCCCATATACTGTGCTGCACTATGTGGGATGAAATGAGGTATGTTATGAAATGTCAAGTAATGTGAGACTGTTGCACATCCAACTTTAGGATTTGATCACTTCTTTATCTATTTCTACGAGGCAGTTCCAGTTGAACACAGATGCTGGCAAAGTTAGACAATCCACAGCTCTAGCAGAAGAAAAGCAATCCATCAGCTGGCCATCAAAAGAGTACATACCCAGCATCTAATGAATCACCACACTAGAAGATTCTCTAATCGCTGTGTAGCAGAGTACAGGATCCAATAATGATAGATGGCTATACTCTTCAACAGCAGGGCTTTTTGTTGGATTCAGAGTCTGTACATTAGTCAAAGAGTGTCTTGAATTGTAAAGCCACCTACTTAGCAATGTAGAGTGATGATGTCTAATATTTAATAATGTTTCCATATGGGTCATTACATGTAACAGTTGATGAATAGATCTTTTTTTTTTTAATCTCAAGACCTCGCTTTGACTTGAGAGCTTGGCAGTTCTGTGTCATGCCTTTAAAAATGCTTCTCTCCCTTTGAGCAACGTGTCATAATTTGTTTTATCTGTGAAAAGGAAGACTACCAGTCCTCTACGCCCTGAAAAAAAAGACTTAAGAGCACTCTGAATGCTTTATAATGTCACTGATATAAAAAAATAGGTTTTGTTTTTGGGTCTTTTATGACACATCGATGTTATTCATTTTAGAATATCACAGTTTATGTGTTTTATATTCTAACAATATCATTCCACTACTGTTTTTTCATATCTAGAACAGCCCATTTCATAATGTTAAAATCAAGTTGAATTTTGAGACGTTCATTTCCATTTGATATGCATTTTCAGCCTATTACTTAAACCCCATCATTCTGATGAGAGATAGGCAGAGCATTATTAAAATGATAAGAAACAGGGAACGAGGCTGAGGAATGTGGTGAAAAGCGCAGACAGAACCTCTGCCAACACGAGCTGAAGACGTACTTTTCGACCAATGTGAAAAACCACGTGAATTCATGTTGGAGACTGCGGTGACAGCCGCAATCTCAAAGCTTGATCCTTACAAAATGAGACAGTCTTGGCTTGCACTAAAACAAGCTCGATATTCATGTTTCCATTTTGGGATCAATTATTGTTCTATAAGAGAATATAACACAGGCTGTACAGTATTTGATATTTGTTCTCATTTCGCCTACACAAGCCTTGGCCACAGACAACTGGAACAGTTTCTATGGCAGCTTTAACTGACCTCTCTGAAGGATTGAAACAGAATGTCCATTCTTGTATTAGATTAAATAAACCTGATTAAGTAGTTAATTTTATCCAAAATGTTTCCCAACAGATTTTCAAGATCTCACTTGTTACTCTTCCAGCTGTGCTGATGATTACATGTAAAACATACATGGAATGACTTTCAGACATTGCTGGCTTTGTGTTTTTTTTATCTTTTCCGTTTGTCCTCTGAAAGAAATACTTGAAGAGCTGCCTATCTGTGCCTCACACAGATAGACCCCTCATGACTGGACAGTCGATTCTGCCTTTTCACTGGGCTTTATAATTAGCCCTTCATGAATAGGGGGTGAAATATGAAATCTCTGCCTCTCAGGAAAGTTTCACACTTTGCACATTTGAAAACTGGCTTAATTGGGGCAAGACTGTGTTGCCTTGAGATCTAATAGGAGGACATAAAGAAACAGCAGAACCAGATGTTCCCACATAAAAGCAAAAGGCATTTGCCTCGAATCTCATAGTAGAGTAGCTAACAAATTAACCTTCTTAAATCACTGCTCTTACTGTTTTAAACAAAGTGATGAGATGAACGTGTTTGGTCTCTGTTGTCTTTCAAATTGAGATTGTCCTATTTTTTGAAGTGTATTCCAAAAACCTGTTAAAAGAAACTGTCCTCGATACAAAAGCCTGGTGTAGAAAAGTGCATGTGAGAGTTTTATGCAAAGAACTGACATTTTATCATGCATTTGAATATGCACAGATTATGAGATGTATCATTACATATATAAAGGAGAAGTGCAGTGTATTTTCAGTCAGGGCATTGTACCACTGGAAGAATAGTGCTTGGGGAAAACGGTACCGATGATGTGAATAAGCTGCTGCAAACACAACCCACTACTGAAGAGCAGAGAATCAGTGAAAACATTTTTTTTGTTTTTTCTGGATGAATCATATATAGCATAATACTGTGCTATTTTGCTACTTATATATGGAATGTTAACTGAATATGACATAGAGTTGGTTTTGTAAAGTGCTTATTTTACAATACAGAGTCTCATTGGTGTGACGCTGCTTGCTGCAGCCAAATAAATGTTGTGATTATGCATTTTGTTATGAACACATTAAAGTCAGTGGCTTACAGGAGATGATAGGTGGTCGTTTACTGTAGGTTGGCAGGTGGCAAGGAGCAACATACCGCTACTTATATATTATTAATTTATAAATGGTTACAGTCCATCAGCTGTATCATTCCCCTCCTCCCGCTGTGCACGTGCCCTCTGGGTCTGCAGGTGTGCTCAGCAGCAGTGTGCAGTATGCCACAGAGGCACAGCTCCACCTTTTCCCATGTGCCCTCAATGTCTGTCAAACAGCAGAGCACATAAAAGACTGACACAACTGAGAGAGTTAAATGCTCAAGTCATTTCTCCGGGATGCCTGGAAATGAATTATCTGACTGCACAATTTGCAACCACATGTAGCAGAGTGCATTCCTTTTTGTGGAATTATAATACAGGTCATTCAGAGAATTAAAAGTACTTTTAACAGCTCCTTTAGTTTCAATCATATTCTCTTGACTGTGGGAGGTTTTTGAAGGGAAACCTATTCTTATTTAATTGTATTAATTTGCTAACAATGTGCACAGCAAGCTCACCAAAGATAGTGAAACTGAAGTCTTGTAAAGTTATAATGCCACTGGAATTGTTAGTATTTTAGGTTTTCCCTGAACTGACAGCAGCTGCTTGCAATCACAGCAAGAACACTGGACTTTGATGACGACCAAAAGTATTATACATTTTCACAGTTGGTGTTCCTGCCTAAATCAGTGGTGTAGGCTGCTTTATTTCAGTGGGTATACTCTAGAATTGGCCTACAAACATGCTCTCAGAGAGTAGTTTGCTTTAGTTTAATTTTTCCTTCACTTATACGTTTCTGCATTTGCCACTTTTATACTCGCAATGAGCGTTAAGCTTACTGTTGAGCCTGGGATGCAGAAGCTTGACCCGTCCTACTCTTACCCTGATATTCTTACCCTATTCCAACCAGGCTCTCTCCTGATGCCTAAACCAACCCAACCCACGAAGGCAACAAGTACAAGCCAATCAGAGTCAAAGTAGTGCAACTCATGACTTTGCCAGCCTGGGAAAAAAGTAATACAGATAGGGAGATGGTTTATGTTGTTTGTTGAGTTTACTGTTAGGTCTCCCGACCCGTTTTTTACTAAAACAAATTTCTGAAGTGCAAGCTCTATCACAAAACTATGCTACATGCCCTTTGGCTAAGTGGTTATACAGAAATTCTGAAGCGTTCTCAGTGGGTATACAGTGTATACCTGCATATCACGTAGACTACTCCACTGGCCTAAATCCTGTAGTCATAGTGGTGATGGCGTGGCTCATGAGGTAGCAGGTTGTCTACTAAATAGGAGGTCAGTGGTTCAATCCCCTGCTCCTCCAGTTTGCATGTTGAAGTGTCCTTGGGCAGAACACTGAACCCTAAATGTTGACTGATATCACTGGTGTGTGTATGTTGATAGAAAAGCACTGTGTGAATGTGGCTTGTAATGTAAAGCACTTTGAGTAGTTGACAAGACCAGGAAAACACTATAGTGCAGTCCATATGTCAACCAGGATATTTTGTTTAAGTTAACTTTTGACAAATTTGGTTGTTCCTATATAGAAGTCATTATCTTTGCATTAGGGATTTCTTACTTATGTCGATTGAAAGTCTGCACTCTGTTTGCTTGAATTCTAGGTGACCCTGATTAAATCATGAAATATTAATTACATCAATCTCAGACTGAAACAACAGAGTCAGGGGCCAGTTGTATTGGGTGTGTGTGTGTGTGTGTGTGTGTTTGTGTGTGTCCATTTATGGGTAATGAATCTTTGGTTTCAAACAAGGTAGAGACATCTGCTGAAAGTGCAGAGCTTAAGTGACAGTTTACTGTCATGAAAGTGCTGAAAACACTGTAAACTACAGAATCAATATGAGAGGAGAAACTGTGCTGCAAGTTTTTTTTTCTTTCTTTTTTTTTTTTTTTCAAATGCTCAAACTTATGGCTACCAGATGTTGCCTAGCAACAAAATGTAACAATGGATGATAAAAACCTGCTGCACCAATGACCTAATGCTTTTTCACAGCAGTTACAGAGGTAATACAGAACTAATAAATAGCTCCAAATAGATTTTTATTTTTCATCTTCCATCTTCTGTTTAGTAATTATCACATTTATTGTAAGCCCATATGGACTGGACATGATTTGGTTTAGAATAAACACATTGATCAATCAAAACTTAAATTGTGACAGAATAACTATTTCTAGTCATGGTCTTATCCGATCAAAATCTTGTTGAATTGTTTCTCTGCTTCTTCAAAACAGTGAATAGTGTGCGTGGTTACATTAGGAGCTTCTGTCAGTTATAACCTAAGAGACAAACCAAAGCCATATACATCTACACTATGTAAAATGAAAACTTAAAAATAATCTTAAAATAAACTTAAAATTTTACAGAACCACAGCTTTGAAAATACATTTGAATATTCAGTGTGAGGTAGAGGTGAGAGAGAATGTGCAAAATGAACAAAACTTCAGTCAATGGAATTGTTATCAAATCTGAAAATACACCCAATAATATGCACAAACACTTTAGTTACTGCAGGGGCTGTAATCCCAGCAAGACTGACCATTAAGAAACCATTAAGACAGCCTTTATTAGTCCCACAGTGGGGAAATTGACAGGTCGGGAGTTGAGCCGGCGACTGCCTGCTAAGAGCACCTTGCACGCAAGTGGTATGTGCCCTAACCACTCGACTACCGGGCCGCCCTAGAACTAAAGTTATAATTTAAAAGGATTACAATCGTCATCTTCAAAAAAAAAAAAAAACACTTTAGCTTTAAAATCGTACATTATCACGCTGCCAGCTTCTGCCACCTGTTTGAGACTGACTTCAGAAAATACTCAGCAGTCTGCAAATGTGGAAACACGTGTGCTTTGCACATTGAAATTGCAATGATGGGATAACTATGGGAATAAAGTGCTGATTCTCATGTTTATTTATTGTTGGTGTTTGCAGGCACATCCGGTGAACCATATGAAAATTGTATGTCTTTTTATACATACTGTTTATACATAGGCTAAACATGGTTATGACTCCTACACAGTTCACCCAGTATGGATTTAGATACCTCCAAACACCCTTAGAGCCTTTTTTTTTTTTTTTTAGGTGGCGTTGTGCCAAAACAATGAAAACATATTACTGCCCTAATGCTTAAGGCCTACACTGTATATGATGTGATATCAGAGGTTAAATGTCCTCCTCTTGGTGCAGGCTGGAGTGGAAAATAGGTTCAGCCACCACTGCTCAAGGCCAATCTTCTCCAGACAGAGTTCTGTAAAATAGCAGAGTGATTACATCTGACGCTACAATTTGGTATAGCCAAAAAAGGGGCAGATGTGCTTTCCATCAGTTTGGGATGACTGGATCTTGTACTCTGTTGCATCAAGCACACCCTGGACCCAGAGGTAACAAGCTGACACAACCCCTGTTTATGCAAGCCAAAGTAGCACACAAATTAATTCACTCGGTTACAATATACTTGCATCAGTATAGTCAGGTGACAAGAATGAGCTCATGAATAGCCCATATTTTTTATGTTATGGGTGCAGACTGGGGGTCTACAATATAAACTTGTAATCATCAGTAGGCGGGACCCTGTTGACCATGCCCTTTGCTACCTCACGAGAGCTAGTGCATGAGCAGATGGACCTGCAATGCTGCTCTGCACCACAAAGCATCTGCTCATGTGCATGTGCACTGTGGTGTGTGTGTGTGTGTGTGTGTGTGTGTGTTACTACTCCAGGGCTCACCTCTGGTTGCTACCAGAGCAGACAGCTCTGGGTCATTATGGCAGGTCCAGGAATGACGAATAATGCTGTGATGGATTATAGTTGGTGTGGATACTTGTGTGTGTGTTTGTGTGTGTGTGTGTGTGTGTGTGTGTGTGTGTGTGTGTGTGTGTGTGTGTGTGTGTGTGAATTAGGTCACTTCCACTCCCTCCTGACCTTCCCCAGTTTCCTCTTCACCTCCTCTCTCCTTCTGTCTAGCCCTCCTTCTCAGCAGCAGCTCTCTGCAAAGGTTATTATCACAGCCAGAGAAGCCACAACTCCTTTAAAGTCAGCAATCAGCTGAAGACACACAGCATACATGTGAACAAATGTGTTGAATGACAGGAAAATATTAAACATGTTTTCCTGTCTAAGCAGACTAGTCTCAGACTTTTTTTGAAAATTAAATAACAGAGAAAATAAATTAAAAAGATACTTCCATAGTGTTTTTTTTTTTTTTTTTTCAACTACAGAAATGTGTACCTGGCAAAACCATTATATTTTATAATAAAGCGTGGGAGCTATCCTGCAGCCTGCTGTTATCTTTTCAGTTTTTTTTTTTATTTTTATTTTCTTTCATTGATAAGCAGTGTGAAGCAATGCTATGTGCGTAAATTTCCTTTTCACACTTCTGATCTAAATCTGCCTTTGTTTTCCATGTACTGGTGGAAATGTGAGTGGGTCATGGGTCGCTGTTGTCTGGCTTATGAGTTGAACTAGGGGCAATCTGTGAGCAGACCACAGCTTGGATGACACTGGATCATATTATTACATAAAATGCATTTTGCTGACGTTGTAATTTGGAGTAATTTATTTAGCAATAGCTGAGGAGCTCTAGAGTAAAAGCAATGGTAATGAAGGTATTATTTTTTAGTCTGCCTCCACTGCATTACATTACATCTCGTGTGGGGTCCTCTGATTTATTATCTTTTTTTTTTTCCTTCTATATGCTCTGTTTCATTACCAAAAACATAACAATAACAATTATCTCACTATGGTCTAATGACAACAACAAATCAAGGCCATATAATTGTTATTTTGTTCATTTACATATATTTATATATCATCTAGCAGTTAATAAATTATGATTAAATTAGTTGCCATGCCTGTCACAATAAAAGCCGGTAATTTCCTTGATACTGATATTTTGACAAATATTCAAACCATTCCCAGTGTCAACAATGAAGCTTCAAATTCATTAACTTTTATTTATTTATTTTATCTTTACTACAAAGAGGACGGTTTCTCCATTATTTTCATCAGTTGTATCATCTTTCTGAGGATAATAAGTTGAAGATAAAAACAGATTTTGTTTTTTTTTTGTTTTTTTTTTTTTTATATGAAAATATCAAGTAGGCTAAGTAAGGAAATATTCTTAAGCCCAGAGTAGTGTCTGCAGCTTTCCTCACAAGCAGCAAACATCTCCAACAGCCTCTACCACCAACAGGGGCCATGCAGATGAGCATGATGATTTTGGTGATTGGATGGTAAAATGGCCCAGTTTAGTGGTCTTGTGGTTAATTAATCAAACTGAAATTGTAAAAATGATAGGGATAAAAATTGGATTTTAAAAGGTTGGGGGATGGGGTATCTCCGACTAGTTGAGAAAGCTACAGCGAGGGTCTTAAGCTTCTTGTTAGCAAGAGAATTGACTTCAGCAAAAATCCTGCTGTTTGTTTGAAAAATGTTAAATGACCTACAGAACCCATTGACCCATGCCATGCTGCCAGAGACCTGAGAACCTGCCATATGTTTCTCCCATTCCATTGAGCTTTTCAAGAGTCAACTGAAAATGCACTTACACTTGTACTCATCCGCCTCTGATGGTACATAGCCTCACCTGCTCACATACATCCTCTGCAGCCTCTGTAGGTGTCTATTGTTTTTATGTCACGTAATCTGTGTGACCATATAAAGGTATTATCATATTTACTCAGTTTTTTTTTTTCTCCTTTTATGTGTTGTCTTGGGCCATCTCGAAACTGCATTCTGTGACAGATATTGAGAGCTGAGAAAGTGGATAGAAGTATGCACCATGGGAAGTGTTACTTTTGTCATTTATATTTATGTCAAAAACAGCAGTAGCCTAATGAATGCATGGCTAAATCACACACCAGGGGCAGGCTGGCCAACTGGAACAGTGGGCGGTTGCCTGGTGGGCTGGTCAGCACTGATACGAAAAATAAAAAAACAATTCCATTCTGTTTTGAATTTCTGCTGTAGACTGGCTGACTGGCTCCTTAACAGGTGTGTGTGTGTGTGTATGTGTGTGTGTGTGTATATGCGCATATAGTGTCATATTTGTCACATCCCATCTCTCTTCCTCCCTCATCATTTTTCTTTTGGTGGATTCTGCACTTCACACTGAATGTTAAGCTGCCAGTGTTCTGTATATATTTGTGAAAATGTGAACCTATAGCAAGTGAGCAGTATGCTGCCTTCAATGATCTGGTTGAAGAGTCAGGCTTTTAAATTGAACGCACCTACAGTTTGGAAAAAAACAAAAAAAAAAAAAAAAAAAGTTGAAAAATATTCTCAGGTTTCAAATTTGAAATTAAAACATTTTACTATGCTTTGTTTTGTTTTTTACAAAACTTTTCTTTAAAGAAAAAAAAGGAAAAAAAAGCAAGTGGTGCGATCTTGTGACATGTAGCTGCATTGTATTCTGGTTTATTGAGGATTGTGTCCATGTAGCTGGCAACTTTATCTACTATGACAAATATGCATTTTAGCATAAATTACTGTTATAAGTTTCAGGCATTTATTTTATTTATTTGAAGGAATTAGCTTCGGGTTGCACTCTCAGTGGCTCATTGAATGTAGCTCATACATTCGTCGCAAGCTCAATGTCTGACTTCTTTGCTATACACTGACTTAATCATGTCCAGTTCGCAATATAATAAATTAGATTACAAAACTCAAATTTAAAGAATGTCTCACAAAAAAAAAAAAAAAAAAAAAAAAAAAAGTTAGGTAAAATTAGGTACTATGAAACATGTAGCAGTGGTGTCCAGTCATAATGCAATTCACACAAGCTGAGAAAATAAAGCGTTCGGTGGACCAAATGACATTAAAAGGGCCATGTCTAAGAGCCATCCAACTGTTGAATTCATACGTCAAACTGATAGGGGGCAGCATGTTACCTGACAGTGTCCAATCCTATCGCAAGAAATAAGGAAATGACTCTCTGGTCCCTCGTCCTCCTTCCCCTTCCCCTGTGTCATGGTCATACTGGCCTTGGAGCCACCACTGGGGATAGCTGGTTAGCATGCTCATTTCATTAGATGACTCTGCAATGAAATTCAAACATCTCTCATATGATATTAAAACATTTTTTTCTTCACATTCAGTTGATAATCTGTCACTTTTTTAAATGAAATACTGACATATTGTCCCTTTAAACTCACCTTAAAATCCGTTCTAAAATATCTGTTTGGTATTTTCTGGTGTTTTTATTTGCCCTCAATGAGGTTTAATCCCTGGCTGTGGCAATTATCTTCCGTCTCTATGCATCCAGTCTCCTTTTAGCAAACTCATTGCTGTTTTCAAAGTGCAAAGAGCAAGGTCAGAAATTTCAGAAGTGGATTACTCTGCAGGAGTGGTCTGAGAGGTTTCTTCTGTTGCTTTTTGATCTGTGAAAACTTTCCACACTGCAGTGCATTGTAAATAACATGAATTCAAGTCGACCACAGATGCTGTTCTTTGTGTAAGCTTTTCAAGGCTACACAAAGAATAGACTTCAGGGTGGACCACACTTTCACCAAGGTTGAGCATAATGGATTTTGGGATAACGAGGGTCACAAATGCCACACCAGTTAAAAAGCTACATTTTGGATCCACTGGAACGACCTATTGGATTAGGACTTCCTTGTCCCTAAGGACATATTTCATTGTGTAATGTGAACTTTGAAAAGTGCAGACTCTGAACTTGGACAGAGCTCTGCTCTGTTGGAAGAGAGACATCACACATCACATCACACACTTTCTACACATTCAATAATATTAAATAATAATAAATTACTTTTGATCAGAGTTGGATCTTATTCAGCTATGCAATAGTTGAGTGTTGTCTAAATAGTCATTTTCTTTTTTTCTTTTTTTTCTGAATTCTGTGAAGCTTAATGTCCACTTTTTAAAAACATCAATCACTTCACTATTAAACATATTGTTGATAAATCAAAATAACGGAAGCAAAGGTAACCACAGCTGCAATTCAAGAAATGCCTAAAATCAAAAAAATTATCAACTCATGACGTACACAAAGCATGTGACTTAAACATCCACTAATGCCTCCACTCCACTGTGGCGCTGGGGCTCTTTTTTTAATTTTTTTTTGATTTTCTAAAAAAGCTGGTTGAAATTTGTCTCAAATTTTAAATGGACATTTAACTGGAATGTACATTTAAGGAATTGAACTGCAATCCAAAACATTAGAAACTTATGGACCTAAGTTGTAAATCCAGAAGCACTAATGTTGCCTGAGGCCTGAGTGTTAACACACAAGAGAGTACAGTTTCAGCTTCTTGGATAATAAAGTTGTGTTATAGCTGATATATGAAGGTGGCGAAGGTCCCATGGGTGCTATGTGGTGCCTTACCCAGAGGCCCCAAGCTTGTCAGTCCTTAGCTATACACATTTACCCTGAAATTCACCAGGGAGAGAGAAAGAGGGAGAGAGAGGGATTCATTTTTGTCAAGGGAGGTTTAGAGAGCAGATTGTAGTTTAGTCTGTATTATTAGATATGAAATCAGGCTATTATCCCAAGAAATTACACTCCCATAGTTTCCCTTTAACACCAAATAAGCAATGAGTCATTCAAGCTTTTTATGTTGGCTTGTTATTGACTTTTGAAGCTTGTGGCATTTCTATCTCCCTTAATTATTTACCCTGCCCTTTAGCCTTCCTTCATTGCCTCTGTTTCTGACTATGAACTGTATAGATAAAAACATGCCTTTATGATGATGAAGATGGTGATGAGCACAAAAAGGAAGATGATGAAGATGAAAGGAAAAAAGAAAAGTGACTCGGGGAGAAAATTTGTAGGAAAAACAAAGATAAAAATGTGTCACAAGGGAGGAATAAATTGGGAAATCTGCAACAACTGACTGCAATTACTGTGCCTTCTTGTCCATGGCTTCCTAATTAAGAGAACAGAGGGAGAATGCAGATTAGAGGGGAGGGCCTGGAGATAGGCCTGTGGCTCTCCAATCCTCAGAGAGAACCTAATCCAGGGAATCACTCTGTTCATACAAAACAATGAGGGGTCTACATTATTCATCTCTCGGAGTGAGTCACAGAGAAGCAGTGAGAGAAATGGATGGGGTGAAATGGGAGCAGGGTTGGAGAGATAAGATGTGTAGCAGCTGGACTGCTTAGGAAAAGAACAGTTTGGATTTCTACATGTTTAGTCTTTATACATCGTGTTTATGGTAAAGCTTGTTCAAATGTGTGTGGATGGTCAGCATTTTTACCTACTTGTCTTGGGTTATATCTTCCTCAGCATCTCTAATCACATGCAGTTTACCAAAATGTGATTGCTAGCCTTTTGGCTTCTAATGGTGCTGCTGTGTTGAAACAGCTTCACAAGGAGTAACAGTGTTATAGGGGGATTTTTGTAAAGAAGGTGTTAAATATTCAGAGGTTGTTCAAAAAGGATTGTGTTAGTGTTACATGCATCACTCTCAGCATGGGGTGCCTGAAGAGGAAAGTACAATTCACTGAGATTTACACTGCAGATAAGTTCACACATACACTATATTACCAAAAGTATTTGCTCAACTGCCTTGACTCGCATATGAATTTAAGTAACATCCCATTCTTAATCCATAGGGTTTAATATGACATCAGTCCACTCTTTGCAGCTATAACAGCTTCAACTCTTCTGGGAAGGCTGTCCACAAGGTTGAGGAGTGTGTTTATGGGAATTTGTGACCATTCTTCCAGAAGCGCATTTGTGAGGTCACACACTGATGTTGGACGAGAAGGCCTGGCTCTCAGTCTCCGCTCTAATTCATCCCAAAGGTGTTCTATAGGGTTGAGGTCAAGACTCTGTGCAGGCCAGTCAAGTTCATTCACACCAAACTCTCTCATCCATGTCTTTATGGACCTTGCTTTGTGCACTGGTGCACAGTCATGTTGGAAGAGGAAGGGGCCATCTCCAAACTGTTCCCACAAAGTTGGGAGCATGGAATTGTCCAAAATCTCTTGGTATGCTGAAACATTCAGAGTTCATTTCACTGGAAGTAAGGGGCCAAGCCCAGCTCCTGAAAAAGCCCAGCTCCTGAAAAACAACCCCACACCATTTTATACACCTGTGGCCATGGAGGTGATTGGAACACCTGATTTCAAATATTTGCATGGGTGAGTGAATACTTTTGGCGATATAGTGTAGCTGCCAAGGAATGTTTCTGAAGAGTATGTGAAGGACGTTGGTTTCTTGGATTCATTTTCACACCTTTTGTTTCACATGTTGTTCTGCACTTTATTTGGACTCCAAGTAAACAGACGTAAATGACAGAATCTGTTAGGAATCTATGCAAATTCTGATATACAAATTAAAATGTGAGAAAGTGAAATGCTTGTATCTGCTTGTTTGACAGTGAACTGGAAAATTACAGAGAAGGTTGGAAGATAAACATGTTTATTATCATCTGTAATTACAGCGGTCAAAAGTTCAGCTTTATTTGTCAAATGCTTTCATGATGCTGTAAGGTCTGGGAGCAGAGTTAAGCATCAATACACTACACTGAGATGTGGTGAGTTTCTAATTCCTTAAACTCTGCCATAGATATTTTGTGTGACCATGGGTTAATTAGTTCCTCAGTAAAAATTAAAAAGTGGTGAAAACTCAAACTTTCAAGGCAACAAACCTCAATTAAATTTCAAGGTATTTAAGTTGTTGCTCTTTAATTTAATCCAAATTGGTGGATGGTGATACATTGTATTGGATCAATGATAACTACTTATGCAATAAGACTATGGAGACTGGCTAAATTGCATCCTTTTCTTTTTTTTTCATGGTTTGCATGGTTTTCATTTTGCTCAGAGAGAAGACCGCATGAGTTGTACATATGAAAAGACATAGAACAATCTGCCATCATGTAACTGACTTTAAAGGAAAGGGAGGAAAAAGGAAAAAGGGAAGAAAGAAAAGAGAATTTAAACTCCAATATAGGGCTGAACAATTTACCGAAATATTATCAAACTCACAATAAGGCAATAAGTGCAATATCAAAATGACAGGGGCTGCAATTTATTTATTTTTTTTATTTTTTATTTTTTAAAGATAAAATGTGTCACAACACACCTTCATAAATGGAGCATTGTGGTGCTACATAGATCATATTCTCCAGGCCTAAAGAAACACGCTTGTTTGACACAAGACCCAACAAAAATCACATCATGATCGTTTTATATATTTTTTCTGTGAAAAATGATTATTTATGCAGTGTAAATGACTCTGATATAGAGTGCACGAGAAGTTGCTTTAGTTATTTCACAGATTAAGAGCAAAAGTTGACAGAACTTTCTTACATATAGCACTAAATAACGGCTAAATAAGGCATCAGAACATCAAGACACAGCCTTTTTCTGAGGCCAAACAGGTCAGGTTATGGTGTACATCAAGCCACCATGTGGTCATGTGTAAATCATGTCACACTTGTGTTCATAGCTGCAGTCAGGCATAGAAATAGATTTCACATTTAGAGTTTCTGGCAAGAAACCTTTTCACCACTTCACCAAATGTCTTATCAAGCATCATTCACGTTGGATGATTCTGAAAAACGTTTTCCAAATTGTGTTCTTCCAGTCCATGTTTTACCATCTCCAAGAATCAGGATGTCTGCCATCATGCAGAGTTTGATGTTAACTCTGTTGGTTGTGTATATTCTTGCTGTTTTGTCATTGGCCTTTTTTTTTTCTTTTCTTTTTTTTTTTTTTGGTTAATTGGCCACATCTATTACTGACTGTTTCTGTCCAATAAGCATTCATCTCAGTGGGTTGACTCTGTCCACACAATTCCTAGCTTATGTATCATTACCACTAACAGGAAGTAATTTAGGCTACTTTATGTCAAAATGTCTGGAAGTCTCAGTGTTTACAGAATTTAATTTAAAAAAGATTAACTTGTGCATCAAAGAGGCAATTTCACACCACTGCTTTTAATTTATGCGGACAGTCCTCATACTGATTCGATGTGTGGAACAGCACATACATTTTCTGAAAGTCTTAATTTGTCATCCATCACCTCTTGAAATACATCCCATAATTTAACAGATGGAAAACAACAACTTAAGTGAAGAGTGGTTATGCAATCGTTTGCATGGACTCCCACAGATTCGTAGTGCTGCTTCGTGTTCACAAGGATGTGCTCCTTCAATCTTTCAGAGTGTACATCCTTGCACTTCAGCCTGGAATTCATCTTGTTACCCCTGTAGGTTTTCACCTTGAACATTACAGCTGCAGCCAAACCAATCCTCCTCTGCAAGGTCTCTCTGTGGTTGAACTCTCTAATAGAACGGAATTGCGAAAGGAGCGATGACCCTCGGGGGGCCAAGTCAAAGCAATTCTTTTGCAAGAAGATTAAGGAGACGTTGTGTGTGTATGTGTGTGTGGGGGGTAAAGAGGCAGTGTGTGATCATCTCCAATTGAGGGGATGGATAATGTACAGGTGCTGAAAGCTGAGGTCAGAATTGTGGTCAGACAGATGAGGTGTGGCTCACAGTGTGATTGGCTTTCCTAACCATGGCGCATTTGCATCACTAACTGACTCGTCGTAGATGAAATTGCACTCTCTTTTTTCGTGGGAATACATAATGAGAGCAGATTAAGAATGAAACAATCAGAGGCTAAGATAGTATAAATACCATCCACGTCAACTGTCTTTCTGCTAATCTTGACTGATGTAGTTAACAGTGCATATGGAACATTAAATACTTTCCACTAGTTCTCATACAGAGCTGTTTGTTTCTGGTTTGGGTCACTTTCTCTTAAAAAATCTACAGCACATGTCTATATGGGATACAGCCTCAGCAAGGAATGTTATTGTGGGGTTTTTACTGACTATTTCATTTTGTATTTTGGCTTTGAGTGAAATGAACAAACTCAAAGTCAGAAGCTATAACTCAGTGTGAATGAGCTGGAAACAAACAGAAATGCAAGTTGCCTCATGCACCATGCTGCTTAATACACCTCAGCATAATGGTTTTGTTTGGAAAGCTGTGTGCAGTTACACTTTGGCTGAGTCATTTGTGGGCTTCAGATTATTGACTGGCCCACTTGTCTTAAAAAAAAATCCCATTCCCACAAGAAAAAAAAAACAAAAAGAGCTCATTAAAGAAATGTTTGTGGTTTTACCTCTGTAGATCCAAGTTTCAGGTCCTCGGTGCTCATGAGGGAGCATGAAATGTTTGAAATGTGGCTTGGGACCATAACAGCTTTTGGCAAAGCACCATATTGATGGAAGGTTTGAGGCAATGAGGAAAAGCCCAACAGAAAACAGAGAACACACTGCTGTTTGTGCGATAATCCAAACACCATACGCACACTCGCGTGCAAACAAATATGAATTATGTTTATCTGACTGAGCATACAAGCAGGAGAGAACTGCTCAGATATGATCACATTATGCAGCAATGATATAGAAGTGGGCCTATAGATCACAAGAGCACAGGGAACACTGTATCTAATGTCTGGGGAAGGGACTCGCTCCTAACAGCCAGACTTGCTCAGCTCACATATAAACCCGTTCACAGGAGTGCACAAAGAAAACATCAGAACTGCAGTTCAGTTAGACATCTGCTCATACACAAATCCACTCACAAGCTGGCCAACACTTGGTCAAGGTTGGGCTTTAATGCAAAAGAGGACCAGAAAGGTGGCGTTTGGAGTGTTTTTTTTTTTTTTTTTTCCTGAAGCTTAATGTGTCCTTTGCAGTGTGTTTTCTGCATCTTGTTTTGGCAGCCTCTGCAGGTAAGCGTTATGCCTGTATAAACATACTTCATTGGGAATGCACAGCACATTACTCAGATGTTAATCTAACCAAAAGCAGTCAGGGGAAAAACAGACTATGTTAAAAACCCATAGGTGATCATTTGTCACTTTCCTATCTTGCCAGCGAGTGCTTATAAACACTGTATCTACCTGCAGTGTTGAATAAATGTTCAGCCAGATATTGCTCACTCACTTATCAGCTGGCTTGCTGCAAACGTTACACATTTAATGACAAAAGATTTAGCAGTTGTATTACAAGGATGAGAAATAAAAAATCACTAAAGTGTTCACAGTCCTGTTTCGAACTATCACTTCAGTCCACATTGTCCACAAGACACAGAGCTTTGTGCCAAAGTTTTGCCATATTTTACGTTTCTGCTGACAGAGAAAAACAGGGATGGGGAGCAAGAGGCTTCAGGCCAAGGTGTGTTATGCTGTGTGTGTGTTGATGGGGATACAGCATACTGCTGAGTATGTTGCTGGGTATCCTTTTTCCTGCGTACCGTGCATTTTGCTGCCAAGACTGAGGTTTTGATAGCAATGTCAGGGCAAATTATGCATGCATTCCTTTTTTATTAAGAGAAGAAAACTTGTTCTCTTTTTATCGCTTGTCTCAGTCCTTCTCTCCCGTACACACATATGCACACATACTTACTGAAAGTGTGTGTGTGGGCATGTTTTGCTAATGGAGCCTACTCTGGTTTGAAACAGAGCGTATTTGACTTGGGGAAAAAAAAAAAAAATGGATCCGAGGGACAAGCCTGACCCATTGATCTTCTATAGCTTCGACACAGCCAAGTGCCATTCTTTTTCATGCAAAGGTTAGATCGTGAACAACAGAGGTGGATGAGGAATCAGAATCCCATTATAGATCCTCCTCTTGTTTAAACTGTTCTGGTGTTTGTGTTTCATTGGCCAGTATTGATCTGGGACCCAAAGACGGAGAATACATCTTGAAACAGAATTCACCTATGAGCATGAATGACACATTGTTTAGTAACAAAAGACCTTATCTTATTGATTACTTCACATTTTATAACATAGTGTCAGAGTGGAGGCGTACTGCATGAGCCAGTGGCCATCACCGAGGAGATGCAACAATGGGAGGTTGATATGCTGCTGCTGCTGCTGGGAAGCAGCTCCGCTAACCGGAACCATAATTACTGAGATGTTGGAAGTTTTTGCTCCATTTTTCTTTTGCTGCTGTGAGGTTTGCTGTTGACCTTTACGCTGGCACAGTAGTTGAAATCACATTCAGCATGTTCTCAGTGGCAGAATGTTGGGTTTGCAACCAAAATGAATTGAAAGATTTGGCTTTGATGCAGCAGTGTGCATGTTGGAAGGGGAAGTTTGTCCAAGTTTCTGCACAGCCTCATCGCTTATTGTCTCACAGTATACACCACTACCTGCAGCAGTGGTTGAGGATTTTGTGTGTGTCTGTGTGTGTGTACGTGCGTGTGTGTGTGTGTGTGTTGGAGGATGTGTTAACATGTTACTCTGAATTCTCTTCAACTTCTTCCATGTTTGGACATTATTATTATTTCAGCATCATTTTCGTGCTCAAAAAAAAAGCTCTAAGACAAGAAAGCAGTGTCTCTGCAGCTTCACCCTAGGGTTTCACTCAGTTTCCTATGGTAACACTTACTAGAAGTGACAAGTGCTGCTGCTAATAATTAGCAAGATAACACATCTGCAAATGTGATTTTCATGACAGTGTCTGCTTCTTTCTGACTGCACTAATGTAGCCATTGCTTGCTGTTTATTTGTAACCTTACAAACAATTCCATATCCTTTTTGTACACTTGTCAGACAAGCATAACTGCTCGCTTTCAGCATGTGAGGTGTGGAGCTTACGCAAAAATAGTTACACATGACGTGCCAGTCCTCGCTGACCTTTAGTTTGCCATTGTGGAACCTGACATGCAGTCCATGCTGGTACTTAAGGTGTAGATATAATCGACCAGCCACTGTGAGAAATACATTTCCTTAAACCTTTCTTTCCATGCAAACATCCATTTCTTCCATCCATTTCAGACTCCAAGCACCTGATTTAAGCTGCCTGATTTAATATGCCTGCCATGGTATTCTCCAAGGCCAGGCCAATATAGCCCTGATGGCAACACTGGAGCAGGGTTACTTTCACAAACTTGAAAAAGCTCCTTTTCAGCCATAGAATATATCACAACATATGTTTCACATGAGTAGCACCATGATAAGTATACTAATTGTAATGTGTAAATGGTGGATTGGCCCTTTGATGGGTTTTACCGTCTACCCCAACATGAGCACACTATATAGTATATTCTTCTGTAAAGAACATTTAAATTTGGAATATATAAGCTACAAAAGGTATCTGAATTACAATATTGTTACACTGAGAAAAAGCAATGATGAAAGCTCAGCAGTGAAGATGAATCCAGGTAATACTGATGAAATACAGGTCATGATGTGGTGTTAAAAAATACTGTGCAGACATTTTCACTTTAACAATGCTTGGCTACATCTGCGATATCCAGCTTTACTGTTAAGACTCACACTACTGATTGGCAAAGGACGACTGTGACAAAAACCAGCATCACTTGAAATAAACAATAATTAATTCTGCAGCCTGTAGTTCATACTTACACAGATGGATGGATATAAACCATACGGCACATGCTAGCTGTAGTTTACCTGAAGTAGACTGTAAATCTAATTATTGTAACCAGTTATTATGATCTATGCTTATACTCTAACACATGAAACTAGACATTCCAGTTTCATGCTCTTATGACATTATTAAAATTGCCCCAGGAAGGAAGTATTTTGGGCCAGTCCTTGAGGATTTTGTGGACAATATTAAATCATATCCTGATTGTATTGATGGTTCTTTAATCCAAGCAAAGAATTTTGTATTATTGCTGCTTTTATCCAGAAAATGAAAAACCCAGTTATTCAGGCTCTGAATCAAAAGAACAGGGCTATGTGCCCCATGATTTTCATTCATTCACAGACTGGAGCTTCTGTTCTTTCTTAACATTTATGATAAGAACGGTACAGTACACACAGTTTAAAGAGTGTTTTCTTTTTCCAGTCTTATAATCAGAATCGTGCATCTATGTTTCTCTCTGCTGCTCTGAGTTCTTCTTCCTCCTTTTCTTTTGATCGGGGGGCTGTGCAGAGACGTTCTGCCAGAGTCATTATGACTAATTAGATTGGGAGAAAGTCAGGGCACCTCATCATATGTAGTAATGAAATAACTCTACAGTGGCTGCCCTTTGATGCAGACCTTGTGTGAAAAAAATCACAAAAGGCCAAGGCACGTATTGCTAACACATTTAAGAAATATTTGCAGGTTTGAATTCAGCCCTTAAGCAAGCCCCAGCATCAGCGTAACCTATGATGCAGTGTGATTGCACCATGGCCAAGCACGAAGAAGCAGAGACACGATTTCTAGTTACATTACATTAGTCTCTGGTGTATTTCAATAAAAAAAAAAAAAAAAGCTTCCTGAGGCATTCCTTGCGATCACTTTCTTAAGTCGAACTACAGAGCTGAATAGATCATGGTCTTCTTTCCCCTCATGGAAGTTAATCCTCCCCTCTACCATCATCGTCTCATCATTTATCTGTCACACACTGCAGAACTTATAACAGAAGATACCAATTACAACTTGTGTATTTCTACACACCCCATTATGCATTACCACTGCTATTGTCCTGAATATTCTCTTGGGGCTTGCGCTTTATTATTTCAGTGTTTGCAGTAGATGCAATGAAAAGTTGGCCATGGCTACTCTATATCTCTCATCATTCCTGAATTATATAGACTAATGATGAGGTGGTACAACGGGGGAATGTGCTGTATTTCCCACCAGTGAACCAGATTCTGCTGCATTTAAGTAACATCTGCTATCATTTACTGTATACGCTGATGACATCCAGTTGTATTTTTCATTTCTCAATTTTGTAGTTATATGCAGATAAAACCAAATAAATAAACATCATTCAGTGGTCAGGCAGGACCTTGGTGCCTCATCCTCATCTTCTCAGTCTAGACTGTGTAATCCTGGTGTGATTTTTGACCTTGAGTTTAGATGCTGACTTGATCATCCTTTTGTGTCAACAAATGAAATGAAGTTGCTAATACATCCTTTCATGTTATCATGATTGGACTACTGTAATTCTCTCTGTACCTGCCGTAATATATCCTCCTTATGCTGTTTGCAAACTGTTCAAAATGCCGCCTCTTGGTTGGATCTAACAGATGGTCACTTTTTGCATGTATGTTAACCGCTCTGCACTGGATTCCTGTTCCTTTCAGAATTCAGATTAAAAAGTTTGGTGCAGGCATAGAGCTTTGCATGGCCAGGCTCCGTTGTATGTCATGGACCTTCTGGGACACCATGAGACAAGCTGTATGGACTCGGACATGTTTTAAGACTCAGGGACTCAGTTGGTAGCCCCTAATCTTTGGAATAGTCTCCCAAAAAGATTCAGTGTTTGGACTCTTTAAACAAAACAAAACATCTGTTTAGACAGGCAGCTACCACATAGTATTTTCTGTTTTAACTTGTGTCTTATATCTGCTCCCCTTGTAAATTTTAATTGGTGTTCTTATCTTTATTTATGTTTTTCTGATTTTATATTTTTGATAGTGAAGCACTTTGTCTGTGAACTGTACTGCAGAAATAAACTTCACTTTGCTTACAGTTTCTACTGTGTGCACTGCAGCAGAATGTATGACCATTCCTCTAAACCATGACACCGCCCAACTGAGAGCATCCCACCAGCATGATAATAACCACTCTGTTTTCCAGTCCTCTATTTGTCTATGTGTGTGTGTGTGTGTGTGTTCACCAGTGTGTGGTAAAGGGAGGGATCACTGGCCTTTTGTTAGGAACTGGTTAAAGCTTCTGTGTCTCAGGCCTCCCCTTCCCCATCTCCCTGCTATATAAGGAAGATTTCTACCTATTACACATGTACACACACACACACACACACACACACACACACATACACAATCTCTCAGACTTCTGTGAATTTCTAACTAATATATATAGAGAGAGCTAAAAGCCATGTGGGAGCCATTCCTGTATAAATGTGTATGCAAAGCAACACCTCTTCTCCTCTTCAGAGCTGAGCAGTCCCTTTTTAAATGATCTTAATGCATATGCTCTTTCATAAACTGTGCAATCTCCAAGATAGCTAAAACCTCCAGATACTTTGAGGAATTGATAAAAGGCACTGATTATTAAGGGCCAAGTTGGGAACAGATCTGCATCCCTCTCTGAAAACATTTTAGTGGTCCTTAACTGATCGGACCCTGCATGGCTTCACCTGCAGGGTGATGACAGAACATAGCACCCCCATACACTCCATCGTATTAGTGACCTCATTGTCGTTCCTTTCAGCTGTGCTTACATCTGCACATCCATTCCCTCTGATCAGGCTGTGAAGCCTACATGTCACAGTAGGCTGCAGCTGCGGTAAAAATTGAGTTTGCGTCTGTGCTTAAAATCTGCTGATCCTGGAAATATGGCTGAACCACATCACCGCCTTACACTGGTTCAATCAGGCTGCTGGTGTTCAGAACAGGATTACTCGTTGTATATCCACCAGAACAATTACATTATGTTTAGAGACAAGTTTGTGCAGTGTTAACATCATATATAATCATCACATCTGAGTCTCTGTTCTCACCATGTGCTGTACCTGTATCCATGCGCAGAGTTTGAGCACTAGAATTAAGGACTTCGTTATGTGTCTGACTCTGAATTATAACCAAATACCCCACGAGACAAAACAAAAATAGGAATGCACCGTGCAATGACTGACAATGATTCACATTAGTATTAATGTATTTTCTGAACCAAATAAAATGCTAAATGCGCTGTCTGAATTGTTACTCTGCAGTTCATTAACCACATCTTCGAATGAGCATTAGATCATGGCCTATTAAGCCCGTGCTTGATTGGCAAGTGGTGAAATTAGAAGGCTCATTCTGCATTCACATTTCTTGTTGAATTGGAAGCCTCACACATTCAAAACGTGTGTCCTTGCTTAGGTTGAAAGTGGATGTAATTACCCACTGAGCAACAGCCTCATGGTGGTCATGGCAGTCTAGACAAGAGGTGATTACATCAGGTTAAGCTATTCATAGCTGAGCTTCACCCTGCTCATGGTCAGTAGAGTCTCAGCCTTTATGTCCATGTGATGCTGTTTGTAAAAGGATGGTGAGAATAAGCATTAATAAGCAAATTATAAAACTTCAACAACTTTTTTCAAACTAGAAATCAAACACTTCAAAAAATGTATAAGAGGAGGATTTTGACAGGTTCAAAATGTTTATGACAGATTTCACTGCTCACTACTTAACAGCACATTATGTATTTTTCCACACTAAATCATAATTAACTACAGAAAGTCTTATCCACTTGAGAGTTCATGGTCCAATGCATATGTGCTTGGCGTGGAAATGCTAGGCAGCCACAGATAACTGGATACCTGTGAGCAGACAGTTTGTTTGAAGACTAATGATAATGTGATACTTTAGTGAGCCCCACGGGGAAAGTGCCTTCCTGCATGGCTTCACCTGCAGGGAGATGACGGAACATAGTTGTGTATGGAGCTTCGCATGTGGACCTGGTCAGGATTGGATGTTTTTTCAGGGAATTCTTAGGGCCACTTTGTCTTCTTTTGGGAGTCATGTCCAAACATGCAAGAGGCATCATTACTGCCTCCTGTAAAAACAAATATTTAGTTAAACAGTTTTAATCCTTTTGTCCCTTATTCCTCAGTCCTCACTCAGTTGTGTCTCACCAAAAGGGACCTCAGGTGGTGCTGTTGTCCTGACAACCAATATGGGGAGCATCACAGTCAGACTGCTGGATAATCTGAGAGAGAGAGAGGGGGAGAGAGAGAGAGAGAGAGAGGAGGTGGTTTTGGTGGGATGATTTTCACAGACTCTGAACAGAAGCCTGCTCCTCTCCATCGCCGCCGCTGGCTGCGCCGTCACTTTGCGCGGAAAGCATTACGCATCAGTGGACTATAGAGCGAGGACCCCGCACGACCCCGCAGGTTTTCGTCCCAAAAGTCTTGTAGGGAAACCTGTATCGCCCGTCCATTGCGGACTGCTTTGGACCTAAAGGCATTCCGCGTTTCCGCGAGAAGTCTGGACAACTTCCTCCCTCAATTTTTCGTTTTTAAACCCTTGGATCTATAGCTCCTGAAACGCGCGGTCCTGTGCTTTAAAATGCAAGCCGGACGCAAATCGTGTTGGAGGCAATTGCAGGCTTCTTTTTTCAGACTGCTGTGTCTTATCCCCACAGGATTCCCTGTCCGGAGTGTGGATATGCAGCGGGCCACCGACAACATCACCATCCGTCAGGGCGACACGGCGATTATACGGTAAGACTCATCTTTCAACTTTCCTCTCCTCCCCGTCCCCCTCCGGATGCTCCGGAGCCGGTGACTGTTTCTGGGAGACTGCGATGAGGAAGAGTATTGTGCCCTGACGACTTTGTTTCGCTCTCGGTACCTAAACTTATAGTTTCCACTAGATCACACAGAAGTAAACGGGGGTGGGAAACGTTTGGATGCAAGTTTGATCTGCTAAAATTTGCAACTTTTGTCTCATGTCTATACTAAGCCCCTATAATATTCATAACGGGTCCTCCATGATTTCCCAGCGAGTTTACTCATTGACTTAATATTGATAATTAGCTGTTATGATTCCATCTCTTATGCCCCTTTCCTATATTAACCTACGCATCGTTTTGCAGCGATATGACACCCCACTTCTGGGGGATTTGGAGCAAAAAGCATAAACGCATAAAATTTAACTTCATTAAAAAAAATAAATAAATAAATTAAAAAAAAGAAAAAAGGGAAGTGCGTCACGGTGTCCAGAGACGCTGTTTGCGTGTGGGTTAACGGCAGAGTCGGTGGGTCTAGTCCCAGATTAGAGGATGATCCTGGGAGACGGAGAACTGTGCACCATTGTTTAGATTTGACGAGTCGCTGTGGGGACGCGTAGAAGAATTAATCAGCGGCTGCAGAGCACAAGTGGGTGAGGTACCATCAGTGCCATCAGTCCAAACTCACCCCAGCTTTGCATCGTTGCTTGCAGCCTTGTGAATATGAAGCTGCCGTCTCCAAACGCACTTCGGTCTGTTATGTGGACTCCGTTTTTGTGACCGTAATAACCTCGCAGCCCACTTAATCACTCCCCAGACGACGTGAGCTGTCAGAGCTGTGGTATTGTGATGCTGCTCGGCAGATGTCACTGACCACGTGATCCCAGCCATGTGCTTGTGGCAGGCTATAAATGCGAGGGGATTAAGATTTGGTTGCTTTTTTGTAAACAAGCCGCTTTGCCTCACCCAGCCCCGGCTCCCCTCCTCCTCTCCCTCCACCTCTCAAAATAGGATGCACTGCAGGGACGTCCACTGGTGTAATCAGCTGCACACACACCACTCAATCACATTGATTGTTTTTTAGTTTTTTTTTATCTATTTATTTTTGACTCTTTCTCTGTCCTCTCCCGACTTTCATGCTGTTTTTACAGTGCCATCACCCAGTCTCCCCTAATGAGTGTGAGAATATAGGATGCAATTATGGGATAGACCTTTAACACAGCCTGTCGAAAAGCCTGCGGACACACAAACAAGACACACAACCACGTTTCCGCAGGTGTGGCTTGGGCTTCCTTATGCAGACACAAACACACTCCCACACACAAACACACACGCACAGAATAAATTCTTTTAATGGATTCCTTCTTGCAGGCAGGTGCCATCCATCCAGGTACCTGCTGATCAAATTAGTCAGTTGACTCAGTTACTGTTGAACTCACCACAGGTCACAGCTATTTGTTTCACTTTCCAAATCCAATTGGCTTTATTCCAAATCTTTGCTATATTCAGCCGTTTAGTCACCCAGTCAGTCTACTTCCTTCAAAGGTGATGGCAGGCTTTGCACTCAGCAAGAGCCATATTAGATTTTCCTTTGCAAGAAACACTTCCATCCCAAGTCCACTATTTTAACATTACACCTCTGATAAATGATCCATGAATAATTAGCTCTGGTGATCACTCAGTGAGTGTCATAATTAATTTGATGTTTATAATGCATCTCATTGGCATTAGCAATCAGTCCTATTTATTGTGAGTCACACAAGGATAAACTGCTATTCTGACCCCCGTGGCTCCGCTGAAAAACAACAAGCGTTTTTCACACCCAGTTTCCACTTGACAAATTGGAATACAGGAGGAAGAGGTGAAAAAATTAAAAAAAAAAATACATGAGGGCTAAAACTTTGAGCAGGGACGCGAGGCTGTCTGGTAGTAATTTGTCGAGCTACGCAGTGTATCTGATTCCATAAGGTTGGTTTTGTGAAGGCTGAGGGGATATTGGTGACCTGGGGGCGTAATAAGGCCTGTGCTCTTTTAGTGGAGCCTGTGGCTGCAGTTGTGACATTCATGGCACAAGAGGAGAGGTGCTGGAGTGCAGGAACAATATGTGGCCAAACAACCGCTGTGACTGGACACAGCAGCAGGCCACGCTACTGAAATGTGAAAGGAAATGTATTTTTCTTTTTTACCAGCCGTGCTGGAATAAATAAGCAAATGAAATCTCTATCTTTAAGGTTAAAAGTTTCAGATTTGCAGCACTGCTGCGGCTCACACTGCAACCCTGTGTCTGAAGTATATATATTTAAGCTTTATCACAACTAATATCTGATGCCATGAGACTATTTAATGCTTTGCTTCAGTCGTGTCTGGTGCATTTTAAAACCACATTTAAAGGAGGAGGATGCCTTACGAAAAGATTTCTATCAGCCTGAATTAATAATCATCAGACATTTACATTTTTTTTTTTTTTTGTAACAGGCACACACACTATAGCCTGTTTCTTTCAGCTTGTTGTAACACAGTGCTTTGCTTACAGAAACCTCCTCTCCCCCTGACAGATATCTCCACTAACTGTAGGTGCCTGTTGGGAAAAGCAGTGAATCTAAACCGAGCTTGTTTTCTTATTTACAAGACTGAAATTCAGTGGTGGCTTTGCTCTCCTTTAAGCCAGCGTCAGATGTAAAGATTTAGTCACTCTTAACCCTTGAACTCTTTTGCCAAAGAAGGCCATCAGGGGGTTAATCTGGAAGAGATTACTCTCGTGAACGCAATCACCGTGGGCTGAGTTACGCAAACATTTTCACACCATCGTTTGTGGTGTGAAATGAATTAGAGCTCATCTGATGTGCAGTAGGCGTAGGATTAAACTCTAGTAACCATATTAGCGATAATGTTGTCTAATGTAGTTTCTTTGGATCCTTGGATCTTGGTCTTGTGTAACACAAAGAATTTACTGTGTGAAGTTTTCTACTGTTTTAATGATCCGGTGGCTCTGCGTCTAGATCAAAGATTACTAACTTTCTGGGTCTCTTACATTCATCCCCAGGCTGTCCTCTTGTTCTAAACAGGGGACTTTTTTTAACATTTGTATCAGTTTGAAATGACATTTGCCCCTGGAAAGCATGAACATAAATCCCAGCGTACTTAATCTGGGCCTGTATCCCAGAAGTCGTGTTTCAGACCTATAAGATTTAGGTCACTGCAAAACACCACAAATTTCAGAGCCTCTTTCCATGGTGACTTAGCCTGTTTTTTTTTTTTTTTTTACAAGGATGATGCCAACAAGTGAAATCAAACTCTCATCCTGAGTGAGTCACAATATGAATCTGAGGAGAAGTGAAAGAAAAGTTTCTCCACATTTCTTGAAGCCATTTCTGTGTCGCAATAGTTTACTTTTTAATTGCTTTTTTGAATCCCACACTATGCGCTGCCTGTAGGGGGAAGGTTGCAATGTCAGACGAAGGCCTGATAATTGACAACTGCTTATTAAAGCATTAATGACACAGCCGCTGTGATTGCTCTCCTCTGGGTCAATTATCTGCATTTTGACAATACACTCTGCCTGGCTTGTTCCTTTCAGGGAAGATGATTCTGTACTTGTGCTTTGCCCCAGAGGATCTTTGTCACAACTTATCCCAGAATTCTGCCTTTAATTTGAGTCAGAGTCATCCAGATATTATGTATGTGAAAATTGCTAGAGGCTCAGACACTACATAAGACATGATGTTGGTCTATTCAAGTTCCAATATGAGTCACAATGCCGGAGAATAATGAAAACGGTTATTTTCATTTGTATTATTAAAATTTCAACCATTGAACTCTGATGGCTGAAATGTCTGATTGCTGCGGGGTGCATTAGCCAAACTCCAGAGTACTGCACTTTGGAAACAAAGAGTTTTTGGATGCAGGAAATTAGCTGCTATTCCCAGAATTCCCCACTGTGAGGAAATATTATGATCTGTTTCCACAGAACACCTGGCACCAATTCTGCAATGCTGGTTTTGAAAGCATGAATCTAAACCACATTAAACCACTTACTTGTGTTCATGGGAGAATTTCTTTTTTTTTTTTTTTTTTTTTTTTTTTAAATCTGTTTTGAATGTTAGAAAAAAGCATATCTAATTTGATATAATAGAATTTAAGGGTTTGCATCAACTGGGCTGCAACTGGGTTGACATCACTGGTTTTTAAAACAGCTGAAAAAGAAAGATGAAATTAGGAGAAAAAGAGACAAAAACATGGATTGTCAGAGGGACCTGGGAACAGGGAAAATTTGAGAGAGCTTGATGAAGGTGTCAGCTGATGCTATGTGAAGGGAGCAAAACGGAGGAGCAAAAGATCAATTTCTGGATTTCCGGGCAGAGGGCAACAGTGCAACATAATCTGGGATGTCCAGCCTTTAGGGGGTCTCCATATTTCTCTCTACTGCTCATCAGATTGGAGTGTTTTGGTTTTTTTTACAGTTTCGAGCCTCCCTAGGCTACTCTCAGTTCCTCTATCTCTTCATTACTCTCTCCCCTCCTCCTTTTTTTCTGTCTCTGCCAGCATTGAATTGTCCAGCTGTGCTGACTTAACCTGATTCGCAGAGTGGATGTGGAGTCAGATGAGAGAAATGGGAAAAAAAAAGAAGGAGTTTCTTTACACGAGAACAATACAGGAAACATTTTTAAAGGGAAAAAAGATGGCCAGAGAGCACTGACCAAGAAAGAGAGACACAAATGGAGGGAAGAGAAGTATGACGGGTAGAATTAGAATTTGAGGGAGGAGGGAGGGCAGGGACACAGTATTAGTACAATCAGCACAATAATCCCTTCTGTTCCGGCCTGGGCCGACGTAGGATTTTCAAATCAATTTCATTTTCACTCATGATGCTACAGTGGGAAAGCTGAGTGGCTGCCAGTTGGGTCATTATCATCTTGTCCCCATTTTGGCTTGGGACAGAGCAGAGGTGAGAGAGGAAGCTTCGGGGGCACAGGGACGTGGCTTTCGGTTGATATTTTGCAAATTCTGCAAAGTTTTATGAAGTCTTTGGGAACGGCTCCGAAACATCACAAGTTCCAGAGGCTTTCATCTTGGTCAGTAGGATCTGAATAATGGCCTGCAGAGACAGTGTAAAGTCTTTTGACATGGCAAATGAACAGAGTTCTGATGCTCTCATCTGAAGCTCACAGTCCAATACGGTTCAGTACGCTGTCTGGGCCTCTTTCAAAGACCCCCAACCAGATATGCTTTCAGCCTGTAGTTTGATGTTTGCTGGTTCATCCTCAGAAAACAAACCAGGACCCTCTGAGCCCTTCATTATGTGCTTTCAATGTGTTTTTGTGAATAACTCGCACAGGGAAGCCAGACCTGAAATGTTTTTTGATACAACAGAATATTAAAGCAGAGCTTCTCCCTAAAAGCAACTTCACTCCATTTCCCTCTTTACCTATGCTTTTGTTGGACTGGCCTGACTGTCTGTACATGCATATTGAAAAAACTCAGCAATTTTTCACAGCCTCTGGCTACATATAAGGGATGGTGATAGAAGTAGAGTGAAAGAGTATTTTTATTCCTCACAGAAAACCCCAAAATGTCTATGTAGTGTAAAAAAAAATGGTACAGACTCAAAGGGCATGTTTCAAGTACTTACTGTCCATACCCCAATGCACAACACCTTGTGCATGTTTTTACTGCACTGCTGTGATCTCCTTTTCACTCAGGCTTGGTCATTGTAATGGAGCTTTCATCTTTCAGAGGTTTAGTGGCATTACTTTTGTGCTGTCGTGATTAATTACAAAATCACTAGAGCTGCTTAAAAAGCACAGGCTGTTCTGTAAAACTTAAGAGAAAAAAAAAGCAGGAATTTGAATTTAAAATTTCAGAAATTTCACAGGAGCCCCTGTGTTATCCTGCATGGAATGGGACAAATGAATAGTGTGAATGAGCCCAGGTTAAGCTCACTTCAACTGGAACTGTGGAAGCAGGTTAAATAAATTTTAATCCCTCAGTCAGTCAGGATGAATTCAAATTAAAGATGGAACATGTGGCGTTGTGCTGTGATGACTCGCATCCCTGCAGCTGTTAAACCACATGACTTTAAAGCAGATTAGAGGCCAGCAGTAAGTATAGTCCTAGATGAGCACACTCATTGTTGTTTGACTCCCGTCTCCTCCAAGATCAGCAAAAAAGCTCACTGACCTACTGACACATACTGACCAAGATGGCATTACGCTGTGATGGTTTTCACAGTTGTGTTGATGTCATTGGTAAATTATAGGTTCATGTTTATTTAAATTATACATTCATTATTTATACATTACCAGATGCAGGTGTTCATGTTTGCAAACCTGCTGTGTAACCAGATCCTACAGCTGTTTATACACACACCTTAATGACTGTGCTTGAAGGGTTGAAGGACCTATGTGTACGTTTTGCTATTGCTACATAGCCAGCATTAGCATTGACAGCTGTTTGCTGACCAGTCTAGAAGAAACATTGCAAGTTCAGCATCAAACCTCAGTCCTTTACTCACCAAGAGCTGTCTCCAGCAGTGGAAAGCAACACCACTGTTAACTCTCATCTCTGGCATGTCTTTTCTTCTTGTGAAGTTAGCATGCTAACCAGCCAGCCCCGGCTCGCCTCGTCACTTTCCATTAGAGACTCACTGTAGCCTCCGATCTGCCCTGAAGATGTAGCACTGCTCAGAGGGTATATTATAACCTCATGTCTTGATGGCCAAAGCTCTTGTCAGGTGATAATCACCACCACCTGCCTGACAAGAAACCACATTCGGCGGCAGAGAAAATGTACAAATAGCACCTTTCAGACACAA
Organism: Trachinotus anak; assembly: GCF_046630095.1. Classification (NCBI taxonomy): domain Eukaryota; kingdom Metazoa; phylum Chordata; class Actinopteri; order Carangiformes; family Carangidae; genus Trachinotus; species Trachinotus anak. The sequence continues at coordinate 7,503,464 of NW_027273885.1, read as the reverse complement.
TCAATCCTATCATGAATGATGTGTGAATTTTAACCAAATTAGTATTTGTGAAAATTATCAAATCAAGCTACATTTAGTTGAAAATTAAACTTTATGATTTGATAATATTGTATTGATTAGCTATTAGCTTTACAGTAAAGAGCAATACATGCATGTATTTAACAGCAACAAACAAAAATGTGTTGAGACAGTATTTTCATTAACATGCAAAATGTGACATCTAATGAACAACAAAGCTACAGAACGAAAGGCCTGTCTCATCAAACCCTGTAGGCATCTGTAGTATCTGCTGGTTGTAATCATTTATCTTCATACTGTGTATCAATTGCTCTGCACAGTCAGCTCTCAAATACAAATGCTGGTGTTCTTCTATGCAAGCTGTTGATTTTCACAGATAAGACAAATATTATATGTACTAGGTCCTCTCTAGCCACATCTCAAAATACCATTATTTGATTTGCTATGAACACTAATTTGTAATGAATGAGGATAAGCTGTGAAGAGATCCATAATCGTTCAAAAGGATGGCAAAGTCTGGAAATGAGCGATAAAGCCCCACCATCGTGCTGGTCAAGTGGAGTTCAGTATACAGGCTCAGCAGTCATGCTGTAAGGCATGATAAATGTGTACTGGGTTTGTTTGGCTATAGTGTAATAGTAGTGGTATAACAGTTACCTATGCTTTGCCACAGTAACTCTTACAGTATAATTCCTTCCTTGCAATTTGAAAGTAATGAGTGAGTAAAAAAAATAAAATAAATTAAATGAGCAGGTTATGCTGGATGCTGGCAGTAGCCCATAGGAGACCCATTTCTTATAAACACAAAAATGATTTGGCACAAGGGCACCTCTTCATTTATAGCAAACATTAGTGGTGATTAACACCTGTACATGTTCTGTCGTTGGGTTTGATGCAGCACATGCAGCACATCCTCTGCATTATCACAGCTTTTTGTGACAATGAAATCCTCCAGTGGACTATATTAATCACTGTAATGTCATGTCATTGTGTTATGATAACAGTCATCTGACTAATAACTGTTGATCACTTAAAAATGTCCCATTGTCACTAATTACCAGCCATTGTCTAATTTCATATGATACCGAGGTGTTTATTATCCCCAGGAAGATATATTCAAATGGTTTGGTTGCTTCTACTCATTATAATACAACATGTGAGGCTGCTATTAAAAGTAGCTGACGGTGGTCTTTGAATAATGTGGTTTCATTCCATTGTGTTAAATGTATTTTTAATGTCTGTGTGTAGAATTCACTACTTATTTAGCATGAACAAAAACAAAAGCAGCAAACCTTTGAATAGGCTCCATGATTGATTGTGATATTTACATTAATTTTGTGCAAGAATTTAAAAGGAAAAATGAAGTGAAATGAATTTAGTGGATAATAAAATGAGTTGTTCACAGGTTTGTTAGGATTAATTCTATCACTGCAAATTACTTTGGAAGTAATTAGCGAGCAAGGGAAAGCAACCACATTTTGGGCAGCAACTTCATTTATTTAACAAAACAAAAAAAAAAACAAGAGCCTGTGCTAGTGAAAAATAGCTTATTTAATTAAATTTATATCAGCATGCATGTTACACAGGGACTCCGTATTTCAACATCTGCAATCCCAAGATGAATTTGAATCAGTATAATAAAGAAACCTTTATTGTTTTATATCATTGTGCTAAGCGAGTTTTCAGCTGCATGCCCATATTCTGCACTGGTACTAACACCAGTGACATGTTGTGCTCACACCAAGGGAAACTTCAACATGTTTTGATCTGTATTATCCTACTGAGTTTTGCTTTCTAGTTCAAAAGAAAAGGACATGAAAAGGCCACAGTGCAAAAGGTGTGAGAGATTAATTCGAGTTTCTCTCTTGAGCATTTGGCATTGGAAGAAATGGGAATGACTCGGTGGCCTACTTGCTCTGCATTCCCCTCTGATTTGTACAGTACAAATGTGTCAGATGTGAAAATAGTGTAACTGAAATCATTTTCAGTGTGTACAGTGTTGTGTCATTGCATTTGACTTTCAGCATTTGCGTTAAGCAGAAAACAAGAAAAAAAAATCTGCATTGCAAGTCTCGTGGCATGAATTATTCCCACTCAATTCAATTTAATCCTCTACCCAATGGAACAACATTCTTTTCAATTACCGAAATCCAACTCTTGTCTCTACCTAGTACATAATTACCTCCAATTGAATCAGGTCCCCCAGTGAGTAGTTCAGGTATTGATCACTGGTAGCCCCTCATTCATAAATCTTCCTTTACCTTTTTTTTTTTTTTTTTTTTTTAAATGTTCCACTCACCCTCAGCAAAGCCTTTTTCTCAGAGGCCACCAATGGGTTTATAGAGAGCTCGGTCTGACCCAGGAGTACATCGCAGGCTTGACTAATTCATTATTACCTGATGTTCAGCACTTAAACGACATTAGCTAAAGTACTGTGGTGCACTCGCATTCAAAAGGCTATTTCGTACAAAGGCTCTCTCATCACCTGAGGACAAGGGGTGGCATTTGGCAGTGTCTGGCAGCACATCAGGGACAGAGGAGAAAGCAAATAAAACCTTAACAATGAAGTGATGGTTGTTCCTACTACAATTATATGTGATTTCATACCATTGTTAGGGTTTCTGGGGAAATTACTCCTTTTTTCAAAACTGTACTGAAATGGATTCTTGTTTGAAGTCGCTGCTTTGTCGTATCCTTGCAAGCCAGCAGTTTTTAGTTTAGTCAAAGTAAATGTGAAAACACACGAATGAGGCCTTTTAACACTATTTAATGGCCTCATGCTTTGACAATCTGCAGCTTGGTCTGGACCAGGGGTTTTCAAAGTCTGAGACAACTGCAAAATTATTTTAATTATTTTAAGTTACTATTGATATTATTCTTTGTCTTACTTTTATTCTAAGCTCTAAGTTTTGGATGCACACCCCCCATAGTTAGAGAAGCAAAATGTTGCCATGGATTTGTTTATATCTTGGCAAACTGGCACTTTTAAAAGAATGCCAAATTAGATATTAGCAGGTCTTCTTTGCAATGAACCCATGGATGTATGGACACCTGTCACAGGATTACTTTGATACTGAGGAAAACTTGCAGGTTATATATCTGGTGAGTTATATTAAATGTCCTTTTCTATGATTTCTAAGCATAATTATGGACATTCATTTGTGACTGAAGTTGGAAATAACCATATCCCCAGGAAGTAGGCTACAAGTCACACGTAAGTGAAAGTGTAATATGAAATATGATTTAAATGATTTATGACTGCAAGAAGGAGCGTGATGTTTACGACAATCAGGCTTTGAAGGTCTTAAAGTAATGGAATTGCCTCAATGAGCCGTGTGTGTCAGTCATTGCTACAGCTCCACATCAACAAGCCAATTACTAAGTTTTTAGAACAACGGCATGGACCTGTCCCTTCACACAGTATATTTGCTTTACAGTTTGAAAACTTCTTGTCCAGATGAGTTGAGCTACTCAGACTAGCCAGCAGTGTGAAGGGTTGAACTGTTCAGTCTGAACCATGTTCATAATTTCACAACCAGTCTGAGCCAGCACAGTCATCTTAAACATTAGACATTAACAATATGCATCAATCCTAAATGTCAAATAAGCATATTTATGACTGAGACAAAAATCATGCAAAGGAATCCACTGGGATTGAGTACTGGGACGCATTTTCAAAATCATATAGGTTTTTCTAATGTGTTTGTTCCCATCTCTAAAATGGTTTATATATATATATATATATATATATATATATATATATATATATATATATATATATATATATATAGAGAGAGAGAGAGAGAGAGAGAGAGAGAGAGAGAGAGATTTTTTTTTACTGAACCATGATGCACCCATAACATTTTTGTTGGCGAATATCATTGATTCAATATTAGTTTGCCCCAAGAACATTTTTAGACTTCAAACTCATCTTTTGGTCTGTACTTTCTGCTTTATGTGCAAACGAAGCATTCATATGCCTGCAAAGTTAATTAAAGTTGCGTTTGCTTTTCAGTTTGCTGAACTGTCACAGCCCCTAAAATGCAGACATTTGCATCTTATTGCTTTGTCTCGCAATGCTGGAGGACGTAACGCAATGTGGTGTGCCTGAAGTAAACATTGTACCCAAAGACTAGGAACAGGTGGCCAAGTACAAATACACAGTCCCTTGGAGACATGGAAGTAACAGCCTTCCTTTGTGTCTTCAAACAGAGAGGAACAAAGGAAGGAAACTGCTCAGCCTATTTAACCACGGCTCAGTTCAGTCTTATAAGCCAATGCTCAAAAATAATATCTGTTTTATTTCTTGAGGGCATTTTCATTCAATTTTTATAACCCTGCAACAACAGAGGCTGTCAAAAATAAATCATGCACAGGAGAGGGTGGTGTTGGGAGTTGTCTGATATATTTGGCATGTTTGGGAGGTGAGGAGAAAAGTGGAGCGCTTCTCTATTTAGAATTGTATTTGTATGTGTCATTATGGTTTCTATACGCACCTATTTTCTCAAGTTTATGTGTGTGTTTACCCCTATAAGGTATATGAGAAGCCAACTATAGTAGCTATATCAGGGTTAAAAAGATTAGACCCTCTATGGTTATCCAATCAGCCTCAGCAGAACACACCAAAAAGGGTTGTGGGACACGCTCTTTTGACTGCACCTTGGACCACAGTCATCTTTTCTACCACATTGTATTATCGAAGAGGAAGTGTAGTGTGACCATGGCACTCCGGTCGGATCTTTTTGGCTTACCTAAATCAATATTGACACAACACTTTGAACAGATATTTTCAGAAAATCCCTAAACCTGAAGAACTGGCTTCCTCTGATGTGTGTGTACGTGTGGAGGTGTGTGTGTGTGTGTGTGAGTGTGTGTTGGTGTGAGATGCATCTACCATGCCTCAGTGAACTTGACTGACTCACTTTTAGTGCATTGATTTTCTTTTTCATCCTGCATCTTAACATTACATTTTGAATTACATTTTTTTTTTTTTTTTTCAGTGCAGTGGCTGATTTTGCAGCCCTCACATAATTTGCCACACTAACACCCTGGTATGCTTTATAACACACATACATACCCTATTGAAGATTTCCGTCATCCTGAAAATTGCCTTTAACATCTCTTTGAAGAACCACCAGACAACAGCTGATGGTTTCACATGACGACTAAAACTGTAAACCAAACCATCTCTCATGCTCAGTGAGAGGCGGCAGAATCATTTATTTTCTGTTGCGTTCTAAACTCTCCACCATACTGTCTGCATGATATACACAAACGGGTAAATCTCATTATGGAAGTAGGTCTCAATCTGTGTCTGAGTCACAAATTTGCAAAAAAAATTTCTGGTTTTAAGGAAACCAAACGTCTCTTGTTATTCTGTAACATACCCAGAAGTGTCCAAGTCTTAGACACAAATCCCCTCTACTTTTATTCAGATTCAGACTGAGGCCCACAGTCACTAAAGGCTTCTGCCAAAATGACAGCACAGGAAAGGCAAACTATTCACTGACTCTACACAGAAGAAAGTGTTCCTAACAGGGTCTGTCATAGAATTGCAAAATAAAATAGTACAGCATGCAAATCTCATTATTTTGCCGACATAATATTTATTTGAAGGTGTATTCTTATTTTTTTATTTTTTTCTTAAATCCTGGACCTCCTCTCAGTACAAGCAGTGCTTCAGGGCACAAGGGTGCAAGCCTCGGTGGATTATCTATAAACTTAAGGCATACATTACATGCTCACTGTGGATGATAAATGGGACAATTTTTTCGCAAATAAGACAAAAATTCTCAGCTCAAGCAGCCAAGTCACAGAATGTATGAAAATATGCAGAATATATGCAGATCTCCCTTGGAGCGCTGCCTTGGTGAATTTGCCCCTGAGGTTCCATTGTGATATTCCATTAGTTGTCCAGCAACTTGTCATGTTTGTACAACATCCTTAGCTTTGCTGTGTGAGAGGAGAGTCAGCATTTTCAAACTGGCCCTGCTGTACCCTGCTGAGCTCTCTGCTTGATCCACGTCACTCTTCTCCCCTTACCTATAATTAGCCTCATCTCCACTGCTCTCCATTTAGTTTGATGTCTCAGTTATCCTGAACTAAGCTGTCTTAAAAACCTTATATTGGTCATAGACTTGTAATAGGCATCATGAGAATTTTGACTTGGTGGTTTCCAGATCATCAAATAAGACTCTTCTCTTTAGTTTTATTTCCAGTGTTTGCTCAATAATTTCTCTTTGTGATCGCAACTTGCTTTTCATGTCATGTTACTTTACTTTTCTGCCGCAGTTCAAACTTCTCTCAGTGAAGTGTGTTTTTGGCCACAAACTGCCTCTCCCCAGGAGTGGTTCATATATTTAAACCAGCAGCATGTTTTACACTCTTTGTCTGTCGGAGTGAGCAAAGTGCTTTCCCCCACAGGTAGTCTCTCTTTGCTCTTTCTAACAGTATCAGTTATGGACCACTGCACCATATCTGTGTTATTTCTTAGACACGTCGTGGAAACACTTGATGTGAGGAAAGCGTTAGCACAGCGGCACTTTCCAGAATTGCATCACACAGCAGGATTTCAAAGACAGACTTTGACTGATGTAAAGTTGAAGATGCAACCTAGAAGTCCCAGGAGGTCTGACATCTTTCTTCCAAGAGATATTCTGTCATGAATTTATCATAAGCTACATCTGATGGAAAGTTTTTCATCACAAGACATTAAAGAAAACATTTAAAAAAAGGTTTGAGAGTATTGGAGCCATTCTACCCATTACCCTGAGGACATATGGTGTACTTCCCAGGACATTAACAATGTATGGTAAAGCAAGAAGATGCTGGTGATGATAATGACAAAAGCAGTGGGTTAGACAGTAATGAAAATAATGACTTTTTGTCATTCGAGAGAATATTCACATTTTAATTGTGGTAATGGTGTTTTCCTATTATCATTAGCAGTGCAATTCTGTCATTAATGTCATTTTTGATTGACTGTGCTATATTTTTTTGCTCACCTATACTCGCTCAAGGCATATTTTCTATTCTATCTCAGTAGTGAGGTAGAAAGAAAGGCTGAGACAAATCCCAGTTCAGGGGTGTTATCCAAAACCATGATAATTGATTCATCAATTGCAATTATGAACTTATCCCCTATTCTGTTCCTAAATCTTGTTTTTATAACTAACCTGAAGGAGAAAGCTGCCATGAGGTGTGTGGGCTGGCAGGAAGTTCGGTGTAGCAGCCAACAAAACATGCAGCTTTGTTGTTGAGAATTACTCATTGGACACCAGATCGAAACATAATAATTACACATAGGTTTCTGCACTGCTGACGTCTTCCCTTCACAGACTTTCTTGCCCTAACAACATCACCTAACTTCCTCCTTTGCTCCTGTCATAATGACTACAGCTCCCAGAGGGTAGTTTCAAACGTGAACACATCTGTCTGGGGCTGAAACGCCTGATGCTGTCGTTTTTCTTGGGAGGACATTCTCAAAAATGTTTTATTTAAGAGAAAATGAAGTTAAACATTACGCACACACACTCAAAAGATGACATGATGTTAATTTGATTTTATGTATTTTTTACAAAGCTGATTGCAGCATCGGAAATGCTAATAGTATCAGTTTATGCCCCATGCTGATTTTTTTTTTTTTTTTTTTTGCGTCCACTGGAGCTCTGGTCTATTTTAGGGGAGCTAAGGCCCCCTGGCCCCAGCTGTAAATTTTATTATTCATCCATTCTATAGCACAAAATGATCCTGGTTGTGTAGAAACCAAAGAAGCTCTCTGTCACTCGATAGTGCACTCGGAAAGTATTCAGACCCCTTAAATCCTCTTAAAATGTTTCCAAATTGTGTTATATTGCAGCCTTATGGTAAAATAAAATTAAAAAAAAAGAGCTGTGAAAAGGTTGCTCCATCCCCTTTTCACCGTGCCCAGATCCCCCACATTATCGTTGTGTTGGTATTATCATTGTGGGAGTATTGGTATTCTGAGTAAATGTTTCTATTAATTTTTTAGGGTTTGATTGTTTTATATATGAGTTTGGAGATTTTTCATGTGGTTTATGTTCGAAGGGTCAGCCCACTTTGCATATTTTCAGTTGTCTGTCTTAGTGGGGTTAATTAGCTACTCAGCCAGGGAGGGAGGAAACAAGTGTGTGCTATCAGGTCCTTTTAGGATAATTTATTGTGGGTACTGGTAGTGTGGGGTTGGGGTCCTTGGGATGGCTAGCATTTTAGCTCACCCACATACTTACCTGAGAAGATGGTATGCTCCACGTAGGTGAAGAAGATTAAATGCAAGCCATTGAGTGATCAAAGGGGGAGGAGATGTAGAGCAGGTGGCAGCTTGCTGTGAGGCTGCAGTTTTAGAATTTGTTTGTTATGGCTTCGGTTCTTTTTCTTTTTGAATTCCCTGGGATTTATTTTGTCTTCTGTTTTGTAGTATTTTGTTAATAAAATATAACTTTTTTTGAGCACATACTCCGGCCTGCTGACAATGCTTTTTCAAACATCTTTTTAAAAGTTTCCAGTGCCCATACCATAATCTGCCCTTTGCAGAGAGAGAGTTAAAACTAATTTTTTGATTTTTTTGTAAATTTATTGAAAAGGAAAAACTGAAATATCACATTGGCATACTTATTCAGACCCTTTTAGCTCAGCTGCCTCCCATTTCTGTTGATCATCTTTGAGATGTTTCTCTACCTTGGTTGGAGTCCAACTGTGATTGGACAGGATTTGGAAAGGCACACACCTCTCTATATAAGGTACTGAGTGTAGACTGATGAGGGAAAATTTTTTTTATCTATTTATTATTATTGTAATTTTTAACATAAGGTGGCAACACAACAACATGTGAAAAGATTAAAGGGTCAAACACTTTCTGATTGCACTTTCTAATACCTTTTTTTTTTTTTTTTTTTGACTCCATACCTAGGAGTGTCCAACTCTTTTTTGGATTTTATTTTTTCCTCAATGCATTTAGATTAACATTAATGCAGTTGCTTTCTGCCTGGTTCCCCTCCATCCTAGGGTCAACACCTATTGGAGGAGTAATATGGAGTGTAATTACTTTGGCTGTAAGCTCTAAAGTTTCTTATCCAGAGCTGCTGAGGAGCCACAAGTCAGCACTATTGTACAAACCAATGTACAAATCAAATGGGCGGAATACTTTGGGACCAAAGAGCGTCTGGCTTGTGGGAACAAAACAGTCATAAAAGTCTCATCTGCAGATACTAAATTTAATAATTAGCCACTGTTGGGTTGGACTGTTCCAGTTCTGCAAGGAAACTAAATGAAGAGCTCAGTAAATTCAAGTTTAATGGAAATAATTTGAGTATGAAACAAAGGGTCTGTAGGCCCCTTCACAATGTCACAACCCTCTGTTGTTTTGATTATGTAAGAGCCGTACCATAGAAGAAGTCAAATGCTTCACGCCGTGCCCCCACAATCCTTTACTGACAGTAAGACTAAAATACAACAGCAGAGAGTTTTATCATTTAGTGTGATAGCATGCCACAACCTAAGAACTTGAATTCTCTCATACATGCTGGTGGAAAGAAAAAAAACAACTTTTAAGCAAACTCTTCTATCTCAGGGAAGTCTATTGATTCCATGAGTCTAAAAGCAGTTTGACATGGTGCAGGATCTACAGCTCTATCCCAGCTGACTTATCTCTGATTCAGAGCTGGTTAATCCAGCATATGGAGCGCAGTGAGGGTGTGATAAATGTTGTGTTTGTATGCTGTGAGGAGAAACAGAGGGAGAGATCACAGGATACAAGAAACAAGACACACCATCGCAGCCAAGACAAAAGAGGCTGAACCTGAGGGACATGTTTGCGAGTGTATGCCTGCTGCTTCTTGACTAAGACGAGTGTGTTCAACTGGGCTCACTACATTTTCCAAGCTGACGTTTGTGCATTAGTTTGTATCTGTGCATGTCTGTTCTTAACAATTAACAAAGATGTTACAGTTTGAATAGTTTATTTGCTATAAAGTAGGTTTTCAAGTGCAAATGTGTACTGTACATTAGGCTTTAACATTACAATGATATAACATTCAGGGCTTAAGCATGTGTGTCACTGTAAGTAATGGTAAAACATAACAGAAAATACCACTAGCCACAGGTCCATGTCGCCGGGTGTCTTAGTTTGGTTGCCGATGGATGAATCAAAACCTCCTCACACACCCAAGGCAAGGCTTTCTGAAAACAAAAAGTATGCACTTAACCTTTGTGTCACCTCATTATGGAAAACAAAGAGACATGATGCTAGTTCTGTCTATGCCACACAAGCTGGCACTTGAAAGGAAATTCAGCCTCATATGATTTGGCAAAGAGCGAGCGATGAGTGGCAGAGTGATGAGAGGCACAGGGAGGAGAAAGACAGTGATTGAAGAAAGAGATTGATCACTGAGTGGGTGGAAATGTCAGTGTGCTCCAGGCTATGCATTTTCCACATGTGGAAGCTGCCATTTGTGCTCCTTTTCACACTTCTGTCTAATGCCCTCTCAGACTTCACTTCAACAGTACCTCCGGTTTCTCTGCTGTCCCTCCCTCTGCTATATACTCAATGTAAACACCTAGTTTTTCTTTCTTCTTCTGCTACTTATTATCACTTACAGTTGCACGGTGGACAATATTTGCATTAGACCTTGTGTTATCTAGTCCTTTTCTTCATAAGAAATGATTTGCCCTCATATTTAAGCTAACACCAATCTCTATGATTATGCTAGGTCAATGGCACATTTGAAAATGTAAATTTTTTTATATGTGTTTTTTTGTTTATTTTGTTAAAGCTTATGGTGAGTTTTTTTTTTTTTTTTTTTTTTTTTTTTACAAGAAAAGTACTGGTCCAGTCTTTTCATCTCCCTCCCTGCATTACTTTTAGTTACTTCTCCTCTTCTTGTCTCTCTCTCTCCAATTTTCTCCTCTCTGCTTCCTCCGGAGGAAGCCAGTGCCTCTCTTTAATTGACTGGTTTTGTCAAATTCCCATATCCACTGTTCAAGGACAGGCCTGGGAGAAGGAAATATGTGTGATGGCTCAGTGCATTCAATGTTGTGTCCCTATGTGTGCGTGTATGCGTGATTATGTTTGTGTGCACTCACAGCATATTACTGTGCTTTTACCCCCTCATCTAAGCCTCTGCCAGGCGCGTTAGCTCGCCCACCCAAGAAAGCAAGGATTTGCAGAGAAGGCCATAATTATAATCAATCATGAGGCAAAGCCACTTCCGAGACATGCAGGAGTTTCAGCCTCCAACGCCCAACTGCTGAGCAACCTGGGAGCCCGCCAATTAAGACCCCTCGGCTCAGCACTGCATACCCTTAACAACCTCCTAACATGTGCACATATACAGCATGCAGAATGAAATGCTGCACATATACAGCATGCAAAATCACATTTTGGAAGCAGAATGGCTGTTGTTTGCTCAGGCTTGATTGCCGACAGGATATTCATGGCATGTACACTAGGTAGGAGCTAGTTTCACCTCCAGAAAAACCTGAATTTTTCCTGGCATAGAAGCCCATTTTAATGCTTTGATTATAATGTATGTGTGTCATGTTTCACTGAAACAAAATGCACATGACATTTTTTTTTTTTTTTATTCTTTGGCAATGCTGCTACAGTATTTTGTCTTATTATACCAGAGCACTAGTTTTGCCACATTTAATAGTAAACTAAAAAAACCATAAAGCCCTATTTCCTGATTAGTTCTTTGCCAGCAAGAAGCCTGAATCCATCTTACATAAAACAAAGGTATTATGCAAGCATTTCTTGCATCATCTCTTATTATGGTCCTTTAAAAAGAACTCAAAAAGAGGGCACACTCATGCAGAAGATTTCTCTTCTTCACTTTGATTACAGAGCTGGCAGGTTGCAGACAAAACCTACTTATGCATTTTCTACTGTGGGATCAGTGCATGCCTGCAGGCCAAGCTTAGTGCCAGATGCACTGGCCCCAATGACAGCCTCCTCAATCTGATTAATCTCTATCCACATTGCACATCACAGGTGCTGTATTTGTGCAGTGATATTCCCTGCTGGTATGCGTTGTTTTTAACTGTGACCACCTTTGATAGGATAGAGAGATTTGTTAAGAATGTTGACGATTTCCAGTATTTAATTTTGGACTTGTGTGTTTTTTGTTTTTTTTTCTGCATGTGCACACACTATTATTATAGGATGTGCATTTGCCTGCATCATACAAAGGGCTGCATGCTGCGATGTGCGTTTCTGTGCAGGTCTTTTAATTTGCACACACCAGTGGATGCAAGTGTAGATGTGTGTGTTGAAAAGTGGAAATCTCTCTACATTACAACATGTATGACTGGAGGTTGAAGCACAGGGAGGAAGGAGCCGAGTGCAAATACACAGGCTGGCTGGTGCAGTGAAGGACTTTTAATAGATTAAATGATGTGGACCAGGATTACAGACAGACGGGTGGACCACCATTCACAGAAGACTGGCAACTAAACACAGGTAGCATGAACGGGAGTCCACAGTATGAGCAGCACACTGGGAAACACACAGAGACGTTGGAGCCTGGAGAGCCAATGAGCAGGAAACCCCGGGCTTGCAGGCTCTGAAGCTGGAGAGCTGAGGACCTCGAGCAGAGGGCTCTTGGCTGGGACAGCCAATTTAGGAACAGGTGAGATGTTGGCGGGAGCAGCCAACTCTGGGTCTGGCAGGTTCTCAGTCATGGCACTGGGCACCTGTGGCTCTGGGCAGCTTAGGACACCAACATCTTTGGGGCCCATGCATCCTTCTAGAGGCTCTGAACCCTAGATAACTCTTGGAAATAACAAGGCAAGTACCCTTTAAAGGTGCTCAAAGTCTTCAGGGGCATGATCAGGCCAGAAACCGACTGGCGTTTGGCAGAGGCTAACGATTCCAGAGCTGCCAGCATGAAAACAAACAAGAGTTTAACCACGTGTGGGGTAGCACAGGGTTCAGGGCACTGGGAGTCAGGAGGGAGGCCAGCCTCACCAGGGTTAGTCGACCTTGAGAGAGGTTGGAGGCTGGCTGACAGGGGTGCTGGCTGGAGGTTTTACATGAAAGGTGATTGAGGCGAAGTGGCCACCATGTCCTCTAGACACGGCAGCAATTTCTCTAGCCAGTGCTTGGACAACACAATATTCAGTGTCAACACCAGAGCTGTCTCTTTCCACTCGATGTTGGAGGCGTTTCAGCAGTGCATCAGAGGACAACTGATGCTGTGGGTCACCTCGGTAAGTTCCTCCTCAGGAAACATTGTATCCACTGGATCCATATTTGGTCAGATCATACTGTCATGACTGTAGTAAAAGCAGAGGCAGACCCAAGCTGGGCTGGCTAGTGCAGTGAAGGAATGATGAAGACCAGGCTTACAGACAGGCAGACAGGCAGACGGCCAGGCACAGACAACTGGTGACTACATACTACATTAAGGCTGGTGCACCAACAGGCTAAACAAATATGGGTAAGCGGTGCCTGTGTTTTGTTTTTCCTTTAAATTCAAGGAGGTGACAATATTATCAGCAGATGAGAAACGCAGGGTAAGATTCCCGGAACATACAGCTTTTCATGCTCACTCAGAGTGACGATAAGATTGCGTTTGTCATCGTGCTTGCCAGTTTGCACATGTGTATGTGTGTCTGCCTCGGAGTGTGCTCACTGATTTTGTTATTATTATTTTTATTCAAAAACAGAATGCAGCAAGTTTGGCTATTTCTGTGCTGCAGGCTGTGTTTGTGAGTGGTGCTGTGCATGTATTTGTGTTATTATGTGTCCCCTGTGGTGTGCATTGGAGAGTGGAGAAGAAGGGCAAGGCGGTGGCTAAGTCATTAGCACAGCAACAAATTCTTGTGCTTAATTCCCAGCAGTGGGCTTTTCTTCGCAGGCTGTCTTGGTGTTTGAATGATTTACCTCTAGTTTCCGCAGGAGATAGGTGTCCTTTGGTGGTTGCAACACTGACAATAGAGATGCGGAGAGTTTTTGTGAATTAATGAATGACTGATATTGTAATCTACAGTGGTTTATGTTTTATGTTAGGTTGTGTGTCAGCTGACCCAGAGTCTATGGACCTGATTAACTCCTGGGATCACACTGTGGAGTTTGTATGTTGGGCTTATTTTTGTTAGCATTTGTGCATCACTGTGCATAGATTTACCTATATATAAGACAAAAAAAAAAACTTAATCAACCCTGGGTACAGCCTTTGGCTCATACATTGGTTTGAACACCCCTTTTGATCACATTTGTACTTTATTTAAAAAAAAATGATCTGCACATCACAATAAAAAAAAAACTGTTTTGGGGCAGCAATCCTCTTCAGTCTAATTGATTCCAATAGGAGAGCAGTTCTTCATCTTCATCTTGCCCTGGGAGATCATTTTTAGACAATCTCATTATACTAGCTCATATTTCTAAACACGCCTTTGTTTGGGTACAAATGTCCTTTCATCTTTTGCTGTGTTGCTCAGCTAGGCCTTGCTAGGCGAGTGTCAGGTTCACCAATTCATCCAAGTTTTTTTTTTTTTTTTTTTTTTTATAAATCAGTTCCCCTCTTATCATTTCTTAATTGAGTGCTGCTGCCTCAGTGAACTGAGAACCAGCTCAGGATGCAGCATAAACAAATTGAGTGGACAGTCTACCCTGCAACCATAGAGACATGGAGTGTTGAGGAGACGTAGCTGAACTTTGTGAAACTGTCAGACACTGAGTGCCACATACTGTGGTAGCTCATGTTTTCACTACAGGGTCAACCAAGGCCTTCCAGGGCTTATTCATTATTTAGCAACAACTTAAACCCAGTTTCTCTGTCCCCAACACCAAATTTCTCTCATTCTTTTAACATCTTGTTGCCAGCAGAAATCAGCATCCAGCTGGACTGTGACTTCAAATAAACTAATGGTGCTTTTTGATCCATAAACATCATGTACTGGCCATCTGGCAAAACCCCACTTGGCCATGCTGAAGTTTACTCAGTGAGAATTGTAAGTGTCTGTGGCATCAGATGTTGTCAAATCAGAAGACTGGATCTTGTTGTGCTTCCAGCAGGTTCACTCTTATCAGAGAACTGAATATAAATTTGACACCACATATCAATATCCTGCTGTTTAGTTAGGGCTGCGATGGAGGCTTTGACTTCAATTTCCAGAGCAAAGAAATGTGCACATATACTCCTTCATGTAATTTAATATTTCATGTGTTATTTATATGGATCTGAGTGTATATATACATATAAAGGATTCCTTTGTATCAGTAGAAATGACGTTTGACCTCTACAAGCTGAGCCCCAGCTTGTGGTCCAGCAGACCTGCTGCTGTTCGCCATCCAGCAGTGTTACTGCTGCCACATTATACTCATCACACACACACACACACACACACACACACACACACACCACCACCACCACACGGGTCCTAGATTATAGTGACCTACATGTGGTGGATATTATTGAACTAGGTTGCTGCTAATCAACTTCATGCCCGTAAGCATTGTAAGTGTGTCTATGTGTGTGTGCACATGTGCAGAACAGATAAGATTGATTGGGTGCATATCGGTTGGTTAGCTTGTGGGTGTGTTGTTGTGTATGTGATTATGTGTGTTCTGTGCAGTGTCATTGTATTGCACTATAAAACTAGCTGCAGCTAACCAGCACGATTGTAAGAAATAAACATATGAATGACAGGCTTTCTGGAAATGCCACCCCTCCTAGAAGATTAAAATATTAAACTTCCCTACAGCCTCCATTAATCTGAATCCCAGCCATGTAGTCAGCACTCCCACAGTCAGCCACTTGCGCATCGCTTGAATGAAGACACACACACACACACACACACACACACACACACACACACACACACTCACATATTCACGTACATATAATAATGTATGGTAGGTGGCACGCAAGCTCCATAGAAATGCAACATAGAAATAGATCACAGTGTGGCTGTTTTTGCTGCGATTGAAAACTCATTACTACTGGCCTAGATATTCACATTTACCCCCCTTTTCCTCTGGTGTCATGCACACACTTAAGCTCAGTATACATCCACATGCAAATGCATGTACAGTACATGCACAAATCTACTGTATGTTTGTACCCAGACTTCAGTAAGGTCCTTCTCCCCCAACTTAAACAAATATAACAACACTGCATCGCGTGTTCACCGAATTTCTTCATCTGTCAGAGTACAATACAGTTGAACGTGACATTTCCTCCAACCTCGTGCTGTTTTACATTAATGAAAGGGTAATGTTCTGTGGCTGCTTGAGTGGACTGCAGAGCCTCTTCACACTGTTGTGTGAGTCTTGTTTTCCATGAGCTGAAATTGTTTTGACATTGTTGGTTGTGTGACCGAGTGGTTGTCAGCATGTGTGCGTGATAAATTGAAGTGCAAAGGAAAATATTGCACTCTGGAGGGATGAAATGTGCTGCATGCAGATGTGGTAATGAAGAGAGAGTATATGACAGAAATAGTGTGCTGTCAAACTTTGCCATGGTGGTGATTGTCTGGGCTTTTGAGCGGGGGAGATCTAACTTTGTCAGATACCTGCCCTATTCTTTTTCATTCATCGTTGACTCAACCTACACCTCTATTTGCATTCTTGTGCAACCTTCTCCTTGCCTATGGTTTCCTCTTTTTTTGCTCAGATTTTTTTTAGTTAATTATTTACTTTTGTTAGGAATTAACTTTATTTGAAACTCAAATTACTTAGGAATGGTTGATTGAAGAAGGTGCTCATATTGACTGTGTCTCGTGGGGGTGGTGGGATGAGGCATGTGTCTAGATCTGTTGCCAACACACTGAATTTTGCTCTCAGTAAATATTGCTTCTGAAAATCTGAAAGGGTTCAGTGCCAAGAAGTAGGAGCTGCTGTATTTGCTCACGCTCATTAAATGTTACAGTGTGTTACACTGTCGGCCACACCCACTCAGTGATGTCACAGCAGGTGTTTTCTATCAAATGATAAAGTTCTCATCTACAGCAAACACCTGCAATACAATAGTAGAACAACAAGTGTATGTGTTTACAGAGCAGCGAAACAAGCTCATGTTATTTTGATGGAGAAGTATAGTCAATATGGGTTCATTTTTTTGTCTTTTTTCTTTTTTAAATCCCCCAACTGTCTCTACGCAAACCAGTGGCAGGCGCAGTAACAATAATAAACACAATATGCAACTCTCATCTCTATCATGTCTTTTCTTTTACTGAAGTTAGCATGCTAATTAGGTAGCCCGGCACATCTCCTCATTTTCCGATAGTGACTCATTGTAGCCTCCAATCTGCCCTGGAGACATAGCACTCCTCAGAGGGTATATTGTCTTGTAAAAGGGACGATAGCTGGAGCTCTTGTCCTAATAAGCTCCTTGCACAAATGTGGATCTCCACTTATTTTGTAAACTAATTTCTGATAAATGAGTGCGGTTCGTGCAAATTCATGATATTTTCAATGAAACCATGCCATGTTTCACCACTTGAAGACTTTTAACGTGAAGCAGCGGCAGAAATGTTCCGTTTTCATGATAGAGTAGGTGATATCTGATATCAATTAAATAAAATTGACACTATAACATTTGATTGCATGCTGCATAATTCCATGTCCTTGTGTGTGAAAGCAGTTTAGATCTAGCACGGGAATGGCGGAGTCTGCCACTAATAAATAAAACTCCTATATTTAAAGGTATAATTACACTGTTTAAATATATTCAGTGGCTCCTGCTGTTTGCAGGCCTGAGAGAACACTACTGCATATGTGAAAAAAAGTTGTATAATGCCCCAGATGGTGTCGCACAAAATCAAGTGAGGCAACATCAG
This sequence comes from Trachinotus anak, assembly GCF_046630095.1. NCBI lineage: Eukaryota > Metazoa > Chordata > Actinopteri > Carangiformes > Carangidae > Trachinotus > Trachinotus anak. The sequence goes on along the minus strand of NW_027273885.1, from coordinate 7,485,647 downwards.
TTAAAGACTACACTAGCTGACGACTACACCTCAAATGCTGACCCAACTATTGGTTGTAGAGTTGCATTGTGGGTAATGTAGATGCCAGGTTTTGACAAGGAGGAAGCGGAATAAAAAAAACATAAAATCTCTGCCTGTGCTGCATCGATTGTGATTCTGTGACTATGCTAAAACGGTGGAATACTCCTTATAACCATCCTCTTTGACATGACTATTTGGTTTGAGAAGCGTAACATGCTTGAACACTAATGATTTGCTCTTCAAACTTATACAGTAATGTGGATTTTTGACAGGTAATAAACATGCAAATGAGAATGTGAAGCGGATACAGTTGATTACCTGAGGTCAAATCCAAATCACAAGCCACTGAGCAGAGAGTTTAACATGCAATACATCTCATCAAATAGAATAAACCCTCTTTTTCTAACTGACTTGTCAAGTGCCTCTTATTTTCTCCACAATCACCAGAGGATCCCTGTGTATTCAAAAGCACATAACACACTCTCACATTAGAGACAGACAAGGCCAATTATCTATGTCGCATTTACATCATCAAAATATATATACTTTGTAAATTGTAAAACTGTTTGGAGGTGTAAATAAGCGGTGATTATTTTTTCCCTTTTTATTGGATGTTACCTGTTTTCTGTCTACGCCCCTTACATCTCTTTGGCTGTGCTGTGTCTTGAAAAGAAGAAAACGTTAAGCCGTATTGTGATATCTCCACTAGCAACTGAGTTTCAGACATGACGCTAATCTCATGGTAAAGGCTGGTTTAATAAAAGGATTAGTGACCGTGGTGGCATACCCATATATACAAGGAAATACACAAAAGCAAGGCCACATGTGAAAGAAAAGCCCGGACTAACATTAACACACATATCAACTGGATTTAAACAGGATACAAATTTGTGTCGGGAAGATTTTTTTCTTTTTCTTTTAAATAAGGAGCTGAAAGATTTGCTAGTGAGCTCATTAGTCAGATGTGTGCACATGTGCAGAACATGAAGTGTGGGACCCACAAAAGCAAATTCAGAACAGAGCAAATATCGATATGTTTTTCATGCAGAAAGAGCACGCTCCTCTTCGTGCAGGGAGCTTTAAAGTTTTTTGGGTTTTTTTTTTTTTTTTTGAAATGTTGTATATCTTGATAATGTGTGGGCAAACAGGGTTTTATTAATTCAACTGTAAAAATAAACAATAATTATGGGAAACTTTCAGTCCAGGCTTTGCAGGGCACATGGGAATGTACCAGCATAGATTCAACTTCACAGGTCCTGATTTAATGCACATGCACATACACATGAGCGTGCATGCTGAGTAACCATAAAAATCCAGACACAAACCTCTGTTCTAAAGCACCGAATGGCGGAGTGGAGGGGGGCTCATAGACACATCTCTCCAAGCTGATTTCATAGCAGCTAAGTTGAGAGGAGGTAGTTTGAAGAACAGATAAATCACCTCATTACAGTACAATAACTTACACGAGCTTATAACATAATGTCAGTGAAAAAATACTTATCATGAACTTTGACATATAAGGGCCGGTTAAGAGACACATTTTTTGAAAGGTCTTTTTTTATTGCAGTTTCTCTCTCAGCCTCTGCACATCAGAATCTCATGCTGGGTGGAATTGTATGACATGCCTTCCAAGAGGAATCCTAATTAGCAGCTGTTGTAAATGTGCACCGTTGCCTTTCATACCAGCCATGTCTTACATATTTCTTCTTTGACTGTGGTATTGTGTGATGTGGCTCACGTTGATCTCAGGGAAAAAACAATATCGAACATCTTGCAGAGACAAGAGTTCACTGCCTGAAAGGCTTCCCGGCAAAGAAAAGAAAAACCTGGAGATTTGCAAAAAATAGCTACAGTAAAATGCCTCCCCCTTTCTTCCATGCATATGTGAAGGTGTTTAAGTACTTGCTAAGTTTTGTTGTCTTACCTGATGTGTGCTGCTCCACTGAACTACCACAAGCCCTATCGTTGGTGGATTAAGTTCAACAGAAGAATGACAAAGAATAAAAAAAGAAAAACGTAGCCAGTTTGAAAAACTAAAGACAATCACAGCAGTAAAACTGTAGGAGCTTGTTGTGATTTATCCCATGTACTTACACATTTTTCTTTATCTCACGCCATTCAACAATAATCGCAATTGTCTGCAATAACCTAGGCGTAGTTGACACTCTTCCGTAATTACTTTAAAGAAATTAAAGAAATTATCAATCACAAGATAAGAAGCGACGACAAGCTGAGATGTAGATTAATGCCTAATTAAACTGCTAAGCTTTAGTTCCCAATGGAAACACTTAATGTTGAATTTTTTTTTTTTTTTGTCTCAGTATCTGGTTACAGCGTGAGATTTAAGCGTCGCATCGGCCTTCTATTTGTCTTCTCTTAGCTGTCTCTATACATGAAAAAAGTCTAACCATAATCTCTATGGTTACTGATAAATAATAGATATCCCATATTTTTTTGCAGCATGCATAAATACACTTTTATATTCCTATTCCTACCTCACATATTAAAAATGGTTTCTCCAGTTTCACTGTAGCTGCTCGGTGTTCTATACACTGTTTTTCATCAATATGCAGAGAAAATGATTCACTGCTCAAGATGCAACAGATCTAATCATTGCAGACATGAGTGATTGGGTGGGGGCGTGTGCGCTCTGAGGATGATGCTTGAAATGAAACGCGTTTCAGGAGATGGCAGATGAATCGGTTTGTGACACATCTAATGGTGTCATTGAAAAACACAAATTCATACCACTGAAAGCACGCACATATTCAGTCAGTCTCTCTCTCTCTCTCTCTCACACACACACACACACACAGCCAATTAAGGTTAAACTGCATTGAAAACTTGCCTCTCAGTGTAAACGCTGTGATTTGTGCATTGCATGAACGCTGTATTGAATTATGTCACACGTGGGAAGCTAGTGTGACTATCTTCTCATCTATCATGCTTAATATCTGGGACACTGTTTAGCAGACTAAGTGGTCTTTAACAATAGCAGACCATTGATTGGACTGATAGGAATCCATCCTAAGCAACACTACTATCAGGTATATTTTTTGCCAATCTTGATAAACTTTATAGAATATAGCGACATTAAGCTGCAAGAAGCACTTAATGTTCACTTTCCTATGCAGGGAATTGGCTGATTGGATGTAGGTGCAGAGCGTTAGAGGGCCACCGGACTTAACAACTAGACTGAATCCAACAAATAGGATCAACTTGAGATGAAGTATCAGGCTATTCTGATATCAGCTTCTGTGCTTTAGTTATTTATCACAGAGGCCTGAAGCATTACACTCTTTGATTGCAGGGAGGGTGATACAGGGATTTTTTTCTTTTTTCTTTTCTTATCATCCCTGTCACAATGTTTGATTTGAAAGCCACTGTTTTGCACTTTGCATCAAGAAGTTGTCCTAAACCTGTCACAGTATGTGGGTAGCAAGGGAGTGTAGTTTAGTGTCAGTTTATGATATCTGTACCTGCACAACTGTGGCAATTAAAAGTCCAGTTGTATTGTTTTCATCTTGTCGGAACCAGCTACAAAATATTTTTCTACATGTAGAGGACAATGCACGTGTTTACTCTGCAGTTAAAGTCATTGTTGATTTAGCCTGACATGCACTTAGCATCACTGCTTCTGCAAGCATTGTCGCTGTAACATTTACAAGCAGTCCGACAGCAAAATCTACATCCACCATCAACCACCAACCTACATTGAAGTATGCTTACCTCACTTCTCTCTGCTATACGTCCTCATGTTGTGCCAAGGTCTGCCTTCACACATACAGGGGGTAATGTGCATTTATTGATCCACATTATATTGCTTCATAGCATGTCCCCCATGCTGTGCTTTTCACAAATGCACCCTCCATCTGGAGATTGTGGTATAGTGTACATTTTGTGTAACCTCAGCTCACAGTTGGACAGCTCTCTGAAAAGGGGGGAAAAAAAGTTTTTCTGTCGTGTCTATCTTGTCTGTCTATATTGACGGTTTATGTTGTTTCCCTTAGCAACACCTTCAAACCAGGTGCTGCAGCAGCACAGCAGTAATAATGGCTTCGACACCCAACTGAAAATTAACATTATTTGATAAGTTCTTGAATTTTGGCAGAAGGGAAGGTGTGAATTTACATACATGATTGATGCCAGTGGTACTATTTATGACTTCATAGATTTCTACTTACTCTGTGATGAAAATGACCACCCTCTCCTACCTGCTGTTCAGCAGATCCTGTGTCTTAGGTCCTGAAGGAAACTCAAGATCCCAATCACATGATAAGGAAGGTTTGAGGAATGAGCAGGAAGAGTCTGACATGAAGTCCAAACTGAGGATATATATGTACTGTATATATAGAATATGTATATAGGATGTGTATATAACTTGCACAGTCAGTTAGTCAGTGATTGAGTGCAGTACATTTGCCAATTCTCTGCAGAGTGGCTCTTTGAAACAGAGCGGGAGGATTTCTGGCAAATCCTAATATAAATATCTTTGTATCTTGAAGATATATGGATTAGTTAAGGTGCTCATATATAATTACTGTCATTCAATTCAATTCAACCACGGATAAAAGAAGTTCAATGGAGCAAAAAAAAAAAAAAAGAAAGATGCAGACAACACTAACGTCATCATTTATTTAGAATGAGTGCTTATATTTAGTGTAAAAACTTTTTGTTCTGCAATCGAACCCTACAGGTGGCTGGCGGCGGGGTTGATTAATGAGTAACAGTAATGATTGGCAGCAGCATTATGAGCAGCAGTGATGATTGCAACAGCTATGTAAGCAGTTAAGCTCCAGCGCTGTCAGTCAAAGTGTAGAAAACTAAAGTAATAGCTTTATTAAGAGAGGTGTTAAATATTCAGTATGTTTCCATGTCTGCCTGAATTAAAGGAGGGTCGCATGGCTTAGCGCCATTTAGTGCCAGTTGTCTAGCGTGTTAGCTGGCTCCATGTTATTTAGTGATCAATCAGTAATGATAGCATACTGCAGATCTGTCATTTGGGATGATCGGGTTCAGGTCCACATCATTTTCCATCCAGCTAATCCACAACAAAAGTGGAATGACTTTTATCACAATGATTTTTCACTGTGTATGTTACTGTGATGTTTTATTTTACAAATCAAGACATGCTCATCAACCCACTGGTGCCACAAATCTTTAACACGCATTGATAGTTTGTGATTAGCAATATTTGGGATTCATACTGATGTTATTGTTGTGTTTCTATCACATGTACAGTAGGCTAGGTCTGGACTGAATCTCTTTTAGGCTTCACATATGTTAAGGCTGGTGTTGTGCTGTATTACATCTCCAGATTACAACTCCAGATGTGTAACTGTCTGAAGCTGTACATTAATGTACAGATTAACTTTGTTTATCCCACTCTTCTTCCTCCCATCCTCCTCCTCATCCCTCCATCCTTCCTCTCCCTCTCTCTGTGATCCCCCAGAGGGTGTTTCAAATTTATGAAAATTGACTCTGCGTCTCTTTGAGCAGATGCTCCTGCTTGGCAGCAAGAAGCGCTTCATTAGTTATTTAAATCAGAATAGCCCGGAACTGCATATCAGGCACTAAATTAATTTGATATATGGCAAGAGAAAAATAGAGCTATTAGTGGAAAAACAAAAAACACAGTGTCAGTGTTGGAGGATTCGCTCTGTCTTACTGTTCACCGTTGCAGCAGCATGTTCGGATGTCAGCAGGAGACAACAATGCATTTTTACATAACCTTGAAAAATACGTGCTGCTCCCAGTAAGAGCTGAATGCAAATCATAGGGGTTCTGTCTATTTGTGAAGCTGTATATACATTGGCCATTGCCAGAGTGTACAGTATATAAATATCACATGTCCCATTTAAAATGCCATCCCGATATGTCTCCCTGTCAAAGACTCTATATATTGATGTTCATATCATGAATTTTGCATAGCAGCCAGTACCCCGACATGAACGTCATCCCTTCTGATGATGATGTATGACCACAGGGGATTATGGGAAATGGTCCTTAGACTACAAACGGTATAGCAGTGTGTATTTCAAACTGTTGCATATACTGTATATCATTTCAACTGTTAAAAACTGACAGGATGGACAATTATGTGTATTTAAAAGCCATATTCCTGATTCTCAGTGGCGTTTCATTTGACACACTGGAGAGCGAGTGGGTACTTAAATGAATAGATGTGCTTTGGCAGGTGTTGAGATGAGTGGAGTTCCACATCAGCACGAGATGGAAGCAGTAAGTGGATAGACGTTCATTACATTGGCGATGGGGGCTGTGTGCATTTGTTCATGCATGTCAGAGTCAATCCTTCCAGGGCTCAGGGGCTAGAAAAAACAGGACAGAGGTGTGACGAATCTTCCTCACATTCACTCTCATCTCTTCTTCTACCCCCTCAACTCCACAACTCAACCAGTCATCTTCCATTCGCTTCCCCAACCCTCCATTCGAACATCTTCTCTCCATTTCGCTTAACAGGGCCATTCCATCACCCCATCCTCCTCCGGTCCACAGAGAATACCACCATCTGTATTTAGGCGTTACCTCCACCTCCCAGTTTGTTTTGCACAGTCCGCCACCTTGCATTATTAGCTCCTACTTAACATGTCATTTGTAACAATTTGTTGCTTGTTTATATGGAAATCACTATTCCAATTAGGCTGAACGGCAAACAGCCGTGGCTGTCAATACTGTCATCCTGGCTGAGTCCTGTGGGGGAACAGGCTGAGCTGTATGTCTTCATTCGCTGCCATCACCCTGGCTCCTGACGTCTTTTTATCGCTACCTGTGAGTGAGCCTGGAGTGATTGAGGGTATAACCACTGAGCACTTTCATATCAAGGACAGTGCACAGGGTGACATCCAGTTAGCAGGTAGGTATCAAAGAGAATATTTGTCACAGGGATAAATTAGCAGTTCTGCAAGATGAACTTTTCTTTGTTCTTTGTCCACCACTTTTTTTTCTTTTCACTTCACAAAGCGTCATCTTTAACAAATGCATGACTAGGCTTAAAAAGCTAACACTCTCAGAGATATGGCCTCTGCAATTATACTCCCTTCTCTCAGATTAGTCTGCTTGACGTTCTGTAATCCTTGTGGGTTATTATGAGCAGAGAAGCCCGGTGGAGAGGTTTTCAGTGATCAATCTTAAACCATCCTCTCTAATTTTCCACGGTCAGCGCCTCTATCCAGCCTGCCCTTGTTGCTTGGCTGCGCCAGCCAATTATGGCTGTAACTATGTCAGCTTATTACAGGACAGGCGTGGCTCTTGCTGCCGTATTGACCTCATGCGATAGGCCTTCCAACCTCCAGGCTCCAATTAATTACAACCATGCCCTTGTTGAGCATGGAAACCTCGAGAGGGTTGAATAAATAACACAATCACTGTACCTGTTTGTTATTTATTTCCACGTGGATTAGGTTTAATTAAATTGAACACATGCGTGAACATTGAGGCATTATGACAGGTAATGAAAGCGAGGTATTAGTCTATTGGCGAGGAATTAAAGTGGCAGATTCCTGGACTTGTTCCCCAGTCTGTGCTGGTGTATTTTATGCTGTCTTTCCATATCATGTCACAGACCCAATAAAGACAAGAACACCGGAAAATTGACTTCCAGTGTTTACTGTTGGCTAATAAGGAGGAGATTAGAAATGTTTGAAGTGAATTATCAGTCCTTCTCTCATTTTCACTCATTCCTCAATTAAATGTATAAATGCCAAAACACACACCCAAAAAAAAAAAAAAAAAAAGATTTTTAGCATTAACATGACAAATCTCTAATGAGAGATGGACAGATTGCTGACCCACAGGCAGAGTGGACGAGTGAATTAGGACACAGGGAGAGCCAGGCTGAGGATGAGAGAGAGGGAGGAAAGGGAGGGATGTTTTGTGTTTGTGCATGTGTGTGCATATAAGTGTGTGAGGAGTTCAGTGACATTTATTGAGACTATTATTGATTAAACAGTTCTATGATTAGCTGAAGTCAATCACAGGCAGGATTGTTTGGACATATGGTTGGCTAGTGCAGTGGGTCAGTTCATAGGCTGACCTAATTAACAAAGTAGAATCTCATCACTGTCACCAGCACAGAGCTCAAACAACTATATCCAAGAACCAAATGGAGACATGTTGTAAAAAAAAAACTAAACATCATCGAGAAACATCTGGTTCAATTTTAACATTTTAAGAGATTCCCACATGAAGTGTGAGCAATGACCTGATTAAAAGTGGCCGTCACTCCACTTGTTGCACAGTGTTAAGTTGAGCAAAAAGTCACTTTATTCCTCTGTGCCCCCAAGCAGAACCTTGCCTCCTTCTCTCTTTGCCATAATTCCTTCTTTCTGTCCTACAATTTGCTGTGCCCCTGACACTGTGGCTTTGAGGGACCAATTTGTTTGGCAGGTTATTTAAAAAGATCAAAAGTGGAGAGTGGAGCTTTGGAGCTTCATTCTCAGCCAGGCCTTAGTCTCCAGAAGTTTTGAGAGTGAAAGAAGAAGATGGAAGATGGCGGCATATAAGCAGTGGAGGCAGCACTAATTTTTTTTTTTTTTTTTTTTTTTTTTTATGTGAGAACAGTGCAGAACAGAGCTTGTCCTTCAAAGAGCCAGAATTTACCTACAGTACCTCCAACCTTACTGGAGTCTCTACCACACAATAAGCTTCAATGCGTGGCTCAGTGGACGCTTATTGTACATAAGAGTTTTGCTGTATGTTAATATTACAGAGAACGACATAAAAAGTGTTTGCTTGTGGACTACATGAGCCTTGCAAGCAAAACAAGCAGCACATGTAATCTTCCAGTGGACCAACTGCAACTGTAGATGGAAACTCATACTTGAAAAGAGGACTTTTTTTTTTTTTCGTTTGTTTGTTTTTTTTCTAAACTCTTTGTGGAAGTGGAGACTTTACAGGGATGCTTTAGCAGCTCAGAAGTCATCCCTCTGCTGCTGTGGTGAGTCAAGGGTTGGATGCTCTGTGTGCTCTCATTATTTGGTCCAGAAACTCCCACAGGGATGAATGGGAGCTTGGCCCTTTTGCCAGGAGAGAAAAAAGGGAGGTAGGCCTATTTCAGCTCATCTTGATCCACAAGTTCTCTCTCAGTCCTTTTTTTCTTTTCTCTCACTGCTCTCTGTTGCTCTGTCTCTTCTCACGAGACCCTACCCTCCTTCATGGCGCCTTCACTGTCCTCCCTCTCCATTAACTGTCCCTCTCTGTTTTCTCTCCATTTACCCTTTCACCCCATTCTCTGCTCATCACCCGCCTTTTCAGTCCACCCGGCTCTGTGTATGTGTGTGGGAGAGAGACGCGCAGACATAAAGGGACGGCATGAGGGAAGGCAGAGCCAGACCACTGTGATGGAGGAGACGGATGAAGGTGTCTTGGCCGTTACTGACAGAGGCTAAGTGGTGCCACGCTGTCCCACTGTCTGGGCATCTTAGCGGCTGACTGGCCTCCGCCCAAGTCATTAAAGTCCCTTGTCCCAGCTGTAAAATAAAAGGCCATATCACTAAGGGACAATTTGGGTCCGTGTTCAATCACATTTATTGCAGCTGTATCACTGCCTCTTTGTTCTCACCATTGCTCGGAGCTAAGAGGATTATGGGGATGCCAACCAAGACATACTCCAAAAAACTTCCTCTACTTTTGAAAACAGTCAACCATCTGATGCCTCAACTTGCTGCTCTCCACCAAGATCCATCTATCATGTTAATCTTGAATGACAGCTTCAATCGCTGCCTTGTGCGTCATTCTCCATATTCAAGTTAATCTCCTGCGTTTCCCCAGAGGCAGCCGTTGAAACGACAGTGAAGACAGAAAGGAGCTGTGGCCTATCAGTGGCAACCTTGAAAAATAATCTCTCCCACTCTACGCACCCGCTCGCGTAAGTGTTTCAGCGTTTAGCCTCAGCTGTCAGCATAGTGACTTGGCTTCATAATTAGTGGCTAGCTGATTATAGGCAGCTTGACCCTGGCTAGGGTGCCTCTCTTCTGGGAGCAGGAGGAGGAGGAGGAGCAGGGGAAGGAAGCAACTAATTGTTGGATGGAGTGCGGGCGCTGCGTTGGTAGATGAATGAGCCTATTAATATGCAAGGAATGGAATGTCCTCCTCATGCCAAGCTAGGAAGGAATAGCAGAGGTTCAGTAACTGTGTGTGTGTGTGTGTGTGTGTGTGTGTGTGTGTGTGTGTTTGTGTTTGTGTGCTGAAGAGTGGCCAGAGAAAGAGAACACAGAAAAGAGGCCTTAGAGACACAAAGAATCCCTCTGTTGTAGCTAGAGAGGAGTATACACCGACTCACAACAAAAACAACAGAGAACTGAAAGGCTTTCTTCAAGCTCAAACTGTGTATTGCAAATTGAGATGGAAATGTAAAGAGAGCAGGAGTTGGATGTTGACTTTGGGTTGGAGTTTGATTGACTTTGCAGTGTTCCAAAAAAGATTCATCAGTAAACTTCTTCCATGATTTTATCTTCACATGGACTTGGATGATGTGACTAACATGTATGCATTTAATCAGTGGCCAACTGTTCTCTACTCCTAGATAATAAGATCTCTACTGCTGTATACTGTGGTTGCAATCCAAAACTGTTATGTCCTCAAATCTTTGCTTATGCAGTTTGAAGAACCACTTTCATTTGTGAAGTAATGGAAGTGTGCACAGGAGGTTAACAAGCACCACTGGATACTGTCCATCATCCGCCTTGGTAGAAATGTCTCTAATTCCAGGTATGAGACTGTCATCTCGGTACATATTACATTAGTATGATATTATAATATTAATTAGTTACAAATCAGAGATCCTTCTTTCTTTTCACTCGGTGCTGGAAACATCTCTCCAACCCCTGAACCATCATATTTTTATTATTCTGAAATAAAATGAAGTGGAATGAATATGAAGCCAAATGAAAGATAAACTAACAAGATACTCAGGGAAACATGGACATGAACAGCAAACATCTAATTGAAGAACATTATGTGGTTTTGCAGTTACTGACATCATTCTGATCAGGAGAAGAATTTGGTTATTTGTGCCTGTAAACCACCTCAGCTTCTGTTATGCAGGAAATTGTCTTCCTGAGGGAGCAAGTCGAGCAAATGGACAGGAATCAGAAATTTGTCAGCATTTGTTTTGCAAGTTACACCCCCCTACTCCCTCCTCCTGTCTCTAACTTTCTGCCTCACTCATGTTCAGTTAGACAAAGATGGAAATACATGGACCATTCATGGATATATCGATGTCCTACGTTAATGCTGCATTATACACATGCACTGCTGTGCACATGCACACAAATAAAGAGTTCTTCACTTGTCTGTATAGTGAGTTAGGCATTTCTTTTGTCGGGGAGGGGAGGAAGGAAGGACAGTCATTTTATCACTGTCAATCTCTGTTCTGCTTTATCTTTATTGAACAAATGAAGTCGCTCAGCTCTGAAAGAAGTGATTCTTTTGCTTACTGCTGAATGTTTGAATGACTTAGTCACTGTATATGACTTCTGCTACTGACTATAGAAACAATACTGCTTTTGTGTTGGAATGCAGACACTACTGAATCCACAGGGGGAATGTGTCACCATTGCTATCAGCTATCAACAAATCAAATGAAATTCAAAACAGACGCAGACATCAATGTCAGCCCTGCAAAATCTCCAACTCTGTTTATGACAACAAGCAAATAGCATCGGACGGGCCTCTGCTCTGTTTGATTGCACATCTTTGTGTATCTGGCTTCACCACTGTGCAGACTTCTTACATCGATAACGTGCCTAAGGCTCCTTCATGAATCTATACAAAAAACATTACAAGGGCTCATAATCATCCAATGCGAAAAAAAGAGGAAAAAAAAACCCAGCAACTTCAAAATGTTATAATCTCATGTATAAAATAGAAGGATTATTCCATCGCTTGTCCGTCATGCAAACATCCCCCCTAAGGGACTTATCCTGGCAAGACTGATTTAAGATTGTTGTTACTATTAATTTAGCCCATGCTAATGTGCTCAAACATCATCCACATCATTGCACTATAGGTGGTCAGCATCAACAGCTTTTCTCAACGGCCAGCAGGCAGGTGTTTCTCCCAAAAAAGATGTATTGGTTCCTCACCCCTTCTGAACAGTGGAAGTGACCTTTCTTCAGTTTGTGGAGACTGCAGTTCTAGCTGAAAATGGTGTCAGAGAATCATAATATACAAAACTGGAACATGCATTTTGTATATGTTACCTGTGTCCCAGGTTGAGGTAAATGATACAGCAATGGCAACCCTTACCTTTCCTGAGGAAGGGGTCATTGGTAGCTCTTTGCCTTAGTTAAGATAGCATGAAGAATACAGATGAATACAGTCTTTATACCTGGCTGAGAACCTATCACAATGTGATCTGATAAAACTCCACCTATAATGCGTTGTGCATGCATTTATACCTTGCATTAGCAAGTGTTTTTCCTTATACAGATAAAAAATGGAGTATAAAGCATATAAAACAAGAGAAACAAGAGAAAATGTCGGTGCAGGGGTGGTGCAAGCATGAAGGTCTTGCCCACCCTTCATATCCTGGTCGCAGTGGTCTTGCCCTCATCTTTCAACAAACACATTTTTGCCTGTTAGCAGGTGGGTAGCCGATGAGGGATCATGGTCTTTTTGCCGCAATATAGATTTATACTTGCCTGCGAGGGATAGTGGGATCTAGCTGGGACACTCAAAATCTCAGCACATGCTGGAGCTTGTGTATTAGTCTGTATCAGAAGAAACACATGGCTTCCCCTGATACATATCAGGTCAACAGTAGAAGTAGCAGTGACAAGAACTGCAGTGTGCTGGGAATTGGACTTTCCAAATTCAACAAAAGGGCAAGAAAAAACAAGACGTGACAGGAAAGTGGGAAGTTAGAGTGCCATACTGCTGAATTATTTTCTGAGAACATGACCTGAAAGATAAAATAGGTAAAAGACTTGTAAAAGACTAGTAACTGTTAATTAAGTGTTTTCCCCCTCTGTCATGTTGAAAATAGAGGTGACAGAGAAACACTTTGTCACGAGTAATTCATCATTACAGATATTGCAAGAAAAGCAGCTGCAGTAATCATTTACATGCTATGTTGTACCTTTGCGACCTCATCCCGTGGCAGACACGACTATACATCACTGGTGATACACACAACAATATCCCACTGCTGTGTGTTTCACAATCTACTGTCATTCTGCAGTGGAATGGAAAGCTCAGCATGGTTTGATTATGGCAGTACATAGCAAGTGAGCAGACTGCCAAAAGGTCATCCACATAAAAAGTTGAAAAAAAAAAAAAAAAAATCACATCTTCCTTGACTCCTCATTCTTTAATATTGAAATTGAACTAATAAAAAACCGTCTCACTTAACTAAACCTGTTAATTATCTGGTGTGTCCTGCTGGAAGTAAGTGGATCCAACAAATGACCATGAAATAAAACATAAATTCAAATAAGGTTATGCTTTGATTTTTCCAATATTTTAGTGCCAATGATCATCAGAACCCATGGTGGTCATTGAATTCCTTATCCTCTAGTTCCCCCTTGATATTCTGTTTTAGAAACTCTCACACAGTTACCCCTCTGAATCGAAGTGTTATCAATGGTTAATGGCCCAGTTCGAGTTAGCACAGTTCTGTCTGTGCTTTCAGGACTATTGACTTGCTGCTCTGTATTTCAAGCATGTCATATCGTAAGAAGGCCATTCTGTCCACTTTGCTACTTTGTGTGTGGCAAGTGAACTTCAAGGACATTTGCGCTCATATATCCCCATGCAGACACACACTTGATGTGAAGCCAGCAGTGAAACAATGGCAGCTCCCCATTCTGTTGATGGCTAAACTACACAGCTCATCGACAATAAATTACTTTAAACTGTGCATGGCATGCATTTTATCCTCAACAGCAGAGGAGGAAAACAAACATATGCAAACACTGGCACTCTGCACAGATGGGTACAGGACCCCCAAACTGAAGTCCTCTCTCTGTCTTGCTGGCATGTTTCTTTTGTTTGCCTCAACAATGTTTATAGCTCCAGAGTTCCCTTGTTCATCGGTACACACTAAACTGATGTGAGTTAATGGCCCTTGCGGAGTGTCAGAGAACACAAAGAGTGATGCTTTCTGACACTAATTGTTCTCTCATCTTAAGCGGTGGCGTCTTAGCCAATCTCCAAAGCACTCCATAATGAGGCCTGTGGTGGAGCGAGGAGGATGGGGAGGGAGGCAGAGACCGTGAGCTGAGTGATGAAATTCTGATGCTTTTTGTCATGTGTTTATTTATTTATTCTTTTGTTATGCACAAATTATCTGAGGATTATCTCTCCTCCCCTCCCCTGGCCCACTGCAGTTATTGTCTGTGAGGTGGGTCTGGCTTGTTCGCGGTAAGAACATCTGCAGATGGGGGTGAAATATGGGTTCCGCTCACTGCCCCGCTCCATACTTCATAAAGTGGATTCTGAGATAACAGCCATGGGATTAAAATCCAAATTGTTTGGCCAAGCAGAAATAACTACATAATTGACCGAAGTCAACCTTACGCATGAGTAGAGCCCAAAGCCGCTTAGAGATACGTATGGCTGATGTATGGTATTGTTGTTTTGATTAAGTTTCAGTTCAGAGGGATTGTAGTTCTAGTTAGTGGTAGTGTAGTTCTGGGGAATATATTACTGTTGTTGACAAAGCACTGATAAAACAACTAAGTTACAACGTTACAAATCAGACTAAACACTAATTGAGGCAGTACCAAAGCTACAGACCGTAAACATGTAAACATCATTATCTGATTATCTTACTTTGATCAAAAAATGGGCCCTGCGAGCTGATTCCTCCCAGTTACTGGATTGCATGGCAATGTACTCATTAAAGAACAGCCATGTGCCCTTATACTCTAAAAATTAGATTCCAACATGTAGCACATTTAAAAGGTAACTGCCGAAGCCTTTTAATTTCTTCTTTGCCCAAAGCCAACTGTTTGTGTGTCAGATGGTCGAGGCTAACCCAGGCATCGTCAACCGAGCTGACATTTCAGTCCAGAAGGACGTGGGCTTCCCTTATGATATAATGTCTCCACAAAAATGGCAAACTTCAATTTCATCATGGTACCAGATGGCAACAAGGCAATTTAACTGCATGTCTTCTGCTTAAAAAGAAGCATGTTAATGTAAGGCCAAAGAGTCCCAGTTATACCCTAATCCATTTAATGAAAGACTTCAAAATGCAGGCTGTATATGAGTTATGGTACAAATACATAAACATCTACTACTGGGCATTTGGAGGCTGTTGCAGTTTCAAGAGAAAACACAGTGCTCCCTCCACATGAGAAGCACCTTTTGTTTACATAGCTTTTTTAAGCCTACCAACCTATCACCATGAAAAATAAGAAACATAGCTAACCATAAGAGAAGGCAGATTGTACTTCAGTTAGAGTACATGTAAGCAGCTATCCACACGATCCATTTCATATTACCCCTTTAATTGGGTTTCAGGGGATAATCCAATCAGTCTCCAGAACTGTAGTCAGAGCAGACCAAGCAGCATCAGGTGAGCAAGTTGCAGTAATGCAGCACGTATGGAGGCAGTCATTACAGCTTCAAGGGCACCTCTCTCATTACCTCCCTCTTAGTGCGGGAATCAGTTAATAAGTGAGGGGAATCAGTTAATACCTTAGAAGGAAACAAGTGAAGTTAGAGCGAGGAATGGACACCACAGTCCCTTTTTTTTTTTCATTCTTTAAGCCATCCATTGTTGAAATCGATTGTTCCGCTTTAGTGATTCCCTAAGGAGCCATTTAGACTGAGTTGGCTGTGGGCTGCACCATGAGCTTTCTCTCTCCCTCTGTGTCTCTGTTTCTCTCTCTCTCCCCTCTTCCCTTTCTCTCTATGTCTCTCTCTCTCTCTCTCCCACTCACACATACACACCAGGCCAGACACCAGTGGCTAAAGGTGTTCCTAATGGCCAAAGTTTGATCCACTGTCAAATAGTCAGAGATATACAGTTTCTAGTGACCGGAGAAGGTGGATTTACAGTACTTGTTAGTTTGTGTGTGTGTGTGTGTGTGTGTACATGCGTGTGCGTGAGTGTGTGCGCATGAGTGTATGTGCATAATTTCGAGGCACACTCTTTTGCTTGTTCATTTTTATGCTGCTTATCCATCTCACCGCACTGACACTCCGCGCACACGCATCTTCACACACGCACTGTGGTTAGCATAGTAGTTGCTGCCTTTTGATTAAAATGTTTGAACTGTCAGCCTGTTTCCCTGCCCTTTAAGTCTTTTTTAGAGAGTGTCTGCACCACCAAGGTCCTCACGCTGTGGGATTAATTAATAGTTTAGCCAGGCCGACACACTTGCAAACGTCTATTCAGTATGGAGGGAGGGATATGGAGGAGGAAAGCAGGTGGGAGAGGGGCAGATGGAGGTGCAGGGGTGCAAGGGTGGCGGCCAAGAGGCTGAGTCAAAAACCAAGTAGACTGGAGAGGAAAACAAGATTTGTCTTTTAAGTGGAAACGAACACCAAGACAGAGAGGAAGAGGGAGTGAGTCACACAGCTGGAGAGCGCAAATATAAAGACAGAGGATGCAACACAGAAATAATAATTGAAGGAACAAAGCAGAGTGCTTTGTGGATTTGTAGACAGATTCTATCTGGTATGTTGGTCATGCCACACCAGGGAGGGCTGGCTAGACAAGGCTGTGCATGCGCTATGACTCTCCTCTTCTTATCGATTATGTCAGCCAAGCTCATCCTAGTTGGTTGACACAAAGTTCTGTGTGTGTGTGTGTGTGTGTGTGTGTGTGTGTGTGTGTGTGTGTCTGTCTCTTTAACTGTCTGTTGGTGTGCTGCTCAATCTGCACACACATTTGCAAACTCTAAATCTGTGTGTACTATTCCCTAATGTGGGCTTTGCGCCTGCAGGACCTCTATGTCTGTGTGTGTGAGTTTGTGAGTGTGTGCGTGTGTGTGTGTGTGTGCCACTGTGCGAACTTTCAATTAGAACTAACTTTATTGCTCATAGCTCCCTGGAGGCATTGATCAATCACTGTCATCAATAAAGACAGGCCAGTTTGTCAGGAAGCACCCACAAGCCTCGGGGTTTTGGTGGCAGGAGCAGAGGAGGTTCTTAATCGAGGATGGTCTTTTACCAACAGCTGTACCTCAGAAACTGTCTCAGCCTTTAATCCTATTATGCAATTACCACTTCCCCTTGCTTGGAGGATCAAGGCCTGCTGAACAGCAGAGGGGAGAGCAGTGGGAGAAGCAGAAAAGAAATACTGCTTTTTAATTCTTCAACCACAGCAACAACCACAACAGTCTGTCTTAAAGAAACAACAGTTTGTGTACTGTCATGCTAAGAAGAAAAAAAAATATCTGTCAGGGTTAACTTTCCCACTACAAGCAAATAGGCTGTACAAATCATTTCAAAACTTACACAGTTCACTAGTTAAAGCTTTGATTTGAATAAATGACTTGAAGCCAGCAGAGTTCATGTTTTTTCTTGGGTTTGTTGTATGAGATGCCGCAGTAAAATGTGATTTGAGTCTTTGAATAACGAGTCCTGTGTTTTAGTGTTCCAGGGAGGGAAAAAAAAAAAAAAAAAAAATTCTGTCCACACAAAAGGTTTTACATGAATTTCTAACAAGGCAATGTGGTGGGTCAGAACAGCATTCAGTTCCTTTGGTTCTGAAACTGATTTCCAGCACAGTCAGACAATGGCTGTTTCTCAAGTTGTCACCTAAAATGAAACAGGGCAGAAGATTATTGATTGGTTTACCCTGACTCATTCATATTCTTTTCAGTATGTGTAATATTTCACGCCATGCTGATCAGGGTTTAACAAAACTCTGGGACTGATGTATTACACTGCTTTGTTTTGTAATTCTTACAATGAAACAGATTAGCTCATGCTGTACACTACAGTTACTTCTGCAAAAGAAGTTACATTTAATTTTATTTAGTTAACAGAATATTCGTCAATAGATTTAAATGAAATTAGGTGGAAGCAAACAAGTAATTATTTAGTCATTGGATGTGTGACAATAAATATTGTTTTAACTGCTTGAGGTGATAATTTGTTAATGTTATGCTTACAACTGGTCGTGTTGTCCTCAGATGACTGTAGCGTCAGTTGATGTTACTGTAGGGATTTTTCTAAATTGTAGTTTTTATTATTACAAAACCTTGTGATTTGACTCCGAATCTTGAAAGTGAATTGCTACCTAGCATTTAGGTCTGTATTTGCTACTACAATTTACATTTTGGTGGATATAGAATTAATAAAATGATTCCCTCTCACGTTCATTTGTCTTAAAAGAGCGATTTGTAAGTTTTGCTATTGCTACATGGTCAACATTAGCATTAACAGTTTACTTCAAAGTTTTGCCAAGAGCTTCAGCCATTGTTGCGTTGAGAGTTTACAGAGTTGTTATTTATTATGCCCTGAGTACCACTAGGGCAGACTGGATGCTACAGTGACAGGCCTGGAGCTAGCTGGTCAGCATGCTAACTTTAGTAAAAGAAAAGGAATGTGTTCTATACTGGTTGATAATAAGCTGTTAATGCTAACGTTAGCTATGTGGCAATAGAAAAAAAATTTTAAAAAAAAGGCATCTTTCAGCATAAATTATTATAGCATGATTTTTGTCATACATGTATATGTATGTACATCTGTATTTGTGTGAATGTGTGTGCGCTGATTCCATTTATGAGGAAGACTGAAGACATGAACACACTCACATACACAGACACAGTCTCTGATCATTGCTGAATCAAAGAGCGCCCCCAGAACTACCTAACAGCAACCTTTGTACTACACTGAAATAATTGTAGCCATTACCAGAAGCACTGTCATTCTTTAGCAAACAGACAGTTTAACCTTTAGTCAGCAAGGTACGTTCCTGAAAGCAGATTTCTCCGTGTCGGCTCCTCCTGTTGCATTAAGGCTAACAATAATCTTTGTTCTAGAGGAAAGCTGATGGTGACAGATGTTGGAAATTGTTGTCTCCTCACACGAGAGGAGGGGATATTTTATCTTATTAAAACAAATAGATGTAAGCGTGCAGATCAAACATCAGGGCGTCCTGAATGGTGCCAGTATGCCAGTGGGTGCTTGTTTACAATATGGCCTAAACAGCAATACAGCAGCAGAAGATTCGCCTCATGAATATATTCATTAGAATATTACACAACATGAAAAATATGATTGTTCACTAATTTGAATGAACCCTATGAAGCCAAATATAGTTATTATTATAAAGGATTTTTAGTATTATTTGAAAACCCTCATTACCTGCAAACTGTGCCGTTGCGCCAGGCACAATTCTGAGGAAAATGGACCATGGTGGAGGTGTTAACCTACCTAGACTGTTAATTTTGGCTTTAGCTTTCTTCAGGTGTTTATTTTCTTTTTTTTTTTTCAGGTCCCCTCCAGTCCCCTCCATTAACACACACAGACATATGAAGTGCTGAGCCGTGACCTAATGTACGGCTGTTTTAACCCTCTAGAAAAGGGAATCATGGATTTTTGATAATATGTGCGTTGCTATGTAACCAGACTGAAATGTTATTTTACCACACCTGAGCCATGACAAATGCGAAACTGGGGTTCAGGAGACAAGGATCTCCTCTCAGGGAGGAGATGGTCATGCAGTTGCCGCACATCTCACACTTAATCAACTTGTATTTTGAAAATGGAGGGCATTTGCAGAGTGCAAGGTGGAAGGAGGAGAGGATATTTGGAATACAAGGCATGATATCACATTGAAGTAAAAGCCAGAAAGAGAGAGAGAGAGAGATAGAGAGAGAGAGCGAGAAAGGAATAAAGTTTGAAGTATGGGTTGACACACTCTCTCACGCTTACAGAAAAAGAAAGGGAAGGAGGACAGGGGTTGTGTTTGAGTCCAGGCCTCCAGTGTCATCATCAGCTTTCCCCTGTTCTCTGACCTTTGACCCCATCTTATTCAAACGGACAAGTCCTTTCTCTGTCTCTGCCTGCCTCACTGCCCCTTTCCGTCTTTATCTTCTCATTCTTATCTTCTTGCCGACTCCTCGCTCTCAATTCCTGAGCATATCTCATATTTTATTGTAGCTGCGTGTGTGTGTTTGAGCGCTAAGAAGCAGTAATTGGGGTTATCTCTACAGAGGATTGTGTAAATGACTGGGGCTGTGAATCTATTGAAGTACAAGTTCACTGTAGAGAACATTAGACTTGACTAAGTATCCTAAATAATAGGCTACAAATTGACTCTCAGGGTTTGACCATTTTAGACTAATTTAAGGCCGTTGTAATACTTTTAATTAAACACACTTAACTGTGTTGTGTAGTTACATAAAAACAGTGGTTCTCAGTCTAGAACTGGACTGGGGCTATTGAGGACCCTGACAAGGTGCTGTAGAGGAATCTGAAAGAGTACTCTTTACCTTCTTTTTCTAAAATGAGTACAGTTACACAGTTGGACAAAAAGTTATTTCACACTTTGCTTAGAGGTAAAACAGAAAGTGAGCACACCCAAAATATTGCTAATAGTGCTTATCTGCATATGTAAACTGTATAATAATTCAGACATTAGAGAATGATTTTTTTATTGAAAGGGTCTTTCAAATGCATCTTTCAAAATCTGATTAACTGGAAGTTTGATAATGCATATAATGCCCTGTGAAGGGAGTTTGGCCTGAGTCTTTCGTTTTTTTCCTCTCTTTATAATTGTTTATGCATTTTAAAGTATTTTCATTGTTTGAATCACAGTTTGTCAAAAGAATAGAAAGGCAGCAGACTGACAAATAAACCTGTTTTTCCCCTTTGCAGTATATTGTCAAGTATCTTCATCACTCCTGTGATTTCTGCTTGTCATGCAGGTCGAAAGAGTCTCCTGGAAAATGTTTACAACAGTTTTACAGTTTGTGTAATTATTTTACTGTCTGTTTTTGTTTTCTCTGAAATAAGGTTGACTAACCTAGGGTTTGTTTGTGAGAATAATACTGTGTTGTACAAAACTGGAATCATCATTTTAAAGTCTCTATAGTCAAGAATAGGAAATAATTTAATACACAAAAACCTATTGTAGTTTGTAGTTCTACATGCATCCCACAGACTATGGACTATGGTGCATAATACTTTTGTACTTGGTGTTATGCCCAGTGAAGAGAGTGTCTGGGGTGATCCGAGTTTCTAAGGATGCCATTTACACTGTTCCTGCTACATTTGGTGCACAGAGTGCAACAGTTGAAAACATTTTTTTTTTTTTTTTTTTTGCAGTTTTCATTATTTTGTTAAAGACAAAAAAAAAACATAATGAAAAATAAAATATGTTGCCCTCAGCTATATCCACTGAGATAAATCCTGATTTCAAAGCAAAGCTGTACCTCCCTGAAATGTTTGTACTACTAAAATCCCAGTCGGCTTGCTGTCTGACCTCTGTATGTGGGAGGAGAGGTGCAAGCATACTTGCTGCAAGACAAACTCCAGTTAGAGCTTGTAAATTGGTCCATGAGATGCTTTAAAATTCCTTGTGTGTCAACCTCTCTGCGAGAATATTCTCTGCTTTTGTGTGAGGTCTGCAGCACATGTGAACTTAAATTGAAAGATTGATTTTTCATAATGAAAGACAAAGTGCTGGGAGGGAGGAGTGAGACAGTAGATGAATGCATAGATGGATGATGCCTTTTTTTTCCACATTTCTCTTTGGGCTTTCACTCCAGTGATGGCTCAGAATGTAAAGCAGTGTGTGTGTCTGTCTGTCTGTCTGTGTGTATGTGTGTGTGCGTGTGCCCATGCATACCTATATGTGTGCATTGTGTTTGGTTGTGTAGGTGTGGATTGATCGCTGCAGGGTGATGTTTTATTAAACAGAGGTGAGGACGGAGATAGGAGTGTCAAAGAGGCTCACTGTTGGTCAGTGGCGGTTCTAGCTTGTAAGGCACCCTGGGCGAATAGTCTCTCTCTCTCTCTCCCTCTCTCTCTCGCTATATATATCTATGTACATATATAGATATATATATAGATGGATAGTGTTGTTTATTAAACAGCGATGATGTGATGATGATGAAGAAAACTCAGCTGACACCGTCTTACTTGTATATAAAGAGGTTGATTACAAAGAAGTCCAGCATCAAATCAAGCACCATGGATTGCCTGAGAGAGAGAGAGTCGAAGCCAATATGATCCTCTGAATCTCCTCTGAATAACAGCTCTAACTCTCATCCTATATAGGTTGGTTGTTTTCATGAACCTAAGGTAAAACATATGGTTCCTATAAATACAGAAAAAGGGCTTCATTACATAAGATGAGGGAGTCATCAATCTCCCAATGACACCTAGACCTTTTTGACCTAGAACCTCTTAGCTAAGGCCCTTAAATCTTTTTGACTAGGGGATCCCGAGCTAAACATACCAAACCCATAAATTCACATAACATATAGAACTTCAGATACTACAAGAGATAGACATAGATATAGATAGATAGATAAACACACTTAAGAGAACCTCATTATTACACTATTGCACACACTTCAAACAAGGCACACATTGCAAGTTGCACAAATGCCATCTAAAGCCTGACCTCTCTTCATTTCCTTGATGCAAAGTCACCAATTACATCATCATATAAAATCTGACCAATTGCATGGTCAATACTGCTGCTGATACTGTACAGGGATAGAAGTGTGTTATTTGATAGACTGCTGCGCTCCAGTGGGGAGCACCTCCCTCCCCATCTCCCACCAGTGAGAGAGTAGCCCTTCCCACCTAGCAGAAGCCTGCACAAACCAGAAATAGTCCATCCACCCCCCCCAACCAAGAAGATGCCTGCCATTGCTGTTGCTAAAGCCTCTTTCAGTTGGCTTTTTGCTCTGTTTTTTCTTTTTTTTTTTTTTTTTGCCATTTCCAAGTTATGCTCTCCTGTTCCTTCTCCCTGCCTCCATTCAACCTTTTAATGACTCCTCATTAGCATCATCTTCTTGATTTCTTTTTACTTATTCTCTCACTCTTTGAATCCAATCTTTGACTCCAGCACTTTATTGCAGCGTTTCCTCTTTTGCCTTTTTTCCCCATCATTGCCATTAGTTCTGTACTTTTTTCCTCTTATCTCACTCCTTTCCAAGTAATTATCTCACATGTAGCCCCAACACTCTCCTTTTCCATGTACTTCTCTTTACTCTCAGTTTTTATTTCACCCTCACCCCTTTTCCCTTTTGCTCCACTCATCCTTGTTGCAATTTTACACTTCCTTCCTGCTCATTCACTCATCCTCCATCTCTGTTTTCTTTCAGTCTCTCCTTCCCTTTTCTCTTCCGCCCTCATCCTCATCCTTCCCAACCTCTCCTGGGGAAAGCTAGCTGATAAGCCTGTTCGAACAGACATGCCTTAACGCTTTCCTTCTCTCCTTTTATTTCCCCGTCTCACTTCTCCCTAGTGTCTCAGGTCCTGCAGACCCCATGAACTCGATCTGTGAATACCCCGGTGTCTCTCTATCCCCCTTTCCCCATCTTTTACCTCCCTACCTATCTTTCCTCCAGTGCGGGAAGATAACACAGAGTGCGTCCGTGAACTTTTCTATTTTCTCACTTTCTTTCTCTTAACTCACCTACTATCATCCTGAGGCCTTTCAGTGTCTCTGTGGAGGCTCTTCCCCTACTTTCTGTCACACAGTTTAACAATCAACTAGCACAGAGTATTGTATTATTGTATTATCCTCCAATCTGGGCTTGAGAAGGTGAGCGAAGGGAGGATCTGGAGGACCTCTGAGACACACACTGAGGAGAAGATAAGGAGGACAAGGGGTGAAGAGAGGTGGCATGTGGGAGAACCAATCAACAGGTCCAGTCATGACCTTTGAGATGCAGCCTCTTGTCATGCTCATCCAGGCTTGACACTCAAACCTTAATGTTCTCTCTGTCTCTCTCTCTCATGCCTATTTCATCACCTTTCCCTCACTCTATCTCTGTCTGATTCATTGTAATAACTCCACAACACATAGCCTCTTCACAAACCAAAAGAGAGGACTATTATCAAATGAGCTGCATGTGCATCTATAGGCGCGCTAAAGCTTCGGAGTAGTATGAGAATTTAGTGTCAGTGCTAATTGCTATGTGTATTCAATTAAATTGTATAAGAGTGAAGCTCATTGCATTAAACATCTAACTGACTATTTCTACAGTACGGGATTTTATAAACTTTTATTATATCATGAGGTACATATCATACAGTATATGTTGATAGTTTGATTGATTAGTTCATATTTGACACTAGTTCCAATGTAGAACAACAGAAACAGAATATGTAAATTGGAAATAGGACAGAATAGGTAAATAGGCAAATGGGAACAATTATATTGTGAATTCAGCCATATTGTAACACAGCATAGGTGGCCACAGAGAGTATGAAAGCCCAGAACATAGTGTCTCCCTGCTCCTCCTCCCCTCATTTTTTTTCTTCTCTCTGTCTTTCAATCATTGATTATAAACAAGAAAAACTAGTTTTGCTGTATATGTGTTAAGACAAAGTCAATAACAAATTAAATGGAGCATTAAAAATATTTTTTAAGTCAATTACTACTAAATACAAGCATTTATATACATTCACCACTGAATTTCACGCTTCAGAGATGCACGCTGGTCTGGCAAAAATAGACCTGGCATGTGAAGATAGCAGGGGGGTGGGTGAATCAGGGGGGGAGTGCATCTCACATACCCAGTGGACACACACACATACGTTGGGTAGAACAGCAACAGATTGTCTCTGGCAGCCATGACACAGCCAGGGTGCAACACACACATTTTCTGTAGACATTGTGGGTTTTTGTTGCCTAACCCAAACTATACCTTAACAATAATAATCTTATAAGCAAGATTACCCAAGATGCCTTGCAAGGATTTTGGAAAACAGCATTGAAAAAAAAACAACCACATCCTCATTGAAGGTAATCTCAGACTTTGCAGAACTGTCAAATCAAATCAAATCAAATCACATTCAAAGTAAAAGAGTTTATGTCTGTCCCCAAATGTCTCACTCAAACGTGGGATGAAAATCTGCCATCACAGTGATGCGATATTTGTTTAATTATGGACATAACAGCACACATTTTCAGTGTTCAAACCCTACTTCCTGTTTCACCCTTGCACCCAAAGCTAATCACAGCATGAGGTAAAGAATGGCAGATTTATGGTATTGAAAAGTAACAGAAAATGTTGAACAGAGGCCTCCCAGTCGCAGCCTGCGAAACACAGGGGTAAGGCATTACCAAAGCAGCTTGCATGAAGTACACTAGTACCTTCACTCTTCCTTATTTACCTCTTCTCTTTCCCATTAGATGAGTGCCTATTTACAGCATACACATCAGTCAGAATAAAGATTTTGGCAGTTACATGTCACCAAGCTGCCGTGAGAAGGTCAGCTCATGCTGTTGCAAGCCACACATCTGCGAGTTGTGCGATTCCCATCCATATCAAACACTTGAATTTTCAAAGACTGACACCTAAGTGTTGGCTTTAATCTGCTGTTATAGTTTAACTCAAGTGAATACTCTTCCTATGATTTAAACAAGGAGCAAATGGACGAATCCTTGTTGATTTATCTGGTGAGGGAAGAAAAGAGCAGGATAAGACCTGACCTGAAATCATGCAATCAATGAGCAATGTGTATGTATGTCTGCAAAGAGAGTAAGTCTTGAATTGCACTGCCCCTTAACCTTAAATGTTCTTCCTGTGCCCACTGATCTGGCATCAATGTAAAAATTACGCCCAGTAAATGGGACATGGCTTCAAACAAAGTATCTTAAAGTGGGCGTTTGGCCGCAAGTGGACCACATGCAGTAATTGCTCACTTCACATCACCCATTTACTTTCATTCAAGCCTTTGTGTTCTGCTGATTGGAGGAAAGCTCTTATCTAGTCTTGAAGCATATCACATTCCTGGCAATTAAACAAACATGGCAATTAAATAAACATGCAATTGCGTGTGTCACAAATGTACTGAATGACCCATGAATTCAGCACATAAGACATTCTGGTGCAACTTTGTAAGAACAAGTGCCTCTGGCCTTTTCCCTTTCTTTTCCACCATTCTTACAGTTCCCTTCCATTTCTTTCCATCTCCTCTCACTCTAAAATGCCAGCGGTACACATGTGGAAACGGCATATGATGGTAGAGCAACAGCTATTTCAGGGTGGCCACTGGCCTATTGATTTTCCCATCCTTTTTTTTTTTTTCTCTCCAATAATGCCCAGTAGAGGCTGTCAGACAGATTGATTAGGATAGTGTGTGCTTGCGTGTGTGTGTTTTTCTGTGCTTTTGTGCTGGTGCTGGCTGCAGATCGTCCTGCATCATCGTTCTGTGTTGAATGAAATGTGCAATTTGAACACTTGTCATCCCCCTCGGACTGTTGAACAAAACGCCACAAACAATCAATGACTGAATCAAGCACACATACTGTAGACGGAATACAAACACCAATTGTCAGCCAGCTCACACCCAGGAGGGACATTCTCTGATAAAAAGCAAACATGGTGCTCAAAGGCACAAACAAAGGCATAGGACTAGCCATGACTTAAATGAAATACTGTAGGTCAACTGCTGCGGCTGAATGGTGTACGATTTAGGTGACATGGTACAGTGTGGTTCTGAATGCAAACTAAAGCAATCCAAAAAAAATAATATTTTGAAACATATTTTGAATATATTTATATTCAGCGACTGGCAACTCTTTGTTGAATGGTGCATTCCTGAAATCTTAGCAGTGCGCAACAGCTTAATACTATGGCCTCCAATCCTCATACCACAGCAGGTTCTCTCTCCAACATTGTCTCATTCTGGACTCATTTCTGCCCAGACCTTTATTCACTTTGCACAGTGAAAGGTGGTGTCTCTGTGAGACGCCCATCTGCCTGCAGATGAAAAAGCCTTTTCAATCCTCGGGACAAAATTGAAACGCTATGATACCGAGATGAAGGTTAGCCAGGTGCATCGCAAGAAGACATAACCAGTTGAAGCAGAGCTTATAAAGTGATTTCAAATGGAATGACATTTGTTTCCTCCTGGGACTAATCTTACTTATGCATGTCATTGCCAATACTGAATGAAATCAAGAATTTCAGTCAAAATCGCTTTGCAACTCTGGAAGGTATTAAAGGGGGGAAGGTAGATATTAGTTTTATGATATTTGAAAGATATGCTTTTTCCTCGACAAAAGGTGGATTCTTATATTTCAGCACTGGAAACATATAAATGGATCCTGTATTGGTGGGAGCAAAGCAGGACATCATTTCTTAAAAGTTTGAACTTGCTGTACAATCTAGTTTCCCATCTGGTAATAGTTCACAATACAGGCACTGCTCTTGAAAGACTGAACTGATTTTAAAACTCTTTGGTGTCTCCAGAGGCATTTAACAACAACAACAACCCCTGAGCAAGCAGTAGTGGAAAAGTGGTGTTATTTTCAAAACCTAGCATAGATTTTCACATTGACATCTGTTACTTCAACAACCCCTCCTTCTTATAACAACCTGAACAACCACATAGATCGTTTTTTTTCAACCTGCTGATACGATGCATAGGAGTGTCTTGTGAAATAGTGCCTCTATAGTGGTAGGCGAACTGGAACGTGGTTGTCATGGTAACATTAATAAACACACATACATTACAGATAGTAGCATACCGGCCCTTCATCATCATGGTTACAAAAATGACCCGTCATGACTTGGTTAGTTTTGCGTACATAAACTACATGGTTAGGTTTAGAAAAAGATTGTGGTTTGGGTTAAAATAAGCACTAACTCAACATTTGACTTTTGACTCTTTGTTGTCGTGGCTACAGTTATAACAACGCAGTTAACTGGTCGAAAGGTCTCGGATAAAAGAGACAACATAAACTTCTACTTTCACATGAGAGTCAAACACCACTCTCCTGTGTGTATTTGTATTTTGCTGATCCATCACCAGACTTTTCCCTTTGCTCCTGTCATAATTATTACGGCCGTCTAACAACAAAATGTAACCATGGGTCATAATAACCTGCTGCACAGATGACCTGTAGGCTCGTTTTTTACAGGACAGCAGTCTTGATTACTTATGTGCTAACTGCCTGACTGCATCACATACATCAAAAAGTTTGTTAGCAGTGAACAGGCAATTAAAAGTGTTGCCTTTCAAGCTCACAAACAAACCTGCCTGCATACATCACAAGAGGGGACCTTTGGTTGTAAGGGAAGTAATACATGTCCATAACCTCTCAATATAAATGTGCAGTTAATTAAATGCCAGCTGTGTGACAAAGCTAGTCTCCAGCCTGCTCATTAACCTTCCCCGTTCAATATGTCAGAGGAAGTAACCTTTTCACAACTCACTCATGGTCTTGAGACCCTGTTTTCTAAAGTGAATAAAGCAAGGCACTTTCCCATCGCAATGCACTTATTATTATTTTGTTGTTATATCATCTGCATGTGTAATTTTATCATGCCCTGATTTTTAAGTAGTTCATTATTTGCGTGGTGCCCCGTGGCAAGACTTGTCTGATTAAAACACATTGGCCTGTTAACTTTTGTTGGGGCATGTCAGCTTATTGAAATAACTCATGTGCATGCATATAAGTCATGCATTAGAAGAATTAATTCCTAACTCAATTTACTTGTCCAGTCTTTTTCTAAGACATGTTATTTTTCATTATAGTTGCCCTTTATTCTTACCTGTGCAGGCTGAATTCTCGCCAATACTGTTACTAACACTTTATGCATTAATATCTCAAAGGCAACTGCAGGCGTTTTATGATCAGATCAACAATTAATTTTGCTTGTGAACTCGAAGCCATTTTCTCATTATACTTATAACTCAGGGGAACCAAACTGATTACGTGTCGTCATGCGGAATCTCATCGTGCCATTTTATGTGGTTATTATCGAAAGAGACTGTTATTATTGGAAAAAGCCAAGGGTGGTTGCTCACCCATAATTCCTTATAATGTTGCTGGTGTGTGTGTGTGTTTGTGCGCTGGGTGCTGTGTTTGCACTTGTATACATGTGTAAGAGCGTGTGGGAATTTAGTTTTGCCGTGGATGTTGATCATAATGGCTGAACGGGGGGTGTGTGACCTTGCCCAAGGATATTCCTGCTATGGCTTTTCAGTCCTTCTATCTTCCCAATCAATGCTCTGCCATTTTACCTCCGTAGTGCAGAGGCAGGGCCCACTCCACAACTCAACACCTGTCCCTGGAACAGCAGAGAACTGTCACAGATCCTTCTTAGCTGAAACATGAAATCACCAGCAGCAGCAGAGAAGCGATACTACACTTTATAACAGTCTATCCCTTTGTGAGGCCCTACAGAAGATGAGAAGTGGGGGGAGTTTAAAGGTTACACCCTTCGCAGGAACAGACTACACAGGGATTTGGGCCCCAACCCAAACAGGAAATGGAGCCGTCTTCATCTGGCAGGTTGTTCTTCATGAGGTGGCATGTCACATATAGTTTAGGTTGTGGAAATTGCTTCAACTTTCTCACCAACTGAATTCAGGTAGTAGCGTACAAACAGCTTTACAGCAAAGGGTGTGAAATGACTTCTTCAACTCTAGAGGTAGTTCAAGAAAGACGTGCCTGCAAG
Source organism: Trachinotus anak (assembly GCF_046630095.1). Lineage (NCBI taxonomy): Eukaryota > Metazoa > Chordata > Actinopteri > Carangiformes > Carangidae > Trachinotus > Trachinotus anak. The sequence goes on along the minus strand of NW_027273885.1, from coordinate 7,456,044 downwards.
CAAGGGAATCTAACCCCTTCATATTTATATGACACAATGAATAGTTTAGTATACCAGTTGGGCTGTGCATGTCCTCGCTAAAATACAGTACAAGCCACAAAGGAAGTTTTATACATGCATAACCTTCCAGACTCTCCTTGAAAAAGGAAACAACAGCTTAAATGTATTAAATACAAGTACATGAAGAACTTTTCTCAGCTTCATATAAAATGAGTTTTCTTCACTTGGATGACATACGGTTTTTTTTCTTTCCTTTTTTTTTCCTTTTTTTTTCTTTCAACTGCAGGGATTTTGAGATTGATGATGATTATACTGCTGGGGAACCTGGTATTAGTAGTAGTGATGATGTTTTATCTAAATCAATGTCATTATTCAGCTACATTATGTGCTGCCGTAAACATATATGACAAAAATGTTTAAATGACTCATATCTTTCTTGAAGTGCCCTGGATTTTCAGAAAAGAAAGGGAGGTCAAACTGAATGAATTCACAGCAGGGATAAGAGCTTTGTAAAAACATGCAATCCAGTAATGTGTTACCGAATGTGATTCAGTTTTCAGACAGAACAGAATTTGCGCCACGCTTGCCGCCAGGTTCAGGGAACTGTTCGGAGGAGTCGTAGAGGATAGAGCAAACATAGATGGAGTTTTCCAAGCTTCTAGCGGGACACGTCACTACAAAGCAGGAAGCTCCCGCTGTGCGTAGAATTGATCTTTCGCAACAACAAAGATGTATCTTTATCCAGTGCTAAGAAACAGGCGTTAGCACTAGCCCCGCTAATAAGAAGTGGAGCAGCAAGAAGAGGCTGTGGGTGCCCTCTGGTACAGAAAGCAGCTCGGATTTGTGAAGGGGCCCCGTTTCCACAGCAACCGGTTTCAGGTCTACTTTCCGTTTATTTTCTATGCTTGTCTGTTGCCTGTGTAGGTGTGCTGTGGTCACGGTTCAACTAAACTGAAGCAACGAACCATTGTTTTCCAATGGAAATAATGGTTTTGTGAGCGCAGCGGAGCCGTTGCCATGTTCTGTCTGAGAGTAACTTAATAACAGAATGTTATTCTTATAACTTCTTATAACAGAGATAGTGATTCATATGTGTCTAGTTTTATAGAATAATCACACATACTTAATTGTCATGCAAGCTAACAAAGCTTTTATCTGTCTTTTTGTCTTCTGTGGTGCCTCCGCCATCCATCTGAATGATCAATGCCACACACCTTCCTTAATGCAGGTAAGAGAACCATATCATTGTACCATTATACACGCATGATGAAAACATCCCCTCCGTGACCATTTAGTGGTAATGATACCTACTGTGAAATAAAGTTTGCATCACTTACATGAACATACAGCTGAGGACTGACTGTGAATTTGTATTTGCATACTCAGCGCACGCTCCTGGATCTCATTGAATATTCATATGCTGCTGAAAACAAGTCACAGAGTTTGAAATAGAGATTGCTGTCACAGCTCGTGAATCACAGAGCAATTTTAGCTCTTGAAGGCACTGTAATCAGTGTTGCCTGCTGTCATCCCTTATGTGCACACACAAAGACAGATACACACACACACACACACTCAAAGCCACGCACACATTTAGACATACATGGGCACATATATCCACTTCATATTGCGGAGGTCTCCTTTAGAGCCAGGAGACAGTTTTAAGAGAAGCCCAGTGAAGGGTTTGTAGCTTGATGTGTCACACACGATCACTTCAGTTGCACTCCTCTCTCAAATCTCTCTTCACTAAAGGGGAGACCTAATAAACCCAGTGGACAGCTACAAGCTTGAACTGTCACGCTGCATCCATCCAAATAGTCCCCACAACTCACGGTCAGATGTGAATAAGGGATTCTTAAAAGTGGTGAAAGTGTTTATCTCCCAAACCAATAGTCAGAGCACAAAACTTGGGGAAAGTGGGGAAGATTAGAAGGTGTCACTCACCACTGTGCTGGTGTAATTTTCCCTTACCTATCAGACTGAGTTAGTAATGTCACTTCTTGTTAATAGGAGGAAATGCTCACGACCTTTCTGAGGCACAGGAAAGGGACTTTGGTATATTTCCTCCATTTGCACTGTTCTGTGACAATTACAAAAGGTCTGAGAAAAGCCTGAGCTCCAAATGAAACTGGTCTGAATAAACAGGGGCAGACAGGAAGGGAGGAAATAAGGATGAAGGATGTAGAGATGACAGGACAAAAATGAATGAGAACAGAAAGAAAGGAGGCTATACGTTTTGGATGAAAGACATTTGAACCCAACAAACAGTAGCATTTCTGTCGTTTTACCAATTTAATAATGATATGTCACCAAATATGAGATCAAATCAGCAATAACAAAAGCCAAGGAACTGAGTGAGAATGGAAAGAAAACATGTCACAGTTTGGCCATCTTTTAAGTCCTCTGTAACCCTCTGTTACATGTCCTCCTTTACCCTCTTCTTCTGGGCCGAGGACAACTTTGCCAATGATTTTACTTTGTCAGCCCAGCAGTGCTGGACGAAATATTGCTGTCTCCCCACACAGTGCCATACTTTTTAATTCAAACCTCACAGAGCTCTACTCCTGGGAAGTTACCTGGTTTCATTTATATGGCCGTGCTGACTATCCTGCTCATAAATTGCAAATGTGCTACTTCACAGTGTTTAGATGTATCACTTGTTCAGCCTGATGAGTAAATCATCGTTGGTGTCCCTCCACTCTCCATCCATCTCTCTGCCACATTACACCGCATTACTGATTCAGAAAGTTGACTTGATGTGTTTGGGTTTTAAGTTCTGTGGTGTGCAGCCACTTTTTTTTTTTTTTTTTTTTTATGTGAGCATCCGTGTGAATGTTAATGTGTTTCTGAGCATGTGGAAAAGAACAGGATTAGTTTAGTTTTTCTCTTTGCTGGCCATTCACTGGTGTGTGCTCCCCGGTCCTGTGTGTATTCAGCTCTGCTTTTCTGTCCACATGGCAGCGTACTGAAGAGTGCGCCAGTGAGGAACCGAGGTGCTTCACATCCAGAGCAGAGCTGTTCGTTTAGATAAGAGCAGCAGTGCATTCAGGACATGAAACACAGGGTTAGGACCATGGCCCGTAGATCAGCCAGCAGCCCTGGATTTACTGGTATTTCATAGGGAATTCAGTAGGGAAACTGGGACTAATCCTGTTTGTAAAAAGTCACAGGTAGAGGGATTAAGGCCTGTTGTGTTGTCAGCCTCAACATAGACACAGTCTTGGCAGTAAGGAAGGAGAGATGTGTGCTGGTCCCGGAGTGTGTGTGCGTGTAATGGTGTTTTGGTGAGAGTATGTGAGAAATGCCAGAGGAATCTGTGGGAATGGGGAAGCATAACTGACCTTCAGTAAACACATACATACACAGGTACACACACAGGCACATCCCATGTGTGCGTGTGTTCCTGCACATGTGTGGATATTGCATTACATGCTTATTCACTCAGCTCAGATTAGAGTCTGCGGTTTTAAAAAATAAATAAATAAGTGATTCTCTTTTGCATCTTTGAGACAAAAGCCAAACAGTCTCATTCACCTTCACACATTCTCCATCCTGTCTTTTGAATTTGGCAACAAAGCCAGATTACCAGTGAAGGAAAGTGTCAACATTTGGCTCATAGGAGTTATGTCAGTACTTAAGGAAAATGCAAAGTTATTTTTCTTTCAACCTGGGCATTATTTTCACAGTTTTAGCCATCACTGCTGTTGGTTGTTATGGTCAACAGCTTAACTGTTACAGGCATGAGTAATTACAAAAAAGGAAAATAAAAGGAAAGGTTTCAAGTCTATTGATTTCTACAGAATGCAGTGATAAATACTTTTACATCACTGATGATTTTGTTATTTGTATTTTGTCATCAGTAGTGGGGTTTTAAAGTTTGCACTGAGGATGACACGATAGGAGAGTCAATTACAATTTTTAGACAAAGTAAGTTAAAACAGTTTACACATGAAAATCAGTCATGCTGTTTACTGCTGTGTTATGTCTTCAATGATTCTGAAGGAGAAAGGGATGAGGTGTGGAAAAAATAACAACAGTTGGAGTTGAGCTTCAGACTAAAAATATTTGACAGAAAACCTGCTTCATAAACTGGATACATAGAATTTGAAAGACAAGGGCATTAAAAAGGCAGGGTAGGTCTAACAGCATGTTATTAAGTGGCTTTATGGGAATTGTAGGATCCAGCTTTACATCTGCTGCTCCAATTTTCACCACTTTATTTTTATTTTTTCATCTCCCTCTTGCAATCCCCAAACTTTACAGAGGTGGAATACTAAATCTTGAGTCTACTCCTTTTAAGAGCAGCTGCTCATTTCCAGTATTTCTGCCCCTTAGATTATGACATTTCTCATTACAGCCTGACTTTGGAGTTAGATGAAAGGTCAAGAGGTCACAGAAACGTTAGGATTCATCCTCTGTGGACCACAGATACCTACAACAAAATTCATGGAAATGTAGTCACCAAAATAGTTATCCTCTGGTCATCACAATTGATACTATGGGTAATACTCATCTGGCTGGTTGTGGTTGGGACTAAAGCAGTGGATGAGTAAGACTAATGGACCATCTGATATCAACCCCAAGACAATGTGACTAAAATAACTTAATTAATAATACAAGGACATTGTTATTTCAACTCTAATGTTAGAATAATGACATGTGAAGACTTTTATAATTTCAAAGAGAGAATTTGTGCATGTCAGGTACAAAGAAAAAAAAAATAATAATAATAATGCCACAAAACAATATTATAAATAAGTGACAGCAGAGATGAGAGACAGCAGCTGTTGTGGGACCCACTTGGCAAAAGCAGAAACCACATAGTGAGACATTTTAAAGTAGAAACTATTCATTACTATCTCACATATGTTAATTACAGCCTTTATTTACACTTGGAAAGACACACTGAGGAGAAACACCACTCTTTAACAAGTAGTGTTGTCTTTACAACTTAAAAACCACATCACACACATAAAAAAGAAGGAAATAAATAAAGCCTAAAATAACTAACACAAAGGCAAAGGCACTAAGCAAATGCATCAAAATACAAGGGAGGGCAATAGAGGTATGAGCAAAGTATTAGCAAAGCATCTTCATTAGAAACATTCACAGTAATGTTCATTTACAATGCTTGTGCTTCAGATCTGAAAGCAGGCTTCCCATGCTCAGTATTATATAATCTTACAACCTGTAGCTGAACCAGTCTATGGATCATGTGTTGAGAACTACATTCCTATATCTTTATAACTAAGCAAAAGCCAGTGCTGCTCTCCTCTTATGTAGATTGAGATAGTTGCTTAAGGCTAGATTGAGCATTACAATATAGGACAATGTCCTCAGCATAGTATCAACGGTACACAAGGTACAACACAATGTCATTAATGGGAAGGACAGACTGTAGTGAACAGGACAGAACAGATCCTTAATCCCTCATCGGAACAGTTTGTTTTTATATCGGTTCATGCTATAGAGCAAAGGGAAAGGTCATAGTCCAGAGAAAATGCCTTTGAGAGAGGACTTTTTGCTACGAGTCACATGAATGAGTGTGCATACAGAAACTTGTCATCATGGACTACATACAGTACATGCACATTGTTACCTAACATGTGCCACCAAATGGCTCGGCCGCCTGCCTCATTTAACCCGGCAGAGAACCCTGTAATAATCCTGCAGATGGCCTCATCTACTTTCTCTCTCTCACTCTCTGTCTCTACTTTCACACACACATTTCCACACAGCTCCACTGCCATTTTCTCTCCCTCCTACATCCAAATCTGCAAATCTGGCTTCAGTTAAGAGCCTCTCTGTCTGTGGCTCACATTCTCTTCTGCTATGGTCATGTTGCCTCCTTGACCTCCCCCAACAATAGTTTTATTCATTTTATTTTTGCAACATTTCAAAGCCACAGGAAACCTATTCTCCACCATTTTACACCCACAGAGGCACAGAAACACAGTGGGAATATTTTGTGAGCCCCCTCAGACAAACCTGGAGCAAAGCTTATGGAGCATAAAAGTTACTCCGACCAATTGCCGTTGTATTTTGGCAGCTGCACCAGTGTATTTCTCCTCTTTACTCAGTATCCACTCTCTCTCCAGTTGAATATAATTTCAGGTCACGGGGAGAGGCAGAGCTCTCAGATTATTACAATCAAGTCGTTGCTCACTTTAATGATAGTAGTCACACTTATTCTGTAAAAATCACCTCTTCTTTCGAAGATACTTCCTCTTTCACTCCATCAACATTTCTTTTTCTTTATCTCACTCACCGACTGCCTGTTTCAAAATTCAAGATGCATTCCCAGATCATTGCCACATCATGCTGCAGGCTGCATGAGCCTCTCTACAGGACAGAGACAAGACAGGACATCAGGTACACATATAATTATACTCCCACAATGCCACATCCAAGCCCGGCGAAAGTAATAAATTCTCCCCTTTGTCTCTTTCATGCACACACTGTTGTAATGTCTCTGCCATACACGTGCACATACACACTCTGTATTTCTCCTCATTTCTTGTACAGAACTTTCGTCTGCACCAGAGGTGCAGATAAAATAATTTAGAAAAGAGAGACAGGAGGAGATAGGAGTCCAACATCATCTGATGCCAGGCACGAGCCAGCCAGCACTATATTCCTCACCTATTAATTTGACTTCCTGAATGAGCTGGCATTGTGCTGTGAAAATGACTGGAGATTAGCACTGATTAAAGAGGGAAATCAGTTAACATAAGCACCACCCCCACGTCCTCTCCGGCATCCCTCCTAATTAAATGCAGCCATGTGGAGCTGGGGCTTGTCAAGCCTGACTCTCTCCTGGGCCTCAGCTCCACTCCTGAAGCCCGCATATCAAATATGTAAACCACTTTCGATAGCGGACAGATGGAATTAATTATTTCCCGCTAGTTGAATGATGAGGCTACATGAAAGTTAGTGTGGGCAATTATTTTTTACATTAACGGTGCTGTGCTTTTGGGTTTCTTCATCCTCATATGAGGCAGGATGAATGGAAGACTCTGCAAACAAAAAAATCATCTTCAGTGTTTTGACATCTTCCTTTAATCGTCAACAGAAGGCACATTTTAAAGTAGTTTTGAAGCTTACTGTTCCTAGTTCCTGCAGAAATGTATTACAAAGTGGTCTGGGTTGACTGATGTCTGAGGTAATGGGAGATGATGCCTAAGTAGGAAATGGCAGATTTGATCAGTTAAGGGTAAAACAGTTATCTTTTCAGAAAAACTTTATTCATCCCTACATGGAAATTGCTTTGTTACAACTGCACAATATAAAATAAGGGAAGAGAAAGTAAATATGGAGTATAAAATAATAATAATAATAAACACACAATAAGTGAAGAGAAAAAATGCACAGATGCAAATGTACAAAGAGTAATGTGTGAGGTAGAATCTACAGGCCTCTTTAACATTAGCACACAGTCGGTCCAGGGGCCTGTCTACTCTGGTAGCCCAGTCAAACTGAGTGAAAGTGGGGAGAGTCTTGTCCAACAACCAAGATGGTGTGTGAGAACTACCTGACATGGGGCTACCTCCACACCAAATGTCCAACACATGGAGTGAGGAAAAAAGGCCATTGTTTCTCTGCAGTCATTCAGATCATACAAGAAGAAATATGTAAAGGTTGCAGTGTTGAAGCTGGAGCAGTACTCCGGCAGCCTGCTGGGTATGTAAGGCGCTCTGTAACCAGAGGGTCGTTGTCAGTGTCCACCTATCCTGATGTCCCCTTAACCCATTTACTGCTGCAGAAGCCGTTCCACTGCTCCAACCCCTTTGGAGTTATGAGTCAAATAGGAATATGTAAGGAAATACATTCCTCCATACACATTATACATTATCAATGGAAATTGATGTCTAACACAATTCTCCCTAAATGTGCAGTCCAGAGCCTTGACTGGCCCCCTCAGTTTGGCCTTCCCAAAATTCATAATGCCTTTGGCCCTCTGAACACCTGCATGTTTCATAAACATGAAATTGTTCATTCTGCCTGGCCTACTAGTAAATTAGTTCCTGAGGCCATCTCTAGTGTAAGAAAATGCATGTTGACCCACACTAACATTCAAAGTCATGCCAAGCTCTGCAAAGAAACTAATAAAACATCATAGACTGAATCGACCTCCTACTCTGCAATTCACGTGTTTTAAAACACACTCTTTCATTCTGATGTTTGCGAGCAGCAACACACGTTGCCCTGTTGATAGAGGGGAAATTATATTCACATCACGGGAAGGGACGACCATACACCTATTCTCTCCGAGTCACCAGCTGTGAATTTTGCATCTGCATCCCTTCGGTTGCAACTGACAAGCAGGAGCACGGGTCCATGTATTATGGATGGAGTGGAAAGGATGGAAGCAGAGAGAAGAAGCTGGTGAAGGAGTTATCACTAAAAGATGGAACAACAGAGGAGAGGAGCTTAGTGGTGCCTCTCTGTTGTTCACTCATCGAGGCACCTTCGTAGTGGCCATAAGTACATGTGCACTTGTGCGAGTCATGTGCGAGTCTGGCAAACGCACAGACACCCCTCGGCTCTCCCGCATTAACACATAGGCATACACTTACTGACTTGATACAGCCACAGAACACAGGGTTTTAGATTCTAGAGGCGCTTTGGGGCTTGGTCAGATTTTTTTTTTCTAACAAAGTGTCTCAGGAGCTGTAGAGTAAAGAGAAAAAGCTTCAGGAGAAGGAGGCGGTGAAATGCCTGACCATGGCGGAAGCCATATCTAAATTAGCTGAAATTTTTAGAATATGGAGGCACACTACATTCAATAGTAGCATGTCCTGAGAGTGTGGTATGTCCTTCAGCAGCCAGTGGTGTGGAGGGAGTATGGCAAGACTCAATGCATATTTCACACAGTGGAAATTTAGACTTGAGGCTTGATTTAACAGGAATTTTGCCAAGAACATGACCAGACACACTCACACACACACACACACACACCTTTGTTGTATAAAAATGGCAGCATGATCCTCTGCTGGACTGGGTGCATTTCTCAGATAGTTGAATTGTGTGACGTGGAATGCATGGGATGTGTAGTGACAACAAGATATTGTTGTTGTTAACACTGTCGCGAGTAAATTAATCATCTTCTGAAGTAATACAGGAAAATTAGCATCTGCCACCTGCTTACAACTTCCTATAATGGCACCCTCATATATGTAATTAAAACTAATAAAGCAGCACACAAGATGTAACCACTGCAAAAGAATTTGTTTGATTTTCACACTGTTATACAACTCACTGAATCTCAGTCCATGTTGTTATATCTGCATAAAAGATTTTCACTTTTGCAAAGAAAGGAAATGTTCTGCTTTGGGTTCATGCATTAACCATTATTATTGCAGAGCCAGTGAGTGATTCCTCTACATTTTATTTCCATTTCTTAGATTTGTAGAACCAGAAAATGAATAAGGTGAGCTAGCTTTGTCTCATTGATTTCCCACACCGATTTTACCGTGTTTCTGCTCTGAGGTCAATACTGTAGATGACCTGAATCTGGTATATATCAAATACTAATGTGCAAAGTCAAATTTATAGGGTGCCTTTGATTTTAACTTTACCCACATAATGGTTTTGCCCTTGCTGGACTGTTTTAATCCCCTTGGTTGGATGTGGGAGTATGAATCAAGTGCACCTTGAACACAGAAGACACAGAAGCCAAATGGCCAGGATATAGTGTGCTATACTTCACTCTGAATTTACGGCAGCCTGGGCTCTCTGACTGAGGTATCAGACCTGGCCTGACAAATGTGTATCTCAAGTCACAATTACACTGACTGAACGTTCCACATGTAAATGAATGTCCTATATATATTATGGCAGTTATATAGTAAGCACAGAGAACCAAGGCCAGCCTTTTTAAAGGCTGGATGGAGGGTAGGTTGCAGCGGATGTATATGTGTGTGGGGGTTATGCTATGTTTATTTTATATGACGCATGATGTGGTAATTTGTATTTAGTTTGTCTCATGGGGCTATAAACATTTATCTTGTATTTACAGGTGCTGCCGTCATGTTGGCATGTGTGTCCGCGTGTGTTTGTGAGTGTGCAAGGTGTGTGTTCACAGACAGCAGAAAGTAATTTGCAAACCAATAAATTCCTTTGGTCAGTCCCTGATTTCATTGAAAGCAAAATTCATATTTTACTGAAGGAGCGAGGCAACAGTGCACTTCCACACTTCGTTTCTCCTCTGTGTGCCTGAAATGAAATGTTTCCACTTCTCAGACTGACGGAATGATGTTGACTGGCAGGCCCTGAAGGGGCCCCACTAGCCCAGTGGGCTGCTATAGTGCCTAATCAATATAGCCATGCTTCAACCATGACTTCAGTACCGACAGAGGAGGCTGCTCAGTGCTGACAAGATGTTTTCATCTACGCTGGAGCCATGACATGACTCTGTTTTATTTAACAATTTTGACGTAAAAATCAACTTTGTGGTCCACCAGAGTAAAAACTGTTTAAACTTAAAGCAGCACAAGGACGTGTACAACATATAAAACAAATAACATATAAAACAACTGGCAACAAGACAAAAAACACATAGGTATAGAGTAGACTACAGTACAAAAGTATACAGATAAATCCTGTTTTTCAGAGTTCAGCATCTGAGAGAATAAAAGATGAGAGCTGTTTGTCAGGTTGCTTAAGGCTTTATCCCCTGTCCTGACCGTATAAAGCTCACTCAGCTTTATATGGGGCTTCCCAGTGATTTTGCTGGCAATGCCAAATTTTACAGCTAGCCTACGCCTAATCTTGCTGTATAGGTGACCAAACCATGAAGTCAAAACATTCCCTTGTTTGTAGACAATTTTTAAGATTGACTGACTCACATGAAAACTGTGAATTCTTGTAAGTTGATCATCCAGGACTCCAGCAGGATATGTGAGACAATCTCAACAGGTTGGCTGTCAAATACAACAGGCCCTGCTCTTTAGTCTTATCAAAATTAAATGGATACTTTTATACCATACCAAGAGCTAATGTAAATTATCAGCTTCACTCAATGGGTATGTTTTCTGGAGAAGGCCAACTGAGATTTGTTTGTTGAATTTGTGTACAAGGAGAACAATACAGGAGAAATAACACATCCCTAAGGAGCACCGTTACTTGAGCAATTTAGACACTCTTCCACTGACACAGACTCTTTTTGGTCAAGTCATCATTAACCCCAAGATCATTGAGTCTTTGTGAGAGGGCATGAGTCTTGAGTTAAAAGGTGCACAAAAATATAAAAAAACAAAAAAAAAACAACAAAAAAAACAATACTGTGGCATGTGCTTTGGGATACATAAGATGCTCTTATTGTTATAGATTCATATTTTGACTTACTGAGAGGGAGAGGGGAAAAGAAAAGATATATATATATATATATATATATATATATATATAGGTGTTGGAATAATTCTGATTTTAATCATATTCATGTGTCATTTGTCATTACTAATTTATGTTTCCTCCTGTGTAATTATTCAGTCACCATAAGCATTTAGTAACAACACACTTTAGCACATACAGTGTAAGATAAAGCTCAGCGATGATAACAAACCTCTGGTACGACTTTTACGGATGCCTCGATGACCAATGAAACCTGTGGAGAAAAAAAAAAAAAAAAAGATTTCACTTGCAAAATGTATTACAGAGTCTGCTGAATAAAACCAAACATATGTGATAGCCCACGTCTGCATACACACTTGCACATGCAATTGCACAACCATTGTTCTCATACACAAGTATTGACCACAGCGATACCCCCCGCCGACACACAATGAACAACATCATCAGCAAACCCAGCAGTCCCCCACTAACCCGCCCCTGATTGATGCACCTGTTCCATATTGTGGTGACACGAAGCATGGGCTCATCACCTTGTGCTCCATTGCAAAGTGGAGTGTTTAATGAGAGGGGGTGAAGAGTAGTTTCTGTGCCGTTCTGGCCTAACTCCACCCAGTGGCCTGTGAAATAGGCTGCATTTCATGCCATTTCCACCTACAGACGTGAAGGAGCTAACAGCCGTGCCTCATGTCTGAGCGCCATCTCCTTAGCTCGCTGAAACATAAACACCTGAGAATTTTTCATACGTTTACTTATTTCATGCATTTCTCACTTCCCTATTTCGCTTTAACGCTTGCATGGCTCGGTGGCTCCGATCATTTCGGGTGAGGCAGCGACATGGTGGAGCAAGAAAGAGACCGAAAGGGAGATGGAGAGAGGTGTCAGGAGGAAGTTGCTGAGGTGACGACCTGATTGATTTTTAAATGAACTTGAATTTGTTGGCTTATTCCCTTGGCTTCGTGCTTGCCTGAAATCCTGACTGGCTTGGATTTTGATTTGGTCAAGAACAGCAGCAGTAGGCATTATAGGTACAGGGATGATTGAAGATCAGGGGTAAAATGGCCTTGGTGAAGGATAAGGATAGCAAAAGAGATTTCATTTCTTCAGTTTAGCTCACTGACATCTCTTAAGACCCTTTATATTTTAGTGAAAATACACAGAGTAGCCAAGCATTCATCAGTCTTACAGACATTTTAAAAACAAAATTGAAGCATCTGTGATGAAAAATGTAAGTCTTCAGTCTTTAAAACTGCACTAAGCTCTATATTTATATTAAAATGGAATCAAATGAGTACTTGCAATGTGAAATGGTGTTTTAGTGTCTTTTAGCTCATTGTTTTGGTTTTACAGCTTACAACTTTTGGTTCACTCTCTCCATTCTCACTAACCATTATTTCCAGCAGGAGCAGGCACCGACGGAAAAGCTCTGGTAAAACTACTGCATGACAGACAAGTTTATGGCCAGCCGGTGACATAGTGGAACATTTAGATGCAGATATTTTCCTCGGGAGCTAGTGGAGAGCAAATCAGACCTAAAAGGTGAGCCACTGCAGCGACTGCTGCTCCATTACTCCTGTGTATGTAAATAGGGAACTGTTTGTCAGCTTTAAAAGCTAATATGTTAATGAAGGAGTCTGAGGAGTCTAATAATGATGGCATAAACTGAGAGTATGAAAACCTTCCATAAGCTTAGACTCATACATAAATTATCAGCGCTATTGACAAGTCATCTGAAGACAAGCACAAAAGTTGAAGTAACCTCTCTATCACTTGAGCAGCACCCACCCAAACTAGGCCATGACAGTGCACCATTCAGCACACTCTACATTGCAAATGAATGTTAATTTCATATACCCTCTAGAAATAAGAGTTAGGTCATTATCTGTTGAGGCACAGGACAATGTACACAGCTGTATGTTACTGCATCTTCATTTGTGTTGTTTAGACTTGTGTTTTCAGCGAGCGGTCCACTTTTGTCTTCAGCCTGAAAGGGAATTATATTGACAGACTGTCAGCGGTCACAAAATACTCAGGCGACATGCATTTGATGATTTTAGTACTTTATTTATTTTTAATGCACAGCTGCATAGGAGTGAGGAATTTTCAGGCTTTGTTCTTCTTCAGTATCAAAAAGTCACCAAAGCACGCAGTCTGCTCCTGCCAGCCACTGTTTAAGTAAACAGTGGCTGGCAGAAACAGACTCCGAAAGGATAACTGACTGTCCTTGATGAGAGATGCCAAGTTTGTTGTCAAATACTTCTCTGATACACTGTATGCTGATACTAGCATGTCATATTGAGCATAAATGAGCATTTATGTTGAAGATAACACATCCGTTCTATGTACCATAAGAAGATAGGCCTCCTGTGGATGGCATCACTCTGAATAATAGAATAGCCACATCTAGTAAAAGTTCATTTAACTAGTAGACTGGGAGACAGATGGAAGTCTGCATGTCTTCTAATGAGGTTGTCCCTGGGAAGCTAAGTGACTGATTTCTATTAGGAAAGGAAAAAAAGAAGGGTTGGGGAGAGGACAGAGAGGGAAGAAGAGGCTGTGTTTTTTTTGTTTTTTTTTCTAGTGTGCTTCCACAGTTAGACTTCTTCTGTTCCTGCAGGGAAAGACACAGTGAATGTGTCAGTGATTTATGAGTCCTTATCAAATTTCTACTCCTTCGCTTGGTTTTGCGGAGAAACTTTCTTTGTCACATTTCTGATGAATTAGAGCTAAATTTAATCTATTTCTCTTTGTGCCGTAGTAGAATAGAGTGTCCTTTAAAGCTCTATTGTTAAAGACAGTGGCAAAAAAGATACCTAACCGCCATTCCGAGCAAAATGAGTTGCCATTGCACGCCACATTTCCATGGCAACAAACCGAATTATCGCTATTCATGTACAGGGATAATGTATTGCCCGAGTGCTGTTAGCATCTGACCTCATGATATTTTTATGAATAGCTTTTTATATAAGCTTGATAAATCCCAGTAGCCTGCACAATTCCCGAAGGACAGTTACAATGTTGTTCTCAGTGCACCTATGAAGTGCAACAATTTAAAAAAGAAATGCACACAATGTGCTTAAAAGTTTTCTTTTTCACTGGCAAAATGTTGTGCATTAAATCTAGATGTTGCGGCTAAGTGCATGTATTTTTCATTCATGTCTTCCTCACCAGTGTTCTTTAGTCTGATACTGAACTCTGTGATGAACATCTCTCTCTTCCATTAGCATGATTTTTATTAATGTAAATGTGATGGGATCATTTGTGAAGACACGTCCTCATGAATAATAATCCAAGGTTTTTATGCCTGAGACATAACATGTTCATTTTATGAATGCTGTCTGCCGGGCAAGCCTGCTTTGACCTTTCTGTTATTCCAGAGAGAGATCAGACTTTTGTCTGCAAGGCTTGTTTAAGGCTGAAATACAGTGTCGGGTGGCACTGATGTCACGCATCTTATTTCCCTCCACAGCATCAGTCAGTGGTCTGAATAAGCCAGGTTTAGTAAATTACACAGAACTCCACGTATTCAAATCAGATTAAGTCAATTTTTTTCTCTTCATGTGCTTGAATTTAAAGACAGCATACATATTATACAACAGAAGGAAGAAGCTCACACTGCGGTTATCATTCACCGTGCACATTTGTGCCCAGATTCCCCAGTCATAGGCTACATTCCCTGTTGAGAAAGTGATATTTAAATGAAGGAAAGAAGCTGCCTCTACTGTTTTACCGCTTAGGCCATCTGGCAAGATTATCATCAGCACAGCTATGCTCCCAGAGAGCCATTACAGGAAGATGAAGTAAGATGTGTAAAGGATGAATTGTGAAGTCAGTGCCATATGGAAGCAGCCTAAAGGATGTAAGGAGAAAACTCTTGATTGCCTCAATGACATGAACTTTATAAACATCCAAGAGCTTTTACTGAGCTGTCCTCTCTGTGCTCCACTCCAATTTAAAATAATATTTCTCTTGGATAAAATATCATCACATCTTTTCCATGCCTGCATGTTGAACATTATCACGTTTTTTATTTTGTAGGGAACCTCTGAAATTAGCTGCCACAGGGATCTATAGTCTGCAACAGCGATCAGTGAAATGCTTCTGAGGAGATGGATGGTTTTCATTAAGTTTTCAGCGTGAAACAGAATGGCAACAAATTTGAGCTAATACTGCTAGTTGAAGTTAAATGGATATATAACAAAGGTAAACTCTCTCTGTGCTGCATTTTCTGTGCCGTTACAAAGTATCTCAAAACCACTTAATCCCTCTTTGCTGTTGTTTATTAGCTACTTGTGGACATAATAAAATGATGGAACCACCCTACAGGGGCAATCACCAAAGTGAAATGCAACTTTGCCTGTTTTTATACATACACAGCATAAATGCAATGATATGGAAATAATTTATCATACAAAGAAAAATTCAAAATGTGAGGACAGGGGGTTATTCCATGCCACATTTAAATCAAATCAGAACACACACATCAGAAAATAGCATTCAAAAAGTATATATTAATAATACTAGGTAACCTTAAGTTGCACAGCTTCCTTCAGCACAATCAATGACTTAAAACTGTTGACATTTAATCTCAAATGTTACTTTTTAGTAGCAGTGACCCTAACACCAGCCGGCCTGTGTTTTGGTGCAAAAGACCATGTGTTATGACTGTCATCAACCTGTGTCAGCAATGATAAACCCCGCTCATGGCCCACATGATACAACTAGCTGTCCCAAAGGTTGGAAGGCATTACTTTCAAATAGATCTAGCTGTATTTCTAAATTGTGTTAATAGTGCAAGTTGCATCTGTTCTTTTCACATCTTCAAATCATTATTACTGCCAGTCAGCTCTGGCTTCGTGGACATTTCACAGTGAACTTCCAGTGATTTCATGGCTGCAGATATGACAGTATGAGCCAAATCCCCCCGGATGTCACCAAGCATGCCAACACCAGGTTGAAATAGTTTGACATGTACTCTTTCTCTAATTTTCTTGAGATGTGGTTTGTTGACACCTCTGCCCACCACTGTCAGTAATACAGACTATAATTTCAATTCCCAGTACAACTGAGGTGAGCTTTCAGAGATTTAGCTGGCTGGGCACAAACTGCCACAGGTATCACAGAAAAGAGAGAAGATGCTATTCTCACACATGCCAAGCTGGTGCAGTTTTATTCTGTTTGGAAGGCCTGGCCATCAGAATGCCAGTAAGGGCAAGCTGAGCCCAGTTTGCCTGTGTCACAAATACCCCAGTAACTGGCACACACTAGCTGGGGCTGTTGTGAAATGTGGAACTGGGGCCGCTCAGATGGAACTGCTCGGGAAGGTGTGCGCTGTTAAAGAGCTACAGAGCGGGTTCACAGAAACGCTCGCTCAAACGTGCGTACATGCATACGAGTCTAAGGAATATGCACACACAGTCTACTTGTGGCTGCTGGCCTTCCCTTACAACTCACAGTGTCACGCTGACAGCCAGAGGTTATTATAACTGCCTGCCTGCCCAGGATGCCAGTGTCCAAGACAAACACACACAAATTCAGGAGGTGTTTTTGCTTCACATGAAAACATTGTGCTGGTGCACTCTAGTTCCCCACCTCCTCCTCTTCCTTCTTTCCTGCCGTCTTCAGCAGCATGAGCAGCTCTGCATTAGCCATCTAGC
This sequence comes from Trachinotus anak, assembly GCF_046630095.1. Taxonomy (NCBI): domain Eukaryota; kingdom Metazoa; phylum Chordata; class Actinopteri; order Carangiformes; family Carangidae; genus Trachinotus; species Trachinotus anak. The sequence goes on along the minus strand of NW_027273885.1, from coordinate 7,439,038 downwards.
CACACATCAATATCCTCCTCCCAACCACCCACTTAGGCCACCCACTGACTCGAGTGACATCTGCCAATCAGCTCCCTGTCAGCGACTGGTTAGTCGGTCAGTCAAGTCAGCATATCAGTCAGTTAATCTGTCGGTCAGAAGCGAGTCTGTTTGCTTTCCAGTTGAACGGTCAGCCAGTCAGTCAATCAAACGGCCAGCCTGTCATTCTGGTGGCCTGTCAGTCAGATGTGCAAACTGCCAGCTGCATCACTTTCTCTTAAGGTTATAAAAGCATATTGTCTCTGGTAGGTAGTCTCCTCTATAAAACACTGACTCAAATACATAACACTCAGTTAGATATTGTAACTCATCATTTCATAGTAGCAGTCGAAAGAGAAAATTGTCACAGCAAAGGTGGTCATTTCATAATGGACTTTGGTATTATCTTTCAGTGGACTCTGCTTTTGTTTCCTTGCATGGCATCATCAGAAGTTAACTGCACAGTAATATTACTGAATGAGAAGCAGCAGAATTTTCTGGCTTAGTCCATGTTGTTTTGTGATACATAAACCTTTGCTATTATTGCAAGTCTAGACCACTTGTCCCCAGAGTGAGATATCGATTGCTGCTGTTCATTTTTTAAATATATATTTGTACACAGGCATGAACACACAGAAATAGTAAGAGAAAGACAGGACAAGAGAGCAATCTTGTTTATTTGTTAGTGAGGGAAGCCTCTTTTGCTGTTCTTGCTGATTGGAATGATTTGGATGGATGCTTCACTGCTGTGTATTCGAATAAGTGTGTGTGAGAGTCGGTTCATCATTTCCCTAACATAATAAAACGGCTGCAAAATTGTCCATTCTATTGAACAAATAATCACACAGGCTGATGCATTAGTTTGCCAAAAACGCCTACACCTACCTGCTGAATATTCACATTTAAAATCAGACACAGGGAAGATGACTGACCCTGTCAGTGCTATCTGTCACCATGGTAAACAGATAGAGGATCAGCCAAAGTAGGGACTCTCTCCAAACAGCAGCTGATGTGATATTATAATTGTGGTAAAGTTGTATTCAGTCTCTCCTCAATGAAAAAAAGTCACAAGAGACAGACAGGCAGATGTTAGAGAGTATTGCTGAAATACTGCCACTTTAAAGGTTAAGTTAATAAGCATTATTAATTTGTGAAAGTCACGGGTGTGTAATCTTTGCCTCTAAGCAACGCACCCTCTCTGCAAACACATTCACCCAAACACACCTCCCGTTTTGGCCCTAAAATCTTTATTCTGACCTGAAGAACTGTAGATCAGAAGGAAATTACAGTGCACTGGTGCAGTAATTGCACTGATTTTTCCAGTGAAATTACATCTGATGCCTGAAAATATTACTGCTGAATCACAAACACAGCAACACCATTACTGCCCTAAAAATGTTCATCATTGAGCTCTGGGAGTGATGATGCACACTGACATACTAACTGAGTGCTGATGTACCTTGTGGAGTTTGAGTGTGTGTGTGTGTGTGTGTGTGTGTGTGTGTGTGTGTGTGTGTGCGTGTGTATATATGTGTTCGGGCTGGCGGATTATACGTGCCCGTGAATTCTCCAAATTAATTATGGATGATATGGTAATATTTGAATGCTACCCTCCCACTTCCCCACCTCTCTGTCTCATTCCCACGATGTCTGACTCACGTCTCACTGCTATTAAAACTCCAGCCATTGTCTGGGGAAAATTCAGACTTCAATTGATTCTGGGATTTATTGTGTCCACTGTGCATAAGGCCTAAATAACATATAGAAAATAGCTTATTATTACAGGCTTATGTGCATAATTGAAAAAAACATTTTACAACATTGTTACCTGCAGAGGTGTTTAATATTAAAATGGAAAGATGAAGGTATGAATTTAGTCAGTGTAACAGATAAAGAAATGTTTATCGGCCTATTTACTTCTCCTTTCTATTGTTTATCCTGAAGTGACTTGTTTGCATGCTAATACACTGTAGCTATGACTTTTATGGACTTCTTTTGAGCATTGCTTTTTGCATTTAATCCTTATTGTCCTTTGACATCAGTGAGAATATTTACCTGGCCATGAGATAATGTTTGTATTATTTATTTAACATACAGTTACATTAATAATTTCCCATTAGTCTAGTCTATAGTATGCCAAATAGTAGTGGAAGTTGCCAGTCTGAATTTCCCAGAGCTCAAGGTGATATCCTCTTATGTCTAGCTTTATCCAATCAACAGTTCAAAAACGACTTAAAGATAAGCAGCAAACAAAGAAGCAGCAAGTCCTCATATATGAGAAAGTGGAACCAGAGACTGTTTATGTTTTTACTTAATAAATGACTTAAGGAAATAATCTGTATAACTGTTGCACCCATGGTGAAAATCTCCCAAAACAGGATTATTCACTTACCCAAAAGTAATAGCACTGACACTGGGTAAAAACAACCTTTCTGGACTGAGTAAAGTTAGCCTAGCATTGCATCTGTCAGCTTTTAACCTGGTTGTTATTACTATGTTTCGACACTGTTTTATCTGCTTAGTCTGTCTGCACTTCTGTCATTCTGACAAAACTGTTCTCTAGTCATCTAGACAGACCAGAATTATTGCCTCTGGAGTCAGTCCTGCTGACTTTGTTCCCAGTTGATCTTGCACTGTTCTGACAGTTTTAAAATATCTTCAGAAAGGTGGCTGCCAAGCTTTTTATAACATACAGAACAATGCCAAACCATCATTATGCCTTTTCCAATATATAGATGTTATACTGTATCTCTCTGTGCTCCTTCTATCTTTAACAATTTTTAAATGGATTGTTAATAATCCAGTGACACAGTGTCCCAATGCCCATTATCAAATAAAATATATATCCATTCCATGAAGGCTGAAGGCCCTTTCACAGTGGGCTGCAATTATATCCCTTTTATTAGGTTTATCTCTTAGTGTATGGTAGTGAGTCATTGAAATGTACCGCATAGCAACAATGCACAATTGAACAGCATACACCTCATTTCAGGTGGATGTCATTTTAAGATTAGCAAGGCCTCTACCTGAATAAAAGGAAATCAAATAGCAATAGACAAGAGGTGCTCTTCCAGCCTGTCCTGGCTGGTAGCTGTCCGCTCATACATTGTGCTATGAAATATCAAGTAATCCTCTGTGAGTGTATACTAGGAAGCTGTACAGTCTGTACAAAGTGTCGTTCTCAAATCCAAGTCCTGACTGAAGGGTCTGATGCCTCCCTGGAGGCAGTGAGGGGAAAAAACTAAAACTTATCTTAGCCAAACTCTCCCTCTAGTTCCTCCAACCTCCACTGATGTGCTTTGACGTCAGTGGATGGCAAAAGTAAACCAGGCTGCTGCAGTTGACTGCAGTGATACAGAGAGAACATCAGCACACGTTGTGGATGTTACAGACATGACACCCCTATGACTAATTCATGAAAACAAGGTTGACAGCTGCAAAGTGCTCCTCTAAGGATCAGACCCCGGCTGTCTTTTTATAACTTGTGTCTCCTTTACCTTATCTGAACAGTCTGGTAAGAGGCTACTAGAAACTAGTGAATGCTATTATTATGTGTGTGGCTCCAGTCTTGTTATACAGATTAGAAAACACGAAATTATGATTTGTGTGCACAGGGGAAATTGAGTTTCAATTATCTGGGTAAAAAGGTGAATATAGCAACATAATTGTGGCTTTGAGATGGAGATATTTTCTGTGCTTATTTTCTATTCACGTATTAAATAAATGCAAGGTGGGAAATTTGCTTTTGTCTTTTCTTTTCCTTCACTGAGATACTCAACAGGAAGACATCATACATCATTTTCAGTTTTTCAGTCGAGCACTAGACTTAATTTGATTCTGATTGGTTTATTCACATTTAATTTAACCTGTTGTGCCACACAAGTTGAGGAAATGTGTGAAATTGGTATCTTAGAAACTGTTGCGTTTAAAATGTAAAATACAATGGCAAAGTTATTGGTGGTGGTATTATTATCAGTCCCAATGACAGAGGCAGTGACAAGAATCATTAAATAATCTCATGGCTGACTTGAATTCGGATTCCATTTGAAAAGATCTTAAGTCGCTGCTTGTGTTCTAGTCAGAACTGAAAACATGGAACTAATATGGATGTAGATGACTCTGCTAATAGTTTTTGCAATGACATCCTGAAACAAGTTTGGACAGTTAATTCTTGTTAAGACCAATACAATTTACCCATATTATACACTGAATAGTATTGAGTATTAGCAAACAGCGGAATAGTTTCAAAGTATAGGCTCTGACCTCAGAAAGGTTACGCCCTGTAAAAAGTTTGTAAAAAGTGTGTGTGTAGATGTATATAAAAGCTGACATTTTTCACACTTCTTTCCCCGACAGTATGTGTTTGTCTGCATATTTGCCTGTCTGCCTCGGCATTTCTCTCCTTCTCCCTTTCCCTGCCTGGATGTGATCTTTCTGTCAGCCTGGAGACATTGTAGATTGCTCACCTCGGGGTTGGAGAGATCCTCCCCTTCATCCACTTGGCCTTTTAATGATGGTGGCCTACCAGCAGGGGGCTGGACGCTGCCAGAGGACAGCTGTGAGGCCTCACTGCTGGCCAAGCCCTCCCAGCCCCAAGCCCTTGTGTCCATATGGGCTCTATTAAGAAGCAAGCAGCAATACAATCGCGTGTGTGTGTGTGTGTGTGTGTGTGTGTTTGTGTGTGTGTGTGGTGAAAGAATGATTTTGAGGCAGTTCAACTCAGAAAAAACTGACTTGTTTCCTGTCATTTTGAAAGATGAGGGATAGAGAGCTGCAGAGAGACTGAATTAATGTATGCTGTATGCATTAGCATGCCCATAAGAGAGAGTCTGTTAGAGAGCTGGTAGAAGCTGCAGCTATGGCCAGTCTAAATAATTGAAACTCTCATCCCCTGGTGTTCTTTGAGCCAACAAGTGTGCCTTTGTGTATGTATGTGTCTGCCAGCCTGACATATCTTTCTGCATAGCTGATGGGTATTACTTGATCTCAGTGCCAGCAGAGTGATATGCCCGTAAGGCCAGGGTGATAATGACTGGACCATGCAATAGGGTGCATTCACATTAACAACGCCTGACATACTAAGTTTAATTTATTCTGTTGCGTATAATCTCAGTCCCAGTGACAAACATTGAATTCTCACTGTCAGAGACCAGAGGGGGCTCAACTATGTATAGAATAATGAAAACCTTCTGTGTAGAGGGTGATATGTGCACTGGAGAAGATTAATGCTCCTCACCTGTAGAAGCCTATAGTTGTTTTATTCTTTGAGACCTGTAGTAAACAAGCCATTTTCAAACCCTCAACACAGCTCCAGAAACTTCCAGCAATGCCGTCTTGCCTTTGTTTCTCAGTTAGATGAAATAACAGTAATCTATGAATTCTTCTCTTTGAAGTTCTTCCTCTTTGATGTTACCATGTGACACAATTTACCTTCCTGTGATTCTTTGTAGTAAAATACTGAGGTTTACCTCTCTCTCTCTTGTTTCAATCTAGTCTCCATTTAAGGAACTTTTTAGACAATGATCTGACTGTTCTCACTCTGTCCCTGTCATGAACAACTGAGTGCAACACACAGAATTTCTTCCTGGATGGAATGTCTAATTATAAGTCCCATTGTCCCCACATTAGAATATTTTTGCACCTTGCATCTGTCCTGTACGTCCTACTTTTCACCCCTCCTTTCTGCCTTCCAGTGTGGTTGAATGTCATCGTATAAGCTAGTTCTTTCTTGCATGACCCAGCACTTAGAAACTAGCCACTTACACAATATTGTAAGTGATGATCTGTAACTTAAAAAGTAAGTAGTAGTAATGTAATTTAGAATTAAATGTGTAAACTGGGCTTTACATCTGGTGATCACTTGATGATTCAATGACTTATAACAGATATTCATGATCATAGAGGAAGCTGTATTTGCCTGAGACCGGCATAGTCACTGTGGCCTCATCAGCTTTCTGAACACAATGCAATGACTTATGCTGGAGTTTAGTATTGATTAAATCTGTCTAAGAACATTTGATTTCTTAATTAAAGAATTATTATCTGATTATGCAATGACAAGCTTCCATTAGTATTTTATCCAAATGTGTGGAGGCATGGAGCAGTTAGACCGATGGTATGTAAGGAGAAGATGCCCCTTCAGTCCCCTCAAAAACCCAGCATCCAGTTGAGTGACCTGGGAGGAAATTTGGGGACATGGGGATTCTTAAACAAAATCCGCATTTCAGTGCTGACATACAGAATCAGAACTGTTGATTGTCTACATCAGATGCATAGCAGACTAGCTTTGCAGACATACTGGCTGTTTGGTTGTGCAATAGATATTTAATGTATGCATACAACTGTAAAATGCATGCATATCAGTAAACGTGAATCCTGGCATTTTGTTGATTTGTCTTGGTGCTGACAATGTATTCATCACAATAATGTGCACTGACCAAAACATGAATGATAAGTGCTACATGGAAATATCAAATCTTTTTTTGCTCTTAATCAAAATAACAACTTACTTGTTATATGCAAATGCCATAATTAAACAGATTTTTTTTTTTTTTTTTAACATACCTCTGTAGCTCATTTAGTCCCATTCAATTTCAAATGCCATAGAAAACAAGTCTAGAGACATCTAATTCACTAAAGGTAAACCACTGATGTGAATGACAAACAGATATTTGCATATTGTAAAGTGCCATCAGAAGATTGATATCAGACTGTCAAGATTTTCAAAGCAGCTCCATCCCTGAATTATAACAATGTGCACATCTAGCAACAGAGGAAGAGTTTCCAATTCCGTTCTTTATTTCTTGCTCCAGTGAATCTGCTTAAGAAATATATTGCAATCTGTTAATGTTTATCTGCAATATTTTTTGTCTTTTTTTCTTATTTGTGTCTAAAAAACAGAAACATTCAGCCAGAGGTTATTGGAGCCTCTGAAATGCAGCATGCTGGTAGTGTTGCAATAGATGTTATGGACACTGGTTAAGAGGTCAAGCTTTTCAGAGGGAACATTTTAAACTCTGAGAGAAAACACAAGAAAAGCAGACTTTGAAATGATATACATGGATTAGGCATCCTTTTGTTTTCCCCCACAAAGACATAGTTACTTTTATATCTGCAGTACATTCAGTGCTAGATATTCCGCGGCTTTCTCAAAAAAGATAAAAGTGAATAAATCAAATGAAAAAAGAACAGCCAGACTCTCTACCAGAGATGTAACAAAGAGATCCTGTGCTGATGTAAGGCTGCTGTCATGGATGGCATATTTTTAACTCCTCTCAGGGGAGAGGTGGGTTGACTTCTGGGTGTGACACTGTGTCTCAGAGTCTATCGTGAAAATGACTTGAGGGTGTGACCACGCCGTTCTGTAGGTACCCAAGTGGAGCAACAGCCTCAAATAATGGTACTGTCTCATTTGGCAGTGGAACAGCAGGCACACAGACACAAACACGCTCATGTCTAATCATGTAGAAAGAGACATCTGTAAAGTGAACAAGGACAGGACAGTCAGTGCAAGATCTTTATTTTTTTTACTTCATCCTTTATTAATAGATGAAAGAAAGATGCCCTGCACATATCATGCGAGTTATCACTGGTGCATAATGCAAAGTCAGAGTCATGTGGTGCACCAGAGAACTTCGTTGGGAGAGGAGGATGTCATCATCACCATCAGTGTGTGTCAGACCAATCCAATCCCTTCCTCTTATTCCCATGAAAAGTATTTCACTCCCTGCTTTGGCTTCTTGACAGTTCTATAATAGAGGGAGAGTCCAGTTCAGTTCACATCAGATGTCCTGAGAGAAAACTAAAATGTGGCCGGGAGGTATGAAGTCACCAAGGACAGATGACATCTCCTTTGGGTGGAATTAACAGTCCTGGACATACTGAAAGTATGGTCGTCAAGTGTTTTATGTTGGAAGGCAATAATCACAAATGCACTTTATGTGATAACGTGATTTATTTAAGAAAAAAAATGAAACTCTTTTAGCCGTGTGTTAGCCACTTACCCTAATTTCTTAATCATCATCCTGTGGGAAAAATAAAAAAAAAACTAACTTTAGCAATCTGGCAAAGTGCTGACTCACTCCCTGCTTTTATGACTACAAACCTATAAATCTTTATTATGATTCTGATATTAACAGAGCTTACTTATGCAGTTATCAATGTAAAACGCACTTGAAGTCCTTGGATGTGTTTCTTAGATACTGCCTAATGGACACTGGTGCCACTGTAACAGTCAAGCTCAATCAATAACCCCTAACTCGACATGATGTGCAACGCATAATGAGATTTTGGAGCCAAGAGCGAATGGAGCCTCATTCAGTAGATTTGTTGAGCCAGAGTCGGGCGTCTGATCACTTTCAGCAGTCCAACCCTCTTCACTTTCCCCAAGACAAGCTGCAAATTGGACATGAAATCTGAGCTCATGCTATCTTTGATACAGGCTTTCCTCACAACTGAAATGACTGAAATGAATACATTATGATGGTAGAGATGAGCAATATATGTGAGTTACCAACTCTCTCTCTCTCTCTATATATATATATATATATATACCTCCTATTCTTGTCTCTCATATTCCCTCTTCTCTGACCAGGTTGAACATTCTGCCACTGCCTCTGGGGCAAAAGCCTTTTTAATCCATTTAGCTTGAGATCGTTTAGCTGAGGCCTGGGTGTCTTTCTAAGCACATGTGTGGATGTTGTTGCTTATCTTCGGACCAAGCGCCAAGAGCAACAATTGAAGGCAGGTCATGCTGTGGTAAACAGAGTCATTGTTGGGTTACTGCAGCTGTGGAAGTTGCTCTCCTCTGTTTTCTCCACCTTCAGGAAATATGGAGAAGTGGGCAAAGGAGCAACACTTGTGTGTTTGAGTCTATGTGCGATAGGCAGGAAGAGAAAGAGAGAGCAAGTGATAATGACTTGAGGTTTGAGGTACAAAGTCACAAATACAAAGGGATAGCAACAGTGATTCACTGTTGCCAGGTCTCCATTCATTGTGGCACAGTTTTTTTTTTTTTAGCAGAATACCCAGATAATCAGTTAAAGAAAATGCTACAGAATACGCCTTTCTATCCATGACTGTTATGTGAATATTAGGAGTTGGTTCAGTAAGATAAACAATGATCAGGTGCCATTAAACCATTGAAGAAATGAGGGTGCAACAACACATAATTAACTCCATAGTTTGGGACAGTACTATATGAAGAAGTTTGTTAATATTAGCTTCTATCACAGTAACATTATGGCAGAGTACCCTGGTTACAAGTTTAGTGCAGAGAAGCATTTTCTTTGATACTGCGGCGGGGTGGGGGGTGGGGGGTGATAAGCATGGCTCTGAAACTGAAGATTCAGAACCGCTGCATGAGAACGACGAAGCTTCCTCTGGCGACATGAGTTCTGAATGGGACAACAGTCACGAAGCGGTTGAAGCAGAAGTTAGGAGAGAGGAGGGGATCTCATATAAATACCTGACCTGCCCTGACCTAACTGCTATAAATGCACAAGTAGCTCTCTTGCCCAAATTTCCAACTTGGGAAACTGGAAGATCTCACAAGCATGCACTCTCCTGGAAAACCCTGATCTTCATCTGTTGCAGAAGTCGCGGCTTGAGAAAAAGTGCCGTGACTTCCAAAAGCTGATGGATGTCTCTTCAGTGGAGCGGAAGCTTGGATGGATATTTCAGTCACATGCTTCATGTATGTCATGATTTATTCACGGACTCTGTTTCCATTGACCCTCTTCTTTTTTTTTATTTTTTCACTTAAACTGGAAATGTACATAAAGACTGGTGTATAATCACTGTGGATACATTCATGTGTTCACATCGCTAATGCTGGCTAATTTCAGTATATAGGCTACTGCTGGGGGGCTTAGTCGAATATATCATCATTTATTAGTTGTTTTATATTTTGTATTAATAATCTGAATCTGAAGTAACTAAAGCTTTCAAGTAAGTGGTGCAATATTTACTAGCTGAACATAGTGTACAGTAGGAGTAGAATTATTAAGTATTATAGAGTAGTACCTTAAAATTGCACTTGACCAAATGCACTTAGCCTCATTCCATCTCTGATGGTGTTATGAGAAAAAAAACAGCATCTGTCTCCTCACTGGAACTGTGTTCAGAGTAACTCCTGTATTTACTAGCTTGAGGCAAGGCTTCTCCTACTGTGTGTGTGTGCGTGTGTGCGTGTGCGTGCGTGCGTGCGTGCGTGTGTGTGTGACAGAGACAGAGGAACATGGAAGGGGAAGGGATAGAGCTCAACTCAATGATGACAAATCATGGTTTCCAGCCCTACATTGGAAGTGCAATTTGTCGTATTAGCAGAAAAACGCTGAGCTGAGTAACAAGAACTCATCATTGTTGTTATTGTGGTGACAACTCTCTCAATCCCTCTGCTGGACGGCCTCTCTGTGTAGTAGTAGGAGAGCTGTGATAAATAATTGAAACGTTGACTCAGCCCAGTGGTCTGGGTCAGAACAGGCTGTATTTGTGCGTGCGTGCGTGTGCTGTTTGTGAGTGTGTTTGTGAGTGCGTTTGAAAGACCTAAGAGGCTGCTGTCTGAAAGGCATCATTTTATATTCAGCAGGGAGAGAGGGCATACGGTTTGGACAGATACGGAGGTGGAAGGGGCGGTGTTGGGGAGTGGGAGGGTAGAGAGAGTGCGTGTAGAGAGAGAGAGAGAGAGAGAGCGAGAGGAAGTGTGAAATTGAACAGCTGTTTTCCATCGCCCAGCTGACATGCCTTCCATCCCACCACCACTTAATAATGTTAGAGCTAGTTGCAAGTGCTGTGTAGACATACACACACACACACACACACACACACACACATATACACACATACACACACACATATAAACACACATACAAAAATATGCTGCTGGCTTGTACAGTAGATCAACCACACATGACGTTTTCATGAGCTGGAACCTCTGTGGTGTTTTTCAGGACTTAATGCATGTCTGCCTATAGCTCAGAGAGACACGGAGGCTGGAGGCTTCCCACTGGATACACATTCCTCCATTTACCACTGGGCACTGTGATACTCCCGATCTGCCGTGAACACGGTAGAGTCGAATGGACAGTAACAGGTGTCAACAAGGATATATATGATATAAGAGCAGAAACTGATGGGAGAAATCCCTTTGTTTCCTCAATAAATCCATTTGATGAATCACAAACATGTGGCTTTATTTCCCAAACTTTTTGTCATGCTTTCCCAGTCTCCTTGCCGTTTCAACTTAACGTTGTCGAGGTTAAAATATTAAACAGAGTCATTGTCTTGCCATTTAGCGTCAATAAGGGATGCGCAGAAGAAGGCACGTTTTCTATGGCATTTAGCTGTGCTGTAATATGTCAAAGAGATTTTCTCTTTGAAGGCGTCACCTTAGAGAAATGCCTTGACCCTGTAGTGGGGTGTGAATATAGAGCAGACATTACTGCTGCACCTGCAGAATGTAGTTTCAGCGTGGTGGACGTGGAAAAATGACATCTGTGGCAGCTGCGCACTCCCAAGGATTGTAGCGTCCCCTTGAGGCAAGTCTAGCTCACTCATTCAATTCATTGGAAGATAATTTTGCTATTGTTTAGTACTGCTGCCTATTTCCCTTGAGTTAAATCCAGTTTTGCTGCTTCTTGCGGCTGATTGACATGTTAGAGATAATCCACCAAAGGATTTTAACGAACTCCGCAGAGGGAAGGAACCACCCAATGTGAAGCAGAGTGCTTTGAAATCCTTTTTACAAACCCTCTAGAATGGATTATCCTTCTTATATGGTCATCGGCCAGAAATTTGAATACCAGCATTCATTTATTTTTGTTGAATATTTTGGATTCAGAATTGAAAGTAATGAAAGACACGCTCACTTTGCTTGTTTATTGACTGTGCACCATGTTGCCATGCATAAGCCAATATAATTTAAACCTATCATCAGTTTCTCCTAACATGTTTTTTATTCTATATCCATTAAAAAAGTATAAGTAAATAAACAAATATCAAAGTGATGGTAGGTTTCATTTATGAAGGGTTTAACTCTCAAATACTCAAACACAGTAAGTGTGTGGTTTGATGTGATTTGATTGACAGGCAAAAAACTTTGTGTTCATGTGGGTACCCATCACTCATAGAAAGAATCTGATTGAGAAGCTTTACATTTGCTACTTTGAACAGCTGCAGGTACTACAGGGGAGGATCCCTCTGCAGCACTGGAACATCAGGTCTCAAAATGCCCTCTAAGCCCTACACACTAATCCTTGATTTTGTATGCCCACACAAACTGCCACCATGATAGCGACTGCCCCAGTTCTGAATGAACAAAACCCAGTGAGGGCGATCAGGTCTGTGATACCAAGCACAGAGACAGAGAACTGGTATTTAGTACCAATAGCGATTCATTTAGCACATGCTGATTGTATTGAATACATAACTGCAATTACACTTTATCATCAGTGACCCCAGTCTACATTTTAGAGCTCGATGCCTAATTGCTTTATGCAAAGATTTTATTTAATTAAAGCGTGGGTTAAAAAAATAAATAAAAATAAAAATTCATGCAAATTAGTTTGCAGAAGTGGTCAATTCAAATAAGTACAAAAAAGAAAACCCAGTCAGAAAATTAACTGAAGAAAAAGGGGCATGCCAGGTAGTCTATTTAAATGTCAATGTCAGTGTTTCAATTATGATTTAAATTACATTACGATTAAACCCACACAAAAATAGTCCTTGGATCACAATGTGCCTTTCATGCAAAGCAGCTGAACTGCGTTTTCTCCAGGTTTGTCAAATGCCAAATCAAAAGTCAAATGCAACAAAGAGCCACAGAAGTTGTTCACAAGAGAGGATACACAATATCAACGGTAGATGAAAAACAAGTCAACTTCACTACTTGGCCCCAGCCCTCCTTATAGCTAGAGCCCTTTACTGCTATTTAATGTAAAATTAAGTGTCACTGAAAAACAACAGTACTTTTTGTATTTTGAACGAATCAAACGTTGGCCAACATCTACATCAAGAGGAATTCATATGAGCCATATTGATGCATGGATTAGATTAGATGGCATTGTCCCAGCTTCCTCTCTCTAGCATAGAAGCTTTTTCTCCAACATGTGAGGTCTTTTTTGGGGGTTTGTGAGTTGCAGTAATTTGGTGTCAGATGGAATTTGATACCAGATGGAAAAGAGACTCTGATCTTTGTACAACTCTTGGCACGGCTGGTCTGTTCAGTGACAGGAGGGGAGCGGAGAGGTCACTAGATTCAGCCTCACTCTCCTCACTCTCTCTGACTCATCAAAGTTGTTCATGTGGTAACACTACTCCATCCCCAGCCTACATTTTAGAGCTCGATGCCTAATTGCTTTATGCCTTAGCATTTTTGTGCCTAACTAGATGTGCACAGTCCTCCACACAAGAGGGTTATGGGTATCAGTCTGTGGCTTGTGGCCATCTTACCATGCCTTTTTCCAAACACAGTTTCCATCTGTTTGCTGCAAAGAAACCACAATGTCCTCAATGGCAAGTAATGTATTTATCCAGGAAACAGTCTCAGTAAACAGTGTTTGGGAAAGACACTTTGTATTCTGTGTGTAATCATATTGTAACACCATCAGTTCAGTAATGCCTGCAAGGGGTAATAGAATGATTCAGAATGCATGCTTGGAAATTGCACAGCCCACACACACACACACACACACACACACAGGTTTGTTCAGTTTGTAGCCCACCACCGTTTTTGGGAGGACAGATGACTTGGTCACCAACAACAGGAGTTTTGTGCTGGGCTTTGTTCTGTCCGGTCAAGTGGGCTCACTGGATTCACATAACTCACATGCACATGCACACACCTACACACTCAGTCACAGTCTTTTCTGTCAAAGCCTCCAATTGTTGGTTGCCTTTTACCTCACCACCACCTTTGTCAGTTTCCCCATCCTTTGCTCTTTCTCCCGCCATCTGTCCCTCACATGTTCATGCCTGTCCTTAAATCCACCACCTTTCAGTCTCAGTTTCCCCCTGTCGTTTACCCCACCTGAAGGCTGAGTGACAGACTGACACTGAAACAGTAACCTCCCTCCCAACCTCCCTATCACCTCCTCCTCTTGTCCTTACAGGTCCCAGAATGATAACACTTTGCAGTCACCCTTCAGCAGAGCTTCCTTTTATTTGCGCTGCAGATTAAGTTGTGCAATGTTTGAAGCAAAGGAGCTGCACTTCACATCTCTTTGGGTCTGGACTTAGTGAGGAGAAACGACTGGTACACGAGAGCGAGGCCACTGAGTGACAGATATCTCTCAACACACTGCGCTGTCATGACAGCTGACAACAAAGCTATTTCCGTGCATCAGGAAGAGAATGTCGGCTGAAGGAGAAAGATTGATTCGGAGATACATGGAGGTTTCACATCTTTAGGGGGCACGGCAGAGTGTGTGTGTGTGTGTTTGTGTGCGTGTGTGTTGCTGTGTAGTATCCCAGGGAACCCATTTCTCCATGTCATAATTTAAATGCGACATCAATGTTCAATGCCAGTGGAGGAGGGTGTGTTCCCTTCCCGTAGAAAACTGAAGTAAAGGGGTTTATTAACAGTAATAATGATTTTTTTTTTCTTTTTGTTAAAGATTTTTAGTTGCCTTTTTCTTAAACCATGCCACATGTTACAGTGTGCAAATATTGTAGAATTTTTATGATTCCATAATGGAATCAGGGTGGGGGTGTTGAACGGTGGTAGGAAGTGAAAGAAAAATGGAGGATGAGGATGGGAAGAGGAGGCAAACAAGAGAGGTGCTATCCTTATTGAGCTAAATTATTTTGAACAAACAGGACTGATACGTTCATAGCCTGGCACTCGATGCTGGAGATGCTGTGTGTAAGAGAGAAAGAGAGACCTCGGCTTCCACCAACCAGTAGAAAGTAGCACTGTCTTCCAACACTTTCTGTTTGAAATGAGTTTGCCAAGAGTCAAGGCTGATTGATGTCAAACGGGAGAAAAAAAAAAAAAAAAAGGAATAGAAGAAAGACTCTGAAGTTATCCAAGAGCTGATAGGTAGGGAACAGTCTACACAAGCTTGGATTGTTCGCCATAAAAACTATATTTGTTCTGCACTTTCTTTTTTATATTAAACTTACTGGCACATTAAAGGGACAGAATGGAATTAAAGGGAACAGAAACATGTAAATATGTCCTCAATAATAATGCGAGCTGTTGGCATCATAAAGGCAGCAGCGCTCAGCAGGGCAGAATTAGTACGAAACTGATGATGATATTTTTATAACAATACAAACAAACATTAAAATGTCCACTCACTGGGTTTTTGTACAGCTCATCGCACCCTCAAATTGAATCCGAAAGGATAACTAATACTGCTGGCTCAAGTCCACAGCACAATGCCGAAACCATGTCTGACAAACAAACAAATTATCAAAATTAGAGTGCTGGGAGATTAACAGCTGAGTCATGCTTATAAAATTAGCTTTATGTTAATAGTAAAAAAATTAAAAAACAAGAGATCCTTCAGGCAGGATGCTAAAAAAAAGTTTAGTATCCACTTGCGTGAGCATGTGTTTGTCTCTGTGTGTGTGTGTGTGTGTGTGTGTGTGTGTGTGTGTGCATATGTTCATGCAAATGTGTTTCAGTGTTCGTAGGCGGGCGGAACATTTGCTTGTTGGCGGTATCTTTCCCCAAAGTCCTGTCTGATGGGGATAAGTGAATGGCCTGTGGCAAGACAGATAGAAGGATGTGATGTTTATTCCGACGGGTCCACGGGCCACATTCCCAACACCCCAACATGGGGGGCAGGGAGTTTGAGGAGAGGAGTGGAATTCACAAGAGAAGAGCGATGATAAAAACCACAAAGGGGAGTGATAAGAAGGGGGGGGGGATTAGATTATTGGGAGTACAGGGACACCGCAGGGAAAATCACGATGGAGAATGGCAATGGAGAATGACAGAGAGACTTACACTCTGTCAGGAGGGTTTCAGGATTGTTAAAAGATACTCATATGCATACTTGAAGCCCTGCTATCCACAGTTGGCAGATCCGAGGCCCTTAGAAGGCAAAAACTCCCCAGTGCGGCTGTGGTGGCTTTAATCTGCATCAATCACTCACTTACTCAGTTTCATTGTTGATGAATGCACAGCTTTTTCCAGCTTCAACCACACACATGCATGCACACACAGTCATGGTTATGTATCCACTTTATGAATGCATAAGACTATGAGGCGGATTTCCCACATGGGATATACAGATAAAAGTTACGGGATGTTAGGCTCGGGCAAAGTGGATATCTAAGGAAGAGGAGGAAGACGGGAACAACACAGCTGACAAAATGAAGAGTGAGTATTATAAAAGAGAATCCTACAGAAAAGAATTAGAAAGGAGCAATGAACTGCACATGTTCAATGTAATGAGCTTTAACTGACAGAGATGTATGTAAAGCAACTCTGTTGCAATATGCATCTAGCCGTTAAATGGAAGACTTAATTAAAGCATAATTGGGCTAATATGTGTTTGCTAAAATGAGTATGGCCAAAACTGATTAATCATAAACTGAGAATTCGGAAAGAAAAGGTTTCTATATGTCACTGTTCAGGAGTTAATGTAAAAAAGTGCATTTTATTATTATTATCACATGTTTCTAGGCATACTCACAAAAACTAATATGTATTATATTTCCATCACACTGCGCTAATAACCAATGAGTATTTTTAGAAATCTCCTCCTTACTAACAAGCAAAGAAACAAACAAAAAGGATGCAAAGTCAACTCCTCAGCAGGAAATGCTTGTCTGTAGATTTTTAGGCAGGGAACTTAAGGACAAGGAACCGGAGCTGTGCCTTTTGAGATCTGGTTTTAGAGGTATTAAAAACACAGTGCTTTATCTTCGCTTTACTCCTCTAATGAGAATTCCTGTGTTTGTAGAAATCTATACTGTTTTCTTCTTTTAATCTCCAGCCTCAATTCGCGATGAAAGTGGTCTTTCATTTGATTTGAACTGTTATTATAAGGGACTTAACAATCTTTACGTTTAACCCTGAACTCACACTGTCATAGTTTTTGATTTGAGTCCGTGCTTTGTTTTTCCTTCCTGTAGAAATAAACTGGATCAGTTTCTTCATTGCAATGATCCTTGTTCATCTATTGGAACAATACTAAACCTTGAACCCTGTACAAAATGAGATAATTGTTTAGTTGTATCCCTATTTACTGTAGGTTTTTACAGTTTCCATGCAGTCTGTTAGTGACTATTGCCTGGTGATTGGACTTAAAGGGGCACTCCACTGATTTTACACACATTACATTCTTGGAGAGGGCTATTGCGCAGATGAAATGTGACAAACTGCCTCAAGTCATTCACTTGAAAATGAATCAAAAATCTAAAGTTGAAGAGTTTGAAAGACATTGAGCTTACCAGACCTCTGTGGCCTGCTCCTTGTCTCTGCTTGAGGTTAGCAACTAGAGGCTACATTAGCCCCAAGTAGCATAACACGTCTGAAACACCGGCCAAACTCTCAGCAGTGGAGTTGTATTGTGGGTAATGAAGGTGCCAGGTTTCAACAAGGAAGAAGTGAATGGCACATAGTTCTGCTTTATATGCAACATTACGCAACCTCTGTCTATGAGTGTGAAATGTATACAGTTAAGGGACATTTGCACATCCATGCACCCTGCAGGTGTGCCTTTGTTTTGCACAGCATACCTGTGGTCAGAGCTAATAATAAGAATGGATTTAAAGTACTACTTATATTGGCCTCGAGAGTCTTCCAATTCTTGATCTGCTCTGTGCTGTCTCTATTTATATCAAAATCTATGACTAGTTTGATTTTCAACTCAGCTCTGCTGCTGTAATAAATGACGCAATTTCCCCACAGGGATCAATAAAGTTTAATCTCTCGTCGAACTCCATTGCACCATCACATACACACATACACTTGCAAATAGATACGCACATTCACACTCAATTTGGCAGTCAGATCCAACAATCTGGAGGCAGAACTGTAATATATTATGATGTAGTCACCGGACAAACAAACATACCGTAAGCTCAATTTATTTTCCAACACCTGTTGCATCTGTGTTGTCAGGAGCATAATCTAACATTATTGATTAGAGCTGAGCAAGAATGTTCAGCTAAACTGGCTTGGAACCCAGTTAAGTTTATAATCATGTGGGGTTAGCTGTGGCTCATATATCATGCATCAGATGCAGATAATGGGCGAATAAACAGCTGTTGGCTCAGCACGAATGCCAGGTGCAGCAAGGCAATGTTGTAGCACAATCTGTCAGTACACTTACAGTGCACTTCAAATATAACGCAGCAAACATATCCATCCATCATCAGCCTGTCATTCATCTTAGTGTGTCTATGCCTATCATTCATTCAGTCATCTGTTTCTCCAACCATCTGTTCATCCATTCATACAAACATAGAAACATCCACCTGCTCTTTGAAACCTCCTGCCAGTTCCCTCGTCAGCATCAACCAGCTAGATCTTCATTATAATTGTTGCAAAACTCTGCTGCTGTTCGCTCATGTCAGTCTTCCTAATTGTATAAACAAGCTCCCTGCAAATCCAGAAGGCATTTGGTATACTTGTCAATATTTCCCGTTTATTGATTTTCAGGAAAATCATGAGCATTCGCTGTGCTTTTGGGAGATATCCTGATATTTTAAAGTTTCTGTCTGCACTGACAGAATAACGAGCCCCCAAGCTCTAAAACAGGCGCCCTGACCTGCACAAGTACCCACATTTATAGCGGTAATACCAGTGAGTGACCACTGCTCTCCATGAGCAGGCCTTGGGCAACTCATTCAATTTGGAGACCACCGCCGCTGAACTTCCCTCCCATGCGTCAGAGCAGACAGGAGAATGTCAGCATCACTTTATGCCTAATACGTTTTTGCACAGGGAGGGCTGCACATCCCTCATTGCCTCCTTTTTAGGCAAATTCTGTCAGGGAAGCTTTTTTCTTTTTTTAAAAAAGCAACAGCTTTTTTTTGTTTTTTGTCATTTTTTTGGCCCTGAGCTACACTGTCATCACCTGTAGGATAGGCCGTCTTTTACCTTGCCACTGGCAACTGTGAATATGTTGTCTAGTGTGGGCTTGACAAGGGAATAAATATGGAATAAAACAAATTTGGTGACGTAACTATGCTGCAATCATGAGGTTGCATGAAAATTAAACTGTCACCTACTCTGGGAGTTTATTTTAATGGCTGCTTCAACAATTGTATGTCCCTTGAAATGTTGTGGGTGTTATGTAGGATAATATGGCATTTCTGATTACAGTCATTTATCAATGTCTTCGTTATTGTCAGAACAGAGACGTTTAATAGAATATTACTGTAATAACGTTGTTTGGGGAGTCATGTAGATATTATTTCCTTGAGAGTAATGTGACAGTCGGATGAGCTTGTTTAAAATGTGAAGGATTATTATTTTGTGATCCAGCTCTTACATGGCTGTGAACGTCCTTGTGTGCCTCCGTTCAGGCTTTTAAAATAATCTACAGTATGGGTCTGTGTACACTTTTGAGTCCAATGGCTTGTGAAAACGAATTAAATATGATACCTCAATGGGGCTCTCCACACACCTACACACATACACACACACACACATACACCCTGACAGGGCACTTCATTAGCCGAGTACCTGAATGCCAGGAATGTCTAGCTGCTATGCACCCTGGGTAATAAGCTTTGGACAAAAGCTCTCCTTTCTCTGACTCCAAAGATGCTTCTCACACAGACACGCTCCGAGGTACGCGCACATGCACAGAGCGCACCGATATTAGCATTTCAGTTTGTAAATGGAGAGTGGATCCCAGCACGCAGCATTACAACTCCAATCAGTCCAATCACCAGGGAATGGTCTCCACACACACACACACATACTCTGAAAACAGTGTCTGTGTTACTCACCTCAGAGAGACACCCAAGGGATAATTGCCAGGCTGCTTCCACCTCTCTCCCTCTCCACCTCCACCTTCTCTATGGGTGAACATTGTCCTTTGTAATTACTTAGAAGTCAACTTAAAGTGATGTGTTGTTGCTCTATGTCCCTCCATCCCCCATATCTCAAGAGCTAACTCACTTTTTTGCCCTCCAGACCAGCTATTGGGCCAAATTGTTTTCTATGTTTTGTCGTTTTCTCTGTCTCTTTTCTTTTTTTTCATTCTGTTCTGGTTTAAGACTTAATAACAAAGTCTACCAGTTCTTTGAATGGTGGCCTTTGTGTAGAGTATTAATTAAATGAAATAAAATGAAGAGGTGCTCACCTCCACTTTATTTAACATTGTATTTAACATTTTTGACTTTTGAATTTGTCTCAAGGCAAATCCCCACTTGTTATGTTCCAAGCTGGAAAACAGGTCACTCTCTGTGTCTATATGAAGCTGTGTGTGTTTGTGTGAGTGTGTATGTTATGCTGACAGAAAATCAAAACCTATAACACAAACATTAAACAAAAAACCGGCAACGTTCAAGTCACAAGATGATGAGGTTGGAGGTTCTCGCTGCACCTGATCTATATACAACAAGCGTCAACTAATCACAAAGCAGCCTGCAGGCAAATGTAAACTTTTCAAATCAAAGTGGTAAATAAGATGCAATCCTTGAACTGTGTTTTAAGAGATCCAAGAGTGAAGAGGAGGAAACAGTAAATCACTTGTAGCCAAGTCCTTGGCAGTGCTGCTGAAAGTGAGTTTTAAAGCAGATTGACAGTAGCATTAAATGTTTAAACACCGTCTTTGCCTCTCAAATTCCAAATTCAGACAATGCCTGACAACATGTTCCCTGACATGTAGACATTCTAACATCTTGCCTGATCTTAAAGCTGTGCAGGTGCTGTACCATTCATTTTTAGAAAAAAAAAAAAAAAAAAAAAGTTCTGTTCATAAAGGAGGTGCCTGGCAGGTGCCCATCTACAGTCCTCTCATGCAGCAGTGCTTTAGCATTGGCTACAAATGCACGTTGACTGGTGACATAAAAGATTGTCCCTCACACAAGCACTTATATTGCCGTCATTTCTCAGTAGAATATTCCTTATGTACCTGCAACTACATTTTAGTCTCTGTTTGCTTAAACATGTGTTAATACATTAATAAATGTAATTTTTTTGCCCCGCCACCCCAACCCCCAACCACTGACACATTATTCACCTATATAAATTCCATCCAGCAGACTTGTAGCAACATTAGAATTCAAGTAGTGAGCCACTAAAATGGTCCATATATATTATAAAATAATGATCAGTGCAGCTTTATGATCATAAAATAATAGATTAGATGACAAAAAATGTCAACACTAACTGCTGTGTGAGACGTGACATGAACCTTTGATGCTAATAGTAATATGCCTATCCACCATTTTGGTGTGCATGTGTGTAATTTTCATACATGTTGCTGGCCCTGAATTGTTGTGTTTAACGTGTGGCAGACTTGGTATTTTATGCTGGCATTTAAATTGGTATGTCAACGTGCAATTACAGCCTTGCTTTGGGGGCATCTGTTGGACTGAGTCTCCATCCTGTGTTAAATAGCTGAATAAATGAATGGATAAGCTGACTGATTGTGACAAAAAAAAGAAAAAGTACCAAGTTCAAATTTTCATTCAAGTCCATTTTTTGCGAACAATATTGCAAAAAAGCATTCTGGCTCCCATTATCTCAAATTGGACGTCATTACCAGACAGTAAAATAGTTGTTTTTGTTCCCAAAAGCACATATTGTTCACAGGTTGTTGTTGTTTTTTTGTTTTTTTTTTGTTTTTTAACTTTCCACTTTCAAAGAAATAAAACCTGTCTGCTCTGATTTAGGATGGATTTTGCTGTAATGAATGGACCAAATGACAGTGTGCTTGAGAGGAGATTACAACCATCAGTCTGTGTCGCAGACAGACAGATCCGTGCCTCTGTCTTCCAGTGACATCCTGGCAGGGTGCCACACAGCCAAAGCCCAGGCTGCCAGACAACATTAAAGCTGAACCTAAACACCCAGAGTCACATCAGAAGACACCCTGAGCCTACAGTGTATCGATTGAGGATGAGCACTTCAATCTTCAGGTTGCTCATAATCAGTCATGCTTTGATGTTGCTTTGATCAAAATAGTGATAACGACAGAGCTGAATATCACAACGGGTTTTATTTGAACACCTGTGAGCTGTATCTTAGAGTTTCCAGTCCTTAAAGCAAATTCACCCTTAAACTAAATCATTCCTGTTCCCATGGATCACTGAGTAAACATGATGTCACTCCCAGACTTTCTGGTGCAATTACAATGAAATTTGATGGAAGAAACATTAGATTTAGAATATTTTAGAATCAAAGGAAGAGGGCTTTCTTCTAAAATGACCCAAAAAGACACACAAAAAAAAAAAAAAAAAAAAAAAAAAAAAAATATATATATATATATATATATATATATATATATATATATATATGGTGTGAGTAGTGTGGTATCTCTTATTAGTGCTCTCTCCACCTTAAAATGAAAAATACAAGTTAAAAAGTAAAACTAATGATAGGAGAAAAAAAAACACTGATGAATAATAATATAGTACACAGAGTACTTACTACACTCACTATAAGTGTAGACAAATGAAAGTTGCAATTATGAGTGAAATCACATTTTAAAAAAAAATAATTATTGGTACTTTTTAGTTCCTGAAAGGGACAGAAATCAATCATTGTGCACTAACTAATATGAAGCTACTTTTTCTTTTATGTTGCTTCAAACCTTATTCCCTGAGGTTATTGAAAAGCTTTCTGGGAAACAAAATGTAAAAACCATGTCAAATCGCTAAAGTGTAGCAGTGAAAGTGCATATGAAGGTTTTTGTTTTTTTGTTTCTTTTCATTTATGCTCAGCAGCCATTAAAGGTTTTCACTTTGGCATGAAAATGCTTCTGCTTCCTGAGCTTCAAGAGAATTATGTGTGTTAGAAAAGCATGAATTACAAATGTAAGTTATCATCTTAAAATTGTAATTAGTTAATTAACTAAAGGGATAGATTTTTGAGAGGGTGGTCCAGACAACACTTCATTTCCACTTAGTCATGAGATCAAAACGCTCACGCTAACATCATTTCTTGACATTTGTCACTTTGTGCTGCATGTGATTTGTTCCAGAGGCAGATTTCACAACCATTAAAGGTGTAAGCTTCAGGGTTGGGAAAATCTATTCTAAAAATGTAGACATTGAAAAAATCAGCCTCCATAGTTGTGAATAAAATACTTAAGTCAAGCTTTTAGCAGTTTAATTTTGTCAAGGGTAATGTGATGGCAGTTGTTTATAGAGGGGAGTTCCTATTGACTTCTCCTGTTCGTATTTTCTCAGTCAGTCTCACAATCAAAGCTTGTGTCTATTAAAAAAGGCATTCCTGTATTCTTACAATTGTTCTATTAACATGAAGGTCAGCTACAAATCAAATAAAAAATGCATTTCTATCAGACAGTTCAGGTATACTGAGGCTGTCCAGACTCTGTTTTGTATCCCTCCCAGTGAAAAATAATTTAGAGGCAGCCAAAAGTGAGAGCAAGCAATGGATAAATTGCAGCTCTTGTAGCAGTGTGGTGTGAAATGCATATGTAGCACCAGCAGAGCAGGAGCAGTGGGGATGACATCTTAACTAGCCCACTCAATCTGTGATGGCAAAGCACAACTTCACTGATGCATCGGTTGATTTCCAACGAACTGTGCTTCATTTCAGACAACATATTGATAGAGTTTTTATAGAGAAGCCAAATGCAGTTTTCATTATGGTGTCGGTGCTGTTTTGTTAGGACTCCCTGATGAGAGTAATTCAAAGCAAGTCAGAGCATAGCCACATCCACTACAGAGTCAGATGTCAGCTACAGAAAGTTTACATGTGCAGAAATGAAGGTATGACCAAGCTGCTCCCTCATTCTGCCAGTCTGAGGTAAGAGGTCATGACAACATGCACTGTTACTAATTTAATAATATCAGAATGTCTGAGACAGCGAACCTTTTTTCTCCAAGAAATTATATTTCTATACAACTAAACTACAACAGCATGTTTTGTGGGAAGTATAACTGTTGAGGCTACGCATAGTGATATACCAAGAAAACCAAAAAAAAAACAAACTATAAACCAAACTAAGCTGCAACAGCAAATACATTTTGTAGGACAAACAGTTGTGACCAGATTTGTTTCCTATGAACATGAGCAACATAATATAATAAAACATAACATAATGAGGTTATGTTGTTAATTTACATATATGGCAAGTGGCAAATATACTGACACTGCTACATTTCAGTACGTACATATCATATCTGTTGACAGACAACGCATTTGTTTCCCACCAAAATACCTGATCTTGTAGAAGAGTATCCATTTGTAATGCCCTCAGCATTATTAAACTTCTTCAGGCCTCTGGAATTTCTTCTTGGCACAAGGATAAATTATTTTAAAAATTGTGTGTTGTTGACTTCACCTAACCACAGACCATCCACCCCAACCAACTCCTAGGTGACCCCGCCGCTGTTAATAATGTAACACTTCATTCTTTCATTAAAAAAACAAAAACAACAAAAAAAAAAGCCCTTAAACATAATCCAGCTAGCTACTGTGCGCCCTACAAAACATATTTGCAGCTGCTCTTTAGTTGTCTGTAAATGTAATTTCTAGAGGACAGGTTTGAAAAATTAATTATTGCAGATTTAAAGAAATACATACTTAAAATAAGAACAAATTGTTTTTAGAACAGAAATCTACATTTTTTAAGCATGAAGGCATAATACCCACAAATAAAATGTTTGCTGTGGGTACTCCAGCTTCCTCCCACAGTCCAAAGACATGCACATTAGGTTAATTGGTTAATTGGTCAGTTTGGATAAGTGGTATAGATAATGAATGGATGGATGTAGTTTTAAAAGGATTTATTGGACACAATGGACTGCAGATTATTCCAACCATTTAATTTGCATCAGTCAATTACATGAAATCGCAAAATGACTTGACCTTAGATGGAGAGACTGCCCCCCGCCCCAAAATTGTCATCCTTTCAGAAGAATTCAGCTGTGTGGCTTACATATTTTTCAAAGACTGAATTGCACTCTGTACTGTGTTTCATATAGGCTACTGTCCATACTTAAAGAAAGTTGAACTGTACATTTATGTGACGCTCAACATCCACAGTAACTTAAGTTGCATTACCTGACTGCACAACTGCTATTAAAAAAATCCTTCTGAAGCCAGACTTAATTTTTCTCCTGCAGAGAAAAACATAGCAGAGGTCGACTGTAGCTCTCTTTCAAGTGTTGAGGTGCTTCATGTGCTGTAGGAAAGAAGAAAAAACACATTTGCTGAAAAAATAAAATAAAATAGAATATCAGGCTTGGCTTCTAGTATTCTCTTTGCTGTCAGAAAAGGGAAGGCCAACAGCCAGAGGCATTTCCAGATGTGAGCGCTGTCCAGGTGTTTTGAGATTCTGATACTTTGAATGACTTATTCGTTAATGTGCTCTGTCTGTCTGTCTTTAGCTGCAGAATGTGTTTAGCCCAAGGGACTTAGGGCCTATCTATCAATGAATCTCTGCTCTTTAATTGTAATGATTAGATAGCATTGAAATTCAGATTCCGACCCAAGCCATGGTTTATATTATTCATATTCTCTGTGTTTTATGTATTAGTTCATTACGGTGACCGAACAAGCTGCTGGACCAGTTCAGAGAATGTGGCCTCTTTTCTGGCTCTAGTCAACTCTTTTCTTAAGCACTGGATGGATTTCTGACTTGTGCAATCTGATTTGGCTATTAGCTCACTGCCAGCAGCAACTGCAGAGAATTTCCGTTGAATTTCTTTTCATAGAGTGCTCAAGCTGATCTCCCACTGTGCAAACAGTTTATTGAGTCCAAGACCACTAGCCATGCCAGACAAAAGGACTGATGTTTGGCTGGTCTTAGCTGCCACATCTTTGGGCCACAAAACACTAACAATCGAGTCAGTAGCAGCATTGTGCCAGCCAGTGTCAAAAACATTGTAACTCCTAATGACCTCTTGGTAACCAGCCAGTGAACAGAGCACGCTTTTTCTTTTTGTTTATTCATGGTCTATGTTCTATGTGTCACCAGCTTATTTCTCACACTGTATTTGTCTGTGATAGTTTCCCCAGTGTTGGATGGATTTGAAGTTAACTTTCTGAATAATAGCACAGAAACCACAACAAACCAACACCAGTCACAATAAATGTTCAGCACTTTTATTCACTGTATTTGCCAACCACAAATTCTACAGATCCTGTAAACAGACTATGTAAACACTTTGATAAATAATGCCCTGATACAGATTACACATCTATACATAAAATTATATGATACGGTACAAACAAATCACAAATAATACAGTAATAACAAAATAAATATTCACCTAAACTTAGTACACAATTACAAAATCAAATTTAAGTAAAGGTTCACAATTCTACAAAAAGCTGCACAGCAAGAAACATTTATTAAAGATTGTATTTCTTCACAGTTAAAAATTATGAATGACTGCATGGGTGTGGTTTAATCAGATTAGACTGACAGTAGCCCTAAAAACTGTCATGAGATTTTGATGATTGTAACACCACAATGCACCAGTATCATACATCATAGCCTGGGGCACAGGTCCCAGTTCATTACAGCAGGTCAGAGCATATGCTAATGAGGCAGCATCACTGTAAAGTTAAACATTAATAACAGCCATTTATTTCAACCAAAAACAGTGAGAAAAAATACAAGTACATTACCATTCATATGTCTTTACATTCCCACACATGTACTGTTTGAACTGCTAGCTTGAATGCTGTCTGAAATCTGCAATTATGCTACATTTTCCATTAAAGCTCCCATCTACAGTAGGTAAGCTGGAAAAATAATATTTTGGAAATATAATACATATTTTATGTTTTGTTATTGCTACACAGCCAACATTAGCATTAACAGATGGTTAATTAACAGTCTTGACAAGCGCTTCAGTCATTGTTATGTTTGCGATGCAAGATGTTGTAATACGCCCTCTGAGCAGCGCTACTTCTTCAGGGCAGACTGGACGCTACAGTGACTCGGTATCGGAAAGTGATGAGACAGCCCAACTGGGCAGAAGTTGGCTGCTTAGCATGCTAATGTCAGTCGAAGAAATGAGAGAAATAGAAACAAAATAAGATGGTTCTGGTAAACAGCTATTAATGCTAACACTGGCTATGTAGGAGTATAGCTCCTTTAAGGAAGGCGTTTATCTGAAATAAAAACTGGCAGAACTCAAAACAAATATTTCAGAATTTATATTAAATGTTACACAGTGAAGTTTTAATCAAGTTCACCAAAATAAAACAACATAACACATTGACTCAGCTCCACAAGTAAACTAAATTGAGTTTAGGACCCCAAAAAAGTCTTGATCAGACCCTGAAGCACAATGCAAACTGTACTGCTTTTTAAAAAAGGAACAGCAAACTGGCTGGAGAAAAAGCCTCATAAATCAAAACTGTGTCATGAAGTTCTAGTCACATTTCAGACAGAGCTACTGCATCACAGAGGAGTTTTGTTTTTATTTGAAACAATAGTCCTCAAAAAGTTTGTGATTGTGTTTAGTGAGCTCTGTTTTCACCTCTCCTGTTCTGTCAGACAAAAATAACCAAAAAAAACTGCATGCATATCTATTAACTGACAGCTCCTGGTGTTCATGGTAACAACAGCTTTTCTTTTTTATCTGGTGTGAAGTCCTTGCTCCTCTCTGACACTGTTTGGACTGTAGCTGAAGCAGAGTACTCCCCAAGTGATTAACGACTTGCGTGCTAACACTCACACACACTCACACACTGTGGTTGTGAGAGAGAAAGCTCTGTGTCCTTGATCAGATACATCACAGATATTTTGAGTTGTGTGAAGTTCACCTTAAATTGCTCTGTCCCTCACTTCAGTGCAGATTAGCATCCTACACTGCAAGGTTATCACAGCTTGCTCACACACACACACGCACACACACACACGCACAATAATAAACACATGCATATAAACCACTGAAACATTTGCAATCCACATTTTACATGCAAATATACTGTATAAACGCTTCTCATTTCATGCTGTTATGATGCCTCTGCAATCTGTCTTCCTCCCCTGAATCATTTTTCTCTGCCTCTCTGTTCCTCTGTTTCACAAACACACACACACACACACCGACACATACACACATTTCTGTCACTAGTTGATGCTCTCGATAAACCTGGCACAGTCATTTAAAAGAAGCATCAAAATGCCCACATACCCGTAAACAGCTCACGCAACAAAATGAACTGTCCTTCCACAATCCTTCAGCAGAACACGGTGAATTCAGCTCTTTTTTTATGTAGTGCATATTTTCACTTTGACTATTTTTATTATCATTAATGCAAAAACAGCATGACTGTGCAGTAATGAAAAGTGACCATTAAAATTTTAATTGATTCTACAAAACTGCAGCAGGATGAATGTAAATAACAGACTTTTAATTTCTCAAATTACATTATATCACTTTGTGGTTATAGCGACTGGAGAAAACAGAAGAAAAACATGCTTTGTAGTGTTTGATTATCAAAGGTGCCAGAGACAGTTACAAAATAATTATACCTCCATGGGTCACAGTTTGGTTTCCACCATCCTATCTAATATGACAAGTTTAGAATCCAAGACATAATCTCGCCAGCTTTAGGTCATGCATGAATGTGGCTTGACCGCTGCAGCCAAAAGGAAAAGATCGCCTCCGTGTTGTTTGTCTCTTCTCCCAGGATTAAATTTGATCATCTGTCAGGGGTTGTGTAGCTACAGAAACTCTCCTAACGTCCATCTCCAGTTGTCTTAGGTGAGTAAACAGGTAATCAAACAACAAACTTCTCAGTCCGCCCTGAGACTTCAGCTTGTTGGATGCAGTTCTCTGTGTGTGTTGTGTTCATGTCTTGTGTGCGTTTTTCTATTTGAAGTGTACAGTTCTGAGACCCAAATGGTTCTTGTACCGTGTGTCCTGAGTGGGTGAAAGGAGACAGGAGTTGGCACTGATTTGCTATCTCTTCCCCCCACAAAACCGTTTAGCTTTAAGGACTTTTCCCTCTGACTGAACAAAGTTCTTATGGAAGGCGACAAGAGCATGTGGCTGGCACAAAGTGATTTCCCGTTTTGCTGTCACTTTAAAGTGATATGCTGCATGTTCCACAGTCAATTCCCCACTACCTGTGACAGATAGAAATTGGCTTTGCTGAGGCCCCACAAAATGGGTTTTCCAGTTGATGTGAGCAAGAGCATCAAAGCAAGGGACTTCGAGGGGAATCAAAATCAGAAGGAGTTTAGATTGCTTCAAACAGTAATGGTGGCCCGGTGACTTACTGGTACATAGTGTTGGAGTGTGGAGATGTTATCAGTGGATGCAGGTGATGTTACCGGCCTAGAAAGATAAATTCATTATCTCCTCTACAGCCTGACAAACTGTGTGTCTGGTGTGTGACCCCGATCGAGAAGGTAGATTGGAGAGGTTGATGATGTTTTTCATATGGGTTATTTATTTTTTTTACCCCTCATTTGTGTTATGTGACCATCAGCTTGTAATGCAGTTTTCTTGCTTCAAGAAATGTTCTAGCAACTGAGCCTTGACATACGGCAGCAGAAAATCATTGCATTCGTGTATGTTTTTGAAAGCTTGGATAACAATGATATACTTATGTATTATAATAATAATGTTCTTGCTCAGACAGATCCCAGAACAGCGTCTACTCACATCAGTGCAGGGTAACTTTGCTCAAAAACATTCGACAAATCAGATGTTCAGTGTGATGGATTACATATCAGGAAACTTTGAAGTTTTGGAAGGTCGATGTTCATTGTGCACTAAAAATGGATGGAACCCAGTGACTACCTGCAAAATAAGAAATCAATCTTTGTAAAAATGGTCAGCAGTAATGCTATTGTCAGTAATGAAGACATATGAAACAACTGCTATGGTCTTTATAAGATGCCTATTCCACCTTGTTTACAGGTTTGTAAACCATGCCCCCAGGCAATAACTGTGATTCAGCAGTGTCTATCCATCGTGTTTATTGGTGATTTCTAGTTGCCATTCTGTTGCATTAAGTAAAACCATGTGAAAAGACAAACAGTGTGTGGCATTTAGTTTTAATGTTCTGAAAACCCCTCTAATCCTTGTTTGTGCCAGAGGCTAATTTTCTCCCGCACAGAGTTGGAGTTTTACAACAGTGGCACAGTTTCTTTTGTTATTAAACCACCACTGTGATGAAATTACATTCTTGTTTGTTTTCTAGTGTCAGTTGAGTATTTCAGAATGATTATTAGCTTCAAGCTTTCCCTTTCCCCTTTCCCTCTGTTGGTCATAGATCTGAGTAGAAGAATGCAAAAAGTAGGGATGATTTCAAGCCCAGAAAAATACATTCTTCTGCCTCCTGTTTCCCCCTTCTCCCTCTCATCCCTTTTCCCTGTCAGTGTTGCTTGGCATTATCTGCTGGAACAGTTGCTCCGAGGAACAAGACATGCTCTCCCTCCTCCCTCCCTTTCCTCCCACCTTCCCATCCCTGCCACTACCACCCCTGCTCCCCCGACCCCTTTCTCATTGCCCTGTACAGAATAGAAAGCAATTAAAAGGGAATCTGCTAGATTGTCTGTGTTTATACCATCTCAGAGAAGGTTCCTAGGCTGTTATGATAATAAGGCATTGCTGTATCATTACCCAGCATCTTCGTTTTACTCGTGCCTAATTCTCAGTGAGCAGAAGATGGCTCCTGAGCAGTGGCACACGGGCTGCCACACATGGCAGGGTTTGAGAGCATGAGGCCTTTTATTCCTGACTACAGTTATTGTGCAAGTTATAAATCTTTGCTGCATTTTCTTTTGTTTCTCTCCCTTTCTCTCTCTCCTCCTGTCCCACTTTGCTAAGAAACTGTCAAGGCCGAGTTTTGACAAAAGGCTTCAACAGTGGGCACTTAAAAGAAGTCTATTAATCATTAATTGTGACTGTTGAAAAGCTATTTATTGACACGTTGTTACTTCACATGCCTGTAAATGAACAGGACTACATTACGGAGACAAATGCTATTTCTCAAATACAAATCACGCCCTGAGACATGCACTTCCTGTGATGTTGGTGCATAACCTGGTACATCAAGCATGACCATCAGAGCACTGATATTAAATTATACATGCAATTCCATTACTGTAGGAGTGAACTGTTTTCATCATTCTTCAGATTATGTATTTTAAGAGCTTGCTTTCGCTGTGATCTAAGGTCTGTTAGTGTGTTCACAGTAAGTGACAAGGTGCTGAAAAGACAGGCGTTTCATGTTTTTTTATCTCTTACGCCTTTGCTGTGTAATTAAACAGTGATTTAGGTTCACGATAAGATAATAATTGATTTGCATTCATTTATGGGTCCCCTGCTTAGTCTAAATTGTAATTTTAAAATACCACTATTTAACTATTTTAACTAACCCTCTGTGGCTGTGCCTCGCCGGTTATCTTTGGTTCTAAGAGCTATGAAAGACATTTTCTAACAGCAGTGAACTACGTACTGTTCATGTAGCACAGTCTGAAATGGTCCCATGAATGACTGATTATGATTATACTAATGGAAAGGACAAAATAATGGCTAAAGAAATAGTAACATACATTGGGATGTTCTATGTTCTATTGTTGCCATGGCTACACCACCAGCTGATGTTCACACAGTGGGTCCTCTCTTCATCCACACAGGCAAGTTTGTGTGAAGTATGTAACCAAATAAGCAATACATGTAAATACTGGAGTCATGAGCGCTTATATTTACCCAAAACTCTCTCTTCAGAATGCAGGGAGAATGTTGCATATACAGGCACAAAATCACTCCCTATAGCATGGACAATGTGCACACTATGACTGTGAAACCATTTAGATGTGAACTGGGTTCCAGCTAGCAACTCATTCAGGTGTTCAGAGGTATGTTAAAGGGCATATATTTTACACTTGTCCAGTGTTTTATTTAAACTTTTGATATCCATAACAAGATATATTTGTGGTTTTGAGTACCAAAAACCATCTCAATATAGTTGCATCTCCTCTCTCACACTTCTCTCTCCCGAACAGGGCATTTTGTGTCTATCTCTGAGCCTTTCTTTTGATTTGGCTCACTGTTTTCTTAGTGACACAGGATTGTAGCCTGCCACTGTGGCTTGGTAAAACTCACCAGTAAATGCAAATGGTGATGATCAGTCAGTGCTGCAATAAGCTGAGCCGTCGGTCAAATTCTGATGAAAATGCTCCAGTATTTCAGAAAAAATAAACTTCAGCCACTTGTCTTTAATATTACTATCCTCAGGAAGGCTTTGCAATGATATATTGATGATTGGGGAAATCTCACTTTCTACAGTATGGGACCTTTAAGACATCCTATTTATACTTGTACTTTACAGTGCATCCAAGCTAATGGATATTCAAAATAATACAACTGAAGACTCTATGAAAGACCCCAATTTTTGTTTGTTTTTTTTTCACAATCTAACTATTAGTATATGAACACTCTATTATCTGACAAAGGTAGAAGAGTTTAGGTTATTTCAATGAACAGATTTTTGTTTTACCCTTCCTCTGTGTTTGTCTGACTAGTTTAAAGTGGTCGGGGCTTATTTGGGAAGAGATGTTGCCACATACTTGAATGTCACTGTGTACCAGTCAGGATTTAGCAACATTTGAATCAGAATCTAATTAAATTTGGTGGGATGTTCGTTCACTGTCAATCAAATGTTATCAAGCCACACGCACATGGGACTGATTAAGCAGATTGCATTTTTGGACCGTTAAACTCCCAACAATACTAGGTGAAAACCTTGACCAAACCCCTGACCAGTGGAGTAACTTTATCACTCACTCAGTCACTCTGTCATCAACATTCATGTTTATGGCCCCACTGTTATGGCCCAGCCATTAAATAATACCTAAAGATGTTTCTTATAAACTTTGATTATTACTTATTTGGTCATATTTAGTAATACGTTTTCAGGAGCTGTAAAGAAAAATAAAACTAATATTAATTATTTTAATATTTAATCAATCAACAGACTTATTGTCAAAGTTAATCTGCAGCATACAGGAGACAAGTCCACTTTTTTCAAGTCCCCTCTATTGAATGAAGTGCATCAGTCATTGTCAAAATGTGTACATTTAAATGATATAGGTAGCTTCCCCAACTGCATATAAGATTGCATACAAATATGAAGTATAGCTGTCAACCTTTCAGCTTCTCCTGCTGCACTGGCATGTGAATGAGCTATTCCATTGCTGGCAACAAATCACAGATGGCCTCTCTGACCTTCTCATTTGACATGACACCTGTCAGTCATGTATTTAATGTGCTGATTCCCGTACCACTACTGGTGAACTTTCCAGTTCAGCAGCAAATGCTGCACATTGAAGATGCAGCGTCAAATAGCATGCCTCACAACCTACCTCATAACACTGTGCTTTCGAAAATTAGGCCACAAGGGAGAAATGCTGATTATTCTGGCAAGAGGGTATAAAAGACAATTCTCACACAGGAAATGATGAAGAAACAAGCTGTGCCGCAAGCTCTGATGCACAACATCATTATTTAAGATACATCTTCAGTTCAAAGTGTTACCTTTGAGATGAAAAAGACTATGAGCAAGAAAATGTAGAAAAGCACTTGACTTATATCTGTATGAGTTTTTTTTATTTATTTTTTTTAGCTTTGCTAAACCACTACAAGATGTGAGTGAAATCTATGTTGTTGAGATGTAGTGCAGGTCCTGGTAGTACTGCTTTGTACATTATCAGAAGCTTTCCAAAGAAACATAAACAGTGTGCCAGCCAACAAATTCAAATAGGCCTATTTCATTTCAGATAGAATTTCTGATGCTGAATTTAATTTCACAGCCTAAATAGAGGCAGCCAGGTCTGGAGTATTTTAGCACTTATAAGAGTATCTTTTTTTTCCCCCCTCTTGCCTGTGCTCTCCTTCAGTGGCAGTGCATCTTCAACTGATTCATCTCTTTCTGCCCGTAATGCACCAAAGCAGAACACAGTGATGGATCACGTAAGAAGTGAATGTGGAGAGTAGAGAAATGAGCTGATAGTTCCATGGTGTCACACTTAGAGACAAGGCCTTATGTGACGTCCTGTAATCATAAGAGCAGGTTGTGTGTTAAGGAGGGAATGCGGTGTGAAGACAGCGATGGATGGGAAAGGTTGCTTCTCTGCAGCCAGTAATTGTAGCATAATGAATATAATTTACAGCCGTAAGAGGCATGTGGCTTACATTAGCGATAACAGCTCTCTAATCTATATTTACGCACATTTATCCACAAGATCACATAATAATATAATATATTATATATTATATATATAATATATTAATATAACACTTCTCAGGTGCTTTTATATATTATAATATTCACAAAGATGCACTATTATGTTATTTAACATAATAGGGAAAAAGAATGAGCAAAGAGGTAAAGAATAACGAGGATGGAGAGAGCAAGAATGAATGAGGAAGACAGTGAGAGAGAGAAGGCCAATGACAGAAAGAGATGGAACAAAACAGCAGAAAGAGAGTAAAGGAGAAAGAGAGTGACAAAAAGGGATGATATGACAGAGAGAAGAAGCACAGTA
Source organism: Trachinotus anak (assembly GCF_046630095.1). Classification (NCBI taxonomy): domain Eukaryota; kingdom Metazoa; phylum Chordata; class Actinopteri; order Carangiformes; family Carangidae; genus Trachinotus; species Trachinotus anak. The sequence goes on along the minus strand of NW_027273885.1, from coordinate 7,404,392 downwards.
CCTCTCCTGAGATTTAATAACAGCATCCTGCCCTCGCCATAGATTCTCCTGCCTATGTCTCGATGAGGCTCCATCTGTCATGGGCTCATTACATCCATCTACTTCTCCCTCACACTCCAACACAAACCAGAGGAGGGGAAGCTGGAAACACTGGTGGAGTCATCGCATTGACTTTAAAATAAGGATGAATGGGTCAAAGTGAAGATCGACTGACTGCTGAGGTGTCAGGGCTCCTGTACTGCTGACATGTACAGAATGAACTCTGATCAGCAGTTAGTTGTTGGCTTCTACCAGTGCATGTTTTGCCTTTGCCCTCCTCTACTCTGGCAGTTGCTGTGGAGATTTCAAATCTTGCACTTCACAGTGAACCCAAGCACAACATCTATTTGGAACATCTTCAGAAACTTTGCAAAATGCGATACGAACAGAAATGTAACTGTCTTGGCACTTGAAAAGCCCTAGATGTGAACTCACACCTGAGCCAAGCAAATTTAAATCAAGCAGACATGCACATTCCTGAGTTGTTTGTAACCATTCTAATAATTTAATAACTTTTTACCTCTGCTAGCCAACCACCTCTGCTAGCCAAATCTCAAAACGCTCATTCCTGCCCTGATTAATGTCTCACTCCAAGCACTGATGCATGCCAACCAAGGTGGAGGGGCTTCGTGATGGGGACTGTCATAATGAGAGGCTTTGAAGCAGAGAGGAAAAACCAACTGAGCAACCAAGATTACTCCAAGTCTATTCTGTTGCAACTCACCAGGGAGTTCCCTGTGGTTTGACTTAAGGAAGGTAAATGATGAGGTTAGTAATCTAGGTGAAGTCATGGTAGCAACTGTTTTTAAGAAGTAAAAGGGTTCAAACAACTCTGTTGTTCTCTATGTTCTTCCTCTATGGATCTTAAGCAAAGCTACATAAAGACAGGCGGATACCAACAGACCACTTTGGGAGGCGGGTGTCTTTTCTGTTTCAAGCTGGGCTCACAGCCGGAGGGGCTCTCCCTTTCTTTAAAATCACTTTTAATGAAAGGAGACAGTTTATCACCCTTGACACATCACCCTTATCATCCCTCTCTTTAAATGCTTCATTAAACCTGCAAAGGGAATTTCATAAACAGGCTTCAGACACTTTGCACCTGCCTTTTGAAATCACAATAATTAATGTGACCTGTTCGCACTGGTGTCAACACTAATTTACAATGAATAATGAAGATTTTACCTGCTGATTGTCAATTAACACACACAGTGACATCCAAAAGCACGTGTGCGTTCATAGGTAGAATACATTCACCTTGAAAGTTTCATGTTTGTGTTAATATGTTGCTGTGATAATGTAACATACCAAATATATTAACTTCATGTTAAAGCATTAATTTGGGTTGATGGTGGCATGAGGAGAAATTTAGCTGTAGTTTCCTTTGTTGCCCAATATTTAAAAAATGAAAGGTGAATTTCATAGCAAGACAGCATTGCACCAGGTATTTCAATAAAGCTTTGTTCTTCTAAGCCCAGTCCGAGGGGATTAACCTAGACCTTACCAGAAATACATTTAACTTGCTCTGCAGTGAATATCTGGGACAAGAAACTGCTTTGAGGGCAATAAACGAGTGACCTGACTTTGATTTGATATGTAGCTTTAGCTTTGCATCTAGCTTTGCTTGCGTTTTCTCTCTCTCTTTTCTCTTTGATGCTTCCCTCTTTCTCTCGCTGTCTGTTTATTGGTCTGATTGGCTGATCTCTCCATCTCCCTCCCTCTGTCTCTTATGCCCCTGCCGCATGCATATACACAAAACTTTGTTGCCAGACTTGGCGGCTCTGGCCCACCAGACTGGAGTGAGGCAGATTTTGATCAAACAGCCATTGTCCCGGTCTCACCTTTAATCTGTATTGATTGGTGAAAAAAGTTGAGTTTTTCAGAGAAAAGATTTCAGATTCTGTCCGTATGACAGGTTGGGTATTTGCTGCAACACACTGAAACACACATACGTGCGCACAGATGCACCTTAGCGACACAGGTTGCCCAGTCAATATGAGGATAAAAAGGAGAGATGGAGAGTGGGGGTGGTGAGATGAAGACAGAAGGTTGAAGAGGGTGGAGGGCAGAACAAGACAGAAGCACTACAAAGAGGAAACAGAGAAAAAAAAGTGTTTTGTTAAGGGGTGAGAGGTGCCAGTGAGGCAAAGAAGGAGAGAAAAGACGAGGTGAGGTGAGGAGAACTGGGTATTGATGGGGATAGCGGGTGGTTTGGCTGTTCTGTCAGTCTTGGCACATCGTTCCTCTCATTACAGTTTCACTCCCTGGCTCAAGCCTGCTCTTTGGTCCTCCCCCACGGCTAGCCCTGGAGCAGGGATCCATCCAGCCCAACCCTCCTGTCAACACAAGCCCAGCTCAGCAGCTCTGGCCCAAGCATCTGTCAGCCCACACAGTCCCCTGTCAGCCATAGACTATTGGCCAGTCCATACTGGCACAGCATAGCGGGGCAGATAGGAGTATAATATAGCACAGCAAAGCATCCATCAACATAGCTCAGGGTAAAACAGCGTAGGACAGCAACCTAGGCATCCATCACTAGCAAGATACTGCGTAAACCCAGCCCTGAAGCGACTGATAAACAATAACACCACTTTGTAAAAAGGTGCACATAACAAAGCTTTTTTGTTTACAAGCATCAGAAAAATATTTGCTAGCATTTACAAGCTTTTTCATGTTTACGGAGAATATGTATTCTACAGAGGATTATGGGCCTCGAAAGGATTCTGCAGAGGATTGCAAACATGGAGATGCTGTTGTGATTATTGTGAGGGCTGCAGCCAGTTAATGGGATGGATTTTCATTACAACTCGTTCAACCGTGGCATGCTATTCCAATCAAATCGAGTTCCCTGCAAGCGACTTGTTGAATGCACCTCAGATCAGGCCAGCCAGAGACAGTCAAGCTATTATTTCTCATTCTGGTCCAGCAGGGCCCCAGTTGTGCCCGAGAAACCCGGCCCTGCACAGACACACCTTGACAGCTACTCTGCTAGTAGGAAGCAAGAGCTACAGGCAGACAACTGCTCTGACAGGTGATAGGAGCTTCTCCACTTCCCAGGCAGTCGCTCATTAGTGAGAACAGGTGCTGGCTACTACTGAGCATGCTCTACACTTTGTACCAAGGGACCTTCTGGAGGGATGACAGACAAGGAGTTGGGCAAGAGGTATCCAGGAAACCCAATTTGTAGCGCAGATCAATGAATAGTTCCTTGGATGTTTATTCCACTCTGTCAACCACTGCTCCAGAGTGCTGATGGAGAGATGAGAGGGGAGAGGTGACCTATGGAGTGGAATGAGGAGCACTGGGATGAGAGGCAAATGACAATAGTAAGAGGAAGGCGAGTGGAGGAGTGGTGAAGAGATGATGGGGGAAGAGATAATGCAAGGGAAGAACTGAACATTCGGAGCAGCAGAGAACAGCTCTGATTGAAGTCGGTTTGCAGTGGCATGTACAGAACCATGTCTTTCAAATTTATTTATCTATTTCTTTGACCCATATGGAGCAGCATACGGTGACCGCCAACTGAAAGGAGGGAATATAGTTAGGAACATTTGAATGATTAATAGTCTAAGTCACCTGTATTTATCCAAGAGCTTGCATGATGCTTTGGAGGAGCCACACTCACAGCATGAGTGCTATTCACAGCGAAAACTGCTTCTCTCACTCAGACAGAGAGCATAATTGGGCACATCCTGCCATGCAACAAATGTTTCCTCTTTTACTTCACCATATTTCCTCCTTCCTTCCTTCATGACCTGCAAACTGACAGGATCTTGACAGCTGTCCCAGGAATGTGGGAAGCACAGTAAGGTGCTTTGATATTACCATCAAAGTCTCTCTGGCAGAGGATATACTGTATACTGTCTTTTCACGAGTTTATTTCTATGTGATCGGGAAGTTCAAATCTAACGCACGTATCACAGAAGCACAATACAATTAAATTACAGTGTAATAATTTGTGTTGCAATCAGTTGTTTAGTAATGAGCATCATTACTACTCAACTGAAATCATTAGTTTAGGTCTCCTTGCAACTCGATTTCTGTACTTATGTTTTTTCTTGCACTATCATCAAGTCAAAACAATTTGTCTTATACTTTGGGTTTATAAGCAAACACCTTCAAACAAATGACATTCCCATCAACCTGAGCTGACGCACTACCCAACAAAGGTTTACGTGCCCAACAAAGGTTTTCAACGCGTGCTGCTGAGTTCATGTTCTTGCTTGTACCATGTTGTTTAGACTGAAGCCAGACCAAAGTTGTCACGGTGGTAATAACAAGAAACTCTGAGAAACATTCCAAAAGTGTCTATGATGTGTTTTATTTAACTTCAAATGCCATAAAATACAACACTTGAAACAACACCTCACGTTAAGCGGCCAACATATGAAATACCTCTCTTGCAGACTCCAGTTGTCAAGCTTCAAGCATGAAAGGCACATTTCCCTCTTACTGCTTCTTAGTGCACAGTGATACTGTATGTATGTACAGTGCAAAGTTGCATAATACCGCTTTGGTGTGCACGGTCACAGATTGCATTTCTGTAATGATCATTACACAAATGAATATTTGGACAGGAGAGATAGGATGCTAAACTAAAATACACACTCTTTTAAATTACCAGCTGTGGAGAAGTTTTTTGTTTGTTTGTTGTTTGTTTTTCCTGTTCTAAATTCCATTACAGTGGCTGCTCATTCCAATTACTCACATTCTACACAAGCTTCATCTTATGTCAAATTAATTTGAAGAACTTAAATGCTTTAACAATTCTGTTTTAATTGCACAATGACTGTAGATGAAAATTCTACAGTCTTTAAACTGTATTTGTAGCAATCACAAAGCATCTGTCAGGGTGTTTCAGAAAAAAATAAAGAAATAACATAAAATAAAATCAGCATTTGCTGTCAACATAGCAGAAGGCAACAGTTTGCCACATCAGTCGTTGTTGTTCAATAATCTCCTTTCACTCTCTAAATAATAAATAGTAATAAAAGTGTCACTGCATATGTGGTGAAAACTGCAGTTTGTCTACTTTCCTAGTGGAGTAGTGTAGCTTTTTTTATGATAAAATAAATAAAAACCTTTAGAATTATTAGATTTTAACAATGGACTGCTTGTTAAAATATGTGTTATGAGTCCTCATATATGAAATGTCGGTACACTACACTTACTTCGTGGTAGAAGATGAGTGGTAATAAGGTCAGAGGAGAAGAAAGCTCAGTGACAACAAGCAAGATGCAACCGTTCAGTCAGCCAGGACAGTTTATCACTTCACTGTTCAACCTGTCACTGCATGTCTATATGTTTAATGCTTAGTATTATCATTTAGAAAAGCACAGGTTTAAAACCTTCACACACACAAAATATGATATCATTTTGTATATTAGATTGCTCTTACAATAACAAAACCAAAACAACTTTGATTTGATCAAATGGAAATTGACATGTTTGATTATGTATAATGTAGTATAAATGTTTGATGTGAACATCTTGCATACAAGAAACTATCTTAGCAACTCTATACAGTATAATTCAGATATTGCGTTATAAATGAGCAGGTGTTGAACGAGGAGACATCAGCACTGCAATGTCACATATAGTACTATATTTACAGTTTATCTCTTGCCCCTGCTCGTTCCAATTCTTTATTCAGGCCACAGTGCACTATATCATTATTGTGTTAAGTAAAATATTGAGATATTTTCACTGAATTTAAAATGATGTTTTTGTATCTCTCAAAGCACTGAGGTGTTGACCAGAATATATAAAAATGAAGTTCTGAAGGTTTTAGCATATACCTTGCAGGAATCGTGCACCGCAGGGGCCCTTCATTCATGGATGATTTAGGGAAGTTAAAGCCATAAAATGATTTATATTATATGAATTTGAATTATATGAGTGCAGCTCCATGTTGCTGCTCCAGATGTTCCCTCTGGATTAGTTGTGGTAAGAATTCTTCATCTAGCTTCTCCCTGATTATAGGAAAACATGTGTGAATTAGTTTTTGGACGCTTTTGCATCGTTTCTGTTAATTGGAGCCCTGAAGATATTTGAAACAGAACTGGATAAACACTGCAGAGGGAAGTAGAAGGTAGATGTCAAAGTGAGTCAATGTGTACAGTAGGTGGGCTCCACACAAAGGGAAGGAGCATCAACAAGGTTTCAAGCTGCGTGTACAAGCCCTCGACAAATCTGACATCCAGCTCCCACTGGGTAACGGGCTGGGGTGACTGCACCAACACTTCTGTGCATCACCCAGGGTCACCTGCCAAAGACAGCCTCACTCCACTGCCTCCCTAATCTACTGTCTTGTAGCCCAACACACTGCAAAGCTGTGTGTGCAGCCAAGGCTCGGGGAGTTGCCGGAATTTGCATGTGAGGCGCATCCACTGTCGACTTGCATTACAACTGATATCCATTCTCATTGATTCCGACGTCTTCTCACATTTACATTTATTCATTAGGCAGACGCTCGGCTCCCTTCCCTCCCGTGCAAGATGTCTTAGCTCAAGCTTACTTGGTGTTATGCTCTGACAGCGTGCAACAAGAGGTAAACAAGAGGATACCGGTGTCCTTTCTCATTCACGGGAATAGGCTCACTGTTAAAGGCGATGTATTTATCAGACACAGGAAAGGAGGCAGATTCAAAGAAAGAGAAGGAGAGAGGGGAATAAAGGGAGATAATGAGAGAATGAGTGGGAGGAAAACAGAGAATGGGAGAGGGAAAGAGATGCTCCTCAAATTTTCTTTCGAGACCTCAGGATACGTGAAGTGCTGAGTCGTCTCATTAAGTTAACTAACTTTGGAATACCTTTGCTGGTCAGCAGTATCAAATATAGCGCTCTGTTGCAATATACCTAGCTTGGCCTATTGTTTCAAGACATGACTGTGTGTATAAACCCTTACCGAAGATGCCTCTTAAAACAATTCCTGCAGCTCACCTACTCTGTGGGATTGCAGTTGCTGTTATTTGGTTACTTCCTATTCCACAAAAACTCCCCATTTGCATTCTCATAGCAAGATTTTACATAATGAAATTAAAGAAGCCAGATGTCCTTTCTTTTTACACCCTTTCACACTTCATCCCCTAATGAGGCACCCAGCCTTCTCTTTCTATTTCCTTCTCCTCACCTCAGCTGTTCTTGTCATGCCCACAGGTGTTATGTTGATGACAAAGTGTCCAAGGTGGCCTGGCTCAATCGATCCAACATCATCTTTGCCGGACAGGACAAGTGGTCCCTGGACCCCAGAGTAGATCTGGTCACTAAAGGACAGCTGGAGTACAGCCTGCGCATACAAAAGGTAATGTTGACCACAGTGGGTAGTGGGTTTTTCTGTATTTCACTCTTAAGTTCCGATTTAACACTTCCCATGTTTTCTGCCAAAATGGGAATTTTTTTACATAAAAATCTGTGCTAGCTTGAGGATTAGTTTGACATTTTGGGAAATGTGATAGTGTGCCCAGTAAATATGAAGCTGGAGCCAGGATGGTTAACTTAGCATAAAGACAAGAAACAGGGGTAAACAGCCATCCTGTCTGTGTCCGAAGGTAAAAAGTAATTCACATTTTAACCGACAGAATTTGAGATCAGTATCGATCTTGGCCCTTAACGCTCAACTAGAAATGTCAAACTATTGCTAAAATGTGAGTCACACCAAAAATACCTCTTTTTTTTTTTGTTTACCTTGGATGGAATAAATCAAACATTCATAACAACATTTGTATAAGCACTGCTATACACCATGGTTAAAAATAAAATAATCTGTGTAGTTCTAATTCTTTTGATAACGATAGGTAACATTTGCTGATATAAAACTTTTAATATTTTCAATTAATGCAAGACAAAAGAGAGAACATTCATATGTTTTCTCAGTTTTTTTGCAAGGAAACATAATTGCAGTCAAGATTATGTTTCCTGTTTTTCTCTCTAATATAGGATGGGCTGGGAAATGCAGGAGACCAGGTATAGGATTAATCTGGAATTATGCTTCTCCAGGGTACATACAGGTGTTGTTCAGATACGCTCACATGTGAAGGGAGCAGTGTCGCATTGGCAAATCACAATTTGAAAGCGCTTAAGTTTTGCTATTGGTACATAGCCAACATAGCATTAACATTAGCATTAACTCTTGTCTCTGTCTCGTCTTTTCTTCTACTGAAGTTAGCATGCTCACAAGCTGGCCTCGGCCCATCTTGTCACATTTCAATAGCAACTCAGTGTGGCCTCCAATCTGCCCTGAAGATGTTGCGGTGTTCAGAGGTTGTATTATAACCTCTTGTCTTGTAAATGCAACAATGGCAGGAGCTTTTGTCAAGCGAAAATTACCTTCTCCCAGAGAAAGCTTACAAATAGCCCCTTTAAAGAAAAAATAGAAGCAATCAGGTGAATGGAAATCAATCTCACCTCTGTGACAATGAAAACAACCCACTACATACATCAAGGATCTAGATTTAATCAACATAAATAGACAGGACACGGACAAGCTGAACAACTATATTAAGTGGCTTGAAGAGCCCTTTGTCCTATGCTCTGCTGGAAGATCACTTGTGGCAGTGCTGTGCTGAAATGTTCACCCAGACCCTGAAAGAAAAGAAGAGAAAACTTCACAACAGGATGTTGGCTAAATCGTGTTGCTTGATGCACATGTGCACACCACCACACCACGAATTTTTGAGCTTTGTGACAAGTGTGCATGGGCTCCTTTGACTCTGGGACTAACGGCTACCCATCCCTGCATAAAGACGTTAATACATAACTCCACAGAAGCATAATTCCATCTTGGTTAGTGAGAGATCACATGTTTTGTGTCATCCCTGATGTCAAAATCATCAATTCACAATGACATCACCATGTTAGTGCTGTTGCAGCTTTGATTTTTACGAGTTGCAAATCCTTATTTTGGTTATGTTTTGGAGAATTATAATCATTAAGATGAAAGTAAGGATGAATACAAGGGAAAATATAAAAAGTAAGCATCATATCTGTAAAAAGGGTAAGAGAATAATCAGCAGGAAAACATGTTGCTCTGCCAGTAGTATTGTGATAAGAATATAAATGTGCAACGTTATTCTATTTTATTGTGTGCAGGTGGACGTGTATGATGAGGGGTCATACACCTGCTCCATACAGACTAAGCAGCAGCCCAAGACTTCACAGGTCTACCTCATTGTACAAGGTAAGCTGTACCCATATCAACACCTGCAGTGAAGGGAAACATATTATTCACCACTCACCCATGCCAGCTGGAAGGATATGAACTTGAAAATTGGGTGAATGAACCACATTATATGCTAAGCAGAAGCTCCCTGCCACTTGTCAGCCACAAATTCCCCTTATTACATTTTTTTTCACATTTTAAATTATATTTCAGATGTCTCAAGAATGAAAGACGTCATTGTCCAACAGCACATAAGCAGGAGACATTGTTGTCACCACTCTCTATTATTAAACCTGTAAATGTGTCCCTCAAAGGCGTCTGCAATTAAAATGCAGTATATGAATATGTATTGTCAGAGAAAAATAAGTTATATGTCACAAATACCCCCGTGCCCCCCCCCCCCCCCCCCCCCCCCCCCCCACCACCCCCACAGCAACAGATTTTCATGTTCAAGTTCAAATGAATCTTAAGTGCATTTGAAAAGCCTTCAGCAGCAGTTTTCCATTTCAAAGAATAGGAAGTTATTGCTCCTGCATGGAGAAAGCAGAATAGTTGAGAGCGAGAGATAATCACAAGGAAAACAAGGGAGAAAAGTTGCTGCAGGAGTTGATCCAAACCCTGGAGGGTGGAAATTTTGTTTTGCTCAACAACATCCTCAAATTGTTGTACCTGAGAGGGCTGAAGATGAGGTCTACACATAGATGCACAGTCATGTTCAGTTTTAAGAATGAAGCACTTATCTCACTACAACATGTCTTACCACAATTATGAGAACGATACACATTTACATTATGGTATAACCAAGCAGCTACATTATCAAATCAAATCAATGACTGGATGTGCTGAAACAAAGATAAAACAGAAATGATTGTTCCTGGTGCCAGAGAACAATTAAAAGTATCGCTAGAGACCACAAACCAAGACAGAAATGGACAATGATTCAAATTTTATTATCCACATTAAGGCAGAAACAAAATCAACTTGCAATCCCCTTAAAATAGAACAAAAATTAAAGTTGTATCTCAGCAAGATTTAGAAAAACGTGCTTACCTTTAGTAGGCTCGACAGCAGGTTTGTTTAAAGAGTTGTATTCATCATGCTGTTTTTTCTCAAACCAGGAAAGTAAAACACATCCCTCCAGTTCTCACACATTTGCACTGGTTTCCTGCTTGTTGAAATATTGATTTTAAAATACTTCTGTTGGTCTACAGAGCAGTGAATGGTTTAGGGCTAAAATACATTGCTGATCTGCTGCTGCTCTGTTATGAACCCTCCAGACCTCTCAGGTCATCCTGGACAGGCCTGCTCATTATCCCCAGAGTCAAAACCGAACATGAAGAAGTAATCAGTTTTTTTAGGCACCACATGTCTGGAACAAACTGCCAGAAAACTTGAAAACAGCCCTCAATTCCTCTAAATCAAGGCATAATACACAAGCTTTGTGCCAGTTTGCCTCTTCTCCAATTATTCATTCTCAGCTCATTTTAATGTTCTGTTTTATTGCATCCTTTTTAAAAACCTGTTTGTATGCGTCATTTATATTGCCCTTTCTTTTATCTTGTCTGCTTTTCCTTTTTATATCTGATATAAAACACTTTTCAATTGCCTTGCCAAAAGCACTAAACAGACAGATATAGCTTACCTTGCCTGATTGCTACAGACAAGACTGAATTACACAATGATTTGATTGATTTTTTAGTCGGGTAGTGAAAGACAGCACATTAATATTTTCAAAGTGCATGTTAGTTGTTAGTTTACTGTCATAAACAACTTGGAAAAGCGGCAAATGTTCACATTTGAGAAGCTGGTGCCAGGAAATTTTTGCAGAATAAATGGCTCAAACGATTACTCAACTATCAAAAATGTTTCAACATGATCTTCTGTCAATCATCTGTTATAATAATAATCGTTTCAGCAGTTTGCAGTATTAGTTGGTCAAAAGAGACGCTGGCAGATGGATATTTTCCCTGGACATAATATGCCCTTGAAATTTTGTAACATGTCATTTCTCCGTGCCCCAGTCTTTCCTGTCTCTTACCAATACACTAGAAAGTGCCCAAGAAATAATCTTGGCAAAAGCAGCCTCATTAACACCATATTTTGATCTTCTCACTTCTCAACTAGAGTATTGTCAATTTTTTTCAACTGTCAGAATAAATGGCTATTTTAGTTCTTCAAACCGCTGAAATGTTTGTGAATTGCTAGCAGCCAAGTCTCTCTAGTCTCATTTTCCAAAGCCACAGTTAGTTGACAGAAATTGCTCATAACCTGTCAAAAACCGGGAGCCTGGCATTCGGGAATGCAGTTCCTGAGTGCTGAAAATGGAATCTCCTGTAGTTTGTTTGTTTATTTGTTTGTGTGTTGCTTTCAGCTATGACTGCTTCAGCTGTCATCTGTCCGTTATCCAGAGAAAACACACTGATGTACGACACAGAGTGCTGTATCTGTACTGTGACAAATCTAATGTTGCAGCTCGATACATTTCACAATACTTGACTGTTTGATCAATCATGCTTTTATTTTAGCTGCGCTCTCCATTTAAACCTACTGACTGTATGACGTGAAGCTCGACCCCTGATAAATACTACAGGCTGTCAGCGGAGGAAGTGCGGCACAATGTAATAGCCCTATAGAGAGCTTGTCATACAGCTATGAACTGAAGATATCATCCATTAATAGCATTTATAAAGGTCAATATATGAATTGATGCTCCTCTTCTGAGAGCCATGGCAGCATATTGCCTCTCCTTCCCAGAATCCATTGTGTCCGATTATTTAGCGCTTGATCATCGGAATGTCCCGCGCCGACTTCCTGAGTTTCTGTCGTCGGCCTCATTTATCACAGCTAATGTGACAGTTATAGCCAAACATTGATTCTGTTGCTTTCTTTCCCTGCTATTTTGTCCTCCGCTCTGCCTCTCAAAATCCCATTCAATTTTGCTGCCATTGTTACTCTCATCTGTTGTATTTCCCCGCTACGTGGGTGTAATCTTCTTTTTGAGGTTCAGTTCAGCATCTTTCATCTAAATTGCGGTGCAGTGCCGAAGGCGTAGGTTGCCGGCAATTACTGTGAATGTGTTACAGTGAACAAATACTGTAACGATTTCATTTACTTAAAATGGTCAAATATTAAACACAGATACAGGAATACTGATTAAATAACAAGAGTACATAAGTGAAATTATACTTCATTGACCATCCACCACATATTCAACTTCAGCTTCTACTTTCGTTGCGTTTTATCAACTCAGTTTCTACTCTGCAAGTAGGTTTGAGTCTTTTACCAAGGGAAGATAAGAATGTGTCTTGGTGTGTGGCTCCACTATACCATCACACGCAAGCAACCTAAACCAACCCCCACAAAACCCAATCAGCTCTGTGGGATAATAATTCACCCTGCCTTCATCTCTTAATGGGTATGAAAATGTTCTAAGCATCAAACATTGCCCCTGGTTACAGACCCAAGAGTGGGTTCACATAACCAAAGCTGACAATTTTCTGCTAGCAGGGACAGGGACGTAATTGGAAAACAAATGATCAGACAAAGTAAATTTGCAGTGGATGAAAAACTGGTGGACTTGCAGGGCTCAGACAAGTGGTACCAAGCAGCAGGGTCACTGCACATGACAAGAATCCCAATGTTATGGCTGTCTTTCCACCCCAATGCAATTCGATTTTTATGAAACAGACGTATAAGTTTAGCCAATGGGCAAACCTACGCCAATGTTGTGACAATTTCAAGGTTTGACTTTGATGTTCGTCAAGTCTATTAACTAGTCAAGAGATATCTATGGGTGTGGGAATGTAAGGATGAGTGTGTATGTGCATACACAAGTACCTACATAGGTACCAGTTTTTTTAAATTGTTTTAATGGTGCTTAAGGTAGAACTTTACATGCCAGATGATTTGTCGTTGTTGTAGCCTGGCAAGATGGATTCTCACTTGAAAGAAGTCCAGCTGCCTCGCAAGGTTACCTTAAGTGCAGACCATTGTTTGATTTATGGTCACGGTTGAAAACCATGGGAAGAAAGTTATTCTTTTGCTCAGTTTTGTAATTTTTCAATCAGTAAATCTCCCCATTTCACATCGCATATGAAGCAGTGTTATTGAATAATACACTTAAATCACTGAAATTATAACTGTGCTGCATTGACGAGATTTTTGGAGTTTGCTTAAAATTCAATTTAAATATTCCACCTTTTGATCAACCAGGAAGAAGTATACACTGTAGACACTGTGCCTGACAGTACTCCCAACGAGGGGGAACAAGCTGTGCTTTCATGCTGATATCCATGGTGTTAAATCCTGTCTGTAGCCTATATACACTGCTTGTCTGCCTGACATTAATGATACAGCTCCATGGCAAGACTACATGCCATACATATAGTGTTGTACGAATGAGCGAAAGCAGCGGTTCCAAACCTTTTCCAACTTAACTTCCCACATCAAACCCCATAACAATACTGAGGCCAATAATCCCTTCTCAGGGCACTTTTAATTTTAATGATAATGATCAAACATTCAGGACTGAACTGAAAGCAGGGGAAGCTCAGTTTTTTTTTTTTTTTTGTATTTTTTTGTTTGATGGGGGAAAGATCACTTGTCTCTTGATTCTCTTTCCTTTTGATTCTTCCCATTGCTATCCGGCTATCCATTTTGATACTCCATGGTTTTTGCTGTGGATGTAATCTGTAATTAGACCAAGATAGCAGATAAGTATACAATGTGGTCCAGCAGCAAAGTGGTCCAGCTGGCGAAAACATAAAAAAAAGAAACAATGAAAGGAGTTTTAAACATCTTTAATGTTTCATTCATCATTTATTTTAAAAAAATATTTACCAACATAATTTATATGTATTATTATTATTATTATATATATATTTTTTACTTTAAAATATATAATTAAATCTTTTTTACCAAAATTGTACTGTTTTTGCAAATCATATGTGGGCCTCTTGCAATACTTTCGCGGCCCGGCCCACAGGTTGGGAACCACTGAGCTAAAGCTTCTTGATCTTCATATGCATAGGAATACTGTTACTTCCATTCAGTGATCTGGAATAATTATGGATAAAATTTAACTTTTTCTTCCTTTTTTTAAACATTATTTTGTCAGGCCAGTCACTTAAGGAACACACTCTCACTTACACGCATGGCCTACCAATTGCTCAGTGTTACACATAACACCCAGTAATTGCTACCACATGCGGTATGTATAACCAACACTATTAAACAACAAACATCATTACGCTGAACAGGGAGCAGTGAACCAAGATGGGAGCAAAAGAGTGACAAAAAGCAGAAAACAACACAGGATATGCAGGTGATGAAACAGTATCAATCATTTTAGTGATGAGAGAATCTGCACAAATAGCAAACTGTTGCCTAAGTTGAATGTTTTATCATCTTTGCAATCAGTGGGTCCAATATAGATGCATCAAGAAATATGACAATGTAATAAGGTCTGCCATGTCTGTGATAGGTGAATAATATACTCTATTCTGGTGAAGACAAAGGTCCTCTGATAAAAGATAGTACCTGGTGAATCAAACTCTCTTCATGCAATTTAATTTTCATGTTCCAGAGCCTAGGCAATTTCTGCCTTCCTTTGTCAGGAGGATAATTTGATTGGAAAAAGATGGGAACTAATTTGGCCACAGATTTCTGGCTGTCAGAACATCATTGTTTATCATTTTTGTGCTCTCTGCCTAATATCCAACTATTAAGTATTCTTCAGGCCTACTTTGTTAGGACATCTAAAATTACTGGCCATCCCTCGAACCTGATCTAAGGCCCGAGGTGACTGATCCTTTCAAGCTGGGCACCCAAATTAAGGAATGTTCTCCCCCGTTCTTTGCAATCTATGGACTCCTGTGACATCTTTTTGAAGCAGCTAAAAATATTTTTATTCAGATATGCCTTTGGTCAGTCTGTCTGAATACCTCCTCCTTTGTATTTTAGTGCTCTGTTTTTGTCAAATTGCTTTTCATTGTCTTATTTCTTGAATTTTTGTACTTTGTTTTTATGATGTAAAGCACATTGTATTTTTTTATCTTTGAAAGGTGCTACAGTATATGAATAAACTTTACTTACTCACTTACTTACTTATAAATGTCACTCTAGGAACAGCAGTATCAGTCTGTAGACTGAAATATCTCAACAACTATTGACTAGTACACCCTTGCAGAGTCACTAGCATGGCTGTAGACTCTTAGCCTTGTTTAAATCCACCTACCAGATTATTTTGTGAAATTAGGGTAGGAGTGCCCTTTATCAAATTTAATGAGGAGTCACACTAAAATATAAAATATGCTGGGGAGGGCTTTGCTTTAAAAAAAAAAAAAAAAACATGAAACATAAGCCTAAATATAGCCGCAATCCCCATACCAATAATTTTTGTACATTAATTTATATAACCACATCCACAGCAGCAGTGTTTCAGCAAATTCAGCAAATCCCAATATGCTATGCAAATGTGTTTCATAAAATGCAGAGGCTGGGGAGTGATTCATTCATCTCATGAGGTCCTTTTATAATACTCATCCCACAGGAGTGGAACTTTTAGTTCATTTAGCCCTTACTATAACGGACAATCTGCCTGCAGACTGCTGACTCCAATCAGAAATGTAGCAGCTTGTTGAACTCTGATTTCCACCAGTGTATCCAACATTCAGAATTCATTTGATGTGAGAATTACATGAGTTAAAAATAATAGTAGCCACAGCTAGTGAGTGATTCAGCTTTCATTGTGTAGAGCCTCAAATCACTGGCCTAATCACGAGCCACAAGTAAACCAGAAGTCATTCTATCGAATGGTGAATCCCAGGCTGAATGAGTGATAGCAGCTGGATAGATTTTGTCATGCATTGTCCTGCTGCTAGTGATTAGACAATAAATGTGTGTATGTCTGTCAGTATGCCTGCATGTCTCTCTGTAAGTGTACTAATCTGTGCAGCCATGAACAAGAGTTGGTTAGCAGATTCCATGAGTTCCTTGAAGCCTGCCAGTACTATTGATCTCACGACGGTCTTCCATTGTAATAGGCTGCTTTCTCTGTTTTGTTTTGTTTTGTTTTTTTTTTTTTGGTTTTTTTTTTAACCTACTTCCTTTTCACTCCAGTGATGACAGTGCTTGATCAGCAAATTCAAATCAGTATTGATCTGACACTGCCACTTTTGAATTAAAGTCAGCTCTTTGATATGCATTGATCTTTATCAAATGATTTAAGTAGCCTTGTTAATTCAGAAACTGCAATTCATCTGATCTCAACCTGTCAAACAATGCCCCTGTTAAACTTTCTCCTGACATAGTTTCACAAAGAAAAAAGAAAAAAATCATATTCACTGGATTGTATATTCTTGCAAACTTTTTGGTACAACATCATAAGTCTTGGGTTTACGACCAGAACCAGTCTGTCTCGGCAATCCAAATTAGCTCTTAAATCTACAAGTTATTTCCCGAACCTTCCCTGCGAGCAGCTTTCCCTCCAAGACAGATGGCATTATCCATTCATAAATGTCGCAGAAACAGAATGATTATAAAGTAGCAGATGAAGTGAACACTCCCGTAACCAGCTGTTCCCTGATGGCTCTGACCCCATTTCAATATGTTGTGTCCATTGAGAAGTGATACATCTTAATGTACTGCAGACACATGCTGTGGACCCTGGAGAATTGACAGAATTAAAGCAACAATGGGATGTTATGTATGTTGTTTTTGGTCATGGCACAAAATCAGACAAAAACACTCACAGCCTGGTACAGTGTCACACTTGTGTTGACTCTGGCTGTAAACAAAGAACTCATAGAAAACCTTTTTTTTTTTTTTTTTTCCAAATTAAAACACATTCCCTTCCAGCATGTTGATTGTTTTAACCTTTTATTTTATGTCTGGAAAGTGCTCTTTTCCTTGTTTTTAACAGGAGCTCTAACCTTAATATTGACTAACTCAGCCACAGGATACAACCTTTATCCTTACTTGGCATCAATGAATTTCAAATGAAAAGATAGGAACCATTAAATGCCTCCTCGTCCACACTTATCCACCTTTTCTTCCTTTCATTTCTTCTATTCTTGTATCACAGTGCTGTGGTATTTGAGGTGCTAATCTGCAAAATTCTTTAAAGACGGCCGTGCCACTCTAAAGAGCACCTTAGCAGGAGGAGACAGGTGTGCATGCATGCACATATTATGTGTGTGTGTGTGTGTGTGTGTGTGTGTGTGTGTGTGTGTGGGTGTTTGTACATATCTTCTACTCTACAGTCCGTGCGAGGAAGAGGATTGACCTTTTAACAATTATCATGGGACAATCAGAACCTTTCAATTGTGCCTGTGAAGCCAGCAATCCACTATCCTCTCCATCTCAACTCCTCCTTCCTCTTTTTTTCTCCCCCTGCACAACCCTCACACTTGTACTTTATGGACCACCCCTTATCTCTGCTATTGCTGAGGTGTTCTATTACCTCCTCTCACACCACCCGCGGGCTTATACGGACAAGAGTGGAGATAGAAAGAGTGGATTAGGCAGACAAAGTGAAAGCGATGTGGCGAGTAAATTCAGATTAGGTATGGCTATCATTAATTGAAGATATCAGCAGTCTCTCCGGATCTTATGCTGCAGCACAACAATCATGGCCACATGCATTATTGTTTGTGATGCAACCATCCAACATTGTTTAGTTTTAGTGTTGCATGCAATGCGCCACCTCTGAGGCCACCTGCACAGTAATTTAAAATATAGCCACACCAGTAATGTGAAGACAGTGTTGATTAAGGGTGTTTATGTATGTTCTACTTTCAGTAAATGGGTGGCTGTAAGCAGGACTTTGGGTAAAGGAGTAGATAGAGGGCTGGGTTACACACATTCAGCAACCTGTACTGGTTAATCTTTATTCCTTTAATGTCGGTGACTTGGCTCCTTCGGGACAGCAGAACAACCTATAAACACAACACTGACATATTATTGTAAATTTGACTTTTCTCAGTTGTGTTTGTAATAGTAAGTTCCCTTATTGTTTTTGTAACTCTAATATTAGTAATATTGTGATTTGTTGTGATGTTTTTGGAAAATGTTTACCTTTTTGAAATATGTTCATCTTTTGAAAAAATGTCAAAATTCTACACTCAGTGTGTATTTATTGCACCTGTGTAATTCTGCTGAGCGAGCCTGAGGAAGCCGGAGGCGAAATGCTTTGTTCACTCTCAGTTAAAAACACAGTGAAGTCATCTCAGTGTGCAGCGGTCAGCTTTGATTTTCACTGACATATTATTATTTTATGAAGCTGTTAAGGCCTAATATGTTTGCATACAGTTGCGTATTTTACACATAGAGAAGACAGGACAGAGCGTTAGCCTTCATCTGGAGAAGTGTCTCTGGCCACCTGATAAAAGTCCAATATTCACTCTCCTTGTATGTCTATTTTTGGTTGCTACTAACTCCTGGCGAACATTTCTTGCTCTTTGTATGCAAAATGATCAACTATGTTCATCAGCTTGGTCTGCTATTTGGTGCTGGACAGGCAGTATGGTTCTGAAAACAGCCTCTTGCTGCAGTTTTGGGAATGGTGGGACTGAACCAAAAATGTTACAGGCCTTAAATAATAATAAAATAATGAAGCTGAAGACTTTAAAACTCCCTGTTTGAGTTGAGAGGGACTACGCGGTCGGGTGATAATTCTCTCCAAGAGCAACCCTCCTTGTGTTCCACAAAGTCATTTGATCCACTGTTAATATAAAAATATTGATTAGTGCAGCTTTGAATGCATTTCTACACAGTTGACAGAGTTGACACAGTTCACCCATGTATGAAAACACTCAAGGTGCTTTTCTTTTTAGCCTGTAAACATTCAGGATATTAAGCGGAAATCGAAGTCCGGGGTTCAAGCAGTTGAAAAGCCCTCAGTAAACCCCGCAGAAGCACTGGCTTGTGTGAAGACCGGCATTAAGCAACACTATGCCTCATTGTGTCTGCCATGAGCATTATGGCCTACCGGCAACTAGACACACATTCATATAGACTAGCCCTCCAGGGACAAGATTACATGTAGCCACCATATTACCCATTATTCCATGCAGCTACCCAGTTGTATGAAGTAGAGGAATAAGAGACACAGAGAGAGAGAGAGAGTGGGAGAAAGCAGCCACACACATTTTCCATTGCCTTTGAACCTTCATAATGAAACTGACTCTGTGAAGTTTTAATGAAAGCAACAATTTACCATTCCCTTTTTCTCCGTGGGCTGCTGAGCTTATGTTACTTAGACTGAATCTATAAAAAAAAAAAAAATGAAAAATTTAAAATAAAAAGTGCAGCCTCCTTTAATCTTCTTTATGCCGGCTGTGAGAGGTGCTCTCATGCATTTAAATGGGGCCATCCCATGAACACACATGACAGCGCGGGCATTGGCAGGGGCTGCAGGTGAGCCGTCGGGGCCATATTTCAACGACTAACAAGGCGAGCCAGTGGCCATCGGTTCCGGTCAGCATCTCCCCGGGTCTTATCTCTGATATAAAGGGCTACTATTTCTTTCTCAATGGCCTCTGCTCCCCTCATGCACACCCATTACTTGTATAGAACCTGCCAGCACCTTTTCCCTCCATCTTTTTCCATCCTGTATGTGACCTGGGCCTGTCAGATAGATGGACAGCCCTGGTGCTTTTCGGGCTTGTGAATGCCTCTGAAACTGAGATTGAGTGTTACAGTTAAACCTGACCTCACCTGCTCTCTCTGAAGGGAAAAGATGAGGTTAGGTGTGTGTAGAGGTTGTGTTTACCCCTGCAATGCACGGCCCTGTGTAGGTAAATATATGGGCTTGTAACTGCCTTTTAATAATGTCGGCCTATATACGTTGTCACTGTGTGCTTTTTAACATTTTACCCAGCCGTGCCTTAATAGAACGCTGTCACCTTTTCTGAAATGTCTGTGCCCTACATTACTCGGGGTCACCTGCTATGTGTGTGTGTGTTGTGTGTATGTATTTTTTGTGTGAACTTTCTGCTACTCAGCCCCACTGCTGTTGAGGTCAAATCCTACCGCTAGGCCTCGATCCCACTTTTATCACCATGGACTGGATAAGAGCAGAGAGGCAAACATGGTTGCTGCTACTCAGAGACATGACAACAGTATTGAAAAGAGGATGGAAAATATCAGCAGAAATTACTTATTTCAAACTGGTGAGACCATGAGATGACCGTAGTGGTCAGTGAATTACCTCAACATATTATGATCGATTCAGGCCCACGCAGGGGAGAAAACAGCATGAGGAAGACCTGTCTTTATTTTGTGTGCGCATAGTACGTGTCAGCGGCACAAGCCTGCACTTCGGATGCACACTGACGGATATCTGATTTCAGAGGCTTCCTGATGGCTCAGTTGTACCAGGCTCAACCCTGCTCAGACCCATGTGGACTCTAACTTCCCTACCTTTCTTTCACTTCTTTCTACTGCCAGCAGTTAGAAAAAGAAGTTCAGGTCTTCTTACAACAGGAGCATGAACCCTGCGGTCTCCTTTTAGCCATGCCAGCAACCTAGCTTGAGGAATGGCAATGTTGGCTGGTTGGTGTTTGATCTGGACTCAAATATCTCGAAAACTAGCAGATGGACTGCCGTGAAATTTTGTACAGACATTCATGATTCCAACAGGACAAATCCTAGTGACTTTGGTGATGACTTTTGCTGTAGTATGGAGGGGTGCTTAAATTCAACATGCTGGAAATCTCTCACATACTGACATACAGTATTATGGCCTTTGTGATTTGTGGTTTCTACAGTCTACTGGACTACCATGCAGTTTGTGTCCCCCTCAAATTAGAAATTGTAACAAGTTTGTTGATTCCTCAGCTTTTCATCTGGCGCCATCTTCACTCATCTGTCTACTGCCAAAAAGCTGAATAACTAATGACATTCATATCAGCCTCAGCTGCACTATGGGTTTAGCGCTAATTAGCAAATGATAGCATGCTAACATACGGCATGCCATCATTTGCTAATTAGCACACTAAGACGTAGAACATAGCAAATATTACCTGCTAAAGCTGTTATCATTTTTAATGACCTTGTTGGCATCCTGATGTTAGCATTTTGTTCAACGCACCACAGTACCATACATCCCATAGACTGTATATAGTGGGCTACAGGATAGAGCTACTCTCAAAGACTCTCAGTCTTGTTTGATGTTAAGTCTGAGGTGGAAAAGATATGCAGCAGAGAATTCTAAAGCCATCGTTCACATTTCAAAGAGAATCAAAATTCATCTGTCATGTGCTTTTCCTGGATTACATACTCGTACACATCCTCTTTTTTTTCCTAGTGATTGTACTTGGCTGCTCCTTCTGCCAGTGCCCACTGCCCCACCAGATGTCTGGCATGTTATTTAGTTGGACCATATGGTAGGCTAGCCTGCACTGATGCAATGCTTCACATACCAAGTCTGCCTTGTGGCAGGAGAGTCCTAAAGACTTCTTCTGCTGGGTCTTGTCAGATGTCTTTTTGATGAAGGACTGCTTTTAAGAAATGCTCGGGTAGAAGGTCTGGTCTATGGCTTTGTGGGAAGTGGTGTGAAACCATGTCAGAAATATTGTTTGTCTGACAGTATTTTGTATTAAATAAGAAAAGTATGACATCAAACTAGATTTAAGGTTACTTTCCATAAAGTGACTTAAACAGTCTTTCAAAACTGTCTCGATATTGTTTTGTTTAAACTTATTTCATAGTCAGTTTTCTTTAGAAGAACATACATGCACTGTAATCAAAACAGGGGCCCCCGGAGAAACTGAAAATACATCTCACTAATGAGAAAAAAATGTCTCATCACTTATGGAGAGAAAATATTTATGACTCATCATAACAAAATGCTGCTCTCTAACGCATAGGCCTCTTACAGCCACAGTGGCTGAGTGTTGTCAAGTATGTTCCTCTTCCCAGCACTTTGATGATGGGAAATATATTTCCCTGGGAAGGTCTTTGAGAGCTGGCACTGGTCGGCTTCTGCAGTGGCCACTGTGGTAAATAACATATGGGCTTGTTATCTCTCCGCAGACCTAGAAAACTCTCTCTCAACAACAGCCACTTGCTCATTAGACTGCAGCGCAAGGCAAAGCACAGAAACAAAATTTAGGAAAGAAAAAACAAGAGGAAAGGAGACAGAACGAGTGACAGTGATGAGGCAAGAGTTGGGGAGACAGAATGGCAGCAGGCAAAGAGAATACAGGAAATGCAAGGCAGGACGGGAGGGAGGGAGAGAGAGACTCATGACGGAGGTTGTTCATATGTACCATATGTACAACAAAACAAATATCTGCATAAGGACGAAGTTCAAAGGCAGCGAGAGTAACACCCACAGGGACACAGGAGACAAAGTGTGATGGTGAACACACACGTCATCATCCCAACAGCAGCAGCAGCTGTGAGCACAGTCAGAGGCTCTATGTGTGTGAGTGAGTGTGTGTGTGTTTGTGTGTGTGTGTGTGTGAGTGTGTGTGTGTGTGTGTGTGTCTGTGAAGCTCTGTGGGGTGGGCTTCAGCTGAGTGTGTCAGGTGCTTCCCACTCTACCAGCTGTTTCTTCACAGCTCTTCACACAGTGAGAACCAACACGCTGGTTGAGAGTCTACAGATCTGGAACCCCGTCAACCTAACACAATGGCAACACTTCGTTTTCACATTTCCAAGCCAACAACACACACTGCAAGTTGTTCAAACTCTGTCTTTGCTCTAGTTTTTTCCAGTCTTGAGTCCTGCACCGGGTCAGGAAACACCGGTACCCAAAAGGTAACCCCACAAATTTACGTGCAACAAGTAAAAAATATGTTTAGATTAATTCACAGGTACAAAATGACTTAGATGTCTGCAGGCAGCAAGGCACAGTTTTTCTAAACACCTAAACAGCGTAATTTTTTATCAAGCCTAATTAGCCGCCATGATTTCCTGCGATATAACCTTTCACAGCTCAATTCTTCATCATTCCAGAATGCATCCGGCTGATTGCAGTGAGGAGTCACTCTGCACATCTGGACACATGATTACTGCAAAATCAGTTGTCTTTCTGTCACTTTTTATCACAAGAACAAGTGCGAGCCAACTGAGTGAGTGTTCTGTGCCTCTGAAAGGGACGGTAATCATTCAAAACAGCAGATAACCTCAGACCAGCCATCATGCCAGCCCTGCGAAAATAGAATCTAGATTAGTTTTGAAGTGACTTACTGTGGTGTGCAGTTTGGGTTGTGGGACTTATATCAATGGGTTGCGTACGGATTTGATTCAGAGTTAATTGAGGGTATTTGGTCGGTTCTGGTACTGAGCTTTGTGGGTGCAGGTTTGCAAAATTTGAGCAAGACTCTTCAAGGCTCTTTTCAGTTGCCATAGTAGCTGTTGCTCCTGGATTTTCATGAACTATGCCATGATTTTCATTCATTAATCGAGTGATCATCATTTTTCTCTTGTAGTATCTGAAGTTCTATATGTTATGTGAATTTATGGGTTTGGTATGTTTAGCTAGGGATCCCCTAGTCAAAAAGATTTAAGGGCCTTAGCCAGAAGGCTCTAGGTCAAAAGGTCTAGGTGTCATTGGGAGATTGATGACTCCCTCATCTTATGTAATGAAGCCCTTTTTCTGTATTTATAGGAACCGTATGTTTTACCTTAGGTTCACGAAAACCACCAATCTATATAGACAGGGAGTTAGAGCTGTTATCAGAGGCGATTCACATTGGCTCCGACTCCTCTCTCAGGCAACCCATGGTGCTTGATTTGATGCTGGACTTCTTTGTAATAAACCTCTTTATAGACAAGTAAGACGGTGTCAGCGGAGTTTTCTTCATCATCATCACATCATCACTGTTTAATAAACAACACTCTCAATCAATGACTCATGCAGAATTTAAAAATGAGAAAATAGCCCAGGATTGTATCTTTAAAGTCCTTTTTTTCTGCCCAACTAAAACCTAAAGGTATTCAATTTACTGTTATATTGTAACTTTTGGCAATCTTGAAACAGGGAAAATGTTGCATTTTTTGATGATTAACTGATTAAATGTCTAATCCTATCAGTGCTGCATGCATTAATGCTGTAACTTGAGGGTTTATTATTTCAGTTAGATAATGTATATCTATATGAGATGAATGAAAGAATTATACATGGTTATAAACTGTATATGTTTCAGTTCGGACATACACTAGGAAAACCACAATTCAGACTATACCTCTCTCTGTCAGGCTTCATAAAAAGTTGGAGTGCAAACCTGGTCCAATTCTGTTTAAACAATTTTTGCTTCGTTCTGTGTACTTTTAACATGTTGAGGTGCTATTTACCACCAAGCACTTTGCCCTCAGCGCTCGGGCTCGTTGAGGAAAGAAAAGAAGTAGCTCATGAAATTCCCAGTGACAGCTGGGACCGGGTGATGTGTTGTGACTGTACTGTAGTGTACTGCTCACACAGGCACTAAACCGTTAAAGTACTTACTGTGTTGTGTGGATCGTGAGTTTCTGTAAGCTGGTTATTGCTTATCACTTTATGGACGGATGCAGGTACATCCAAACCATGGATGGCTGGATCCTTATCCATTTAAGTCCTATTTAGCACATTAGATGAAGACTGGAGGCTGAACTCTAAATCGCTTGAGTACATATAATATAATATGACAGCGTATACATGTCAATGGTTGAAAGACACTCCCAGGAGAGAATAATTGTCACAAATCTGGGTACACAAGCTGGGTGGAGCATTATCTATTCAAGATCATGGTTGTAAGAACTGTTTAAAATACTTGAATAAATTGAATAAATTGAGATGCTGAGCAAGAGTAGAGCGAATATCTTCATTGAGAAAATAACTGAAAAAAAAAGAGATCCACTTAAATCCAAGGAAATGTTTAGTTATTATTGGGAGCTCTTCTCCACACATGTTGAAATGTACGCTTGCATGCAAATTTTAGCTGAACTCGTGATCAGCAACTGAAAGACTCTCAGGGTTAGACTAGCAACAAAATTGAGTTATTTAATCTGAACTAATTGGAGTGTACTAATTTGACGTTGTCTTACAGTCAGATAATATGCTGCGGCTCGTGTTGTGTGTCTCAGTGGGCATCAGCCAAGGCACCTGTACTTTTATGTGTGTATGTGCATTTGGGTAAGCAAATTTCCTCACATACAGATTATGTTGTTATGTGTCAGATTGATCCCATTGCTCCTTTGTCATTAGCATGAGAGTGCTGAGAGTCCATCAGCGAGGCTGGAGAAGGGAATAAATGAAGAACCTTTGGACCCACTCTCAGGTTAAAAGTTAATGGCATCTAAGCAAGGAGTCTGGAGGCCTCTAGTCTGGGTAGGGGTCTGAATTGTTAATGGTTGCATGTGCACGCAACACACTTAAATATCAATGAACCCACACAGATATACACAGTCACCCTCTCCCTTTTTATGGGGTTGACTTTACTCTGCTGAATTATCCCAAATGGGGGCAAAACAGGTAATATTGATCAAATAGTGCTGATTGCTGGTTTGATGTCCACTGAACATCTCTGAGGAATTAGACTGAATGTCACAGAAAGCCAAGCCGTAATTTGATGGACCCCTTTTAATGTCTGAGTGAACAATGAGAAAGTATGTTGTTGCTTCGAACTACAAGTTTCACTTTGACTATGTATCAATCAACAAGATACTGTCTAAGTGTGAGTGTGTTGTAATAAAGAAAATCAGTACTTCTTCTCGTATACATGGACAACTCATTTTTATGGAAAAGATCAGCTCTTGAATGTTCATTAGTTCAATTAAACTACCACAGCTCATATAGATTTAAAACCCTTCGTCTTTATTCATTCAGTCAGTCTGAAAGCTTTATTTCTGAATTTCAATTAGTTCAAGTCCTCAAGTCATTATTGTTGTTGTTGCTGTTTTGGACCCATATATATATATATATATATATATATATATATATATATATATATATACACAATATACACAATTTTGGCTTATTTTGTTTTTCTCAGTGGAATGGCAATGAGGAGAAAAATGACTTGCAGGAAATAGATTTGGAATTAGAAAGAGGAGGAGATGGTGGTTTCACACTGGGAGGAAAATGGGAAGTGTTGGGGCATAAAAGGCATCTAAACTGAGCTGCATACGTATATGGTTGTGGGAGGGTTCGTGATCTCCAATAACCCTCGTCTGGACAAAGTGACATCATGAGGAATGGTATTTGGAAGAGGAAGAGCAAAGGGCATGAAACTGTATTAAACAGTTGAAGAAATGGTACCTGTAGAGGGAAAGGCAGCCATTGCAGCCAAGCTTATAACCTTGGATTTAGCTTGTCTAGCCATCTTTGTTTTTTCTCATTACCATGAGCTGTCTGATATTGTAAGACTCTAAATCATCTGAAGACTGGGATGCAAAATCAGCTCTGCCTTTTTGGCAAGCCCTCCACACTTTGTGGGTGCCAAGCGTAAAGTGCAAAGCTATTGCTCCTGAGAAGGCATAGGATTTACAGAGGTAACTTCTGTAGGCCAAGATAACTATTACACCTTATATGGAATATATACACAGACATTTTTCATAAGGGTGAGAGCTTATGACAAAATTATTTGTTTTGAAAAAGAAAAAAAACACACAATCTGCAGCATTATCTCTTCTTTGACTCTCCCTCGCTGCCTGACTCGAGCTTGTTAGCAAAAACTGCTACTACACCTTTCTACCTCACATCTCTTGTTTTCCCTCTTTCCATGCAAAGACCAATTAAATTTTCACGTGACCTACGAGTTGCTGCCCTTGCAGGGCCCTTAGTGGAAAAAGACCTCTCAACACAGACTGAAAAACCGTCTCCTTAATTAATCACCTTGGTGTCTCCAAGTAGACCAAGGTCTACATATCAGGAAAGGATGGAAATGTGATGGGGGTCAAATGGAGAATATCCTCCTTCAGAAACATACAAAGAACGCTCCTTTTTTCCTCCCTCGCTTCAATCAGCGCCTCCAGCAGGCCACTGCATCTGTCTCATATCCGGCACTTCCTTTGAAAGTTTCACAAGCATCTTGGGGTTTTAAAGCACTGCCGCTGCTGACGGCTACGGCTGGGATGGGGAGAGGTGTTGTCTGCTTCACTGTCATCGCCTCTCTCTCATCTGCTTTCACTTCTTCTCTTCAGTTTTCGCAACAGCTAAGAGTGCATAGCAGGATGGATGGAGGAGGGGGTGCACTAGTAATGCCAGGCCACTTGAATTTCCTCTCCTGCAGCAGTAACAGCAGAGTCAGCCCACTTCTTAGACCTGCGTATTGTCTTTCCTTTCAATTCTGCAGTGCCAGCCAGAAAGAATTGTGTGTGTGTGTGTGTGTGTGTGTGTCTGTTTGCGTGTATGTGTGTATGGCAGCAGAAAACACACCCCGAGGTCTTAGATCAAACAAGATGGGTGCTCCTCTTCATTTTGCATGTGATGACATGATAGCACAGGCACAATTTGTGTTCAAGCACGTGTGTGTGTGTGTGTGTGTGTTTTTGTGTGTGTGTGTGTGTGTGTGTGTGTGTGTATGTGTGTGTGTGTGTGTGCGTGCGTGCGGCTCATGCAGTGCAAATGTATCTTGTCATTACATCAATTAACAATGTCAACATGAATAACTGAAGGGCTCAGTGGTGGGTATTAATGAGTCACACAGTATGGGGATATACTGTCTAAGCTACAGGAAACGAAGTGTGTTTGTGACGGTACTTGTGCGTATGCATGCCACTGTGTGTGAATGATTCAGTAGTAAGAGTACAACCGACGGCTCAGCCACAAGACTTAGTGTTAATCTGAAGAGATATTCTTTATCAACACAAGCACATTTCAGACATTTGGAGATGTAGCACAGAGATTACATTTTGCTCTTTTCTCTCCTTTCCTTCTTTCCCGCTCTCAAATCTTTCAGTAAGCCATATAATTTGTAAGGGTGCAAATGTGTGCCTGCATTAGAGTCATTGAATGGTAACAATTCTCTGATGGTGTTGGTTTGTAATCACAGATCGCTTTGTACGGTCAAGGTACCAAAATGGAGATTACAGGGAAAAGAAACATCATACATGCATAAAGTACAAAAACAAACACACTCTAGCTTTAAGGCAAGGCAGGTTTTTGTTTAGGGCAACGTTTTTCAGTCTCTGTCACAGGAGCCACCCTGGTGGGCAACAGGCTGCCTATATTGTTCTTCGCTGGGGGCTCCGAAGGGGAGGTTTTGGGCTGACCTTGTTTTCTAGAAAGCAGGTAATTGGCAGTAAAGCTTCAAAGCACTAAAAGCTAAAGAGCTGCGAGTGCTTTCTCCTGATTATCTTCTAATGGTTTCAAATTAGCTGAGCATAATTGCACGCCTCTTCTACACTTGCTGCCACATCACTCCTCCAAATGTCACAGTGAGAGCTTGCGGGGCTTAAATGTTGGAGGGAGCAAAATGAGCCCGAAGGGAAAAATACAAAACATGTAAAATGGTATATACAGAACCAGCGACCGTACAGATGATTTATGGCTGTACGATACTTTAATGTCTTTGATATAAAACTGCGCCTGTCCTCTGCTTGTAAAAAATATAGTTTGTTTTAACTCCAAAATGTTCTTTTATTTTGATGCTGCTTCTTGTTTTGTGTCCACAGAGAGGGATATTTTGTTGTTTTAACCAACACTCTGTGATGGGGTAAAGTAAAGGGATGAATTTCACAGTCAAAGCCCAAAGCTGTTTTATTGTTTATTGTTTCCTGTATGTGTCCTAAAGAGGAGAATAGAATTTGGCACAGTAATCCTTGAATTGTAATGAACAGTTTAGCTTGAATAAAAAGCAATCTGACAGAGTCCAGGTGGGCAAGGTTTCTTTCTGTATTACCTGCTGCCTTCCCTGCTTCTGTTCAAAGGCTAATTTCATGCTCAATATGCCTAAATTTGAGAAGTACCAAGCAAGGAGGTTGCTGTAGTTTTGAAACATCAGGGAATAGACCACCTGTGATTACAAGGAGTGGAGAACAGAGGAGGAGAATTGCAGAGTGGTAGTGAAAGAGTCCTCCTAAAATGTGTGCTACCAAATCCTAAATGGAGGTATAGGGCTCTGGACAAGTTGGTTATTCCTGATCTTGAAATGCATTCTGATTGGTGTGTTTGTCCCCAGCAGTTTTTCTGTTGTACTGCAATTGTTAGTCCAGTCCCCTCTGTGGTTGACAGAATTTTTTATGATGTGTGCAGTGTTCACCCTCCCCCTGTGCTGTGTCTTTTGTTGAACTGCACAAGGCATTTGTTAAAGTGCCAAATGAAAGATCTTTGTTTTACTGAAAGACATTTGGCAGTTATCCGTGAAGTTTTTCTCTCCTAATTGATTCATTTGCCGACCACAAGTTGTTTTAGTTCTGACCTGCTTCATGTTCACACAAGAGGAGTAAAGATGAAGTGATACAGACCCATCATCATCAGAACCCATGTGGGAAAATCCAATTCTGGTGATTGACAGCAGGTCAGTGTTCACTTTATGTTCTTTGGTGTTTTGAGGAGCTCACAAAGAAACAACTAGTACAACTGACTAGTATGGCCAAACAATCCTACACATCTGTCAGATTATCAACTGGATCTGCAGCAAATGATCCAGAGTAATAGATCTCGTGCATCTCACCATTAACATTTCTGATTTTTTTTACATCCAGACCCATGCATTATTTTCTGACAAACTGACAAAGGGTTGAAAACTGCCTTATCTTGCAATGCTGAGGAAAGTAATAATAAAAATCTGGCATATGCACCTCTAGCCAGATCCGCACCAAAATTTAATGGGCTTTTCCCAGGCCTATCCTCCATCCCTCCACCAGATTTAGTGCAAATTAGTTTAGGGCTTTTTGTGTAATCCTGCTGACAAACAAACAAACCAACAAACAGACCCAGGTGAAAACATAACCTCTTTGGGAGAGGTAGTTGTAAGCTTTATTTGGAAGATACAGGCAGGATGAAAAAGAGGCATCTTGTACAGTATTGCTGTTGAATCACTTTATCTTCTATCAAACTATATACCACCACACACAAACCACATCAGAGGCCACCTGGAAGCAGGCGGAACCCCTCCTTTTGAAGCAGTCTCGGCCTGGATTCTTGGTCTGCAGCTGGGTTCAGTGGACAGCTCCCACACCAGCCTCAAATGAACCACACTAAATAGACAAATTGTGCCAGAGTTGATTTGAACCGAACCAAACAGGCCAGAAGTCAAAGCACCCTAAAATAACTTACCCCAGACATTAATTGTATGTCTGTCTCCGGTCTCCTGCATGTATGTCAGACATGTGACTCGCCCATCCGCTACCCCAGCTGTATCTTCGCTTGCTTCCTGCCTGTGTTGGTGCTGAAAATCAGTATTGGACATAAAACAAGTGCAGCATTGCCACAATATGGACATAATTTTTACATGTAATGGCCTGGTTGTTTTGTATCACTGAAGTGAACACATGGATAAAATACTTAATAATTGCAGAATACTTAATCACAGTTCAATGTAATTATAGCAAGATGGGCAGTAGAACAGTCTGTACTTTGCCAAAAAAATTACTAGTTGATTGTTGTCATCCAGAGTGGCTTTTAAACTATAGAAAAGTCTTTTCCTGAAATTAGTGAAATTAGTGAAATTAGTGAGCAACGCAATCTTTTGTTAATATAGATAAATGGTTAATAACAGCTTTAAACACATACGTAGAGTGCTTGCATTGTTGTGCATCACATAATTATCTTGATTAGAGTATTTTGAAGTAGGCTAGTTGCAATAATAGGTGCATAAAAATGTAGCTAGTAATGAAAAGGAGGCTGAGTTGTTAATCATGCAAAGATAGTGTTCAGTGATGGCGCTCCATTTTCCCCCCATGAATAACTTGTCACATGGACTAAGGAACTGCCTGTGGCTCTCTTTCTCACACACACACACTTAATGTACAAACCTACAAACACAAACACATTCCCACCTAATTACTCTTGCTCTCTCTGCCTCTCTCTCTGCTCCCTCTCATTCTCTATCTTTCCTCTGTCTTTCCTTTCTTTCCTTCTTTGAAGTTAAAATTGGAGTTGAAAGCAAGGTCAGTGTATTTATAACATTTTCATTAGAGATGTATTATGTTGGAGGTATTGGAAAACCAAACCAAATAGGAGATCATTAGCCAGAGATGACTTTATTGTACATATTGTATTTATTTATATTTTTTGATATTTGGTTATGAAATGGAATGGAAATGCACTCTACTTTTCCACTTTGAAGAGAGGGTTTCAAAAACAAAATTAAAAGAGAATAAATTAGAGAATACAAGGTATGTGAACGTATGTGTGAATGTGAGTCTGTGCTTACGTATCTGTACACTACGTGACACTAAATGTAATGTTTTTAGCTCACACTTGTATCTATACCACACTTCACCCAAACCCAGCCATAAGGAAAACATTAACAGACAGTGCAGTATATCTCTATGGAATTCATCCATCCTTGCAGGAGCGAAGTGCTTTTCAAATGGCTGCCCTTTCCAACATTGTTCCTTGAAGGCTGACCTATGACTAAGATTACAGTACATTCCTTTCTTCTCCCTCCTCCCTCTTCAGCGCTGACAGCTGGACACCGGGCGCTATATGGCTATAGAGCTGAAATGTCATTCACACTTCTTTCTTTCACTATTTCTTCCTTTTTTCTTCATCTCATCTCCTTCTCCACTTCTCTCCCCACCCTTCCTTCTCCCTTGTCTCCCATTTATGGAGGTGACAGGGTTATCAGAGTATGAGCAGTTGTTTCCTCCCCGATCCATTTTTATCTATGCTTCCAAGGATTAATTCTCCAGTCACACATCCTGCTCAGCCAATCAACTTCCCCACCCCGCTCCTCTCTGGTTTGTTTTTGAGGTGGAAAAAAAAAAGCCAATTGGATTCTTTGTCACCTCAATCGAGTGCCTCCACCCCCTCATTCCATCTCCCCATATCAGGAAAACACATCTTCATTTTGGCTTGGTCATTTGACTACGGCAATAACTCTGTGTGACTTCATTTAAAATGCTGTTTGGCACAATTGTGACTCTTTTGTCAGCTGGTATTAGAGAGATGGGTTACTTAGGGATGTTATTTGTGTGTGTGTATGTGTGTGTATGTGTGTGTATGTGTGTGTGTGTGAGAGAGCGAGAGAGCGAGAGGGAGAGAGAGCGAGAGATATGAATTTGGGCGGAGGCTGTTAGTGATGCTGCACAGAGACAAAGCTTCAATAATAACCTTTCAGGGGAAACAATCTGAAAGAGAGAAACACTGAAATATTGTTCTTTTTTATTTTTTTATTTTTTGAAAATATTGTCGATATGGAGGAACAGAGCAGCTCTATTTCAATTTAACACACAAGGCCTTTTAGTGTTAAATAGCACATGGATTCCCATATGATGTAGTTCTCACAAATGTGTTTGCAGCTGAGCATTCTTAAACACTTTCATTATAGATTTCCCAAATGTGTTTGTGTCAACTATACAACAACTGAGGGCAACACAAAAACCACAGTGATGTTGTTTCTTGTAAATTAAGGTAGGTCTTACAAGCAGCTTAACCCAAATTAAACTGGAATCCTCACCCTCAACAGGGGTGTGTATGCTGTGCATACTTTGTTGTCAGGCCACTGAGTAATTTTAATGGAGCAGTTGGGGTTTAAGTGCACTGTTTATGGACACACTCACAACATTTGTTGAGAGCTGGCAGAGTCTGTTACTTTTCACAGCAGCTTTTTGCAACCAATTGTGCTGCTGTTGACATTTTTAATCAGGTAACCCATAAGCTTTAATGATTTACTTCCCTACAATGCTTTTTAAGTGCAAATGATTTGGATGTCTAATCAGACATGAAGCTAATGTGTTCAGACTGAAGCCGTTTTTTTCAGTCTTGGCAATTAAGGTTTATTACCACCGACTCATAAATCTGGTGCAATCACATTCAGAATTTGACATTTCAGCACATATTCCCTCCTCCTAAACACACACTCCAGCTGACGGTTAAGACAGACCTCTTTCTTACTTTGACAACATACACATAGTGAGGTACAGAAGTTGCTCTCAAACAACATGGTTTATTAAGAACAACTGGAAAGTTCATGGAGTGAGTCAAACACAGATTTGGAAGTTAGAGTTATCAATAAATGTTAAATGATGGAAAGGATCTGAGCAGATAGTGTTTTCTAACACGAGGATGACAGAATACAGAAAAATGGATATTAAACCTTTTTTTCCCCATTGTTGGTTTAAGATGAAAGACTGTGTTGTAATATTATATGATCTGTGTTTATAATCGTATATGCTAATTTCACTTTCATCAACCATATTTTGTAAGTACTGTTTATTAAGACACAAATGTGGATAACGATGTTTGCATACATGGTATCTATGGCGATTTACCACTGATAACTGATTAATGAATTGTTTATAAGGAAACCAGGAACAGCCTCAGATGCCACTTTGATGATGGTATGAAGAGTGTTTTTAATTCTTAAGAAAGACCTCCAACATGTATATATATACATTAGCTTTTACATCCCAGTCAGGATTACGAACATGACTCCCAAATTCAATATTAAGTTAGTAAGAAAAAGCCAAAAATGTCTCTTGAAGTGGTAGCATATAAATAAATCAAAACACTGCACACAAGGAGAAGGCTCAAGTGCACAACACAACACAATTAAAACACAAAACAGCAATATAAGCAACATAAAGATTGTTTATTTCTGAATCACTAACCAGCATCTCACTGCAATAGGTGTTCTATCTGTTAATGCACAATTTAATAACACTTTTTTTTCCATTTTTGATCTTAGATTTGGGGAAGGATTGAGTGTGCGTCTATCGAGTCTAATAAATACATTAAATTACAGACCCTGAACTAAAGAGCTGTTAAAGACGCGTTGCCTGTGCCTTTAAAAGTATTGGGGCTCTTGTCTTTAATTCAGAATAATGGCAGGGCAACAGTGCAGGAACAGAGAAAGGCAATCGCCTCATGTGTTTCTCAGGTTTTGGCAGACTGATGCACAAGGATAATTTTGGGTTATTTATAAATTTCCTTTTTGAAGGACAAGTGGGTACTGTCAGTGCACTTAATACACAGCAGGCGATGAACACAGGTCGATATTGAATCATACTGTAGTTCTAGCCTCATTCTGTGAACAATGGCTGTCCTACTGACAAACAATAAACAAGGACATACAGCAAATCAAAAGTTCTCACTTTGCAGGATCACATTGCAAGACTGCATTTTCACGGGGTCCAACATCATGTGCCACTTTAAACTAGTTATTACAATAGTACATTTTCAGAATAATGTGGGCTATCTAAAAGTGAATAAATATGTAATTTAAAAAATTGCATTCAAGATATATTATGAGTTATTTTGGGTTTAGGAAGAAAAATATTGTTAAAAAATCACCATCTATGAGGCATGTAAGGTTGTCTATGGGAAAAATAAATGGGACTTTGACCTCTGAAACCATTATGTTTGCTCTCTGCTGGTGAAGACACTGTAGTTTCTTTGGTTGCCATGTTCATGCCATGTTGCAAGCTGTGAAAGCAAGTAGAAAATTATAAATAATGTCCAACTTGGATTAAGGCAGCAAACAAGGGCAGCAGGGGCCTCCCTGTTTACAGAGAAAACACAACAACCCTTATATATAATCAAGTCTGATTGTTCACTTTACTTAAGAATCGGGACAAACCATATTTTTTAATGACAGGGTTAACTGAAGAGACATGACCACGCCTGTGTGTCAAGCCCATAAGATTATAGACCCGACACACACGTGCACTTGTGACTGAAATTAGAATAGTCAACGCACAGAAAATAAATAGTTCCCTTCCTCATTTTCCTCCATTGTGCATGTTCCAACATTTATCATATTCCAAACTCATTTATCATTGTTTGTACTTCTGCATATCTGCATACATGACAACCACTTCACTCACAGTCTGTGGAAACAATGACGTATGCCCTCTGTATCCTTCATGATTGATTGCATCTTAGCTGTTGACTCACTTCAAAGCAGACTGTACCTTCTTAATTCATCTGAGTTGTTGTTTTTTTGTTTTTTTAGTTTTTTAGTTTTTTGCCAGAATAAAGATTTTTCCCTCTCTCTACTCTCTCTAAGTTTCTGTTTGTGTGGGAGTGAGAGCAGTAGGAGTGAGGAACAGACGAGGTGATCGCCAGGCAAGATGATCATTAAACGCAGCATCGAGATGAAATAGCTCCGTGTTACTTTGAACATCAGAGTCACATACGCACACACACATTAAAAGATTCTTCATTTCACCTTTTAAAATTTGGAGTTGTGATTTAAAGCCTACTTTTCTGAAAGTATGTGTCTGAACTCAGAATCAGTGCCAAGCATCTGGTGGGTCCCCGTATGACTGGAGAGGCAATCTGTTTTCACGAGCTCAGGTCCTGGGGCAAGAGATTAAATTACTTATTTGGATCCTGGTTTGAGAAAGTTTACTGTAAGTACCTCTAAGGGCTATAGCAGTAAGAAAAAAAGGTTCTCTAAATCTTTTCTAAAGCCTTCTTTTTAACTAAGAAAATCAAGGTCAACTTGTGTTTATATTTAACCTTCTTTTTAAAAATTAAATTAGTTTCTATAAAGATATAAGTAAGGAATGCTATGGGAGTAAAGCAGCTGACATGGGTAACTAGCTGTGTTTTTAGTCTCAACTATTTTGTTGAGTGACCTTTTGTTTTAGAGAAATAAGATGACAAGAACATATGCAGTATTTAAAGTTACCTTCCAGAGGTTGAGACCTCACATGTTGCTCTGTGTGTGATAGAGCACACTTTGTTCTTCATGCTCTCTTTATCATCTTATTAACCCTGATGTACTTTCTCTTGTTCCCCCAGTCCCAGCCAACATCTACAAGGTGTCCGAAGACATCACGGTGAATGAGGGCAGTAATGTGACACTCAGTTGTTTGGCCAGCGGCAGGCCGGACCCAACCATCACCTGGCGGCTGCTCAACCCCTCAGGTAGGAAACATCCAATCAGTGCTCATTATCGTGTTTGTCAGTCAAGATGCCTGGCCAGTGGTTTGCAAGATTTCATTATCTAACCACAACTGCCGAAAAAGATAAATCTACCAAAGAACAAAAGTTTTGGCACGTGTTATGTGTAAGGGCTTTGGTTGTAAACGAATATGAAGACATTATTTAGATATGAGTAGAAAATGCGCTCTGAACTATTTTTGTGGTAGTATTCTTTTTTTTTTTCTTTTGTTTTCTGTCACCGTACTGACACAATTTAACACGAACATAATTCAGTCAAATCAAAACATATTTACATCACACACTCACTGCACACACACTAGAAATAAGGCTCATATCAGATCCAGTTTGTCAGGACCTGCACCACGATGCAGATTTAAATGTAAACCAATAGACTAAAGGCTAATACACAGGGGTGTAGACAGGCTTACAGTAAATTCAATATTTAGACATTCGCAAAGGTTTATCCTCAATGACTTTTCATCAGTTTATACCAGATTTGGTGAACAGCGCAGAACAAAGCTTCACTGATGTTATTCTCACCTCATCATCCCACATTGAAGTATGGCTGTGGATGGGATACTGATGAGCTAAAGTTAGGGACTGTCTCAAAGGTGTATACTAGATGGCCAAGAGAGCTTTTAAATTTTGGTCAGCAGCCCCCTCATTTTTTTTTTTTTTTTCAGACACTTAAAAGGCTTTATTTTCATCTGCCCCTTTCCAGTTTAATCCAAAAAAATGCAAAAATTCCCAATGATTTGTTGTCATAGAAGTTTCAGACCACCTTTTAAATTCATCTGGGCTTCTTCCCATTTTACACACAGGCTCCAGTTTTTAAAGAAAATCTTGAAATATGACCCAGTTCAATTCTGTCTTGTTTTTGATTCATTTATATAAACAATTAAAAGACTATTTTGTATTTTGTAAACAGTTAATCTCATACAGATACTGTATGTAATGATATGCAGCATAAATGGTAGTAGAAAACACTAAAGCTTAAGCAGTCAAGACCAGGCCTAATCTCTCTCAGTGACAGTGCCACAGGTTTAGAAAAGTTGTGTCATTAAACTCAGGCACAAAAGCCTGAGCCAAAAACAAAATACCTCAGTACCGACACAAATTCTGGTATTTTTGTGGGATAAACAGATGTAGGATGTGTTTACTCAACCACTCAGAGAGTTTCTGATGCAGTCGGTTCTCACGTGTATGACAGCCACGTTAATGTTTGCACATGCCATCGAAGTGTGTAAAAGGGTGCTGTGTCAGTATATCTCACCATATAATGTGTATGTTCATTCCTCACATAGAAGTGATTGTGTTGCTTTGGGATTTAATCCAGTTTCAGAGAAAAGATAAATGTCCCCAACTGCTGATAAGCTTGTAGTGTGATGAATGGAGATGCTCCAGTTGACAACATCTGAGTTTTTCAACGGTTTTCAAACAGCCATGTGCTGTTTGAAAACCGTTCTGTTTGTGTGTCTCTATCAATTACTGCATCATTTTTCTCAGCGCCTTGTTTCTTCAAGTACATCTGTTTCGTGCTCCTGGAAGCTCAACAACCTGAATAGCTGTATTTGTCTCTTTTGTCTTTTTTCATTGAGGGAGAGTGAATTGTTCAGCCCGATCCTGTGCAAGTCTTATGGATCTAACTGGCTGCTTTACAGATCGGTGGTAATGATTGAAAATGCTTCATTTTCCTCGCCATTCAGATGGCTCACAAAGTTATTGTAGACAGTTTTTGTTCAAAAAAAAAAAAAAAAAAAAAAAAAAAGAATAAAAGCAATATCCAGTGGTAGATTTTTCAAGCTGCTACAGATTCAGCCTGAGTGACTATGCCTCTGCAAGTTCTGTTCCATGCTATAGCTTTTCTTTAGTTGTCTGTGTTTTGTTGTAGAAGTAGTGGGCAGACCACCTTTGACAAGTCTTTGTTCTTTATTGAAAGAGTATGAACAGTGAAACAGAAACAGTGTGATAGAAGGAAAATCCTGTCAGTGTCCTGGCAGGATTGGATCCTGGGCACATGTGGCTCCCGAGATGGGGGTCCCACACCATTTGCAAACACTGGCACTGTCATTCCTCTTTGTTGTTGTTTGGGTGTCTTTTGCCCCAGAATCCGTAAGTCCAACCCAGTTCGAGAGTGTGTTGGGGACTGCTGAGAGAGATAATGATGTCTGGCAGCCTGTGGTCTCATTGCTTCACGCCTTCGCCTGCCTGGGTGGAAACGCCACTTCGCTCAGCTATAGCGTGGCTCTCAACTGTTTGCTGGGACCACAGATGTTCATGAGACACAAACTGTCAGTCCTAGCGAAGACTCAAGTGTTTTATTCAGAGTCTGAGTCACTTACTAACAAGATAGCTATAAATTTCACTGCAAATAAACTGCATTTCTATAGTTATCTAGGGATATAAAGGAACCACATTTGTGATTGCTTCGAAGCACAATATTGTATTTTTAAAATTGCATAACAAACACATGCAGGCTTCCAGCAAAAGGTAAAAAGGGCATGCATATTAGATTTTTAGTGTATGGTAATGATTATGATTAGCAGCAGCTGAACTACTTCTCTTGATTTACTGTAGGTTATGTAGCTTCTTGCAGAATGGTCACATAAAACAACAATAAAATCCTATTTACTAATAATCGGAGTCGTCTACCTCATTAAATGAACAGAACTACAACACAGTCAGTGCCCAATTAATTTTATCAGCATTTGACTGATGATGCAGGCAAACCTGTACCATGAAGTGGCTCAATTAAGCAACATGTACAGACAGTTTAAACAAAGTTAGCAAGCATTCAGGCATTTAGGCTAACACTGCTAATGGCTAATAACAGTCACCTAAATCAGGAACCAAAGCATTTACATTTCCTAACCAGTCCTTGAAAGTCGTATTATCTGTCAGTCTTCATTAAGGAGTTCATGCCAAGTCTGAAATCAATGTAGATAACTGTTAGTTTGTGACTAGACTGCAACTCGAGTTAGGAGTTTGAATATCTGGCTGGAGCTCATCTTTGCGCAACTGCATGCATATTCATGTTCACATTGATGACTCTGTGCACATGTTGCTGCACACGAATGTGAGAAAATTCAATGGCACTCACATGCAAGAGGGGAAACAAGATGAACTCACCACATTCAGCCACATTACCTGTGCTTCTATCCCTATGAAGCCCTCCAGTGACCACATAATTCCCTCAGACTTTCACCCTGACCACACAGCGCATAATTTAAACCCATCCTCAGTTCTGACCTTAAACCAAAAAGCAAACCACAGGTATTACCATTTGATAAATGCTCCACACACAAGGTCCCCCAATCACAGATACAAACACATGCATACAGAAAACCTTCCTTGAAATGAGGGTGCAGATGTAATCTTTTCAGCCAGACATGTTGGTCTGACAGACAGATGATGCGCTGTTTTTTGGGGGATTTTTTGTTTGTTTTTTTCTTTTCAATTGGATATCTTTCTTTAGAACTGCACAGCTTGTGTTAAATGAGAAATTATTTAAAAGGAGACCAATTTGCATGCCCTGAACAAAAGAACAAACCGTGCCTTATTGTTTGAAGAATAAAGACATGTTGACACTTTTTCATATTTCGAAAAAGCCCCAGTGGAAATGTGCACTATCTCACAAGGATGAGCTACAGCAGCTACATCTGTGAGCAAACATTTCCTCCTGTATATAGCTTACAACGTACGAAAAACTCCAACCCGCTTCCATCCTGTTGTTGTTTTTATTGTTGTAATCTGGGTCATAAAATCTGCCCTCTTTACGGTTGTGCTGGGTCATTTAAAGTTTTCTTTGTT
Organism: Trachinotus anak; assembly: GCF_046630095.1. Lineage (NCBI taxonomy): Eukaryota > Metazoa > Chordata > Actinopteri > Carangiformes > Carangidae > Trachinotus > Trachinotus anak. The sequence continues at coordinate 7,364,398 of NW_027273885.1, read as the reverse complement.
GTACAAAGCACTCTACTCTTGCCCAAAATACCTTTTCTTAAGTGCCCATCACCCATCTGCTTTTGTGAGCAATAACTTTAAAGTAGAGGAGGCAGAGTTGTGCTTGAAAAAAAACACAGCAAATATGTCCTCATGGCAATATGGTAGTTTAATGTTTTTACCCTGTTAATATTCAGGTGGTCAGATTTAGAGTGGCAATAATTTGGCGAAGGACAGATCCAGACTCTTTTGATAGGAAAAAGCAGAAAATGTTAAAATCTCGAACATGAATTTCTGGATAACACTGTGAATATTTCAGGGGTTTGGACTGTTGGTCAGTCAAGTCATTTAAAGATGTCACAAAGACACAGACCAAACAATTAAATTAGTTATTTGAGAAAATTATCAACATTCATCAATAATTAAATCAGTCATTAGTTGCAGCCCTTTAGCTCACAGTGTTAGCAGGCCCACTGGTTTCACCATTGAGACACAGCTGCTGTGCATATGAATAAGTCAACTGAGTAAATTAAACCCAACAAGTAATGCAGTGGTTTTAAATACTTTTTCAAACATTGCAAAACTCACAATGTAATTCATGTCAAAGGAAAGACCAATAAACCAAACTGACAAACAGTCATCAAACTGCAAGATGGTAACACGGCAGCTCTGGAACCTTGAATGGATCCCATACAGTTCACATAACATGAGTGACAAATGATGCCTCCGAGCTTGAGATGAGTGCTTTCAGTCGACTGTTTAAACTAGTATTCCATCCTAGGATTTGTATATGAGATAGTTCATTTCTAATAATTCATAGTATCTCAGGGTGTCCACACTGATTACGCCTGTCACCTGTTTCTACAAGGCCAACAGTTTTGTATCATCGCTGTACAATCTTATTATCATGAAGCTAATTAGGTTACGACTGATCTCTCAGGTTTCTTTATGACAGAATGGATAGATTGAAAGATAAACAGCATTTTCAGTGCTGAGGACATGTGTATCTATTTATACATAATCCGACTCCATCATAGATACTGTTTGTGTTTGTCATTGAGACACAAAGTCAGGTAGGTTATTGCTTGCACATCCCAACACTACATTTGTAATTAAGGGATTGTGGGACTGAATTGAATGAATTTTCCAGCGGTTTCATAATACATTTTTAGAGCCGGTCTGAGGCAGAGATTTTTGCGCCTGCTGTGCCGAGACTGCAGAGAGCCAAGAGATGAAATGAGGAATACCGAGGCTTGGTAAATTCTACAGCCTTTTTAGCATGATCTAAGGCGACAATGATGCGGGGGATATTTTATTATGAGTAAGGATGTGGATTTTAGTGGGCAAACAAGCAAACAAGGTGCTTATTAAAGTGGTACATGCAACTGTTCACCTAAAGTGTTTTATTTGTTGTTTGGCTTACATTGCTAAATCAGACGGCAAGCAAAATGTAACAATCACCACAATCACAAATAAAAAATTTTAGAAAAACATTAACCCTCTCTTTCACACACCCAGTGTAGGAAATACTAAGTGGCCATTATCTTTAGTTGTAGCATTTTTTGCGAGTCTGTCCTGCCAAGAAAAGAAATGACACCATCAATCGTTTCACAAAGTGTCCAAGTGACAAAGCCCTCTATTGGCTGCAGTAAATGTGGTAGGAGCAAAGGAGGAAGGAAGGTGAAGCTGACAATGTTATTATGGAGCAACAAAGACTGAGGTCTGACTGAAACCTGTGTGGGTTTCACGTTTTTTTACCAACAGTCAGCAACTGTGGTTTTTCCTGCAGTTAGTATTGTAACCATGATGACAAAGGTCCCCTAACCTCAATGAAGTAATTGTTTTAGCCCAAAGCATGATGCTTCCCTAACGTTAAAGGGGCTATTTGTTTTCTCTGCTGCTGAACGTGGTGCCTTGCCCGGAGCGAGAGGTGGTGATTGTCGTTTGACAAGACCTTCAGCCATCATTGCGTTTATAAGACAAGAAGTTATAATATGCCCCCTGAGCAGCGCTACATCTTCAGGATAGATAAGAGGCTACAGTGAGTCGCTATCGTAAAGTGACAAGACAGACTGGGGCTAACTGGTTAGCGTGCTGACCTCAGTGGAAGAGAAGACGTAACAGAGACAAGAGTTCACATTGGCGTTGTTTGTTTTGTTTTTTTTTGCTGGAGACAACTCTTGGTGAGTAAAGGAGTGAAATTTGATGCTGAACATGCAACATTTCTTCTAGACTGGAAAGTAAATAGCTATTAATGCTAACCCTAGCTATATAGCAATAGCAAAACTTACAAATAGCTCCTTCATACTATAACATTTCACATTAGAGATTTTGCTGCTTCTGTTTTGGGGGGGTCTTGCCACATTCACATCATATGGGATGGATGGCAGAAACTCCCATATTAACAGCTTGTGAGGGTTCACAGGATCTAGACAGCATAATGAATACAGATTAAAAGGCTGTTCATTGACACTATAACACCATGTCCATTAATGATGGCCTTTTGCTGATGTGAGGCATTTCATGTTTGTTTTGTTTTCTGGCTTTTCTCCTTTATTCAGTGTCATGTTGGACATATTGGTTAGCTTTCAGAAAAATGTGAAAAATCTTTCCCAATCTCAATTACAATTTGGACGTTGATGTGAATGCAATTTAAAAGCGATCTATTAGTAAAAGTCATTTTTGTTACTAACAATACAGATTTATTAAACTGTGATTTTAACAGATAAATGATGTCATCCTGCCTTTAAGATCAGTTATAAACAACATATTTTTTTATTCAATTTGAAGGACTTTATGCTTTTTGCAGTTTTAATTGAAGTCTAGAAGTCCTCGGACTCATCTCCTGGTCTCTGATGAGAGGATTTCTTTTATAAATCAACAAGCATTAATGTCTTTTAACTGTATTGCCTTCGTCAGTGTAATTCATTAGGAGAATGTTGCAGTCATTTTATACTTTTACTGCAGTGCATGCAGAGAATTTGAGATATAAAATATTAACTCCTCTCTGCTCCATTCAGTTTATCATAGCAACCAGCTGAGAAACCACAGGACAAACAGAACAAACATCCATCATGTGTCTTATTACATGGGTAGCTCATTTAATGGGTTCCTCTGACCACATTCACTGAAGGCAGCAAGGGAGACTTTGAAGATCTAAGGAAGACACAGTGGATAAAGTTGTCCGCAGAAGCAGCGTGACATCTTTGATGACGTGAGACAGTCTAGGTTGTGCACTATGTTGCAGCTCTTTTTACTTTTTATCAAATACTTTTTGTTCAACCTCTGCATGCGCACTGCTGTGAATATTGACTGAATGGCTCGTTGCTCTGACTTGTGAGGCAAGTGATCAATAGAGCATGGAGGGACGGGGTGGAGAGCGGAGGTGAAGGGACATTCAGAGGGATGAGAGAAAGAGAGAAGATGAAAGAGGAGGCTGAGGAGTGCAGAGCAGTATGTGTATCTATGATAGCAAGAGAGTGAATGCGCATGTGCTGCACACTACACGTGTGCAAAATCTCCAGTGTCTCCACGACATGCATGTGCTGAGACCTGCAAGCATGTTGATCTTTTTAGCTGGCTGGTTCCCAGCTTGAGTCCGCTCCTGTTCTGTTGTTTTTGTTTTTTTTTAAAACTCTCCCAGAATAGTTGCTAAAGGTCGGAGACTGGAGGTCCTGGGTGGCGGGAGGCTGGAAGAATGGAGGCACCCCATCAAGCTCGATGAGGGGGGAAATGGAGCCGCTGGTCAAGCAAGGAATCCTTCACTGCACGCCTCTCAGACCACCAAAATAGAAGTCAGACAAGTATGAAAAATACATGCCCGCTGGCTGCCTCTGGTATTCCATGGCACATGGTGGAGCCACACAGAGCTGGAACTGGTGGAAGATGTTATCCTCAGGGAAGGAAGAAAAAAAGAAAGAAACAAAGAAGAAAGAAAAGGGAGACAGGCAGGAGATGGAGAGAGAGAGAGAACAGAACCGTGTTTTAGTATGCAAATGGCCAGTTTCATTAGATGTGCAATCATTCTTATCGTTAGTTATAGTAACTCCAGTAGTTAATTAATGTTCAATTATGCATTTGAGATCTTCTCACCTCTCTGGTGTAATAGACTTTGTCAGTCATTTGGCGCTTCGGGGAAGACGACCACAGTGAACCTCAGATCCACTCGAGCAAAGACACACACATCTGGACATCGGGGGAGCTCGCAGTGAAAGCAGGAAGACGCTGATGATTTAAATTCAAGTCATAAAGAAGCTTCATTTACACCGCTGCACCCTTGCAGCTGACAAACGGCTCAGAGGAGCGTCCTGTAACCATAATATCAAGTTCCTCAACACTTATTACCTGTCCACCAGCAGCCATGTTTACCGTCGCAGTGTCCTTGAGCAACACACTGAATCCTTAAGGTGTTCTGGATAATAGCATCAGGTGACTGTAAATGGTAAGCTATGAATCTACCACAACAGTTTCATTGCAACAGAGACATCTGTCCAAATGAATTGATTTGGACCACAGCCCACGCTCCTACGCTATATGATCCTGAATATTGAAGTCATAACCCTTTTATAACAGTGCTTGGCAGGGCAGCCTTTTAGAGGTTTGATGCTGAGTGCCCTTGACATTCCTCCCACGCCGGCCTCAGCAGTGTCGGCCATGCTCAAAGCCCAGGTTCAGGAAAGTCTCCCCAGCACTGTCACCTCGTCTGGAAAACTCTCTCCCTGTTCCTGCCTGCGACTCTTTGTCTATCCATCCATCGCCAGCTGTCGTTCTGTCTTCCTCTCCCTCATTTTCACTCTGACTGTCTCCTCCTCTTTCCGTCATCCTCCCATCTCTTCCCTCAGCAGAGTATGACAGTCACTTCAATTGTCCTTTCTACACCTCATCACACTGTCTGGGGAGAGACAGGAAGCTAGAGAGTGCACACGCACACACACACACACATGCACACACACACACGCATATCTCTGTTTCTCAGGAGGGAGTGGAGCAGGCAAGAGTAGAGATACATATATGCCTCAGTAGTGTAACTCCCACGTAGTAGGAGTGGGTGAGCAGATTAGGCTGGAGACACACACACACACACACACACACACACACACACACATCACATTGTGTGCCAAGCCTCCAGTGGCAGAGAGTAGCTGACAAGCCTGCTGATTGCCAGAGTGAAGTGTAAGTTGGTGACAGGTCCTTGTCAGAGCAACCCAGGTCAAACCTGCTGCTCCGTGTCCCCAGCTGTGTGTCTCTGAGTGCGTGTCCGTGTGTAGGTGTGTGCACATGTGTGCATGTGTGACGGTTGAACGCCAGCTTTTTGGGAAACAAGAGAAAACAGCTGCTCATCCGTCTCTCAGCAGGTCTCCGATCTGCTGACTGTCACTGTTCACGTGTTTGTTTACCATCAGCACCATCAGCAGCTGGTCTGAAATCAGTCTGCTGTCACACGCTGCACAGAACATCATGAGCACAGCTTGCCCTGTGTCTGCCCAGCCTCATTAGGTGTAGTCACCACTGGGCTGGCTGAACACTCAAACTCACACTTGTTTAAAATCACAGCTGTACAGAAACTCAGCACTTTATTTTTCTGTTCCATAAGCACTTTTTTGAGAGCCCCCAAGTTACACATCCCCTCAGGGAAGCAGGAGCCTGAGGGAGAAGTGAACTCATGGCTCCATGGTTTCTGGTTTGAATCCCTTCACAAGGTTCAAGAAATAGAAGCAGGAGAAGAGTATTGACAAATCAAAAGGAAAATCTAAATAAATGAATGAAACAACATAACAAATACTTCCAAAAAAGATACAATAACAAATCATAATCACACTGAGACCAAATTTAAAACATTTGCCGGGCAAAACATCAGCCCTCAGATTCTGATACAAGGTGAGTTACAAAAACTGTTTGAGTCTGGACAGTGTGTCCTGTAAGTCTTTGAAAAAGTAATTTTGCAAGCCTAGTAACCTTAATAGACCAGAGGAGATTTTTTGCAGACAGGTTAAACTAACAACAGTTGCAAATAAGGAATTTTCTTTCTTTTTTTTAATCAAATAATCAATAATTCTTGATTAACTGTTTATTTCATGAAACATTAATAAACATTGAAAAATTCCCATCACAGTGTCCTTGAGCACAAGGTGACTTAATCAAATATCTTATTTTGTCTGAACAAAAGTCCAAAACCCATTTATGTGCAATTTACTGTCATGTAAGTCCAAGAAAAGCAACAATCTTTCACATTTTTGCTTGAAAATCTGATTTAATGATTAGTTGATTATCAAAAGAGTTGCTTCTGTGTTCATACTGATATTTGGAACGAAAAACAAGTGGTAACCTCCAGGGCTGAAAAATGAAGCAAGTGCCAAAAACTACAGCTCCTTGAATCACCACTTGAGGCCAAGGTCAAGTCAATCCTCATAGACTCCCATATTAAAATGTCCAACATTGCAGCAAAAATAAACGTGTTTACAGCCTGTTACAAAAACAGTTTTGGTCTGTATAGCTAATTTGCTCCTTCATGGCAACTGAACGGCTCATTTAAATTTTACTAAGGCTATAAGTTATGCATAAGTGAGAGTGTGTCGCTTTGAGTGACAGGTGGGTGAGTGTGTGCTTGCCACAAAGCATGCAAAGGCATGCACCCACTTCTCGGCTCCACACATGCCCCACCTCTTTGCCCATTTTTGGCTGGATAGCAACAAACCTATAATCGTGAATGTCACTGACTGGCTGAGTGATGATATTTCCACCACTGCTCAGCAGAGTGCCGAGCCACAGCCTACTGAGCCGCTCATAAGACACACTAAGCGGAGAAAGCAAAGAGAGGGAGGGAGACAGAGAAGTCATGCTGACAGGGTTTAGTACTAACCACTATGGCCAGTTCTATATATCGAACAGGGGGAGTTAGACTTGCCTCTAATAAAAGTCTGTTATGTTCTGGAGTTGGAAATAAATAAAAGCTAAATTACTGTGGATCCAAGATGGAGGCTCTGCTCTGTGTGAGAGACAAAATAGGAAACATAGTCTATTTCACTATTAGCACTCAGACTAGACTTAGCCTTTGCCTCAGCGGCCCGGGTTCGAGTCCAGCCTGTAGCACTTTGCTGCATGACATCCTCTTTCTCTCTTTCTCTCCAATTTCTATCACTATGACTGTAATAAAGACAAAAGCCTGAAAATATAACTGAAAAATGTATGTGTTTGGTGATTTTGTAAGACACCGTCACAGTTATAAAATCAGGATATGACCATAGGCAGTCCAGCTATCCACATACTTGGTTTTGACCTAGTCTTGTTGGATTAGTCAGGTACTGCCAAGATGGCAACAGCAGAGCAGTCCAATCTGAGCTTCAAACCCACTCTTAAGAAACTTCTGGTTGACATCACAGAGGCCACATCCATCTTTATATACAGTATATGGTTGCAAAGGAAGTATTATGTGAATAAACTGCAGTTTGTTTTTTCTGTATAGTAGCTAATCCTAATACTCTGTCACAATAGGGGGACTGAAAGTGGTGAAGTTCTATGAAAATCAGATATTATAAACAGCACTGGGAAAGTTACTTGAAGACTGTAACAAACTGCACCCACTCTTCACATTTTTTAGATTTGTCTAGTGCAGTTTAACAAGCAGGCAGTCCTACAGTTTTGGGGGGTTTACTGACCATCCAGCAGCCAGCTTAGCCACAGTGACTGCACACAGCTCTCCAGACACCCCAACCTCAGAGGCAAATGATTCACAGGCAGTTATGCAGGTGCTACATTCAGTAACGAAATGAAACTGATAGAGTCGTGGCCATGTGGAATGATGAGTGCATGTGGCTTACTTGCAACACATCTCTTCAATCAAATACACACATACACACACTTCCTTGTACATCTATATTTATATGTACCTTCTGATGACGTTCAGCAAGACTCAAGACTTAGATCCGGAAATGCAGCAGTATATCTCACTGTTAGCGGTTGTGACATGAAGAAGTGTGGTTGTGTGATTGATGCTATCATGGAACTACGTGCCTTGGCATGCACAAATGGATGATGGTGTGTGTGTATGTGTGTGTGTGTGACAGAGGCAGAAAAGGAGAGAGGGCAGGTAAAAATAGTGATAGAGGAGTAAGCGGCGAGACTCTGTGCCTGACCTTGCTATCCTTGCTTAACACAAAGCCTCTTCTCCCATGGCAAACAGAAGCCCATCGAATCTATCCAGACATTAATGAGAAGTCCTCCCACAACAATAGACTAGATCTGTTTATCAGCCAAGAGGAATAAAGAGCCAACAACCCGACTCCCCTTCATGGGATTTCATTCTCTAAACCCTATTCTGTTTTATCAACAATTAATCTCCTTTTAAGGCCACAGACTTGAATAAGACAAACAACCACGCAGTATTCACTCAGAGAGAAACCACATCAAAGTTATGTGAGGAGTTGAAGAAGAAGAAGAAGACGAAGAAGAGAGTGGGAAAATGAGATAGAGAGGGGAATGACATCATTCCGAAAAACAGGCGGCTGCACCGCTCCGCTGTGCGTGTAATTTCTTCGGCTCAAGAAGCGGCAAATAAACAGCCGTCTTGTTTTTGGCTCCAACACCTGTGTTATTTCTGCACCGCCAGCAGCAGTGGTAGCAAATGGTTCGTGAATAGAAGCGGAAGTTCTCCTTTTGTCCTCAGACTGCTGAAAAGATGTAGGATTTCTTCTAAGTTATACAGTATTGCTGCCAAGCATAATGGGACATTAGAATTCAGGCGATAAAAGAGAGCGCATTAACAGTCCCACAAGAATGTTTGTGTGCTTTAATTTCAAAGGATGTAAAACATTCCAGGTTGCAAGTTATTTTTCCTGAGCTGGCTGAGAGTAGTTATGTGTACAATGCACTGTTTATTAACCTGAAGAGGATATTTTCATTTCGTTTCTGAGCGCTGTCATCTTTTCATGATCTCCACCAAGAGGAATGTGTTGATGAGTACAGTTACTCTGTAATTATGTGTTGACCCATCGTTTAAATCACACCGACTCCCAACAGAAAGATAGCTGCCATGTGGCTGCGTTCAATATAGCCAACTGTCCAAACACAAACACACACATGCTCAAAAGTGCACACATACACAAAGGTCCAAAAGGAAAGTGATGGGTACGTGCACACATACAGACACCAGAACACTCATACTTTCACACTCGTGCAGACAAAAGAAAATAAATGTTGCAGGGTCTTTTATGCTCCTCGACTCTGAAGTTTCTCAAATCAGCTGCTTAACATAAATTAGCATTTGGAAAATAAATGTAATGTTTCACACTGTGGTAAAATGATGCTGATGAATGATGCATGAGGATATGCAAATGAGTGCCATCCAGTTGCCAGCTGAAATGGCTGGTTTGTGATTCACATCCCTCACCCCTCTGCCTCCTCTGTCTCCCCCTTGCTCTCCCCTCTCTGGTCCCCACTCTTGCTTTGGCCAGGGGGGGTGGGCGCATGTGTGCATGTAGGCCTAATAAATGTTGGTGCTCCTATCACACCGCTGTCCCTTGCACCTACAAAGTACTTCAATTGACATAGAAAACTTGTTGTTGTTCACACAAACTTAAAATAGCTAGTGCAATGCAAATCAATATCCAGCAGGCATTTGTAGAAGTGTACTTCTGCTTCAGGCTCCTCAACTCTTCCCAGCCTGCTTCGAGCCTGCTGTTGCATAGCCTATCCCAAAGGCTGCAGGACTTTCAACAGAATAATGTGTAGAACCAGACAGCAATTATATGCATTGTCTTTTCAAAATATCCAAGCACCAGGGCTGCATGGTTTGAGGATAGCAGAGAAATAATTTGAGCTTGAAGTCCAAGAAGGGGTGAAAGGTGGGTTTAAAGAAAACATTTCAATTTCTCCAAAACAAATAACACTAATTGATTTCCTGTCACTACACAGCTATCAGCAATTCATGTTTTTTTTTTTTTCTCTTTGGCCTGTCCCCTTTTGACTTTTTCATTTAGTTTTCTGTCAAATTTCATAAGCTTTCAAATTACAATGGATAGGGAGACAAGCTGGCTAAAGTGCTTGATTTTAGCCATCACTTCTCAGCTGTAGGCAGCTTTAATGCTGCTTACTGTATAACTGAATTATTTGCAAAAGTTTCCTGTAATTCTTTTTTATTACTTGGTTTCCATTTACAGTATCCTTTTTGGAGTAGAGTGATTTTTTTCCTTATATCTCTTACTCTAAGTGTTAATACACACATTATTTCAGTCTCCCACATTAGAGGTTTTACTTTTCAGCAGCACCTAAATGCTTTTCAGTGCTTTCTAAAAAGACATGGTTTCCAAGCAGCTCAGCAAAGGTAATTTCATTTAGGATCTTAGCAGGGTTGGGTATATAGTCCTCTCCAATAATCACGGAATGGTTTCATTCTAAAATTAGACATGCAGTCCCTAAAATGGGACACCTCTTGAGAAATTATTACAAGCACAAAATTAGAACAAATTATGACACTTCCATTTGCATTGCAAAATTATAGCTGCATCCAAGTGATCAAACAGGCAGTAGAGCATTTACTGTATATTTTAGTGAAGGATGAACTTCATTTTATATTTTTCATGCGTTCACCTTTTACCCCACGGTTCAGTGGTCTAAAACACCTTCTGCAACCAAGTTTCTATTCTATATTAATGATGTTCTCTCAACAACAACAGCAACATCAAAAGAAATGCAGCAAACACTGGGATTTAAACTCTGACCTCCACTAACAGGTTCACAGGTGTGTGTGCACTGCACATAGAGACTTTGTTGCTGCCCTGAAAGCCTCCAGTCTCGACAGAGCATCAAAGTCAAAAGTGTGTATTCATATTATTCATATATATATATATATATATATGTCATCACTATGTCATCACATTTTTATGCTAATCTGGATAGAGAGGGGAAGGTGGTTGACAGAGAGGAAATGAGTACTATAAGTAAGAGTGTGTGTGTGTGTGTTTGTATATATATATATATATATATATATATAGATAGATAGATAGATAGATAGATATATACATACACATTTAATAAACCAAATAGCCAGCAACCAAAATTATACAGGAAGTTGGCAACCGATGGGATTCTGCCAGTTGAACTTTTAAACATATCATACATCCTTTAAGACTTGCCACCTTAAAAGTCGAAGACCTCCAGGATTTGGGGCTGTGAAGCCCCTTGTTAGTCAGCAAAGCTAATGGTAACGTTAGCTTTAGCCACTACAGTCCAGAGCTGTCACTGCAACATTAGGCTCAGTCAGATATCGGGACATTAGATAGAGCCCTCTGACATTGGTGGTCCCCCAAACCTCAGGGATTATAAATAATTCTCTGATAATGACATATGTTCTTCTCTCAGTTCAAGGCTTTTTTTTTAAATGTGCATGTTCAAATAAAGTGTTTAATTTTACAAAAACAAGAAATGAAATAGGCCTAAAAAGTGTAGCTTGACTTTAGTTTTTTCTTCTTTTTTGTTAACTCCCTTTCACATCTTTACAGTCTCAACACATCTTAACAACTGAGCATCTTTAACACCTCTGTCTTTTTGTTTCCCTCTTTTATTCCATTCCCCCACTTTCATCACTTAACCCTCTGACTGTCTCTCGTCCTGTTTCACCGTGAATACTTTACTGCCTCACAATGATTAGCTGAGTAGCATTACGTGACCAGTGCGTAAAGGCTAGAAAAGCTGTGCCAGTTAAAATAGAGATTCTCTGTCAATGTTTAATTATTCTCAGTGATTTATAGATTGTAGGTCCAGGTCTGGAAAGGACGGCTTTTCGTGATCTCTGCTGTAGACCCTGTAGGACTTAGCAAGTTATCTATTTTGGCCTATCTGGCTATCTGGAAAAACATAAAAAATATATTGTCACTCCTTGTAGTTGTCTTACTTATAGTACTCATATCCCCTCTGCCACCCACTTTCCCCTCTCTATCCAGATTAGCATAAAAATGTGATGATATAGTGTAATGTCAGGATTCATGGGGCTTTGCTAATAGCTTTTCTGATGTGCGCACTTTGAATCAGTCACTGCGTTCAGTGCTCTCTGAAAACCTTCTAGGAAATGTGTCTGCACACCAATGCATGCATGCACGCTTCGTACTCACCACAGAGACATTACACCCCCACACAGGCGTGGGCATGCGTGCATACACACGTATAATGTACACACACTCTAATCAATTCCCTCGAGACAAGATTAACCATTCTAGCTTCATTACGCTTCATTAAAAAGATAACATGTGAAGCACACACTTCATGTGCTGGAAGCCGTACTCTCTTGAGGGTGCAGACAGAGATCTATGAAATGTTGAATTGTATTTAATTGTTTCTTTAGACAATACATCACGTTCCATTAATCACTGAGCGGATCCTAATACACATCAGATGAGATGACAGCTAGTGGTAGTAACTAAATAACTGTTCAAATAGTGATACTTCTGAGCTGAACACAGAGACACCTTCCAAGCAAGGAGGCCAGTTGCAGCTCAGACCAGGTACCAAACAAGACCTGGTGTTTACACTTAAATCAAAGACCTTTTGGGAGGAAGCGGCGATAAGACAAGTAAATGCGGCCCTGGAGAGCCACATAGGAGATTCCACAGGCCCCTCTAGCAGCAGGGGTCTGCACTGATGTGAAAATTGGTTAACCTCTAAAACTTGCATTCAACCTACGTGGAAGTACATTTAGAAGAATATCAAGACGGGATTAAAAAGGAAAGGGAATCCAACATTGCTTTTAGATTGACAGGCGGTGGATGGAACTGCCACGCTGAAATGTTGAACACATAACTCCTTCACAGCTACACAGCCCTCTCAGTGGGACATCCCCCAGATATCTCAAAGCCCCCCTCGCCCTGATTTCCTCTCCTCTACACTGCCCCAGAGACTCTGTCAAGAAAACGTGTGTAATCTTAAATCTTGCATTCTTGCTTTTTTTCCCTATCATTTATTGGGGAATTCTGCTATTGTTGTCTTTCTGTTAAACTCTGTTGAACATATTAATATTTTGGTTAATATTCTGGTATTGCTATGGTATGTGTTATGTGTTTCTTTTTGCTAATGAACACTTTAAGTATAGAGGTGTTGCCTTTGTTTTCTGTAACTTACTTCAGGATAATTCTAAACCCTCTCTTCTCACCAAAAGAAACGGTTACTAGTTTTAGTGTGCTGACTCTGATATTACATCGCTGGTTGAATAATTTAAATGGTTGCGCATGATAAACCTGATTAACGCCATATTCCTCCAAATTTAGCTAATTTTCCCTACGAGCCTATCCCCTCTCATCTGTCATGTATATTTTTGACTCTCTTCTCTCTTCTTTGATCTTTGCAATCATCTGGTTTTCTCTCTCTCTCTTCATCCAGCACCAAACCAAAGTGCTGAAGAAGAGATTGAGCTTCAATAGAATTTCCATGGCAACAGATTTTCAATCATACCTCTCCAATCATGTTACTCTGGCAGTTCATCCAGAGCGAGCTGAATATGATCTGGTTTAGACTTTGATCATGATCCCACTGATCTTTCAATCAGCATGAAATAATATTGTATCAGCTGACCTCCATCTCCATCATGCACTTGATTTTATGGATTTAAAAACATTTTCATTCAGGCCCAGTTTTCTATGTATTTGGAGTTTGGGCTTCAAGCATGTGTATAAGGCAGACTGATATTTTTGGGGTTTTGTCACCTGTTGTTTTTGTAGGTTTAACAACATAAAATGGCAAATCATTTATGTGTGCAGAACAGCTGTTTTTTTCAGCTAGCCGCCCATATGACATATGTCCCTGAAGTTGCTGGATGATTTCTTAGGGTGCAGCACTCTAGTCTCAGAGAACTTGCAGCCCCTCACTCGGAACGTAAGCATGAACTTTCCCACAACTGTGACTAGTGACATTTACTGTTGTTACAATCAGCGCATTTCCCCCTCCTCACCCGAGAGATCTCTGTGCAATTTATTTCCAGTCCCAAGATTTCATCATTCCTTATTTTCATAGATTAAGTCTTGTAGATTCAGTCAATGTTATTGTAGTTATTACATTTGCTGGGTCCTGGGAGACTACCTCCCTTCAGTGAAGATAATTGTATCATTTTGAGAAATACCATGAGAGCTGCACTGTTACCATACTGGCTACAAGCAGATGATTCCTTATTGAGTTAGTACAATTTCCGGTGGCTTCATCTTTCATCAGGTGAAAATGGATGTAAAATGGATGTTCACGTCAAATGAACATGCTGTACATCTTTGTATAGTGTGTAAACACATCATATAGCATTATTTATCACATCTCTGTCGAATTCATTGCAATGTCACACATTCAGCAAATAATATATTGCCTCACAAATAATGACAATAGTGGGTCTTCATACCAATACTGTCTTCAAATGTGATAAAAGATCAAGTACAAACAACGTGGCAGCATGTCAAAGAATTTCCTCTTCCTGACACACCCATAGATCTTTAATAAGATATACCAGATCTTTCCTAATGAGACGTCAAGACGCCGTGTTCTGTACATGGCTAATTAGCTGGCTGGCTCATTGAACAATTAGTCAGATATCTGTCTTATGGTCTCCTTGGTTTTCTTGCCCTCTGTTCAGATATTTTGTGTGGCATTTGTAGATATCATTCCTCTGTTAATTGATGCTTTCAGACAAACAGCAAATAGCTTAAGAAGTTGCTGAATATTAAATGCACTTTGAGTTGAAGAGTCATTCTCAGTCATTCAGTCTGAGGTTTTCGGCATGACCTGACTGTGAATTTGAATTGCCTCTGTGGCTGATTATGAGTATCCAAGCATGCCGTAGTTCAAACTGATGCCTTATTAATTTACCAAGTCTGCAGAAGAAGAAAGAGAAATTTAAGTGTCAGTATGCATCAAGTGAGGTGTTTGTGGGATGGTCAAGCAGCAGCTAAAACCCCACCACTAGATTGGATCATTTTTCACGCGATTACTTTCGTGACTTTTTGTGTTTATAGTCAAATGCAACACCTTCACAGAAAGCCTGACAAAAAGTGTCGATTGTTATCCCAGTTGGAACGATAAACCTGTCTCCACACTATCTGTGATGACAGGCTTTTCACTCCATTACCTTTGTGGTCAGATGACATGTCATTTGAACTACTTTGTTTCAAGCATTTACAGATCCATATCTGATATCTGATACCAGTATGAACCATTAAAGTAAATATTTCAGCTATATTCACATTCCTTTTTGTACCTGAACATAAACATGTGTATTAAAGCTTTGATCTGAATCAAATTGCCCATTTTGTTTCCTTTCTATAATTGTATCTCAGTGTTCTCCAGTCCAACTGTAGTCAAGCCAAACTGGCATGGCAAAATGATAGCAGAAATTTCAAGAGAGGCCAGATTTACTTGTGTGCTCATGAAAAAGCTAAGATTTTCTTTTATATTATTCATCACTTCGTCTGCAAAAAAAAAAAAAAAAAAAAACTGTTAAAATGAAATACCACTTTCTATAGCTACCAGGTTTATAAAACTGGGAAGAATGTTAGACAAAACATAAAAACATCTAGACAAAAATATAAAACATTCAGAGCGTATGGATAAATCAGAAGCTGCTTGCTCTAAAAGAGTGATACATGTTTACTTGTTTAATGTGATCAAAATGTAAAAAAATGTGATAACAGGCAGATTCTTGTTGTACAAACTGTGACCAGGAAATGGTCAAATACATAACTCACCCACTCACAACTTGCCTCTTTTGTCTGCATTTTTTATTAGGATTACACACAGAAAATAAGTTAATTTGTGAGCTTTAGTCATTTGTTGGTTGGCATTTATTTTGCCTTTGGACAGAGGTAAGCTAGCTGTTTCCCCCTATTTCCAGTCTTTATGTTAAGCCAAGCCAACTGGCTGCTGTCTGTACCTTCATAACTATTTGATAGATATAGGAGTGGCATCAATTTTCCCAAAATTTGGAACTATTACTTTAATAATGCTTAGGGTCTTCATCTGCATGCAGTCATTGTCCAACATTATCATCTAGCAAAAATATACGTTTTAGTCACTTTCACTTTTATTGGAAGCGATGGCCAGTAGATAACGCTGGTTGGAGTCACTGGGGAAAGTGAGAGCTGAAATAAAAAGGGAAATTTTATCATGCTGGTGTGGAGCTCAAACATGAACCTTTTCTTTATCCCACCTCCTTTTTTCTTCTCTTTTGTCTCTTCCTTTGTTCCTCTCCCTTTGCCACCCTCAATCACTCCCTCATCTCTCTGCAGCGGAGCCGCTGGATGGAGAAGAGTACCTGGATATTATAGGTATCATGCGAAACCAAGGGGGTCGTTACGAATGCAAGGCCAGCAACGACGTCGCCACGCCGGATGTCAAATACGTCAATGTGGTTGTCAACTGTAAGTAACGAGCAACTGCAGGGCACACTGTATTCCAAACTGATCCATATTCTCATCACATCTCATGTTAGACATTTCACAAGACGATGCACTCAACAGATAAAAGCCCATAAAAGTCAAGACTGGAGTTAAGGGTAGAGACATGCAGAGTATAGTGTGTGATGGGGAGGGAAGGCTATATCTTGAAAGTTTTGGAGCACCCTTCAGACTTCTCAAGATGAATCCAGGCAGAACGAGAAAGATCTGTAACTTTGATTGCAACTGTCATTTTGATGGTAATTCTTACGTACCACATCATCATTTAAGAGACACTTAGCATTTCAAAACAAGATCACCTAATTACATCTTGTCAGGGGTCCATGTTTGGATCTGATGACTGTCATGCATATGTTGGCAGTTGAGAATTGATGAGCAGCCCCCACCCAGGAGGAGTTATACTCTTTTACTTATACTATATTATATAGCATACAAGTCTGAATTAAATGATAAACAATTCTATATGAAAACATTATTTAGTGTTTAATCCTAAATGGAAAATGAGCATTAATGTCCATGGGACATATTTCTGACCATGTCTGTTGAAATCATTATGTGTATATGATGAATGTTACCAAACTTGATGAATTTTAACCATTAGCCCCAAATCTATCTGACACTGATTTCTGGGGTTGGAATGTCCTATGATTAAATGAAATACTAGTAAATAGAGTAAATACACTTTACTCTATAAAATGTATCTCAAGAATAAACGCTGACTTCCCTGAGATTATCCAAGATATCTTCAGTTTTTAGCAAAAGAAAAGTATTTCAAGGGAAACTGAAAGAAAACACAATTGAGATTCCAATTGAGATGAATGAGAAAAACTTGTTACTGTGCATGAGAGCTGCTTTATTTATTTTATGATGTGACTCATCTCAGCACTGTTTGACTCTGCAGACCCTCCGACAATAAAGAAAACCCAGAGCTCAGAGACTCAGGTGGGCCGCATGGGGACCCTGCAGTGTGACGCCACCGCTGTGCCCACACCAGAGTTTGAATGGTACAGAGACGAAAAAAGGTAAAACCTGACTCACACTTTCACTACAGCTTCCCCCACCAATATCACGGATAGACTCCTGTATAGATCCACATCGTGCATCCCTGATGTTGCCTCAGAAAGATGGTCAATTATCATACATCAAACTGAAAACACACTGATTCAAGACTCAGTCTGTGCATTTTTTTATGCTTTAGCCCAATCAAAGGCTAAGAGAGTGAGCTAAAATCCATGAGCTGCATACAACCAGTAAAACACGCTATTAAAAAAAGCACAAGCCATTAGCCTCCTGTATCGCAAACAACTGTAAGACTGATCCAGCAAGGCTGGCACCTGCCGACGCCTCTTCATTACCGTAATGCTCTCCTTTAATGCTTCCAGGCTGGAAAACCTTCTCTCTCTTAAAGGCCTATGTCAAATTAACGGAAACAACAAAGTCTTTGAGAAAAGCCTTCACAACACGTTAAAAAGGCTCTTACTGTGCACACATGACAGCAACAACAACAGTTCAGGAAAGTTTTTGCTGGGCTGTGTTTTGCACTAGAGCTTATATTAAACTTATGGGTTATGCTTTGTTGGTTTCTGTACTGAAACATGATTTGGGATGATGATAATAATTAGTTACAGCTATAAAGTACTGCTGGTGATGTGTGTGTGATGAAAGATTGTAGAAATAACTCTTCTTGACCTGACCTGACTCGCCTGGAGGCAAGGAGCAAGCTTGATTTATGTTGCTGCCATTGCAAATTAAGTAATGGGGCAAAATAATGAGATTTGCATTGAACTAACTTGGGCAAGAGCATGACAGCTGTAAAGAAGCTTTCCTGCTTACTGTTATGAGCACAATTAATGAATAGCATTTATTAAATTAAATGTCATATTGAATACTGTTCCCCATATTCAAGCCTTTGGTGAATATGAGCATTCATTTCTGAGTTGGCTCCATACAACAGGACCCGCCTGTGGTTTTTCAGTGAGGAGCCCAGGCTAGACACCTTCTACATGATTTCTCCTGAGATGATTCCCCCTCATCTCCCAAATGTGGCAGCTGCTTCATCACTTTATTCTCCATGCCAGACGTGATCCGTGTCATTTCACCAAGTGGTTATAAAGGATCTCTTTGATTTCCTTGTCAAATCTGCCCTCACAGTGGTCCCATTGTCCCAGCCCAGTGTTAATTTGATGACATCATCTGTGTAGTTTGATAATGACTAATCACCCACTTAATCACTCACTAGGCTGTTATTCTATTGTTAATTGAACATGACTGTGTAAGACAGCAGTGCATTCTGTGATCTTCTTTTGAAAAGAGAAAAAGTAAAACAGATCCGACTTTTTCCTGCATGCAATTTAGATGCTGTAGTCACTGAAAATCTCAATAATCCTTTTCTCATACCACAAGTAATTCCGTTGGAATGGGAATCAGACCTCCTGCACTGTACTGTCTCCTGTGAAATTGCAAATTGCATGGTCAGACACAGATGTTCATTGGAAAGCTATCAATTTAAGTGTCATGCATGTATCTAGAAAACACTTAAAGAGGATCGAAGTGTAATGACATCCAAAGCAAATGACAACCCATTCTCTCCATTTCAACACTTGCCATCTAATAACCAGGAAGATTCCCCGCTCTGCAGCAAACTCACCACCTGAGTCATTCTGGGACTCGAGGGGCTTGAATGGAAAAAGCTAATGATAAGGAAATTGCACATGCACAGCAATGGGATCTGCAATTTCAGCTACAGCAGTAAAAGTTCACCGGAGATTGAGAGAAAAATATGGGAGGAGAGTCACAAGTGTTATCACAGATGTGGTCTCTAAAGTAATAGGCCTATCACGCCAGTGCTTGAAAGGAAAGATTTATGGTCGTGGAAATATTTTTGCATTATCTGATGTTTCCGACCTCCATCTATCTAAGTTGTTTTGTCCCTGGAGAATTCTGGCTATGTGCCTGTTCATGCCCTCTCCCTCTGTGCCAGTGATATTGCACTTTCTCCTTGGATGATGATGTTAATGCACCATAATAATATCATTTGTCTCTGCTTGGTTAGTTGATTTTATAGACGCCCTCACCAAGAACCTCTAGCCTGTTGTGTCTGATTTACCTGATGGTTAAGGTGGGGTCTTGCTCCTGTGCCCAGTTTCCCAATCAGTTTAACCTCATCAACACACAGGTTATCATATTATGGACATGCTGAAATCTATATTTAAATCACGATGACAATGTTAGTTATGTTAGCTTTCGATTTCTGTTGCCTTGTGTTGCTTTGTGTTGCTTTCAAGCTTTCAATTCTTGCAGTACATACACAGTTTATAGTGACAGTTCCAGATTTACCACTCGAAATTCTTAGCAATTTCTGAAACCATGGGATTTTTTATTTCAGACACAGGTAGATAACAGCAGTCTTCTCGTTTCTAGATGGCAACTATTGATTTTGCCAGCTGAAATGACAACTTTTGCTGACAGATTTTATCAGCTCTAACTAGTTTGATAACTTTGGGCCATGAGTTGGTTGTACACAAAGTTTCTGACTCACTTTTTAATGTTTCACCTGACATGTTTTAAAACCAGAACCCTGCAAAAGGGTTGTTAACATGCACTTAATGGCCACATATAGTAGCCTAATTAATATTAGACAGACTTCGAGACTAAAGTTGTATTTTTCTGGGCCAAAAGTCAGCATTAGAGTGATTTAGTAGATGTACAAACAAATCCATATCAACAAGTCTTCAATTGACTATTCTGAGTCACGATCGTTACTGACTGAATCAGTTGCTATTAGCAGTGGAGCTCCCCTCGCTGGCGGCTGAGAGTTCTGTGATTCACACACGTTGGTTTCTTGTCAAAAGCATGTTCAAAGACAGTGCTGACTGTGGCAGCCATATGAACGCTGATGCATTTACTTACTGTCCTTTGTACTGAAGTGCCTTTGAACAGCGATGCAGCAGCTTAGCTGTTTGGTTGATTAGCTTACTTACATATTTTCAGTCAGTATGTTTTTACTTTTAATGTTGCAAGAGAAAAGGCTTTGAGGAGCACGACTAACAAGTGTGTTTGGCAAACACTATCTCGAGCAATGTAGCTCGAGTGTAAACTTCCCGAAAGCCAATTAGGAGCAGGACAACATTATTCTAATCCCCAACACCAGCTTTCCACACAGTGGGGTAATACTACACAGTAAATGTGCTAGCGTAGATGTGAAAGTTTATTTATTTTTTTTTTTTTTAACATAACCTGTAACCCCACAAACTAATGTAGTCTGTTAATGATGCACGCCTCAGCCTTGGAAGTAACCCTCGGTAATTACTGTAGGTGCTACGCTAGTTGGCCAAACATGCTAACAATTGCAGCTCATAATGCTACAATTGACCTGTTGTTTAATCTATACATTATCTGTTTTTGTATTTTGGAAAAAAAATGTGTAAACTCTTTCTAATGCGAGCCCCATGCACACGGCTTTGAACATGTGGACAAACAGAAAGCTTGACAGACAGTGTCTAGTGGGGTTAGTGCAGTTGTATTATGTGTAGTCATCTGGACCTGTGGCGCATTTTTTATTTGCCAGACCCTTTCTCTATTTTCAGCATGATTAGCTGTGACATATCAACTAAACTAAATTCAGCTGCACATTTCTGAGAGAACAAGCCATTCTCCCAGGGTTATCATTTGTGCAGTGACTGAGTCAAAGCATTTCTTTTCTTTGGCTTCCTTTTCTTTTTACGACAAAACAGAAATTAACCAAAGGAGTGACTGCACCATTAGGTTATACCTGCACTAATAACTGAGTAATTTAGAATATCCACACTAGTAAAAACACGTGAAAAGTGAGGAGACAGGGAACTGATGGTTTTAGATTGTCACCTCTTATTATTTCAGTCTCAGACATAAACTTATTTAATAATTTCTGCATTTTTAGAAGTGGTGTGAATTTTTACTAAAGTTTGTCTGATTATCTCTGCTCCCTTGTTGTATCAAACCTTCTTTAATCCCTACACAGTATTTGACAAACAAATATATAAATTACTGATACCCTTCAGATGCAGTATTTAGTAAAGTCTAACCATATTTGGCATTTATTAATTTCTTTTTTTTATCTCTTTTAATACTTTTAATATCTTTTGTTTCAGATTTGTTGAAAACAATCAATATACGGCGAGCACAGTATGTAACATTATATTAACAGTGTGACATAATGACACGATTTTGAAATGAACCCTGGCTGTGTGTCCAAACCTGTTCATTATGTTTCCCTAAACAAACCAAACTGTAGCTCTCTTTGAAGAGGACTGAAACACACATTTTTGTATGGGCTCAAATTAGGGTCAAAAAGATTTTGAGCTTGTAAAGTAGAGTTCACAAGTAATGCCAAAGTTTGTAGTTGTCAATCAACCGTTGAAAACATATCAAATAAATCTGCATGAAATTCAACTTTGTATATATGTAGAAAAAAAAAGACGAGGAGAATGAACTGTGTACAAAGGATGTCAGTGGTGAGGTTGCACAGACACTGTGAAAAAAGAAGTGCCTCCGTAAACCTGAATCTGATCAGATAATAATAGTTCGATCACAGAACAGAATCCAGTCAGGAGGGCGAGTGGTTCTGTTGCCTTCATCTCTGCCACAGATTCTTAAAGGTGGATTAGATTTTCAAGACGGATGGTGGCACAGGCACTTCAGTGTCAGATTATCATTGTCCCTTGAGATTCAGGTTTTAAACAGGGTCCAAATTCAGACTTGTAACTTGAGTGTTTCTGCTTCGTATCTTCACGCAGAAGCACTTCTTTCTTCACAGCGTCTTTGTGCGTCTTTTTTCCCCTATTCTTTTATGCTAATCTTGTCTACACATGTACAAACTTGAATTTCTCCTGCATATCTATTTTACAGGTTTTTCAAAGGTTGATGTACAACTACTAGCTTTAGGATTATCAAAATATTTTGACCATAATTTGAGCCCATATTTTTCAGTCCAGTTATCTAGTGCCAAATTCAAAAAGCTTCACACCTACCTGCCCAAATAGACCAAACTGAGGAAGTAAACACTCCAGACTTCAAACAAAACGCATGACACAAACTGGTGAACACAAACTTGGCTTCAGAGCTTGCTTTTCTCTCCACTCCTCTAAGTGGAGACGCTTTAAACTCATCTAACCTTATTCATATCCATCTCCTGTCAGTCTTCATTTCCCCAGGAAAACATGGACCTCCTCAGGTGATCAAACGTAACTCCGATGCTCTGAAACATAACTTCACAGCATCTCTGACTTCACCAGGATCTGAGGGACTCTGCAGCACTTAGAGACCTAATTACCCTCAGTCCACTGATCCATCATGATCTTAAAGCAGCTGGCCAGTAGTTCATAGCTGATTATGGTAACTGTCTCACTGTCAGTACCCTCCCTGCTCTTTTTGTCTCTTCTCTCTATCTGTGCATAGAGGAAATTGGATCGAACTGTAAATCAAACATTTCTATAATGTGAACCCCATCTGACTGTTGAAGCAACTGCTGCACTCTGTCCAAAATTTGCATCTTTAGTACGGCGTCTCACCTGCTCTTTGCACGGTAAATTACCTCATCCATGTTAATAACATGAGAAAATCCAAAATGAGCTGTCAGCTGACGTGACAGACAGATGTGTTTGTTGTTTTGTCAGCTGACAAATGGCTGTCACAGCTACTGGACCATTTTCAATCATCTCTGGGCTACAAGTCTCAGCAGGACTCTCCACTTGATTTCATTTATCATCCGTCTTGAATCATAACAGGCCTGTCACTTTCCCTGGCAGTGATAACCTACTTTAGATGCTCCCACACGCTACAGAATCAAATCTGTCCATCTGATGATTTGCTCTGGTCTTTCATCTCTGCCGGCCTGCCACTGCACCCCTGCACACACACTGCATGCCCTCTGCCAAATAGAGGGGTCAAATCATTTCAATCTAGGGTTTAATGTAGCAGGGTGGCCCTGTGCGTTGAGAAATGAGCGCCGAAGTACGACAATAGTGCACTGCTGCCCTCTGCCTGCGGTGAAGGATGTCAAGTATGAAACACTTAGCTCCAAAAAAGGTGGAAATGCACATTTCTGCCAACTTTCCCAATAATGCATTCCAGTCTATTTTGCCAGATGAAGAAGCTGGCAGAGGGACAGATATATTTGACAATGAACTTGAAATCAAAAGTGAGGGAAGTTTCAGGCTGTAGATCTGCATGTGCCAACACATTAAAAGTTAAAATGGGCTGCGGAAATGTTGAGTTCAATAAATGCTGATATAAAAAGGAGACACCCTTTGGGAGAAAGAGATCCAGTTTCCTGCTCTTTACTGGCCAGTCTTCTGCTGCCAGACATTTGACCTCACGGCCCGTGTGCAAATAAAGGCAACCAGAAACCTTCACTGTGAAAGCATAAGGGTTTTGCCTCTTTTGTCCTTTTTACGGTCAGTTTTTTTTTTTCCCCTGCTGCTATAATCTACAGTAAAGCTAGCTGTTTGCTTTCAGCTCCCTGTCGTGCTGTATATTATCGGGGTCTCTCAGCATGCTCTGTGGGCAGGCAGGCCTTTTTAACAGTGCAGTCGCTTCTCATGAAGACACTAGAGAATATATCTGCTGCTGGCTTTATCGTTGGGGGGCGGGGAGGGGGGGTTGCTTTTAGATGGAGTGGGGACACTACTGGTGCACTTGCCCACCCCCACCCCGCCCCCCTTAAGGTTTGATAGCTCTTTCACTCTCTTGCTTTCAAACACACACACACACACACAAACTCATGCTCCCACTGTTCCCAAGGTGTCCCTATGGGAAAGACCTCAGCACTTTATCAACCTCCCCACACCCCACTGAGCCAAATTATGCTGTGCCATGATGTGCATTTTCCTTTTTATGTTAATACTTTCTATCAGCTAAGTATGTGTCAGCATAAACTTCTCGCTCCCCTGCTCAAATTCCGATTACCACATTACCCAGACTTAAGCAGGATTAAGTTGAGGCGCCTTAAATGAACTTCACCTCATTCATGATACGAAAGGGCTCAATCAGGCCGGAACAAACAGAATCCATTATGTGTGCTGTGTTATTAAAAGAGTTTTATTTGGTTGTGATGATGTAAGGAGCACTTCCTCAGCGAGGTATACAGTCTGAGTCAGCAAACTGTATTGATTAATTTGCTGTGGAAGGGGTTCAAGGTTGACATAATTGATTGTCAGAAGTTTGGTGGTCATTAAGGCACCCAGAACTGCAGAGCAGGGCTTCAGCAGCATACTAATCTTTTATCCCGAAAGAGGATAACAGTGATCCTGTTTGTTTGTTTGCTGGAAACAAACAAAAGACGACAGAGTCATTTGTCGAAACAAACTAGAACAATGACATTTGAATTGTTAAATTAGAGCAAAAACTTGTACAAGCTATACTGTAAATATCCACACAGAAATGTTTCCTAAGAGGTGTTTGTGAAATGTTATTTTTCTTTCCTGACCACATAATTCAAAAGTCAAGGATTGCTCTCTGGTAATTGTGTTGAAATGAAAAAAGGTTTGCTCCAAGATGTGGAAGGCTTATCTCCCCTCTTAACAGTCACAACCTTTACAATCAGAAAGTTCAGTGAAATGACACTGACTCCTGCTATTGCAAAGTGATTGCCAACAAAACAATACAGCTCTTTACGGAATATAATTATTGTTTTTATTTATCAAGTAGAACTATACTCACACATAGTAAATAGATATCTGTTGTGAGGTTTTGTTTGGTTAAGCTCTGTTATTTGTTTGTTAGCATATAGATCTGGCTGTCTTCAGAAGTCCACTACGTGGCCTTCACTGTGTTAGTCTGCGCAGAAACTGTCATTAAACACATTAAATTGAATGAAATATAATCTGTTCATGAACAAATTTCACAGAAATGTGCGGTGCCGAAAATACAATTTTGTGAAGAGATTCAGGGAGATCTATTTAATATGGCAGCACATTCCATAAGCAAACACATAGTGCTTCGAAGGTGTAATACCATATTCAGAAAACAGCTGAATCCTGTCAACCACACTGTGAAAGTGCCATGTTGCTATGAAGCTGATTATCAAATCTATTTTTAAGTCCAAGGTAGGTTGTGGCTATTTTTTGCAAAAACACTTTAACTGTGTTTTCTCTTTTGGTAAAAAATCTGAATATTTTGTTGGCTAGTTAAGCTCTGGTGAACTTTTCCTTAACTTTTACCTGCTCAGAAAACTGCAGACTTCATAGTTTTTCCTCCCCTCTAGCTTCAAGTCCTCTTAGTTTCATCACTTTGCATTTTACTTAAAGTGGCCTCACTCCTGTCTATCTCTCCTTCGCAGGCTGTCCAATACCCAGGGCATCAATATCCAAATTCTTGGCACCACCACTATTCTCATGATTGCCAATGTCACCGAAGAGGATTATGGGAACTATACCTGTGTGGCCTCGAACCGACTGGGTGTCCAGAATGCCAGCCTTTTCCTCTATAGTGAGTATAGCATTGCTGCCATTTGCTTTAGTCACCGTTTGAATCCTAAATGGAAGATTATTATCTTATTAAATATATACAGCTCCACAGATACTGGGACACCTCCAGGAAGTGTTTTATTCCTAACGAAACAAAGTTTTGCATGGGTTCACTCCAAAACCAACAAACTATGGGCTGGTTTGAGCCAGCTGAACATGGTTTCCACTTGATCTCAATTTGGCACGCAAACAGCAGCATCATACACAGTACAGACCACTGAGTATATATTTCACTTGTGGTGGCAGCATTCACATAGAAAAGGTGTCATCGTGTTTTTGCCAACACATAAAAGCTGCAAAAAGATTAAATTCAACCTGAAATAACTGCAGCAACTCTGAGCAGGTGTGAACAAAGCACTGACATTTCATCACAAACCATCAAGGTGAACTTGATAGTAAACACATCCAGCAGTTACTGAGCAACATAATTATGATATAATAATGTTTTATTTATTCAGTGATTTTAGAGGCTCTCAAAGACATTTTACATGGTAAACAATTTTAAAAAGCAGGAAAAACACAGGATTAAAAGTAGGTGAAAGAAAAGGAAGAAATACAGTAAAGAAGGAAGTGACAAAAGAAAGCGTTATTTAAAAGCAGCTTTGAAAAGGTGAGTTTTGTGTGTTTTTTTTAAAGCTGGGGAGGGTGACTGAGCATTTTATTTGTCACGGGAAATATCTGGCTGCTAAATGCTCCACAATGTTCATAGTTGTTAACTGTCTGTGGCGATTGATGCTGGGAAGGGAGTGTAGAGTGGGTTTTTACAGATGTTTGGCCTGAAAACGACATTATGAGAGCAGCCAGAGTGAGCCAGAACAGGAAGTTTGCTGACCAGACAGCTAAACAATGAGCCAAAGCTCCCGATACAGCGCCGTGAAGTCGAGCACAGCTGCAAGTGACCGCAGTGCCACATTATTTTTACATTTACAATATCACTTTTAGCCACTTTAAAGTTCACCAAAACATCTCCACCACCTACTGCTGTTTCATTTTCAGCTGGAAGAGATTCAACATCATATCTGTTGCCTCAGTTCCACCTGCACTCCACTGGGCAGCCAAACACAACAACATGCCACAAATACAGACGTGCTGCAAGGCACATACAATCACTGAAAGTAGTTAGAAAACAGCTTGATTGACTTAATGAAAATGAGCTAATGACATAAGTTGCCTGTTTGCTTGTCTTTGATTTGAGTTTTCTGATTGCATTTCTGATTGCATTATGCACTATTTGAATTGGTATCCCAGTAAGCAGCAAAAGCCTCATAGGTTAACAGCAAGAGTGATGAAGGTAAAAAGATAAATAATAAAAATAAATAATGTACATTGTTTGCTCCTGATGACAAATTGTCGACTTCAGTCACTTCGTAAGCCACAAATCACAGCAACAAATTGCATGTCTTAGTTACAGCATGTCCGGCTGTGTCGGTTGTGTTTTCTTGGTTGACTTTTTCTGTTTCAGCAGCATTGTTCCCATGTGACGTCAAAGTGGAGAAGATGTTTTCTTCATTTGCCTGTGTTTCGTGCATTTGCATGTGCTTCCTTAAGCTGTAGTGCACAGAGCTCTCATGGCCACCATCTATTTCCCCGGTTCATGCTGCTGCTTCTGTTCTCTGAAGCATCAACTGGGCTCGAGCCACCACCACAGAAAGGGAGCCAGCACCGCAACAAGGCCACCAGACGTCACTAATGCAAGCCTGTGTAGACTGGAGTCACTTACAGCCTCAGACAGGCTACAGTTTAAACACATGAGTTACATTTTATTGTATGTTTTTACCGACTCAAATGCAAATATGTATGTAATTTGTAACATGATGGATATCCATATATTTGTCTTTTTTTTTTCTTTTAAATCAAAATAGTGGCAATAGTTTCTGAGTCCGCCAGTCTGAGTGAGCTCTCTGGCTTCTACATTTACAGTCCTCTCTCTCTCTCTCTCTCTCGCTCTCTCTCTCTCTGTGCAGGACCCGGGACAGGCCGAGATATCAACGGCGCTGCCTGTGTATCTCAATCACTGTGGCTCCTGCTGGCCTCGTTCGCCTGCCTTTTCTTCAAGTGTTAATACCACTGCCCCCCTCTTCCCTCTCTCCCCCATCCTGGCCTTTATTCCTTCTCCTCCTCCTCCTTCTCTCCGACTCACCGACATCCTTATTGCTACCTTATCACCAACTTTACTGCCCTTGCAGACTGTTTGTATCATGATACGAAAACCTTATGTGCTCACAAGCACTGCTTACAGATATTACGAAAAGCGATGGGTTATGAGTAAAAGGTTAGACAAACAACAAAAAAAAACCAACAGTTAAGTGGAGGACAGAACAAGCAAACAGTTCTCTTTTAAAGAAATGCATTGTTCTTTTTAATTCGTATGCACTTCTTGGTTTCTGCTATATATTGTCTTTAGGGTGTGGACTGGGTTTGGGATTTGTTGTATTTTTGTCTTCATGGGAATGAAAACAGAAGCACCCTTCTGCCAACAATCATTTGTCTCTAGAAGTACTGAAGACATGAGATATATTTCTTCTTACTCCCATTACGTTAACTTAAATTGTAGATTTAACTGAGTGTTTAACCAGAGCATTAATGAGCAACATGCAAAGAATCTGCCAAATATACATATACTGTAGATTTGAAATTAACACACACAGAAATCAAAGGGAGAACACAGCAGCTGATTGTGTAATGAGATTAAAGCTTGATATTAAAAGTCTGAACAACCATAATCTGCTACTAGACTGAAAGTCATATATAGAGCATTAGCAGGGTATCTCTCCAATCAGTGATTCTAGATGCAGCAGTCTTTTGGGTTGTTGCCATCCAGCCCAGAAATTGAGGATGCAGTGAATAGAATCGACTTGATCCTAACTGAGCTAAACCATGCAGAGTAAACAGCTGAATAAATAAGTTTATCTGGTGATGGATGTCTACATCCTCATTCAGTTGCTTTGCAACCACTCGCCTTTTTTCCAAGAGAATTCCTCTTTTCCTTTGCAGCAGGACTCTCACCTAAAATACAAAGAAACACAGTAGGTTATTATACACATACACATACTGTACATAGTAAAATTTTGTATTTCTCTATGATAAGACAAACTTGTTCTGCCACTGTAACATCAGGAAATAGAGGAGATTGTTGCAGTGTATGTTGCTCGTCTCATGACCAACCAAACATACTGTGCAGTGTGTCTCTGCTCCACCGCAGGCTGCATATACTGTACCACAAACAGTCTTTGCTCTCAGTTTATACATTTTAGGATCATTCTTCTACACTGCTGGAATTTGGATTAAAAAAAATACGACACCAATGAATGACTCACTTTTTAGTTTTTCTCTTTCAAAGAAGTATGTGTGTTTTAATATGAAACGATACAGAAAAATTCATAATATATTGATTGAGGTTATTTTTTTCTGTCTTTACCTCATTCATTTTAGTTGTGTATATATATATATATATATATATATATATATAATTGAATCCAATGTCCTTAGATGACTACATGAAAAGGCAAATTTTATGTCTCCATGTTTCTGAATAGGATAGCATTTTGTTGAGGATGAATAACTTGCAAATCTCTTGAACTGGCAACCCTATCATGTGAACTGAGGCCCATTACACAATGATGTTTTTTGTTTGTTTGTTTGTTTTTTCAAAAAAAAAAAGGTCTAGAATATAAAGAAGATAGTTTTGTGCAGTTATTATTGTACTTATCCTTGAGATGATACAAGTGCTGGCTTACACGATGTAATAGGGAGTGGAATATTATGTTTAGCTTGTAATGCTTGCCCATGTACCAGGAATTTAATATGAGAGCAGCAAAGAAAGCAAGCAATGCTTGTTCCCCTCAGTGGCCTTTGAGGCCACTGTGCTGATGCCTCTTAAACAATTTAATACCATTACATTACATGTCCTACAGCTAATTTTCTCTTCACATCTTTGCCAATACTTAGACTGATCACTGATTTTGTTTTCTCTACAAACAAAATGAGCACTACATAAGTCAATATTTTGTAAAACACAAGAAGAAGACCTTTCCAACAGTGCAATTCTTTCAGGAAACAGCTGGAGGTTCATTGCTGTTGTGATGAGAATTGCTGAAACTGTGCACTATTAGCTGCCTTTTTTTGCCATTTATTTTGACCTACTGTAAGGTGACTAATAGCATATGGACTCCAGCGCCCAGCTCAGCTCCACAACTGGATGTGTGTTCACGTCTTTGCTCTTCTAATAGCCAAGCTGAGATAGTTCTAGTACTGTAAAACACATGTGTAATTAACGTCATCCTTGTCATCATACGTTAAAAGACATGGTAGTGTTGGTGATGCCATCTGATCTAGTCTAATTTTCATGTAGGCCAAACAGTAGATGCAGAGCTGCACAGAGACTGAAACAGACTACAATTCCAATCAAAACTGGACCATTTAAACAGTTTAAACAACATTTCTATTGTCTCTAACAGTCACAACAAAAACAATATCTCACAATCAGATATCTCAGTCTAGGAAGTGAAAGAAAGCTGCTTATTTGTATGCTTTCGTCATCTTACATGTGCTTTTTTATTTATTTTTTTACAAATGAGCAAGTAACTCTGGTGTATCCACTTTAATGTGGATTAATGTGTCCTGACGTTTTTGTACTACATTGGTATTTCTGCAGGATCTCTTACCGCTTTTTAGCCATTGACTAACCCATACTTGAGGATGCTAGTTTATCAGCAGCAGCCATTTTACTGTAGTGAGGCGTGAATGATCTGGAAGCTGTGGTGAAATTCTTTATGATCAATTTGCATGAGAGCAGTCTGTGCTACATGTCTATTCCAGTAAGTCTGTCTTGTCTGTCTCAAGTGTGTGTCGCATTTAAACAAAAAAAAAAAAAAACAAACACAAAAAAAAAAAACTCAGGGCAGAGCAAGGCTGGCCTTGGGCAGATTCTCAGACAAATTAAAATGCGCTTTTTGCTGGAGGAGACAACAAGTGACGAGAGCAGGCTCAAATGTCTTCAAATTGTGCTCAGCACTAATTTTAACCTGCTTGGGATGCATGATGGGTCATTCAATGTCTAGACCTTCTACCTTTCAGGTTATTTTCATATGAGGCAAACCTCACTAATGTGGATGTCCAAGTGTGTCCATGCAGGTTAAAACCAGCCAAAAAGCACTGACTACTGAACAGAACCCACTTACGTAAAAGCCATGGAGCTCTGTCGTATCCATAAAGCAGAAAGGAATAAGAAGTAGTGTATTTCCATTGCTGATAGAGACCAACAGCCAGCCTTTGAACACAGCAACCCCCTGTAGACAGACCTGGATCTCTACTGAAGACTGTAGACACAGCTTTCTAGTTTACTACTGACCATTGCCTCAAAACATCATCATCGCTTCATTGTACAAAACTGGCTTATGTATGTGCGCGTGTGTGCTCATAAGATTCTGTTCATTATTATTAACCTACCTGAGGAGTTACATACATACATGAAGCATGAGACGGATAATGAGTTAGCCAAACAGCTAACTTTCTAGTTTCCACCCAGCTATGGTTACAGTGGTAACCCTCAATTTTAGGTTCAGTGTTTTTCTTTTCCTCCTTTTCTGTGTATATACAGTATGATGTTTCTACAGTAGAATGTTGTCAAGTCAGCAGATCCATAAGATCATGTTTATACAACTCAACATTTAAAAATTTAAACAGAAAATGTAACTATCATGTTTGTACTTCCCTTCCCTTTGTCATGGGAAATTAAGATTCAATCATGGATTATGACACAGCAATGTCCTGTTTTTTTTTTGTTTTTTTTTTTCTATTTTACTTTATTATGGCATAAGGTAATTGCAGTCAGTTTCTAAAAAAAAATGAAATGTATTAAAGGTATATGAGAAAATGTTCATAACACAAAATAAAGTTGTTTGAATTCAGTGTTCTGTATTTGAATGTGACTTGAGATGTTGGGGCAAGTAAGCTGTTTTTTTTTTTTGTTTGTTTGTTTGTTTTTTTTCTGGAGATAGCTTGGAACACACAGAAACTTCATGGCACTGTTGTGTTTATCACCATGTAACATGCAAATAAAATATGTATTGTTATAAATGTCTCTGGAAGACATTTTTGTCCTCTGAAAGTGTGAGAAATGCAACTGAGATTCAGCTCATCACCAGGGGAACACTCCAGTTTCACTCGTTTGTGCCAAACATGAAAGGTAAGATGGGTTTTACCAACACAACCACCACATATGGATACACTGTCACTGGAACGACTGCAGTAAAACATTTGTCCACTAGGTGTCACAACAAGCCAAGTTATGCCCCCGCTGTGTTGTGGCATTTGGAAGAGTGAGGATGTAAACACGTAATTGTTAGCCTCTGACTCTGAGGACGAACAGGGGATATAACATTGTTCAAGGTTAGAAAATCAAGCCTGTTGCTGCACAGTTTCTGACTCAAACCCCCACGCCAGCTGGGAAAATGTGGGCGAGGAAAGCAAATGAGGAACACTCATAATGTCCTGGAGCGGCTGTTGAGAAGTCCCTGAGTAAAATACCTAATGTGGTGTTGTTTTAAAGGGGGCTGCTCATTGGTTGGAAGTAGTTGTTATCTTATGTACTGTATATATTCACTATAGTGTATGTTGTTATCCAGAGAAATAAGGTGCAACAGTAAATGCCAGCTTCATTTTTTTAAACTTTTGTTGCACACAAAGGTGAAAAAATAGTCCTTAAAATAGAGGAATTTGAGAAGGAAAATTTGAAAGTAGACGGCTGAGTTTTTTTTTTTTTCCCCCAACTTGATGATAAGAGTATATGTAGGCAGGAAGGTATGGGAGAGAGTGTGACTCGGAGGGAGGAGGGCAATGAAAGAAACTTTTCAGAAACATGTTCATCCCAGGGCATGCTTGTTCAGCAAACTAGCCTCATTAGCGTGAAGGTCATACAACTTTTGTGAGACAGAAGTTGGTATTTATGTTAACCTTGGAGTCATTATTATTCATTACATTTTCACTGGACCACTTTATCTTGACAGAAGGTACTTGGGTCACATTTGAATTGCCTGCATTTGCATGTTTTTTTGCATAATGGTGATAGTGCGTTCAGTCTCCTTCAATAGTATCTTTAAATAATGATTCCATAGTAAATCATGTGTTTTAACTCTATTATAAACGTCAGGTGTTGCCTCTGCTAATCAAATATGTCAATAAATCAATCAAGTGCAGGATCACCATGTGGCGTGGTCCCTTTACAATTAAAGAGAACTGAAGAGAATACATGGGACAAAACAAACAGTAGCAAGAAAAATGATTAAAATAACAATAAAACAACCACATTAAACACATCATTGTTCAAGGGATGTTTGAAATGCTGTTGGACCTAACTGAGGTTCTAAGTTCTAAGTTCTAGGGTAAGCTGTAATGACGTGGATAAAGGTAGGTTTTCGTCTTGGATTAGAGATTTCAACTAATTGTACTTCTTTGACATGTAGAAGAGGGACAGCCAACTGATTTTTTGTGAACTGAAGGAATGACCAGGAGACCAGCGTCGAGAGAGCAAAGCGGGCATGTTAAGATAAGTAAGATGGTGGAAGTCCATGCAAGGCCATGTGAGATCAAAGAAGAGCCTTAAAATCAGCTCGAGCCTGCACTGGTAACCAGTGAAGTGAGACCAGAATGTTTTTTGTCTTTTAGCTGCAGCATTCTGAACAGGCCGAAGACTTGTAGCACAACTAGGAAGAGCAGAGTAAAGGACATTGCTATATTCAAGCATGGGAGATACATATTAATGGACTACAATTTCAACATTACACAGTGAAAGAAAAGGTTGGATTTAAGCAAATATTACTAAGATGAAAAAAAAGCTAACTTTGTAATAGCTCTGCTATAAGACAGGAATGTCAGACAAGAAATAAAAAAAATAAAAAATAAAATAAAAAATAAAATAAAGTTTTTGATGGTCGAGCTTTCAGGAATAATATTTGAAAAATGTTAACACAAATTTTCTAATAATTTCCCAAATCAAAAAATAACTCATTTATTAGCATTTAAAATCAGAAAGTTCATACCCATCCATTTTTTGATTTGTGATAGACTTGCCTCTAGTAATTCCAACACAAAATGTTTAAAACAGTGGTTAAGAAGGTGTGATGGAATTTTTGTATGCTTTTGTAGTAACAATGAGATAATCTTATACTTGTTGTAATTAGTCTGTAGTCTTAGTTGTGTACTGTTAGGATGATCTGGTGAACCCTACTTTTATGGCCCCACTGGAATAAACTTCCTGGATATAGGGAAGATGGTAGGCATCTTGATCCCCACAGGGGATTACACTCAGTTGAAAATTCCTGAGATAGGTCACGACCTGCTTTTATTGTACCCCAGTTGTTTACTTCCATCATCTGTACGGGAATATCTGTGAAGCTTCAAACATAGGGCCAGAGGTATATCAGAAAGTATAAAAATGAGGTGAAGCCTTCGGTCAGCGGAGCACAACTCTGAACTGCTTACTTAACCGTGTGGTTCTGTGTGTTGCTTCCTCTCTATAGAGAATAAACATTTTAGTGCATGCTACCCTGCCAGTCTTGTTTCTTGACTCTCTACAGGCAGACAAGAAATTTCCATAACAAAGGCTTTACAAATAATTTGCTGTTATCCCAGTTTCACTATCAGGTAAGGAATCTTAGTAGTAGTGAGGAATGGACTCAATAATAAACTTTTTGGCTTTCGTGCTGGGACTTAGATAATATCAATAATGTCCTCATGTCCATATGTAAATATAAACGAACAGCCAGCAGCTAATTAACTTACCTTAATAGACAGATTGGAAACAGGGCTCTGTCTCTGTCCTAAGGTAACAAAATCTGCCTCTCAGCACCTCTAAAGCTTGGCAAGTAACACATTATCTCTCAAAAGTGAAAACTTTTTCCGTTTTGCAGCATATCTATGTAATGAACAACACATGCCTCGCCCTTCTTTGGAAATGTTTTTCCATCACTGGGAACTTGGGTCTTGATTTCCAAGCCCGTGGTTGTGCTACTTCCTTGTTTTGAGATTGTGTCAAGAAATACTTAATCACTCCATCTGAACTGCTCGTCAGATGGCTGGATAACCCCTCCCCACACACCTTTATGGAGGTGGATCAGGCCAACTGTGCAGAGCTGCGAAAAGAGCCACAGACTGAACTTCTTTCTCCAGCTATCTTTTTCATTTGTTACATAACTATTTGTGGCGCTTTTCATGTATAGCACTGAATGCAACATCATGAGTGTCTTCCAGGACAGACTGTCTGAAAATATGACAGCTATCCCAGTTTTTCATTGATATCTCCCCCATCTCTAGGACAGCTGGATCTTAACTCCACCTTTAAGTGTGGCTGCTCACATCAGAATAAACACTTTTGATTTCTAACACGATTGCACAGGCCCTTAGGACCCTTTGGACAGAACCAGGCTGGCTGTTTCACCCTTTCTAAAGCCTTTATTCTAACATAAGCAAACTGTCTCCTCACTCCAGCTTCATATTGAACAGACAGAAATGAGAACAGTATCAATCTTCTCATTTAACTCTTGTCAATAAAGGAAAAAGTGTATTTCCCAAAGTGTTGAACTATTCCTTTGAAGAGCCGTCAAAGGAGGCTTCAGCAAAATTCCAACTGAATAACATCTTTTAAAGAATCTTGATGTTGTGATATTGTGATTTAATGTGTATAAAGCTATAAAATGTCAAAAGATTTTTTTTCTAAAGTCAGTCTTACGGTCTTAAAACATATCCTACCCTCTGAAATAATGAAAATTCCTTTTATGCCATTTTCCCTTTTTTCGATAGTTGACAGTCCAGGGAGAGATAAGAGATGAGGAGAGAGAGAGAGAGAGAGAGAGAGAGAGAGAGAGGGGCTATAGTGTACAATAAGCAACCCCCAGCCCAGAATTAAACTGATATTACATGATATGAGCATTAACCTTTGTTAATGCACTGGAATGAGAAATTTCAACACAGCTTTACAGCTTTACACAAACTACACAGTTTATGATGGTAATTGGCACATTTGCTTTATTTTGAAAACAGACATTGAAACCATTTTTATTTTTTCATATTTTTTTTCTCACAAGTTTGAACTCCTTGATAAGGTTGAAACTGGACATTGCACTCACTGGAACATAGGAAAAGTATTTTTTGTTTGCTCGTTTGTTTAATTTTTCTTTTTACTTTTTTTTTGTAACATCAGTGCAAGAGTAATTTTCCAATTCATATAAACTGTCATAACAACACCAAAGACATCAAAAAGAAGCCGCCACACCTCTTAAGTTTTTGTGACTGCGAAAAAGTTCCTCTCAGAGGGAGAGTTCCCATCATGCATCTGGTTCGATGGTTCATGCTACTGTTCTTACGTTTGGTTTGGCAGAACACAAATCGTCATATAAGAGCCAGTTACATAGTACTATAGCTGATCTCTATAGTTTATTATATGATCATGTCATTCAAATGGCAACAGGTCCTTTACTGTAAATGTGAATAAACAGAGATTTTGTAAAAGGGGTGTAAACCAAGCTTGAATGACTCAAGCAGAATAGAGAGAGAGTGATAGTCTTGTCCTATAGCCTATGTGGTTTTTGGATTCAGGACAAAGCTGCCCAACTGTATATGTCACACATTTAATTATACATTCTATTTTCCATCCAATGTGATAGCTCATTATTTATTTTGCTGTGTTCTCAATACACTTGTACCGTGTCGAAAACTAGAGTTGCATTTTAAAACCAGTTTGTCTTTGTGCGTGCATTTGCAGAACGGACTTTATTTGGAAAATGTGTCAAAGAAAGTGCATTACAATGCAAATTAAGTATGTTGCATTGGCAATGCATTTTAGATGTGTAAATATCCAGTTGGGAGCATTCATTCCACCATTATTTCACCTACATTAAATAGTGAAGATGTATGAAATCAAATCCTCCTCCCCATCATCATATTCATCATCATCAAGGTAACAATCATTTTTCATAATCATCAACAACATCAACATCACCATCATCAGCACTTCCTCATAATATTAGCTTGAGCCAAAAAACTTCACGCTGGAAACTCCCCCAACATGAGAAAATCATTGCCACACAAAAAATGACAAACAAATAGAAACGGACTGCCTTCACATTGGGAAGGCAAAGAGCAACCTTTTTAGATTTTTGTTTTTGTGTTATTCTTCATACTCTTAATTCTGCTTTCTTTAGGTTAGACTTTGCTTTAGTCATCCTTGGACTCGGTGGCCTCGGCCGCGACATCTGCCGGGGCGGCTTCCTCTTCTTTAGACTCCTCTGCAGCATCTGAGTGGAGGGAGGGAATCAGGGGGAAAAGAGTAGAGAGAAAAAAGGAAAAGCAGGAGGAGGAAAATGACATGTACGGTTGGAAAGAAGATGGGCATGATAGATAAAAAGTGGGTAGGAGAGAAGAAGAGAGAAAATTAGCCTTTGGAGAGGGTGTTTTATATTGTGAGGTTGGAATAATAAAGCTTTATCTGGGTCTTCTGAAATACTGAGCATCAAAGATTTTATAACAGCTGCTACTTTTGACGTTTTAAACATTTCACCACAGAAGTTCCTCTGTTACAAAAAAAAGAAATTCAAGAAAAATTGGATATTTTCATTCTAGAAAAAATACACAGAAGGAACATTGTAATTCTATGTTGTTCACAAGATGTCAACTCAACTAATAACGAGAGCATGTCAGTCACAACCTAATGTCTGAAATCCCACATTGGCTGTGTAAATAATGAAGAAAGAGAGTGCTCCTAATGGACTCATGAAGCATTTTAACTCACATCACAACACTAACAGCAGCATCTCTGCCTGTCACATCTGATACTGTGTGATGCCCACAGTGTACTGCATTGTAATAACATCCTGTGGTGGCTTACTGAGAGGTTGAATATTGCTGAATAATATGATACATCACTAAGCCACTGCTAATCTGGTTTGTTTAGGAACATTTCTCTAATTTTTTATATTCTTCTTTTATATCTTTTTTTTAATGACTGTCCATATGGGTTACAGTGATTTTTGGATCTTTATTTTATCGTTTCAGACCAAACCTGTTTTTCAAGTACCCTAAGAGCAGTGATGTCATACCCCGGTGATCTCATCCTCTTTTAGTAGAGGAGACATCAAAGAATGACATCATTGCATTGGAGATTGGGGTGATCAAGTGCATGTGTGTGTGTATGTGTGACTGTGTGTGTGTGAAGGCGAGGCAGAGAGAGAAAGACAGAGAAGTGGGGCAATCATGTCGGTGTTAGTGCTTGTACTACTGTGTGTGTGTGTGTGTGTGCGTGTGTGTGTGTGTGCGTGATTCAAGACAGCATGAGTCATAGCAGTTCTTCCAGGTAAGAGATAATTAGCTTGTTAGCCACTACGACAGACTTGAGAATGTCCTTCTTTGCAGTCACTGAACTGTGTGAAGCAAATACAATTTCACCCAATTTAGGTTGCCAACGCTTGTCATTTCTGGTTTTTTGACATAAGTACAACCTCAGTTATCTACACCAGAGTTAGTACTGACTAAAATGGTGGTATAGGTTTGATTCTAATGTGTGTGCAAATAAGAACTGGTGATGGGAGAACAAACCCCTGCGCTCCCCAATCTTTTGTGTGGTTTGTCAAATCTGCACACTTATTTCTAAGTTTTTAGTGAACAATTTCATTGAACACATGCTGCATAGTTTACTGTGGAACTTTAAACACAGGCAGAAAGTGAGTAGACTGAAGTGTAATAGAGCACCAGAAGTGGCATCAATAATCACCAGATTCTTCTTATCATAAAGAATAGATATTCCAGGTGGAGTTCTGCAAGGCTCTGTCCTGGGTCTTCTGCTTTTCAGGCTTCGTATGTTGCCACTAGCTGTCATCATCTATAAGCACAATATTGATGTTCACTGCTATGCAGATGACACCCAATTCTATATAGCTGTTGATCCTCATTACCTAAGCCTGTTTAGTCCCTTGAGCACTGCATCTCTTCAGTTTAGGGGATAGACAGCATACTCTAAACCAGGGCAAAAGAGAGGTTCTCAGTGGTCAAAATGTGCCCATGGATTGCAACACTACTCAGCACATCGTACTTCAGGCAAGAAATGAGGGTGTCACCATCAACTTTAATTCAGCTGCAAATTGGTTGTGTCAGATGTGCAGAGAACCTTGTACATGCCTTTTACAAGTACATTACAAGCAGGT
The DNA here is from genome assembly GCF_046630095.1 of Trachinotus anak. Taxonomy (NCBI): domain Eukaryota; kingdom Metazoa; phylum Chordata; class Actinopteri; order Carangiformes; family Carangidae; genus Trachinotus; species Trachinotus anak. The sequence continues at coordinate 7,325,308 of NW_027273885.1, read as the reverse complement.
TCACGACTGCATTGTACAGTAGCTGTTCACAGTAGTTGTTCTCTCAAAGAGTCTAAAAATTAGTTACAGCTAATACAGAACAGAGTTTTACCTGATACAAAAAAGAGATCGCATTAATGCATTTGTATTTGTGAATTTTACTGTTTTTTTTTTGGTTTTTTTTAAATTGCTCATTTATTGTATTGTGCGGGAATATGCAATGCTCTGTTACCATACTACGACAGTGATGAACTTGGTCAGATGTAACCATCCTAGCTCATAAATTATTCAGTCAGACCAGAGTACCTTGCGTCCTTGTGCATATAACACAGTCTGTGTTCTGACAAACCTTAACCAAGTGACTTAGTTATGAATATTCATTTGCTCTCTGAGTCAGTTCAGTCGGTAAAGCAGATTGTGGCCAGCAGTGGACCCTTAATTAGCAGCTCTTTGTCAAGTGGTGTTTGTTTGTGACAGCCTTCCCCAGTGCAGATCATGACCAGTAGGGATCATTAATCATTCATTTAAATCAGAGCACCTGTTATACCCGCTCTGTTCCATGCAGGCCAGCTATCCCGTCGAGGTGGTAACTATGACAACAGGGAGACAGCGCTGCCTAGGTGACCTACTTTCAATGTAGTTCTCCAGTTACTGTGTGTCTGTGTGTGTGTGTGTGTGTGTGTGAGAGAGAGTGTGTTCCCCACCTCACACCACCACCTACTCCAGACTGAGCATGCTCCATTAACTACCTGTCTGACCCAGTCTGAGAGTCCTTGGACCAGAAATATGAGTTCATGTCAAGTGTAACTTGTGGAAGTGCACTGGATCAGCATTGTAATATAATTTCATGGCCTTCTAGCTTATTCACAGGTACAAGCTCTGCTGTAATTGGTCATCAAATGGTGGTTTGCTTTGAAATGTTATCAATGTTTTGACTTGCTGTTATGTGTAACAAGGGTTTAATGGGGTCATCAATCATCCACTGTTTATGTTTTCTTTCGAATACATTACTGTAGCAGGAAGGTTAACATGATGGTCCTGGTATCATAAAAATCTTATGAACCCATCTGAAACGTTCATGAATCTCAGAAAACATGATGCTTTCTCATTAAGTAAACAATACAACCTCGCCTCTTCACAATATCTTTGATGTATGATCAGTCCCAAGAGAAGACTAGCCCATTGAGCACTAACCCTGTGTTTCTATCCTGATCTCCACGCCTCATCAGTATGGAGTTCCCATCTTGCAGAGGCTGAGATACAAGTCTGTCTAATCTAATATTGAGCTGTGTCTCTGTGTAAACCAGTGAATAGTGGAGCACTGCCAAAGATCTTTAAATCCCAAAGACTCAACAAGCAGTTATTTCCTGTGGTGTCTGCCAGACAGGCTATGGGAAATCTTACCTATTCATATTTATTAGATTTTTACACTAAATTGCTTCTTGACTGGTATGAGTGTCTGGAATTGTTTTTGTCTCTGAATTCAGTGTCCTCAAAATCATGTGCACACCTCTGTGTTTGGTTCGGACCTCTTGAGAAGCTTCTTATAGGTTCTTTCCAAGTGGGCTCATTATATTTGGCATTTGCTTGTTTACCTGTAATGGTTCCAATTAGTGGAAGTTAAAAGCTTTAGAATAATCTACATACCTTGTTTATCTTTTGTTTGGTTAGGCTCCTCCTTCTCAGCTGTCGGGCTAACAGCAGCAGGCACATCGGCTTGTCTGGCCTCCTCCTTTTTCTCTTCACTCTTCTCCTCCTCCTTCTTCTCCTCAGCTGTGGCTGTGGTAGGACTCTTGGCTGCCACCTCTGGGGCCTCTACCTCTTTGGGCTTCTCCTCAGCCTTCTCCTCCACCTTTGGCTCCTCTTTCTGGGGCTCAGAGGGCGCTGTGGCGGCCGTAGGAGAAGCAGCAGCTGGGGCCGCTGCTACAGGAGACGTCGCTGCGCCTGCAGGAGAGGCAGCAGCAGCTGCTGGAGAATTAGCTGGCTTGTCTGCCACTGGGCTTTTGGCTTGGCTTGTCTCCTCCTCCTTCTTGGCCTCGTCTCCTGCAGCTTCTTCCTCCTTTGCAGGTGCCTCCTCTCCCTCTGCTTTCTTTGCCTCCTCTCCTCCCTCTGTCGCCTCCTCTGCAGCAGCAGGGCTGTCTCCCTCCTTCTCTTCCTCTCCATCTTTCATCTTTTTCCGAGTTATGTGTCCACGGAAGCTGGCCTGTATTTTGGTGGCAGCCTTGTGGGCCTTGTCCTCGGGTTTGTTGGTGGTGCCATCCTGTTCAATTTTCTGGTCCGCCTCCTCATTCTTCTCCACCTGGTTGCCAAGAGAAAAATAAAAAACTAGTTAACATCCACTATAAGCCATCGTGTAGGTCCACTGGAAACCAGCAAAGGAATGTACTGGTTGCTAAAACTTACAAAGTATCCCTACTGTGGTATGTAGCTTTAGGATGATCATCCCAAATAATCATGCTGGAATAGTTTTATTTGGGCAAAAAAATCCCACCAAGATAGGTACAATATTTCATGACTTGAAAGGTCAGAAGAGAGACAGAGACAAAAATATGCGCTATGAGAGGGAGTTGTTAGTTAACTTATGAATTAATGTATTTATTACTGGAGAATTATACACTAGGAAAGTTGGGTTAGGGTTTCAGGGTTTTTTTTTAGAATTGAGTTTAAATGTAGGACTGGATAAGGAAGAGGGTTAGGAATAGGACAGTACACAATGCAATATTGAAAGGGGTTCCATGATATTACCTTCAGTAACTGCGTCCATAGCTGTCCATCAAATAGTGGGTTGTACTATGAGTCATATAAATCTAATGAAAAGAAATCAAATCAAATAAAGGAATGAATGATGAGCACTGAAAGTGGCAAACAAAATGAATCAGTACATTTAAAATGAATAGGCAAACAAATCAAGATAAAATATTCTCCAGTCAAGGTTCAGCTAATCAAAGGATCCAAATGTGCACCTTAAATGAACGTGAATAAGCAACATGAAGCAAACACAAATTGTCAAAGAGCATGCAGGCAGTGCAGCATCAGTTAGCCAAATGATGAAGATGTGGAAAATGCAGAATCTAAATGGTTTTGAGTGTTTTTGTTCTTTCAGATATCAGGTCTTTGTCAGGAGCCAATAATGGGATTGACAATAGGTCGGATGTACAGTATTTTACCATTTCATATGCTGGAAAAGGAAGATTTAGTGCCATTGTGAATCATGAGAATAACAGATTTGTGTGTGGGTCGATTGTCTGAACATAATGAATTGGATACACTGGGATTTGGGGCTCGACAAATGACTCCAGGCATTTATTGCGGTTATTCAATCCAGGGATGAGGTTAATATTGTCCTCTTGATGATGCTGCTGAAATACACTGTGCGAATAATTAAACTTAAAATGTAAAGCCGTTCCATGGCATCCATCAGTGTTCCCTGCATTCTCTGCTTAGGATATCCTCGAAACTGTAAGCAGAAAAACCTAAGTGTTCAAAAATTGATGCTCCTTCTCAAAAATAATGAGCCAATCTCTATTCTCTAGGTACAGTAGCTTTCCACGGCTCCATCTCTGGCTGCTAGGGAACGAGCTGCCTGCCAGGATCTCCTCAGCATTCACTGCCATACCCCTCCCAACCATCAAAGGTTACCTTGACAACCAGAGTGCTAACTCATCACGGCGCTGTCTGTTGGTTGGTGCTATGAGAGACTATATGTCACCCTGATTGGCAGCGCACCTGACCCCGCAGGGGAGAAGGCCAATAGGAACTCGTAAATCAGGGGGAGCAATCAGCATGGCTAAAGAGGGGGTTGTGTGTGATGTAGGAGCATGGTGCGATGCAGGGCCAGTGAGGTGGCCAGAGGGGTTATATGAGTGTGTATGTATGGCAGTACATAAGTGGTGGCCTGTGTCACTGAGCAGCAGCATCTGGTTTAAGCTCAGTGAATTTGAGCGGAAACAGTTCGGAAGCTGCATCCATCAGTCTATTTCCTGGTACCTTCTGTCTCTAATAGTGCCATTACGTTGGATATGAGGTTTGACTTGGACAGCTGCCTGCGTGAGGAATCACATCTGTGTGACATGATTTAAGAGCCTCGGGCCCTAAACCAACATGTCTTCTTCAGGGTCAGTGTGTCAGTGCAATATTGGAGCAGCAGGGCCAAGGTGCAGCTGTGTTGGTATATTTATTCACATGCAGTCTCCTGGGTTCAGGGTGTAAATCCTGCCCTGGGCTATCCTGCAATTCTTAATATACACCATCTTCCTCAAGCAATTTTGCGCAATGTAATTGGAAAAACCACTATAATACTGCTGGCTTCAAAAGGGATGGTAGAACTTAGGGATTTTACACTGCTCATCGAGTATACTGATTTATGTTTGAGACCTGAACTAGAGCTGTTTATTTAATGGTTAACTATGAAGTGTGGAAATAAACTTAAGCAACTGTCCTGCTGTTAGAATATGGAAGCAGACAGACTGGCACACCCACTGCTCTTAATAATATGCACGTCTCTGGTGGCTTATTGGGCTTTTATTATGTCTGATCTCATAGGTGCTTACAATTGCCAAAATTTTGACCCAAGCACTTAACTCTAAATAGAATTACTGGCTGCATACAGTGAGTCAGACAGAGAGAGAAAGAAAAAACGATTGATGAGGGTGTTTGGGAATTGGGGGGGTATGACATCATTATTGGAACGGAGGGGATGTCATTTACTTTAGAGATATGGGTGTGTAAGAGCGCAAATGTAATAAAATAGCAGCAGAGTGCCAAGTGATCTCATATCACCATGAAGACGGGGAAGAAAGATCACCATCATGGTTTGACCACAACTGTAGCATCATCATTTGAATTATTGATATTTGTCTGGGCATCACCCTTCAAAAGTGCTGTGCTGTGATTTTCTGCTGTCATCTGTTTCCATGGATCACGCACTACAGGGCTACTCTGACTTGTCATATCAAACCTGGCTGTAATATACAATCACCAGTGGTTAATGGTTGAGACAGTGGCTACAACAAATTAAAATCTCGTATTATCTAAACAAAAACATTGCTGCAAACCGTTCCAGATTTGCTTCTTAAAGACTGACTGTTAATTGAACCCTGGTCACGCACCCTCCTGCAGGCGCTATTCCACTCGGTATCTGTGCAGCACACATTTTCATTCATAAATACAGCGGCACCTCCCAAAGGTACAGCACACCACAAGGTACACTCCCTTGAAGTCCTCACTCTGAGACTCCACCACCACCGTTTAAACTCTTCCTTGATTAATTTGCAATGAGATAACGTGTTTGCTTTATCAGGTTAATCAAATGGCTTATTACAATTAGCCTGCAGTGCTTCCTCTTTGAAGACCGTCTTTCTTGTTGCCATAGATACACCACGTTAACCAATGTGGGGTTTTTTTATCCAACAAAAAGTGGAGTATTTGCAATATAATGCAGCTTATTTTTGCGTGCTTGCAAAACAGACAATTACACAATTCTCCTGCAATTATAATAGCTGCACTGTGATGTAGCAATATTAAGCACTCACTGTAGGACACACTGACACCATTACATACAGGTGACAAGTAATGACTGCTATCTTCATGTTGAGAATCTCAATGTGCAGTAGTTCACAGGTTAATTTACCTAAATACAAGAGTGCCATTCAACAAAGGACAAAGCCCTGTGTCTGTCCTGTCTGTAAAGGTAATAAATGGCTGCACTAAAATGTATTTAGTACATTGTCTGACGGCGGGATGTGTGTATTACAGCTTTGCCTATCAACTGCAGTCTGTGCTCTCTCCCTGTCTGTATCTGTCCTTGGGTGGGCACCGGCTGTCGTGAGAACCACACCCCAGAGTCAACGGCTTTACCAACAGATCCATAACTGCGTGCACACACACACACATGCACACACACACACCATCCCCCAATGGTGACACACAGTAACAATCCACCACCTTCCCACTGCCTCATTGCCAGTGAGTGCCATTAGGGACTTGTTTGGGGGGAGAAGGGGAAAGGAGGACAAACGGGGGAAGACATGGTGCTGGTTGAATTACCACAGAACCACAGCTCGCACTAATGCACACACCAGGTGTGCATATAATCAGGTTTTTTTTAATTATTATTATTATTCTGATCCATTATAGAAGGAGTCCCCTTTTCACCTCGCCGCTCCGCCCAGCCTTGGATCGAATGCCACTAGCAAGAGGGGAGAGAAATATTAAAGGTAATATTTGCATGTCTACAGAACATTGCTTTGCAGAGGCCCTTTAATCACAAACCCAACAGGTGCAGCTGCTAAATATATTCTATGTAAGTCACTTTAATGTGTAATTATTGAAGATGCTTTAAGTAATAAAATATACAGTGCATGGTCTTATTTTTAATCAAACAAAAAACTCCCCAAACATTTGTCATATTAGCACAGTTCCCAAGCAGGCAGAGACACACTTCCTGCAATTACACCTCTCTCCTGAAAATCCCAGCCTGATTTCAATGGCTGTCTGCTTTTCTGCAGGAACCATCCAGACACCAAGGACTGGCTGCTGTCTGTAACTGCTGAATATCTCTTTTCTCTTTCTGTCGTATTTCATGCTCTTTCTCACTGAGCAAACTGCTACCCACTCATTCTCTCTCTCTCTCCCTCACACACACATACATACATACAGACACAGTGGAGCACCACACCCTTCTAGCCAGCTATCTCCTGCAGATGAGGAGAGGGGGGCTCAGGTGGTGACTGCCACAGCCCCTGTTCGCCATCTCCCTCTCTCCCTCTCTCCCTCCATTGACGGTGAATTGATGAGCGATGTTAAAGGATGCACTGTGCCTTTTACCACAGCCCGGGAAAAGATGCTCCGCAGCAACTAATAAGCGGCCATATGCCAGCGTCATTACATCCTCTGGAGCAGCCTTTAATTCAATTACACCGGCTCTCTGCCTGAACAAAGGCTCCGCAATCGCCACTGATCTCATAGGGGCCGGGCATGAGGATGGGGAGAGGGGCTGAGGAGAGGGGCAAGTGGAAGGGGAGAGGAGCTGGAGGAAAGAGGCTGGGGCTGGACAAGGTGCTTGAGAGGGTGGGAGGGGAGGGGTTGGTTGGTTGGAACATTTTTTTGCAGGAACTAAAAAATGTGGGCTGTGGCTGATGCTTTGGCTGAAGGCAGCCTCTGAGGAAAGGTCGTTGAGTGCACGAGGAGCCACAGTTTGAGAGGAGATAATTGTCTTTAAGGTAGCAGCACAGGTCTTGATTTTGGCGTGTGATCTGGTAGGATTTAGGCTCAAAATCCTGGTGCGAAGAGGAGAACTAGGAATGGAGGTAGGGCGGAGCGAGAGACATTTAGACACTTAGAGGAGCAGACATGAGAGGGATTTGATAAGTCCTGGTTCAGCAAAAATGGCAGCTTTCAGTAGGCCTAGTGGTGGAGGAAGAGCTGAATTTGAGAATAACTTGGACCCGGACTTAAGAAATTGATCCTTGCTCTTTCTCAGAAACCCTGAGGTGAGGAAAGGCAGCATGTTTTGTGGTTGAAGCTGAGTTTTGCTCAAGATTTGCATAAAATTAAAGCTAAAGCGAGAGACAGGGCCTACTGAAGAGACTTGAATTAAGTGCTAGTGGCCACTCTGACAGTGAAGATGTTGCAATAGCACTTAACACTCCACAATGGCAGCACCCACAGTAATACTGCCACGTTTTAAAGCAGAAAATCATGCTCTTTGCTCATCCATCCATGAAGACCACACAGAGTGTGTCTGGATTAATTTATGCTCATTCCCATGAAAAGCAGGGGCTCGAGGATAAGTGCTTGGAGGTTGGGTGGACATTTTTCCAGGCGGTGAGGTGTGCACGCTCAAGGCAGCGACAATGTTCTATGGGAAAAGGCCAGTGCCTCACCCACATGGCTGCAGTGTGCAGCACGCCGGCTTCTATTCCTTTCGTGTTTCCCACTCCCTCTCTTCTTCCTCACCTTTGCGCCTGCTCGACTTCTCCAACCATCATGATTTTCTTGCTGGTTGTAGCCGCCCATTCAGTTTCATTCCCTCTTTGCCTTTTTGCTTTGCTGCATGACTGCCCTTCTCTACCTTCCCCCATACCTTGCAACCTCCCCTACCTGTCTCAGTCCTTTTTTTTTCACCGCTATTTCTGTGCCCACCAGGTTCCCTTCACTCTCTGCCTCCCTCTCGCATCTTTCCACCATGTGTACCAGCCTCACTCCACCCTGCCGCCCGTTCTCTCCTGCCTGCCTCTCTGCATCCTGTTCTTCCTGCATGTCTTTCAACTGGCAAGCCTTGCTTCCTTTCTCTCTCTCCTCCCTGCCAGAGCTGATATGACTCATACTGGCTGACATTTAAGAGGCAATCAAGTGCCATCAGAATCCACTGTGTTATGAGTTTGATAAAAATCATAATTATTTTGAGATAGCATTAGGAACCTGGCCCTGATCACATACAATACCACCATGATAGCTGATGGAATAACAGAGTGAAGCACAGGAGACTGCCACCTTCTCCTCCACTGTCCAGACCCACCCGCTTCCATGCAACACCTTTTTTTTTTTAATTATCATTCTCTGCCACTGAGAATAGCCATGGGTTATCCTAAACTACCCAATACCACCCTTTCACACCCTTTAAATGAGTGCACACTTCATAGTACCCTCCATTGACAACATCCACTTATAAAGCTGGAGGGCTATGATAATCCATTTAGACTCATTTATTCCCATTGTATTCCCCCGAGGCCACTGACATGATGGTGCCGCTCACTCAATCCGTACCCCACCCTTTTTTTCTCCTCACTGTGGAAATTCACTTTCCCGTTTCACCCATTTCTGCTCAAGATAACAGAAGTGCAAAAGATACCAACAACGCCGTTTAAGGCACCAATTAGAAGCACATAGGTTGCCCTAATTAATTTGTTATATTGTTAACAATGGTAGATTATAATGAGTTCAGCAGAGCAGCAGAATAAATGAAGGAGTATTCCAGCTTTAAGAGCAGGGATATTACAGAATCTATCAAGTGCTTTTCAATAATCTTTTACTTTTTTCAAGTGCTTGATCAATAGGAGGGAATGCCCAGCCGCCCAAGATCGAGTTACAGTCTTGTGCCTCTCTGCAAGTACAGTGTGAGGTCTGAGAGGCATTGTGGCAACATCCATTCATGCAGGATAATCACATTAACTAGGCGTGTCTGGGCTCTGTGGATAGACTTCTGTAAAGACAAGCCAGGCCCCGAGTAAATTACACCAACATTTTCTCTAATCTCTCCTCGAGCATCCTGATCTGACTACAAACCAACAGCCACAAAGTTCAGAGTTGAGATGCAGCATTTTATCATAAGAAAAAAGACAAAAAGATGGATAAAGCAAATCAGAGCAGTTTACCGGTTTGGTTCTTCTTATGCAGCACAGCATAGTTGTAGTTGTAGTATCCTCCCTTTTTCTTCTCTGCTTCTTTCTTCCCTTTTCTCTCCCTTTCACTTCTACTCTCTCACCCTCTCTCTCTCTCTCTCTCTCTCTCTCTCTCTCTCTCGCTTTCGTGCACACACACACACACTCTCTCGCTCTCTCTCTCTCTCTCTTTCTCTCTGGCTGTATCAACAGCTAAGCTGCTCAGTGCTTTTACTCATCCCAGTTTGCACACACGCTCTTCAGTCGGTCTGCCTGGACGCACCTCTCTCTCTCTCCCTCTCCTACTCGCTGCCTGACAATGACTACAAGCCCACCCTTTAAACCCCTCCCTTCCCCTCACTCCCTCCATCCCTTTCTCCTCCCCTCTTTCCCTTCACACTATCCCCCTCCTCACCCTCCTCCTCCTCCTCCTCCTCCTCTTCTCACTCATAGTGATGAACCCCACCACCTCTTTTAGATCAGCACTCCTTTCTTCTACATCTTCTCACCCTCCTCCTCCTCCTCCTCTCTTTCAGCATGGCTCTAGCAGAAGCTGCGGCCCCACCCTAAAAACGCTTTCCCTCAGTAACTGACTGGATACCTCCAATTTTTGCCCAGACAGATTTTTTATTTATTTATTTTTTTTAATTGTGTTTTATATTTGTTTCCCTTCACAGCACCACTACCCCTCTGTTTTAGCCTCTCCCCTTCCACACGCACATATGGAGGTGTCTTTTTTTTTTTTTTTTTAAAAAAAGGAGGCTCCCAAATGGAAGTCAGACTGTGTGTTGTACACTCTCTGGATCTCAGGTCAGTGTTGTGAGCCTTCGAGCTCCATGTCTAAATTGCCACGGCAATTGCCGAAAGCATGTTTTCTGGCACAGCCAGGAGAGGCACTTGCCAGGAGAGATGTGTGAAAGGGAGCAGTGATGATCGCTAGGCTCATGCATCATGCGTGCACATACACACACACTGTGCTCTTAGGACACGTCACCCGCACCACCAACCCACCCACCCCCCGTACCCAGCGCTCTCTGTTCTCATGGAAACACCAGCAGATAGACTAGAAGAGCTGAGGAGTGTGTATGTGTGTGTGTGAGAGAGAGAGAGAGAGAGAGAGAGAGAGATTGAGGGAGAGAGGAAGAGAGAGAGAGATGGAGGGAGAGGAAGGGATGAAGGTAGGAGGAGGAAGCAAGAGGACTGGGTGTGGCAGACAGGCAGGCGAGGCAAACTGTTTCTCTTTCTCTCTTTCTCCCTCTTTTTTTTCTCCCTCTGTGCCCACATTTGCTCACAGTCTAGTTTAATGGGCAGGCACAACGCATGCATTATCCCCACAACTGCATTTATAACCATTACCGTACAGTCAGGCAGGCAGGCGCATGCTCATGCAAACACCCACACTGTATTTGTCTTTCATAATACACACACACAGACACACAAACACATAGACTGTGGTGTCAGAAGAGTCCCCACCCCCGCTCTGACACCGGCGAGCACCAGCAGATGCTACAGACACAATGAGGATGGAGGGATGGAGAACAGGGGGATAGGCAGATGAGAGATGGACAGAAGGATGGATGGAGGGGGAGAGGGGAAGGAGGAGTCCTCAGGGGTTGTGCTCGGCTATTCTTCTCTTTTACAGGATTATTCCACATCCAGTTCACTAAGGGGAAATCATTAACCTGCTCCGCTGAGCCACAGCCTTCCCGGTGGTCGCTGCTGTACAACACACGCAAATGTAGCACCATTACGTGGCTGCACTACATCATTATGTGTCACACTGTGTCATCATGGTCTATACCAGACTGTATGACACAGACGCTGTAATAATGCAGGGTTCTGCTGAGTGCGCATGATCTTCCTCAGCACTGGCCTGCTTTAATTTTACACAGCCATGAACATTCAGACTGAAAAGCTGCCAGTTCACTGTCCCCTGCTGGGACGCTCTACTAGAATAACTAGCAGATAAGTGCTTTGCTTAAGGGAACTGACTTTTTCTGTCCAGACAATGCTTCTTAAATTTAAGTTTGTGCCAAAAAATTCAAGGGAGAACTGAATATATGATAAGTGGAGAAACAAAACAATGAATTTGACAAGTCTGAAACTGTAGTGAATCATTTGCTGTGGCTTTCACTATTCACCAGAATATGAAATAATGAAATTACTAGTACATTAGACAATTAATTGACAGAAAATTAAAATGCTATAACTTTGATAATGGGTTATTGATTCATTTAAGTCAGTATTCAGCAAACAAGTCAAATATTCATTGGTTCCAGCTTCTCAAATGTGAATATAGAATCTATATATAGAATATATAATATATAAACCACTGACTGTCATCCATCTGTATATAACTATGCATTCTACTGTTCTATTTACTTATTTTGATTTAAAGGCATTTGTATATCTTCACATATATAATTTCAACAAATGCAGGTGGCTACACAATGATGAAAAGGTTACAGCATCAATATTTAAATATATACATATATATATATATATATATATATATATATATATATATATATCTCCTGTCACAAATGAGTGGGGTTCTCTACATGAAAAATAAATATCCAAACCCTCAATTTCCCAAGAGCCAAATCAAGCTGAGGCCGAGGCGGTGGTAGCCAAAGAAACAGAGACTGTGTGGGATGGTCTTTGAAAACAATCCATCTGCAGCTGCAGCAGGTTGGCCAGCAGTTGACAGCAAACTGACCCCAGCCTAAAGTAGCTGCTCCTTATCTTTATGTCTTAGTATGCTAATCCGTGTCCAGTAGTGCGATTGTTCTGTTAAGCAGCTGAATCTGCTGTTGTACAGACCGCAGAGATCAATAATGTGACACTGTCCTGCCAGTATCGAGAAACAGTCAAGGCACAGTACAGGTTTCTCCTGCTTGCTGTGATTACAGAGTCATTTTTGTGATTACAGTGCAGTTAAATATTAAAAATTAAGACACAAAAATAGGACACCCAATTACCAATGTGTTACCACTTTACTTTTTCGATTCTATCCACAAGACTTTGTCACATCATCATCCAAAGATGAGTTATTTGCTTCTCAATCTATTTGGGTGTGCTTCCTGAGCAGAGCGGTGTTAGTTGTCCTACTTTTTGTGAACTATTTATATTTCAGTAAAGTATACTTTAAGTGTTGCATGTCAACTATTGCAATTGTGAAAGAAAACCTCAGAGAATTAAGGTATGGTGCAGACCACATTCATTTTTATACTGCCTTTTAATTCTCCTATTTAATTTGCTCTTCGCCTCTAATGTGGAACAAGGCACTTGTAAAAAATTAGACATCTATTTTTACATGAAAATCTTAACTACTTCACTTTGAAATACATTCCTTATCGTATAATATAGTCTGCTGCATTGTGCATCAACCCTGCAGTCTGTCCTTTCAGAATGACGGTGATGTAGCTCCTCATTTGCGCTGTGAAAGGTCACTGTATCTGTGAAAGGCAATGAGATTCATAATTCAAAGACTACTGACTGCAAGGTGTACAGGAATATAAAGGTAAAAGCCAATTGCATCAAATATACCATAATGATTGTAATCAGTAAACCGACCTATATGAAGATGTAGACAAGTGTGGTGCTTAGGATCTAATTCAGTTTTTAATAGAAACAGGATGCTCTATATATGATGCTAACACAAACGCAGGCAGTGCAAATGGAACATCAAGCTTAAACTGTACTGTGCAGTAATGTGTGTACCAATTGGAAAACTGCATGTCAGACAGAGATTTTCATGTTACAGCAATGAATGGAAAGTAAATAATTATCACAAGTGGCCTTTTTACACTAAACATCATTATTACCTGCAGAGTGACCTGCACTCTCACATGTCTAGGTGATACACTATGTGTGCTATTACAGCTAAACACCAGTCGAACCTATGAGGGCTGAAGAAAAATGTGGGTGGAAGCTGCCAAAATGTCACACGTAAGAAATTGATTCAGTGTTGAGCGTCACTGGAGAGGAACCACAGCTGACAATCGGTGAGGACAAGAATTTGATAAGACCAAATGTCAAAAGGAAGTTTCACAATGAAGCCACTGCTAAGATGTGCATGCTTCACTGGCTAAATGTCACAATGAAACCTTTGCTAGCTGAGTGTAAAAGAAAAGGATTTAATGTCATAAATCCGCTAAATCTCCATGAAAGTGTAAATAAAATTATAAAAACAAATAATATAATAGTTTCATGACTGTGAATCTGTTGTAGTACTGTACATGTAGGTTATTTATACAAACAGTAGAAAATACAATATTAAATTTTAGGTGCCCCTATTGCTTTTCAAATCAAATGTTAAATGGTTATAAAATTCAGAATTTTTTATGTAATATCAGATTTTTCAATGTGACTCTGAAAAGTAGAAATAGTTACTAATTGATGCCTTTATTCAACGGGATGCAAGTATTGGGAGTTTTGACTGGATAGCTAGTTTTAGATGAATTAATTAATTGATTGATGGCGCGCAAACATCAACACCAGAGGTTGCCTGAAGCAGCTCCTCTGCACATTTTTATGCTGAAGTAAGCTGATGAGGAACATCAGCTATCGCTTCGCTCAGCTGTCAGTCTTCACAGAGCTAAGTCTAAGTTCGATTGTGGTATCGCCAGAAGTTGCAGTGGGCAGGGTTTCTTCTTATGGCAACAAGTCAAATCCTTGATGCTCGCACCCTCCATTTGATTTTACCAGGGGAGACATGGCTGCATCCTGAATCTATCCAAAACTGGAAAACTAGAAGACAGAACACAACATAATCAGTCATCTGTGGTGAAATAGTATAATCTGAATCTCATTCATCACTTTGTGCTTTTATTCTTATTTCACTGAGTCATTTACTTTCAATAAAATGTACATTTAATATTGAACTATAGGTACATGTAGCAGCATGTGTCTCAAGTATTTGACTTCCTGTTCTGTCTACATTCACTCTAGACCTTGTATATTTAACTGTAATTCTACTGAAGCAGATGCATCTTATCATTAGAGGAGTATACAGCTCGTATCTATCTGCAGACACAAACAGAATTGATAAATGAGTAATACAAACTGTCAAATGAATTTTGCTTACTTTTGTTTGGAATGAAGTGATCAAGTATATTGCACAATGTTCCATGAAGCACAAATTCCAGTCTACCATGTATTAGCCACTCGAGTAATATTGTTAAATTCGGCTCTGTACTAACAAAGTTCACAAACCCTTGTTTTGCCGAAACTAACATCTAAAAATCACTTCTGTTTCTCACGAACTCCTCTCGTCCCCTCCCCTCGCTCTTTCTCTGAAAATATGAAACAGGCGGGACAATGACCCAGAGGATCTAAATCAAAGGTTTTCCCACAAGTCATACTAATATAAAAGTGGACCAGGTGTCTACTTAATTTACTGAGTCAGGAGAAAGTGGATGGCAAAGAAATGAGTGTGGTTCTTACCCCAAACATTTTTTTCAATATTGTTGATGACTAAAGGTGCAAATTTTGTTCAAGATAAATGAAAGAAAGAGAATTTCAATCAATAACATTAACAATGTGATTGCAGGGCTTTAAATAAGAGATACTCCAACAGCTCTGTTAACAGTTCACTTAATTATGGCTTATGCTTTTTTTGGTATTAGCAGACTCAAGCTGGTGATTTCTACTGCATTAACCTTGAGGTTGTAGTGTTATAATACATTATATGTGTCTGGTGGTACCCACTTTCCCTTGTTGGCTTGTGACCTTAAATAAAATAAAACATTTTTATGAAAAAAAAACAAAAACAAAAACAAAAAAAAAAAAAAAAAACACCAGGTTGGGAAACAACTAAAAACTAATTTGTAGCTTGTAGAGGTGCACATCTTCAAAATCTCACCAACTATGAACTTTCTATGGTGAGGTTCAGCCACTGTTGGTGGGCCTGGCCTCCTCTTCCTGGGAGAGTTTGTATTTCATTGTTAACACTTACTGTGATTTGCAGTATCACTACCAACAGCTGAATAGCAGCTCTACAGTAAAGTGGTAAATCTGTGCATGTAGACGATACATTTTTGGGCAGTAATAATATTATGACCTTTCAGTTTAGGTAATAAAAAATCTGAATAAGCCCCTCTCCAACAAGGTTTATCCATAAAATTATATCTAGGCAGTCAGCTATCAGTGCATTCTTTCTCATTCTTTCTTTCATCAATTTTTTTTTTTTTTTTTTCCCCCTGCGTGACATCACTAAGTTGTTGCCATGGTAGTTCAGATGAAGCAGGAATGATAATTGCTTCACCATAGCTGTGTGTGAATTATTAAAACCAGAGGGCATGAATGAGCTGAATGAGAAATAGAAAAGAAATGAGACAGAATGAGGACTTAGCATTTTCTGTGTGTTCCATTCTATGGCTTTTTATTAGGTCTTTTCATGACTCTCGAGTCCCACAACTGCTCAGACGAGACAGATGCTGCCTCAATTTGCGAGTGAAGCTCTGTGACTCCAGCCTGTCCTAAGAGTTTATAAAGGAATATTTAAGAACATTCATGAATAGTGGAAGAGACCCATTCATGAATAGTGCAACAGACCAACAAAGAGAGAGCTAGAGGAGAACATGGTCGTATTAGCTTAACTAACAAATGGCATCCTGTTTGCTAACATTAATGCAATTAACAGTTTCTACATTTTAATTTGCTGGAAACATCTTTTTAAAGTCATGTTCATCCTCTCACAGAGTCAAAAACAATTTATTTAAGCAAAAATGTTTCTAAAACATTCATCAACACAAGCAAGTTATGCAAAAGCAAAACTTAGTATACATCCATGTAAGACCACATCCAGACTTCTCCCAAAGTATACTGAGTAGTAAGATGGCACACACACACATTTAGTGCTGATATGGTACAGTAATATACAGTGCATGGAAAAAATATTTTCATATAAATAATATTAAGTGGTAACAACCAAAGTTCCAAATCAAACTATTTATTTTCTCTCCAAATATTAAAGATTTAACAGAAAAATATCTCTACATTGACAGATTTCATACAGCCGCTCAGACACAGGCAATAAATTAGACAAAACATATCTCATATATCTCCTTCACAATAAGAAAGTGAAACGTACAAATCGTTAACATATAATAATAAAAAATATATATATAGTGCTTATCTGTGTGTTTGTTTTTGTATGTACAGGATCAGTTGGTGACAGAATGATACCAGCTGCTTACCTGGACAGACACAGACAAATATCGTCCCAACAAAAGCACAAGCTCTCAGATTTAGGAATTATAACCTCTACTTTTTCCACAGCACACTGGTGTAAAAGCTGTGAACTGGTTCTTGGGAAGCCTTTAGAAATTTAGGAGCTTATGGAGAAAAGGTAAATCATATTGGCATACTGTATTCTGAGTGTGAATGTCATGTGAGGATGAACAGTTTAGATTGTCTCAAAAGTACAAAAAGGGAGGGGGGGTCACCACAAAAAGTAAGTTCCGTCAACATAATGACTGGGTGAGTGGTTGATGGTGGTACAGAAGACATGTATCCAGCATTGATTTCCATTCAGTTCCTCCCATTTGTAAATGCACCGGTGGGTCCTGATGTTGTAGTTACATCTCGCAACCACCAGGGTTCTCTAGCACTGAGACTCAGCAAAGCCTTCATCCATGGGAGGCCCCTTTTTTAGGTTGTAATATTCCTCTTCATCATCTGAATCCTGGACACACAAAGGAGCAGAAAACTAGGCAGTCAGGTGAAGCTACACACAGACTGACACACACACACACACACACACACACACACACACACACACACACACACACACACACACACACACAGTATAGACCCAGACACAAAATAACTACAATCAGGAAAAAAAAAAATTTATAAACCATCAAGTCTTGTTGTCAGACTTTGAGGACATATAAAATTAAACACGTGAAACAGATCTGGCAGACATGTCTCATTAAGTTATTTATGGGTTGGAGGGCACTGTGCTATAATGAAACGTTCTGTACTGTACCATCAAATATAGGTCACAGCATGTGGCCCTCTTTACTTTGGCCCCTGGTGGGTGGATGCCGTATTCCTCTCTGATGAATGCAGAACAGACAACAAAAGATGGTCAATAGTGACAATAACAACATTCACAATTGCAATGAAAAAGCCTGCTCGACACATTGTTCACATGCTTCATTGGTGTGAATGAGAGAAATGTCATTTCAACCACAGAAAATTATGAAGGCTTTTTAATTTTTGATTTTTACTGATTTACAACAAAAATGCCTGAATTTAATTACAATGATTTAAATAAATTCTCAAGCAGAGTGATTTTTTTTTCTACAATTTAAAAAAAATAATTTTACATTTTTGGGAAATACAGTGGAAACTGCTTACAGTGATCAGAGTTACAATGATCAGCCACTTATATGGATCAAAAAGCTTGGGACAGAATCATTCCCATATAAATGCTGTTTAAATAATTCAATTATGGTAGGCTAATCAAGTGATGTGATTACCTCCAAGTATTTAAAAAAATAAATAAATAAATAAATAAAAAATCAGAAAAAAATTGATGTAGCTCCTGAGTGGTCAAAACAAATAAAACTGACTTTTCCTGAATAATAATAATGAAAAACAAAGACAATGGGTCTATGTGAACTTGAGTTGCCGCTTATTGGTTATATAATCCTGTCAATGCAATTTATGCAATCTGTTCCACGTTTATTACAGAGGAGCAATAGCTTGTTCATTTATATACTTGTATTACATCAGTCCAAAGAGCAAATACCAGCTCCTGTGTGACTTCAAACCACAGAGTGGTACACTATAAACCTGATTGTAGATGAGCTAACTGCAAACGTTAGTGCTGGACTTCTTGCAGATTCAGAGCCCCTTTCTACAACAAGCAGATCCTCGGGGGAATCAGACCCCTGACTCAAATTTAGATTCTTGTTTAACCATCATCAAATTAGCAATCCAGAGGCACATCCATAACCATCAAAGCCTGCAGTGACTATCAGTACCCCCTGAAGACGCACAGCAGTGTTTGGCTGAATAAATCTACTCACCCCTCTGTGACCTCTATAGGTGATCTGTAGGCCTTCGATTGGTTATGGTGTTTCTTGGGGCAGAACATCCGTCCAATCAGAATGACGGTGATGACAGCAGAGGGGAGGAGGATGAAAACGAGGAGAACCGCAACATCAGAGAAGTGAATGCCAGGAGCTGAGGAGGAGGAGGAGGGAGGTCACTGGACTCACATTAAAAAAAGCTGTTTACTACTGCACATTCAAATGATGTTATAGCATCTGCATGTGCAAAAGCATTCATTTTACAGACATATACTGTACATACACACCATATATAATCACATATAGTACATAGAACAGTTACATGTGTCACTCTGCACTTGCAGTAAATAAACACTTAGGAACAATTTAATGATGGTGAATAAGACCATTATAAATTCAGAAAAACATACCTCTACAGAATAGTTCAGCATTTTAGAAAATACACTTTCTCACTTTCTTACCAAGAGCTAAATGAATGCCTGTACGGTGACTTAGCAGCTGGTTAGCTTAGCTTATCTTAGCTTCACACAGAGACTGGAAACAGGGCCAAATAGCTAGCCTGCCCCTGTAACAAAATCTGCCCACCAGCACCTCTTATGCTCAGTAACTAACTACAAAAACTGAAATGTGAAAACAACAATTTTCTGTTATAGATGACATTATGTGTCTTGGCAAGGACCAGTGACTTCCACATCCCTGGTAGGCACTCCAGTTACACATTTACTGCACAGATATGAAGGCGGCATCTATCTTTTCCCTGGACAAGAAAATCAAGTAAGCATATTTTCCACAATACAAACTATTGCTTTAAAAGATCCCTGGTCTTCATTAACATTACAACAGTTTAATACTTTTTGGTAAGATGATTATCACAATCATTTACATCAGTCTGTAAAAGTAGATAGATGTAAAAAAAAAAAAAAAAAAAAAAAAAGTTATCCTCCACTACATCCCTGCCTCTAAACATCAACAGTCTGCTGACAGCAGAGTCGGGCAAATACATATGAGTCAATAAAGCTAACACCATGACAGCCTTATACAAACACTAATAAGATGTTTGGATTAGTCTGCTATAAAAAACTGGCAGGCAGTGGAAACTTCTTCCCCTCAGCACTGTCTCTGCATATACACAGCATACAATTAATTGTGGGAAAAGCCAGATCCAGACACCTGAGGTGAAATCAGGACAAGCACAGAGCGATTTTAGAGAATAAATAAATTTATCAGGAATCCAGATCTGACAACTGATGTGTAGCATGGATATAAATGTGCAAAGTTTTGAAGAGGCTGTGGGAAATGACATTATTATGTTTTTTACATAGTGACACTAGAATGGCACTCAGTAGAGCACATACGTCCATCTGGGCCAAACAATCCTGCACATGTCTGTTTGGCTCTTATAATAGAAAAATAGAAGGAAAAGGGAAATAGTCTGATTTTTTACATCAAGATCCAAACATTACATCCTGAAAAAAATGCCCTATCTCACAATGTTAAGTAAAGTGTTAAAAAAAAAATCCTGGCTCAGCCACTTTAATCAGATCTGCACCAAACTTGAATGAGTTCCACTATGGCCTGTGTCCCATCCCTCCGCCAATGTAACCTCCTTTTTTCAGGAGCTAATGAACTGGTTACAACCGGTTACAATCTGAAGTGCATGTGTGTGCTATCTTACGCTTTGGCGTGACAGTGAGCACAGTGTGAGAAGTTGGGGACCCATGGACATCAGGAGGGTTTCTGACTGAGCATGTGTAGGTCCCATTATCGTTCAGTGTGGCATTGATCAGAGAGATGGAGGCTTCCCCACGCGCCGGGCTTCCCTGCCACTGGATACGACCAGTGAACTGACCCTCAAGCGGAGGGAATGCCCTTGAGGAGAAGTGGAAAAACTGTAAGGAGAAGAGAGAAGGTTAAAATAAATTACATTTGTATAAAATAGTGTGTGTGTGTGTGTGTCCTGCACAAGGGTGTAACTTTGCCGTTCACTGTTGCACTGTTGTTATTCATTCCTGTTCCTCAGGGTGCGACACAACTGGATAGCAAATATTAAAGGAGGAGGCAAAAACATGAATGTACAATGATTACAGTTATCTACTGTCACCTCTCAGGTATGTCTAGAAATCTCACCAAGAGAGGAGCACCTAAATAATTTTAATTAATGATCAGCTCTCTTGCATATAATAAGAATATTCACTCAATCTAAATCTAATAACTAATCACTAAATCTAATTTAGCATTTTTCTGCCTGAAGGAAAGTGTCAAGCGCAACAGGTGGTGGGGCAGATGGTGGTGGGACATTTTATTTTGGCAATTCAGTCAATAACAGAGAGAAGAGGGCTCTGTTTTTAGTCTAAGAAATATGAATAAAAATCTGACTGAGCAAACGGCAAAGAAAATTCATGTGTGTGCATAAATCTTGCAGAGAGAGAGAGAAAACTTGAACTACAGGTGTCTCAGAAACTTTACCTTCAAGTTTAGCACTTCAGTCTGTTTTCTACATCAAACTCCATTCCAGCATTACTCCCACATCAAGCTGACCCAGACCCCACCAAAACACCACATGCAGAGTGTACGTGTGTTGTGCATGTGGGTGGAGAAGCGGGGATAAAAAAAATTGACACTACCACATTATATGTTTTTCACAGAGTAAACAAAGACTGGAGAGTTTGTGTTTTAGTAAGTTTTGTGAGTCCCCGATTAGTCATCAGTAACCAGAGACTAGGATGGAAGAAAAGCACAGGAACTGAATAAGTGATTAATGATGCAAAGATCTTAGATAATGTTTGTGAGCTACTATATGTTTATTCTGTTAATCGACTTTATTTTAGCAAAAGCTGAACAAAAAAATCAGATGACAAGCAAGGCTGGACAACATACTGAATTCCTTCACATACTCATATGAATGAAAATGCAAAATCTAGTCTTCAGTGCAACACAGTAAGAAATGTTTCATACACTGGCTTCAAGGGTTAAAAAGGGTAAAACCAAACTAGACCAGAAATGGTACAGCTACATAATGATAAGCTAAGACAGTAAGTGCTCATGTAATATGAGTGGTCAGTCATTACTCTTCCCAGTTACGTCTTGTACTGCGCTGGTGGAGTCAGATGAGGAACATGAAGACATCAAGAGGCTTTTAGAGCTGCATGGCCTTCATATCTACTCTCAAAGCAGAGCAGATATAGATTTCTTCTTCTTCTAAAATCCCAAATGGATGTTTTTGCATTCTGCTAATTCATGCACCTCCTTCTACACAAGACCTAAAATGTTCTGAAGAAAGCTGCTCTAGAGGAAACAAAAGTATCTTAAAGTATAGCAATGCCCTTGTCACCACCATCACCTTTAGTCTAATTAATAGATGTTTGTCCAAATTCACAACCATGTGTATGTGGAACGTCAATCCCACACAGGATGCCTTCACTCCCATCACAGTATCAAACCATGCGCTCCTGAAGCCTTCTTCCCCACTGTGACTTCTATATTTGCATTTCATCATTACAAACAACAGATTTATATTTGCCATGTCTCAGGAATTAGAGACAAACTATTTGAGTCAATGTAAATTTAAAAAGAACAAAAAAAAAAAAAAAGAGCTAACGTGACGTGACACATCAAGATGTTACTTGATCTAGAGATGTTAACTAAACTGAGTGCTTGGTAACAATTATTATTAATTAACCACTATTCTACTATTCTTTATACAATATATGTAAAAACTAAATGAAAAATGAGTAGACATGTTCTCAGATGTATATGTTTGCTTTACCAGGTGTCCACAGGGATGTACAATACGTATGTGACCTAGGTGCATGTGTTAACATTACAAGTATTAAATACATCAATACAAGTCATGCATGATGTGTAAGAAACAGCAGCACAGCATACTACAGTGCATCAGAAAAGTATTCACAGCCTTATTCCAAAATGGATTAAATTCATTTTTTACCTCAAAATTCTACACACAATACCCCATAATGACAAAGTGAAAAAGGTTTGCTTAAACTTTTGCAAATTTATTAAAAATAAAAAACCAAAAATATAACATGTATATAAGTATTCACAGCCTTTGCTCAATACTTTGTTGAAGCACCTTTGGCAGCAATTACAGCCTCAAGTCTTTTTGAGTATGATGCTACAAGCTTGGCACACCTATTTTTGGGCAGTTTCTCCCATTCTTCTCTGCAGAACCTCTCAAGCTCCATCAGGTTGGATAGGGAGCATCAGTGCACAGCCATTTTCAGATCTCTCCAGATATGTTCAATCGGGTTCAAGTCTGGGCTCTGGCTGGGCCACTCAAGGACATTCACAGAGTTGTCCCGAAGCCACTCCTTTGGTATCTTGGCTGTGTGCTTAGGGTTGTTGCCCTGTTGGCAGATGAACCTTCGCCCCAGTCCGAGGTCCAGAGCGCTCTGGAGCAGGTTATTATCAAGGATGTCTCTGTACATTGCTGCATTCATCTTTCCCCCGACCCTGACTAGTCTCCCAGTTCCTGCTGCCGAAAAACATCCCCACAGCATGATGATGCCCCCACCATGCTTCACTGTAGGGATGGTATTGACCAGGTGATGAGCGGTGCCTGGTTTCCTCCAGACATGACGCTTGGCATTCAGGCTAAAGAGTTCAATCTTTGTTTCATCAGACCAGAGAATTTTGTTTCTCATGGTCCAAGAGTCCTTCAGGTGCCTTTTGGCAAACTCCAGGTGGGCTGTCATGTGCCTTTTACTGAGGAGTGGCTTCCGTCTGGCCACTCTACCATACAGGCCTGATTGGTGGAGTGCTGCAGAAATGGTTGTCCTTCTGGAAGGTTCTCCTCTCTCCACAGAGCAACGCTGGAGCACTGTCAGAGTGACCATAGGGTTCTTGGTCACCTCCCTGACTGAGGCCCTTCTGCCCCGATCGCTCAGATTGGCCAGGTGGCCAGCTCTAGGAAGAGTCCTGGTGGTTCCAAACTTCTTCCATTTAAGGATGATGGAGGCCACTGTGCTCATTGGGACCTTCAATGCTGCAGGAATTTTTCTGTACCCTTCCCCAGATCTGTGCCTCGATACAATCCTGTCTCAGAGGTCTACAGACAATTCCTTGGACTTCATAGCTTGGTTTGTGCTCTGACATGCACTGTCAATATGGGACCTTATATAGACAGGTGTGTGCCTTTCCAAATCATCTCCAATCCGCTGAATTTACCACAAGTTGACTCCAATCAAGTTGTAGAAACATCTGAAGGATGATCAGTGTAAACAGGATGCACCTGAGCTCAATTTTGAGTGTCATGGCAAAGGCTGTGAATACTTATGTACATGTGATTTTTGTTTTCTATTTTTAATATATTTGCAAAAATTTCAAGCAAACTTTTTCCGCTTTGTCAGTATGGGGTATTGTGTGTAGAACGTTGAGGTAAAAAATTAATTTAATCAATTTTGGAATGAGGCTGTAACATAACAAAATGTGGAAAAAGTGAAGTGCTGTGAGTACTTTCCGGATGCACTGTATGTTTAAGACAAAAAAATTTAATCTGCAATTACAGATGCACATAAACATCCCATAATGTAAAATAAAATATATTCACAATCAAACTGTGAAAATAGCAAAACTACAGACAGTACAAATGTTAAGTACTTATGTAATATATTGTATATGAAAATATGATTAAAAAAATAAGCAGTGTGTAAAATCTGGTATGACACATGAAACATGAAAACATTCATAAAAAAATGAAATGTGTGTCAGAACAGTCCCAGATCAAACTCACTACTGATGCAGCCTTAATCAAGATCATGCAAAAGTGTATGCTTTGTGTAAAGTAAGTGTATTTATTGCCTTAAGGTTTACACACTGTGACTACTGTCAACAAGGATAACCGTGTATATCCTGCCAATAAACTGAGGCAAAAAAAAAAAAAAATCAAAAGCCAACACAGATTCACTGACACTGATAAAGCTTTATGGTTTTACAGCTGTATCAATCTGCTGCATTTTACAGACACGCTGATTGTAGACCTGGCAGAGACAAAGCCAGTCATCTCCCTGCTCAGCTTGAATCCAGTGACTATGCAGAGTCTGCTCGGTCTGGAAACAAACACTAGTCTCAGAGCTCCATTTAAACTCATGACAAATGCAGCAATACATCCAAGAGTGGGAGACTGCTTTAAACTGGGGCCACCTTTACTATAAATCATCATCACATATTTGCTCCCCCTGGTTTGACAAATCTAACAACAGTGTCTAACTTAAGTTTTAGATCTTCATAATAGATTTATTTTTTTATCATTATTCAGCAGAATTCAATTACCAAATCCTCAAATTACAGCAAGCTTCCACTGATATTTGATTGAATATTCAGCCTCTCTTCTCCAATCTACAAAATTAATTCTCATCAGGACTGAGGTAATTATGCAAGTCACTGAAGCACTGCAGCAATTCAGATTGACACTAAAGCTTTGGCAGCAAAATTATATTTTCTGATGGAGCTTTTCACATGCTTATTCATGGTCTCTCCCAGTGTGATATACGACCAGGGACACACAGGCCAATAAACCAGCCAAAACTGCTAATGAAATTGGACGGAAAGTAAATGAGGGTTTAGAAAATTGAAATTAGAAACTTCCAGACTTGGTTCCATCTATGTATCAGGAAAATGCCACACATTATTTATCTGTGATAAAGAGAACAAAATAGCTGAGCTGAGTTAGAAGGAAATACGGGCACTGGTGAGGCTTTCCCCTGCTGACACACCTTCTTTTTACTATAGCTGTGCGACTTTGTGAGGCAATACCAGCCTATCTGCTGACGATCACACACATGCATACACACACTAACACGGAGTCATTTTCTTCTCCTCCCCTCTACACACTTTGACACCGGACAATTACTGTACATCTTAATGACTAAACCAACAGCACTCCATATCAGTGGAGCCACAAAACATTAGCCTCCACTTAAGCCTGACTGCTCCTATAGGAAATGATGGCATATAGGGTTGCAGCTACCACACTATGGATTCCCATGCTCCAAATGCAATTTCACAGAACCACATTTGATGGCTATCCTCAAGTCCAAATGGAACAGCTTAAATTATGTGGTGGATTTTTAGTGGATTGGTCAGTGGAAACTGAACCCAAAGTGCGTGGGGGTTACAGGACTGAGTGCAGTAATGGGTTGAGATGGATGCATCTGAACGCATTTCAAACAAGACCACGATACCACCACAAAGGAAGGGGTATTAAGGTGGCTGACCAGTCGGGATTTCCTGGGGAAACCTCCCAAAAGACAAGACACAAAAGCTAGGCTGTAAGGTGGGCTATCTAAAACCTGGAGATTCCTACTACGGTGATGTTGTTAAATCAAACTTATCAGTACATACAGTAACTACATTAAAACTGAGGCTGACCTGAGATTGTTTCAAGGCATGTTTTACCATTGCACGTGTACATATAGGTTCAGAAATAAAAAGAGGTCAAGGTGGTTAGGAATTGCAGACACAGCAACAAGTCATGTTTGTACAGAGTGAGCAACGAAGTCACATATCTGTACAATGAACACAGCGTGAGTGAGGTCTTAAAAATTAAATGGAAAAAGCTTCATGTCACCTGAAGTTCCATGCACATTACATCATTTAAATCTGATTAGGGACACAATTAATGTTTGTTTGCATTACTAATTCTTTTCTTGATTATTGACCAATGAGTTAGGCTGTCAGAAAGTATTTGTCTGCAGTCACACATTTTAATTAATACAAGGTTCAAATTTTTACAATAGTGATCAATGAGAACATTCATTACTCCTTATAAGTTCAATTACATTAACCCAAGCAAGTGCATTTAATATGAAGAAAATAAAGGGACACTATGTCACTGATGATGGGAATGAGTTTTGGAAGAAAGTGATATTTCGTGTTTTGTCCCATTGTTAAATATAATCTTCCAAGTTATGTTTAATCAGTATTTCTTCATACTGCATGTAATTTAAGAAGTGATAAGAAAAAGATGGTATAGTTTTGGTATCTGCATGCCAATTACACAATGGTGATGATTTCAGAGCACAAGGTGATGATTTCTAATTCCTTTTTTTATGATCAGCATAATTCAGTTAACTGTCATAGTAGGGTAAGAAAGGGCTGAAGAGAGGGTAGATGTGGTGACTTTTTGGCATTTTTGCTCTTAAAAAATGATAAACTGATCTTAAACACATAGTAGTTGCCAATAAATTGTATGTCTATCAGCTAATCAAGTAATTATTTCAGCTTTTTTGATATCATAGACATGTTGTACATGTTCATTTTAACAAGTGCTGCAACAGTGTCTATAATATAGTTGTGTAGTAATATATAGTAATATTGTGTAAGTCGATCCTATGATAAATTTGTACTCACTGTCTGTGGTGGCCCTCCACTCGGGGGCCTATAGGACCAGTCGACAGTCATCTTACTGGTTGGCCTACTAGTGGAAGTGAAAGTGCAGGACAATGAGACGGTATCCCCTTTAGATGCATGGACTTCTGCTGGAGAGCTCACTGAGATGGAGGACACTAGGGAAGGGGCTGGAAGTGAAATGGTAGAAAGAAGGTCAGGGGTTACATCAGAAATAGGTGCAATGTGATATGTGCATTTTACATGTTTAGGTGTTCAGGAAGAATAAGAGAAAGGGGGTGGAGTAGAGGCAGACAAAGACAAAAGGAGGACAGATTTGAGTGACATTTTACTCACTTACTTTAAGCAAAATGTTAAATAAAAAACCTGATGGCATTTACAAAATGTGCCCACACTGTGGCAACATTAAAGTGTCAGCATAGCAGATTCTTCCTAGTAGACACTGAACTGAGTGTCTCACTAGCCTCTCTTGTTGTGTTTGACAGACTTGCTACACATCTGTCTGTCAGGGACCTTCAACTACAGATAAAGTTATGTCCCCAACTCCCTTGCAAGATGTTTTGTCATTGTTATCACTTTATTCAGATTGCCAAGGGAGGCCAGCCAGGGCAATGTCTACAGCAGTACTTGATGCTCAAGAGCTATGACTGTATCCATGAATAAGCACTGAGCTCTGACAGCATCTTTTAGAAAAGAGCAATTTACACTAGAGTATAAATACTGGATAAATATCAGTTATTCAGGCCATGATGACTAAAGTCAGACCATATGGAAAACATGGAAACAACAAGAGTCTACAACCACGCTAGCAGTTCTGTGACACTACTTACAGTACAAAAGTGGTGCTATGAGCTATGAGCAATGCTAACATGCTGATGTTAAGCAGGTGCAGTATACTGTTCACCATCTTAACTTAGCATGTAAGCTCACTAACATTTAGCACTGTACACAAAGTACAGCTGAGAAGATGGCAATGTCTTTAGTTTTGCAGGTATTTGTCATAAACCAAAGCACTGGACAAAATGAAACTCTGATCTGATGGTGGCCCTACATGAAAAATCAGGGTGTCACAAAAGTAAATAGAACTCATCCTCTGGGGACCATTAATACCTAAAGCAAATTTCAAAAGGAATCCATCAAATAATTGTCAAGATATTTGACTCATCACCAAAGATGTCAACCTCATGGTGGCATTAGAGGATAGGCCAGGGGATTAGGATTCATCCTCTGGGAACCTTGAAGGTCTTTAAAAAATGTCAGGGATTGATGTCATGTTATTTCAATGAAGTGAAAACTTTTACCTGCTGGAGGAGCACTAGAAATAATCTTCTAGGGACCTTGAATATTTGAAGCAAATTTCACAGCTATCCATCCAACAGAGGTATTTTAGCCCGGTCAATCATGAACCCAACTCACCAAATAACAGAGCCATCAAATCAAATTACAATAATCTTTATTATAATGGATCACTGCCCACATGGCCTTTAAAGTGAAGCTGGCATGAAAAAACTAGACGTATTTGAGTGTTAAGACCCCATCTGTGACTTTCATACAGCACACATAAAAGCATCCTTCTCCATTTCAAAGCGAAGGCCTCAAACTGCCTTTTCTCTAAGGACTAAGTGAGAGCAAAATAAACCTTGTAATCAGCAGATATATCAGATCATAGACTGACACCACTGGTTTCATCAAAGATCCCACCAGCCATGGTGAGGACAAAGTTTATCCTATATGAAGTGTCAGCGATATAATGCGATCAGCCTGAGTCCTCTACAAAGACTCCCTGGGCGAGCAGGTTGACAGCATGAACAAAGCTATCACTTTCAGTAAAATAAGAAATCAAGCTGTGGAGCCTTGAAAGCTGCACCACTCTTGAACCTTTAAGATAGGATAGATGCTGGCAATCTAGTAATTAGTGGTGGTATTGGAAAGTTAGCAGCACATCAGTGGAGATGTTGACACCTGTTTTTTTTAAACAACCAGCTGTCTGGACATTTAAACGGAGGAAAGAAAATGTCAGGAGAAGAATAGCATCATGTTGCCCTGTCCTGATGTGACCCAGGCAAAAAAAAAAAAAAAAATGGCTACAGGTATAAATGTGTACTGGCAGACAGTACATAAATGTAGAGCAAAAGTTGCATGTTCATAAAGTAAAGACAAACCACAACAGTACTAATCTGCCCCTACAGTGTCATGTTGCTTGTCTTTTGACTGAACCAGAGACTACAGGAGCCAAAATAAAACTAGATTGAGCTGACCCCACAGCAGCCATCAGTGTATGTATCTCTTCTTCTTCTTATTCCTTCAATAAAAGGAGTGAGGCAAAGAGAGGCAGACAACTGCCCACAGGCTGAAGCCATTTTTGTAATGTGCTTGGCAAAAAGACAGTGTTCTTAACTTACTGCATACCAGTTGTCAGAGTCTCTCCAAGCCTGGTGTTTTCCACTGTCCTGTCTTATTATGGGCTGCTCCTGTATCCTGTGGCAACTACTTGACTTCTACGGACTGTTTTGACTCATTCCCACAGAAGAAAATTACTAACTGACAGACGAATATGACCTATAATGTGTCTGAGGTGGAGAGTTTATTGTATATATTTTCATGATAAGTCTGCATTTGCCGTATGTGTCCACGTTGCTATAATGCACAGAATTGAGCACCATGTTTTTTCTCAGGTATTGACATTTTGTTCATCAACCAAAAGTGTAAAAAAAAAAAAAAAAAAGACCATGTCTTAAAATGGCGTTGGTGTTTACACAGCTGCAGACTTCACTTCAACTAAACCTGAAACGTCTTTCGTTGGAATTTTCTGAAAAGGAAACGCTGGGTTCAGGCTACAGACAATTCAAACTACACCTCGTCACTTTTATCTAAAAAGTATCCGGACTAGGGCCACTGGTGTCACCTGTGTGAATGCGCCGACGTGAACGCCGGGCTCCGGCCTGTGTACTCACCCAAACAACCGAGCAAATGCAGCAGCAGAACCACATCCAGGCCGACGTTCCCTCGACGCGGACGACGCATTTTAATCTGTAGAGACGGATTCACTCGCTTGGCGACTTAAAAAAAAAAAAAAAAAAAAAACAACAACAACAAAATCCCACGGACAAGTTGCGTCAGGGTTTCAGTAAAATTCCGTCCATTATCTATTTAGTCATGACTCAGTTTGTCCGCTGCGCCCGCAGACGCCGGGCTGTGGGCTGACTGTCCTACCTGACAAACAGGTGTATCAGGAAGTGGCGCTGCCGGATCTTTAGGAGTAAGACTACCAACTTTAAGCTTAATTACATGAAGGAAGTGGGAAAACAGTGAAAGATTAAAAAAAAAAAAAAAAAAAAAGTTGTTATACGCTGCACAGCCATGATGTTTATAGTGACTCAACGGTGTGTTTATAATTCTATTCTTTTAAGTGTACGTGTTGAAGTTAAACCATGACCTCGTTATCCTCACGAAGGTGTTAATGTTCAGTTTTTGTTGAAACTGTTGCTGATGACTCAGCTGGTGCTGTAGAACTGGATTGTATTACACTGACAGGTGTTTCTGATATTCTGTCCATTCATGTATGTCGGTGAGTGTGGGATAAATAAACAGCTTTCTTTATACTGCAGTACAGTATGCAATAAATAAGTGTTATTGAAAATTTCTGGTAAATCCGTGGTAAATTAACAAGAACAATTAAAAAAAAATAGTTTTTGGTTTATTTTAGAAGTTTGATGTTGAGAACATAACAATCTTTAAAACAGGCATAGGTTGAGCCAAAATTAAAATACAATACAGTCTCTTCTCCCACCTCCATCCCCTCACATGAACCCTCTGTGTGGAGGCCTGAGGCCAGGTCTTTCTGTTATCTCCCATTCCAGCCCCTGTATAAAACCGTTGATGCTCTAGTGGGACTCCCCTGCTATTTCTAGGCATATTACTCCACTATCCCTGCCCCCGATCTCTTGTCTTTACTTTTGTAATTATCCCTACTGGGAGAAGGTATTTGTTTTTCAAGAAATTGCTTGTTCAGTTTCACTCTGGTGCCATGCGTCATCTCTCCACTGCATGTGTTTATACAGAATCCTTTTGAAGTTTATTTATATCTCTCTTTTTTTTTTTTGGTCTGGATTGTCAGTTTCATCCTTACATCCATCTGGTCTGCCAGGAGCGTTTCCTCAATTCTGACAGCAGAAATGCTGTAATCGTGTTGCATAACCTCATTTCATTTCATGATACATCAGAGGATATCGAATGAGAGCAGCATCCTCTATTACTCCGGGCCTTGCTCCCTGAAATACACAGTATATGTATCAGTCGTTTACCATAATGTGATTCAATGCCTGGCAGAATTACAGTCTAATGTACATAGCTGGATATTTTATGAAGAGTTAATTACATAATTGCATGCCAGGATTAGAAAGGGAAAAAAATGGAAGAAAATAATTACTTGTGTACTCTAAAAACAGCAAATTGTACTGTGCAAACTAATTTGGAGTCTTGTAAAAGTTAATGAGTTCATTAAAATGAAAAAGCAGCCTTGTCTACAGACCCAATAATAAGGGGATATGAAAAACAGGATAACTGGATGTGAATTACTGTATTTATTGTAAAAATCTAAATTCACTGCAAATCTCTGTGGATGCTGATATGATATTAAGATGTGGTGGAGAGGCACAGGCTTCCTGCTCCCAGCATCCACTCTCAAATACAGTGTTTACATTGTATCTGTTAATAATATTATGTAACAGTTCCCACACTGAGACAAGGATATCGCTTCCTTTTTTGAATAGACCCTGAGTTTCAGACCTTCCTTAACTGGGAGCGCTCACAATTTCTATGATCCACAGAACTGTATTGTGTCAACCATATTATACAATCTGCCTAAATTTGACAGACTCCCCATCCTCCGTTGGAAGATAAGTGTTACGGCTGTTACCTGGACACATTCACACACACAGCTCTACATTGTGTTATGTATTGTGAGAGTGAATACAGGGGTCCTCTGTCTGGTCGCAGTAGCATGGTCTCAGTTTCAGCTGAAATCTTCTCAGTCACAATGAAGGCTCTCCCCGCTGGCTGCTTTCTGGCGACCCTCGTCAACAAGAGAACTCTTCTTCTGTTGTCAACACTGGAGAGGACTAATTCAGGTGATTTAAATTGATGTTGCCAGACATTGTATTTAACCATTATCCTTTGTCAAAAAGTATTTTCAACAGTTTATACGCAGTTTACGCTGCACTGAAAAGCTGATGAAAAGTTGTATCTGCTACTCTCCAATACACCCACTGTATTTTAAAGGTTTCTCATACAGAGAAACTTTTCTTTTCTTTTCTTGGCTTGTCACAAACAAGTGTAACAACATTACTCAATACCCTCAGTAGCTATAGGAGGCCCTTACTCTAGACAAAACACTGAGGCAAATAAAGCTGACTCTCTACCTTTAGAGTGAATGGATTAATGTCTGCGTGCATGTGGAGGCTTACATCCATCAACATTTAGTCATATAGGTACAGTACATTCGAGTGAGGTGATTTGTTTTCTCCCTCTGCAACCAGTTTTTCCCAGGTCATGTTTTAGTGTGTTCGTGTGTGTGCACACACAAGTCAGTGTGGGTAAGTATGTGTAAAGGAATTTACACATTACTGTGCCAGGTACAGTCCATCCTAAGGTGTGGAATGCAGACTAAAATGAAAGAGAGAGAGAAAGAGAGAGAGAGAGAGAGAAAGCAGGAGAGAAAACAAGAAGGAGAGAGCAGGAAAGACAGAGAGCAGGAAAGACAGAGATAAAGTTTGAATGTTTCCATTCCTTCCTTTATTAAACAAAGTCCACATTAGTCTATTCTTTAGAGAAATGATTTAAGTGCTTTGCAGTAATCAACATATTGAGGTAGAGAATGGCTTTTAAATGACTCATGAACAGGGATTGGCTGAAAACGCCTCTCACAGGAGTGTGGTTCCCAATGCCTGCCCTGAAGAAGTAATAGTGAAGCAGTCAGATCTGGATGTAAAATCAGTCTGGACTCTGTCAGTTATGTTTACCATTTAATATGTTTCTGTTTTTTCATTTGA
This sequence comes from Trachinotus anak, assembly GCF_046630095.1. Classification (NCBI taxonomy): domain Eukaryota; kingdom Metazoa; phylum Chordata; class Actinopteri; order Carangiformes; family Carangidae; genus Trachinotus; species Trachinotus anak. The sequence goes on along the minus strand of NW_027273885.1, from coordinate 7,292,488 downwards.
TAGAGTGCCAAAAACATTATCAGGAGCAGGTAATGGTGGGAGCAAAAACTAGTCAGTCGTTAGCTCGGTAGCACTGGCTGTTTCTTTCCCCTTAACTTAATTTCCTACGTTTCCCAGAATGCCTTTTGGCAACCGCAGACAAGAACAGACAAGAATATGCCACACACAGCAGTCCTTCTGTTTGTGTGGGTGGATTATTGATTATTCCAATCAAGAGAATGCCAAATTCTTCACTCAAGATGCAAAGTGTTCTGTTACATTGCATTCTGGTCAACTCAGGATGCTGTCACTTGAGAAAAAAACATGTACGTGGTTTAACTTTGTTAAAGAGGCTATTTGTAAGTTTTGTTAAAGCAGCTGTTTACTTACCTTCAGCCATCATTGCATTTACAAGAGGGGCTACTTCACGGCTGATTGGTCCCTTCAGTGACTTGATAAAGTGGCGAGATGGTCTGGCTGAGCTGAAGAAAGCTGGTTCCCATGCTAACTTAAGCAGACAGAAAGTAATAGAAATCGAAGTAAAACAAGATTTAAGATTGGTGTTGCTTCCCACCACTGGAGACAGCTCTTGGTGAGTAAAGAAATAAAGTTTGGTGCTGAAGATTTCTTCAAGATTGGTAAGTAAACGCCTGTTACAAATAGTTTATTTAATCCTAATGTTTCCAATAGCGGTTCTGAGATCAAATAAGCCAGGCTATGCAACAAAGATTTTTGTCACATTGCGTCATTATATATGTTGCTGAGTATAACAAACTCTAGTAATCACTTATGAAAAATAAGCCCTGAACATATTCCTTTCCACACCCACAGTGGATTATTGAAGTGGGAGTATTATTTGAGGGCCAGTGTCTAAGCTCTGTAATTTAATGTAAGCTTCGGTGATACTTAATAAGATTATTTAAAGACCACTCTGTTGTTTTATCAGTTCCATACTTGTGCTCTTCCTTTACAACTGAATGTAATTATTTAGCTTTGGATAAATAGACTCTGCCTCTTGCCCACCCTGTCACTGTGTTTGCTGTTAGTCATCAGAGCTCTGACCCCGTCTACACACATACATGCACACACACTCTAGGTCTGTCAGTCAGTAACTAAAGCTGCACCCAGAGGGACAGACTTTGATCAATGCACACAAACACACACTCACACCCAGAGGTAGACTAATATATTCTTGGTCATGAACAATCTCCTCCAACAAACAAGCAAACCGAGGTTGTAGTCACAAAGGCAAGCACAGCTAATGTAATAGATATCGAACCTGCAAGAAATTAAACAATTCACTGCAGTAATGCTTACAGGTAAACAAGTGAAAGAACTCTACAGAGAGACACATCATACGCACACAACTGGAGGTAGTGCATTAAAAATAATGATGCATAATAAATGCTAGATAACAAGATTCCTCTCTTACATAATAGATGAGTCCTGTCAAATCATGCCAAGTGGTGTGTGATTATTTGTTTCACAGGGCAACTAGTGTCTACCCAGATTAACGCTGTGTGGTGAAATTTATTTGACACAATGTGGTAAAAGATTTAAGATTTAAAGGCAATTTTTATTAGAAAAACTTATTTTTTTAATTTTTATAAAAGCTCTACAACAACAAAAAATACAGTGACATTTTTAAACAAAAGAACAAAATACTTCTGGCATGATCTAAAAAAAAAAAACCCCCAAAAAAAGAAAAATCTATAAACATATTGCTCAGTATTACATCACAAGTACAAAATTCTGTCACAAAACGGAAAAAAAGACTATTATTAATATTATTTGTTAGTAGTCGTGATGCATTCACAGGTGCACGGAGAGAAAACAGGCTCTCAAGGACATTTTGCAATCAAAGGGTTTTCAGATCTGACTGTGAGCTCCCACACGTTACTCACACGACATTTGCGTGCCGGCAGTTGTTTGCTCACTGATCAAGTACTTGGCCTTCAGGCTTAATGAAAGAAACATCACACTGCTTTTTTTATCCAAGCAATCTGACGTGATACATTGTAAGCCCCTCAGCCTACATGTGGAGGACAAAACGGATTTTAACAGGTGCTCTCAGAGTGGCAGGTGTTATGATGGTGTGCCTGCATTGCAAAACCACAATATGTCAAATGATCCTACAGATTCTGCCCGATGTTGCCCACTAAATCAACGAGGAAATTGCTTGGAAAAGTTATGGACACCCATGTGACGGTCTGTGTGTGGCTCATCATGGAAGCTCTGCCTTCACTTTAACTACTTACAATACATACCAGTATCTTTTTGATGAAATCAATTGCTTGCCGCAGCTAAATTTATTATCGATTTCCTACACTTAACAAGATCCATTTCTAGGAGAACAGACAGATATTGAACAAGAATTGACGCCTTTTCCCTTCATTAAAGTAGCCACCAGCTTTGGGATCATAATGCCTCTCTTTGTGAGCCCCGCAGCTTTCGAACAGCACGTCTTCCCAGAAAGTCGTCATACTTTTGATTGTGTTTCAAAGTCGTGATCATTATCAAAAGCATCGCTGCAACCTCTTTGTTCTCATTGGGAAACTTTGAAACAACTTTCTTTCCGTTTTCCTCTTATCTGGGAACAACATGGTTGGTTCCGACACTGCAGCAGCAGCAGAAGCAGCAGCAGCGCTCTCTTCATCTAGCCTCCACTCGGCAGAGGCGTGGAGTTAAACCCATGGGTGCCATCTGGGCATCCCTCCAGTGAGCTTCCTGGCTGGCTTCACATCAGTGTTAGTGTCTCTCTGTCTGTCCCCACCTTCTCAGTCGGAGTCATCACCACCGTCGTCGTCGTCTGAGCTCGGGCCCTCATCCTCTGAGGAGCTGGGGTCCTTGGTGCTGGCTTCTGAGATCATGCCATCTGAACTGTCAATCTCTATGGACGTCTCTGACAGGTAGAGATGGATGGCCCTCGCTGGGTGGCTGGGATACACACATGCACATACAGAGGGGACAGGGAGACAAGCACGATGGGGAGGTAAGAGCAACATGGCACACACGCACACGCACACGCACACACACACACACACACACACACACACACACACAGGGATATGCATTCATGCATGACATATATTCATGAATTATTGATGTACATGCATGTGCAGAAGTGACACACAACAGGAAGAGGACCAAGACAAGCAGACAGCAACACAAACACAGCAGCAGGTACAAAGGGTTAGCATCGCACAGGGTTAAGTCGTCCCAAGTTGAGAGCGAAGTTTGGTTTAAAGTATCTGTTTACCCATCTGCATCTGATTTGGGTGAAATTATTTCCTTCCTTCGCCAAGTTTCTCAGTGAAAGATTTGGTTTGAAGTCTGAAGAAGTATAATCAACCAAAATGACAGTAAAGTTGTCAACTTTTCCTGAAGAGGCTTGGCTTTTGAAGTCTGGTACGCACGTTATCACAACACACTTTTCACGGTAAACAGTTATGGCAGCTATTACAGAGAGATCTGAAAACCCAAGAGACAGGCAAAGAAGTCCCACATGCCCAGAAAGAAGCTGTTTTGACAAAATAGCTCATTGTTCAAAACAGACAATACATCATCAGATATTGTTTTTAAAAAATGCCACTTTGTCAATGAAATTTAGAATTAATATTGCATTTAATTATGTGCTCATAATTGTGTTTTCTTTTCTATAAAAGTATAAAATGTCTGTTTCCAACAAGTGCTCACCATCAACTTTTGATTATTTGATATTTCAGTCACAAAATCAGTGGAATAACACCACAGAATCTCAGAAAAATACAGCGATACAACTTCAGTAGTGAAAAAGAACAGAAATGTACACCAGCTTCCTCCTGCAGGTTCAGATGAACTTCAGTAAAGACAGCTAACATATATGACCACTCAAATGAGAGCTGATAAAAGCTTTGTATGGGGTTTCATAATATTTCCCATCATCCGGTAATTAAAATTAAATTTCAATAGAATATGAAACTGCTCATTCATTGTTCCAGGGTTTCCATTGTTTGTTGAAATAATATATCAAACATGTGGCTTGCACTACATTAGTACGTTAGGGGTCAAAATAGTAGGGAAGTAAACAGCAGGAATACACCATTGTTCTACCTCTACATCATCAAAACATTCACTCTAAACAGGAAATGTTTTTGGAAGCCCATTTAGCTGAACAAGAAAAGATGGGCCGATAAAACAGTTGGTTCTCTCAAGGAATGAAAGGCACATGGTGATATCATAAAACAGCAGTCTGGCTAAAGTTCTGCACTTAGAGCTTTCTACACAAAGGCACATTCTCATTTTATTTCTGTGCAATGACAGCTGCCCATCCAGGTTTGGTACTGTGGTTGGAGAGGAGGCAGGAAGTGAAGCGTCCAGAAGAAAAGAGCCCCAGGCCCCAAGAAGGAGCGCCACATGCTGCGATCCCCAGAGTCAGACGGAGGGAGAGAGAGAGGAAGTGTTTGGTTCTCCTGTTCCTCTCTCTGTCCCCCTCTTCCTCTCCCTCTGTCTGTCTCATGGTCTTACCACGCAGTGGGATCTTTTCTCTCTTTGCGGGGAGCCTCCTCGTTCCCTTCCAGCTGTCTTTGGCTCCTCCTCTTCTTGCACCTCCTGCAGGACACGATGATGATGAGGAGGATGACCACAGCCGCAATACCGCCCCCGATGGCCAGCGCCAGAAGGAGAAGTTCAGAGAAAGAGGCTGTAGGTGAGAAGGAAACAGAGGAATGCAGACTGAGTGTGCATTCTTGACAAAGCAAAAGTGTCATCACTGCTCAGAGCTATTCATATATGAAAGCATATTTTTTCTGGAAATGAATCTGCTGACCTGTGGTGACGACGCGGAGTCGAACCTCTCCAACTGTGCCATGGACATCTGGTGGATTCTTGACCTGGCAGATGTAAGTGCCGTTGTAGGTGAACTTGACCTGTCGAATTATGATGGAGGCGTCACGGCCCATAATGTCACCGTCCCAAACAACCCGCTTCCTGAAAATGCCCTCTAGAGGAGGATAGGGTTTCTGCTGATAGTGGAACACCTATGGAGCAACAATGAGACTGATTGGTTGGTTGTCACAGAGAAAAAGTCATATCCCACTGAGACTGGAGATACTGGGGAAGGATGGTATTTTATTCTCAGAGAGAAAGAAAGACAAGACACAAAACCCGACCTGTTGCATATTTTTCACTCTATTCTCAATATGCACACACACACTCAGACAAACACGGCTGTCTTGGATGCTCCCTTGGGAGCCTGATGACTCACCAACTCCTCTCTTAGTCGACTGAGGGGGTGGATGCTCCTTGATACAATGAGGGAGGTTTGAGATTTGATCACACTTTCTCCAAAACACACAGCCACACACACACTCACCGATTCCTCTCGGCCTGGTACGAGGGGTCTAAAGCTCCAGGAAACCGAGATGGCGTTGACGTTAATAGGAGAGGAAGACTGGAATGTGCACTTGAGACGAACATCTGTCCCATTGACTGCCTCTATCGACCCAGATGTGTATATACGTATCCCGCTGACTTGCAGCATGCCTGCAAAATACAGATATGAGATTACTTCAAAATGCAGAATGCATGGCATACAGAGCAAATTCAATATATACATACATACATAAATGCTTTTTGAAAGAAACACAAATACATATACAAAAATACAGCACATAAGGTGCAGTGTGAATCCACCTTCATCAGTCATTTCTTGCCTAGTGAGTGCATGCAGTGTACCCAGTGACCCTGCCTCTGCCTACGCAGAGCTGCTGCAAGACAAATCCCAGACTCCAAGTTGTCACTATATCTGTATTAGAGACATATAGTATATTACACACTGAAATCTTTCAGATTAGTCCAAATGCTGAGAGTATGAGATTAGATCTGCCATCAGTAAGTGAACTCCCTTCAAAAATCTGCTTCATTACATCCTGAAAGTCTGGACTGGTTCAGATCTGTGACACTATGAATAATAGCCACTTTAGCTACACTAATGCAGCTGGGACAGCGCTGAAATTGAGAGTCTGCTGTATATTATATGGATATGGACTATATCAATCTTTACAGTATGCGATACACCTATTAGATGGAAAACGAATGGACTGGAAGAGCGGAGAAAGATATTGGCAACAATTTGGCTCTTCCACATAATGATGGATGGAGCACCCCAGAATGGAGTCAGCACGGACACACACGTACCCTGCAAAGAAACACACACATGCATTTACTGTGTCAGACAGAGACATGCCTAAAATGGAGTTCCTGCCAAGCAGGTTGTCAAGCATCAGGTCAGAAACCAGTCGATCACATCTCCCTCTCGCTGAGCTTTTAGAGTATTTGTTAGTTAGTTTAACAAGGCAGATCCAACCATATTCTGAAGCTAAAGTCTGAGTCTCTATGGAAGTCTATGTGCAGACTGTCTAGTCAAAATCACCTAGGCTATTTTTAGGGAAAGCTCCATATGCCCTAATAATATCAGGAGCCATGTCTAGCTTTATTAAAGTCAATGTCCTGGCACACAGCAGAACGCCCGTCTGCAGAGCTAGCAGCCACAATCTGCCATGGGTACTCAAGGCTTGTCCTAACGTCATTAGCACACTCCAAAAGAGGACCTTGAAGAACAATCCAAACACGTGATGAGAGTTTTAACTATCTGAAACACTTGAGTCTGACTAAAGGGCTGTTTTTTACTCAATCACAAGAGTACATGTGTCATCCAGGGCTTCATTTTTTATTGATGCAGTCAGGAAGCATTGATAAGGGTTACATGCAACACTTTCACAGTGGTTGATATTGTATTGTAAAGATTTTCAGCCTTACAAAAGAGGGTTAGGCTCTATTCAGCAATTTAAACTGTGGTTTAGGTAAACTACAATGGTTTTGCCTAATGCTGAATGGTAATATAAGGCTCTAGGCATAGAAATAACAAAAGTTTAGGGAAGAAGGAAAATTGAGCCACATCATTTCCTCTGCATTATAATTACGGTGAGCATTAGGGCAGGAGGTAACTAGGAAAATGTCAGCAGGGTCTTGGCTCCTCCAGCAGCATGTTCTGTTCCTTATCAGGCTGGTAAGAGTTTCCTGTGGTCTGGGATGAGAGAGCGGGACAACCAGACAGCCCCCGCACAGCATTAAACAGACAGGCTTCTCTCTCATCGCCCGGCCCTAACGGCACTCTAACAGCTTAATGTGTTTTAAATGAGCTCGATGAAACCTGGGAGGAATGGAAACAAGTGAGCAATACAGGCAGAGTACATACTGTAAGAAATGTCCATCTCTGCAATTGTCAGGTCTTGTTTAAAATGGATTTAAATTGTATTTTTCCTGAATGAAAAAAAAAATGTGCAGATGCAATGACAGCAGTATACGCTTATTTTGTGATTATTCTGCAGCAGTATGTTAAAAAATAAGGCAGGTAATTCAACTTGTATCAATAAATTGCTGCTTAAGTCAAGAAAGATGATGAAACTGGTTTACAGTGAAACAAATCTTATCCAAGTGGCAGATATTTTTGCTGTCATAAAGGAAAAAAAGATTTTTACTTTATTTCAATATAATAATTTGCTCTGATGGATGAATTTGGAAGGGAACAAGCTTCCTCTCACACCATCCTCTCTCTCCTCCTCATCTACCTGGCAGTGTATAGAAACACTGAAGTTAGTGGATTAAACTGCATGTATTTAGGATATTCATTAAACAGATTGCATCAGCACTTGCTGTCTCAGTGCAGCCAGTAATTACTCCCTCGCTGGCTCAAAGGTGAAGATGTGTGTGTCTGCCCGCGTGCCTGTGTGTGTGTGTGTGTGTGTGTGTGTGCGTGTGTGGAATCTCAGTAGAACAGTCCAAGCCACCCTTTAAAATTCTCATCTTCCATATTCCATGTGAAGGTTGACAAAGAGATGGTGGAGTGGGAGCAGAAACTACTTTATATTGAATGGTATGTCACGGAAAAATGATTACCCGCCCTGTTAAGAAGTAAGTGCTTCATTTCAAACTATACTTTCTGCTTTCTAGCCATTGGTTACAGATCAATGTCAGTCTGTCATTCGGTCTGTTCATCACTTTGGTAAAGACTGAAACATCTCTTCACCTGCTGGATGGGTTGCTTTGAAATTGTACACAGATGTTCATGGTTCCCAGAGAATAAATCCTAAAAACAATGGTAAATTTTTGACTTTTCCTGTTACAATGAGGTTGACATAATGACAGAATCTAGGTAGGACACCTATGTTGCCCTCAGGGTGAATTGTACAAACTTTGGGCATCACTTAACTTTTCATCTAGCACCACCATCAGGTTAACATTTTATTCTGCCAGATACTCAGGGTTATAACCAAATGAATACCTGAAAAACTATTGACAGGCCCACCTGAGCTTCACTTCACTTGTGTTTGGTGCTAATGAACAAATGTTAGCCTGCTAACACGCTAAATTAAGACAGGGAACATGGTAAATATTATACCTGCAAAACATCAACATTTTAATACTGTTATTATCAGCATGTTAGCATTTATTGGCATTTATCCCAAAGTGCTACTGTAGTACAGCCTCATAGACCCACTAACGCAGCTCTTGACTCTAGAGCATTGAGAAGAACATTCATCGCTCATCAAATCCATATCCCCAGTTAAACCCCTCTGTTTCTACATCCTCATTTTAGAGAGTATAATGCACATGATTGGCTTAGCAATATAGCAATGTCTATCCCCCTCTACCACATTCCTCATAAGCTCATAGTGAAATGAATCATCATGTTTCATAATTCAGGAGAGAAAGCAGGTCCTCAAGGCCAAAACACCTCATTTTGAATTAGCCATTCTATTTACAGTACTTTAATCTAAATAAGTATTGCTAATCTCCTTTCAACGAGAAAAAAACCCTTTCAACTTTGCCGTCTTCTGACACAAGCTAGGCTGATTAAGAATTAAGGTTAATTGGGCCTTTTTGAAGACAGAATGGATATAAGTGGAATGACAGAAGAGTTTTAACCATGTACAGTGCCTCAATTGCTACAATAATTTGTCTCTGTGGCTAAAAGTACATGATCACCATTTAATCAGTCATTAGCAGGCACTAATTGGTGGGGAGGGTGTGTGCCATTACATGAGCAAAGGCATTTAGTACGCAGAATTTTTCTCACTTAGAGAAATAGAGAGAGCTCAAGTGACGAACAAGAACGGGGTGATTGAGTAGATGAGTGGGTAAGGAGTGCGTGGATGGAGCCAGAGGACAACAACGTGATGGAAAATGCATTATTCTATATAAGTGCAGTCTGTAAGGAGAAGATAAGATAATACTGCTTTGTTGTTTGCCTACTTCTGCGTCCATTCTTCTTCTCCAACATGTCTTTGTCCAGTATAAGTCGCTCACTTGTTTATGTCTGGACATCCTGCCAGTGCTGACCACACCCAGCATCCAGAGACAGAGAGATAGAGAGCTTTCATGGCTTATTAAGATGGAGTTATGTACGCTACAGAGGAGGGAAGGGCCAGAGTGCGGACAAATGTATGAATTTATCCTACCTGTGTTTCAAATATTGCACACACTGTCTCACATGCTGTAGTTTTATTGTAAAATACTTGCAGCATATTATAAAACAAGATCATTAGAGACTGAAATCCAAAAATGTATATGTTATATCTTTCATGGGACATTAACTGAAATGATACAATACTTATAGTTTATTTGGTCAGGTATCTCAAGTTGGCACAAAGATGCTGAGTCTATCAAATTTCAGATTATATAATAAAAGGCATCATCTGTATTTATTCAAACACCTCTGCTTCATTTTTCCCTAAAGTTGTTAAATGTTGTAAAACATGAAGGAGATTTATTACACTCTACACTGGTAATTAAAAAGTCGAAATTAGAATAAATTGGTCTTTTTGTCAAGTGTGCTGACATTTTGTTACCTGATTGCCTGAACTTGAAACATACTGGGGACAATTAAAGACTTTCCTACGTGGGAGTTTACCTCAGATCAGCACCTTACTGTATCTAACACAAAATTATGGGAAATGTGTGTGTGTGTGTGTGTGTGTGTGTGTGTGTGTGCATGTGTGCGCGTGTGCGTGTGTGAGAGGAAGTATTATTTTTGTCAATGTAAACTCCAGATGTTTGTATTCATGAATATATATAGCTTTTTTGGAATAAGTGGAATAGGCCATATACATGCATGCATATTGGACTTGGAACCTTTAAGGGGGGGGGTCACTATTGGCACAAGTCCATACACACACACACACACACACACACACACACACGGACACACTCTGTTAGATGTACCAGTGTTGGCGTTAGTCCATAATATCTGTCAATACATTCAATATATCACAACAAGATGAACTTGCTGAACCTTTAAAAAAAAAACATTCATCTACCGTAAAATAATCAAACCAAGCCCACTTGAGTATGATTAGGTTTGCTTGGCTTGGCTGTCATCCCAAGACTGTATAAAGCCTTCCAAGGGGGCAGAAAAAATATCAAGTGCTGTTTGACCTGCCCATAAAATATTTCACCTAGTGTTTTCAAGTGCATAAACCCAGCCATGTTTTATAGTGTCTTTAGTCTCACATTGCCAGATATGCATGTGCTATGTCAGTGCAAACAACTGGCAGAGGTCATTCTCCTATAGCTGAAAGAAATACGCTGTTTTTTTGTTTTGTTTTTAATGATTATCCACTGCCTCAACCCTGCGAGTAACTGCTGCTACGTCTGTAAAAGCTGCAACACATGCAGTTTATAATGGTTTTGTAATTTTTAAAAAACCTGAGTCCTTGATTTCAGACTGAGGGAGACAAAAGGAGGCTTCTTATTTCTAACTGAAGACGACAACTGTCAGTGGGAGATTTCATCAGCTTTAGGTAGTGAGCTAATCAGTGTAATGTTAGTTCCTCAAACTGGCTGCTGATTTTTGTAATGTTTCCAGGTGACTTGTTTTAAAACAAGAACCCTGTAAGAAGGTATTCACTGGGCTTTTGATGGATTTTGATGACATTGTGCTGAAGAACTGAGAGTAAAGTTAACAGGTCCCAGGTTAAGAGTCATCACCCCTGTCTAAAAAGCTGACATAAAATTAGCATTGTTCTTAGTACCGGTGAAGACCTAGCACATTTTAACATAACCTGTAGCCCCACAAACGCTTGGTTAATATTGCACCTACCAAGCTCGTGAGTCAGACATGCTAATGTTTGCAGCTTACATTAGAACAAAAATACACTGTTTAATCAGTTTTTTACACTTTTGTTCTACCTTTTTGTCTTTGGAAAGATTTAAAAAGTCAGTATGTGGAGAAATCCAAATCTTGACAGGCCTGCTGTGCCTAGTTACAGTTGCAAGGCTATGACTGGACAATTACTGGACTGAATATTTGACTCTATATTTGTTATCTAAACAATGTACTCAGAAAGTGCACTGTATGTCAAGGCGGCACAGATACTGTTTGTTCTGCAAAAAATGCTCACCTCTTCCTTGGACCGTGTTGAAACTTTCTACCGCATTTGGCTATAATTTCTCAGCTAGTTCAGACATTCTGCCAACAGATAAACAAAAATACAGACCTGTCTCTTCAGATTTATTTATTCCACTTAGTAACTGTTACCAAGGCTAGCATTTCCAAAACTTTAGTGTTTTCAGGCCATTCTGGGTGTGTTTCACACTGCAGCGTGGCATGCTTGGCATATTGAACTTGTGTCATAACTGCTCAGCAAACATTCTCTGGTATTCTAAATATTTTCCTTGAATATTTTAAAAACAGTCCACACAGTGAACAAAACATGCCTGCCTCACTACACAATCCAGATCTTGATGTAAGTTTTATGTCGCCTTTTAGGCTGAGAGCTTGTTAATGCAGTTATTCAAAAATATGCAGATTTATAAACAGCAAAGCAGAGCTGTTTTTTTTTTTTTAAAAAGGATTACTATATCCATGATCAGATGGTAGGTCTACATCATGATATCCAAGAACGCCATGGGGATAGCAAACAGTTACCAGTCATTGAGATGTTTCCTTTACATTATACACTGTAGACCTGATAATTCCATTGCAAAGAGAATATTAAGTCTTCTTGGACTTTAAGAGAGGAGGACACACTGCAGGAGTTGGCCTGACTCTCTGAATCAGGAAATTGGTTTCATTACATTATTCCCCAGACTATGTGTGTTTGTGCCTTTCCTCTCTTCATTACGGCTCCCAAACAAAGGGACCACCAGAGGAAACCTGATTTTCTGTTGCACCGGTTTTGGAGGAAACACTTAGGAGAGGACCAAACACACAAAGAGCTCAGTGGAATACAAAGAGCCTCTTCTCTTCTTTGTGAGAGGTTTCACAAGCCCAGGTTAGTTTTTCCTGAGTTAGTTTTTTTTTAACAATGCCTGTCTTTCATGCAGGCCTGGACTGGGGGCTGGGAATAGCAGGTTCAGGTAACAGTATGCTCGCAGAGGAGGAGGACACAGAGTTGAGGGAGAGGATCAGTGTTGAGTGGTGTAATGGGAGGGAACCCCTGAGATCCACACAACTGTGTGTACCATACTGAGCTGTATATTTTCTCTGTAAAGGCTTCCATTGATTCCACAGTCATGAACATGCAGCTGTGCCAAAACAAGCAAATACACTATACGACCAAAGGTATGTGCTTATATACTGTACTTTTGTGTGCTTTTGTTCTGGGGCTGTTTTGCGTAGTTTGGGGCCCCTTTGTTCCAGCGAAGGGAAATCTTAATGTCGACATTGTGCTTTCAACTTTGCCGCAAAGGTTTGTAGGAGCTCCTGTTTCATCATGACAGTAACCCTGTGCATAAGGCCGTGTTCATAAAGAGAGTTTCTGAGTTTGGGACGGAAAAAGCGCAACCTCAACCCCATCCAGTGCCTTTGGGACGTAAGTGAATGGTGACTGCAGGTCAGGCTTTATCACCCAACATCAGTCGCCTGCCTTAAGAATGTGTTTGTGGTTGAATGGGAGCAAATCCCTGCAGCCAGGTTCTAAAATCTTGTGGAAGAGCAAAGGCTGTCAAAGCAGAAGATTTACGCACATGGTTTTGGAATGACGTGCACAAAAGGTGTAAGATTCAGGGATCCACATACTTTTGGTCTTCTAATGAATGAATGTAACCGGAATGATAAAAATTAACACCTACCATAATTAAAGGACCACCTTGCTTTCACTTCAACACAATATTCAGCCCTTATCTGTAAAAGTTACAATCTTTTATTTATTAATTTTTTAAGATATATTAATTATTATTATTGGTGCTAATCTCTCTGTTTCTGTGCACACAACCCCCAGGTCACTTGAAAATCAAATAGAGTTGGCAGGGTTGAAGGAGTTTGACTTTCTGCAGGTGGCTCTGCAGAAAGTCAAACTTTCATCCACGTTGACTATCCTTCCTCATGCCTATTCCTTCAAACAAAGCTGGAATATATGTACCACAGCCAGAGAGACAAACCTGACACCAGGAGTATGAAACAGCAAATCTAAAAGCCTGGATTCACTCAACACAGTGGTTATAAAAAGTCTACACACTCCTGTTAAAATGGCAGGTTTTTGTTCCGCTTTCAACCCTACAGAAGTATGAACCAAACTGTAGACAGGTCCAGAAGTGTGTCGGAAAACACTCTAAAGGTCAGTCCAAACTGAGACTTTTTTAAACTCTTTCTTCCTCTCCTTCTCTCCCCCTCCACCTGCTTCCTCCAGGCCAATCGTAATTCATCAGGCAGCGGCGTCTAGAGGAAACAAGTAGTGGGTGAGTGAGGATAAGAGTTTAATCCATCAAACCTCGTCCACTCCCACCTCACAGCTGACTCAACAACTTCTCCCCAGGATTACAAACTCCTGAGGGGAGGTCCAATGCGTACGCTTCGATCCAACTCACTCTAAGCCCACAGGGCTTCTGTTGGACAGACGATCCAACCCTCAAAAGACAGTCTTAGTTTCACATATTTAATATGAAGCTAGACTGGCTGTGTGTTTGGTGTCCTGCAGTGATATGAGTCAGAGCCAATCCAGTCCCACTGAGACTTCCACCTCTGCCCCTGAGCAGATGATCAAGTCAGCGAATGACAATATATATACACAGATCAGAAACAACACTGTGGAGGAGGTACAGACCTCTGCTCTTTCCTTCAAGGGGCACACCACCAGTTTTACAATTGAGGATCAGTTTAGTGGTCACACAACTTACTACTCAGCCTGTGGAAACAGTCGTATGTTTTCTGCGGCTATGACCGGAGTATTTAAAGCAAGACTATGTATGTAGGGAGCAGACCAGAATTAGCAAAGGGCTAAAAGCATGTTAAAAGAAGTATTCCTCCCCCGTGTAGCTACTGGAAAAAACAACAGTCCTTTGGCGGCAGGCATACCCAACCTCGGCTGTCATGGTTACAATAATAAACATACGGACTGTACCAATAGCGCCATACCTGCCTTCGTCGACGTGGTTACTAAAATAATGTCACGGCTTGATTAGGTTTAGGCACTAAAACTACTTGATTATGTTCAGGAAAAGATCACGGTATGGGATATTAAAAAAAAGTATTACGTCAACATTAGATGATCTTTGTTGTCATGGTTACAATGGTTAACTTTGTTGAACGGTCATGGATAATAGAAACAACATAAACTGCAACTTTCACATGGGTTTCCTGTTTTGTTGACCTGTCTATCCACCCCGACCTCCTCCTGATGCGGACTTTGTCGCTCTATAGACTACATGACCACACTTTTCCGTCTGCTCTTGTCATAATTACTACAGCCGTTAGATGTCGCCTAACAATAAAAGTTAACAAACATAGGTCGTATTAACCTGCTGCACAGATGACCTTTGGGCTCGTTTTTTTTTTTTGTTTTTTTTTCAGGAAGACAGTCTCTGATATAAGCAAGAATAGAAAATGGATCTTGGACTGCTGTCCTATTTTTTTGCAAGTGTTCCAGAGCTAGCTTGAAACGCTGTCTTGTATATGTCAATGACATGGGCATCAACAGAAATTAATGAGGACCATCTAGCAGCCTGTCCTTCACCTGCCCCACCCACAAACCCCTCCCCTTCTCTCCTCAGCTTACACACTTATTCACTTAAATAGCTGAGTACAGTGTCAGATAATTAGAGAGCAAAACCGGATAAGTGGCTGCCTCTGCCACACTTTCAATCTACTGTACAGTTCATTTCAATAGCCAGCATTTTAAACAACAATTGCTGGACATATGGGAGTACAAACAAACTGCCATCTCACAAAGTACCTCTCCCAGCTTGGGAAATTCCACCATCATCATGTTTTTAATCACAAATTATGCAGCAAACGGTAAATGATGATGAAATTCCTCCTGGCTCTCTGTAGATCAGATGACTCAGAAAGATCTGCTGATATTTCTTAGAAACCGTTGATTTATTCCATATGCCGTAAACCCTAGCAGAGTTTTGGCTCTCGCTGGAAGATCCAACTGTTTACCACAATTCTAAATAGTTTTGAGATGAGAGACCAGCCAAAAAAGAATATGTAAGAGAGCGACTAATGAACAGAAACCCATGCTCACGGATGTGCCGCATTTTGCATTTGAACAGATGCAGAACATTGACCGTGTGTGTGTGTGTGTGTGTGTGTGTGTGTGTGTGTGTGCACAGACACTCAAAACTCAGATGAATCTGCAAACACAAACACTTCCTAATCAGTGAGAAATGTATTTGGAATCCCTGTTTACATTTTCAGCGGAGCGCAGCCACATTACACAGGGAGCATCTCGCCTTCGCACTCCGACACTTCACAGATGCGCCCTAAGCCCTCTGTGTTGGGGATTGGTGTGTTCTTGCATATGAACGCGTCACTGTCAACTCTACACACCTCAAAGCAATTGAATCAACCCAACACAAAGGCCAGACGTCCTCCAAGGTGTGTCAACACACAGCATGAGCAAAGCATGTCAAATACCACAGCCATGCTTTGTCATTGTGGAGGAGATTAGAGACGCCGGGGCAGAGATATAACTCTTACATCCTGGTAAACAGAAACAAGAAGCTGCTCATCTACTGTAAGCCGAGACAGAGTTAAATGGAGTTAAACGGAAGTCTAAACAACCTGCGCAAAACCTGACATGCTGCAGTCAACAACAGCCAGTTGTTCACCCGTGTGTCTTTGTGTGTGCGTGTCTGCGTTTGTGTGTTAATGTGTGTGCTAAACCTGTAAGTCAGGACAGGTTGGCACACGTCAGCCTGTGAACATTTCATCCTTCCGGTTGAAGAAAATGTTAGAGGAGGACTAAAGGAAGTGAACTAAAGCAAAGAAACAAATAAGGCAGATGTATCGTCAACAGCAGAGGATGAAGAAATGTGAAGACTTTTAATCTCCCGTCTGTGAGAGTAACCTGGTATAAACGGTTAAAACTCATCTAATGTTTCCAGTGTGTTCCTCAGTGTGTTCCTGTGTTGCAGCTGAATTGTTATTTTACCAGGTGGTCAGACACAGGAAAGAATAGGTTTAAATGTAATCTGACACCCAATTACATAAACTTTCACAATAACGATTAACAAATACCAGCACCAGTTGCTTTAAATTAAATTGCCTGAATCTGACACACAGAAAACCTGGAGCTAATAGTTTTATTCAAACACAAGAATAATGGCTGGTCTTTGGGGTCTTTGCATGGACCGCAGCTTGTAAAATAAGTAAAATAACATTTAGACTGAACATCTAATAAAAAAGAACAACCGTTCTTGTGTAAACTATGCAGGAAACATCTTGCAGGACATGCTTATGGAGTGACTGGATGTTCTGTTTTCACGACTGCAGTGCCTCCATCACCATGAGAGTCATGAAACACAAGAGCCTGTCACTGATCCAGCATCTGTTACAACGCACAAACAGGCCTTTAAAAAAAGACCAAATCTGCTCATGTCAGTTCTAGAAAGCAATTCCTCTCTAGTGTTGAGAGTGGAAAAACATTGCTCCCAGAGGTACCCTGACACAGATTACGACTGATAGTATTTTTTTTTTTTCCAAATGCACACTAAACACACTTTCCAGAATAGAAAGTAGTGCGTATCTTTCATAGCGCTGAAATTTTAATACTGCAACACTTGCTGTGGTTATGTTTACAGCAGCGGGAGGAAAAAGAGATTATTCCATTTCGTATATATATCATATATCCTTAAAAACAGGCTCCTTACAGCAAGTCTCCAGATGAATAATGTCTTTGATCTGTGCAATGCACGTCAAAACAGCAGAGAGCCGATGGGTATGTGTGCTGGCTGTGTGCTGTTCTAATGTCGTCTCATTATCTTATTATCTGTAAGAGGGAGAAATGAATAAGGATCATTTTTTTGCACGTATTGAATACCATGCATGTTTCATGAAGATGAGACGGTGAGTCTGCTGGCTCGCGTCATCATGCAATGACATTTTGCCAACACAATAAAGCCAAAGGCAACGGTGATTACACAATAACAGACAAGAACTGAGATGCTGCTGAGCTGTAATCAGTTCCAACATGCTTTTCTCCATCCACATGCCTTCATTTGATCATCTATCCCTCTGTATCCACACAGTATATTTAATCATCCTCCTGCTCAGTCTGTATCAGCCTGCCACTGTTATGTTATGACTGATCTGCAAGCACATGCTCCTTGTAAACATAAGCAGCTTGCTACTACAGTGAATCCCTGCATGGTGCTTTGGCAGTGGATGGACATGTCCAATCAATATAATCCACTTAACTGGGATGGACACAGATTACTTCAAGGTTAAACAACCTGGTGTCTGCTGAATGAATTGCCACTGATAGGCTATACGCCAAATCGCCAGATTTAAAACGTGCTCCATTAGCCGTGCTATTAACCTGCAACATGTGGATGAGAGCAGCTGTAACAAACGGATACGATCTATTAGTGCTTATTTACATGGTTGTGTGTATCTGACAAGTTGTTACGACCCAACTAACATATCCTGGACGCCCTTGTCCGGGAAGCAGGTGGACTTATCTGAGTGCAGAGGGCCAATTCTCGATTCTCTGTGAACGTAAGCACGGATGCACATTAATGGGCAGGAAAGGGGCGAGTGCATTGCATTAAAATCAAAAAACAATGCGGCCAGGATTTATTACCGGCGAATACTTTAGAGTCATTCAGTTGCGAGAAATGACCCCCGCTGTGGCTGTGGCTTTAGCGACCCACCCGGTGCCACTGTGCCAAGTTCTCCACTTCCCAATGACGCACGACGGGCGCTCGGGGATGGAGGTTAGAGGTCCCTGTGGAGCGGTCGCTAATGGACACACCATCATGCTTTTCTCTTTTGCTTTGAACCTCGATTGTCGGGAGCCTGTCTAAAAGGTCATCCTGTTCTGTCTCTAAGATTGTTCTTGGGAAGTGAAAAAAACTGGAAGCTGCAATCTGTTGGAAAGTGATCAAAAAATACACGAGCAAGCAGATACAGGAGAATTCATAGCCTACTTTTTACAATGATATTATACTATTGCTATTTATGATTGTATTTCTTTAGATTGTATTTATAGCTATACAGACTATCGCGTTTTAGGATAAATATAAGCAATCAAAATAATCTGTCAGTGGTTGAGTTATAAAATCTCAAAACAGAAACTTGGATAAATCACTAAACGCTAAACATATAACTCCAAAGGAACGGTGCTGAACAGCGGGACCCCTTAAATCAAAATCACCTTTTCCCTCAGATTAGCCACTCACATCAAACCAGGGTCTCACCTGAAGCTGCCAGTCCAGACAGGACGGTGAAGAAATAGAGCCCCTTTACGCACATTGGATGGACGGCGGGCTGTCCAAAGAAACAACAGACCGGGAGTCAGCAAACCCACTGAGACTCCTCCGCCGACTCACAGAGGCAGGAAACCCGACCGACAAGTCCTCGGATCCACTTCGGAGAGGGCTGAAAACATGAAGTCACGGCGAGCCCTCTGTCTCTCCGAAGACGCGTCCCAACTCGCCGCTGCCCTCACACTTTTCATGTCAGCACCCTCCCACCACAGTTTTCGGGCGGAGTAACAAAGTCATCCGCTCTCCTCGCTGCCTCCTTACCTCTCGCACACATTTTAAACCCAAAGCCGGCAAATTCCCCGAGGGTCACCCGACCTGTTCTGCTGCTGCGTAAAGCACATTTCCATGTCATACCCCAGCTGTTGCGCAAACGTGTGCAGGGAGAGTCATCAGTAGGCCGAAGGTGTTGACACCATATGTAGTCTTGTTATGATCTAATGTTATAGGATGTACCAAGATACAATAAAAAAAAGCATCACTGCTATAAAATGAGCTACACTACATGACTTCATAACATGGTTTTTACATAATTAAACTACTATTACTGTGAGATTAAAGCCTCATGGATTAAATTGTATTCATTTAAATGTTTTACCCTAGTAATCAAACTCAATTAAAACGTCAAATTCTATTAATTAAGTGAAATTAGTCACAGAGATTAATTTTATTAGATAGCTAATGGAGAACTCCATTTCACCAGTTACCACAAATGCACATAACTCAGTGAATATCTGAATACTAACAAGACAGACCAAAGAGCTGACAGCTGATTAGACGTCTTTAATGATGAGATGCTGATGTGTGGGTTTTTCCTTTTGCAGTAATGAGAGGGCAGCAGAAGGCTGGACTGTTCTTAATTCACTGTGTGAAATTCTCTGGTTACTGGTTTGAACCACTTGGGGGCAGAGCCGCACTTAGATGTACAATCCCTCTTGCAATTCCAGTTTGAAGCCTGACAGAAAAAGGCTAGTATTCACATCTCATCTTTTTATGCCTGACATGCCAAGAAATTTTTATTGAATTTACAGGTTAAATCCTACTGGAGGGTGTGGAATGGAAAGTGGATTTATAATTACATTGGCTTCAGAAAAGTGTATAACAATCTCAATAGTCAACCTAAAAATGTTTAAATCTTCTGCAGCATTAATTGCAGCTTGTAAAGATGTTTGACATTTTCGAATTTGAACTGCTGAATATAAGCTCATGAGCGGTGAGATAAAGTGACAGGCTGAAAAGAGAGTTTCTCAAGGAAGCAGGACTCTTCTTCCAGCATGACACCGGCGTTGTTTGATGAGCTCTTCAGTTCATCATAGACTCCTCCAGTGGGAAGTTTGACCTCTGACCTTCTGGAGAGCAGCTACAGAGCATCTGGACGGAAATTCATTTTCTTATCAAACCAACTTTCCTATCATTTTATCAACTATACAACTGCAGACTTGGTGGATTACTGTAAAAGCCATTTATTACCATTTATGACTAGAATTATAGATGCCCAAGTCAGCCTTTATTTAAGGGTAAACTGGCATTTTTATAACAATTTAACTATGGGAAAGAATTAGTTTCGCGTACAAAGCTAATGATCTGTTAACTCAGAATGTGTGGTATGTCCTGTAAAGCTCTGTTCATGAGCCATAAATTAGCTGCCATATACGGCTGTGGAGAGATATGAGGAAATGCATATAAAACCATACAAACCACATTTTACTGTAACACAGCAAACAAGAGTTAAAGAGTTTTTACCAACCGAAGATAATATCATAAAAATCTGACTGATTATAACATTGTACATGAAAAGGTTTTGCAAATAGAGTTATAGAGTTTATTTCCAGCTCTGGCTTTGGCAGCATGTGTAAGTACAATGGAGAGCTGTTTTTTTTTTTTTTTGGTTTTTTTTTTCAATTGCTACTAATTTTCCAAAATGGTCTTACCCCCATTCCTCAGCCCCACAGAGGAATTATTCTCCTCGCTGAGGTGGAAACTTTATGCTCAGACGTCCCTCATGGACAAATGATGGACGTCTGTCTGCAGAGGACTGTCAGGCTGTAAAAAAGATTCTTTTCCAGGTGTATTGAAGAGAGGATATTGACAGGGCAGGGCTGTTTAACGCTGTGTTTTATTTCTATCTGTAGCTATTCTAGACAAGCATGTATAGTGAATATGTATGGTTTTATTTTGCAATAGTGAAAATACTTTTGTTTCACCTCGTGCACTTCAAATTCCTCCATGAAAAAAGGCATACTGCAGCTTTTCTGATTAATTTCTGAGCTTTATACAATAAGATAGCACAATCCAGTGCAGTAAAGATGTTCCCTTTTTTAGTATTGAAGCCTTGATTTATTTAAAATAAGTATATAAATAAGAGACTGTAGTGACACGCATTGTAATGTCACCTGTTGTTAGTGTTTTTTTAGGTGGTTCTGAGTGACAAGGTTTTCTTGTTGGGAAGTGTCATGGTACAAAAGCCAATCCTGAGATGCGAAGCGTTTCCATTGTGTTCTTTGGATGTGAGATGAACTGTGCATTTAAAAAAATAAATAAATAAAATTAATAAAACTGTAACATGATCTAGATCTACAACATCTGATTGACACTACAGTGGTAGCTCCCCTAGTTCATCAGAAATCAATTAAGAATCAAGTTCTAAATCAATAGTAATAAATAGTAATGTATATACACCATACCTATTCAGCTTTACTTCATGTTGAGGTTTAACTGTGAATTTATGCTGAAAAAAACACTTCCTGTGGTGTGTGTGTGTGTGTGTGTGTGTGTGTGTGTGTGTGTGTGTGTGTGTGTCTGTGTGTGAGAGACAGAGAGAGAGAGAGACAGAGAGAGAGAGAGAGTCAGGGAGAGAACCATCACATCTACATCTTTTAATCTTTCGTTCTTACTCAGCTGGCAGCTTGATGTCATTTGTATCTCATAGAGGAAACATTGACAAATCTGATCTATACAATAATACGATCTAGAAACACAGCTCAACAAGAGTGGTTGTCTCAAGAAAATGAACAGCATGGGTGTTCAGGCTGTGTTCGCCATCCCGTTCCTGCTCATAGCTACTGTAAATGCTGAGGAAGGCAATGGTAAGTACCTAACTACACTGCTCTGTATTTTGATTTTATATCATATTTTAAAGTCAAAGTTTCAAAATGTTTACCTCGATTTAGAATAACATATACTCCGACAACAACATTTACATTTAGGAGTGTTTTCAAAGGAACTTCTCCAACTTCCTGTATTTCATTTATGTGCCTTAACTGCTCTAACTGCTGTGTTGAAAAGTTAGAATTAACCCCACTGAACTGTGCCTCTTTCTCTCTGATGTTTCGATATATTTTATACTGTTCTGTAGTGTATGGATACATTTTAATTTAATCACCACTTGTAGTTTAAATATCTATACTTGACTATCATTTGGTACACTTCAGTCTGCGCATATAAGGCAGTAGCATGGCGTAGTACACAGTAGGACAGAGGAACATGATCAGATTCATACAAATATAAAAGGGTTTAAGAGCTTGGTCTTGGGAACCCACTTCAGATGCTGATTATCCTCCTGTTGCCCCTGAAAAACAATGGGGAAGAAGGATCTTGATGAAGTGACTAAATATCTGTTTTATGTGTTTTTTATTTTTTTCAGTTGAATTCTGGAGGGAAAAGTTCACAATGTTCTGTCCAGAGAACGGGACATGGTACAATGGTGAAGGAAAAGACATGGGTCCTGACTCTAAACTAACACAAAACTATAATAGTGAGACCAAAGGCCTATACCACTGTAAATACACTCTGGATGGAGAGTCAAAAGAATATTATTTCTACGTGAAAGGAAAGGGTAAGTAAAAAAGTCTTTTGATTTCTCTTGCTGTGCCATCTGAGTCAGTTCTCCTTACCGAACTAACACTCTTTCAACTGCCGTTCTTTCTTCTCCAGCATGTGAAGATTGTTTTGAGCTGGATGCAACGCTGTTTCTTATGGTCATCGTTTTGGATGTGCTCGGGACAGCATTTGTGATGATGATAATCTTCAAGTGCACCAAGAAGAAAAGCTCAGGTGGACCTACACACTCTTCCAAAGGTAAAAAACCCACTCGAGCATATCACAAAAAACACAGTTTTACATTAGATTATATATCTTGGCTGAGTAAGGTTACCTAATGTCCCTCGAACTGAAACACACAGGTATGATGCGTGTTTTAGCATTGACACATGCTGATTTTAGTGGGACTGTACATTCACTCAGACAGCTGATGCAACCAAAGCAAATCTTTTTCAGCTATTTCAAACTATCTAAAGTAGTAACCTGACTCTGATGGTTGTGGCTCGTCACACAGATTTGATTTTTACTCTTAAAAGTAATGTTATGGGGCCTCCTTGACAATGAGATGATTAATCTCCAGGGATTTATCCTGATATAATAACATTTTATATAATTTGTCTGTACGCATGCACAATAAGCCACAAAACATCCTTTTAAGCAAATAATGAGATGAATTGGCAGCACAATTGCCTGGTCACATTATTTCTCTTTTTCTCCTCTAGCACCTGCTCGTTCAGGAGGCCGAGCTCCACCTGTCCCATCTCCTGACTATGAGGTAGGTATCGTATATAAGACCGATATTTTGGAACAAGGACGCACTCCATTTTCTATCTACATTTCTATCTATCTATAATTTCTGCTGCATTTTCTATTGTCCATTTATGGTTTTTAGCTGCTTCTCTCGTCCAGAGTCACTTAAAATGGGCAGAGAGATGCAAAAATTTCAAATTCACCAAATATAAGGAGGCTACAGGTTTCTTTATATCTGCTAACACACATTTCTGGCAGCACAACAGCTGTCAATGTGGATCACTTTTCAATGCATTCAAAGACCACGTCTTTCAAAATTCATGAATTGTTCTTGAACAATTAAACTCAACCACAGTCACGATGTGGTGTACTGACTCTTCACTTTGTACATGCTTAAATACTATTTTCAAAACTATTAAATATATGTTCCGAAGCTAACATAACACAACATTTGTGTAAATTAGACTGACAATTTCTACATTCTGCTAAATCAACATCCAAAAAGAAAATAATAATAATACATTTAGCACCAATCTTAATGCTTGATGACCTCTATCAAAGAGTTGTGTCAGGTGAGGAAAGAGGCCAGATGAACCCCACAGTGGAAAGTTTGTGACACCAGCCACATGATCAGCTGTCTGTTTTGGACTCAATAACTGCTGGATGTCTGGACATATCTGCAGACGACCTCCGGGGACGGATCAGGCTACAGAAAGATTGTTTCCCTGTTTGTTTTGAAGGTGTGATGTACGTGAGAGGTTTTGGCCAAATGCAGAAGACAGGGTCAAATAGCATTAGCTAGCTACATGTAGAGTGGATATGTATGTTGTATTGCATTACTGTAAAATTAGCCCACACTATGCTACAATGGGGCTACTGAAGCATATGAGGTAGCAGAGTCCATGCAGCAAATAAGCATCCTTCTTTTAGTTGTAATGAAATCTTGGTTTATTTATCATAACGCCACCTGTTATAGATGTGTAACAGGTGGTTATATAGAGCTCAGATGAGAAAGGGTTTTTTTATCGATTTGTTTTTTTTAGAGAATGAAAGAATGCTACGGCATAGTGCGAAATACACGTACTTGTTGTCTTGCAGAGTTCGATGATCAGATCATGTCTGTCCTTTAGATATCAAGCTGAAACCCGTTAGCTTAGCTTAGCATAAAGAATGGAAGCAGGGGAAAACAGCAAGCCTAGTTCGGTCCAAATGTGTAACAAACTTTGTGTAACTGCACCTCTAAAGCTCACTGACTAACACGTTGTATCTTGTTTGTTTATGCCCTAAAAAATATTAAGTGTAAAAACAAGTTGTAATTTGTAAGACTCCAGGAAGCCTCTGTGCCCGGCCGAAAAATAGTCCAGTTTGTATTTCCTCATAAAAGCAAAAATCCTCTCATCTAACTCTCAGCGAAAAAGTGAAAAAAAAAAAAAATGTCTCAAAATGTGAGGAGCCCATCCCAGCTGATATTTGGCTTGGCTCCATACTTACAGTAAATTACTTGTTTATCGTAATTTAAAACTATTTTATTTTCAAAGTTAATATAGTGAACATCATTGACAACCTGCCTCCTGAAAAGGTTAATTTGGACTATCTGCATGTTTCCTTACGCCCCTAGAAACCAAGTATGATATCACTTACAGTTATACAGCATTGTGTATTGTGATTTAAGTTAAAACACAAACTATCACACATTATAAGTTGTTATATGACTGCGATATACCAAACACTGTTTCTGTTGTTCTTTTGGCAGCAACTGAACCCTCACACTCGCGCCCAGGACACTTACTCTATGGTGAACAGGACGGGATAGAGTCAAGTCGGCTGACTGCAGGAGGTCACTGGTTTAAGGGCTGCGCGGACAAAAGACACACAAGAGCGCACACCATGCTCCCAGTTGTGTGCAAACACTGGCTTTTGGTTTTACGGATTTGCGGGGTCACAAAAATGGCAAAAAGACAAATTTTCCCACTTACCCCTGGTGTTACATGACCAGGTGAAGAAGTTTAGGTGTCCAGGTATTCTGCCACCACCACAGTACAACAGTAGTGAATGGAATTTAGTTTGTGGTGCTCACAGTATTTAAAAATTACATTGAATAACAACTAAGGACAACTTTCTTCTAAAGAAATCATCCCAATGAAAACTATCGAGACTGTATAAGAGAATTATTAAGAGTAATGTGAACATTGTTTCTGTACGTTGCTGTAGTAACTCCCAACCTGCAGATACTTCTGCAGTTACCAGGAAAGACTGTGTAGCTCAGCGAATTTGAAAACTTAGAAATTATGGGGGATAATATAATGTATAATGTATTCTTTTTTTGTTTAGGGAGGAAAATAGACAAGCAAATACTTTAGGATTACGAATAACTGTGATGCTAATCTTTAGTTTTCTACTGAATCAGTTTTAATAACCTGACATAAAGTGCAGCAATTAAGAGTGCATGAAAACTAGGGGGCAAAAATGCAGACAAAAAGCTAAATGTAACATAAATATCTGACATGCTGATTTTGAGGGCAGACTTGCCCCAAGCATCGACAGATCCAGGATCAATGTATCCACTGGTTTCTTTGCTATTAAGACGCAACTGAACGGTTCCCGCGATGTCTGCACATCTATAAGCACTGAGAAGGGGCACAATAAAGGGGTACTTGAGCCCATCTAAAGGGGCTTACTCATTTGTAGGAAATCTTTGAGTGCCGTGAGCCACCCTCATTTCCATTGATGTCTACTGTATTTGAGTTCAGGCAGGTGTATTTTTTTTAATATAGACTCATTGTTCACTTTATTAGGTTCAGCTGTACAGTCTAATGCAACCCAATACAACTGTTCTGCCATGAAATCTTGTTATGATGCCAATAATGTTTTTTTTTTTTAACATGTGTACCTTATAGTGTATAGATATTTCTTGTGCTTTGAGCGTACTGCCCGAGAGTACTGTAGTCTTAACTTGTATTGTCATTTTGAATAGAGATATATACATATTTTCTGTAGATGTCGTAGATGTTGTCAGTTTAGGAACATCTAGCTCAAACTAATTCAGTCTAATCCAACGGTCCTGCAATAAAGTCCTGCTCTCATGGAAGTTATAATGTTCAGTTTGTGCTGAAATTGATTTAGAGAGGTGTTGCTTCAACTTTATGGTCATTTTGGCGGCTTCCATTTGTGGGGCTGTTGAACTGTATTACATTGCAGGCATTGAATTGTTTCTGTTATTTTGTCCAACTTATTTATACCAGTGAAGGAAGGCTAAATAAAAGAAACACCTGTCTGTATAATGCAAAAATTGCTCAACAGCACAGCACAAACTACATCGTCCAAAATGATCATGCGTACATGTTTGTGTCATTATTTGTTCTGTTTTATGACACTGTAAAAAGAGCAGCACATTTTTATCAGCTATGTAAAATGTTTCTGTACAAACTAACAAACGTGCTTTTTCTTTCTTATCAGCTGTGTTAATCTTCTTTTTTACTATATCAGGCACAAGACGTGTCACTAATAAAAATAGCACAGTCAACAGTGGTCTCATTTCTCACTTCTTTGCTCATAGTTGAAAACAATACTGAGATATGACAGTATCAGTTCATGAGGTTGCCTCAAAGCTGCAGCTTATATCCGGAGCATACCCACAAGCATACAGTTACCATTACTATATCTTCATCATCTCATGTATGAGGGACATGTTATTCTCTGGTTGGAAAAATCTGACATATCTCTGAAACATTTAACAATTCTTATACATATATATCATTTAGTTTGACACAATGGAAATGTTGTGTCATGTTTTGGCCTTCTGCCTGTAGCACTGTGTTATTTTTCCCAGCTGCACTGATCGAAACGACAATGGGAAACGGAAAGAAAATGACATCGCAGAATATTTCTTCTTCATGCAAAATGCTAACGATTGATAAATAACAGGTCTATTGTATGTGGCTGGGAGATGTAGTGTTTAGTGGAAACACTCCCACATGTACTGCTCATCTTCATCTGCATCTGCTGTTTGTTTGTGTAAAAAGAAATAAAGAGCTAAAGGAGAAGGGGGAAGGTTGTATACGATGCGCTCTTCTATCTGGCTGTCTTAAGTAAAACCGCTCCCACACACAGACCTACATCTGCCTGACGAGTGTGTGCGGTCGTGTGAGTGAACATCCTCCGTGCACGAACATACACAATCGTGTGGCGCGCGAACATACACATGACCTTGTGTGAGTGCATGAAAGTGTGTGCACATGAATTTGAGGCAGAGGTTGGTGGTGTGTGTGTGTGTGTGTGTGTGTGTGTGTGTGTGTGTGTGTGTGGGTTGATCGGGGTTGTGTTTCTCAGCCGAGCTGTCTAAGCTGTGGTGTTTGATCTTTCTTCTCTTTCTCAGCTCAGGCAGAAAACTGCAGTTTGTAGTTTTGTCACAGCAGAATTAAGAGGAAGGCAAAAGAGCAGCGATCAAAGAATTTAAGTTATTATATTATCTGACATGGGGAGGCCTCCTCTAAAGACAGCTCAGGTTTCTCACCACCTCCTCTTCTCCATTGCCCCCTCCTCTTCTTTGTTACTATTTTAGTTTTTTTTTAACCTTTCTCTCTGCACTTCTCTTTACTCTTATTGTGTAACTGTCCCAATCAGTGCTCTCTCTCTGTCTCTCTATATTGGCATCTATTCTTAGTTTTCATGCAACAGGCTAAAATACACATCAGAAAGACAGAAGCAATAGCAACTGGTGGAAGAAGTATTCAGATCTTTGCTTAGGTAAAAATACCAGTACAACAATGTATAAAATACTTCATTACAAGTAAATATGTTTTGAATTTCTCTCAGTTGGACTAGACCAACCAAACTTCTGTCTGCTAATTACCCACACCATATAAAGGTGATTACGTATTACATATCAGCCTCAATATTTATTTGAATGGAAGAATTCATGTTGCAACTGAAACCGACCCTGGGGTCAGTTGCAGGGACGGTTGCACCATGTTAAAAAATACATTAAAATTCACAAATCAACTTCTGCTTTTTGTGTAAATAAGCATAGTATTCTAAAAAATATGCATTGTTTTACAATAGTATCACAGCATTATTTACCTATGCATATATTATAGTATTATTTATTCATTTAATAATATTTATCAAAGACCAATTATTGAGCTTTGTTTTGAGTAGAACATAGGCATGACTCAAAATGGACACAATTTATTTATTTTATTGCTTATGATAAACAGGACAGACAAATATATCATAAGAGCGTGACAGGCTAACCAAATTATTCCCAAAAATAACTTGTTTGTATTCTATTATGTTTATTGTTGCATATGTTGTGCCATGGGGCAAAATTATTTTGAACTAAAATTGTTGAAAAATACTGTTGTGTGGTTTGATATGGTTACTCATCACTCTAGCATGTTTCTGATTGGAGGAATAAGAGCTGATATCAGTGAGCTAGAATTACAAACAGTAACACTGTACCAAATGCACGCCAGAATCCAGAACAGGAACTCCGCCACTACTGTATATTGCTGAAAAAGTAGCAACCATAAATGGTATCAAAAACTGAGACTGATGTCATGAACATTTTTAGGTGCTTTTAGGTGTCAAATTAATTAAAAGTGCTCATTGTGCAGAAAAATGGCCACTTTTGCTTCACTAACTGGTTTTCTTTGTACTTTCTTTACTTTTTTGTGGAATATTGAATAATTTAACCTCAAATGGAACCTGTGAGAAGTTCAGAGGGAAAATCTAACTTTGGTGGACCTGATAACAGACATCTGCTATGGGACAACAAGCACCAAGTAGACACTTTTTTTTCATAAGGGGTCACAAGTCTTACGGTTTGGAGAACACTGGTTCAATATTTAGCGATGCATTGTGGTTAAATCTTAATCCGAAAAAGTAACAAGCAACTATTGTCATATAAATGGAGTGGAGTAAAAAGTACTAATAAAAAGTAACTAATATTTGCCTCTGAAACAGCAGTGGCTGCAGACATCACTAGACAAGACAGCACAATCTTTATTTCAGTTTTTAATCACGCAACACATGATGTCAATTTCATTTCTCAAAAACAAAAAAAAAAACACTTCATTTATAAGCCATTATGTGAGGTGGCTATCGTGGCAGCCCTATGCCCTAAGTAATCAATGAAACTGGTTGATTATATTGCTATCGATATAACACTGACTGATACTGAACTATGGCATACAGCAACAGGTTCAGAACAGGTCACAGCGGATTGAAAATAAGAGCTAACATATCTAAAGCTAAAACAGTATCATACAGAGCAAGGCCAACACCCATAGCTAAGCTACACGTCAAAAAGCATTCCTCCTCCTTTTGTTGTCAGGTTGGGGTGGAGGGGGGAGGTACCCAGGCAGCGAGCCTTCGCCCCTCTATCTTCTGTTGTTGATTACATCATAGGTGTCTTTCTGACCACCTTTGTGTCTCAGACGCTGGGGGAGGATGGATTAGATATCCAGATTAAAAAATAAATATTACGATTAATTAATCACTTAATTAATTAATTAATTTCTATAATAATAAAATATCATTTCATTTTTAAATGTGGTAATCACACATGCTCTTAACATTTCATCTTACCTGGTAATGGTCATTGGTGGGTCTGCTGCTCACTTCATTTGGAACAAGATGCTGTCTATCAGAACCTGCAGAGAGATGAATCAATAATATTAATACAGAAACAAAGAGCTTTAAAGTTGCAAAGAGGAGATAATCTGATTATTACCATTTTAATCATCATTAATACCAAGTCATATTATTTAACAATGGACTTTTTTTCATAATGAGTCAATTTTACTGCTTATGTCCATGTCAGTCTGTTGTTACGTTAAATTGCAAATGTATGATTTTCATTTTATTTTTTTTATTTTAATATTTTTTTTTACTTTTTCTTTTACTAAAGGTTCTGCTACCGGTGACAAAGTTAAAATACTTGTGTCCAGACCTTGCGAACTACGCAGATGTTTCCAGAGATTGGTCTTTTGCTCAACTTATCTCTCAAATGTTTACATACATAGTACATGGGTTGAAAAATTCTCCAATACACAATAACAATCTTGAAAATAGTGTTTGACATTTATGTGATACATTCGTTTGCTGCTTTGGCGAGAGTTAGATTGAAAGATCTGTACCACTGAAGATGTCATTAGCTTAGCCCAACATTAAGACTGAAAACAGGTCAACAGCTGGCCTGGCACTATTTTCATTAATTAAAATTAAATTCCATTAGCTCAGCAGATAGTATAATGGCCATGACTATTTTGGGGAGCTATATTTTAAAGGAATAGTCTTGCATTCATCCACATTCTGCTTTCTGTGAAAACACAGAAAGTAGTTCCTAGTATTTCAAAACATGAAACTGTTTTTCATTTTAAAAATGACCACTTTAGTTACACTACTGCATCATTAAATATGTACTAGATAGATAGATAGATAGATAGACAGATAGATACTTTTCTTGTAAGACGTGACTGGACTGGTCTGAGCATGAGCCGCGATGAGATAGACAGCCACTCCTATCGCAATTGTAGCCACCACATCTCCAATTACTATGCCCATCGTGGAAGCTGTGTCCAACTGTATGCAGTTGTCGCAGGCTGGAGACAAACACACAAACACAAACAGTGTCTTGAGAATCTAACATTTTTGAAGTATGATTACTGTTAAGCGAGTCTGTACTCACATTATAAACATTATAATACAGTGTAAGTAGTGCAGAAAGAAACAAGTAATAGATGGATGAAAGTAAGTACACGTGAATCCCATAAAAACAAACAAAATACATGAATGTTTTCATAACAGAATACAAGACAGAAGTTTTGCTGGAGAACTTACTCCGAAATTTCACATAGATTCTTGGATCTGAAGTGTCTATATCTACACCTGGCGTGGCACATACATACTCCCCTGAGTTTTCATCGCGGTACATCAAAAGTCCAACTGTCCCGTTTTGAGTTTCAGACTTTCTTATTTCTTTTTTTGTGTCTTTACAAGACAGCACAATCCCATCCGGGTGTAATTTTACCACTATCTTATTTTCTGTGTAGGAAAAAGAAACATTAAAAATTAAGACATTAAACCTCACACATGTAGTCACTATCATGCAACAACATTTAACTGTTCAAGCAGTTTCCTTACCGCCCTCACAACTGACAAATGCTGTGGGAGAAACAAGGAAAGAAAGACAACATTTGCTTTACTGAAACTTGCTCACTATTTGCTCCCATTAAAAGAATTAAGGGTTTAGTTTATTTAAATGAAAAAAACAAAAATCATAACAGAGGCCTACCTGTCAGTGTCCAAAGCAGCAGCAAACAGCCAGGAAAGATTAACTGATATTTCATTGTGTGTTTACTCTTCTGAGTTCAGCTGAAGACAGACGGATATATACAGATCACTGTAAGTTAAAGCAAAATTACAACATAAAGCAGGAAGGACGCCATTTTCTGCTCCCAGTCGACCATTTTATTCTACTTACTTTGATAGATAGCTGATGATGATAAATGACAAAGACAAATACCATGTGATATCCAAAACAAATTTTTAGGAAAAGTACTGACCTCAAAAAAAGAGCTGCCGTGTCTCTGTTGTCAAAGCGTCCTGATCCTGTCTCCGTTTGTCAAAGTGTCTCAATCTGTGTCTGTGTGTGTGTGTGTGTGTAGAGGAAGTGAGTGTGATTGGTCTATTTTCCATCTCAACAGGCTCTGTTGATTTCTGCTTCTGGAGGACTTGGTGTCTCTTTGACTTCCAGCAAATGACACCATGTGTTAGACACTAAATGCATTTACAGTCATGTTGCTTTATACTTCTGCTCCACTACGGTTCAGAGAAAAATATTGTACTTTTTCTTCCACAACCTTTATTCGATCAACAAAAGATATCATGAGCTTAGAAAATATGATGCATTCTTATAGATAAACTACTCGATTACCATAATAATATATGTTTAATAGTATGACACACGCCATTTTCCTGCAAAGGGTAGTTTTACATTTGCTGCTTGAGTGCATTTTGCTAATCATATTTGAGTCAGTAAGTAAGTTAGTCAGTTAGTTAGTTAGTTAGTTAAAGGATCTGAATACTTCTTTCCCTACTAATGTTAGGATATACTGCAAGTGGAAATAAAATGAAACTGGGTAAGTAATATATAGTAAATTTGCAGCAGGAAAGCCACAGTGAATTGTTCATTCTTTCACTGACTTCATATTCATGACTTACATATTCATAGATTTAAAATGTACCAAGATAGCTGAACCTGGAAATTTCACCAACATAAACTCTCACATGTTCCAAAACGCACTAACAGCAATCTGTGAAGGAACATTTTTTTTTTTAATGGAAATGAACTCACTACCAGCTTCATATGAGCTGATATGACTGATCAGTCTGTTAACACTGGCTGTCTAGTTGTTTTGTGAGACACGTGGAGCAGCTCCATCTGGTAAAACAAAGACATGAACACAACAGCGTGTGTTCGGATAAATATTTTAATTCCCTGCATGTTTTGAATGTTTGTCCCGTTGCATGTGACAGACTACAGTCTCTGGTAAGCACAGAAGAAGCAGCAGAGAGAAAGAGAAAAAGAGATGCTCCCACAACACAATTCTACTTCCTGTTTGAAGAAAAGCCACAACAGCCTGTGACCTAGAGCTAACACCTGGCACACATGCACGTGCACACACACGTGCACACACACACACACACACACATATATAAATTATTCTCTTCTTGCACCTGCAACTTTATCATTCCCAGTAAAAAAAACACACAAAAAAATTGCAAATGCAACAATGCTTTCACCGTCACATGACACACACTCATCCCCAGCACCACGTCACCCGTAGGATTGACAGAAAATCCTCCATATTTTCCAGCTTATAAATCAACTTAGAGTGCCCCCTGGTGAGTGCCAATAAAACCACGGCAACTCCAGTATTTACTTAGATACAATTTCAATATGATCTTTATTTGACATCTGTTTTTATACACATATGCATATGCATACAAATATACAGTACATGACATGTTACATGTCCATATACAAATACATACTCTAAAATTATGGACCACCTTATTTAACTATTAGTGGTCAAAATGTAAAATTTCACATACAGCACATTATCCTGGACATTCTGGTGTTAGCATAGAACATTTAATGCATTCCAATAATGCAACAGGGAGGACGACATTATGAGCACGTGATTACAGGAGGAAATCATGTCAAAACATCTCAGAATATAAGCATTTTAATGTAGACAGAGTACATTGCATTGTTGAGACAACACATTAGCAGTGTAAATACCCGAGCACCCTATTCAGAGAGACAAAAACATGGACAGGTTTGTTTTGTAGACATGAAAATCACATTGGAATCAGAGAAACGGAGCGTGTTGGTTCTGTCATGTGGTCCAGAAACTGATAAGAGCTCCACAACCACATAGTCTGTGGTTCTTGGTCCTCCTGGCCCAGCTCGAAGGTGACTGATGAGTGGTTGAATGACTGACAGGCAGTTGTTCTGGGTTTCCTCTTGGACAGCTGCACTGTTGGAAGCAGTTATGCATGCATGTACAGTCTGCGTGTTAACGTTGAGGTAAGTCAGAGCCAGATCTCTTCACTGCTTGTGCTGTTCACTTTATAGATGTAGCCCACCATCGGATACCTGGCAAACCCTGGGAATAATCGGGGGGAGGGGGGGAGAGACTGCTGTAGCCAGACTGAAACTAAAGTATGAATAAATAAAAAAAAAAAAAAAAAGGCAGCAGGATCAAAATGTATTTCCCTGACCTCTGGCCGCGTAGGCTAAAGACAGATCTTCCTCCTCCTCTTCCTTCTTCTCTCCCACACTGTTCTGCTGGGCAGCCTCTCGGGCTACGAGAAGAGATGCAGGGAAGATGGAAGACACGGGAGAGTGCAAGGGATAAGTCTGAAGGAATAGCATGTAGGAAATATGTGTACTTTTATTTATTTATTTGTTTGATTAAGAGATTGATACCATCCTCTTGTATTGATAAGGCATGAAGTGGTCATCTTTAGAATCAGACAGTAGTGCTGTTTGGACTTGGTATATCATTTTTTCACTGAACCTTGAGGGATCCCATTTGTTATTGTTGTTCAAGTCAACTTCAGATGCAGCCATCACATCTGCTAGGACATCTATATATCTTTCATCTTTCTGTTTTCTACAGAAGCTGATGCCTGACACTGAGGCCCTCAATGAAGTTACATCCACATGACAGGTCTCTCCAAGGATATTATTAGTGATAAGTGTAACCCAAGCTGGTAGGATAACAGACTAAAAGTGCATTCACTCAGGCAGCCTTTTTTTTTATTTACATCACTTAATTTGATTCTGAGCACATTTGTGCTCATACTCTATTAATATTCTAATTGCTGGATTTCAATTGTATCTAGGCCTGTGTGTGTGGATTGTGTGTGTATCTTGTGTTTCATACACAATCTGGCAACTTGAATAACATCAATCAAACATGCAATTTGTGTATGTTGATTATTTATAATAAGGGTTGAGGGATTTTGCAGAAGAAACAACAAAATGGGAGGGTGTTGGGAGATACACAAATGTATTTAGGAATATGCATGAAAGCTGTAACACACTTTGCATATTACAAATTCGTAATTTAACATATTTCCAGAAAGTACAGAAACAAAACGTAATGAGACCCCTGAGGGTCTGGGACCCACAGGTAGATGCTGTAATCCAGCTCTGACTAAACAACAATTTTATGCTGCATTCAAGACCTGTAGGATTTACCAACTCACTGCTTTTTTGTAACCAGAACTTGGATCTCAATTGATAACATTTTACACCAAGATGGTAGTTTGTTGGAAACTACTGTGTTGTCACTTACATCAAATTCCAGCATGCAAAGCATCCTATTATCTTACCTTTTCTCAAAGTGCTGAGGTCGTTGAGCTGCATGTTGGAAGGCAGAGACATGTTCTCTCTGGGGATGATGTTCATATCAGCTTTCTCTGTCTTCAGATTGGCAGAGTCACTGTGCAGGAAATATGGAGGAGAGATATTAAACTTGGATCAGTTGTGTTATTGTCCTGCTGGATGAACATGATGTGTTCATAAAGGCACAAAAATGCTTTCATCACTGTTTCTCTTCCTATCCACTGATGTGCTGCAATGGAAGTTATTAATGACACACCTGTCAGTGTGGTGTTAATGAATTTGGGTATATCCACTTGTTAATAATCATTACATTACATTACAACTCCTAACTTTCAATGTCAAAGATTTTGTGTCTTCATTGTCTGCAGAATGCCTTCTCCCTGTGTCCAGTGTTCACAGTACAGTGTGTGTGTGTGTGTGTGTGAGTATTATATGTGTGAGGTGATGAAACACCATGACTGAATATGTGACACGTTAAAGGGACAGATCAACATTTTGAGGAAATAAACTTGTGCACTTTCTTGCTGAGAGCCGACGGTTAGCTTAGCTTAACATAAAGACTGGAAATGGGGAACAGTTAGCCTAGCTCTGTCCAACAGTAACAAAACCCAACCTTATTTCTTGAACTCGTGCAGTCACTTCTTGGAGTCTCTGCTGGTTGTCTGGCAAACTCACAGTGATATTACTCTTTGGTTGATTGTTGCATCCTTTGGAAAGAGCAATTCCCCTCTTTTGCTAACCTAAGATAACCAGGTGCTTGAGGTGGCTGCATATTTAGTGCACAGACATGAGTGGTATTGATCCTCTCATCTAGCTCTTGGCAAGAATGCAAATAAATGTATTCCCTAAAATGTCAATCTACTTCTCCAACTGTGCCTTCAAGGACAATTTGTACAAAGTTGACAAAGTTGACATCCAAATCCTTCAGTTTTAAAACTACAAAAATGTTTCCCAACAGGCTCAGACCTTTCTTCATGGAAGCAAGTCGAAACATGGCACTGAACTTACACCGGAAACTTTAGCACCTTTAGCATGTAACGAACCACTTTCTGTCTGCCTTCACACATCTACAACAGTGTTTATCCAGCATTATGTGACCAGCTGACAGGACTTTCACCGTCCCTGTTGGGCTGTGTGTTGCCTCCTCTCTAATATCTAATGTCAGAAGTCGGATTACCTTTTCTTGGTCATCAGAATCTCCACTGGCTCGTCTGTAACATCACACAAAGAGATGTATTATCCCAATGAATAAATGTTGTTATATATTACAGATTTTTCAAGGTGACTTGCTCACTGCACACACAAATGCCCTGTCGTCTCACCAATTGACTTGCTCTTGTTTTTTTGCATAAGGCAGAGAACTATCAGACTGAGGATGAGAAGGGCCATGAAGGCCATAGCTCCCCCCGTCACTATTCCTAGCATGGGAACCTCCACACGAGACTGCAGGAACTCTGGGGAGAGAGAGAGTTAAAGGACATTTTGGAACTATGTCTATTCACTTTCTTGATAGAGTTCGATGATAAGACTGATACCACTTTCATACCTGTACAGAATATACAAAGCTACAGCCAGGAGACGGGTTGCTTAACATAAGAGAGGCCTTATTGGTTTCCCTTTGCCTTTACCATCACTGACCTGCTAGTGTGAGGTTGCTCTGCACCGTTCCCATACTGTTGCTGGCGTTCAGGGAGACATTCCCTGAGAGGCTACTGAGCGTCACCCTCAGCGTGTGATTGGTCAACCAGGGGTAGCTTCGCGAGTCCAGAATGAGGAAGTCAGAGGTGTTAGCTACCAACTGGCCGGACTGGTCCACGAAGGTGATGGTGGCAGGCGGGTTGGACCGTACCAAAGCGAAGAGGACCAGGGAGAGGCCTGGATCTGAGGTTTCGCTGTAGTGGGCATTCACCCTGAGGATCTCTGGTTGGACTGGGAGACAGAGGAGAGGAACAACTCTCGCTAACAGCACTTCATTTAGTTTATCAAAAGAAAACATCTGGGTCCAAATATAACCCTGTAACATTTCACACAGACTCACACTGGACGTTGAGTGTGACTGTGGCATTGTAGCTCTCTCCTGTCCGGGGGTTTGAGGCGACACACACTAGCTCCCTGTCCCACTTTCTGGCCTGCAGAGAGAAGGTGCTGTTTTGATTGGTCCCTGGTCTCATGACTTCAGAATCGTCCTGTGATGTCATCACCAGGCGCCCATGGTTGGGTGATGGCTCTCTCTGCTGCACCCCATTCAGGTACCAGGTCAGCATTGGAGGGACGTGGGGATCCCAGCCATCTGATTGGCAGTTAAACCGGTGTGTCCTGTTCTCCTGCATTGTCAATGCTGCATGGTGCCATCCGTCAATTTTGGGGGCGGGCTCAATCGCACCTGTGGGTGTATAATGTCGATATAATCGGAATATTAGCAGCGCGATATGACACATAAAGACATTTCAGCTTTTAGCTAGCCTGACTGTAAAAGTAACAAAGATTAGATTAGATTAGATCAGATTTGCAAAAATTAATTTCTCTATATGCATGACTTTATATGTAAAGTTTCACTCTATACAAATGCTACAAGTAAGCCAGTTAGCTTATCTTAGCATAAAGACAGCTACCCTGGCTTTGTCCAAAGGTCACAAAATCCCCCCACCAGCACCTCTGAAGTTGACTAATCAACATGTTATATCTCATTTGTTTAATCTGTACAAACTCAAGAATTTATGATATTTGTTGGCAAATGCAAGACAGGATTAATATTGACCAAGCTGTTGGTGAACCGACTTGATGGTAGGGTCTTCGTGCTAGTGCATGGTTTGTATGATAACGAGCATAAATAAACTTCCAACTAAAATTATACTGGAAATTGTCCAAGTTAATGTCTAATTTATTATCCTCCAAACTATTCAAAATATGTGCATAATATGAAAATGAAATCTTTTTCTTTTTCAAATTTCATGACTAAGGACCAAGTTATAGCACCTACTTAGCCCACTACATATTTATGACCTTTATGACCGGCATGCAATAACCTCGACATCAGTTGTGGCAGTTACAGTTGTGTACCTCACCTGTCCAGGATAAGGCCAGTGTGTGAAGGAACACGACAGCAGAGCCCGATGCCCACCTCCTCAAACACACACCCTCCATACTGGCCTAATGGAGCAACACACATGCACATCTACCTGCTTGAAGAAGAAATGACATAATTCCTTTGGTAAAGTAAATCATACTTCATAATGGGAAACAAACAATAAAAAGGTTCACTTCACCTAAACCATATGGAGATAGTTTGGGTCTCAATAGCTGGGCAAGGTTTGAGGTACATCATTGTGGTACTTAGGGAATTGCAGATTTAGTATCTGAAAAATTAAACAATATTGTGTCTTTAAGGGGAACTACAACAATTTTATACATCAAAAGTCTGTTTACAGGTCTTGGAGAGTAATACTACATATGTGAAAAAAGATGCATAAGGCCTTTTGGGGCCCCAGAGGGAGCAGCGTGGAGTAACAACCCCTAACTCAATGTCAGTTGGGTCTGAAAACTACAAATCTCTGACCAGACTGTCAGTGTTTGAGTTGCATTGTGGGTAACTGTTCATCATGAGACTAAACAATATTTAAAGGGTGCTCTTTTAATGACCTTCTTCCTCTGGACAGCCCACAGACCTCACTGTGGATAGCTTTCATTTCAACAGTGAAACTCTATAATTAGGTTATGGATTATCCCAAGGAACCACCAGCAGCAATCTCCGAGATGGATATTGCAAAACATAAACAAAGGCTCAGTTCTACTGGGGGAACATGAGGCTATAGGTCTCAGTTTGTGATTCAACTGAATTCATCTTGTAAAGACACTTAGATTCTCATCGGTGAAAGTGAGATGCAGACAGAGCTTTCGAAATGAAACTTTCCAATCAAAGCAATGAAAAAAAAAAAAAACAGCAGTGAGCAGTGACACGTCTTGCCTCTCATTTTTCACGAATCCACTGCCTGTCCAGCTTCGATTTGCAGACTTGCCCCATCACTACAATATAAAACATTCACAGGCCTGTTTGTGTCAGTGGTAAATACGAAAACACACACGCACTCTCCTACAGAAAGTGCAGGGAATGAGTCAGGTCCATGGTCATGTCTAGTGCTTGCTTGCTATCTAGGTCATGTGATCAGTGTGAGCACCTCGGAAGAAAGCAGGAACTGTGCCGTCTAGGAAACACATAATTCTACACATATGTGGACAATGAAGAAAATGATCTTTTCACACATGCACACGATGGACGGTGTTACAGCTCTTTGCATTCACGCCGAGGATGCTGGATATGCACTGACAACAAGGGCAATTTAATAGGCTGCAAGGGGGCTATATATGACAGTGCATGTCTACACACACACACACACTTACTGTTCTTTGCAAGGCTGCATGCAGGCATTTCAATACAGATGTGTGCACTGAAATACAGAAATGGAACCCGATATAATACACACACAGCATTACCTCAGCCCTTTCTGCAGACGCTGTTGTGATTCAGCCTGCTGGAGCTCCATTGCAGCGGAGGAGGAGAGGAGAGAGAGTGAAGGATGGTGATAACAGCAGAGAGATGAGAGGCAGCCCTCCCTGACTCAGTTGCTTTCCCATCTGCGTACACTCATGCACTTACACACTCTCTCTCTCTCTCACACACACACACACACACACACACACACACACACACACAGACAAGGCTCTCTGCAGGGTATACGGCAGCTCCAGCAGCAGCGTTCACTACCTGGCAGAGGCTGGCAGAGCTGGCTGACGCAGGCAGGCACGCTGCCGCCACTCCAAGAGAGTGGGAAGGAGGGGTGGGGGTGGCAGCTGAGGAGATGGAGGGAAAGAGGAAAGAGAGGGCGGTGAATCCAGGTTAAAGGAGCAGAGGATGCAGAGAGAGAAGGAGAGGGTGGGCACAGAGTCGTCAGGGAGCAGAAGAGAGGTGGCAGAGGAGAGCAGAGGAGAGGAGAGGCAAAAAGACAAGAGGAGCTCCGTGCAAAACATCAGTCTTTAACGATCTTCCAGGGGACTGAATGTAGCTTGTGGTGGATAGAAGAGAGCAAACTGTCAGCTCAGAGGGATAAACACATCTAAACAAACTCATACAGAATTCCTGTCCATCATCAGGCGTGCTAAAGTCACCTCTGATATGCAAACACTGGCTCACAGTGTCTGAGCTCAGTTACCTAGGACTGGAAAGCCTCTGCAGTGCAGCTGTGCAGACCAGAGCAGCAGCATGCAGAGAACTGCAGCCAAAAGACAGACAAAAGAAACAAGCTCAGGGAGAGGGTGTATTCCCATGTGAACATACCAAACTGTGACTTATAGAGTACATTAGTCTTTAGGAAACACTGCCCTTTTGACCAATAAGCTATGTATTTTGCAGATATTCTGCCTTCTTCCTCATAACATCAATCACCTTTGGAAGGTCATTGTTGTATTGCATCAGTAAACAGAGAGCTGTGTAAATCGAAGCCGCGCAGCACACACCTCTTCACTCAGGACTGTTGACAGTTGCAGTTGGTGTTAATCAGTCAGGTGACACCTGTCTTTAAACCTGCTAGATGACATGTTTCTAACCCAGAATTCACACAACACAGTGAACAGTCCACTCAAACATGACCACAAACCCACGCACAACAAATCTGATCTTCGTACTGTTATCACACGTCCTTAATTTACGGTTTCTCCATTACACAGTTTGTCCACCAGAGAGCACAGACAAAATTTCTCCACTGCAAAAAGTCCAGCTCAGCATATACCATGGTAACTGATTCTTTAAATCGTCAAATCACTGCAAGTTTTATCAACATTATGTCATGTTTATTTAGAAATATAGTATTTGTTAGCATTTTCAAATATCAATATCATCCTCAAAAGTCTAATATCAGTTAGACTGTAATCGAAGCAGTTTTACTTCCTCACAAATTTAAAGATGTCCCCACAATTCAAAGGTTGTTTTTTTTTATTTTATTTTTTTTTTTATTGTTGCCTTTATTGTTGCATCAGGCCTATAGCAGGTAACACAGACACACAAGCCATGACCTTTTTAAATTATTTCTTTATTTATATATATTTATTTATTCATCTCAGTTTGGTTGATATTCTTTTTAATCATTGTTGTTGCACTTTAGTATTTTTGTACTCAACAGAAATGAACATAAAAACAAAATAGAGGAAAAAAAAAAAGACAAAATGAACCAATAGAAAACAAAATGAACCTAAAAACAGGAGTGGAGTAGAGAGCTGGCTTGCTGAGAAGGGAGGCTGGGATGGAGCAAAAAGACAGAAGTCAGGGATGGTAGAGTTAAGACAAGAAAAGAAAGGGGAAGAAAAAGGAGAAGGGGTACGGTCAGTCTGATAAGGCAGATGTGTGTGAGGCAGCTCTCTCCTCCCCATTACCTCTGAATCATGTGCCGTGCTTTCCATTCACTCGAGTTGTCCCTTCCTGTGTGCCTCTGTTCTTTTCCTCCTCACAAGGATCTGAAACAACATCTCTGGTAATGGTCACAGTATGAGACAAAGTGGAGCCTCTGCTCTTAATTTTAGTGTTTCTATCCTGTCATGGGACAAGAGACATGAAATGTCTTCCATTCCAGCCATTTCCTCTCCACGACCCTGAAAGTACGCAATTCATTCTCTTCCAGATCTCAGTTTTGGTTTGGTGTAAACAATGAGAGAAAACAGGAGGAAAGATCTGAAAGAGGAACAAATAAATGGAGGGAAAAGTTTGATGACATGAGGAAAAGCTTCTCATGCCCAATGAGATGTCGACTGACTTTTGGGAAGGAACAGAAAATGCACCAGATCAAGTTAACTTCATGAATCTATCCCACTCCACTGCTTACTCCTGTACGCACTCTTTTGTTTTAGAGATTCCGATGTGTCGCTAAAGCTAATTACAACACCTCTGACTAAGAGTGAATGCTGGTAAACAGGAAGTGACACGATGTGAATGGAAACCACAGGTGCTGCATGACACCATCTACAGCTCTCAGATGCACATAGCAAAACAATGTCAACCATGCAGCCAGGTATTGTGAAATCTGGCCAGTATAAACACATACAAGTGGAGCTATATTCTTTGCACCAGTCTCTTGCTGGTCAATTATAGACTCAATATGCAGGGGTATAGTATATGGGAGGATAAATAGAGGGAAAACAAAAAAAAAATAAAAATAAAAGAAAGTAAGTGGGGGGGGGGGGTTTCAATCCTCTGCTGTGGTCCCCAGTGTGCTGTAGCCTCCATCTGGCTGTGCTTTAGCTTCACAAAGCTTAGTGTGCACAGACTTTGGTAGACATGTTTAAGGTGGGCACACCTTGCCTTGCTCTGACCACAACCCTGTATTCCTCTGCTGTGGAAGAATTTAAAACGATTCCTTCCTATGGTCACCTCCTGAAATGTTTCACCTTTTCTGGTTTGGTTGGAGGCGTGTCCAGGCGTCTTCAACTAAGACAGGATTCCATTAACCATTCATGAAACGCAGCTGTTGTCTCCTCTGATCATCCCTTGCAGGCTTGGGAGGTTGGGAGGTTGGGAGGGGGGGGGGGGGGGAGAAAACAAAGCAAGGAACGCAGAAACAACACAAGTCAAAGAAAATCAAAAGATGGGAGAGGGCGGTTGAGTAATAGTAACTGTAGATTCCTCCTTGGTTGCCATAGTAACAAGGTTAGCTTGGGAGGAGGGGGCCATGTCCGTAGTGCTTCATCTGATCAGAAGCCGATGTAATAAAAGATGGTGGGAGGATCACAGCAGATAGGTAAGGGCAGCAAGAGAGAAAGAAGAGGGTTTGTCCGTCTCCACGCTTGTGATGTTTAGGATGATATGTCAGCTATTTTACAAGTTATTCCCTCGTTTTTTGTCCTTTTTTTTTTTTTTTTTTTGAGCGTCAAGTCTCTGTAGCACCCGAACCAACCCAGACAAAGCCCAAAGCCTGACCCTGTATAGCCTGCCGCAACTACCCCATTAACAGAAAACAGGCCCAACATCAACAAGAATGACAGTCACAACAACATCAACGACTGAAATGATACTTTTAAGAGCAACACAAAATAATTACTCTCCTCTTATTCAAGTGTCTCGATATAATAATATTAAAACAAATAAGAACAATCTTTTTTACGAGACAGAAAGAGCACTGTCTCTCTTCTCTCTGTCCTCTTTTGGCTAGAAATCTCAAAGATTCATAAAACAACAGAAACAAAAAGAAAAACACTTTGAAGACATCCAAAAATACAAATGATAAACAATACCAATATAAAAAAGCCTCCCCAACCACACCTAAAAACAAAAAGGTAACCAAAAACAAAAAAAAAAATTCATACAGAAATTGCAATAGCGTTCTATACATGGCATCACTGTACAAGGAAAGGAGCAAATGTCTGGTAAAACTACCCACAATGCAATACACTGTCACTGACATAGGAAAGGAGGAAGAAGGATGAAGAAAAAGGGGTAATACAAGGTGGGGAAAGTTAGGATTGAGGGGGGAGGGGATAGTGGAATGAAAAGAAGGGTAACAGCATGACAGAGAGCGAGCGACTGTGAGGAGGGGTGGAAAACAGACAGAGAGAGAGAGAGGATAGCTTGAACCGAAAGTGCAGAATTACTTAAGTAATCAAAGAACAATGCTGTCTTCCTTGCAACACAGAACTGTTTTTCCTTTAATAATAATAATAACAATAATAATCGTAATAATATCCATTATAATAAAACTTCTTTTACAGAAAACAGTAATAACAATAAGAGTAACAATATTGACCATAATGCCTTCATGGACATTAGCCGTAAAAATGAATTTTAAAATAAAATAAAAAGTAAAATGAATGCCAGA
Organism: Trachinotus anak; assembly: GCF_046630095.1. Taxonomy (NCBI): domain Eukaryota; kingdom Metazoa; phylum Chordata; class Actinopteri; order Carangiformes; family Carangidae; genus Trachinotus; species Trachinotus anak. Next base: position 7,248,415 of record NW_027273885.1, on the reverse strand, counting down.
ACAAGAAGAAAAAAACAAACAAACAAACAATGAGAGCTGGTTTGTCCTGTGCGATGTCACTGAGCTCCATCTTTGGAGAGAGCGGTTTTGTTGCCCAGTTGGAGCCTGACCCAAAACACCCACCACCCGGCCAAAAAGGGGCCGCCGTCGAGATTTCAGCCCGCCCCGGAATGATCTGCTGCAGGTCAGCAAGAGGGGGGGGAGAGAGGGTGGAGCAGACTGAACCACATAGATACCTTTCCCCTCACTTTTGCTCACTCCTTCTTCTCAGTCATGCACACACACACACACACACTCGCACCTAATGTGAATACTTTGGGTTTGTGGCAGCAGTGTGTATGTTGGACTCAATGTTCTTGCGAGTGCGACTGTATCAATTTGTTGGCCAATGAGGCACATAATGAAGTATGCCAACAGTTAATAGAGAAAAAAGGATGAAAGGGGAGCTTTAGGTCAGGGCAGCAGGTGGGTGTGGGACAGGGGTGGGGGTGGAATGGGCCAGGTTTGTAACGGGAGGAGGCAGGGAGGTCGAGTCGAAAGAGGGATGAGTGGAACCCCAACCTATCCACGATAGGAGGTGAAAAGAGCAGACAAACTGCGACAATGAATGCTGGATGTCCGTGCAGAAAATGCCAGCACTTTGACCTTGGAACCCTGACGCCCCACCTGTGGCCCCACCTGTGACCTCACCCCCCCACCCCACCCCCCACCCACACCCTTCTGATGTCTACACCCACCCACACTCCCCCTCTCTCACGCAGACTGCCCTCCCACGGACAGATGGAGACAGACAGATGGACGTAGAGTGCCCCCCGCTTGGGCAAACGACGGTGGTTTGGCGTGATGCTGCTCAACTCAAGTCAACACAACTCAGGATGGCTGATATGGACCGCTGTACACAGGATACACCCTTTCCTACAGGAAGACACAGGGACAGAAGAAACAATATTTTACACAGTTTTGCCTCCTCATTTTATGATCTTAGATCAAAGACTCAATAAAAAATAACCCTCCTATAATCTCAGTCTATTTTACCATTAAAGATTTTACTGCGTTCCTAACATGCCTTTAAAGTGCATGTTATACCAGTATCAAGATGACTCTTAATAATCATTCATTTATTTATTTAAGTCTTGAAAATCATTGGAGTTTCACTCATTTGGAATGATGTCGAGATACCTACACAATATAACATAATATAATACACAATTCAAAAGACAATACCCAGTGAAACCATTTGCACACTGAGGTGAAGTGGTTTGAGATCATCGTAAAGGGGTAGTGAGAGTGTTGATCTTCAGAGTGACTTATTCACTGAGCACAAAACCTAAAAGCATATTTTCCAAATCTGGATTGGACTGGGTCATCAACCTTTAAAGGGGCACTCCTCCAATTTTACACCTAAAGATCAGCTAACTTGTCAGTGGAAGTACTAGTGAGCCTTTGAGAACAACTGTATAGTGCCTTCAGTAGCATCAATTTATTATGTGTTATTTATTTTTGCCACTAAATCACAGTTAAATCACTGTAAGTATAATGAGTATTTTTGTTAAATAAAGGACATTTCAAACTGATCAAAATGAAGCACAAACAGATAAAACTAAAAATAACTGATAACAGTAAACTAAACTCTCCCTTTACTATGGCAAAACTGGCTGCAGGAAAAAACTGGACATCACCTCTGTCCAACCAGAGTGACGAGCCATTTGGGTTAAATATAGCTGCATGTGTCAATGTGTGGCAATCTACAATACATCAACGAGATTAATTTGTTGTTATTTTAATATTTGAGAGTACTTTAGATCTGACTCTTTCTGGTTTTGTTTTGATGCCACTGCGATTCAGTGCTGTAAAAACAAAACAAGAATTAGTTCAAGAGGGTTAATACGGTTAATAAGAACTTTCAAAAGAAACCTGCACAGGAGTGAACATAAAGAGATCAAATGGTCAAAAGGCCAAAAGCATTTATTAAGCAATTAAAGTTAATAGAGTGACTTGGCACCAAAAAGAACCTGCCTGACAAGTTTTACACACAGAGGCCTTAAAGCAAGGGAAACGTCTAGAGTTTTCAGTTATATATGTAGCTATTAAATGCTGTTTGCAGTTGTTGAATTGAATCATGTATAAAAAGAGAGGATAACCTCTTACAACCAAACCTTTGATCTGTTTGTGTGTGTACCTGTGCTAGACCCCAGCCTGCTCCATGCTGTACTGCAGGTCAGGGGGCTTGTAGCTAAGGAGCATGTCACTGGTGCAGGAGGAGGGATAGCAGGCTGCCGCATGAAGCTCCCCTTCCACATCACACACTGCATGAGGAAGGCACATCTTTTAGTGATATGGACAAAGAAAATCCACATAGTGTTTCATGCATTTTCATGTCGCGTATTGACCTGACTCTTCCCGCTGGTGCAGCTGCTGGCTTCCTGTCAGTGATGTCTGGCTGAGAATGTCTGACATACGAGCGGAGCTTAATGCCTTCCCAGCCAAAAGGCTCATTCCAGACATGGGCTCTGCCTGGTCCTGAACAGAAAGTGAAAAACAGTTTTAGAATAAAATTTAACGAGCAGCTTCTAGCAGCCGTGATGACTCAGAACTTGAGTATGGATGATTGGATATGCTTATAGCGCACTGATGCCTCCAAAAACCATCCAAATGAAGATTTGCATGGTTTTTGAACTTGCATGCTATATAGACTTTCACTCACATAGGCATCGTCACAGGTTTGGATGGTGTGGTGGCGCTGTAGCTGTCCACGGGACCTATAGGCGTCACCCTGGGGACCTCGTGAATAGCCCACACCATTATGATCAGGCACCTCCATGGCCTGCCCTGGGGGTCTGCACTCTACGTGCTCAGATTCTGATAGAAAACAGTGGGTAAATACTGTGTATACAATTTTTAGAAACAGCTCTGATGCTTAACTTAAAATTGAGTTCTTTCAATGAAAACCAGCAACACAAAGGTGAAAGGAAACAAAATAATGTCAAAACACCAGAGGTTTGTAACAGCTGTGTCAACAGGTCTCACCTCTAGTTGCAGGAGCACTCCTTATGTAGCCGCCATGCCTGTGTGTAGGGGAGCTGTAGGGTGGGGTGCCTCCTCGGGGAGGCCCTAGGAGCTCATGAGCTTCTCCTGCCTTGGCCAGCAGGCCCTCGTGTGGGTGGTGGTAGCCAGCTGGCACCTCATCTTCCTCCATGCTCTCCGAGTGAGGTATGCTGGGGCAAGGTGCCTGGGCTGGGTGCTGCTGCGGCTGGACCTCCGGGGTTCGGATCTGGAGGAGGTGGAGGTAGTGCTGGCCTCCGGGAGCACCTTGTGGCGCCGGTGGCTCCAAGCTCTCACCCTGGCTCAGCTGGTGGAGAAGCAGCATCTCGCCATACTCTTGAGTTGGACCGCTGGGTTGTGTTGGGGGTGCTGGGCATGGGCGGGGGCTGTGCCTCTTCAGCAGGGCAGCCAGGTCTTGAGGGGGCAGCCTAGGATCGGCGTGGCCTGTTAAGGAGTGGCGGGGGGACAGGAGGCCCTGTAGGGTGGGAGTGACGTGCTGCTGTGGGGGGCGGTAGTCCAAAGGAGTTGGGGAAAGCAGGGCCTGCTGTAGTGTAGAGGGGGTGCCATAGCTGCCAGTCCCCACCGCCCCACTCTGGTAACCCTCCAGGCTGGGGACTTTGAGGGAGGTTCCCTGCAGGTAGGGGCTGAAAGAGCCGACCAGCCCGGAGGCGCCCCGGGAGGCGGCGGCATCGCCAGAGAAGAGGTGGGGATTGAACTGGGCCTGTTCATAGCCTGATGTGAAGCGGCCGAGGCTGCGACTGGATAGGAAGAGGGAATGCAGAGGATAATTAGCTGCCTGTTGTCTAACAGCAACATGCTCCCAAATCCTTTTAGGGTGCAAGTACATCACCTAGCTTTCAACAATCTACAGGAGGCCTTCATTAAATCACTGCACAAAGACAGCCTAGCAACCACTCAGGTTGGGCCCAGGTTCAAGTGTTCACGTAGAAGTGTAAAGACACTTCCAATGGATACATTTTGATTCGTGTATTTGTAGATTGTTACATGTTCTCTCAGTGAAGGCAGTCCTGGTTACAGGGGACTGTTTATGGGATGATTATATCTGGGGTCACAGGATGACTTATCTGGGACATCTACATACACTGTACTTCTGAAAACACATCCAACCACTCACCCAGCTACTCTGAGGCGGAGAATTTGTTGAGGATGTCATCTCAGGCAGAGTCGATGTAGGAATTTTGTTAATTTTCAATACTGGTAACAAAGTCTCTTTCCTACTATGAAAATGATCACTGGTACAAAAATTTACTGTACGTTTGACTTTCTTTGGCTAAATAAAACATATTTGAATAAATAATGTCCTTATTGTCTGCCCCCTTTATACATAAAATCTCTGGCCTGAGTAACAGTTTTACTGTCTGAAGCTTCAAAATACAATTAAAAAAAAAAAAGAAAATCAGTGGACATGGCAGAAATGTAAAACTCAAAACAGTGAGAAACATACAATAAAAAACATAAAAATACACCAAATAGCATGCAGGTGTCTGTTCAGGGTGGTGAGGTCATGGAGAGTAATTAAACAAAAATGAAAACATGAAGATGGAAGGAGACGACACAGAAACAGTCCAGTGGTATTGTTGGGAAGGTTTGCAGCCATCAGGGGACGTGGTGACGGGATGGGTGGGGTCACCTGTGCATCTCGGCGTTGTCTGCGCTCAGCTGCTTCCCGAGGACTCTGTGTCCCCCTGGCGTGGACAGAAAGCCGCCCTGTCTCTGTGCCCCACCTCCCAGCTCCACTTCCTGCACTTGAATGGTCACCTGAACAAACAGTCAATGTTGATAATCGTTATTGATCACCACCTTTGAATAACTTTAAGTTGCAACTGATGTCACCACCAATTAAAATTTTATTCAGAGCAAAATAGGTTGAAAAGTATTTAATAATTATGACCCTTAGTCAGAGCAAAGAGAGTTATGATAATACAATACATATCATACAGCAGAGACACAAATGACTTTAACTGGCTCTTTGGAGTCACCTGTTGTTGTTGTGGTACACCCTGTGCTAATGGGACGGCGGAGCGGGCAGACGGTGCTTGTTGATTGGTCGGTAGAGTCACTCGAGGCAGGCCTGTGGGAGGTGGGCTGCCACCCTGGCCCTGGTAGAGCGCTGGAGCACCGTGCTGGTACGCCACTGGTGATGGACCTCCTAGGAGAGGAGAGGAGTTATGGCCAAAGTTACTGAAAGCTGATATTATCATACAAGTTTTCCTTGATTCCCCAAAATCCCCCTAGGAATGAGAATGAATTGTCATGACAAGGGAAAAATTACGAAAATTTAACCAAAACAAGTTCAAAGCATAGATTCAGTCATGAACCCTTGCTTATTTTTCTTTCCTAGGCTTTCCTAGTTTAGCTGGTCTTCGTTCTATCTTTTTAGACTTGCTAAGAGAGGTGCCAACTAAATTTCTCTTACTACTCATTGGTCTCGACTGGCATCATAAGTTATGGTGCCATTACAATAAGTCAATAAAATCTGTTTTTATCTCCACATAGTAATCACAAGTTATTGTGTTCTTGATGACCGACATGTTTACTCACCTGCTGCCCCTGTTTGCACTTAAAAAAAACAACATTTTCATTGATTCAACATAAACTACGTCCTCTAGAACATTATTCATAACACAATGTCAAAAATGAACTAATGTCAGATGTTGTGTTTGTATAGAGATGACAAAACCCAGTGTGTAATCAAGAGTTAAAATCCTAAAACACTGAGCCAGCTATTCTGAATCCTGAAGTCTATTTAAAAATTACATAACTACACAAAATAAAAATGTAATTAGTGGTAATCAACAATGAAAAAACAAATGTATGGCTAAAAAATGACTTCACATTTAAATACACTACTGCACCTACACCGGTTACAATCCGTATTTAAGCACTCTAGCAATGGTATTACTAACCATGCCCTTGCATTATGCCTGCAGAGCCAGGCGGAGGGCTCTGATTGGGCTGTCTGAAGAGGTGGTTGCTGGGATGTGTTGGCGGAGGGCTGGAGGGCTGGATACGCAACCTGAGGGAGGACAGGACAGAGTAGGAGAGGAGAAGAGAGAGATACGACAATGATGTAACACTTCAGTCGATAGCGCTGCACCACAGTATCAAGTTCATTGTTCACCGTTCAATAGCTGATGAGTAATATGTGCATGCGTGCGTGTGTGTGTTCACCTCTGGAGCTGGTGGGTTAGGTGACTAGGCTGGCTCTCTCCATGGCCTAAAGACAGACCCTGCAGGTAAAGAAAGATTAAATTTTACTCCAAGCTTCAATAGAACATGATGTAAATGTGGTAATGACTCTGTTAGGCTGACGGCGTCAGATGATGCAAGCTGAAACATTAAGAGTGTGTGTCTCCAATAAAGGACTCAAGCTGGGGAGACAAATGAGGCCACAATGCAGGATATCAAAGCCTCAGGTAAACCAAATCAACAGCACTTTCTATGAAGCTTATATCTGTGCTTTACAGATTCCAGCAGAGTTTAAAATAATACATGAATAATATGGTAACGTATGACTTGCTGTAAGCTTTCGTGATACAATGATGATCACAATGCTTTAAAAGGCCAAGCATCACAGCTTAACCTCTCCTGCATCAAGTGTTGCAAGCATCATGATGCTTTCTTTGTCGAGTGTACTTTGGTCTTGTTATGACACCTGGATTTGCTGGTGGAGGATTTGTTGCTCTTGCTGGTAGAGGACATGCTGCTGCTGGGTGTGCTCCAGGAGTCGCTCATCCTGCGGGGCAGCATACATTTTCTGGAGCTGCTCACACTCCTATTGGGAACACAGATGTGGACATGTGTGCAAATACTGAATATTTCAAATTTAATTGCCAACAGAGGAAGTCATTTCAATTACCTAAAAAATGACAAAAACTGGAGGGCAATAAGTTAGATCCAGAAAAGCATCCCACACTATAAAAAAAAGTGATCAAACAGTGGCTGCTGAGTTTTTCTAACTTCATCAGGGACAGCTGATGAAAAAACTAGAATTGCTGCCCCGCAGTTTTATGCCTCCAATAACCAGCCAAGTTGCAGGAAATATGGTCACAATCGCCCCTTCCTGAGTTACAGCATTAAATAATAGAAGAAGTGTTTCTGCAAACATTATGATAACACAGTGAAGTTGGCCTTTAACTATTTGGACGTAAAACATCATCACCTCACTTAATCCTTTGAGACTGACATTTGAATTAAACTGTATAATATGAATTCAGTTATGGCCAGTTATGTGAGGCCACAGTGACCTTGACCAGTAAATCCTGATCAGTGCATCCTTGAGTCCAAATGAATGTCTGTGCCAAATTTGAACAAATTCCCTCAAGGTCTTGAGATATCACATTCAAGAGGCCAAAACTATGTTTTGTGACATCACAGTGACCGTGAACTTTGACCTTTGACCACCAAAATCTAATCAGTTCATCTTAATAAAATAATAAAAATCCACTGGGTTTCAAAATTGAATTTATAATTCTTATCTTCCAGCTGATTTCTCAACATAAAATAATCTATCAACCATCAATAAGTCATCAATTCATCAGCAGTAAGTGCTATTATGTAACCTTTGCATACTATTGTTTACAGGATTTGAAAGCAATCCCCATCTTGCTAGTAGTTCCTGCTGCAGCAAATCTCGCCACTAACCATTCTACTATGTATAATTAGTTCATGATGTTTAGTGTGTTCAGAGGCAACACTTTCAGCTACTTACCTTAACACCATGCATCATCACGTGGCTGATTGTTAGCCTAATGGTGCTGGAACGGCATGAACAACCCAGGTGCGCACATACAGTGAAGCTAATGCTTTGGCTAATGATACTGATCACATTGAGTTAACGCAACTAATTCTCCTGCAAATGCTAAAAGCACATCTTTTCACAGAATTTAAGTATGAACCAGTTTCCTGCTACATGCAAGTGAGATTTGGAAAAGTACTGTCTCTAAGCACTCTGTGAAGTCCAGATTTATGAAAACAACAGACTTGCCAGCTTGTGTGACCAACTACATCACATATCATATACTCTAAAGGTCATATAATCGTCCCGGTGCTCATTTAACCCCAGTTTCTTCCCATTTTTTCAGGGGTCTTAACCTGGGTGTAGGTCATGTATGTTAACCCCTCCTCCAGCCTTGTTAACCCTCTTAACACTTGAGCGTTAAGATAATCCCAGCATGTCAGTGCATGCCTAAGATAAGGCACCCATTGTGAACATGATGATTATCTCTCTCCCTACCTACGCCTCTTACTGAGTGAGGTAATCTCATTGCAGTGTCACTGCGAATGATGTGATGTCTAAAGAAGCATCTAGACGTTTTCTCATGTGAAAGACCATGTTTGACCCCACCTTGAGAAATTCTCTTCACTCTGCATCAGGTCTACAGTCTAAATTTTAACAGCATTTTAGTAACAATGCTCAGACTGTCAAACACAGAAAAAAAATCCCTGCTTTGCTGAATCTGCTGTCTGTGTGGCTAGAATAAAATGTCTATTTTTTCTCCTTTTAATCCAAAAGTGCGCCAGCAAAATGAATCCAGGGCATCTCTTGGTGATCGGATTATTTGAAAACCTCAAATAAATCAGAATGGACAAGGATGAAATTTAACCATGGCAAGCTCACTGGTCCTATTCAGGTTTTTCTTGATTAGCTTTTTATTGTGGCTTGTCCGCTTCTGCTCTGCACTGCAGAGACCAGACGAGATGAGCATGATCGAGCATGATCAGGCAGAATGCAACAGTCAACCAATGGGGGTCTTATCACACTGGTCCACCTTAAGCAACTAACTGCTATTAAACTATCTGCTGCATTACAGAGTTTAAATCCTCTCATACAGCACAGATTTGCAGTGCTGGGGATCCTAGTTTGTATCCCCAAGAGAGTCAAAATTGCATCAGAATAGCTGCAGTGTATAACCACTTCTGCACTTTTTGCCTTCAGTGCCAAATGTGTTGCATCACTGTTTAGAAGTCATACTTCTGTGAGCAGCTGAAAAGGCAGAGGGGTTAGAGAGAAGCAGAGTGCAGTTGAGAGAGGAACTTCTGAATTCTCAACACCTGGTGAGGTAATTGTTGAGTCACTGGTATTAATCAATAACCCTACCTTCCAAAGAAACAATGCTTTATTTTCTCCTACAGACACTGAAGAAAGAGGAACTCTATATCTTTTCATAAAGCTAAGCAAGCAAGAAATTATGTGTTTATTGCTGTTATAGTATTAAAATCTCATAGAATGATTTCTAAAAATGGGAACTTTATTTCAATGCAAGATTGTCTACATCTAAAGATATGCAGGCATAAACACATGCCAAATACATCTAACACGAGCATAACATGAGTCAGGAACATTGGCCAATTAATTAATAAGGATAAATTCATTTTTTCCTATTTCATTACCATCGGCTACTTGTTTATTTTTCCCCCTGGTATGTCTTGATATTGAGTAGAGTGATGTACCTGCTTGAGTTGCTTAATGAGGCTGCTATTCTCTAGTTGAGCCTTGAAGGCCTGGATGGTGGCGGCGCCATCAGAGAACCGTCTAACAGGTGAGAAGCGCTCCATGGGGAGATGAAGGGTGTTACAGTCCTTATAGCTGGATCTGAGAAAGGGCACCACAAGGAGCAGACACAAACACGTGTACACAAATACGCACGCACACACACACGCACGCACGCACACGAAGACACAATAGGACATAAAACAGACACAGTGAAACACACATGAGATATAAATACATAACAAGCATGAGCTCTTCAAACTTACACAAAATATTACAAGTTTAAGTATCTGACAGTGAAACACTGAACGTGTAGAAAACATTCGGACCTCAAAATTCAGACAACTCATATGACAAATGAATCCATCATTGTCCAAACAATTTCATTTATGCTGTCAATCATGACAAAATAATGATCAGTTTAAGAGAAGTTACATCAAATACATACCATTGTAAATGGAAGTTCATCTAAGGAATTCTTCTTGAGGATTTTTTCTACAGATAAGCTCTTTCCTCAACTTACTTAGACTCTGTGCAGTGCTTTGAAGATAAATGAGTTTTCACTGGTCATTAAAGGGCACATAAACACTACTTGTTGGCACTTGCTTCATGGAAAACTAAATTACTGGACAAGATGGATAGATGACAGCTGTCATTTTCAACAAGAATTTTTCTTCAAAAAAATGGGTCACCTGAAAACACAGTCTCAAAAAAGTACTCCAGGAACAAGGATATGGTTCTAACTTTACACATCAATTCTACCTCAAAAGAGCATGCTTTATTTAACAACTGGCACAAATTTACTCTTCTCATGCCCTATTTGAGATAAGAGGTCCTGCCTACCACTGCATCTAAATAAAAAGAGTTGAGCTTGAAGAAAAAGTCAACTGAAGTCAGAGGGACATGATACTAACGGGGGGACAACAGCTGGAATTACAACGTGGACAACACAAAAACACCAAAAAATATGGCCACTACTGGAGACAAAATACACATATAATAATTTAGCTTTGAGGGGTCTGCTAAATCTTTGGCATGAACCTGTCACACCCCTGCTCTTTCCAGGTTTGTGGGGAAGAAAGAGTTATTTTGAAACACGGTTTACTGATGTGGAGGGATGTCTGCCCTGTGCCACACCCTCCGCCTCCGATGCCACTATTGACCAAAAATACCCTCCTTCTTTGGAAGGTGCACAACCTTCACCAAGTACAGCAATGTGTGTGTGTGAGATCAGATGTGTGTGAGGGAGAGAGACAGAGGGTTATGCTTGGTACGCCCCTCATGTAATGTGTGGGTCTGTGTGTTTGTGTGTGTTTGTGCGTATACAGCTCGGAGCGGGCGTCTCCCCTCACCGGGTGTGTGTGTCGGGGGCCCAGCCCGCCCTCTGGCGGGGGCCCTGGGGCCGCTGTGACTCTGCCGAGGGCTCGCCATGCGATGTGCTCATGAGCGCGTGCGTCGTGTGCCGCTTGGAGCGGTTCGCCAGGTACCTGGGCCGCAGGGAGGGGGGAGGACGGGGGTGAGGGTGGGAGACAGGAAGCAGCGCTGGTCAGCTCTCTGTCCTCATTGGCTAATGGAGACGGGGGGGAAGGCCCACCCCTTCCCACCTCTGCCAATGGGTGCCATCATTCATATCATCTTAGCCAATCAGAAAAACAAAGTAAAATTACACCACAGATGGATGTTAAAAAGCTTATGGGTATCCCACAGCCCCCAGCTTCCAATTTAAGGACTGGACTGGCTGCCATTTATCATCACTGATTTTGCAAGCTTCAGAGTTAGCAAAGCTGTGTGAGAAAGAGTGAGAAAGTCGGGAGGATAATTTTGCACTTGCTGAAATGAGAGAGATAAAGAAGGTCTTGGCCAAAGAGTTTGAGAGATAGGAGGGCTGGATTTGGTGGCAGATTCAGTTTGGAATTGTGGCAGAAGGCACTTGCGCGATGGAGAAAGGAGGAGAGATGGGATAAGCACCACAGCAGAGTGGCCACCTCCCGTGGGAAAAAGCAGAGCAGCCTCAAGGCACTCACTCCCAGCAACCCAGGACACCAGCGAAGTTTACAGAGGCTGCTGTCTGAAGAGGACCAGCTGGGAACCCCTAACCTTATTTTGGAAGCCTCTAAATTCCCTCTGGTTCTGGTGTTTATTCTATTTGTTTTTTGTTTGTTTTTATTTGTTTTTTTTCCACATCTCTGCCACTCTAAAATCTGCAGACGATGCATTTGGTAAAAAAATTCTGAGTATGTTCTGCATGATACTGGCCTGATGTATTTACGGCCTGTAAAAGGTTTGTTTACATAGAAAGTCATGATGCAGATGTGTACTCAGAGAAGCTAAATCCTTAACGCAACACTCATAGAGAACCCATTGACCTACAGGCACAGGCTAGGGGCCTTCCAGAAGATCCAGTTTAGGCAGCACCTCTGTATAGTGTATCCCATCACCAAAAACCGTCACCGTGGGTTACCTCTGTACCGCCTCTTGGTCTGGCTCTCCGTCTGAACCCTCCTCATCCACCGGAGCTACTGCAGGGATAGGGTGCTGAGAGAGGCAAAGAGTTTACTGATCAGCACTCCCACATTTTAAATGTTGGGAGAAACAAATTGCACTTAGGCCAAAATTCAGATCTTCTGGAGTAACATCTATACTCACTGGGCTGGCAACAAGTGGTGAGGGCCCCCGTGGCCTCTTGAGGAGCTGAGCATGTAGTTGAATGTTAGCCCCGCCGTCGGAAGCTCTTCGACCCAGAGGCCCCATGCCGTTGAGCAGTTGCAGAGTAGGTGGCTGCAGCAACGACTGCTCCTGGAGGATCAGCAGACACAAGTTGTCAAATTGGAGAGGAAAATCAATAAAGCTGAAATTTATACCCTACTAATGCCAATTGAAAGACCCCTCCCCCTGTCTAAACCAACTCACTGTACCTTGTACTCCAGCTGCTGTGTGGGCTGCAGGCTCTGTGTGGGCATGAGTGTGTGCATTTGGCCCATAGTGGGGGCCAGTGGGGGGAAAGGAGGCTGGGGCACTGCACCGCGTGGGAAACCTGGTGGCAGTTTCTGGAGGTCTTCCTGCATCTCTGTCCTGTGGTGGGAGGAGACAGAATGACAGGAAGCAGACAATTGTTTTGGTTATATGCTAGAACCTTTAGTAACCATTAGATAATGCCTTACTTGGGATAGATTTAAATGCACCTTAGAAAACCCTCCACTGTCCCCGTATCAACAAACTTAGTGTAAGCTGTTTTCAGCCCTTTATCAGTTTGCTTCTCTCCTACTCTGTGCCACATATATATACATATTTTAATACAGATGAATTCCCACTGAAGTTGTTCTTATTGACATGATTTTCTGTTTCTGTTGTCAGACAAGGGAACAACTATGAAATAGTCACTGAAACGCAGCCCATTAAGAATACCTGTTAACCGACACTCACTTCCACACCAGTGTCAAGCTGCTGCTCTGCACTGCTAAAATCCTGATTTTTAGAACCATGACATTGTCTGTGCTGTGATTTCAGCTATAATTACTTGTACAATGATCACTCACATCAGCACAGAGAGTATGCCTGTGTTGCTATGTGCTTTTTTGGGAAAGAGTCGCTAAAGTGGCCAGCAATCTTGGTTTATTTAGCGACAAAGGCGTTTTAAGTTGGCAACACCGCTCGTTCACGCCAAATTATTTTGAAAGACCAACGACCAGCGGTGTAACCTTATCACTCAGTCACGCGGCATTCAGCTGACCAGTGGCATAACATCAGTCAGTCAGTCACATTTGTGTTCACTGGCTGACCCCCTGTTGCGGTCCAGCCAAAGAAAAGTACTTAGGTGACGACTTTTTTTTTTTTTTTTTTTTTTTTTTTTACACACAGGACAAAGACCTGACTGTCACCTGATTTTACAAACTGGATAGCTGACAGTTACAGAGTAAAAGTATTACTTTTTTAATACTGTAGCAACAACAGAAATCACTATAGATTGGAGAGTTGGGTATTTCTGTGTTACCTTTGGTCTGGTACCCCCACAGTGTGCCGCCTCATTGAAAGGTAGCGAGCCATAGCCTCAGGAGATGGCTCCTCTCCTTCATCACTGTCCAGTGCCATGCTGCCATCCGGCTAAACAACAAATACACACACATATATGGTCATTAGTAATGGACTTTGGAAGTATGTGTTGCAGGCAATGTATCTAAAGAGAGTATACATTTTTAAGAGTATTTCATTTCTAATACACATGCAAAATACAGGTCTTCTATTAAAATCCCTGCTGCAATGCAGTGATCTGACACATTCTTGTGTTTCAAAGCATTTGTGAGTCAGCTTCAAGGCTCTGTGTGTGTACATCCATGTGTGACTCTGTGCATCTGGGCACGGTCTGTGAGATGAATTCTGGATTATACTAACAGTAGTAAACTGTACTAGTACACTGTAAATAATAGGCAGACACCCAGTAGCTACTACTATGCAAATCATCAAATGTATGAAGAGCGAATGTTGCTCTATTGACTGACTTGTGTTGCAAAGAAATGTTAAAAGCAGTTGATGTTAAAGCCAGGGTTGGGATTTCAACTTGATGAACAAACTGATCTGAATGATCCTAGCTTGCTTATCAGGCATGCTCACAGCTGGCTACACACACTGTCAAGGGTGGTGCAACCACGGGGACGCCAGCGTTGACTCACCTCAACAATCTGGTTCTCTGGGTTGATGAGTTGGACATGGGGAACGGTCATGCTAACAGGATTACCCTGTGGATCTGTCTGCTGGGCGCACAAACACAAACACACACACACACACACACGAGCACGCACGCACACACACACACACACACACACACACAGGTCAAACAGGTCATGTGAGGACAGCACTTATTTTCTAACAATCTTCTTAGTGCAGTGGGATTGGCAGATGAGGGTTAAAGCCAATCAATTCCATTCAGTGGACAAACATGATGACTACTGTAGGTTGGACTGATAAGACAGTCATGTGAAACACTAAACTCTTCAGTGGAGACCATCAAAGAAAAAGCCCAATGCTTCTTTAATACATAAAGAGTGAAGAAATCCGTCCATAGGGGCACTCAACAAATTCACTGTTCTCTCACAATCAATACATGATGTTAGATCCTCAACAGGGGTGGACCACATGACCTTTTTTTTACACTGAAATAAAGGTGCCTTGTCATTTGTGATCTGACAGACCACAAATATACCAGCCAGACTGGGAATTACATTACACACAAGAATTTCCATCTTGCTGACTTCACCTTTTACATCTTAACCCACATGAAGAAAGTTACTCAAAATGAGTCCTGAACAAAACTCTGACGCCAAATCCTGGTCTCTAGATTACACAATTTGGAAAATAAAAAAGTAGTTCAAACGGAGTTGAAAAATAGTACTTATTATCCTACACACATTATTGGTATTTAGAGAGAAACTGTAAAATACAATTGACAAAAAAAAGGCAGACAAACAAAACTTCAAGTTGTTTAATATACTATATGGTGCAGTGCAGCTGGAAACTAAAACTATAGTGTAGGTGCCCATATGAACAAAACAAGCTACCAGAAAGAGGAGGTCAAATAAAATACATAACAGTTGGAAGAGATAACCACAGAATAACGCCGCACCAGCTGTCATGCCCGTCAGTGAAGCCTTAAGCCTATTAGGGCAAAGTTCTGTCTTCACAGGGGTGATTCCCAGCTGGAGGAGAGAAACTGTAACGCCTGACTCAGAAAACTGCAGCTGCCTTGCTCCCGCAAGTTTTAATATTTTAAGACATGGTGACATTCTGCACCGCCGACGAAAATTTCTAACCATTGTCCAGCATGCACCGTGTTAAGTCCGCGCTGCGCAGTGTTGCATTAAGTTAAATGAGCCTATTGCCTGTATGTAAACTGGAGGTGTAATAGAGATCTTCAGCTGTTGTGGGAAGTGGATCTCTGGCACTTGTGTATATTTATCACAGTGATAATAATCACGGTATTGCAAAATCCACGTCATGGCAGAACGTGACACTAGTGACAGTGACAGAACCAGTATATCACCCACCTCTGAGCCACAAAGAATTGACTTGTACAGAAAAATTTATTGTCAGTAAATACAGATACACAAGTCATCAGTAAACTACACGTAGTGTTAAGACAATGCTGTGACCCACTGGCTCTAGAAACTGTGTTTACGGTTATTAAAACTTGTCACAGAACAAACCAAACTCTCCACATTACAATCAAAATGTGTCAAAATTGACACACCAGCCTCTGTCATATAATGACAATAGCAATGAACAATGACTCACCTGTACAGCATTAAGGGGATAGCTAATGGAGCGCGGCGTAGGCTGGGCAACACGCAGGGTCTTGTGTTTCTTGAGGCGGTCAGCCAGTAGACTGTAGATGGCACTGTAGTGATCATATGCATCTGTTTGTAAGGACTTGAGTGGAAAAAAGAGGAGGAAAATAAGTTGTTGAGCTGACTGACAGAAGACAGAGCTTAAATAAATCGACTAAAGTCTGCTGTGTTTTTGTGTCCCACCTGAAGTGTGCGCTCTCGGTCCAGGCCCATCTCAGACATGGCTATCAGCACCTGCTCGTTGATGAGCTCTGTGTCTCTCTCCGTCTTCACCTGCTCACACTCCGCTATCAACTGGAAAGGAGAAGAAATGGGGAGTCAGATGTATCCCCCGTTTCCAGTCTTCCAGAGCTAACTGGCGGCTGTCTGATTGGTGGTACCAATCTTCTCATCTTTCTCTACCGTTATTTGAGTGAATTTCTATTTAATTTTTGCTTTAACTGCTCAAAAGTCATCTTTGCACACTCAAGCTGACAAGTGGTCGCTATCATCAAATTCTACCAACAGTAACAAAGGAATATACCATGGGCAGCATGTAAATAATACAGTTATCCAACACTGAAGAGGAAAATGAGGCAGGTGAAGAATTACATCCCCGAAGATATCTACTATTCAATACTTCTAGGTGGGTCTTACCCGGTCAAAGTCTGGGTCTGGGTCTCCTTGTCTCATCCACTTATTCTTGCAGATCTGCTCCATGGTCAACCTTCTGCTTGGCTCCAGAACTAACATGTGTCTGATCAAGTACTCACAGTCTGCAGGAACACACAAAAATATAACACTACTTTTAACACAATACATAAGGTATATAGTAAATGAAAGAATACTTGCAAAGACACCGTAAAAATTACAAGCAATGGTGCTTACCTGTTTAATTAGTGTGAAAAACACTATTTTTATATAGTTCTCTTCATTATGTTCGCAGTTTTTTATGTTCAAAAGGTCAAAAAATAATGAAAACATACTGTACCTAGTCTGCATTTTGTTATGACATTGACATGACATTTCTTTTAATCAGATGCTCACCTTTTGTAGACTCAAATGCTGACTGGTAGCAGAGAACAGTACCGAGTATAGAGAACAGTTGTTGCAACTAATCACGATTCACAATTTTATTTTATTTTTTTTACCCACTTTACTGCGAATCTGCTTGTTCAGTCAATTGCATGAACTCTTTCTTTCTTTTTTTCCAGTTTTGCAGGAGTGATTTTAATTAATGTTTAAATTCTTTTTTCCAGTGTAATATTGTGCCACTGTGGGAATCCACTAACTTAAGCCACTGTCAAAAGCTACTGTTTAATAGAGTGTTTAATACCAAAGAAATCTATTTTTGGTCGAGTGTTCTTCCGAAATTGCTTGACCCTTAGATGCAAACAAAGCTAGAGAGGGTTTAGGCTGGAGGAGAGGGTGGTCAGACACTGGACTGAGGCAATCAGTGTTGACAGAAGTCTTACCTGTGGACATGAAGAAGGGGATACGGAACTTGCCACTGAGGACACGTGCCCGCAAATTTTGTAGAGTGCTGCCATCGAAAGGCAAGGCGCCGCACACCAACACATATAACACCACACCTAAGCTCTGTAGAAAAGACAGCAGAGACAAACTATGAGTACATGGTTTGTAGACAGCGTTCAACAAATAATTATTTTAATTAGAAATTCATCCAGAGTTGGGGACTATATTTTAAAACAATGAGCTTTTCTGGGCTCATTCAGTTTTCTTCTTTCTTTCTGGGAAGTTCAAACCAGTGAGCTACAACCTGTATTGTTGTTAAGCAAGACCTAATGAACACCTTAAAGTCCACTCACCCATATATCTACTTTCGGTCCGTCATACTCCTTGCCCTCAAAGAGTTCCGGTGCAGCATAGGGAGGGCTGCCACACCATGTCTTCAACAACTGGCCTCGAGAAAACAGGTTACTGAAGCCAAAATCTGACAGGGGGGAGAACTTTATTCAATCTCATCACTTTCCTCAACAGTGTAAATGAGTTAATTCAATCAAATGAGGAAAAAAGCTCCAAAAGCACATGTTGACACTTGCCTGCACCCTCTCACCAAGACTGCCCAAACACACTAAATTAAGTTACTCACCCATACACTCTTAAGCGCAAACACACACACACACACACACACAAACCTGCAATTTTGATGTTGAGGTTGTGGTCCAGGAGCAGATTCTCCGCCTTCAAGTCACGGTGGACGATGTTACGACAGTGACAGAAATGGACCGCTGCCACAATCTGCTTGAACTTCTTTCTGGCGTCCTTTTCTGCCATACGCCCATGAGCCACCAGGTGGTCTACAAGCACGCACATGCATGCACACACACACACACACACACACACACACAAAGAACAGTTTCGAGATTTATGGTGCTCAAGCGCAGTATGTCCACTGTGTTCAGTACACTGGCTCTTCTGCTGGTTTTGTTATATTGATAGCCAGCTTTCCCAGCAGACTGACTAGTTGAATATACATTAAGTGAAGCTTCAGAGAGGGACACCTAAACACAGATGGTGGGGGTAATAGAGTATTTTTACATACCATATATGAAAAATAAATCTGTGAAAAATATATACCGCAAATAACAATTACGTATTGTGATTGGCCAGTGAGCCCAGTCCCTTTGTTGTGCTGTAATAAACATCTCTACTATGAAAAGCATTGCTGTGTGCATTTGGCATTGGTTTAACCCTAACCAATCCTGAATCTTCATGCCTAAACCTAACCTTAACTGGGGATTTTTCATGGCAGGGGTTCTAATTACATCATAACACTCCTATAATTTTTGTCAATCAAGGTGGAGGGAAAAAAAAAAATCTCTTACAACCAAAATTCTGATTGTATTTAGATTATTTATTTAGCAACATTTCAAGACATTTTAAAGACGAGTGGCTTTAAATGTTTTGAAGAAAGTTTTTATTGAATTTTGCATATTTTGACACCAATCAAAACTCAAAAGGAACCAGAAACACAAAAAACAAACAAACACAGAGGCAGTAACAAAAAAGGGAATCCACAACAAGCACATCCCTTACCGAATATCTCTCCACCGCTGGCGTACTCCGTGACCAGATAGATCATCCTCTCCGTCTCCATCACCTAAAGACATAAACAAATGATAACAACCAGGACCTACAGATCATCAGACAGACCAACATCTAGTGTTGGGCGGTTCACCTGTTACACAACAGAATGAGTAAGCATTGTTTGGCATAGAAACAGCAGGATTTATATAGAACAGAAAGCTGTCAGTGTAGTGTTTAATATATGTATCTTTAAGGATTAAACTTCAAAATTAAAAGTCTAATGATAATATATTCCTGTGATTAAGTGGCAAATTAGATTGGATTGTGTTTAAAATACTGGGATGTGTTTCAGACAAGATGCTGGACAATTTGGCTTGTGGAAGGCTGGTTTGGTGTCCCCACACAGCTGGAAAAGTCTGGCTGAGGAAAACAAACAGGAAACTCTTTCTTTCCTCAACCTCTGCCACTGAGTCTCACCAAAGCTAAGTTCTTAGTGAGAGGGCTGCACTGGGCAGCCCCCCAGTTCTACAGCAGTGAATATGGAAAAGAATGTTCCCAGGTCAAGAACTACAATAGTAACTTAAAATCAGAACAAAAAACAACAGCAGGTAACATCCCATCCTGCAAAACCAACATATATTTTATTCGTTCTTTTCCTATTGGGCCACCAGTCTCATGTGTAAGACCTGAACAGAGTACCTTGTTGGCTTTGTGGGTGAGTATGTACCTGGTAGAGGCGGATGATGTGGGGGTGCTTCAGCAACTTCATGATTTGCACCTCTCTGAAGATCTTTTTCAGGTTCTCATCGTCCAGCTGGGTCTTATCCACTATTTTTATAGCCACCTGGAGACGGAGAGACAAGAAAGGGATGGAGGGAGCGATGAGGATGAATGAGGAGGAAGGGTGAAGTGGTGAAGAGAGAGGGCAAGATTAAGAAGGAAACAGTGAGGGAAGGAGGAGGCATTGAAGACAGAAAGAAGTGAAAGGAGAGTCAGGAGACAGAACAAGAAAGAATTAATCTTAAACCATGCAATACTTTTACACGCTCTTGAGTTACATTCACATTAATGATATTAAATTATAGGCAACAATTCCAGGGCATGGCCCCAATGCCCCTGAAATACTGCTGTGATGACACAATAATCATAGTAGAGCAAAGTGAATATAACAGGTAAAGAAGGAGACAGGAGAAGACATACTCAATCTAACACGAACTGGCATAGTAAACCCATTAACAAAAAGATAAATAGATAAATCGATAAATTGACCAGAAAGATAACAACAATAAGATACTATAATAAGACACGTGATTGATTGCACTTCTTGAGAAGAACAGTCAATTGACTGACTGCCAAACATTGTGCTTTCTTTGGATTCCAGCTTGTTTGGGGAACCTGACCTACACCATGACCTTCCACTGCGGGAATGACTCTTGCGTAACTGCTGAGCCCTGAACAATGGCTCTGGCAGTGTGGACAGTGATGGTGTGTGACAGGAGCTTTGCTCTGCCACTTAGGAATGGGTAGATGACTTTAATGACTTAATCAAGCAAAGCTAATGGGACTGCCCCAAAACACAGCTCCTGCCAAAAATAGATGAGTGAGTACAGTCTGTGAGAAAAAATGAAAAGCATGTGTCCTGCATCAACAAACACACAGACAGACCCGAGTGCCATCCTGAGCTCCACTTTTCCTGATAACAGACATGAAGATGAGTCCATCTGAAGCCCGACAAGGCTGACTTCCTGTTGCAGACAGGAAGGGGAAGTGTGGGACAGCAAAGAGGGGGCTCCTGAGAGCACAGAGCCACATTTATCAGTGGCATTAATCCAGATCAGTGTGTTGATAGTTTCCATTCAGTTTTGGAAAACATGTGTATTGGTAGAGTTCATGTCTCCTTTAAATACTGTCAGATGACTAAAGTTGTGGTTTTGAATAGTTTGTTTGATAATCAAATTAAGCATTTTTGTGGATGAGTTCTTCATTTAAAAAGGTAATGATGCATCCTATGTGTTTCTTCATTATTAAGATGTAAAAGTGCTCTCTTTCTCTTAAAACTGCCTGGTGTTGTTCAGTTTCTGAAGTTTGCCTGAAGTTTTGTCTGTCCTACATTGCACTGTGGTCCACAAGGAACATTTAATTTCCCTGTATGTTGACATTCATGTGTGTGAAAAAGATAAAAAACTGAACTTTAGCGTGAAAGCATAAGGTGTCAGAAGACAATGTAAGACACTATAAACACTGAACATCAGCAAAAAAAGCATTGTTAAGTATTATCTAAAAAAAAAAAAAAAAAAAAAAAAAAAACCCACATCAATGTCTGTCTAGACTAAAAATACACAGTATGTGGTAAAGGAATTTTATATAAGGTATTATGTTTTTTGATTTGTGATATGGGGATATACTGTACAAAATAAAATTGATTTGACTTGGCTTTATTAAGCTTTCCTTTTATTCACACATTCCTCGCATGCGCTCTAGGGATATTCCTGAAATGACAAATTTCCCTGTCAATTAATCAAAAATTTTAATTTACAACTGACACTTAAGCAAAATTAAACCAGGTCAAATTGGTTTATAGAGTGTAGTCAAGTGGTTATATGCCAGTTTCTTCTGTCAATACCTACATACAAGCTTGCTTGTTCACAACATTCAGGTGTTAATCGGATGAGGGGGGGCTGCCTTAACCTCTTTGATGCATTAAATAAAAGCTGTTGTACATTAATAAAATATTAATAATTACTTTAATTGACACACACACATCGTCTACTGTCATTGTCACAGTAGACGATATGTGTCCACTTTGGTTCAAATATGGATGCAAAGAAGCTACAAATTCAAAAACATACATCACATACAAATCTTCAACCAGGCATAACAGAACAACACAATTGCCCAAGTCTCAAGGTTGGCACCCAAGATTGGTGTCACCTATTCAGTATCCGGCCAAATGTGAATATGTTCACAATCTCCCCTTTTGTTCCTGAGTTACAACGCTGAATAAAGGCCAAATAAAGTTTTGTAAAACATTATGATGCCACAGTGAAGTTGACTTTTTGTTGACCGACTGCGTCAACAAAAGGTCACAGCAACCTTGATGTTTGAGCACAAAAATCTAATCAGTTCATCCTTGATTCGAAGTGAACATGTATGCCAAATTTGAAAGAATTCCCTCCAGACGTTGCTGAGATATCACATTCATGACAACAGCTGTCGCCAGCGCGGAGGCATATAAACAATCCTAGTCATGTATGTTTAAGTGTACGTGAGGTATTTTAAGCTCAAGGAATCTATTCTTGGCATTGGCAGTCATCCAATTTCGTTGATGTAATCATTTCCCTCTGCGTCTTCTGGAGGGTAACAATAGGACATCTGGATCACATACACACACACTCCCACACTCAAACATATGCCAACATCGACACATACACATTTTGCTCATTTTGAGGACACAGAGTCCCTCTGAAAATCAGGATACAGGGCTACATACTCTAATTGTACAGAGGCTCGGTGTGTGTCTGAATATAAAACCTTGTGCCAGGGAGATTGCTCAATAACTAGATGATGAGATGGGCACAATGGCACAACTAGGGCAGCTAGGAGTTAACTTGCAACAGGCACAGACCTGGCTAGCCCAGTAGCAACGCTAGTTGGTATGCTGCACAACCTTGTGACCAGTGTCCATCTCAAAGGTTGGGCCTCCAGCTTTAGCAGTAGCCAAGGTATAGTGAATGTGTTGCGACTGAGTGTGAGTATCTTAACAGCCTCAGGACGTTCAATCTGCTTTGCACGAGCCTCCATGACTGTAGAATTTTCTGTCAAAAGATCTGGACACACAGACACACAGACACACACACAGACACACACACACAGACACACACACACAGACACACACACACAGACACAGACACACACACACACACACACCTGAGAGGCCGGCTGTAATGAGATGAAGTGTCACATAGCCCCTCCGATCACAAGACTGTGACCTCAACATAGCACCATGCCAGTGCAGCTGGTGCCCAGCAGAGGCGTCTGGACCATTTACTGTACATTACACAACACACACACCAACTCCAGCAGACCTAACAAACAATCACTCATTACACGTCGCAAAACATTTCAGGGGATTGCCTGCTTTAATTGAAGCATACGACAGTGCCACTACCATATAAAGGTCAGTAAGACTGAGATTACTGGGAGCTCATTAGATGCTAATGACACAGCAACCCTTTAAGAAGAGGCAAATGTCCTTCTGCATGAACATTAACAGTGCAATGAGGAAGTATTCAGACCCCTTCCTTTTTTTGTCATGTTGCGGTGTTAGGATAAAATCATTTAAATAATTTTTTCCTACATTTTCTACATGCAATGGCTCATATTGACAAAGCAAAAACTGAATTTTAGAAAATTTATTTAAAAAAGGAAAAGCTGAAATATCACAATGACAAAATTATTCAGGTCTTTTGCTTTAACACTTGAAATTTAGCTAAGATGCCTCTAGGATTGACCTGAATAACTCAGCATTTCAAAGTTTTAACCATTGCCGTGATCATGTTGTTTTGTCATGTGTTTTTTTTTTTTTTAATTATTATCATTATATATGCATTCCACAAATAGTCTTAGAAGTAAGAAACCATCATGTAATCCATCATTATTCTTCATGCATGAACGTTAATTATTATTGTATATTCTCAAACAAGGGAAATTCATCTTAGTGATGGTTTTGTGGACCACAACTCCTCTAATGTTACCAGCACTGACACAGAGACGGTGACCATGTGACGGGCTTACAAGTTACAACAATACCAGCGAGATTCTGAACACGTCAAGTGTCTGGAATATCTTCCAAATTTGTGATGATGACCCCCAACAATGACCAGCGTGTCAGGCTAATAAAGTTCTTTTGTTTACTTCAAGTGTTGGAAAAAATCATTCATTACAAAATATTAATTAAGAAAAATAATACAGAATGTTGCATGTATTGTTTTTCCTATGTCTATGCAAAGTACTCAAAGGACTCAACAATCTGAACAAAACCAAAAAGCTCTTAGGTCTAAAACAGTTTAGCATTAAAAGTTAAATCAGATTTTATATATGATGTTCATATAGCCTTCCAGCATTCTTGAAGACTCATTTTGAAAACATCCATCCATGACTCAACTATAATGGGGTAGATCCTAAATAGAGAATCAGGTCTATGGGGTAACGTCTACAGTGGGAAGCTGGGACAAGTGCATGTTGCATGTTCATGTGTGTTTACACACATAGTGGTGAGGTGACATAATGTATGAGGTTAACCTTCATCAAGAGGTGACACAGATTACAACACCCAAAGGAGGTGTAATGCTCAGGCCTAACCCATAGCCGCATGTCAGAGAGTTAGAAAACATACACAACCCTGTTCAGGTCAAAAACATGGCATCATGGCTTTCTGTAAACCTGCTCTTTACAATATCTTACAAGAATCTTCTTGGTACAAAGCTAAAATTGTTGCTGTTGTACATGTGTGTAACAAAAAGTCACAAAAACATCTCTCTCACACACACACACGATATGGTCACAGCTGGTCAGCACAAGCTGCACCACTTTATGACTGTAATGTGCACACACATACAGTATGAGTCAGCACAATGCCTTTTAGAGATGATCTACTTGTGTATTATGCACTTGTTTGAGTTTATGTGTGGAAATGACTCAGTTGAATGTGTCAGGCTGAAAGTACAAGACTGGGAACATGCTAGTGTGGAAAAACTGGACATCACACATTACAGATGCCATTGTGGTTTTATGCTTATGGAAAGTAAATTTTGACATGCAGACCTAATCATGACCAGTATTTGGGAACAAGTTTTAATCAATATATTAATCACAACAGCCAGTTGCATAGGGGAACACACTTGTGACAGCTCATTGTATTAATGCCATTATGACCAGAACTTCAATACCATCTTATGTTTAGAGCAAAAATGGGCTCATAGGGCATTAACAGTATTTTCACAAAATAAAATTATATTTCTCAGTGACAACAATGGGGCACAATGCCAAAACTGCAGTTGCCTCATGACCAATCTTGACAGTGATTGGAACACTTGGTTCTTCTTTGTATGCACCAATCACCAGTTTAGCACTGGCACCTTAAGTGATGTGATTTTGCACTTTGATTTAATTTACCGGCATAGCAAACTCCTCTGGTTATTTAATCCAGGAATAATTTCAATTGATTTTCAAAACAATTTACTATATCACAATTTGTATTTTTTGGGGGGGAAAGTTACATATACAGAGATAAAGAAATGTATTCATACTGCTCACACTTGTTGCATAGATCATGTTGTGAACACTATGGATAGCATTTTTTAAAAACAGCGGCATCAACCTAACACCTTAGCTCCTGTCTATCACAGCAATTCTTCTGTCTGGAAGAACTGCATCAGCAGAGCCAGTACCATCTTCACCAAGTAATCAAATCAATGGGAAAGACAAGTCAAGGACCCATCCTGTCTTAAGCCCTACGGTGAGAAACCCAGGCTCACTGGACACATTCGTTTGCATCCATCTTATAGCTTTGATGAATACAGACCACCTAATAATACATGCAGTCTCCATGATGGACAAAAACCTCAGCAAATGGCTAGTCACTTCCATTCAAAATTGATAGTTGGGTCTGAAATCATCATCATCGCTATGGAAACCAGCAACACTTCAATGGAGCAACCTTTCCCCAACTAGGAGCCTTGGCAACAAACACAGTCACCTCTAACAACAGGCAGTGCTGATGGCGTAGAGTTGTGATTTTTAACTGCCACAATGTGTGCTGCCATTTAATGTTTGTACATGGTTACAGGGTACACGCATAGGTGCACAGCAGGATAATACGGATGAGGTCTACAATATCCTCTGTCATTTCGTCATATAAGAGAGAGTCTGGATTGTGTTCTTCCCTTTTTGAAGCCGGCTGGCTGCAGATTCACACTACTGAGAATGCAGCAGCAGATGACTAGAGGGCAAGAAGATAAATCAAGCAGAAACGCTGTCTTTGTCATATTATTTACCTAAATGAAATCATATTTGAATGTGACTGTGTGTTTTTGAGAAACAGAGGGGATGCTGTATGTTAGAGAGCTGTGCGTGAGTGTGACTGAGGGAGTGAGTGAAATTGTTACACAGTACATTAGGCCTGTTACCTAACGCTTGCCATCATGCCTGCCCTCTTCCTCCTGCTCATCCTTTTCTTGCCTAAAAACACTCGAGAGGAAAGGGGAGAAGACAGGAAAAAGAACATGGAAAAAAATGCTTCCCCACAGAGAGGCAGGTCAGGACACGCACCACAGTGCCATCTTTTACCAATCACCCTCACCTTGCTGTGAGCACGAAAAGACAGAGGGCTTTTCAAA
Organism: Trachinotus anak; assembly: GCF_046630095.1. Lineage (NCBI taxonomy): Eukaryota > Metazoa > Chordata > Actinopteri > Carangiformes > Carangidae > Trachinotus > Trachinotus anak. Next base: position 7,222,094 of record NW_027273885.1, on the reverse strand, counting down.
AGTATGTATTAGTTAGGCTCACACAAGGACCATATCACCTTCGTAACAAAAGTATGCACATACACAAACATTCACTGTAATTTAGTGGGCTTATCAAAATGCAATCACAAGAAAGGCTTTGTGTTAAAATATATACTTTAATCTGGTACATTGCTGTCATACAGGTACATTACTAACGGCAAAGTTGCACATTTGTTAATGGAGATTACCATGGCGGACTCAGTTAGTCAATGATGTGTGAGAACATTAATGATAATCACCAATGATTATGTTTATAGTTACAACAAATAAATGTATGATTAATTCATTTGTAGTGAAAAATTGTTGCTGCCCTGAAGAATGGCATCATGAGTATGTTCTGCAACACTCTGGTTGCATCACATGTCCTTGTGCCATCATTATCACTGAAAATTAGCACTCACCACAGAGGCCAGCCAGGACTGAAGATGATTTATTATACCTGAGTGGTAGCACTGGACATTTTCTAATATTTTCAGGCCAGACTGATAATAAAAGATGAAAGGACTACATTGACTCTGATTAATTAACTGTGCATAAAAAACAATTCCATACAATAGCTGACAGTGGCTGTAAAAAGGATATGCAAAATAATGTGCAAATTTGCTACCTGTTAGAGTGGTCAGGATACGAAATATCACCTCAAGTAAAGTGCTTTAAAACAAAATCAGATCAGAGCTACACCTTAAACAAGTAATTTATTGTGTCACCCTGAGTTAATAGAAAACTCATGCCCTTTGTTGAAGGGTCATGACCAGCAATGAAGTTTATGGAGAGAGTGAACAATGAAATCAACATTTATCAAGACAACAGCAAAGCATGGCCCAACGGCCTCGAGCTAAGCATCTGTGTGAGAGCATAAAAACTCCTGTTTTGACTTCCACCTCACTAGCTGACCTTTGTCTGGAGGAAATGAACTTTCACTATTACAATACTCAGGTGCAGCACACAAGCTATCTGCCACTGAAGGTTTGTATTTTGTGACTGCCTCTGTGTTAGCCCAGATATACAGCAACAGCCCCTGTTCCACAAGTATTAGCAAAATACATGGTCGAAATGGTAGTGTGTATTTTGGAAAAATACTTAAAACAAATTGCCTGTTGAATGCTTTAGGATTAAAACAGAGTGCAAATGAGACGTATAAAGGGACCATCCCTCTCTGGGCTTGTAAATCTACCAAAAATAAATAGCCAGGTCCTCTTCGGTGTGACTGCACTGCAGGGTATCATCCAGCCCCATGTAACAACTGAGAGAGTTGTTAGGCTATTTTTGACAAGTCAGCATTTCATTTTGGATTGTTATAAAACGTAGGCCATAAAACAAGGCTCAAAAGCACATTTCATCTGATGACTGATCATCATATCCATATTCATGATATCCACAGGCATGTGAAAGCACACTCCTATTCTTCTGATATTCATGAGCAACTGGGGACGCTGAAACCCCTGCACTAGTTGATGAAAATGATGAACTGACTGGTCTGTCTGAGACCACCATCAACAGAAAGCAAACAAGGCCTCTCTTTCATTCTGTCAGTCCATTTTCCACTGTAATTTTGTCCTCTGTCTGTTTCTCACTCTCACTTAGACAGCCAGACACAGCCACACGCATATCCAGACAAGCATAAACAGGCTCAAACACAAGGAATAAAGCTTCATAACCAGCCCATCAATCTCTCATATTAGGTCTCTACTGTCTTTGTATTGCTCTTACAAAAAGATTGAACAAACTGCTCCCGTACATGTCATTCTTTAAATAATATTGTCAACAGATGAACACAGTCAAAGCCCTTCAAAAAAGATCATTCCATGGCACTCACTTATCAAAGTTTATTTTGGCCTAATGAAACTAACTAAACTGGAAGGTTCTCTGGGCTATGCGGCGCAAAGCAGACAAATGACCCATGTCTGCTTGTCTGTGTGTATGTCAACAAGGGCATAGAGGTAAAGCTGCACACTCAGCTGACTTGGCACACCTTTATTTGTGCCATAAGAATTAAAGGCTCTTCATCAGGTACAAAAAAAAAAAAAAAAAAAAAAAAAAAAAAATTATATTGCAGAACAGAAGTGTAGGCTTCAGCTGCCCCTATTTGAGTGTTGTAACCAATCATAAGGGATGTGCATGATCACAATAATTGTCATATCATCGAAAGACAGGCTTCTAATGTCACCATACTTAAAAGTATGGTCCTCAACACAAGTTCTGCAACAGGCTGAAATTCAAAGTGGCTATTAGCAGAAATCATATTTAGGTTTCTGTTGTCAAATGTTCCAACTGGGGCTTTTTGATTAGTTTTTTGTTCTGATCCTCCCCAGTCATGAAGACATGGCCAACATATTTGTCACATCAGACAACTTAAAAGCAAACAACGCCTTGAGACAGTGAGGTTCCTAATTCAATGGAACACAGAATAAAGACAATACTTGGAATATTTGAGCAATCCCTTCCTTGTTGTAATGGCCCAAACTTCCCCTAATTATCATCAAGGTTGAACCCTTCTGCTTGCCCTTTTGAAAAAGCCCTGGTGCAATGTTAAGTGTCACGATCATTGTTCGAGATTTACAACACATAGCTGACTTCTGACAAACCCCAATGTAACGCATCTATTCATCAAGATTGATAGAGTTTTGCATGAATATCATTCGTTGATAATAGTGTTTGTCTATCACCCAGTAGGGTATGAACTGCCTCCCAACTCTATGCAAAAGCATACGTAAAGGCTAAAAGTGTGTGATGGCAGGTAGGAAACAACTTATTTTACCATGTCAATGTTTTCATGTCCGGCTCAATGAATTTATCATCTGACTGTTGACTGAGATTTCTAAATACCACAGAAACTAGTACACAAATCTGAATCACAACTTTCCTACCAGGCAATGATAAAATTAACACGCTGTATATACTTAAAACCATTCACTTTCAAGCTAGTTAGCGTTAAATTAAAAAGCGATAGTTCACTTTTACCAGTTCTCGGTGATACTTCTGGGATGAATTTCACAGAGAGCTTTCAATACTTCGGTAACATACACTTATCAACTTTGGAAGTTCATTGTTAATTTAAAGTTATGTAGTGGGCTGTAAACTTTTAACCTTGTACCTGTCTCAGTAGATATCTGAATCTAGCCAAACAGCTAATTAGCTAGGAAGCTAAGCTAGCAACTTCAGTCGGAACGTTTTGTCTCCTCTTTTTCATCTTTGTCAATACCCTTCTCTCCGTCCTCTGCGCTTTGCCTCACATTAACCAAAGGCCTTTCTGGTTTTCTTTTTAAAAACACTACTGGGTAATTTATGTGAAATCAGGAGTATCTTGTGGTAAATGTGTTTGTATCCAGTAGTTAGAGGTGATGCCCCGTGTAGAACGGACATCCCCCCCCCCAACACCAGGCAGCGGTGTCACCAAAGCGGGCTGGCCGCTGTGTCTCCGGAGCCTGAAGGCCCCAGCGTCATCCTGAGTACATGGTCGAATAAGCTTGAAATAAAACAATGACAACTTCAACTTGTTCACCTCAAACGCGCGGACATCAGTCGTCTTACCTTTGCTTTGGTAATGATGTGTGTGGCTAGTTTAACAACCGCGAAATTTCCCTTCCCGATGGTCCGCTCGATTTCATAGTGGCCCACTCGGGCTGGGGGGGGCCTGTTGACCGAAGTGTGGCCAGGATTGGTGATGCACCCAGTGGCCGTGCTGGTACGACTGGAGTGGCTGATCCCGGAGGATGGCTGGGCTCGGTTCTGGGAGCCCATTACTGCGTGGGTCGGTCGGGCAGAGTGCGTAATCCCGGCCGCAGCGGACCCAGCAGCACCTCCGCTTGACACGGCCGCCATCTTCTCGCCTCTCTGCGGGAACAACAAGCAGCCTTGCGCAGCGCGCATCGCGGGCACGCCCCCGCCCTGCGTCATTTTACGTGGAACGCTCCTCCGCAGCGCCCTCTCTAGGTTGTAACCATGGTAACGATCAGCGTAACAAATGACTTCATCCACAGACACGTATTGTGGTTGCCTTGACGACAAAGAAGTGCGCATTGTCACCCGGGTTCCCATGATTCAGTGATTCCTTCAGCGTTTCAATGACAGATTCAAAAAAATCTAGTTAAGCACACAAAGCCTTGCTGAGCGTGCGCTGAGAAGTGGCCCTGACCTTCTGAGGATACTAAAGACTCTGAGAAGAAAATTAAAGGCAAAGACTGCATTTCCATTGTAATTAAATTCTCTTGCAGCTTGAGATGATGAAATAAGAATCATTGCTCCCATCCACCACCCCGACACACACACACACACACACACACACACTTGCAGAATAAACGTTCTTAGTTCATAACATATTAATTCAATATTTATTTCTAAGGGTGTAACTTTGCAAGTGTGCCCTGTGGGAAAATAAAAGCAAATAGTATTCTAAAGTCATTCATTAGAAATTTAAATAAATGATAAAAAGGACAAAAAGACAGGGACAAAACAGACAATAGCAATACATCATAATAAAAATACTTATGGGTTAAAACCCTACCAGAACCACAAATATCTATTTCTGAAAAATCCCCAACTCAAATGATGAATACAAAAATGATTTAGATATAACAATAGGGATGATTTTATATTATGCAGCAAAAATATTCTTACCTGCCCTGCATAAATTATATAGAGTTTAGGGCTCTAATATCTGGGGAAAACTGATACTATTCTATTCTATTCTATTCTATTCCATTCTATTCTTGTAGAATAGATTGTAGACAGCACCACCCCATGTTAGAGAGGTATTCCTGCATCCTGTTACTCCAGGCTAGATTACCGACTGAGCACAGCAGGTGGCTGCCCTGGGTGCAAGACACCCAGAACCCCAGGAGGAGCCTGGTTCACAGTGTATCACTTTGTTTTAGGAAATTTGAATAATTGCAAACTTTGTTTCGTACACGTACTTTAAAGTAACTCTGCCAGTTGAAATGATATGCAGGCAGGTCCTGCACCCAAAACCTGGGCCCTGGTTTGTAAATCGGCCCTGAGTCAAAATCTAGTTTTGAGGAAACATGGTTTATATTCCAATCAATTGACACAGAAAACCTGTCATTAGGAAGTAGTCCAGGATCAGGGCAGAGGCAACAGTTTTCATAATACACAGCGTCGAAGGCAGGAGGATCTATAGGGCCCAACAGTATATTCACCCAATTAGTATTGGGTTATGTATAGAGATTACTGACCGAACCATAGTCTAAATATGAAAATATTTCGAACATAAAAACATTTGACATACAGTGGACATAATTATCAGTGTATTGTGACCTAACTAGTTGTTTAAATGACTCAGTCCATTGCAATAGATTGTTACTGGCTTATCCCAAAATGTATTGACAGCTACTAAAACTATTGTTCTTTTTTCCAAGGCTTTGTTATCTAGTCAATTAGATGAAAGACGAACAGGCAGACACAAAAAAGCCACGAGAATGTGTTAGAATAGAAAAAGGAAAATTTACTGCTAATTCTGAACCATCCTAGCATATTCCAATGTCCTCAGGAAACTCCAAATGTTCTTAGTTTTAAAGACGAATGCCTGTGTCAGAAAACCAGTGAACTGGTCTGAATTTGGCATTTGAGTGATCTTTTCAATGACATTGTTTACTGTCTTTATTCACAGCAGTGTTATTCAAAATAATATTAAATCGGTCTAAGTATGATTTTGTTACTCAAATGAAAATATTAAAAATATTGAAAGTCCTCTTAGCTTCTTTGTTTTTCAAAATTTTCCACAGGTTTGGGGCGAGCCTATTTAGATTTGTAGATGTGAAGATTGCCCAGAATGATTTAAGGAGGGACCATATAATTCCACCCCATAAACCAAAAGGTACAAGGTCACATCACATATATAGATCTACGCATAGTACCAACTTTACCTTAAAAAAACTCTTCACATCTCTTCATGTCAACCCCATCTATGGTCAACTCATGCACTGATCGTTTGTGTAGTGGGCGACATGACGTCATGACGTCGCATTGGGTTTGTTTACTGTGTCAGCGTGGTGGGGGCGCTGATGGGACGGATTTTTCTCACTGTAAACACACTGAAGCTCTTCGCCCACCGCATGAGAACTGGATGCACAATGCTGCGATAACCGACCCTGACAGCCGTTTATAACAGACGGACTTGAAAGACCCTTGCTGCTCTTTTATTTTCGATGTAGTCCGCGACGCCGGGGCTGAAGTCGGATATCAAAACATGGAGCTGCCTTACAAGCGTCCGAACCAACAATGCTAACCTTAGCACCGTTAGCTAGCATCCTTCAAGGCTTTGCCGTATCAAATGAAGCGGAACTGACTGCTGCTGTCATCTTGTTGTCGTGAAACTTGTTGTATCGGTTGCATTGCTGACAGTTTGGCATTTGTTACGGATGCCAACAGGTCAAATAACGGGTCTTTATTTAATGTAAACACCCCACTGTCTCTTTAGCTTGTCAGCTAGCAGCTGTTGTTATTTTCTGTCACTGCTGGAAGTGGCACAGTTCAGCTAGCCAGCTTGCTATCCGGGTAATTGTTGCTGAATGGGGTGGAGTTTTCCTTAGATTGCCACACAGGCTAGAATAACCTGAGACATCAGTTGACAGTTAAGGAAGACGGTGGCAGACAAAATGTTGTTAAGGAGTTGCTGGAAATCTCGACATAAAAACAGCTCTGGACCTGCTCCTTGTTGGATCCGACCCGGATTGGCAGCCCTGCTCTGGTTATGTGTGACCCAGTTAGGTTGCGGCAGTGGGGCGGTGGGGGAGACCAAAAGTGTGGTCCAGAAAGATGCAGAGTTTGATGTCACCTATAATGACACCGTTACAAGTGAAAACCAGACCATCTATGCTTTCAATCACACAGTCTCCAGGAATAAGGTAGGTTTAAATTTTCTGGCAAGTAGACTTGGTTCTCATTTAATGAAATCAAGTAATGGAGTGTAAAATGATCTCTTTTTCCTTTCTCTGGGTTTCAGACAGAGGGAGTGCGCGTATCTGTGGATGTGTTATCACAGGGTTTGGAGAGTCCTATCCTGTTTGTGGTACGGCAGAAGCAAGCTGTGCTGTCTTTCCAAGTCCCACTCATCCTAAGAGGCCTGTGAGTATCCCCACTTTACATAAATCTCTCAAAATCACTTTAAAGAAACTCAGGAAGATTGTGTGAGAGATTGTTTTGCTCGCCTCTTTAAACCCACCCTTTTATATTGCAACCTACTCAGCTTTCCCAAGTACCACATCATCTAGTGAAGCACTTCTGAATTCCTAATAGTCCATTATGTCTGGTTTGGTATCTGAGATTACAACTATAATGCTTCATTGCATTATGTTTTCCATAGTGACAGCCTATGGGCCTAAATCCTTTTTTAGTTTTTAGTGAATAAAATTCTATAAGTTGTAGAGCGGGGCTGAGATTAGCCCCAGTATAAACCATGTTTTGTGTAGTTGAGAATGTGTCATATGTTACCTTTCTAGTCGACTGTCTATTTCTGAGACCATAGACTTTCTTCAAAACATAAATGTGTCTTGGTAGACATGGAATTTATATACAGTATGTGCTGTAACTTTTTCCAGTAATATGTTGTTTTGTGGCCTATATACCACATCTTCTCAACATAAACTAATGAGTCATGTTCAGTGGTTTATGTATGTCAAATTGAGCAATGACATGTTCAGCTGCTGGAATTCAAATGGAATTTGAACTGCACATCCTCGTTAGAGAATGAGAACGCAGAGGGAACACGTTAGCCTTAAGGACAAATTATTCATGTCAACATTTTCTCAAAATGCCCTAAACTCTCCAAATCAATTGCAAGTGGACTGTAAGTCTCTACAACACTGAATAGGCTTGTGTCAACCGAACTTAGTTTTAAACTAAGCCTTTATGTTTGTTCTTGTAACTTAGTACACACACTGAGACTGTACATAAAGTAATGATCCAAGGTTCCTCCTTGGGAGTGTCTGGTTATTATTCTTTAGACAGCAAACAGTTATGACTTCAGGTCATGCGATGAGCCTTGTGTGTGTACTTAACAGCTGGTGTGGTAGAGGGAGATGATAAGGTTTAGTTCTGGATAGAATAACAATCATAATTATTTTCAGTAGTATTAAGGCTAATAAATATACTTAGTTGCAAAGAAACAGCAAAATCCTCCCAGCATTCAATATGCCCTGGATTGTACCTCAGCGGTTATAGGACACAGTTTTTGTAATCTGACTAAATCAGATGGGATTTCATAACAGGTTAAAAGTTCAACTGTTTATTAGCCATTGGCTAATAGCCCATCTGTGATGTGTCTTCCACAGTCTGAGGTACTCTCTGTGGTTGTGCAACAATAGAATGGCTTCACCACAGTCCCATGGCAAGGCATGTTTTAGCAGGTCTCTAATAAGCCCTGGACTTTCACTTCCTCATCCAAGATTCACCAGTGCAGATCTGTGGAGCCAGGCTTACTGTAAATGACCAACCATAAAGTCATCTGTGTGAAGTTACTTCTGTTTCATGTAGCCTCAGTCACATGCTTTCTTTTTTACATGTTTTGAGCTATGCTGTGTGCTTTTTACAACATTTTCCAGAGCTGAGTTTTTATTGATTTTGCTCAGAGAGCATTGAAGATACATTATCTAGTTAGCTTTTCTGACCCTTAAACAGCAATCCTTGGGAATTTAGTTTATTCATATGGTATGAAAATTCTAGTAGAAAAAATCCTCATGATGTAAAAAGTCAGTTTTTATGTTTTGATTTCTTTCTTTACACGATCACCCATTACCTAATTTAAAGTGTTTATCCATTCTGTGCAATGGAAAATAGCTCTCAATAAATTATTAAATACAATTTATATTCAACAAATACAAACTTAAGAGCTTGTTAACTGTGAAACCCTCTTTTGCATGGAAACTATACTGTTGTTCTATATTTCTCTGTTTTTCAACCTCTTTCTCTCTTTCTTCTTTCTTTCATTTTCCAGCTACCAGCGGAAGTACCCTTATAATCATGTGGGCCGGACATTGTGCCAGCCTCCGACCAGGGCCGCATCTGAAACCCAGTACTTTTTTGTGGATGTGTCTACTCTGTCCAGCCAGGGTACAAATTACCAGCTCAGGGTCAGCCGCGTTGAAAGCTTCACCCTTCAGTGAGTCACATTTGATATTATGTATATTTAAATATTGATAAACACTGCCTGAACTCTTGTCTTAATGCATGTACCATCAGGCTGGCAACCAATAAATGACTTGCTGGTATGTCTGTTAAAATATTTCCACTTTTGATAACAGGACAGACAAGAAATTCAGCTTCACCGCATCACCATCCCAACCTCAGGTAAACAGCTTGATACCGTGGCTTTGTGTGTTTATATTAAGTGCTGCTTTAGAACAAAGAAGTTCCGTCACAGTAATGTTGATAACAGGGTTGAAAGGGAGGAGGGAACAGATGACAAGACACACGAGAGAAGCTGAGGAAAGTACACAGTAAAAAGGGGGTGCAATGAGTGAAGGGAATTTCTGATTTTACACAATCATTCAGCATGAAATGACCATCTTTGTCTCTCTGATTGTCTGGCAAATCCCGCTTTTCAACATGTTTAAGAGAAAACTTGTTCTGTTTTCTTCTTGGACTTTGAAATAAACCTTATCCATCATGTTAGCCATGATTTGTTTCATCATGTGTATTTTTTGTCATGGAAATTATCACATCCTCATACATACATTATAATAGATAGTGGAGAAAGACAGGAAACAGGAAAAGGCTTGATCTTGTCTGAACCTGTGAAATCAAAGTTATCTATGTCCCCAGCAAAGACATCACATAGGTTTGATAATCCTTTCCCCTGCAATTGCTCCCTCCCTGAATTTTTTCCCCTCTTTTCCCCTTCTGTTCTCTCAGTACTTCAAGTATGTCTTTCCAGACGGGGTGGACACTGTGATCGTCAAGGTCAACTCAGACATGAACTTCCCCTGCTCAGTGATGTCCATTCAGGACATCCAGGTACAGCTGCTCCCCCTCCCTGCTTCTTTCAAACCAGATAGCTGCTGTCCTCAAGTGGCCCCATTCATTGTGGTCAATGTGCAGTAGCATTCTTGGGCCACATGAGGTCATTATTGAGTTCATTGCAACAGTGTCAGTGCAATGCAGTGCAAACATTGTTGATGTTATGATGTTATGATGATGTTCAGTGATGTCGTGTTCATCTCTTGTTCCCTCTTGCCTTAAATCTCTCGTTGCTTTATCTTTCTCATTTCATTTTTCCTCTTTTCAGTGCCCTGTTTATGACCTTGACAACAATGTGGCCTTCATTGGGATGTACCAGACGATGACCAAAAAAGGTGCCATCACTGTGCAGGTAGCGTTTTACTCTGCTGAAATACAGAACATACGCCATTACCTTATGAACACAGCCATTACTTGCTATTTTCCTGTCTCTTTCCAGAGAAAAGATTTTCCCAGCAACAGTTTCTATGTCGTGGTGGTGGTAAAAACAGAGGATGAGGCATGTGGCGGTCCGTTGCGCTTCTACCCTCTGCGACCTGATGAGCTGATTGATGCCGGCAACCGCAGCAAGGTCATCGACGTGGTGGTCTCCCCTGCCATCGACTGTAAGTCACATGTGTATGTACAGATATGAACTGATCAGACCGAGGTGTTACACAAAGGGATTGTTGCATACCATAAAACGTTCCAAGAGAACTGGACTAAATATGCATTTTTAAAACATCCATAGTTAATAAGATAACATGTCAGTTCAGGCACTGTTTGCTGAATTTCTCTGCAGTTCCTGGCAAGGTGCAATAAGATCAGTGCCTTTTTCACTTGTAAGCTGTAGATAATGATGCTGTATTGTTGTGTTATGCCGTTCTCTCAAGGTCATGCAGTATTAGGGTGTGAATGAGCTTAAATATATCTTCCTCTACACTCCACAGCAAATGTGTATGTGATGGGCATGCTGTTCTGTCTGGGTATCTTCTTCACCTTCTACCTGCTCACCTTCCTGGTGGCCTGTCTGGAGAACAAACGGTAAGATTTAGCAGATTTCTCTGCCACCTTATATAGACAGGTGTGTGCCTTTCCAAATCATCTCCAATCCACTGAATTTACCACAAGTTGACTCCAATCAAGTTGTAGAAACATCTGAAGGATGATCAGTGTAAACAGGATGCACCTGAGCTCAATTTTGTGTGTCATGGCAAAGACTGTGAATACTTATGTGCATGTGTGCATGTGATTTTTTTTTTGTTTTTTTTAAAAATATATTTGCAAACATTTCAAGCTCACTTTTTTCACTTTGTCATTATGGGGTATTGTGTGTTGAATTTTGAGGTAAAAAAATGAATTTAATCCATTTTGGAATGAGGCTGTAACATAAAAAAATGTGGAAAAAGTGAAGCACTGTGAATACTTTTCAGATGCACTGTATTTGTATTTATCTCTCTGGAGTCTTCTCTTGTATCTTCCCCTGTGTCTCTCAAACAGACAACCCTCATTACACTGAAAAAGGTCTCCGGTTTAAAACTGCATGAGGTTACCTCATAAAAGTTTACACTGTTGAAACTTTTAGGTCTCAGTCCCAGTCTAACCCAGAAGTTTTGTGATTGAAGAATTGATTTAGCTGCTTTACCAGAGCTGCTCTGTGCTGAATACAAATTATGTTCATTTGCATCTTTTCTGCAGAATGAATAAGAAGAGAGAGCTGTTTCAGAATCCTGCTGACATGTCCCCTGCTGAGACAGGTAATACGACTAGCTATGATGGACTGGCCTATTAGGGGCTCATCAGAGGGTGTGTGGAGCATACCATTATTTTTAAAACCATAAACATGTACTGTAGAGTAGATGCTATAATACAGTATATACATCGTTAAACTGCACTTAACATGCAGTATAATAACCATTTAACTTTTTCAACATCCGGGTGTACTGAATGTGTCTTTCACTCTCTCTCCCTCTAATGTGTGGTTCAGCCTCTCTGCTTGGGAAGAACGGAGATGGTATAGTGACACTTGCTGACTTTTCTCACACTGTGTTGCTTGTCTGCAGATGCTCTGCATGCATTAGCTCATATACTACAACTCTCTTGCCATAGAAACGCCACATTATAGAAAAGAAGAAGGAGTGATATTATTGGCTATAGCGCTTTGTGGACTGTGAAGTGACATAAACCTGACACTGTTCCAGTTAAGCTTTTTATGGCTCACATCATAGAAATACAGATACACGTGACACACCTCGGTACTTTACTAACCGCAAAGTATTCTCACTATCCTGTTTTTCACTGTTTTCATCACATTGCTGTCCCTCTACTTCTCCTCACAGCTATACTTTCTTTGACTGAAGAAACACACAATTGTATACATTATAGTCAACAATGCAAACAACATGATAGTCCAAATAATAGCAGTTGTTCCATGAAAAAGTACAACACATTTGATGTGTTTCTTCAGCTCAAGTCCACCTCCCAGTGTGTATCTGTGTCTTAGACTCTGCAGTGTAATGCTGACATGATTTGATTTTAAAGTGCAGGACACTTGCAGTTTTGGAATTCACTCTCACTGCAGCATTCGCCTCTCTCTACCACAAATGAGCCTCTGCACCATCTCGTAGCGCTCCCATTTTCACCCATTCACTGAAATATGTTTTCAGTTTGTGTTGTTTTTTTTAAGTGCTTTGGGCCTGAAAAAAAACCATAGGCACCAAATTTCTGACTTTATCCCTGCATGTGTTGATGTCTTCCTCAGCTCCTTGTCTTTATGTACTAACAATTCAGCTGCAGTGGTGTTTTAGTATGCAGCAGTAAAGTACTAACAAGTATCAGCTGTAGTGGTGCTTGTTCTTGCATATCATCAACATGTTCTCAGCTGGGAGTTTAAATGTGTGGTCATGTTTCCACAGGAAAGACTCCAGCCTCACCGTATGAATATGGCTCCTTTGGTGAGTTTTGGACTGTTTTCTTTTTTTTTTTTGTAAATCTTTATTTCTGTGGAGATTTAATTAGATAAACTTTTTCTGTCATCTTCCTCGCCAGCGGACAACGGCAGCACTCTGAGCTCTGATGCCATCACTGACAGCGCCACCTCTACCGACAACAACTACGGATACTTGGGTATGGACAAACATGGACACGTGTTTGTGTCTGGCCCACCACTGTCACTCTGTTGTATCTCTCCACAGCCTGGCTTGCAGTCAGTGTCTTTGCAAGCAGCTCCAGTCCCTCACTGGTTTTCTGTGTGTCTTTGTTCATCAGGACAGGAGCCTTTCAAACGTCGACCAATCCTCAATCACCTTCACCACATAGCCATCCGCATTGGTGACACACTGCCGCATAATTGGCCGAATCAGTTCAGAGATTTGCACCAAACCAATCAGCACTGTGTGAATCATACATCAATGAGAGTTAGACGTTGATGCCAGGAAGTGGGCAGATTCCTAATCTGATGATGCTGAAATGAACTGTGTGACAATATTGATAGTGCAGAGATCAAACTACCAAGAATCATTCAAATTTTCTGGTTAATATATTCAAAAAAAGAAAGATAATGAAAAATTTCTTTTGAATCACGACACCCTTACAAATTGCTCCAATTGTGTCTCCAATAAACTGAAAGCCTCTTTTCTTTTTTTTTTTCCTCCACCAGAGCGATCGTTGGACAGTGTTGGACGAAGCAGGCAGGAGTCTCTGAGCTCTGTGGAGGAGGACGACTATGACACGCTGGATGACATCAATTCAGACAAAAATATTGTCCGTACCAAGGTGCGCCTCCCCTCTCCAACTTAATACACTGTACTTGTTTTTCGCAAATTGCAAGTAAGCTCTGCTTGTGATGTCAGTAACACTAGTTGCATTTCACATCATGATTGTTGCCAGTTCTTACCTGCTGACTGTCAGTAATTAAATCCTTTTCATTTTATAGAAATTTCTGTGTGTGTCTGACCTGGCCCGCAAAGACAAGAGGGTCCTCAGCAAGAAATACCAAATCTACTTCTGGTAAGGAAACTGGGTAGAAAGGAAAGACAAATACCGTGGTAGAGTAGAGTAGAAAAAGATTCCTTGACATCCCAGTCTAGGTCTAATAGATCCACAGTTCATTAACCAACTCATAGTTAATGAAATTTGACTACATTTTGACATTATACCTCAGGTCACATACCAAAAATCTAGTATTATTATTCATTGGTTTCAGAGAGATGTGGAATAATGAAGCACAGCATCCCTCTAACAAATCTGTCATCATGAATATGAAAAAGTCTAATGATAATCTTCTCTCCAGGAACATTGCCACCATTGCTGTGTTCTACGCCCTGCCCGTCATCCAGCTGGTCATCACCTATCAAACGGTGTGAGAAATAAACTGTTTCTCATGTTGTTGAAAAGTTTTGTAAGAAAACATCAGCACGTCGGTGTGCACTGTGGATGGATGTTCAATTGTCTGTCTGTTCCTCAGGTTGTCAATGTCACAGGAAACCAGGACATTTGCTACTACAACTTCCTGTGCGCCCACCCCTTGGGAGCTCTGAGGTATGTTGTTAATATGACTTTTTAAATGCATTCATGATTTATTACAACAGCTAGCAAGATAGCTTACCCGTCTTTAAGTATGTTATGACTCGCTCATGATGTTTTGTCCAACACAGCGCATTCAACAACATACTCAGTAACCTCGGTTATGTGATGCTGGGACTCCTCTTCCTCCTTATTGTCCTCAAGAGAGATATTGTCCACAATCGAGCCCTGGTCCGCAACGAGCTCAACGCGCTGGTAAGGCACATGTGCACAAACAGCTGTGCAGCAGACGCACTGTAAGGCACTGATCAATGAGCTCGCCATGTTCTGATATTACTGAATTATAATTGCTAGTGTTTGAAAACATGAACATTAGCCTATTTTGCTATGGCATGTTACTGTTTAGATACTGAGATGTTTATAACAAGCACATCCATACACATACAACACTTTTGGAATATGGGATCAACTTTATTATTTCTTAAAATGCATTGCTCAGTTATTAGTTCAGTTTTCCTCTCTCCCACCCCGCCCCAGGAATGTGGTATCCCAAAGCACTTTGGTTTGTTTTATGCCATGGGAACTGCTCTGATGATGGAGGGCTTGCTCAGTGCCTGCTACCACGTCTGTCCCAACTACACCAACTTCCAGTTTGGTAAGTGTGCTTCTGTTCCCAC
Organism: Trachinotus anak; assembly: GCF_046630095.1. NCBI lineage: Eukaryota > Metazoa > Chordata > Actinopteri > Carangiformes > Carangidae > Trachinotus > Trachinotus anak. The sequence goes on along the minus strand of NW_027273885.1, from coordinate 7,206,921 downwards.
TAGGACTCATGTGTTCTATAGTTTCTTTGTATGGTGGCAGAACAGTAGCAGTAACTCATAATCTGATTTGAAACCGGTATCTGTCACACAGCTTTCTGTTGTGCCGGTAATTTGCAATAAAGACAATAAATCTATACTGTAACTCTGTGATAACAATCCGCGCTGACTTCCTTCTTATTCTTTTATGATAAAATGGAAATATGTGTGTTCTTTTCCTCCTTTGCAGACACCTCATTCATGTACATGATTGCTGGGCTATGCATGTTGAAGCTGTATCAAAAGAGACACCCAGACATCAACGCAAGCGCTTACACTGCCTACGCCTGCCTGGCTGCAGTCATCTTCTTTTCTGTGCTGGGAGTGGTAAGTACACACACTTGTGCACACCACAAAATACGCAAGGCCCTCATGATGTTTAACATGCAAAACAAACACGTTTGATTGTGCTGGTTTGTTTGCAGGTATTTGGGAAAGGCAACACAGTCTTCTGGATCATTTTCTCAGTGATCCACATCCTGGCCACACTCCTCCTCAGCACACAGCTCTACTACATGGGTCGATGGAGGCTCGGTAAGATCACAGCGTGAAACAAACTTCAGCCCCAACAGGCTGGAGTCCTAGTGGTTTGATGTTCCTGATTGTTCAAGTCAGTCCACCTATTTTTATCTTTTTTCCTTTTGTTGTATTCAACAAAGTGCATACATCCATTTTGTAAATCTGAATAGCTAATCATTTTGTAGTCAGTGGAAAAGTTTTTTATTGTTAATACTATACTTTACAATGGTTGTGTTCAGCATAAGAAAAGAAAAGAATTGTAAGTGTGTTTAAACACTTTAAGTGCATCATTGAAATTGGCTAAAATGTTTAGTACCACAATTTAACTGTACATAAACAATATTATTTAGTGTCATTTTATTATCAATGTATTTTTTCAGTAAACTCATGACTATTGTTTTTTACAGTGCTTTTTCATATCCCATACGCAAAAGTAATATATATACATACATAAACTGAATTTCCATATATTAAATGTATGTCCATATAAAATCAGAACATATGGAAAATATATATGAAAACCATTCTAAATCGGAAAAATTTCATATATTGACATATATGTCTAACCCATGTAAATGTGTATGTTTTTGTATGCTTATATTTTATATATATATGTTGATATTATATGCAGTGAGTTCCAGAGTCTTTAGGACCACTTTCCCAGATTAAGAAATGAATAAGAAAAAAAAGTATATATAAACATATTAAAAGTTGTTTTAATAAACTTGCATATATACATTAAATATACATATCATTAACATATATGGTAGCAACATGTTATACCAAAAATAAACATTCATCATGTAGATATTTTTATTTTACAAATTTTACTATGGATATTTCATATATGTTATAAACTTATATCTTCATATATATATGTGTGTATGTGATAATAATATATCCCCTCATAAATGACATAAACTGTATAGCAAAATCATGCTTGATATAGGGACATGTCATATATTACATGTCTGTAAGGGATAGGTTAATATACAGGTTTAAGTATAGGAATGAGGTCATTTTAAAGTGTCACTATACTCTTTGTGTCATGGTGCTGTGGGTTTGATTCTCACAGTGAACTGTGTGCTCGTGTTTTAATTTGAACTAACATCTGTCTGCATTATCTGTGTGTCAGACTCTGGGGTCCTGCGGAGGATGGTGTACATCATCTACACAGATTGCATTAGACAGTGCAGTGGACCTATGTACATCGTGAGTAATGACCAGAAAGTAACTTTGTCTCCCCATCCCACAGCGCCCCCCTCTCCTCAATTATCCTGAGGTTTACAAGGAGTCATAGCATTTTATTGGTCAGTTTATACAGAGAAACAGCAGCTGGAGAAAGAACTTAGCATGTCAGGTGAAAAATAAATATAATGCCCTTCGATTATCATCTTGCATTTTCCTTGGGTGGGTAATCATCGTTCACATGGATTCAGTGCCTCGATTATTAATTATTATCATCTTAAACACTGGTTGGTTAACTGCCTGTAAATCATCTTCTCCCTTCTGTCTGTCTTTTAGGACCGTATGGTTCTGTTGGTCATGGGGAACATAGTCAACTGGTCTCTGTAAGTAAACACTGTTTTTTTCTGTCGAAGTTAAGTAGCTAGAACATACATTGAAATTTAGAAATGCAGAAGTGACACATGAAATCTTTTCTTTCTTCCTGTTTACCTTCCACTCCTCCTGTTCCCTGCCTGCAGAGCTGCCTATGGCCTCATAGAGAGACCCAATGACTTTGCCTCCTACCTGTTGGCCATCGCCATCTGCAACCTGCTGCTCTACTTTGCCTTCTACATCATCATGAAGGTGTGTTTGAGTGTACCCATGCATTTGAGCTCGTTTAGATTTATTCAAAAAAGCAGACATGTTATCTAAAGCTATTTGCTCTGTGCGTGTGTTTAGCTTCGGAGTGGTGAGAGAATCCAGTGTTTGGCGTTGGTGTGTATTCTCTTCACGGCTGTGGTGTGGGGATTTGCACTGTATTTCTTCTTCCAGGGTCTTAGCACCTGGCAGGTCAGTAACACACGCACACAGTCTCACAGAGAGAGAAACAACTTCATTCCTAAATTATACAACAACAGTTTATTGTGTGTGTGTGTGTGTGTGTGTGTCTCTCGGCTGACACAGAAAACACCAGCAGAGTCCCGTGAGCACAACAGGGACTGTATCCTGCTCTCGTTCTTTGACGACCACGACATTTGGCACTTCCTCTCCTCCATCGCCATGTTCGGATCCTTCCTGGTATGATCGTGTTTGTAGCGCCAAGGCTATACTTTATTACTAAATTCATACCTTCATGACTTGTTTTTGTTGTGTGTTAAGGATGTATTTACCATTTATAAAGCATGTTAGAAAAACAACGATTTGAGATTTTAATTTGACTTTATAATTGAGATCATCCTCTTTGACTCGCCTGGTTAAGAAGTAAGTACTCAGTGGGTATAAAAAAAAAAAAGCAGTGTTGAACTGATGACTGATGACTCAAAAATATTAAGTAAAATTGGAATCTACCAGCAAGACATCTTCAACCTCTCCCTGAGCACTAACACATTACCTCTCCTGTTCCCCCGTAGGTCCTCCTCACTATGGATGACGACCTCGACACCGTCCAGAGAGACAAGATCTACGTCTTCTAGATTTGTCAGATCTTCTGTGATGAGCTCGGCTCTTCCTCTCTGCCTTACCGTCCTGTCCGTTTGCATCTCCTTCTTGTTCTCAAAGAGCACAGCCAGTAGCCTGTTTTTTCCGCAGGGTTTCGATGGGCGCGTCTCCGTAGCCAATCAGCCAGTCAGGGAAGGGCTGCTGCAGCCCCTCCCCCTCCATCTGTATGGACACTAATGTGCCAATGAAGAGCTGGATCGACGTTGAGTCATGCTGAAGTGTTTTGTCCTCTCGCTGCCACTGTCGATATAACTGTTGTACTCGATGTTTACTAACTGCTGACGATGAAGAAAACTATGTACACACAAAAACAAAAAAAGAAGCCGTCCAAATTAACTTATTTTATACTGTCCGCTTTACATTTGACCTACAAGTCGACAATGCATTTTGAAATGACTCTTTGTATGCTGTTTATATGCTGTGTGTGTGTGTGTGTGTGTGAGTTTACAGACATAAAGGTGAGAACATGAATCCTGTCCAGTCTGTCAGTGGCCTTTTAACGTTCTAATCATGTTAGTCACATACTAGCCGCCCTTCTCATTGGAGAATATCGATGATGATTGTATTTACTTCTCGACTGCCCTCAAGACTGACTGCGAAGGTATTTTTTGCACTGTACTGTATGAAAAAAGGATTTTACTGTTAAACGTTGCAACGAGCAGTTACTGAATAAAGGTCTCATTTTCAGGTATGGGTTTGTGCTGCTCTTTTCTGTTTTTTGTGATGATGACACAGCTTTAAACTAGATCATCATCTATGAACTCTCAGAAATTCTTAAGACACTACACACAACAAAACAGTATCAGTACACAAGAAATTTACGAATACACATAAATATATTTATATAAAATTAGATTTATTAAAATATTTTATAGAAAAATACAGTATTTACATAAATACATATGCACAAAGGACATTTTTTTCTCTGCACATGTTAAAGTTTACACTAGTCACAGCTAATGACAACTCCTGTGCTACGTCTCTGAGCGGGTATAGAAAAGTAATATAAAAACACTGTCCTCACCTTTACAAAAAGTGATCTAATTGATTTGTTTCTGAAAGGCTAAAATAACAAAAATCGAAGAAACTCTGAAAGGCGCACAGATCACACACAAGTCCTTTACAAAACCAGTGGAATAAATACAAATGTAATGTTATCTTCATGAAATGGAAGTCGACCTGTGCATCTGTAAAGCAATGTTTTTTTAGTATTATGTCCTGTTTGCAGAAGCAGATGAGTGGAGTTCACAACATGAAGACAAATCAGATGCTATACGGGAAGGTTTCCGTCATAAAGAAGTACAGTGTTCTAAGTAGACATGAAGATGCTTCTCTGTGATTGTCCTACACTCATTGAGAAAAGACCAACGCCCACCTGATAGCAAAGTAAACTAAACGATTAGAAAAAGTGTTTGGCCCAAGTCTGACATGGATCTAAACTCTGTAAACGCGACACTGAAGTGCTTTAAAAAGTCAGCTGCTGCTCCCAGCTATAGCTAATGTGGAGGATGAAAGTCCTCAGCCCTCTGGTGCATGTGGTTCCTTGAACTGCCATATCCTCTGCGGTCTGCTCTTCCTCCAATCATGGAAGAGGAGGCCGGACTTTCCCTGGAAACCCTTTGCACTGAACGTTTTGAAAAAGGAATGAATCACAGAGGGCACAGAGTGCTCACATGAGGCCCTGCGTGTAAACGTCACAGCTCTGACCTGTCACAGTCATTAAAGTCAGTCAAAGTCCTCAGTGACAGTCACAGTACAGCAGGGCTGAACTGTGCGTCCTGTCCTCAGTAATGATAGACTCTGATCTGGTTGTTATCGTCCAGTCCCAGCTGGACCAGGCTGCTCTTAGAGGACGGAGCCTGATAGCGAGTGAACAGAGGTCTAGAAAAGTATAGTTAAAGATAATGACAGTCACAACACCATGTGTTTTTTTAGACAATACTGTGAAGAAAGATAATTAGACAAGTCAAAAACATCACTGAATAAATCAATAAATAACATTGATAAATAATGAAGACGGAGTGCATTTATCAAGCTAGCCACACAATTGCTCTGTTGATTTTACACACACAATTTGTGAAAGATAAATAAAAGAATAAAATGAATTAAGATTTAATCTATTTTATCAAATTATTTTTTTGCTTTTTTACCACATGATTGGAGGCTATTACATTCTGTCAGTTTCAGGGCTCCACAAACATGGACAACACTGAGAAAAGGTTTGAATCCAGACAGCTCATTTTCTATGCTCTTCATGTGGATACCAAACCTTTATAGTGTGTTAACGTGTGTCAATGAGTATGTGCGCCAGAAGGATACATGCTGGTGTCTTTCTTGCGCATCTCCAGCCATCTCTTGTTGCCGTCAATCAGCCCCTGCAGCCTCTGGCCATCCACCTCCACTGACTTCTGCAGGGACTGCAGGCTCCGACCATGTTCACTGAAACACACACACACAGACACACACATTTTTTGGATTGTTTTAAGTACATTTGAGAAAGTGAGGGTGAGTGTGTAAGATGTAATCATGATGAAAGGTGTATTGCAGCTTACCTAACAGGAGTGTATGATGAGTAGGCCGAGGTGGCCCTCATGGTGCTGGAGGTGATTGGGTCCATGGCTGCTCCTGGAGATTAGAGCAACAGTTCAGGACCAACAATGGTGATAAAGCCCCTTTTAACATTTATTGGTGCTTCACTCTTTTATAAGCAGATTGGCCCAGAAGTTGTCATACCAGGGAAAATCTGGCTCCATCGGCTGTTGATGAGATCCTCAGAGGCTCTCAGTCCACTGCTGATGGGGGTGCTGTAGAGAGGAGTGGCTGCAGAGTTTCCCTGAGGCACCCAGTTCCAGGAGGGCTCTGAGAGCCTCACTGGGGGGGGTGGGGCAAAGGAGCTGAGGCCCACAGTGTGCATCTGTGGCATAACTGGGGCAGAAGTGGAGGTAGCAGATGTGGGAGCTGGAGTGGAATGAGGCTGAGATAGAGGCAAAGGGAAGGCTGTGTACGGTGTGGCGTTCTGCCTCTGAGCCAGTGAGCCCAGTGCACTCAGGACGGTGTTGAGCTGGCCTGAGATCTGCTGTAGGGACTCAGCTAACTCCTGGACTTTTGCCGGGACTGTGGGTTGACCTCCTGCTGAGACACCAAGGTTGAGAAGAGAAAGGTGTAGAGATGAGATGATAGACAATGCATGTGAACTCACTACAGAACTTGGCTGAAAAAATACAGCAATCTGTGTTGAGTAGATGGAATATCAGAAACACAGAGGATCTGAATAAGAACAGAATAAATAAATAAAAAGAAATGTATGGTTAGCTAAATATATATTTTTTTACTTTAAAGAGCAGCTGATTCTACTGTGTTCAACACTCAATGACCAGTACGTGTCACCTGTCCCATCCAGTGGATCCACAGTGCTGCTGAGGTCCGATTCAGTCACATCGAAGGTCACCTTCTTTTCTCCCGCCAGCCGAGACAGATCCTCAAACAGAGGCTGGATGAACAAAACAACAAGACAGAGTGCTGTTAAAAACAGATGTTACTGTATGTTTAGTATGACCCAACTGGCTTGTGTTTGCAACGACTAGCAATAGTAAACAAAAACATTCACAAAAAATGAATAAATCGAAATAAGCATTCTTTGTAGATAAAAGTCAAAAGTAATATTTCAGTAATAAATCCAGGTCAATAAACTAAGGTAAATAGCATTACATTTCAGGATTTGGGGAAAATGCTGATGAAAATGCTCAACCAAAGTGAAGTCTCAGTTTAAGTGAGTTTAAATGAGCCTGATGTTTTCTCCTGACCTCTTCAGCTATAGAGCTCTCCAACTGCTGGAGCTGCTCCTCTTTCCTCCGCAGGAGAGAGTTCCCCCTCTGAACCGTCTGCTGCAGCTCCGCCACATTTCTGGCCTCCTGACAGAGTGAAGGACAAGCAACCAACATTTGACACTTATTCTAACTCAACCCAGCGTCGCCAGTCATCACACCAGTTCTTATTCTGTAGGAGGTGGGTGACACTCCTTCCTACCTGCATGAGGTTTCTTATCATCTCCTCCGTGACCCCTCCTTCGTGGTTGGGGTCCTGAGAGGAGCTGGTCTGGGCCCCTCGCAGAGCTGCCTGTCTCTCCAACAGCCGGCTGCTCTCCCTCTCCAGGATGAGTTTGGTTTTCTGGATGGAGGCGCTGTGTGAGGAGATGTAGCGTCGGAACCTGGACACATGGAGATACAGTATACACTGTGCCCTGCTCTCATAGATTCCCACTTAAAACACTACCCTACCCAACCCTACTATCAATGATTTCTTATTAATTTTCAAGAAACCATTAGTCAAACATCAATAAGAACTGACTGATTGATTCAGAGGCCTAAAACAGTCTCTCCTTACTCGTCCACGCTGCTCTGGCTGTCAGGTATAGGGGAGAGTGGTGAGTCCAGGTCTTCTACATGTAGTGATGAGTCTCTCCTGTCACTGGAGGGCGCCGTCACCTCCATCTTCTCCTTCTTTTTGTCCTGTTTAGGTTCCTGTCTTGTTGTCGCACTTGCTCCTTCACCTTGTTCCAACTCACTAAACAAACAAAATGGACACAAGCCTGTATTTTTCTCAGTTACATAAGTCTGCTGTACACAAACTCTAAAGTATGATGACTTTCATCTCAATACGCTGTCACATACTAATAATTATTTCCAGTTAACCTACAAAAGATGCAATTTTATCATGTCCTCAAGTTTGTTTTTTTTTTACTTCTACTATAATTTAACCACTGACTGAAAAGCAGAAGTATAAATCAAGATGGTCAACAGCTTTTTTTTTTATTTTGTTGCTACTGTTGTGTCTGTGAACTTTTATTTTGGAGATAACTGTTCCTTTTAGGATGTGTCAATAGTAAACTGTACCTGACTCTGCGGCTGAGACGGTCGCATCTCTCCTGCAGCAGCGTCACCTTGCTCTCCAGTCTCTCCTTGTCCTCCTTCGTTCTCCTGCTCTCCTCTTTGGCTTTGTCTCTCTCCTCTCTCAGCCTTTCCTCTTCCTCCCTGGCTCTCTGGATGAGTTCTCGGGCTTGATGTTTCTCCTCTCTCATCCTGTCCAGCTCCTCCTTCAGTTGGTCTCTCTCCTGGATCAGCTGGGGTAAGGTCTAAACACACACACACACACACACACACACACACACACACACACACACACACACACACACACACACACACACACACACACACACACACACACACACAGGAGGGGAAAATAGTGGGTTGATACAGTAGTTGGAGGAGTGGGTGAATAAAATCTTTTCAGAGAGAAAAAGCGGGACTTCACACCTCCATCTGTCTGTCCACCTCCTCCTCTTCTTCCCCAAGCTTCCTCCTCCTTCTCTTAAGATCTGCTACCTGATAAGACACCGAAATCATTAGTCCATGTGGTTCAGGTCAGAATACTGGTGATCAATAGTACATATGGTTTGGGTTACAAGACCTTGGTCTGCAGCATGGCCTCCTGGCTCTTCAGCTCTTTGGCTCTCAGCTCCAACTGATCTGCCAGATCCTGCAGTCCTGACTCCTATAGAAAGAAACAAGACAGCTTTTGTCTTGTGTTTTTGCGTGTCTTGACTGAAAATTGTGAAAATTGTTTCATACACCATCCACTTAAATAAATCTAGAAACCCTACTATACAAGCTGTAATTCCAGGTGGAAAGGAGTCCTCATGAGGCATTGTTTTTCATCTTGACACTTTGAAAGATAGTACAACGTTCCCAAAGGCACAGCACTGCATCGTTAGTAAATCGGTGTGTGTTCCCCTTCTCACCTTGCGCGAGTGTGTAAGCTGTGTCTTCTGTATCTGCATGTCGAGCTGCAGCCGGAGTTTCTCCAGTTGGACAGCATGGGAGGCCTGGAGACGCTGTCTGTCGTCCTGCAGAGTTGACAGCAGGCGCTCCCTCTGAGTGGTCTCCTGCAACATGCACACACAGGCATTTCAAAAACTGAACACATTAGTTTTTACTAATTTCAAAGATAAATTCCTGAGAATAAGGATTCTTTATTAATTTCCATTCTCCCCCAACAACACTTCAGGCTTCCTTTAAACTGCAGTTCCTTTGTTTGCACTCCTATGATCAGAGAGCTAAGATGTGTGCACAATGTTCTTGTCTTCTTTTGGTTTAACTGAATCAAAGTTAAACCAAACAGTCATTGGGCTTCAATATCCGCTTGGTAACTATGAAGCTACAGTCAGCAGCTTGTTAGCTTAACCTGGCACAAAGACTGGAAACTGGGAGACAGCTAGCCTGGTATGCCTTAAAGTAAAGAAAATCCCCCTGTAAGCACCTCTAAAGCTCACTAATTATCACTTTACATTTCATTTGTTTAGCCTGTCATTTTTGCAGGTTGTGCAAGATAAGGGAAGCTTCACCTAAGTGTATAATCTAAGAACACCTTCTGACCTCATCCAGGTATTTCTCTCTGATGTTGTTCATCTCTCTCCTGTGGTCCTCCTTCAGTTGCTCCAGCTTCCTCTCGTGATCGCGCTGCACTTCCTCCCGCACTTCCTGGAGCACATCAGCCAGCTACACAGTGGAAGTCAGGGTCAGCTTACAGCCCAAAAACTTATATTCTGCTGAAACTTTGCTTTAACCCCAAGCTTTAGAACATGTTCGGAAAGAAATGCACATGATGATGATGTAATTGTGTCTCTCCAGAATGTGAGTGTGTGTATGTGTGTGTGTGTGTCCTCTAACCTCTCGGTGGTACTCTGCCAGGTGATGTTCAGGTCGTGGACTCACCATCAGCTCCCTCCTCCTCTCGATGCTTTTAACCTTTATACAGACAAAACAGTGCAAACACAGAGACAAACACACATTTACACAGATCATTAAACTGTGTGCCTCAAGTCCAGTACCACAATGTACCATCAAAACAGAACAAACAAAAACTTTGGGTTCAGGTGTTTTTTCCAGTTATGTCTGGTGTTTACATAAATATTACACCTTCACACAATCTAAATGGGTCAAAGTTTATATTCAGGTTCTTTAATCATTGGAACAATGGCGCTGCCCAATTACATGTAATGACAGACGTGGCTAAAAGTCTAAGTACTCTTCCACTTAGAGAAGAAAAAACATAGTTTTCTCTAAAATAAAATGAATCACTATGCTTTTGGCTTTCGATGTAACATATTTGAAACATGACAACAAAATACGATGGCATCAACAGACTCTTGACCTAACATTTTGTAACACAAACTTTTGAGGCACTTTTTGTGAGCCTTTAATTTCAACACCTTTCAGGAAGAACTTCCACATTTGACATGTAGCCACTCACAAGAGTGGTTTGTGGCTACCTTTCACCCAAAACAGAGATCCAGGTTAATATGCCAACCTGCTAACATCTAGCCTACGTCAGGAGGCTTTATGAATCATCAATCAGCTTTTCACTCAGTGACAATATTTGAATGTTGCAATTTATTGAACTTCAGTTGTATTGATTTCTTCTAAAGAGGCAACTACACTAACAGGTGTTTTTTTCAAGCCATTTGCTGCTCCTCATATTTGTGTTTAGCTTTATCTTCAGTTTGATTGAAATTAAAAAGCCTTCATTAGTCATGCAGAAAAGCATCACATCAGATGCAAAAACATCATTCTCTGAAATTTTAAAGACAAAAAGAGAATAAAGTAAAAAAAAATGAGATGTATCCAGACAGGCCAGCATCATTCTCAGTCACCTCCTGCTTCATAGAGTTCAGTTTCTCTTCCCTCTCTTCCTGGAGTCTCCTCCTCTCTGCTTGCAGTTCCTCTTCCAGCTCTGCCTGCAGACGTTTAATCTCCTGCCTCTTCTGGGATTCGAGCCTGTCGTGCTCCGCTGCTCGTTCTTCCTCTAGAGTGATATGTAACTCTTTGAGCATGGCTTCACTCTCCTCCCTGAGCACAGGACACACACACGTACCATGTTCATTTGGGGATTATACTGTAGATAATTAGATGAAAACTCATTTAAGTTGAGCTGATTTGCAGGGGCCATATTCTAAGTTCTCAAGTGTCTAATTAGTAGGTAATATGTATTAATATGACAATCATTCAGTCAGCAACCACCCATGTGATCAGAGTTTGTGAAGACAACATCCATGTGAAAAGTGTGCAGTGCAGACTTAGCCCCACTTTGACAACCACTGCTCTAGTGCACCTTTGTTTTATGTGTTAATGTGCATGTCTGACCTGAGCTTGTGCTGCTGCTTCTCTCTCTCCCTCTGGACAGACTCTCTGAGCTCCTCCAGCGTCCTATCAGACTCCTCAGTGAGTCTGGCCTCCTCATCTCTCCTCTTAGACAGGAGACGCTGCTGCAGAGTCCTGTTAGATACACACATTTAGTAAAATGCAGGCGTTAAGGTGAAACCTAATTGAAGGACCTTCTAAACACTTTAATGCATATCTGCCTCATAACACATATGATAATAAATACTAAGAGCAGGAAGTACAGTACACAGAGTACAAAAACACACTCTCTGAGCTCTATGGGTAAACACTGATACATGTTGAATAAGTAGTAGTATTTAAGTTTAAGGGACTGTGACTTGATAGGGTGGTGTGATGTCATAAACCAGCAAAGGTTTGTTGAGGACTACAGTGTTATTCTGTCAATGCCTACCTCAGTCTTTCCTCGCTCTCCTCCTTCAGTTTTCTCTCCTCCTCCTCCTCTTCCCGCCTCAGTTCCTCCTGGAGAAGATGCATTCTCTTTTCTTTCTCCCTCATCAATCGCTTCCTCTCCTCCTCCACCTCCTGATCAGCCTTCCTCCTCTCCCTCTCCTTCTCCTCCTCCCTTTCTCTCAGACTCCTCTCCTCTCTCTCTGCCCTCATCCTCTCATCCTCCACCTCCTGATCAGCCTTCCTCCTCTCCTTCTCCTTTTCCTCCTTCCTTTCTCTCAGACTCCTCTCCTCTCTCTCTAGCTGCCTCCTCCTCTCCTCCTCTTCCCCCCTTTCTTTCTTCTCTCTGTCTTTCCGGATTCTCCAGCTTGGCTCTTCATCCAGTGAGCTGTCTTGGTTTTGTGAGGGGGGTTCACCATCTTCGAGTTGGGCGTTGGAAGTGCGGACCAGCCGACCTCTGGCAGTTTCAGGCCTCTGGAACCCCAAAGAAATACCAAAACCTTTGACTTTTGGTTGGAGCTCGACACTTCGCCCTGGGGAGGGGCTGGAGAGGGTGGGTGAAGGGCTGGACTGGTGGAGCACAAGTCGGTCAACTTTATGGGCTGGAGGGTTGACTTTGTCTTCAGCCAGCATATGCCTTAAGAGAGAAAGGGAGAGAGGTGTCCCAATGTAATGAAAATGTTCAACATATCCTAATACTTGATACAACTGAAAATTGAATCAATGTAAATAAAAACTGCTGAAAAAAATTACATTTTAGGGGCACAGGGGCACACTTCTTCACGAGACACTTCTGGTAAGAATAATACAGGCTAATCTGAGCACAGCTGCTGATTTCCAGGAATAATATTAAAACAAGAAGATACCTCTTTGCAGCCTCTGCAGCCTTTGTCTCTGCCCCCTCTTCATTCTCTTCTTCTTTTGTTTCCTGTCTGTCACCTTTCTTCAGTGGACTGACAGTGCCAGACAGGTCGTTGATGTCCAGAACTTTCTCCGACAGCTTTAGGAGACAAAACCAGAACCATTACATGACAGGTCAACAATAACAGCTGAATTAATGAATGAAAGAATGTGTGTCACACTCCAAGATATGACTACCTTGACATCTATGGAGGATGAAGCCTCAATGTTTTTACTGGTCTCAGACTCCTGTAGTAACACACACACAGACTCACTCAACGACAAGGTAATAGATCTGAATGGACATACGTAAAGCAAAAAATTACACTAGAAACACGGAACGTCAAAGCATGCCCTCTTTTTCAAAGAGACACAGAAACACACGCAGCATGAGGCGAAAGCAGACTGTGCGTGCAACCACAACCATGGCTGGTGTGCTTGGCAGGTAGACTGTACAATCAGACAGTCAAGCAAGCAGACTCTAAAAATGGGGGAGGTGATACCAGGAGAGGAGAGTCCTGTATCCGGTCAAATTGCTCCAAATCAACCTCCAGTGTAAAAGCAGTGAGACTACCAACAGACAGCACTGACAATGGGAAGAGGGATCAGAGTCAGAACTGTCCAATCCAGTCCTCAGGGGCTCTAATAGATTGCCCTTTTTCCAATTTATATTCCAGTGTGCGGGCGATGACATCCAGGCAGGGAATCACATAGGATGGGACAGCCCCTAAGGCAGTGGAGTTGGATTTTGGTATCTGCATGTATCTGCGCATGCTTGAAGAGGGTCAAGCAGGAGCAGGCTGGGGTTGGGTAGGGATGGGAGGGGATGAGCACGCACAGAGCCAACACCAAACCCTACCTCTGCAGGAAGGAGGCATTTTTTTGTCATCTCGTCAGCAAGAGTTTTTCTCTTTTGGGCAAGCGTTTTAATCTCCTGGCCTAGCTTGGCCGGTTGGGCTTGAGCTGTTTCCATCTTAAAAACCTCGATGATTTCCCCCTCACTCTCCGATGCTGTTGGGGGCTTTTGGGCATCTGATTCATCCTCCACGTCCATCCCTTCACTCTCGGTTTCTCCTCCTTCGCTCAGCACACATCTCTCTAATATCTCTTCGTCACTCTCCGTCACATTCCTCTGGCTCAGGGAGCATCTCTCCAAAGCTTCCTCGCTCTCACCATCCTCCTGCTCCTTTTCCGTCATCTCTCCTTTGCTATTCACGTCTGCCTCTTCTTCCTTACTTTCATTTTGCCCTTCTTCATCATCACCATCTCTGTCATTTCTGTCCTCCATCGCACTCCCTTCATCCTTATGACTTTTAAAGCAATTCTCCACAACTTCATCACTATCTTCCTCAAGCTCCTGTTCTTCTCCTACATTTTGCACCTCTCCCTGCATCTTATCTTTCTCCTCATTTAAACTCTCCACATCCTCCTCTCTGTCTTTGGTCTCATTATCCTGGTTTTTAACAAACATTTCTACCTTCTCATCGCTGTCCTCTCCTTCATTGCTCTCCTGCTTCTCAATGTATTTCATATTTTCTGTCTCTCCACCATCCCCTTCATCTTTCTCTTCATCCTCACCTTCACAGCATTCCTCCTCTATCTCATCGCTCCCTATCTCCTCTTTCTTGCTTTCTACAGCCCTTAAACTCTCCACAGCATCATCGCTCCTCACATCCTCCTCTCTGTCTTTGGTCTCATCATCCTGCTTTTCAACAAACCTTTCTACCCTCTCATCACTGTCATCCTCCTCTCCTTCATTGCTCTCTTGCTTCTTGATGTTTTTCATGCTTTCTGTCACTCCACCATCCCCTTCATCTTTCTCTTCATCCTCACCTTCATAGCATTCCTCCTCTAGCTCGTCACTCACTGCCTCATCTTCCGCTTTCTTGCTTTCTACAGCCTTTAAACTCTCCACATCATCCTCTTTGTCTTTGGTCTCATCATCCTGGTTTTCAACAAACCTTTCTACCTTCTCATCGCTGTCATCCTCCTCACCTTTGTTGCTCTCTTGCTTCTCGGTGTGTTTCATGTTTTCTATCTCTTCACCATCGCCATCATTTTTCTCCTCATCCTCACCTTCACAGCATTCCTCCTCTAGCTCATCATTCCCTACCTCCTCCTCCTTTTTCTTGCCTTCTACAGCTGTTTTACTTTCTCCTTTCTCTTCCTCCATCTCATCCCCCTCCTGTTTGCTTTTTCTATCTGCTTCTTCTCCATCTTCATGATCATTTCCTTCCTCTTCTTTCTCCTCCTTGCCTCCCTCCTCCGCTTCCCCTCCTCCTTTATCCTCTCCCTTCTCTCCATGATCATCCTCATCTCCTAACTCTCCTCCTTCCTCCTCCTCCCCCTCCTCCACTTCATTCAAGTCCTCTGCTACCTCCTGTGCTGAGTGTTCTGGATCAGGGCTGATAGGACCAGCCTCCTCCTCACTGACATGGTTTCTGCTGCCCATAAGTGGGGACATGTGGAAGTGGCGGCCCCTCAAAGAGTCCTTCGTGGAAGGGAATAGGCAGACCAATGGAAGGCGTGCAGAGACACAAGGGAGAGAAAGGATGAAGGAGGGAAGGTGAGGAAAGGAGGCAGACAAAAAGATTGTGAACCCCCTCCAACCCCTCCCTGAAAGAAGGTGTGTGGGGGTTGTGACCTTGACACAAATGCATGCAAACCCAACAGCACATGCATTTTGCAGGGACAAAATTAGACACGTTAGACAACCAGCAATAAATTAGGAGGACAAACATGCATGTATGTTAAGAAAAATATACAAATTTTCTTGTTCTGGGAATCTGTCACACACAAACACAGGTACACACACACAGGGGTAGGTTTGTTTGATAAATGTGATTTCCTTGTTTCAGCATTTCCCCTCTAAAAAAAACATAATGTATAGAAGAAAACAGTGAATCTACACGCATTAGTTCTGCTAAATCACTGGGAAAGCGTATAATTTTAGAGCAATGAATAAATGTCTAACTGACTTTGGTTAGAGCTAAACAACTAACAGATTAAGACTGACTACTTCAGAGTGTGATGGCCATAATGGGGAGTTGTGCTAGTCCACTCTAATGGTGATAAACACGTAAAGCATGATAAAGCATTTGATGGTGATGACAACATGCTCCTGGTCTTCAGTTTCAGACAGCAAAGCAGTAACAGTGACAGTAGGAAGACAGCAGGACAAAGAGGAAGACACAGTAACAGCCGTGCCCATAGGACAGGTCCCAGCAGCACAGCAGCTACATGAACACATCCCAGGGTCATGGTGCAAAGGTGAAAGGTGAGAAGGTCAAAGAGGTCACACAAGAGAAAGAGAAGGAATAACAGATGGTTTAGAAATCACAGTTACATGAGACAACAAGAAAAGCCCACTATGACAAAAACAACCAGGACTCCCCAAAACAAAAAAAAATGTAAACCTGTTAGCATCTACAGTATATGCAAAAATACCATTATTATCTTATCATTAACTAAAGTAGAAGAAATCACAACATATTCTGGTCTTCTACAAAATTTCTTGTTTAAAGATAAAAACAGAATCTTAATGTCCATAATTATGAGTATACCTGGGATGCCCGTATTGTTCTTCTAAAATTCCTGTCAAATCATGTGATATTCAACAAGAAATTGTTAACTCTAATATAAAGCTTTTAAGTCAAGTAATTAAATAGTAACTTAAACAAAGCAGCCATTCACAGGATGACAAACAAGTGTTACATACAAACCACAGAAATGGCAGAGAGATTATATGTTGAATATTCAAATAGAAACCAGTAGGTGTGTGTTTTCACCTGTTGGGATGGTGGTTCAGGGCTGTGGTCTCCAGACAGGGCTAAGTCCTGCAGCTCCGGCTCCGTCCTCTCCTCTGGGGGAGCTCTACCACTGTCTTCACTGTCCTAGAGCACACACACACTGGAGCTGATAAACCATTAAATAGGAAACATACCTGAGAGCATGATACACTTCTGGAAAAGATATGTGAACAAAATGAATCAATATCAGTCTTATCAAAAACAGCAGGCATTGAATGGCCAAGGGTTTACTAGCCTGAAATATTTCAGTACAAGCTTTGCCGCAAATATCATTTTTTAGCAGCTCTTTCTCTTTGTATAAGACTCCTTTTTACAATAATGCGACAATGGATCAGAGCCAGTTGCTTTCTACCTCATATTGTAGGCCTCCTCCAAGGGCATCCAGGTCCAGGTGGAGGTTCTTCAATAGCCTGTCTGAACCACGAGGACTCGGCTGAAAAAGGGACATGGTCTGGTTTGATAAAGGTTTAGAATCTGTAAGCAGCTAAACCACTTATCTTGCATTTGTCTTTAGGTTGCACTGTACCTCATTTTCTGAGATTTTATCTTCATCGTCATTATCATCATCAAAACCAGGCAAAGTAAGGGACACTCTCTCCTCCTGCCTGTTGCCTAAAACACTAGATGCCCCACTGCTTCTAAGACCCTGACAGAAGAAAAAAAATGCAAGCATGGTATTTACTGTAAGGGTTAGGAAGGGTATAAACACAAAAGCACATCAAACTTCATTCAGCACTAGGATCTTACCCCTAATGAAGTCTTGAGGGGTTCCAGCCCCCCAGAGCTGCTGAGGGACCCTCGGAGAGCAGGGGCAGACCCGGAGAGTGGACCTGGGCCAGGGGCATCCAGACCTCTCAGAGGAGCCAGGCTGCCCAGTGGGGATGGTAAGGGTCCCAAGGCTGAAGTCAGTGTCTAAAAGGAAGGAGAAACGGTCAAGGAAATAAGTATCAAGACCAATAGCTTTCAAACATCAGAAGTGATTAAATTATTAACTGAATTTAGAATTCCCACTGTAGTTGATCAGGAATCAACTCGTTTGCTTGTGTATTAGTTTACAGCTGCACAGTGTACAATTTAGCATTCCCAAAGAAAATTTTACAAAACCAACCAAGTCAAAAAGAGAATATCAGTTGTCATTATTGCTGTGCTTGTCACCATTTTGCTTTGAGCCCTCCAATGCATATAAATTGCCAATCCAGATGTGTCACAGGATTTTGACGTATCTAACAACAAATTGCTCCTATACAACTAACAAAGAGAGTTGAAACTAACAATAGTTTTAACTGTCGTCGTACTCGGCATTGACAAAACGCAAACATCTGATTACAATTTTAAGCTGCAGTTTTGACAGGCTTTTTTGTTTTTTTCTCTTCTTGTGTCTTTCTTTTCTTTTAACATGTTTCCCACAACAGCTTTCCAATAGGTAAACAATGAATGAGGAAAATAATGGGTACTCAACATTGTTAATCTTATTTCATTCGTTTATGTGTACCCATTCGTCACCTTTCTGTTATTAAAAGAATTTCACTTTTATGCTTTGTCTTCTATATTCTGATACTGCAATAGTCTATAAGCTTCCTCTGCTCTTTCATGTGGGAACAACATAAAAAAAAGAAAATACAATATTAAAACTGTGGAAAAATATAACAACCACTCACTCCAGGAGTCTTGAGTGGCTCCTTCTTCTTTTTGTCTTTCTTCTCCTTCTTTTCTTTCTTCTTCTTCTTGTCCTTGTCCTTCTTCGCCCCTGCGCCTCCTGCAGCAGCCGTGAGCTGGGTGCGCTCACGCTCCTGGGCCACCAGGCGGCGATAGTGGTCGTCGCAGGGGTGATCCCAAGTGGACTGGCCAGTGGAGAAGTTGAAATAGTAGATGTCCCCCGTTACGTCCTGGCTGTGGGGGAGGAGGGGGAAGAGGAGGGGGGTCACTTCAGCACCTCCAAAAAGGCCCAGGAAGGCAAAAGAAAGGTGACGGGAGGATGGGCAGGTGAATGGAGAGATGTCAGAGTTTGTGTTGTCACCTGAAACTGAACCCTGAACCAACTGAATTATTTTATTCTATTTTATCTAAGATTTACTGGGTAATAACACATTAAAGGTGCTTAACTTAACTGCTAGTTTTCATAGTTATAATTATTTTGGTTTAATTAGTTCATTATTATTTTCCAACAATAAAATTTGTTGTATTCTTACTGCAAACTCTGAAGTGGAGTGAAGTTGAAATACACAAAACCTATATTGTGATGTAAGACACATTATTTAGACAGTTTCAGTACAGCTGACATCTCCCTGGAGATTTTGTTGAGGGAAGGTTGCTATGCTAACTTCAGGTGTCAAGAACAGACCTTCACCCTTGATTAGCTGCAAGAACACAAACAGTCCTACACTACATTTCAGTCAAATACACTCAAATAAATCCAATTTGCTGGAGCAACATAGATTAAATTCTGACATCGTTTGTCTTTGGGGCTTCATTCAGCATTACCATGACTGTTTACAACAACACCAAACCCTCTACATCCATGCATACTACATAAGATGTGGTTGTATACAATGTCCACTACACAATTCGACTCCAGATTATAGTGAATCTCTGTTCAAGTTTGTTGTCCATTGGTGGGCATGCTGGTAGGAGGTCATTACCCAGCCTCACCACCCTTACTTACCAAGGCTTCCATTCAGCAGGCAAAGGGGCAACAATGCCCTCCCTGGCCAGCCACAGGAGCTCCGCCTCGCTGTCAGGATCAATACCAATCTCTCTTGCGTACTCTTTGATCTCTGACAATAATAAGAAAAAGAGAGAAATATAACAATATGCGAGGAACGTCATTTTTGTATATTACAGAATTCAGTAGCATACAGTGCTGTAGAATTGTGAACTGAACAGCTCACTTAGGCAGAGTGAGGTGCCCAAAATGAACCCAAGACTGTCTGACATATGAATACTAAGGCAGTGTAATTTAAGTAACACTGCAGGCTTCTCATACTGCTACAATCACTGCTTCATTATTTCCCAGTATTATCCAATACATCAAGGGATTACACAATAATCATCAACAATCAACATATCAGTGTAAACCACCAAACTGAGGGTTTCACACCTACCTAAATGCTGGTAAATTTTAGCTGTGGCTGGAGAGTTTATACATATGTTTTGGGATCATCTTTACAACGTGAACCAATCATGCCCCCCCCCCTGCTACCATACCATCCCGGGTACCATACCCAGGTTTATTACCCTGACTCCTGCGTACCTTGTTCAGAGGGTATATAGTTCTCATCGTAATCCTCCTCAAGGATCAACTGGTCTCCAATGAGAGCAGCTGCAGTCATGGTTACTGCAGAGAAACGGGGAAATGCAAAATAGGATGACTCGCAAAAGAAAGGGTAAAAGGCTGTAAATATTATAACAAGGTGGCAAACAAATACACAAAGTCACCCCAGCTCTTCACTGTGCTATGCATACTACGCCATCCCTTTGAGAGAAAACTGAAGATTTCTATTAACCATTATGCTCAGCTAATAAGATTAACAAATGAACTTCTCGCGTCTGGCTAGGCAAAAAAGCGAGGGCTTATTATTGAGCACATTATTAAACGTGTGAGAAACCGTGCAACAGAAACACCATATTAACATCTCGATATACGAGAAATATCAACATGGGATCATTTTATGGACAGTAACATGTAGGCAGCGAGGAAAGGGATGAGCAAATTAAGCTAGCATCTCAGCTAACTTCAACATTAGCTGGGCGCCATCTAGCTACTTCACGTTAGCTCAACCAGCTAAAGTAGTTGGAGAATAGTTTTATTCGTGATAAATGTTACCTTGCAAACTTTCAATCGTTTTCTCATTAGCCCCTGTGGTATTATCTTTCAGTTGTCAGTTGTTTGACACAGACAAGGCCTACGCAAAGGCAAGAAAGAAGCGAAAGTTACACCACTAACAACATCACCAAGGACGCTTCCCCCGTTTCCTGTTGACGATGGAATCGCGGCTCTGACTGGCTGAGACTCATGAGGCGTTCACGTATCCTCGTAATCTCCTCACTCGTCAACGGTTCATTTGTTACCATTGGCCTCTGCTCGATTTAGAAATCTGGCAGAATCACATTTGATTAAGTAGTTCGAGAGAGAAGAGAAAATATTACGGACGTATTTAATAGAATATTTTTTTAAATTAGAGATATATTTGTCTTCCACTTGATTGAGGATTTTTGTGAGTGAAGCTGCTTAATATTTTGTACTGCACTTGAAAGCACCGCACAGTGTCACAGTTATTTCTGTAATCTCAGTATAAAAGGAGCATCAGGAAGATCTTTGTGTGGACTCCCCTGTGAATGACTTAAAAAGTCCTCATATTGTCTTTTCCGGCACGTCTTTCCTCAGGTCAGAGTTCTGCGGGAAGCAGAAGCTCGTCTCCTTGTAAGGTCTTCCTCAGTGGGCACATTACATTGAAGAGGAAGCATTTAATCTGATGTGTAAAAACCACAGCCATTTTCTCATAACCATCACATTTCAGTCACTAGATCAGCTTTGGAAAGGAGAAGATTTGGAGAGGAGAAAGTTTTCCTCATTCAAACTGAACATTTTATGTCTCTCTAAAATCCAGCAAGCATCAAAAGTAAGTTTACATATAAAACCACATTTTGACACGATCATTTCTGTATGGTGACTTCAATCCAGAGAACTGCTCTGTTTAAATTGTGTGTTAACAGTTTAGGAGTCCGTTTATTTTCACAAAGGAAGAAGGTGAGGTATTTTGCATGTGTTATTGTGAGGGAAGTTGAATGTAAGGATCCCTGTGGTGTATCCAACAGCACCTTCTGTCCCCTCGCCTCTTACTCACAGCTCACAGCGAGGGGCTGCATTAACACTGTGTTGCTAAATGATGCCTTTGTTCTGTCCCAGAACCAGAGTGTGATATCAGATCTGTTAATGCCTTTCTCCCGCAAACCCGTTGTTGACTGTTGTCTACGACAAAGTAAATTAGAGCAAGTTTTCTGTCCACAAGCTTGACCAATATTTTTTAATTTTTTAATCCTTTTTAGTATGCACACAGAGTAGGATTATAACTTCATACTAATCACACTAAACTAGTTTGGCTTCTCAACCACAAGAGGGTAGATGAGAGGAGGATAGATGCAACATGACCAGTTCACTTCACAGGTAGTCTCTACTCCACTACAGCAGCTGAACTGAGGAAATAATTACTCTTGCTTAATTTAGTGAAAATAATGAACCAAGTTTCCAGTACATCAACCACAATTATAGTGATGAAGTGCTCCACACGGACATAAACATAAAAACATGTTAAAACATGAATGAATAATGAGATGGAATAATAATAAAATAATAATATAGAGAATAAAAAAGCTAAATTTATTACCTAAATTAAATCAGATAAAATGTATTATCTAATATTTATGTTACACTGAATAATAGGTACTAAAAAATGACTAGAATCCCATCCCTGTGTAACTTTTTGGACACATGTGCTCAGGTAAGAATTACACTTCTTCACATTCTGTTTGTTTTATGGTGTGGGTGGTTTGGTTCTAGTATCAGGGTGAATGGCCTCTACATCTTGAGCAATGGTAGCTTTAGAATTACAAACAAGCCTTGAAACTCATGATGATCAACTCAACACCTACGCATCAAACTAAATAACAGACAGGCCCAATGTTAGATCTTCAACTCAACACTGTATCATGACCCATTCATTTTAATTTTACATTGAGAAAATAGACGCAACCAAGCAAATGTGTGCAGATTATTTCACCATAGAGTAATGGGTTCAATGCTGTGTTTAACCATTATTTAAAACCAGTGATGAAAAAAGCATTAGAATATTTAATATAAAAGTCAGAATAATGTAAAAGTAAAACTAATGCAATCAGATTTCTTTTAATATCAAAGTGCACTTGAGCATCAAAAATACTACAAAAATGACTAATTTCCCTTCGGGGATGAATAAAGTCATCTATCTATCTATCTACTTCAAAAGAAAGAAGATGGCACAGTTTTAAAATACTGTAGTTTGTAGCCCTTAGTCTATACAGCAATCAGATACATGTAGAGAAGTGAAATGCACCTTTCACCCTGAAAAATAGAGGACAAACAGTATGTAATCTATGAAAACTGAGATAAGTTTCAGGACCATAAAATGCTCTTTAAATTATAGTACATATTATACTATAATTTATAAAATTGCCTTTTCTGCCAGTGCCCTTCTTGAATGGACATTTGCAACATGTACTGTCAACCGTACTAAAGTATCCCAGTGTACTGTGTGTTCATGATTGCAATAAAGTCCTTATTGACCGTTAAAACAATTGATTTTGTAGCATTTAGTGTTGCAACAGCTATCAGATGTTAAGCACTTTAACAAGTTCTTCTTATGTTGGCAGGTCCTAACATTTAACTGTGCACTTTAAAAACTGCATTATCTTTGGAACAGTCTTAAGAGCTGCAAACGGCTACAAAGCCTCATAAACTGTGGAGATAATCTTCCCTATCACTGGTCAGAATAACAACTCAGTGCTTGTTGGCATGGAAGTTGCCCTGTTGTGTCCTCATTATTCACTGATTACGTGAGTGTTTGTCAGAATATGTAAGAGTTTGTGGATTATTTTATGATTAAACAATAATTCTTGGTGACTGTATGTCAACCTCGTTTTGCTGCTCGAATGATTTAGGTTATCTGAGTTCAGGGTGGATTTTCTTGCTTTGCTGTCAAGCTGTACAACCCGCAGGGTGATGCAACCTACAGCGACACTCTACGACCAGGGCTTTGGTCCAAATATCTGTATTAAAGCAGAAGCGACCTCAACAGATGTCGCATTGCAAAACCACATCACTGCAGTTAAGTAGACGTGGGTATAGCAATCTGAAGTGGTGTGTGTGTTGGAGAAAATGAGACAGAGCTCCGCACTGTTGCTTACAGCTGAGATAACCTCCCCTGCTGATTTGAGAACAGTGCTCCATCATGCAGCCAGCTGGAACAATGTCGTGACCTTTGAACCTCAGTCAGGGCCTGATCAAATGGTGGATTTGCTGATTAAATATTTATCAGCTCCAGGCAATTACCCCACATCTGTCTGGCTGTTTGGCAGTCACTGTAAAACTGGTTGTTGATTGTCATCAAAGAAGTTCCTTTTCTTAGTACAGCATCAATAAATCCAATCACATGGATATCAGCTGGCTTTCTATAACTGTAGGAGAAAACAGTGAAATAGACCACATCTTCATTTAAGACATTACCTTCATTACCTTCCCTATTTAGAAATTATGTTTTCTTAAATCAAGTCCAGACAATTCTTGCGAACCCAGTGGTGGTGCTGCCAAAATGATGACATCATGATTTAGCCAAAAATAGTTATCAACCAGGAATTAGTTCCATTTTAACTGCTTGAAAATGTCACTAATTCATATATTCCCAGAGATGAACACTTTCAGTCTTTTTCTCTTCTTGCCCATCAAGAGAATGGAGCGTTCAGTTGTCTTCAAAGTATTACGAAACATGAAACTTCAGCAATTAATTGTCCAGCCAGCAGTTCTGAGGTTCTATTGATAACAATTATGACAGCAGTAATCTAGAGAGATGGCTCAGTGTGAACGCTGAATCGACGTGGTGCAATGCAAGCAGTCTCAAAGGTTGCTGTTCCAGATAAGAGCCACTCTTCTCGCTGAGCAGCTGATATGTAGAAGCCTCTTATCTCACAGGCTAGGGCAAAAGCCCTGAAGACTACTGTATGGGGACAGTACAAGTTCAGGCCATGTGCTGTGATTTGGTCTGCCTCTTACTATGCTTGGTGTGTATAGTGGAGGCCTGCCATTTTCATTGGTGATATATTTTTTTGATTTCTTGTTTAGTCTGAAAGATGTGAAAATAGAGGAAAATGTCCAAAGTAGCATTTTGAAGTTGCTTGTTTTGTCCAACCAATGGCTCAAACCCCAAAGATCAACTAATTCAGCAGTAGAATAGTGCTGTTTTAAAGTAGCACGTTCTGATGTATCCACATCTCATGTTATGGAAATCATCCTTACTTTGTAGTGCAAAATTTATTGCAGGGCCACTCTCTTTCTTTGCTTGTCTTCTCAAATGCAGACATACCCATGTCACCTTTTAGTGCTTCCACTGTTACATCTTTCGCATTGGCTGCTGTATTTCACTAATTGGTGTCAAACAAATGGGTAGAGTTAATAACAACACTGCGAACCTTGCAGGCGTTGATGAGGCTTGGATAGGTGACTGTTCTCTCACCCCTCTGTCTTCACGGAGTCATCAGGCTCAGCTTGGCTCCTGCTCATAAAAATGCAGAGTGAATTAGTTTGTAGTCAGGGCGCCCGAGAGAAGACAGACACCACAGTGTCAGATAATAAATAACAATAGCAGAGGGGACGCTGGGAAAGATCAGGCATGGTAAAATGCTATTTGGCTTTTAAATAGGCATAGATAAATTGCTGCAGACAACACTGAACTATCACAAAATAAAACTGGAATTATGTTTTGTAAAATAGAAGCAATGTAATGAAGTCTCACAGAACAGCTTTGCAAGAAGTAATATTAGGCACATACTTTGATGGACTCACAGGAGACCATATGCAATCAATTTGATCCACCATATAAGTTTAGTTTGAAGTACAAATTCAGGCTGTGTTGCAGTAGACAACTACTGTATTACTGATGACTATTTGACTATTATGTATTTATGCAGATTCTGATAGAAATGTTTGAAAAGGTTTTTCAAAAGATAAAAATATTGTAAATTGCTGATATCGAACAGCTGAAAATTGACCTTGAATCTGTATGGGTCCCATTTCCTCCAAATTAATTTCCACCTAACTCTGTAGTTAAAATTAGTAAAGGCTGCACGGTCAACTTGTCTGATCCACTGACATTGAACAGTGAAAGAAAATATTAGATACTCTTTTCAATACACTATCTACATTCTCAAAAATGACCAGTTGAGTTAACTCCTTTCGGAAAGTCTCAACATAACTGAACATTGTAACGGTAAAAAATATAATATTTATTGGAGGGCCATCGTCTTGGATTTCTAGACATATTACAGGGTTCCCTACCTTTCCAATCAGAGTGTACTGCTATTGGAGAACCTGTCAGTGTCTCCAGTTTTGGATGATATTTAACACAATTAAGTATATGATTTGAATTCTTGCTGTATTATCTTGTCACATGTTGCACAAGGCATGCACTGGACATGTTGCAATCACACAGAGCATGTACTGACAGTACAAGAATTTTAGTGTAAGGGTATTCAGAGAAAGGTGTATTGATTATATAGGCCTAGGATACAGAAGCACACACCAGTCTCTTGGTTACAGTTTAGTGCCACTGACCACTTATGACAATGATTAACCTTGCACCTAATAACCCTGCACTATTAGAGTAGCTTTCTCTCTGCAGATACGTGGTGTCTGATATATATAAGGCAATACACTTCTTCTATCATGGTTCACCTATCAGCACAGATGTTATTTCTACAGAACATTAATACACAAGGGTTAATAAATCAAGTATGACAGAAAGTATATACATTACATCACTTTGTCTGTTTCAGGTCATACTTTTAGTCACTGAACCTGAGGGTGTTTGGAATGTATATTTTATATCATCTAATCCATCATTATATCATCATGTTTACTGACTTTATCACATACTTTCACTTTGTATCAGTTTTTTTTCTAAAATCTTAGAATAATAGAATAATCATAAACTTCTATATAGGCAATAATTTCATGTGGGTAGTGCTTGTTTGACGGAGGACATTATAGTATCCATAACATGCACGTATTAGAGACAACTGCGATTCCTATCACGATTCCTATTCCTTATTCCTCAAACTACATGAAGCCATGGTGACAAAGTCCACTGGTGACAGGACAACAAACAACAGCTTGGCACACACCACACTTTGACCCATTAATCATCGCGCAAAACATCAGCCACATCTGTAAACTGAGATAAGTCTGTCTTGATACTCTGTATCTAGATTACCACATTATGTTGTGTGGTGTTTTTAGCGTGTGAACATGTGTACATATTTGTTACCCACAAATTTATTGAGTGGATATCAAATGTGATTACATTTCAGCTGATTGCGTCAAGTCACTGTTTTCTGTTTGCTCTTGTTTGTTTTTCTTGGCAGCCATTTGGGAGCACTAGGACTGTAAATAATGTGGCTTTCCTGTCCTACACACTCCTCTGCAACAAATGTTGTGCAAGACAAACCACCCCAACCTAAACTGCTGTTTGAAGTTTAAGCTGTAAAAAAATTAAAAAAAAAAAAAAATAAAATAAATAAAAGGACCCAGTACAGATCCCTGCGACATACCTGTACTTAGGCTATGCAAAAAAGTTTTGCTCAACATTTTTTTTTGCTGTAGCCTTTTCACATGTTTTCATGTCTTCCATTTCATCCCCATTGTTTCGACCATTCCCCTTCCCCCAGTCTAGCTCCCCTGTTTTTATGCTAATTGTTTAACATCACAAAACTTGCAATTTTCTTCCGTTTTCACACCGACTTGCTTCTTGCTAATGTCTTCCTTTCATGTCCTCTACACAACAGGCTTGGCTCCAGGACAAAATCGAGAGTAAAATGTCCTGTTGTCCTAAATAATGTGGTGAATTTAGAGGACTGCTTGGCTCTTCCTAGGAAATGTTTGTAAAAGTTTTCAGTTCAAGTCACTCCTTAGTGAATCTGTGACTGTGTGTGTAAGTGTGTGTGCTTAGTGATCTCCTCTCAGCAGGTGACCATTGAACTCTCAACCCAGTTCCCCTGCTGAGGGAGACGGCTGGGGGGTGAGGTCCACCTCCACGGAGACACACAGCCCTCACACCTCCACCCCCCTCCTTCCTCCCCACATGGACTCATCCCTCACCCGGGCAGTATAAAAAGTCTGCGCTTGCTGAAGTTGTTCAGTCTCATCACGAACTCCACCAGGTAAGACAAGCAACTGCTGTGGCTCTAACTGGGACTTGGGCTGTGGAATAGGTCGTCAGAAAAGAGTTACTGTTGGGGAACTTTTTCTCACTCTGATCTGCCAGAGTGAGAAAAAGTCTGCAAGCTCTGTAAGCTTTCATAATGCTGTGAACTAGCACCAAAAAAAGTTTTTCAGGAAAGAAGATAAGTTGTTATGTCCATTTTGACATTTGACAAGTTACAGTTCATTTAATTAATGAACTGTAACTTTGGGGAAATGAAGTTTACCCTCTGGTGATGTTTTGTCAGTTATCCTCATTTCAAGGAGATGTCAAAACTCTAAACTCAAGAGCTTCTGGATTCAGATTCTTTTTGAATCCAAAGAGCTGATTTGCTAATTCTATGACTGTGTGTTAGTGTAAAACCTGGATCAGGATTACATAGCAGTCCAGGGCTAATCTTCTTGAGCTGTCTGTCTAATCTACCCAGATTACAACTTCTTTTAATAGACAGCCATATGTGTGGTGTGAACTCACTTGGGCCGATTCAGGGATGAGTGTGCAGCTTTAACAGTGTTTTAAGATATTCTAACTTTTAAGTCTGCTTATCTGGCCTTCACATTGCTTCAGGTGGGGGATTTATTGGATTAAAGGTTTCCCATTTTGAATGTGGATTTTTGTTCATATCTTTGTGTATTCTAAAAAAATTTAGTGAAACTCCTTTAACTATGACATTGTTAGTGTAACATCTTCACTGAATAGTTACAAACTGTTGCCTCTTTTTCCACTCTAGACCACCATCATGAAATTTGTGGCTCTTGCTCTTGCCCTTCTGCTGGCTGTCGGTGAGTATTCAATGTGCTTTATCTCACTTAAGGGCAATACTTTTAAAACTAAAACATCTAAAACAGAGTTTATTTTAAATGATATTTGAAATACAGTGCTTTCCGACTGCTAACTGTTGCTTTTTTCTCGCTCCTTCTCTCTCTTTCTGCTCATCTGTCCTCCTCACCATTCCTTCCCTCTCCACCTCAGGCTCTCAGGCCGCTTCCCTGCAGGCTGATGCCCCTTCTCAGCTGGCACACCTCCGGGCTGCTTTGGATGTCTACCTGACTCAGGTGAAGGACAGTGCCAACAGAGCCCTGGACCAGCTCGATGACACTGAGTACAAGGAGCTCAAGTAAGGCTGTGTTACTCTCCTCAGTTGGTCCCACTTTCTATAATTGATATTTACTCAGTCACAGGTTCATTCAACTTTCTGCCTTGGTCACCTTTTACAGTTCTCTAGTCATCGTTTACTCTTTGATATTTACTTAACTTTCGCTAAAATGATTTTTCCCTCCCAGGGCCAGCCTGTCTCAGCGCCTGGAGACCATGCACACTCAGATCAAGGCTTTGCAGGGTTCAGTTTCCCCCGTCACTGACAACATTGTCGCTACCATCTCTGATGCCACCGCTGACTTCCGTACCTCTGTGATGAATGATATTGATGCCCTGAAAGCCGACCTCGAGCCCAAACGTATTGCGCTGAGGGATGTCATCAACAAACACATCGAGGAATACCGCGCCCACTTGGACCCCATCATCTCCGAGTACTATGCCAAGCACACAGCCGATATGGACGCGCTGAGAGTCAAGCTGGAGCCTGTTGTGGAGGAGCTGCGTCAAAAGGTGGCTACCAACGTGGAGGAGACCAAGACCGCCCTGATGCCCATTGTGGAGGCCGTGCGTACCAAGCTCTCTGAGCGTCTGGAGAATCTGAAGGCTATGGCCTCTCCTTACGTCGAAGAGTACAAGGACCAGCTGAGGCAGGCCTACAACCAGGCACAAAACGTCAACAGTGATGACCTCACTGCTCTGAGGGAGAAGATTACACCTTTAGCTGAGGAGGTCAAGGATAAGCTCCAAGCTATCTTTCAGGCCATCGCTGCTACCTTCAACAAGAACTAAATACTCTCTACCCTGTTCCTGTAACTAACCTCATCTACCTGTCTGTCCTAGATCCATTCCATCTTTCTCTCCATTCCTTCTTTTCTCACACGCACATACAGATCACCTCCCAACATGAAGCCAATTCCTCACTGATGCATGTCTTTGCAACAAAATGGCGGGACTCTTGCTCTCTCTTTCTCCCATGCAAACACCTTATTTCATGTGCACAAGCTCAAGCACATGCAAGCAAAGATGTACACAGACACATGCTCAGCACACACATGCTTTCACTCTTCACATGCCACAGCCAGCTGCTTACATTTTATGTAGGAATTGTATGTGAATTATCATAAGTGCCTGAACCTCTGTGTAATGAAGCTTGTTTGATGAAAACTGTGCTTTGACGAAATACAGCTCAATAAACATCTGACTGTTTATACTACTTTCCTGTCTGACTCTAATTTGAACAGTTTTTTATGCCAGATAGATATCGAAATCGTCTCCTTTTCTTCCCAAATGATCAGTCAATTGATAAAACACTGCATTTCACTAGAATAAAGTTAGTTTCGTCTAAACTTTCATAATACATCATGCAGTTTAAAAACAAAAAATACCCTTTCAGAAAAGTAACAGTACACCTTCAGCTTTGTTGGAGTGTTTTTGGCCTCAGCGACCCTCTAAGGTCATATCACACATACAGCATTTTGAGAGGTCATCATTGATCAAAGGTCAGTTCAGGCATACGATATATGAGATATTTCCGGCTGTGGTTCTGAAAACTGTGATTAATGAGTTGATCGTAGTTACAAATTGGCGTATTGACAAACTTAAGTCTTTATTAGGGAAAAGCCCTCTTTTCCGTTCAGGATCCCTCAGGCTGGAACCCTTCAACACTGCCCCATCATAGAGCCACATGAGGATGCAGACATAGACACACACACATAAACACATCACAACCACACCACCAAACACTCACGTCTGTAATCAAACAACTTTGATTTATCAAGCTCATATATCATATAATTTGTGTCTTATTTTGGAGGTTATTAATTCTTATACTATTATTATATTTGGGTCGTCATCTGACAAAAAAAACCTTGCGTGGGACGCACACACATTGTGAGACAAAGACACTTTCTTGAACCCATGAATATGAACCGCAAGCGACCACTGAAATGATTAAAGACTTTGTCATTGTATCCATGACAGTTGGAAATCTAGTATCTTACAGTGTGTATTTGCTGGAATGTCGCCATTGAATAAAACCAGAAATATCCACCGAAGTCAGTGTTAGGTAATAACGGACTCTCCAATTAGAATGGTGTTGAAACTTCAAGAAATTAGGCTATGAATAATAAAAGCGGTTTGTTGCTGTCTTCATCTGTCCACACCCTGTAACACCGGGCTGATTAGGATGTTATTAATGTGCTACTGATTGGTCAAAACAAGCTTGACATAAGGCTTTAGGCTATAGGAAACAATAGGCAGCGCAAGCAGGGGTTTGTAGATGCTCCAAAAAGGTTGTGATTAGTGCATGTCAGTGGCACAATCTGTATTAGAATGGATGAGGCCAGCATGGAGGTCCCCAGTGAGAGAATGGTGTATAAAACAAGCTTGTTCCTGGACACAAAAGCCACTCGTAAAGCATAACGCTTGGATGTACATCTATCCCGGTAGCTTGCAGTGGACTGGGAGGAAGACTGTAAAGATTTTTGCCTTCAGTCTTATGTTGCATAGAAAACTTGTGGGTTTTAATCTGCACTGGTCTTGAAGTAATGACAGGAGTTGTTATATGTGGTCAAAACGGGAAGAACAGACTGGAATTAAAAGAAATATCAACAGAAGAAACAAAACAGCAAATTATTTGATATTATTTGTCTTGCAGACCTTCGAAGTATGGATAGTAAGTGTCGTGTTCGCAACTATTTCAGGTCTATGGTGAACCTACTGTATGCTGTACATTCATGTGACGATGATTACAGGCAAAATCTGTGACCCAAATGTCAACAAAGGTTTACTACCGATCTCTCCTCTCCTCTCCTCTCCCCAGGTCTCCAGCTGTCTCAGACCTGTGGACTATCTCCACCCTGCTGTGCAGATGGGGGGTCACTGTTGAGTGCCAAGGCCCCCCAAGTCAGTGGGGTCAGGGTTCAGCTTGAAATGCATATGCTATGGCAGCAGTTTGACCAGCTGGGCACAGAAATGATTGTTACCAAAGCTGGAAGGTGACAATCACACTCATATTTATATTATTTATTAATGATCTTATTTTGCCCTGCTCTTGTTTCCCATCTTTCTCTAGTGTCCCTTACCACATTATTTTCACATGTGTTCCTTCATTGCAGAAGGATGTTTCCAACATTCCAGGTGCGAATCTCTGGGATGGATCCTGCAGCTGAATATGTCTTGCTCATGGACTTTATCCCTCTTGATGATAAAAGATACAGGTCAGACACATTCAGAGTGGGTGTGCAGTGTTTATTGTGAAATAGATTGTTAATTTCCCCAGTACGCAATACATGTTTTTAGTGTATTTGTGATCTGTTCTAGTGATCTACTATTTCAAACATTTAAATATTTGTGTGTGTGTCAGGTATGCGTTCCACAGCTCATCCTGGCTGGTGGCAGGGCGAGCGGATGTTGTGGCCCCAAGCAGGATGCATTTCCATCCAGACTCACCTGCCCGTGGAGCCCAGTGGATGAAACAGACTGTGTCCTTTGATACTCTCAAGCTCACCAACAACTTGCTGGATGACAATGGACATGTCAGTCAATGTTTTTAATACAAGTCCTGCATTTTAAGAGCAGAAAAGGGGTCATAGAACCTAAGAAATTAAGTGCATTGTTTTGACTCAGTTGTGTGTTTTCTCCTACTTCCTCCTTGACAGATGATATTAAACTCCATGCATCGCTACCAGCCGCGCTTCCATGTGGTGTATGTAGAGCCAGCGCCTAACAGCCACTTGAACGCATACAGAAACTTCTGCTCTTTCTCCTTCCCAGAGACACGCTTCATGGCTGTCACAGCCTATCAGAACCATCGGGTAGGAAACCTGGATTCAGTGGGCTTCAAACTAAATATCACCGGGGCCCATCAGACATCTGCTTTTTACCAAATTTATTTTATCCCCTTCTCTCTCTCAGATCACCCAGCTAAAAATTGCTAGCAACCCTTTTGCTAAAGGCTTCAGGACTACAGACCCCCAGGACTGGTGAGTTTGAATAAAGTTTTCCTGATCAAGAAACGCATCTTGCACTTTACAGGCCATTTGAAATCATAACTAGATCACAGAGTATCTTTATTACTGTTGTCAGCTGATAAACAGTGATAAGGCAGCAGTCTCAGTGATAGCTAATCTTTGACCTTTGTATGCTAAAAAGGTTCACACATGTCAAGCCATGTATGGAAAACTGTGAAGGATGTGATCATGGTGATTTATAGGACTTTGACTTAAGACCACAATACTTGTGGGCTCTGAAAGCTTTGTGGGGACCAAAATGAAGTTTAAATGGCTGTTTGAATGGTAAGACTTGGTTATGCATTAATTTGTGAAGGTTAAGGTGAGGGTTAGAGGCAAGGGAATGCATTATGTTAATGATGGGTCCCCAAATGTAGTTTATGTGTGTATGTGCTTAGGGTGGGTGATTCCAGGCCCCTGGCAGTGTGGTTTCCACAAGAGGGCAGAACAGAGCCCCTCACCACCAAACCAGAGGAGCGGAGAAGCTGGGACTCTAAGACATCAGCCAGTAAGTCTCTGTAGTATACCAAATGTTTTGTTTCCAGCAAGTCTGCATAATTAATCATGCTCAGCACACAAAGTCTTTAAATGTCACTTTCAATCATTTTCATTCACATCCACAATTTCTAAAAAGGGCTTGTTTAAAGTTCTTTGTAATTTTAAGTAGCTCTTGGGATATAATTCTTCTATTGATGAATCATTTTCTGCATTTTTTTGATGTATTTGTTGACCAGTTGCTTCATATACAAGAGGCAGCGTTAAAGAAAAGATTCTCAGACAGGCCCTTCATGAAGGGCAATACCATAGTGATTTATCCAGCAGTGCTTTGACCTCTAGTTTCATTAATCAGTCTTAATACTCCATTGTTTGAGACTGGGTGGATTTATATGGAGAATCTGATTATCTGATTATCTGAGTTAGTAGCAGGCTAATGGTTCAACAGAGACACGGCACATGGAATTTGAACTAAATGCTGATCAGTTATACCTATCCAACCATTTTCTTCTGCATCCTCAGGACAGGAGGACCATGCCCCATCGCGGGTGGAGCAGTGTGGTCTGTTCCAACACTATAAAGACTCTGTGGAGCTCACCATGGAGAGGAGAGATGGGGACAGTTCATTAGCAACTGCTTCCTTCTTTTCTCTCCCTTCCTACTGGGACTGTGCAGGATCATCTCGAGACAGAGACTACTTGCCACAAGGAAAGAGAATTGAAGAGACTGAGCTTTGACTTAAATTTGACCTCATTTAATATTATGCAGCTTGTGTGTTCATAACATAGTTTGTGACATCCCTCACAAAATTAATCTATAAGAATCATGTACAAGTGTTCCATCAATACCAATGTGCTAATACCAGAGCACATGTGATAAAAAAAAAACATAGCCATAGACAAGTTGCACTTTGTCCATATTACATTTATCCAAGAGCAATGCATCCATTTTGTCTGAAAGAATAAAATGACATTCTAAAATGTTGGTCTCAGATTTTTTCCTTAAATCTAGGCTAGGCTATGTCAACTGTTTAGATCATGCAAAAATTGAACTTACCTGTAGTTGTTCTGGATGAGAAAAAAAGTGAAATGGGAACAGAAACTCCATGTGATCTGCAATGCATTCATGGTAAAAACTTCATCAATAAATAGCCAAATTCTTGTAAAAAAAAAAAAGAAAAAAGAAGTGCTTCTTTTAGAAAATAATTCTTCACAATAGCATGAGACATACAGAGTAGTGCAATTTAATCACAACAACACTGCAAACTAATTATTATCATAATTATGATTATTATCATTTAAAAACTCACTGAGGAAGTAGGCCTACTGTATTGGCCTGCATTATAATGTAGGCTACAAATGGACTTGTTATTGTGCCTGTTCCCCAAAAATAATCATTGCTACCAAAAACTTTTCAAAGTTGGCATTCCAGGTCATTATAGTCATGTGAATTTTCATTACAAATTTTAATTACAAATTTTAACAACTAGTTAAAATAGTCACTAGTGGAGTCATTGCAATAGACATCAAAGTGGAATAACTAGTCTTGTATAAGACACCTTGCTAGGTATGAGTTTTATGTTGGTTTAGGATTTTTAAAAAATGAATGATTTTTCTATTGCCTAATCTAAAATACAATGTTTTATTGCACATTCTAATATGAAGGGTATGGATTTCATTAAGGAACAATAAGCCCACAAAAGCAAAAATGGATTGCTATGGTATTTTTTTTAGTGAGATACTTAATACTGTCTTATTTTGAAAACAGAGGAAGTGCTGTGGTTTTCACTTGACGGTGGTGATGCTCGCAGCTCTGAGGGATGCAGCGGGGTGGACGGAGGGGGAGGAGGAGGTGAAAAGACCGGAGGCTGAGAAGAGAATGAACGGGTCGGGAAAGGGGGGAAGGATGCGGATTATGGTAGCCCGCCGGCCAGCCTGCCTTCCGGCGATGGTTTCGTTCGTTTGACGTGAGGATATGTGGAGAAAACGACAGGGGCCTGCGGTTTGATTATACGCGGAGGGAGAGCCTGTAATTTACGTGTCTCCGCAAATTACCAGTGACACCGGAGGGTTGCCAGGCTTAGCGGCTCGGGTTGCCAGTGTATGTTATTTTGTATTTTACATGTTACTTTGTCGTATTTTCCTCTCAACAAGTTCACGTCAAGACAACCGGAGTAAGAACACCGTGACCCCCGTCCCTCTCCATATCTGCGGCTCAACTGCTAACATGTTTTTAGCCGTCGTCTTAGCATCACTGCCACCTGATCTCCTCTGCTCTGCCGCTGCGGGCTGGATGTCAAGCTGAACGGAGCGCCGTGAAAGCCGGAACCGATAACCAAATAAATACAGCTTTACCGTGTTTCAACATGGAGGCGTCGACGTTACAGCCTCGCTGGCTGACGGGTCTGTTTATATGGACGACTTTGTGTTGGCTCAGCAGCGGTCAATCCGCGCCGGACGCCTCAGGCCTGCCGGTAGCCATCCGTGTGCCACTGCGGCAGGGCGCCGAGCGGTCACCGGCGGTACCACCTGCGGCGGCCGCAGCTGCCGCCGTGCGGGGCGGCACCGGGAGGTCTCCAGCCCGCAGGCGGAGAGGAGCGGCAGCGGGCGGTATCAGCTTCGTGGACATGATTGATAACCTGCGTGGGAAGTCCGGACAGGGATACTACGTGGAGATGGCCGTGGGCTCTCCTCCGCAGAAGGTAAAGGTTTCATGTACATGGCGTGATGTGCTGTCAGAGCAGACTGTGTGCAAATGTTATGAGGGCCTGTACTACAGAGCTGACGTGACAAAATGTGCAATAAAAAATAAATAAATAAAACAATCCGTCTTTAAAGATGGTCAGTAGGTTGTTATTCCTTATTACACTGTACAGAGTCTCTCTCTCTTTTTGGAAAAGGCAATTTTCATCTTGGGTCCCTCACTCCCTGTCTCTCTCCTTTCTTCAATCCAGTGTTATTTATTGATATGAAAGCATAAATAAAACAATATTCCCAGAGCAATACTTCTAAAGACATACAGCATACATACATACCTTTATGGGACTATCACTTCCACGTTTCAGCAGTAAATCTGTGCATGTGTGTTTTTTGTTTGTCTCATGTTTCAACCAGCTACACAACAGGTTGTAACACTATGAAAACAATAACAGGTACATTTAACTCATCTTCAAGCACCACAGATACACTCTTAAGGGCCTACAGCAATGTAGGTAATTGTAGTATATAAGACACTAAATAACTCAATGGGAGGTGACATCGCTTTAAACTTAAAATACATTTTGCTAACACACTTGCAGTATGTGTCTTTTAATAATGTAATAACATCTTACTTTAACGTTTCTAATTTAAGATTTCTATAGTTAAACAGGGAATATCAAATTAAAGGTGGCGGAAAGTACTTAAAATATACTGTCGGGTTGTCTAATACCGTTGATGATCGTGCACTGACAGATGGCCTGTGTGTGTGTGTGTGTGAGAGAAAGTGAGAGAAAGGACTGAATGACACAGGCAGATAATGGAACCATTAATTCTGTGGAGTGAGGAGTGCCAGCTGGGTGCAGCTGTGGTGTACAGGCTGGCACAGAGAGGACGACGGATAGAGAGAGAGGAAGTGATGAGGTGGTAGAAGAGGAGAAGAAGGAAAGGACAAAGGTGACAGATGGACTGAAACAGAGAAATAGATGAATGGCAGGGGAGATGGAAGGGAGAGGGACCTGGAGTGGATTAAAACAAGCAAAAGGAAGTGTGAGAGAGAACAAAGTGTGGGAGACAGGGAGTTTGAGAGAGGAAGAGATTTTTTAAAGTGTTTATGACAGAGGGAGGGTGTGGAAGTGAGAGTAGGAGCTTTCAGGAAACCAAAGGAAAGACTGTAGAGAGATGATGAATGTAATGGAGGGCTCTGAGGTGCTGAGTGGAGGTGTCACTCTGCCACTGAGAGAGACACTGATGCTTCCTTTATCAAGGAGAGAGACAGAAAGAGAGAGGGAGAGATCTTCCTGGTTGGGGTGCCACAGTGACTACAAGTCAGTTGAGACCAATCAGCAAAGACAGTCAACACACTGTTTTGGTGGCTAAAGTGAGTGTCATTCACCCTCCTGGAGGCCTGCGTATCCTTTCAAATTTTACGTTTCACTTAATATGATACCAAAATGTTCATGCTGATGTTAAAGTGATGTTTTTTAGACGTTCTTTGAGAAATATAGACAGATCCCAAACAGACATATGTAAATTTTTACATCACTTTCTGTTTCCATGCTCATTATGCATGATCATAACCACGTTGACAGCTGGACCTTTGAATCTACTGTCCGTCTGCCCTAATGTTTCAATTCGGGATACTAAGAGAGTCTTGTTTAAACCTGTGTGATTCTCAGGGCTTCTTCTTTGTAATGGATGTGCATATCATAAGACAATCAAAAAGTTGATTTAATTTTAAGAATCAGGTGGCTACATCACATTATTTTATTTTACTACCTATTTGGAACTTACATCAAAGTACATCCAGGATTTTATTAATTATAGCAAAGTAGTCATAATATGAACCCAATTGACAGTGGCCTGGAAACATAAGCAAACAATTGCCCCGTAACACCAAGCACATTGATCTTCAGGGACTTCAGGGAAACGTGATTAATCTACAGAAGATCCCAGACTTGTGTATATTAACCAAGCACAAAAGTGCTGGTCAGGGGCCAGTGACAATCTCATTCCCTAAAATTGCCAGCCAGGATAACCATATCTCTAACAACAAACTAATAGGCCATTTCAAATTATCTAAATGTGTTTAAGGCTTTAAAAGCCAATACACCCCATTAGATAAAGCTTTGTATAAATAAATAAATGTATCACTCTGTTCATGAAATAGACTGAGAATGGCATTACGTCAAAGAACTGTGTGATTGGGTGTCTCAGTAAGAAGCAAATGATGGGGTTTCAAGAACTTAAATGAAGAAAATAATGATACAATGCCTTGCATTTAACCGGAGATGCTTGGTAGATGCAAAGTTGTGGAAATAGCCTCAAGTCATTTACAGTAACCTTCACTTATGTTATATTCTGGTAACCACTTGATGATGTCTAGTAGATGGTATAGGGGGAAGGGCAAATTGCAGACAGGCACTCTGCCATGGAGGACAGGAAGACAGAGAGAGAGCGGGAGAGGGGGGAAAGATGAGGTCTCAGTGTGTCAGGATGCAGCCTTATGTGTTTGTGCGTGTGGTCATGTGCAGTACTTTGTCCAGGGGCAGGTGACTCAGTGTGTGTGTGTGTGTGTGTGTGTGTGTGTGTGTGTGTGTGTGTGTGTGTGTGTGTGTCTGCCTGAAAAAAAAAGATTTATCATGTGCAGTCAGCAAAATTGAGAGGAAATCACAGCATGTGTTCAGCATTATTACTGACAGTAGTGCTGTTTGTAGGGACAGTATCTGCAGGCATGTGTGCATGGGGGGAAAGTGAGATAGACTGGAGTATGTATTTGTTATTCTGGGATTTCAGGTCCAGCCCCTGAGACAGTAGCACTTTAGTGGATATTTAAAGAGCCAATCCATTATTGAACAGCTTGCTGTGGCTCTATGGCTGCCTGTCTCTTCATCTGTTTGGGTGTTTCTGCCAGTCTGTCTTATCTGTCTGTCCTGTGTCTGTCCATTTTCTCTGCCAATGTGTTGATCTTCCGTTGAACTGTGGTCGATCTTTAAACATAATTGAAACTACAACCACAGCCTTAGTACACTGTTAACCAGAACCACATGCAGAGTTGTGCTAACATGAAAATGCACAGTGTGTATTTAAAACAAAAGTAAAACAAGAAATATTATAAATGGTACTAGTGATAAATGGCATACAGTTCTATGTGCATAAAGTGTAAGTATGTAAATTCCTGTCTTTGTTGCTGTCTGCCGCTGTGCTCCATTCACACATTCACTTACTGTTTTTGGCTGAATGTGCAAAATATGATATTCACATAGAGATGCAGACAGAAGAGGAGGAGATGGGAGACAGGGGGAGTTGAATGGGCAACCTGAGAGGAGTGGAGGGTAAGAGAGGAGACAGAGAGGGGACACTGAAGGACATTTAGAGCAACAGGAAACAGCACAGGACACGACAAGGAAAGAGAACTAGATACAGAGAATGACTTGAGAGATGGGAAAAAAAACTACTTGCTGTAATAAAAAAAAAAAAAATAGCCTGTACGTACAAAAAAGTAAAGCTATCAATATAGACATCAAACACTCCTTCACAGAAAATTGTTTTACAAATGGACATGTCTGTCTCCAAGGCAGCAGAGGTACAGATTTAACTTGCCCTTCAGAGATTGAACATAATCAATTTCACAATGTAACCTAAGCGTCAGTTTTACAAACCTATTGATTTCTGAAAGTACACAGCATTTGATAAATTGCTCTCTCTCTCTCTCTCTCTCTCTCCCTCCCTCCCTCCCTCCATTCTCTCTCTGTCTCATTAGTTGAACATCCTGGTGGATACAGGGAGCAGTAACTTCGCTGTTGGGGCAGCTGCTCATCCCTTCCTGCGCAGATACTACCACCGTTCACTGTGAGTAGAGTGGTGTGAAAATATACAGTCACGTTTGGTTATAAAAAAATAGATGAATCTATTTTTAAAAAAATTCTCTGATGTCTCACCATCCATTCACAGCTCCAGCTCATACCGTGACCTCGGTAGGAGCGTGTACGTTCCTTACACCCAGGGTCGCTGGGAAGGGGAGCTGGGCACAGACCTGGTCTCTGTCCCACATGGCCCCAACGCCACTCTGTGCGCCAACATTGCTGCAATCACCCAGTCAGATCGCTTCTTCATCAATGGATCCAACTGGGAGGGAATCCTGGGACTGGCCTACGCTGATATAGCCCGGGTGAGAGCGGCGCATTCCTTGACCCTTCAAAATCTGAAAAGATTTGCCAATAAATGATCTTAGTTTCTCGCTGCACAGGGAGGTTTACACATTATACAGTCATTAGATGTCAGTGCCCAGGGATCATGCTCTTCTCTGTTTTAATCTCATCTATAAACTGATAGAATTGCTATAGATTTCACATTACATTTCATCTTATAAAGGCCTAAAAGTAAAATTAGTCCAACACTGAACAACACTTATTTGAAGTACTTATGTTAATATGATGTGAAATATATAAAATCTGAGAATATCTAAAGAACAACGTGGGAGTGAGGGGAAACGAGACATAGAAGTAAATATCACATTTTAGACCATTGTTTAGCTTTTGTCCAAAAGGGAAAGATTGCTCCAGTAAACTGTCAGATACTTGTAGAAAATAAATATGGGAGGATTAATGTTTGTTGAAAATAATTTTCCTTATCAAGCCTCCGTAACAGTATTTTTTAAGCATACTTTCAGAGATCCTGTTAATTATGTCTCCTGTGCATGATCAAGAAAGCAAAATAGGGTAGATGTAAGCACCAAGCTGGTGAAAAGGCTACTGAGAATACTCTACTCCCAGATAAACCTTTACCCCCTTTCCTCTCTTTCTGAATTGCTAATCTGGTGTAAGAGGATGGTACTATTATGATGATGCTACTATACTATGATGACACCGTGTGACATCTGGAGGGTTTGATAAGAAAAGTAATTGGCAAATATTTCAATACGTAACTAAAATCTTTTTATTTTTGTTGAAATTGTGATAGTGATTTACTACAGTATTTGCTTCTGGGGAAAGCAGTAATGCCTTTGTAAACAGAGGGAAAGAAAGATGGGAAAAGAAAGACAGGATGAAAGCTGCTTTCACAACAGGTTTGCTTATGAAATAAAAAGATATTTTAGAGGAGGGTGAGGTTTGATTAATCTTTTAGAACTTTCAAGCTTTTTCAAGCTTCAACTTTCTTTTGGCCATTCAGAAGTAAAGAAATCCTATCTTTCCCTCTCTTTCCCTCACTCTCTCTCTCTCTCTCTCTCTATCTCTCTCTCTCCCCAGCCTGACGAGACATTGGAGCCTTTCTTCGACTCTCTGGTTCGTCAGACTCCTGTCCCCAACCTCTTCTCTCTCCAGCTGTGTGGAGCCGGCTTCACCCAAAACTACTCCCTGGGCAGTGCTACTGTCGGCGGCAGCATGGTGAGTCACACACACACACACACACACACACACACACACACGCACACACACACACAATCCAGTATCATATTTGAAGCCAGTGTTGGATTCTTTTTTCCCCCGTGCTCTTAGATCATTGGAGGAGTGGACTCATCATTGTACGTAGGAGAGCTGTGGTACACTCCCATCCGCAGGGAATGGTACTATGAGGTCATCATCGTACGCATTGAGGTCAATGGACAGGACCTCAACATGGACTGTAAAGAGGTGAGGTCTGACTGACAAGAATGATTCATGGTCATTGATACTGCAAGTTATTTAAGAGATTTGCTATGTGTGACTCTTTCTTTCACAGTACAACTATGATAAGAGTATTGTGGACAGTGGTACCACCAACCTTCGGCTGCCAAGGAAAGTCTTCCAGGCCACAGTCAAGGCTATTGAAGCAGCCTCTTCGGTCAGTTCCTGCTATACCATAAATACCTTTTTCTTTCTTTCAACAGAAAGTTAACATCAGTTTTGGAATCTGTGAATCGATTCAGAATCAAATAAGATAGAAATCATGATTTTGATTTGAGTCTATCAAAATATAATACAAAATAACAAAAGAAAGAAAACACGAAAGAAAGAAAAACACAGTACTGATGTACATCTACTGTAAACATAATATATCCTTAACCATAAAGCACAAGTGTTGTGACCGAAAAGTGTAGACTGAAGCCAAAGCTTGTAAATCCTACCCTCATCCCCAACAACTCTGCACTGTCTTAACTATACATACACACAGCTACATGTGTCCTTACATTTATAAAGTGGATATAGAGGATACAGTCAGCAGTACCTATTTGAATCAGTTGTTTTCCCACTCTTATTAAATAAGAGTCACCCCACCCCACGTAACCCCCCTGATCAAGTGAGCAAGTATGGGAAAGGAAAGAACGAATGTCCTCCTGACCCTGTTTTTCAGACTGAACAGTTTCCCTCTGGGTTCTGGCTCGGGGAGCAACTGGTATGTTGGCAGGCTGGCACTACACCCTGGCACATTTTCCCAGTCATCTCCCTCTACCTGATGAGTGAAAACCGCAACCAGTCCTTCAGAATCTCCATCCTACCGCAGGTAATAAACAGTATGTCGTGCTGGATGTAAATGTAGAGGCATAAAACAGGAGTTCACAAATGTTTTCATGCCTGTGATCGACTTTGTGATAGCCTTTGTTCCATGGGAGCATATGAAGCATAATGCCACCTTTACTTCACCTGGATTCATGAAAGATTTTATCTACTTTTTGTCCAGGGCTAAAAGAACTGTGGTGACAGTGTTAAACACTGTTTGGAGATAGATGTCTTCTTCTTGGCCTGCGAGAAGTTATGATATTTAGTGAAATGATTTTGTCATCATTGTGAGACAAAGTTAAACAAGGTATGTCAAGTATTTCATCTGGAATTCTGAAGTCGGAGATGATTTCATGAATGTCCTATAATGCAGAGTCTTCTTTTCTCTGTGCACTCCTACAGATAGTGGCCCTATCTTTCAGACACACTCTTTTATATAGTTCTCAATAATAGGTGAAAGGTTAGGTACCAGGATGAAAGAGAATTACCTTGGAGTATATTCTCTAAAGCTTTTCACAAAATTCTGAAAAGACATTGAACATTTTTTTTATTCAAAGCTACTGACATAAGCCTTAGTGGGAGGCTTGTGACCTTGATGCTGATGGCTTGAGGAAAGATTTAGTTTTTTGTGTGTTCTCTCATTTCTAGAGCAGGTACATACTGACAGTAAATCAGGACATTCACTGTGTACAGAGTCCACATACTGTAGTCACAGAAAAACCTGAAGACTGACTGACACTGGATTTATGAGGTTGAGTTGATATATTTGTCATAAATGACTAAATACATAAGGATCCCTTAAATTTGGTCAAAAAGAAAAGGCTGAGTGGGACATTTTCCAGTTGAAAAATAGACATGTCAGCGCTCCCTGGTGGACAAATTATGTAGCGATGACAATTTATAAATAATCTCTAAACAGATTTTACTGGACTGCTTTAACTTGCATATATTGGTGGTTCAGATGTGTCAATGATAAGCTCAAATCAGCTGATAATGAACACAAAAATGAGCCCAGAGAAACAAAATTTCCAGACGAGGAAGTTAATATCCTAATATGTGCCTTGTGGCCAGTTTCTTTCTTTATCACCACCTTCCTCTG
The DNA here is from genome assembly GCF_046630095.1 of Trachinotus anak. Classification (NCBI taxonomy): domain Eukaryota; kingdom Metazoa; phylum Chordata; class Actinopteri; order Carangiformes; family Carangidae; genus Trachinotus; species Trachinotus anak. The sequence goes on along the minus strand of NW_027273885.1, from coordinate 7,163,486 downwards.
CACCTTATTCCCCAGGGAGCGTTTGGTAATATCATGAACTTGAAACCAGAAACTCTCAGTAAAATATGTAGCACAGTTTAAGAAATGTACAAAAAATTGTATAACTTACAGTGTGCCCTTTAAAAGTCTTCACTAAATCCACATACCATCTTAAAGGCATTTATAAAGTCCTGTTCACAATTTAGCATAATACACACAGTTCACTCAGAGTGAAATCTGTGCAGGTATTCTAGGTACTACATTAAGATAAGCAGAGCACTTTGAGGGCACGTGTTCATGTTTCCTATCATTAACACTCCCACTTTGATCTTTCTCTCTTTCTGCTTCTGTGCAGCAATATCTGCGACCAGTAGAGGATGGGGCTTCAGCCCAGGAGGACTGCTATAAGTTTGCCGTATCCCAGTCTAGCACTGGCACAGTGATGGGGGCCGTCATCATGGAAGGCTTCTACGTGGTCTTTGACCGTGAGAAGAAACGAATCGGCTTTGCTGTCAGCACCTGCCATGGTGAGGAGGACAGTAAGCAGGAATCAGGAGGAAAGTGGGGATGAGGAACATAGAATGAGTAAAATTTATACGGTATCAAAAAGAGTAATGAACATTGAAATAAAGAAGAATTGGGATGGAGGGACTAACTATAAGGCTAGAAAATTTAAGTAGAAAATGCAGGATAAGTCTTTAGGGTATCTAACTTACAACCTTAAAACATGTGCAGTAATATCATCTGTTTTCCTAAACTTTGTGTTTCTAAAATACCTACAATCCCATTCTCCCCTTCCTAGTGCATGATGAGTTTCGCACAGCCTCCGTGGAGGGCCCGTTCCATGGCATCGACCTAGAGGACTGCGGATACAACATCCCTCAGACAGATGAGTCCACTCTTATGACCATCGCCTACATCATGGCGGGAATCTGCGCTCTCTTCATGCTGCCCCTGTGTCTCATGGTTTGCCAGTGGCGCTTTGCCCGCTGCCTCCATCCACACGGGGACTTTGCTGACGACATATCACTCCTAAAGTGAACAGTGGGGACAAAGGGGGTCGAAGAGACCCACACTTGAAACACAGGACAGAAATGGATCGTGGTAAAAGGGATGTATGATGTTACAAAATGTTGGTGCTGTTGAAGGAGAGCTTTGAACAAGTTTTTCAGGAATATAATATATTAAGTACAGAAAATGCTGACTTCCAGCATGTGAGGATAACTAGAGCCATTACTAACCTGAAGGACAAACAAGGATAGTTGATGTCATCAGCGTCAACTTTGCCTGTTTAAGCTACCTATGCAGATCAGCATGGTTAGAGGAACAGAAGTTGAAAAAATAAAGTCAAACACGAAACACAAAATCATGTCTTTATTATAAATAGTGTATAAATAGATAACAGACAAGGATTGGATTTGGAATTTTGAAAGATTTGTCTCTTAACATTGCAGAGCTCCAGATGGAGCGATTTAGGATTTGGGGAAAATTTGAAGAGTAAACACATTTACAAACATGGCTAAATGAAGAAACTCACAACCTGGATGTGAGTATAAGATGTGAAGTTGTCGAATGTGTTTTGCTATGGTATGATTCAAAACATATGAACGTGTGGTTACATGCGCGTGTTTATAGATCTATTGTTTGTGGCTTGTGAGTGAATGAAACGAGTTGATATGTGTGAGCATGCCTGTATGTGTGCACAGCTATACTGTAAGCGAAGAATATACAGAAAGATCTAATGAAAATGATAAATATGAAGGTGATAAATGGAACTAGCATCTACAAAATTACACTGTTTTGCAAATGCCAGCAAAAACATTCTGCAATGCAAATCAAGCATAAAGAGGCTAATTTGATCAAATATCAGCATTTACACGATAAAGTCAGTTTTGCTTAGTGTGAAACTGAAACTACTGAACACAGTCAATATCAGATGTCACTTTTTCTTCTTATATTGATAGTTTAAATGGATTGTACAGGAATTGTTTGCATTCCAGATCTTGTATTTGCGCAGGCACACACACACACTCGCACGCACACACACACACAGAATACACATTGCATATCCTACTGCTGCACCATCTGATGCTTTGCACATGTAACAACACATTACATGTTAACAAACCAAGACTTAATAGGGCTCCTTTCACAGACACAGAAACATCCTAACTCACTACATCTTTCAATGGGGACCATATATGCTTGGACAAGGAAACCAGCCCAAAGTATGTTATACACTAAAGAACACTATGTATGTCTACAGGGGACAGTTTTTATTGTCTCTCAGCAAGCTGTAAATAGACAAACTCAAAACTGTATATTTATCTGTCAGGCGCTGGCAGCACTGTTGAACCAATAAAGTACTTATTGTAACTGTAAAATGTCATTTTCATTTCTTCGCACAAAACATAGCCCACTAATGCTAAGTCATACTCGTATATTTACATTTGCACATGTTCAATGTTGAAATGTGCGAAAAATAGACAAAGATACAGTGTGTACATAAATTTCATGATTGCTGAAAACGCATTCCCGCTATTTGTGCTTCTCAGGTTCAAAAATTCCTTATTTGTATCTCCTAGTTGCTTCAACATAGAAACCATTCAAAATAAAAAATGTTCAGCTCAATTAAGACTTTATCAGATGTGTTCTATTTTATGATATATTTTACATTTTACATTTCAAGTTATGACCAAACAATTAACAATAAATTATTGTAGAATTTGTATTAATTAATCAGTGATTGCGGCAAAGCTGATCTGTGTTAATTAAGATTAAAGCAGAAACAGACAGATAGACCATTCAGGATGGGTACATCCCAGAGAGTGTGATTCTTCAGTTTTACCACATGATTTGTTACGATTTGTTTCTTCCAAGCTGTCAGATGAGAAGTGGAGCTTCAGCCTGTACAGCTCAGCTCTCTGCTATATCTTCAGAAATGACAGATTCTAGTTTTTTTAATGTCTTAGATTTGCTGACCATGTCATTTATCATCTTTTACTCACAAATTAGTGATGTATGTTTGAGTTCATCTTTAAGGACGCTGTTGTTGTGCGTCAGTAGTTCTCAGTTATTGGCTATCAAAAATTAATAAAATATCAATATTACAAATATTAATATTAAATAATAACTCCAAAATTGAATTAAAGTTATGCTTGGGGCCACCAGCCTTAACGGCAGGAGATAGTCAACATTGTGAAGGAAAGTGGTAGTAATTTATTTGGTTGCTTTTCACTCCATCTAGTGGTTATTATTCAACAATACAAACGCTGGCAGAGAATCTGTCATGAGATTATTGTCTGGCCAACAATTAAAATTATTAGTATTGTTTCTTCCAATACTATAGACATTCAGAATTCATATCCAGGATATCAGGCTTCACTAAAAACACCCAAAAAATGTGTAGAACCCTCCTAATTTAATTTTCTGCCATTCATATTTGTAGTGGAAAAGACAAACTTGCAGTAGTCTGTTTATATTTTAAGAAGAATCCTGGTGAAATAGGTTCAATTTAAAAACACAACTAGAGTAAAAGAAAGTATACAAACATGAACACAACCTGATTTGATACTTAAATTGCTGTGAAGGAAGCTTTGGTGGCCTTGGAGGAAGCTTTCAAACTTCTCCCACCAGGGGGCATGTTCAGTTTATATTAAGACCATTAAAAGGTTTCACCTCCACACTCCTTCATCACAGTACAGCCACATTTCACAGGGTATACTGTAGGCCCAAAAGAGACTTTTTAACATTCCCCAAAAGTGACAGAAATTATCCTTAATTATCCGAAATATGCACACACAATTATTTCTCTTTTTCAATGAAAGGTTTTAAGGATGTGAACTAGTGTATTGCATAAGATCATTGGAATTTCATTGAGTCACCCAGAAAGTTAGTTAATAAGGCAATTTTTTTAATCAAGGTGAAGGCAGGTGGGTTCCAAATGTTAGAGCATGTAAATTATTGACAGGCTTAAGGATGAGACTGTCCGAGTGAAAACGTACGGACTTAATGATCAAACTCTTCGACCAGAAATCTACAGAAACAGGATTGTGCATACTTTTGTGGAAGGAAGTACTGTATGTATCACTGCTGGTAATGTATGTCAGAATTTTTTAAAAATACATAGCCCATGTATATCAGCACCTGTTTAATGCTTTTGCTACACATTTCATTTCATCATAAAAGTCCACTGCCTGCTTTTATTTATCTTCACTAAAAGAACAACTTTTATTTCAACTACTGGACTCAGTCTATTTAATAGAAATAGAAGTAAATGGTCTTAAAAAAAAAAAAGAATAAAGTATCTACTCATAAGACATTGCATCCTAATAGGCGTCCAGTTTACTGCCACTACATTGAATTACAAGTCTGGTTTAGATAGACAATACACATATATTTTAAGCTATATATGATCTCTTAGCTCTGTGCGCCCATAGACACAAAACCTCGGAAAGTTGCATCACACAGCTGAGCTGAAACGTTTCTCAGCTCTTGCGTCATGGGCTCCTTGGCCGCTGGGCTCTACTTCCCTCAGTGAAGTCTTCGTGTCCAACATTTCCTCTGACGGGAGCAGTGGCTGTAACAAGTTGCGACAGAACCAAAGATACAAAGTTTACCACCTATCACAATGTTAATATTGTTTTAGAAATCTGTTGTCAGTCTGGAACTAACAACTAGAAAGGTTGTTGTTTTCACACTGCAATATTTGGTTTTTAGTCCTTCATGGGTTCTTTACACAGTCATGGATGCGTTTCTGTAGCGCTGCAGTCAGTGAATAATGTTGGCCATAAGGAAAGTATTTTAGAGAGGAAACCCAACACTGTCACGTCTCGAAGAGGCTCTGTTCCTCTACAGTAGCAACTTTAACTATAATGCAAATGCATGAATAACTGTTTGCTTTCCATTCCTTACAAAATGTACCAAATAACAGCATGAATATTACTCACTTACAACAGAAATAATAATGGTTACCTTACCTTTTCCAGTCAGTATTTCTAAACAATACATTAATGATCATTTTTTCAAAATGTTATTCTACCTAAAGTTGACAGAATTAGTATGGTATAGATATAGTACAGTATGGACATAGTTGACATCATTTCAATCCAAATGTATAAACTAGAAAAGAAACCGGAAAGCAAAAGAGGGAGACTCAGCTGAGGATGAAGCCGACCAACACTGGTGCTGAGATCAGTGTAATGACGTGCAGATGCTGAATGGGCTTATGTCCCTGAAATAGCATTTCGTAGCTGTAGTTATGTAAGAATTGCTCCGCCCTCTGAGACCTGCTATTCCTGCTCCTATTTCAGATTTTGTAGTAGAGAAAACGTGACATGCGTATGCCCGGTTCCTGACTGTTCTTACTTTTCACTTTCACTGTGCTGAAATATTGCATCATTTATTGCTGTGCCTATAGCTCTGACGTCCTTACCCACCATATTTTAAAGATGACAGTATTACAGTACTTAAACTGCTCGTGTGTGGCGGTGATTCAGAAAAGTGCTGGAAGAGTCTTTATGCTCACACAGACACGTGGTATATACAGCATGAAGAGGTCACACACAGGGTTTGTGATCTTAGATGACCTCTCTGGCTCTTTTATACTCCCTTAAAGAAACAAAATAATTAATATGTATTGTTTTCATCAAAAACACCTTTATACACTATTCTTAGACCTTTTTCTATAAGGCTCACATAACAATGCAGTATCTCTATTGTAAATTTGGGATGAGATTATGAACTGTTACAAAATGAATTTCCCCTTTACTGTAACTACATATATATCCTTTTCTTACTACATCTTATTTGTGTGCCTTCGTACCACATATAAAAATCTCACAAGTCAAGTCTAAATTGTTAATTGTCACTGTCCCCAACATATGACTCATGATGATATCTGACTTTTATCTGACTAGTTGTTCTGCAAGAGCCTAGTGACCATGGCTGAACTATGGAGTTAGGATTTGTTCTCCTCAAACTTCAGTAGAACTTTCTGGATGCCTCCCCCGACCAGTCAAAAGAAAAAGGGGGCAAGTCACTCACCAGTTGGCATGTCAGGACAGTTTGCTGAGGGCTGCAGAAGAGGAGGGGTTTGGTGATCAAGAGAAGGAATTCCTCAGGTTGGAATGTGTTAAACACCATGATCAGTATTTTATACTGTGCATAATACAGAATGATAACTCGTCTATCAAAGGTCTCACCCTGTTCCTTTTATAGTGGTTATGATTTTGGCAAATTCTATTTCTATATCTTTAGAAAGATTGTACAGAAAAAGAGTTAACATTGTGGCTAACATTGTTTATCTTTGATGTCATGATGCAGAATCTCATATCAACCTGGTGTTTTCAAGTAAAGACTGAACAGGTTTTCATACATTATATTTACACCTTATTTTGTTTAAAATGTTCTTTCACAAATAAAGAAAGGAAGTCCTGGTCAGAACACGACAGTTTTTACGACAGTGGTCCTCCATAACACCCCCATCCTTCCTGCACCCTGCAATCAGCAGCTGAGTTGGACAGACGTGGCACTGTGGGGGTGGGGGAGATGGATGGGGGCAGGGCTGGAGATCTTGCAACTTCTGTGAAGCATGACCACTACTTGAATGACGCTTTTAAAGCTCTGGACATTTACATTTGAAATTAGACGTCGGTCTAATGAGGTTAACAACAGTAAATTACTTTGTGTCCTCTGAGAACAGTTGTTTCCATTCACTGGTGTCTTGGCTGCTGAGAATGCAGAGGGGTGGTGTCCCAAAGAGGCTCACACACTCCATGTAGCAAGAACTAGAACTGTAAAAACAAGCTTTGGCAAGCCACATACTGTATTTTCTTATGGAAAAGAATCATTCAGTGCATATTAAAACACAGTTTTATCCTTATCTTTTATATGTGATGAAACCAGTGTTGCAGATTGAGTCAGCAAGCAGCACTGGGACCTAGAGGTTGAGGAGTATTCCTATACATCAGCAGCCACAACTGACCCACAATCAGATTTTCTCTGAGTTTCTGTGTGCAGCCGCCCCCCCTGAAACTTTCAAAGCTGAGCCCAGATCAGGTCGGAGGAGTTAACATCAGCCGACCCCTTACATTCCAGCCTGTGGGACCTCCCAGCTGCCAGCTTCCTGAGGAAAACACAGACACCCTCATTTGAATATTCCATTCCCACTTCTAGAAAATTCTCTCTCCGGCTATATAGAGCAGGAGAGTGTGTTAGAGTTAGACAATCCACAGAACACAACTCCGAGGAGACACTCTGCGAATCTGTGCCAGGTAAGGATTGGAAGATAACTGTCTTTGTTTTCAGGAAGGAATGCAGAGCGTAAATGGGCTGCTTCGTTTTTAAGGCTTAAAGTAATAGTGCAACATTGTTCCGTTTTAACCAGTTTGAAATTTACTGCTATTTCTCTGGCTGTTTGACCTGCACATTTCACAGAATATTTTATACTTGTTTGCAAGGAAAACAAACTCATTTCTTGGCAGAGCTTAAAGTTTTCATGCAACTTATCCCAGCAAAGCTTTTTGCCTCTCGCATGCCACTGCTTTGTTGTCTATTGAAATGCATTTAAGTGCAAACTCACTGAAAAAAAAGTTCCATATATGCAACTAATCTGGCTCTTTCTAAAAAAAAAAAATTAACTTTGATCTATCGCTTTTTGTTGAGGAGAGGCTCAAATCTGTCCTCTACAAATCAGTGCTGCTCTACTGTGGCACAGCTGATTGGATGAAAGTTTTTTTTCTGGGTCACACACAGCCAATGAAAACAGCGTACGTGTCTGATTGTGAACAAGTGATGACTAACTAGTGCAGTAACTTTACCTTAGATGTTTTAACTTAGTTTAATGGATGAAAACTGGGAAATAGGGAGGAATTAGACAACGCGAAATGTTTCCATCAGAGCCTGAATAATGTTTCATTGCCTGCTCTGTGGAGATTATTACATACACCTCTTGTCTTTCAGAATGAAAATCGCAGACATCAAAGCATCTCAAGGTATCCAAACATGAAGCAAAAGTCATTTCTGCTGTACCACAAATATGCAAATAGAGATGCTGACAACATATCCCATGCACTGGTGGAGTGGAGTCAGTAACATTTTTAGAGACACCAGGGCAGCTGGTTAATTACAACCTTAGGCTATATACATTTGGTCCTTTGTTTGAACAAGTGAGTAAGATAGAGCCTGCATCAGGCCCACGCCCTTCTCTGGGACAAAAGTGTTGCCACGGAGAACATTTAAATGCATCTAACAAAGAGATTTCTGATCCTTTATTTGTACTGGCTAAGGAGGAGTAGGTACTTGAAATCATCAAAGTGCAGATGTGCAACAGTTTGCATGAATTGCAGTAAATGTAGTGAACAGGGAGGCATCATATTACAGCCTTGAGTCAGCACAGAGCCTTTCTCTGAGTGGACGGCAGCTCCAGCTGTACAGCTGAGCCTCCAGTTGCTGCTGACGTGGCGAGCAACATGTCTGCCTCAAACTGGAGGCCTTCCCGAGCCTCTGTGTGGGCTGAGCCGACCCTGCCCTGCCTCTACAGTATCACATCCCAATCTGTGTCCTGGCAGTTTCACGTTTTCTTTCTACCAAATATATATTTTTAGTAAATGAATACAGTTCTGGATATATATTAATTCCACAAATGTCCCGTCCATCTCAAACTCAATATTTGTATATGGTTTATTTATTTGATTTTACTCAAACAATCCAGGTTAAGTCATGTTAACCCTGCCTTTTCTTTTGTTCCTTTCTTCGCAGGCTGCTACAGCTGCGTTTGGAGACAGACAGGATGTGGATGACAAACGTCATAGCTCTTTGTCTGCTGGCCCTCGTGGCCTCCGCAGAGGATAAGAAGCTGAGCAGCCATGCCACCGCGCTGGCTGACAACAGCGCCAACCTGGCTTTTAGGTCTGCATCTGCATTATGATGGTGACACATTTTTTAACTTAAAGTTGTCTGATTATGGTCTCAAGGGTTTCCAAAATTTTGCTGAAGCACTTTTCTCAGAAAAACACAAGTAAATAAATTATGTTGTGATTTTGATTTAGCCTCTACCACAACATGGCAAAGGAGAAAGACACGGAGAACATCCTCATCTCTCCTGTGGTGGTGGCTTCCTCTCTGGGGATAGTGGCTCTTGGTGGAAAGGCCTCCACTGCCTCTCAGGTCAAAACTGTCCTCAGTGCTGACAAGCTGAAGGATGAGCATCTGCACGCAGGGCTGTCTGAACTGCTCTCTGAGGTACATACAACAATATAAAATACAGTACATTAGACCTCATTATCGACATGTCATCTGCCATCCTTAATAATTCAGTGTTGGTACCATAAGAAGCTTCAATATAGATCTGCAATTTTGCACCTTTGTCTTATTATATGTTGCTCCTTCCAAGGTGAGCAACGCCAAGACACGCAACACTACCTGGAAGATCAACAACCGCCTCTACGGCCCCAGCTCCGTGTCCTTCGTCGATGATTTTGTGAAAAACAGCAAGAAGCACTACAACTACGACCATTTGAAAATTAACTTCAGGGACAAGAGGAGCGCTGTGAACTCCATCAATGAATGGGCGGCAAAGTCAACAGATGGCAAGCTGCCTGAGATCACCAAGGATGTGCAGAACCCAGATGGAGCCATGATTGTCAATGCCATGTTCTTCAAGCGTGAGTTTAAACATTGTCTTTTATTCAAAGCCTGGTTAATTTTATGTTTTTGATCATAACTGCAATGTGGAGAAAAAAAAAAGATGGGGTAACAGAGCCTTTAATATTTTGTCCCACAGCTCACTGGGATGAGAAGTTCCATGATAAAATGGTGGATACCCGAGGTTTCCTAGTTACTCGCTCATTCACCGTTGGAGTTCCCATGATGCATCGTACAGGTGAGCCTCTCCATCATCTCTGTTTCTGATCTTATTATGTCTTCAGAACTTATAACAGCTTCAGCAGGAATGCAAGCAAGATAAGGTATCTGATTGGTCTGGATGCTCTTCACAGGTCTGTATGACTTCTACGAGGACACAGAGAACCGTATCTTTGTGCTGAACATGCCTCTGGGCCAGAAGCAGGCCTCCATGATCCTCATCATGCCCTACCACCTGGAGCCCCTGGAACGCCTGGAGAAACTCCTGACCAGGAAGCAAGTGGACACTTGGCTCAGCAAGATGGAGAACAAAGCTGTGGCCATCTCTCTTCCTAAGATCTCTGTGGAAGTCAGCCACAATCTGCAGGTAAATGGTGGCAATTTGGTGGTTTGATGGTTATCACAACATTCAAATCCAAAAATAAACCAAACCCTGTGTGCTGACCAAATCTGTTTCTCTGTTTTTTTTTCCAGAAACACCTGGCTGAGCTTGGCCTGACCGAGGCGGTCGACAAAGGCAAGGCTGACCTGTCCAACATCTCTGGAAAGAAGGACCTCTACCTCTCCAACGTTTTCCATGCATCGGCCCTGGAGCTGGACGTGGAGGGAAATCCATACGACACCAGCATCTTTGGCACTGAGAAGCTGAGGAACCCCAAACTTTTCTACGTGGATCACCCCTTCATTTTCCTGGTGAAGGACAACAAGACCAACTCCATCCTTTACATCGGCAGAGTGGTCAGACCCAAAGGGGATAAGATGCGTGATGAGCTTTAATGTTAATGTTTTGACTCACATTGGGTAGCTATGTGAAATTATGTCAGGATCCTGTGTTTGCTTCTTGGTATGACTGTTACCTCATGAGCACATTCCAATAGACAGTCTGTGGACTGAATATCTGAGCTTACTGTTTTTAGACACACTAAACCTTCCCAGGGAACAATTTTGTATCTTTAAGCCACAGTCCTAAACCCCCTTGGCTCGAATAATGTCCATATTCATACATAAAAACACAAATGTGCCTTATGAGATTTCCATAAACACGTGGCAGTTGGCACAGCAGACAACATGCTTATATTAAGTATGATCTCTTTTTCTCTACATCCTATTTTTGCCTGTGTTTGTTCGGCCACGATCAATGTGCGTTTTCTTGCATTATCTTTAATGTTTAAAGAAAAAAAAAGATCTTTGCACAAGCTTGTTTTACAGTTCTGTGTCACACCCTCCCTTATTTTGCCTCCAGTCAGCACTGCACTGAATTGTTCCTCTGCATCAGCTGCATCAGGGGCTTAATTTATGTTCACTTGCCAGCCATACTGTTGCTGAAGGTATTTTCCACAAAGAAGCTGTTGGAATTGTGTGATTATGAAATATTGTGTTCATTTTTCAATAAAAATAAAGAAAAGAGTCTTTGTGTGTGTGTCCTATTTTTATAAAAGTGTGTCTGAATGGAGTGTAGAACAGAGGAATGAGCGCTCTAGAGTTAATGTCTCAAAGGAAAAGAGATAACAATCTTTCCAGTTGGCTGGAAGTCAAACAATCCCGCAGGTCTGGAATGCAGGGATATGACAATGGCCGTCCTTTTCCTCATATTGCTAATCTCCTGTAGATAGCAATCCAGAGAATTTTGTGGTATATTTCTTTAACCATCACTAGGCTAAATAAGTCAGTGGGATCTCTGTTGGGATCTCCCAACCAGCGGAAAAGTTGACTCTGCAGTGGCAAAACTGGAGTGCAGGGTTCTCACGGTGAGTGGGAAACTTAATCTCCTGCAGTTCCAGTGCAGCGAATGAAAAGCTGTAGCTGCACCTCAACAGCAGGTCAACAAAAGAATCAAAACCAGCAGTTTTTGTTACGCCTTTCACATGGTCAAAGCATCATCTCAAGACTTTTGTTGTCATGTACTGTCAAAATTCAATCACAAAATTATGTCACAGCTTGCACGAAGGAAATCTTGAATACATCTCTCTTAAAAAATAATACAATCCCTTTGTAAGTAATTAATGGTTTTAGATGGATTTCTGTGTAAGAGCTGTAGCACCACCCTCTGCTTGGAAAGGGTAAAACAACTATAAGGAAGATAATTAGGATGTTACAAATCAATAGTTTAATTACTTTATCATGTGATATTTGCACACACATTGTACTTTGCATTGCAGGAATAATACACGAGACAAAATAAACACATATAAATTGCACAATGTACATGTTTCTGACTGACTGATGTACATCAAGCATGAGTTAAGCTTCTCCTATAGTCAACATAAAATCATGGGATGTAAGGGGATTATTTCCAAATGTAATTAAAAAAAAGACAATATTAGGGTTTGAGATGACACTTATACTTGACTATATTTTGGGGTTAAGGTCAAAACTCTCACAAATACACTTCTATCATCACTTACATATGCACTTCTATTAATCAACACATTTTAATATCATTATTATTTATCTGGTTTCGTGTCATTTTTTTTTAGTTTGTGCTCTCAGGTATTCCCTTACACCTAAATCCCATTTTATTAATCTGCAGTGAGCATCTACATTTTGTGGCTTTTACACTTTTAGTCAGAAGCAGTCAATAATAAAAAAATCTGTCCACTGCCTCTCAGCAAGTGTCTTAATTTGAACACTAGATGGCAGTGTTTAGCCAGTGCACAGCTCTCACACACGTCATGCTTCTGTGAGGAAAACTACACTTAAACCTCTGGAAGTCTTTTAATGTACTATCGTAGAAGATTAATATAGTGCAGCACAGGACGCTGGGAAAAGCAGCTGTAACACTCCCAGATATGATTAATATTGTATACTCAGTTTGCTTCTCTCAAACATTTATGGATTTATGTACAAAATCTACTGACTTTTTAGTCAAGAATGGTTAATTTATGTTGTAAATAAAATTGTTGCGTGAATAGGCACACACACAGACTGTGTTCTTATACTGACACATTAAAGAGAGGGTGTAAAGTTTTGATAGCAGAAAAAAGCAAGATTTTTACTTGTTAAAATGTAGAAATGTTGATCATCATTATGAATGGTATTTTTTCACATCATTTATAACTTTGTATCACAGGTCTATTATTGATGGATGATTCAGGGATGTAGCTCAAACAGTCAATTCAATTTACTTGAACTAGAATTATAGGTGCTGATATCAAGCGTTATAGTATCGTGTCAGTGGAATAAATCCATCACTGAGCACTTTGGAAATAGTTTAAAGGACTTAAAAATGTAATTGACTATAGCAGAAAAAAAGGAATCATTTCACTTCTTTCATTAGTATCAACCAATAAAAGGAGGACAACTTAGAAAAAAAAAATTATATGAATGGACATGTATGGACTGTTCTTTCTCCTTCAGTTCTAGTGGGGTAGAAATAAAAGTGGCAAATTTCTGTTCTTCTCTTTTGATAGTTATATACAATAGCAGCCTTTGCCTCCAGCTTTGGAGGGCTAATAACATATAATATTCAGCCATAGCTAAGGAACAGCCCTGGCTCCACAACTCTATTATGAGCTTTCATGACAAACTAATAACAGACATGATCACCAGAAAAAAATAACATTTCATTTTGAAATAGGCGTTTTGGGGCGCTCAATCTTCCGATGGGTGAACCTCTGGTTGCCCTGAAATAGGTGACCACTCAGTGGCCAGTGTGCACAGAGAGGAGTGAATGAGTGCATCCTTCATTAAGGGGCGGGTGCGCTTTCCTTGTGCTTCTCGGCAGCAGATACGTAGGCAGGTAATGCGACAACTCTCATTACATTAGCACCGTCGTGTTCTGCTGCGTTGGCTGCAGGCAGATTAGCCAGTCGATGGATAATCCTATTAAACAAGTCTGCATTAAGACACAGTGAGAGGCTGGGTAGTGCCCTCTCTCCTCTGCCTGCCCCTCCCAGCTCTTTGTTTCTTTCTTTCCCTGGATGTGTCCTCCTCTCTTCTTCTCTAGTTTTTTTTCTTTCACATCTTCGCTCCTCCTCCTCCTCTCATTTAGATCTTCTTGTCCACCTGCCTGTTGGCCTTGCGAAAAAGTGTCTTGATCTCCTCTGTCACCATCTCCTGCCAGTTGTCCCTAGTGAAGACAGAGGATGGAGTTAAGACCAATACTGTATTTTACAGAGACATTTTTAAGCAGAGCTCTGGGGTGTAAAGACACAGTAAAACTAAGAAATTGCACCACAAAGCAGACAAAAAGCGCAGCAATGTTGCCACGAACAGTAAAACGAATGTTAAAACTTAATTATGAAAATGTGCCAGCCACAATAAAAGAGAAAGAAAATGAAGCCAACAAAGAGGGCTTTCCCCAATCTGCTTAAGAAGATGTAGAAGGTGATAAAGTCAAGAGATTAATGAGACTAGTTAATCACAAAGCCATCACCAAGGCTCATGACTCAGTGAAAGGGAACTGTGTCAGCGCATTTGGTCACAACGAAACCGACAGCCACTATGACATTTCCACAACACAACACCAGCTGGCATGCAGGTCTCTACCTCCTGTGTTTGAACTAAGAAGGTCAAGCCTTTTTCTCAGCTTTCTTTCTCCTGTACGCAGCTATATCCTCAGGGTTCAGCCCGTGATTGTTTTCCCTGTAGTGACATGCGGATAGTTGCAGCTTGCATGAATCCAATGTGTATCAGTCACAGGTTAATGGCAGTTTTTGATCAGATGAGAGGTTAGTATGAGAATAATAACAGTGAGATGAAGCTCTTACCCTGGTTTGATCTCTGGTGGTTTTGGCAAAGGCTTTGTAAAGTTTGTTTTCCCCACAAGCCAGTATGTCTCTTCAATACCTTTACCCTAGCAGGAAAACAAAAAAGGTACGGATTAGTAGAATCTGAGTGTCTAAAATATTATTGCCATAATCACCAAACACTGAGGTGAAATGTTACCTTCAACTCTGTCTTGCCTCTGACATCTATTTTATAACCTTCATTAAGAGAATGGAGGATCTTCACAGTGCTCAAATTCACATGGATTCTATAAGCTGAGGAAAGAAGAGAAGAGAGGGAGATCGGACCAAAACAAAACATGACACAACACAAAAATACAGACTGGGAGATGTGCTCAGGATACTCACGCAGCCCAGTGGATTCCATTCGAGAGGCAGTGTTGACGGTGTCTCCAAAAAGGCAATACCGAGGCATTGTCAGACCTACCACCCCAGCAACACAGGGCCCTGCAAACACATATAGAAAACAAATATGCCATTTTGTGGGGAAAAAAAATTATATGTTGGAGAATTAGATTAAGAAAAAGAGTAGTTATATCGCTGTTTGTTTTTTCAGTTTTTCATTTGATAAATGGTTGCTGCATCTGATATATTATAGTTGTGCTCGAGAGTGGTAGATGAAATAACACTTGGAGCTTTGCCAGTCTAGAGATGGATTCAATAGTGAGACTCTAAATTATGCAACTGAGTTGAAACTGAGACTGGGACATAGCAAAGTACAATTCAAGACAATAGAAGCTATTGTGTTGGTGTCGAACACTGTTTTTATTAATACTGTAGAGGAATATATGGATAAGACCATATGTTACCTTTGATGTAGACTCAAGACAAAACATTCAGTTCACCTGTCAAAATCAGTCCTACAGTCACCGGTCACTATGGAGCCTCAGGGATGTTAAGTTTTATGTATGTTTGTAGGTACTCGACCACCTGCTCAACTGGAGCAGAGGGTAAATAAATGTAAAAATGGGTGACGAGGACTCTGGCTTTGAACAGGGCTCACCTGAGTGGATTCCTATTCGTATCCTGACCGGCACATCTGGCATGTGCCGCATATGGAAGGTTCCCACTGAGCTGAGGATGTTCAGAGACATGTTGGCGATCTCAGCAGCGTGCTTGTTGCCATTTCTCTTTGGCAGACCTGATGCTACCATGTAGGCATCACCAATGGTCTCCACCTGGGCAATGCCAACATATTTATGTAGTTATAGACAAATGAGCTTGTGTCACTGCTTACTGTATGTGTACTGTAGACATATGCTGTTGAACAACATGACTCAAACTGTATCTTTCAGGGCTCCATGAGGTCTTGGGCTACACCTCTTTACTATGTTACCTTCCTGTTCACCATTCGACAATGTTAGGTTGAGACAACATTTCTGTGAATATTGCTAAGATGCTGGAGAATGCATTCATAGGCCATAAACCTATCATCATTTCAAGCACACTGATTGAAAAAAAGAGTTTCCTTTTAAATATCGAGAACGCTTTCTGACCTTGTAGACATCGTGGCTACTGAGCACGGCGTCAAACAGAGTGTACAGATCATTGAGAAGGTCGACCACCTCGATTGGATCACTCAGCGAGGAGATGGTGGTGAAACCTACAATGTCACTGAAGTAGATCGTCACCTCGTCAAAGTACTCTGGCTCCACTGTGGCACCGGTCTTCAGAGCCTCTGCCACAGAACTTGAAGATAGAGAGACAGAAAAGTCTTGAAATTCAGACAATTAGGTAATAGACAGTACATTTATTTCCTAACTTCACAGTGTGGATTGGATCACTGTGTATGAGTTAACTCACGGTGGGAGCATCTCTGACAGCAGTTTTTCTGTTCTCTGCTTTTCCACCTCCAGCTCTTCTGTTCTCTCTCTGATGAGGTCCTCCAGGTTGGAGCTGTACTGCTCCAGCATCCTCAGCATGGAGTCAATGATGTTGGTTTTTTTACCCTTGTTGATTAGCTTGAACTGGTGGCAAAATAAAATTACAGACTCATGTTAAACAGTATGACGCATATTTTTAAGACTCGTTTACTTGAGTGAGATAACAACTGTATGGTTTAGAAGGCCACAAGGGTGTCTTCAAAAAGTTACCCTGTCAAAGATCTCGTCAAAGGTTGGTCTGCGGTCAGGCAGTTCACTCCAGCACTGCTTCATTAGCTGGATACACTCCAGTGGAGCCTGGTCAGGGGCCACGGTGGGGCGGCACATTGGAGGAGGCTTCTTCACCTTACGGATGATCTCTGGTGAGGAGATGGTAGAGATGAGACACATTAATCCAGTGTCAAACTACAATATGTATCAGTATTATATCACTCAGTTGGCTGTGAGCTCTGCTGCATGGTAGAAATACAAAAACAGAAATATTGGCGGTGTTGGTGACATGTTCCTGAAATCTACATCTCACTTGTTTCAAAACTTTTGAATCATCCTTCTCTAATTTGTCTGCTTCTATTTATCTGCACCTCCTCCTTTGTGATGGATAAATACAGTACCTTCAGGTGGTAGACCCAGCATGCAGTAAGGTGGCCCTCTGACCACCACCTCTTGGAGGATAATAGAAAAGCTGTACACGTCTCCCTTGCAGGTCCCTTTACGTGAGCTGGCAAGGTCTCTCAGGAACTCTGGAGCTGTCCAAAATAGATCTGAGTGGAAAAAAGAAGGATCTGATATCAGCCAATGGTGCTGAATTCTAACTATGACTTTGTGTGTGTGCATCACTGGACATTATCAGTTAAAAAAATATCATGTATGATTCACATTCATTTGTCTAATAAAAAAAACAAGTGTGTTGTGATTTCCACCAGGTTAGGGTTAAGGCTTTTACCTTCAGGTGGAGGTTCTTCTATGGGAGCTTTCTGAGTCTCCAGCAGCTCATTGAAGCCATAGTCAGTAATCTTGAGGACAAAACGCCCGTCTACCACACAGTTACGAGATTTTAGTCTGCCATGGGGGAATTCTCTGTGGTGAAGGTATTTCATACCCTGGAAGCAAGACACATTTAACTTGCATAATACATCGGAGGTAAAATTCATTATTGAGAAACACTGCGAAATGACAAGCAGGGTTGTCAAAAAAAACCTCCAGGTTTTCATCACCTACATTATATTTATGTTTACCTTGATGAGGTCAAGCAGAAGTGAGGACTTGAACATCCAGTCTAATTTAACATCCTCGTTCCTCAGCAGGTCCTGCAGACTGCCACGCGAGCAGTGCTCTGTCACCACTGCAAACATGGAGCAGTCCGAAAAGAAGCCCAGGAATGGATTGACATTCTCGTTTCTCAGGTCCTTCATCTGAGAGAGTAATGGTGAATAAACAGGTTAATACAAGAAAAGGGAAAAGAAGCTATGTTAAGATACCCATAATACCATTTTAATGTACTGAATCCATGGACAGCTTTTGCCTTTTGACAGAGTCTTGTCTGCGATATTTGTTGAGTGGTTCAGTATCAACAGTATAAAAAGTCACTGACATTTGAGACACTGTGTAGCATTTCCAAATCACTTAGTTTGAGTAAAGATTCAACTCTGTATTCCTGTTGCCCCCCCCCCCCCCCCCCCCCCGATCAAGACATGTTCCTCTACCTTTGTGAAAATCTTTGTGGTGCTCTGCTTCACCTCCTTGAAGTGGCCATCTTCAAATTTCTTCAGCCAAACCCAGTCGCCCTGGAAAATAAGCCATGCTGTTACAAAGCCATCAAATTTTTTTGGTGTTAGGAGGATTGTCTTCCACTTGCAGGTTTTGGAAATGATGCAAATAAAAAATTGAAGGTTTTACTTCCTTAAAGATGTTTAAAACCATTAGAGAGCATGTCTTTTCTTTTTGCTAAGAAATGTAGCAGTATGCCTTCTTTCCAATGATAAACGACCCAAACCATGTCAGCATTTGTCAGCATCTGTTTGCAGGTATTGTGGTAATTCTAGATTACAAATCTCACAGGATACACATTTATACAAATCAAGTCAAAGTGATTCCATTAGAGAGTACAAAAAGAAGAACAAAACCAGAACCAGAACCAGAACAATTGACTCTACTCTAACACCAAAAAAATGTACCATTTAGTATCACTGGCCCTGACATATGCTTCAAAAAAGCATCACTCCCTGAATGTTTAAATATTGTGCTGCAGTACAGGCTGAAGCAACAAGTGCAATAGCTCTTGCAGTGTAACCTACCTCATACACGGCAACATTGGTAGTCTCGTGAGTTGCTGTCTGCATGCTGTTTACAGAGTGTGAGCGGTCTGCAGATTTCTCCTCCAAAATGCTCTTGGACTCGCTCAGATCCTCCAAAGTGATTTTCTGTGGGACATCAAACATTACAGGGGAAGATTTGATAAAAATGAATTGTATCCTGAAACGTTCAGCGTGTTATCTCCAAGAAAATTGGATAAAAATGTGGTCAATAGATTAATGTCCTGAAGTTTAATTTTTTATATATAGGATACAGTAATGCTCCTTACCTTTTTGCTAAGCTGGGGGTTGATAAAAGTGAGATCCTCTAAGGTAAGCAAGATCCGATTGGGACCTTTGACCAGCTGGATTTGTTGGAGTCGCCGCCTGCCAATGAGATTTAGAAAAGTCAAAAACTGTCCCAGAGATCATCTTTGGAGCAAAGAAAGATAATGGCCAAGAAAAGCTTACAGGTTTGTAGGAGAATGTTAGCATGTGGTAATCGGGTCAAAAGATATTTAATAAGAGCCAAAATTTTGACACCTGGAAGGACATTTGTTGAGAACATTTAAAAAGGTTTCTCTAACATATTGCTATAGCTAAAGGTGATCAATAGTGTGGTTTGAACTCCTTTTTAAAATAACTTAGTGTACCTGATATAAAAACTTATACCGATCCCTCCTACAGCCAGAGTCAAGATGACAACCAACACCACTACGATATAGATGACCTCCACACCTGAGGATGATGAAAGAAACGAGGTTTGAGGAATAAGTGACAAAAGCTATGAAATGCATGCCATAAAGATGTGAAGACTTCAGGAAATACGTCCATACAAACCGATATTCACAAACAAACATGAATGTATATACATGCCAAACTGAAATATCATACCTCCTGAGCAGATGGCATTCTTTTCAAACCAGCAGTTGGAATCAGATGGTGGAGGGGATCCTCCTGGAAAATTAATGGACCTCCCCGCAAAACGAAGCTCTCCGGACGTCAGATCCACCATATAAGTCTGGTATAGCTGACTCCCACTGTTGTCAGTGTCCAGGATGACATAGTTGGTCTTGACTTCCCTTGCAGTGTCCACCATGACCTTCTGGTTGAAACCGTTGAAGGTTGTGTTCTTTGTGAAGTAGGCCAGGTTTGAGCCTGACAGCTGCATGCCTGCTCTCCTGGCATTGTGAATGGACTTAGCCAGGAGGTAGATGCTGTTATAGATGGTCCCAAATAATGGATTAACCTGTGATGATGATCAAGGGTTGTTGGTTGGGGCACAAGAGAAGACATGATGTGTTACTATATTATATCACTATATTGTCCTCCCTATAAAAGTATAGCAACAGATAAATGAGTTTTTCTGACATATAGATTTTGCAATTGATAATGGAGGCAAAAATACTAAATATGGGATGTATTTAGAATGATAAGCCTGACTTCAAATGTGAGGTATCTGTGGACATCATTTTAATATTAGAATAAACTCTTTGTGTTTATGCCTGGACTGTCCTTTCTTGTAGATCTGCAATGGAGAAATGGCAAAATAACAAAAAGAGGGAATTCTGAATTTTGAAAAAGACTGACTATGGAAGATACATATTTGATTACTCTAACTCACACTAATTTCCCTTTTTTTTTTTTACTTTATTTTTTATAAGTTCTCATAAATTTTGGAACAAACAATCATAAACAAAAAATGACAATCATAAACAAACAACAACAAGCACAGGCATAAATTGGGTCCAAAAATACTAATCCTCTTTAAGTTAAACTTTTTGTGAAAAAGCAAGAAGTCTAGGGTTGTACCCAGTTATCGGGTGCAGATTTCAGACTGTCCCTGTTGTATCTCATAGATCTAGGTTACACTCAGCAATGGAACCACATAGTCGAGTGAACATTGTTAAGCAAAACAAAGTTAAGTGAAAAAAAACCAACTCATTTATCAGTTTTGGCTGAACTTTTGAACAAGTTTACATATATTGAGGACTGCAATCTTATATTTGAGTGATGGATCACTTCATGGTATGAAAATTGCAGCAACCATTACATTTTTCAGTGTACATGTGGGCATGGGAATATAGTTCTAAGACATGCTTTATACGTGGGACTCTATCCTTTAACTCCCTGGTGTAACATCCTAACAGTTCCTACCTGCTCTGCCTGCACAGCTAGCGTCAGTTCCTTGCTCCTCTTGGCTGCAGTGAACGCCTCGTTGAAGGACAAAGGCTCAGAGGCCACAGTGATAGTGAGCACCGCGTCATAGGCCTCCTGCAGCCTGCTGTTGTTTTTCAGGGGCCCATAGGAGACGTTGGCGTAGGGCACGCTGTAGTGGAGAGTATCGTAGGGAACAAACACATACTTCCCCAAGGTCAGACCCATTTCCTGGGCTTTGAGAAGAAAAGTAGCCTGCTGCTCACCTCCAACCAGGACTGAGTGCATGCACATGATTATGGCTGAAACAGGCAAGGAAAAAAAATGTAATCAAATATTTGTTTTATGGAGATCGACACATGTAGAGAGATAATATGATCTCTGACCTCAGCATTATAATGAAGTCATGTGTGAGCAGGTGAGTAGTGCGAACAAATACAGCGTAGCAAAGAGTACTGTAGTGTCCTCCTCAAGTGGAGTGACTGTAATCTACACAGACGGTTTACAACAAAACTACTTCATTGAGTGACAGTGTATTTAAATATAATAATGTATTTAACTATCATGTCATTACTGTTAAGACAGTTCAATAGGATGCAAACTGGCTGAGTCGCTGAAAGTAACCACTCGTTCTAAAATTAACCACAAAAAGAGAAGTTGGGGTCCTCTGGTGGTCTGCGGGATTAAGGCACTGATAAATAACGAGACAAATGAAGTCGTTGTACCAGTTCACCTCAACCACAAGGTGAAATTTGCAGTGTCAAAATGGCTTCCAGGTCAGATGACTGAATGGTAAGCTTAATGAGGAGGGTGTGTAAGCTAAGATGTGAGAATATTCTTGTGGGGCAAATCAGGACAGCTGACTGTTGCTCACCTGTGATGTAATATCTGCTTGCTGTGTTTTCATATTACAGATAATTTATTTCTGTAAATCCCCTGTCAGTACTAGATTGACTGTGATCTTATTCTACTTACACATACTAATATACACATATACATATACATCTAATATATTTTATCACCAGCTCTTCACCTCTGATCCCTTCTGCAGCCTGGATCTTCCTCAGGGTGCTCTCCACCTCTGTCTCATTCATACCGATGGGTGTAACCATGCGAATGGGAAGCCCCTTATTCCTCAGAGCAGTGGCCACTCTCCCGGCAGTATCCACCCAAATGTCCTCATTAGATGAGACCACCGCAACACTGGCCCACCTAAAGTGTTTCAACACGGTGAACAACACCTCAGTGGGGAACGGTACAGTCCTGGCAAAAGTCGGGTATCCTGTGGTGCGGACTAGCTCATAGTTAACACAGCCGTAGGAGAAGATGGCCTTATCCCAGTTCTTGGCCAGCAGAGAAGCTGCAATACAGTATCCGGGGTTGGTGGGGCCCAAAAACGCATCCGCCATATTCTCATAGTAAATAAAGGCGGTGAGGGCTTTGGATGTTTCGCAGGGCTCCTGGAGGATGATAAAGTCCATTTTCAAGCCCAGATCCAGGTTCAGGTCTCCGTTTATCCGGCTCACAGCGAGCCTGGCGGCCGCAGCTGGCAGGGCCCTGTAGTACACAGGGTCGCAGTTCCAAGGCCCCAAGACCCCCACTTTGAATATCAAACATCGGACACAACAAGGGAACGTCAACACTCCGAGGAGGACCCATAACAGAAAGTTATAAAAGGGCGGTGTGGTTAGAGTGGGTCGGCTTTTAATGATGGGAATGTATGGATGGCTGGACTCCCATAGCGTCCCTCTGAAATTTGGAGGAATATGTTGCATTTTCCTTCCAGGCTGTCCAAGGTAGTGAATCTTTGTGTTCACTCTAATATCAATTAGACCAGTGACACCTGCAAAATAGATGGGAATAAATGTTCTGGGAATTGTTAGATTTCAAAATAAAAATCATGGATCATAAATGGCTAAACTAAAATAACTTACCGCGTCTTTGATGCCATCAGGACAGCTTCAGAGTCCGATGAGATAATCTCACAGGTGTCCTCTCCGGGTCTGCTTCTCCACATAAACCCTCAGCTGACCATCCCCAAAACTTTACCTATTCACCCCGAGGACCCACGGCGTCGCTCTTGCAGAGAAAGAACAAAGTCATGGTGTTTGGACTGCGGGGCAGAGAGTGACAGGCACGGCTGGGGACAGCTTCAGCACCCTGGAGAGCTACTTAGACCCCGCAGTCAGCGCCTCCGAAGGCTCCTGCGCGTTTCCACAAACACCTCCGCTCACAGGCAGCATGTCTGAAGGAGGAAAAAAAAAAAAAAAAACACCCCTGGCCCCTCAGGTTTTCTTTCTGTCATATGTATGTTTGTTAAAAAAAAAAAAAGATATCATCCGAATCGAGTTACAAGGCAAATTCGGTAGAATAATAAGCTCTCTTCCCTCAAAGGACGTTTCTGATTTATAAACATGGAAAGGTGTTCGATGTATTATAAATATAGGAGGCCAGTGTTAGCTACAGGCCCATTCAATCAAATCCCTCCAAAGTGACCCGGGGCCAAAACGTAGGTGTTACTCTCTAATCCATTTTCAGTGAGGCACAATATAAGAGGATTGACAACAGGCCTTAGTCTGCTCTAAAAGCCTTGTTATCATTCATGCTGGGGAGGCAATAAGGCCTTTTCCCCCACCAGTTAACATACTCCTCTGGAAAAATATAACATTATAGCCTTGACCTCTAAGTGAATAGAGATAAATATTTAGTATACAATCATTTTTCTTGCCATGGAGACACCTGTGCCGTGCTTTAATTGGTCTAATATGCCTGCAGTACAGCAGGTCCCACAGATCAAATGAATTTGAACCCTGGCGGAGTGGGAGTCATTAAAGTTAACGAAGGGCTCTCCCTGTGGGTCCCCTGAGTTCTGCTGCGTTCTGCCTGCGTCAGTCTTTTCAGCTCTTTCTCAAAGGTCTCCACTGGTGAAACAACCCGGCTGGCAAATGACAATAAGAACAGCTGGTTGCCACAACATCCACCTCTAGGATGACAGTGTAAAAGACAAAATATGGACTGGATGGATGACTTAAAAGCATGTGAGACCATGCAGTGGGAGCTTAGATTAAAAAGAAGGCGATCACCATGTGTCAAACAGCCACACAAACTTTAGTTTTAATTTAAGTTATTTAGACATTTTTTTAGCTAATGTTACAGATCATCAAGATATCATTTTTATGTGACTTCTGACCAGTTATAATTACCCCATTAGGCTGCACGCTGTATGCTCTTAAAATACAGTAAATAAAAAATTCTGCCTTTGCTTATGCTCAAGAGCTCATCTGTTCAGAATCTATAGAGCGAATGGTTCAACCAACCAGGCTGCCGCTGTGTGTGTGTGAGACAGAGAGAGAGAGACCTATCCACCCCTTCTGTCTCCTTCTTTCTTCTGTGCCTGTCTCTTTCTCTGACTGTGTGTGTGTGTGTGTTTGGAGGATATTAATGCCATGCCAAAATCCCTTTTTCTTTTAAACTCAGTCCTGACCATTGACTACTAAAGACGATCAACATTACATAAACTTTACAGAATCCAATATAATTCATAGTTACAAGAATATTACATTGCATTAAATGCACATGTTGGAAAGTGATTCCACCTTTGTTGACCCATATCCCACCTAAGCTGATGAGCCTCTTAAACGTAACACCTTGACACCGCTGTCCTGCATCCAGGAATAGAGGACAGAACAGACGACTCAGCGCAATGTCCACCCAGTGAGTAGGGAGCACAACACATCAGACGCTGCTCCTGAGACAAACTCTGCGCTCTGTATGGAAAACTGTGAAAGAAACACAGATATTCTTTACAAGCAAAAATAAATACAACTAATTTAAATGATGACAATAAAAAAATATATAAAAATGGTGATGACTCAAAAAGTAGGCAACTAATACTACACAATGATGAATCAGACTTCAAAACCACATCTCTGTCATAATACTGTAAGCAGCTAGGTGAATTGGAAATTCTGTATGGGCAAAAAAAAGGATATAAATAATTAATCTGCCTGATAAAATAGGACATTCGAATAGGGATTTATCAGTGCCTGCAAAAGCAGTCCCCAAATGTCGTTTATACAACAATAATGATTGAAACAAAAAAAAAAACCCAAAACAAAACTCAGAAAATAAGATAAAATGTACTATATTCAGTTAGTTTAATTAGCTTGATGAGAGTAGGCCTGGCCTCTATCAAGGAAATTTTGAGCAATAGTGTAAAAAAATACTTATGGCTTGGATCTTATGGCCCCTCACTGTCAACTGGGACCACATACACACTCAACTAAATCTGTGCATCAGTACAAATCTCAGGCCTATCCTGAACATTATTTACATGGACGCTTTTGGAGAATTACCCCCACATGCAAAAACACACCCCGTGGTCAACTAGATTTAATAGGCCGACTGACCGTGATGATGCTATTGTGATATGGTGGCCACACTGTCCACTTGTGTCTGCTGACATTTTCTATTTCCTTTTACTCTCAGTGAAAGCTGTCGTATGTTTAATAGTGAGTTGATTCACAAGCCTTCACAATGCAACTGCAGACTGAATTTATTGGAGGATGTCATTAGCTCTGGTGCCATCTAGTGGAAGCAGAGTATGCACTGATGCGTGCTCTATTTTGCATCTTAATAAAGGGGGTAGAGTTCATACATCATGGAATCATAACCTGTTTGGGTCCTAAAACACTAGTTTCAGCATAGATTAAATGGGGATGTTTTTTTTGTAACATTCTCCCTTAACAACAGAGCACAAATCCCTTAAGATGAGCTGCATGCTCTAGGAGACAGATTTTTTTTGTATCTTTCTTAAGCAGAAAATGCCCATTATGTGGTAATAATTTTTAAAAATGAGTTTTTAGCAAAACTGTATCACTGCTGTTAAATCTATTATGTTACTACTAATCACACCCTGAGTATGTAAAACATCTAGGATGAATACTCTGCATTCTGTCTGCCTGAGTCCCTATCTTATCTTCACCGCCTTGAAGATTCCCAGACACTGCAACATTCAAGTGGGTTGTGTGTGTGTTTGTGTGTGTGTGTGTGACTGTGTTTACAAGTGGCAACATGAACACAATAATCTCCGCTCTTTTCTTTGGCCTTAGTCTGTGTGGACTCTTGAGAGTGCGAGAGTTGTACTGTATGGGTGTGTGCTGTGATGCTGTCATGCTCTCATGAGAAAAACAATGGCCGAGGGTGCAGATGAAGAGTGGAGGCCCCTCAGCATTTGTGTGAGCAGCAACAGATGTTCACTTCAATTCATCACACTTGACCTGTGTGTCTCTGGCCTTTGTTTTTGAGAACTGCAATGTGTGCAGGATTTGCCCTGTTATAGGTTGTGTCAGGGTCTCTAATATTCCTGCCTAGATTAGCGTTTAAAAATGATTTTCAAAATAGCCTTTTTTCACAACACACTATAATTGCCTATTTCCAAGTAAAACTATGTGAAATACTTTATAAAATTACTTTATCTAAACCTACAAGATCTGCCTGCAAGGTTTTAAAGAACCAGGGCAGATATCCTGCGCAAGCAGCAACAGGAAACGTCTGGGTTTCCGTTCACTTAATTTCTTTTATCAGTTTCATCAAAACGCAGACTTCAGGGCCAAATGAAACAAACCGCCGCCTTGTTGCGCAACACCGTGTTTCAGCTTTTGTTTTCGAGCGGGTCTGCGTTAGCTGCGGCTCCACTGTGCGCCGAGGAGCAGCGTTCAATCGACAGACAGGGCCCGGAAGTTACACATGTGAGCCTTTAAAAATAAAAGCGTCGTATTTCTCAAGGGAGCAAGTAGAAACTCTGTTAAAAGAGATTTAGGCTATTGCCTGTCAGACAAAATATAATGAGACGTTTTTAGCATGCATTATTTTTCAATTCTGTGTGCGTCATAGACTGTATATAAAGTATATATGGTGTGTTTGTTAGGTGTAAAGTTAAACAAACAACAACAAAAGAAAGAAACACTGTGTGACGACTGAAAAAACAAGATTAAAACGTTTAATTTACCGTTGTGGTTTAGCTAGGCTAATTAGCTGAAGTGATTGTTCCACCATATCCTGTGTGACATTAAAAGCACCGTGGCAACCGTAGCCTTGGCAACACAATGAAGAAAACGGGTAACATCAACAGCTCGATAAAATGTACAACAATGGGATAAATGTGTGCTTAAACGCGGAGTGAAACCTTTAACAGGCCGTTTTACTTTTGGAAATCACCGACAGGAAGTGCTCTTATGTTGTACGCCCGCGAATTTGACAGTGGTAAAACGAGCCGAGTCCGCCAGGCAGGACTTTATGGGATGGGAACAGACGAATATGCCCCGGTGTTTCCAGCCGCCGGCAGTTTACTGCAGCGGGGCAGACACACGGAGGGATCTGCGGAGCTCATGTAGACCAGCAGGCGGGCTAGCCACCGGGACTCAGCGGCGCTGCGGGGGTCTGGAAAAATGGGAGCGGTGAAGTGAAAAACGTCCGAAAAAGAGCGTACTGTCTGGATGAAAGGCACCAAAGTAAGTTACTCGGGACATAGGCTGACGAGAAAAGTCATGAAAGTTGGATAGTTTTTTATTGTTTTACCCCTAATTTTCTGTCAAAGTCTCTGTGCGAAACCCTCGTCTGTCAGCGGGGTAGTTTCGGACAGAGGTCCTCTGTGGTCAGATCAGATTTCACGTTTGGCTCCGTGTTTAAGAAACCGCCCCTGGTGTCCCGACGGAGCTGACCAGGCTCTTGTGTGTCGTTACCGCAAATTATCCAGACACAGGGGAAAAAAAAAAAAAAAAAGAAAGTGAGCAAACTCCTGTGAAAGATGCGCGCAGAGTTGACATGTGGAGCCGTGATTGACAGCTGAAAGGGGCGGGGTTGCCATTGAAGGTGTTACGAACGACACTTATAGATTCACATATTATCACCGTTTTGGGTATTTTCTCCGAAAAGGCCACAGTGGAGGTCTCTGCACTCTGCGCGGTTTGCCACGTACGGCTGCAGGAAATTTGATCTGCAGAGGTGCCCATGCGGAGTCTGAACACCCGCCCTTCATGTTTACTTCCCAGGGTATGGCATGGTGGCTCACTTTGTTGTAAATGAGAGAGGGCAGTGACAAACTTGTCATGGTTTTCAGTGATTTTTATGACAAAGAGGCGAAACGAGGACGGAAAATTGGCATTGAAAGCCAGAAAGAAGAACTTTAGTTGGGATATCCACTGGAAGAAGAATTTCCTTTACTTCAGTAAAACTGGCAATGGTGCAATGTAAAAGTACTCTGTTACAAGTAAGTCCTGCATTACAAATATTATACCGAAATATTATATACATACATACATACATCTCTCTCTCTCTCTGTATATATATATATATATATATATATATATATATAATCTGGTTGTTATTACTGATGGATCATTGTGGAAGTAGCATTTTCATGTTATAGCTGATGAAGGTGAAGCTACTAATAACTACTTTATATTCTGGTGGACTGTTTAATCTATAACAATGCATCATACTTTATAAAGTGATCATAGATTTTTTTTGTCACAAACAAGCCATCACAAACGTGTTGGAATAAAAAGTAAAATTTTCCCTCTGGAATGTATTGGAGTACAAGTACAAAGTACTATAACATGAAGATAGTGAAGTAAAATACAAACACCTAAAAACTGTACTGAAGTACAGTACTTAAGGAAATGTACTTGTTTTACAATACAAACTGGTAAGTTATAAGAATTTGAATCAGCTTAATCATTTGTCAAATAATGAATATATTAACCAGTAAGTTAGCATTTTTGATATTATCCCCAGAGCCTACAGTACAGTTAACCAGTGACACTAGAATTTCTTATTGAAAGAAATGGTAATTATATTCAGGCCATGCAGTGAGCTTCACCTCTTATGAATCTTTCATCACTGTCTCTGAAATACTGTCTCTTCTAGCCTCGCCTAAATGTGCTTTGATGGATTTGATCAATCTCTGTGCTTGTGAAAGTTTCTATCCACCGTAACTGCAGGCGTTTCCATTGCTGCCTAATTGTTTTAAAACACTTAAGTACCATCTATTTAATATAAACTCACTGCCTTCTCCTCAGTGTCATGCATTAATTTGGCTTAAAAGGATTAGTGTGGCATCCGTCTTCTAATTACACAGTTTTCAACCTTCAACTTGAAGATTAAATTGGGAAAGAGCGGTCTCAATGACATTAAGAACACGCTGGAGGATACTGAACAAATTGAGGGCTAGATGGGGTTATAGATGCAAATAAATGTGCTAAATGGGAGAACTAAGAGGATATAATGTTAGGCACATTAATTTTGTCTCCTGCTCTATGTGTTTCTTACTTTTCACCATCAACAAATCCACCTCGACAAAATCTCTTTAGATAAGTGTGTTGCTTGTAGGCAATAAAAATGGTGCTTTTATATTTGCTTTTGATAGCTAAATCATTGCGTTTAAACTGATAACACATGATGGTAATTGGATTATCACATTGTTAAAGTTGTGCAAAAGTCTGTACATAGGTCAGAGGTCATAAGTTATAATTTAGTGAAAATCGTGCGATAAAAAGTAACCACTGCTGTAGGTTGGTAAATAAATAAACAACAAATGGCTGATGACCTTCAGAAGATGGTGTGCTGCTCTCCCAGGATAAAAAGGTGTGAAAAAACCTCTGAAAGTGAGAAGGTGTCAGGGTGTGATTTCACAGGCCTTTGCCAATTGTCCACTCTGGGGCGGGGGGCACAGCTATAACTGCCGTTACCATTGGATAACTGCAGTCGTTAAATGTGGCTGATTTGAAGGCAGCGCCAGCAGCAGTTTGCTGTTGGCTGAGATTTATTGACCAGAGGTTGAGAGGAACACCTGGTGCAGAAAGTTCACAGTCCTTGCTGAAGCAACAGATGGAGCCAAGGATACAGGAGGGCAAGGAGGGACAGATGAACGTGGCTGCAAAACCACACAGAGGTGACGAGCTGCTGAAGACCACAGAGTTTGTTGCATGTAGTTTACATCAGGTGAAACAAAACTTGCAATTATAGATAGGGCTTAATAGTATTTCTATGACAGCCAATGATGTGATTCATTCACAAAAAGAAGAGTTTAGCAGTTGCTGTAAAAGCTGAAGGTGTAAAGTTAATTTCCAGAATACTATGCATGACATTTGGTCACATCAGGCTGCCATATCTTTAAAATACAGAGAATTCATCAAGTTTCCCCTCTGTCCTTGATGTTGTTCATTACATGGATGGACTATTTTTTGGTTTATTTTCTTAAGTAAAGTGGCTCAGAGTTTAGTTGAAAGGTACTTTGAATGAAATTTGTTAATATTAAAGTCACTCCCTCTAAATATCAGAACAAAATAATAATGATATATTCATTGAGATTTAAGAACACATAGCAGTAAATGCAAAACCCTTTGTAGTTATCACAAAGTCAGTAGACAGAATGAGTGAAATACAACTAAATGCATTCAGTTGATTACATCTACTCCCATACTATCAGTATTACAGTAAGAAGGGTTAAAAGAAAAGAAACACTGCACAGGGGTGAGCAGCTCTGTCTAAGTAGACTTTGAACCATGGTAATCAGGCTTCATATGTTGGTCCAAACATATTATGCAGCCATGTAACTTCATCCTCTTACATAAGCTAGGATAAAAAACATTAACCCCTGTTAGATGTACCTGTTAACACCCTTAACCCAAATCATCAACCTTAACCTGTAACACTTAACTACAGATCATAAAAGTCAGAGATTAGAAACAATCAAAACATCAGAGAGTGTTGTTATCTTACTGCTTGTTGCAAGAATGTGCTTATATGTATTTCTTGGAAAAGCTAAACTTTCTCGTGAAAAACACTTGTTTTTTTTGTTTGAGCATTTTCTGTGAATTGTGGTCACAGTAGCGCCCTGTTTGGTGCATTTTGGTGCCAAGTGAAAGACCAGTCAGTAATATTTTTTTTGTGTCTCCTGCTTAAACAGTTATTTATACACCCTGTCTCTTAAATTGACAGATTAGAGATAGATGTAAATTTTCAATGCATCTTTGAGGCTGTAATTTAATCTCTCACACAGCTGCAACGCTGTGAAAGATTTTATCTTTAATGCGTGCTATGCTGTGTCATGTGCCGGTGACTTGACCATGACTGTTCATTTTTACCTATTACACAACTCTTAACCTCTGTCCAGTATTCATACTTATTTGAGTGTTTGTGCGTGTGTGTGTGTACACACATAGCTCAAGTTGAACAGAGTTGAACAGGGTGAGCTGCATTCAGCTTTCATTTACACATGACGGATACACATAGAGGGACCTGGCAACAGTTGACAAAAGGTATGAGAGGTTCTCCTCTGGTTTAAAAAAAAATATATATGTATTTTAATTCACTTATATTTTCGTGTGTACTGTAATTTATTAACTTGTTTGTTAATGTTTTTCATGTCCTTTTGTTTCATTTATGTTGTTTGATTTTGAAGCTGTAATCTGCTGCTATTTCAGATGCAGTATCTGTTATAGTATCTGACATATGGTATTATAATTTTCAGAGTTAAAAGTTGTTTCTGAATTAGTTTTGTTCAAAGGCAATGAGGCTGAAAGGAGTGGGTACATTAAATTTTCCTAATTTTAAGATGCAGTAGAGATATTTTTAGGGTCTTGGTTCACGATGCACAGACATTTTCGTTTTTACAGCAATGCATAGTCATTGTAGTGAGTAAACTAAGAAAGTGCAAATTAACTCTTTGATCAAAGAAATCAGGTCACACCCACTGGGAAACCAAGAGGGAAGGAAATTGAGGCTACTCCAGTTGCATGGAAAAAAGCTTAGTCTTTTACCGAAGATTAACAAATACCTTGAAGACAGCATTTGAACAATGACAGCTCCTCTGATTTCTTTAATCACTAACAAGGTGTTCCGATCTGGTGATTGAGGCTATGTAGTTTTCTCAGATGGTGTTTGTAAACTGAAAGGTGATTAGAAACATGATAAAGGATTTCATTAGAGAAAACTTTCCAAACCTCAATGGGTGTGCCGTGGTTAAAAAGATTTCAGTGTAAATAATACATTTGTTCTCTCCCCAGGCATAATGTTACTCCTCCTGTGTTTTGGCCTGCCGCTGCTGGCGGCTGTCCAGTCCAGCGCTGTCAAGAACTGCCACCCTGGTTGCCGCTGTGAGGTGGAAAGCTTTGGCCTGTTCGACAGTTTCAGCCTGACCAGGGTGGATTGTCGTGGGTTGGGACCAAGTACCACCATGCCCATCCTTATCCCACTGGACACTGCCCACCTGGACTTGTCCTCCAATGCCATGGGACCGCTCAGTGACACCATGTTAGCTGGTCCAGGCTACACCACCCTCGTTAGCTTGGACCTCAGCAGCAACGACATTACAAAGGTTGGTGATCGGCTGAAGTCATGTATAGACCTTAGAACGAAGCAATGCAACTTTCGAATGAAGAAATACAATATCCCGACTCATACAAATGAAGAGTTGAATCTATAATGAAAATACTGAATCCACTCTCAATTTAATACACGTTGGGGGTGTTGCTGCATCATTGTTCCGTATTCCAACACAATTTGTAGGTAATATTAGCAAATGTTGATTACCTTTAGACAGACATTGTGTAACCATTGTTAATAAGTGTTTCTGAAAGTTACTAAGTGTTTTGGTTTACTCTTTTTAAAACCTGTCTGGCACCAAATGGCAGACAGACAAAACTAGCAGCTAGCTAGTGCAGCATTTAGCAGCTACACAAGCTAAATAGCCAGATATTCACCTATGGAGTTGGTGGAGACTAAAACAGAGTGAATATTGGACTAAAGTTAATCAGCTAGGTGACAAGCTAGAGTCATGGCTGCGAAATAAGAGCCAATGTTTCTCTGTATATGCTGGATATGTTAATAGGAGACTAACAAGTTGATAATGTGCCAGTTTTGTGTTCTCAGCTTGTTTTTGCTCCAAAAAATCAGTTTTCATGTACTGCTGTTATGCTAGGTTTTAGCATTTTACAGATAAATATTTCAGTGGCTTTGTAATGGAAAAATAATAAATTACTCTGCTAGCTACTACAAGCTAACAGTTAGTGTGTTTTTTTAAATAATTTGAAGGGTTAGCTGGTCACTCCAAATCATGTTAAATGGATATATTTGTGGATTGCTGGATGAGTCATTAGAAATAGCTTTAATTTTTACAACAAGAGAAAAGTGAAAATACTCAGCAATGCTTTAAAAGAAACATATGTTGACGACTCCAATTAAACCAAAAGATATATGTCAGATATGTCTCATTTTATATTTTTGTTTCACTGTATCTTCAACTCTGAACCTTGCAACTCGATGATTTCTTATTTTTTCTCTTTGTTAATCTCTTCCCTGCCTCCTTATTTTCAGATAAGCCCCAGTGCTTTGTCCAAGCTGCGTTACCTGGAGACGCTGGATCTGAGCCACAACAACCTGGTGAGCCTCTCCCCGAGCTGTTTCTCTGGCCTCCCTCTGGCTGAAGTTGACCTCAGCCACAACAGCTTCCAGGAGTTCGACATGGATGTGTTCGCTACTAAAGTCAACGGTGAACCTGTCAGTGTGGATCTGTCTCATAACAAGCTTGTGTCCGTCTCCACGGCTTTGCATGGAAGAGTTTTACACATTCAAAGCTTAAACCTGTCATCAAACCGGCTGTCGAGTGTACCGAGGCTGGCAGGACTTCCTCTGAGGAACCTCAATTTGGATGGTAATCCCATCACACAGATCAAGGAGGGAGCCTTTGCTCAACTGAAAGATCTGGTTCATTTATCCATCAGCGGCCTCCATGAGCTTCAGGAAATTGAGCCCTACAGCTTCAGGGGCCTCCAGAGCCTCCAGGTTCTGGATCTCTCCAACAACAAAAATCTAAAGACATTGACTCCTGCTGTTTTTAGTGGACTAGACTCCTTGCAAGAGCTGAATTTGTCGGGCTCTGGTGTGACGTCCCTGCCAAATAACATGCTGACCCACCTGCCCAGTATTAAAAGTATTACACTGGGACAAAGCATCCACTGCTGGAGGACCCAGAAACAGGGACAGTTCCACCCGCAGCTGGGTCAGGTCCAATACAACGAGGTTCTGAACTGTAATGTGGAGGGCATCGTGTTGTGAGACTGTGCCTTTGGACATGGACCTCTGCTTACAATTCAGATGTCAGCTGTGCCTTATTTGCTTTGATATGCAAAACACTTTTTTTGTGTAACTTACCTCTGTTTCAGGGTGAAACTAAGGAATATGTCTTAATGGTCTAATGCAGCCTTCATAAACTCTTGACACAAGTGTTACAAATGCTGTACTTTTTAGAAACACAATGGCAAAATGTGCAGCATTAACATAGCAAAGAACAAGTTATTTTACATCTTAACATACAGTATAGTCTAAACTGGTAGAGAGTCTTTCATAAATCCAAAACTTATAAGTAATTTGTAAGTAATGTTCATACTTAATGTACATCATTTTAAGTGGGACCATATTAAGAGTTATTTGCACTTATACCAGCTGCATTTAAAAAAAAAAAATGCACATGGCCAAAATGTCATCCACTGTACTACAGAACCCTCTGTTGACCACTAACAATTTTCATTTGACTTTGAATGTGAGTGTTTATTGAAACGATTAAAGGAATAGTTTGACATTTTGGGAAATGCACATATTCACTTTTTAGTTGAAAGTGAGTTGACAAGATTGACACCACTCTTAAATCTGTTTGTTCAATGTGAAGCTACAGCTAGCAGCTGGTTAGCTGCTTAGCAGTGGGAAACAGCTAGCAGGACTCAGTCCAATAACCTCTAAAACTCACTAATGAACCATAACCTGATGTTTTTACAGTTTATTTACAGATATAAGAAATGACAGTTAATTCGATAGATTTTGTTATCTCCAGGCACAAGTGAGCTAGCTGTTTCCCCTGTTTCTGGTCTTAGCAATGCTAACTGGGTGGTTAGAGCTTCATATTAACCATACAGACATGAGAGTGATATCAAACTTCTTATCTAACTCTGTGAAAAAGCAAATTATTTATCAAGTGTGGTCTGGAAACCAACAGTAAAGACCTGTTAAACACACTGTGATAAAACTAGTTGGGTAAATATCTTTTCTTGTCACACCCACAAAATTACCATTGTATTACTTGAATTTGCTTCAACAAATATTACCCTGAATCTGACAACTTGTTTGAATAATTTCTCTTCATTACGACACTAGGTTTGGTGTATAGCCTTTGCAAATTAGGCGCATGCATCCTTTAATACAGGGCTCACTGTTTCAGTAACAATACATGACTTGATTAAACAAGCTGACGGGGAGCTTATTTTGACCTTCTGTCAAACCAGTCTCTAGTTTAACAAGACAGTTGGTTCAAAACACATCTGACCAATGAACTATGACAATTTTCACATATGTAGTATTGAAGTGATGCCGCTATCCGTTGATTTTTAAACGCCCAGCTGCACTGTGCTGTCACCTGTAACCTTACTTTAGCATTCCTGTGGTATTTCTAAGAGGATGATCAGCCTCAAGACTGCATATTAGGGTTTGTGAAAGGAATTCAACCTTTTTCAGCTGGGTAATTAAAAACCAGTCTGGGTGTGGAAGTTTATATTTGTATGTATGTAACTATATTGTATATAACTTTATATATATATATATATATATATATATATATATATATATGAATCATATGTGTAATAAATTGACTATTCTCACATATGTGGTCTGAATGACTGCTGTTACTAATGTTCTGTATGACGTAAGAATGGCAACAATGGTTTGGTGTGTCAGCGATGGAGCATAAACACAAAAAAACAGAGCCAAACACAAGGAAAGATTACGTCAGTGTTGACACTGTTTAATCTTTCGCTGAAAATACTGTTTTTCAAAGCAGTCTGTGATTTCTATGCACAGGACTGACTCATAGCAGGGTGTGCCTCTACAGGACAAGAGGAAAGCTTAGATGTTGGCGGTTTACCCTCACAGCAAGTTTCCGCACTTTTTACAATTTAGTAACATGTTGTGCATAAAGCTTCTTTTTTCTTTGTTCTTTCTTTACTTGCAAGTGTCTGGATACACCGACTCATACACACACTTGTGGTCTTGATTGGATCTCAATAAACACTGAAGTGGGCAGACATGCCAGGGTTTGGAAGGGTACCATGCCACACTGGGCTGGTAACCTGCCAAAGAAGTGACTGGGAATGAGACAGGAGGAGAAAGGAGAAAGAGGGGGAAAGAGCTGGGTTTTAGTCATGGCAGCTTACTGATCTCCTGTGTGTGTCTGGCAATGAGTGTTTGTCCTGTGAGACAGAGAAAACATTCACATTCTGCCCTCCTTTCTTTTAAACTCCAAGACACCCAGAAACAGTCAAAAACAAACAAACAAAAAAAAAAAAAGGCTGACTAAACAAACGGGTTTTCACAGATTGCATCAGAGTTGGACTGTACATGTCACATCCTGAAAACTGAGCGTTAGCATATAGGTCTTTACACAAGCCAAAGTTCCTCCAGTTGTCATGCATTTGAGTCAACTTCTGCCTGTGCATGTATGAATTTGACTCTATTCTCTTCAAGAGAAGGTGGGAGGCTGCTTGAGAGCCCCAGTGGATTTGACCCCGTTGCAGAAAACACTTCCAGATGTTGGCGCTTTTTCGTCCATCTCCTGAAGAGCTGGCAACCAAACATCCATCAGAGAGTGTCCCGCCTGCATTCAGTAGCTGTGTTACAGTGTTCAGTAACACTGTGAAATCGCAAAGACATTCAAGGAATGCAACAGCACAACAAATCAGTTTACATATCATATTATATATTTATTTGTTTTACTTGCTTTTTTACCTGTTGTTGTAGTTCTTCATATGTGAGTGTAAAGCCCAGTTGGGGTTCTGACAGTTTGAAGTGAAATAATGTGTTTAAGGGACATGCGATTTTAGCATAAATCTGAACATGGACTTATTCAGAAAAGCTACACTGAAAAAAAAAACACATCACATGTCTATTTATATTTCGGTTTGCTCCAAACAGTGTCCCTCTGTCTAGTCTGGGACGAGCACAGATGTGTTGAAAAGCGGCACAAATGTCCTGACATGCGATCTGTGTGAAACATCATGGATGAACTGGCTGATAGAAATAAAGTTCTGTCCACTCTAACTCGAGAAATCACACCAACTGAAGGGCACTCTTTGATTTTTCACAGCAAGCAAAGGTTTAAAAAAACAAAAAAAAAAGTGTCGCACAGCACTGGAATAAATAAAGATGTTGAAAGAAATGCTGACATTTCAGTTCGACGCTGAAAAACAAACCCCAATGAGCCCACGATGCAGTGCAATGAGATTCAGTTGGAGTACGGTTGCCTAACTGTTGACACTACAAAAAACACAAAGTTCATTTCCCCTCATAGTAAAGAAACAGATGCATTCAAATACGTCCAGAGAGCATGGACAATGTAGAAGCTTGTTCTTGTGGTTTGAAGTAATGTCATTACACAAATATAGTGCCTTTAAATATCTGTCAGTTACTGGAAGAGGAGGCAGTAATCAAGAGAACAAGAGACCTTTTTTTTAGGTTGCTCTACATGG
The DNA here is from genome assembly GCF_046630095.1 of Trachinotus anak. Classification (NCBI taxonomy): domain Eukaryota; kingdom Metazoa; phylum Chordata; class Actinopteri; order Carangiformes; family Carangidae; genus Trachinotus; species Trachinotus anak. Next base: position 7,126,011 of record NW_027273885.1, on the reverse strand, counting down.
ATGAAGTTGAAACTGGGTCAACAGAAACTTAGAGAGAGTGAGCCGTGTTTTCAGTCACGCTTTCAGCTGATGACTGAGAAAAAAAAAACAAAAAACAGAATTTGCAGGTGTGTGTTATATGCAAATATTTGTGGTGTAATTGCTACTAAACCGTGGTTCCCGTTAATCGCAGTTTGAACAAGATTCAACAAGATTTACCTCTTGACTCAGATTTTACAGTATAAAAACTGACTTTGTCTTCCTGTTCTTCTTGTTCTTATGTTGCTTTTCAAAATAGAAAAGCAGCGGAGCGAGGATTTTAAACATCACACTTAATCTTTAGTTGTGGGAACATCTTAATTTAGGCGTGTTGTTTGCTTTATGGTGATGTGGGACATGTGAGTGAAGAAATCAAAAGGTAATCACTTGCCCCTCTGCAGTGGTCTGGCTCTGAGACGTAATTACTTCAAAGCAGAGGGAAGCTTTGAACTGTGTATAATTAATTCAGGCAAGCAAAACCAGGGTGTCTTTATTAAGTGCGCTGTTCTTGCTTCAACAACTATCAAACTAATGTAATTTGACCTTCCCGCATAGATCCTCTGGAGGATCAGGCTATCCAAGCAGCTAATACACTTTGCTCCAACACTGAGCCCATATTGCTCCAAATACTGCAAGGCTTTACTTTTCATTCCCTGGAGGAGGCTGTGAAATACACAAGTGTGTTTTCTGAAGCAAGTTTGTGTAGAATTTAGGGGTTAATATGTGAAGTTTTCACCTGACCCCAGTGGTGTTGAAGTATTAACGCCCTGAATGCCCTCTGGCTTGTCGTGCCACCGTGACAATAGACACCAAGGCACTGTGTCAGCACGCTGCCGCTCAGCACAGAGGTTTTGTTTTTCAGACAAACAAAAGATCAGCTCAACTTGTCACAGTCAACAAAGATTTGCTTGTTTTCTGAGCCACTAAAAAGCTGTTGAGGTTTGTACCACTGTATGGCCTTGTTGTGCCTTCTGTAAATATCTTCTGAATGCAAATATGTTTCTGATACATTTGGCTTAAGCAGTGAAAATGCAACATATTTATATCGGTTTTCCACCACATTTTGAAGTCAAATATTATAATATTAAGAATTTTTTTTTTTACACAAATTTGCTTTTCAGGCTTCTAAAGGTTAAACACACTTTTGTCTCTCTCTTTGACAGGCATACAATATACAACCTGAGACAATGGGTTGCAAGTAAACACTGCTTTGTTTCAAGGGGTCACAGTCAAAATACTTTTTGGAACCATTGGTTTGTTTGAATTCATTATGAACCAAAACTGCTACAGTGGCATGATTGGAAAATCCCACATCAGCAAAAAAAAAAAAGTCAAACTGATCAAGAGGAATAAACTTCTCTTTGTATCGATCCTTGCACTTTAAAAAGTGCATCATGACTCAGCATGTGGAGGAGCAGCTTAAGAAGGTAAGATGGTGGGAAATTCACCGAGGTCAAGTTATTTTATGAAAGGGCTGACTTACACATCTGTCCACATATCAGTAGCTTATGTTGCAAATAATGAAGGTGGTGTACTATTTTCCCCTGACATAACAACATTGTTACACCACCATTGCTGTACAATAGTAACTGCACCTTGTTCCTGCAGGTTATCAGCTGCTGAATCTATAATGGGAAACATCAGGTATGTAAAACAAAAGCATGACTTTGCTTGTCAAGGAACAAATTCTGGGTCAGCTTGTTCCCCTTTTGGCTTAATGATGCACTTTTTAACACAGGTTACAGGCTATAATTATTAAAGATAGGCATGTTCACACAAAAGATAGTGAAAACGAAGGCACCCAGGGGGCTGCTATTATACCTTCATTCATAAATACGTCCTTCAAGTTGCACCTTTTTCAAAACTAAAGTAAAGTTCGAAAGAGTATTCCAGAAGGAACTCATCTCTTCAAATTACTTTACGCTATGACTTGATCTTTTGGCATGAGTGATTTTTTAAAATCCATAATAGAAATATATCCAAAGAGGGACAGTATACCTGAAGTTGTAGCATTATGTAATTATTATCTAATCTGCTGCAAGGCTCCCTGTCATATCCAGAGATAAAATCAGCTACTGAGTCACTTTTATGACGCTGCTCTGGGTCATATCTGGTCTGAATTACCTACACTCACACGCCAACACAGAACAGATCCTGACTTTCTCCGCATTCCAGCAGAGACTTTACCTTTTCCGTGAGGTGCTGGTGGCTTTATAAACACTGCGACCTCAGACTCTTTCTATTCTGCTGTGGGAAAAGAAAGAATAACAACTGGCAGATGAGACAAGTAAACCGAAGGTACACCGAGGGCAACAGAAAAGGTGGAAGATAAGCTGAACAGATACAGGAGGATAATATTTGCCACTATCAACACTGAGCACGCAACACAAAACACAGTGATCAGCACCTTTAAAACTAGGTGATCAAGACTCTTGCCTGACCTCCATGCTGTAATATGTGTACATGTATATACTGTGTGTATATATGTGTCAGTTTGTCAGGGAACATGAAGCAAGAGAAAAGAGAAAATTAACAACCTGATCCACCGCTTAAATTCAGCAATTTGAAGTTTTTTTTTTTTTTTAAATGCAAAAAATAGTTGTGTTTTATAAAAGAGGAAAAGTAAAGACAGTTCTTTCGTTGCGTTTTGTTAACCTTGTCGTCTTCCCACACTCAGTATAATCAGCACAGTGGAGAAACTGTGTTGCATCATCGCGTCTCATATTGGTGGCCTGAGGAGGGAGTTTCCCAGAGGAAAAGGGATATATCCTGATTGTGCTGCCCTCGCTGTCATTCTCCTCCATCTGTTTTCCATCAGGATCTGCTGCGCTGGACTATGTGACGGTTTTCCTCAAAGGATACCACCTTTTCTCCAGTGCCATTTTTCATTGACCTGTTTCAACTGTCTCTATACTTGCTCTAGAGTTTTAACTACTTTCAACCTACTATAGTGCTTAAACAGAGGCAAAAAAAGTGAAAAAAAAAACACAAAATCAAAACAGTAAAATAGAAATGGGTAAGAACATTATGGTTCATTTTCAAGCTTCAGGGAGCTCATTCCAGTCTAGGAGCACTCATTAGCCAGAGCACATCCACCTCATCTTGAGTCTTCGAAATCTGGATTGAAATCTTCTGCTCACAGATCAGGGAATGCTTTGTAATGTAGCTAAAACACTGACTTGACTGTACTTCACACATGAGCAAACCCAGCATCAGTTCACGACCTTGTAACCAATGGAAAGACACGAAAATTCGGGGTTCACGGTCTTTGCATTTGGCACCAGCTCGAATCCTCCATGCTACATTTTGAATGAGTTGAAAGAGTTGGTTATGATAATGACTCCTGACCGGTGCAGGAACAGGGAAAGGTGCATGACTCTGACTGGAATACGATAAAAAAAGGAGACTTACATGACCTCTAAATCCACAAAGGCTGAAAGTGTATGTCTCTCAGTTGCACTGCTATACAAAAGTCAAAAGTCAAGTGAATACTGAAAGTTCCTTGATTTCTGCAAACTACTAAGGAGTAACAGCATGCCAGCAGTAGAGACTTAGAGACCAGAGACTGTCTTGGTCATTTTTTCTGAGGAGTGAAAACACATCCAAGTTTAGAAGACAACATTATCCTGACACTAAAATAAACATTTATTAGAAAAAAGCTGGAAATGTTACACCCTCACTACTTTACTGCAAGTTGCAAGTTACTGTGACTTCTCTTTTTCAGTAGTTCACTGCAAAATTACAATTCACACCCAGACATTAAAAAGATAAAATGCCAAGAAAATGTATGATAGAGTTGATAATCTTAAAAAGACACTTTACTCCCTACATTTACTAGTGTTTCTCTGAACTGGAGCTTATACTTTCAAAGTCCACATCAGTGATGAACACACAGAAATGTGACACAGTCTACACCACGCAATACCTCGGAAATAAGCTAATGAGGTGACTGCTTCACTGCACTGTAATTACATCCACATGATTGGGCCTGTGGATTATGCTGCATGGCTTTAGCTTTGCTGTTTCCCAAACCTCAGATGGAGATACTTCACTGACCTTTCAAAACTGGGCTGCTCACTGTACATAAATTCTTCATTTTCATGAAACATCTCCCATATCTTTTTACTTTCTGTTCAGATAATTGGCTTTATGCTGTTACAGTATGCTGATGGATGAAGGTACTCAGCATAATGGCCCTTTATTAATGTGATTAGTGCTTAGTCTGTTTGATGTCTGGTATGCTGACATTTAATGTGGCCAGGGCCAAAGATTTTCCCCAACATTTGTTGTGCTAATGAAGCATACAATGATTTCTTTCTTCCCAAACTCAGGAATGGAGCCACACACTTAATGGTTTAGAGACTGAAACATAAGCAGTGGTTTTGTTGTCATGATGCTGCCTATTATGACAGTCACTTAACCTGTCCCACAATTACTGTCAGGATTATCAGCAAATCATCAAGCAGGACATTATATACTCAAACAATTGATAGCAGTGCTCTCTAGTGGAAAAGGTAGGTAACTACAATTCACAGTTTTACAGTTTCTTTGTGTGTACGCTTTACTGTACTACATATGCTATAATATATATATCATATATAGTACTATATACTCACTATACAATATATACTACTACAGATTTCTCACACAAACAAATAACGTATAACATAGTATGAGGTTTGACTTGCACTTTCTCAATTGTATTCATGCAAAAGATGTAAGTAGCACAGATAACTTCATTGTCCTGGTCAAAGATTACACAACACTGCCTTAGTTTCACATATTTTTTATTGATGAAATCATTTTTCAACACTTTTGAAAACACTGACAATAAAATGCAGAGAAATGTTTCAGTGCTGAAATGACATCAGATGAATTGCAGTTTGTTAAAAATAAAATCTGGTGAAAGTAAGTGGATCTTGTGAAGTGTTAAACGTAATCTCAGGCATAATCAATATACAAAAATGCTGCATATGCTCTGCAATGTTGGGGATAATAAATTAAATGCAAACTTTGGAACTACCTCAGAATGTAACAAAAAAAAGTTACAACAACAACACAGCTCTTTAACACTTTACTCTCCACTCTACTTTTATGGATATAATTCACAAAACTTCTAAGGACAAATACAGTATATATGAAACTGCTATGCTCGTTGTTGAAATTCTCACATGTTATTGTGACAAGAAATCAAATAATAAGCTTCCAGGCCAGTCAAGCCAAGTGCCACTGATAAGAAACTTAACCTGCTAAGGATCTTGCTGTTCATAGTGAAACTTGTGCAAATATAGAGTTGTAAAATAAATAGAAACGAAGAATTTTCCAGCATTCTGTGTCTGACAAATTACATGACCTACATGTGTCCAGCACTAGTAAAAATACACATTTTTCATATGTTGATTCTTCCTTCCATGTGTCCACTTCACTGCTAATTCACTGGGCTGCATCTTCTCATCTCTCACTTTAACATGTCTGCTTGTTTGAGTATCCTTACTTTGCTGTCATTTGCCATATAGCCAGCTATATCTATACATATTTCTAAGCCATTGCTGACAGTTGCAGACCACCTTATCAGCAGTTGAGAATGGAGTTGGCCCTCTGGATGCGTATGACCTTCCTTGAAGTGTAACTGTATTCATACTGTATATTATCATGGAAGAAATACAAGTATCCTGAAAGAGAACAGCGGGCGATAAGTGTTGGATAATTAAATTCAGAAGGAGTGCTGGGAAAAAAAAATCCTGCTTTTGAATTATCATGAAAATATGGTATTAAAGGCTTCACGTTACCGTAGTGATAAGTAGCAGCATCGACCTCGTCATCCATTCCAGGAAAATCATCCTCGATGCTTCGTGGGTAACCAGTGTCCATGGTTCCTGCTGCTTCATCGTAGCTGTGGGTGACAAATAACAGCAAAACGGTGTTGATGAAATACAAAAAAATTAATTTGGCAAGAATACTCTGCTGTGCATATTTTATGACTTTAAACATTAAAATAACTGAGATGTGTTCCATGCATCGCCACATACCTCCAATAGTCCTCTTCTGTGAAGAGTAGAGTTTTGCCTGTGTCTTTGATGTACACAGCCGCATCTATTTTCCTTATGGTCTTGGGAAGGCCGAGTTTGTGTATGTACTTAGGGTAACCATCCACAAGGTTATACCCATTCAAAGCCCACATTCGGATCCCTGAGGAAACATGGATCAGAGAGCAAAGTCAAAATAAAACAGAATAATATAATAACATGAAAAAAATATTCGATGGGATGACAGCAACATTAATAACTCACCACTGAATATGATGACGAGATCCTTCTCTGGGTTCTCGTAAGCTGCGTCCACCTTGCTGGGGATGGACGGCCATGTGGACTTGATCAGTGTCTGCTCAGGCTCTGGCATCTGAGGATGGATACGCCAGTAGAATCTGCAACGAGGTGCAGCATGTTACCAATATATAGCACAATAAACAGATCTACAATCAAATTTAGATATCAACTCTCAATAGCAAGACATATTGTATTTACAGAGATTTTTTTTAAGTGGAACTTTGACAGGGGAAAATGAGTCCCAAAATCCTTAGTGTCAAGTGGTTATAGGTTTTAAATATAAGTGTGGTCTGTGATAATAAAGATCTAAAGTTTATGTATTAGCATGTTTGCATGAACCATCATGGGTCTTACTGTACCTGTCTTTGAAGATGATGGTCTCCCCTCTGAGCTGTGTGGCGGCATCAAAACTTAACATGGGGTTACATTTGTCTGGTGCGTCAGGCCTCGGCTTCACTTTCCTTGCGTCCGGGTTTGGACCTGTGATTGAACATCCAGCATTAATGGGATGTTCACAATAAACAAGAAAAATATTATGTTTTGAAAAACATTGTATTGATAGCTTTGATTCGGCTCATGAATTTCAGTCATTCAGTTTCTAGTTAATCCTGAATCAAAATGCAAAATCATATATCTCCCCACCATAGAGAGCTTGAATGCCTTCAATGTCATCTTCAGACAGCGGGTAGCCTGTGGTGTATGAGTAGATGGGGTACATCAGGGCTCCTGGGTCTGAGGAGTGGGACATACCGAGGGCGTGGCCCAACTCATGGGCTGCCACTACGTACAGGTTGTAAGCTGTAGAGAAAATAAGTTCAGTCAGAATATTGTTTAGATGAGTGGCAATCATTACACTACAATATGGTGACTTATGTTGAGTATTTGTGCAAAATTCTTACCGGTTGAATCTTTAGTCCAGTGTTCGTCCTCATCAAAGTGAGTGTCTCCTCCGATGCCTTGGCCGGGGGGGTAGGCATGAGCCAGCAGTCCATCAGGTCCATCAAAAGGGTTGTAGTCTCCATGCTCTGCAGAATATATAAATGTGCTATTATACTGTGTCAATTTTAGAGCATGCAATTATGCTTTCAGTCATTGTCCAGCAGAATTAACATTGCAGGTTTATTGTACCTTTTGATCCAAAGCTGATCATAATGTCAGCATCACCCTTGTACAGCTTCTTAAAGGTCAGAGGCGTGACATCAGCCCAAACATTCAGCGCATTGCGAATGGCTCTGTCTACATCAGACTTCTTCAGATCTGGTGTATAATTCATAATTCTGAAACACCAGGGAGTAGAGGCTAAGGTAAGCGAGGGAATATGAAAAGTTCAACTGCTTTTATATTCACAATTATCATTTTAAAGCATACCTGAATGTCACATTGTTATTTTGCCATTTGAGGTGTCGAGGGAAGTGGTTGTACTCCCCGATATCAGGAACACCACATCTGGCCAGTTTCATCAGCTCCAAAGTGTTATCATCCAGATTCCCTGTCACCTTCGGAGGCAGAAGACGTGGAAAGACAATATGTGTTACCATGATAAGATAGAAATGATCAGTAAGAGTATTTATTGGCAGATTTAGTTGTCATCACATTATCAGCTTGTGTTTTTTTTTTTTTTTAATTATTGGTGGTTGTGGTTTTTTTAATTCTAATATACAGTACCAGTCAAAAGTTTGGACACATTTTCTCAGTGTGTCCAAACTTTTGACTGGTACTGCATAATAAACCCTTTGCGCTTTAGGATATATTTTCTTTTTAGGTTAACTTCTTTCCCAGAGAAAAGCTTTCCAAAAACACAAAAGAAACATATAGTTTTACAATAAACAATTGCACAAAGGGTGGACCTCTAAACCCATGACTGACCATAACTGTGGATTAAAATTAGTGAGGAAAGATCAGCCCTAATACCTACAACTAAGTAATAATTAGATATTTTTCATATCTGGTCACCTTGAGTTTGAAGAAACTTTGCATCTCCTTGATCTTGGTCTCAAAGGCGCTTGATGACCCCGGTCTACCTTGGAGACCAGCTGGAAGACCATAGAAGCGACGAAGGTATCTCTGTTTGAAAGAGAACAAAATGTTGTTGTCATGTGGAAGCAAGAAAGGGGAAAATCAAGGCAGCATTGCTCCATCTTAGACTGGGTAGTCTAAAGATTGTTTTTTCACAGATTTTCGACCAAAAAGCCACTTGCATGATGTCTGAGTTAGAGACCTCAGACCTTACCTCTGCTAAAATCCAGCTGTCTTTGTCCCCAGATGGCAGAGGCAGAGTAGAGGAGTGAGCAACCAGCGCCAGCAGCAGCAAGGCTATCATTGTTGTTGTCTTTGTGTTGTCCAAACCACTCATTGGGTTCACAAGGCTGTGAAGGGTATTTATACTGTTTTGGGTCAACTTTTTTTTTTTCAAAGGGTCCCTGTGATTCATGTAAAAGCACCTAGCCACTTCCTCTTTTGCCTGTTAAGAATGTGCTTGTATGTGTAAAACTACAGTGACTGTGGTTTGAGTGTACTCCTTTGAACCCTCTTTAAATGCTTTGATAAAACATTTCCCACATTCTCTTAATGTAAGGAGTTTACCAGTAGATTTATCGAAATTGTCTATGAGGCAAAAAGTCTATCCACTAATCCACTCCTGTCAGGAGATTCAGAAGACACTACCCTTTTTGGCAGAAAATACTTTGGGATTAATAAGGATGTCATATAATAAGTTATTATCTGTCCATCTTCTTCAGTTCAAAGAAGAAAAAATGCCCCATTATTTAAAAAATGAAATATAGGGAATCTTGGGAATACTTTCATGCTGCTGCTGGTCTCATGATAGTCATTCCGTGTCTTGTTATTTTAGGTAAAGACGTTTTCGGATACGTGACTAACAAACACACGTCAGTAAAGAAAGAGAGGATGAAAACATGAAGTTTATATATATTATGTAATGTTTTTTATATGTTCTTTATGATATTATGCTTTATGTGACTGTATTTGACATAATTGGAGCACTCTCATGAGGTGGTTCCATGCAAACGAATGACCTGCATGGGTTTGGTTTTGTAATAATTAAAACCAGCTTTTCCTGACTTCAGTGTTTTCCTATGTCTCCATTTGCAGTAGTATATGATTCAGACGTACCAGAGTTCTCAGTTATCAGGAACTGTAGTCTGACAAATTACGACTAATTACTCATTACAGCACTGAGTTTAGATATACAGAAGCACATACATCACAAATATAACATTTAAATTGTTAATTTTTCTCCAAGGTCTAATGACTGTCAGTCTGTTGGTTGGTCCGCTACGTGATCCAGAATGGAATATCTCACTGGATTGATGGCCCAGAAATTAGGTGCAGATATTCACGTTGCCCACAAGATGAATCTTAACCCTAGAACACTAACGTTGGGTGATTTTCACCCACACGATTCTTGTCATGTGATTTTCATTGTGTTGCTGCTGTCTGAGTTGCATGGGTCCTTGGGTAGCTTCTGGCTGCTCATTGATGTGATTGATGGTATGTTTGTTTCCCTCCTCCCATCTATGGTTTTTTCAAGAGGCATGCGTTCAGGTGATTTTCACCCGACGTTAGTGATGGTGTTACTAATTTTAACGTTAGTGTTCTAGGGTTAATGATGTTTAATAATTATCTGACTTTTCATCAGGTGCCACCAGCGGTTCAGATGTTTTTCATAGCTATATAAGTATCTGGAGACCAGGCAGGTAAAGACATGCTGTCTATTACTGCTTCTACTTCCATCAGTGTCTGTGTGAGACAACAATGCCATATAATTACTAGCTTCTGCTACATCAGTGGAATTCCTTAACTTCCAAATAGTGAAAAAAGACCACCCAGTGATGACTAGAAGTTCTTCACAGTGGCATTGTTTACGCATTTGGATACAAAAGCACTCTTTCATAGATTCAAAGAATCAAATTCAACTTAAATTGCTGCACTAACAACGATTATGAGATGGCAAACATTTGACAGAATAATTTGACAGTGTCATAATTCTAGTCATTATCAACACACTTTTGGAAACTGTCTTATAATGACAATGTTTTGCTAAGTATGAGACTGTATGTCATGTTTCGTAGTTCAGGTACATACCTAATCTCATACACTGCATTAAGTTCAGAGTACAAATAGTTGGCATTATAAAAAGGAGCAATTGTTACAGCGGCAGATATATGTGGAACATTTATTAGCACACTTTTCTCCTGAGGAATAAAAATATGCTAATTATTGATGCTGTTTAGAACTGTAAGGGTACTATATACAAATATCATAGATGTCATGTTAATCTGCAGCCCATTAGTGATATCATGTGTAATGTGCAACAAACACTGTGTCCCAACACTCTAGTATCCTGTGGAGACAAATATTTTTGGAGTAACATCACTGTGTAGACGGTGGTTAACAGGGCGCTCCTGACTCATGCCTGGGGGAAGTTGACAGACAGGGGATTTTTGTTGTTATTTTAAAATGGTCACTGACAAACACACACATACACACACACACACAAACATTTGGAAACATAGACACTACTGATATGTGCTGACCCATTTCTCATAGACAAAGATACAGTTCTTAACTAGAATTATCAACTTGTTGTATGCCTCCACCACTCTAGTTACGAACCTGTTTATACAGAGTCATAGAGTATCAACCTTTTGTGTGACGTTTTGAGTAATGGCTAGTAAAGTGTTTTGTGAGGTCACACTGACCTTGACCTTTGACCTTTGACCTTGCGTCCAAGTGGCCATTTGTGCCAAATTTGAAGAAGTTCTTTCAAGGCATTACTGAGATATCATGTTCACAAGGCCAAAACTTTCTTTTGTGAGATCACCATCACCTTGACCTTTGACCTTTGACCACTAAAATGTAATCAGTTCATCCTTGAGTCCAAATGGGTGTTTGTGCCAAATTTGAAGAAGTTCTGTCATTACTGAGACAGGGCATTACTGAGATACTGTGTCCATGAGAATGGGACGGATGAAAGAACAATCCAAAAACAATATGCCTCTGGCATGAAAGGCATGTTGTATCTACAGTATATTGTAGTGGCAAGTCTGAAAACTCAAACCTGTAAAAAAAACTAATGAGACCCTGAATGATATTCAGTGATGTGAAGCTGTAATGCTCAGTACACAGCAGAAACTAAAACAGTCAGAGGTGAGGCAAAAAATGTGACACTTTTCCTGATGCTTGGCACCAGGTTGTAATGCTCACCTCTACTTCATCAGGCTTAGCTCAACATCCATGGCTGGATGTGTTCAGCTGCACTGTACATCCTGTGTTATCCCAGTTGCAAACTGTTAGTTTTACATTAGAGATGCTTGATATTTGTAAGAGCTGTGTCTCAGTTCAATACTACATACTGACTCTGTACTGTTTTAGCAATTAGACTACAAAAATACAAACAGGAAATAATATAGCACATGTGATATCAATTGAACTGAAAAGAAACATCAAGATGTTTTTCCTACGATTAGAACAAACTAACGTTTTTGTTTTCCAAACTTTTTTGAAAATGTTTTAGAGTTAATTTTAGAGTTAGTTAAAATTCATTTCTCTTCTCTTCATTTCCTTGATGTGTGACATTTGACAGCAAACCCAAAAAGCCACCGCTTTTGTGTTCATACTGTGTATCATTTATGTTGTCACTTTTCAAGTGCGAACACACTACATACTAAAACTCATCTGGTCCCTCATCAAACGACATCAACCTTTCTCTGACACAACAGGGAAGTAGCTGATGCCTTTACAGGGGCATGACTATGCTACTTGGTGGTTTGCTGCCTTGCTTCCCTCTTTGCTTCTATTCAAGACAGATCAGCACTTTGGTGGTGTCAAACTTAAAGTCTTTGTTATTGTTAACTTCAGTGCTTGGAACTGATGACAGACATGACCTGTGATCACCGCCTGTGCCAGGGAAAAGCTGATGGCCAGTACACTCTATGAGGTTGCACAGAAATGAATATCTTCAGTTTTGTTTACGTTGTATGGTTCTCTAGTTACGGAGGTTAGATTATGAGGTTTACTAATTTTCGAGCTAAACCAGTTTCTACTGTCCATATTCAACTGCGATTGCTAATAGCTATAATGTTAACTATTCATACTGTGCAGTAAGACACTGCACACTACAGTCCAGCACGCCCAACCATCAATACCTGCAGCTTCATGAAATTCCTGCAGTTATGCAGCAAAAATATCTCAAACATATTTGACTCTGATGTACAAAGTTTTATCAAGGCAGGAAAGACCGGTGTTCGATCAGCACAAAGCTGCAGCTGAGCTATGTATCAAACTTTGATTGACAGCTCTCAACATCATTCTAACATTACACAGTACCTGACAATTATTGATCATTGATCCAACCTGCCAAAAACAACAAACCAGCCGTAAATATGAACACACAGTCAGACTGAACCGGGTGACCTTAAATCTGGTGACTGTAACTCTTCTTCCCCTGTGCAAAAACATCCATCTGGAAAGCTTCATTTGCTTCATTTTCCGTTTGACAGAGCGGGACATCCCCTTGTTGTCTTGGCTCTCAGACCCAGTTCATTCATTCATTCTTCACATGTCCCAACTTTAGAATGAATACTGTGATTCACAGGTTAAAATTCACTGGATTAGACAAATTTGAGATATTTTGATCACTTTTTGTGGGAGCATCGGTGTTGATGACGATAGGGAGGAATGTCAGGAGAGGAATCAGAAACAGTCAGGCTGTTTAATAGTTCTATGGAAAACTAATTGTGCTGTATGTGGAGCAGGAGACCAGATCTCGCTTGACACAGGTATCCCACCCAATAGCTATCTTATGCCTTGCATGCTCAAACACATATTTTACTAAAATAGATCCATTCATTTAACTGTTCAAAGAATATCAATAAACTGTTTCTCTGGTAAATAAAACAGGGGGACTTTAGATTTATCCCAGCTCAGCAAAACTCAGCAAAAACATGTGTCTCATCTCCCCTCAGACCATAGTTAAACAAACACAGAGTGTGTGGGGGAGGGGCAGAGATCTGCTGTGGACACTCTGGGCAACTCCCTGGCTCTGCCATTGCTGTGCATTTATTTAGCTCCACCCATTTCTCTCTCTCTCTCTTTTTAAACAATAGGGTCATTTTTAGAGCCAGTTCAATTCATTCACTTTTGCATGTACATTGTAATTTACTTGTTACACTCAGAAGATTTGGGAACTCTACAATGAACTCATATACAGTAGTGGATCTATTCTAACCTGTTCACACACAGCTTTTATTATGGTCTGAAATCTCTGACATAAATGCAACAGTTATAATTGTGTTAGTTATCTTTAGGATGTAAACGTGAGGCCATTCACTTTGAATGTTAACTGACAAAGTGGAGTTTGCTACAAACACCTTGGAGGTGCGGGAAGACGCTTCAGGGGAGGCCAAGCAGGCTACGTCTATTTTAAATTGCATTGCTGCTGGTGTTATCATGGTCTTGGCCGAGGCTGCAGGTTTTTCCCCCTTTCTCATTGTGTTTCTAGGGTTTGTGCCTCTATCTCTGTCTGTGCTTGGTTGTGTGTCCCTTGGCATGGCGATCTACCCTGCACCTCGCCTGCTCCACTCTACTCCTCCTCCTGTTCGTGTCAGCCAGCTCACCTGCTCCTCATCATTTCATCAGTGTGCAGTTTTTAAACCTCTGTTCTTCAGTCACTCAATGCCAACTTTATTCAGTCTACCTGTGTGGTACAAACACCAAGGTGTCATTGTGTTTTTTCATCAAGGTCTTTGTGTTTTGCCTTTTCCAACTAACCGTATGTCTCCCGTGCTCCAGGATTAAACCTCATCTTCCACCTTTCCTGTTGTTCGACATCTACCAGCCTTGCTTCACCTGCCATCTGCTTCTCTGCTGCTTATCGCCTGCCTGCTCTCATTCATCTCTCTGTCTGTCCCCAGTGTACTCAGCCTTCATTACCTCTACAATAAATCTTCATCTTGCTCAACCTCAGTCTGTGTCATGCATGTGGGTTCAAGCATTCATTGGCTGTGTTATTTTGCTGAAATTGCAATGAAGCAACATAGAAGCATTGATCTTTTGAATCATAAAACACAGCTTGACATTTCAACACGATTCCTGGGAACAAACTAGGGAAATATAATTCAGGTTTACGAATACTGAGCTCATAATTTGAATGTATTACAGGATTACACAACCTAGCAAGGATATGGAACACTTTCTGTAAGTCTCTTTGGACAAATCCATCAGAAAAATGACTGTAATGTGATATAATGAGGCTGGCCATGTATATTGAGACTCAACAACATGAATCAGCTCCAGCCCACATTAAAGGGAGGATTTAGATTACGTGGATGTCAGCAGAATTTAGAAATGGCGCAGTACACAAAAAATGGGTTTAAATTAAACTTTTGAACAACCGCTAAAATTCAAACCACACTGACTGCTGCGAGGTAAGGTCTGGCCCATCCAGCAGAATTCAGGAGCAACATGTAGTGGAGAAATGCCACAGGAGGGCAGCAGAGACTCTTTGGAGTGAGAGCTCACAAACTGCTGTAATCCATTTATCATGTGACAAAGACAAAGAGAGAGAGAGAGAAAGAGAGAGAGAGAGAGAGAGAGAGAGAGAGAGAGAGAGGAATTATCAAATGATTTTCTATCTCCTTATTTGTTGCTTTTAGGCCATTTTGTAATATAACAATTATAATGTAATAATACACACATTTAGTTGTCAACATGTGAGTTGGCTTTGCCACAGAATGAGTCAAGTCTTGCATGTCTTTTCTGGATTATTGTGAAAGAAAGCATCAAACATTATCATGTAGTCATAACTAAATGTGTAGTTAGGTTCCTGCAGTGGAAAATACTCCCACAACAAAAACATAAACTGAAGAACTATAAGCTGTCTTTTTAAAAGACACCCTGTGTTCAATCTTATGTGATTTTAGCATATTTTAAATTATTCTAACAGAATTAGCTTTTGTGGGTAGAAAAATTAGACACTTCTCATTTGAAGAGTTGCATTTCTCCATTCATCTCAGGTCAGGTGTGAAGGGGGAGAGTAGGGGGGGTGAAACTTTGCTCAGTGACTTTATGATTCTACCACTAGGGGATGCCAAAGTCAGATATTTTCAAATTCAACACATAGTGGCTTTGAAGGCACAATCATTACTGGTTCAAGTATTCTGAGAAAATCAGCAATCATTGGTTTTGCAGAAGCTTTGTTGGGTCATTTTGTCTCAGTCCACTTAAGTCCATTTCGTACTTGATGTTGAAGCACAAGATAAATAACAAAAACACTGAGAACACTTCTGAATACAGGGAAAAAAGACAGAAATATAAAAGACAGATATTACGGATCTCATCTACTTGCTCTGATATGTCACATCTCTGGTGCCTTTTAAGTGTGAAAGCGTATTTGTGTGGAAAGCAGGCATGTTCCTGGCATTGCAGTTTCCTCCAGCTTGTAACCTTGCAACTCCAAACTGCGCTCTCAGTCATCACTTCTGCTTAAAATGACTTCATTACCACGTCTGTAGTCACACCATAAAACCAGAGCTACCCAAATCCTTCAAGTGCGCAACATAGGCTGGGAAAGTCAGCCTATGTTGCCTCGCTGAGGAATGCCGTTGCTCCCATAAAGCACCACAATGACCAATCAACTGTAATTGTAGCTTGAATTTACCGCGGCACCACCCTTGCCAGTCTAGGCATCCTGGCTGTCGACCATTTTCTTTTTCGAAGGCCTTAAATCCACCCCTGCAATTTTGGCTCCCCTTCAGTGAACTCTCTTATTGAAAGGTCTGGCCTGTGTTTGCTAAAAGTGGACAAGAATGGGCTTTGATGATGTTATTTCGGGAGAGCTTGCAGAATGCGTGGGACTGGGAAGTGCCACCCAGCACATTGTGTTGCATCAGTCTGCAGGGAGTTAAGCTGAGGTTCCTCCAGGGACTGAGGAAATCATCGAGTCAATATCAGAGATGCTTGATTTATCATCATGGAAATATCAACATATTGACATATCTGCAGAATGAATCTTTTTCTACACTGTATCTTGCCTCTTGTTGTAGTTTCACCACTTGTTTGGGATTATCTATACTATATAACTATACTATAATACTTTGCACTCTAAAAACTCCAATCAAAAATTACTATTCACATTATTTGTATTCACACCATATCAACCATCACTGAAACAACTGGTTTCAGTCCTGGATTTGCATTGAATCTAAATAAGACGTTTACAATGAAACCATACATCTCATCCTTTTAAATCATCATTGGAGCAAGCATGTCATGTGACAAAAACTGTTCAGATGTCATTTCTCTCTGTCTTGCTTTCGTTCTTTTTTTTTTCTTGCTGTCCTTGGCTGTCTGCAAACCCCTCCCTAATTCCATAGTACTGTCTGAGGCTTTCCTTGGATTTACAAGTGGCATGAGTCACAATAACCATTTAAAAGCCTTTCTCATTAACCAGAACTCCCATTTCCATGTGTTTAAGATAGGCCACTGCAATTCATGTAGTGTTAAGTCTGTGAAATGCATGTCATGCTGCTATATGTCTGTGTCTTGGTCTTGCTATCGTCCCTTCCATGTTTTACGGCGCCCACATTTCCTCCGGCGGGAACGAGCGCTCCTTCCACAGAACCACAGGTTGACTTGAAGCTGGCCACAGTAAGTGCATAATTGCATGAGCTGCATTACAAATGTTTAAGATTGGACTGCATGCGATTTAATATCTTGCACAATGCCAAAAACCTGCAAGAACTCAACCTCTGAGTGAGTCCACTGCCCTCTGAGTCCTATCAGTTGTTATATTGCATGCTTTTGCAGATCCTTTAAACGTCCTTATTTTCTCTATTCTTATCTTAAATCCCTATCAGAAATTAGTTGTGTTTCTTTGGAAGGAGCTGTTGGAGGAGACAATCTGCATGGGAATTGATTAGTGTTACCTGCTAAGTCTTCATTCATATTATTGTTGTGAATGGATTTCTCGGTGTAATTGGTGAGGGTGTAATTTACAGTAGGTGCTGTAAATCTGATCACCCAAGGGCTGCAGATTAGTATGTTTATGTAGAAGTTATGAATGAACATAATGTGTTCTATAATGCATGCTGAAAATAAGGAACCCATTCATGAGGAGAAAACAACTTTTACCTTTGCATTAATTGAGTTGTACAGAGCCAATTCATTTACCTGGCTGTTGCAAATATCAGATATCAGTGCAAAATCATCTCTGATGTGGATCTTGAATCTACTGACAGGATTACCTTGAGCAGTACTACAACCTGCAAAAAGAGCCTTTGGGGCGCATGAAGCGGAGTGGGCCCGCCTTCACCTCCAAAGTGAAAGACATGCAGATTTTCTTTGGGCTCAATGCAACGGGGGTGCTGGACTCAGACACCCTGGAGGTGATGAGAAACCCTCGATGTGGCGTTCCAGATGTGGAGGAGTACAGTCACATCCAGGGGACCCGGTGGAACAAGAATGTCATCACCTACAGGTACGAATTTGGCCTTTAATGATGTTTTAATGATCAAGATGCTAGCACTCTTTTTAACCACTAACGTTTAAGTAGAGTTAGCTGGAAAGATATATGCTTATGTGATAGATACAGGCATGTCTGACCTCGACTGAACTTGCAAAAAAGGAAAAAAAAAAAACAAAAACCAGACTGGTTGTACTCAAACCCTGCCAAATACATGAGCCAGCAGGCAATAAAACCTTTGGTAGAAAGGGGGAATAGAGACTGTCACAAATCATTATGGTTGACAGATTTTGTGGTTTGGGACTCTTGCCTCCGAAAGTTATTATGGGATTTTTTTTAAAGTGCCAGTTTACATGCTTGAATTTATGTAACACTATATCACACGTCCGTATTTATTTCTGATTCAGCCATGTCTGCAGGGTTAGACATGCAGAACAAATATATAATTTAAGAGAAAATAAGAAACGTAGCTAGTGTTATTCCAAACAACTGTATAACCACACATTATATATTATATAATTTATTTACACCTGTAATTATAAAAAGGACTCTATGTTTTGATCTTGATACTAATCAACAACAAAATGACACATACTTTGCAGCATCGGCAGGTACACCAGAGATTTGCCTCGCAGCACTGTGGACTCTCTGGTTGAGTCAGCTTTCAGCGTTTGGGCCAGAGCCAGCAGTCTGACGTTTGTAAGGTCACACACCCGCAACGCTGACATCATGGTGGAGTTTGTGACCTATGGTGGGTTTGTCTTTTGTTTAATGAAGGACAGTAGCAGAAGATGCTTGAAAGTTCAATGATCAGTTCGAGTAATGCTCACATAAAGGAAGCTCTACCTCTGTATTATGTAAATATAACAGTGCAGTGGATATGCACTTGGAGAGGTTCAGCAACTAACCATGGTAGCGTCATCATGCACTGGCCGCTGAACGTGATAGACTCCTTTAGATGAGGTGAAAAGAGGCCTGTAATTTTCTAGTGGCATGACAGAAAATGGGTTTCTCTGTGGTTTCTATTTCATGTTTGGCCTGGATTATGTTATGAAGAACATGGTGACTTGTATCCTTTTGACGGACCCAGAGGCACGTTGGCTCATGCTTTTGGACCAGGGTTGGGTGTTGGAGGTGACACGCACTTTGACGACGATGAGCACTGGACAGCAGGAGAGACAGGTGCTGGACTGAATCACACTGGCACTCCACATTCATACTGAAGGAGCTGTATAAATATTTATTTGAATTTCTTTGTGGTATTGTAGGTTTTAATCTGTTTGTGGTAGCTGCACATGAATTTGGCCACGCTTTGGGCCTGAAGCACTCCAGAAACCCAGACTCACTGATGTATCCGACCTACAGATCCTCCCGTCCAGCTAACCTGTTATCAAGAGAAGATGTCATAAACATCAACGCACTTTACAGTAAAGAGTTCTGATTATCTACGGATGCACTTGAGCACTGACACAGTTATATTTTCACTCCTTTGTGCTTTCCTGAAGTTCAATATTACAAATGATTGTGTGCTGATGTATGTTAGGCCCAGTCAGAGGTCGTCCGAATCACTTTCCGAGGTACAACTGGAGCTCTCAGAACAACCCCTGGGTGTCAGGATCACTGTTCCCTCGACTCATGCAGTCCAGATGTGCTCCAGACCTGACCTTTGATGCAGTGTCCACCCTCGGGGATGCCACCTTCTTCTTCAGAGGAAGGTATTTGATGAGTTTTAATTTAAAGAGCTTGAAGGTTGTTTAAAGGTTTTATCATCTACAATTCCAGACATGTGTTATATTCCTTTTAATAGAGTAGAATGTAGAGTTATTAATAACTTTATAAGGTTATAAAAAGTTAATATCTCATTTTGGGCCCTCAGCTTTTTTAACAGTGCATCTGACACCAGAGTCCATTTAGAAATCTTGATTTTAATGTCATTTGCAACATATAATAATCAAAATGTATTTTTGACCTAACTGACAATTCTTTCCCCACAAGGTATCTCTGGATTAAACATAATGAGCAGTATGACATCAAAGAAGGTCCCATCAACAACTTTATGCCCAAGATTGAAACAAGCATCGACGCGGCCTTCTGGGTACCTCGCAGATCCACTGCTTACCTTATTCATGGTAACTATCTTTAATGATTTGATAATTTGGTTCACAAGTAAACTGCAACACTGGTTTCATTTATCTTATTCCATGTCCTTCCATGCCTTATACACAGTCAAATCATTAATTGTCCCAGATCTCTACATCCACAAGTCATAGTAAATTCAAAGAAAAGCCCTGTGACATAAAACATAAATAAATGCAATCATCGCTCAATAGCTGAAAGACAACAATTTAAAATTTTATTTTAGCAAAAAAATCATATTTCCGATTATCTTTCCTTTGACAGAATCCATGTTCTGGACAGTGAAAGGCTCTCAGGTGAAGGGAAAGCCCAGAGCACTCAGCCACTTTGGATTTCCAGCCTGGGTGCAGGACGTTGACGCAGCTGTACACGTAGTGAAAACAGGACGCACACTCTTCTTTATGCATGATATTTACTGGAGGTAACGCAACATATCAACAGCATGAATCCAATAACAGTCAGCTCAAAATATCATCAGCTTTTCTTTTTGATTGGCTTTGATTATTTGAAGTTATTTGAAGGAAAAGAAATGAAAGTATGAGGATATAATATTTTGCGCTGGGTAATATCTTTTTTCATTCATGAGAACAGGGTATTAGAGTAATAAATGTATGTGTGTGAACACTGCAGATTGAATTAAATCAAATTGATTAAATCAAAAATGTGTTATATTTAATGAAAGTGTAATGATATAAAAAAAAAAGCCAAATCACAAAGCACAGGTAGATATGGATCCAGCTGACTAAGATCTGACTGTAACGTTTCCTTTGTGAGCTGGACCTCACACAGAGCAAATGGCTTGATTTGGACTCTGAGGTTTGATGAGGTGATCATAAAGTTGCAAACGTACACAAATGTCTTGTCTTAGCTTTGTAGAATGAACAGCTGATCATGAGTCACAACTTGTTTATTTGCAGTTACAATGAAAACCGAAGGGTTATGGATTTTGGTTACCCAAAGTACATCAGCGAGGACTTTCCAGGAGTCAACACGACAATAAATGCAGCTGTCCATAAAGAGGGTGAGCAAATGGTGCTATTGTTACCCATAGTATATTGTATATTTGCAGTTTGGTACATACTGTATGTATTTACTTCATAACAAAAGATGGAAGAAGAGGCTCCACAGCAAAGTTCCTCATATACATAACAAGAGCAAACATACTGGGCGATGTTCAGTTTGAAAAGCTCAGTAACATGGTTTTCTGTCTGTAGCTCGAATGGCTTTAACTAGTTGCATTGATTATTAGTAGCATAGGAACGCTAATGTATATGCAACGTGAGCTCAGTGTAGTTAAGATTTTACAGAACAGCCAGTTCCCCTCCATAATTTCAACTGTATAATTTACCATTTAAAGTCCTTCATATGATATACTGTAATTTCAACTGCAAGCAACAGTGGATATTTGAGTTCAGAAAGATGCTCATCATCATCATCATAATGATGGTCAACACAATGTGAAAAAAGGTGAAACATGCAAATTGCTTTGTTTGCTTCCTAAAGATCTGTTTTTTTTTTTTCATTTTAGGTTTCATCTACTTCTTTGTCGGACCACAAGTCTACAAATACGACTACTCCCAGAAACTTGTTGTGGGAGTTGAGAAAGCAAATTCCTGGCTTGGATGTTGAAATACTATAAATCCATGAACATTCAACAAGTAAATTACCTGAAACCCTTGATTAAATTAAAGAGGAAGAAGAAAGAAACACTGTGTTTTTCAGTTTTGAGTGAAGCTTTATTTATCAGTGCTCATATGTTGTCAAAATAAAGAACTACAATTTAAACCTGACGTGTGTGTTTTTTTGTATGTATACCACAGCAAAATGCTCCCAGCATTTACAGATTATCTCATGTCTTTTTATCAAGTCTGCATATCACTGTGGTGGAGAATGATTCACAGATGGAGTGTAAATAAGGTTTGCATCACTAATGGCCACAAGATGGATACAAGCTACAGAATCTATATCTGGTTCTTATACTACAAAACACACAGTGCACATGTCATCGTCAGTCAGAAAGCCCAGACATAGTATGTAGACATTTCATTGGGAGGTTTGAGCCACAAAAACCTCCAGGAAACTGGGGCAGGTAGACCCAGCTTTAACTACCAGGATTATGTGCTTTTGGGATGTGTGATTGCCCAATAACCCTGAGAAAACTCCCATATAAAAAATGTGAAGCCTGGTGAAAATGTGCATTTAAAACATGGAGTTGCTCTGGTTGTGGATGCCAGTTTTGGGCTCTGTGATGTCTGCAGAGCTCTTGAGGACTCTACCCAGCGATCAGGACCAGCAGCTGAGGCCTGAGGATGTGGAGCTGGCTGAGGTTTGTTTTGTGGGTAGATGACTGTCTTATAGTTTATAGAAAAACCACATACATTACAGATAGATATCCATTTTAGATCTGTATCCATTGACTTTTGTTTTGAGGAAACTGGTGAAGAACTAATTTAAAACTATTTCAAACTGTAACGAAGCCATGTTTGTTACTCTGCCTGTATTTATAATGACAAATACTTTGAATGTAGAAATTATCACCTCATTACATTACTAGAGATAATTCACTACATTTATATGCAACTACTGATGAATTCAGCAACACATCTCAGTTTAAATACACCTACAACATGCATGTTTTCACTTCACTAATTCACCTAATTAAGAATTAGCTTAGCTTTGTCCTCAATTAAAACCTTAACAATTTGAACTGACCAGAAGCTGACGACGTCGGCTCTTTGAAGTGCATCTGCTGTAACCTGTCATAAAAACACTACACTGTATAGTATGGCACAGAAAACATATAACAACAACAACACCATTTACGGTATAAATACCTTTTACGACATCTCATATGAACATCGAACCTAACCCCCCCAGACCTGGACTCCTCTCACAACAGGGCTACCTCAGCAGGTTTTATAACCTGAACTCTAGAGGCAGAGCGCCAGCGAGAAAGATTAGGTCCATGTCAGCCATGGAGGAGAAGATCAGAGATATGCAAAACTTCTTTGGTCTGACAGAGACGGGACACCTGGACTCTCAAACCCTGGATGTGATGAGGGAGCCCAGGTGTGGTGTTCCAGATGTGGAAAACTTCAGCTTTTACCCCAAAAAGCCTAAATGGAGGAACCACACCATCACATACATGTGAGATGCTTTGTGTAGACTCAGAAACGTGCTTAGTTTTCCGATCCTTGCTGATTATGTTTTTTACTGATTACTGTGATATTGTAAAGTGGGTATCTTCTCACATTTTGTTGGGCCATCTTTCACCGGCACACAGGATTGCCAAATACACTCCAGACATGAAGAGAGAGGATGTGGAAAAGTCCTTTCGTTCAGCTCTGAAGATGTGGAGTGATGCAGCTCCACTGAGGTTCATCAAAATCAACCATGGCAAAGCTGATATAGTCTTCTCCTTCGCCCGCAGAAGTAAATCTGCAAACCACCTCTGAGGGGTTGTTATACTTGTTAAAATACACTCAACCCTAATTATGGTTAATAATGCCAAAAAAGATTTGATATTTTTGAAACAATGTGAATCAGACTTTCTTATAAACCCTGATTCTTCGTTCATTCTGTTGTAGTTCATGGAGATTTCTTTCCGTTCGATGGACCCCGGGGTGTGCTGGCTCACGCCTTCCAGCCTGGAGAGGGGATGGGAGGAGACGTGCACTTTGATGAGGATGAAACGTGGACAGCAGGGAAGCAAGGTTTGTCAGTCAAAGCGTGTTTGTAACTGTCTGAGAAGTGATTCATTTATTCAGAAAATAAAATACAATAGCTGATCCAAATGAATCTGGCTAAAAACTCACCCTTGCAGACATTATCTCAACACTCATTTACTTTTCTCATTCACCTCTTCTGTCTCATACTCTCCCAATGTCAGATAATATCTAGCACTTGCTCCCATGTACTTTGAACGCACTTACTGTGAGTCGCTTTGGACAAAAGCATCTGACAAATAAAATTGATGCAATATAAAAATCGGTTGCAGATTGTCAAAACATCATAATCTTGGTGCATTTTTGTTGAAAATGTAAATTAATTCTGAACCACAGTGTGAAAAAAGCTGTTTCATGAATCTGTGGGTCGACAGTTCTGGCCACAGCCCAATCACTGATATCCCACCAGGTGAAACAGGTGCCACAGCTGATGAAAAGCACCTGGTATGACATCACTGATGAGGGTGTGGCCAGAAGAGAAGCTTTGCAAACCCACAGACAGCAGTGTGGCAACAGTGGCAACAGTTTTCAGTGTAATTCTGTGCTAATTTACCTCTTAAACTGACTAATTGGCCACTGTTGCTGTATTTCAGGTTACAGCCTGTTTGCTGTTGCAGCTCATGAGCTCGGCCACTCACTGGGGTTGACTCACTCAAAGGACCCCTCTGCTGTCATGTACCCCAATTACAGGCATCACAGCCGTACACAGTACTCTCTATCCAAAGATGATGTGCTTGGGATCCAAACACTGTATGGTGAGGAACAAATTAAAATGTACAATTATTATTTGCTCAGAGACTGACTTTGAGAGAATGTTACTCAATAATATCTAATGTGTTCTCAGGCAAGCCCACCAAAAAACTGGAAACCCAACCTGCTTCCAAAAAGTGTGACCCCACCTTTTCTTTTGATGCAGCCGCTATGATTGGAAATGAGATTGTTTTCTTTCAAAATAGGTAGGTTATGGTTTATTTTATGATTGCAGGATAACTTCAGTATAGTTGAACTGCAATTGAATGTACCTGTTGTTTCAATCCAGGTACATGTGGATGAGAACATCAGGGACGTCCTATTGGAGTCGCCTGAGAGAGGGCCACAGCAGCACATATTCACCAAGCATCAGCTCTCATGTTAATGCCGCTTATGACATCCCTGCCAAAGGCGTGGCGTACATATTCACTGGTAGAGTAATGGGCAGTCTGCAAAGCATCACTTAGGCCTTGTCAGCATGACAAGGCTGGATTTCCAGTAGGAAAGCACAACGTTGAGCCTAAATTACAGCCTTGTGCAACTTAAGTGTTGCACTTCATGCAAGAGGCTCATTGAGTTTGGCAGCGCCTGTGGTATGTTACTGTTTTTCATAGTATCCCAAAATGCAGTGACATGTCTGTGTTTTTCCAGGTCATAAGTACTGGGTGGTTCAACAGCTTAAGATGAAAAGTCATGCCCGTTCCATCTATGAGTACGGCTTTTCCTCCAGAATCAGGCAGGTTGATGCTGCCGTGCATATCAGTGAATATGGGAAAACAGTCTTCTTCACAGGACAGTTTTATTACAGGTAATTTTTCTTTTTTTTTTTTTTTTTTAAATGCCAACTTACTTCACATTTTAAAAATATTAAAATATGTCAAAAAATGCAAACAATCAAACAAACAAAACAACAGGGAAAGTGAATCCAAACTTATTCAGTTTCAGTGCCAAACTGAATAAGGATCTAGGGCTGCCGCTAATGATTATTTCCATAACATTGAATCTACCAGTCATTCTCTTGATAATTTTATGAATCGTGTGGTCTATAAAATGTCAGAAAATGATGAAAATGTCCCTCACAATTTTCTAAAGCCCCAGTGATCTCTTCAAATGTCTTGTTTTAATAGTCCAGAACCCAAAGATCCTCAGTTCACTGTAATGTAAGGTAAAAAAAAAGGAGCAAATGCACTAATTTAAGAGGCAAAACCAGAACATATATGATATTTTTGCTGGGAAAAATGATTCAAATGATTAATTGATTATTAACAAAGAGTATCAAAATAATGAATAAATCAACTAATATCAGCTCTCCAACATTGTCCAGGTCATTGTACCTCGTCCACATGGAATAAATAAGCATGTTTCACTATTAAGATAATAGGCATTTGACTTTAAGGAAGCTTACAGTAGCTCAACAGCTGAGAGGGACAGACAGCAAATGAACTCTAGGACGAACTGGATGAATAAAACAAATGTGAATGATCCAACCTCAGGTTTGATGAGCGCAAGAGACGGATGGACCCTGGCTTCCCCAGACTCATCCAGACAGACTGGCCTGGAATCCCGAGAAGGGTCAATGCTGCCTTTAAGTTGCATGGTAAAATAAACAGTGAAACACAGTTTATGGTCATGAACTCTGTATAATGCGGACCTGAGCAACAGGATACAAATAGAAAACAACTGAAATAGAAGTTGTAATTTCTTGTTTTTACCGGGTTTAGGTGGTAGACGGGTGGAGCTTACCGCACTGGACACACTTTTATACAGAAAACACCACTTTCCACCAGTTTTAGAACAATGTGCTACTGAAGTAGAAATCTTCTATTTCCAGCTGAACTTTGTTGTCCACATTTCAGCTCAACATGAGGGGATAACACACTTGATATGAACACACAATTAACATATGACATGAAATAAAGAGTCTATTTTTTTTTTTTTTTTGTTAACAGGTAGCATCTTCCTCTTCAGTGGGTTAAAATCCTACCAGTTTGACTTCAGAAAAAACCAGGTGGTGAATATAATGCCAGCAAATTCTTGGCTGGGATGTTGATGCGGCTGACACAGTGGTGGAGCGAGATGAATTGTTAATGACAGTACTTATGATGTGAAAATAAAGTGCAAGTGTATCATCATGTGTATCTTTTTTTTTTTTTCAATATTGTGGACTTTGATGTAGTCAACCTTATTGTACATTAGGAAACCTCAGGACTGCATGACATTTGTACATACATAAGTTGTTACTCTGAGCGTGTGGGATGTGTCTGTGAACTAAATATCTCAATAAAGTGTCATTTTTGTTCGTGAAAATGAACAAAACGCTTTTGTACAACTCATCTTTGATCTCTGGAGCAGTGCTGGTGGAATAAAGTAAAAGCAAATTTGAACTTAACATAAAGAGTGAAAATTATTTTTTAAAATGCACTGTCAGAATGCAAATAAAAGTCTGAAGGCATGCTGGATTATTATTAAGGTTGCATTAACATGTATGCATCTTTTCAGTGTTGTAGCTGGTTGCAGTGGAACTAATTTTATTAACAGGGTTATAAACCATTGGGTAATTTGATGTACTCTATTACAATGTATTGTACTTTATATGTTCTATTAGGTTTATATTTGTAATAATACTTGTAATAATACTTATACTTTTAATAATGGGACCAATAACTACATCTGCCATAGACATGTAGTTGAGTAAAAAACACAATTATAAACAACAAGTATAAAGTAGCATTAGATGGATAAGCATGTGCCTCAAAACTGAACTGTTAAGGACGCTTGTTTTGTAAATGCAGGTACCTACCAGGAGCTTTGTATATTTGATATATTTTTTATCAGACAAACAGACGTGTAAGTAAACATTCAGTCAGCTGTAACATGACCTTTAGTGCTCTTGAGATGTTCTGAAAATGTATGTAAAGCAACTTCGACAACATCAGCATCCCCAAATGGCAGCGAGGTGTAGTCCACCGTCCATCAATGTTGACCCATCAGCGCTTAAAGATAAAATCATGTAACGTTGGGTAACACTGTACAGCATGCTCATGTTTACCCAGCAAACTGGACTGTGGTCAGTGTACATCAGAGGGTTATCAGGAAGCACAAGAGAACACTGTCTGCAAGTCAGTGTTTTTCTTGACAGACTTGCTGCCGTTGGGGAAACACTTTTGAATTTAGTTCATGTTTCAGTTTGTCCCTTGGGGTGATTTGGAGGTGCTCTTCACTATTACAGCTTTGTTTTTGATTTAGGATGATAAAGCACACACATTTGCACTGTATTTACACAAATATAGTATAATACTCAAACGTGGCAAATGATACACAAATATCACAAAACAAAGAAAATGGAAATTGTAAAGGCTGAATGGAAGCCAAAAACATCTCAGCAACAGACAGGACAACGGACCAAAACACAATCTGACTGCTTCACGAATGTTTCAAAGGTGAAGTTAAACTGATTGTATCATCTCCTCCCACTGTGTTATCATAGGGGCCCCTCTTTACTCCCCTTCCCCTTCTGGCACAGGGGCTTGTTTTAACATTTACTGGAGAGCTCTTATTCAGCTTTTATCAGCACGATACACACACCAGGCTGTAAAGGCTGCCTTTATAAGAGGAAAGTGGATGGTGGAGAAGAAAACATTTAAACAAGATGTCTCTCACTGATTTTTGGATTATGCTGCTGTGCTGTTTGGCACTTAGTCAAGCGGCGCCTACCATTGCTCCAACGGTGTCACCAGAGGATGAAGACCTGGCTCAGGTAATGTTCCGCATATACTCTATACTAGTCGTTAGGAGCTATCAGTGATAAGAAAGACATGGGTGAGATGAACAGACTTTAGGCTCAGATTGTGCCTTCATGTAATAAGGACTGTCATTATCATCTCTTTCTAAAATCATGTTTCGTCTCCCTGTGTCAGGAATATCTCTCGCAGTTCTATGGTGACGTTGGGATGACAAACAAAACATTGCGAAGCATCACCAACGAGTCCTTCAGCCAGGACCTACAGGCCATGCAGGCTTTCTTTGGCCTGGAGGTAATTACAATGAATGAAATATTTTATTTTCAGCGGTGCTCATAACACCTGAGGGAACTGGGATGAAGAAAGAAAAGCTGATCTTTGTGGAAATGAAGAGCAGTTGGATGTTATTTCAGTTCAGTTTTATCATGAATATAGAAAACCTTATTTCAGTTCCATGCAATAAAAAGATAAAACAAAATGTTGTTTTCTCGTAATCAAATATGATATGGCTGCTACAAACTTCAGCGCTGGCAGAGGATTCATTCCAGGAATCTTTAAGCTGGTGGCAAAATGTCAGCATGATTTTATGCAACTCTATGTTGTTGTTACCGTTTGTCATCATGTGACCACCAGGTGACTGGCACCTTGAATAAAGAGACTGTAGAGGTGATGAAAGCCCCTAGGTGTGGTGTGTCAGACATCAGCCGATATGGACACTTTCCCGGTAAACCTAAATGGGAGAAAAGGCTTATTACATACAGGTAAGAGGACCAGAGGAGGTTATAATACTGTCAGTACTTTAGTTACATTATCGTAATTCAGGTGGTTGAGTATATAAACATGACTCATGATGATGATAGTGATGATGAGGATAACCCTATATAATTTGAACAGGATCACTCAGTACACTCCAGATCTGACCCGGAATCAGGTGGATGCAACCATTGCTAAGGCCTTCCAGCTCTACAGTGACGTCATCCCGCTGGACTTCAAACAGGTCTACACTGGCACTGCGGACATCATGATCCTCTTCAAGGGCGGATGTGAGTCTGGATGAAATAAGAGGTTTTTAAACACATTTTGAACTTCTATCAGGAAAATTAAATGAATAAATAAATAAATAAAAGAGTCCAAATGTGTCCTATTGTTTTAGAGCAATCCGACTTTAGACACATAATTTGTCTTGATCATGTTTTCATCAGTGATGCCAGCTGATGTCATGGTTTATGGGAATCCTAGTCTCTGGATTCAAGTACAGACTTAAACGCTAAAATTATAGATTACATTATCCTCTTTGTACTTTTGCAGATCATGGAGACTTTTACCCTTTTGATGGAGCGGGTGGAGTCTTGGCTCATGCCAACTCTCCTGGACGGAATCAAGGAGGGGACACACACTTTGACGATGATGAAAGCTGGACTCTTACCCAAAGAGGTAAATATACTCCGCTATGCTATTTCAGTGAAGCTGAGGCTCTCCTGTCCACTGAGGACCAAGTGCAGAATCTGTTCATGTGTACATGTCATAAAATGTTTCATGCTTTTGTTATTGTTGTGTTCAGGCGTGAATCTGCTGTTGGTGGCGGCCCATGAGTTCGGCCACGCTCTGGGCCTGGATCACTCCAGGGACAGACGTGCACTGATGTACCCTACCTATCAATATGTCAACACAAATGGCTACAGGCTACCAGATGATGACAGGCGAGGGGTTCAAGCCCTTTATGGTAAGAAAAAAACCAAGCTGAATTGCTGAACTTCAAATATGGCTTTATTTGCACCAGATGACAGAAACCTCTGTTTAACCACTGAACAACTGACCTGTGAAGTCATTCCATGTGCTGCGGTTTATAATTAGCATTTTCCATTTTCATACAATGAACTGTACAGGAACTAGTTCCATTTTATATTTATTGGGGTTTGTATGCTTAACAATCAGACAGATTTTAAACATGAGCTTAAGATCCGAGAAGAAATCATCCTGAAAGTATACAACGGTCATTTGCTTTATGATGACTGAAGATCATAGTTTAGTCACTCTTGATCTCACCACTCCATTTCCCAGGAAGCCGTACACCAGTGCCCACAGAAGCACCAAAACCACGTCCTGGTCCAGAACCTGAACCAGAGCCAGAGGACCCAACAGAGAGACCAAACCCCGAAAATGAGAAGTGCAGTCGCGGCCTGGTGTTTGACGCTGCTACCTCCATCTGGGGAGATCTGTTCTTCTTTAAAAACGGGTATATTCTGAATATATGATGATCAGTGTATTCATCTGGAACAATCCTACATATTTTTTTAAATTTAAATTTAAATGCCTTACTAGATACTACTGGAGAAAGAGTTCAATGTTCCAAGGAATCCGCTTCACTAAAGTGAGCACCAAATGGCCTCAGATCAACTATGTTGATGCTGCCTTTGAAGTCCCACAAAGGGATGTGGTGTATCTGTTTGAAGGTAATTTTCAAAGGGTTTTGTTCAGTTTGAATGTGGATTGTAGTGGATTCAATGAGTATCGTGAGGCTGTACAGGGAACAACATGACAGAATATTCTGCAACTGTTTCTTTACAGGTCGTCAATACTGGGGCATAAGGGCTCGTGTAAAGACAATAATGTCAGGGTATCCAAAGTCTATCACCAACCTCGGCCTCCCCTCCTCAGTCAGTAAGGTCGATGCAGCTGTTTATGTGCCAACTACTAGAAAAACTCTCATTTTTGTGAACAACCAGTACTGGAGGTGAGTGTTGGTCATGATGAATTTTTATTTTTATCAACATGTCATCTTTCGGTGGATAAAAAACAAAATGACTGAGATGATAACTGATGCGTGAAATATTAATTCAGCATGCCTACACACACCAGTGTCTCACTTTTCTTCTTGCAGCTATGATGAGAGCAGAAACCAAATGGACTATGGATACCCAAGATATATCACTTGGGATTTCCCTGGCATTGGCTCTAAAGTAGATGCAGCCTTTGAGAATTATGGTGAGAAATATTCATTTAACTGACTTCATACAATTCAAAAATCACCTTTGGTTAGAATGACAAAAATAGACATTATATTTAAGGAATGACTTTCAAACAAATGAATGCTAATATTACTCCTTATGTGCTAGATGGACATTTGTAGTATAATGTGAATATTTTGTTTACAGCTTGTTTTACAGCCCAATCTATTCATTTGTCTGTCAGTTCAGCACTTGCTTGCATATAAACTGAGTCTTCCCTCCCACAGGGTATCTTTATTTCTCAGATGGCCCCAGACAGAGTGAATACAGCATGCCAAATAAGAGGGTGACGCGTGTACTGCTGAACTACGGCTGGCTCAACTGTTACTGAGGCACAACTGTCTATGCCTAAATGTAACTGCAGTTTGCATGCATATCGTTTTTTTATGATGTGGGGAGCTTAGAGACAGATGTTGTTTTGTAGTCTAACTTCTGCTTGGCTGCTGACCTGTAGCAAAAAAGTCAAACTGAGGCGAAGGTCAGTGAATGTTTATCATTTGATCAATTCTGTTAATAATCTTTGACCTGTTTGAAAACGCTTCTGGTTCATTTTCTTTCTGTATGGAACTTGCAAAGGAACATACTGATTGTCAGTTATTTGCTAAAACTTGTTTTGGGTGCACAATTTTGGGTGTACACTGCACTTTGGTTATGCAGCAAAAAAAAAAAAAAAAAAAAAAAAAAAAATTTAAGCCATTAGTTGTTTAGATCATGTTTCAACGGTTATGCTGTGAAATAACCCTGTCTTTTTCCTGGATTCAGCAATTTTAGAATTAGGACCACAGGGTTTGTTGAGCCACATAAGAAGAGATCCAATATAGAAAGAGAGCTGAGTCACTACTGTTTCATGAACATGGACAAATTAGGGATTTTATATTTTGTTGTGCACACACAGTTGAATCCAGGTTGAGGCACACAGGGGGAGTTGAGGCCAAGGGGGTCACACAGTGCAGGAGATTCAATCAATGAGAATAGGGGAGCTTCAAAGAGTTGGTTCACCAGAACAAAAAGATATTTTCCCCCTTATCTGTAGCAGTACTCAGTCATGCAGATAGTTTTGGATTTATTTTCCCAGATTTTGACATATCTATCTCTAATATTTCTGCAGCAACTCCAATGCATTTCTGTTGTCTTCAGCATTACACAACAGCAAAATCTCTTTCCAAAAACAATGTGTTCCCATACTCCAGATAATCCCCGGAACATACTGTCAGTATGTTTTATTTGGACCATAAGCAGAGTAGACAGCAGTTCCACTGTCCTCAATGGGGGCTGTGGATCATAAGATCAACTGTTTCTGAAAAATGATGCTGCTGTTACAATTTGGTTAATATTTTACTCCACTGTATTAGGGAGGAGGCAGAGAAAAAGGTTAGATTATCTCAAAAGTCCAGCAGATAAAACCACCTCTTTCTGCATGGCTGTATGCCACATGTGATAGGTGAGAAAATGCTTTTTTTTTTGTAATTTGGGTGAATGAACAATTTAATTAGTCATGACTTTTGATGGTCTTAAGAAAAGACTGATTGGAAATAACTTTTAAAATCACATTTAGGGGAAATCTAACCTTGTTATTGCCTGCCACCATGACAGAATGACAGAAAATAGGCAATAATTCTAGTGTAATTTAGTTTAGAGATGCTGATTTCTCAGCACACAGAAAATGGTCCCGGTTTTTCCTCAACCGTGAATTTAAAGGGCTTTGTATTTCACTGCAGGACAGTCCTTCTTCAATTTATGTGTGGCATATTTATGCTCTGCAAGATGTCCTTTTAATCTGTGTCTTTTCCCTGCACAATAAAACAACCACACAAACATGAGGTCTGTACCACATACGGTAGGTCATTTTGCACTGAAAAAGGATATGAGGAAAGTTGTGAGTTACTTGGAAATACTGATGGTACCAGAGAGAGGAAAAAAAAAAGAAAATCTAAGTAAGGAGAATGTGATTTGAGAGCCATTTTGACCTTAGAGGCAGTTTTTGAGATCACCATGTATCACTACACCTGCAGCTGCAAGAGCAGAAGCACAGGTGCATTTCATCTATGGCTACATGCAATAGTTATCAAAACTTCACAGGTATGTACTCTCTAACTAACACCTTGACGGAGAAACATGAATCATCGTTTTTATATACAGTCTATGGTTATAGTGTTTCTAGATATCCCGTGATCTGGATGAGAGAGAATTAAGCAGAAGCAAAGTACTCAGATGTAAAGTTAAGATTGCTGCTAAGTAATGGCAATAGTTACGTATAAAGACAGCCTTAAGAATAATTAGACACAAATAAACCTGATTTAGGATTTTTTTTAAATTTATGGAAATTAATCTGGCACTGAAGACATCTCTTCCACTGATGTGAAGACATGTTTGGTTCACAGAAATTTGTGGTCAGTGAAATCATAGTGCTATAAATGTTTAATTAACTAGGCCTATTTCATAAAGAGCTGATAGTTCAATATGTTTTTAGCATAGGCATATGAAAGGTTGTTGTAGAAATTATTGCAGTTGAGAAAAAAAAATGTCTAAATGAAATCTGGGCACAAATGATATCAAATGAGGAAAGACTGGGAAAAAAAACACAGCATTTTAAACTTTGTGATATATATGCCCATTTTCCACTCTTTTCTCTACAAACTTGAATTTCTCAGTATACCTCTCGAGTATTCAAACTCACGGTTTCCAATAATTATTATTTAAGATAAGTATTGTCTTTTTTTGAACCGCAACTTGACACTATGTGACGTGTAGGCTACTTTTTTAATCACTTTTCTAACTGTGACATTATTTTGTCAATTTCACACGAGTCAAAAAAAAATAGTTAAACCGGATATCCGGTATGAGTGCTCCCGGTTAAAAATGTCCGGTGAAAACCTCTGCCTTTAGTTCTGCCGATCTCGTCGTGTCGACAATTTTTTATTTTATTATTTTCTTTACCGTCGATACTTTCCTTTTGAATCATATAACTAAAACATTTATTTTGTACAAAGCTCCAAAGTATCACTGTATTTACGACAGAGTCTGTTGGTCGCTGGTTAGCGTTAGCCTTTAGCTTCTCGGTATGTAAACAATGCGATGAGGGCGACTGAAGGTTCCGGCTGACACACGGAAACAAACAGTCCGGAGCACGAACTGTAAGAAGTGGGCTTGTTGGTTTGCTGCAGTTAAATTCAGGTGTGTGTGTGTGTGTGTGTGTGTTTTGCTTCAACACAACCTTAGCTCTTGCATTTTATGTTATTAGCAGCTGTTAGCACTTAGCAAGTCTTGCTTCACAGAAACAGAATATGCAGATCTCTGTGTTGAGTGCCTTGCTTACTGTCTTATTGTTGCCAATGTTATTCTAGCTGAGTGTATGAGGTATCTGTGCACAGGAAGATGAGCTGGATAGTAAATCATCTCATTAACGTTTCTTCTCTCCACTGGGCAGGGGCTCTTTCCTGTGTTCTATGGAGTCCCTCAACACGTTTGAATCTGAGATGGAGACCGATGGACAGGGGAACTACTCTCTGTTTCCTGCTCTGGACAGCATTGCAAGTTTGTCTGGGACTGCAGAAACTCTAGAGAGGTTGTTTAAAATATGCAGTAGTACGCAAGCATTAGAGAAGGGCTTTGTCTGGACAATTCTGGCCTCTCTGGCATTGTGTATTTTTTTCTTTAGTTTTTTGGCAGTCACATCATTTTACACATTACCAGCGATTGCATTATTGCTGAATTCGAAACATATAAACAATACCTCCTATATGCTTAGTTTCCTGGTACTGCACTATTTTCTTTTTATAATAATATAGATGAGTATATACTCTAAAATTTTTATATTTTAATTGCCAGTTAATCAAATAATTATGTTTCACTAAATGATACTAAACTTTTTCTCTTTGCAGCGAACCACCCAGCGAAATTGTGGAAAAGCCAAACCTCACATGGCTTGATGCTGCACAGGTGGCTGTCATTTATTCCTCATATTTCAGTGTGTTGTTAAATAATAACATTTAGCATGATTAAGTGCTCCAAGAGTTTTTATTTTTAAGCATTTTTTGTCTTAAACTTGTGAACTTGTGTAGATTGTCTTGGAGGAGGCAGGACGTCCCATGCACATAAAGGAGATTAAACAGAGAATCATCGACAGGGGACTTGTTCAATCCAAGTACAGCAATTGTCTCAATTTACCACACGTTTTTGCCCTTGTGCTCAGATGTCAAATCATTAAACACATTGAATATTTATGCATAATTCCTTAAGTAGACTACAGAGTTGAATCTACAGTACGACTCTGCTTATCTTGTTCTTCTTTCAGTGCAAAATCGAGTCTGGAGGCTGTCATGTACCGTGAGGTAAGGAGGGTATTTAAAACACAGCCTGACAGCAACCTCTGCTGTTGAGTATGATAACTTGCACCTCCATTTAGCATCTGTGTTTTTCTCAGTTAATACAGTACAAGCATTGTCTGTGTTTCTGTTACTGTTTTTTCTTTTGCCATGTTTTCCCATCCTGCTTCTTTGACCTTTTTTTACAATTATGAAGAGGGGCACTGCTGCAATCACAACAAAGGATGCCCTGTGCTCACATGCACAACCTTGAACCTTGAACCAGCTGTTATCTAATAATGATGGAATTGATCTAAATTGGGAGTCAGATTTGGCTTTTCTAGCCCCATGCATTTGGCCTCAGTCTCACATATGTTTCAGACACAAAAAGGCAGCAGGAGATTCAAGAGGATTGAAAACAGAAACGGATTCTTTGCACTGCTGGTGAGTTAACTGGGATACTAATTGCAATTTTACACGAACCCTGGATATGTTATGGGATACTGAAAAAGCACTTGACCTTTTATGCCAGGCTATTTGTCATGAGTAAATACTGAGGCGTTGCTGTTCACACAAGACCTGAGTCCAGAACTTTTGTTGGATACACATCACTGCCTGGTATGACTGTACCGTGTAGACAGAATTTATTGATACTGAAAATTTCAGTATCATTAAAATTGGCAGGCGCAGTGTTTTTGCAGTGGAGATTAAGTGCTATCTGCTGTAATATAGGATATCTGCTGTTTATTTCTTTATCAGACTATATCAGAGTAGAAAGAATTTCTTTATTTAGTTTTAACCAGCTCATGCACATTTTGTTTTCAGTAACGTTCATTGTTTGTCTTACGGCAGTTTAAGTGGAAGCTACATCTGTGTTAATTTTTCATCTGTATTTTCATCCATCCTCCTGAAGGCAACACGAGCTCAATCCTCAGGTACTTATCGGCATATATGAATAGATCTCTGTCTTTCTCTCCTCCTCTGTCTCCTCACAGACCGATGAGGAGCGGCAGCAGGCCCTGCAGGCCTTCACTGCCCAGTCTTTCCTCAGCTCTCCGCAGCATAATACCATCGGCAGTTCTGGCTCGGGTGCTTCAGCGCCTGGCTTCCCGTCCCCCGCAGGTTCCTCTGAGCATAAGGCCAAGATGAAGAGGGGTTCGCGAAAAAACCAGAACGAAAAGTACCGCCTCAAGTACCTCAGGCTGCGCAAAGCAGCCCGGGCCATGATATTTGTGAGTGAACTGTTGAGTAATATAAAGTTGTGCCTAGTTACTGTAAGTTTTCTTTCACATCTTGCATATATGGAATTATATTTTTTAAGGGTGACTCATTTTTAAGCCACTATTGGTAAAACGGTTGAAGATTAACAGAATTTAAGTTACTCTCAGCAACAGTTCAGATAGGCAGTTATTTAATGATCAGTGTTGTAATACTGTTGTACCCACAGGAGAATGCAGCTCTCTGTGATGAAGTTGCCCACTTAGAAGAGAAGTTTCTGAGGGCAAAGGAAGAACGACGGTAAGTGGACATGTTTCAGCTATGCTTGTAATTCCCATAATGTTCCAAAAAAAAAAAGTGGTATTGGCCATCTGGTTTGCTCAGCAAGGACCCACCCAGTTATTCCTCTATACTGTATGATGGATTTGTTTTCGTGATGCCATATGGTGAGGTTTTATGAGGGTTCTGTCTTTGCACAAAACGTGATCTTCAAAACTGATGAGTGATTAATTTAAATGACTATTTTAATTTCCAGGTTTTTACTGAAGTCGTTGTTGCAGTATCAGTCTTTATCAGAGGGGGAGATCCTGACCACACCAGGCTCCAGCTCTCATCCTCCTGTGCCACCTGTGCCATTAACCTCAGGTCCTGCAGGAGCTTCAGGCCTGTCTGGGGGGCATAACCTGGCATCAGCGGCGTCAGTGGGGGAAGAGGGACCTCTTAAGAAACCCAAGAAGGAAAGGAAAGAGCGAGGAAGGGAGAATGGAAAGGAAGAGCGTGAGTGCTATGGTCAAGTATTAATGCAGATACGCTCCATAAATAAAAAGTATTATTATTGTTGTTTTATTATGATTGATCATAGATGGAATTTGAATGGTTCACATTCAACTTTCAAGACAGTCGGTCAATCATTTTATTGCCTCATGTGTGTTCAGTGCCAAAGAAGATGTCTAAGAAGAGAAAGCTAGCAGACGGGTCAAGGAAGCTGGTGCAGCCCATCCCTCTGGACTCATCTGGTCGTCCCGTCTTTCCCATCGTACTGGGAGGTTTAACGGTCTACAGTCTGGGAGAGGTCAGTGTCTGAGAAAACCGATATGTCCCAGCTTGGTAATCATCATGGTAGAGTTCTGGTAAACCTCTGAACTGAAGTCCTCGTGCTATCAGAACTTAAAGAGGCAATCTTGAGTGTAGATTGATGGTTTAAAAAAAAAAAACAAATATCTGACTGCTCTCCAGATCATCACAGACAGAATGCTGTTCCATGACGAGTGTGCCATCTACCCAGTGGGCTTCTGCAGCACACGAGTCTTTGCCAGCATGAAAAACCCCGACCAGCAGTGCCTCTACACCTGCCAAATCAAGGATGGAGGAGCAGGTCCACAGGTAAACACACACAGTTGTGATTGTTGTCAGTTTTGCCAGATATTCATCATGGTAATAGAACATGTGGTCTGCTCAGAACAGCTACCACATTTTACTGCAGCCACAACCTGATTGCTGGAATTTTTTTTCATGATTTCCAACATTTTCAACATTGTTACCCCCCAGTTTGAGATTGTGCCTGAGGAAGATCCTCAAAACGCCATCGTGGCCTCCTCTGCCCTGACATGCCACTCAAACCTACTGAAGACCATCGCGTCAGTCAGGTACAGACGTTCATCACAACGGCTTGGATCAAATTGACTGTGGTTATTCTACATAAATTACATATCACACATGTAGAGGTTTTGTGCTGTCCGGTATGGTGCTATTCTAGCAAATGTTGTTGTCATATGTCACTTCTAATATATTTGTTTAGTCATTCAACGTGTCCTTCTCCTAGTTCCAAGTCTGTGGCGCCCATCGTGCCCTCAGGAGCAGACTTCTTCGGCTTCTCTCACCCCACCATCCAGAATCTCATCCAGAGCTGTCCAGGAGCACGTAAATGTACCAAGTAAGTTCACTCTGTTCACTCAGTGTAGACAATTATAATACACAACATGCACTTGACAAGTCTTTTCAGACTTACAGATTATTTGAAATATATTATTTAAAGACTAAGAATGAGATTTTTTTAAACATTTTAAACTTCAGCCGTTTAGTTGGAAAAGCAGACTTAAAGTCTGGACTGTCCAGTAAAAGTTTTCATTAATAAAACAAGAGCATATTGTTGGTGTTATTCCTGTCAATACAGGTTTAGTTGTCATTTTGTATTTTGGATGAGTCACCTAATCACTGACTGAAACATATTTTCCAACCTTTCTTTCCTTATTTATGATGATTAAGATAATGATGTTTCTGAAATCAAACTATTGGATCATTTAAAACAGGAGAAGCAAGAAAACCAGAAACAGGAAAACATAAACAAACCAGGGTGAAGAAACGTTTTTAGGTCATGCTGATGTAATGTGTGCAAAGTGAATTTATGATATATGAGAACTATCTTGTCTTGAAATTCTACCTTGTTTATTTAGCTACAGGTGGATTCGTTTTGAGGTGTGTCGCCCCAGTGATGGCCAGGTACCTCACAGCCTATCAGAGGACGATGCCTCTGTCAACTTTGAGGCCTACCAGAGACACCAGGGCTTTGATGAGAACATCAAGACAGAGCATATCGCAGGTTGCTTAAATACAAGTTTTCCAAAGTGGCAATACTTTTAGCTTGGTTACCTATACAAGCAAACATTTCACAAGCAGTGTAGGTGTGCATTAAAGCTGGTTTGTCCATCAAACATATAGTGACAGGGTAACCTCTGGGTTAGCCAGCTGGGATTAGTGTATAGCAAGCATATAGTGAGGTTGAAATCTCTTGGTGGGGAAACAAATGAGAAACTGTGCCTTGTTACACAAGAACTGCTGTGAAAATGTCTCAGCTCCACAGTGCTCTGCTGGAGTGCATCAATAAAATAACTACCCCCACCAACTGCTTCACCAGGCCTCTGCTGCAAATAATATATCATTAATGTAAGTGGCCAGGTTAGCTGAAAAATAAAAGTCTACTCCCCTGTAGGAGTCACAGGATGTTAGTATTAGGCTTTCAATGTAAATGTCTACCCAATTATTTCACAGCCTATGTCTAATTTTGTCATTTCTTGCATTTTCTAATGCTGGCATGGTGATGACACTGAATCTAACTGACATTGTCTCTTCTTCTTCTGTTTTCCCACCTGGCTTTCCTCAGGACAGACCCCACAGTCTCCTAGCTCCTCTCATCAGCACCACCTGACCTCCCCCAGCATGAAGCCCTCTACCTCATACTTCAGCTCCTGATTCTGATAGCACCGCTGTAATCTCAAAGTCTCACCTTATTGTAATCCTTGCTAATTTTCTTTCTTATTTACAAGGGTTTTTCCTGGTGAAGTTATTCTTGAAATGGTGACATAATAACTCAAATATATGCTATTTATCTTATATCGTCATCCACGGTATGTGTGCTAACATGGTTGATGAATTAGCTTTGTGCTTAACGTGCTAACCCAACGCGTCTATAGTGGAAATGACATTAATTATTGTATTAATGAACTTTTATGAATAAAGTCCTAGTTTACATTATGTTGAAGATGTAATCAGTATAACCTGTTTTACGAGTTGGGGATGACATGAGAAAAAGTAAAAAAAGGGTTATTATGCTTTCCCATGTACATGTTTTGGTACATGGCACACTATTGCATTGGTATTTAACTGCTGGTTCCCTATTTAAAGTTTCCCAGTTGAAACAAGTGTATATCATGTGTGAATGAATCAATAATTTCATTGAATTTCATTCTGTTTTTCCAATGCACAAGCTTTGGCTTTGAATGTAACACATCCGCATAAACCTAGTTGTTGACTTGTCATTTATTTGTGCAAATTATGTAAGTCAATAGGTCTTATCTAAATCAGAGTTTTGTTGAAATAAAAATACATCTGTCCCACTTTTCCACATTCATGCAGCCCAGAAGGTTATTGGTAGTGGTTCAAACAGCATAGTTGGTATGAAGATAAACAGTTCTGTATAATTTTGATTACAATCTGCTACAGGGGTTTCTGAGCTTCAATACGCTCTTTCAGTATTCAGGCTAATCATCTGAATAAATCTACAGCATGATGGTGAGTCACCTACCACACAGTATTTGTACAATCAGCTCATTTCACCTGAAGGACCAAGTGTGTGTTTTTATCACATTGTCTTCTAGTGGTTTCTGCTTCAGGAGCTTTTCCAAATCTTCCCTTTATCCGGGTAGCGGTTCAAAATAAAAGGAGGGGCAGGTAAAATCCCACTGGCGCTGTAGATTGGACAGGCTTTGAAGTCACAGGGCCAATCTCTCCATGCATATCGAACAGCAGCTACTTCGTCAGTGGGTGGACACAAGCTGGCAGACAACAGGACAGTGGCTGGACCCCACTGCATGATGGAGGCTGGAACCCAGAGCGACTTAGGCCCGCATGGAGCTTGAATCCCAGAGCAACAGATCTTTATTTAAAAAAAAAAAAAAAAAAAAAATGGACACGAGGGCTCAAGAGATGAGTTGAATGGTCAGACCAAACATCAGATACAACCCATGTTGTTAACTAGTGATAGATTCATGTGCAGCTAAGGCAGTAGAGCCTAAACGATGTGTGATACTCTGTGTATGCAATTACACATACTATTAAGGCAAACTTGTGTTAACTTTGTAATCAAAACACTGTATCCACTGTTGCCAGCCTTACCTCAAAGATGTCTTTAGACTGTGTGACAGAGACAGACTGGTTGTAGGTAATGTTGACATACATTCGTGAAGGCAGGATTTCTTTGGGGAAAGGTCCACGGAAGGGCACGTCCTTTTCATTATAAGCCACTGCCCTTGCTCCCAGTGTCAACCTGTACGCCACATCCTGCTTGTCACGGGGATGGATCCTTATGCATAAAAATTAAAAAACAAACACCACATGCCTGTAAGACCAGACAGGGAGCTTGGAAGTCAAATACAAAAGCACGTCATGTCACATCACATTTGTATACCTTTAATAAAGAACAACAGCAAAGAGCAGTCTCCCTGTTGGTTTTTGGTACATTGAGAAAGTGCTGATATTAGAGTTATGCCAGAGACTTACTGCGTCTTGGCAGCATATCAGGGGCAAGTCCATGAAACTTTTTATGGATTGTTTATAGGGATCTTAAAATCTATGCAGAGACTAACTGGAAGCCAGAGCAGAAAGGTTTGAACAGGTGTGATCTGAGCTTTTTGCTCCAATTAAAACTCCTGCAATAGCTTGTTTTCTACACAAACTTTGAAGTGACATTAGGTCAAACTTGTATCTGCTTCTGCATCACATTTCTAAAATTTAGAGTTAGCGTACATACATATGCAAGACTTGAAGGAGTGAAGGAGTTGCACAACAGAGATTTGAATGTTTCTTTAATGTGGTATCTCTGTAAATTAATGACCCTAAGGGCTAATACCTGCATGTTGCTGCTAAATGTGAATCACACATATAGCAGGTATCAGCAAATATGAATGTTTTGGGGTATTCTGAAGACTTCACTTCCTATGAATACCAATTAAATAGGATCCTTACGTGCCATAGGGGGATGTCTGATCTGGTAAATCCACAGCCACAGCCATGAAAGTTCGCTTCATCCGTTGGTTCGGGACAAAGCCAAAGTCTGCTGTCTGGTGCCAGCGGATGTTTGGAAAGCTGCCATTTGTGGAGCCTTTAATGAAGGTGCACAGCTGCACATAAAGGGGGAAAAAAATCATGGATCAAATGTACAAAAAGGCAAATGATATAAACAAAGGCTGCCTGTGTTTTATTTTATCTACAGCAGCATGTCTTTTTTGATGCTTCCATAGGGGGCACCAATGTCAAAAATCTTTAAATTGTATATACAGTGTCTTTTCAAAGTGCACATTAAGATTAGCAGTTAATGTTTCTTTGTTGTTCTTGTCTTATTGTCTGTACCCATTTCTATTCCTGAAATACACAGAGTAACATACCTGGACAAACCCAAAAGGGAAATCAATAGCCGTCTGCCCCCCTGAGCCCTGGTGAAATGCCATCCTCCAGTCATCAATCATAACAGGGAAGGAGCAATTGTACTTGTCCTGATGATAGTCTGCATTTGTCTCACCTGAATGTGTGAAAAACCTTACTGATACATGTGGTGTATTTGGCAATAGTGAACATACCTGTGATACCTGTGCAGGTAATCTGAACATACCTTGGTACCAGATGGCTCCTTTAATGGTCATGTTGAGCAGTGGGTGGATCATTGCATTCCACAAGACAGAATTCCCCTCTTTAGGACTGAAGAGATTGTAACATGCGGGAAGTAGAAAAAGTGCAGTTAATGCAAGTTTCGCTCTTCTTGGTTATTACACAACAGAAAATATGATGACCGCAGAACAGAATTTCCACATATATCTGACCGCAGGTTGGCTGAAATGCGCTGTCTTCATATCTTTACCTCTCTATGGTGTGCTCTAGCCCACACTGCTGCAGTGCTCGTGAAGATGACCAGGCTTCGACAGGAGTGCCTCCCCAGCAGGACTCCACCAGT
The DNA here is from genome assembly GCF_046630095.1 of Trachinotus anak. NCBI lineage: Eukaryota > Metazoa > Chordata > Actinopteri > Carangiformes > Carangidae > Trachinotus > Trachinotus anak. The sequence goes on along the minus strand of NW_027273885.1, from coordinate 7,082,802 downwards.
CCTATGGGGTACTTCAGAATCTCGTACATGTAACGTCCAAAGAGCCAGCACACTGCAGAAAACTCAGCCACACTCCCTGCAAATACACCTGCCTGTTAATCAACCAGTACACAGAATGCAAGCTGGTGGTAGTATGCACAACAAAAAGCATCATGGTTGACATACGCTGCAACGGCAACAAAACAGTAGCTCAGATTTAGGGAACACATGCAGTTTCTGTTCCACAGCATTTATAACTGGATCAGTTGCAGTTCAATACCCCCAAACCAGACCCTTTAGCTGCAAACAAGTCTTTAAACAATTGTGTGAATAAATGAATAAATCATTGACTCACTTGCTGTGGGCACAGTCCAGGGAAGTTCCACTTGAATCAGATCAGTCAGCTCAGTTTCACTCAGGTTCAAGGCTGCCATAAAAGTCCTTACTTGAGGATACTTTGCTGCGAGGGCCAGCTCCTCTGATGCATTGAAAATCTATTTGAGGAATAACTGAGAGTTAATTAAAACAGTAAAATATGAATAAATATATACATACGTATAAAATAGAAGGTTCTTTTAAAAAGTAGAACATTTTTTTGTTCCATGTCAGAGATGCGGTTAGTCATCTTTCCAGCACTGATATTATCCTTTTAAAACCAAATGTGTTGCAATAAACCAGGAGTAAAGTCAATTTAATTGATACTAACCTTCTATATTTTGTGTGTAATTTAATAAAAAGGGTTGTGATTGTTCTGATTCAAGATTCATTGTAGAAGGACAGTGGGCAGGAAGCCCCCAAGCCATCCCGCGACCACCAACCCCAGCCGCGGCGGCCCGGCATTCCAGCCCCAGTGACCCCGCAGGACAAATGGGGGAAGGAAGGCGGATTGAGTCCCCCCCCTGCACCGGGAAGCTGAGCCCGGGGGGATAGAGAAAAGCGCCCCCCCCCCCTTGCCCAGCCCCAAACCCAATCCTCCAAATTTGCCGGTAGGGCCCAGAGCATCCCAGAATTGCCTGGATTACCCGTTGGGGTCCCAAACCATCACAGCATGGCCCAGGCCCCCATCTGGCCCACCACCCACGAGAGGAGGCTGCCCACCCTGACATGGGCCACCTGCGACACACCCGCGATGGCTCTGCCTACCTGAGATGTTTTAAAGTACATGTTGCTCTGTCCTCCACACAACCAAACATCCCCAAACAGCACATCTGTCAGAATGGCCGTGCTGCCCTGAATGGCTGCTTTCACACTGTAGGGGCCGCCAGCGTCGACAGGGTCAAGGGTGACTCGCCAGACACCTGTATATGAAATACAAACTCCATAAGTTTAAGTTAGTTTAAGTTATATTAAATAAGTGGAGACAAATTTAAAAAATGCATTTCAACCATTGGCACCTGTGATTTGCTCTAGACAAAGGTGGAGGCGAGTCCTGATATGTTATATACAGTGGTAGAGTTAACAGCAGATGTGTTTCCTTATAGAAAAGGCTAATCAAAATTAAAAACAGTGGTTATATACAACACAAACTCTAAAACAAAGCTGGGGGCTCTGCCATAACTGCTGTCAGGATCACTTAGCACCTCTGCTGCGTTCAGCACCCTGCAGATATTAGGGTAAACTTCACATCTGACAGCAACTGGCTGTATTTACCTTTTGTCACATTAACTGGTGAGGTTTTCTGTTTTTTTGGTCCTGACAAGGAGACGGTGACCTGTGCATCCTCTGGACCGTAGCCCCACAGCACAGCTCTCTCTGGAGACTTCTGCAGCACCATGTGATCTCCATAATAGGAGGCAAAGCGCAGGCTCCCATCTACACACAGGCAATTGTGTTATTCCCTTTACCACAGCAGTGCGTTTAATAATCCTAGGAGAAATACATGGCTAGAAGGGAAATATCAGCTTCAGTTGCACTGCCACACAGTTTAATGCTAATCATTTTGGCACAGCGTTACTCACCAGAGCTGTCAACAGAAGCTACAAGTATGAAAGCAACACACAGTGTTACTGCCATAAAACTCCCTAACTCATGCCCGGTAGCTGACATGCTCCATACAATAACAGTCAGTCAGTGAAAGGAACTACAAGGGATTTCATTAGTTCCTGGAACGTCATCCAGGCGCAGCTGACCGCGAACCTTCAAAATAAAAGCACATATATAAGTATATATATAATGAATGTATATGTATATAAAGGTCCATATAATAAACGAGGTGGACAACCAATATAAACGTATGTCTGTGTAATGCAATTTAATTCAACAGCTGAAATCAACATTGTAACGGTAATTTATTGCATTACCGTTTCGTCATGTTATATTTAAACATTTAACCTTTTTAACCTGTTGAAATTACTTACTGTGATTTTATGCCGTGATAATTTTGAAAAAAACAAAACACTACTTTATGAACTGTTGGAAAATACAGGTTTTCATTTTTTTCACGTCTGTCTCAGAACAATATTACCATATCTATGTGGCGATATCGTTATCAGTAAACAGAGTCCTTCCCAAAGCAGTAAAAATGCATTGAAAAAGTAAACTGAATCTAAGCATGAATTAGACAATTGCTATTCTTGCACTGCAGCAAGGAACTATAGTACAGTAAAATTAGAAAAAAAATAGCTCTAAAAAGGTCTTATTTTGTCCTATTCACCTTTGTCTTTTCTTCTCTTTTCTATGTTTTAAAGCTGCATTAATTTGGAAGACAAGCTGACAGTCACACAAACATATGCAAATAACCCAACCCTAACCCTTTAGCAAGTGACATAGAACTCCATTAGCATCCATCTGTTGGTGAATGTAAGTCCACTATTCAGTCTTATTTCATCTGTTGTTCTGGTCTCAAGCAGCTACTGAAAACATGCCATCCTTCAGCTTACAACGCAGTCTACTTTTTTCACAGTAATTGTTAACATCGTAGGTTTGTCAGTGATTTGTCTGCCAAAAGTGGCAGAATTTTGCCCCTAGAAACACAGGGTTGATGAGAGTGCTGAAACCAAACTATAAGGTAACAAACTCAGAAAGACTGAATCTTCCTTCCAGTTGCAGATCGGTATTGTATTGATCTGTGAGTTCTTAAATCTGAGTGACACCTTTTTTATTTTCATATTAATATAATATATTTATTAATGCAGCTGTAAGGTAAAAGAAATAGCCCTAGTATTTTTGTAGGAATTTAAGGGAGGATTTTTCGTTTTACTGGATAGAAATGTTATGTAGTGAGATACCTCATCTATGCTGTGTGTCCTGGGGTGTTTTGTCCTACTATTTGATGGTGCCTATTACAGGTGCTTATCATTCACTGAAACTCGGCTCAGTGATGGCACTGCATGCTGCAGATACTGCTGGTCTTGGTGCAGCTGCTGTTCAGTGATTACTACTTCAGGTAATGGAACACAGTATATTGAAAACAGTCTACAGATACTGTGCCTGCAAGGTTTGGCAAAGCAGTCACTGTTGTTCAATCAGTTCCTTGTCTTGTGTAATGGTGAAAATAGTACATTCATGTCTCATTCATTCATGATAGAAAATACAGAAATGTAGATGGATTCTAGTTTACTGGAAACTAATAAATATTCATTAAAATTAGTGGAATAGTGGAAAAATGGAATAAATGTTATGAAACAAATCATTAAATACACCAGTACAACAAATAGTGGTCGGGTAATTAAACATAATAAGAATCGCACAAAAATTATAGAGGACAGAAGGCACTTCTTGTGGCCCAGGTGGTAAATAAGACATAATTAGGGGAAAGACTTAAAATCTAAGAAAACTTCCAAATCCAAAGTCTGAAGATACAGACAATTTTGGATGGCTTAACCAAAGCTCTTATAACGTGTCCGGTTTAATTTCCCAAATACCGAAAATATAATGAACAATACTTATAATGCAATGTGATGTTTCAGGTCTGTCCTTCACCAGGCTGGTTGCTGTGGCAACCATTCAAGCGGTTACAACCCCTATTGTAAAGACCAGTGCAGGCTTTTTACTCTTCTTTTTTCTATATTTAAATTTTCTGAGTGAGTAATCATCTTAAACATAGAAAACTCCAGATTTTAATTTTTTTATTTCAATGTTTTTAATGAGTAAAACTCATATTGAACAAATAAATAATTAATCTGTCTGCACTGCATACAATAACATCCTCTATCCTTAAACCCTAAGTTAATGACAAATGCAAGTGCTTGTAAAACTCTAAAACTAGCTGACATAATTGCATATTTTTCAAATTTGCCCCTCAGATTCTCAAAGCAGCACACTAATATGAGGTGAATCTGTATGAGGGCCAAAGTCATTAACATCTATAGACGAAAGCAACAGCTGTGAAAAATGAAAGCAGGTGTAGCATTAATTATCCAAGGGTTTACCAGCCAGGTGTTTATTTGCCAAAGCATTTTTACACTTGTGTTGAATAACATGCCAACAGAACGCTGCGTGTTCATTTGTCTTTACTACAGCCACAAGACTCCAGCACTTACATAGAGATCACTGATGGATACAGGCAGGAAACTGGGAAAGCTGTTGGCTGGAGCATACAGCAATGAGCAAACTGTAGTGTGAGGAACAGAAATGTGTATTTTTAGTGAGATCTGACAGCATACATGAGTATGTTCAGAGGGCTACATGAAAAAAAATGCATTTGCATTAAGTGATCATTTGGCCCTGCAGCCTTGCGTGTGCACCAACTGTATCATTTACACACCTTTTTAAAAGTTATACATCCAACAACCACTGTGTGCTGCCAATTACAATGTCACAATGGCTGTACCTCAGGCTTATAGTGCAAAGTGAATGCTTAGTTCTTATTCTGGTTTGTTCATTTTTCACATTTCTTTTTTTAAAATTTCAGTTCCTACCCATCCCCAGTCAGCTCAGTTGCTAATTGACAGAGCCTTCAAATCCTACCACAACCTTGTTAGAGCATCTGTGAAACAGCTTTTGACACAGAGGCAGTTAATACATGATGAAAAGGAAACAGAATGGTAATTATCTCTCTGAACCGTGTCTTGAAGAGATGTGTCTGAAAGATACGCTGAACTGTAAATTACAATTACATTTCAGTTTCCATGCACCCTTTGGCTGCTATGATCATAAACACTCCTCAGAAATAGACTCTTGTCACATTTAATGTTCCTTTGCTTCATTTTGGAGGTACAAAAATACAGATGTTAAGTGTGTTTTTTTCAACTAAAACACAGTAGTTTGCTTTTGCTCAAAGTGTTGAACAGATGTAAATCACAATATAGGTTATGCAAACTTAAGATCTTGAATTGATTATTTCCTTGTGAGATGAGAGCTTAAGCTCTGAGGTGATGAGGGTGTTTGAGATAATAATCCCCAATCAAAGACAATGTAAACTATGTTGGCTCCATTGACCCTGCAACCTGTGCTCAGTTGTCAAAGTTTTTAGGCGAAACTTAAAGTATAGCATATTTTCTGTCTACAGGATAGGTACTGTCTATCTAGAATAAAAAAAATATCATGCTGAAGCAATAAATACACACATATATTATATTACATGTATATCCAACCCCACCAGGCGCTTTATAAGCATGAAATTCCATGTTTTCACTGACAGTGGAGAAAAGCATTTTCTTTGGCTTTGAGTGGCAATGTCACCATTTTGGTAGTTTTGCTAATAGAGGAAAAGGGAGGTAATGCACACTCTTTTATATCTCTTTTATACATTGTAAATGGAGAACATGTACAATTACCGGTACTATATAACACAAAGATAATGATGAAACTACGAAACTGAATTTTTGAATCATTTTACAAAAGACAGTGTAAACTATGTTGGCTACATCAGTTTAAGCTCTACTGCCCAATGTAAACACATTAATTAAATGCATCACAGCCATGAAGCCTGTAAATTGGAAAGGCTTGAGGACAAGGAAAGGATTGTACAGCTTTGTTGTCACAGAAAGACAAAAAAAAAAAAAAAATCTTTTTTAGTTATGATGAATACTAACTTGCAGATGATACCAACATCAAGATGGAGATACACCTGCACATGAATATAGTTGCTAGGTAATATCACACATCATGAAGACAAAGGCATCAGAAATTAAGAAAACAACATTTTCTCCATATATAGTTTCTACCTGACAGACAGACAATATATTGCCAAGCGCTTTGTCCATTACAAAGCGCTTAAGATACCAATGAACTAATGGGACACACACACACACACACACACACAGCAGAGATCAATGGTGATACATATGTCTCTGAATTTTTCTCTGGAATGAAAAAAAAAATTGTAATTATTTGTCATGATCAGCACCTCCAGATCTGCAATTTACTTATCATGTTACAGTACATGCAGACCTGAACAATATCAAAGTGATCCGATGCTGCATTTCTGTGTGAGTAATGCTTCAATATTACCACTCTGCTCCAGAGTCCAAGCCAGTGCTCAAATTAGATTGCAGAAATTGGGATGAAAATGGCTATCCCTCCTCTAGTGATCCGAGGAATGGGCTCTGGTCTGTTCCATTACATTTTACAGCTAATTTCATGTGGTGAAATAAGAGATGCAAATATGTTTGTGGTTTCATGCATGAACCAAGATTTATCACTGCTGTCTAGGGCCCTCATAGTCTCTTACCACATCAGCTCGCATCCATCATCTGATAAATCCCTTATATTAGTGCCTGCCTTTAAGTCACTCAGCAGCTATTAGGTGCATGAGAGGAGCCCAGGCATCATCTACTGTAGCACTGCACCATTCTTTTACACTTTCACACTCACTGCCACCTAAATCAGTTTACACAAGAGACTGCATTATCCCATTCATGCCAAAACAACTTGCTGGATATGAACATCGAACATCGAGATGGATGGATGAGGCTGTTGTAAATTCACTCTCAATACACTTCATTGAAGAAATACTCTACATTCTCCATGTATTTAAAACATTTTTTTCACCATAAAAACTGTCCTTGTATGTAATAGTCTTTTAAAATCAAGGCAATATAATCATGCAAAAGTATAGGTGGAGATTTTGAGAAAAACCCCTGCAGAGGGAAGATTGATACCTCATGTCTGCACAATAAATACTGAGCTAGAACCTACAGGTGGTTAGCTAAACATAGCACAAAGACTGGAACCTGGGAGAAAGGGGTAGCTAGTTTTTTCTAATTTGCTTTACCTATAGCTTATAAATGTGTGAAAAAACAATCATGTTGCATTTTTACAAGGGGTTATATGCCCAACTGTTTCTTGGCCAGGCACAGTAAACTCCTGGAGGTGTTACTGTACAGCTATATGGCATTAAACTTTTCATTCAAAGGCCTGCTTACACCAGCATTTTAAAGTGTGAAAAAACAATTCACTTCAAAATCAGTTCATTCAGTCCTTGTGAGGGCAAAATAAATGAATTTGACCTGCAAATTTGCACTGGTAACCAAGAGAAAGCCGTCTTGACATCCTGACAGTAGGCTAGCAGTAAACAGCCATTGTAGCTCATTCGCTGTAGCATCATCCACTTTTATTTGACCTCCTGGTACAAATACCTCTCTTGAATACAGCTTGTAAACATATTTTCCTGTTGGCAAGTGAGATAAGGTAACTGACTTTTACCAAGCTTATTAGCTCTGACAGATTTATCTTCCCTCTTCACTAAGTTTTTATTGATTTAAATTGACATAAACTAAATGCCAGGGGCTTGTAAAGAGCACAACAGAGGAACAACAGAGAAGAGCTCGGAGAGATACTGTAACTTACTGGTGCTTACCTGGCTAACGAGCATGTTTGCCATTAGCTGGCCAACCACAGCAGTGCACCAGTGAGCCAGTACGTGTCACATCAGTTTCCAGAACTAAATACTTTGCTACACAAATGAACAGATCAATGTTAATGTGCCACTTTCTGGTGTGATCAGGCCTTAACTCTTGAAACGAACAGGCTATGTTTATTTCTTAAAATGCCAAACTACTTGTTTAAATATTTAAACAATTGAAGTCCTCAGTATGGTGTATGTTTAGGATCTCCTGTGTTCCAACTCTGCAAGATATTGTATCTAGATAACCACACAGCCTGACACAAATGTCACAGAAGTTAATTAGTGGCAAAGCAAATATCCACAGTCACATCCAGCCTCACATACCACTGCAACTGTCAGCCTCCTACACAGATCTAAATTGGTTCCTCACTTCATGGTGAGCTAAGTGTTATAGCATAATAATGGTGTTGTTGCTGTACTGCTGTAATAAGTACGACTTATACCTGATCAGAGTAAGTGCACAAGTATGTCTGGCGTGAGCTGTTTAACATAAAATGTTAGACAGCTGGAGGTAGAGCTGAAACTATAATTCTCTCACTGAAGGCATACACTATATACAAAATATAACAGGGGAAAGAGGGCTCTTCACCCTCTTGTTATGATTTCTGATCAAATTGCCAACAGGAATACATATAGACAGAGGTTTGTGCCTTGTAGTATCATAAACAGAGTGAATAACCTGAGGGACAATGTGAAAATGACAACAAAGCAAAAATGCAAATGCTACAATGTTATAAATGACCTTTTCTATTTCAGTGGCAAGCCATTAGATCATAACGGAAAGCCCATATTGATACAAGCCTGGGAGGAACAATCCTGGCTGAGTGTCACTTTAATAAATGGGATCTGGCTCATCAGCTGTTGTGAGCTTTGTTTTGAAACCAATAGCACAAGTCAATATACCATTCTTATTTTTCAGGTACCTGTGACAGTTGAAATTTGATAGCATTTGATTGAAGGAATAATGAAAAACTTTCTTATTCTTATTATTTTATTCTTATTATTTCATTTTTTTGTTAATTTTCCAGGCATGCTGTGTTGCCAAGCAACCAGCACTTTCTCTCCCTATGAAAACAAAGACTATAGCTCTTTTATATTTCCAGGAATAGACAATAGCATGCACATGGGCTGACAGCACACACAACTACAATTATTTAACCATACCGCATGCAATTACCTGCACACTGATTTACTGTAAATCATTATTTTATCTTAAGTACCTGCTGTTCCACACTTAAAAAAAGAAAATTTAAGGATGTGCATTGAGCGATAAATAGAAAGGGACAGATCATAAAAATGCACATAAAAGTGTGTATATCAGGTAGTGTTTGGTTGAGAAGTCAGTATCAATTATAGTGTTACCAAAGTATTTGTCTTTTGTTTGTCTGTGATGTGGTATAATAATAATAATAATAATAACTGTGTTACTACCAATAGATTAAAAAAAATCTATTTTCTTTATAAGAATGTAACATCTCATCAGCTCCTTCACCATTAACAGACTGTATTTAAGACACTGACAATTAAACACTTGGTGCATTCAGTGCCTTTCCCCTTTAATATCACAGATTCCCTTTTCCTGATGATTAAGGAGCTTTAAAATAAACAGCAAGCAGACCTGGAGTGTTTCAATAATAAATAGTTGATAGACCAGCTGATGCTGCTGCTTACCTGTGAAAGACTGGCTGTGTTTTCATTTTTGACACATAGGGTCCATTATAGCAGAGGTATCAAACGGACACTGGATGTGATTCAGATCAGCAGGTGGCACCCTTATGACAGGAAAATAGGCATGGCCGTGTGTGTTTTGACAGGATGTGATGATGAATTTAGGTGGAGGAAATGATCCACACTGGGGAGGCTGATGTGTTTGGCTTTAAGTTTATCTTAAGCCATTCAAAGAGGAGTCAGGCATCTGGATTATAACAACCAAAGATAGGTTCAAAGATAGGCAACAACAACCAAGAGGGAGAGGGACTTTTTTTTTCATTCTATTTACAAATGACATGCAAATAATGCATGTAAATACTAAATCCTGCTTTTAATGACCTTGGTAAGCTCCCATGCCTAACAGTGTGAAATCACTTTAACATGATTGTTGGATATGGCAGCATGAATGCACTGTGTAATAAACACAGTATCCCTTGATCTCTTCTTTTCTTTCTGCTGGCCTCTCATAAGAATACATACATAGCTTTTAATAAGGCAGCATGGTGTCTAATGAATGTCAGAGGGGTCTAAATATTCCTTCTCCATAATATAATGTGACAGAATGTGTATACTGGTGACACATACATGCATGTAGTATCTTTAAATAAAAGTTGCATTTAATATAATCTTTGCGACTTAACACTGGTTTACCCTTAATGGATATACAACCATTACATAGGATTAAAACCTGAATCCTTATTCAAGTTTACATGTAAACACACTCACTGTTCATTTTTTATGACAATTATACACACTATCAAACTATGGAGTTGTTACATAGAAAGTTTACATATCCTAATTTAAGAGTTTCTTTTGTAATTTACTCAACTTTTATTACAAAATTATAGCTGCACCATTCACAGTTACTGTCTCTGTGTTTTCATGAATATTGAGGATGACAGAATCAGTTTCAGCCGACCTGCATGCATCACAAAGTCACAGCCAGCTCATGGTGAAATTACAATTACAATATCTGTAACATACATTTTTTATCTCATTCACTCACAGGTGAAGTATAGAGAAACTTTTGCAGCTCATCAGCATTAATCATGTATCTATCTGTGCTAACCGACATGTCAGATGATAAATAAAATTTAAAAATAAAATAGAATAAAACAAAATTCCCAACATGCTGCCGTGCATCAGCAAAGAACTGAGATCAGCAGGAGTAATTGCCTCCAGCTCAAACTCTTGATGAATTAAATAAATTAGGTCCCACAGTGGTAGAGGTCATGCACTGGATGAAATTAACTGAGTATTTCCAATTTTACCTTGGACCTTAACTCCCTCTGTTGAAAGCTGGGGTCGTATATAGTCCTGCCCCCTTTTGAAGTTTCCTCTTGGTTGAATGCTCAAGAGGTTACTAGGGCAACTTTCTCCATATTCAGTCAAACGTGCGTGAGGTGTTAACAGTGTAGCATACAGAAAAAACACGTGGACTTGTCCTTCCCACCTCACACCTCACAAGATTAATAAAGTCTGCCAACATGTAGTTCTTTTATGAACAAAATGTGCTCCTTAAAATCTGGTCACACTCTGTCAACCCTGCGTGCTATCAGTATGACAAAGTGCAAAAATACATCCAGGAAAATATGCTTTCTAAAGTGATACAAATGTAATACTATGCAGCATGGAGAGTTGCACAAGCGAAAGCCTGTCTCCTTTAATTTTCAAAGTGAAAGATTCACTCCCTACATGCACAAATTTCTTACTGCATACCTATTTCTGGTGAGATGAGATGAAACCATGATGGAGAGCAAGAGAGGAAGCAGGGATGCTAATAGCTTTATCTAACAGACTGACTTTGAACTGCACATCTCCTGTGAAAAGTCATCTTACCACCGCTTCAGTATTTCATTGTTATTCTGACTGAAATTGTCAGTATGAAAAAGACACTCATATTATCAAATGAAACTCCAGATATATGGATGGATGGCCAACATAGTTGTTTACACTGGGCTAATTACCTTTTACCCAAAGTCTAAACCACATAGGAAAACATTTTTCAATCCCATGCTGATTGTGTGAACAAAAGAGAAGAAAAGGGTGTTTTTTAAATAAAATTCAGATTGCTATGGGTCTTTTCAGCATGATTGCTCATTTTAACTTATGCCTAATGTACATGACTTTGAAAAGACACCCGCAGACAGAGTTTTTAGTCTCACACTGTAATTTTGTAGACTGGGGATCCTGCAGGGTCACTATTAGGAGGACCTCAAATAGATTCCTTTGAGATTAATTGCATCATGTTCTTGGTGGTCATTTACAGGAAGAAAAACTGTTTCTTTTCAGCCTTTTTGCTCTTTGAAATTCTACATTATTATTATTATTATTATGTAAAGCTAGTAATTCAACACTATTACTGATTGATTGATGATTCCCCCCCTAAAATGATTGTGTTTGTCATTTGTACTTCCTGTTTAATTTTGAAATAATATTCCTTGTGTCCAATTATCCTTGCTTCCCATGTGTATTAAAACTCTCTGGAGTGGCCTCCATGCTCACTGTCAACAACCTGTTTGGGGCAGGAGAAAGCATCATTGATTGTCAAAACTTACGATCACCTTACACCAATTTATTGAGCTAAAGGGAGCATGTTGCAACTCTAGCAGAACATTCAGGATTTTATTCCAACTCTGGAAATTTGTCTGTGACAGTGAAATCCCTTGAAAAGTTGTTTGGTGTGAAGCCAGCAGGTAATCCTTGTTATGCATTACTCACTATAATTAACCACACATTAACGTTTTTTCTTCTATCTAGCTAGATATGGGAAAAATTTTGAAATGCCTTACAACATTTGCCTAAGGCTTCATAGAGGAAAGAAATGGTCTCTGATTTGGGCTTAATTGAGTATGGGATTCTAAAGCCCTGCTGTGCACCCACTGAGAGATCTGGATTGCTGGTGTTTAACATTTAAATGCCTCATGTGAATTTAGAGCACAAAATGGCAGAGAAATAACATTTTGAAATGGTATTTTACTGTACATTATACCTGTTCTGCCTTCTTCCTCAGAGTCCAAAAGCAGGAATGAAACCTGAGCTTTCAGTCATGGGATTTTATCCTCTAAAATAGAAACAAATAGCAGCTAATGAGGACTGCGCCATACTTCTAGGGTTGCACCTGCAACATGAAAAGGATGCAGCCTCAAAATAATAAACCGGACTAAAAGAAAATCTAAGCTGAATGTAATAAATGACTCAAAACTATGCTGTGGGTTTGTGACTCTAAACTTGATCTTTTTAGCCCCCATAGAAGACTACCGTAGAAGAAAGTTTAAATTATTACAACATGACATTTTTGTATATATTTGAAGTTATGTGATCAGGTTGCTCCAGTTTAATATAGCACACAGAGCCCATGCAGAAAACAAATCACAGTAACACATCATCTACAGAGAGAGTAGAAAGTAGAAAGTCCAGTTCTTCTTAGCAGCATCAGCTAATACCAGCTCATCTGCACCAAACACACATGCATGCTCTAGCGCTCGCGCTCGCGCACACACACACGCACACAGATACATCAGAATCCAAAACACTGATGTGACAGTCCATTTAAGACAACCCGTTACTCTAATGAAAGTGTCACTCTTGCCGTTAATAAAGTTTGGCTCTGGTAAACACACAGCTTCCATCACTCCTGTCAGTGCTTGAGTCGTCTTCAGGACTGGCTCCTTCTTACCTTTGATACAATTCTATTCAATCTGGATTACAGACATGAGATAAAAACAAAGATAAGAAATGAAAGTAACAACTACCACATTCTATGGTTCGTACTGGACAGTCCTATCCACTGTCTCCATCCAAAGTCAGTGTACACTGCCAATGCGGGAAGTGCTCTGTTGTTGATATCGTGCAGTTGTGGAGATCCTGGTATCTTTTTTTTTTTTTTTTTTTTAAATTAAATCATGACATTAAGAAGTTTTCATTTGCATGCTAATGTGTGAGCCAAGGCCACGTGTTGATGTTTAGCAGTATAAATATTAAAAACAAGTAGCAAAGAAGTGTGTTATTTTTAAAGCACTCATCTACACAGCATGACTGCAAACTAACTGTGATCTCTCTTCTTCTTTACTTTAGTGTTGTCACATCATGAAATTGATTTTTTTTTATGGTTTGTCACAATTTTGGAGGCCATGTACAAATGTGATCGTCCTTCTAAAAGAGCATCAGATTAGAAAACTTGTATGTAATTCAAGAAGCTATTGATTCATGATGGGTGTTGTTGTTTCATTGGAAAATCTTGTTTCCTTGAGCTCTGTTCACATCTGTGTCCTTGTTGTGGTTAGTTTATGGTGACACTGCTTCCTTACTGAAGAGAGTTTTCCATGCTTGGGATATGGAGAGATTATATTGCACATAGCCAACAAACAAGTTACAGATATCACACAGGATTTGAAGTCGACCTAGACCTGAATAAATGATTCATGTGTTTTAGCTTTTCTCATATCTCTCATTAGTTCCTCATCCAATCCAGATTCTCTCATGTACCCAGAGAGAGGAGATGCAGGAGGATAAAACCAGCGGCGAGGTATATAAGGAAACAGGATTTAGCCATAATTATGCTTAGAGAATCTCTGTAGATATGCTCAACACTTACACTTTGTCTTGGTTATATCTGACAGCACTATCATGTAGTTAAATTTTACAAACAGAGATAGGCCATCGTAAATCAAATTGAGGGGAATAGGCTGGTTGAGCCCATCTAATGAGTCCTATCTGACTCAGGTGCCCGACTGTGATACCAGAGGAATTTAATGTGCAAACTCTACACAAATAAAAATAAGACCATTTTTGTATTTGTTATAGCTTTTTATGCATCCCTAGCATTTACAAAAGCATTGTGATGACATATTTCACCTGACATCATATAAGAAATTCACTTTTTTAATTTACATCCAAGCAATAATACATTCTATAAATGTGCCTGTGGATTTCAACAACTTTTTTTCAGTGACTGGCCTTCCTCATTCCCTGTACTTAACAAAACGTTAGGAATAAAATGTTTCTAAATCTTGCACTAGAAACAAGTGAACACTAGATTAGTGCTAGTCATGCTAACTGTGAAGATTTTTTGGTTAACTTGACTAAAGGCTAAATTAATGACATAAGCTATATCTCAAGGTTTATCACATTATCAAATCATGTGTAGAGCTTCTATATGCTTTCCGCAATGTATGGCATAACCTTCTAATAGTTCGAAGTTCATCCACTTTCATTTTTTAGTACACCTTCACATATCCTATATTTTGTTACTGTCAACAAATCCCATGAAAAGACCATAATCAGCAATGCACTAGTCCATCTCGCAGTACTTTATGACTTCTCCAGCCTGTCTGTCAGCCTGAGGACACAAATCTTTAAACATGGGTCACAGATGTATAGTTATATTTAAAAAAAAAAAGGGTTTGGTAATTGCCTGGCTTGCTCCGTCCGTCTCCCTGCTTGGCACTGTAGGTTTAAGCAAACTTTATTCAAGTAGGAGTAAACAGTGTATTTACTGGGGAGTATTTTGAGCGGTGGAATAATACAAATTTTGTTTTATCACGAATTTACAACAGCAGAAAAATGGATGTTGCACTGATGCAAAATGAACTACGGTGCCCTTGTTCACCATAGTGTCGAAACATGTTACCTAGTGCAACTGCTGTGTGTTAGATAGTTTTCGGACAAAATGGAATTCGGACAGAGGGATAAGAGAACAGACTTTGGATAGATAGAAAATACTTTAGTATGATCAATTTATTCTAGGTTTGGGTGTTTTTGTGGAATTTATTGACAATTTGAAATTAATTTTTGAATATTATTGCATATCTGTGGCAATTACAGGTGATGCTATGTCTGTAGCATTTATATTTAAGGATGCTGTAAATATTCGAAAGAGACTTTCAGACTTTCTCTGTAGTTGGGAGCTGAGACTTACTGGCTGTTAGCTGGTACTTAGCTGCTTGATTGTCATTCTCGCTGTGTTTATACTGAAACAGAGGCATTTTTTTGCACGCTGACTTACAATTGGAGACATGACAGAGGCAATTTACCGCCAAACATTTGTAGCCACCAAGACAGGTTTGTGTCCTCACTATGGAGCCTTATATCTCAGGTAAGAGTGTCTGAGATGTTATTATTTTTTACGACATTTGAACATCAATTGATTCAAGTGTAATTTATCATATCTTACAGATCTTCCATAACTCAGCCTTTTATTTGACGCAACAGAGATTATCAAATCATCACGCTGTCGCAGAACAGTGTGCCTAATTTGATTATCATAATAACCAGCATGGTGAGATAAGTCTATTTTCAACTGTGATGTTCAAGTAATTTTCCTTGCTGCTGGTTCAACATCAGTAAAGCTGGTAACCCAGACACTGATATTTATTGTTTTTGCCTCCCACTACAGAATAAAAGAGCAAGGTTTATTCTCAATACTATATAAATGATAGATCAATCAAAGTATAGAAATAACTTTTAATGAAACAAATTCTTGTGTTATTTTTATCTGAATCCTTGAGGAAGTTGCACCTTCAGTAAATGCTCCATTTAGCGGAACACATTGCTGCGTGCTACTGCTCAGAAAAGACCGTTATTTAAGTCGCTGCCATTAGTGGAGCCCATTCATGCTCATGCTATCAGCGGCTGATAAGCAGATTAGCACAGCGGTGGGGGAGACGCTGAAAGTGGGTGCCTGCTTAGATAATGTGCCAGCTTCTCTCAGCAGTGTGAACCACTGAGACTGATAATGAAAAGCAGCTACTAACCAAAAGGTTCCAAATCAATTTGCAGATTTGGGCACGTGTAGGAGCGGCCAGTGAAAAGGCAAACGAGACGATTACTGTGGCTGTCTGAGCAGATGAAAAGAGGAGGTGAGTCAGCTCAACTTGACAGTTTTCTGAAATTCAGAAAAAATACATTTCTGTGCTCTTGTAGTTGGGCATGTAAAAAATCAGATTGCCGTTCTGTGAATCTAGTAACATATATTCTCTATCAAATATATTATATAATAAAATCACATTTCAACCCTCACCACACTGTTGCTAACAAGCAATACAATATGATCCGAATTTATCCTTATTTCTTTTACTTTCAAGGATTATGCTAGTTTCTGTGTTGTTGTAGCTTCAGTGGGTATTGATCAACTTGGTCTGGAGAAGTGGACACATCATTATAAATCCAGTAAGTCCATCTAAAATAGTATCTGACAATGTAGTCCTGAATGATATTTTTTTTCCTATATATATATTCCTATATTCCTCTTTCTTCTTCTGCGTGCTTATAAAGGATGTATGATAACTTTGTAATTTCAAAGATGAAAAAATAGCCTCTTGGGTAACTTTGGTGCCTTTACAGTATTTTTTATTAATCTGCACCATCTCTAACTAAGTAAAGAAAAAAAAGAATAAAACAACAGCCAAGGCTATCATGAGGAATTTGAACTTGAAATCTGGAATGGTCAATAATCTGAGCTGAACTTTTTCGGTCTGCAAGGCATTAGTTTTAGGTTCTGCACAGCGCAAAAGTCAGTGTTTTGGATGGACATCACTGAAAAGGTAAGAAATTATGCACCATTGTGGATTTTATATGAGTTATACTGAGTTTAATGGAAGAAGCATTTTGTTACACATGCTTGACATTGATGAGTAACCAGTGCTAATAGATATTCACACAGAACCAGTCTTTCTTGACCTGGTGTTAACCTTCTATTTGCTGATCAGGCACACTGGGATGCCAGAGAAACAAACAGTAAATTTAAAAGCACAGTTGATCAAACAATCCTTGTTGTATTCATTCACTCTGACTCACTTGATATTCAGGATTACTATATTTCAGTCATGCATATATTTTGTAGTATATTTGTATATGATTTGACTGTTTCTGTTAGTGTCAGTTAGCCCCCATTTCTGCTTCCTTATAGACGTGTACAATTACCACAGAAATAGACCAAGCACTGAAACAGTGTTGACATGATACATATCACATATTACAGTGTGACAGTACAATAATGAATGGCTCTTGTAACGTGTGGATTTTTGAATTGAGAGGCATGTCAGGTTGCTCAGGTCTCTAGTGCCAATGTGGAGCAAGAACAGAGACACTGACTGGATATCACAGAGCAACACAGAGAGAGGACACTGGAGGAGCACACGGTCCTTTTACAGCCATCTGGATTCACTTTGAAAGGTAAAGATGAAAACAGCAAGACACACACACACACACACACACACACACAGGTTAATCATCATGATCTCCAGAATACTCGCACACACATGATCTATGTACAAATGCTGCATATCAACAAATTTCTTATAACTATTGCAACCTCTATTATCGTTTGAATTGTGGATGCTTCAGAGGTATTTCTGACACAACTAATAAATGTTTAGAGATGAATGACTGTAAAACCACTGACGACTATTTAATAAATGTGAATAAACAAACAACTTCCTTTTATTTACATGACTGTCAGGTACCATTTTCTTTGACTTTTTATGTCCCTTAAGCAGATTATATAGGTTTGACTATGTGTTTACATTAATGTGTAATTGATTTACATACAGCTGTCTTCCAATGAATCAGATGTAGGGAAAGCTACTGAAAACTAGTTAAACTTACTAGTTACTTCTTTTAAATGTTATTAAGTTTCCTAATTATAAATGTCTTATAAATACCTTATTAATGTACACATAGTATTTTAGTGTTGCTGAGCCTTCCTTATCACTATGAGAGAGTAAGTAATGGAACAATAAAACACAACTGACATGTTTTGATGGAGCTATATATTGTACTGTGGACAAAGGTTGGATAACAACATACGTGGAAATCCTGTCTGTCTGCACAGTCTGTAACCCAGGCAGAACTAAACAAACTCTTGGGTTTAAAATCCTGCCTTGGTTTGGATGATAGCCTGGGGTCTTTTGCGATTAGCTTTGCAGACGTGTGTTGTTTCACCTAGTTCTTCAGAAGACCTGATTCACTTCTCTTCGATGAGGAAAAGTCCACACATGGGCGCAGGTTCAGGGGAAAAAGCATGCATTGCTCCAGCCGTCGGCCATTGTGTGGGCTAATGCTGACTGACTGATCCAGTCATTTGTGAAACCGTAAAGTAATTGTAATAGCGTTACTTAATTAAGAGAATAGAATTAATTAAAAACTAATTAGTTACACTTCTATTTACTGCCAGATGTGGTGTGTAGTGGTGTTACCGTAACACTGGTTGTGCTATTGTTACAAATACTAGAATGTGGAAAACACTTTGCATACATCCAAACGCAAATGATAGAATACAGGGAAACACATTAAATATTAGTTTAGTTATCCTCTGTTTGACACCAAGTGCCACAGATTTGCTGCACTGCATGTAGAAATATAATTTAATGTATTTCCCCCACAGATCTTTGGCTTAATTACTTAGAACTAAATGGAGATGAAACTGTCATTTTGCTGTCTTCATCCCCATTTTCTGGTTTCCAAATATTACCCTTGAAATATATTATTGCCTCAAACTTACGGGACTAGAATTATAAAAAGTGGTCTTGGTCACAGAGCCGTTCACAATATCTACAAAGTCAGACATTTATGTGTTCTGACATATGAATAGGAAGTACAATAAATAACATTAACTTCAATTTTTAATAAATCTGACAGGGAGACATCTTCTGGGTGCATTTGCATTTCCCCGCTGTGCCATCTAAATCTCCAAGACAAGCCTTTTTACCAAGAGCTTAAAGAACATCACAGACAGGGAGTGTCGAGACTAGTTTGTGAGCTGCACTTTGTTTTAAAGCTTTGTGGACACCCCGATTTAAAAAAAAAAAAAAACAATAATAAAAGTGTTGCAGAACAAAGTACTCTTAGATGGAGGGCTCTGCACTCTCTCAGTCCCTGTCCTACAATGGCAGAGTTGGGGATATCAATCCTTCATGAAAGAAAGTAAACTATTGTCACTTTAGTTTGGCCTAATATGATGAATGACCAAGTGTGCACCATATTGTCACTCACTTTCATAATTTGCACATTTAACCCTAACCTAGTGCTGCAATAAAACACAAAAACATGCCTTTTGTGACTGCCCCATGTTAACAACACAGAGGTTTCTCTGATAAAAATCC
Source organism: Trachinotus anak (assembly GCF_046630095.1). Lineage (NCBI taxonomy): Eukaryota > Metazoa > Chordata > Actinopteri > Carangiformes > Carangidae > Trachinotus > Trachinotus anak. The sequence goes on along the minus strand of NW_027273885.1, from coordinate 7,063,221 downwards.
CCTTCTGCATCTGTGCTGATTTTGGTTCTGTTTTCTGTTCTTACATGGAGAGCATGCCCAGGCAAACGGTCATCTGATGTATTTTTCTCAGCATCTTATCTGCCTAGTGTTGTTTAGCAGAAATCATGAGCTTCGACTGTGACCTTTTAAAAGTTCACCAACCTATGCATGTACTTTCTGATGCAGTCTGTGGTGAATCCATCGATTTGTCTCACAATGGTCCTATCCATTATTCACCAGCGGGATGTTTTTCTGTAACAAATTAAACCCATCAAACAGTTAAGCTTTAAACTAATATCCAATGTTGACACACTTGAGTGTTCTGTAATCTCTCGCAGCCAGTCTAATTTTTGTATGTTTCCTCAGAAGGTTATATTTGACATTTTGACAGTTTGACGTATGTAGCTGTCTATGATGTTGGAAATTTAAATTGCAGAGAGAAGCGTGCGTGGCTCATTTAATCAAGTTGAAAAAAAAGGTCAGAAAAATTATTTGCTTGTCCAGTGCATGAAATGTGGGGGAAAAAAAATGCATTTCCTGCCCTAAGCATATTTGTACTGAATTTCAGAAAGCCCCCAGCAAAATGTTCTATTCACTTTTATGAATACAAGGTGATAAAAGATTGTGTATGTAACTTTAAGCACATTTTAATCATTTACATGTAATGACATATATCTGGAAGCTGGTGAGCATCACCAAGAACCTTGTTTATGGTCATTTATGTATCAAAGTAGTGTTTATTCTTCTGTTGTTTAATCGGGTGCAGTTGGTGAGAAAACCTCCTGTGCCAAACATAAGAATATAATGTTTGATTTAAAAGAGCAGTACGTAGGATTTAGGGGGATCTTTTATCAGAGGTGGAATAAAATATTCATTATTATGTTTTCATTAGTGTATAATCATCTGAAACTAAGAATCGTTTAAAAGATTTGCATTAGCTCACTTCCACTGAGCCCGCCATGTTGCACTGCCATGTCTCTGCAATAGCCCAGAAGAGACAAACAAAACACTGACTCTAAAGAGGGCCTTTTGTGGTTTTATTTACCTCAAGGCCACCGTAGGTTCTCCTACACGCTTGGAAAGGGAGGGGTGAGGGAGGGGTACTTTGCAATCTGCAGTGTCACCGCTAGATGCCACTAAATTCCACACACTGGTCCTTTAATGTAATTGTTGTCCCTTGATTGTTTGTTTTATGTTCAGTAACAAAAAGTTATGTTTTATGAAAATTTAAAGAAAATGTAGAATAGTTTTAAAAAAAATCACACAAAAAAATACTATTGATCAGACACTTTATAAATGATCTTCATTCCAACACTGAGATTTATTTGACTCATGTCCTCAGATTATTGCTTTCACACTGAGAAAAATGAAGAATGTCAACCACACAATATGCCAAAGTTTTGTTCTAAGGCAAAACTTAAATGAACAAAAGAATTGAAAAACGATGTTTAGTCGTGACGCCAGAGGCTTCATACCACTGAGGCTTCGGCCGGAGCCTGTTGAAGCCTGAAGAGGCGAGCTAGCTCTCCTCCGTCTGCAATAATAAGCAGCTGTTGTTGATTGAACCACAGTGCCTGGAGGAGTGTGCAGGCAGATGCTCTGGTGACACAGAGAATGATGAACACTGTCTGCCAGCATCTGCATCACCGCAAATGTATGCACTGACACAAAGTTTCACACACACACACACACACACACACACACACACACACACACACACACACACACGTGCAAACACTGCTCTCAGCTGGGACAGCAATTGTCCACCAGATCCTTTTTTCCTTTTGCTAGCTGAGGACTCTGATGAACACCTCAGTAAAAATTCTCTTTGATACTGTGGTAATCCTTTTGGACTGTAAGATCAAAGATCGGTATGCAGAGATAGCATTGCAGTTGCTGCCACACACTTTAATGAAATCAGAGAGTTTTTCAGTGTTGAAAAAAAGTGTTGCAAGGTTGACCACCTTGCAACAATAATGTAACAGCGTTGTTTTTTAAGGCACTAATTTCCTACAGTGTTGCAGTTCATCGCCACTGGATTGTGTCCTTAAAACTGCAATAGGCCATTTTGACCACTTATACTGTAATGATTTTTAATCAAAATCTTTTGCTGGTTCTCTGCTCAGCGGGTCTGAACAGAGACAACACATCATCTTTTCTTTATGAGAAGACGTCTTATTCTAAGTACTTTTTTATTGTATTTATTTCCCCTTCTTCCTGACGGCCTCTGTGCATTACTGGCCACTATGCACCAATGCTATGTGTTGTGATGGGATGTTGATGTCGAGTCTGTCCAGTGTTCAGTCTCCTTGTCTGATGCCACATGTTGGCCTTCATTTGGATAGAGCCATTTGCAACACTAACACTGATGTGACTGGTGTTCATACTGTTTGTTGACTGGGTGAAATGTTTTAGTATTTTATTTTGTCTGGTTGTATGGTCGTGCTGGCGGAGGATGACATGTTCACATGTTCACTCACTGGGAAAAAGTTTCCCCAAGGGGACAATAAAGTATCCATTCTTATACAACACCGACAAGGACACATAGCAGACAGCATTTGTGTTGAAAGCATTAAGGAAATGACAGTGTTGATGATTGACAGTTGAATTTAAACATCAAATTTAGTCACATTCATTCAAATGTATCTACTGCCTTCCAATAGTCAATATCAAAACCTTATGCTGATAACAAATATTTGTATATATTCACCTGCTGAGTCACATTCACTGTAGGACTTTTCATGTCTTTCGTTGAGTTTCTTATAATAAATGAAATCTTTTCTCTGCTACTCATTTCCTTTTTGATAGATGAAAAATAAGCCATTTCAAATTAACTGCCCTGGAGTCACCAAACATTTTACAATGCATATCATCAACACAAATGATAAATCTTATGAAAAAGATGGCATAAATAAAGATGAGGGTCCATACCATTTTTAACTATTAATGTTCTGACAGTGCAGTGGCTAGTTTGTAGTCTCAGTGATCAAGGGCCATGTTGATATGCAAAAGCTTATGTAAATTCATTCATATACATTCTGTACTGTACACCACATCTTTGGGAGAGATTTCAAATAATTTGACATCAATCCACGGATCATATAAAATTCTAATGATATTTACACAACGTAATGAAGTGGAATAATTCATGTGTGCTTTCTGACTCTCTGGTGATGACAGAAGAGCACTGTATACTATAAACCCCACATATCTGAATCACTGACTGCACAATTGACAATGTGATTCCCTTTTTATTAGCACGTTGTTCAACTGATTAAACAAAAAATTATGCAGATTATGAATGAAGGTTTGATCATTACTATTATATCACATGTTACTTAGTGGAATATTATAAAATATGATGAGAACAAAGAAATTATGTTGCCACACAAGAGCACATTTTGGTAATACATCATTGCCAAAACATTTATGCTAAAATGTGTGTAATCAATGTAAAAAGTTCAGTATAGCTAATGATTAACAAGTTATTGTTACTGAATTATTTATGAATGTTTAATTGTTGCACTGTACCGCACTCTTGTTTTATTAATATATGATAAATTATTTGTCAGTACATTTTCTGTTTAATACATCTGTTTAATTGTTGTATTGGCTTTTGCAGCTTTTAATCACAATCCAAAAGCCTCCCCTTGGACTGCAAATCATTAACTTCATCATCATTAGCTTTTGTAAGGCTGAACTTTCAAAAACATTTGACCTTCATGGATGAACTCTTAATGTATTCATGGTTTTTCGCCGTCAATGTCAAAACATTTGGCAGCTCATTGCAACCAAAGTTTCAGCGACTTTGTATAATGAGCTTCCCTTCGTCACTGATTACCACTAGTTTGTTATAGCTTCAAACTTTCCATCTTGAATTGTAAAATGTAATTATTCCATTAATCAAATTTACATGTTCTACAAGTCAAACATTTTATATGTCTGCTGTATTTTCCATGGTCCTGGATGTGACCTAGATTGTCCACTGAAGGCTGAGTATGAGGTTGTACCTTTGGATTAATCCCAGTATCATTTCATTCTGACAGGTTCAGAGTATTAGATGCTGCCATCTAACAGTTTTAAGCCCAGTAAACATCTTTGATTTGTTCAATCGCTCACAGCAACCACCCTGGCAATATTTTTCACATCCACTGGATTAGTATTTTACATCTCTTTCTCTTCTGTATTTTATCATATTAAGATATTGTCTGTTTAAATCATATTTATAATAAAAAGTAATTTATAACTGTGAAGTGTATAGCTGGCTGATGACTTTTTGCCATTTATGCAATAGTTGAATGATTTGATTTGCATTTATGTGACTCTACATCACATCACATCTCTAGGAATGTGTTTGAAGATATATATCATATCTCACAAGGCTGGGATGGAGGTGGAGGAAATTACGAGCACTATCAGATCCAATATCAGAGACAGAGCACAATTGCATGTTAACACCATCCGTTTCAGTCGGAGAAGAGATGTAATTGCTTTTACCTTGAGGACACCTCTGCATTTGGGGCGAAGCTCCACAATTTACAGTACATTTTCAATAATTAAGATAGCAGATTTCATCCATCCATCTATCTGTCTGTGTATGTAGTGCACTCCCTCTGGTAAAACCTCTGCCACATCCTAGGACAGTTTCACCAAGAGCAGCAGCCACAGCCGTATGTAAAACCATAGGTACATTAACAGGAGTACTGGGAATATGATGCAGCAGATTCTATTTTCAGCCTCAGCACATGAGCTCCGATTGCTGGGAGGGGTGAGGAAACACAAAGCTGGCTAAAGGCTGAACAGCTTGGTTACACACTTGGCCAGAATCCATCAGCTCAGTTTAACTAATCAGCGTGTCGGTTAATGAGGAGAGATGACACTGTGGTCCCTTAACACAACACAGCAATTCAAATCCTTCTACCTGACTGTAATGGAAAAACTATAAGAGACAGCAATGGGGGGTTGTGTCAGCAAACCAAGAGAGTGAGTAACTGCGGGAACAGGAACAATCTGGAAAGAGGAGAGAAGTGGTCAAGGGATGACAGAGCAGTCTAAGAATAGGAGACGACAGAGAAAGGTGATAAAGGACAGGACAGTGGAAGGAGAGGCAGCAGAGGAGAGGAGAGGTCGCGGGAGTGGAGGACAGAGACAGCATTGGACAGGACGGGGTGGGAGAGAACAGGACTGAGTCATCATTATGGTAATAGAGAGCAGTGGAGAATAGCCGAACCACACTGACTCACCCAAATGCACTTTCAGTGAAACATGGAATGTCATAGCGCACCCCAGGGAGAGGATTATCAGTCCAAGGTTAGAAAATATACTCTGCACTTCATTTGTCTGTGGATCAGCTTCAGGCATGCATCCTTGTTAGAGTCCAGAAAATGATCCTGTCCACCGTCATGTGTTGAAATGCCAGTGCTAATTTTGTATGGCACACACCATTCAGTCATAACCGATCCTTCGTAAAGTCCTGCACATCTTAGTAACTGTTGCTATACCTGTCAAACTCTTCCTTCTTGCATGGCACATATGCAGTTTACACTGGCATTGTTGGCAGAGTTACCATTTGAGGTTCATAGTAATTCCTGAAACAACTGATTCTTGATTTCAGACAGAGGTAGACAAAAGCAGGTAAAAGCTGAACGATAAAATGAGAACCCTAAAAGAGTCTAAAGCCCTAAAAGAGTCTTAAATTTGCTTTTATTGGCTGTACCTGTAAACCTACAAAATGTAGGGTTAAGTATAGGGTTACTACTGCAGGTGGTAAACTAGTTAGGCTGGACTGCTAACATTATATTGCATCTTACCTTAGAGCAGGTAAATGCATTATTAAATTGATTTCATTGTACTTTTTTGGAAAAGTTAAAAAATAAGACACAACCCTCCAAACTTTTAATTTAGTGAGTATTGCTCTTATGCGCACAACTTCAACTTGTGGGCAAATCCAAACCCTGATAAGTCTACTATCTCAAGTTAGAATTGCTAAGCTATGATTGAACAGTTCTTGTTTCAAGGGAGAGACAAAGGCAACTTGACAAAAACAAGCTAAATAACATTTGATGTTTCTAACACTTAAGACTGTTTTTCCAAGTTTTATTTTCAGTTACACACCATTAAATTCGCTGTAATAGCCTGGTTTCTGTTCAGTAGAAAGGCTGGAATTGGAGTTTTGAGATTTCCTCTCTCAGAATTGGCAAACACTTTTAGCAAATGATAAAAAACAAGACAAAAGCAATAAGATTGGGAGAGATTTAAGCCTTGATTTAGATGCATCATCTATGTGCAGGACATTTTCATAATATTTCTGCAAGCTCAGTTGAACCATCATCACTCCCCTAATGAGCTGCTAATGAGTGTGAAACAGAGTGTGGAGTGCCAGATGCAGTGCCCCTTTAACCTAATAACTCATAATTGTGGTTCATACTGTAAATTACTGCATCACATAAACTGATGATAAGTATCAATAAGATGCCTTAAGGACTTTTCTACCCCACTTTGTCAATTAGCATACCTGATTTCACAACTGGATTCCCTTTGATACAGTAAATTAGGTATCAGCGTGCTGTTTTCACAGGAATAATGTCATATCAATGACATTTACAGTCCAGACAGGAAGTATTTGGATGTTTTAACATGCTTCATTTTTCAGGCTGTGCCAATCACAGCTTTAATTTGAGTAGGTTAACATATCTGTGTGTGAGATATAGACCTTTTTAACACAGAGTGCTAATATTGCAAGTGTTCAGAAAACTAACTGGACGCGTGACAGCATGAATCTGTTCCTGTATTTCAGCAATAGTTAGGTAAACAGTGCAGCAGTGTAGCACATAGCTACATGCCGGGCACTAGAAAGGTATGAAATATTTAGTTCCTCTGCTGAAGAAACATAACAACAAACAGTGCTCCATTTGAATTGCTTTCATGGATTATCCACTTTCATCTAATATGTGTTTATGTGTTTATGTGTTTTGTTTTAACTTACTTAAAGTCAATAATGGCTAAGATTTGTTAACTAAAAAACTAACCAACTTAGCATAATCTTAAAGTCTTGCTTGATTTGATACATGTTAAATTTGGTACATGTGGTTTTGTTGTTTACTTGACGTTGATTCAAAACTGTTAATTCAGCATTTGGCATGTTGTGTGCTAAAGTGAAATGGAGTGGAAGCCATGTCCGGCCGGCTCAAAGTGGCACAGTGCCACTCAGGTTTTGGAGTGCACTCACAGCACACAGCACGTTACTAACCATACCCAACCACAGCCATTAGTGATACTTGCGGTCAGATGTACAAAAGACTTGAAACCATGGAGAGCAGTGAAACCGATGATGTTAACCGATGTTAAATTTCTCTTTAACTAAGACTATACATCCGTGAATTATTCCTCATGTTTGAATGCCTCCCATTTGATCCCTTCAGTACGACAGGATAACACAAACACCGGGGATTACTTGCAGGTCCAGTATGACCTGGGTCTTGTTGACAGTCATTACAGCTGTCAGGTCTGGCGGCTGTCGACCTTTTCAGATATAACTTCTATTAAACCCCTCTGTGTGAGTCATTTCAGGACATTTAGTGGGATTTAACTCTGCTGGTGCTGTCATTTGCAAACTGAGCCCTCTTCAGCGAGAGCGTTAAGCTGCTGTGAGGAGAGCATCTGCACGAACATGGGCGAGCAGGAATTGGGGGGGTCGGGGGTGGGGGGGGGGGGCTACATGTATGTGGCGCAAGAATTTAATAGGAGTCATGTCCCCACCTTATTGTTCTGACCTGGGGGCTTATCTGGAATCTGTGGTGATGCGAGGCTCCCCATGGTGACGGCTGCCTGTGTAGGTTTCATTCAGCTGATTTTCTCTTTACAGCAGTAAAGAGCACGTTTGTCTTCAATCTTGCCTCCCATTATCCTGAGAGAAAAGCAGGTGCCCGGTTAGCCATTTAAGCAGAAGCTGTTAATGCCACAAAGAAAAAGAAAATGTTCTGTTTGAGAGCGGCTCTGGCCAAGCTGCTGCAAACCTCTGATAAACCTTTAATGGCCTTTGTGTTGTTGTGTCTGCAATCGCTGGGGAGCACCTCAACATTCACCTGCATTAAAGAGCATTTTATGAGCATTTACTTTGGCTGATAAGCCTTGTGCTATCTGGATAGTTGATATTTTTTTAGCCGTTCTGAAAAACCACTCTCTCTCTGCTGTTATCGCTGTCACCCTCTCATTTCGCTTCTGATTGCGGTTAACAGAGGTTATTAATGCCAAAACATAATAACAGGGGAGAGGGATTGAGATTCAAGGTCAGGACACAAACAAGGACAACAGGGAGGAGAGACAACATCTGACACAGCAGTGCCTGGGCTCTTTTTAAAGGCAGACACACCTACTTGTTCGATAGTATATGTTGATGATGACTTTTATGTCACTTTAGTTATATCAGTGCTTACCTGTCACTGCTACCTTGCTCTGAATTTGTATGACAGAAAGTGATTCTGTGGTTGACATGAGCAGCATTTACCTGACACGTTCTCAATTTCTCTCTGTGTTACAGCTGCAAACCATCAAAAAAACTCAACTGAGTCATTTCCACTATCAGGTGTAACATGAGGATGTTATTTGGCCACGAGTTTGATATAGGTATGTTTGCTAATCAGGTGAATGCTTGCGTTGTTGAGTTTGCCTCACAGCTTTCACTCTGTGGTGCTATTAATTTAGATAGTGTGAGATTTTCCACTCATCAAAGCACACTGCCTATAATATGGCAATTTGTGCTTTAGTTACTCTACAGAATAGGAGAGTTTTCTCCTCCAGGTGTTCAAAATATCTATTTCACAGACATGACAGACTTTGATTCAGTGCATCTGTTGAAATTTAGCATTGCGTTTTGAAATTTTGTGGATTACAGCTCCGCAGTTTTCTGTCGTAAATCAATTCCACACCTGATTTTCTTAATCAGGTTAGGGGGTCAGAGAAACCTGCACAGATCTCTTCCGGAGAAAGACAAATTTTTGGCTGTGTATCGTCATAATCGGGTTTCTAACTGCTTCACACAGGGAAATTATAACTGTGACTGCAGTGCAGCAGGATAAAAGGCAAGATCGTTAGCAAGTAGCCATGTGTCCTTCATTTCCACCCAAGGCCCATTCACTATTGTGTGAAATTCAGACACATTTGAACTGTGAGTCTACTCTGTCACACACATACTCATACTCACACACACAAAAAACATCAGGAGGCAGCTTCATGTATCACTAACACAAACACACAGCAAAATAAATAATAAGGTTCGGGGTAATGGCAAAAACCTGTTACTTACCTGTTCCTTGTAGACATGGATTTACAGTAACCAGGTTACTTCATGTGAACACATTCTCGGATTACCTGCACAATTGGATTCTGTCAGTAACTGTCAGTGCATGTAATAGATTCATAATTAATAGAAATGCTTTTAGTAAACCTTGTGTGTGGGTTGAGCAACACATATTGGATCACGATTATAATTGATAAGCTCAAGACACCATCTCCAGACACGGAAACGCAGCCCTATCAACTCTCGTGTGGTCAAAGAGCTCTTAAAAAGCAAATCCATTAAGCATGAAAGAAAAGAGAAAGCGTCCATCACCTTCAAGAAAGGCAGACGTGACAAGAGGGAATCAATACAAGACAAATGGAGTTGGGGCAGGGCCCACGGATCACGCTCTTTTTGACAAATGAGCCCAGCTTTGTGAAACAGTGAAAACAAATACTCTACCCTCTGCGCCACAATTTTCGAGGTAAGTGACATTCCTCGGAATGAGCGGAGACAAAACCAAAGAACAAAAGATAAATGTGTTATTGCACGGGCGACAGCATGGCAGGCTCACAGCTGAATGTGCAACTCCAGACAGGAGGTGGTAATGTAGAGGAGAAGTTCAAGATCTACAGTACAGAATCCACACTGGGCAGAAAAGGGTCATCTGAGCCACGAGTCATCTGTACTTGTTTTCAGTTATAACAGCTTTTCAGCACTGACAGTAAAAAAAATACTGTCATTTCAACATTTTCAAAGTAAGGGAAAATAACTCTCCAGAACTGAAATTTTTCCTTGAGTCCTTCAGGGATTTTTCAGCATGTTGGGCACTGCCCTCGCTGCCTCCTTCTCTTAAAGCCAAATTAAAAATAAACAACCCGTCAGAGGGATGACATAACATAAGCTACATAATTTTTGTTCCTCCTATCCGATCTCTAGGGTCTTTTGCAACAATTCCTCTGTGATCCTTCACACACTGAGCAATATGTGCTGTGCTGTCAATCACGCAGTGCGACACTCAGGGGAGCGCCGCTGTCAGGTGATTGACTCCCAACAAACTGCATTAGTTGTTAACTAAACAGTGTGTTGATAAGGAGAGAATGCTGCCAGGTGGTGCAGACACAGACATAAACCTAATCACATCATCAACCATTCCCTTGGCTTGTCCATGATAAAATTAGTACAGAGACATTGAATGTAATGTGTTGATGGGCTTATTTGTCACTTTAATGAGGCTGGATGCAGGGAATTTATGAACATTTTTCTTCTATCCTTTTTCTTTCTCCCTCGTGCCTCTTTGCAGATTTCTTAAAGAAATATGCAGCTGACAGGCATTGTTGTTTAAATCCACATCTATTTTGAAAGAAGTTAAGGTCAGAGCTTCAGTCCACACCACTGGCCAACACATCTTCTCCATTTCGAGTGGACTTAATAAGGGACAGATTGGCCATCTCAAGCAATACATGAATAAATCACTTACTAATTTGATTTATACCGGATAAAAGCTATTTGACATGTTAAAGTCCTCTAATTGTCTGCCTCGCAAGCATCTGTGACTGATATCCACAGGGCCAGCAAACACCTCCTATCTTCCAACAACACCATCTCATAATGGACTTTTAATGGTAGCATAATAGGTTTTATGGTGTAATGAATTTACTGTAATTGTTGCCTTGGGTCTGAAGAAAACAGTAGCACAGTACAAGAAACCATTTCAACTGGTCCCTGCTCACAGTCACATTTATATTCAGACTTTTGCAGAGTAGACAGGCAGCAGATTCCAACTGGATACTGCATGTAGTGTATGGTATATGTATGGAAGTTGTAAGTAATATCTATACTGCTATATATATCTATACTATAAGCACACAGGTCATCTTTAACCAATATCATGTGATCAATATCAAACAATACAATGGTAAAATGCTGCTTTGGGTATATTTGAGAAGAAAAACCTGCAAAGGTTGATTTTCTCCTTTCATGGAACAGTAACGTTCCCACTAAGTTACATTAATAACTGCTAACAATTTTGTTGACCTTTTGAATTTTCTGTTGAAACAAACGAGTTTGTAATTTTCCACATCACTTTAATCAGGTGCACTCAAGATCCTCTTATGAAATTAAATTTCAATTTTCTTTCGCATCCAAGCTGGAATGTGAGCAGTTTTAGGCATACATGCATGAGCGTGCACACACACACACACACACACACACACACACACAGACACACATCAGATCAAGCTGTGAAACTGTGATCATTTTTCTAATTGTGTTTTGGATCCAAGAGCAGTATTAGTTCACAATCTGTTAAATCAATTGTAGCTTGTCACCTTTAGTTAATATGTGTGTTACATATATGTTACCATAATGTCAGCCAAACTGGAGAATTACACTCAACCTAAAATATCAGACTCTTTGCAGTAGTTCTGGAGCACCATGATGTCACCAATTAGTGTCTCCTACCAGGTTGGCTAGTCCTGATTAGAGTGCTGCTGGTTTCCACACCGACTATGTTAATCCATGTGACGAGGCATATGCTGTGAGAGCTGATTATGTATCCCCAGTGGCAACATAATACAGCCCGCTGAGCCAGAAAGGGTTGAAGTGTTCACCTGCTTTGGCTTCAGTAGCAGGATTTGGCCACAGATAATTTCAACAGAGATTAAACCCATTTTTGGATTAGCCTTCTGTAATGCACACACTGATGTCTTCATAAAGTACTGCTGCTGGTGTATTATAGTAGATTTGGAGCAACATTTGAGATGAGAAAGAAACACATCAGAAAGAAGTACATAAAGTGAAAAATTGCTAAGTATTTAAGCATGAGTCGGGGAAAAGAATATGTAACTAAATGTTAAAAATGTCTGTAGGCACTCTAAACTTTTACCTTAGGGAATAAAGTTTGGATTTCCTGAAACAACACTGTAGTGTAATTGTTTCCTTCACTGAGAACATATTGTAGTGAACAAGAGAGCAGCTCCATTGGGAGAATTAGTGCACTACGTGACGAGGCTTTACTGGTATTGTAAATAAAAAAAACTTCCACTGTAGGTAAGGAGGCTGGAGTGGGTGTGCTCTGAAACACAATGGAAAATGTAGTGTTTAATTCACAGCTCCGACGACTGGCTGTGCACCCATCTGGTTAATAGGGAAAAGGATTTTATTTTCTAGCTGGATGCTTTGTTTTCACAAAACACACAAATGGAAGCAGGAAGCTTTATCGGGGTGAAGCATTCTGTTGCATGGTGGGGATACACCACTCAGAACCATCCTGCATGTAGCCTTCGGATAATATTCTCTATAATTTTGCTAAAATGTAAGACAGTTGTTCTAAAACAATTGTGAAAATCAAGAAATAATAATGACATACAATATAATCTGTAGCCTGTGGCAGGTAAAATATGAAAACAATTTACACAGGGATGATCAGCAGCAGGGAATATATATTGTGGGTGGGGTGAATGAGGATGAGGTTTGCAATAGCGAATGACCTTGAAACAATAATTAATCTGAGAGTTGTTTGTGCATTTATTAATAGGTTAATTAACAAGTTCAGTCAGACAGATTTGGCTATAACCCAACAATGCAATCTTATCATGTGTAGAGTATTTTGAGTATTTCTATATATCATATTTACATAAATTTTTTTCCATATTGATATTGGTAAGATGTATTAAAACATGTATCTTTGGATTTGATTTTATCATCAATAAGGTGTAAAATACGCTATTTAATATTTTAACCTCATATCTTATCACACTGTGGCTGCCCAGTTTATTATTCCAGTGACACCTTTCATTTGCATTTGGAAATTCAAACAGATTGTCAGTAATTAATTTTCATGTCAGCACCAACACTGAACCTCAATAATTTATCAGGGTGAGCTGAGCATATACTTGAGTTCGATATAACCTAAAAATAAATTCTTTCATGAAGAGCAGGACCATCAATTATTTTATTTTATTTTTTTAATTATCTTTTTAACTTATTCATTTTTTGGCATAATAAAGGGAAATTCATGCCTGCAAAAAAAAAAACAAAAAAAAAACCCAAAACAAAACAAAAAAAACAAGCGATATCTTGTAATGTGTGAGCTACTTGGCATTTTGGAAACAAAATGCCAGTGACAGCCTGTGTGAAGCCCACACAGTTACTGTAAGTACAAGCTGAAGCAAGACAATGCTTATCATTTTACAAAGATCCCACTTGTGAGGCCAGATCTTTTGTATGTGTAGCATGTCTTTTATTTGTAAAACATTATTAAAACATTTGTACAGGACTGTCTCTGACAAAACATTCATAATATTCATAATATTCCCACACCCCGAAACTAATTAAAATATGTGCTGTCTTTTGTGCTGCCTTCAATGACTCCAGTGACAGCATCTCATTCTAATCAACCTTTGATAAGTAATTATGAACAAAGTCAGGAGGAAAATGTGATTATACATGCTCCACTTCGTAGACTTCTGATGTCAGGACAACAAAAACACACACACACACACACATGAAATGATGTGACAAATACTAACTATGTGGGAAAACACTAAATGTTAAACTGTTCCCACAAATTAAAAAAAAAGGGTAGAGTAAGCTTATAAACACAGGAGTAGAAATGCCAATGGGTTTGCGTGACTGTGCATAAGGAATACATGCACGTCCGCATGTGAACATAGACCCCCCCCCACACATCACCATGTGTTCTCCCAGTAGAAAACATATGAAGCTGAAGTGTGTGAAACATCTGTCTCCATCACACAACTGTACCCTGTGATAATACAGCACTCCATGAGCTACCCTCACCCCAGATAGCTTGGTTTCACTACTCGCTGACCCACCTAGGCTTGACTGGCCTTACATTATAGAAACTCATGGCACCTCAATACCAAACCAATTAAGCCAAACCAATTTTTTAATTACTTTACGTCAAATATGCTGCGTCAGTGTATCCCAAATATACACTCAATGGTTAAATGCATGATATCATGCTAGAAGCCAAAGCCAGAGCTACATGTTCCAGGCCAAACATCAGCAACCTTGCCTGCAGGAGATCCATGTGAAGGAATGGAAATAAAGCAGCAGCTTTGGCTTTGTATTGCAGTGAACAGCTAGTTGATATTAGCTGGTATGATGCATATGATAAGGGAAACTTCATTCTAACATAACCCTGTTAGGTTGTTAATGTATTAACTTGGAAAAGCATGGCAGGTAGGATTTATACTTTAAGAAATGTATAGTTTGTTATTTCAAACAGTAATCACTATTTTTATAGCCCCATAAATGCCACTTCTGCATATGGAGAAGGCCTGATAAGCTATGATTGAACAATGGCTGTTCAGGGTAGTGGTTTAACAGTGGGTTTTAGTCACATGAGCTAAAGATGATGATGTTGAAACTGAAAACACAATCTTAAACCAGTTCACTTTTGATAGGATTCTGTAGCTTACCATATTTTTTTTAACAACTGCAATGACAAAGTGTATTGAATTCCCTACCATTTTGATTCACGCCTCTTCTCCATAGCACCAGCGTCTGAGGCTCATGGGTATTGCAGTATTTAGACCCATCTGCCATGTCAAAATGAAGGACACAGCATGACTGTCCAGAAACAAAATTAAAATAATTCAAACTGGTAGTCATAACATAAACTAATACATCTGTTACATTATCCAGGAGAGTCTGGGGTTTTGTGTTAGCTAAAATCGAAGATACCATTTGAAAAAAAAAAAAAAAAAGTTAAATGGAATATACTGTTCTCTAAGTCTCTGTAAGAAAAATCAAAATGAAACCTGCCATTAATCAAATCACCAATAATAAGAGATCTGCCTAGCCTGGCTTTATCTTATTTATTGACATTATTTTTGCTGCTGATGCTTTCTAGTGCCAATGTGGAGCAAGAACAGAGACATTGACTGGATATCACAGAGCAACACAGAGAGAGGACACTGGAGGAGCACATGGACCTTTTACAGCCATCTGGATTCACTTTGAAAGGTAAAGATGAAAACAGCAAGACACACACACACACACACACACAAACACGCACACACAAACATGCAAACAGCTGCAGAACTGAATATTGTGTATGAGAGGATATTCGATTACAGCTTCAATATCTTCTAAAAGGACTCAGACTCTTATTATCTGCACTTGAATTAACAACACTGCACCAACAATGGCATAAACAGTTACTTGAATTAATGTTTATGTGTAATCACTTAATTAGATGAACTGTTTCCTATCTCAGTCGAATCTATTTGTTTCACTTACATGACCGTGAAGAGAGAAAACTATGAGCAGAACGCTCATACAAACGAAATCACAGCCTGACAACAGTTTCTATTTTAAAACTCATTTAAGTGACTTCACTGAAGCATCACGCTGCGTGTGTGTGTCAACAAAAGGTGTGCGGTGAATATAATGAGGACTGGAACCTCTCTTCTTGAATCCTCATCTTTGGTGTATTCCTCTGCTAATATTGTTGATAAAGCTCGGCTCAACCAGCCAGCAGTTTTTTAAGAAATTGCGACTTTGGAGTGGAGTTTGTTGATATTGATTGGATTGGATATTGACTGGCTCGCCAATTTGCTGCGGTCCTTCATATAAAAACTTGATTAGGGCCTACTGCACAGGCAATCATCATCTGGGCTGATTGGATCAGGTTCTTCCACCCACCCTGTGTCTCTGTCTCTGCCCCTCCTCTCTGTTCCCTATCAGGCCAATTGATTTCTTTGTCTCTGCATCCTCTGGACCCCCCCGTGTGCCTCAGACCAGAAAGCAATGTATTAAGTGCTTGTTTGGATCAATCTAATGTGCAGTGATAGCACATTCACAAACTGCTGACTGGGAGCAAAACTCATTAATTTACCATACACTGTTTTCCAAAGAGCCCAGGGCTTCATTATGTACATGTAACATCCACAAACTGGACACCTGCGAAGCCCACGGACATAGTTTCGGTGCTGGGAAAACATATTCATGTGCAGAAGGTAATTAATTGATTAGAATAGAACTTCATTTTTCCAGCCAGGTAAATTTATCTATATATTTTTTTTTTTTAGAAATAGAATATAGAAGAACACAGTGCACACAAACACAGCATTGCAGCTGCCATGAGATGAAAAACAAATTTCTTGTTTTGGAAAAACTCAAGCTTCAGAAGCAAAAAGAAAGCTTTTATTCTATATACATGATGTTTTTTTCCCACCTGTTCCCCAATTTGGACTTGTCTGTTCCACTGCACTGCAGCCATTTACATTGCTAACATCACCTCCACAATATATGGAAGATTAAGTTCTTGTCAGATAATCTAACTGCATCTAAAGCACCCAGATGGTGTAACTGAGGGGTATTGTGTCCGGCATTTTTTTTAACTTTCCGAAACAGACAATCCAACATTCAAATCCACTTTGCACAGCAACTGGTGTACAAGTGGATGTGAGTGTTGGATTGTTAGCAGGGTTTGAACATTTCTCTCAAGCTCTCTTCTTCTTCATTCTTCACACAACTGTTCACTTTTCATCTGTACCACCTAATCCAACATCATGACTGCCCTTGAGGAGGGGCCATCTGAAACTATGCACAGCTCTCTCCATTTGTATGATTCATACAAATTTAGAATAAGAAGGCCTTCAAAGGGCAGAATTATTGAAGAAAGACTGAGAATGCAGCGAGATGCAACCAGGAGGAAGCCTTTGAATGTGGCCATTCAGAACGAGACTTAGCCCTTTTGCCTTGGTGGTCGGATGAAAAGCATTGCGACCTGGCAACATGCTAACAAGACCGCCACAGTCTCCTCCTCACTTCTCGCAGGTCATGTTTATCGCTTTATCTCCCCAGACCCTTATCTCCATAGACCCACCAAATATCCCCGGACATCTGCTCACCTGTTTCCCATCTTCAATCACCTGAGCTTCCCTCTCCACTCACAAACCTGTTCCTGGTTTCCTTATCACCCAAACTCTTCCTTTGTCAGCAGCTCAGTTTTGGTTCATCTGTTTATGTTTCCTTATTTGCCAGCTACCTGCACTTTCTATGTTGTCCATATCTGCCGACATACCTGTATACCTTCACCAGTTAAAGCAACTTCACTGCATCTGTCTGTCTGTGTACCTGAATTTGGGTCCTCCCTGCTCGTGCTGCTGTCAGCAGTCGTGACAAAGAAATTCATTGTTGATGTTTTCATTTTGCTTTCCAAGATGAAATAGGTTGGACAGATTCTGGATCAACTCGAGTCGATAGCCATCCATCACGCACAGTATCTGATCAGGGTAGATAAAACGTTGGCGTGTGATGCAAATAGTTGCTTTGACCCTTTGTTTTGAGAATTAAACCAAGGGGTCACTTCAAAATTGGTGTAATTGCTGTGCTTCACAGACAATATCCCATTCTGCTGATTAGCTATTCACAAAACCTAATGAAACGATGCATCATCGCTCTCTCCTCAGGGACAATGTGTTTACCAGTGATCTATAATTTAATCAACCGAGGGATTACATTGTAAAAACAGGGTGCTTTTCATCACCTTTACATTCCAGTTGTACAATATATTTCAAAGATGGTGTAGGCATGAATTAGAAGTATACATTTCTTTTCATTCTCTGAAAAATAAAAATTTTCTCGTTCCTGACAGATGTGTAAGCATCTGCCAATATTTGACATTATGTACAAAAATATCCCTTTTGTGGGAAAATCATACATATTCAGATTCCATTGACTTTGATCTTTTAACCTGAACTGAGACACGTTTCTTTGAAGATTAAGAAGGTGGTCTTATGTCGGACGCATATCCAAATCAACACAATTTTAAATATCTGAATGTATTAAGTAACCACTGCTCTCAATGCAATGCTGTTTTAAGCAATGCTTGCAGATCTTCCGTTTCCTGTGACCCAATATTGCTTTTAAATGCTCAATTAAATACTTTGGTGAGAAATACAAAGAAAAGATTAAGTGTTTCTACCATGGTAACCAAAGCAGCACACTATTACCCAAGAGAGTTTCCATTAATAGTTGGTCCTGAATAAAGAATATATGTACCAGCAGATGGAAATAGCAATATACATACAATTATCCTCTTTCCTGAAGACCATCCTTCCTGAAACAATGGGGGACACTTTATCTCATTTTGTCTTCACAATAAGAAGACCTACTTGTGTTAAAGGTGAAAAAGCTTGTGGAGGTGGTATTATTCAAAGCTTGTTGGGGCTGAGTAGAAATAGAAATAATTAGGTCATCAGATATGTAGAAATACCACGGTTAAGATTTGCCACTGCAGATTCTTCGTAAAATCAAACCTCATAAAATGCGTCTAAAACAGGGACATAATCACTACATTCATGCTAACATGCTAAAAGGCTAACATTACAGGCAAAAACTCACCATTCTCACCAGTTGATGATACATGATGAAGAAGTGGAAATAACAAAAGGATTGTTCTTATATTGCAGTGTATGTTTTATTCTACCATAATCCTGTTTGGATGCTTAGTTTATCTACTTGGACAAGCAAGACCTAACACAACCTGTTTCCCCAAAAACTAATGTGGTTCAGACAATGACATGCTGACTATTGGCCTCAGAAATAAAGGGGTTAGATTTTTAGCTAGTAAACATTTGTAGCTTCCATTAGAGAAGGAGTATTCCATTATTCAGACATGCATTTGCTCATGTATTTTTGGTTTTGTAATGGATAAAAAAATGATGCTATCATGCTATGCTATGATGGATTAAACCTGGGAATGACATTGTAAGTACCTGATTAGTGGTCATGCATTCCCCCTCTGTTCAATGATGGTTGCCCCAGTTTGACATAGATGACCTGACTGACCTTTACTCTGCATTCAAACCTCAGTCCTCTTTTGTTATTTAGATGGGGAGAGGCTGCTTATCCTTTTCAGTGCATTCATTGTTGCTGTGCATTTCTCTGCTTATGTCTGTGTATGAACTTATGTATATGTTTGCTATTTATTAGAATGGGTTTAAGACTCTCCTTTCCACTTCCATGTGGAGGTTGGTCACCATGAGAGACACTGGTTAGCCCATGGTCAGCTGTGTTTCAGTCTTTGGAAACCATCATCGTACTTGAAGTACAGTAGGTGACATTCATGCAAACGTCAAACAGGATAGACAGTTGATCTATCCTTGAGAGTTGTTCTTCTACCAAGGCTTTTGTACTGAGGATGCACAAGTGTCTCATTGGTTGGTGTACATTTGGTACATTTGCATGCAACATATGAAACAAAGTCCAGATGATGGATATAATATAAAAAGGCAAGAAAAAGTAAGTGAACCATTTTCTAGTTATCTGTAATTCAATATTCATTGATCTTTGAGCTAACATTGTCTATGTAGCCAATAGACAGAGTAAAAATTTACATATAGTACCTTTAAATTACAATTATGAACAAACACAATTGATTTTAAGTAATAACACACAAATCATTGTATTGTTCTTGTCCATACTGAACACTTTTTTGAACAGGTTCAAAAAAGATGGAGCTGTAGCTGCTTTCACGTGCATGTATGACATGCAAAAACCAAGAGATCACTCTTCCTACCTGCCCCTCAAAAGGGACAAAATATTAGAATTATTTTTTTGTTAGCAGCTTAGGCGCAATGTATTTGTCTACACTTGTGACTTTGATGATCAGATTATACTTTATTATTTATGTTTTAATCAATTAATGTAGAAAACCAGGTAATTGGTTTTCTATGCTCTCTGCCCTACTCCATGTCTGCTATCAACACATTTTTCTTGCCACTGTTTGCAGTTCTTGTATTACGCTGCCTCTCTGTCTGTGCCTCGCAGCCATGAATCTGAGCATTAAAAGATATGTTAATCATTTCCCACAGAGATTGAAATCAGGATGAGAAACAAATGTTGAAAGGGATTTTGAAGCTGCTGTGTTTCCCAGTATTCAGTATTATTCAGGTTGTTATTATCCAGTGGCAGTGTATAAATTATAATGCTTTGTCAGAGAGGTGTTACTTCAAGTACCATTAGTACAATTTTGAGGTTTGTTTACCCCCTGTGGCTACTGCACAGACACACATTTCATAACCTTTCCATACCCTTGAAATCCCCAAAAATGGTGCACTAGCCCTTTGTGCTGTTATCTAGCCCTGAATCCTTCTCTCGGTCACTGCTCTGCATTCAACCATAACAGAAGCCATCTTTATGAAATCCAGTCATTTTTTTTTGTTTGTTTGATAAAAAATGGATTCATTATTTTTTTTTTTTTTGTAGATGTGGCTGTTATGACCTTGAGGCAGTTTTAATGTTGGCCATCACTGTATAACAGACAAATGCAGATGATGTGCGTCACTGTCTAGACAGAAAGAGAGTGGCTCTGAGAATTGTATAGAAATATCATTTAATAGGTGCAACAAACAGAGACAGGATCAAAGAGCAACTATGGTTTATTCTAGCTTTCCTGTAGTGGGTGGAAACAGCAACTTTTGTACAGTGCAATGCAACACAGTGTTAAGCTGGGACTCTTTGTTGTGAAATCTGAGGCTTTGGTTGCATAGTTGTTGTATTGGATGGTAAGTGTTCATACAGTGACTATTTCAAGTGTCAAGATGTAGTTCATGTGACTCATTTGATGCTCCACACAGCACTACACACATGTTTTTTTTTTCCTTTGTAAAATACTATTTCATCCCAGTCCAATTGAAGCTAGGGCTTTTATCAGCTATAAAAGACACAAAATGATCAACAGAAGAGGTATCGTATGTCTCATCATCCT
This sequence comes from Trachinotus anak, assembly GCF_046630095.1. Classification (NCBI taxonomy): domain Eukaryota; kingdom Metazoa; phylum Chordata; class Actinopteri; order Carangiformes; family Carangidae; genus Trachinotus; species Trachinotus anak. Next base: position 7,042,195 of record NW_027273885.1, on the reverse strand, counting down.
GTGCAGTATAACAGTGCAGGTAATTTCTAGCTTGTCACCTCTTGTCCACATAGGAATTGCCTTCAAAGGTCACTGAAGCAATCTGACTGATCGTATTCATGGTACAGACTGACCGTCACTCCCTGATGAGGGATGAATAGTCTGCACACCTCCGCCTGTTTGGACCAGTGCCAATCAAAAGAAATTACAGGCGAGGTAAGCCTGCAAGAGTGAAAACTGAATAGAAGTGTGTTTTGATTGAATATGCCCATCCCAATTATGTCGTACCTCTCAGGCATCCGAGTTCTCATTATTTCACCTTCCCATCAGAGTGTGTTTCTTCATCAAGGGAAGCAAGTCAAGTGTTGCAGTGAACCCCTGAATTTCATTAGCAGGCTTATTTTTTGCTCATCCAATTTTCAAGCCTGCTGTGTAGTTTCCAGAATGGAAATCCAGTACTCAGGTGGAGGGAGGTTTAGTTTACCAGGCTCATTGATCCTTTTCAGTTTGTTCCCAGCTGTGAATTCAGTCATGCAAGTCATGCTTGTTGTTACAGTGCATCCAACTACATAGAACATCTGAGAGGGAAGTATCACTAGCAAATTCTGAAGGACTGTATGGGCTGTGAAATCTTTGTACTGCATACTGCTGTATCTGAAGTCCTGTTGTCTCTTTACTTTATTAGTGAACCCCCATTGTTTTTAAATTAATAATGTTTTCATTCTTAAATGTAACTCTGGCACACTGCCTGAAAAAGACTGAGTACATCTCAGTCTCTGAATACATTGTGTGTTCACAGTGTGTGCAAGTTCACACATTTTATCAAATTTTATTCATAGGTGTGCATTTGATTATGTAAAATGGCAACTGAAATGAAGTCATTTAAAATTTAATACTAATCTAAAATGTTGTATACTAATCTAAAACCTAACTGAAAAAGGGACAGACTGCCATGCAGTAGCCACTGCATGACAGACATTTCTTTCTGAAATTCCCTGAGGTCAGTCAGATATCAAAGGCTGGTATTTCCTCCTATAAAAGAAAAAGTAACGCCTTGAATCAGAAGTCCAGCACATAATGTGGAGAGCAAAAAGCATTTATTATTATTTTTTTTTTACCAATGCTGCATCTGTGAAGTCTCTTGCATTATCAAGGACCACTCTCGATCTTCCCTCTGTCTCTTTGTTCTTCTGCCATCTGGTCGGAGGATTCGCAGCCAGGGTGAGCAACAGTTTCTTTGCCAGGCTGTCAAACTCCCAAACCACCAACAATCTAAACTATCTACCTTTTCCATTTCCCCTATGAAAATTTGTTATTGTGGTTTCAGCTCCTGTTTGCTGTTGCTATTGTGCTCTTGATGTGGTTTTATCCATTTGATTTTATCAGGGAGCATTTGTGTCCTATTTCTCTCTACTTGGCTTTTTGTGTACCGAGACCTACATTAGAAACATTTGTTTTTGTTTCACTGTGTGAAACAGTATGTCAGTGCATATACCACTACATATCTTCTACATATCTACATATAGTTAACATATCTTGCAAATCACAGAATGTATTTAATATTCACCTTTGTAATACAGTATTCATTTGTAAGTTTCTGCAATTCCAAGCAATCAAGATAAGTGAAAGATTGTGGTCTGGTTTAAATAATAAAAAAACATCAACAGTGACTTGAACAGGACAGGGGAACTCAGGATGCACACCTCGGTCTCCTGGTTTCAAAGTCCTGCACTTAGTAGAAAAATCCACCTGCGGCCAGTTGTCCATGAATTCTGTGCAGCACTGAAATGTTTCGTGAACTGTCCCACCAAATATAATCATGGCAGCATTACCTTATCAAGAAACAAATGAATAAAATACAATTTCCCATTTTATAATTGAGTGTCGCACATAAAGCAAATGCTCAAAGCACCAGGTAATTCCATTTGTTCAACCTGCAGGATAACTTTTCTTTGTTTACAGTGGTTTGTGGTTCACCTAGGAGCTATTATTTACAATTCAAATTCCATGACATTGGACGCAAGAGCTCATTATCCTACCTGCTATTACAAGGATGTTGGTGAGTCATGTCACTTTTATGACCTCCCATATTTATTTGAGCCTAAATAAATCCAAATACACAGAGGAGGAAGAGGGTAACTATAAAATGAATGAAGCAAAAAAAGCAAGACAGTGCACTGTTCTTTAGGTACAGTACAGGACAACGGCCCATCCAGCACAATGAATAAGTCATACAAAGTTTATGACGATAGTGAGTAACATTATATCATAACTTGCAGGAATGATGTTTAAAACCATGAACATATTGATCTTGTTTGAAAAAAAAGTTCAAACATTATTATTTATATTACGTGCTGAAGGAAAAGGCCATTGAAGAGCCATCTGTCAAGTGCACTGGCTTCACGTGCAAAGCTGATAACAATGTTTCTCTAACTATATTTCACATTAAAGTACACAAATGCATGAAATGACAACAACAGTGATTCAATTATACGTGGCGGTCTGACGCGAGAGAGGGTTTTTCAGTGCGCGTGATAGAACTAATGGAATGGAACCAGCAAATAGAGTACAGCTTCTACTTACTGGCCACATTGGTCCCTTAGATTTGCACATTTGTACGTGTTGTGAGATTACAGCCGACATGCTGCATGTGGAGCGTATGAATAAAACACAAGCGCACACACACATTTGCATGTACAGTTTTCAGCGTGTGAGGGGCATGGTCATAGACTCTCAGACAGTCGCTGGAAACATGCTTGTCCTTCCTGTTTTCAATGATACATCCTAACAGACTTGTTTCATGAAAATTTGGCTTTAACTCTGCCTGGAATTTACCACATCTCATCCATTCTTATTGCTACTGTAAAAGGTCCAGTGAAGCTAAAAGACAAGAAATTCCAGAATAATACACAAAATACATACAGTACTACTGTTTATTTATGTACTTACAGCTTATTGTGAGAGACTGTTGGTCTGTCTGCCTCTTTGATCCAGACTGAATTATCTCAACAACTATTAGATTATTGCTATTAAATGTTTTTCATGGTCCCAGAGGATGAACTCCTCCAGCTTTAGTGATCCTAACTTTTCGTCATGTAGCCTCAGCTGCATTTTGTGTTTTGTGTCAATAAGCAAGTATTAACACACTAACATATCAAACTAAGATGATGAAAAAGGTCATTTAAAGCTACTTAAAATCAGTATTTTAGCATTGTCATTGAGAGCATATTAGCGTGGTAAATTTAGCATTTAGGTAATATTAGCAAGTACAGCATCACGTTGGTGCAAACACAGCCCTGGACTCTTTGTTTGGTTATTGTTGATCCATAGCCACATTTCAAGTGGCATCAAGTCAGAAATAAAAAAAGAATATGTATGCAAACAAATAACTCTGTGTATCCTTTCCAAGCATACTGTAAGTGCCCCACTAGTTACAACACTTAAAGAGAACACCACCTTAAAAATCAACTGATATACCATGAATTATATTATGTTTCACCAAGGCAGTAGCAAGGAAAGAGCATGAGTACAAAAGTGGTAGAAAGATTTTTATTTTCAGTTGTGTTTCTGTTCTTTTCACTGTTACTGGATTTGAATTTATGTAAAATCCAGCGGCAACCTCCTCATCCTCCTCCTCATTAACATCCTTAGAATTTCTTGGCCAGGACCCCTCACTAACTTTTATTGTGGTTCAGTATGTGCTCACATTACTGCTCATTTAAACAGGAAAATATCCATCCATTTTGCAATGGTAATACAAGCAAATTCAATAACTGTGTGTTTGTTAATCCTGAGGATGAGTATTATTGATGCTTTAAAGGAAGACGAATTACAAACACTATTGTGTTTGCTCTTAAAGCTATATTTCCCTTTTGTCACTCCTGTCTCCTTCATGGGCAGCTGGCGGCATCATTCTGTCATTTTTTATTCAGCTTCTGGTAATGTAGCCATAGTTATAAATGAATTTTAAAAAGAAGTAACCTTCACATGAGTTAAACAGACAAACAAAGCAAAATTCCAGTCACATTATTTTATTGCTATATTTTACAAAGGAATGCTTATGTTAAACACACTGGTCTGTTTCAGGGCTAAATGGTGCCAATTTGAGTGACCTATTCCTTTAAAGGTTCATTATATTGTAGCTAAATACATTCATTTATATAGTCTGCTAAATCACCATGATAAATAAAGTCTTGGCAGATCAGGGAGGGTCAGTGTTGACACTGGGGTGATATTGCATCTGTCATCAGGTCAGATTCTCCTTATTTTGAGATATGCCGGTAAACAAGCCTGCTGTTAATACCCAGCCATGCATAAGACACAAATACAATGGTATAGTGATTTGCAGTGATTCATTGTTGTCCATGTTAGTGTGGGGGTTTGAATGTCTTCAGCGCTTCAACCTAAAAGACAAAGCCTGTTGTGCATCTAAATAGCTTTTTTTTTAAGCATTTTGTTCAAAACAAACTGCAACACAAGTGAAGTGACATTGCTTGCAGTCTGTCTATTGCATTTTTTACCCAGTGAGGACAACAATAGAGATCTAATCTCAAACTGATTATTGACTTGCGTACCATGAATTTAAACCATGATGCATTTGAGGCCACACTGCTGGTTTTCAGTTGTCGGGGGGAGGCGAGGATCATCGATCTGCAAAGTTTAAGTCGCATTTAAATCAGAAAAAAAACATGCAGAACCTTCCTCCCACTAGAGGACGGCACATTAGTATGGATGTTAGTCTCCTATGGCCAAAGCCAAACAAGTGTGGCTCTGTCTGATATATATTACTTCAGGGTTTGCACAAAATGGCAGTTTCATGATACCAAATTAATGGAGTGAGTGAACCACCTTGGTCTCCCATTGATTCCAATAAGACAAAGCAGCCAAGTGCGAAAAGTAACACAGCTGGCCTCATAAACACGCTGAGGAAGGAGTTTCAGCCTCCTGACCTGAGGGATGTTCACTGTTGATCACTCGCAACGATGGCTTCACGGTGAACTTATTGTGAATGTAATATATGAAGTTACCCTTAAACTAAATCAGATTAAAATGATAGTGATTAAGGAAAATGGATTACTAACTTTTATATGGGATAACATACTCTGTTTAATTATACCAATAGAGACATTGTACACTTGCCACTTTCGTATATGTCACTGAGAGCTCTTTGTTGCTCTATACCAGATGTCAATCCATATGCCACTGGTGTTACTATAACTTGAATATGAACACAATTTTGCCCGAGTCAAGTACCAATCTGAACCACCAAACTCCATATGTTTTTTTTTTTACTTAATTTTGAGAAAGCAATAAAAATCTGTTTAATTACATCTGACATTAAGTTTGGATGGGAAAAAAAAAAGGAATTGTGGCGATTTTGCAGATTAATAAGTTTAGTCAATAAGAAAGGCTATAACTGAAATAACTGATGCCAACTGGCGCAGGGTGAGTGCACACTTTTAGAGACATCATGGTGTGATGCATTGCCAGAGCCGTCCTTCTGTAGTTGTGATGAAGAGAAAACCTCTGTGTGCTCCACCGCAGGCGGCTGGTGGTGTTTTGGGAACATGCAGGCTGACAACTGATGTTTCATATTAGTCTTTAATGAGCAAAATGTTTTATTCACTGGTGTTGTAGTTGTCTTCTTCATTTTTTTTCTCCATCCTCAGAAATGTTGATAGAAATAGGTCAAGCAGAGTTTGAATGCACCATGCTGAAATGATGATCTTTTCCTGAACCTTTCAATACATTGATCTCTACAGACTCAGAGAGGAGCAGGGGCACCGCTCTATCAAAAAGCACTTTCTCAGATGTCCTGCTGACTCTGCTGGATTCACGTCAAGATTGTAACCTTTGTTCTTTGTCCATGTGAATTTGTCTCTCACCGGGAACTGTTCACTAAAACAAATATTGTTAAAGAAAAAAAAGTTTCAAAAGGGCACTGCCTGAGAAATGCCAAAGGTCTTCTGGGAACACACTGTTTTCCGTGGAGACATCTTTAACAGTCAATGACTTTAGTGTAGTAATATAAAATACATTACATTTCAAGAGAGAAAATATAATGTAACTGCATTCTTAGTGTGTATTATATAATATAAAAGCATCTCTAGCAATAACATGTTGCATTCCTCCATGGAGAAGTCACCTTGCAGCCTTCACTATCATTTTTTTTTTGACCAATTAGATCAGGTAAAAAAAAAAAAAAAAAAGTGAAACTCATTCAAAGCAGTCACATACTGTAGCCTACTGTGTAGCCTACTTTCTAATCTAGATCTCTATGTGATTCAGAATCAAACAGTGTCTCTGGAGCTTTGTTAAAGCTAAATAATACTGGTTAGTTTGTTCAATGATGAAGCCAGTTGATAAGATGACACACAGTGACCTGCAAAACTTAATAGTAACAGTTAACAGTATATACAATTTCCCATACAGTAGGTTAATGAAAGCTTTTCACCTTCAAAGTTAAAGGCAGTTTTCATAGTCAAAGTTATAGGAGCCAGAGTCAGAATGGTTTGAAAGCTCACCATATAGTGGAGCTCGAAGGAACCCACTTTCTTTTTTCTCTAGCGATCAAGTTTTTTTTTCTCTAATTTATGCTCTTATCATTCCTCATCGCCCTTTTAGTCACAGCCATTTAATCACGCTTACAAGGTCTGACTGAGCAGCTGAAGTCCTTGGGAAGGACAAAAATATTTTTTTCCACTTTCAAATTGACAGCTACAAACTTGGAATTGATTAAGAGAACCACCTGTCTTTCTGTCTGTCTGTCTGTCTGTCTGTCTGCATCCACTACTCCTCAGTGCTTTGAGCCTGTAGTTTAATCTCCGTGAGTCTACTGCTCTCTCTGCTGCTGCTGCTATGATTATCACCATCCAGTCCTGCAGATCTTTATCTGCTTTCATTATGAGGCCTCATAACAACGTGATGTTGTGCACTAAAGCGCCATGGCTCCCACTGCAGTATGGGCCACACTGGAACATGCAGCCTTAAAAACATGCACCAAATAACTCTCTGCTAATATAATCTGATTCCACCCATGCAGTCGAGAACGCAAGACACTATACCAAGAGGAGAGTATCAGCAGTGCGCCTGCATTCACATAATTGTCAGGATCATCAAAAACATATTGAATGACTCTTCCAGGACAATTGTTTGTTTTTTATATTGCATTTTCTGACATTAGGGCTGGGGGGGGGGGTACATTGAAGCCCTAAGCAGTCTACAATAAATTATCTTCGCACTGGTATTCATTCTCTGCACTCTGTTTTCCAATATAACTAAGATGGTTCATCACAGATGTAATGCGTTTCTGGAAACAGAATGAGAAGAAATCAAGCACATGATCATCTTGTACTGTGAATGCCCATTCAAGCAGCAACAAAACCGATGTTTTATTATCATATGAAAAGCAGTGAAGTGCATATTGATGGTCTGAGTTGCGAGGTCCACGGAATCATGACAATATGCTCAATCAACAACTGAGTGAGGTGAAAGCATTCCTGCCCATTTCTGATGAGGAGGGACCGTCCACTTACCAAATTGAAGGATAGTGAAATAATTGTTAAGAACTGCAGACATCATTCAATCATGAAAGAGACAAAGTATGCTCGAGGGGAAAAAATACAGCATGACCCTGCACCCCCTCGATCCTGTTCCAAATGAACTGAAAACTTCCCTTTTAGTGGTGTTCATTGGTGCATAATGAAAACCATCTTCACCACATGGAACAAGAAGTTCAGTGGACTGAATATACAGCTTGTAAAGCCAGCGCACAAGTGCAGCACATGAAATATGAATCAAGAAAAGGACACATCTACATGTGTTTTGTCTTAAGAAAAATGTCTACTTTGATAGATTTGAGTCCTCATAAATACCTAGGGAGCTTACACAGGCTTTTACTTCTTCTGCCTCGCCCATTGTTGTGTCTTAATAAATGAAGGTAATCTTGTTGAAGCAGGAGAAAGCTTCAGACGTCTCAGCACAGAACTGAATATTTCATTAGGGTTTGCACTGTTACCATGCAGCAGTTAATGATGAGCCAAGTCTCCTTTAAGCCTCTTTCATCCCCCCCAAAAAATAGTTACTTCAGTTTCTCTTGGTGTCCAGGGAATAATTACAGTGTTTCATTACGGCCCAATAAGCTCCAGCACCAGAGAGCCTAGTAAAACCGGCCCATCAGCCTTTGCTGCTTGCAGAACAGGAACAGGATGCTTGGATGTTGGTACATCATCAGAGGTGTAGCTGTGTTTTTACATTAAAAATTATCATTAGGTTTATTTTGAAACACAGTGATGGTTACATAACATCAGTAAAAAGCTTGCTGCTTTAAATGTGACTGTGGGCAGACAGTTGGACAGATCTAGATGGATAGACAGCAAGCTGAATTCAGATTCAGGGAATACTTTAAAATTCTAAATTGCACAAGAATATTATTCATAAAATTCATTTATTTTGGATGAATAATAATGTTAAGATTCATATTCCTCTGTACTGAAACAAAGTTGGAGACACAGACAAAAGAAATAAAGATGGGAAAAAATATTCAAATAACGCCACCATCTGTTAAGTTCTTCATCCTTGGGCCCTTTTTTTTCTGCAGGAAGTGATGAGACCATGGTTTGTCTTGTTTTGTCCCAAGGCTCTGGAGCATTCACATCCTCTTGGTTGTGAGTTTCTATGCTTTCGTTTGTCCTTCTGTTATATTTCTCCCTCGCAGCCCTCTGCGCTCTGACAATATTCAGGCCCTCAAGGTCCTTGTCGGAAACAATCCTGTTTCAGACTCTGCTTTGCACCCCTGCCACTGAGTTTCTGCACTTCCCCCAGCAGTCGTAAGAGAAGGGTCCACATGTTGACAGGTTGTGACCCTTCGCCTACTTGCCTACTTGCTGTGGTGAGGGTCTGAGCAGTGCGGGCAGTTGAGGACCATGCATGCTGCATTTTCATTTTGTGTCAGACAGATTAAGATCATTGAAGATGATGTTGGCACCAAACCATTTTGTGGCAAACTTAGCATATAAATGGAAAAAAGATTAAATCGCCAACAACTAAAGAGTTCATTGTATCTGCCTCACAAGCCACGCTACACAGCATGCACAAAAGGGAAAATGGCTTATGCTAGTAAAACTCAAGATAAATATGTTGTTAGGTATTTCATATGGGGACCTTCTGAGGTCTGTAAATGAAGAGGTTTAATAGACTGCTGCTGGTGATCCCTCTTTTGACCTCTCTATTTGTTGCAAGTTCCCAATTTGTAGTCGTTAAAGGCAAAGTTACTTTAGAAAGCAGAGTGCCTTACAGTCAAGGGTGAAATTTAAAATAAAAAATGATTAAGAATCAGAGAGCTCATACTCTACCTCCATCTGGGCTGCACAATCCTCTGAACCTATTTTAGTCATGGCAAATGTTTGGAAGTCTTAAATCTGCATCTGAATAAAGATTTACATAAAATGTCTTTTTCAATATTTAACCAAGACTGCGATCTTACTGAAAAAAATAAATAATCCTAGCTGGGAATTTGTTGTTTGTACATGATCATAATTTTAAGGAGACAGGGTTGCTTTGGGTGAATTGAAATGTAACTGATGAATACAAAAAAAAAAAAAAAAAAGGCAGCAAAAAGCTATGGACTCCAAAAGCCAGAGGAGCAGAGGAGTGCAGTATCGTTTTGGACCTTCCAAGGTAAAGCATAACAATGTGGCGTAAATGCCAAGTGAGACATTTCAGGAAGCTGCCACCTTTCAGATGGCACCTTTCAGGAATGCCATTATAATCATTCATTGTGTGTTGCTGTTGCTGTAAAATGGCAATATTGTAGACCTCGGATGTTTCCACCTTTTGTTGCTTTGAGAAAGGCATTTGAAGTCGCTCCCTTCTCTCTCACCTGTAGACAGTGGGAAATTTATTGGTGCTTTAAAACAGCAGCAGACAGGTCAGCGTGGCTCCCTTTGATGTGCAAATATTTCACCTGCTCATGCTTCAGCTCTCTGTGTGTTTGTGTATGTTCGTGTCTGTGTGTGTGTGTGTGTGTGTGTGTGTGTGTGTGTGTGCAAGGACCGGCTAGAGGCTGTCACCAGAGGCTGTTCTGAGACTCCGTTACCATGGTAACACACTCTCCAATTTGATGACAGGCATGAAAGGCATGTTAAGAGATTGAATGTTTCTGTAGGGGTAGACACACACATAAAAGTTTCACCCCAGAGAGAGATTTGTGTGTGTATATGTGTGCGTGTGCAAGTTTGTGCATGTGATTGTGGGTGTGTGTTTCAAATGCAGTGGTGGCCTTTTCTATTTTTACATTTCTTTTTAGGAGGAATCCTAATTTGACACATTTGTTTAAAGTTTAATATTTCTACTTAAAATGATGCTTACCAGTAAAGCTATTTCATAATATAACACATGACACCATCCCTTCACAGTGTGCCGTCTATCTCTAATGATTCACTGTCATAAAAAACCAAACAAAACTGTATTTTCAATAGGCATCACTTCACATCCAAAAAGTGCAGGCATATACAAGCTGAAATCAGATCAATGACGGCTGCGAATAATTATTCACTGTGATTAAGGCTGAGTCGATATGCATTTGCATTTCAGAGTGTGACTGTGTGGCTCACCAAAACGAAGTGATTACATTTTCATAAGAATGGAAGAATAAATACTGAAAATAGCAAAAAGATGGCGATAACAAAAGTCTTGAAACAATGAAAAAGATGGATGCAATACATTTGCAGCTTTTTAATCACCAGCTTTATGTATAGACCTATTTTCTTTCTGTCTAAATAAGGACAAAAGACAGAAAAAGATAAAAGACAAGAAGACCATCCAGCATATTTAACTCTTGTCAGCTTTTAGATCATCACATTTAGTTCTGATATAAGAATTTGAACAAATATGAAAAATCTGACACGAGATAATGACAAATCCACTGTCATTTCCTGTGATGTTTAAGGAGAAGACTTCACTTAGGATGAGGATTTAAAAAGAAGGCTTTAGCCCTTTAGAGTACATCTCAATTCACACTTAAAAAAGGTGGAAGAGTTTTTAAAAAAAATAAAAATCTGAAATATAAAAAGTCAGCACCTACAGGACACCATTTGAAATTATAATTGCCTGAAAAGAAGGAGCCAGGAAGCTCAGGCTTATTGTCATCTCAGGTGAGTTGCATGACTGGCAAGGGAATTTAAATCACTCTGAATGAATATGCAAGCAGATATGTAAATGTGGGATGCTAATTTGAGATCTATGAAGCTGCTGTCTGTACTTTGGAGAAAGCCAAGGTTCAACTGGGTTTTAAAACCTCTTCTTAGGCCACAGGCTGTTGTCCAATTATTCATGTCAGCTCATGAAGCTGCATCTCACATCAGAGCGTTTCACAAGGAGCAGCTAAATCACAGGCCATGACACAAACACTGTGTGTGTGTGTGTGTGTGTGTTTGTGTGTGTGCGTGAGTACATGTCCGTACTCAGGTATTCAGGGTTGGCTGGGGTTGTAGATTCATATTCCGACAGGAGCGCTGCAGAAACAGAGACAGCACTGGGAGTCTGACAGCCTTCTTGCTATAACAAGGTTAATTCAAGGCATTATAAGAGCAGTGTTGGATAAAGTTGCACACAAATCAAACCCAATGTGTTGAAATGAGTGGTCTTAAAAATCACACGGCTGGGACGGCCCAGTAGTCGAGTGGTTAGGGCACGTACCATGTGTGAGCACAAGACGCTCTTAGCAGGCAGTCACCGGTTCGACTCCCAATCGGTCTGACTCTTTCCTACGTGTCCTTCCCCTCTCTCCACCCCCTTTCCTGTCAGTCTCCACTGATCTTTCAAAAAGCCCAAAAAAATAATTTAAAAAAAAATCACACAACTACACCCTGTGCCAAACTGAAATGAGGTTGTTCTCCAGCTATAATTACTTTAATTTGCTCAGATACCTCTGCACGGTGAGCATGGTACAGCAAGCATCTTTAGTCCTCCAGCTTTTATGAAAATGTACATTTGTATGAAATTGGAAAGTAATTATGTTGTATTTCACTCATTGTTTGGAGCTGTGCTAGACCTCTCAAGACCATTTACCTCCACATACTGTATATTAGAGTAAAGATAGCTGGTCTAGAATAGTATGCAGTCCATTAAAGTAACATCACTGATGATACAATAAATGTGCTGTTCAGCGAGAGGTTTTTATGATGGCTGACAAGCATAAGAGCAGAAGGGTTCTTCCAGGAGGAATAACAAACCTTGCAACTTTTGGATTTTGAAAGGGCTTTAATCACATGTGATGGATTTCTGCTTTTCTCTCATCTCTTTAATTGTAAATGAAATATGTTTGAGTTTTGGACTGGTAGGAAAAAAACAAGTTACTTGATGATGTCACCTTGGGTGATGAGCAATTTTCACTGTTTTCTAACATTTGATAAACTAAATGAACAAAATTAAAAATCAAAATGAATTGAATTAATCCATAATGAAAATAAATCCCCATAAAAATACCTCTTTTAAATGAGATACTTTTTAATTTGCATGTTTATTCTTCCTTCTGATTACATGCATGGATTGTTTTGTTGATACTGTGCATCACGATCATAATCCAGTGCTATGCGGGCTACTAGGCTATTTATACTTCTTTTGAGAAAATCTGCCATCAGATATGTTCTCAAGGGGCATCACTGCTGGGAGGTGCTTTTATGCTTACCTTGGTGAGAAGCAGCCAAGAAAAATGAGTATTTGGTATCTTATGGTAATACACTTATATAACCAAATAGTAGTACTTACTCATTCATATCTGTACAATACCTTTATATTTTCACATTAAAGTGGAACGTTAAAAGTAGGATGGATGACACATTCAGCGCTCCATCTATCACACACGAGAGGCAAATCTCCTCTTTGGTTTCATTCCCCAAAGAACATTCATCTGCCGTGCATAGGGCGCTATATATATATATATATATACACATTGGCCTTGGTTTCTTTCCCTATCCTGCGTGTGTGGACAGAGGCAGTCGGACTGGTAACCGCTTTACTGGGGGGCTGCATCGGCATTCAACTGCCTGCTAGACTGCTGCTGCTTTGCCTACAAGGAATTGCTTTGCCTGCGAGGAACCACTGATTTTAGAGGATTGCCTTGTTTTGGGAATTGCTGTACTTTTGGGGACTGATTTGCTTTTGCCACACAGCTTGGCCTGTCACCCCGTTTCTTAGGTTTCTTAGCCCTGTGTTGTTTTATTGTGTGTGTGGATGATAGATGTTAATTGGGGAGGGGGAATTTATATGTGTGTGTATTTTGTTGTGTGTGTCCACTCACCTCATGTGAGTGTCCGCATGTAATTGTTAAGCTTAGATGACTGTATATTTGATTTGTTTTGTTCTGTGGGAATTTAAGTTGCCCGCAACTTGCAATTAGTAATTTTGGTTGCTTGTTTCCCAGTGTCTGGCAACACTGAACTAAGGTTAGAGTGTAACAATTTGTTAACATAAAACCCCGGTAGCCACATTAGCAAAGAAGAAAAAATCCACAACTGTCTGTACTCTGCATTGCTTTATACCTCCAGTTTATATGGTTAAAATGTTTCTTTCCTGGGTAATTTGGGTGAAATGACCCTTTATTCTTGGCTGCAGTAGTGTAGTGTTGTTGTGCATGATACAGTGTGGTTCATGCACTAGTATACTGACCTAAAGCTGTGGATTTTGAAACAGTGAATCATTCATCAGTGTCTGACCTCAGACAGACCGGACACAGTCAGACACAGTGATGTATGGAGCCTGTCTGATGTTCCTCCCCTTTTAGATGAAAGATTTAAAAACATTTAGCCGTGCTGTATCTCACTTTCTCCTTTTATGTGTGTCTGTTTTGTTGCCCCCATAGCTCATAATTTTCAGGCTTTTCCTGAAGGTTTTTTTGGTGTTTAATGCCTAATATAGTTCTAGCAAATGTGGCATCTAATTAACTGTCAGGACTTTGCCAGAGAAATGATGGATAATGTGGAAGAGTTGTATTAATAAAACCCAGCCAAGCAGAGAAAAGCGTAGATGTGGGAATAGGGACGCCTGGGCTCTGGGGTACTATTGCATGCAGTGGTGCTTTGCAGATGGAGGCGTGTGTGTTTCAAGTTTAAATGGAGTCAGTCGTTGTGTGAAAGGATACTCGCTCACTCCTGGGGTGCAGTGACTGGGGAAGAGTTTAACAGCAGTGTGCAGTCACTGTCATGCTGCAGAGTCATCTGTGATTTACACTGTAATTGGTGCATAATTTGCCAGCTGGTACATGTTTAATTTGATAAATTATGTTCCCAACACAAGAAATGAGAGCTGAATGAAATTTTCCTTTGTCATCAATATAGTTGCATCTCTTTGTCACCCTGTATTTTTGGTTAAAAAACCACCTGCCATAAAATGTGTAGCTTCTCCTTGTGCCACTAAAGCAGCTCTGACCCGTCATAGCATGGAGTCATTAAGACCTCAGAAGGTGTCCTGCAGGGTCTGGCACCAAGATATTATCAGCAGATCCTTTAAGTCCTGAAAGTTGTGACGTGGGGCCTCCATGGATCAGACTTGTTTTTCCAGCACATCCTACAGATGCTCGATTGGATTAAGATCTGGGGAATTTGGAAGCCAAGTCAAGTAAGTCAGTATGGCAGAGCACGTTATCCTGCTGAAAGAGCCCACTGCCAATACAGATGCAATGAAAGGGTGTACTTGGTCTGCAACAATGTTTAGGTAGGCAGTATGTGTCACAGTAACATCTAAATGAATGCCAGGATCCAAGGTTTCCCAGCAGAACATTGCCCAGAGCATCACACTGCCTCCGCCGGCTTGCCGTCTTCCCGTCTTCCCATCTTGCATCCTGCTACCACCTCTTCACCAGGGAACCAAGGTGAGAGAACAGTCACATGATGTAAATGAAAAAAAAAAAAATCATCAGGCTAGGCCATCTTCTTCCACTGCCTGATGCTTCACACTTCACACCAGTCATCTGTCCATCACGATGTGGCTCTCATTAAAGTTTCTCAGGTCCGTAATCTTGCCCATTTTTCCTTCTTCCAACACATCAACTTCAAGGACTGACTCTTCACCTGCTGCCTTATATGTCCCACCCCTGGACAGATGCCTTTGTAATGAGACAGTAAATGTTATTGACTCCACCTGTGAGTGATTTTTGATGTTGTGGCTGATTGGTGTACTCTGTAATTCTATTTCAAAAGTAAAAAAAAGGATCTAGCTCAGCCATTCGTGCGGCCACAAGCCAGGGTAACAATATGTACTCTCAACACAAACCTTTGAGCTTAATACTTCACCTTTTCCAGGAACATTGCACATCTTGTTTGAACAGGAGCTCTGAGCTTGTAAGGAGTCCACACAGGAGACCGATAACAGCTAAGTAATAAATCAGCTTAAAATGTGGCGATTCATCTGTATATGGCACTAAATAATGCCAAAGCAACTGCATGACTGTGCTTTGCCACTGTAAGGTTACCTGAGGAGCTGTTTGGAAGCACCGAGCTTGGCTGTAAACAGCAAAGTACAAAGTTAAATCACAATACAGTGGCAAAACATTTCACCGCCTCAGCTGAAGACAAAGTTTACTGCCACAAACAAGAAGAAACTCTTTGTCAACAAGCCAAGAACTTTTGAAAGGGGCAGGGAGGGAACTGTACCATTGACTCATACATTGATGTGTGTGCCTGCGTGTGTGTGTGTGTGTGTTGCCTTTGAGGAGAATTGGGTGCAGCTGGGTTTGATAAGAGTGCAATCCATGCCCCTGGAGCTGTCACAGACCCGGCTTTCATTTAACATGCCCTTTCCCGCGTGAATCAGTCTGTCTCATGTCACCGAGCTTGACGCCCTCGTATCTCCTTCTTATCCTTTTCCGTTTCTCATGTCTCCCTTTTCTTCCCCTTCCCGTCCCCTCTGTGTCCCCCCTGTGTTATTTTGCACCCACCATCCTCCTCTCCACCACCACCACCACCATCATCATCAGTACTGCCACCAAGTCTGATTCACTGTCAGGTCCATATCTGCTGTTTTCTTGCCAACCTTTTCTGGGTATTTCTGCTCACAAGGTACCAACACATTTCAGATAGGGGTCAGGAACAGTCTGAGTTGCTGTGGAGGCCAAAGAGGGGGAGGGTTGGTTACTGGACTAAGCTGGAATAAGCTGCTTGAAAATGACAAATGTAACAGTGACTGACTGAAACTGAGACGATCATGAACATAATTAATCTGCTGGTTTTTATGGCACACAAGCAAGTTAAGCTGTCAAATAACAGCCAGTGCAAATACATTATCTTACTGTTAATGTGTACTCTAAGTATGACAAAGATGCTGTAATGCAAAACATCTCATTGCCGTACAGTATTGAGAGGCAAGATGGATAGGACAAGTCATGGTACAATGATTCAGCATTAAAAGTCATGCCATCAGTCCTCGGGGTAATGAATAGTGAAATCCATTTCCATGATAGAGCTATAAATGTCTTCTCCTCTCCAGCTCTGGAGCCTCCTTCCCATAATTCATCTCTCATCAGGCGGGATGTATGCTGGTGAGGAACATGCTTCTCTATTATTGTCACCTCTGACACGTACATGCATGCACTATGTCATGGTCAGTTTGGATGAAAGTCACTGATGAGAATCCCTCTAACCTTTGTGCAACTGGATAATGACTCTGCACCTCCTTCAGCATGTGCTATTTAAACAGGACATATTCATGTGCAACTCCACCACAGGACCTGGACAAGAGGGTGTAGCAACACATATCCCAGAAAAGCTGAACCAAGTGAAGACTGCACGCCACATAGTCTGATGCTCACATTCTCACCAAAAAAGGAAACATACTGAAACTAGAAAAGTGAACAGATGAAAAATAATAATAATAATAATAATAATAATAAATAGAATTGGTCTGAAAAGCTGGCATCAAAATAATGTTACACACAAAGGCTGGGAAGTCAAATTAACTTTGATGTATTGTATATTGATATATATTGTGTTGCATATATATATATATATATATATATGTATATGTATATATTGCTGGAATTAGTTCTGTGGAAATACACATTATCCTATGTTTATCAAGTCCACAGACAACAACACAGGAGCAGATTGAAGAGCAGGGAGCCTTTTTACCCTGATTTAATAAAAATTACTTAGAAAAGAAGGACAATTGGAAATGCAGTCCTATCTTTAATGCAAGCCAATAAGGAATAATTCATGGTAGCATTAAAACACAGATTAACTCTCAATATGTTGGTAAAATAGACGTTCTTTTTAAAGCCAGCAAAAGCCTGAAGGAGTTCCTTTACAACATTACAACAGAGGCCCGTTAGGTATGTGTCTTGGGCTCGACTGTTGGAGCTTATATGGGAGTTGAGTATAAGGCCATATGCTCAGTATGCACATACAATACCCCAAAAGGTTTGACAGCAGCCTTGTGTTTGTAATACACTTGTAATCTCATATTTATTTATTATTTCTGCATTGGAAATAATAAATAAAGGTATAAGACTTGAGAAACCTTGGTTTGAGGTAAACAAACACACAGCAGAAGCAACAATGGCACTGAGATGTCGCAACAGAGAGAAATGTTTATTCCAGTATATGTACTAAAGATACTTCATTCACTTTTAAGAGCCCATTAGCCCTCAAGATTTTCTGCAAGGACGATGAGCCGGAAAGCATCTTGATATGTAAGTAACCTGAAATAAGACTATTAACACTTGATTTAAGCCAAACAGAGATTTTACATAAGATTGAAAATGAATTTCAGGTTCCTTTATGGCAAAGGCGAACGCATCAAAACATTAAATTCAGTAAGATAATGTTATTTTACATGAATGACAATTATGCTGATTAGCCCTTCAACTGATTATTACTCTGTTGTTGTTATGTTATTGATTTATCCATTAACTGTTTAGTCTGTAAAACATTAGAAAACTGTGAAAAATGTCCAAGGTGGCATCTTCAGATGATCAACAGTCCAAAATCCAAATATCTTCAGTTATTATATAAACCAGAGAAAAGCAGAAAAATCTCACATTTCAGAAGCTGCAAACAGAGAGGTTTTAATCTTCTGTCCATCTACTAATCAATTATTTGAGTAATTATTCCTCTAATACTTGTGCTTTAATGCACCACTTGCTATTCCAGCAGCAACTGGTGCATTAAACTGTTTTATTAACCACAGTACAGTTACAAAGCAAATGATAAGGAGTTTTGTTTTTAAATCTGTAATTCACAAACTACATTCAGTGCCCATTTCCTGCATTTTTTTCCATTAGGAAAAGGTCAGTGGAGTATCTCCACTGCATTATCCACACTTAAAATGTTGCACTGCGTATATGGAGTGTACTATTATAAAACAGAGACCATTTGTGGCCCTTCCATTGTGAGAGGACATAATTTTGAGCAATTTAGCAGTGCAAGCCAGCTTATGAAAAGCATACGCTTACCGACCTGTCATTTAAACCAGCATTATATTTATTCCTGCTGCGCATTTTGGCACTGGAGTCTATGGGGATTAACTTGCTTTTGGGGCCAGCCTCAAGTGGTCACTCGAGGAACTGCAGTTTTTGCTTTAGTTTTCGGCCCTGGAGGTCGCTGCTTGGTGACAGGTAATGTCTATCACATTGTCTCCTAAGATTTTCTGAAAATAAGAAATAATTAATTAATATGTAATTAATGTACTAATATTAATAACACTAATTACACTCTTCTTTTCTTGGTCTGCTTATTGTTTTTGTTAACTGTAGCAGCAGTTGTATGGAAGCTGCCTAAACTGTCACATCATCTGGACGTCTGGCCAGCCTCTGGTCACCCCTCCCCCCAGATGTTGAGCCATATGTGTGGTATCACCAGAGCAGGGATAAAACTGCAGGATTTTACAGTATTAAACTTGTTTTATCTCAGCTTAGCTGGGAGATTATGCTTCACAGAAGACACTCACCATCTGTCTGCTGGGCCAGAAAATAGAGGACATTTCCCTACCTCTTTATGGACAAAGGGATGTATGTAGCAGAACAACTGGAGAAGCTATGCTTCATGGGTCAGGAGGTGCAGCATGGTCAGAAATATAGCTACTTGAGGCTTTTATGTGATTAGGCAATATAGATGCTGTGAGATGCTCAATGCACTTGTCTGACTCAGAGCATAACAAAACAGGTGAGTGTCAGGGTTGTGGGAACATATGTACATCAGTATTTTTAGATTTTTGTCCATCCATTTTGTATACTACTTATCCATACAGGGTTGCAGGGGGGCTGTAGCCAATCCCAGCTGACATTGGGTGAGGGTGGGGTACAACCTGGACAGGTCTCCAGTCTATCACAGGGCCGACAAAACAGACAAAAGAGACAAAACCATTTACACTCATATTCACACCTACAGGCAATTTAGAGTCACCAGTTAACCTAATGTGCATGTCTTTGGACTGTGAGAGGAAGCCAGGGTACCCAGAGGGAACCCACGCAGACACGGGGAGAACATGCAAACTCCACATACAAACCCTGGCCCTAGGCCTAGGATTCGAACCGAAATCTTTCTTGCTGTGAGGTGCCCAACTTCCTTTATCAAACAGGCAAATAATCAAGCATATATAGGAAGCCATATGTTGAATCTTCTGTACAGAGCCTTTATGTTTTGTTTTTTTTTTTTTAAGTTATTTTTTTGGCCTTTATTGGATAGGTCAGTGAGAGAGTGACACGAAAGTCAGGGAGAGAGGGGGGATGACATGCAGCAAAGGGCCGCGGGTCGGATTCGAACCCAGGCCCGCTGACTTAACGGTATGCGCTCTACCAGGTGAACCACTGAGGTTCCCCACTTTATTTTGTTTTTGTCTTTTTTTTGTTTTTTTTTTTATTTATATATTTTGTTATATTTTGTTTTCTTTGTTGTTCCAGCCAGAGATTACATACATCCTGGCACATATAATGTAAAAAATGTTATTTTAACCCTACACCTAGTCTTCTGACTTATGTTGTTTTGACTCTTTTAAAACCTGTTATGCACAACACCCCAAAAATGACGAGCATCGTTCATTAAAATCCACACAAACCACTCGGCTTTCAACTTTCTGCTGTGCTTGTAGAAATTAAATCCGAACTTGCAATTTTGCAAAAAGATGGTATCGTGGATGCCAACGAGGTAACGCTGATTAAATATTCATCCTGTTCCCTTAGATCCCCTGTCTGGTAGTATTCCAACAGAAACTGTCACAGTTTGTTCATTCTTTCATTCATTATCTTCCTGCCCTTGCAGTTTCACTCTCTCTCCTGTCATTTCAGACCCTCCACTTCCGCCTGCTCTGCAATAATCCCTGTCTTGCAGCCACCTGACTCTTCCTTGTCCACCTACTCACCTGTTCTCAATCCCCTTATCAGCTCCTAGTATATAGACTGGCACATCTACACTTATTCCCTGCCAGATAGTATTTAGCGTCTAGTGTTTTCTGTCTGGCTTTCCAGCAGCCTGTCCCCTGTATTCCTGCCAGACAGTTTCCAACTTTTGGACTGGTTTGTGTTGTTGTTCATTCCCCCTTTCCTTCCCCTTATTGGATTTGTTTGCCTTACAGACTGATTACTTGGTTTGAAACCTTTGCCTGTCAATTTTTATCTGAAGCTCCAAGTAAGCCACTGTTCCCAGAACTTGATTGGGTTTGTTGTCATGCTTGCTGGCCTTGAGATGTTGTTCACAGCAGTAAACACATTTTTTTTACATTATCATGCCATTCTGTTTATGTTTGCAAAGGGAAAGCAAAAGTGAATCTCTGGTTTGTATGTTTGGAGCATGTGTCATGGTCTTGGCTCCCATGCAACTGTAAAAAAAAATTATAAAATTTCAACACACAGCACAGCTGCCAGTGTCACAGAAAGGTCACCTCTATTCATCATTTTTTTTCCATTCATCAAGCACCAGTGATGTGACTGTAAACAGCAGCCACACTGGCAAATCCTGTCCTGTCATTTGAGCTGCAGAAAGATGAATTTGCTTGTCTCTTTTTTTATCTGGTGAACTTGTGATGAAAGAATTCGGCTCCTCCAGCATTCAGTTCCGTCGAACCATATCAGCTTGAAAAATGATCATTTTCCACGGACACAGGGTGAAGAGGTGTGTGAGCAGCAAATGAGTTGGATTTTTCTTCAATATCCTGTATGAAGGAATCTCAGTCATTGCTGGCGATAACCTGACGAGAGCAAGCTGAGCGGGGAAGTCATGGAAAGGGCAGAGTGAAGTACCAGAGATATTTGTGTCATCCATCCTTGTGTTGGAATCACCTACAGTCCACAGTCAGTCAGTGCATTATACACAGCGATTTGTGAATTCTTGAGTAGGTTCTAAAGTGGCAAGAAAAACTAAGTGAACCATTAAGAATCATCTTATTTGTGTATAAATGTGTCTTTAGATATGTTGAAATTTTCAACTAAGTTACAATAATGAACAAACACAATCTATTTTAACATTGTTGTGTCGTTCTTGTCAATATTGAAAACATCACTAAAAACTCACAGGTTAGGATAGGTTGGTATGTGAACCCTTCAGCTACTGACATCAACCAAAGCTAAGGTGTTAGCAAACCTGGAGTCCAGTTGATGAAAGAAGATTGGAGGTTTGGGTTCACCAGAAACATCTGCTGATGTGAACCATGCCTTGCAAAAAAGAGATCTCAGAAGACTTCAAGAATTGTTGATTTGTGTAGTGATTTCAAAGAGTTTAGATATTCATCAGTCCACAATTAAACAAACTGTTTATAAAGGAAGATGATTTAGTTCTCTGGCTACTGTCCCTAGACGTGGGCGCCCAGCTAAGAGGCGAAATACAGAATGATCAGTAACAAGTCAAAGAACCTCATAGTTACAGTTAAAGGCTTCAAATAATCACTGGAGCTAGTTAACGTCTCTATTCATGAGTTTGCCATACGCAACTCATGGTGCATGGCTGCAGAAAGCATGGTGTCCATGGCAGGACACCACAGAAGAAGCCACTGCCTGAAGTTTGCCAAAGATCACCTTGATACTCCACAATGCTGCTGGGAAAAGGGAAGGATATGCACCATTATGTATGGAGTGAAAAGGGAACACAATGTCCCAAAGGTGGAGGGAGCATCATGATTCAGGGCTGCTTTGCTTCCTTAGTAGAAGTTG
This sequence comes from Trachinotus anak, assembly GCF_046630095.1. Classification (NCBI taxonomy): domain Eukaryota; kingdom Metazoa; phylum Chordata; class Actinopteri; order Carangiformes; family Carangidae; genus Trachinotus; species Trachinotus anak. Next base: position 7,020,084 of record NW_027273885.1, on the reverse strand, counting down.
GGTGATGAAGCAGGACAATGACCTTAATCATCAAAGTAAATCTAACCACAGAACAACTTCCAACGAAGAAAAATCCACCTGCTGGGGTCAGAGCCCAGACCTTAACCCAGTAGAGGTGCTGATCTCAAGAAAGCCACTCACACTGGACATCCTGATATACCAGATATAATTGTTTGTGTGATATTGGCTTAGGGACACTGTGTTTATCTACATTTGTGACTTAAATGAAGATCAGATCACATTTGATGACCAATTAATGCCGAAAACCAGGTCATTCTAAAGGGTTCACTTACTTTTTCTTGCCACTGTATTTCATTCATACCTAAGAAGATTTCAAATGTTCAGTTAAGGTACATGATCCTTCATATTCAGATTGGTATAGATATCCATGGTCCCCAGTGGATGAAACCAACTGTCCTTGGCAATTCCTCGTCTTCAACACCACAATGAGACAGTCGTGGCTTTGGGTAAAGTCCCTTGACAGCAAATGAATGCCATTATAGTTTGTACAGACATCCAAAACTGTGGTTTAAAATGCCCTACAAAGCTAATGACCATCAGCCTCAGCTGTTCTGTCTTCGTCATAATGTTTATCTTCCTTACTTTAATCAGCCCTCTACAGTCAGGAGCACTGTATTGTAACCAGTCCAGTCTGTACCAGCAGTCATCAAACATCCTCAGGGTGCTCATAAAGAAGTGATTCACTCCATTGTTCAATCAGCACATGAAACAAAGCTCCTGTAATATCAAATCCCTGCGATAGTTTTTTCTTTATCACATCACTTGACCATGGTTTACCTAAGGGGAAAAAAGACAAAAAATAACTGAAATAAAAACAAAGAGGAGGGGTTAAACATGATACCTTGCTTTCTATAGATTACATCTCTGTCAGCTGAATGCTGCAATGTGGCTTTGACATATAACCCCTGCTGCAATTAGGAAAGAGACAGGAGAAGGAAGGTAAAGTGATGGTAAAGACGGGATGTAAGAGAAGCTTACCTTGCTGCATTGATAGACAGGGTAGCTGTGGGCAACATCTTTCCAAAAGAAAACACTTTCCTCCTTGTCCTGTTCTTCTATAGTATGATCACATGCTGTAATTTTTGAGCAATTGAAATTAAATCTTTTTTAAGATAATTATTATTTCATTATATTACAACCTGCTCTGCTAAAGTTGACAAAATGCCCTCAAGCTTGTTTCTCATGTTTTCCTTCGCAGAATACAGATGAGCTGTTGGGGAAGAGGGGCTAGCAGTACTCTGTTAGTTCTATTAGTGCTATCTAGATGTCTTTTTTGTGGGATGTGTGTAAATCTCATTGACACTTGAGGGCATATCTGCTGGGGTGCAGAAATTAAACATCTTGAACTAGGGCTTTTTTTGAATGGGATGCTCTGAGAGCTTAGACAAAATCAAATCTTTGCCTGCTCTATCCTGCTTTGAAATGCAAGCACTGAAGTCATGGCGCTAGCCCCTCAGAAACATGCAAATTAGACTGCACAGGCTCATATAATCTGATAAACATCCTCTATTGAATACCAAGTGCCTAAACGCAATTTCTGCAGGAAATTATATTGCTGATGAGCAGGAGATACGTTGTTATAAATGGAGGTATAAAAGCCCATCAGGGATCTGCAGTCACAGTCTTATTGTCTTTGAAAAATGTGCTCATTGCGGCACATCCCCCTTTTGTGGAATTATGAAAAAATCTTACCCTCTAATTGGCCAAATATTCTGACCCAGATATGATCAACTGGATTTCGAAATAGGAGATGATATGCTTGCAGGCAGCATGTCTCCGAGGGCTATCTTATCTGTGAAAGCAGAATCCCAAAACAGGCGACCCACAATCAGCTCTCTCTCCTCCCCAGACGGATCATAACCAAACTGTACTGTCTGCTGAAATCCAGCCACCGTAGTCCTTGAAAGCACAGCGAGAACCAGGAAAAGGAATTAAAGCCTTGTTTCCACTAATCACATCACTTGATTAAGTGGTAAATTAAAGATGGAGAAAGTTGTGTTAAGAAGGCAGCTACAACATTTGATGAATCCTCTGTTTTTAAAGTAGGACTAAATGATGTCAGTTCCAGCATGTTCTTCCTGAGCAACAAGCCCCACTTTTTAGCTGTAGTTTTCACCTTGAAAGTGATGATGAGGATTTGTTCTTTGCTGTATCGATCTGGTCAGAGATGCAGATCACATTTTGAAGGAGTGGCTGTTTGGATAAGGGCTGCGGGGGCTGATAAGTGTGACTGTCAGCTGACATTGGCTGTGCGGACGGTATCTGAACTCATTAGACTAATGAATGTGGAGCGGGGCAGTGAACGACGCTTTGGGAGGAGAGGAGAAGGCCGGACAGGCTGACCTCTTTGAAGACTGAGGAAAGTGAGATATGAGAGACCCAGGTTAGCTGTGTCAGCGCTTCTGCCGCACTGTCTGGATCTAACTGGTGTATTGGGCCTGAAGGCATATGTGTATGAAAAAATGATCAAGCTCTGAGACCACTTTAAAATGCTTCTTAGGATGGAGCTTTGAAACGAGATGTGGACTGATAATGAGCAGCTGTGTGCATATATACTTTTTCAAGACATCCTTATACTTTATGCTCTGGATGAAGGCAGGACTTTGTTCTCAATTATGAAACTGACGAAAGTCACAGTAACAAAAGGTATGAAGAGATGACAGAGGAGCTCGTGTCTGTGTCTTCACTGCAGCAGACAAAGCCCATTAAAAAAACACTCAAATGAGCATCTGGATTTCTCTTTTTAATAAACAGTTCTGGACTTTACAGATGCTGCTGACTTGAGTTTCAGACTGAAGCTGTTCCAAGACAGATTTTCAAGTTGAGGTTTTGTGACGAGAGACCTGATTTGCAATATATTCTGCCTGAAAGACGTAGAGGCTTAAAATTAAATAAATATCCACTTTCCTTGGTGAGAGTTAGATGAGAGGATTAATATCACTCTCAGTCATCAGGACAAATAGCCAGAAGATGATTACTTTAGCTTAGCTTAGCTTAAAGACTGGAAACTGGGGGAACAGCTAGCCTGGCTCTGGTTAAAGGTGAGTGTTTTTGTTGCCACGAGGGAAGTACTGGAGAGGTGAAGGAGTTAGTGTGTCTGGCCAGGAAATGGCTTTGCAGTTCTCATTTTACACTTCAGTTTTTGTACTGAGCTTTAGAGAAGCCAGGCTAACAAGGTTTCCTCCTGTTTTCAGTCTTTATCCTAAACTAAGCTAACTTACTGCTCATGCTCATTCATTCATTCATTCATTCATTCATTCATTCATTTATTTATCCTTTTTTTTTTTTTTTTGGATTTTTTTTGGTCAATCATTTCAGTGTACATTTACAACACAAAGTTGCACACAAATTAACACACACATCCCACAATTGAGGAGGAGCATGGATCTGAGAAATCTCCCTATTACCTGCCCTCTTCTCAAAACAAAGCATACATGGTGGAACACATGGTCTGCTGATGCCTCGAAGAACTGATCAAAACACACACACACACCCAATGACAAAAGACTAAACACTAAACATTTCTCTTCAAGCTTATATATTTATTCAATTATTTGACCTGTTTTTCTGAAATAATATAATAGTTGAACAATATGTAAAATGTAGACATCTGCTTGTGTGCAAACTGGGTTGTAAAATCAAATTTCCTCCCATGATCATCATCTCGTTACCTGATCTTAAAACAGTCTCTGCAAACTTCATATTGTGCAGATATAGGTCAAGACAAGAAAACGAATATTTTCCAAAAAAAAAAAAGAGAAAAGATAGAAAGGAAAAGAAGAGTGAGATAAGAAATGCCTGCTACAAACAAAGCAGCATTGAATCAAAAATGAAAAATATTCAGACAAACAATGTAGATGTAAACAAACCAGAAGAAGGTCAAAAGGTGCCAATTAGAAGGGAAGTTAAGTTATTATAAAGAGACAGGCTTTCTTTTCAGTCCAAGCCATTCACTGTACATGGAAGTTAATCACCAGTATACCCACATACAAGCTCATAAATGCATACACACATACTATATACACTATCACACTGTATAAAGGCACTTTGAGGCTTTGAACAAGGTGGGGTGAAGGGGTCCTGGGAGGCTTTAACTGTCTGTCCTGCCAAAGGCCTGCATAGGAAATTGCTTCCACAGGGGGAAAATGACAGTGAGTCTCCTACTGAAAAGGCACACACTGCTGGGGAGAATTGCAGCACAGGCCGAAGGAGAAATGAGGGTCAATGAAAACATCCCACGGGATGATATTTTCTGGTTCAGCAGCAAAACCGCACTTCACCAGTAATTTAACTGAAAGAGCAGATAGCAAAAGTAGCCACCGTCTTCGATAGTTTTTGTTTAGCCCTCTTCAGCTTTGGAGACTGCCACTTTTTTTTGCCTATAATGAAAAAGCACACAACTTGGCAGACAGAGCAGAAGAAGTACAACTACAATTTATGCACCAGCAATCCCTCAGTATAATGCTTAAATGTATTTGTTTGGTATCTTCCACTACTTCCAGTTTAATATCTTTGTTTTTCTCATGCTAACCTTTGCATTCTCCTGTGTATGAAATCAAATATCATTTGATTGTAGCTTCAGGGAAAAAAATAACCAGAAACAATTCCTGAAAACGGAACTTAAAGGTAAAGGATGAAGTGCATAAACCAGAGTGCAAGTGTCTGTTTACATAGGACTAGAGAGGAGAGTTTCAACAAGAGCAAATTTACCCTTAAAGCAAAATCTGCAATATCCCAACAGAGAGACACTGACACACGTGACTGCCCGCTGAAATCACTTGATCAACAACTCTCACACTCTTAGTCTCCTCCGTCAATCCGGCAACGTCCCACAAGCCCCACAAAGATAAACATGCTGCAGTATTTGCAGTATATCCTACGCAACATGTATTTATCCAGCAAAGGCTTTCTCCCAGCAGAATCTCCTGAGTGCAGGAGGCCCATACAACGTGAGCTTTATTATAGATCATGTATGGTACATTTCACTTTATTGCACTATTTCCCTGAATACAATGGAATGTTTTGCTTGGTAGCTTGGTGGAATATGCCGTGTACGTGGTGGTCTTGGTGGAAAGTAAAACGAAATCACCAACCATAAAAGCAACCCAGTCTCCTAGAAATTATGTTTCTGCACCAACAGCAGCAGCAAAAACATTTTGCAGGAAAAGTAACTGCAAACAGACTGCATTTTCTATAACAAGGAAATGTTTTTAATTTATATATCTAGCAAAGCTTTTACTTTTGTATGTATGTAAGAGTTCTGTCATATGACTGGCAAATCTGTCAGTGTAGGGCTGAAAGATGGATGGATGGATGGATGGATGGATGGATGGATGGAAATATTTAGTGTCATAGCTATGTACATATCTGTACCATGTAGCAGGCAGTTCAGGTGACTGTAAAAGCTTTTACGCTTTGCCCCTCCATGGAAGACCTGTACAGAAGACTGGATCAGTGGCAAACAGAGAAGCAGAGAAATCAATGCGACAATAACACCAGCTTCACTCCTTGACCTAATCAACGTTAGATTGTTTTTTTCTTTCCACGATTTATTGAAGCAATTCCCCCCATTATGAGCGAGGAAATGCGGTTTGTCCTTAAGCTCCATTCATCACATGGTGTGCACCAGCTGCTTGTCCACCACCTGTGTGTCAACTCCACAAAATCCCCACCACACACATTTATTGTTTTTAGTTTAGTTTTTTATCAAGAATTTGATGAGCTCGCCCGGTGCAGCAGCTGTAGTCTTATTATGCTCACAGTATTCTTGAGGCACAGGAGAACAATACTCCTTCTTTTCAACATTTTCTAGCAGGTTTGACAATTTGAACTGGTCATTTAGTAAAAATTATGTTTTTTGGTTGTTTTTTTTCTTTCTTATATGTGTAGTATTACTAACACTAATATGTAAAACGCATACCGGGAGATTGTTTGTTTTCAGTTTTTTGCATACTGTTTGCTGTTCTCTTCCAATTTTTCCTCCCTCTGTCACTGAACTCTGGTGTAATAAATTGTAGACACAAAAGTGCTGCAAACATCTGCATAGCATGAATAAATAAAAAAGTTGGGCGCAGCTGCATGTTGATTTGTTTTCCTGGACAGCCCAGCATTTCAGTGCTGACTTGGCACCACTGAGGTTTACACACTCATATACACACGCGCGCGTGCGCACACACACACACACACACACACACACACACACACACACACACACACACACACACACACACATGCATACTTGTACTTCCATCTTTGTGAGGACACTCATTGACATAATGCATTCCCTAGCCCCTTACCCTAACCTTAACCATCTCAACTGAGTGCCTAACCCTAACCCTGACCCTAACCTTAACCTAAACCTAATTCTAACCATAACTCTAAAACCAAGTCTTAACCCTCAAAATGTGATTTTAAGGTGTCTCAAAAAGTGAGGACCGGCCAAAATGTCCTCACTTTCCCAAAATGTCCTCACTCTGTTAGTAAAATACTTTTTTTGGTCCTTACTATGTAGCAAGTACAAGTACACACACACACACAAACGCACACACACACAAGCAGTCAAAGTGAATGACAACAACAGTATTTGTGTGAACAAAACAGCTGAACCTGTCTTGTTTTAAAAATAACTGTCTAAAATAACATACCTATTACTGAGTGCTGTAAGGAAAGACTGTACCCTACACTGAGATAATACATGATACTGTGTGATGTGAGAAAATAAGGCTCTTCACAGAAATCCTCAACATACAGTTGGTAAGAAGCACTTATGTTCTTCTCAAGTAAAAATAACAATACAGCAATGGACAGCACAAATTCTCCATTACTCCATTACATTGTAAATCACAGCGTTATCAAAGGTAAAAATATTCTTTTTAAATCAATGAAAAAAGAAAATGAAAATCAAATCATTTCTCCTGTGTAGTCTTCATAAACCATTTATTTAGCTGGTTGTAGCCTCTGTGACGTCACCCACAGGTATCTAAAGAGCAGTTTTCAAGTTTAGAGTGGGCTGCTCTGCCGTTGCCATCTTGGCAGGGCCTGACTCCCTCAAACTATGACATTTGGCTATTGTTGAGCCGAGACTTCGGTGCATGCCAGTTCCTGCAAGCACATGCTCACCTACCTGTGACTCAAAGCAGCACGCCCTGAATTATTCATAATTTTGAAGTTTTAATAAAATTTAAACAGGTGAGTTATATAAAGATTCACCCCCGTGCAGTTGTCATGAAGGGTGAAATTAGCTATAGAGACCAAAACTGTTTTGTTCTACCAGGCCGTAAACATGTTTATTTCTGTTGTACAATTAAGCATTTTAACATGGGAGTCTATGGGACTGCCTTTTGGAGTCCACCTCAAGTACCCATTCGAGGAACTTTGGCACTTCCTTGTTGGCTTTATTTTTCAGTCCTGGAGGTTGCAGCTTAGGTCTGACCCTCAGTTGGTTCAATCCGTTTTTTAAAATACCGTGACTTCATGATTTCCCGGCTTTAATTTGCTGCCCTGTGTGAAGTCTTTTCTAACCTGGGTTTTGAAAAGTGCTCTTTAAATGAAGATTATTATTGTTATTGCATTGTAGGCAATGTTGGCACCAGGTTCAGAAAATAAAGAGGAAAATATGGAATGAGGAAGACAGTGGTCTTCGGTTCTGCTGCATTAATTTATATCCATCTTGAATTACTTTGTCAAGTAATTGAATTGTGATTAAGTACAGCAATTGTGTAAATGCACTTGGTTAATATTTGGTGCAAACCACACAGTGGGTAAAGTGGCAACAGTGGTAGCAGTTTGTGCATCCAGCTTGCATACTATACAGCAAAACTACTCCTACCAATAAGCAGCTTGCAATTCAACACTGTATCAATGAAAGAACATGTGAGCAGTGATATGTACATTTTTGGCCTCTCTGGGGACACTGCAGCTTAAGGCAGTGTTCATGCTCCACTGACATCAAACCACAATCTCCTTGAAAGATTAAGTGTACAACTGATTGGCGGGAAAACAAGAGTCATCTAAAAGCATAAAGAGTTGTGTGCATTGCATTACAGCATTACATTCAGAGGTCATAAAACTGGGCTTGTTATCAGAGAGGAACAGATTTAAATTCCTTGACCACCTGGGAAAACAGGGGTTTGAAGAAAAAAAAAAGTACAAGAAAAGAGCCTCCCTGTCTCCCATGTACTGCTGGGGTGCCCTTGATCAAGACACATTCGGTCCCTCTGCTCCAGTGGAGCTGCTGAGTGGCCAAGGAATGTGGTTGCACTGGGCAACCCCCAGACATGCTGTTGCCTTGAATACATGTGAATATGAAGTAGGAAGGGAGCGTGCATGATCACATGACTCTGGTAAAGGTCAAAAAGAAGGTGAACAAAGAATTTATTTATTCATGACTGTCATGTGTGTGTGATGAAATGATGTCATTTTCAAATGCTCCCTCATGTGGCATTTCCTTCATCAGTATGTCTTAAACACAAACTGCCTCCTGTCCACAGACAACAGACTGCTATTATGGGAATCTTGGCTTGATGTCAGTTATGTATCATATTTAATGTAGAGTCAGATGCATCATTTATTTAAGTGCTGAAACATTAATGTCTCCCTCTGAACAATTGATCCTCTCATCAATAAAGTGGATTGAATTACCTATTTAACCTTGCCATCAGTAAAAACAAGCTCAGCTACACACTGATTCCCATTCGCAGTCAACACACATTCACATCTGGGTTCTGCATTCACTCAAATAGCAGTGGTTTCTGCATTTACTGTCTGCTTCTACTTCTGTTCATGTCCACAAACACAGTTTCAGCTATTCTGAAAATAGGTCCAACTTCCAAGGTCATTATGCAATATTACTGCACAAATCCCAAACTATTAAGGGTCAGTGGGGGATTTGTGTTGAGAATTTGGATGGGAATATATAACATATGTCGGATAGAGTCTTCTTCTCAGGCGCTGGCAATGCACATAATTCCTCATCTGTCCACAGTGCATTTTCATCAGGGGCATTAGTTAAGGATCTGAAGTGAGTTGAGCTTTGATCTCCTGATGAAACAAAAATGCTCCCCATATTCAATATTTCATATTATGTTTGTGCATCTATTTTGGTGTATATGAAAGGCTGGGGAGAGATAGAGAGAGAGAGAGAGAGAGAGAGGGCTAAAAAGAGCACGGTGGCATTGTCTGTTTGATTACCTCACCAGTTTCAAGGTTGCTGAGGATTTTCCTTTTCCTGCATTTTCTCTCAGCTTTCTTCAGGCCTCTGAGTGCACTCCAGTAACCTCATCGATAAATTTGAAACAAACCTGCCGTGCAAGCAGATCATAGCCTCGCGAGGCAGAACTGCAGACGCATTCGAACGCAGAGGCTGAATGTCATTTTATGCTGCTGCTGCTGTTAGCAGTGATGAAAATAATAAACATTCATATACAGTAATGCACACTGTGCGCTGCATAAAATGTACTTGTCTTGTTGAAAGCTAAATCATAGAATGAATCAATCTATTAATTAAAAAAAATGCTTGTATAATACAAAAAACTCAAATGGTTCTTTATCTGAAACATTTTCAGTTAAAGATTTAATTTAGGTATTAAATTGATGACAACCGTTTTATTATGGTATTGCTTATTTCTCATGAACCAGCTAAGAGAAAAATCCCTCTAATTCTACTTAATATCTTAATGCATAAATTTATATTTGTCACAACAAAAAGGAAAGGTAGAATTAATTAATTGTAAAACTGATTGATGTAGTCCAAAACAGGCTAAAATTATTCTTCCAAAAATGATCAAACTGTTCGAAGCACTAACATAAGGAAACAATTGTTCATATTCTGTGACTTCCATGATTGTTGGATGGATATAGAGGATTTATTCTACCCCATCTGTTTTCCAAACACCTATAAAACCCTTAAGCTCTCAAACAGGAGGCAGGTATATCACACTTAAAAAAATCTAAGCATGGCTTTGCTGACAAACTGAGATGGAAAAGTGTTGCCTTTGGATTCATCTATTAGGGATGGAGGTTGTTGTGCAGTAAAAAATGAACATTAAGGAGGTATTGCTCTTTCAGGACAGAGCGATCTGTGTTGGATTTTTCAGATATGGAAAGCAGACAGGGTCACTGAATAGATCATCTAATATATGCAGCAAATGTACTGCTGAGTTCAGTTTTGAGTCATTTTGCCTGTTTACAGCTCCACTTCCAAACCGCCAGTCATGGGTAATCATATTTCTCTTGGACTCTAACCATTTGCCAATGCATACTGATGAAACTACACCTACTTTTCAGTTGGTAGAAACAACGTGATCATGTCCTTTATCACCACCTGAAATCGCACCTTTCACCACGTCTGAACTCTCGCGTAGCCACCAGCAATTTCTTAGAAAAATGAACACAGACTGCAGATTCAACACACAGCCGGTCAGTGAACACCCATTTGAGTATTGATGCATATTTACAGGAAAATCTGAGATTAGATGTACATGTTTCTATCCTTGTTAAGGATGGGGCTAAGAACATGCTGTGCATGCAGGCCATGTCATGGGAGTTGGGATAAGAAGAAATTGAAGACTGTGTGAGAAAGCAATTACAGTGAAAGGTTTAGAGAACATATTCTTGCCCACATACAAAATTACATCTTTTATTTGTCATTTATTGATTGAATTTATTTTCACATTTTGCACACAAACTCCCACAGAAAATATTGTTGCCCTATATTAAATGCTCTTACTCTCCACCACTCAGTCTTGGTGGCTTTTCCTGTGAGACCTCCCTTGCAGAGACTTGAACTACAGCAAGGAAGACCCGATCGATCATTTTACTCTGTGACTAATGGGTGAGTAAATATTTCGATTTAACAGTGGCAGTCTACTGCGTCACCAAAAGCAGCAGCGAAGTAGGTGGAGTCAACATGACAATTAAAAAAGATTAGCCAGCTGGAACAAAAAAGAACATCCTCATCATTAAGTTACGGTCGTCTGCTACTCTAAATACACACACACAGTGAATGATTCATAGGCTCTGATTTATCAAAGGTAATTTTAAACCAGTTTGAGCACTTGCAGAGAAACCTGTCAGAGAAAAAGAAAGGGTTAAGTAAGTTGTCGATGTTTGATTGTGGGTGGGGTTCAAAATATGGTAGCTGTACTAAAAAACCAGTCAATAGAAATCTGAAAATTAAGCAAGGTCAAATATTTGGGATTGAATAGGTCACATACCTGTGGCAGCTCAGGGATCTCAGCATGTGTTTTGTTGTGTTTTTGTTACCGGCGGTGTGTTCTAATACTGGAGACTATTGCATGTGCAGAAATATTATTATGGCATTTTTACAGCAATATAATAAGATTGACTTTCAGATATTGGACAAAATGTGGATTTGAACAATTGAAATGCTTTCTCTAAACCTACTTGGAGAATGGAATATTTTCCTTCTGTAGACTATTAACCCATATCAAAATGTATTGCCATTTTTTTGGAGCCTTAGAAAACTCTTAATCATTCGTCAGGTCCAGTTAATCCAAGTTAATTATTAAACCCATGAGAGCACCTGCATGAACAGTTAGATAAAGGATGAATTAATGGAATGATGCAATGGGTTAAGTAAATGTTTCTGGTGTGAGAAATGTTGTACTTTTCATCTTCCCATCCCATTTTCCCATGGTCTGTCGAACTTTTCAGTTACTAATCCTCCAGTTACTTGAAAATCTGAAAATACATCTGCTGTATAATTTGTATTACAATAATAAAACAATTACACATCTGATGCTATTATGTACCCACTATCATCCAAGTCTTTGGTGTATCTGAGACCTGAAACAACACAAAGACCTAAAAAAAATATATGGTTTGAGAAAATTAGGCCACAGCTGAACATGTCATCACACATAAAGAGCTGAGATTTTCCATCTGGCTTGTTTCTCTACTGATGTCATTTTGTCCAATAAAAAAATAGCTCTAAAAATTAGAAATGTGAAGTTTTTGAGACAGGCTGTTGATTGTAAGACCTGAAGAAGGTTCTGTTTATTGAAATTCTGATTTTCTCAGACTCATTACACCAGCCAGAATGGAGTGACTCAAGTGCTACACAGTGTGAAGTGCAGCCACAACTGCGACACAAAATCACAACCGGTAACTGTAATCACAGAAACACAGCTGTCTTGAAATAGGCTTATGCAGGTGAGAAAGGGCATATCTGTTTGGTAGGTACAAAAATAACAGACACATGCAATGTTTTTTATCTGGACCAGTGTGTGTCAGGAGCTCAGCCTTCTTACAGATGCAGGAGTGTCAATCTGTGATTTGTAGCTGTCTAAGGATTTGCCCTTGAATCACAGGCGTCAGGCGGCTGTTTGTTGATCTGTCTGAGTCACTTCTATGCCGAGGACCCTGTCCAACTGACGGCCTAATTCAATGTAAATACCATCCCTCCTCAGCCTCCCTGCTGTTGCCAAAGACAGCTGTTCATCGGGTAGACTTGGCCTCCCACCACTCCCCTCTGAGCTTTTGAAAACACTGTAAATTACATTTCTCCCATGAATGAAACCATTAAAGATTGATTCAGGTAATTTTCAAAGTCACTCTTATTTTCATTTCTTTTCTCCGTTGATTTGATTGTGCCAGAAGGTTATGACTTGTTTTATAGTGGAGCTTCACCTACCTTCAGTTTAGCTCAATGGACTTTAGTTGCAAGACCTCATCAGCAAACAGACTGTTAATGTCATATGAAGCACTAGGTTTGGAAAAGTAATTCATAAATAATTTGGCTGTTTTGCTTTTTCTTTTTCTTTTTTTTTTTTAACTCAGGGACATTAGCATACATTCTAATAATGTAGCATCTTTTTTTTTAGGTAACCTGTAACCTGATAAAATTATGTAGCCTAGCATAAAAGTGTCCTGGCATTGCAAGTAACACTGGGTCACTATTGTAGGTTGTAGCTAGTTAGCCCGACATGCTCATGTTTACAAGTTATGTTTAGGCAAATATACTGTTTAAAAAAAAGCCACCCTTCAAAGAGATATCAAAATCTTGACAAGCCATTTTACATTTGCTAAGCTGAGTTTGGACAATCACTGTTTGAAGGAGGGATTTAGCAAACAATCACTCACAGTCTGTGGCATTGAAATCTCTGTTTTTAAATGGTTCATTTTATCAATATGAACCAGAAACATGGAAAACTCTTATTTTTCTTATTTCTTTGCCCTGCAGTCTGATCTTTTAGCTGTTACTACTACCAAGCTGCATGTGTAGTTTTCCCCATCATCATCAATGCAGTTAATTTTAAAGTATCCATGTCTTGAACTTATGGTAAGTCACTCATCTGGAAAGGGGCATGTGATAAAAGCATGACATGCAAATGTTTACTGGCAGAGTGTGGAATGGAAAAATAAAACCCACCAGTGATTAACAATCCTAATTCAAATTTTGACAGATTAGAATTGCAATGATATAAAATGGTATGATCTTTACAAACACTTTGTTTTAATGTTTCAGTGACTTACTGTGTTTGGGGAATTTGTGTCAACACATAAAGTATCATGTGCGCACCCTAACCTAATGCTGCCAAGGGACAATTTCATAACCACACACCCAACTGACATCATTTCCTACATAATAGTGAAGTAAATATGACGACAACAATCCAACTGCCCACAGATGCACTACACCCGTCTGGATAAATACTGTTACCAAGACTCAAGAAGACCCACCCAGGACAAAAGTAAAAGAATAAACATTTAACTTTTATGCACTGCTGTTATTTGCTGTTCCTACTGATGAAACTTGTTACTTTTTAGGGGTCAGAGTGTCAGCTGAGATAACACTAATGTTTTAGTCAAATGATAAGGTTTACTCTAGTTTCCACAGCTGCTCTCTAATTCTGGCCCTAGGAAGGCTGCTCATTTGTTATCAGGAAATGGGGCCAGTGTACCTTCACTATCAGTCTTGGGGACTACCTGTGGGTCACCTAGCAACACACTCACCTCCAAGTAATGATACAGCCCAAGGCCGAAGACAGAGGCAAGCTGTAATGCAGGCTGTTACTGGGGTGGCCATCTACCCATGGATCACTTTAATGTTCTCCATAACCATCACATACAAGCCTTTGTCATTTATCCACACCAGGCAGAGTTTATTGTACAGACATGTATGAGTCGAACATTTTGGAAAGCAGTGACAGGCTGCCACAGTCTGTGTGTACTTATTGTTTTTATTGGTCACAAACATGTATACAGTGCATTCATATAGTATTCAGACCCACTTTTTTTTACATCTTGTTATATAAATTCGTCTCATGTGCCTCCCATTTCTCTTAATCAGCTGAAATTACCACCTGTGGTAAATTCAATTGATCGGGCATGATTTGCAAAGGCACACATTTGTCTAAGGCCTCATAGTTGACAATGCATATCAAGGCAAGAACCAGGTCATGAGGTGGAAGGAACTGCCTGCAGAGCTCAGACACAGGATTGTGTTGAAGCACAGATCTCTGGTCACTCTAGCTGAGCTCCTGGAGATGGGAGAAACTTCCAGAAGGATACCATCACCGCATCTGTGCTGTATGTCAGAGAGGCCAGACAAAAGCCTCTCTTCAGTGAAAGACAAATGAAAGCTGCTTGAAGTTTGCAAAAAAAGAGCACCTAAAGGAGTGTGAGAAACAAGATTCTCTGGTTTGAAAACCAAGATTGAACTGTTTGGCCTCAATTCAAAGCATCACGTCTGGAGGAAACCAGGCAATGCTTATCACTTGCCCAATACCATTCCAACAGTGAAGGATGGCAGTGGCATCAATATGCTGTGGGGCAGTTTTATAGCAGCAAGGACAAGAAGACTGGTCAGGGTTGAGAGAAAGCTGAACAGAGCAAAGTACAGAGATGTCCTTCATGAAAACTAGCTCTGGAGCTCTCAGGACCTCAGACTGGGCTGATCACCTTCCAACGACCAGTGACCCTAAGCACACAGCCAAGACAACACAGGAGTGGCTTAGGGACAACTCTGTGCATGTCCTTGGCAAAGCCAGAGCCCTGACTAATCTAATCACACATCTCTAGAGAAACAGAGAAATGACTGTCCACCAATGGTCTCCATCCAGCCTGACAGAGCCTGAGATGATCTGCAGAGAACACTGACAGAAAATGCCCAAATCTAGGAGTGTAAAGCTTGTAGCATCATATCTAAGTTGACCTGAGGCTGTAATCACTGCCAAAGGTGCTTCAATTAAGTACTGAGTGATGGGTATGAATACTTATGTCGATGTGACGTTATAGCTTTTCCTTTTTAATATGTTTTCAAACATTTCTGAAGTTATCTTTTTGCTTTGTCACAAAGAGATCTTGAGTGAAGATTGAGGAGGAGAAAAAATGAAATTATGTTTTGAGCATAAGGCTGCAACATAACAACATGTGAAAAAGGTGAATACTTTCTGAACGCACTGTATTTACACTCTGTTATGGAAATGGCGTAAGTGTGCTTGACACAGCCTGACACTAGCCTTTTTCCATTTTCACTCTGTTGTTCCTCTTCCCTGGTAAGTCTGTGCCTCTAGGCCATCCTACAAGACATGAAAAACACAATTGTACGAAAGTGTTGTGCACCATGGACTGAATTCAGAAAGTGTTTAACATCTCTCTCTCTCTCTCTCTCTCTCTCTCTCTCTCTATATATATATATATATATATATATATATATATATATATATATATATATATATTTGATTGAAAATTTCCCCACTGTGGGACTAATAAAGGCAATCGTATCTTATCTTATCTTATCTTATATATATATATATATATATATATATATATATATATATATATATATATATATATATATATATATATATATTATTATTATTTATTTATTTATTTATTTTTTTTCTACAAAAAAAAATCTGTTATTGTTCAGACACAACAGGAAGTGTTAAACCTCCATCACACTGGGAAATGGGGACATTTCAAAGATGTTTCCTTTCAGATTGCTATGAATGTTGGCAGCTTCTGCTGGATTTTGATTTCTTTGCACCAGTTAAGCACAAAAGAAAGCCAGAACCTAGTTGAAAATAAAATCTGGTTTTTGAGAACTAAAGTCACATTCAATTCATGGTGAGTTTAATTTTCATAAAGACGTACTGTAGTAAAGTAATATGGGGAAAAACAAAATCTTTGATGACTGATTGGTTTGGTCAAGGAAAAAATACAACAAAAAAATAATGTTTTGACCAAATGAAAATTGTATGTAGAGATAATAAATATAGTAACACTGCAGCAGAAAAAAGTAGCATTTGCCTTTAAATAATTCAGAGCGCATTCCTCAAATAAACAGTTGCAGCTGGAGTTGTAGGTAACATGAATCTGTATCTGTCACACTGATAATTCAATGAAGCACACTCTGTTGCAGTGATACAGACTTTTATTTCAGAATTGATTTTTAGTGGATTGGAGTAGATGATAACTCCACTTATCATCCACCAAAGAAATGTTTTTGTGTAACATTTCCCTAAAGGGAGTCTAGGTTTGCCAGGAAAAGTAAAATTACATTGTTTGTATGCATCTCCTAACTTCAAAGTCTGCCTGAACATTAGCTGTCAATAGACCCCCAATGAGGCCAGTGGGGCCCTGCCCACCAGGCTTGGCTCCAGCGCCGGCAGCATATCGGGGCCCCTTCCATCTGCTGCCCTGTGTGCATGTGTGTGTGTGTATGTGTGTGCGTGTGTGTGTGTATGTGTGTGTGTCTATGTCTGTCATCTGCTGAACTCTAATACCTCTCTGTTTGCCTCTTATTAGGCCTGAAAAGACACACCAGATGGCTTGTGGGACAAAATCATACTTTTCCAAAAAAGCAAGAGGCACCACCCACAGTCATTGTAGAGCTCTGAAAGATTTAAGACCTACTTGGCATACTTTAAACACACACACACACATATATGTAAAGACCCCATTGGTTCACGCTTGACTTGTACAAACTGCACACTCTTGTCCCTAGAAAGCACTGACAGCAGTGATCCTTGATATGTTAACCTAACACAGATTACCTTGAATCTGTGGCTACTTGGAATGTTAGAATGGACACTGTGTGTGTGTGTGTGTGTGTGTGTGTGTGTGTGTGTGTAATCATGTTGTATTTGCAAACTCAATAGTTGAGTCAAGTTTATTTATAGTCCCTTACACAAGCATGTTTCAAAGGAGTCATATATCAAACACACCCAAGCTCACATTCACACTGATGGGCCATTTGGAGCCTCCAGTACACCTGACCTGCACATGAAAGTATGAAAACTCCACACACAGGTGGGCAAAGATGAGGCTGAACTCTCTGACATTCATTGTTATGGG
The DNA here is from genome assembly GCF_046630095.1 of Trachinotus anak. Classification (NCBI taxonomy): domain Eukaryota; kingdom Metazoa; phylum Chordata; class Actinopteri; order Carangiformes; family Carangidae; genus Trachinotus; species Trachinotus anak. Next base: position 7,002,741 of record NW_027273885.1, on the reverse strand, counting down.
GCAACAGCAAAATGCTGCTTTGCCTTCTAGTGAAGTGTTTGATGGCTACCACTCTCATATCTGTCTGCTCAATATGACGCTACAGCCAGCAGTCGGTTAGCTTAGCTTAGCACAAAGATTGGAAACAGCTAGCAAAATGTAACCAAATCTGAAGTATTAAGTCAACATGTTACCCTAATAGGAAAGTAATATTTGAGCTGTTTGGTGGTTGTTTGCTCTCCATTGTTGAGACATTTGTATTGTTTCAGAACACCAAGTTTAGGCTGCCAGTGGAATAACAATACACTGCACTCCATGAATAAAGAGTGCATTCGCATCCACTTTGATATGCTGAAACAAAATACAAAGACTAAAATGCACTGAATTCTTTGCAATATAAACCTAAGCTGGGTCCTCTTGAGTTTCAGAGATGATTTACTTCTGTTTCATAAAAACAACCATTATGCTCTGATTTCATCTTCAAAATATGCAAAGAGCTGACATAAACAAATATATGTATATAAGACGACACCCTGATCCAATGTGATTTAGAAGCTTTTAAACACTCCGTTGACCCTCAAATGGCCTCCTTTTTGTTTTTTCTACCCTTGATGAAGCCGCCCTGGAACACTCATCCTTTCCAGTAAATTGTTCTGTCGAACACCCGTGTCACACACTCATGGTTTTTGATTCAGCACCTTGAGTCAAGAGAGCCCAGGCCGACTGACGGACTGGAGCTCAAAATACTGCATCACACTTTGCAGCGAAATGTGGCACACAGTTGCTAGATCATCTGAGGACTCATCTTCAGGTCATCCTAGCTTACCTACTTGCACATACCATCATATTAGTAGCTGCACTCTAAACAGCAATTTAGTGATTTCAGTTCCCTTTTGGCTGTTCCATGCTTTTTTCATCATACCATACCATAAGGGCAAAATGCAAAGTAATCTGTGAGGTTTAATATACCACACATAATTAAAAACAAAATGTGTCGAGGAGCCTGTGTATGAGTTTATTCATTTACTTGCCTGTGAAACACTCGGCAAAATTATGTCGTCTTTTCTGTCTCTCCCCCGTGGTCTTGTTTTTCCTGGTGTCATGTCCAGAACTATGGTCCCTCAAGCAGGGCCACCTCTTCCTGTTCCAGCCCTCCTGGCTGAGCTCCTCGGAGAGCCGGGTCCGGTCTCCAGACTCAGAGGAGGTGAGCTGGCTGTGGGTGATGTTTTTTTGATCCTCACACCAGACGCTGTCTCACCTCCACAACAGACAGGCTCTTTATTCAGTGACGCCTGAAATTAGATGGTGCACTTTTTAGGTGGATGGAAATGCTGTGGCGGAGTTGGCATTGGGGTAGCCTCTGCCAGTCACTGAGGCTACGGTCGCATCTGGTGATACATGCGTTGTGGACTTTCTATCATCCAGAGCAACATAACTCTTTCTCTGTGCATGCGAGATTTTGTTCATTCCACCCAATTTCCTCAATATGCTGCTGCATGTGTGCCATTGTGCAGTCAGCCGTGCATAAGAGAAAGCTTTATCTGTGACATAATTGCAGATCTTCCAGAATTAATTCACCACTGCCAAAACCAGCATATGCTTATACAATGCTTGTGCATACGTCCAAGCTGTTGTCTTTAGATGTCTTTATCAGCGATGAGGCATCTGTACAGTGAGGTCATATGTGCATCTTCAAACTGCAAGGAAATCTGACACAAAGGGGTGAAGCCTTTACAGTGTGCCAGTCACTTAGGCACAGTTAAGTGACTGTACAGGAAACACACACTCCTGTTCTCTGAACCAGACTCTCGTGCTTCCTTTCTTTCTGTCTTTGACCACATCACTCTTCTTCTTCTCTTCTCCATCTCCCTCCTCTCTCTCCTTGTATTCCCTTCTCTCACTCCCCCGAGCACCCCCCCACCCCCCTTCTCTCCCTCTCTCCCTCTCTCTCTGTCTCTCCATCCCCCTCTCTCCTTTCAGTGCTGCAGCCCACCCTGCTCCGAGCTTTAATGGTACATGCCATTAGAAAGCCCGTCTCTGGAAGGGAGGAGGGGAGGGTGGTCTCAATCTCAGCGAAGAGGCTACTTTAGTCCCCCAGCATAAGCACATTCACAGATGTCTCTGCACGCGTAGAGCTGTCTCACCCGTCACGACAGAGCAGCCTGCTTCTGCGGGAACCAACGAGCCGCGGACAGAGCGGAACAGAGTGGGACAGAGAGATACAAAGAGTGGGATAGCAAGAGAAAGAAGAGGTGAAGAGCCACGGAGCAAAACACATACATCGCTGCCACTCTGACGTCTCCCCTCATGCGTCTGTTTCAGCGCTTGTGAGCGCAAGGAGAGCAGAGAGGGACAGGAGGAAAATAAATCCTGGGAGCTTGTGTCCTCTCTTTGCTTTATAGCCCCTTCTCTTTTTTTTTATCTCCATCATCCAAGGCATGAAGGCGGGTGTCAGCTGGCACGGCAGAATAAAAGAAGGGGATGCTTTGAATGCTGCCTCTCTTTCGACAAGAGACAAGGAAGAGGAAGGGGGGGACAACACACAGCAGGGACGAAAACAGGATTTCTAGAATGAATGGGGATCCTTCTGTCGCATGTGCTGGGAATAGCAGTCTCTCACTGAAGTCTCTGAATGAGGTAAAAATAATGATACCACTTTATTTTCCTTTTTTTCCTCCTCTGTTCCTGATTGGCTGGCGGGGTCAGATTTAGATCTGAGAGGCACTCGAAAGCACGCACATGAGCTTGACTGAGATGAGCCAATTTCCATGCTGATCAGGTTTGGAACAGCAGTGGGGAGATTGCCATCTTTGTCCCTGGGTTGCTGTGTACGGCAGCATGCTGGAAGTGAGAGGGAAAATCTATGCATGTTGCATGCCGCAGAGAGGCAGTGTGAGCTGAGGGGTAGGAGAAGAGACAGTGTTTCTGATGAAGGGAATTGCTGATAATCCTCTTGATGAGCGTTTGGGTGCTGAGAGAGTAGAAAGGCATGGAGAGATTTTCTCCTCTAACTGACCAGCCGAGCCGCTACTGCACAAGGTCCAATTAGAATTTAGCTTCAACGGATAAAAGCAAAATAAATGTACTTTTTCATAAAATATGAATTCAATTTTCAATGGTTCACATTGAAAATCATGTAAAATAAATAAAACATCAATGAATACCAAAAAAAAAAAAAGGGGGGGGGGGGGGCAGCAGAGGGTTTTGTAGAACAAAATGCTGTGCGTGTTTTCTAAAGCAAAGTCTGATAGAGCATTTCCACTGGTGACCCTGGGGAACCATACACTACCTTCCAGACAGAAAAAAACAGCTTGTCCACAGAAGCAAACAAAAAAAAAAACAGGGCACTGGCTTGAGAAAATGGGAGCTTGAGTCGGAGTTAAGTGGGCTGTACGCTCCCATTTCTAACACCTACCTCGGAAACCCCGGCTGCGTGAGAAAGAAGTGGTAGTAGCAGTGGTAGTGCTTGTTCTCTTGACCTGCACAGGTGCACCAGCAACTTTGCTCCTTATTATTGGGAAAAAAATAACATTGTGCATTGTTTCAACCCATGTTCCACTACTGTCCAGTACTGATTTTGGGTGTTCTGATAATTTATTTGTCTTTGTATAACCTCAAAAAAAACAGGAAACACTGTTCAATTAATTTGCTGGAGGCAACAGGGGCAGCAGTCTTAGTGAGCGTGTGAAACGTGCGTTGGCAACATTAATATTGCAGGGTTCAGCATTTCATTATATGAATTTCTTTAGTAAGCAGGGACTCTGAGTCGCCTCAGTGGAAAATCTTGCACATTGTGGTCACGGTTCCAGAGGTCCGGGCTTGAGTCCTAAGCCCTTATTCATGTGTCAAGACACATCAACCTGACTCTCCCTGGAAGTTCTGACTGGTCCAGTAGCAGCAGGCTGACACCCATCATGACATCAGGCATATGGACATACATGCTTTCTCTCAGACTCATATTTGCACAATCAAGCCACTGTGCCTGAGAAAAAGAGAAGAGAGGAAAAAAAGGAAGGAGGCGATGTTGTTGCTATTTTTTGTGGAATTATAAGTATTAGAATACCATCAAATAACTGTAATAAAGATTTAAATTCACTGAGCCTTATAGAGCTGTGAGATATTATCTGGTGAAGTGAACTCAAACCTTTTATCACCACAGGGAAGTGTACCTATTAATCCACACTGGGAAATACAGTAAAATACATAATGGTGTGTTTTATTCCTCCATAAACGACTGAATTGACCATTTGTGACCCCTCCACAGTCTACATACATGATGGTGGCAACACCTGGCACCCGTTCCTCAGCCTGCACAGCGCACTCACATGAAGTGAAGCCGTGTGTGTTCCCAGCTGTTTCTCACTTGGGTGTTAGCATGCGTCTGCAGCCCTGCACTCTCTGACCATGTACATATTTAGTTTCTGCTCAGTGTGGCAATGTCAGCAAATAGCATCCAGATCTCATTTATGGAAGCGGACAGCTTGTCATTTCATTCTGTGTTCATGATTGCCCCTCTCGCCTCGGCCACACGTACAACACAAAGTGCTGAGCGGCCAGAAATTCACACAACTAATGCGGCTGCAGTTCTGCCACTGTAAATCATAGGTTACAGTATGGAATATAGAATAGAATAGAAGTAAGCCATACTTCTGACATATTTCTAAACTGAGATTTATTTCCTTTTTGATGGTTGACAAATTTCTTCAATCAATTTGGAAAACACCCTAACTTCCACTTCTTGTTAAAATGCATCACAGAAGCATATTGTGAAGTCTCATGTGACATCTTATAATAAGAAACACCATCAGTGACAGTAAGCATTCTTTATTGTGAAGTGACACCAAATGTGACCTTTTTGCTTATCTAGAATACAGAATAACAAATACTTTGCAGTAAATGTCATGATATACGAATTATACATTTCGTATATCATGATATGACATCATATATTTCGTTTACATTATCTCATAGAAATGCATGTGTTCCATGTCCATATGTTGAGTACACATGTTTATCACTGGTGGCCCAGCCGTATTTCACACATCATTGCACAGTGTAATAATATTCATGAACCCTGACAAGACGGAGGGATTAGACTTTGCACAAATGTTTTGAAAGCTATTGACAAGGCTGTGTGGGTTTTGAAACAGAGGGCAGCACGCGGGTGTACGTAAACCATGTCTACCTACACTGAGAGCTCACAGAGACAGACTTTTCAACCCCACTCCACTGGGCAAAATTCGTTTGTGTTTGATGTCTGTCCTGTGTGCGCTGTAGGTTGCCAAGCTCCTCTGCAAATTCAGTCAGAGAGCTGTCCAGCCTTATGCAACAGAGGGAAAAGCAGCAGACATGAGAACAAATAATTGCCTTTATCACATATATGTGCCTTTATCACACATATGGTGCATATAGCTACAGGGCTTCTTACATACACACGTACCTATGCTGTACATGTGCATACATACTCTCACATCTTGCTATTGTAAATATAGGCTTTGGAAAAGCAAACTCAACTGGAGGAACCTCTTTATCCATTATAGTCAAAATGTGGAACAGAAAGTCAAATCACAATATGAACTATAATTCTCATAGTGTGAATCTACAGCAAAGGTTGCATGGTAACAGCAGATAAGTGCAGGATGAAAGTGTTGTGTGATATAGTTTGCATGTATTACACACGAGCTGCTGCAAACATCCAAAAAAAAAAAAGTTTCGAATTTGCATTTTTATGCTCTCACTGGAGGCTTTATGTTTTCATATTGTGTGTCCATCCCATTCCCATGAAGGCGATATCATAGTAAGGCCTCAAGGTAATTCCATTACAAATGGCACAAACATTCACTTGAACTCGAGGATCAACTGATTTGACTTTGGAAATTACAGGTGAAAGGTCAAGGTCATTGTGACCTCACAAAGCAAGAGTCAGTCATACCTCAAGAATTCATATGCTAATTATGACAACATACATGTAAAACCTTTAATTAAAATGTTTTAGAGCCTTTACTACATATATTAAATGAGTCTGGAAAGACATGGATGTGTACAATCGCACAGCTGTAATTATACTTATAGTTATAGTTATACTCACCGCTCTTTAAAGTACTATTTTTATATCAGCAAGCAGTGGTTTATTACTTACTCATGGTGAAGTATTGGCTGACTCATAAATGAAGGAACAGGACATTGTATTCAAAGTTAATAGAGATGAACAATAGAATCAAGGCTTTCCATGTCAGTTTTAATGTTTAACATTTTTAAGAGCTAGATTGGTAAGATTATGTTTTTTTCTACAGTATGAAGACACAGATCAGTATAACTGACAGTAAGATGTCCTCTTGTAACACCAACTGAAAAAAATGGCTTTGAAACATAAAAATCTAAATTCATTTGCCATAAACATACTGGACACATGCCCTTTTTAATGAACAGCTTAGAGGTAAAGTTACAGGAAAATGAAGACTAAGAGCAATCTGTTGGGCCTTGCAGCATTGCTGTTGTACCTCCGCGGATTACACTCCATGGGGCGCATAAAATCTGTCTGGCTGCCCATTAAGACAGCCACTATCCAGGCTCATTAATGTCCTGCGGAGGAATTAGAATAAACTGTGCTCCACAGACTCGTGCTGGCACAGACTCCCTGCCTTCTCTCCAGCAGCTTTTCTCCCTCCAGGGACAGCAGTTGTTTGCCCGAGGTACATCAGAGCAGCTTGGAGTGACCAGCAACACAGAATAATTAGATGTTCAATTCCTCCAGACTGCTTTAGCTGTTGAATTCATCCTGACTTGTTTAAGCAATTTCAGCCAAGGTTGCCAAATATAATCACTGTGTGGGACATCACCTCTCACTTAAATGGGAAAACAGTTTTGAAAAGCGTGGATTATAAGAGGAGGAGGAGGAAGAGGAGAATGGGGGACAATCCTGGAAGCAGTGAAGCAATGAGAGTCAGAATTAACTGCATGAAAATCAAAGGAGTGGCATGCTCAAAGTGCGACTAAAGCAACTAATTTTCTGTTTGCCATTTTTCCCCTATATTTTGCTGTATTGCAGAAAGAATCTTTTAAGTGAATGTCTGTCGTGTTGTATTGCTCATCCCTTCTATAGCTATTTTTGATTGCTTGCGTAATGACACTGACCAATACCTTTTATAATTCTGGTCAAAGTGTAGGAGGTACTCGTGAAAAATTCTCACGAGCTTGCATTATTATTACTTCACATTATTGTTGCCTTCAGGGGCAGAGACGCTTAGGTTTGATTGGTCTTTTTGTTGACGCCGAACAAGTTGTTCTGTGTGTCAATAAAATGAACAGCATCATTTTCTGTTTCACAAGGATTTACTGATAAGGCTTGTAATGCTGTTTACTGGTTCAATCAGAAATCCTGCACGATTCAAATAAGTTTCCCCCTTTTCTTAATGAATTCTGGTTTTTTTTTTTTTTTTTGGTTTAATCTCATTATATGCATTTGTGGTTACCCACGGTCCCTGAGGGCAGCACTGTTGTGTTAGAAAAAAGGGTGTATTAAGGACAGCTGGCAGTGCGGTATCAGTTGTGTTCATATCCATCAGGCCTGCTAGAGATTAGGAGACGGAGCAGAGATGCTACTGGGGGCATATGGTGTGTGCAGTCATATAGCATACAGTATACACAGACACACAGGCACGGGCCCCACCACACACACACACACACACACACACACACACACACACATAGGCGCACTCTGTCTACAGTATTTACAGTATTTACAGTATTTACAGGCACAAACAATAAGCGAAGCTTCCGACCCAGCCCTCCAACTTTACCTCCCCTACTGTCAAACATATTCTGCCACACACAGTGACCCCATATTATTTTTATTTTTTTTTTTATTATTATTTTTGAGTGTTAACATAACATAAGTCAGGGAACAGGAAAAGCCCCACTCTGTCCACCATGGCAAAATGAACTTAACCTATAATCAGTGTGGTGGAGACGGCAGAGTGTTTGGCTCAGGAAGAGGAGGGGCTAAGTGTGAGGCTATTACATATTATAGTATACGGTGGCCATGAGAGCTCAATGCACTGCAATGCAAATCCAGAAAACAACCTCATCAATTTGATGAGACATGCTCTCCAAATATTCAAAGCCAAATACACACATGTGATGCAATTACTAAGAACACAACAGAAGTGCTTCCATGGGACACTAAAAAGTGATGAACCTGGCTGGGACGCAGTTGTTCAATACTTTCTGACTTTCAAATGTAAAAGCAGTGAACAATAAGTGCGCATGTATTGTGGTACATATATTATAATGCATCCATGCAAGTGTGTCCTGGGCGGGTTCATCACTTTTTTTATTTTTTATCCAGAAGCAACAGGAAAGTTTGGGAGAGAGAGGATTACATGCAGCAGACAGCCACTGGTCGGACTCGAACCTGTGGCTGCTGCGGTTAGGACTAGGCCTTTATGATTCACGCTCTGCCCCCACCTGTCATCACTGTTTTGTGTCTGCTGGAAAAACTTCCGTTGTGTTGTGAGTATTTGCAACATGTGTCGTCAAATTGATGAAGTTGTTTTCTGAATTTGCTTGTGTTTTGTGTATTTGCATGTGTTTTCTTAAGCTGCAGTTCATCCAGCTCTCAGGGCCACCGTAATAGTATGTTGTGCCTCACAGTAGGTGTCATAGGTCAGGAGGCGGAGATGATCATTTCACATAATGACAGAGGTCTGTCCTTATCATCATCCTGTCCACACCGTGATGATGTGACCTGACAGTGTCTGTGAGGTCTGCGTTAGTTAAAACAGAGTAGAGCAGTAATCTTAATACCTATGAAATCAAGAATCTCAGCTGATCAATATGAATGAATTTGACAGTAAGTTTTCCAAATCATATGTGTGAGACACACCCAGTTTCTTCCATGGACAGATTAGACAGCAGCGATGGCAAACACATGGCACAATAAAAAAAAAAAGCCTGGTTTTGAGGCGCAAACAAGCCCTCTCAATTACCCTCTTGAGAAAATCCTTGAGGCTTTGTCGTAAATCCCTCGGCTGTAACGAGACCTATGTGTCTGTCCATCTCTGTAGGGGGAAAGGATCACCTAACGAACATGCTGGGAGATTGTTTCAGTTACATCTGAAAGAAAGTGGCTATTCAAAGAGATCCCCATTACACAGTGGTGTTTAATGCGCAGATGTATAAACATCACCCAGTTCCAACAGCAGCTCAAGGCAGTCTGCCTAAGAAACTCTACCTTAGCCTAAAAAGATCATAATATAAACCAGTACCACTTTACAATAAGGCTACCCTTATGAAGGATTTATGAACAGTTAATAAGCCTGTTAACACTTTATAAATCATTTACAAGCTGTTATAGCACATTAGATTAAAAAAAAGGCAGCAGTGACCTTTTTCTTGCCATATAGTGAGCCCACATTCATCTGTACTGTTAAGCCTCATATCTCATTAGTTACTTACCTTCCCTGTTTTCTCCATCATCCAGTATTTGTACCTCTCTTCTTCATCAGATATTTGTTAAGTAACTAACAGTTAACCACCGTAAGCACATCTGAATGGTCTGAAGGTTTCATTTGGCATATCAAATTATGACATATCAAATTATCATATCAAATTACCAGATTCATACTGTAAGGCCTTTGCAGTATTGTTTACCTTGACATGCCATCACCACTTATTATAATCACAGGTGTTGATATGCCATGCTATCAGATTGTTATGCACAGGACAGCATTCCAGGTGTAATACAGCTGATAACCTTCCTTTACTTGGTGTACTGTTCACCCACTCAGATATCTGTGGCCTGCTTTGGTATCTCATTTTTACAACCATTTATCAGTTACAAATATTTGTAAATAGTAAAAGTGAGTCTTATTGTAAAGTGGAACCTATAATTGGGTGAACATTGCTGATTTCTGTAGTGTATTATCCTGCTTTTTCTCTGTGTAATGCAACCTGAAGCTGCTACAGTAATGTTTAGAGCATCTGGCACATCCGCCAACATCTTTCCCTCAGTCATCTTTGGTTGTACTCACCTTCTCATCATGCTGTGTTCAAGCTGTGCTGGCTTGTGTTGGTGGAAATTTCACAGTTGCTATCTTATTTGGCCCCAGTGATGGAGAACTTGTACCGGAACTTTCTATACTGATGGTATCAGCTTTTGATATTTCACCTCTGTTTACCCTCAGTTTCAGAGCTGTGCAGCGGCAAAAGCCTGTTGTTGCTGTATAGAGCTGCATTTTGTTTTCATGATGTATTGTGTCAATGTTGGGATATGAGAGTAATGCAGTCTACTAAAACACGCCTTTCTCATTATTAAGTAGGGCCCTGATGTGTTTTTGTAATCCAGATACTGTCTCTTTTCTCTTGATCGTGATCAGAGGACCTATTCTGGTGTTATTAAAAAAAAGGCCTTTGTCAGACAGACATAAATGATATCTCCAGGCTGGATGGTAATGCTTGGATAGCTACTTATGATTTGAAAATTGCATTACTGAGATGCTAAAAAGGGTCCACCATATTCCTCTTGAAATGTCTGATGCTGATTGCTACAAAACCTGCTAAATTGTCAAAGGGATAAAGGGGTAATAGCACATCCTTGACTTACATCCAAGTTCATGGTGGGAAAGAGTTGGAGACAGTGTTGTCATCGCATTACATGCAAAACCCTGTAATTTTGTTAAAATTGGTTTAAGTGCAATCTCTAGAGCAAACTTGAGGCTCAAGTGCACACGGGTGAAATCCACTTCTTTTTGTGATTTAAAAATAATGCTTTGACTGAATGACCTGTTGAGGATGTTGATGAGATTTAAGTATTTCATCGTACAGTGATCCAACGGATTCAAACACAACTGTGCACCTCCCACCTCTGCATCTCAGCATTATGTAACCTGCTGCTCTGGACCTCTGCAAACAGCTGATGAGTCAATCCAGTTCATTTCAATTTATTTATATACCACCAAAACATAACATGCTGTATCTACTGTTGTACTCAAGCACTCTCAGACTGGTTGTTATAATGGTAACAGGCTAATAATAAAAATGATTCTTAGAGGTGTAATAGTGTTAATAAAAATAACAGCCACAATGTTAGCAGCACCAATTAATAGTAGTAATAAAATTAATAATGACAATGATCAGTGTCGAGTAGTGGTGACAGTTCCGGAGTCAGAGATACCTGCAGAATGAGGACAGGGAGAGAGGGGACAGAGAGGAACTGGAGAGAGGAGACACAAAGTTAAGGACATTCAGTAGTCTGAGATAAATGAATCGGGGGAGAGAGAAAGAGAAAAAAGAAAATCATGGGAGTTCCCCTAGCAGCCTCAGCCTATAGCAGCATAAATAAGGGATGGTCCAGGGCTCACCTGAGCCAGCCCTAACTATAAGCCTTATCAGACAGGAAAGTCTTAAGCCTAATTTTAAATGTAGAGATGGTGTCTGCCTCCCAAACCCAAACTGGGAGCTGGTTCCACAGGAGAGGAGCCTGATAGCTGAAGGCTGTACCTCCCATTCTATTCTTGGAAACTCTAGGAACCACAAGTAGGCCTGCATTTAGAGAGTGAAGTGCTCTATCGTGATATTAGGGTACTATGATGTCCTTATGATATGATGGAGCTTGGTCTTTAAGGGCTTTTTAAGGGCTGCCAGTACTCATCGTCTAGAATATTAATGTGGACTAGTTTTTCAGCATCCTTTTGAGACAGAATGTTTCTAATTTTCACAACATTCATATCTTTTAAGACATGCCTGAAGTAAGATTACCTTAGTTTCATCTGCCTTCATAGATAAATACAGCTGGGTGTCATCTGCATACCAATGGAAATTTATGTTATGCTTCCTGAAAATATTGCCTAAAGGAAGACAGAGTATATACTGATGGGTGAAAAGTGTCTGTCCTAGCGCAGAGCCCTGTGGAACTCCATTAGTTGTGTGGATGGAAGAGTCATTGTTAATATGAACAAACTGGAATCTATCTAATAAATATGACTTAAACCAGCCCAGTGCAGTTCCTTTAAACAGCACTAGTTTTCCAGTCTGTGTAATAAAATCTTGTCATCGACTGCGTCGAATGCAGCACTAAGATCTAGCAGAACAAGTATAACTATAGTTTGTCCATTAGGGTTTCCATTTCTGAATTATTATTTTTTAGTTCTGAGACCAATCTGATTCACTAATCTACACCATGAAAACACTATTAAAACCACGACTTTTTTATTTTTTTTTTCATCCATAGATACTGAATAGGCTAAATTCATTTTCTGCCATGGTGCAATCATCCTCATTACACAGTATGAAATAGGATTGGCACAGGGAGGGCTGTCTGGTTCTCCTATTTGGAGTAACTAGAGGTAATGTAGGCAGCAGTTGTGACTGTTTTGACTGAGTGAGATGAATAAACACTCAATTGGAGCAGGGAATTACTCTAGATTAAATATTAATATGTGTTTTTCCTTCTGTTATATTTACATTTTCAGACCAACAAAACCAACACAGAAAAGACTCAAATAAGAGCAAAGACAGGGGGAAATGTGTCAAAGCAGGCAGAGGAATTTATTTATATTCCACTTCACCATAATACTAGGTCATGTTAACTATTTCCAAACATCCAGCTTCTGTCAACGCCAGAAATTGTGCTTGTTGTCTTTCGGCTGCTCCTGTTAGGGGTTTCCACAGCAGAACACCATCCGCATATTTGATTTGGCAAAGGTTTTTACACCAGATACCCTTCCTGAGGCAACCATGGGTTTGAAGAGCCGGGGATTGAACCTTCATCACAGGGATCAGCTGCCAACCTACTCTACCACCTGAGCCGCCCCCCCTTGTGAATGCCAGAAATTAGTGATATTAATTGTGTGGAAGTTCAACATTTGCAAAAGAAGCCTCAGCATTTCTGTAGTACAGAGCTGCCAACCAGCGTCACGCTGAGGAGTGAGAGATACAGGCCTTAGTTAGCCTGTTGTTCTTATCGTTGCTTGCATGACATTTCATGTGCAGCAGGCGCCAATTACCTCTCACTCACATTGTTGCATTTCCGAATCAAATTGGCACACTGGCATTGCAGGCAAAGTGTCCCCGGTTCCCTCGTGGATGCTGAGAAGTTGTCACTAATATCTCGTTAAAATGTGGGTTTAAACCAGTCCAGTCAGTTCTGCTTTTCCTGGGCTACTATTGACAAAAAAAATATTATCTCTAGATCCCTCCAGCACATGAGGAGGGAAAACCTGTTTGATGTTGCTTGTTGTGTGTGGCTCTTAGGAATCCAGCTAATGGTCAAAACAGATTTAATGTCAAAAGTTTTAAAGGACAAGGTGACCTGTTGGAGCACCTACCATGCACATTTATCGCCTTTCTGCTTTGGGCTCTAATTAATAGTTTTATAAGAGCAATGAGCAGGAAGCCTGACCTTGCACTAGCATTAATTTGTTAAGCTCCTTGGCTATAAAAAAATAATAATTACCGTGAACAAACTGTAAAATACAGATTCAAAATAAGAAGCTTAAACTGTTCACGCTCATAATCATTTCCATAATCATGCCAAAAGTGATGTATCTGTGAGCCAAAGAAGATTAGCGAAGAAGGCAGACTCTAAAGATTTTTCTTTAAGGTCTATCGATATATTCATTTTGATTCCACAACACGGGGAAACACTGACAGATGCCCACCCTCATTCCTCTATGCTTAATGCTAACCAGCGGGTTTGATATGCAATTTACATATGTAGTCCTGAGGGCTGCAGCATGATGCCCCTCAGGCTACAGCTATTGCGCCCGTCTGTACCATGGCCCTGAATATTATCCCTTTGAGAATATGCGAGAGTGATAAGGGCAGAAGTTGAGCAATGAATTGTGTAATTATAGTATGCAATGTAGCCTATATCAGCTGGCCAATAGTGCCTCCTTAGAGTTTGTTCTTTATGTTCATATTGAGGAAAATCCTTTAAATGTCCAGCGAGTAGCTGATTCTTGAAGCATTGTCATACTGCTACTGGATGACCATTCAAAATGAGCTAGATGGAGTCTGATGCTGTGTGTTGTAAATGTATTGTAATTTACAGTATATTTATGGTGCAAATATATTCAAGTCATTGATAAAAAAAATAAAATAAAAAATACAGTGAGGAAGCCAGAGTGCAACTCTTGTATTTAAAACTGGCATTTGAATTGGCACCAGTGAAAATCTAGTCTCTAAACTATGTATCAAACCTCCTTTATTTGTGTGTTATTCTTTGCTTGTGTTTTTGTTGTATTATCCCCTCAACCATTGTACATTTTTCAGAAACCACTGACCATGTTGAACACAATTTGAGGATTCGTATAATTGTTGAAGTGCAGCATTTTCAGACTTTACACTGATCCAACCCAAGACAAGCGCATGTCAGGTCAAAAAGCAATGATATATCTATTACCTATTGAGTGTTTCAAGCATAGTAATGTCTCTGTTAGGTGATTTTTTTTTTTTTAATGGCCCGTCTAGTTTTGTTTTTAACAAATCAACAGAACAGTGCACTAAGGGACCTATCATATGGTCTGCTCTCAAAACTCTAGTACAGTCTGAGAGGATTCATTGAGAATGGATCAGTATTGTAGTCATTTTGCTCCCATGAGAGACTTAAGTGTATGTCTTGTTTGTGTCTGCCTCGTTGAGGTAGAGAAGGAAGAGAGACACTTGTTCCAAATTACTGCTGTGAGGTGTTGCTGAGCAGATAAAGTGGTAGTTCTGTTAAATGCCATGTAGGTATCTCTGACGGCGTAATAATTATTTGTGCTGCTGATGACGCAGCTGTGTGATGGGGTGGTTTGTCAAAAGTGCTGTGTAGTGGTCAAAGTGGCTTGGTGAAATTGGCAAAGGCAGCGTGTGCTGCTTGGCCTTAGGCGCAGTCCTCGCTTTAGCCAGCCACAGTTTGACGGTGTCCAGTGCTCTCACATCCGTTGCCCTGATATGACTCGTCTACACAGCAACTCCAGCCTAGTCTGTAAAAAGTACATTTGACTTTAACCTAGACTGCAGTGGATCCTTTTCCTGTTTTTATCTCACTAATACCTCCTTTCAGTTTAAATGTAGTAATCAAGCTGATATGATATAACCTCATGAAATGTGGAGAAACGGATGTTAGCTCAAGCTTTTTGGGATTTAATGAACAGAATCAAAGAAGAAATGAAAGCACATCACTGTGGAAATGCAAACACAGACATGGTGAGCACCTGGTTAATTACTCTTCTGGGAGCTGGAATGGGAATTCTTTGTAATCACAAGTGCAAGTGTGTGTCTGTGTGTGTGTGTGTGTATGTGTGCACATATTTTGTGCATGTGTGTCTTTTGCCTGTATGGACACACCACCTAGCGTTACCGAAACGGGATCATTTGAATGAATGCCAGGCTGTGCTCAGTTACATGCAGCTCAGTGTAGCATCAGCAGTAAAGATAACTGTAGACAGAACAATGTTCACATTGAGGATAGGAGTTGAGTTATAATACACAGTGGGTTGAGGCCCGAAACAAATGCCCTTGTGTGATTGATTACACGCTACAAGCTAATGAGATAAACAGAGCCTGAATCGATTCAGTCGGGGGAGGAATCATGCCAGAGGGTTATATGCAGCCGTGTGCAATGGCTTTATTGACACGCTCATATTCAAAGACCCACTGAAAGAGACCAAGCTGTGCTTTTGGCTGAGAACAGAACTGTATCCTCTTCCGCTGCATGGAGCCTCTTCGCCCACCACTGCAATCAGGGTCAATGCTGCTCAAATCAAATGCTAGTGATGGGATCTGACAAGTTGGGTACTTACTGCTTAACAATCACTGCTAAGAAAACCTTTTTCTTGTCAAAGACAAACAGGACAGGGGCTGTGTAGCAGGCAGCCTTGCATTAACAGATGGGCGTGGGAAAGCACCTTTAACTGTAGCTTGTGACAAAGCGAATCACAGTATGAGTACAGATAACCATCAGCCCCGTTTAGGGACTATCCGCTGAAGCTGCTGCAGTCCTTCACTCTCTGGCTTTTGACAGATGCACTGATATTGCAAGTGCTGGGGTTAACCAATTAAAATCTTCACACCTCACCAAGATGACTGAAAGAGGATAAGGCAGGATGGATGCCGGGTGTGATGCTGAGCATGTCTGAGGTGCACGCCGTGATTCAGAGCAAACGAAGAGCAGAAAAAGCACAGCAAAGGTGAATATCTTTTTCCCTGACTTAACTCACTTAACATGTTTTTTTTTTCTTGTGAGGTTTACAAATGAATTTTGTGCTCAAGCTCATAATAATTGTGTTCTAGCGTGTTAGTCTCATCTTGCTTTAATATCTCTTACCACTTACAGTTTTAAAAAATAGCTTGTTTCAGGCAGTGGTTCCAAATCCTCACGGTAAAAAAAAAAAAAAATCCAAAAGAGTTGTAGTCTGTTTTGATCATGTTGAATCTTAATTTCAACCAGCACTGAATTTATTGAACCAGAATACACAACAGTGAATTTTAAGCCCCCCTGATGATCTCTGATAAGCATGACAGCGGGAAAATAAAACCAGGCTCCTGGAGAGACATTGAGAGGAAGTGGGCTTAATTGATTGCTTTATGATTGTGTCACTCACATCTTGTGTGCACACCAAAAGACTCAAGTGGGTGAGTCATCAGTCACGGAGAAGAGGAAGGAGGAGATGTAGTAGAGGAAAATCCGGCGGCATTGACTGTTGTCCTTTTTTTTTTTACACAGAGGACAAAGGGACGACAGTGTGCGTTTATGTTGCTTATGTGCTAACAAAGAGGGAGCATAGTAAATTTCATCATAAAAATGCATTTGTTGTTGTGTCTGACTATAGGCCTCTGAGTAGCAAGGCAACCAGGGAGCAGCTGAGTCGCCACAGACAAGTATTTCACAGAAAGAAAGTGGCCTCTTTTTACATACGATTCCAGATATGAGGGTGACATTTCCCTTTGCCTGAAACAATTTAGCGTGTGTGTGTGTGTGTGCACGTGTGTGTGAATGTGTATGTACTGAGTGTGCCCATTAGTGTTCATATTTGTGAAATTGACATGAGAAGCTTTTATTTAAGCGCATGAAAGGTTGGATATCTGAACGTAAATGGAGCTTAATCAAAATTAAATACTTAAAACAATTAAATAGCAAAAACACTATAACAATTTCCCCCTGCCGTCTCTCATGAACCTGACATGAAGTCTGGTTGAGTCGAGGTTATCAGGCTGATAACATTATTAATGAAATCTTCAATCAGTCCCATAACACTTCTATAAGTTAATCATTTGCTATAATGTAAAAAACCTAATTAATGACTTTCTAATTCAGTGATGGTGACACAGTTGATAACACAATTCTTTACTGCTCTTGTCTTTCAAGCTTAAACAAGCATTTTTGTAGAAGTTATGTTCTGCACAAGAAAGGATCAATTTAAATCTACAAGAAACCCATTTTTTTCACATGCACATGGTCATTTCTCAGCTAAAAGACACACAAAAAATGCTCCCACCATGACGATTAAACAGAATTTGCTGGAATGTTCTGTCAAATACAACAAAAGTTGTCAATTCCACGGTTCATTGACAGTACACTGAATTCACACCACCAATGACACTGGTAATGATCCCCTGTGATCAATAGGCACTGTCCAAAAGTGGTTTCTAACATACATATAACATCAAATACAGAGAGGGAAAACAAGCTTTTATACCTCGTACAAAGTGGGGAAAAGGGATGAAAATCAATATGGCTCCAGCCACATCATACTGCAAATGAAAAGCATGCATGCCATGATAATGGATATGGATTTCTGGGTGTGTGGCTCATGTTTTATTCCCATGCAATGCTAAAATCTTTATATATAGTGCTAGAAAAGATGACTGATGAGTGTACAGGGAAAGGAGTGCAGTTCTGCGCATTGTGACTTCTATTACAAGCTGTTTAGTCAGTGAGTATAGGGCAGAGAAACAGCCACTTTGTATAATTGAGATGTCATGTTTGAGTGGACTATTCCTTTAATCTAGTACAGCTTCACATACAGTACTGAAAGTGTGGTTTTCTCACATTTAAAAGACCACAGCCTTTGCTGGGTGAGCTGCCTGTTTATTACACTTGTGTAATCAGTGGCTGTCAGCAGCTAACTCAGGTAAAGACAGAATACAGATGAACTTTAGACTTCTGGTTGAATGCTGGGTGAGATGTAATGAGAAAGCCATGCACTTTGTGGAAACGGCAGAGAGAACTATAGAGGAAAAGAGCAACATTACAATATTTACCATGCTGAGAGAAGGATGATAGCAGCCTTGAGACGTCTCGGGTTGTTTGTAATCAGGCAGGCACCCGCTCTGCATCTGGCTTCCTGGTGCACCTTTGTGTGTGTGTGTGTGTGTTTGTGTGTGTGGGTGAGCCTTTCATGGCGGTGTGTTTGTGTGCGTATGTGTGTCTGTGTCTGCGAGGGTCACACTGTTGTATCCCTGATATATTTGTCTGGTGAACAGGTTGTGTGATATTTGTGGCTGTCTAGGATGCTGTTACTGGGGTGATAGCCTGTGGTTGCCATAGCTGTTGTACAATGAAGGTGAATCGGGTCAGATAAAGCAGGAAAACAGTAATTTTCCATGCATTTTAAGGCAGCTAACATTTTTTTTTTTTTTTTTTCTGTTTATCTAAGTCAGCCTCTCATATCTGCAAAGAGCAACAACGTATGTGTCCATGCTGTGATGATTGATTTTGATATTTATGGTACCAGCTGGCTATAAACATGGGTCACACCCACTCATATTTATGCGGCTAAAAAACAGACAGTCACCAGTCACCTCCCACTTTGCAGCTCTATCCCAGTGGCCAGACAGGCCGGTGGGGCCGATGCCTTTAGCCAAAAGGTAACATCTAGCAGCAATCACGGATAATGTTAGCAAGACAGTAGCTTCCACTTTCAGTATGGAAACTAGTTAGCCTAACTAGCTAGCTTCTGATTCCCTACTGGAATTTAAAGTGATAGTTCAGGTAAGGTGATGTGGTTGGGTGAGGTTTACAGTTTGTGAATCACTGAACTATCGTATTACTACGCACAAGCACAACTATGGCGCCCAGACTGTTTGAGTCAGACAGAGTTGAGCATGTTTTTTTTTTGTTTTTTTTTGTGGCTTAAACACATTCTTGCAGATGGCCCCGTCCACATGTCAAATAACCCAAAGTGCAGCTTTAACAGCACAATGCATATTCCTGGATGTTGAAAGTTGGAAAGGTACCAACAGTATACACCCAGAAAGAAATCCTTGTATCACCGCTGGGAGGCTGTACAGGTCTGTGACCTCCTGCAGTCAGTAGCACACCATATCTCCTAGCTATAGCACGGAGTGGCTACTGCGTCACTGTCCCATCACCTGCTCTCTAAATCCACACTGCTGTGGTGAGAGATAAAAAAAAAAGAAATGTGGCATCAGCTTTGTTGCACCAAACCAAATGAGTTGAAACCCTTTCCCACAGCTGATTCAAAAGTCAAATTCTTCTTTCTTTTTGCTTTCCAGACAAAAATGTAAAACCCTCATTTTGAGGAGAATGGCATGACAAAGGCAGAGTATGACTCTTGAAGTCATACTTCTTTGAAGCCACAGTTCTTTTGAAATGTAGGCCTCCACTGAGACGTTCCACTTTCAAAATCTCATCAACTTTCTCTTCAGCATGAGTATATTACTCATAGTCTTCCTTTTGCAAGGCTGCCTGAAAATATGAACTACATGGTGGATTTTGAATTTGTGCGCTGCCCCCACTGTGGTTACAGTAAGAATACACACAGGATGGATTTACATGTTAAAAATGAGCTGTCAGTCACTTTCTGACTGGCACGATTCATAATTGTATGGCTTCATCCATTTCCATTTTAATTTTCTTCAAACTGACGTACTTGATGTACCCTGTAGATTCACTCCTTTCAGTTATGGTTATTTATTTGTGCCTTATTATAAAGTTTTAGTTATGCAGATGGTAGTCCTATCACAGCAGCTGCAATAGCAGAAAAACAATAGTAGAACAATGCAATAACTGAAAGCCTTACGTCAAAAATGAAACACCCAACAGCTCAAGTGACTAGATGATACATGATACAGTAATTCCTATGATTTCATAAAAGACAAACCTTGCATAGGCTGAGGTGCAAATAGAAAAATAACCAAAGGGAACTGAGGAAATATTTTCATAATTTTTACCACATCGACGATTTCATTGTCAGTCTCTCCTGTTTGAGGGATGTGCTATTGATTAAACAAGCAAAGGGAGAACATTATCCTTATAAGCCAGTGTATTACTAGATTGTATGAGACATTAAGTTGCAGCTGGGTTAAACGACGCAATGTTAACATTTTGGTTGGAGTCTTGTGCTTTGGTTTGTCCTGAACAATGTAAAATGAGAGGGTAGTCAGCCAGGTAGCCAGGGGGCTAAATCTAAGGTGCTTTAAGCCATTTAAATCAAGAGGAAAGGCAATCTTTTAAAGTGTGGCTGGTGTTAAGCTTCACACAACTCTGATAAGTACACTGTGCCCAAAGTAGCTTTGCATGAACCAATCTTTAGCAGGCAGTCAGGCATGATGTGAAATGCTCCACTGTCCCATGATTTTCTGGAACAAGAACATAAGAACAAGCGTCAGGGAATCTAATACAAATGCAGTATTGATCATTAAGTCAGTGCAACACTGTAGAACCTATTTTAGAGACACCCTGTTATCACTGGAGACATACAACAGCATTTTGCTTCACTAACCACCCAAACAGTAAAATCCATTTCATACTGTTCTTTATTGTCAACAGGCAGACATAATTAGCATTGTTGAGCTCCAACCAGGAGAATATTTTTCAGCAGGATGGTTGCTCAGACATAAAGTCACAAATTAAAGGTTAAGAGCGTCTCCAAAATGTCATATGTCTCCAGTGTTTGTTTACATCTTAAAATATGACACAAACAATTTATTGTACAATCACAATGAGCAGGGATTGAGTTTTATTCATGTATATACAGAAGGTTGTGTCTGTGTTTTATGTCCAACAAGCGTAAAACAATTACATTTTTGCCAATTTACACTTTTAAAAATTTGAAATTTGAATTACTGATAAGCAATTAATAGTTTTTTTTTTTCCATTTTGTGTGATCTTGTTTGTCTAACCTCTTTATTTCATAATTGCGCAATCATGAGTCACTAACACCTTCCCCAAAGAGATCAAAAATAATTACTGTAATAATAAATTTAAACTAGGCTGTGAAATGTGCACCTACATTCCAATGAAGACAATAAAAACTAATAAGCCTTAGTATTTACTCTGCCAGCAGTGCCCGTATCCAGATATATTGTGCGAGCACTGCAGCGGTGGATATCCCTTTATCAAAACTCCCTAATGGTAAAAAGGAAGAAAAAAGACAAAGACAGAACATTTTTCCTCCAGCTCAGATTAACACAAACAGCACGTTGCCTACACAGATACAAACACTGAGTTTTCTCACAGCCAAATTATGACAAGAAATGTTAACTCAAATCTGTATGCCCAAGGTAATGTCTCAAGGTTAAGAAATGACATTGTGTGATGTCTTTATTCTGTAAAAGAAGTCCTGCCTCTTAAGACCACTTAAGCTGTTTTTCTGTCCTCCAGGGCACAAACCTACATCTCCATCCAGCCTTCCAGTGAAACCAGCAGCCTAAACTCGTCTGTATGGGTCTGCGTTCTGCACGGAAGTCGATCCAAGACACTTTGTAAGCTGTAGAGCTCCACTCTCAGTGCTACAGGTTGGAGGTCATTGTGAACACATAGATGTTTTTCTCAAATGGCTTAACCTTGACACGGGAACAGTGATGCCACTGCTCTGTAATGTAATTGCAAAATATTCTGGTATATAGGAAGAAAGAACAGACGCAGAGGGGTGGGCTGTCAGGATGAACGGACAAGAGGCAATATGTCCAGACTCCATTACTGTTAATTGAACTGGAGAAAAAGGGGTAACCTTATCTCAAGTTGAACCTTTGCTGTTATGTGAGAGGTTAATTCAATGTCATGCCAATGAGATGGAAAGGGTCCATTCCATTGTCCCGTTTTGGAAATGGAGGTAAAATGGCATCTTGGAAAAAAAAGCGAATTTGTCTAGCTAATTGTAGATGCATGAAATCCAAAACGAAGCTTATGCATTTCAACTTGAAAATGAAGTGCCATCCATGGTAATCCTCTGTTTCTGGACTTTCAGAATAACAAGCTCATGAAAAAACTCATATAATTTTTTGCCATTCTGTCTATAGATTATGGTGCATTAATCCAGATTATATTGACAGTATGGGCATTAATTTCCCAAAGGTGTGAATGCAAGCAACATGAGCCGGGATGCTCAGCAACTCAAGCTCAGAGAGAGAGAGAGAGAGAGAGAGAGAGGGAGAGGGAGAGGGAGAGGGAGAGCCTCATTTGTGCTCTTCTGTTCCTGAGAGAATAGACTTCTGATGTGTTAGGATTTCTGAAACTGCTGCAGCTGCAAACACACATCTGGGCTCCATTTTTTTTTTGAAAGCACTGTCAGAGCTGTACAGTTACAGTTGTGTTGACTCATCTGTGACAGTAGAAGAGAGGTTGAATGAGCAGGACCAGTGTGTCCAGAGACAAAGAGACCGCACAGGCCTGAAACACACAAGTCTGAGCTGTCACAAAGATTCCATCCAAGGAAACAAATCTGACAGGTTCTGTAAAAAAAAAAAAAATAATAATAATAGTATCTGCATGTGTTGCCTTCATAGTTATTTCGAGCCACATTTGGCTGAGAAAATCAATTCCGCTCAACAGATGAAGTGTTTAGAGCAGCTACAGGAAAAAGCAAAGATATAAAATGCTTCCACAGCATGTACACAAGTGATACGCTCCCAAATCGTGCTGTACCGTGGTTGACAAATGTCAGAACTTAAAAACTAGTCAGCATGTTTTTCTTCATGACATTAATCCTAATTTACTCTCTTCTATTGGATTCCACTAACTCTAATAAGTGGAGCCGGTTATGCAACTATCACCAGAGGATGAGTCATCAGTGGCATAGGGTAGTACAGCCTGTATTTTGCTTTTCCTCAGACAAATACATGGCACTTGGGCTGTCGTGGCTCATTTGTGTAGGTGCGCAAAGTAAAAGCAGTGGGACGCGGCTTAGAAAAACACTCTGCAGATGTCCATGGAACAGCAGATAAATGTAAATGTGGTAAAAGAAAATAATAATATCAATAATGCAACATATTTCCTAACATTTAATCAGCCTAAAATACAAGCCAAGCCCGACCTGAGTTCTTACTGATCTTGTGCTGGGTGTCAGAGCTGCAGGGGCTGTCCAGTGAGAGTTGTCTGTCTTTAATTCTGTACATCTGCAGAAAAAGTGATGGATGGCAGAATAAGGACAGAAGCCCTTGGTCCATTCATCAAAACCAGACAACCTCTTCGGGCTTGGTGGCCCCTGTGACAAATGAGGACCAAGGTCCCTGCTGAGGGGTGAATAGGGTAGGGGCTTTGGAGGAAGTCCCAGCTTGGCCAAAAAGGAAAGAGACTACTTATTTTAGATCCACATGTTCTCCCCTGGCCGCTTATTATGCCCAGAGTTCATAAAATGGCTCTGAACTTTTTGTCTTGAGTAATGAATTGCATGACAAATTGCTCTTTGGGCTTTAAGCTGGGTTCAATAAGGCCCCAAATTGGTACTTAAAAGTGTGCAGTGAGAATGAGACAGATGCGGCTGAAGGGGGCTGTGGAGACTTGTGTCAACGTAAATCACATTTTGCATTAGGAACCGCGAGGAGGCAGGCAGCGGGGAGAAGCGATTCCATTTGAAGCCCCGTATCAACTGGAGGCTTCAATGCACATTGTTAGAAGTCTGTTGAAAGGGGAGGAGAGTTTGCTGGTTGGAAAGGAGAAAAGACACATTAACTTGAACGTCTCAGCCAAGAAACAGGAATAATGCACATTAAGTCCTCTGGAAAAGGACTGCATTTCTAAACAACCCAATTCACGTATTGTGTGTGTGCACCTTCACTCAAAACTAATAATTGGATATATACATTTTTATACCCTCGAAAGACTGTGTTGAATTAACTAGTAAAGATTATTCCTGACATTTATGTAACAGCTTCACAGAGCCCATAAATACATTTTAGAAGAGGCAGTGATCACTCAGGAGACTTTATGGCTCTCTTTACCGCCAGACAAACATGGCTCAGCCCAGAATTTCAAATGTGGCGTGCAGTATATTGTGAAACAATAGCAGTCGGACGAGCAGTCAGAGCAGTTGAGGTGTTACATTGCCTCAGTGTTTCAAACTGCAGAGATCTGTCTTACTATTGGACACAGGGAGAATAAGACCATAAGGACTGAACTGTGTGATGATTAATTCAGTTGTCCCTTACATGGGGACAAACTTGGAGACAGAGAGACGGGCTCATTGACATAGCGAAGGTATCATGTTCACCAAGAGTTGCATAGTTTGAATCTTGGCGATCTCGCCAGTATTTAGATTATGAACTGAGCGATATAGCAGAGCAGAAATAGGTCAACACTCTACTTCATTATTACTTTGGGATGTATCATATTCAAGGGCACCTTTTATTTATTATTACCGCTACAGCATGGAGTCGTGTTTCATTCATATTTCTATCCAGCAAGCCTTTTACAGTTAAAACCACTCAAACTGAAGGTTTCTATTGCTGTGGCGTTTCATTTCATACATAACATGCTGCTCGTGTCTGTTGTGTGGTAGTCGTCCATATAGCTTTACCTTGTGACTGCATATCTGTTATGCTCCTGGACAGCTAATCGCTCATCTTAGAAACCTGCATCATTTATACACGTCTGTATGACATTTCTGGTTTTATTTATCTAGTCAAGAAGCTGTCTATTCATTTATTTACATGTTAGCTGTTGTTGACCTTGGCTGTCTGGAGTTACCCTAAAGCTGCATTAATCATTTTGTCTGCCTTTAGAGTTTGCTATATGTTCAGCTACATCCACCAGCTAGCTAGCATTGTTAGTCTGGAGCAGGTAGTCAGAAAGGCTGGGAAGGTCATGTGTGGTGGATTTATCAGAGGTTTTTGTCAGGAAATGGTTTCCAAAAGAGGCTGCTGAGACTCAGCCACAGAGTACCTGTAAGAGTTAAACAAAAAGGAAGTTAAAAAGCTGCTGTAGTTCTCAGTTATTTTGGCATGATAGGAACAACCTTTTCACATTAGACTTTTTATTCCATGTTATTCATGAAACTATTGATGAATACAAGTGTAAATTTAAATTTAAGGGGTAAAACTTGTCAGTGTCCCAGCTTCACAAAGTCTGAGCTAATCAGCCTTCATTTACAACATCAAGAGAGAGGGACTGTTCGTGCACAGTCTCACACACACATACACACACACACACACACACACACACACACACACACACTAACATAGAAGGATAAAACACAAGCGTGCACGTCCATACACACTGTGTTGGCTTAATTATGAACTGACTTTGACTCTGACTTTCATTTTGCAGCTTAAACCCTCCATGCCCCAAATGCAAAGGAATCCATAAAAGTCTTAAACTTCCCAGGATAATTCTTATCACCAGTGGCTGTGAGATGTGTCTTACTGTAGTTTAGAGGATTTTTTTTACCCTCTGCATTTGTTTTATGAAGACTAATTTGCAAATCTTGTTTGGTTTGATGTTTGCACATTATTGATTTTAGCTGAGTGCTTAGGGTGGTAAATAATCACAGTGGATATACTGCCTGGATGCAAGTTTAGCTTTGTTTACTGAGGCACAGCTGTTTAATTGCACTTTATGCTTGTAGAGCTCAAAGCACTGCAGCTTCATGAGGAAACGTATTGGATTTGAGAAATGTGATTAGTTGACTTGGATTTGTTGCTTGGCTTTTGTTTGAAAAAGATTATTAAGAAACTGCAATATCATTAACAGTGCATTGCACTGTGTTTACATTACACAGCTCTCTCACCATAATGATGCACTTTAGTTTCTCACTATACTGGAACCAAGAGTGATCATACACTCTTCAGTGTTGAAAGAGTCGGCTTTGGAAACATTTACACATTTATGTTTTCAGTGACTCTCCTATTTTCAAGTTGTTTCAATGTTGTATCAGTGCAACCATGCAAATGTCTCTCAGTTGTCTCCCACTGGTGTGCAGCCACAAACAGCCAATGGACAAGATCATACATTAGCTGTAGTTAGCTAACAACATGCACTGACACTATATGCAGAGTGTGCCTGTGCATGTGTGTGCTGCAGCTCACAATCTGTGATTTTAAACCTACCTGAAACTTCAGTAGTTTTTCTTATTTTTTACAGAGGCAGTTTTTAAATCAGAACTAACTACACTAACCATGCAACTGCAACCTGTCAGTAGTTTTCAAATTGTTCAAGGAAAATTATTCAGAGTAAAACATTTTTTGCAAATCCTCAGAAATGTGAATTGTGTCTACTGCAAGAAATGTAAAGTGCATGCTTGTTTACCAAGCTCAAGTGTGTGTGTAACAGGGGAGATAGTGCTGTATTATATAGGTGGTGGGCACTCGTTACCTGCTAATAAACGTTTCTGCTTTGTGTGCAGGCACAGAAATGTCAGAAATGCAGGTGGTACACCGCAGTTACCCCTTTGAGATCAGATAAAAGAGTAAGCTGCAGACCTCCATGCCCTCTGATTCAATGTCAGTCAATCATACTGAGGCCAGTTTTTCACCGTTAACACTGTGGAGAATTCTAGGTCTTATACCCACCACTACAGTACATCCTATCAGTCACTTCATAAAGGTTTTTTTTTTTTTTTTGTTGCCTTGAGCAAGTGTTACGCATGGTTGAGTGTCCACAGGGAGCCTTAGTAAACATGCAGTCTCAGCGTGACAGGTCGCTTCCCAAATAGAGGATAGTACTACGACATTTATCTACTGAAAACATGCCTGTATACAACTAAAATAACACAGCAGAGTTGTAAACATGTACTGCATGTCCATGTATCGAATGCACTTATACTGTACACTATGCGCCAAAACAACACCAGTATGGATGCATTTGGATGAAGGTAAATGGTGGAAAAGGTTTAAGTGCACAGTGGATTGGTAATTGGATTCTGCAAGATAATCAAAATTGGAATCTCTCCTGCCATTAATCTGCTCAGTGAAACGTGCAGGTCAGAGGATTTATCTTTTCTGACATCGACATCGATAGATTCTATACCTCTGATATACATCCAACAAGCTCCACTTTTTATCTCAGTCAGCAATTAGACCACACTTCTTTCAATGTTTGTAATTTGATCTGCTATGTCGGCATATCCCTCCCTTCATTAGAGCAGCGGTCTCACAAAATACGTGCAATTAAAACGGAGATCTTTTTAATGAAAACCCATCCTGCAAGTGAGAAACAGGCAGTTTCTTCTCGTGGACTGAGCTGGCATATTGTTGTTCTGCAGCAATTAAGTGGAAGGAACAAAGAAACCGATACAGACATTTTCCCGTGCAGACTCTCTAGGAAACTGGCAAAGAAAAGGCACTTTTAGGGCCAAATAATGGTCCGTCTCCTGGGTTTGATCACTTTGAGCTTGGCTGTAATGGCTCGCAGTCAGATCACCAATCTGACAAAAACCTTCATGTTAATTCCAAGAGCAAAGGTCTGTACCTGCAGTCCCAGGACTATATCAAATGAATTAACAGATCTTTCAACAATCACCGCAGGGTGCATTTTTATGATTTGATTAAAGATTTTATAGAGTGAGAGCCTTGATATGAAAAGATAAAATCTATTTGACAGGTTTGCAAAAGACTTTTTAAAAGACTTTCAGCAAATAGAGCCCGAGGGGGGCATAAAATGTGCTGCACTTTGCATTTCAAAAAAGTTTCAGGGGGAAATAGACACTGTAGCCTCTCCCAGTCCTGTCGAATCAGCTATTGGATAAATGAACCTGCACTGAGCCTTCAGATCTATTAGTATGGATGCAACCCTTTTTCTGCAGAGTGTGATGTTTTCCCTGCTCCTCTGTCACTGTATAGAAAATGTGCCTTACATCAAGTGACCATGCCGCCGTATCAAATCAAGATGAAATGCAGCTGTAATTTTCAGCAACTTCAACTCATACCACCCACTGCAGTCACCAGCAGTGGCACCGTGTTGTTGCGACTCTTCAAGAAGCATCATGTAATAGGAATGCAGAGGTCAAAATCCCCTGATCAAATGTGAAGTAGTGCCTGATAGAGCACTGAGTGAACCAGACAGTGCTCTGTCAGGCCTGCTGACGGCAGATGGGGGAGATGCCTCGTCATTTGTCTCAGTTCTGATCGGGCCTGTCAGTGGAGATTCATCTGGTGAGAAATACGCTGTCCACTCATGCAGTTTCTGTCACATGTACTCCTTTAGTCTCGAAAATTTGACTTAGTAATAGAAAACAGATAGATAGATAGATAGATAGATAGATAGATAGATAGATAGATAGATAGATAGATAGATAGATGTTAAGCATTACATTGAGCCAATCACATGTAAACCTGGTATAGGAGTCATCATCCCTCTAACACCGGTGCTTGTTAGACGACACCGTGAGGGAACTGTTAACCACGTCTTTATCCAAACGTGGCAGGTTGTCCAAGCTATTCAGCAGCACTGATCCAACAAGGACATCCATGTTGTTCTTAATGCCTCCCCCGCTCAATAAGATTACTTAAGCCCCCACTTTTATGTGTAGTGGAGCCCTTCAATTTCCCCAAGCCCCTGTAATTATGCAGACTAGAAGTATGAACCATGTGATTGTATTCTACAGCAGAAGGTATATTACCTTTTTAGGGTGTCAAGGAGAGTACCTCAGGGAGCAACATATAATTGCAGCTCGCACAGGATTCAATTGTTCGAGCATGTTGGAGGGATTTTCTCATTGTTTGCCTGACTGCACCGGTGGTCACAGTCGTGCTCAGACTGAGTGAACCATGTAGCTAATATGATACATGATTAGAGGTCAGCTCCAGTGCAGATCATCATTCACTGTACTGCAGTAACACACTTTGCTGTCCCAGCAGTGGAAAACATATACCAAATTAACAGACATTCATGCTACTCATTAAATATGCAGGGTTTGGGTTGCACTTTACAGAAATCCAATGAAAAGCGGGGCGAAAATCAAAAGTGAAGTCTTATAGGCATTATGAAAAAAATTTCTCTGAATGGTTTTCATCCACATGAGCGTCATTGCTTTATAAATAGCAACATCACTCTGTTGGGTGGTTGGTCCACCACTTAGCACCAGACTGATATATCTCAAAAACTGTTGGATATGTTCTCGTAACATTTTGCACAGACATTCTTGGTGACCAGAGGATGAACCCTACTGACTTTGTGATTCCCCGACTTTCCCTCTGGCACCCCCCAGATATTAACAGTTTAGACTGAAATTTCTCGCCTGAGATGGATTGCTGTGAAGTTTGGTACAGACTTTCAAGGTCCCAAGAGGATAAATTGCAACACCAGCATCACATGAAATTTTTTATTTGCTATCCTTTATGGCAGCTGGGATCTTGCGTGCACATATTTGTGAGTATATGTAGATGCTGAGTTATGAACCAGGCTGGTAAAAAAAAAACACATATTTGCTATTTATTGACGCTACTAATTAGCAAACTTATCAGCTAATTAATGTTAATTCTGTAGGTAACTACTGTAAAAATATTTAAAATTAATTCATATCAATACTATGAATTTATGGTATAAATCTCTTTGAACCAGGACCTCATTAGGCCTGTTATTTCAATCATTCAGACACTGCTTGGCAGGTAAACTCTTTAGTTCAATCTCATCCCATATTCAGGTTGTGGCTTGTGTGTGCACTGGGCAGTTGTAGTTTTTGGATATAAGTATGGGATCAGATTATCAGGCCCGTGTCAGTGTGAACATGTTAGTGAATGCTGATATTAGCATTAAGCCTAAACACAGCCTCACAGAGCTGCCACCGTGGCTGTGCAGGCTCTTGTTTCATAGGGTAAGTTATTTTCAAATGAAAAACGATATATCCATTAAATCTTACTCAAGTGTAAGCTCAAGTGTTGTAATTAAGAGTGTGGATAAGTAGTGATGAATTACAATGGCTGCCTTCTTTTTAAATGCATCGTTAAAAACATAAATCTTTCATGCCGGTAAGTGACCTGCAGTCTTACAGTCACAATCCATATGCTGCTCACTAAATTGCTGAGGTCAGCAGAGGTGTTTGGAACAGTAATCACATAGTGTGATACTGTGAAAGGACAAACCGGATGAGATAAACGATAAATATCATTGTCCTTCTGCAGAAACTACCACAGTTATGATGATAGCAGCACATAAACATTCATCACAGGCATGTGAATAAACTGCAAGCCCGGCGCATGTCATCACCTCCAAACTTTTCCAAAGTGTCTGACAACGCGTGTTGCCTGTCGCGAAATTCTGCCTCCAACCAAACATGAGAGGCGAAGCTGCCGCGGGCAAACAAGAGCTGTTACTTACCAAGAGGGAAAATGACCTCCTCCTTGACTACCTCTCTGGGATCAATTGATCCCTCGCAGAAGCTGAAAATGACCCTGGGAGGTTTTGCAACAGCTGTGAAGATAAAAGGCATCTAAAGGTTGTGGTGGCTTCACTTTGGGAGTGAGTGCGCTATTAGTGTAATGGTACTCAAAACATCAACACCGGCCTGACATATCGGCCACTCCGAGGGTAAAGGACCATAGGGATGCAGTGAAGTGCACAGAAGCTGTGAGCCATCATGGTGAACAGTTTTTATTCACGCAAGCTCAGTGAGGTGGTTTGTTTCCTTTTTTAATGTAAATGAATACATAAGTAAACAGGAGTAACTCTTGGCAGTATTTGAAACAATATATCAGAGTCGAGCTGTGTTCCAACAGGACAGGACAGGACCAGGAGCTATTATCTATTTATACCCCAGAGACCAAAAGAAATTCTGGCTGTTTCACCCAGCAGCACCTTCAGGCTGCCAGCGTTATTCCTGTACAGCTCCGCAGCTCTGGCTGAGGCTGGAAATTCTTCACAGGGATCAGTGTATTCCAGAAATGGCGTGTGGTTGT
Organism: Trachinotus anak; assembly: GCF_046630095.1. Classification (NCBI taxonomy): domain Eukaryota; kingdom Metazoa; phylum Chordata; class Actinopteri; order Carangiformes; family Carangidae; genus Trachinotus; species Trachinotus anak. Next base: position 6,971,706 of record NW_027273885.1, on the reverse strand, counting down.
GTGTATGTGTGTGCGTGTGTGGCAGGGGGAAGAGAGGTAATATTATAGGGGGATTGCCTGTGAAGCCACAACCTTCTTGTGTCCTCGGTCTCTGTCAGAAGTTCTCCCTGAGGGGGATCAGCAGGTAATATCAAGGGGAGGCTGTTCAAAAGTATTTGCCGAACTGCTGGAGGATGAGAGTTACTCTCAATTTCCCACTGCGAAAAAAAAAAAAAAAAAAAAATCTGAACAAGCAATTTAATCTTTAACAATAAGGGTACAAAAGCCAATTAGTGTAATGCTAGTTGTAAGAATTTAGAACATTTCACTGTATTTACAGCTGAAAACATTTTTGAATCTTAGATGACAATAGAAGCAAATTAATATTACTCCACTCTGTGTTTCATTTATTCAAAAAAAATTATTTATAAAGCTCAGTAGTTAGTAGGCCAAAGTTCAGCTGTACCACTGAGGATAGTGAGATCATGTCCTCTATACTTCCTTGGTTGACTATTTTTAGGTCATTCAAAAAAAGATAACTAAAATTTCGGTATTTTCACACCAGAATTTTATTCCTGGTGTTAGGGAAAAAACTCTGAATCCCATTAACTACCCATTAAATATGACAAAGCCTATTCATTAAAACATTTTAGAGGCCATATTTATTTAATCTTTTGAAGGTGGGGCATGTGTCCTGGAAGACTTGACGACTGACCTCAGTATATCTTAAATCCTGGCTATGGCCCCACCAAAGTTGTCCAATTTTATGGTAGTAGTTAGTGTTGCATGCTCTCACTGTAGCCATAGCTGGGCAGGTTTAATAACTCTGGTTCTAGGCCAGGACAATGAGGATTTTTGGCACAGTTTGATCCACATGAATTGATGCAGCTACAATATTGCTGGTCATAATGCTGACACTCTGCAACAAGGCCTGATAATGTCAAAGGACCAGGAGGAGCTCATATTTGGTGAATTGTATGTAGCATCAGTGGGACTATCACTGCTCAGACTCATGGTGACGAGTCTGATGGGGTCTTTGGCATGTTTATATATTTTTCATTAGGTGTAACTCTTTAATACATATTGTCAATAAGAATGGGTAACAGAGAAAGGCAGGATGGAAGGAAAACATCAAGGAGTAGATTTGAAGCTATAACACTAGACAAGTATCCTGCCCAGTTTTATATAAGGATTCCCAATCCTTCAATTCCTTAGGCTGACTGTGTGCATTGAATGCCTCAATAAAATGTAACTGGACAATATCTTTTAAATCCGTGGTGACCAGTCTTTTTATTTGTTAGTATTGTTGTAGTTGCCAGCAAGTTCTACACAGAGTCACCGGGTCTTGTCCTATGATGGGTAACATGAGGTCTGACAGTGATGAGGGTAAGACAACAGCGCGAGGTAGATAAATAGTTCTTTTGATTTAACCTGTGCCAAGCTTTTCCAACATGCCATCAGCCCCAGCTGCCGTGCGTCACCATGGCAACCGATGGTCATGCTGAGCTTTAGCACAGCACAGTTTTGGTCTTCGGAAAAACCATAAACAGGAGAACAAACAAAGACTGCTATCCTAAGCTGTGATGAGAGAACACGGCGCGGTATTGACACCAGCCAGTGTATTATGCAAATCACCTCGCTTGTGTGCCGTGTCTGCCGCATCTATCATCCACATCTCATGCTATTTCATTGTGTCAGTGCACACAGAGTGCAATTAAATTGTATACCTCACAGAATGTATGGGGGCGTCAGGAGATTATTGCTGTAAAATCTTCCTAATAAATCACCTTAGAGATAATTACATCACATCATCGCCATAAAGCCTCTGACATTTCCTTTAATCTTTAATGTGAGTAAAATGAAAGGCTAACATTAAATTCAGCGTGCCTCTACCCAGCTGATAATCGACTAAATTGGGTAATTATGATTTAACTGGATGGTTGTGAGTTCTGGTGGCTCAAGGGTGACCTACACGCGTGATGATTGTTCTTGTAAAAAGGACATCTTGTGCTCTGCGGCTTGGCCTTCATTGAGCTGTCAGGAGGTGTGGGGGTTGCAGTGCTGTCAGCCTGCCTGCCCACCTCCACCATCCATGGGATCGATCACTCCTAGAGAAACCCAACCACCACAGCTCCTCCAATTACTGCTGATGGGTCACATCTTTCTATCAGAATAGGCGTCAGAGCCACACGGCGCCTTTCAGAGCCAGGGACAGAGAGAGAGAGAGAGAGAGAGAGAGAGAAAGGATGGAGTGGCGTGCTTGCAGCAGAAAAGAGAGGCAGAGAAAGAGAGGAAGAGCAAGAAGGGATGTGGTGACAAGCGTGTGCAGCTGGTGAAACCTTCCATGTTGAACTCTGCCAAGACGGATGCTGAACTTAGACCCGCCTGTGCATTATTAATATTGACCACTTACATGAGAATAAAGAAGCATTTACTCAGCAAATGACAAGCCTGAATTAATCATTGAGCCATACTCAAAGGCACGATGAATTCTCTTTCATGACAAACCTGGCAATTTTTGCTTAAATGACAGATGTCTTCAATATTAAAAAAGGCCACCAGCTCTGTCATTATCTCTGTCATTATCTGAAACACCATCAAAGATTCAGCAGAGAGTTTTGTTTTGTTTTTTCCTCAGCAGGGCATTTTTCCACTTACTGAAATTATTTCTCAACAATGAACAAATACAAAAGTAATGTATGAGGGGAGAGATGGGATTTATACAGTGGAATCCAGCAAAGGTCTGATCATTCAAGGGTACAATAATGCATATAAAAAAGCAGTTACCATAGTGAATTCTGCAGAAAATGAGCATGCAGTTGCCTTTCTTGCACAAAGAAAGAAAACATATAAAACCATCATGTGTTTTTACACTGTCCTGGACATTACTCCCGGTGGGTCCATCAGGTAAAAGCAGGATGAGAAAGGATTGTCTCTGCAGGGCTCACACAGCTTCTCCTTCAGACCCTGTGTTAAATTATAAAATATATAAAAACCCATGCAGCATCTGGTACACATGGAAGCATGAATCACAATCAAAAGTGCATTAAGGAAGAAATGTTCACAGGCACATTTTTACACTTTATAGCAAGAGCACATAAGGTACGTGCGAAAGCGAGTGCAGGTCCGTTTCTGTATGTGCCGGCTTATACATTAGCAGGTTTCAAGTCAATCAATACCCTCACCACCCTATCTGGTCTCTCCCTCCACACAGTCCGCAGGCTTCATGTTACGTCCTCCATCCATCACTGTCAGATGCACAGACTGTCATGGTCAGCCCACGTTAGAGCCGCCACAGCCCGCTGCACAGTATGAACCTGTCGGAAAGTGTGCGAATGTGTGTCTGCACCCACGCACACGCACCAGGGTGGTGGTTGAACATGGTGGTTGAAGAGTGTTAAAGCCGCCTGCTGCAGTCCACATACACACATTCAAAGTCTTTTATACTCAATGAATTCTTCAGCTGTGCCAAAAACCCCCTGTGCCTCAATTGCCCACAATGCAACTCAGAGATTCGGGTGTGTGTTATTCTAATAGCTACTGGCTAACGTAGCCTCCAGCAGAAATGGGGAGCAAGCTACAGAAGTCTGGTAACCTCACTTCTCTCTATCTCCACCCCTCCAGATTTCTGTCATTCTCTAACTTGCAGTCTTCAGAGTCAACCAACGCTGACTCCGGCGACATCTGTTCAGGGCATTTATCGACTTCCCACAGCCCCCTCTGAAGCCAGACTTTATACTTCCTTCTTTCTTTCAAATCACAATGACCTGAAAAAGCTGAATCACAGGGACTAACCATACCCATTTAAAAAAAAATTGTATCTGGACATGATAAGAAAATCTTACTTCACGTGTGTGTTTGTGGTGTTTACATAAGCACTGCAATTTCCAAATCGCCATCACTAATGTATTTATTATGGTTACTTTAAGGGGTATTAAAGAAAACAAGATATGTCTCAGGCTGGCTTTTGTGTCCAGAAGTGTGACTTAAGTACTGCAAAGAAATGAATCCACTCCTTTTCATGGCTTCTTTTCTTTTTAGATATAGATTTCTGTTTCAAGCAGCTATTGTCATCAGTAGAGAGGGTTCGATCAATAATACTGCCAGCCAATCACAGCTGTAGCTCATGAAAGATGATGTTGTTATAAATCAGCCCCAAACAGGCAGGTAGGCAGGTCTTCAGTCTCTGTCTCAGTTCATTCTATCTTGAAAACTATCACTATCCTGCTTTCACTGTGTCACAACTTCGATCAGCGGGCTATTTATATTCAGTGTAGTAACCATAGCTACGCATCCGTGGACAAAAGATACATTTTGGGTTAGCGCCTGGTTTTATCACTGAGCTTTTAACCCCCAGGGAGCACAGACCCAGCTTGAGCTCCTCGGCCTCCTCTGGTCGCTGCACAGTTTAAGCTGACAATTATTGTTGTTTTTTTCCCACCCACCGCACTGAAATGACCTTCTGGACAACCCAGTGTCCTTTACAACATTTTTAAAACACACTTTTATACTTTCTTTGACTTAAACTATCTTGTCTGGGTGTAATAATGATGCTACACGAACAATGCTTCAGCCTTGAGATACTAATCAGATGACATCTGAACCACAACATGCAGTAATAACTACAACTGTATAGATGTATTCTTCCTTCAGAAGCAGGAGGTGCAGGTTTGAAAAGGGTTTTTTCAGTCTCCATCATGTCAAAGCGATGGTGGAGGAGGGTGTATATGTGTCTACATGTGTTGATGTGTGGGTGGACCAAGAAAAAATGTGCACTTATGCCTTCAAGTCATGCACCTATTTAAAAGTACTTAAAATACATTGTGTCTGAATTCAATTAGAAGTTTCACATTCAATACCTACTTTCTATATATGTCATATGTTATCTTAAATTTCAATATAAGATAGATAAACTAGCATTAATGTATAACATGTATACTTATACTGTGTGTTGTTGGCAACACATAAAATCTACTTATATAGATATATTTAAACTGTATTTGAGATGATGATAGTTAACAAGAGCAGTTTAACATGTTCTCATGTAGCACACTCACCCATGTGTGATGAATTGAATTCAACATTACTGAAATGTACATATATTTAACAAGTATGGCATTGTCCCAAAATAATATATTACTGTACAAATACCTAAATGTAGAGACAGTATATTCTTATAAATATATTTAAGACATGTTAAATTTAGGGAAGCCTAATTCAAATGCCAGCAATGCTTCTCTGGTTTCATTCAGTCTGTCTTTACACCTACAGTATGCATAAAGAAAAACAGCTGTTTTCTGTACAGTTGATTGAGGTGATTATCTTTCAGCATTTAACTGCCGGACAAATTGAGGGAAATGCACAATATACACCATAACGACATACTAACATAAACATAGTGCCTGGATGGAAATCTGTGAGTGATCCTGTAGCTCCTTTTTTCCTCACTTGTTTGGTTCAGTTGTTGTAATCTGGCACCACGGAGCATGTTTTGAATCCTTGGGCTCAGGTCGTGTATCTGCGAATCAGCTGATTCTACAGAAGGGACATTCCCTATGGTTTTAAGATAATTACTTTCTTCCCTTATGACAATCCTATTGAATTTAGAGAAGGCCGATAACAAACCTGCTACACTGCGTGCCCTCTGCATTGCATCTTGTCAATAGGCTGTTAATGTGCCCGACCCTTGTCTCATTTTTCCTTGCGTGGCATCAGCTGGTCCCTCTCTCTACAACCTCGGTGGCTGCCCACAGGCGAGTACAACCAACGCTGTGGCAGATGAGGCCGACAGAGGAAGTCTCATCAATAATGGAGTGGCTGCTGGGGGAGTCATGCAGAGGAATTGTGGTGGAGTGAGTGAGAAGTGCAGCTGGTGTGTTTGTCTCTCTTATTCCAAATGGACATTTTGATATGATGCTTCCCAGAGGGCAGACGTAAGAGGAATGTGGCTAATGATAGATGATATAGCTGATTTGCTGCTGCATTTTAGAATTAATGGACATTTTTAGTAGCCATCCTTAGAGAGCAGGACAAACAAAGTAATTAATAACATAGGGAAATATATAAATATATCATTTTTTCTTCTGCTTTTTTTAAAGGTCTTGCACGTGGTTGTCATACTATTTGATAAAATTGTGAAATACCCATAACTATCCAGCTGAAATCAGCCACATGGGTTTAGTCCTATAAGGCACACCCTATGAAGGCAAAAACAAAAATCTCATCAATTTCCTGTCTGTCAAGCAGCATGTAACTTAACCTCATCAGAGTCCTCGGAGGAATAGATTCACACAATGATTATCTCTCCTGACAGCTGTCCAGATGCAAACAGAAATTCTGTCACCGAGGCACAGAGACTGACCCAGGGGCTGTTATAGGACGGCAGCGTCTCCTCCCAGCTGCCCATCCTGCTCATTCCCTTTCTTCAATGCCCCTCATTGTATTAGGAAGAGGAGGCCCATTCTTACTCACAACTCTCGTGCTCTTGTTTCTCCAGGGGCCGACCCTGAGGACCTGAGACTTGTTGGGAGAGTTTGGATTGTCATCGGTGACACAGTTTCCACTGCCTTGGACCACCTTCAGCCGCACACGTCTCTGCTCTCCAGACGGCACCAATTAAGGCAAGCTTGAGAGGAAGAGTTGTGACAGTATCCGACGACACCGACGCGCAGAGAGGAAAGGAGTACGCTGGAGGAGGGGCCTGCGCTTGCTGCAGACGGGCAGAGGGCTGCTTGTGAGTATCCTATTGTTCTTGTTGTTGTGGGGGAACACATTTTCATACAACTGACCGGTGCAATGCTACCTATTCTTCATGCATTTAATGTGTTTTCCAGTACAGCCAATAAGAAATATAGTTCATGACCAGAGTGAAGATGCTGATTTCTCTGTTAGGAGCAGTGTATTTCTGTCCAGGGATATTTTTCAAATAAATCAGGATACTTTTTTATCTCAGCGTAAAGCCGGGCTGACCTTGACAATCTTGCTTTGTTCATTTTTCTTTTTTTTTTGTCATTGTCACTTAACATCCCACATAAACAAGCATGAAGCTGCTTTATTTATTTATTTTTTTTCTACGAGGCAGCTAAATTTAAAACCGCCTGAGCATCAAAGGATGCATTTAAAGGTAAGAGGGGGATGCAGGTGTTGGTACCTCGATCTACTATCTTCTTTTCCCCTCTGTCTCAATCTGTCCTGGCTGTCTTCCTACTTTCTGTCTCACTTCCCATCCAATAGATGCTCCATTTTCACCAGAAAATCCAGTAGAGGAATTAGGTGGAGGACAGGGGCAAAATGATCTGACAGATCCACTTACCCCTCCTGTCTTCAATCCCCTTGGCCTCTGATATTATTAGAGGTGGAAATATATATGTCGGCATATCGTATGGGAGCACCGTGGAGGGTTTGGGAGAAGGAGGATGGGCAGGGGGAGGTGGGAGAGCTCAAGAGCCAATGCTGCTGATGACAAAACTGAGAAAATAATCGTAAGATGTGGAGGCAGCAAATGATGAGATGGTGAGATTGGGGGAGAGAGAGAGAGAGAGAGGTCTGGCTGCTAAATCACTTGTAGGCTCTGTTGTCTCCTCACTACCAAAGAAAAATATCATGATTTGTTACTGGCAAGCCGAGGGCAAGATGAATCTAAACCTTATATTCTTATATTGGCTTTTGTGCAAACAAACACAGCTGATATAAGACAGGTGAGCACACAGATCTATAGGACTTACATAAATCACAGAGCCCTAGGATTACACCACCGGTCGATAGCAGGGCTCAACACTGCGCCAAATATTAAACTTGCATGCCTGGTATTCAGATGCAGGATTTAATCTAGAACAAAATATCTACAATTCAAAAAAAAAAAAAAAGATTCACTCGAACAGATTCTCTCAGATGATGATTAACAATATGTGAAGCTTGTTTTCGTTGAGACTGTGGCAGGGAGGTGATAATTCAACTATCACGTTCGTTATGTTTTTTATATCGCTGCATAACTGTTGCATTACATTAGATGTTCTCGAAAGCAACATTCCCACAGGCAGCAGCGGTTCAGGCTTTTGCCAGGCAAAGCGTTTGCTCATATGTGGCACCGACATGTGAGAAAAGGCACAATTCCTTCAAGTTTTCAATATCATAGCTTAGAGCGAATAACGTATGTTATGTAATAATTTGGATAGCAAGCAACCCCAACCCCTTTAATTGGTGTGAGCTGAATTAGCACTGACTAATCAACATCACGGTCTCTCCTCATAGATTTATAGACAACCATGATTGCTGCCAGGGTGAAATTAACTCCTTCAGTCTCAAGGGAAATGTTGAAAGATGACTGGCTGTAGCACACTCCCCCAGTCACACACACACACACACTCATATATGCAGATGAGACTTGTCTGTTCCTTCTGGCTGTCTCTGTAGAGCTGTCACACATGCTGCGTCTTGGAGCACCAGGAGACCGGGGTTGACTTGAATTAAACTGAGAGGATGTCCTTTCCAGATCTGCACAGGGCCACGGAGACACATCCGCCCCCAGAGAGAGCCAGTCAAAAAGACAGAGGGAGAGAGAGAGAGAGAGAGAGAGAGAGAGAGAGAGATGAATGGAGAAAGTGAGGAGAAGGACAGTACAGTGGGTGGATATAAGGTGGAGAGGAGGAGGAAGTTAATAAAAAAGGGGCAGAGAGAAATTGTCTGTGAGAGAGAGGGATGGAAGATGAGGTGAAAGAGGAGGAGGACTCTAGCATAAGAAAGAGCGAGGGAGGATAGACTTGTGTGTGTGTGTGTGTGTGTGTGTGTGTGTGTGTGTGTGTGTGTGTGTGTGTGTGTGTGTGTGTGTGTGTGTGTGTGTGTGTGCGTGACACAGTTTGACAGGGAAAAAAAGGAGCATGAGAGAGAAACCTCAGAGAAACTGACGCCACCAGACACACCTAGAATATAATTCAGCACTGGCTAAGAGACACAAAGATGAGGTTAAATATATGCTTTCAAAATTATTTGTGCTTGCTTGGCAGCTTCAATACTGTGTCTACTTTAAATCACCAGATGAGCAAGGTGTCCAGATTCTGTCACCTGCAGAGTATTTTGTATGGAAAACCAGAATGGTTAATTGAGGGGTTAAATTAGACATTATGAAATAAACAATGATATGAATGAATGCAGACCTAAACATATAGCGTAATCATAAATTGTCAAACAGCGTAGTACATTTTAACATTGCTCAAATAATTGTAATGTCATTATTACGAATGTATTTGCATCCTGTTACAACAGCCAGTCAGAGTCACTGGCTCCGTCCTGCTGATCTTGATTGGCAGCTAAACACTTGCGATGCAAGACAGCATTATGTGATAAAAGTGTCATTGGGGAAAAACATGTAAACGAAACGAAAATAGCCTTGTTAAAAAAAAGAAAAAAATTAGGCATGATAGGCTTTGTCTAGCAGTTTGGAAGCAGACAGTATAAGGGCAAGGGTAATATACCTTATAATCAGCAATTAAAGGTAATACAGCACTATGTGCATATTGAGGAGAGAAGATTCAGATGTTGCGCTCTATGTTGAAAAACACTGGGTGTGATGTATTAGTCTGCTGTTGTCTTTCTCACAGTTGCAGCATTCAGACTAATCTCCTGTACCAGTGTCTAAACAGCCAGGGACATACAATACAGTGCAGTGTATATGCAAAACAGATTACAATGATATCCTGACCTAAGGCTGCTGAGGAGATTTAGAATAAACCCACCAATTTCTACATCCCTCCTCAAGGCATTGTTATTAACAGTAACTGCACTTCCCAATTCTGTTCTATCGCCCTGTCTCTCTCCTTTGCCCCCCATGATTAACATGCTAGAGAGCGAGGGTTTTTGCAGAACAAGAAATTGGAACATAAATTATTAAGGGGAGAATGCATCTTCTCTAAAGAAAAAAGCATCTGTTTGTATTTTCTCCTTGTGCCTGCAAACTAGGCACCTCCTTGAACTTCCTGCCTAGATTTCAGCTCAGTGATGCAGGGCGAGCTTGTTACTTTTAATACAGGGAAGACATTGCTCATCATTGTCAATCCACCAAATCTCCTGTAAGCCCTTTGCAGCATTTCTTCTGCTCTTTGTCGCACAAGCTCTTTGTTCTGTAATGACACAAACCTGCTATGCAGAGATTCTACAGGCGGCGTTTTCTCATTTCAATTTCAGGGCATTAGCTGCTGAATCATTTTCAGATTAATGATGAAATTCCAAGCATGACGCGCAATCATTGTGTGTGATTACTTACACGGAGAGGAAATGAGCAGTTCTAAGATATTAATGCACACATTTGGTGGTTTTAGGAAGCGCTTGAATGCGTCAGTATTTACTTGGTTTTTCCACCTACACTACAATTACATTTGGGCCCTTGGCGTTTTTCTGTAGTGCAAATTCTTACAACCCAGCAACCACACAAATGGCTGACCTAAAAATGTGTCGTGAAGAAGCAGCTGCCGTGAAAGTGCTTTGTGAATTACTTTTTATGCTTTTTAGTTTATCTTAGTCATTTCTAAATGGTTTTCAGACCAAGGCAGACATTTGAACTTGCAACTATTGTAATTGGAATCGACAAAACAGAAAATGTGTACAAAAACATGGAAATGAGTTATTTCAGTTATCTATCTTGGAAGAACTGATGAAAGTACTGTGTGCAACAGCAGCTTGCAACAGCTCTGAACTGGGATGCAAAATGTAGAGATCTTGTGCAAGAACAGAGAATTCTCAGACATGGATAATGTCACATTGTAAGGTTAAAAGGAGTGAAAAGTGTTGTGCCATGATGCAACTGTTCGCAATCTCATTGTTATCATGAGAAATGTCTGCTAACGTTTCCCTCTTGAATTATCCAGTGCACAGCAACCTGGTTTTGAAGTGTAAACCATTCATGGAGGAGTTAGATGGTACAGTTACTGTAACAAATGCACCAGATCCAGGATGTGTGCAGACAGAATGCCAAATCGTGGTGATAACAAGTAGTTTTAGCACACAAAAGGCCAGAATGAGTACAGTAAATCAGGGTTCAGTGTCTGAATAACTCCATTCCACCTAAACGAACATGACCCAAATAACTGGTTCAAGTCTCACAGACATTTTGGGATTTATCCATGTGCCAGTTGGCTGCAGCGCTGTACGGTACCTGCACACACTGAGCTCCTGCAAGATCAGATAAGTAGGACTGCTGTACAACTCAGCTGGGGCCTGGGGAATTGTGAAAGTTGGAGTTGAGTTGTTGGTGAAACCCACACACATACAGGCAACATGCAGTCATAGGTGTTCACACAAACACGAAATACAAGCACAGATAGAAAAGCACAACACAAACTGAGAGATCCTGAGGGCTTTTAAAGAGCTTAAATTACCCTGAAGCCCATCAGACCACATCAGTGTGCGAATCTGTGTGTATGTGTGTCAATGGACAGCCTTAGGCCAGCCCCAAATAGTGCCAGTTAACAGGACAACGGCTTCAACTAAAGCCCCCCCACCCCCACCCCCCCGCCCACCACCAGAGGCAAAGAGGGATATGCCAACATTGTCTCGCCCTGAAGCTATACAGCCCGAACAAACCCCTCTGAGGCAATTTAAGTGCTGCATTTTGGAGGCTAGCATATGGCCACTGTGTGTGGGACGTTTAGGATTTGGGAGTAAAAACAAGGTGTTTTTTTTTTTTTGCTTGTTTTTTTATTCCATATAATTACATACAGCTTTGTGCACTGAATAACAGTTACTCTCATACAACCTGTTTAAGTCTCACCAGGTTAGCTTTTAGTCTGAAAAACACTGACCCTGGTAGGTGGAAATCAGTGAACTGTGGGGAGCAGACCACGAAGCACCTTATCTAAGTAGCTATTTAAATGAGCCATTGTTAACTGCATGGACTGCTGCTTTCAGCTGGTGCAAAATGACCTGCAGATTTTATTTAGAGACTGATTTTTGTGGATAATCAAGAACGAACACATCAGCAGCTGCAAAGTGGAGAACAACAATAACAAAGCGGAAGAAGCTAACATTTACATCGCCCTTTGAAACCATGCAAAACACTTTCTTATATTTTATATGCTCTGGAATAAAAGTGAAAATATATATCTTTCTTGTAATTCGTCAATTTACAGAAAATACAAGCATTATTTTTTACTGCTTGCGTTAAGTGGGATTATACTCTAGAGAGAGGATAGATACACTTCTCATCAAACTTTTGACAGCTCTGACCTTTCACCTAATTTGCATAGGGGAGGGTTGAGCCCCCCCCCCCCCCCCCCCCCTTTTTTCCCAGACGAAGGGGTTGATCTTTGACCCCCTCATGCATATACATCTAATTTAAAAAACGTCGTCATCTTTGAGCCCCCCTTTTTCCCACATGCTTGCGCATAAATTACTCAGAGTCTAGACTTTAGTCACAAAACTATAGAAAACTATAGTCTCGGTGTATTTTCATGAGGAGAGCCGTACTCACCACAATTCATTCAACCCTCACATACAAAGAGTTTCTCAAGATCATGGTCAAAAAACACTTTAAGACTTCATCTCACATGCATATAGATCTAATTTAAAAAACGTCGTCATCTTTGAGCCCCCTTTTTCCCATGCATGCGCATAAATTACTCAGAGAGACTTTTGTCACAAAACTATAGAAAACTATAGTCGGTGTATTTTCATGAGGAGAGCCGTACTCACCACAATTCATTCAACCCTCACATACAAAGAGTTTCTCAAGATCATGGTCAAAAAACACTTTAAGACGTCATCTCACAACCATGTGTATCTAATTTTCTGTTTCTTATAAACTTGACCTGATCCAACCTTAGGGTGATAGATAGCTTTCCATATGACAGCTTTTTTTGGCTGAAAAACTTTTTTTAAACTATAGAAAACTATAGAAAACTACAATTCATTCAACCCTCACATACAAAGAGTTTCTCAAGATCATGGTCAAAAAACACTTTAAGACGTCATCTCACAACCATGTGTATCTAATTTTCTGTTTCTTATAAACTTGACCTGATCCAACCTTAGGATGATAGATAGCTTTCCATATGAACCCAGCTTTTTTTTTTTGACTGAAAAACTTTTTTAAACAAAACCCAATTATTTTCTGGTGGGAAAACTAGACAACAAACTAAACAAAAGACAGAGAGTAATTGTGTTCAATATAAGAAGTACGGGTATAAATACACCGTCATCCTGAGCGGCTGTATGACGGAGCAGGCCCGGGACGTACGACTCAAAACTCAGCATGATGGCTCGCGGTAAGAAGACTTTGCGTTTCTACACACGTTGCTTCTTATTTTTTTATAACATTTAAAAATATTAAACGAAAGATCTGTGTATTTTAGCATATACCGTCTCCGTAGATGTCCACCCAGCACCGCAGTTTTCTGGTAAGTATTTACTATATTTACCGTATTTTTATGTATTCTATTCAATGTCTAAACATTGGACTGTGTTTTTTTAATCAGAATTATCCATCTTTTAAAGTCACAGCCGCAGATTTGGAAGGAATCAACTTTTCACAATCACATTTTGGTAAGGTTTGTCTTTTTAAAATTTAAAACTCACACTGCAGCCGTTTCTGTGTTATAATAACAGTTTCAACAAAACATACTGAGGTTCAGCTGAAACATATACTTACAGATTTTACCGACGGTCTGAACGACGTACGGGACCTCGACGGCAGTTTCACGGAGGTTTTACATGAAATCCAAGCGGCTGAGGATTCTGCGTTGAACCGGTCAGAGGCCGCGTCTCCTCCTCCACCTGCCCCGACCAACACCACCCCTCCGGCGGGTGAAGAGCGCATCAACACTCCGATAGCTCCGGTGCCGGCTGGGGCGTGGAATCCGGCCGTCTTCCACGGGGATATCGACGAGATCCTAGCGGGGGATTCGCCGGTCCGACCCCGGGGGAAAAGTAAAAAGAAGACCCAGCAGAGCGATTCGGCGGTACGTCCTGGGTTAACCGGCCGACCAAAAGCGATCCGTCCGCGTAAAAATAAAAAGCAGATCCAGCAGGTCCCACCGGCGCAAGGATCCGACGGGGCACAGGAGATATCAGGTAATCTTGACCATTTTTTAAACCTCCTTTGTTTTTAATGTGATCTATACGTGGAACGAAGTCAACTCTTCGCGCTTCAGCGTTCAAATGAAAATACAACTTCCTGGTGTTTGGTCGCACGGTGATGACGATGATGACGTAACATGTTCTCATAGGTCCTTATCGAGTATATATATATTGTGCATACACAGTTGTAAACACAGACTGCTTCATTGTTAACTGGAAGCAGGTTGAAATGCATTTTGCATGGTGTGGATTTTTTTATTCATTCAATTTTCCAGTCTAGGGTAAATAAAGTGAATTCTGAAACTAAAACTTTGTGTCTAATTAAAATGTTTGTTTCAAAAAAAGTAAAAAGTTTATTGTTAATGATGCTAACCCATTAAATTTGTTATACCCAAACAGACTCTCAGCCTATGGTCTCAACACCCCTGAGGACCCAGACACCACCTTGGGTAGTCCTCCCATCTCCTATCAGACGACAAACAGCACCTGTGACACCTGTTTTTTCATGTCCTCCCAGAGGACAGAAACCTCACACTTCTTCTTCTTCTGCGAGGGTTACCACTACAAACGCCATTGAGAAGGCTCCGGCGAGACCCCACAAAAGGCGTAAAATACAACGTGTCAGATCGACGATTGTCCGCAAACTCTTTGCGGATGCTATCAATCATTCACCAGGACCGATAGTGGGAAGAGGAGGAACGGGAAGAACCCAAAGAGGCGCCCGAAACCAGCAACTGGAAACGCTCCAGATGGTTACCCAAGTAATGCATTCTATCATTTCATCCTTCACGGCCATTTGTGAAAAAATGTTGTAATTTTAATACGTATGTATATTTGTATGACATTTTTTTTATTTTAAAAGATGAATAGAGAATTTGATTCCGACTCTTTATCTTGTTCACCCTCACCCCAAGTCCCTCTTGAAATTGAGTTAGCTGTAGAGCAATTGCGTCATATTCCAACACCCTCTTCTGTCCACCAAGTCCCTCTCGACCTGCAAATAGCTGTAGATCAATTACGTTTTATCCCTATACCCGACAATGTTGAGGTGCAAAATAACTCGCCTGTAGAACCACAAAATCCTTTCCAAACCTTAGAAAACACATTCCAAAGATTAAATCAAAACAACGAGGACGCCTTCCACAACATAGAAAGCATACTCCAAAATCTAAATCAGACAAACATATCAGCTCTCAGCTCATCAAATGAACCTCAAAATGAACAAAATGAGTCTCAGCCACAATCACAGCCGCAGCCTCACCAGGGGGGTGAAGGGTTGGAGCAGAGACACACTCCTGCTGAAGAGCAGGAGGAGGAGGGGTTTAGAGGGGGCAGAGAGACAGAAACAGCCTCTTATGATCGGTTTAACACTCTAGTCATGAGACACACATTTACAGTTCCTCGACCCGGCAATGTACCCGATATTGCCGCATTTTATCGAAACGTGATAGGGGTAATTAGGGAATTAGCCAACGAGGTAGAATCGCAAGCTAGTCGCAATGATGTTATTCAGTTGGAGGTGGTAGGTGAAAATGTGCGTGATTATGTTTCAGTCACCAACAACGACCGAGGCAGAAATATTCTTCCAGCTTTTGAAGGTTTGCTCGATCGTATAGTACAGTCAAACAATAACATAGCCGCTGACGAAGATGTAGAATTAATTGTTCACATAGTGCGGAACCCTACGGGCGGTGCCAAACGTAAGATGGAGAAAACTTTAGATTGTGAAATTCTCAAAAAGAAAAGACCCCATCTCTATTTTGCAGATGACAGGAACGATCAGCTCTGCTTTGCCGTCAGCCTGTCTCATGTTATCCATCCAGATTTCACAGATAGCCAGTGTGATAGTCTGGGTAGGGAGTTGCAGCGTCAGGCTGGTTTAAATGATCAGACGCCCGTCACTTTCAATGACATAGCCAAATTTGAGGAGATCTTGAAGCGCAAAATTGTAGTGTTTTACAGAACATCTCATAACGAACCCCTCTCGCATTTTGCAACAGACTTCCCCGATCGTTCCAAACCTCTGTTTTTATTCCTATTGCAAAATCATTACTACGGGATTAAAAACCTCAAAGCCTTTATGGGCGCAAAGTTTATCTGTAATTATTGTTACAAGGGTTTATGTAACCCCTATGTGCACAGCTGTAAGGGCTACTGTCAAGTCTGCATCGACCCCATCTGCTCTACACAAGAGCTCAAACCCATAAAATGCTCAGATTGTCACAGGACGTGTCGTTCACTCTCCTGTTTTGCTCGACACAAAGAGGCTAAGCCATGTCCTATGAACAAACAGGCTTTTAGTTTTTGTGATCAAGTAAAAAAATGCAAACTATGCAATCTGTGCTACTACGTTAATATGACCACAGGCAAGGCCGAGCATCGTTGTGGCGCATCTAGATGTAGAATCTGCGGTGAAACATTACCGGCTGGTTCTGAAACAGACGATCACCTGTGTTACATTCAACCCGTCGCCAGTGAGACCAAACACCTCGGTTTGGTTTTTTATGACTTTGAAACATTTGTCAACGAGAACAACGAACACATCCCCTTTCTAGTGTATGCAAAAACATTAAAAGGTGAAGAGAAGGTGTTTTACGGTCTGGACTGTGTTAAACGCTTTCTCCTGTATTTCAGGAGGAATCAGTACCGGGGAAATGTTTTTATTGCGCATAACGCTCGCGGATTTGACAGCTACCTAGTTTTAAAAGGTATATTGAAAGAGAAAGCATCGCCACAAAACATTCTCATGACAGGTTGTAAAATCCTCAGTTTTGAGGAACCCGATTATCAACTCAAGTTCATAGATTCCCTTTCTTTCCTGCCCATGCGTCTTAACGCCATGCCCAAGGCTTTGGGCTTCAGCGATCAGACCAAGGGGTATTTTCCGCACAGATTCAGCTCAGAAAAGCACCTCAGGTATGTAGGACCCTATCCTCCGCCGTCTGATTACGGTGTAGACCGCATGACGACGCGCGAGCAGGAGGAGTTTTACAGCTGGTACAGTAAAGCCAGTCAGGAAGTCTTTGACTTTAGGAAGGAAGCTTTGCATTACTGTAAGAATGACGTTGATATTCTCAACACAGGGTGTGTTAAATTCAGGGAGCAGTATCTCAGTGAGACAGGCGTGGACCCTTTCCGCACTATTACCATAGCATCAGCCTGCATGAAGGTGTTTCTCACCAATTACTTGCAACCTAAAACCCTCGCCATACCGTGCCCTGACAACTACGCCCAGCGGTGTAAAAGATTCTCAAACGAATCCATCAGGTGGTTAGAGTGGGTGATGCACAAGGAAAAAATCTTTATCCAGCATGCTCTCAACATGGGTGAAAAACAGATTGGTCGCTATTTTGTAGACGGTTACGCAGAGATTGACGGTGTAAAATATGCGTGGGAGTTTCACGGATGTTTTTATCACGGTTGTCCTGATTGTTTTAATCCTACAAATACTTGTCCGATGAGGGGTTTGACCTTCGGGGAACTGCATGCAAAAAGTGAGGAGAGAGTGCAGATGTTACAGTCTGAACACAACCTCCGCGTCATTGTGGTGAGAGAACACATGTGGAATGAAATGAAAAAATCGAGCCATGTAGTAAACTTTCTCCAGCATTTCAACTTCCCAGAACCTCTCATACCACGACAAGCGCTGTATGGAGGCAGAACGAGCGCTTTAAAGCTGAGGCATACGGCGGGGTCTGATGAAACTGTGCATTATGTTGACGTTTGCTCACTGTACCCGTATGTCATGAGCACGCAAAAGTTTCCCCTAGGGCATCCTACCATCATTCACAAAGATTTTGGGGATCCTCGTAACTACTTTGGGTTAATCAGAGCCACTGTATATCCACCACGCGGTCTCTTTTTCCCTGTTTTACCGTACAAATGCTCATCCGGTAAATTAATCTTCCCGCTGTGTCGTACCTGTGCTGAAACCAACAACCAAGAGGGTCTCTGTAGACACGGCGATGAAGCCAGAGCGTTGACAGGTGTGTGGGTCACGCTCGAGTTTAACAAAGCCCTCGAGCTAGGGTACAGAGTGGCAAAAATCACAGAAGTGTGGCACTTTGACAAAAGTAGCGACTCAGTGTTTGTCGACTACATCCACAGTTTTCTCAAAGGTAAACAGGAAGCATCGGGGTACCCGCCTGATGCGACGGACCGGGAAACCAGAGAAAAATACATCAGGGACTATCATACAAATCAGGGCATTCTGTTAGACGCGGGCAAAATTGAAGCGAATCCTGTCAAGAGACAAGTGGCTAAATTGTGTCTCAACAGTCTTTGGGGGAAGTTTGCGCAGAGAGACAACCTACTCCATACCAACATCGTCTCAGAATCTGAAGAGTTTTTCTCCTACCTTTTTTCGGGCACACACAAGGTTGAATACTTCAACGTTCTAGACAACGAGAGAGCCTTAATTAGGTGGAGATACAGCGACCGATGCATTCAACCCCCGGGTAAACAAAACAATATATTCGTTGCGGCATTCACCACAACACACGCACGTCTAAAACTGTACAGTTATTTAGAAAAGTTGAAAGAGAGGGTTCTTTACATCGACACCGATAGTTTAATCTATGTGGTAAAGAAGGGTGAGACGCCTTTAGAGATGGGTAATTATCTAGGGGACTTGACAGATGAACTGGACGGGGATAGCATTCAAGAATTTGTAGCCGCGGGTCCAAAGAGCTATGCATACCAAACAAAAAACAAAAAAAAAGTAGCGATGCGCGTCAAAGGCATCACTCAGACTCGGGAATGCTGTGAGATGGTAAACTTTGACAGCGTCAGAGATCTGGTGGAAGGTTACCTGCGTGATTCTGGTGAGAGTGTGATTGAGATCCCACAGCGCAACATTAGTCGCGATAAAAAGAGCTTCGTCTTGAAAAACACATCATTTCAGAAAAAGTTTAAAGTGGTGTATGACAAAAGACGTCTCTTTGCCGACGGCACAACTTTGCCCTTTGGATATTGAGTGAGTTTGATTTTGTGTTGTTTTGTTTCATACAACTTTGCCTTTTGGATATACTGAGTTTGATTTTGTGTTGTTTTGTTTCATACAACTTTGCCTTTTGGATATACAGAGTTTGATTTTGTGTTGTTTTGTTTCATTTTGTTTTAAAAATGTCACACCAGAATGTAATGGAGGAAGTTGATTTTGAACCTAGGTTTATATTTCCTTTCTCATGTTTGATTGTAGGACCTAGCGGGTGCGGGAAAACCTATTTTGTAAAGAATGTACTTGAAAACTGTGAACATGTCATGAATATTGTACCTGAAAATATTGTGTGGATTTATACTTCCTTTCAACCTATGTACAGCGAGTTGCAAAGGTTGAATAAAAAGATTAAATTTGTTGAAGGATTGCCAGATTCTTTTGACGATGAAAACCTGTTTCCTCCTGGTCAAAAACATTTGATCATTTTGGACGATGTTATTTTCCAAGCCTCCGACCATCCCGATGTAGTTAAAATCTTTACTCAGTATCGGCATCACAAAAACATGAGCGTCATGATGTTGACTCAAAATGTGTTTCATCAGGGTAAACACAGCCGCACCATTAGTTTGAACAGCAATTATTTGGTGCTGTTTAAAAATCCTCGAGACAAACTACAAATAAATATATTAGCCCGTCAAATCTTTCCGTCTCAAAAGGCATTTTTTTTAGAGAGCTTTGAAGACGCCACCAGAGACCCTCACGGGTATTTAATAGTAGACCTTACACCCGTCTGTCCAGAACGATACAGATTGAGGAGCAGTGTACTTCCTCACCAGCGGCCGACCGTCTATGTACCAAAATAAATGACCTAGATCATCGTCATCATGTCGGTACGTTTAAAAAGAAATGCTGCTTTACTTTCGGCTTTATACCACGCCACACCCAAGAAACGTAAAGATATTCTTATTCACAGCTCTCCAGACTTTATCCAAGCATTGTGTGAGATTGCTTTAAACCTTTTGAAGGGAAACATCCCTTTATCACCTTCTCAATTCAAAAAACTGAAGAAGCAGAAAGAAATTATCAGACTGTTGGCGGACAAGAAAACAACTTTAAAACGCAAACATCAGGTTTTAAAGAACCAGTCGGGCGGATTTCTTTTACCCCTGCTAGCCGCCGTCGTACCTATGATCGGGGATCTTATCGGGGGACTCGCTAGAAGATAATACGTGAGAAGATGTCTTTGAGGAAGGCGCAGAAAATGTTTCTCGTCTCACCCCATCAGCTAAACCGTATGACTCAACCGCCAGCCACCATCAGAGAAACCGCAGAGGATGATTTGGATGTCAAAATGAGAGCCGTATTAGATGAGCCGGGGTTGACTCCCGATGAAAAAATTAAAAAGTACAACGCTTTACTGCAAAGATATTTAACTTTGATGAAGCAGGGTCAGAGAGACCAGCGGCGTGTAACCCTAACTCTTCAGAGGGAACACCCTGACGAGCAGGGCGAGGAGACGGAATTCTCAAATCAACAAAGCGCTCGGGTATCATCTCAGGCGTCGGATGATGCTGACCGTGTGATCGCTGAAGTTTTAAAAAGCTTCCCTCCACGAGATCACAACAACACCGAATACATCTTAAAAAAAATATCCGAGAGCGATAAAGGTTGGAATGCAAAGGGGGAATTTGTTTATAAGGGTCAAGTTGTGAAGGGGTCTCATATCACTGATTTATTGAAACACCTGTCACACTCTTATAAATCATCCCGAACCGCGCCACCGACGGGTTGGTCAAAATTTTTGAATACCCTGGCTGATTTGAACATCCCTTCTTCCGCTGTGAAAAACCCAGAAGCTCGTGACCAGTACCGCTCCCTCAAGACGGGTACGGCCCACGACCAAATTGTCATGTTTGGAAAAGAAGCACCTCGCACGAGAAGTGGAAAGATGAAGAAACAAATGAATCTGTCACCGAGTTGGATCGGTATTTCACCATAAATAAATAAATGTAACACACAACTTTGTCATTCATTAATAAAGTGTTTTATTGAGCATAATTTTTGCGTACAGTCTTTTTTTTTTTTCAATCAGCAATGAATTACAATTAAGTATCGGTTCAAACCATAAAAAGTTTTATATAAGATAACATTTATCCGCAACAGTCTTTAAACCTCTGTAGAGAGCAGTTCCTCTGTTTTGGGACGACGTTGATTTTATTTTTGAGACGGTGTTTTCTCACAAAGTCGTACACCATACGGTCATTTTTTATCACATCGTCGCTGTACAAAGACAGTACTTGGTGGTAAGATAATCCGCAGGCCCGTTGACAGAGATAATAGATGCAGTGTTGCCCGCAGACGGTTGACAGAGGGTGTTGCAGTTGACGGTTGTGGTACTTGATGTTTTGAGAACGGTTTTCCAAAAACTGTAAGATGCTCGAGGGGTAGTGATCAAAGTCTGGCGGAAATCCATAAGAGTCAAAAAAGGTGGCTTCGCCTCCCTTTTCTAGTGTTAAAGCTAACCAGTGTTCCCCAGGCATGTGAGCAGGGTCTGTGTTGACTATGAAGTAGGACGGTGTCCTAAAGGATGGGTTCAGCGAGGGTAATAGGTCACAGGCCCACACACCGCAAAATACATCTCCCAGCAAACGATTCAAAATACTCTCTATCTGAAGATTATCCATTTTTTTTTATTTTTATTTTTTCCCTTCAAATTAGTAATAATCCACAAGCACCTGTCTTTTTGAGTCGATCTCCAGAATTGAATCAAAACAGGCATAGACGATAAGAGTGGTGGTTTGCGCTAAGGGTGCTCTGAATCTCATCTCTAGTCTTAAATTACCGCTGGAGACGGGAGATAAGGCATCGTTGTCGTCAGCCGGGTTGAGATTAAACACAAACAGAGAGTATCCGTTGTTAAATTCTTCTCGGTTGATACTCAGGGGTAAATCCTTAAGATGTCTCCCCGTAGCCAGGAACATGTTGTAAAACTCTCTAATGGACTGTCCGTTGTTAAACTGAGGTTGAAAAGCCTTAGCGGGAATCTGTTTACCATCCTGACAGAGAGCCAGATATTCTACATCGTTGTGAATAAAATTGAAGGGTGACAGGTCTCTTCTCCCGGTGAAAGCTTCGTGGTGCACCATACCCAAAACTATATATTTAGGCATAGCCCCCAGAAAAAGATTCTCCTGGCTGCATATTCTAGAGTTTTCTGGGATAGAGTATGTCTTCACATTGACGCGTGAGATGGGGTAGAGCGCGTTACCTTTCATTAAGGCTGCTGCGTGACCCAATCGCACGGCTGGGGACACAGACACTTTTTTGGCAAATAGAGATGCCCCCAGTATTTTCAGACGAAACGTGGAGTCACGGGCTCCCATTAGACAGAAAGCGTCGCTGGCACGGGTTAGTTTAATTCTCAGGTCAACAGAGTTCAGCAAGAGTCTCTCACAAAAAAATACATCCCCGTGGAGAGCACCAAACAGGTGTAGTTCTCGTGAATTAGTTGTGAAAGCGGCTCTCGTGTTTAACCCTCTATTGGGACCGTTGACGGTCACTCTAGAGTCCATGGCCCCGGGGGTATCTTTGTAAAAAAGACCGGCTGAGAACTGACTGGCGAGCGCATCTCCTGAAAAGTTGAGTAGGGTCTCAATCATGACACGGTAGGGATGTGTAGCGCTCGATTGTGAAATCAATCTATCCCCCAAAATAACGTCGCATTGATTGAAGATTGTATTCAGAGGGTAATTGATAAGGCCCACCGCCGCATCATTGGCCAAGTCTGTATTGTCCGCGTTGGTGATTTTCACACGAAGATGCAGCAAAATATCGTTCAGATCCAGATACTTTTCACCGTCTCCGGGGATAAAAAATTCTATAGGACCGCCGTCTGTGATAGCTGACACGGGGGAAATTTCGGTGTATGTTTTATCTTCGATGGAAAGCTGTGTCATAGGCGCTGTAAATAAATCCAACTCAGCGAGGGTGCACTCTGGGGATTTCTGGTGTAACAGAGCCATGATTTTTTAATTCTCTTTAAAAAAAAATCAGAATTCAAATATGTCAGAGCTCTGGGGAGACTTCTTCTTTGCCTGCCTGCTTCTCGCGACTGATTTCCTCTTTTTACTAGCAGAGCGTTTTTTAGAGGTTGTTGAGAGGCGTTGTCCCGGAGGTCGTCTCCTCTGTCTACGCGCTAAGACCATAATTCCCCCCGACCCCTCTTGTTTCTGGTCGCCGTTGACAAATTTTCCCACACGGCCGAACACGTCCGAAGCAATGTTGCTAGCGGCTGTTTTGAGATGAGGTTTAGCTATCGCAAAGCCTTTCTTCACCAGGGGGGATACAAAACGAAACAATTTTGAAAATATAGAGCCTATACCACGACCGTACATGACGGGAGCTCCATAAAATCCTGGTAAATTTCCTCCCACCTGACTCTCATAATAATGTACAAATCTGTGAGGATCCTCTCGCAAGTCTACTCGTGCCATTTTGACCGTTGTGTAACGTATCTGATGTCCGTCGCACCCGTCAGAGGTGAGTCACCGTCGCAGGGTTAGACGATACTGAATGATGTGGGAAAACCAGATGGTTTATATATATATATATATATCCCAGGTTTTCAAACTTTTATTGGTCTAAAGTGAAGCGTCACAATACACTTCCCGTAGGTAAAATCTACCGGTTTGTTTTGATCCGTTTTTATCTCAATCTTAATGTTTTCAATGTGTTGCTTGGCTACCGGTAAATAATAAGCCGGGTTGAAATGCTGTGTGATGACTTCCCCGAACGTGCCCTTAACACTGATCGTTCTCAAGAGGGGGGCATAAGCGTCACCGACTATTTGCGGTTGTACTACGTCGCTGTAACAGTACAAATGATAAAACCCGGCCTTCATATCAGCGGGGTAGTGAGCCAACTTTTGATCAAACTTGAACCATTCTCCCGACTTTAGACCCATCATGTAAGCAGCGGGTCCCTTGTAGAGTACGTGCGTCTGACCTCCGGCCTGGAAATCAAATTTTTTCTGAATGATGTTATAAACTAGATAAATATCAGAATTAATTTCTCTAAAATAACTATCCATCATTAGCCTGAAGTCTTTTATGCCGCTGTAATATCCCTCTGTAAACCTTTGACGATGTATCACGCTCTCTGTTGCCGATTTTTGGGGATTTACCCTCCAGTAAAAATAGGCGTCATCCTTGTGTATGGTGTACCAAGTGTGGGGGTATGAAATCTCCGTCAAGGCAACCTCCCACTTTCCTTCTAAATCGATATGTTGCGCTAAATCAACGCGGTAACTGGAACTCTTGTTATCTTTGAAAACGTTGAGGCTGGCGTTAGAGGGCAGGGTAATGTAAAACCCCTCGTCCTTTGCCCCGTACATGATGGAATGATACTCTAGGCAGGCGCGCGGCGATTCTTATACATTTATTATTTCAGCTGCCTTGATCCAACTGTTGAATTTCTCAGGCCAGTTTTTCCAACGTACAAAGACTTGTTTTTCACCCCTCACGGTACGTCGTTTCAGAATCTCCTCGACGTGGTAGACTCTGTCTTTATCCATTTTTACTTTTTGCAACTCTGCCTCATAAAATGAACCTTGGATGGGTTCTCCATCATAATCTTTCAGTTTGTACACAGGAGGTTCGCGAGGGATGCACTCGGAAACTGTAAACACTTCGTCCGTAAAACTCTGTTCATACTTTTTATCAAACACACCTCTCAACTTTGATATCCTGACGAGGTCTCCCTCCTTGAAATTTTTCTTTAATTCGGTCCTCTGTGGGGCGAGAGATTTACCGTACAGGTTTTCAAACACTTGATCGACGTTCTCTGCGGTTACATCCATAGGCGCCATTTTTATACTGCTGTGATAACTCTGATTATAGCTTTTCATCAAGTCTTGTAAGACGTCGAGGTATCGCATGGTGTTGTTAGCAGTGAAATATCTCCACATTCTGCTTTTTAAAGTGCGATTAAATCGTTCAATCACGGAGGCTTTGAGATCGCTGGCTGTGGAAAAATGTATGATGCCGTGTTTTTTCATCAGAGCCTCAAAACGCTTGTTAAAAAATTCTTTTCCAGCGTCGGTTTGTAGTTTTAAGGGCGTCTGACTCTCCTCAAAAATTGACTCGAAGGCCTCAACCACCTCGGATCCGGTTTTTCTCTTTAGAGCACGTACATAAGCCTTTTTGGAAAACACATCTATGACCGTTAATAAATAATTATACCCGTCATTATACTCTGCTAAGGCTTGCATATCGCATAGGTCGGCTTGAAATTGGTTTAAAGGACGCGGGACAAAAACTCTGTTTCTGATAAAATGCATTCTGACGGGTTTGTGTAGAGTGTATGCATCCTCTCCAGATAAAAAGTCTTTGATCTTTTCACGCTCAACCTTCTTGCCCGTTTCATCATGCACTCCCCTACGGAGGCGTTCTACACCGCCGAAGCTACCCGGGTGTGTTGGGTTGTAATAAACTTTTTTCATGACGCGTACCTCAGACATGTTGAGACCAGAATGAGAGAAAAAGATCATGCGTAGGGTATTTGATTTTTTTTTTTTTTTTTTTTTTTATTAGAACACAAATACAACAGTGTGAAAAACGATACATACTTTTTTTTTAAACTATAATTCAACACAAATACAGCAGTGTTAAAAAACAATACATACTTTTTTTTAACTATAATTTAACACAAATACAACAGTGTTAAAAAACGATATGAATAATAGAAAAACTTAATCTAACTAACTAAACAATTTGTTGTCAAAAAAGAAAAACTATTTATCACTACTAGAACATGTGATTGTGAATAGAGTTTGTGCTAACAGAGAATAATCTAGAGTACGCTGCATATCAGCGTGCAGTTTTTGGAGTTCATCCGTAACGTTGACAGGGTGGTTGTTTTGCAAAAGTTCGCTGGTAACATCGACAAACATGGTGTAAAAAGCGAGTATGTGCCAGGGTCTAACGATGTCACTCGTTAGTTCATTTAAAATTTTTTCAAAACTCTCTGACAAAGTAGATTCAACCCCGGACGCGACCTGAT
Source organism: Trachinotus anak (assembly GCF_046630095.1). Taxonomy (NCBI): domain Eukaryota; kingdom Metazoa; phylum Chordata; class Actinopteri; order Carangiformes; family Carangidae; genus Trachinotus; species Trachinotus anak. The sequence continues at coordinate 6,945,665 of NW_027273885.1, read as the reverse complement.
GCACCGATACCTCCCAAGGTGTACAGGGTATAAGAGTAGAACAGATCCGGACTTTTTCCATCAAGTTCTCCAGTCTCTCAACGTCTGCATTTTGGATAAAAGTGTTGTTTTTATGCCTTGAAACTCTGTTCTCAACAGCCATTCTCAAAAGCTCTATCAACTGAGGGATGACGATGCGGTTATTGATGTGGTTCATGATCTGAGTCACTATTTTTCTACAGAAATTCCACATTTTCCTGCCGTCTAACGTTCCAACCACAGGTCACACAGTTTGTCAAGTTGTTCTTTTTTGGTCCTGCTGTCTCCGTCCTCTCGATCCAACATCTCATCGAGTGCGTGGTAGATGAAGCTCTTTGATTTCAGCTCGTGTAAAAGACTCTCCACCGTATTTCTGATCCTCGCTTGATCCGCCTTGATGTTTTGCACAGATAGGAAGTGTTGAATGGCTGGAATAAGCTTGGGGGTGTAGAGCCTTTTCATCAACCAGTAAAAATTTTCCTGGTAGAAGCCTTCCAGACCCACATTCAGGCATTGGTGCCGTCTCTGGCTGGGATGATTAATGCGACACCCCACGCACATCTCATCTTGGTACAGGGACAGAGTTTTGCTCAGCAGGTGGAGCACGGCTAATTTTACACCTTTAAAGAAAGTATCGTTAAAGAAAGTATCGGTTAGCCATCCGTCAGGATGGTCCTGGTCACCTTGTTCAACGGCCTGAGTTGGCAAATCATCGCGACACGAATGCCCGCAGTCACATTCAAGGAAGGAGTCCATCAGATCCATAGGCTCTTCAGGGATTGGCTCCAGAGTATGGTGGGGAGGAGCGCTGAATGGTGGAGGTGAAGCAGGAGGATGGTCCAGAACCTTGGGTTGTGGTGGTAGTGGAGTTGGTGGACGGTCGTCATTCTCCCCAGTCGTCATAAATGCATTTTCTAAATCCGGTTTGTAATCTCTTGAGGGAGCCGGGTGGATGGTTGTTGCGATAAGCCTGGGCGTGTAGCTTCTCTGAGGGGTACACATGTTTCTTCTTGTTCTTGTGGTGTTTTATTTTTCCGCCTTGGTAGGTTGTCTCTTTATAGTGTGTGGCGACGTGGTTTATCCTTGCGTGGGAGGGGTGAAGGGGTGGTTTGTCTCTGACGTGTGTGTGTGTGGGGGGTGGGAGTAGAGGGGTCTTCTTTTTTCACCAGGGCATTATCCCAGATATGGCAACTGTGAAAGAGCGAAGTGATCGTATCACTGATCTGATCCAACTTTTCACTCCAAACCTCAGCCGGTAAAGCCAACAAAGTCCGGAAAACACCGCATTCGGAATTGAACAGATCCAAGGCAAAATACCATTTAGCTTCTTCCCTACAGGCTCCATCCTTCTTTGACTCTTCTTCTTTATTCTCTAACCGGTAACTGACGCGGAAGAACCAACGACCCGAAGTTGAGGTTTTTGACAGCCAAATAGCCGAAAACGATTTTTGCACAGATTGCAAAGATTTTTGTTCCTCTTCGACCACCTCCCTGATACTCCTCGGATTGATAGACTTTAACACACCCCAATCGTTGGAAGATAATGTGGCTAGATCCAGCAGGTCCCCCGGTGTGTCACCTTCACTCCGCTGATAGAGACACAGTTCCCCGGTCTGGTACCTGAACATATATCCCCAGCTACCACACAGCCCGTAGGGTTCCAAAGACCATTCCTCTTGCAGACGCAGGGTGAGCGGAGGAGGCATTTGGGTCCTGCGCAAAAACACCATACTTTTTCTGGAACCATCTACGCCTGACTCTTGTAAAATGGTTACCGCCGTTTCACTAATAAAAGACGCTGCGCGATCGACCGACATGATGAGTACGGCTCTTCTCACGAAAATACACCGACTCTATAGTTCTCTATAGTTTTGTGACAAAAGTCTAGACTCTGAGTAATTTATGCGCAAGCATGTGGGAAAAAGGGGGGCTCAAAGATGACGACGTTTTTTAAATTAGATGTATATGCATGAGGGGGTCAAAGATCAACCCCTTCGTCTGGGAAAAAAGGGGGGGGGGGGGGGGGGGGGGGGGGCTCAACCCTCCCCTATGCAAATTAGGTGAAAGGTCAGAGCTGTCAAAAGTTTGATGAGAAGTGTATCTATCCTCTCTCTTACTCTATTCTCTTCCCCCACACCTTGCTGATGTTTTTTACAAACAATAAAGTTCTAAACGCCCAGTAACACAGTACCTGAACATTTCACCCTGATTGTTTCACTCATAGCTCATTTTTTTTTTTTATAAGCTACTGTCTCCCTCTCATTCTGAGTGAAAAAGAGATAAATCAACTGTCAAAGCAGTACCCAGTTTGTTTTTTATATATTTGTGGAAGGAAAGGAAGTGATGCGTGTCATCTGGGTGTGGGGACCCTGCTCTGTGCCCATTGTGACACAGTCCTGAGATCCCCAGGCAGTGAGGTCCACAGTCTGATCATCTCTGAAAAGTTATCCAACTAAGACCCACGTTTCCATGGCAACAATCAGCGACCTGCAGACCAGAGAAAAGACCAGAAGTTCATAATATGGATTTTGCACGAAGCTGCCAATTATGAGGAAAGAAAGAGCAGTGACCTGTTGGAAACACACAGCAGTGAGGACAAACTGTCCTGAGCCTGACTGATGAGTTAAGAGCAGCACTGAGCCCCGCCACATTAATAAAGCACAGTGTTTCAACTCTGCTACAGGTCTGCACTGAACCGAGACTTTATGGTGTGGCAAGGTTTTTGTAGTCACACACACTTCAGTGGATTTCACGACAAAATGTACTCGCAACTGTTGAATTCTTGCAACTAACCCGAGCTGTCTTGTCTGTGGTTTTTCTGGTGAGGACAGTCTCAGTCATGAGTGTGGAAAGGTGACTGTTAAAGAACTTTTCAATCATCTGTTCTGCAGCCAACGTGACAGAACATTTACTGTACAAGAAAAAAAATGTCAGCTGAGCCTAAGCATCAAGTAAAGCAAAAAAAAAAAAAAAAAAGAAAGAAAAAGTGGGCAGATTTTGTGAAAGTTAATTACACTAACATAGCTGCTGAATTTCTATTCCAGTGAACATTCATCCAGCAGGTGTTGTGCCTCTGGGCCACATAACACCTTGTTTTGGTCTGTAATCTTAGTGCTCCCCTGCTGGGACCAATCAGTGTAGCTTTGAAAATATTTTTGGAACGCAAAACTGAGATTGTCAGATTCACGTTTCAGCGCTCACTGGTAGAATCAAATTTATAAATGAAGATTAACAGTTGTTTTCTGATTTTGTCACAGAACATGATCAAAAAGCAGTGATGGTGATAATGAACAGCAACATTTCAATGTCCTCAGCTTGCCAACAAATCAGAAAACAAACTGATGCGCACACATACACAAAAACTCACCCTGTATGGGGATAGAGAGAGACACAGATTCACAAAGAACTGAAGCAATTTGCAGAGGGAAGCTTCCTCATATAGGTTTATACGGGGGTGTGTAATTTTGAGTGTGCCTTGAGTTCTCAGTTCTGCCTCGACTCAGAGCAGCATGAAAATCTATCTGTCTGTCTGAATTTGGACTCAGAGGCTAATCAATAGTGAGCCAGTGAAAATCCTCCAAATGCCCGACCAGAGGTTATTCCATAATGCGGCACCGTTAGACAGAGAAAGTGTCATTTCTCTGCCCACTGGCATCTCTAAATGCTCGAGACAAATTGAGCATGAGAAAGGTGAGGAAAGCGCGTCTTACTCATTTTCACATTAAAGGTCTATGCGCAAATTTTCTAAAGAGGGCATGATGCTTTCTATTGAAGCACTGCTGCCACATTGTTTTAGCTTTGTACCTAGAATGATATGACGCATTTCAAATTATTTTTTGCTATTTTTTACTTTTTTTCTTCTCTTCTCAACTGACTTTCATTTCAAGAAATTTGGTTATAAAGACTGAAAGCACCTGAAAAATACAACGAAAAAAAAACACACTTAATAACTCATAAAACAACAGAATAATTGTCAATGAAAGCTGTAAATCAATTTATTCTATAGAGAGTACACAGTAGCTAATATGTCAAACCCTGGATTGTATGCTGGAGCTATGATGTAGCACATAATTCATGTAAACTTAGTGACATTATTACATGATTACAGCCAGATGAATGGCTGTGTTAAGCCCGTGACCTTTCATCTTGTTTAATGTTCATACTCCATCCATCCAACTGGAAATCCTTGTGCCACATTAAAGGTCAAAGGGCCAGAGGGGTCAGTCAAACTTCAGGGATACATTCATCAAACTGATGGTGACAAATCACCTCCAAGGGGTCGTGCAAACATGCCAGTTTCATTACTTACCAACCAAGAAAACTGACTGATCTGGATTTCAGTACAGTGGAAGTGACAAATGTTCTGTGATAGAAAAAGGAGTTTCACTAAAGGCTGAAAATATGATAATTATGATAATCTGCAGGCAGATTGAGATGTTATTCAGATGTAATATGCGTGACTTGATGTCAAGTAGTGAAAGCCAGTAAAAACATAATTAGTTTCACTGTGCTTCAACATGAGAAGCTGTTTGGAGGATTGACTATGCAATAATAGGGGTCTTTAAACTGGATGGATTGTGTGAGTCAAAAATAGCCTTTGATTTGTGCAATCAGCAGACTCTGAGCAGTGTGAGAAGACACAGGCTAAGAACAAACTTATTGAATGCACCTCTGATAACACCTGATTGTGGCTCACTCTCATCCACAAGCTCCCCTCTAACTTTGCCGTTGTCCAACCCTCCCCTCCTGTGGACTTGCTGGCCTAATTGGAGCCATTTACACATAATGTGGCATCCCCAAGGGGCCTCATTATAGCTACAAAGCTGATCCACCTCAGCTATTCTTCAGCCACCTGTTCATCAAGGTCCTATCCGGTGACAGATATAGTAGGATTTCCATCAGCCTAAAGGCTATTGATCAACATAAGGAGGTAGAAAGTCACGCTGGTTTTGGTGTGTGTCTGTTTCACTACGGGTACAGGACTGAGCGCTGCAGGAATGTTTTACCTCTAATGTGTCGAAACTAAAGGGAGCATCATAGGACATTTATATGGTATACAGCATGGAGTTCATTCAGATACTGTGAAAACTGGGAAATGTTGCAAACGTTAAATTGTTTTTTTATATATATATATAAGCAATTTCAAAGGTATAGTTTGACTTTACTCATCTTTGCTTTCTTGCTAAGAGTTAGTTGAGAAGATTGATACCACTCTCTCATCTGTCTGGTAGATGGGCCCAGCCAGCAGATGCTTACCTGAGCTTAGAAAAAACACATTAACATTCAGTCATTTGTCTTTTATCCAATGCAACACTCACAACAAGAAGGTTCCAGGTTCGAACCTGCCGGCTGGCTGGGGCCCCTCTTTTGCATGTTCTCCCCATGCCTGCGTGGTACTCCAGCTTCCTCCCACAATCCAAAGATATGCAGGTTAGTTAATTGGCATCTCTAAATTGCCCATAGCTGTGAATGTGAGAGGGAATGGTTGTTGGGAATGGTTGTTGAATGAAGTTTATCCAAAGTGACTTACAAAACACAGGAAACTGTTGGAAAAAACTAGCCTGGCTCAGTCCAAAAGTAACAGCACCTCTAAAGCTCCCTAATTAACACTTTAACTTTTTTTTTTTTTTCTCGCACAAAAAACAAAGTGTTAGCTAACTGTTTTCATTCTCTGTGGTAAGTTAACTTTCTCCTGGCTACAGTCTTACATTTACCATACAGGTATAAGAGTGGTATCTCATCATGTAACATTTAGCAAGAAAGCAAATGAGCATTTCCCAAAATGTTAACTATTGCCTAGTATTGGCATTGTTAGCAGCATGCTGAGATTAGCATTTAGCTCAAAGCACATCATGAAAGGGTTTGATATCAGTTTGGCTGTAGTGGGTCTTGGTGTGTCTGAAGTCTTGTCCCTCAACTCCCAGTTTGTCTTCACAGATGCTTGCAAAGCAATGAAGCTGCAAATCACCTATGGATTTGGTGACAGCAATGCTCGTGTAGACGTGCCGTCAGTAACCACCACGCTCTTTATCTCAGCAAAGTCATTGCTCCGTTGAGTCAGTGACACCTCAGTGTGTAGCATCAGCATACACACAGTTGCTGTGTCAACACTGCGCTGTCAGTGTCATCTTTCTGTGCCCCCGAGAGCTGTTTGAATGTGACTGTGCATAGCTGCATACAAGCAAAGTATAGGGACAAATAATAATAGTAAGTGATGAGCAATGATTTAAGAGGTCAGCAACGGGCAGATTATGCATGGAGGCTCAAGATGAAATGTCAAAGGTGCTATGTTTTTACATCAAGTTGGAAACTTTGCTAAGTTGCTACTTCATTAGCCCTGCATTCAACATCATCACTTATCTGACATTTTACCACAGATCTTTAAATGTCAGTGCTTTTATGGTAGTGTGAACGTGGTGTGTCTGTGATAAGCTGTTTTTTATATTGATAGTAAAGTGAAGTAATGAAAGTAGTGTGTTAAATTTGTTTCACGTACAGAAACAGATAGTGATGTGTAATGTCAGTGATTATCAGAAAGCATTTTTAGTTGCTATTTTGTCTATTTTATTTGCAATGTTTTGACTATACTCCACTGTGCCAACACATGAGTAAATCAGTACATCATCTGTGATGCACAAGGTGCTGGTCTGTTAGAATGTCATTGTGTTCATAAAACACACTGCATCATGCAAAGTGACTGCGTCACACTGCGTCAGGTACATGTGCAGTAAGCACGGGAAATAGTAATAATAATGATGTATCTGCTAATTACCAAAACTATTAAATGAGTCTCCACCACAAATTGCCTGTCTCCCGGGGGCTGCATATTACTGGCAGTTTCAAAGCTAATGACAGCATGTCATAGAAATCACATATACCAACACTCTGACTAATTATGTAATTAAGAAAACACTAGAGATGGACATGAACAAACGGGCAGCTGTGTTGAGTCTGTAATTGTTATGTGCCAAGTTCATTCGCCTCTGCATTATATGTATCTTTAAAACCTCTGCTTATCCAGGGGAATGTTTTGCTGTGCATGCACACTGTCCACCAGCACTTCCCTGCTTCACATTCACACATGCAGCTACACTAATACACACCTCAGAGCCCAGTTTTCTCATGTTGGTCACAGAGCTCCACTCCATTTTCCCCGCTGGCATTTCTCTCCAACCTGAGGCTGCTGCTGCCCCCATATGTCATTTTTCATATCATCATCATTCTAAACTCTCAAATCTCAGTTTATCTTGTTCATGGCTGCAAGTATGAATTATGTATATATAATAGAATTCAGTTCATTCAATTGTGATTTAAATTTACTTCAGATACCCTGTGTATATGAGCTATTGTCGGCAGATACTCTCCTTAAGGAAAGTCCTCTCTAGTATCTTTCATCTCTATTTACACCAATTATATTTCCCAGCTTAAACAAAATTCTCAACTGCACTGTCACTTCATTGGATCAGATCCCCCAGGTTTAATTAACAATGATCAGTTTCATAATTATATATATTTTCCCTCCACAAGGGCATATAATTGGGGAACTTTGACACTGGGGAATCTCTAATCGGAGAAATCCATGGTCTAACCCTCATTAAGCAACTCAGAACTCTGCAGAGCTAGCATGCTGAAGTCTGAGAGCGAGAAGGTGCAGCAGAGAGTCAAACACCTAAACCGCCACTCAGGAAGCAGGCTTTAATTAGCTAACGAAGCTGGGAGATTCCTCTGTCATCCTTTGACCTTATGCTGAGGCATAATAAGTCTGTTCACAGTGCGAGGCATGTCACACGCGGTTGAAATCAATGTCCTGCACACCAAAACGACATCTAATGAGATAAACGCTGTGCTGTCCCTTTCATTGTGAGAAACTGTAAAAGTCCACATTCATGAATCATTCCTGGAGGCCCTCCAAAGGTTGTAGGCTACTTTATTGATTTAGTGTCATTAACAGTTAAAGCCTCAGTGTCATGATTGATGTTGTTTGTAATGCTCTTGGCACACAAAGGATTCAAAGACATCTCATAATATGCCTATATAGTATAACCATACCTCTAATGGCAGCAGTGAGAAAACATCTAAACCATAAATAGCTTGTATCTTATGAATTTCCTGCTATAGGGTAAATTACTCATAAAAATTGGCTTTGATGACCATTAAATGCCCGTATTGTTAAAAAAATACCCGTCTCATATCTCTACAGTAAATATAGAGCTAACACCCTAGCCTACATTAGCATAAAGACAGCTAGCCTGACTCTGTTCAAAGATGATAAAATCTGCCTACCAGTGCCTCTAATTAGTACATTATATCGTATATAATTTGTTTAAGCACACAGAAAAGTAAAAATGTTAAAAAACTGTTCTGTTTTGTCAAGATGTAATGTTTGGTATGATGTCTTAATCGGTGAGTTTTAGAGTTGCTTGTGAGCAGATTTTATTTCCTTTACACAGAGCCAAGCTAGCTAACTTTATGCTATGCTAAGCTAACTGACTGCTGGCTGTAGCTTCATACTGTTGCTATATACTGTATAAACATGAGACTGGTATCAGTCTCCTCATCTGACTCTCAAACAGAAATCAAATGACTAAACTGTGGTTTAAACTTGCACATGTGTGAATATAAGATGCTTTAGTTTAATAGAACTGTATAATTTCAAGATGTCCAATTTATAAGTTTTAGTTTTAAAGTACACCAAAGAATACTGTCTTTGACTGACTAATGAAGAGGCACATTTTCTAGCAGTCACAATGAGGAGAGACTGTGATGATGAACTGTGGTCTCCTCTCCAAGATGACATCTCCCTTGACTCCATTTAGATCAGAGCCGAGCTGCACTGACCCAGCATGGCAGGTCCAGGTCTCAGTGGCAGCCTCTCTGCAATCCTGGCGGTGCTCCTTGGCTCAGCCAACTATGAGAGGCTACATCATGCTCCCTGGTTCAGCATTGGAAATGTGCCCTGGGTGAGCCCGACCATAAATTAGTCAGGATAAGTTAAGGGAAGACTGCGTTGGGTTATCCCCGATGGTTATCGGCGGAGGAGAACCTGCCTGAAGGTTGCCGCTCTTAAATCTTTTATCATTGCTGAGGCAGCCTGATCCAGGGATGGACTGGGGCCATCAATCAGGGCCAATGCTCACAGCTAATGGCTTATTCAAGTTTTCCTGAAAATAAAACAATCTATGATCTTCATCTAAATCAAGCATGAGAAACAGCACTTGCTGCCACATTCTCTGGCTAATTTTTGTTTTGAACAACATTTCATCATTTACAGTGATCGTTGTAGTGCAGCAAAATGAGAAAATCAGTTGGATTTCAGATTGACAGGAGTCTGACTGCTTACACCTATTAATCATGCTTTACACACCAAATAATTAATTATTACTATTACAGTCAGTTCCAGTCAGCATGATTTAGGATGACCTTAAGAATATGACATGATCATAAACAACATAGCTGTCTTTCCTCTCACAGGCAGCCACAGTATTTATACAGTAGCTGCCTTCCCTGCATTGCTATTATTAGCTTGACTCAAAGCAGGGGCTTGTTTCATGAGAAGGGATCAAATTTTGAAGAGCGCTCCATGACAGGTGTGAATTGGATTGATGGGACAAGTAACACAAAACTAGCATGAAGGCGACCTTTCATTGAACCCAAACCTTGAATATGAGTCGTAGCCCAGCAAGCACAAGCAGGGCAGAACTGGAATATCTTCTCCTTTGTATTATTGAAAGGAAGGAAATGCCCCCCCCCTCGACTCATGTCACATGAGGATGCATGATGATTTAACGCCTGTTTTAAATCCAAGAACTTAAAACACCCTCTTCGACAGTGTGAAAAGCAAAATAATTGCCAGCTCTATTCAAGATTTCAAATCAAAAATTAATTAAAAAAAATAATAATTGTACATTATGTCATCAGTTCCTCCTCTGCCCATAATGAGTGTAATTAGTTTGTGAGGAAATGACACAAAGATTCAAACTGATTCAAGTATCAGTGCACCTTGGTCTTTAAAACACAAGATTGTTCTCGACTGCTCTAACGAGGCAGCCCCTAATTGTTTTTTGTCCATTATATTTTACAGTTTGCCAGAGCAGAAAGAGAAAGTATTAAACTGAGCATATGAATAAAGTTAGTCATTAAATATACCATATGCATACGCTAATTGCTGTATAGTATTTTTTCAGAGTGACAGAGAGACGTGGTACTTGCACTTCAGTATACAAAGGCATGTGTAGTCCACAACTTGTGAGTTCCTGCATTTAATGTGGCTGTGTAGCATTGTTAGTTGTCAATTTACATTTGAATTTATCTGTCACCAAACGAAATGCCAGTACATTTTAATAATGTTGGTGATGATGTTATGAGGATTCTGTGCATTCAAACACAAAACCAGGACTATGTGGGGGGAAAAACATCAACTGTACTTCAAAAGCAATTAGGCCTGTCTGAATCAATGCCCACAGACTTAAAATTCACTTTTAATGTCACCTCTTGGTGAAGCTGTTTTTTGGGCCTGTGACAGTAACACCAATCATGATCTATTTCAGTGAATTATCCTCTAAGATTCTCCAGATATTCCTGAAAACTGTTCTGGGCTTTACCAAGTCGGTCGGAGGCCAGTGAATTCATAAATGAAAGTGAATGATTGGACATACCAGAACGCAGTATCTCCAGAGATCCTCTCTTCTCTGCAGACTGCAAGGTACATCAAAATGATGCCATGGCAAAGCAAGCAAGGAAAAGATGATGTTGTTATTGGTCCTCTGGAAATAGGAGATGGTCAGGGCCAAGGCAGCTCAGAAGTCAGAGGCAGACTCGTTTACAAACTTGGAAACTTACCCCTGCTCCGTCTTTGGAGACTCAGCTTTAGAAATCTAAGGAAGAGAGGAAAGAGTGGGAAGAAAGAGGGAGACAGCAGAGTTGACGTGATGGCTCTCATGTATTTCTCACACAGAGGGACCATGTAATAAATTATCAAAGTTTATTGTCTGATGCCTATTGAAATATTGTTTTAGCTCAAAAACAGCTATACATTTCAGTATATTTCAAGTTACAGTATGCATTTAACACATTTTATGTTAAAATACATATAAACCTGTTTCACTGGAGACTGATTACTGCCTATGGCTAAATTTTGACAAGCAGTATCAAAAGAATTTACTTTATGAACAATATGACAAAGTTGATAAAGAGTGTCAAAGTTCTTTTCTTTACTTTGGAAATCTTAACTCAGTGTTACTATCACTTTTTCATCTGCTGCCCATCACATATTGTGGTCTCTGTAGCTTTGAGTTTATGCAGCTGTCATCTCATAACAGGTGACGATAGTGAAGTTCAGCATGGTCCACTGAGGAGGACGATGAAATACAGTATGGTTGAATGTCATGGAAAAAAGCTTGTAAGTGGACGATGGGATTTTTCTTTTTTCAGTACTACAAACGAAGATATTATCACACATAGAAATCAGTCATCACAGAAGTCAATTTAAGTAAATGAATCCTTTCCAAATCCATTCTTACAGTATATGGCATTAAATACATTCGTCATCCTGTCCACAAAAAGATCACTTTGGGCCCTTTTTTGTTGCAATAACTGCCTGATAAATATAAGATAAGGCAAAATATAGTTTCCAAAACAAATGAAACTAGATTCAAAGGAGGACTCAAATGAATCTAGTTCATTTGTTTAGGAGAGTATCTTAGCTGACGCTACCTTAATGTAAGGGGGAGGATTTTAATTATATGTCACCTCAGTTACAGAAAGGCAATGAGTTAAGATTATTCAGAGATCTGACAAAATAAAACCATATAAGCCCCATACAGGAACAATATGGGAATTACCAACCGAGCTAAGTAAAAGTTTTCATGAATAGACTGCTGTAATGATAATCATAACATCAATGATCATAAAAAAGGACAGCCTGCTGTGTATTGTAACACAAGGGCTTAAAACAAGTGAGAAAATTGGAGGCATAGCCTACTATTGTACAGATTTCCCATCATTTTTATTTCATACGGTATCATTTTCTCTGATACACTCAATCCCACTAGCGAAACATATTGTTTTCACCCCCCAGTTCACCTTTTCGGGGGGTAACGGTGTTAGTTCAACAATCAGTACAACAATTTTCACACGTGGCATTGTTGCTGTGATTCTTTATTAATCAGTGGCAGGTGTTCGCTTCACAGCTGGTTAACTCGCGGTGATGTGAAAGGCTTTCAAGCTTCATTGTCTGCCATTGGCTGCTGCAGTCTGTGGTGTATGTGGGACTAACTCTGTATTCTTGCCACATCACACAATTCAGGCCGCGTGGATGCTTGTGGGGTATGGAGGCCTCGAAGCTGGTTGCTTTTTACACACTTATCTATCAGTGATACCTTTCTGTTACGATTTCACCGCCTGATGTCAGCAGAGATGGAGGAACGTTAGTACGGCAAAACAGATATGAAATTGATTAGAGGGTAGAACAGGAACAAAGAAAAATGTAAGCTGCGGTGTTGTGCATGTGTCTGGCCATTTATCATCCACATTAAGAGAGAACAATCTGCTCTACAGTACATTTTGACAATCTACAGTCACAGTAGCAGCTCTGTGAGGCTCGGGCCAAGAAGTGCTGTGAGCGCTTAGCATGGCAACAAGCTCACAATGCTAAGGTTTGTTCAGAATTTTGGGAGTTATGTGTAGTTGCTTATTCGCTTTCTTGCCAAACAATTTCTAACTGATATTTAGTGGATATAATATTTACCAACATTCACTATCTCAGTTTAATCTGTTACCATGCCATGCAAAAATTTGCTAATTAATAGGCTAATGGGAATGGCATTGATTTTGCAGGCATTTGGTCATAAACCTAAGATTTAAACCAATTCAAATTGTGACCTGAAGCAATCAGCAAAGTTTTTACATTTCATTCACAAATCCATAGGTTACGAGCATAAAAATGGAAGCTAGCTATAAAATATCCAGTTAAATCTGTCTTTCAAAACAAGACCTGAGACATTAATCTTGCATGGCATGACTCAGCTCAACAATAACTCTGTGCCAAAGATGAAATTGAAATGCATTCATATCACAAAACACCTGTTTTCAGCTACATGTTCTATACACAGCAGCATTATGAGCTCCAGCTCCTTTTAGCTGGCAGCGCCTGTTTTGTTTTTCCAAATATTTTCTTTCAAAAGTGTTTAGCTCTTAGACGCTGCATTGGCCTGTTGGAGGGTCTGGGATCTTGGCAGGTTGTTGTACTATACTGTGTTTCCTCCTGTTCAGCTCCATCACAGTGCGCAGAAGAGAGGAGCGACAACATTGTCATCGCCCAGCTTGAAATTTTGTGCACATCAAGCACAAACATTTTAAGGGGGTGCATCACTGGGTCGCAGGGAATTTGCCTTTTTATACAACAGTGTGCCTCAGTAAAATAATTCTGGGACTCCTTCTGTTAATCCCCAGAACACACTTATTTGCAGTTTATATGGTTTTCGATCACAAAGCCCCTAAAAAACTGTCTCAGGCCATCCAGTTCTGGAGCTGATGCAGCGTGCAGACATCACTGGCTGAGTGAAGCATAAGCCTCCACAGAAGCAGTGTTCCCTCAGATGTATTTGAATAAGACATGATGCCAGTTTATTTTTGTAACATCCCCCACCCCAGACTGTTGGCAGGCGGTGGAGTTGTGACTAACCCTCTTCCAGTTTCCACATTAGACATAAAAAAAAGGAAAATTGCAGAGTGTGTCTGTGCAGTTCAGATTGGCGTCAATGAGGTAAAAATCATATATTAATATATACAGTATTTTATCATTTCACACATGAACAGAAAAATTGCTTTGTGAAGCACAGCAGGGGTGTACCACCACCTCCTGTGAATCTGAATGATGTGCATCAAGACTAGAGTTATTTACATTACACTGACGCACTTCTACTCTGCTTGACTTTGAGCCCTAGCTCCTTGATGTTAAATAATGAATAGTCATCACACACAGCCACACCACTCATGAAGGTGTCCATGTAGAATCTCTGTAAGACATTTGACTCTTAGACCCTATCCAAACCGCTATGTTTAAACCTGGCTAACTGTCCTTGAATCTTGCATGCTTGTGTGATTGAGAGAAGTGAGCAAAATAGGGGGGGGGGGGAGTTCTGAAATCACTCTGTAATCTATCATCACTGAATCATATTCACTGAAATGTCCCTATCTTCCAGGTCTGGGCTTGGAGTTGCCTGTCTGCGTTCGTAGACACGGCAGAGGAAGAGGAAAAGGACATGGTCGGCTGACGTGACATGGAGGATGTCACCGCTACGTAGCTCGTCCAGTATGCAGTGTGGCCTTCCCAGCTGCGCATCACCAGTGGTGCCATGATCCAGTTATAACTGTGGGTAAGCATCCAAAGGCTTTTTTTCATTCATGTGATTGTATTAATCGTAAGCAAGAAATGTTATTAAAGGGATATTCCACTGATTTTACACATCAAGGTTAGTTTACCGGTCACATGATATACTGAACCTGTAACAGTTTTATAAGGGTTGCTGAGGCTCTGGAGCAGCTTAGTCTAATCAAAAAAAAAAAAAATACCTTAATGGTGTCATAGTGATGTCATCTGCAATATCTGCTTTCCATTAGAGACTAGGAAATTTCAGAAAGGCTAGGTTACAAACAGGAAGTGTAAAGTTCTAAGGAGGAGGACATTTACTTGGGAGGGTGGGTCTAACAAAAGATGCTATAGAGTTTCATTCGTAGGATCCAGTGTTTTTGAAGCTTGACCCATACTGGTGACTAAAAGTCAAGAGATCTCAGCCTCTGCAGCTTTAATTTTTATCATTATCGTTAATCTGTCTCTTGTTAGTCCTTCACCTTTATGGAAGTGCTAAATTGTTGGAGTACCTCCTACTTCCCAATACAAAAGGCATATATACAGGGTCAAGAAATCCATTTCACATAAAGCAATAGCGCTAGCATTTCTATGAGTTATACACTGGAAGCTATTTCACCCGTCATCCGAAAGACTTCTTAAGTTCTAACTGAGTAGTGGAGGTTCCAGGTATTTAACCTCTTGTGGGGTCTTTAACACCTTGAGAGTTGTTAGTTGCCTTCGTGTAGCACTTAGAAAGACCATAACTGGGATGACTAAGAATCTTCAGACTTAAGCAATAGAGGCGATGTCTAGTGGGTAGACGTTTAACAATGGTTTGTGTTTGTGAGTGCTCTCCAGATAGTGATTTAAATACAGGAAGCTTTTTTTTCCTTTTTCACACATTTATAAGCTGTAAAAGGATTGTTTTCACTGTCACTTTTTGTAAATATGTGTAAAGTGATTGTATTTAAGGTTATGATGAAAAGATCTTAAAGGCTTATTTTTCATCATCTGTAGCGTTTACATGATCAAGTCATTTTTACTCAATAAAGGACATAGCTCACTTTTTTCAAGTGGTGCTGGAAGATTATGTACTTTAAAATACATGGCTCAAAGGAGATATTCACTGGGTTTATCACTAAAATTTCCCCATTCAAGAATTTGGCATGTGGGTAATGTCATTTCCCTTAGAACTCATTGTACTTCTATATAAGTATGCAGGACCATGCACAGTAATATTTCCCACAGAGGACTTTGCTGTAAATCACCTCTCCACTGAAAAAATAGAGCTTTTAAATTGTGCAAAACCAATTTCTTTATCAGTAAAAACCACTTATATGGTGTAGGGTTTGTGTCAGAGTTATTCTACCTGATGGCTTCAGCATTAATGGTGTATTTATTTACAGAGCTCAATAAACATAATTGGCTTGTACAATTATATTAAGCTTCAATATACTGCCACCTTCCCCAGCAGTGGGAGCAGGATCACTGTGGGAAACAAGATGACTTGTTTCCTCAAGTGTAAAGAAGAAACGAATATGCTAAACACCTGTGCTCACATTATGTCTGTTTCTTTTTTTCCTTGGTTTAATTGAGCAGATCAGTTAATAATTTCATTTTTGCAGCGAGGGTTCAGCATAATTCAATGTAAATGAGCTATGTGGGCATGAAATACAGGGAGTGGACAATGGAAAATAATGTAATCTGAAACAAAAGAATTGCACCAAATTTGTGTGAGATGATGTAATAATGTTTGCTGAGAGTGTGTCAGAGGTATTAATTCAACTCAGTGTTCATTTTCAATGTCTTAATGAAAGCTTAGCAACCATAACAAGGCACAGCAGTTCTGTCAAGCTGATCCTCTGCTCAATAAATGTAAGATACAACACATCTTTGAGGAACTATATTAGTTTGTAGGGTTGCAAGTTACATAAAAAAGACAACCATTCATGACTAGCAGGAAGTAGCTCCCCACTGTGTCCCGAATGCTTTCAAGATGCAAGGTAAGGTATGTGAGCTGAAATATAATTTGTTGCTGCGAGTTAGTCTGAGAATATGAAGCTGAATAGCTTATAAGATTTGTTTAACAACAGCCCTGCCCCTGTGTGTTTCCTATATGGCCTATATATAAATATGTATCTATATATACTGTATATATAAATGGAAATGAACTGGGGAAGTGTTATCTTTTACTAATTTTACTAAAATAAAAAATAAAAAATGTTATGGTATCTCCTGGTCTGGAGGTGGCTAGAGTGGGCATAGACACAGGATAGAAAAATCAATAAACAGTGATAATAATAAAAATAAGAGTGATACCAGGTTGGAATCTGGGGTGATAACCTATTCTTCCACTTACATCACAAATAGCATTAGGCAGTTGAGAGAGGAAAAGAAAACTGCAGGGTCATTTAAATAGCACAGATTTAAAAGCTTAAAATAAAGGAGGGCTGCAAATGTTTTATAAGAGATAGGAAAAAGGAAATCCATTCAGTATGTTAAACAGACTTACACTTAGACTAACACAATTCATTAAACTTTTACCCTTTGCTGATGAAAAAAGTACATTATATCAGTTGCTTTGGCAGATTTTTTTTCTGTTTTGTTTTAAATCAAACTGTTTTATAGCATAAAGAAGAGAGCATTTTAAAGAACAGTGATGCTATTCCACTTAATGTCTGGTTAATTTCTTTCATGCTGTAATTAGGTTTTTCAAAGGGATACAAAGCTCAACCAAATGATCTGGACACAGAGGGAAGGGCACGTTTGCCAAACAGTAAACCCGCAGTCTGGTGACATAGTTTCCTGCCATTTGGCTGCTGAATAGTTTCAGCACTGGGCATGAAGTCACACCCCCATTCTCAGTGATGGCATCGATGAGCTCATTGGGTTGGCAGAGTGGACAAGCTCCTGCTCTGTGGCCTCCTCCGGTGGCTTTGACCATCCTTTTCGTTGGCTGGCACACTTAGTTACAGTTTTAAATCAAAATCTGTATAGATGTAACAGCATTCACCTGCTCCATTGTCTCAGTCTTAATGATTTGTGGTGAGCCTATTGTGCAGCTGCCTCTGTGGCAGAACAATATTTTATTTAGTTTTAACACCACCAAACAGACTGTCACTCAATTTTTGTGTCACTGGAGTTCTTCTTTTTCACTTTCAATGACATTTTGGTCCTTATGATTATGGATGTCCCCCAGTGCCTAATATGGTTTTTTGCGGGAAGTTAATGATAATTAAGGTGCTGAGAATGTCCTCCCTATAATTCAGCAACACACTGTATGAATGTGCCTCAGAATGTTAATAGATTCTGGTGTGAGTCTTTTATCTAAAACACCTGAACATTTCATGGGAAATTCACTTGACTAGAAATCCTGTTTGTTACAAAATGCAGGAAGATAAATTCATCAATCTTTTTTTCTCCAGGTAATGCCAAGCCAAATAACCAATCCTGGAGATGCCGAAGAGAAGAGATATTCTTGCCATCGTGTTGATCGTGTTACCCTGGACTCTGCTCATCACTGTTTGGCACCAAAGCGCTATAGCTCCACTCC
The DNA here is from genome assembly GCF_046630095.1 of Trachinotus anak. Taxonomy (NCBI): domain Eukaryota; kingdom Metazoa; phylum Chordata; class Actinopteri; order Carangiformes; family Carangidae; genus Trachinotus; species Trachinotus anak. The sequence goes on along the minus strand of NW_027273885.1, from coordinate 6,927,744 downwards.
TCGCCATCCGCAAGGGTATGCAGTGCACTGCACTTCACTGGCATTATCAAATCTGAAGTGGGTCCTCGAATCTAACACCGCACTTCAGGTTTAGACAACAGGCTGATCATTTAGAGGCACTCACTGGCCATGACCATCAGCTTCATCAGATTTCAATAGCACTTGCCCAGTCATTGTAAACCTCATCAGTGTGGATTGTTTAGAAGTTACCATCACATTCACACTTTCCTACCTTAAGCAGTTATTTTTATGTTTATTCTGTCAGTTGAATAGAATTAATTCTTCAGCTGCATATATGCATCTGCATTCATTTTTCTTTCTCCTAATAATACTGGGCCAGTACAGTATGTTACAAAACAATGTCCTTTCACACTACTCATAGCTTATCACATGCTTTGGCAGATCAATCCACATTCTCTCCTTGGTGTGACGCCAGTGCTCAGACATTTTATCCATTTTGTTTTAAAGATTTCCCCAAATTAATTTCAGAGTTTGTTTATCTGCAAATTAAAGTAATAAATGTGTCTGCTTGATTAGCTTCATGGAATATCTTGCATCCACATATAATATCATGTTTGCACACCAGTCTGAGTCATTAATACACACCCCATGAGCCTTCCAATCATCCCCCAGAGACCACAAAGCTACAGTGTGAAATGTCAAGTATGCTGCAGAGTAAACAAACCCAAATTAGAGCGACAGCAAATCAATAGAGGGCTTTGCCCTCTTCTTATAATGTCATGAATGCACATACAGGGGTTAACAAACCAAACAGATTTACACAAATGACCTTAAGCAGTCTGTTCTGAAGAACATTTCCTAAGTATTTTAAATAATTTTTATCGAAACACTTCAAATAGTGTCTGATTAGCCAAGATTCATTAAAAAGCATACTACTTTCTGTTCACCAAATATCTGAATTTTATGTTTAAGGTGTCAACAGTTAAATGCATGAAGTAATTTTATGCTTTTATGGGATATAGTTAAGACACAATGAAGTGTAACAAAAATTGAAAATCTCTTTTGCAAGTGCTATCTGACCCAGCTCTGCCCACTGGAGTCCTTTTGTGTTCTCTTAAAAGAGAAGCTAGAGGTTTTTTTGGCAGCATGCTTGCTGGCAGTCTCTGCTGAACATCTGGCCATCAGCAGATTGTGTTAATCTGTGTGCCGCAGGAAAATCCTCTTTATGTTGGAGGTGCAAATGGAGCTTGGGCAGAACGGTGACAAAGATTGCCATTAGCTGTGGCACAATGAAAAGAAATTTAACAACATTAATGAATCTATAATCGTAGTCTATCCATCATGACCAAGCTGTTAGGGCCAAAATATCACATCCTTTATCACTGGCATCAACTCTGACTCATTCTCCATTGTTTATATGTAAGTGTTGAGTAAGTAGTCACGTTTTTCAAAATGACATTCATGAAGTGCCACAAGTGCTGGGATCTTTGATAATCCTGCACCTTGACTGACAAACAGATAACATGAGAGTCTCCACTGAGCATACACAGTTTTACACACTCAATCTCCTTTATGCCACTCTAAAACAGTTTCCAGCGAAAAAGAGATACTCAACATAACCTCTTCCACTCCACCTCTTTTTTAACACCCCCTGAAAATCTTGTTTTTGCTAACCTCCCTCTCACTTTCCTGCAGTGGTGTACAGGTGCACCCCAGGACACTGTGGCATCACAAAAAGGTGTGGTTACAGGTTCTGCTGCTTTTCATCCAGGTTTTGAGTTATTCTTTTAACAACAACCAAACTTAAAACCTGAGGTCAGCCCTAAAATGAAAATTAAACTGTTACAGGCCTTAAACCACACACTGACTTTAAGTATATACAAGCTCTTGTTAGGAAAAAAGAAAGAATTAGTCTTGTCTGCCTAAAGCAAAAATCATTGACAGAGTCAGAAAATAATAACTGCAACTTTGTCTGCATGGGTCATCAACGCAATGGGGATACAGGGGAATTATGCAGAATTATTTTTTAAGCACATGTCTGAACATTTCTCCAAAAAAGGGCACTTTTAGAAACTCCTTTATCTCTACAGTACGTTATACTATACTATACTATAGTCATTCAAATGTATTTCTGTTTACATATCTATATCTATTACCAAAATTTCCAAATACCACATTACCGATGTGCATAAATGTGTAGTAACCATTTAAGCAGCTATGAAGGCTTGAGTGGAGTTTCTTAACCATTTTCTTTGGATTTATCTGTGAGCCAGGATATCCTGGTAGCAGAGTTTTTACCAGCTTGTGCTCACTAACAACTGAAAGCAACATCCAACAACAAGTGATAAGAGCAATTTTATACATAATACAGCATCTCAGAGGCAGAAATGCAATTAACTGCAAACTCTAGGACTTCCTTAATTCAGCAAAATACACCAACTCACAGCTATATTTACTTATAGAAAATAACATAGCATGCTGTAAAAATGGAGGGTGAGAAGCAGAGGAGGGAATCTGTGGTGGAGTCTGAAAAAGAGGGCACGTCTACTGGATCCACATTTTTCTTTCTTTATAAAGAAAAACCCAAAGGCACCGCTGGGGGAATAGCAAGGCCCATGTCTCCCCTCCCCCATCTTGCGCTGTCTCTCTGTCCATCAGCTGTGTTATCCTCTCACGGTGCTTGCTTTCACTTTTTGCAGCCTGTCACCACCTAGTAAAAGAGATCTTTATCATTCCAGAGAGGCTTGCAGTCCGTCATCACCGGCTCTCAGGTACACTTTACCCCCATTGGGTTTAAGTCACCTGAGGCAAATATACAAAGGGCAGCCCAAGGTTGCACTAATGCCTTACATGTGTTCTTATCCCCAAATCTGCAGATGACGGTGTCGAGGGCAAGAGGGAGGCAGGTGGCCAGGCGCAGGACTCCAAGGAATACTGTGCCTCAGATAAGGACATTGTGGAGGTGGTGAGGACAGAGTACGTGTATACACGGCCTCCACCCTGGTCCGATGTACTGCCTACCATCCACATCATCACCCCGACGTATAGTCGACCGGTGCAGAAAGCGGAGCTGACACGGCTGGCAAACACCTTCCTCCACGTTCCCAACCTGCACTGGATCCTGGTGGAGGACTCCCAAAGGAGGACGCCTCTTGTTACACGGCTCCTTCGAGAAACTGGGCTTAACTACACCCACCTCAATGTGGAGACGCCCAGGAACTATAAGCTGCGGGGCGACACTCGGGACCCCAGAATCCCCAGGGGGACCATGCAGAGGAATCTAGCCCTGCGGTGGCTGAGGGAGACCTTCAACGCCAACAGCAGTCAAGCTGGGATCGTCTACTTTGCTGATGATGACAACACATACAGCCTGGAGCTGTTTGAGGAGGTTAGTGCTGATATACAGCATCACGTTCACTCCATAAACTCTCTCTAACTCTCTATTTTTTTTTTTTTTTTTTTTTAGGTCTTACTTAATGAAAATTATATATTGATATTTCCTCAACAAACTCACTTGGATGCAGTGGTTTCATGCCCCTCTTGCTAGGAGGAGTGTTAAAATAATGTCGCGTTGAATTCTCCAAACAGTATTTTATTTGTGGGAAAACTGACAAACGGCTAGCATGCCAAGGCAGGAGGATATTGTTGGACACATATAAAATGTTTCTCAAGGCAGTGCTGTCATTTACTGTTACACTAACAGTAAACACTGGCTAGCGCACACACATCGCTGAATTAGCTTCATCATAGTGGCTTAAGTGTTATTATGGATTGCAGTGTGATTACATACAAATGGAAGTCCTGTTCATGTTGTAACCCAATCACCTCTAACCTTAACCTAACTTTTAAAGTATTTCCAACTTTATGCATAAGTGTAATAATCTAAGTCTAGCCTATGTCTAAACTTAACCATTTGTGATCTTAGTCTAAAACATAACTTTCCTGTTTATTGCCAGCTGCAGCACTATTAAATCCTCAAGCTCTGTCTGCCTTTTAAATACTACATCACTGATGTCCACCTGAGTTTCAGAAAAACAAACCATGTGTAAAGCAAACGGTGAGTAATTCAGGGGGCCTGGGAAATTGAACCATTCACGGTTGAGACACTGAGGCTGGCTGGTGCTGTTCGGAAAGCTCGAAAGCTCACAGAGGTGTGACTGGCATTGCTCAATAAATAGACTAGGATAAGATACATGGGCTGTAGGAAAGATTGAGGTGGACAAATTTTTATTTTGTCCATGAATTTAGACTGCACGTCAATGTAGATGTTCCTTTTGCAGTTGTATTGTATGTTTTAAAAAAAAATTATAGGGTACTTCCCAGCCACATTCTCTACTGTAGGAATCTGTGGTATAAGAGGGGTTAAACAATAAATTCTCAGTTACTTGAAGCGTTTTTTAGCTCTTAACAAGCATAGTCAGTGATCTGGAACTAGTGGAAAGAAGTTTGGGCATGTAATCAGTACACTTCGGGCCATCCATCTTGACATGAGTTGAATTACCTGAGTGGACACGGTCTGTGTCCTCTGAGTATTAGCCTCAAGTCTTGTTAGCAGTGCAGACGGGGTCCGTAGTAAATGGAGTGCCGGGTATTGACGGGGCCTGTCATTACCTTTCTCTGGGAATCAGCCGAAGTGCTCCGTCTCCCTCAGAGGCTCTCCATCAACTCCAACAGGCCTATTTATGGGCCAGAGTAACGGCCCTGAGGGGAAGTAAGAGGGAGAAGGAGGGAGAGATAGAAAAAGAAAAAAAGAAAAAGAGAAGGTGACAGACAGATAGACAGAAAGCAGACAGCTGACTGCAGCTACGGGACAGTTTGGCCTCCACCCTCCACCCCCACAGTAAAAATTCAGTAGTTTGCTGACAGTGTAGTGTCTCAACAACAGACAACAGATATAAGTGACTCTTCCAGTGTGGAAATGCAGCTGATAGACTGATGTTCAGTGCTTCACGTGTTAAAAATAGGTTCATCATTACATCCTGTTTCATCTCATGTGAGGTAATTCTTTGATTTTTGAGCAATCGCAATAGATTTTGAACTCTAGTAACTAGTAACATGTTGACAAATTGAAGAGACGAAACCAAATGAAATATTGTACGACAGTGAAATCACCAATAAAACCTCACTACTGTTGAGACACTAAAGTTAGATGAGACCACAGACAGTTGTAACACAAAAAAGAACCCTTAAAGCCAATATGTAATGCTTTCAGCTAAAACATTAAAATGAAATGAAATACTCAAAATCAGTGTTTATCTTCTATATAAAAATTGTATTTAAGGTTTACAAAACAGCTCACAGCTTGCGATACTGTATATAGGGCGACAGTTATAAAGAGAGGTAGCCAATGCAAAAGCAGTTTGCTGAGAGAATGCATCACTTTCATTTAACAGACTGAAAACTGCGTGGTATCACTGGCATGTAGTGTAAAATCAGGGGAGGCTTCTCAGAAAGTGAATGTGGCTTTTATTCTTCTACCCAAACGAAGTAAAAACAACAGTGAATAAGTGAAGCAGAGATGGTACCACAAAAACAATGCAGCTAAAATATTCTGGCTCTACTGGTTTGTCACATTAGATGTCTGTGTTCATCTGTCGTGACAGAGAAGCAACAAGACTGCAGTAGCTGGACATGAACCTGCTTCATAAATCACTCAATCTCATGTGTTTTTTTGTTCTGAGGAATTCAAGGTGTTACAAGCCTGTATTACGACTGTGTCTTGTCTTCCTCACTAAGATGAACAAAGTGTCCCACTATCCTTTATGTGATTAGGATAAGTTAAGTATGATAAAGTGATTGAGGATTTGATTAAAATGATCCAAGCCTGTGTTTCTATCACACAAAGGAAGAAAGTAATGAATCATGTTTAATTACATTTTCAAAGCGTATTCTAGTATGAATATGAAATGATATCATTGTTGGTTGTGAGCATAATGAAGCTCATTTTTATCACAACTGTATTTAATATTTTCATTGAAGTTGTATAACCCTGTGTCATTTCTCTCAGCTTTTTGAGTCACATTTCAATAACGTATGACCAAAACTAATGTTTCATCTAAACGACAATAAAACATTTTTTTTTTTAAGTCACACTGACAAAATCTTTAATAGTCAGACATTAACATTACATTTTTGTGGCTGACATGCTAATTAAGCCTAAGAGTATGTGGCATTAAAAAGGCTTAATTGCTGACTACGCTTGTCCACAGTTCTTTCACAGCAGCAGCAGTTAGGTGCAGCAGGAGCTCACCTCAGCTGCCACAGCCTGACACAGACACAGTGCACTTCAGATGACTTCACACAATAGTTTGCAGTTGCAAAAAAAAAATAAAAAATCCTGACAGGAATTGCTGTAATTAAACTTCCATCACAGTGGTGCTATAGAGGATGTTGCTCTTGCTGCCACCTATTCAGACTCAGTGTTACTCATTCTTTCATTCAAGCACCAATACTAACTATAGGCAACTTTGGTATATACTGTCTTTTATTAAATGTATACTTTTTAAGTCATTTCATAATGAAAACTGAACAAAAACCCTCATGATGAATTAATTTCCAATAGTGAAAATACATCCCTGTAAATAACTATGTGAATCATTCTTATGTTTCCTTCCCAAACCACAAGCTTTACGCTGTATCACAATAGCAGCACAACCAAAATACTGAATATCTATTGAATTATATTAATACATGTTCTTTAGGGCTGCAAACCTCAATTGTTTCCATTATTGACTAACCTACCAATTATTTTTTCAATGAAGGAGGAAAGAAAAGCAGGAAGTCCTTGAGAGGTTGGAATCAGTAAATATTTTGCATTGTTTCACAATTTTGAAAGGACTGAAAGGATTATCAAAATAGTTGCCAATAGGTTTTTTTTTTGTGTTTTTTTTTTTTTTTTTACCTCAGATGTCTTGAATAAATTAACTGATGGTAATTTATTACTACTGTAACACTCTGATCTACCTTAATTATGTTCAAGAGACACTCAATTTGAAATACAGATAGACCAGCAAATCATGAAATCCATCAGCTTTATTTTGCTTATTATGAGTTATAAAACTACACTTTTAATTAGAACAACTTCAAGAATTAAATAGAACTTAAATAAAAATCCCCAAAAACCTTAATAACGCCAGTGCTTTTCAGTTGTTGCGACACATACTCCAATGGCAGCAATGGATGACAGTTCTGTTTTATTCTCTCTGCATCCTGAAGGACTGATTACTGTACCTGGATACCTGCTTTTGTTTTTCTGGTAGAATTTGTCATTTCTTTTCTTTGTATTGCCACTTTGACTACTCTGAAACACGGTCACTTCGTCTCTGTGGGCTTTTCCCTAAGTGGGGCAGGAAACAAAGCTTAAATGCACACGTAGGCATACACAAAAAAAACAAAAACGGAAGAAACAAAACAAAAAAACTCTGCACGAACACAAATATTCATCACTATGAGGCAAGAGGAATTTTGTTGTGTGTTAATTTGTTTGGCTTTCAGAAGAGGAGGGATTTGGTGGGAATAAAGCTGCTGCTCTACTCCAGCTGAAATTCCCACCAGAGGCAGCAGGTGGAACACTCATTTTCACATTTTCAGTATAGATGGGAAACTGACAAGCCTCCTGACATTTCCTTCATAGAGCCTGATTTATGCTTGCTTTTAAGCCAGGCCTGTGTCTTTAAGGGAAGCAGGCAGGTGATGTTTGGGCAAAATGGTGGATAGATTTGGTCAAGGCCTGGCTACAAAATACCTGGCAACAGTTGAGACAACGTGTAGGATGGCACTTAGACGAGCTCTTCAGCTTCCAACAGCAATTTATTTTTAACTGTACCCAGGTGTTAATGCAGGAATCATTATCACAGAAAAACCTGAGTGTCACTGAAAAAGAACATGTAGGACACAGAGAGAAACATAATGTAATGAGAGATAGTGCTGACCCAGAAAACAGATAATATATATATACGCATATATACAGACGTATATATTTCTGTTTGCTTGCTTTCATATGGATGCAGGCACTCTACCCTATTGACACACATACTGGATACTGTACATTGCACTTGCATGTCTTTATTTTGGAAAGATCTTCTACAAGTGAGACACCAGCATCATTATTTCTGCTGCATTGAATTTGATTAACTGACTGCTGTTTCTAAACCTTCCCCTACCCTCATTATAAAAACGTATCTTTTATGACTGCAGCAGCTCCTGCAAATGGCACTCACTGAGAGGCAGACAAAGAAAAGGGCACAAAGATCGTTTGATGTTGGGAGATTAAAGGACAAAAAAGAAAGAAAGAAAGAAAGAAAGAAAGAAAGAAAGAAAGAAAGAGGAGGATGGCGGTGCTCTACCTTGAAGAATCTCCTCAGCCAACCACGATCTGAGCCACTCTAATGGTTTGGCTCCTTCAAACCCTCTTGGCACTGTCTTCATTTACTCCCCTTTAAAGATGGTTGTGTGTAATCATCTCATTGTAAGGCAGCTGTTGAGCACTGCGTTTCATCTGCTTTCTTCTAACAGTGTGTCAGCTGCACAAGACATAGAGGCTTGGTCAGCATTCACCATCTTTTAGAATGAATAATCACAGCAGCTGTAAAAACCCTCTGTCCATGCCCTGCTGTAAGGCTGGCAGCTGATGCTCAAATACTGTGTCTCACTGTCATGTCCACCTTTTCAAATGACTAATCTGCTCTCTTCTCTCCTCCATTTCTCTTCTTGACTCGCCGCTCGCTAGATGAGATCGACTAGGAAAGTTTCAGTGTGGCCTGTGGCCTTTGTGGGCGGCTTGCGGTACGAGTCCCCCAAGGTCAATGCAGCTGGAAAGGTCTACGGCTGGAAGACTGTGTTCGACCCCCATCGGCCCTTTGCCATTGACATGGCTGGCTTTGCCATCAACCTGAGACTCATCCTCTTCAAGCCACAGGCATATTTTAAGCTCCGTGGGGTGAAGGGAGGCTACCAGGAGAGTAGTTTGCTGCGGGAACTTGTCACACTCAACGACCTGGAGCCTAAAGCAGCCAATTGCACTAAGGTAATGTACTCTTTTTATTTGTAATCCTGTTAAGCAGCTTGACCGGAGCAGTTAGTAGTTCAGGGATTTGCTAAACTGTTTGTGCGGATGGTAAAGATTTTTTTGGGTTTTGAAGGAATGAAACCTGCTGTTGCCAGTGGTGGAAGAAATATTCAGGTCATTTACTTAAGTAAAAGTACCAATACATGAACGTAAAAATACTTAGATAATACTTAAATAATAGTTAAAGTCCTACATTCAAAATCCCAGAAAAGTATCATCATCAATGGACACAGTGACTGATAGATCCACATATGACATTATTAAATTGTACTGATACATCAGTATGTAAGCATCAGTTTACTGTGGCCAATATGGAGCCTGTTTTCTCTTCTTTATATACAGTTAGGTAGTAGTCCAGTGGTTCCCAGCCTAAGGGTCCTAAGGGTTAATTGTGCAGGAAAGAAGCAAAAACAAAGTTCTGGTACACTAATCTGATTTCCTTTAAACCCACAGTAACTAGCAGCCACCTCTACACTCTTTTTTGTAAGAATGTGCCAAACAGGTTGGGAACCATTGGTTTAATTTAACAATACATTGTATTTTAAAAGCTTATCATGTGTTTTGAATGTTAAGTCTCAATCTGTGGAAAGGAATCTGTTGTTTCACAGTGTCATCCAGCATAGAAACCTTTGTGGATTTATGCCACTGCACTGCCTTGATGATCCAAGAAACAGTAAGAAAGACAGTGGAGGGGTGTGAAACTGCAACTTCCCAAAACAAATGAATTAAGAACGTAGGAAAAACCACTTCCAGCAATCACTCAGCATTTGGTAAACTGGCTTATTTGCTTATTCACTTAGAGTTTGACAAACTTTCCAGATCCTTGTAGGAAGATTTTATTACCTTTGGACAAAGTCAGGCTAGCTGCTCCCACCTCTTTCAAGTCTTTGTGCTAAGCTAAGCTAACCGTTTTCAGGTGGCATTCCTACCATACACATAAGGGAGTGGTATCAATCTTCTATCTTCTAACTCTCAGCAAGAAAGCCAATAAGTGCATTCATCAAAATGTTGAACGACTTTACATAATTTGTGTTTGATAGAAGCGAATGAGGTTATTGGATCACTGATCAAGAAAACATGACATATAGTCTGTTGCTGATGCCCTAAACTTTCTTGATTAAGATTCCTGAGCTGGAGTAAAAAAAACAGCACATTCATGAGGCTACTGATTTGCACATCCTCAACTATGTTCCTGTTCAACATACACTAGGCGAGAAATCAATGTATTTCTTGGCCTGAATGCCATGAAATGCATGATGATCTTCCATTGGTCAAGATGTAAAATAATGCAAATTTGTCGCTGAAAAGTTGGATATCATTGATTATATTTCATGCTCTGCCCACATGCATTGCACACACACACACACACACACACACACACACACACACACACACACACACATTTGAGTGAGAGGCTTAAGGGTTGCAGAAGCAGCAGCAGCATCGTTCTTCTTAATGCCCACTCCACCATTCCTGCTTTTGGCCCTTGGTCTGGGTCATTTCACTGAGCCTCTCTCTGGGCAAAGAGGAGTCAGCCAGAGGGCTTGAACTAGCCAGTATCCACACTGCGATCACCCCTACACACACACACACACACACACACACACACACACACACACGCATACATAGACAAAGAATGAGAGACAGAGAGAAGGGAGAGGAAGGGAGAGAGAGAGAGGCACTTTCAGCCAGCTTTTTCTCCTGCTCTCCCCTAGCCATTCAGATGGGTAAATGAAAAGAGGGGATTCAGGGAATGGCTGAGAGAGCGGAATTGGACTTTTTGCAGGCCTAGGGTGGGGGGTAGGGACATCACATAGATTACAGATGAGTGCGGGGACAGAGAGAAGGGACGGCAGGGAAGGAGGAAGGGAAAAAAATGGAAAGTCGTGCATGGGCATCTCTCTTTCTTATAATCTACCACTTCAGACGCCAGGGTGACTATTAACCTCCCCCTACACCTGAGCAAAGTGGGAGTGTGCTCTTGGCACATTTCAAACATGCCCTATGCATAATTCATGAATACCGCTACGGTGAGATGAAAGGAAGGAGGGATCCAACGCAGAGGAGAGAGGGGAAAATGAGCTTGACACTTCAGGTTGTTTTTTTTTTTTTTCCTATCCCCCTGGTTCCCTTGCTATCCTTTTCCTGGATGCTTGTCCGATCTCTGGGGCCAAATCAAACCAGTATGAAAGCTTGATAGCAAAATAGCATACCCAGAAGAACTGCCACTACTGCAAAGGCAAAAAACTCACACATACTGTTTTGAAACATTCGTCTGAAGGTAGCCATTATCCTATGGTCAGGAGAGGCTGAGCTGAGAGGACTGTGTCATATTATTGTATATAAGATAACCCACTCCTCTTCCCTCCCTTCTAATGCAGGGTTCATGCTCAAGTAGCTCTCTACACACAGACAGACCGTGTGGTGGCGTTGTGTATGTACTGTCGGCTGTTTTAAAGAACATGAGGCAGACTGGGAGCTCAAAGGGAGAGCAGACTGAATGAGTGCATTAAGGGAACAGCATGTAACTAATATTACTCTTGTTTTTGCGTCTCCAGATACTTGTTTGGCACACAAGAACGGAGAAGCCTGTCCTTGTGAATGAGGGGAAAAAAGGATTCACAGACCCCAATGTGGAGATTTGAACGTTTTCCCTCAGGTCACGGTAAATAATTCTGGTTTAGAAAGTATGAAATAGCTTCTATTACTGAGCTGAACCCTCTTTTCTTCATAATTTTTATTTTTGAATGAAGTAAATTTAGGAGGAGAAATGGAAAGGTAATAATCATTTTCACCTGGTCTTACCTAGTCTGGCTACAAAAACAGCAGGTGTTTCTAATATTTCCTAATATCTTGTGCATTCATTTTTTAATGTGCTTTCTGTCAGGTGCAATTACAGCAGACGTTGTCCTTTATTAAATGTCACCAATGAAATGATTAGGTTCAATGAACATAAATGAAGCCCTAGTACTCATTCTCAGCATATCTCAACCCTTTCTGTTGCAGGTGGTTGGCCTTGGACCTGCGGAGGAAGAAATTGGCCGGGTCTTGATAAGTGCAACCAGCGCTCATGTCTTAATCATCTGGAAAAAAAGGAAGTGGGGGCCTTTGAAGGGGGATTTTAACCTCCTGACTGAATCTGACATTTTTCAAATATGGACAAAAACAGTACAAATGTATCATATTAAAGCACAGATAAGTTAAGAGTCGGCGCTTCTTTGTCAGGATTGAGGTGCAGAGGAGACGACATGAAGGACGCCTCACAGGGGTCGGTGCGGACAGTCATGACCTGCAACTAAGGCTGAGGATAACCTAACAAAAGAGACAGCACAACATGAGAGACGTACAGCCAGCGAATTCAACCAAACATGCAGGTTACAGAACATCCTTCACCTCAAAAAAATATATAAAAATACATAAAATAAATAAATTAATAAAAATGGAGGAGTAAAATATATATTGTCTGGACATGTCTACACATGGTACAAAAGAGAAATTCCTCCTGGTTTTAAGGACATGGCCTACATCATCAGCCTGGATAAAAACACGAGTCCAACGACAAAAAAGTCTCGTGGATTTTCCTTTGAGCAAACACAAACATAGCAATGGAAGGAATGTTCTTTTGATAACTATGAAATGTTTGCTTTAATTTAATTTAATTGGTTTGGGTGTTTTGCAAGCTCTTGACTTACTTGCTAGTTCAATACTACTGACTCTAACCTGCATTTACTCTTGGGTTATCATTGTTCATTTTATAGTGTCATTATAACTCATGCATTTAAAGCCACCCGTACACTGGGAGAGAGACTGCTGTTTGAAATGTTCCCCTCAACGTGCTTGGGAGCTGAAATCTACATGTACAACATCAAAATCCTAACACTCGTCTTAGCACGTAAAAGAAAATACACAAACGATATTCCTTTGTGGCAACATGTGTAAATAGTAATTCAACATGAGAACAATCAGAGGATTAATGACAAATTTTGACAAAAGCATTGTAATTACTGTATTTATATGTAAAAAAAAAACAAAAAAGAAGAAAAAATACTCTCTTCTCTCCCTGCTCCCGCCAAATTCCTCACAATGACACACAACAAGGCACAGGTTCATGCTAGGTTCAATACGTGGAAAGAGTAATAGCACACCACCACTTGCAATTGGTAATGGAAACTCCAGTTTGTGACACATTCATAAGGCACAGACAAGAACATCAAATCAGCTACATGAGAGGCTCACAAACGCTGACCTAATCCTCATGTTAGACTTCGCATTCAGTGTCAGTTCTGACATTTTGGGGAAACAGTGTGTCATTTGAGTGAGTCCATTATTTCTATGCACACTCATATACATATGCTCATGTATGTACATGAGCCACAGGTTAACAAGGGTCTGCTGTGTGCAGGATTAAAAAAAAAAAAAAAGAGCAGGATGACACAGCACTGAAGCCCAAGCATATGGTTTTTACTAGGCTTGTTGGTCCCTCTCCTCAGAAAAATACACTTTACATTATAAATTTACACGCTCAGGCTACAACTTTTAATACAACTAACTGTCCAACAGCTGGTGTAAATTATGAGTAATAGATTGAAACAATTTATGCATGGCCCCAGAATATTTTTTTTTCACTTTCACTTATGAAATCAGACAGTACATGCTACTTTGAAGTGGCAGCAGGCTAGAGAAAAGCACAACAAAAGTAAAAATCTTATGTTTGCTGATGATTTGGGAGCAATGTCACCATCTTCATCACTAATCAGTATTGTGGACTGATGTAGTTATCTCCTGGTTTCTTTTCGTATTAGCATCCATCTGTTGTAGATTAACTGGATCAGAGAAGGGAGTCACTGAAGCTCTAACGATAGACATCAGTAGCCGTGACGCCGTACGCCTGAACACTGTAACAAAGTTATTCTACACCTCATATAATAGAATCTCTCCTCTACTTGATAAATCATCCGTCTAGTGCAATACACAGTGGTGGTTCTTATCTAACATTGCCCGGCGGAAGGAGCTGGAGATAATTCAAACACTGAGCCTCTGTACTGGTGCCAGATTATCTCAGTGTACCACAGCCCCCCACCCTCCCACCCCATCCCACCCTACCCATCACCCCTTCAAAACACACAAAACACAAAAAACACTGCTGCAGTATGAAAACTTACAAAGACGTTACAGCCTCTTGGGCTCATCGGCCAGAGAAACCGTGTTATTACATATTTCACTTGGAATATGATAAGAAACACATTCAGACAATGGCTGCATTGTATCTCTCATCAAACTGGCTGTTTTCATTGACTGCATGATATTACACTGCACAGGGTTCGGCCATGGAGATCACAGACTGTCTTTGGATTAGTTCTATTCTTCAACTTGCCTCCCATTATTTATTAAAGATCAAATTTAATATATTTATGTATTTATTTCAAGTGTGGATGTTCAATGAAATCATAGCAGTGTTTGCCCTTAAATCTGTATTTCCCAGCTGCTCTCTAAAACAGCATGTGCATCTATGTTATACTGTACACAGGGATTATCATATAGATCAATCATAGGTTAGCGCTACCTACAAGCAGACACACGCACACCATCTACTTTATAGCACTTCTGTGAATCTAAGTCCTACTTTATTGGTTATTATCAGATTTTAATCTAAATGATTTATGAATCCGTCCGAAATGTTTTTCACACTGAAACAAATTTATAGTTGTAATCCAAAATGGAAAAAAAAAACAGTGTCTAAACAACTTAAACTGAATAGTACCTTTGAAAAAAAGTTGCATAATTTGTTTGCAATTATGTTTTCCTGAATGTTGCGGTATATCATTTACCTTTCAAGTGTATTTAAAATCCTGCTTTCATCCAATCCTAAATGTTGGTAAAGATGCAGGCATACAGATCAACGTGTGGTTGGATTGGTTAAAAAATATTCGGTGATGTTACTCCCTGTGGTATGTCCTGAAGCAGCAGAACAATTCAAAGGGCTTCACCTTGAAAGTCAAGTTGTTACAACGTTGTCTGACATCTGATTTGATATGTCTCTGATTCCAACAGATGACGTGTTGCGCAATATCTAATACTTACAAAGAATTAGTCTACTACGTATACAGTGCATCAACTTTAGCAGTACAGGTTTACCAGTATTTAATGTGAGCATTTCCCTCTGAGGGCTTCTCTAAGGCACAATACACTTTACACATAAGTCCTCTCTTTTCCTCATCCCCACTGTCATCTTTCACAGCCTCATGTGATTCACATTTTATGCATGTGACTCTTAAGGTTGTTTATTTGCCACAGCGGTTCTGTCTCCGAGAAAGATGTATTAGTTGAATCAAGAGAAATAAACAACTGAGCAAACAACCTCACCTGGTCCTGAGTATTCTGTCCAGTGGACGTCTTTGCTGTCTGTGTTGTGTGTTTGTAACCTGAGATGAGGAATATTTTGAAATTCTACAAATGCATTTAAAAAAAATAACACCCATTGTGAAATTCATTGATATTTTCTTTAATTCGGCAGTGGTTTTATAAAACTGACTGAATTTGGTTTTCCCAGCAATTCCAAGACAGATTTATATGACAAGTCCTTAGTAACAACTAGCTAGTCTTGTGATTTACTGTCAAATTGTACCATAAATACATAAGTAATAGCTTGTAAAGTTTCGGGACGTGTAAATAAGATAGTTAAGATGTAAGCTAGCTGTAACGTAACTTTAAAAAACATTAGCTTAAGGAGCCAAATTATATAACCCAAATGCTAACCTTTTCTAAATGTAGGTATTTTTAATTTAAATATGCATATAAGAAGAAATTATTATTCATACTGTTTAAAATGAGGGGAAATATAGGATCACTGTGCAAACGCATGTTAGGTTAGCATCTATCCAGTAATGTTGTTTAAGATTTATTTCAGATTTTCCCACCTTACATTTGTAGTAAACAGAGTTTCATCACGTGTCACATTAGACATGTTGACCATATTATATAATATTTTTTTTATATATATTTTTTTTTAAATCTAAAAGGGTCTTACATTATCAAGCTAATTGCTGTTGATGTTAGCTTACTAATGTGTGGTTATTCAGATAGCTATATAGCAAAATTTAGTAAAAGCTATTTCTATTTAAGAACTATACTGTTGTGAGAATCATTTTAATTTAGTGATGCATATATCTCCACTATGCAAGGTTTGCTTATAACTAGGCTAATTGTGAATTGCAGCTTGTGCAACTGATGTCAGGATTTCAACACCACAGAAAACCTGACGACCTATCAATTTATAGATCACCTAATGCCATTTCCAAAACTGCCTATACATCAAATGTGATAAATAACTGTGGCAGTACCAGGGCTGGTTAGTACTACATACAACAGATAAGTTTTCATGGAATGATCTTCAAACACAGCTTGTGAGCTTGACGCCTCTGCAAGAGTTCATAGCAGATCATAAGAAGGTCAATTTGAAAAGCAATCAGTGTTATATCAAACAGGCATGCAAAATAAATACAGGCGTTCTCAAGCTTCTTTTGCCTTCTGTGTCAGAAGCCAAACCCATCTTTATTCACACATTATTTTTAGTCAGCCTGGATGTAATTTTTAAATTAAATCTGAAAGAGGAAGACATTTTCAAATACTTTATTATAATCAAGATCATTTTTCAGTCTTGGTCTTCAATAATGCAGTATGTGAGTGGAGGTTAATGATACTGTTGCTTAATTGAATAAAAAGGATTCAACAGAATGTCATGAATACATGAGAAATTGCTGTGAGGAAGCTTATTCTCTGCTGAATTGGCATCTTCTGGTAGCACACAAAATGTCATGTTCACTGACGAGTCAGTTTTGAGTGCTGCTGGTTGCTGCTGCCGAGTAGATGAAACTCACGGCTGTCGCCTCAGTCCTGTCCTCCCCAGTTACTCTACCATCCACCTCCTCTCCACATCCACCCTCCCCTCTGACCTTGTGTCCTCACTGGACATCAACAGCCATGCCGTAGTCAGGGCTGCTGGCGAACTGGATCTTGCCATCTGTTTCCTGCTCTTCAAACACTATGACCTGTCATGAAGCAAATAACACCAGCTTAGCAGGTTCATGAAAGGACAGCAGGAGTGGTTGGTTGAGCACTAATGTCAATATATGTACACTATGAGAAGAAAAGTTGGAAAAGGCAAGAAACACATAGATCTAGTAGTTTCAAGCCTTTTCCAGAAAGTGCTGAAGAGGTCCACAGCATCAGAGCTACAGGGTGATGCTGTAATACTGTTGCTGCTGACCTGTGATATCCTTTTACTCAGCTGTGTTAGTGGACGTGTAGAGCAAATAAATTAACAAGCTAGATACAACTCAGATGACATGTAAATCTGCCACAGCTGCAATCCCTTAAATTTGTGATTTCAACAATAGAAAACGTAACCAGACATGACACTGAAATGTTGATTGACTGGTTAATGGGCAGAAAATTAATCAGGCGTCTATTTTGTTAATTGGTTAATCATGTGAGTCTTTCATCAAGAAAAAATAAATAAAACATTTGCCTGTTCCTCAGTGAGAGGTAAACATTTGATGCTCTGCTCTGTTTCATATCATTGCAAAATTGAATATCTGGAATATGTCACTTTGGGCTCTGGGATACAGTGGTGAGCATTTTTGATTAATTTGTGTCATTTTATTGACAAAACAGCCAATCGAATCATCGATAGTTCAGCTGATTATTGATAATGAAAATAATTTGTTGCAGCCTTAATTATGTGGATAGGTAGCTGTACCAAAGGACTTGTTGGGATTAGGTCATCAGTGCTAAAGCGTGCTATACGCTGACTGATAAAAGTATCCCCTGAATTGTTACCACATGTACATATAGATAAGATAGTACCTGGTTGTCCCCCCTGCGAAGCCAGGGGCCCGGGACATAGAGAGTTTGCTGCGGACCGATGGACCAGTAACGTCCAAGATTCTTGCCGTTGATAAAGATGACGCCTTTAATCCATCCCTGCAAACACAGGCAGTTTACCGTTCACCATAACAACAGGCAGGTTCAGCCAATTAAAAGCTAATGAGTTAAATGGGAAACATGTTGATGACTACCAACAACACATGAAAGGCTCCTCTTCTAATTTGATTTGCATCTTTTGCGTAATACATGCTGGGTTGTTGCTAATTACAGCTCTTAGCTTCTCTACATCCAGCACTGGAAACGTGAGTAACAATCAGTCAAGAAGCACTTGACTTAATCAATAACTGCATAATGTACAACTGCATAAGAATGGGGTCATCATCACAACACATTTTGTAAAGACCTTTTCAAGATCAAGATGTTCTCAATATCAGACTGAATGAAATTTACATATTTATGTTGTCCTAATATATCCATTGAATAGTGAGCAAGCACCCAATGAAGCCTCTCAAAGAGCTATTTCTCTGGGGACATAATCAAAATTTGGTTCGACTCCTGACTGGCCCGACTCTTTCCTGCATGTCATTCACTCTGCCCCTTTCCTATCACTCTCCACTGTCCTATCAAATAAAGCCCAAAAAATATCTTAAAAAACAGAATGAAGTAAAGACTAACTGGGTCAAAATAATAAGGATCAAATAAAGGATATGATGAATCTGAATTTCAGTTGTCTACATTTTTATTTTATCTACAAAGGAGAGCTTCCTGTATCTGCATGGTAAAGAAGTTTAATCCTCCTCTACCAAAATCATAGAAGCATGTAAATTATCTGTAACGACAAAGACAGATTGCTTTCTGTTAAATCCAGAGGAAGTAAAACTTGGCATAAAACTTCATTCATATCTGATTTAAATGCTTTAGCTTGATCTTTTTAAACTTTAATTTTCACTGAGAGTCAATGAAAGACTGGGCAAAATAACACAACCGCCAGTCACCATATACTAATGTTATCAAATAATAAAATAACTGTTACAAATACGATCACTTTCAAGATTTTCATGTTCCATTTTTACGCAATGTTGAGATCTTGTCATAGAGGTCATACATGTAACGTCAGTTTTTGAGGCTGTAGATTGCAGCGCTGTTGTCCAGCTTACAGGGAGTTTGATGAAAGTGTCTTTAGGGAAGCTGTTCACATAGAGTCTGGCCTGGAAAAACCCTGGGAAGGTGGGCCGCTGACGCATACTCATCCAGTGGCCTGCAGCCTCAAGTCTGTAAAAGGACAATACATTGCAGAGCACAACCCTTACAGTTTATACCTTTCAGAATAAATCCCTTGCTATAAAGGCATTCATTTCTCTTGTCTTGACTTTTAGGATACAAGCAGTGTATCATGTCATTCATCCAGCATTCATTTCCCTGCAATAAATGTCAAGTAGAAGTTTGGACATGGATGGTAGGGGAAATATTCAGATTTACTGTTGTTTTGTTTTGGCTATAGGTTATATTTTATGTCTAAGTAAATTCAAAAGGTTGCCACGATATAAGACTAAAATTCCTTCCTCAGTTATCTTAGTGTTTATTCATATTGGCCTTCAGGCCTTGACATTTTCAGGATGGTGCTGAGGTAAAGAAGTTGCAGTTTTGCAGCACATTGGGAGAGACCTGGAAACGGATGGAAAACATATCTGGAGAGTTGACTACATACAAATTTAACCCCCTAAACAAGCTAGAAGGTCAGAAAATCCTAGTGACCCTGATGTTTACTATCAGTGCAACATACAGGAGGTAATCAATTTCAGAAAACACCTAAAAACGAGGTGTTAATGACACAAATCTCATATGTGATGAACAAGAAGGCATTATCATCTTGTAAGGTGGAAGCATCATGAGGGAAATGCATTTGCATTTATACCTTGGGGTGCACTGGGCGAAATGACCTTATAATGCTAGGCTGTTGGAAAATTACCAGACATAATGAATATTATGAGACCGCGATACATTTAAGGTCCCCCACCACTTTTTTCACATTTTTTTTTTCATGTGGTGTTTTCATTATTGTATCCAGAAAGGTAAAATGTTCATGTTGGATATCTTGAACATTGCTAGCAGTGCAGATCTTAAATGGCTTCAACCGTGTAATCTACCCACTGTACTGGCTATAATTTAAAATGTTTAACACGAGATGCTGAATTGGAAGGCCGTGTTTTGATTCCATGTTGTTCCTACTGTAATTGTGTTGAGCAGGG
Source organism: Trachinotus anak (assembly GCF_046630095.1). NCBI lineage: Eukaryota > Metazoa > Chordata > Actinopteri > Carangiformes > Carangidae > Trachinotus > Trachinotus anak. Next base: position 6,907,581 of record NW_027273885.1, on the reverse strand, counting down.
AGATAATCAGCTGGACTGAATCAGAGGCAAGCTGGTTTAATGACAGGGAAACACAAACAAGGAGGGGAACTGGATAATAATCGAAAGACACAAACCTGTTTACAAAGCCTGGCTTCATATCAAGACTATGAATAATGAAGTCTCGGAGGAGCCGCTTGTTTAGCTCGATATCTCCAACCAGACCTGGAAGGTGAGTCAGAGCTGCTCTCAATTTTCTTATAGATCTTAAGACACTGTTAATATGCTTCTCTAGAGGTGTGCAGTGAAAAAGATCATTTCAAAAGACTTGTGTTGACTGGAACATTTACAAAGACATCAGTTTGTGGAACAATTTGTACCTTTGCGCTGCTCATCCAGGGTTTTCCCGTAATTCACTCTTCCACAGTTCTCCACCAGCAAACTTACAGTTCTTCTTCCCTACAGTGGGAAAATACATCAAACATGAGGCATTACTCAGATTCAGCTGAGAGATTAAAATAAATAAAGAAATGAAGATAGGGATAAATAATCCTTTCATCTGTTCTGATTTGAGTAAATGATAACGTCTGATACATTGAATTTGACTATTCAAATTTGTTAAGATAAACATTCATTTGATGATCTGCTGTTGGCTTAATACTGGGACCTTGCTGCCAAAAACATCTATCAGCATCCCCTGAAGCCTTCACATGCTGCCTGTTGTTAAATATTAACAACTTTATCTTTCTGAAAGAAGCTGGCAGCAGACTGGGTCTAAATTACACACAGAAGGATACACACACACACACACACACACACACACACACCCACACAAGGTACCTTCCCATCGGGGAGCGCTAATTCTTGTGTCTTATAATCCAGAACACCAACAAAATGTTTGTCCACAAAAACCTACCAAGAAAAAGAAAATTAAAAGCAGGAAGTCATATTGAAAAATGAAATGAAGCTGCATCAGAAACTGGCGTTTCTGAAGTGAACATACAGCAAAGAGAGAGACAAGACAACTGATGCCATGCAAAACAGATATTTTTAATCTGCATATGAATGAAATTTATTCAGACTGTATTCAGTTTGAACTTTTGAGAACTGCATTCTCTTACAACTGAGTGGCATTAATAATCAGACCAACTGGTTGCAGAATGAGCTTGTTAATTGTACTCCACAAGTACGGGGGTGTGACTTCTAACAAGCAGATTAAAGCTTTCCAAGTGCAAATGTTCTCACAAAGAAAAGTGCAAATGCGTGGTTGTGAATACATTACATCTGCGTGTCTGTCTTCCTGTCCTCACCAGTGCTCTGTCTCTGACGTTGTTCTTTGAGTTGAGGACTCCTCCGCTGGTGATGGCGGTCTCGTACAGCGTGTAGCCGTACGACTGACCATTTCTATTGTTGATAGGGAGATTCTCCATGTTCACTGGCCTCTCTGACTTCAACGGCTAAAGAAATATGCAAAAGAATAGTTTAAAGGTTTTTATGTGCCTCTAAAAACTGATGTTAAAATTAAGCGTCTGAAAAATGAAGGCAACATGGAAGTGCCAAAAACTGCAGTTTCTCAAATGACCACTTGAGGCTTGCTTCAAAAAGTGAGTCAGTCCCTATGGACTCCTGTGTTAAAATGTCCAGCTTTACAGCAGGAGTAAACATGTTTTGAGCCTGACACAAACATGGTTTTGGTCTCTACAGATAATTTCCCCCTTCATGACAACCTTATGGGGTTGAATTTTTATGTAACTCACCTGTTTAGATTTCATTAAAACTTAAAAGTCCTGGATAATTGAGGGCGCTGCCACATTGAGTGACATGATCACATGCTTGCCAGTAACCAGCATGAACCTGATCTCAGCTCCACACACACCCCATCTCTTTGGTTATTTCTCGATTAGCTGGGAGTAAGGCGGAGATGCCAAGATGGCGACGGCGAAGCAGCCCACACTGTGCATCAGAACCACTCTTCTGAAGCCTATGGGTGATGTGACGGAGGCTACGTCCATCTTTACATACAGCCTATGGTTAAAATGTGCTCCTGGAATTCATACTTTTCAAGATGTTTTGTGCCATGGTTACATAAAGTTTGCTCTATTTCAAGTGAAAACTGAGAATCTCAAAACAGCTCTCTCAGTGCAGATGGGATCTCATGAATTTTTTGCCACACAACCGCCTCCTTGCAGGACGGCTTCATCCAAAGTGATGATTCATCAAACCTAATGAAACTCTCCTGTCTGGCGTTCAGGGTAATTCTTTTATTCAGTAACGTTCGGTTTCCATACCCTTGGGAGGAGCATTATGCGCTCTTCACAAGACAATAAACACTGCCTGCTATGACACGATTAACCACCTACCTCCAAACACAGATACAATATCAAACTCAGACATCCCACTCAGTCTCTCTGAAGCTGCTGAAGAGAAAAATGCTCTTTTCAAACGGGGGCGTGCGGCTGGTCAGGGGTAAAGTAATTGTTGCCTCAGAGGGAAGCAAATTGTTGCAACGGGGAGTGAATAATTAATGTTGTAAGCAACTGTCAGACGTGTTACATCTGGTTTGAATATCTATGCTGCTGAGGAGCACGGTGTAAATGGCCGGACTATATTGGCGGACATGAAAGTGAGCAAGATATGATGAACACAGTGGGGGGAGATTGTCTTTCTCAGGAGTGTTATTCATTTATTTCTCAGTTGGTTCAGGAGGTTGAGCTGCAGTTGCAATCTCACTTTCAAATGACCGCAACCACATATCTACCTTGCCCTGTGATTTTCAGAGCTTCAGGTTATTTTTCTGTGTTTTTATCAAAAAATCTAAAATGGGATTTGCTCAGTGAATTTGGTTTATGCATTAGAGGAAGATATGCCACTGTATATCTTACAATTTCTGATCATTCTGGTTGCTCAACTGAACACGGATTTGAAAGTGACACATGTTGCATCAATCATAAAATCAAACATTTCAAACATTTTTATAGATAAATCTGAAGTGTTTCTTGCCAACAGGTACAGAAGCACCAGTGACTACAGTGTTTATCTGTGTTGTTGTAACCTGATGCTGGGGTTGTGCCTATCATTTGATAATGTTGATCGATTATGAAAAAAAATAGTTACTGGCAAGTTAGCAGATTTAATATGTGATAATTAAGGCAAGCAGAAATTCTGCCGTGAGCAGGCAGATGTGTCGAGGACCTTTTGCTACTGTAACTGTGGCTCCTGTAAATACACCTGTCCTCAGGCAGGGACTGTCTCAGGGAATCACAGCTGGGAACCTCAAGGGGAATGCAAGGCTGTTTGAGGAGGAGACCACATTTTTAAGTAGAATACAGATCACAACAGGCTTCACATCCACATAATTAACTGCTAATGTTCTCTGAGTTTATTCCATTGGCTTTTATGTGTTAGTCATGTGTGAAGTATTTTATGTACTACTGTTGTCTGTAAACAACCTTGTAGCTCTGTTTGGAGCAATGCGACACGGATGATGTTTACTATTTTTGTGCCTGGAATTTTTGGCACTCTCTGGGCGTCTGAAGCTTACCTTGTCAGTGAAATGCAGACTGTCCCACAGAGACAGGTGCTGCTGGATGACAACAGGCTGGTACGCTCTCCTCTCCCGGGGAGAGGGCAGTTCAGGGAGAGGCTCGGCTGAAAAACAAGGAGGGAAATTGAGGCTACACTGCAGTTTGTCTGTCTGTATATCCATTTGTTTTCATTTCCATTTCAGTTAGACTAACCTATAGCTGCAGAGAGGGGACTTAGAGATCAGAGATTTATGATCACTAAAATCTCTGAAAACCAAGGCTAAAAAAACACACATACATTAAAATACACATATTGGCAGATATGCACTTACATAATCGTAATTAAGAGAGACAAAACAAGAGGATTTCTTGCTAAATTAGAAGTTTAAAAGGATATTGTTTGACTACAGCTTGTAATAAATAAAGGAGGATTTTTCATATAACTATTGGCCTGATTAAGTTTAACCTGGAACAATTTACTCAAACACAAATAGCTATTAGACCTTGGAAACTGCTTTTAAGGCTCCTTGGGTGAGCCATTTACCCTCCACAACAGCATCCAGTTTGTGCTCTTTGTTACAAAAAAGTCTCTTTACAACGATTAACAGTGGTTGCTCATGCCCTCTAAACGCTGTTAAAGGTGTTAAAGCATACAGAGACACCAGCATACCCTCTGGAAAAAGCTTGACAGCCTTCCCTTATCACCAAGTGGTAACAGCTGGATCACTTAAGGAAAGCTTGGAGGATAATGGCCAACACCTTTCTCCAAAACGGCTCTCTAAATGCTTACAAGCCAGTGCCTTTGGTACAGTATATAATGTGTCAAATACAAGAGGGAAAATACGCTTAGACAGAGGTATGGAGATCTAAAATTTCTCCCACGACGAAGGACATATCAACCGAAATCATGCAGATGATCCTTTACAGCAATATGCACAGAAGAAGAAATATCTTGTTCAAATTTGCTCATACCTATTTGACTTCCTTCACAGAAGATTGTGAACTGATGAGTATTAACACCTTTGAATGGTGACATGCCTTAAGATGACCTGGTAACATTAATAACATTAACAGACCGTCTGCACAGAGTCAAGATGCATGTGCAGCTTGTTTAGTATTACATCGTTTTTTTGCAATTTCTGACAGCTTTGAAGTAATGAAAAAACCCCAAAGCATGTATGTCATAAGTCTATTTTAAGAGCCATGTTGTTGTCAAAAATCAGTGTTAGACCTCTGACAGATCAGCCTGAATCCATGCCAAGTTATGCAAAAACAACACCAAAGGGCAAAGAGTAACTGACACAATGTACACGATTTGACAACCAAGCAATAATGAAATATCAGGCTGATCTAATTAAAAAATTAGGTCATGTGTTTGTGGTTGCTATAGAACACAAAGCCTTCTCAGACTCTCTCTCATATCCAGGCCACTGCTCATTGTTCAGCAGACTGCAAAACGTAAGGATGAATCACGCACGGGCAGCCTTTCAAACTATCTTCAATCACCAGGACGCTGGATGAATTATTACTTGGTTCTGCTGGATTCAATCCCAGATTGCCAAAAGCTACATGTTCAGTGCTGGCCACAAAAAGCCTTCTGGCCCCCAACCACAAAATCCTTGTTTTACAAAGAGAGAAAACTGCATAAGCAATAAACATGATACAAGGCCTAGTATGTAATTTTCACAGGGAGCGGTGACTGAGGGTCTTTGACTTGGGCAGAAATCTCACACACATGCACGAACACACAGAAGCCCATATCTAACCCGTGCTTGTAATCATATGCAAAGTTATCCTGCTTTAGCCAACAGAGAACAGGTTCTACAAGGAGAATTAATTTAAATGGGGAGATGAAAGGAAGGGAGAGAAAGAGAGACAGAAGACGTGGGGCCCATCTCAGCAACAACACACAACACTCACTGTGGTAGTGGCTGAATAAATTCCTCAGAAGATGGTACTTGGTGGTGTAATCCCCAGCCTCGGATAATGGAGCATCGTAATCTGAAAGATAATGCGCTATCAGAACAGCAGGCTAGGGAGCCAGAGAGAGGCAGGGATGCCTCTTAGCGTGGCAGATGCTTTCACCGTGCTCCCCTATCACACATCTTGAGACAGCAGTAGTAGGCAGACACACATTTTGGGTTATCTTGACAGAAATTGGAGCCTTTTTGAGGCACAAAGGTAAAAGGCATTTAGAGGAGTAAACACGTGTATGAAGAGCGCTGAAGGTCAGAGGTGGCCTTCCCTACTGCAGAGCACTTTTCACAACTCTCCTCTTTCCTGAAGAATGAGGTCATAACAATGTTAAGTACCCTAGAGGAGGATATAAAACCCACTGTACCATCTTTAATTTACATTTCTCATGCATTTTATGAGGTAATGAATTCATTAGTGTGCTCTACATATTTAAATTTCTAAGCAGCCGAAGGTCGGAAGCTGCAGAGTACAGGATAAAATATCCTAATCATGTTTTCATCTACTGATCATATTCACATTTGTCTCAGCTGGTGCAATGTACATTTTGGTGCTGTATCAATTGGCAATGGGCTAACACTAGCATTTAAAACCCATAAGTGGGAGTAATTGTGAATATGGACCTGGTTAAAACACAGTTTTATGTCAAATCCTTGAGGCTTGAGTCTTGTTCAACCCTGACCAATCAACACTGTGTAAACTAATGTCTCCTATCTCTTAAAGGGATTTTTGTTCATTCAAATGTTACAAAATGCTGGTCAAATACACAATCGTAACACATACCGTAGCTTGTTACCATTGGTTTAGGTGCTGGCATTCCTACGGCAAAAGCCCCGTTCATGAAGCCAAAATTTGTCCCTCCATGGAACATGTAGAGATTGATGGACATGTCCAGTTTAAGGATTTCAGTGACCACAGGTATCATGTCTGTATCAAGTAAAAAAAAAAAACAAACAAACAAATACCATTTAATATGTATGCAAATCATTATTTTGATTTGAAAGGTGAGTAAAGGTGGGAATAATGAAGACAAAGATAAACATTTAGACCCATAGGTAACCATAAGGAGAAAAAGAAATCGATTTGAATTCAGTTAGATTTAACAAGGCAGAGCCACTGTTTCAATAATCCTATTGCCCTCAATTCTACTTCAATTAAAACATGGATGGACCCAGGCCACACATCCTATTACAGGTTACTATAATTCATTACAGGGCAGTACTCACACCCATGAAAAATTGCCTACTTCCCTGCACAAATTAGCTACCTATATTTTTCAGTGAACATGGCAGAGCAAATAATTAAGTATTCAAATTGGACTTCAGCAGTCAAATTGGACTGACTTTAATAATCTGAATCAAGGGCATGAGCCTTGGTGAATAACAATCGAGCAGGGTGAAAGACAGAGCCGGACTCGGTTGGTGGTGGCACTAGCTGTGACTGACTACTGGGTGTGTTTCAGTCTGCAGAGCACTGAACTGTTAAAGACATGAAATCCCCTCTGAATATTCCAGTGTTCATTTCATAGCTGTGACACTTTCTGTTTTCAAGATTTTATGTTCGAAGAGAAAATAGATAAAGCAATGAGACTGTTGGCCCTTTCATTTTCTGAACATTTTTTGTGACGAAGTGGACGGCTGCTGGGAGTAACACAGAGCTTCACTGTGTGTTTGAAGGAAGATGTTTCTGACAGCACTTGAAATGGTCATACCGAGCTGTGTGGCTGCCATTAATCTTTAGAAATGTGAAACAGGTGCTGTCATTTGTGTCATGAGTCCACATTATAGCAAAAATATCACCCTCCTGGCTGTAGCATGTGGAGCATGTATACAGCATGTTGGAAAGTAAATAAGTACATACTTGTACTTTAATTGAGTACTTGCATGTTATGCTACTTTTTACTTACAATAACAATAATCTAACAGCTATAGTTACTAGTTACTGTAACAATTAAGATTATTTAAATTGTTCTCTGCGATCACCTTTTCTTATCGAGACATTTTAGTTTATAATTGAGATCTAACCTCTTATTTTTTTAAAACGTGATAAGAATATTTCAACATGTTTTCAATGCAGATCAATTCATTTCAAGTTCTATTTTTCTTAATTCTACAGCAACAACATATCTCATACTTCAGTTCAGTCAGTTCTTTAGTTGGGTCCATTTTAATTAAACCCAATGGCATACTCTTTGTGCATTTACACAGCACTAAAATCCTCTTTACACACTGATGCATCAATAACAATAATCCAATAATATGCAGTTTATAACACTTTGAGATGGGCATGACCTTTGATACTTTAAGGTTTGCTCAAAATACTTTTGTTTTTACTTGAGTCACATTTGGATTCAGGACTTCTACACGATACATTGTTTTATTACTTACTTTATTACTTTATTTAAGCAAAGGATCTGAATATTTTTTCCACCACTGCTTGCAGCTAACACGATATGCAATCTTGCCAATAGTTTCAAAACTATTCCATTGATCGACAGTTGGTCCAATATGGAGCCAGGAAATGTAGCAATGCATCAACAAAGGCCAAGAAGATCAAGACTACTGGCAAGCAATGATCAAGTATGCAATGCAGTCTTAAAATCCTTCCAAAAATCTGTTCTCTAAATGTTTTATAATATGTTTTATAATATAGACTAATTAGACCATTAGTCTATAATATAGACTATATTATAGACTAATCAGACAGCACATAACTGAAATGTCATTCAATGCAGCCGTGGGCATGACAATCCCAGTGTGTATCTGTTTGTACATGTAGCTATAGCAGATGGGTACATGTGGATACAGAGGAAGTGGGAGGGCATGAGTTGAATGTGACTAACAACCTCATACCTGAGTTCAGTACAGTCAATGAGAATCAGTGCAGCACATCTTTGAACAATCCTGCACAAGCAAGTGTTTGAAAATCTGGCTACTGAACATCAAATATATGGCCCACAGACAAGGTGAAGCCGATGAGACACACACTCTGGTTTGTGATACTTGGCTCACAACCAACCATGCATGGAAAGTATATAAATCTCTGACAAAGCCACAAAACAAGTAAGAAATGACCATATGCTCAGCTGTACATCCCAGCTGCACTGAGTGGGAAGGAACCATAGTGTTAGAAAGACTGTTTTACACTCAGCTTGGAGACTTTATCTTACCCAGCCCCCACAGCAGTGAGTTTGTCCTTATCTTGTCTTTCCCCTGGCACAGACACTTTTTTATTCTCAGCTAAAAAGGTCTGTCTTAAGCCTTTCTTACCCTAAGGCTGCGAGACTCTGTCTTACCCTCAAGATGGTTTTACCTTTAAAAATTCTGTATTGGCTCTCAGCACAAAACCTGTCTTACCCCAGTCTCAAATTAGACAGTACTATCGACCCTCAACACAGACAGAAACCTAAACAAAGGCTCCATCAGTGGAAATCCTCATGTGAACATTTGTCTTACTCTTATCAGGATGTCCTCTATGTCCTGCAAAAAAAACTATCTTCCTGTCTTAAAGGTGCTATATGTAAGTTTTTCTTTGCCGATGAATGTGGTTTCTTGCTAGAAGCTTCAGTCGTCATTGCATTAACAAGACAAAAGGTTAGAATACACCCTCTGTTGAGCTTTACTTCTGGTACGCTACAGTGACTCACTATCACAAAGTGGTATGACAAGACGGGACGGGGCTAGCTGGTGAGCATGCTAAATTCCATAGAAGAAAAGTAGTGATGGAAATAGAAGCAAAACAAGAGGGCTCCTGGCTGGAAAAAGCTCTTGGTGAGTAAAGGAATAGAGTTTGATCGTGAACTCACAATGTTTCCTGTAAACTGGTAAGTAAACAGTTGTTAATGTTAACGTGACTATGTAGCGATAGCAAAAACCTACATATAGCACCTTTAAGTGTTTCCTACCTGTGTCAAAGCAAATCTTACCCTCAGCTGCATACACATGATGAAGGTTTCCCCAAAGATCGAACCAGCCAGACCAGTATTCCATCACCATCTTAGGCTTCTGAGGCTAGGGGAGGAGATGGTTTGGTGTTTTGGAAAGAAACACACACAAAGTTAAATACAAATACATCTGAATGACCTTTCGGTTTCTTTGTGTAGCTTTAAATGTATACAAGTAACCCCAAATTTTCACTTGAATATATGTGGACGGTCTTTTTATTGGAAGGAGCAACAGTTGCTTATGATGTGTCTATCCAGTGCAGTTTGATTAGATCTGAAAACTTGGAATGACTGAGGCATAAATTCCAAAAACATATATGGAAAAGCAGTGGGCAGGGGCACAGAAATGAAACTCACTTGTATTTCATCCAGATACTCAACGTCATTCGGCTTCAGTTTCTGAAAATTGACAGTTTCTAGTGCTTCAGGAAAAAAAAAACAAGGTACAATATTATGTCCTAAAAAACAGAAAAAGTTGCAAACATCACTTCAAACTAACATAAAAATATGCATTATTTTAGTGGTTCTTTGTTGTCTAAATACAACTTTATGGATTGATTATTGTTTAAAAAAAACACTCTAACGCTTCTGCACTTGTCTTGAACAAACTATTACTAGTTTCACATAGCACCTATGTTGTCCACATGAAACCAAAATATTCTTTAATTTACAAGGTTAAAAGGTTCTAATGTAAGCTTCTATGTAGCGGTCAACATCAACTATTCACATTGCAGTTATCTGCACATAATGTGCAAATAACATGCAATAAATATGCACGAAATATGTACAATTTATTAAAAAAACACAGCTGAAAATTGTATGAATCCCCAGAGGAAGATTTATTATGAAAATAAAAACCTGGTGGAGCCTGCACTGTAATCATGTGCATGATGAGTGCATTGTTTGTAGTGATAATAAAGAAAACATATCATATATACATATATATATATATATATATATGCACTTATCACAGTAAAGAGAACCCTTATTGTGAATAATACAATGGTTATTAATGCATGTGCATTAAAAAAGTGTACATGCAGCCAAATAGAAAATGAGAGAAAATGAATTTATTTCTGGCACAATATTCATGCGAAAGTAAAAAGAGCAGCTCTTTAGTACTACAGTACACAGAATCCTTTGTGTTTATAATCTGGTTCTGAACTGCAGCTGCCTGACGCTGGGCCACCCTCAGCTCACCTCTTGTCTTTGTGCGTAAAAACACTGCACGCTTACCACCATATTGAATATGTGTGTGCGCTTGTCTCGGTGTGTGTGTATGCACAAGCTTGTTTGTCTGTCAGCCCATCTGACAATACCTCCTTTCACGCCTCCAAGCTTTAGTCCTTCCTTGTTGTCTGAGGTCAGCAGCAGCTCTGTGATGCCCCTTGACAACAACGCCTGGGGAGAAGAGGGATTATGGAGGCAACTAAACGAAACAATGGAGGTTTATTCTGAAATGTAATTGTTGAATTTTGCTGCAACGTGGTGAAAGGGAGAGTGAGTCAGTAAAGGACAGCAAGGAGAACAATGTCAATAAGTGTATTTGTTCACTTCACTCTCATCTAAGATAATAGTTTCTTACCGCTTTGATGAAAGGCATGTATTCTTCATCTTTAGCATAGGAGCCATATTCATTCTCCACTTGAACTGCGATAATTGGGCCACCTTTAGAGTACTGCACATTAATTAGCCAGATAGACAGGACACATATTAGGGGCTGTGATAGCACTGTGAAATACGGTAACTGTGGTTACCATATGGTCAGCAGCAGGTAGTTAGTGCAAAATATTTTAGAAGGTGGTAACAAAAATATTGCATACAAGACAAATTAACTATTGTAAATGCAAATTCTATCATATTTCAACTGCATGAATTTGCTAGAAATATGAATCAACAGAAATCTGTATGCAGAAAGCCATAAAAACCTGAAATGAAATGGCTTCTCTATTTAGCATCAGTGTTTCTTATATTTTGTGCTTCAGTCCAGTTACTTTTCAATCCATTTCGATAGTGCTAAAATGGAAAGTACCTGATGCGGAACTACTCTCTTGATGAGTTGATTAAAGAAGGAGTTGACTGCATCAGTAAAACCTGGGTAGGTTGTTCTCAGTTTCATGTTTTGATCGCGCAGCAGCCAACTGAAAAGAAATCACAACAAAACCTTTTAAAATATCCAAAAGGCAACATATCAAACACGTTCCGCAAAGTGCTGTGCTGTGAGATCTGGTTAGATTTTTCTAACTATCAAAGATAATCACACCAACCTAAGCATGACTATCATAGAATACAGTGCAGAGGAAGTCATGCTTCACCGCGTTCGCCTCAAATACTCTGTTTTGATGATTATTAAATAAATATTACCTCAGCCTCACGCTCCCTTAAGGCAAGACTACTCCAAAAATACATACTTCCATGTCTTACTCTCTCCAACATTTACCCCCATTATCTGTCTGAATCTATTTTGATTACAGAACTTAATGAAATCCAGGGAGATGTTCCTGTCAGATTTAATTATGGTTCACTCTAATACCTCATGAAAAATCTGGTAAATCATCAGTTACTTTCATCTGGGTAACAGTTGTGTTAAATGTATATGATGTACAGTATTAGACATCATTGTATGTAAAGATGTGTTATCTTTTTGTCATATACTGTGTAAAACTTCAGTCTCACCAAGACAAATTCCTTGTTGTACAGTATGTAGCAATGCATCTGGTGAAACGGGCAAAATAGATGACAGCACGCTTGAAATAATTCACAAAACTAAACCATAAATTATTTCCAAGAGTTTAATGGAGTTAGCCTGTAGCAAAGATACATTTAACTAACAGATTACCTGACTGAACAATTCATTTCCAAGTCAATCCAAGGGATTAACTCAGCACCCCATTGGCTATTTTAAAACTATGCATTTCATTGTTTCTATGGGGGTGAAGCAGATACACAATATCTGCAAAGGTAACACATAATTACAGCTGTGACTTTTACCTGGGTAGTCCGCCTAAATCCCACTCTGCACAGATGTAGGGCCCTGGACGCAGAATCACCCAGAGGCCCATGCTAGCTGCAAGGCGGAGGTAGGCTCTGAGAGAAGAATACAAAATGTACAAAACGGTGCTCTCCTTAGAGTCTATTTATTATCTGTGAAGTCAGTTCAAAATATTTACAAAGGGACAGATAATACAGATAATAATTTTGATCTCAACCTGATGTGATAAGCATCTTAAAATAATTCACATTATTTATTTTCTTTATTTTCAAATCACATTTTTGAGAGAACATCTCATCATTGAACTAAACATGCCCGTAATCAAAACATGCAATGGACCAATGCCAACGTAATAAATAAATCAACATTCACCGGCACTGATAGTGCTCAACTACTTAATCAGAGGCATTTGGTAAGGGTAAATGTACACCTTCTCAGTAGTATCAAATGATTCAAGACTGTGGAAAGCTACGGCTTTTTGCAGTGCAACAATGCCATCTGCAGGAGTCATCTGCTCTCCAATAGAGTCTCTGAATTCCCCGCAAGTCCCCCCTCCATCATTCCTTACTCTAAATCCAGCTGATCCTCAAAGTTGAACACCCCACGCTCAGGCTCATGCAGGTTCCACGGCACATATCTGAAAAAAGAAATATAATAGTATGCTTTAATTAATGATTGCTTGGCTTTTAGTATCTTAATGCCTTCATGTTTTCTCATAATAGTAGTTTATAAAACTGTCACTCATTAATTTTGCCTTCTATACTTTGCTTTAATCAGATTTTATGTTATCTCTGCATAATCTGCAGTAAAACAAATATCTGATGTAGAAATAGCCTACGTTGTGAGAGTATTGAGGCCACAGGCCTTCATCTTCAGCAGCCTGTCCTCCCAGTAGGCTCTGGGGACGCGGAAGTAATGGATGGAGCCTCCCAGGATGCGGAAAGGTTTTCTCTCCAGAGTGAACTGAGACGAGTTGGCCCTCAGACCCTCCAAGCGGCTCATTCTTCTAGTCTCTGGGTTATCCCTGAGGGGCACAATACAATTCACAACTGAAAAAGCACTTGTTGAACTAATGCAACTGGGTTAGCGGCTATGAAGCCATTTGAGACACACTTTTCTGATGTGAAGCGAATATTCCCCTTCAGCAAAATATTTGAGACCATCTGTACGTCAGACATCTCCTTCATGAAACGGTGGCGGCAGAAAGTAGATGTTATGCTGGATGTGCCTCTCATGCATTATCACTCCATATGAATCTTATCAGACAAGGACAGGCCCAACCTTTGAACAGTGGTAAGTACATTATGAGCCTTCTGCTAAAAAACATGGTCCTGTGTTCAACTTGTCAGGTTGAATTATGGCAGATTATCCTGCATTTCTACTTGGTTTCTCATGTTACAGTGCTCTCCTCTACAGCCTCTGCACACCACTAACATAATCTCATGCTGATCAAAAGAAAAGATTTGAGTCCTGGTGAGTTGAAACACATCGCAAAGCACATTGATACTGAGCTGTTAAACTTAGATATGATCAGTGTCCACAGACCAACAGGTGAGTTTACCGGTAACTGCTTCTTTGCACAGACCAAGCAAATGCACACAAACACGCAAGGCAGCTGCCATAGGCTTGGCCCTAACTACCCTGCTGTCAACATTTCAAGTTTCAGTGGGCGGGGTACCCAGCCAGCGACGCATCTGCATGCATGGTTCATCAAGGGCCGATGGTTAAGTCACAAGTGGCTGGTTGAGCGTTTGTCTTACCTTGTGAACTGATAAGCAATTATGGCTCCGACAGCAATACAAAGCAGGAGGAAATATCTTTGCTTCAGGGACAGACGAACACCAAACACCGATGAGCTTTCCATCGGCAGTCACAACACGACTTCACTGACAGCTTCAGCCTGTGCGTTTCTTCCGATGAAAGCGCATAACAACGGTCCCATTCAGAAAAACTCTCCCCTCTTCTTTCCAGGCGTGTTGACCCGGTACAGTCCAGTCAAACGAGTCTGTCACACACCAGCTCTGCAAAACCTGTCAGAAGTGAAGTTCAGCTACCCCATATTGACCTAACGCCACGATATTCGCACTTCCGGGATTAATAATTAAAAAAAAACAAAGAATTGTCTATAGAAAAAGTTACAGTTGCTTTCCTGTTGTGAGAGATAATGTAACCAGTACTTTCAGAGGAAGATAGCGATAGTCCCTAAAATACGCCAACACGGGGCTGTCACTGCACGACTGTCCGTGGTTAGGGACCGTCATAAAACTACGATGCTTAAAAAGAAAAAAAAACAAAAAACCGCAGGACATGAAAACTGTCAACACCTCACCGATTTCTCATTGTATTTCTTTTTAATTTTTGTTCTCCACAAATCAAATTTTAGAAATTTCACATATATATTCAGGGGTTTTTTTCGAATGCATTTCCCAAGCACTAAATTGGACTAAATGCCCATTTTCATTTTCTGCAATGCTCTTAATCTTGGTTATGACTTTTTATCCTATTAAAATTCATAAAATGTAAAGATGCTTTCACTGGCATACAAAAATAAAAACCTCAAGAGGACAAATAAACAAATAATAGACACACACACACGTCCACATACATATTTTTGAGCACAGTTTCACATGGTCCCTTAGGCTGTGACTAAACTTGGAACCACTAGAGGGCATTAGTACACTTTAGTCAGTAGCTGTAAACTATACCATGAAGCCAACATCACTCTGTACAATACAATGCAATGTAATGTCATGCCTCCCTTCTCTGACTGAGTGCCACAGTGAGACACAGACAGAGAGAGAGAGAGAGAGACAGAGAGACAGAGCACTATTATATTTTTGTTGTGAAACAACAATAGTTTCCCTTATCCACAGAGTGTGAGGCCTCCCAGCACTGTCCTCCTTTCAAACGCTCTCTGGTAAGCTCAGCTTCAAGGTACAGCTTTGACAGCATTTTTGATGTAGTTGGGATTTTCTATAATTCTGCATTTGGGACCTTCATGATAAGTCTTGGTAAGGTTTTGCTTTTACTGTGCCTTTTAAGGTTAGTTTATTGTGCGTAATTTGTATGCTTACTATGTACAATATATCTCAGACTTATCGTTTGAAATAGCCTAAATGTTTCATATACTTATGCACATTTTGAATATAGTCATCCAACACAGCCGGCCTGTTTCTCAGAATGGACTTTTTTCCATTGTGTTTTATCTTAGAGTTCCCCTCTAGACACCACTCTGAAGTAAGTAGAATGAGCCGCTTGGAGGGACTTAGGGCCAACTCAGCTCAGTTCACTCTGGAAGGAGAACCCTTTCGCATCCTGGGAGGCTCCATCCATTACTTCCGTGTCCCCAGAGCCTACTGGGAGGACCGGCTGCTGAAGATGAAGGCCTGTGGCCTCAATACTCTCACAACGTAGGCCTCAACTGCAATTTTACACATTTCAGGATTTTGACTGTTCTTTTACAGGAAGGCGTCAAACACAAATCATATCGAATGTGTTTGCATAAAATGCCTTATGAAACAGGTCACCTTATAATAAAACAGAAACAACCCTAATGGATTTTACAAGCCAGTGGATAGCACTATAACTTATAACCTTCTTTTTCAGATATGTGCCATGGAACCTGCATGAGCCTGAAAGAGGAACATTCAACTTTCAGGATCAGTTGGACCTCAGGTAAAGCTCCCTTCCTCTTTTTTTCTTCTAAGTTGAGTGAATTACTAAATATTATCTTGAGATATACAGAATGGTCTTTTTTTTAAATGTAGCAGAGGGTGTCTCTCCTTCTCTCAGGGCCTATGTCAGTTTAGCAGCAGAGATGGGGCTGTGGGTCATCTTACGTCCAGGACCTTACATCTGCGCTGAATGGGATTTGGGCGGGTTGCCTAGGTAACACTATTTCTTCATTACTTAAAAAAACAGGCTGTATGAGCAGTATGCCATCATAGTTATTCTCATATTTCTTTCAGCTGGTTGTTACAAGATAAAGACATGCAGCTGAGGACAACGTATCCTGGATTTGTCAGTGCTGTCAACCTCTACTTTGACAAGCTTGTCTCAGTTATCAAACCTCTCATGGTGAATCCAACTTGTTGTTTTCATTATATCTTATATTTTTTCAAGGATAATAGAGGAATATTTGAGCAATTGTGAGGCAAATGGGTATTTTTATTTATTTGTGTTTTTTTTTTTTTTAAGTTTGAAGAGGGAGGCCCGATCATTGCAGTGCAAGTTGAGAACGAGTATGGATCATATGCAAAAGATGAGAAATACATGCCTTTTATAAAGAATGTGAGTTTATTAATGTCTTTCTTTGTCACTAAAATGTAGTGTGGATAATTTAGCATCCTTCTTGTGTGTAACATCTTCTTCTTCCTTTGACTGCAGTGTCTCCAGGCCCGAGGGATCAATGAGCTCCTGCTGTCTTCAGACAACTGGGAGGGATTGAGATATGGAGGAGTGGAGGGAGGTAATGAAGATATCAGGAGTTAAACAGAAAAAAAACTCATTACAACATTTATTTAAGTGGCTTTTTCATTCATCTGCTTTTTTTTTTTTTTTTTTTTTGATTTTTGCCCTTGATGATGTTTGAGGATATCTTGCTTATTTCAGTTCTAAAAACAATAAACCTTCAGAGATTGTCATTTGGAGCAATCCAGCACTTGGCTGACATGCAGGTAAGTGGTTGTACCATTTATTAGTTATTTTTACTTTTGCATGTGTAACAGCCTCAACTAAGAGCCAAAGGGGAACATATTTCATTTTGTATTTTTGTGAAAGCTTCTGATAGTAAACAGCAAGATATGTATATATTTAATAGAGGCATGTGTGCTGTTCTGTGTAGCCCCAGAAACCTCTAATGGTGATGGAGTACTGGTCTGGGTGGTTTGATGTCTGGGGAGAGCATCACCATGTGTTCCATGCTGAGGGTATGGAGACACTTTATAACAATCATTTCTCTAGCAATAAGGTGTAATTCACTTCAACTGACAGAGAAGAAGATGCTGCATGTTGCTCTTTGGCTTATGTTGTCTATTATTACATGTTTTACTTATGAAATACTGATCCATCTTGCCGGGGGATTTGTGTGCTTTCCCTCGACAGACATGCTAGCTGTTGTGTCAGAGATCCTGGAGAGAGGTGTTTCCATCAATCTGTACATGTTTCATGGTGGAACCAGCTTTGGCTTCATGAACGGAGCAATGGACTTTGGTGCCTACAGACCTCAGGTCACCAGTTATGGTTGGTAGGAAACACCTTTTGCCATTAGAGCTCAGGGACCAAAAAGCAAGTCTAGGCGTCTCTCCTAAACAAATGCATTGTCTCATACTGTTTTTGTAAATGTGTGCATTGCAGATTATGACGCTCCCTTATCTGAGGCTGGAGACTGCACCCCAAAATATCAACTGTTGAGGAATTTATTTAGCCAGTACCACTGTAAGCTCTCTTTAAGCATCCATGTGCATTAAGCCATATACACCTAGCCTTTCAACTGATGACTTCATTACCTTGGGTAATTGAGTCTGTCATAATTAGCCTTAATTAAATGTTTTTGCTAACTTGTGTTCCAGCTGAGCCTCTTCCTGAAGTGCCCTCTCCTCTGGAGAGGAGAGCATATGACCCTGTTGCCATTCAGCAGCACCTGTCACTGTGGGACAGCCTGCACCTCACCGACAAGGTAAAATACAGATACCGAGCAACACCTTGCTGTGACAGTTGATTCTGTAATCTACTGAGGGGAAAATATTGTATCCAAACTCCAACTCGGCCATACTGTCCCTGCTGGGATGCGAACAAAATGTAAGATGTGGTGACCCTCAGAGAGACATCAGACATGCAGGATGTTAACATTGCTATCTTTATGTGTGTCTGCTGCTGTGTCTCCACTTGTCTAGAGATCTGACAACATGCTGCTTATGCTCAAGACAGATGTCTCACACCTGGCAGCTCAGATTTAGTCATCCGCCCAGGTGTCAACACACCAAGAAGTATCTGTCATTTGCTGTTTGGTCAGCTCTCTTTCCACTTGTGTCACAGTGTCGCACATGCAGACATGTCTTGTACTATTTTATTCAGTGACATCACAAACCCACTTCAGTGACTCCATCTTGCCCTGCCACTGAAACTAAACAGATTATGATTTCATCTCATGGTATTTCTTTTTTACCAGAGGTCTGGTATTTAGTGTGTTCTGCCAGATTCCTGTACCTGATATGTTGGGTTGATCATCCAGCCATACAGGTCAGAGAGGCCAGTGAACATGGAGAGTCTACCTGTCAACAATAAAAATGGTCAGTCGTATGGTTACACACTGTATGAAACCACCATCAGCAGTGGAGGAGCCCTCAACACCAGGAACAACATCAGAGATAGAGCATTGGTGAGGACATACAGCTCAACCCACACAGAAACACATACTGTTACACGCATATTATAGTTTTATAATACTTTTTCTGAGGTTATACACATAATCCTTTCATTGTGACCTTGAATACTATCTACAGGTTTTTGTGGACAGACAATGTGTTGGTAGTTTGGACTGCAAGACTCATGAGCTGACTCTCCCTGATGGACAGGTACCGACTGTTTTTTGTGTCTCTTCTTTTGTGAATCTGCGAAGCTGTAAATGTGGATCCTATTGAAACAGACCGTGAAATGCTGGATTGTCTCATTGTGACCACTTTTCTTTGCTGAATAACTTTCCAAATGATGATTTGTGCATTAAAGGGACAGAGGATGTTGAGTTTACTTGTGGAGAACTGTGGAAGAGTGAACTACGGAAAAGCTCTGGATGAACAACGCAAAGGTACTCTACCTTCACCTTATGTTGGTTTATTGCTTTTACACCAGTTCAGTCATCCGACTCTATGAGTACCCACTGTGCATCTGTAATGTATTCGACAGAAGCTAGCGTTATAAAATTGTTCAAACCAATGGAAGTATCATATCAGTTCAGATCATACAGACTTTCTGCACACTTGTATATACTGTTTTATCTGCTAGTAGCCAACTGTATGTCTGCATTTCATATTTTTTGCTTCATATTAGGTATTGTGGGAGACATTCTGTTGAATCACATTCCTCTGAGAGGATTTACCATCTTCTGTTTAGATATGAAGCCAGGCTTTATGAAAAGGTTGGTAAGCTGAATTTCCACTACACCTCTTCATGGACACTAATTGGCAGTCCCTCATTGTAAATTAAAGGGAAGATTCACCCTCAAATACTGTGCTCATAAACCAGCCTTCTCAATCTGCTTTTCTGACCTTGTATATCTTAAGGCATTTTGGTGTTTAGTGGTATTGGACATATGACTATCTGTGTTTGTTTGTAATAGTGTATGCAAACACTTGTAAATAGATTATATGCTTTTACTGGTTATTAGTGAATAGCAACCTGTAAACTGAAGAAAGTCACAAACAAACAAAGAACAGTATGATTTGCCAAAGCTCTCTCACCACATAATTGATTTTAGTTTCACATGATTACAGAGAGTGTAATCAAATGATCAATGTTCAATCGTGTTTCAGACTAATAAATTCAGGTAATTGGAAGTCTGACTTCAAGTCGCCCTCCGTCCCTGGGTTTTTCCAGGCCAGGCTCTATGTGGATGGGCCTCCCAGAGACACCTTCGTCAGACTCCCTGTGAGTAAAACAACCATAATTTATGGTAAACATCATATAAAAGAGCTGGGGACTGATGTAATACTAATGTGGTGTTTCTAATGTTTCAAATTCATTGTCATTTTAATACAATACTCTGCCTGCATGTTCAATAAAATAGTCATGCACCATAGTATCTTAGTTCTTATGCTGCAGTTGCATTACACTTTGGTTTTCTAGACAGGATGAGAGCCTGTTAAACAAATACAAAAAGCTCAGAGAATTTTTTTTTCCAAGGCCACGTTCTGACGCTTTAAAAGTAGTGTTAATAGTTTGCAAACACACATTCCACATTTTCATTTCATTGATCATATCACTGCATCCATTGACAGGGTTGGGGTAAAGGAGCTGTGTTTGTCAATGGGCAAAACCTTGGACGCCACTGGTCCATTGGTCCTCAGCATTTCCTTTATCTCCCAGGACCTTGGCTCAGGAGTGGAGAGAATCAGGTAAACCCAAGTTGGAGTTCTCCTCTGCTTTCTATTTTTCTTCAGATAATCAATGGCAAATTATGTGTGTACAAAGTTTTATGAGTGTCATGTTTTCTTGCAGATTATTGTTTTTGAGGAACAAAAAGCGGATGACAAAGTACTGTTTGCTGAAAATCCTGATCATGGAAAGACAATTGATGTTTACAAACTCCCCTTTTGCACTCTGCTGTGAAGTAATGTAAAGCAACAACACACACATGCTTCTTCACACACACACACACACACACACACACAGAGGCACAGTTTATTGAAACTAGCAGTTACTGTCACTGATTCAAACACCTACACAGTTAATTCACTAACCATAATAGTTTCAAAAGCTATAGTACTGCAGTATGTTTCATTTTTATAGCAAAGGTTAGTGAAATGTTACACTTTGCCAATGATTCTGGTGCATTATGTCTTGTTTCCCCACAAACCATTAAATTAAAAATCAACACCTTCTGATTTCTGTTTCCTCATTTCATCGTGAACTTTGCTCTGATTAAATATCGCAGTTTGAACATTTGACAGCGTGACACACCCTCACAGCTTCTCATTGGACCAAAGGCCTGTCTATTACTGAAGCGACACTTGACCCACGCACAGACTAGTGGCCGGAAAGAAAGCCGTCTTT
This sequence comes from Trachinotus anak, assembly GCF_046630095.1. Classification (NCBI taxonomy): domain Eukaryota; kingdom Metazoa; phylum Chordata; class Actinopteri; order Carangiformes; family Carangidae; genus Trachinotus; species Trachinotus anak. Next base: position 6,886,421 of record NW_027273885.1, on the reverse strand, counting down.
TCTTTCACAATAAAGGGATAGCATTTGCTAGACTGGAAAAAATGTAGAGTAAATCCGCCACTAATAATATCGACATAATAGTCATCCGTAATTATCTATGTGAATAAATTGGTGTCAGTGTTTATGTATTGATACGGTTGTGAATATATTGAGTGAAAACGAAACACACGACTTTATTTTGAAGATCAAAGTCGGAAGTGTCGCCTGTAGTTTTAGCTAACTTGGCCTCTCCGCTGTCCACTGATGATCCTGTGTTGGCACAACAATTGCGGAAAGAGCACTCGGTTTCCAACTTGCAGAAGGGCCGACTACATGCCCTTGAAAGCCTTTATTCAGGAACTCTGTACTAGTTCATTTCACAGTGAATGTGCTGATAAAAATTACGACTTTTGAAATGGTTATGTAGCAGTTGTAGCAGCTGCTCCATAGTATCTTAGCTTAGCCTGAACCGGTGAGCTGCTCAACTGGACGAGTCAAGAGTAGGCTTGGATATTAAGTTTAGCTTAGTTGACTTTTTACCACTAAAGGTTTGCTTCGACGTCGTAACATGGAGTCATTTGGAGCCGTTGGCACACTTCTTGGATGCTTCGCGGCCATCGCAGTGTGTGGGCTTGTGTCTGCAGCCTACAAACTTGGCTTGCTCTACCAGTTGTTTCACAAGGTATGTTTTCTCAACATGCATATTTTTCTGTTCCTTTCTCCACATGCATTATATTTTTTCTAATAGTATACTGCACAGAGGGGTTATAGCAAACACCTGCATCCTCTGCCCACCTGAGCTTTGTTAGGTTGTCACAGGTGAAAGGTAAACTGGGCTCCATTAACGTAAACTTTGACCAGCACTGTGGTTTTCTAGCACAAAGGCTATCACAACACCCAGGCTGTTAACGGGATTGCACAAAGGCCAGAGGCACACCACCTCTGCAAGCCTGACAATATGTGGTTATTGTGAAATATGAGAGGCCGGTGGTGTGACAGGTGACCTCCAGAGGGGCTATCACCTCACACTGATAGTTGATTATCTACAGTTTGACAGAGCTTTTTCTTTCTATGTTAACGATTTGGTAATTCTGTTAAATAAGTGAAATTACAGGAATTATCTGAATATTGTCTTCTCTGGGTTAACTTTTATTCCGTCCCCTCTCTCGTTTCAGACTGAAACACAAAGTCCAAGGCATGGGGGCGAGAGTGTGGCAGAGGTCCTCCGTGCCCATGGGGTCAAGTATGTTTTCACTCTTGTTGGTGGACACATCTCTCCTATCCTGGTGGCCTGTGAGAAGTTGGGCATTCGCATCGTGGACACCAGACATGAGGCCACTGCTGTCTTTGCTGCTGATGCTGTTGCAAGACTCTCAGGTGCAGATTTATGTTACAAGAATAGATGTGTCAACATATGTGAGCCTCAGTCTTATTTGAGTTCATGCTACCAGCAGTTATGGAGAATAAAGGAACTGGGTATGTGGTAGCCTTGTTAAGGTGTGTCTTGGTAGAGGGCTTTCCCACTACAGTCAGTATTAGAGGTGTACTCTATCTATCAGCATTGACAGAGGTTGGATTACATATAGGTGTACCAGTGTCGTGACGCTGGTATTTCAAACAGTTTTAGACAGAACTCTCTTGCATATTGTTCTGAGCCAGTCATGAGTGTGTTTTTGGGGCTATTTGATAGCTTGATTGTCTATTGATTTGATTGGCTATCCTTCCTCCAGGCACTGTCGGTGTAGCAGCAGTGACTGCTGGCCCAGGCCTCACTAACACAGTGACAGCGGTGAAGAACGCTCAGATGGCTGAATCTCCTTTGCTCCTCATAGGGGGAGCTGCTGGTACACTACTGCAGGTGGAGTGGATTACAATACTGGTGCAAATATGATGTGAATGTGCAGGTAAAATAAAATAACAAGAACAAAATAGTTTGCAGTTTGGAGCAGTAAGTTCAGCTGCTGTCAGTCACAGTGTATGATAGAGCTTTAAGTGTGTTATACTTCAACTGTTCTCAGCTTCATTTTCTAACCTCTCCATCAACTGTTGGTGCAGGGAAGAGGAGCGCTGCAAGATATCGACCAGATGTCTCTGTTCAAGCCGCTGTGTAAGTTCTGTGCCTCCGTCAGGACTATCAGAGAGATCGTGCCTACGGTCAGGAAGGCCCTGGCCATCGCCCAGTCTGGAACTCCTGGTCCTGTTTTCATAGAGTTCCCCATCGACACACTCTACCCCTACCACCTGGTGTCCAAAGAGTTTGGGGTTAAGAACCCTCCCAAAGGCCTGATGGGAAAAATCGTCTCATGGTATTTTATCAGCTTGTCTTGTTGACACAGGACATTTATAATAAAAATGATAAATAATAATGATATAAAATTACACATCTTTGCTCAAATGATTTCATGTGATTACGTGATTTTTTTTTTTTTTTTCCTAAGGTACCTCAGTAACCACCTCATGAACCTGTTTGCCGGAGCTTGGGAGACCAGAGACGTGTCACCGCTTCCTGTTGACATCCCACAAGCCACAGATGATCAGGTAAGACTGTAGCTGATATTAAAGATATGATGCTACTTACACAATCTTGCCAGTGTAACATTTTCAGTGAAATATCTCAATCAGACAACCCTCTCGTTGTGTACAGTATGAAGGAACCCAAACCAGAGTTTTAAATGGTTCGCTCTTTTTTTTTTTTTTCATTCTCAATACATATCAGGTACAAAGGTGCATAGAGCTGGTGAGTCGAGCTAAGAAACCTGTTATTCTGCTGGGCAGCCAAGCAACACTACCCCCAACACCAGTCGATGACATTAGGTAAAGGACAATGTCTCCTGTCTGCCTCCCCTTTACTTTTTTATCCTGTGTGTGTCTGTTTCTCTGGCTCTCTACTATTTGGTTGCTCACTATTGATACTAGAAATGTTGTCCTGCTTTACAGGAAGGCATTGGAGGATCTAGGCATTCCCTGCTTCCTCGGGGGCATGTCTCGTGGCATGCTGGGTAAAGACAGTCCTATCCATATCAGACAGAACAGGAGAGATGCTCTGAAGGAGGCTGACTTGGTGCTCTTAGCAGGTCAGGCATTTTTAAATTTGATAAAATGAAAATGTTATATTTGAATATTCATTTAATAATTCGGTAACTATTTTGATACTTTTTGAGGCATCCAGTATAGCCACAGGCTATTCAGCATTCCTTGAGAAATTTTAACATTGTGTGTTATGTTTGCAGGCACCGTGTGTGACTTCCGCCTGAGCTACGGCAGAGTTCTCAACAGGCGAAGCAAGATCATCGCTGTCAACAGAGATAAGACCCAGCTGCTGAAAAACTCTGATATGTTCTGGAAACCAACTATAGCAATTCAGGGTATGTTCACAAGCTGCCCTCATCAGCCAGCTTTATAATTCAAGCAGCAATATGTTATTTTAGACCTCTGGTGATTAGTGAAGTGAAAAAAAAAAGTTTTGTCACTGGTTCCAATTTCTGCACTGAACACCTTTATTAATGCAGTATGTATGATGTGCATCGATTAAATGTTTAAAATCTAAAATGTAAATGTCGGTCCATTTTAGGTGACGCGGGTTCATTCTTAGTGCGGCTTTCTAAAGGCCTGAAGGGACATCGCTGTACAGAGGAATGGCCTCAGAGTCTCAAAGCAGGGGATGTGACCAAAGAACATGCAAACAGGTACGCAAAGGTGACGATCACTGGATCACTGTATCTCACTGTGTATTAACTTCCTTACTTAATTAAAACGTTCTTCGTAGTGAAGGCTTTAAAAACAAGGAAGGAAACATTATGTTATCAGTTATTGTGACGTTCGTGCAGGTGCGACCTCTCCATCACATAAACCAGATTTTTTTTTATTCCAGGTCTAAAGCTGATGAGAAGACAGACCGCCACTTAAATCCACTGAAAGTCCTCCACTGTGTGGATGAGCTGATGGCAGAGGACAGCATCATTGTTGCTGATGGGGGTGATTTTGTTGGAAGTGCTGCTTACATAATGAGACCAAGAGGACCCATGCGGTGGCTGGATCCAGGTGAGATCCCGCAGATCATAACAAATGGCTGATGGTTATTTAGATGTCAGAGAAGGGCTTGACATCTCAGTAATATGAAAATGAAATAATAATTTTAAATGACTTAATTTGTTGACTGTAGTTGTTGGTTGATTTATTGTTTGTTTGTCTGTATATAAAGAGATTACCAGAGTGCACAGAAAACTATGCTGTAGTGGTCAGGTTCATGTTCAAGTTCACTCATGTTATCCAAAATCTCAACTTTGTTCTACATAATCACAAGTCATGTTTAATCTATTTTATAAGAATGTATTCTGAGGTTAGTAACGCTTTGTTTGCAGTCACAGTATCATGACCGTCCTGTTCCTCATTCTTACAGGAGCCTTTGGGACTCTGGGAGTTGGAGGAGGATTTGCCCTGGGGGCAAAACTATGCCGACCTGAAACTGAGGTATAGTATTTATTCAGGAATTTCTTAAAGCACTTTTCTGTGTTCACCCTTTTATGAATGAAATGCCTCTTTGTGTGCTTTTCAGGTGTGGATAGTATATGGTGACGGCTCCCTAGGATACAGTGTTGCAGAGTTTGACACGTTCACTAGACACAAGGTAAAATCATCCACACAATTATAGGGAACTGTTTTAACCATGAACAACTGTTTTATCCATCACAAATGTGAAAGAGTAGAGTAATTATTACAAGCAACACAAAGCGGTGTTAAGTTTGAAACAGTTTTGGCCAGCCATTAACAATCAGAGCATTACTACTGTAGGGAACAGCATAAATGGAAAAAGTACTTTAGATTTAAATCACTTAAAAAACGGAATACAATGCACATTAGGGTTAGGCTAATACAGATCAAAGGTATTATATAGCTTTAATGGAGCATGTGTTTAAATTAGAATTCTTTAAATCAAATATTAGCCACAAATTACTGTCTCCATCCCACATACTGTATTTTGATGAGAAAGCAGTATCTTGGATTGGATATATATAGTGTAATTGATCAGCTCCACCTTTCAGTTTTCTTTTGGAAACTGCTGCAGCCGTAACTAAATTGTAAGACAACATTTTGATTAGATTTTAAACATTTATGCATCCAGTTTTTGTGTCTGATTATCATCCTCTTTCTCAATTGAGAGTTTTACTGGATCAAGCTGTCAGAGCCTGGAACAGAATTATGTAGAAATTATGTGATAAAAATTAAAGCTCTTGGCTGCTGTAATGCTAAACTAGCTTTTAACATATATTGATAAACCATCATAGGCCTCAGCAAATGCTTAACTAAACTGCATTGTTTCTGTACCAATAACATGAAAGAGTCTATATTTTTGTTTTCTTTTCTTCTGTTATTCCACCTTTTATTCTTCTTATCCCAGACACCAGTTATAGCTGTGGTGGGAAACGATGCGTGTTGGAGTCAGATCTCCAGAGAGCAGGTTCCCATCCTTGGCAGCAATGTGGCATGTGGCCTTGCATTTACAGGTAAGTTGTCTCCAAAACAGCGTGGTTGAAAGTATATATAGTATGTGCACAGATGATATCGCACACACTGAACAGAATTAGTTTATCTTTATGTCTAATGTCTGGGCAGTTACTAACTGATGAACTGTACTTTCTCCTCCTTGTTGCAGATTATCACATAGTGGCAGATGGTTACGGTGGTAAGGGCTACCTTATAGGGCGTGAGGACGAGGACAGGCTAAGCGACATCATCAGACAGGCTCAGAAGGAGACCCGGGAGGGCAAGGCTACACTCCTCAATGTTCTGATAGGGAAGACCAACTTTAGAGAGGGCTCTATCTCTGTTTAGAGCAGAGATATTTTTCTTCCTTTAACTTTAGCTGCCTTCACAGAGTTGCAGGCTCTTTGAAAGGTTCCAGAAAGCAGGACAATATTATTTAGCCAAGCCCCGACCAGACCTCTGGTAATTCTGTGTGCTTATAAAGCCATATTTCACTTTGATAAGAGGAAATGCCCACATTATACTGATCTCACATAGTCCAGTTATAATATCACTTATTCCCTCATCAGATTAGTCACAAATCATACTATTACAAAATCTGCAAGCACCAGTCATGGCTATTATTATTATTATTATTATTCATAACCACCTAACTTAACTATTAACCAGTCCTTATATTTAAAACATAGCTGCAGATCTGACAGCCTAGAAACCAAAGCTTTTGTTGTGTGTGCTACTTTCAGGGTCATATTGTGTTCTTTGAAAGCATTTTGAGAAGGGAAAGACAGATTTTACCTCTTGGGAGTTTGATTTTTGACCTACCTTTAACCAGCCTGTTATAACCTGGATAGATGTTTCTTGCAAATAAACCAGTGACAGAAAATCACTCTGCTTGAGAGGGAACACCGGTTTAAGTTATCAAAAGTGACCAGTATGCCTTCTCTCCTCGACTTTGTACTTTATTGGTTGGGATAGAAATTGGTTAAATGGGAATTATTTTTTGAATGTTTGAATGTTATACCTTTTTTAATGTTTGATTGTATATTCAAATCCATTCCCCCCCTTTTACACAAACTGTTGAAGGCAGGAATGTTGCACCGGCATATTGCCATCCCTCACAAGGTTGGCAATATGCCGGCTTTGTTTGGTTCAGTGTAAACAAGCAAAGGCGTCAGAACGAGGGGTCTGATAACAGGATCTCTGTTTAAAAGAGGCTATTGATATGTATAGATGGAAAATTTGTCTGCTGATCAATTATGTATTTAAATGATATTTAATACTGATTTGTATGGAGAGCTGTGGGCTATCATTTAAATATGCCTATACACACTATGTATTGCACTACAATTATAACTTACACCAGGTGGGCGTCATCTCACTCCAATATTGCAGTTTTATTTGGTACTTTAAGGGATTGAGGTTATGTCAAATTTTTGATTATAAAATGTTTATTTGGATTAATTCTCAAATAAATTAAAAAAGGAAAGTGGTTAATGAGTGAGCTTTTGAATGATCATATCATAGACTGAATTGAAGGTGCTTGTTATATTTTACCGATTACCATCTACTTATTTAGAATTTTTTGTGTAGTCTCAGTGATGACAACCATAAAGTCTAACCATAACATTTATTACTTTCTATATCTCTTGTCCTACAGTTACAATATTTATAGTTCAATATTAACAAGCGTGTGGTCAACATGGCTGCCCAAATGTTAATGTTTGGTTTAAACTGACAAAAAAGGTTGGATTAAATTGTATGTTTTCTACAGTTAGCCTGCAGAAGCGGAGTTAATATTGCTAACACACCCTGCTACTTGACCTTCAAATCTGGCAAGAGGTGCAACATAGAGGTGTGTATATGTATTATAAACTATGGACTTCTCTTCTGGTCAGTGGCACCACCTGCAGATGGTAATGAGGTACAAAGCAAGACACCCTTGCTTTATGGTATGTCTGTGTGCCCAGTATTTTGGAAACACGGCAAAGTGTACTCATGCCACCTGCACCTGCACCCATGGTGCAAGTGGTCCCACAATCTCCAGGTAAATATTTGATCTAAGTTGTTGGATGGACTGCCAGCTGCACCACCGACAGAGTGGTTCAAAATGATATCATATGTTGCCTCAACTTTGTGAAGTGACATACAAACAGTATATATCTCATCAGTTATCAATAAAATACTTGACACAAGAGCAGCAGACAAAACACTAAGGGATTTAAGTTACAAATGTTTTAGTTTTTAGGTGCTGTGACCTTTGCCCTTAATACTGCTAAGTGCAGTTTTCATTTTAAACAGGAGATGGCAGGCTAGGCTAGTAGGAGTTTTACTGAAATTGTCTATGCTGACGTGTTCCTGTTTAGCATAAAGATATGGGGGAAAATCAACAGTCCATCTGGGAAAACATCTGCTGTTGGGAGTGTCAGTAAATACCAGCCTCCCTACAACAGGGTTTGGTGTGATTCAAAATGAAGACAGGGTTTATAGGTTCACTCCATCGTCGCCACTTGGTTTACTCTGAAACATGAAAACTGTGGCTTTTAATTAAAAAAGTTTAAATATGCAAGTGGGCCTTACTGAAGTTAGTGATACAATATTACTTTACTTTTAATACACATGATAATCATATTGTCTAATCATGAGGCCTCAAACACGAGGACAGATTGGTTGAGTTCTTATATTTTCTGAATGATTTTACACATTTGATTCCACAGATTTCTGAATGATGCTATAAAAGGGCTGCAACCTGCGCAATAATTTAATAAATGCAGCAGCTTATGGTGTAAACAACAGTTTATACAAACAATGTGCAATAGTGAAGATTGCTGTCTGCTGTCTAGCCTCTTGACCTTGGTTGACGTCACCCAGTCAGAAAGCCTCTAGGTTTTGCTGCATTCAAGTGCTCTTTACAAATCTCTTTTTTTTAGCTTTTAAATTTTAAACAAGTGCTTTGTTGTTTTGTTTTGAGAAATAAAGTGGTATTGATCTACTTTGTGATTCAGTGGATGAGTAAACACCATTGTATGTATGTGTATTGAATTATTCAAGATGGTGCCTCTCATATTTCTGAACTCCGTTAAATAAACTACTGTGAACAGATTTAGACTTTATACTTGACATGGTATATCAGAATGACTCATACAAAGTATTACCTTAATTACTAAAAATGACTCCTTTTCTGTCGTAGATGTGTGCTGCTTCTGTTTCTTGCTTATATATTTTTTTTCAGTTTTACAGATGGATGAGTCTGTTTTTGCCATGCTGTCAAACAGACTTTGAATGCGGGAGCAAACTGAGTTATTCTTAGAGCACCTGAAGGCATCACACGATCGGGCGCACATCACAACAGGCGGTGACTTCAACCGCTCCGCTAAACTTAAACACAAACGGGCAATGTTTGGAAGAGTTGCAGGGGAAGTCGAGAGCATATCTGGTGTTAAGAGGTAAACTGGTAAATTAACTGCCAGCATTTTTAGCCAAAGAGATTGGTTAACAGTGGATATAAGCCGCTTTTATCACTCCAACATTGTCCTCAGAATGACGAGTAAAACTGAGACAGCTTCGGACTTTTAACATCCGGAGACAGCTAACTTAGCTTAAAGCAAGAAACGAACTAACCTTAGCTTAACCGGAGATGTTGATTAACGCCAGCTGCGATTAGTGTTCCCGTTATTCTTTGGTGATATAGTACAGTACCGACGCCGACGTTAACTTATCATCAGGCTAGCATTAGTTAACACTGTCGGAAAAGCTACAAGCTCCAAAGTCAAGGCGATTTTCCAAGCTATATAACGTGGCCAACGTTAATACACAGTCGACTTTCGCTGACTTCGAATCAAAGGGACTTCTACTTGAACAGAAATAAACACTGGACATTAACTTTCCTACATCAAGGTAAGTTAACAGTGGCAATGCTGGTTAACGTTGCCTTGTACGTCATCGATGAAACGTTTTGTCTATTATGTAAAATATTACTGATAGTTGTCTCCTCACAAATTAATACTGTAATTAAAACTTGCACTTGGTTTAAAAAAAAAAAAAACAAAAAAAAAAAACAGACTCCCAGCACATGGCTTGCTGTTGGACCCGTAGGGCATGGTCTTAACTTAAAGTTAAGAAAAAAACACTGGAGAAACAGCAGCTGTTTATCAAAAACTAGGTAACGTCACCGGATTTTTTCCCTGTACAATAGCCTTATTGTTGGTTGTTTTTTTTAGCAGTGGTTACCAGCATGTATCATCAGAAAAGGTGTGTTGCCAGGAAGGAAATAATAAATTATTTCCTGATTGTAAAATGACTAGAACAGGGTTAAGCAAGACAAGTTAAAGCATTTGAGAGCATTTTAAAGCATTAAGACTACTTTTTGACCTGGCATTTTAGTTGTTATTCGCTATCTGACATGTTTCCAGTGTGATCAGGATGTTAAGGATGAAGACATAACATCCAGCCAACGGTTGTATGTGCCATCATTAGTATCAAGGATTGCTGTATTGTGTTGCCTTTCATTTGCTAAAACGGCCTTTAATTTGCTAAAACAGTCATCACTGAACTTAACCTTTCGGAAGTAGCACATGGTTGATCATCTGTCTCTTTCAGGAGCTGAATGGCCTCCGTTGTAGCAGTGAAAACTGAGAAGCGACCTGCAGCTGATTCTCAGGATGCAGACTCAAATGCAAAAAAGCCCAGGTAAGCTGAGGTGCTGCTCTGGAGCCAGCTGCACACCATGCCCCTAACTCATTCATTATTTTGTTACCAGGGCTGATTGAAATATTTTTTTATATCTCGAATTCCTAATTTTTTTGCCAGTTCTTGATAAAGGTAGGTTTTAGTTTCACAATGCATGCTAGTGTGCTTGAAAATGGTCTGTTTAACCTTCATGCTGTCGGAAGGATTTGGGAAGCACCTTCTTTGGAACCGTCATCACTCAATCTCTGCCTGCCCCAAAGGAAACTGCTGCCCAGCCTGAAGACCAAGCGTGCCCCCGAGCTGGTCCTGGTGATTGGCACGGGGGTGAGCTCTGCAGTGGCCCCTCAGGTCCCTGCACTCCGCTCCTGGAAGGGCCTCATCCAGGCCTTGCTTGATGCAGCCAATGACTTTGACCTACTAGAGGAGGAGGAGAGTCGGCGTTTCCAGAAGCACATGCAGGAAGATAAGAATTTGGTGCATGTGGCCCATGACCTCATTCAGAAACTTTCCCCGGTAAGACTGCCTGAGCCTTTTTCCTTGCCTTTCCTTTCTACACCATCCTGTCGCACATGTACAAACACATGGCAGACAGACTGCCAGCTCACTGTCCTTCCTCAGCTGGGGACATTTTGTCTCAACCTCCACGGATCGAGATAAGACATCTTAGCCTTATCTCGTTAAAAAACCTATACCTAATGACACAAGGCTTGTTTGTGGGAGTTGTTCTGAGAAATTTTTGTCAATACACACAAACACCTGAGTCAGTTGATCTTGACTCAGTCGCACATGCAATGAGCAGTCATTGGTGTTTGTAAAAACCACCAGTGGTCTCCACACAGCCAGTGGAAAAAAACACCTTGAGGAAAGTAGGCTAGCTGAACCACATTAGTGTTTTCTTTTTTAACCCCCCCTCCTTGCCTTCCTTAATCAAGGCAACACATTTCCAGCATACGAACCTGCATTGCATTAGTTTTCTATCTACCAAAAAAGTAGCACATAGCTCCGATTATGGGGTAGTTTGGGTAGTCTGTTTGTTGATATTTTGGTTTCATCAGCAGAACACTCTACATTGGGAAGAAGTTCCCAAAACCTGTTTGGTGGTGAACCGTCATCCTTTTAAATGTTACCATTATTCAGTCTGGTGTTTGCTTTATTCCTGTTGTTAGGTGTCAGTAATAACTTGTCCATCAAACTCAAATGATAATTGTGAGTTTCCCAAGCAGAAATGATAATACATCAAACTGGAATTCATATGTGAATGTTTGCTTTAATATGAGAGACGCAATCTGCATCCCACAAATTTAGTATAAGCAAGTAAAGCTGCAGGATTGATGGTATTAAATAGCAATTTCAATTAAAGCCTCTGTGCAGTCTCCCGCTTGGAATTTATACATAATTTTGTAAAGAAGGAGATCCATTCACCAAGCATTTCTCATTTCAAGACTGCATTACACCATGTGACAGCAGAGAGGAAAGTAACAATAATCTAACTTGTGTGAGAAAGAGAGACTAACACAATTAAAAAGGAAGCTATAACAAAATAAAATAAACAAGAGGATGTTAAGTCATAAAAGGAAATTCTTGCTGGTGATGTAGAGTAAAAGAAAATACATTTCTTCAACATCAGTTCAGATAATATTGCGTTCATTTTTGGATTTCCAGACAACCCGGGTCACTTTCTATTGGACAGGTCTGTTCCGGAGCAGGGCTGGCAGATGGGAGCCTTAATACCGTTTGCCTCCTGTGTTAGTCATGTCTCATCGCACCTTTGACATTGATAAAACACGCTTTGTTTCAGCCCTCAGCCTGTTGTCACAAAGGGAACAAACAACGCTTTTATGGCTTTATCCATCGCGTTTATTTCAATCCACAGTTGTGCAGACACCAGCCCACTGCTGTTGGCTACAGACACAGCAGGATCTAGCATGCTGGGGAAAAAAAATAAGCATGGAATAATGTGAACCAGCACCCCCCACCCCCCACCCCTGATTTTCCATTCAAATAGAGTTAAATCACCACCCAAACAGCAAGCATACTGTAAATCACAGCAAAGGACAAGAGCGTGTAGGGATTCCATTCACAAAATCCCCTGCAAAATTATTTCCCTTATTGCACTTAAGCACACGATAGCACTAGACCTGAGTTTATGTAGTTTTACTGTCGTCTGGCTGAAGGAAAAGGAATTTCTCCATGTGTCGATTGCAGTGGCTTAGAGCTAAATTCAACATGGAATTCACTTATTCACAGACTGGCCCTAATCAGGGTTGAATCACACATTAGAAGCTCAACAAAATCTTCCACATAGAAACTGTGTATTCATTGCACCCATAAACTGGAAATTTCATTATAATGTTAATCATTCTGTGGCGTCTGTTAAGAACTTTCCTCACATTGAAAAACCCTAAGAAAACAGAGGCACTTGAGGGTGTGAGAGGGCTGCCCTGAGTCCCAGTTAATTCCACTAACAGTGGACCTGTGAGAGTTTAACCCACTTATCATGAAATTGTGTATCAGTTGGATTATGGTGGTCTGCAGGCACACAGTGTCAGGTAATGAGGGTAATCTTAAATTAAAACTCAAAGAAAACGCTTTTGTTGTTAATCCCCTCACACCATTGACCTTGGCAAAAACAAGGCTAATTACAACTTTGCTGACTGGTTTATTTATTCAAGCAAGAAATGTAAACAGGGTCAGTGGAGGAAACATTAGATCATCTGCTGACAGTTATTTTAGTGATGACCTTAGATTTTTGAATGTTTTCAATTTGAATTTTAATGCATACTTGAGACAGAAACAATTATTGAAATACAAAATCATAGGTCTGCTATGAAACTGCAATTTTTTCAAAGTCAATTGTCAGTACAAAAGACTTTTGAGAAGTCAGTGTGTCTTGTCAGTGTTGTTACACCTATATCTACATTGCACTGAATGCACACATGTTCACATCAGGGGAATCCAGAGCTGGCATAAAACTGAATAGAATATATTTGTCAGAAATAATGTGTTAGTTAAGAATTAATATTTAGATAAAAGAGTTATTTACTGGCGCTTAATTTCGTTATTACATAAATCCTGGGACGGTCCAGGGACACAGTGATCAGGATGGGTGCTGTAGACACGATGGGGATAATGAGCTTCTTCCTGTGGAAAGGACTCCTACTGTTTAGCCCATTAGAGCTGTAATCTCTGGAAGCCAGCGGAGCATTTCCCTGTGCTAGAATCACCTTGGTCACTGCATCTACTGCACTAACCTTTGCTATTCTTAGCTGCCCGACTCTTCCTTTCTTTTTTTTTTTGTTTGTTTTTTTTAAAACAATAGGCTCTGCCAGGTAAGAGTGAGCTCTAGACCATGCAGTCACAGCCCATAATCTCTTAGCAGACACAGCTGGTATGAGAGTTGGTATTTGAAGAACTGTGGACAGGATCGAAGAAGGTGATGGAGAGTTTTTTTTAATAAAGGACAAAGTTGTCCTTGAGCAGATATTTTAAAAACTGGCCACACTTGACACACCCCTGAGATCTCACTTGAGAGTTAATTTAGGCATTTGAAGTGCCGGTAAGAATTCCTGTGAAGGCCTGTGCAAAGAGAAACTTGTTGAACGCATGTTAAAAGAAAATAAATAAAAGCATGCCAATGCACTCCTCTGGCTAAGGTCTGCAGAACATGACTGCTGTATATGAATAGTTAGTTATCAAGTTTTGGGTCTAACCTCCTGATAAAGCGTAATAAATAGGCAGAGACCTACCTAATGCATCAAGAAGTAGGAGCTCTGACTGGGCTATATAACCAGTCACACTCTAGTATTATGGTATGAACGAAATTTTAAAAAAGAAAAATTGTACGTAATTTTATGTCTGTTTCTAAAATGAAATTACACTACATACACTGCTGCTTTAGATTTAATTGTTGCTTTGGTGATAGCAGTTATGCTATGGTTCCACCCTGCATCTGACTTCACATGCAAGAAACAAAACAAACACAAAAAAAAAACATTCAACTCTTGAACAATCTGTGCTTACATGCACACACTTATTTTAAGACACTTGGTCAGGTCACATGGTATGATAAGTTAAACTGTACTCAGAGAGGGTTCAATCCCATTAAAGAGCTGCTTGTTGTGGGTTTGAGAAAGTGTACCTGACATCACCGCTGCACTAATTTGACAATAGTATTTTGATTTTTAACATTAAAGAATTCCCCAAAAGGTAGTTAAGTAATTATGCTCATGTTCAAACAAGTTAAACCAGTGAATGTGGCACTGTCAAATACTGGAAGTCAGGGATGACTCACATTAAAAATAAACTTACAGCACAGTAAAGATGTGATGCAATGAAGAACATGTTATTTACCCCACATATTATTTTAGTCCTTCACTCTTCAGACTGCAACAGCATGTTAGGTTTACAACTTTTTTTTTTTTATTTTTTTATCTATTTTTAAAAATTGGGAGGGTGCAGGTTTTTTTTAATGCAGTTTGGTTGGTGAACTATTAGCACAGAATGGCCAAAGCAGAATTGGTGGTGCAGTGGTTAGCACTGTCTCCTCACAGTGCTAGAAGCAAGAGGGCTCTGGGTTCAAACCTGGCTGGCTGGCTGGCTGGCTGGCTGGCTGGCTGGCTGGCTGGCTGGCTGGGGCTTATGTAGGCAGTTTGCCTGTTCTCCTCGTGCATGTGTGGGTTTCCTCCAAATACTCCAACTTCCTTCCACAGTCATGGACATGCAGGTCAGACTCAAGTGACTTAGCCTTGTGATAGACTGGCGACCTGTCCAGGGCGTACTGTGCCTCTGCAGCCTCTAGCTAATGGCTGACTTATTTTTCTGTTGTGAAAAGTCAGGGGTCTTGGTTGTAAAGCTGTTTAACATTGCAGTGAGAGTGAAAGCTTTCACAACCCTGTGTACTCCAGATTGTGGTTATGACACTCTCACAGGATCAGTGCTCCAGTGGTCATTATTTGTATATTTTTTATTATATCGATTTGACTTCCTCTTGAAACACTAGATCACAGTGCTGCTGTTTGTTCGCTGCTGTTACACTAATTCAGTACTGTTTAAAGATGCTTAGCTGAAAGTCGGTAGACACAGCTGATATGGCCTTTTGTCTTGAATGCATCCTGCAGAGTATGAAGTCTCTCTCTCTCTGTTACAGAGAACAGGCAATGTGCGCTCCACATTCTTCAAGGACTGTCTATACGAGGTGTTTGATGATTTGGAGTGCAAGATGGAGCATGCAGGGAAACATCTACTGCGCTCAGTGTTGCAGTTAATGGAGAGCGGTGCACTGGTCCTCACCACTAACTTTGACAACCTGTTGGAGATATACGCAGCTCACCAGGGCACCAAGCTGGAGTCTTTGGACCTGACAGATGAGAAGAAGGTAAACAGTGCTCAGATTGTGTTATGACACTGACTGATCTTTCCTGCCACAACACAACCAAGTCAGCTTTTTTTTTTCTTTTCAAATGAGTACAAAGGTCAGTAAAGCATACACTAAATTAGCACTTTTTGTTTTGCAAAGCTCAAATTGTATTTGAGTTGTGTTTTAAAAGAGAAATTTTGAACTCTAGTTGCTTTGAAACACATTTAACACTTCAGCACGGGCCTGAATTCTTTGAAAGGGGGAAAGCAGAGATAAATCCTCCTGAGTAGTATCTTGTTCTCTGAGCATTTGGTTAAACTGGCTCCCTGCTCAGTCAGATTTACATATGACATTTTCTTTAGTGAAGTTCCTTGTCGGCCCGTTATGGTGAAACATAGATAATGCTTTGACTTGACAGAGCCCTTTGTCTCTGAGCAGGTGGCGGAAGGTTAAAGTTCTAGTCATTACTCAGCTGCTGTTGATTTTTATAGATTGAACAATATTTGCTTTTGGTTCAAGACTGTGGTGAAAAGGAAGTGCGCGTTTTCCAAGTGAACATATGTTTGTTTCCCATCTGACCAGTTTCTATTCTAAATCTCAGGTCATCCAGTTGTGTTATTTACATCCCAGTCAATTCAAAGTTAATTTGATATTTGTAAAATAGAACACAAATTAGCAAGAATTGATCAGAGTTTCCGAGAGACCTATTGCCGTGCCTCTCAGTCCTGGTATTTATGCCTCGTCTCCATCAGGCCTAATATCCTCTCACTGCTGGTCAGTGGTTTTACACCCTACCCAGCTAGAACAGGATTGAGTGCATTGGACTGTTAAGTGCGTGTGTGTGTGTGTGTGTGTGTGTGTGTGTGTGTGTGTGTGTGTGTGTGTGTGTGTGTGTGTGTGTGTGTGTGTGTGTGTGTGTGTGTGTGTGTGTGTGTGTAGGTGTTGGAGTGGGCTCAGGAGAAACGGAGGTTAAGTGTTCTGCATATCCACGGTGTTTACACCAACCCCAGTGGTATTGTACTGCACCCTGCTGGCTACCAGAATGTACTGAGGAACACTGAGGTCATGGTGAGCACTGAAATTGTTGTGTACTGGTTGTTATGTTTATGACCTAGGAATTTAATGTCAAATTCGTATTTAAATTAGTAAATAATATGACATGTTCGAGTACTATATTGAACTACAAGTTGCGCAAGGCTGTCTGTGCCAAATTGCCTCTGTCCCTGCACTGGTTCATGTAAAGAGCAATAACATATGTTATTGCTGGTTTCAACAGCGTGAGATCCAGAAGCTGTACGAGACCAAATCATTCGTGTTTCTTGGCTGTGGGCGCACAGTAGACGACACAACCTTCCAGGCTCTGTTCTTGGAGGCAGTCAAACACAAGTCGGACCTCGAGCACTTCATGCTTGTGCGGCGCGAGGACGTGGGTGAGTTCAAGAAGCTGCGTGACAACATGCTGGACAAGGGCATCAAAGTCATCTCCTATGGAGACGAGTACGCCGACCTGCCCGAGTACTTTGAGAGGCTGGCCAATGAGATCTGCAACCGTGACGTGTCTACCAACGGCTGGGGTAAGGAGGAGGGGGCTGATCAGTTCACTTGTGTGTCTGTAGCAGAGGATGTGTTCTGGCAACCATGTCGCATAGAAATTTAATTTATATATAAATAGGGCAAATATGCCATCCACCTCCTGGCAACTGTGCTACTGTGAATAAATGTTGCGCTTCATCAATGCGGCAAGCAAGTCTGTTGGCACCACAACAGAATTGAGAAGAACAGTTTAGTAGTATATGAAGATGGATATAGGAGATACAGGCGACAGGGTTGGTTTTGGATAAACACTATCTTTGCCTAGCTTCTTTTACCTTTTAACATTATAGTGAAGGCAGTTCTACCAGTTATACACATAAAGTTGAGTTTACTCATCTGTGGCTGCGAAGGAGCTTTACAAAATTTGAAAAATAAAAATAATAATCCTGATGATGTCATACGGAGGCCAATGAAAGACACTGAGTTGCATTTTGGGTAATGGAGGATGCAGTGGTTTTGGAGCTTGACCTATACCCAGAATTGAATGTCAGGATATCTCAGCTTCTGCTGCTTTGATTTTGACCAGTTCCCCAACTTAACGGAAGTGCGGTGCCCCAATTTTAAGGTTTGACACTGGGATATTCAATGCTTGGTTGCTTTATTTATGACAATAGCAGGTCCTGCTGCATTATTATTTAAAAATACAATACTCAAACTACTAGTAGTGGTTCTGCAGTACCAGGTTAATTAGATGGAGTGCGGTAAATTTGTTAATATGCGACCTTTTGTTTGACAACTGAAGTTACAGAATCTTAATTTGACTCAACTAGGTTTGTTAATTTAAAAATCTTAAATAAAATAAAGTAATGATAAGAAATAGCAGGACTTGTTTCTTTCTGGCAGATACAATATAACAGAAGTTGAACTACAGTTAAGCATTAAAACTAGCCTGGAAGCAGAAACTAAGGCCAAGTTAACCTGCTATGTTGCAGATTTAAATTGTTGTCCGTGATATTGGTTTCACAACATAGTGTTTCTGTCAACATCACTTGGACAAGAAAGTCTTGCATTTCAATTCAGCACATCTGCTTAACCTGCTAACTCGCCCCTCTGAAAGGAGTTTAGAAAGTGAGTTGCCTGCATTCTATAATTTTTTTTTTTTTTTTAAACCTCTATCTACAGGGTCTCCCTCACAAAATGGTGAAGAGCAGCAGAATGGATTTAACACACAGAAAAGCCTCCTTCAAGGTTAGGACTGAATGCACCTCTTTGACTTCAGACAGTGGCCACTTGCAAGAGACATTTCCAGAATAAAGCACTGCTCAAGACTCTTGTTTTCTTACTGCATGCTGGTAGATAGAAGATCCAAGTCTGTGCTTGATTTTCAGTATCAAAAAAACCTGCTGGTATTACTTTACACAAAGATACAACTGGCTTTGCAGAATTGCATGCATGGCAGTGAGTGGCAACTTTTCAGTTGATGCTTTTTGTTATTCAACTGCTCACTCAAGTCCATTCCTTCTCTTTTTGCCCCAGACTATCATTCCTGACAAGCACGCGGTCGGGATCAATATCAGTCATTTTCCTCCGCAGCTCCGTCAAGAGATCAGTGTATTTTGAGTAGTACTCGATTGTGATTTCATTTGGTGGATTTAGGAATCCAGGAAAATTGTGGGCCATGGGAGACTTGTCAGTATTTTGCAGATGTTTTAAGGTAACCGTCAACGCCAATACCCAATCTCACAGATTCCACTGTACTGTACTTAAATGTTGCTGAAACCTCAGCATTTGGGATGCTAAATGCCAGTTCTAAGTATGCAGATAATGCAACAATGGATTTGGACACATTAAACAAGAATGCAGTCGAACAAACTGCATCACCTTGACCTACCTGTCCTATAATAAGAAACACTAGGTGCAAGCTATAAACGCACATCACACGTTCTTAACTGAAAAGAAAATCTTGGTGATATGTGAGGATTGTATCTTTCATACTTAACCCTGAAACCAGGAAAACTTGATTTGCACATTACTGGCAGGGGAATGGGAATGATGGAAATACTTCTCAGTCGAAGATGATTACTTGGTTTTGCAAACACATTAATAATGTACTTGTTCTCAACTGTAAGTCCAGGAGACTATGTTTTCATAGCAGTGAGGTTCCACCAGTAGCAATCACTTTGCCACTCTTGTGCTGAAAATAAAAAATGTTCTTTGTAAGCCTTTTTTTGTATTTTTAATACTTGCATGTGTTTTCTGACATAGTATTTATAAGTACTATTTTCAAAATAAAGCTTTTGGTATCCCATTTGTCCTGTCATGTTTGCATGTCCATTGATGGCCCTACTGGAACAGACTGTAATGGAACTATAGACCAGGTACCTCTGCATCATATGACAGAACAAGTTCCACTTTTCAGCCTGTCATAGCACATAGCAGCTTTATTTAGAAATGTTTACATTCTCATAAATTAGCTCAGATCTTATGTATAACTCCTGATTCTGTCATATTGCACTACCACAAATTAAAGGGTGCTAAATATACTTAAGACTTAAATTTCCTCTTATAAATGAAGAATAAATCATTAGGGAAAACATAAATATAAGGCCTGTAGAACTTCAACTGACAACAAATAAGGTGGAGTCTGAAATCTGCAGAAAACCTGTAAGAACTAAAAAATAATTTTACAAAATATCTTAACACTTTTCATCAAACAGGGATTTTTTTTTCTATTTTTTTTAAACTGAGGGATCATAGTCTCCATTTTGTAATGAGTAATTTGTTAATAGTGTGTTGAGGAGCTCTGGAAGATGATGTTCATAGAACAATCCATCAACTAGTGTATATCACAGTTGTTAATACATTAAGAAGAGGTTGATGTACTTCCTCACTTTACAGTGGATCAGCCTTAACAGAGCCTGATGGTTACCACTCCACAATTTAGTTTTCTATGTATAACAGGGGAGTGCAACATCTACTGACTTGGTACCTGACGAACTCTATGACTGCTGACTGTAAACAGATTCTGACCTCTCCTCTAGAGTAGAAGGAGCGGTTTCTGACCTGAACTGCCATGGTACACTTGATGGATAATCACCCATGTAGTGAAAGTATTAACTAACAAGACAGGAGACAGATAGGCACTATGGTCACTAAGCTTTCCTCAGGCACAGGCAGCTGCCGAAATGTCACATCCAGCAAGCCTTCCCAACCTGACCTCATTTACATAAAGAGGGGAAAACCGACTGACAAAATGCCAGGTGGGGAATTTGTTTTGTAAGTCTTTACTGTGTAAACCAGTAAACGGATGACATTTACAGCCTAGATCCATTTAGTCAGCTAAAATGTCATTTGTTTTGAAACTCAGGCTGATCTGAGGTACTTTTCAATTTGGCCCAAAAGTTTAGAAATGATGCAAAGGGAGGCTCCCTGGCTTTGTTGCAAAATGAAATGTCTTTCAAAGTGCACATTTGTCCTTTACTGGGAGAATAAAGTCCTGTGCATGACATGAGTTCTTCATTTGATGCAAAGTAGAGAGGACAGGGCAGGAGGATGAGCAATGCAGGCTAGCAGGGCTGGAACATCTCACGGCAGTGTGGCAAAGGTATTGTTGGCTTTGTTTGCGACGATGAATAAACAGCAGAACATGCAGCCACTTAAGCCTTCATCAGGGCGCTGACCACAGCGCGGGCGTTGAGGCTGCGCAGGTCGTTGTAGGTCTGCCCTGTGCCCACGAACACAATTGGCTGGCCTGTGATGTACGTCATGGAGATGGCAGCACCAACCTGTGAAGGAAGAGTGTTATCAGCTTTCCATCTGCTAATTACTCACAAGACGTGAGACAGCCACAGATAAATCATTTACTGCATCAAGAGATCACACAGAGCCCATATCACATGATTACAATCTGATAGGGACGTAAAGAGAAACATTAAAATACCTTGTCGTCGATGGTGTCAAACTTAGTGAGAACAATTCCATCAATGAGCCGAGGCTTGTCGGACATCGAGTGGTCGGCTAGAGCCTGATTGAACTTTACCTGAACACACAAGAAAGACAGATGAGTCATTTGTGGGAGACATGATTAGGACAGGGTTCATATGTACAGCACCAGCTTTCCATCTCACTATTTACAAAGTGTAGAGGAGGAAAAAACAACTGTGCAAACATAATGAATGATTAACAAGACAGCAGATCACTGGAGAAACACTGACCTCTGCTGGAGAGTTTAGTCAAATCCATTTTATTCTATAGCATTCTCTGATTTATTACTGTTAGTGACTGTTGATTAACACAAGAGCCTCAGGTCTGTATACCAAGCTAAAGCTGATTAAAAACCATAAATCAAAGCTTCAGTCAGCACAAAGTTCTGGCAGCTGATCACATAACGAAGACACAAAAGTTTCATTAGAATTCAATGTGAATGTCTGTGGCCTTACCAGCTGATCAACTGCCTCGTTTCCAACCAGAGCCTCCCCAACAAACAGCACTAGGTCGGGCATGTTGACTGCAATAAGTTTGGCCAGGGCTGTCATTAGGGGGGCGTTGTCCTGCATACGCCCAGCAGTGTCGACCAGCACCACATCAAAAGCCTGGTTGCGGGCTGGAGGGATGAAACACAAAAGGTACAGATGTTACTTTGCCACATGGTTGATATTAATCATTTTATAATTCACACAAAACTGAGACAACTCCTTATCACAACAGAATTGATGTACACACAAGTGAAATCAACAAGAAAACCATACCTCCTCATTCTCCTGGTGAGTTAACTTAACGTTCACAGTAAAGTCTATCAGTTAATAATTGGTCAACAAGAAAAAAAGTATTTTACCATAGGCAATGGCCTCCATGGCAATTCCAGCTGCATCCTTCCCGTAGCCCTTCTCATAGAGCTGGACTACCGGCCGTCCACCGTGCTGCTCTGGAGGATGCAGAGAGTTCAGTCGGCGCTGATGAGTGCGGAGCTGCTCCACGGCCCCGGCACGAAATGTGTCGCAGGCCGCGATCAGCACTGTGAAACCATTCTCTATCAGCCAGAAGGAGATCTGGACCAAGACAAAGAGAACTTAAGGTCAGATGAACTTGGACATTAACAAAGATAACTCTGAAGCAAGAACAGCTAAAACTGGGCAAATACTCAATATCGTTTAATATTTTTTAAATCGATTTAAGAAGAGGCCTTTTTTGTAGGATACATTTTGACTTGTCACAGTAGGTTACATCAAAACCTACTGTATAGGTGCACTGCTTTAGCTTATTTAGACTTAATACAAAGAAGTTTAAAATATATATTTACTGAAGAACTAAAGTGTAATTTGCAAATCACTTTACTCCAAAAAGCCTCGCAGTGAGGCTCAGTGCAGGTATTATAACTAGGGCTGTCAGTCAATTAAAATATTTAATAGTTAACTCGCGATTAATTGCAAATTAGTTGCACCTTTCTTTTTATTTGTTCTCTATCTACCTTAATGGGATATTTTTCAAGTTTTTAATACTCTTGTCAACATGGGAGTGGACAAATATGCTTGCTTTATGCAAATGTATGTTTATTATTATTGCAACAATCCAAAACAATGACAAATACTGTCCAGAATATTCTCCAGAATAACCTCAAAGGTACTGCATGCAGTCTTTGAAGCTGAACTTTCCGTTCAAAAGACCCTTTTTCTGCACAAGACGGTTTGTTTCTGCTGCCATCCACAACGTAACTGCTGCGTCGCCCCCTGATTTCCCAAACTAATTATAACAGAGAAACCCCCAGAGTGAATTGTTTCTCGTGTTCTACTAATAGAGCTATACCGGACCACAAATTTACAAAACAAGGCAAAACTGACAGAGTAAAGCCCCGAAACCAGAAGTGGCTTCCTGTGTGAGTCAACAGTCAACAAACCACATGAACAAGAGGGGGACTTGCAGGAAAATTGTTGATTTGGGGTACGTCACTGTCTCACACCTTACCTTGGCCAGGTTGGTGGACTTTCCTACCCCATTGACGCCACAAAATGTGATGACAAAGGGTCTCCGCTGGCTCTGCGCCTCCATGACATCTCTCAGAATATCCACCCTTCGCTTGGGCTGCAGGATCTGCACCAGTGAGTCCTGCAGGGCCTGCTTTACTGTTGAGGCCACAGCTATAAAAAGACACAAACGTACACAAACACACACAGAGCTTACAAATCTGCAGTAAAGATGTGACGCAGTCATGACAACATGGACCAAAATCTCAAAGGACAGTTTCCAACATCTTGTGGAATCCATCCCACAAAGAACTGAGGTTGTTGTTTGAGCAAAGGGAGGCCCAGTATTAGTATGGTGTTCCTAATGAGTCTTTGCTGAGTGTATGTTGTAATGCAAGCACATGGTCTTGAAACACTCCCTATTACCTTTAATACATGTATGAAGTGCTTATACCAAAGTCTGCAAATTGCACATTTTGAATTGCATATGAAACTGAGGGTAGGACCATATTTGTGGTGTGGTAATCATACAGTCAGTGTTGGGGAAATGCATTACTATAATGACATTGTGTAGACTGGGCTCTCCCAGAAGGACAAGGGAAGGCAGAGATGAACACTACACTAACTGAAAACTAATTTTAAGAAAGGGGATTACAATCTGTAGTTTACTGTAGGTGCATTAAATAAATGTGAAAGGTTACTTACTGGTGAATGTGCCCATGACTTTGCCCTCCAGTTTTTTGGCTACAGAGTCACAGAGCTGGGAGGCAATTTCGGCTGCTACATTCTTTGCTATAGAGCAATAAAGGACACAAATTAATAGCTGAGAATTCCCTCTCACATCTTACAGAATAAATACAGCGAGTAATAGAGATGAGGTCATACCGATGAGGTGGTCCTTCATCCTCTCCAGCACTGGCTCCATATCCTCGTGGGATAGGCTCTTGGAGCCCACCAGACCCTTCAGCATCCCAAACATGCCCCCAAAACTGCCACCCTTTTTGGAGCTGAGAACAACAGACAAAGCATGTAATTATTCACAGTGCAACTTACATTTGAGACAAATTTATAAACATTATACCTTGACACATTCTTACCTTGTCTTCTTTGTTTCACTGACAACTACTCTCTCATCTTCCTCCCCCATCTCCCCTTCCTCACTGGACTCATAGTCCACAGGCAGCAGGTCTCCCTCCATGGAGCTCACCTGCATCCCCTGAAAGACATCCAGGACACGGAGGACTTGGTATCACGACCCTAATTTGAACAATATCGATTTGACTAATAGGGGTGGAGTGGAGGGGAATGGGTACATACTGGGTCATTTTGTGCCTCCTGGTTCTGTTCGCCACCGTTGGGGGAACTTTCTCCATTCCTTTTGCTGTAGTCCAGGTCCTTGGCGCTGCTACCACCCATGTCCCAAACACGCTTTTCTTTCTCCCTAGGTTTCTGAGGCTTTGGAGACTTACTATGAGACAACACAACATCAGAATGAAGCAAGTAGAGATAAGTTAGACATGCTTTACACTAGGAGAATGACAAAACCTCTTTGTTATTCTAAAAAGAAGTGTGATCATTTAAATGCATATTTCTAGTATTTCTGGTGAGTACTGAAAAGTACAGAACATTTAAAGCTATGGATCTGACTCTGCTTTTAATGTTCTTAAGCGTTGAGCAATTTCCGTTGATCATCCACTTCGGGATCTAAATTGTGCATGTCACTGAAATTGGACTTTCACAGACTTGATAATCGACAAGTCTGCTCTGTCTGTGCTGCTTGTAATGAGACAGTCAAAATATATCTCTACCATAGGCATATATTTTATTATATATTAATATAATTTCTCTTACCTAGGTTTTTCAGTAGATGCCACCATGTGTTTGCGAAAGAACTCTTCTTTCCTCTTCTGGACGACCTCCTCAGGAGTCAAGCCCTGGTTACCATTTTCAACCATCTTCGGCCCAGATGTTGTGGCCTTGCCTTTATCAACTTTGGCAGGCTCAGCTGCAGGAGCTGAAGAGGATATCAAATCAAGTCAGGATTGAGACTGGAATGATGCTACACTATCAATTTAGAAAGACCTACTGTAGAACAACCACCAACAACTGCACATACCCTCCTTTTTGGCATTTTTATTCTTCTTGCCACCCTGTTCCTTGCCCTTGTCTCCACCCTTCATCTCAATCATTGACTTCACAGTTTTTTGGGATTTCTCAGACTCCTTAAAGGACCGCATGTGACCTTGGCTCCGAGCTTTGCTGCTCTCCTCTGCCTCTCTTGTGGTGAACATTTGATATGAGTGAGCATGAACAGGAAAAGGAAGATTGTGGTTAGTGAGTCATCTTTGCCTTTTAGTTGAAATAAACCCACAGCTTCATGGGTTTGTTTTTTCATATTAAACTGAAAACTGAAAAGAACATCCTTACTAACAACAGCCTCTAAAATAAAATGAGCTCCTAAGTGAGTTTATATTACTAGTAATGACTGGTTCAGTCAGATGTGAAATAAACCTTTTTAACTTTCTCTGCAGACACAAAACATTAGCGTTAAAGTGTCTGTCTTTACCTAAGAAGCATCTTGAAGTCATCCTCGAATTCAAAGTTGTTGTTGAGGAGTTTCAAAGCTCC
This sequence comes from Trachinotus anak, assembly GCF_046630095.1. Lineage (NCBI taxonomy): Eukaryota > Metazoa > Chordata > Actinopteri > Carangiformes > Carangidae > Trachinotus > Trachinotus anak. The sequence goes on along the minus strand of NW_027273885.1, from coordinate 6,860,795 downwards.
CTTTTGCTCCAGCTCATTTTTATAACGATCCCTAAAATGAAGCTGAACATCATCTATGAACTTGTCCACATATGTAAGCGTCAGGATCTTTTGAAAACCCACCTGGAGAGAGACAGGGGGGAAAAAGAAGTGTAATAAAAACAACTTAAAAGTAACATCATTCTTTGTCACAGATTTGCAGCCCACAACCGATTTTAATTGTGTTCCATTCTAATGTATTGAGTGTGCTGTTGAGAGACTTACCACAAAAATGAGCTCAAACTCATTGTCGAGCTTGTATTTCAGACTCAGTTTCTCATGAGTGAATGAACTGTTCCCACTTCGCTCCTGTAACATCACACACATCACATAACGAAACCGCTGTTGACATGTCAACGGGAGCTAAGCACACACGTCGTAGCTGCTAAAGCTAGCTTTCTGTGCCCTCGTAACAACAGCAAAGGCGTCAAACTATGTCAAAATTCAGCTAAAGAAACATAAAACAAAGGTGATTTTTTTTTAGAGTACAGGCACTAGAAAAGTCCAACGTTTAGCACACTAACGGTTACGCAATAAGCTAGCACTTGATGCCTATTAGCGTTAGCTCTCCGAAGCGCACCGAGATTGGGACAAACACAGACATCTGTCCCAGGCTCCGGACCTGTTGGTGGGGCTCACCTGAAGGATCACGGAGCGGATCAAAGCGTTGACAGGGCCCGTGAAGGATTCAGTGACCCCGGCTCCCTGAAAACACCACAGCACTATCCCTCCTTTGCTGAAGATAGTGAAGAAATCTAGCATCTTGCCACCACGTATCTGGATTAAAAACACATACAACGAGGTGGTGGTGGGGGGGGGGGGGGGTAAAGGAAAAAAGTGAAACGAAAGCACTCTGACAAATGAATGGTCGTATAGTGCTAATGCCAAATCCTCGGGGAATTCAGTCTTACCAGATAATATTTATAAAGATGATGAAATCCTCCACCAGTGTAAAACTGTTTTAGACACGTCAGATGCACAGCCGGAAAGTGACGCACACTTCCGGGGATTTTTTTTTTTTTTTTCCTCCTGAATGTCGCGCATGGGCAGTTTGATTATTGAGCATGCGTAGTTTTGTTTGAGGAGCGTTTTGAACCACCCATGTCTTGAACATCCATGTACTAAGATCATGAACTCTTAAAAACTACTATTTACATTAATTCTACCGAATAGGCCTAAATGTAAATAAGTACACTTATTTCATTAAGGCACACATTTGATTTTAGTATTTCCATTATGTGCTGTTTTATCCTACTCCACTGCATTTCTGTGGGAACCTGTTCTCTACTAGGCCTACTTAATCTCATTAAAAATGACGAAAATTTAGATCTAACATACAAACAATATTATCAATTTATAAAATTTGATTTATAGATTAGAGCAAGCCTACACAACAGTAGGCAGCAGGCTACATCAGTAATAATAATCTACAGTATAACAGTCATTTGAGTACTTAGGCCTATATTTAAATTAGAAGTAGGCGTACATTTAAATAATTTTACTTTTACAGCATTTTCAACGTAGAATGCATACTCCATTACTCTTTCTTATGGAGTATTTTTATACTGTTTTTTACTAAATTACAAGATTGGATAATTCCTTCACTCAATCAATGTATTAGCTGTTAAGATTTTGGACAACTAGTTCCTTACACATCACTGGTTGTGGATTAGTTGACATTGTCCTCACTTTTTTTCGATAAAAGAAACCTATCATCCAGATCAAAAAGGAGTTTTATTCAGGGCCATGAGTTGTGCTTTTTGTTGAAAATCATCAGGACTACACTGAAGTTATTTTATTTCCCTTTACTTGTCTATATACAGGCTTTTGGGGTTAACTACCTGCTCAGTGAAGTGTGTCATTCAAGGAACTTTGCATTTGAAGTTTAACTGTACATGTTGAAGTCAAGTTACTTCCTCTTTTTCGCAGTGATGTCAGTCGCACTCAACAAAACTTTCATTCTGTCTTTGTCACATTTGGCTACTGTCTGTGGATTACGGCACATTGTTGCATCAGTTTATGGTTTATCTACCGTGTAAACCAAAGACTGGACGTAAAGGCAGTCCATTAAACATGTATATACCAGAAGGATTTTTGAGAGGAGTTGACTAGACATGACAATGCATGGTAAGTTCAGATTTCATGCATTAATTTCAAATGTAAACCTTAACTTCATCTGTTTGAAGACTTTTTTGTATTTTAGCTGTAACAAATGTATAAATCCTCACTCTTTCAGTTGAGTTGGGGGAATTCAGAAAAGCTTTACACTGCTGTGGAGTAGATTTATTTATCTATTTATTTATTTAATCCTTATTTAATCAGTTAGTCTCATTGTCAATAATCATCAAAAAATAGCAATAACATTAACAATAGTCATAAGATATATCAGATGATAAAGCTTTAAAATCTCCAAGGGAAGAGTCAAGTTTGAAGGCAGTTTGCAGGTCATTCCATTCAAATGGTGCCTAGTATCTGAAACCAGTTCTGCCAATATCGGTGCGAACAGATTGATGACAGTGCTGTACGCAGTAATGCTGAGGATTAAATTTGTCTTTCAGGTTGGTTCCAGAAACTCTTAAAATCAAGATCATCCTTACCATCGCGTGAACAAAAAACTAAAGTGACAAGTGTATCGACATCACCTTCATTTACATCATCATTCTCTTCTTCATCGTCATCACCACCAGAGACAGCCCCTTCCAAACCATCTGCTCTGAGCTCACAGCTGAGATGGACACGAAAATATGACTTGCTTGTGTGCCACAGCCTTGCCGACAGTGACATTGAAGAGGCAAAACGCCTGGTCTCTTTCCTGGAGGCTTCGCCCCGCAGCCTTAGGTGCTTTTTGTGGCAGAGGGACGTCTGTGTAGGAGGTGCAGTTTTCACAGAATTCTGCCAGGCTGTGCAGGAGAGCCACTTGCAGGCTCTGCTTATCACTCCAAACTTCCTGCAGGAAGAATGGTGCAAGTATATGATGCACCGGGCTCTGGCAGAGGGGCCTATGTCCAATCGGCTCATTCCCCTGATACAGAACCTTCCCCACTCTCAGTACCCTCAGGAACTGAAGTTCTGCATCTACATCAACCTGAGCAGTAACACTGATAAAGCTTATAGTCTCATTAACAAGACTGTGCTCAAGTGTGAGTAATGGAAAAAGAATTGTTTGCTGGTCCAGCTCCTCTGACAAACTTACAGTAATAATGATATAATTGGTTTGTTTTTTCCTGACAAATGTCAAATTTGCATTTTAGTTCCTGTGATCTGCAACAAAAGCAGGCTGTCTGAAGGAGAATGAATCCAATCTTACATATTATCCTCTTCTTTTCTTCTCCAGACCTGGAAGACCTGGTTAAAAATGAGAAGGCACATGACTGCAGCATGCATAGCTCTATCAACAGTGGGGAGGGCAGCTCACGAGAGGATGAGCTGACCCCACACAATGACTCCACTGAGACTTCAGTTCCTCTGGAAGTGATGCACAAGAGAGACGAATGTGTTAGACATTTGCTGTGATAACACTCAACAGTAACGAAAGAACAGGTAAAGGACAAGAGACATCAAGTGGAAAAAAAGCACTGCTGCTATTGGTTGAACTCAACTTCAGTCATGCTGTTATCACATTATGTTGTGATTAAAAGTAAAGTTAAGCTAGAGTGTCATTGCTTAGACTTTTCCTTCTTCTTTTTTCTTGTGCATAATCAAAACTGTATGTGCGGTTAGGATGTTCATGCAGTGAACAGGAAATATTCTATTCCAAGCAGCACATGGATTATTTCCCGTATTAGATCTAGAGAAGTACATTTTGTGCTGAAGTAGTTTGCAATTGCAAACTGCTGTTTAACTGCTGTTAATGAGCATATATTATGGGAATTTATGTTTGTAGTCTTACAGCTTGTAACCAGTATCACTTCAGTTTAGAATAAAGGGAACTAAAGCACCATAATCCTCCTTTCAGCAGAATAAAAAATGAAAGTGAACTGTAATAGGAGGACTAAATTGTGATATAGATGGTGTTACCCACTAGGTGGTGTATTTTCCTGAATAATCTAAATAAGAGTGCTAGAGAGGATATGCTTATCATGGAGGCATTACATCATTAACCCTACTTCTCTTGTTTGTGCGTGTGTGAGAGAGAGCGAGAGCAAGATAGTGAGAGTAAAAGGGAAATACCAAGCCATAACAAACTAGTGACCACATGACATGACATGAACTGAGCTGAACTGTAAGTAACAATAGAGGAAATGTAACAAGACAAGACACAACTTTCATGCCTTTCTTAAACACAGAGAGATATCAGAGTGATGGCACTGGTCTGCCTTTATTAATATTTCTGACGGAGTGTTCTTGAGCTCAGCCTGTTGGAACAAAGTCTGAACATGTTGAAGAATTGGAAGGAACACCCTTTCTGCAAGAATCCAAAGAATAAACTTTCAGTTTTCTGTCAGGTATGACTGAATGTCCTTGGCAGTGCTTTACCCTGCTAATCAAGCATGCTGGCAGCACTTCATTTCAGTCAGTTGGCATTTGGACAACTCACTGTAGAATATCAGGTATTCATTGAGTCAACTGGAGCATAACATTTGTGATCCTATATATAGTCCTATAATTTCCTTTTCTTTCTGACACAAGCAAGTTTTTTCCCCTTATTACACAAGGCACCATCTTCCTCCGGAAAGTGCTGCATGTTCTCTTTTTCTGACTTTTATTAATGCTGCATCATCCTCCCATTTTCCCATCCCCCTAAACAACAGCAGACATTTAGGACCACAATGAAAGACCCTTGATAATCGCCTCTTTTGTGGCGAGCCAACATTGTAGGAGAAAAAATTTAGACTAATCTCTGAAAGGCACAGATGTTCTACGAGGCTTTTATTTTTACCATAACAAATCCTCCTCCAGATCACACACGCACTATACACACACACACACACACACACACACACACACACAGAATGGGATATCTGAATGTTTACTGACTTCAGAGGAAGGCAGTTTTGCATGGAAAATATATCAAATATCTTCCATGAAAAGTCACTTAAACTTAACTTCCATGTGATAGTGCATCAACAGTAATATACAGACATAAGTAGCCATCTGTCATTACAGATGAGAGGGTCACATTCTGTGTTTAATGAAATTACGCTCACAATTAGACAAAACAGGACAGGGTTCTGAAGTGCAAATTTTATTGACAAAATTGTGATTAAATATATTTGTCAACAACCTTGTTTCCATTATGAGGCTAAACTGTTAATATACAGTATCTCCATATAACACTGTTGACAAAAAAGAGGGGACTAATATGGAATTTTAAAATAAAAAAGTAACTGAATCTCTCTTTATTTTGAAAAATGTTATAATTTTTCTTCCCACACAATCACGTAATCACAAATCTTTTGTCATTGGATGTGGATTTTATCACTGAATGTGAGAGGTGCTGGAAGGGTGGATTTCATTACTGTCAGACAGAGCCAGCCTAGTGGTTCCCACAGTTTCCAGTCTTTATACTAAGCTAAGCTAGCCAGCTGCTGGTTGTAGCTTCATATTTACCCCACACACTTGAGAGAATTATCAATCCTTGAAGTTTTGGCAAGAAAATGATTCAGCGCTCGTATCTTTTCCTTTAAGTTACACTAAGAAAAAAGACAGTGGTGTAAATGTTAGCATCTAACCATGTGTGCTTACACATGGAGGTTTAGCCTAGTTTAAAAGTCAGTATTCCTGCCAGCTAAATTGGTTTACCGAGACAAGTTTGCTTCGTTAGAAGTGCTAAACTTGTCCTACACAGAATAGTAGCAATAAAAAATACACCACACATTTGATAGTCAGGTCCAGTTGGTTTTGAATGGGTCCATACCAGTTTAATGTAAATACATAACGTTTCACTGTACAGTCTTGTTGGTGAGTAGAAGCTCAGATGTGGGCCAGAGGCTAAGTCTGAACCTCTTCTCCAACACTTAATTTTCAGCACAAATGCACATCTACTGGAGTCCGAAAATGTTCAAAAAATCCACTGGAATAGGACAGAGTTCAGAGTTCAGTGCAATAGAGTTTATTCTTAGAAACTAGAGATAAACCTGAGCCGTCTTTGTAACCAAACTAACAACCCAAACCTCTTCTTTTATCAGCCTCTGGGTGGAAGATCCACCTTTTTCTAAAAATAACTACTCTTTGGCATGGACAGCTGTGTCTTGGTTATCGGTTTATCTTTTCCAAGGCGTCTCCATAGAGAGCCCTTATCACAGATTATGGTGATAGTGGGTAAGAGCCAAATTTCCCTCCCTTCTCACACCCTTCCTCCCAATAAATATGTTAACCGTTGATCAGACCCAGGTGCATGTTACCATAAACCTCAAATCATAAAATGTTATCATGAACATAGGTGATATTAAATGTATGATCCTGATTTTGTATATTTTATAGTACAGATTACCTTTTAATTATATTAGGTCACATTATACAATTAAAATTTATTTTCTTATGTCTAAGTCATCAGGACAGTGGTCAGACATCTTAGCTTGCAAAGATGTTCCAAAGATTTTCTTTTTAAAATTAATTTAAAGACTGTAAAGTCTGTTACTAAAACAATTTTGTACAATGCTACCTAAATCATTCTTCTTGCAGGTTTTTATCAATAGTTTTCAGTTAACTTTCGACTGACTAAAAAGGACAAAAAGTAAAAAGGACTGAGTTGACCAAATATGACTAAACACAAATAGATCTTCAGGATTAGGACTAAGTCTAAAACTATCTGACAATGTTAACACCAGCTCACTGACAGCCTTGGAAAGCCCCTGAGCTGTATGTCGGCATCTCAGCTCTTTCACTATGAACCAAGAGGTGAAAGAAAGGAGAAGTGGAGGCCTCAGGATGGCAAGCTGGTGTGCCTTGGACCACCAACAGTATTTAAAAGCACTTAGCTGTTAGTCACCTCGGTGGTCTCTCCTGGGTGTGGTGGTACTGACCTGGACGTTTCTGTCTGCGCTGAGTATATTCAGCTTGCCGTGCGACAGTGAAGCACCAGCTGGGTTAATTAAAGGCGAGCCGAAGATCCAAACATGGTAATGGGTTTAGTAGTGAATGTAGGCCATACAGTGAAATGAGACACGAGAAGGCTACATGTCAAATGCAGGAGCATAATTGTAAATGCAAAATGTAAGATGAGTTTTAAAATCCATGTACATGTGCTTAACACTGTCTTCTAAACTTAATTCAGCATGATGAACCACGCATCACCTGACTACATCTGACAAAGAGTGCTGTGGTGGGTAAGTTACATTCACAATGCAAAATATGATCTTTATGAGTTCTGCACATATAATATATATGTATTTCTTTTTTTGCACATAAAACCATGCCATGTGAAAAACTCACAAACAAAAGTGCCTCTTTCACATCTCTTGATAGATAGATAGATAGATAGATAGATGACTTTATTCATCCCCGAAGGGAAATTAGGTTGTTTTGTGTATTTGGTGCAAACAGAATGAACAGAGTAAGACATGAATTATTGACAGCACTACTTGACAATGAAACGCTGCAGTAGGCATATAGTTAACATGTTTGTAGAGGAGTGATGCACCCTTCAGGCTCTCTCAGCCTATTTAAGATAAGATAAGATAAGATAAGATAAGATAAGATAGCCTTTCTTAGTTTCACGATGGGGAAATTCACAGTGTTACAGCAGCAAAGTAGCAGTGCAGAGAAAAGAAAGCTGCAAATAAACTGCAATAACAAATATTTAAGAACGATAAGTAATAATAATATAATAGTATACAAAATTACATATTTACAAGAATATACAACAGTAGCAGCGTAACAACAGTAGCAGCATATGTAGATTTTGCACAGGTTGGCGTAAAAAAGATTGTTGCGTGAGAGATTGATGTGTGAAGTTTTTGCGAGGTGAGTGAGTTGTCAGTTTCTGGTGTGTGTGTGGTTACTGAATGCAGTGTTTACAGAACCCCAACACTGTCCTTGGTCCAGAGCCAGCAAACATTTGTTCTGTGCTTAATCTTCAGGTTTACATTTGTGCAAAAACAATTTTGTTGCCAGCAGATACATTAGTGGAGATATTTAGATAGAAGTTATTTAGAATGTAACATAAGATTTGTGTAAAAAAAAAAAAAAAACAACAAAAAAACAAAAACATTAATTTGAAAAAAAATGTTTGTATGGTAAATAGATTGTATTTCTCCAGTAAATATATTATTTATGTTATTGATATGCAGCATAAGCCTGATAGAGGCTCACAATTATTTTGTCCCTGAGTTTCAGTCTGTTATCTCCTTAACAAACAGAAATCACAGCCAACAGCAACAAGACTGTCCAGATGTCGGCCCCTCTGGGAATAGCATGCTGTCAGATTGAGGCGAGATGGGGCAGATCGTCATAATTCATCAGAAGATCACTGACATGGAAAAGTGCATTAACCTGTGTACTTCAACACCAGCCCCATCACATTCAGCCCAAAGGCAGGTTACATCTACGCAGCCATGCTGTTTGGATGTGTCTGGATCTGCCTGGATCAAGGTTCATTAGGGCTGAACTTTGATACACACAACAAATTGTTTCTCTGTGGGCACCCACAGACACACCAGTCAATCTCATGCTAAAGTGTTTCCGAATTACTTACCATAATTAAGAGTCTGCGAATATTACCCCAGGAATCATTGTTCTACTTGTGACTCCTTTCTTCCTAATAGATCTCCCAGAAACAGGTGTGGCTTAATATAGACAAAATAAAACTGCAGGAGTGGCTGATAAAGATTGTGGGCAACGAGGTTTAAGTGTGAGAGTAACAACTGTTTAACTGCCGTGGAAAATTTGCATCATTCATTTAAACAATTCATCTATATACACCATTCCTCAACATATGCAAAAAGTAAAAATATACAAGTGATGTCCTTCACTCTTTAGTCGCTTTAGACAAAACCGTCTGCCAAATGAGTAAATATATATTCAAAATCGATTCTTAGTTAATATTTAACAAAGGTTAAAAATGTGAACTCAGATGACTACAAGTAAAATAAAAGCTTAGTTTGATTTTTTTGTCCTTCACAAGATGATAGAAGAAGTTAATCCTGTCCCCAGTGAAGGAAACTAAATACATTGACTCAAGTAACAAGCCTGCTTAAGTAGAGTTTGGAGGAAGGCCACCTCCAATAATTTAGTAGTTTTATGCTGCTTTTATGCTTCTTCGTACTTCTACGCCACTGCATTTTAAAGGCAAACATTGTTTTTTACAGCAATTATGAATACAAAATATAACTAACAAATAAATCATGGTTTATTGTTATAGATAAAGCTACCCAGAAGCACATAAAGAAGTAAAAATAACCCTTTACCTAAAGTAGGTAAATTTTATACTTTGGTGCTTTTACTTAGGCCTCCAGTAAAAGGTCTGAGCACCTCCTCCATCAGTGTTTCACAATGTATGTTCATTTCAGAGCTTAAAAAACAGATGTTGTTTCCTCTGGGGTAAAAAAACAAACAAAAAAACAACAACAACAAAACAAACAAACAAAAAAAACAACAACAAAAAAACAGTGAACTTTGAAGCGGACTGAAGGCGCCGAGGGCACATAATCATTCTGAGGTGATGAGACAGAACCTGAGCTCCTTCCACCGCACCACCACCGGCACCGTCGAGTTTCGGCTTGTACAGTTTTACAGCGATGGTATTTGGATTAGTTCGGTCTAGTCAGCGGCCAGTGCGCGCACCCGCGTACGCATGCGTGCCTTCGTTGAGAGAAAAGGCTGCAGAGAGCTAAAGCTGCCTGAGGTTCTCATGTCAGTCACTGCAACACATCCCCGTGTTCTGCGTCTCCGCCTTTTTTTTTTTTTTTTTTTTTTGGTTTCCGCTACATGGTTCAAGCGTTTTCATCATCACGCCGCCGCTTTTTTTTCTTTTCTTTTCTTTTCTTTTTTTTTTTTTTTTTTAACGTTTTTTCCTGTAACAGCTTGTCTCGTCAATAACCGTATTTGTCGTTTTCCCACGAAGTGAATGCCCCCGAAAGCAACGTGAACTTGGTTGAGACATCACTGTACAGTACAACGGGCTCGGTCCGCGGATTGCAGCTCATCTGTCGGGCAGCTCCGCTGGTAAGTACCCCTGTCCAGAGCAGCCGAGGTACATGAGGAGTTTCCTACATGCCTGGAGGCAGACAACAACACAGATCCGCTGTAGCCTCACTGGCCTCATTGGATCACAAGATGTTAAATTAAATTTGGCAGGCATGAGTCTTGATTTGAACATTCGTGTCAGTGCGATTACTTTGATTATTATTTATTTCATTCCGTTTGGGTAGACTGTAGATGGGGATGGTAAAGAGTTAGGCTATGTTTGATGATGAAATATATTCCTCACTTTATTCAACCACAGACAGTTATTATGTTTCCTGTCACCAGTGGCATTGGATCTAACTTGAAGTGGAATTTAAGTTACAGTCTGGCAGTAAAACATGGTCTCTTGGTTTTTAAATGCCATCCCTCAGCAGCTCTAATAATCAGGCAGGGATACATGGAGGGATACATTTGGCCAGTGCCAGTGGAGCTGCCTTGGCACTGTTGCATTGTTCTCATTAGTAAAGAAACGAGCTGTATTTATATTTACTTATTCATTCGTTTGTTTGCTTGCTTGTTTGCTTGTTGCAAACCCAGCTACGTTTTTCCATTTGCAAACACACTGCTTCATACTGCTTTAAATTATTATTAGTGTCTTTATTTGTAGCACATGATGTTGCATTTTGTCAGGCACTGTAATATTTTTTACACATGGCAGCACGAAGCTAACCGACCAGACCATGTTTTGCCCTGTAAATCAGTACTGAATCAGTATTGATTCTGCTGTAAAGCACTTGTCCTTGAATCAGTCAATCGGTTGCGATTTGGCTGAAAAAAAGTGATAGCTGTGTGGAACCTGCCCTCTTAACATTAATTTTTAGGCAAATTCAGTCAAACTTGTATCCTTGCTTCCGCAAGATATTAAGGCAAAAATAACCTGTGTGCAATTGAGATTACCAGCACGTACAAGAATATATCAGAACAGCTGAAAATTGGTGTGATGGAATAGGGCGTTTCATTTATGTCTATATGTTTAAGAGCCCTTGACAGGAAAGAGACCTGCGACTACTTTTAAAGAAAAGATAAATTGTAAAAGTCATATGACAACCGCCGCCCAGCCTGATGGCTTACGGTAAAGTTCTCTTTTATGGTGATGTCCTTATTCCTGTCTGGCCCTGTTCCACTGGTCTTCATACTATACCCAAGGTACAGGGTTGGGGAGGCAATTTTGCTAGAACTTTGTTGTGGAGATGTGTCTGTAGGTAGTTAATAAGTTACTTTGAGATCAGTCATCACAAAATAAAGAACAGAAATTTGACTGAACTCATACCAACAAAAATGTTGACTGTCGATCTTTCGATTGGTTTATTATCCGGTCACTTAGGGTTATGGAGGCAATTTATTGATTACTGACTAGTTACACCATTACATTTCCCTTATGGATTTATTAAGTCTTGTATCTTGTTAGTGTGGGTACTGTCAAATTTTTATTTTTTTAGCTTTTTTTTTGGGCATTTTGCCTTCATTCGACAGGAAAGTAGAGAGTGACAGGAAAGTTTGACTGACATGCAGAAAAGTTGGCAGTCGAACTGGTGACTCGCCTACTAAGAGCATCAGCTCACGTGGTATGTGCCCTAACCACTGGTTATCAGGTTGCCCTCACTGTCAAATTTTAGTTTGGTTGGCACAATCTTGACCATAAACTTTGGCAGATATATAGATAGATAGATATTGAATTTATTTCTTTTTTATGTTGAGATTTCATTAAGTCACTGTAACAGCAGCTACATAAGAGGGGACTATTTTATCCACAGATGTTGCATTTAATGGGGCTTAGGGATATTTAACACATGGCATCTTGCAGCAAATCAGCTAAAACACCATGATATGCCCTCTGCAGTAGTGACTCACTCCTGCTTGAATCAATCAATGTGGCCTGAAAAATATGATGAATTTGATGAACACAAATCTGCCCTCAAAACATTCAGGCAAATGTAATCATACGATGGTGACCTGGTGTTTGCAGTGAAAGCCCACAGGCCCGTGAGTGCTTGAGCAGGGTTTTCAAATGAAAAAGATATTATACTTGGTGGGCTTAGCCTCACGAGAGACATAATCTGTAAAACTGAAATGACAAGGGCCACTAACAAGGCCCTTCTATCCAGAGCATTACCTAACCTCAAGGTCCTGTTTTGTAGAAAGGTACTTTGTGAAAAAAATATTGAAATAACTCTATTGTTTAAGTTTATAATCTACATTTTTTAATGCCAAAGAATGGCTTTTCAAATCAGGAGTTTCTCATCACCATTTTTAACTTCTTGTAAAAATCTCCTTATATTGAGTTATCAGATTAGAATATTAATCAAACAAGACTCAAAAGTGTATTTTTACATAAAGAATAACAGAAGTTTCTGCTCTAGATATGTTCCATTAAATACAGAATTTCACTTCATTTCACTTTCACTTCTCATATTTTGGACCTTTTACTGCCCTTATACTCAGGTGATACCTCTCAGATCACTTCCTCGAACACTGCCTCGACTCAACTCAGGGTCTTCATCCTCTGGAGGCTGCATTTGAAGACCTATTGTGTCACAGGAGTGTAACTAGGCTGTCCCATGTCGTATGGTCCTTCAAATGGGACAGAGAAATGCAGCTTTCTTCTCCTAGGAAACAAAGGCTCCGACGGATGGATACTTCGTGGCCCAACCTATCCCAAGATTCATTACACACTGGTAATGAAAATAATATGGCAACAAAGAGTTGAACAGCTAATGGTACAACTTTCTTCTGCACTTTAACGGATTAGTTTCACATGTTCGAAATAAAGCCTTCATTCATTCATTCATTCATTCATTCATTCAACTGTTTAAAAAAAACCAAGGGCTTTAATAAAGTTACGTGTCGAAGTTGCTAGGCAATAGGAGCAGCGCTTTGTGATGATAAAAGTGGGCACAACTGGTGATGTAAAGCGGAAATCCTGTGTAGGCCAGACTGTCTCTTTTCAGTCCGGCCTTCAGGGTCTACGATGGGCTACGAAGGCCACACCTCCCCTGTGTCCCCCGAAGGATGCTCCCTTGAATTGGGACACAGCTAATGTGTGATTAATTGCAGATGGGAAAGACCACAATGCCCCAAGTAATATAATCTTGATTTAGTATGTTGGTGTGGCAACAATCTGTGATGACTAACTGGAAATTGTCAGCTGCTTCCAAAACATAACTGAGCAAACTGAACTGTACAGAACTGTACTCAAGAATTAGGAGCAGATTGTTATTAGTAATTAGGACAAACCAAGCAGAAACCTCTGAGGCTGAAAGGTGAAGTGGTGAAGTGAACTGAAGTGCCAAAACCTGCAGTTCTTTGAATGGCTGCTTGAAGCTGGCTCCAAAAGCAGGTCAATCCCCATTGACTCCCATGTTAAAATGCCCAACTTCACAGCAGAAATAATCATGTTTACAGCCTGGTACAAAAATAGTTTTGGTCTTTATAGCTAACTTCCACAACTGTCATTTTTATATAACTCACCCAGTTAAATTCTATTAAGGCTGACAGGTGGGTGAGCGTATGCTTGCTTGGCATTCACTGAAGTCTCAACTCAAGGCGGAGTCAGGCACTTTAAAACTGCTCTTCAGAAACCTATGGTTGACGTCACAGAGGTTATGTCCATCTTTATATAGAGTCTATGGGACAAACATACTGAGTCACCAAAGACTACACATGCATATTTATAGCCATAAAACTACTTAGCAATGGTTACAGATTATACTCTTATTGTAATACCAAATTGATATTATGTCAGTTTTTATTTTAAATGTTGTTGTTTTTTTCTCATTTCTTTAATGTCATTTCTACCACATTTTCTAACAAGACCCACAATTCATTTAATTTTATCATCAATCTTTTTTTTTTTTTATTGCTTTGTTGGAGTACCTGTTGTGAAACATTAACTGTGGTTGATCTTGTGTGAACTCCAAACACTAAAAAATGGTATAATCATCATTTGGTTAACCCTTTGTGTCCATATAGCAATATACTGTAGTTGTAGCAAAAATTGAAATTACAAACTTTTCTGAAATTTAAATCTCTAATGGATTTCTGAACATATTTCCTGACAATAAAGAAAAATAAAGTACCTCAGTGGCACAGTGGAAACTTGATGACAAAAACGCAGGTTGGATGGGGAACAAGAAACAACATCAGTTGTGAGGCAATCATGACTAGGCAATAGCAAAGTGATTCAGAAAAACCACATATACTCATATTTTTGTAACAAGAACCTATTTATGGACACAACCTATCAAAATGTGTTCATTCCAACTGTATCTTATTTAACTCTAGTAATTATGTAAGAGTGGACATTTCTGATAGTGTTTTTTTCTGTACAGGATCTTTGTCATTGTTTACGTCAGAGTGGTATAAGTTTGACTTTTTATCCATTTGTTTTTAACTACTTAGCCATGTTTTAACTCCTTATCCACTATTCTTAGATAGTTTATTCCAGCTGACAACTTCAACTGTTTCTTCATTATGTTAATAATTTGAACTGTTTATTTATTAGTTTTAGATAACATACATTAAAATTATCCATTACATTCACCTATTTCAACTATTTACCGATTACATTTCCTTTATCTCCTTTTCTCTCCTTTTCCATTTTTCATTTTCCAAATTATTTGAGCTGTTAATTACTTATCTTTAGCTAACTACTTCAACCATTTACCTAACTATTTAAACTGTCATTGATTTACTTCTGGCTACTTCAGCTATTTACCAATTAGCTTACTTTTAGCTAAACTGTTTCCCTGCTTGGTAACACATAAATTCATGTGTTAGCTGACTTAATATGTGGATATGTTTCTATTAATCAACTAATTAAAAAAAAAAAAATAGTTGAGTATTTCCATGTACCCACTCGAGACTGCAGAAGTACCCCCTGGGGTGCGAGTAGCTTTCACTGTGGAAAACTAATAATAAGCTGTCTGAAATCTCACATTGTGGAGGTTGACAAAGAGGATCAGGGTACTGGAAAAAAGCCACATCCAAGAACCAAATGTGCCCTCACCACCACAAAAACCCTGCACGGAATCACCATGTCTCATTTAATGTACATGCTATGTATTTATGGCTCACTTGAAGGTGTCTTTTCACATTCAAATGCTTTTAGGAACCAAAAATGGTTGATAATAGCCTTTCTTTGAAAGCTTTTCTTTATAAAAGCGGTCAAAATGTTACAAATGGACACTAGATTTAGCTCTTCTGACTGGATTAAATTGCGGGATTATATGTTTTAGAGGTGATTTTCTACTGTGAGCGTACACACATGTGATTTTCTTTGTCTGTGGTTGAGAGAAATCAGCTGATAGGTGAAAGGGATTTAGAGAGGGTCATTTCGAGTCATCATTTGCATCTGGGCCGACTGCGTTGAAGGGACTTTACCAATTCAGAATCAAACCAATCAATCTCACAATAAATCTGTTTGACCTCATAGGGTATATTCCGTGTTCAGAGATTATTGAGGGTAGAAGGACATGTTGTCGTCGGCTGCCATCGGTGCGTGTGTGTCATGACATATTCTCAAAATGACTCGAAATGAATACGTAGTTCATACATTAAAATGATCTGTAATTTTGGTCTGCAATGATGATGTGTAATATTGATTATTGTGAATAATCATTGTTTGTCAAAATCCTTACTGAAACCTACTATGACACAATAACACCTTGAACACAGAGCTCATATTAATACCTCCCAAGTATGTTGACATGAATATGTATCTGTAATAATTAGGTTAATTAATGACAGCATTACTGTAAGTTTCTGTTAATGCTAGGTACCTACAGTATTAGCCCTCTCAGCCCTCACCTTCTAAGGCATTCAGGAAGAAGGGGTTTAACCAGCAAATTGCTGACAACATTTTCCCATGGAGTGCTTTTGCCAGAATTGCTTCCAGTGTGCAATTCCGTGGTAGCTGTCTGAATCATCTTTAATCACTACAGTGTGTGACTAAGCTCTTTAAGTGGTCTGTCTGCGTTTCCTTCGTGATCCAAGCTTAGACCTGCGGCAATGCTTTAGGAACATCTGTGGTGAAGGTTACTTCTGACAGTTTGAAATCTTGCTCTGTTGTTGCTCTGTTGGTTCTTCACATCTCAAGGACTTTTGCCAGTGTCACTTAGCTGGTCAGCGTGCCTCGCGGTATCGCACAGTGCAGTGCTTGACCCTCCCTCTGCTCTCCCACTCAGACCTCCCTTCCTCTCTCCCTCACACTTTATCACACACAGTCCGCCATTGTGCTGCTCTGCTCTTGTGTTGCCTGTGGTGTCTGTGTGGAGGTCCTGTGCTTTCTGTGTCTTCTGTGCTTCACACTCCTGAGAGCAGTGTGTACAGTATGTCCAGCTGTTGCTGCTCTCTAAATCATGGCCCAAAGATGAAAGGGTGTTGATGGGGATATAGAGCTATATGCTGGGCTTCAACTAATGATTATTTTGGTAACTGGTTGAGTTATTTAGTCTATAACATGGAAAAAAAAAACAAAACAAAACAAAGCAAAACTGGGAACAGTTTTGCAGCAGGAAATTTTAGAAGCTGAAAACCAGCTAGGGTGCGTTTTTTTGCTTTATAAATGTCTTGAAATTGTTTAATCTTTTGCCAGTCAGTTAATCCATTAAAAAAAACATATTAGTAAATGCTATTAAATGAAGACTGGAACATGATTGGCCCCTGTCCAAGACTATATCTGAGGATGGAATTTCTGTATTTTTATGTATTCCAATTATGCTTTTGTAGTCCTGAATTACAAACTGCATTTCCCTTGTACAAAAATGCCATGTCATACATGTTTCCTGTTAAAGAATGGCTTTCTCGTCAGGGCTGCAGTATTATTTTAGTTTCCTTATTAAGTGCAGACACAAGTGGAAAGTCCTTTGTGAAAATATTCTCCAGTTGTGTTCCTATGTATGATTATTTTTTTGCTTTCTCTGCAGGGAGAAACCCAGGCCCATTACACCAGAACCACTGAGAACACAGTCTTTTGAAATGAAAGAGGGAAAAGGTAAGTTTTTTTTTTTCTTTTTTCTTTTGGACAGTCACAGCACTGTGGTAATCTCAGCTACACTTAATTATTTTGTGGAAACCTAGGCACCAGTTTGTTATATTTAAGCATGTGTTAATCATGTAGTTTTCATAATCGTTTCTGTGTTTTCTCCATGCAGTGATGGATTGTTTAGTCTGTAAAATGTTAGAAAACGGTGCAAATGCCCATTAAATTTCCAAAAGCCCCAAGTGACATATTTGAATTGTTTATTTTATCTGGCCAACAGTCCCAAACCAAAATGTATCCATTTCACAATGACATTAAACTGAGTATAGTGAATACATTTTCTGAACAAACTGAGAGCGAGTGCTCGGAAGTGCAGAGAACTTCCTGATAATAAGACTAAAGTGCTAACCTCTGCATGGGAACAATGCACAAAGAAGAAAAAGATTTTCTGTTTTCCTTATTTCCTTTTCTCTCTTTTTCCATTTTCCTAACTATTTGAGCTGCTAATTCCTTATCTTTGGCTAACCACTTCAACCATTCCTAACTATTGAAACTGTTATTGATTACTTTTTAGCTGTTGTCTTCAGCCATTTACCAGTTAGCCTACTTTTAGCTAACTGGTTCCCTGCTCGCCTGCTAACACTCATGCGTTAGCACCAAGCCAGACAGCCACAAGTCCAACTCCACTTATCAGAACACTCTACTAATAAGAGAGTTGCCTCCAGCATGGTTTGAACTTTTTGATTGATTTGCTCATGCAAGCGGTGGGATCGAACTCTGAACATTTTGACACTGATGCAGATCCTCACACGGGGAACAGTGCTACCCACTGAACCTCGAAGGCATTTCACTCATGTATAGCACAAGTTCACATTTTCTTGAGGAGAAAATGTTTTTTTTTTTACATGATTAACTACAGCAGGAGTAGCTGAAAATGAAAATGAATGAATGAATTAATTAGTTTTTTTGAGAGGGACAATGCATGTTAATGAACATCAGTACAAAATACATGACGTAAACATGTTGGATTATAGCAAAAATGCTTATTTACATCCGTCGACCCTGAGCAGGTAACATAAAACAGAATTCCCACATAGTGTTACAATCAAAGCAGGATCTGTAAGGTCAAGGTGAGGAAGGAGTGGCTACTTTTTAAGGAACCGCGCATCCCTTTTAAGTTAAGCATGTTAGTTTCTTCTCTGGTTTAGGAAGCCCACACCCCCTCCTCCTTTGAAATGTGAGGTTTCATCAGTCACATCCTTAATACCTAAAATTACCTCTCAACGTTGCTAAAGCTAACAGTGCAACAAAGGGAAGAGGGAAAAGGTCATTATGTGTGCATTATAAAAGATTAAAGATGAATCTCCTTCCGACATTGTCTAGTGCTTTCATCATTTCCCAAACGATAACTGAGGAAACAAACAGAGCCCAGCCTCATATCCGGCTCAGGATGAAGGATGAGGCAGCGGTGTCATCTCATATTTTATGCTGGGACATGACTGTTTTGTTTCACAGGGAGGGGCTTGAGCGTTCACACACTGTGGAGTAAAATCCGCAGAGCGTCCCTGCGGTGGTGTTAATCGATCCTGCAGTTTCCGCTCCTCGCTGTCTCCAAGTTTGGCCGTGCATGATTTAGTTGTAGATTTAAAGCAGTATCACATTACTGCATTTCTTAAAATAGATATTCAGCTGTGTGCCCTGTCAGGGTGGTATTGATTTTCAGTGATATTTGGTTTCTGAAGGAGCGTCAAGCATGTTCAGCTCAATCATTTGCTCGTAGGGATGGCTTTGGCTTACAAATCATAATTCAGGGAGATTATAGACAAAGCATTGTGCATTGTGCATTAAAAGATGTGCATTGTGCATTAAATAGTCAGTTGTCCGTCACGTCAAATACCTTTTAATCTGATCTAAGATGTAATCTGTCCTCTCTAAAGCACAGTGGAACCAGGCACACATTGTAGAAACTGATGTGATGCTGTTTGATTGCATATATCCTTCAATTCAGGGACCAAGTGTCAGACTAGCACGATCCTCTTAAACCGATCGGCCTTCATCTGCTTCCCCTTCTTCTCTCTCTCTCTTTTTCTGTATTTCTTTTTTTTTTTTTTACCTTGCCGTCGCTCTCATTTTTTCTGTTCACCCTCCTGTTTTTCCTCTTTTATTGTTATCATTTGTTTCTTGACCACTCCCTTTTCCCTGAGCCTCATCTGAGCCCAAGCCTAGTCAGTGCAGCTTATTTGTATAAATGTTTGCGTGTATATGTACATTGGGGTGGGGGTGGGGGGGTGGGGCGGTAGGATGTCAACTCTAACTAAATTAACTGCTGCGTATTTCATTTATTCAGAGTTGTTCCCTTTCTCAAGTAATCCTCTCAGAAGAGGGAGGATGCTGTTATTCAAATGAGGTACCGATAATTTGGTCTTTCTCTTCACTGTGCCCACCACCAGGATAACCTCATGCACTGTAAAGACATGAGAGGACCGAGGTGCACGTGAAGATGTCCCAGAAGACAACTAAAAGTAAGCCCTTTTGCAGAAATCTGTGCATGATTTTTTTTTTGAAAGATGTTGTTACAGATTTGTCTCAGTTGTTGCGGGCATACAGCAGATTACTTGAATATTAACATTTTTCAGACTTCTTATCACTGTGAGGTTGCCAGGCAACCAGCAGATACTCCACAAATTCACTGCTTCTAGCCAAAAAATAGACCTTTGCAGAACTTCCTGCAACACCACAACTCAATGTTTTAACACTTCGGGTTTTGTATGGGTTCAACTACCTGATTTAACATATTAATTTTGTTACCTTTGGACCAAGCCAGGCTAGCCGTTCTCCCCTGTTTCCAGTCGTTGTGCTAAGCTAAGCTATCTAACTACTATCTGTAGTTTGTTACTCACAAAAAAAATGCTAATTGTTTCTTTCCCAGGTCGTTAAACTATCTATTTGCGGAAGAATCTTTATTATTATGCTCCCTGTCCTTCTGTAGACAGACAGGTTGAAGAAAAGCTTATAAATATTTAATTACACATATATAAATTCAGTGAGGTACCTGTGGTTTCTATAGAGCTCTGTTAAATTCAACAGCATATCTGTGATGTTCAGCTTTAGTCATTGTCCCACTACAGAAAACTCATCACCGTATGAGAATACATGAATGGGAAAAAACTTAAGATAGATAGATAATTTAATGATGATATAGGAACATTTCCTGGCAGCTCAACGGGGTTTTTTCAAAACTCAGTGTCATATGTATCTTGAATAATTTGATTGCTGTTTGAGTTTTATTGAGTAGGTTATAGGTTAATTTGTGAGTTTCACTCTCTTTTATTACATTAAGACCATGACAGGCTGCTTCCTGTGCTGTTGTCTTTACATAGCAAAGTTATTTCTATGCATTTCAGTTTCATTTTTCGGTTCCCACACTGGGACTGATACTACACCTGTGATAAACAGTGTCATCTTTTGGGCAGCAAAGTTTTTTCTAAGGTTTTTTTAACTCAGTGATGAAAAGTACACGTCATTTAGTAGATTAATTTATTTAACATCAATGAAATCCTGGAATCTTTATTGAAGATGTTGAGACTTTGAAGCAAGCATGTGTTGTATGTGAAATTTGATGGCCCTGTTTTTTGTATGTTTGTTACCAGCATGGTGCCTTAGGCTTGTCCCAGTTCTCTTCTTCATCTCCTTTGTCACATACTACTGTTCCGATGCCATACTACAGAGGTAATTACACACACACGCTAGCACAACTGTTTCTTTCTTTTTTCTGTCTCAATTTCTCTGGTATTGAGGTCACATAATTACAGAAATGCCCATATCTGGTAAAAAGTAAGCTCATGAGGTCTGTGCAGTGCTGAGTCACTAAAAGTTAAGGAGGCATACCACATTTTGATCACGCAGTGGTCTGAGCTGCTGGTCAATTTAGGCCCCCACACATGCCCATTCTTGCACATTTTGAGTGTTCTGGACCCAGCTCCTGGCACGCTGGGTTTTTATGGATTCAGCAGTAGTTCTCATGCCAGTTGTGGTGATTGTCTGTCTTCTCAGCTATGGAGGCTCCAGCAAGCCTCTGAACAGTAGCAAGACGCTGTGTGGTGGCTGGCTAACCCAGAAGAAGTGGGAGAGCCTTAACTTTAAGTGAGTAATGGCATGTCTGTGTTTTTTTTTTTTTTTTTTTTTTTTAAACACAAACTGGATGGATTGGGTGGCTTATTAGGGGAGGAAGCTATGCCAACATTTTTATTTGAACATAAGGTCTTTACCAGTCATGAAGGAAAAGCAAAGCAAAGCTTGAGAAAGAACAGGACTTTATTATAAAAAATATTTTCCATCTAAATCATTACATTAAGTTTTAGTAACTTTGTGTGGAATGTCTTGATGAAATGGGTGAAAAGAACAGTCAATATAAAAACCAAGGTTGGCTAAGAAAAAGAATGAACTCTTGATAAGGTTGTGTTTTTTTTCTTTATCAGGTTCTGCCTTGTTAGATAATCATTTTTCCACAGCCCCCACTATTTATTCTCTCCTGCTCTATTATCAGTTATTTTAGCTGTATATTTTACTGGTCTTTGCTCTGCTGTCATATACTGATATGGTATCAATTTATGGTTTGTCCCAACCTCCTCCAGGGTGTTGGTTTGTTTCTCCAGCCCAGTGGACCTTCCACTGCCTGCCCTTTAACCTTTCAAACAGTCAAAATTCATAATCCCTGTGTTTACTGCTGTAAAAAGAACTTGATTTGCATTAGGCTGCAGGCAATCACAGTGACATTTCTCTAATTAAACCCCTCCCTGGAGATTTATCCTGATCTCCTGCAGAGAGGTAGCTGGCACATGAGGGTAATAAATGTCTGAGAGACTCACTGTCAAAGACAGCAGGTCATAAACAGCTGGAGTGTGAGGCCAGCGGACACAGGAAAGCAATTGTTTCCCATATTATAACCTGCCACATTTCTCTCACTCCATGGGCTCTGTGAATGTTATTGTTTTCTTTTCCCTCTCTTCAGCATAGAAATGCCAACAGAGGATTTTAATGAGGGAAATTTCTATTGAATGACATCATGTTAATGGCTGGTTTGCTTATAATGAGTCTGGTTTACCTGCTTAATAGATACCAGAGCATTTGGGAAAGTTAAGGCATCAGTCAAGCATCAAGCAGTTTTCCATGTGCCAGTATGAACACTGTACTGTTTGGCAGCACAGTTGGTATTGTCCATTGTGTGGTTTGATGGTTATTACAGCCAAAAAATAAAATAAGTAGTGTTCTTTATCCTTGCTGGCTTATGCCTCATTCATGTCTTCCCTTCCTCTCTCAGCCACAAAACCTTTCTGTAATACAATGTATCTACACAGTGAAGTATAACAGTATGTTGTAAAGCCTGCTCTGACATTTCTCATGCAGCATTAGCAGACGGACGCAGCTCTTTCTGAAACTGGAGGATTTCTTCTGGCGCCAGCATCTGTCACAGTTGGCGTTACCTTATGGCATTAAGGGCAGTGGTATGTTGACTCTACATTATCCTCTGCTCTCTCTGCTCACTTTACCCTGCACTTGTCTCACATCCTGCTGTTACTGGTTGATCTATATTTGTTTCATATTGTATATTCGCACGTTTCCGCTCCTAAAAAAGGTCTCATGTAGACATGTGAATGGTAACACCAGCCTTATCTTCACTTCAGATCTTAATACCCACTTGCACTAAACAACATTTTAGATAATATTGTATTGTAATATTTTCATATTATATTTAATATTAATGTGGTTGAATTAATGACCGTAGCTTACAATGAAATCATTGATGCTCTACTGTCTTAAAGACATAGCACATTGATAAGAAGGTTGCAGACCTTCACTGTTGGGTTCGATCATGATCTATTTGCAGACAGGATGGTGGATAAGATTCATGACTCGTGGGAATTTAAGTCCTTAATCTTCAAGAAGTTTCATTTCTGTATTCAAAGTCTTTAACCGACCTTTTCAGTTGCTCCATTTCTTTCATTCCCTCCCAGAGCTGCTGCTACTGAAAGTTCTTGCTGTAACTGCAAGTTATCAGCTGCCAGCCAACATTGAAAAGTAAGTGTGAGCAGACATTAACCACTTTGGCCCATGATGCTGAAGCTCAATGTTTTATTGCTGTATCAGAGGTTTTCTGTTTTCATTTATTGGCCATTGTTGTCTTCGATTTGATTTGACGTCAGTTGTGCAGTGCAGAGGTAACTGTGCTGTTTCGGCTGTCATAAACATTCTATTTTTAGTCTCACATGACGTCCTTTCTGTCTTTATGGATACTGGGATGAAGCCACTTGTACTAAGCCAATTAGCTATTCCTCATGACAGTAAAGAAAGGGTTATCAGGTGTTATTGCTCTGTTATTGCTAAGTCATGTCTCTAGAGAGGGTGGCATTTCTAATTGTACAAAACATTAAAACAGTCCCAAAAAAAAAAAATTGTTTAGTCAGCTGAACTCATGATTTTAAGTTCTGAAAGTGATAATTACAGGAATTTAAACTTGAAACAGACAAACTTAAATCATTACATTGAGTTAATGATAAAAGTGGCTTTCTGTTTTCATTTATTGGCCATTATTGTCATCGATTTGATTTGACGTCAGTTGCGCAGTGCAGTAGTATCTGTGCTGTTTCGGCTGTCATAAACATTCTATTTTAAGTCTCACATGACGTCCTTTCTGTCTTTATGGATACTGGGATGAAGCCACTTGTACTAAGCTAAATAGCTATTCTTCATGACAGTAAAGAAAGTGTTATTGCACTGTTATTGCTAAGTCATGTCTCTAGAGAGGGTGGCATTTCTAATTGTACAAAACATTAAAACAGTCAAAAAAAAAAAAAAAAAAAAAAGTTGTTTAGTCAGCTGAACTCATGATTTTAAGTTCTGAAAGTGATAATTACAGGAATTTAAACTTGAAACAGACAAACTTAAATCATTACATTGAGTTAATGATAAAAGTGGCTTTCTGTTTTCATTTATTGGCCATTATTGTCATCGATTTGATTTGACGTCAGTTGCGCAGTGCAGTAGTATCTGTGCTGTTTCGGCTGTCATAAACATTCTATTTTAAGTCTCACATGACGTCCTTTCTGTCTTTATGGATACTGGGATGAAGCCACTTGTACTAAGCTAAATAGCTATTCTTCATGACAGTAAAGAAAGTGTTATTGCACTGTTATTGCTAAGTCATGTCTCTAGAGAGGGTGGCATTTCTAATTGTACAAAACATTAAAACAGTCAAAAAAAAAAAAAAAAAAAAAAGTTGTTTAGTCAGCTGAACTCATGATTTTAAGTTCTGAAAGTGATAATTACAGGAATTTAAACTTGAAACAGACAAACTTAAATCATTACATTGAGTTAATGATAAAAGACAAGTTTATCTACTATAACTTATTATGAGATTTAAAGTGAAAATAGTTTTTCCTGCGCTCCCATACTAAACAACACAACTTCACAGAAACGTCTTGTTTCATAATCAATCACAAATTAAGATTCTAAGTTCACTGAAATAAGACAGTAGCTATATTTGCTGGCACAAATTCAAATTTTATTTGAAATGTTTCTAAGACCTAACAACTTGTATTTGTTATTTATGCCAAGGAATATAAGGTAGAGTTTTTACAGTGTTGTGGGGGGTACAAACATAAATATGCCACATTTCAAGTGTGTTTGTGTGTGTGGCGTTTCTTCACAGGCTTGAATGTAGAACCTGTGTCGTCATAGGCAATGGCTTCGCCATTAAAAACAGCTCCTTGGGAAGCATCATCAACAAGTACGACGTGGTCATTCGGTAAGCACGGATGACACCACATAAAAGCTTTTTTATTAGTGCAATCACATTTACGCATTGTTTTTACTATATGATGCATTGTGCAGAGGGATGAGGAATTAAATAGGGTAAGACTGAATATTTGGGGTGACCGTACTATATTTTCTTATTTTACAAACAGTGACGGTCAAAATAATAACAATAAAACCACAAATCTCTCCATAACTACTTTCATGTTTGAGAATAGTTGGGACTGAGAAATTAGAAACAGATGGATCCTTGCAGGATGACCTTAAAAAGGGAATGTGTTGATTTCCCCCTACAACTTAAAGCAGGATTAAATTCACTTGTTTGTAGACTAATGATGGATACAGTAACCGACTGAGTGACTCCCTGACCCTGACGCAGAGCCGTCCTGTCAGCAATTAGCAAACTTTAGGGTCAAATCAAGTTCTTTATAGGGGGAAAAGTGTTTGGTTTACTCAAGGACAAAGGCACTGTCAGGCATCTGACTTTAGAGCCTTGGAATGAACACATGCATTCTGAGTTTTTATAAGCCTCTTTCAAACAGGCAGAGTTTGGCCTGGCCACAATGCATTTTTATCCCCCTCATCAACCCCCTGTGCTCCTCCTCCTCCCCCACATCTCTCCTTCTCTTCTCAGAAGCTAATCGTTCCCTGGCCATGTGGAGCAAGGTTATTGACGTTCAGAATTCAATACATTCCGGAGAGTTTGACGTCATCGAGCTGGTTCTGTCATAGAAACACCGCTAGACTGTGTTAAAGCCTGTTGAGACTTAAGTTTCCAAAGTGCGGACTAATTGTTTAACCAAACAAGGTCTCAGTCTCTGCTACCGTGTTAATTCTTTGGTCAAGGAATGAGTTATGATGTGGTTGTGTCAAGAATTGGTTAAAAGTAATAAAGCTAGGATGTTTCCAGAATGAGGCACATACCTATTTTTAAGCCCTGAACAGTCTCACATGCTTTCGTATTTTCAGGAAACTTTTTTTTCCCCACACTATCACATAATACACGTGCAAATATTTATTACTTTTAAGGCATTAACACACCTGTGTGTGTTACACAGAAACAGAACAAACATTAAGTGATGAAACGGCAGCTTGAGTAAGTCACATCACACAGGTGTGGGAATCAAGTCACATTGTGAGAGAAGGAGATTGTGATAGGAGAAACTAGAATCATGCTATATATAAAAAGATAAGCAATAGATGTTTGTTGTTACCGCATATTATTACTGCTGGCTGGTTGGCTAACCAAACAACTAGCTTGGTTACATCCTTATACTGTTGGCTAAAATAGCTAAGAGCCGAAGTCCTGACAACATGTGCGAGCCTCTGCTCTGCTATCGTCTTCATCGAGTGTTGGTGTTTTTGAAAAAAAAAAAAAAGTATGTTCCTGGGGTTTACTCTTCATATTCTAAAGCAAATCTGCGTTCACTCGCCATAAAAACTGAAACCTTCATGATTTCAACAAAGTTAAATAATTATTAATCTAGCTTACAAAAAAGCCCAGCAGTGTGGGTACAGACAGATACAGACAAATAAAAGGAAAATCCTGAAACATGAGTGGAGAAACAGGATGACAATGCCCCCATCCCTGAGCCACATTTTGTCATCGAATGGTTTAAATCATATGCTACGGCCTATCGAGTTCCATATTTTAACCCAATTGAACACAGCATTCTCCACCACCATCAGCAAAACACCAAATGAGGGATTGTCTTTTGGAAGACTTGGGTTCATCCCTCCAGTAGAGTTCAGAGACTTGTAGGACCATTGAAGCTGTTCTAGCAGCAAGTTGTTGCCCAACATCTGACTGAGACACTTTATAGTGGTTTTTCCTTCAATTTGTCACCAACCTGTATGTTGTTTAGCTTGAGTCGTGTTTCCTGAATCTCAGTCAAGTGCAAAGTTAGCATGGCTCATTAGTCAGAAAAGACACAGGTTGATTTGTTTTCTTTTAATGCGCAACAGTGTTTCAAAGGTCATGATGTCCTTATATGATTAAGAAAATTTAAAAAATGAAAATCCCTAATAAAACAAACTTCTTGTCCATGAATGTGTCATGTCCCTGACTCAGGTTGAATGATGCCCCAGTGAGAGGCTATGAGGAGGATGTGGGGAACAAGACCACCATGAGGTTCTTCTACCCCGAATCGGCCTCCTACAATCCTGGACTGAACAACGAGCCTGGCACGCTCATGGTCCTGGTGCCTTTCAAGCAGCAAGATCTGCGGTGGCTGAAAGAAATTCTCTATGATGAAAAGAGGGTACAGTATGTGTGAGAATGCACTCTCTCTCTCGCACACACATGCTTGCCATATCATTTTGTCTCACTTTCTTTCTTTCCCTCACATTAACGCACTCCTTTTGGCTTCTTTTCCAGCCCTCGCCAGTCATCCATATCAGGAACAAACACTTAAAAGGTTCAGCGATGCCAGCCCCTTTAGAGTTAAATGTACTTTTCCATCGCAGACATCCTTCACTCTGTTGCTCCGGGCACCTCCGGGCTCCTGCTGCTAATAGTTGCGGGGTCATTACCCCCTAATTTGCACATTGATTTACTTGCTTCAAGACATGAGGGAGTCATAGGTTCAATTGCATCTCTGTTTGTGTAAACGAAGTCAGTGTGCTAACCAAAAGCAGCAATATTTTACTCTCTTATTGTTCTTTCATTCCTTTCAAGTGCACAACATC
This sequence comes from Trachinotus anak, assembly GCF_046630095.1. NCBI lineage: Eukaryota > Metazoa > Chordata > Actinopteri > Carangiformes > Carangidae > Trachinotus > Trachinotus anak. The sequence continues at coordinate 6,833,173 of NW_027273885.1, read as the reverse complement.
CTGCCTCTTATCTTTGTCTATTGTTTATGTGCATTCCAGGTCAGGAAAGGCTTCTGGAAGCCTCCTCCCCAAATCTGGTTGGGTGACGTCAGTAAAATCAGAGTGCTGGACCCCCACTTTCTGCACCAGACTGCAGAGAGATTGCTGCAGATCCCCCTGCATCCCAAGACTAAACAGGTGAGAGATTGCTTCCATGTCCCTGCTTTGAGGATCACAAATCTGCAGGCAGTTGCAGAAGTTTTGGTTCAGCTCCAAAACAATGGATCAAATCAAATCTCTAGCTCAAAAAGTCTAAAACTGATGATCTCTAACTGTGGCGGTGATGCTTCTTCTCTGTTTCAGATCATTTACATTGTCCATTTCTGGCATCCCCAACTGCCATTTTCCCACTGGAACCTTTTCTCTTGTTTGTTCCCTTTCTCACATACCTCCCTTTTTTTCTCCTTTTCGCCCTTCACTGCTTCCCACATGAATGTTAACAAGGCTGAATGGAGCATCCACTGATTAGCCACAGCTCCTCAAGTGATACGTCTTAAGCGCTGTGATAAACAGTTTACTGGAAGAGGCATTTTTCTTGAAATGTAGCCGGGTCAATAGCAATTTTGTGGATCCAATTACAGCGAAACACGATGAAGATTAGCTTCTGCTTGGCATTCTGGCATCTCATTACAAGATAAGCTCCTCGTGTCTTCTAGGCTGCACAGTGAATCTCTGGAAGATAATTGGCTTTTGAAGGAAAGCCAAAATATTGTATAAATTTCAACCAGACGCTCTGTTTTTAGAATAAGGAAAGTTCCCAGTGTTCTTTCTGTGCAAAGCTGATTATTGCTGTTTTCAGGGAAATGTTTTTTTCAGGATTTCAAGGTTTAGTTGATCTTTCTCGAGCATGTTTTGTGACTTTTGGCTCAACCAAATGAAAAAAGAAGTATTGAGTAAAGCAAAGACAAGATAACCTCATCAAAACACAACAAACCTTAAGTGGAAACAGACCCATAAACTAACACACAAAACTTAATTGTAGAACAGTGGTTGCACAATGAGAAAACATGACACATTACATTTTTTTGCAGTGTACCACTGATGTGTTGTTGTTTCACAAATTGGACCTCAACTCACCTCTTTGGCTGCGGGGTTTGGATTTTGAAACACCCTGGGATTTGACTTGGACCATTACTCATGTAGAATGAAGTTTTTATTGGCTCATTGCATCCCATCCGCCAAGTGGGACTTGTTGTGTGTTTGTTGGGGATCGTCTCTGAATGGCGTGGGCCCGAGCCAAGTTTTGTTTTGGTTCTGCTTGTTCTCCTCTCCTGCGCCCTTTTTGTCAGAGAGTGACGGGGGTGTTACCCTTTTGGACTGCAGTACAAACACAACTGGCTGGTGCGTTAGAAGAGTGAGCAGTGGGAAGGCAGTGATCCTACCGGCGACCAGCAGGCTTGCCCGACAGGAGCTCTGCGCCATCTGCACAGACTCTATGGTTGGTGGGGAGAGGAAGGTAGGCAGGAAGAGGAGGAGGAGGAGGAGGAGGAGGAGGAGGAGGAGGAGTGACTGAGGCTTACAGGAAGTTAATTTTGCTTGCTTCAACAGTATTAAGACAGTGCATTAGCTTCCTCAGGAGTGGAAATATGGGAAACTTACATTTTCTTCACGATCCTCATTCTCACCCTGAGTCTTCTTCTGTCTCTTTCCTCTTTTCTATTCTCGGGTATTCCACATCCTCCAAATACAAGCAGGCGTCTTGACTGTAGCAGATCTCCACTGTGCACGTACCACACCCTTCCTTGGCTAAGGGACACCCTCAACACATGCAAAGAGCAACCCATCCCTTTCCTTCCCCTTTTTTGTTTGCAGGCTCTCATGTACACACACAAAATACTCTCATGTTCACACTTGTCTCTCCAAACACAGGCTTGTGTTGAGCTCTTGTAAGTCTGGCTTGCAGTGGTGACAGTATGCAGCCAGCCCCCCACCCAACTCTCCCCTCCTCTCACCAAGGCTCCATGGGCCTGCGTCCAAGCTATGCGCCGGGCTGCTGCAGAGCTCTGGTGTTGGCCTGTATGCTGGCGACCACATGAGGCTAATACACACAGAATGTCAGCTGTGTCCCATTGCGGGGTGCTTATCAGTTTCTGAATTAAAGAAAAAAAAAAAAAGACAGTCATGCTTGGTGAAATAGCAAGTCAAATCAATCTGTTCGAATGTTTTAGAGAGGGAAGAAGCTGTTTTTCAGTTTCCTATGAAGGCGATCATGGTCAGATCACCCTCTGGATCACTGCAGTACATTGGATAGACCTTTATTTAGGTCACATTTAACCATGAGTGCTGTTTATCCCCACAACTGGCACACACAGATAAAACACACTGCTCTTTCTTTCAGGCTCATCTTATCAGTGAATCCATGAGCAGAGAGCCTGTCTGTTATCTATGTGAGAGCTGTTGCTGAAGAGGTCTTTGGCCAAACCTTCAGACACTGTGTCTTGATGAGGGTAAAAACTAATAGATGTTAATTTGCATGAAACTGGGAACGAGCACTTGTCAAGACAAATACAAGTGAAAATGTGTGCACAGTTCACGCACATGCACATAAACACACAATAACCCGATGTGCACAGCCAGACCTGACCCGAAGATAATTAGAGCACCAACACAGCAAACGGCAGCAGCACGGTATGTTATCAAAAAAATTGATCGGGCAGCAATGTAGTAAAAATAATAATAATTATAATAATAATGTCCTAAAAACAAATGTCAAGTCACTAAAATCATTTGTTGATATGTTTCAAAGACAAAGTCATACAAATAATTGTGAAAGTCTGATTTTTTTCTGATTTCTTTCTAGTACATGACATGAGTTCAGTGTGATGATGCTCAAATCCAAACACACAAACCAATAGGCAAAATAAAATTAATCGAATAAATAAAATGAAATAAAAAGAATGAAAATGAAATTCACACAGTTAAAGAGAAGAAGTATCTGTTTGCTGTGGAGAGTCTGCTGCCCTGTCATCTGCCTACAGCCAGTTTTTTGCAGCAATATTTTGCAATGGGTAGATTCTAAAATCAATAAGGTGCCATTAAAATATTAATAATATATGTACATAAGTTTATCTGAATCTATAGCCAACTGACTAAACTATGGTTTAGGGAATGAATAAGCCCTAGCTTGAGGAAATATGAGAGGTCAGGCCTTGTAAACACCGGCACATGCACCAATGATAAACTGGACAGCAGAAACGTCCTTGCAGACACAGCTGCAGCAGAGGAAACTGGATAATAACATGAAAAGCTGTAGAGGAGAGAGATATGAAAAGGCTGTTGGGAAAGTATACTGTATTTTGGAAGGGGATGGAAAGAGAGGGTTTCTTCTATCTCTAGGTCATGTGGAAGTGATTTTCCTTTTTGCTTTTGCAGGGATAATCACTGACAGTCATATGGGAAACGGTGAACAACACTGGGAAATCTCTGTGCACAGTAAGAGCCCGCCAGGGACAATACAACACACGTGTCTCAACTCATTAGATCTCACATTAGTTTTATTTCTTGTTTTTCCTAAAACAAGAAAAAAAGATGTCAGTGTGGTCAGATGATCTCCCTTTATTTTTTCCTGTTTTCCAGAAAGGCAGGGCAAGAAACCTGCAGGCAGATGTACTTAAGCACTTTTAGAGTAATACTTTCTTTTATGTAGAGCTTCTCTGTCATCACCATTTTGTCTTCAAAAGTAAATAAGCCACTTGACATAGAGACAGACATTAACTGAAGAGTGGGAAGACGTGCAACAAATGTCCCCCCTTCTTTTATCTCTTTGTAACTCTTATCCTGACCAGTCTCTTTGGAGTTTATTCTTTGAATGGCATTAGATTTACCTGACACACAGAAGTCATCACTGCTTTTTGAGAAAATCAACATTGAATAGAGACTATGTCTGAATGATGAAAACAAAGTCACAATCCAGATGTGCAGACCTCCCCACATCAGCCCAAGGTAAAATCTGGTGCCCAACCTGGTGAAGGGGGGGGTTGTTTTCAACTCTGTCATGAAAGAAATGTTCCGCTGATCAGGGATGGATCCTTTTAACATGTACCAAATGCACCATCACACTGGGCTTTATTCCTGGAGCAGGCAGCAATGAATCAGAGTCAGCCAAATGTATCACTGTGTTCAGGACAGAAGCTTTCAGGACCAGGGCTGTGAGTAGAGTTCATAAAGGTTTGCTTGTGCACTTGATTTATTCTGACAGGAGGATTTTGAAACACATATGACAGTAAACAGGAAGGGAGGGGTGAGTTGCTGAATGATAGGTGTCAAGTTCTATTTCTGGATTTGAGCTAGTGCTATTGCACTTCATGGTTAGCACCTTAAACCCCCTGAGGTCACAAGAACATTTTTGTAGATTACACATACAGTATACTATATAGAAAATAGTAACAGCCAGCAGCATACAGAGACACACAATACACAAATACACAAAATTACTGTCATTGAACAGAACTCCCCAAGTATAAAAACTGTCTAGACCCCAAGGAGAGGATTTGTTAACGGCATCAAATGCAGCAATGAGATGATTTTCCTTTTTTTTTTTTTTTACTGGCATCCATTCTCAGACAGAGCTGTGTCAGTGAACTCTTTGCTTCTGTGCCAGAAGTGCTCTTAAATTTTTCAAATGTAGAAAGTTAAAATATGAAGACATGTTTTAGCTGAAGGGAAATCAATTTCTCAAGTATTTTGACCAAAAACATAGAGTGGGAAATTGGCCCGAAGTTGTTGTTATTTGTTACTGGCATCAAGAGTGCTTTCCTTCAGCAGAGGCTGCACTAAGGTCATAAGTGAGCTGCTGCAGAAACACCCAGTCTGCAGGGGGAGACTTGCAAATGCCTCAGGTGCAAATTTGCAGAGGATGTTGTGGTAAAATTTGATGGTCATTAGGCATGCACTTAATAAGTACAGCCATCCTGTGTAGGGACAAGAAGTAGGCAGAGGAAGTAGGTTGTGGTCTTTTTGAAAAATGCTTCTGAGATTATCAGATTGAATTCTGCTCGTGGAAAGGATTGTGTTGACGAACTGCACGCAAAGGTCTTCGGCTGCAGTTTGTCTTGCCCTGTGCCGCCATCTGGTGGTGATATGAGATGCTGCAGTTCTTGCAGTGCCTAAGATTGCATAACACTACAAAACAGATGTACAATTTTGTTTTTTTACATAAATACTCAAAATCATGTTGAGTGTATATACGCCTTAACACCACTTTTACTGAACACCACACCACACAGCAAACACTATACTTCTCTAAAGGTAGTTAAATGTGTTTAAACCTGATTGTTTAATGTGATTCTGACAATATTGTTTGTACAAATACAAAATTCCAGTGCATAGTCTCTATGATTCTGTTATCCCATTCTTTCTGCCAGGGTGTCCTTTTTTTATATTGCTACCACTAGGATGTCAGAAATTTTCAAATCATGCGAAAGTTTATTATTATTTTTTTTTTTAAATGAGTGCAGTGGGCTGTCATTAACTTTTGTTTGTTACAGAAGCCAGTGCATCCTACCACGGGTATACTCGCTGTGTTTGTTGCTCTGAACTACTGTGATGTGGTCCACATTGCTGGTTTTGGATACCCTAACACAAAGAGCCAAAGGCAGCCTATCCATTACTATGGGTATGACACCATGAGGTCTATGAGGGTGGGTATCAATCTGCCGTCTATTTGGTAATATTTGGTAATACACATGCTTTCAATTCTTAAAATACTGATGTGCCGCTTTCTCTCTATTCCAGAATTCTTACCATGATGTCAATCATGAAGCTGAAGCCTTGAAAAGACTGGAGGATTCAGGAGCTATTTTGTACCTGCACCCACATTTATGACACACACATTTTTCCAGTTTGATTTAATCCCAAAAAAAAAAGATTGTACACCAAATTGTAACTGAATTGGGTTTGGGTCATCTGATTCAAATCAGAATTGAATGTGCCTTCTGCAGTGGGAGACAAGACGTTTTGCTCTCAAGGCATTTTGAGTATCACTGATTTAGCACTTATGAACATCCATCTCCCTGGCACCTTATATTCTGTAGGAGACATGAAAAGTGATTTAACTGCTTTTTAAAATGGATACCTTTGATTTATTAAGTGGAATCGTTTTTGGTACCATGGCTCAGCATTTTGCGTACATTTTTGAGGTTTGTTACTATTTTGGGTAAACTTGCTATTTGTGGTGTGACCCAGGTGGCGGTTTGTGATAATACAGTTCTAATTATCGTCTGATTACTTTGGATCTTCAATAATTCCAGTGCTTTGATGTTGTTTTTTGGGTCATGTGATAACTTCGGACTTATCAATGCCATATTGTAGGAATCAGGCGTTTCAGATCTACAACTCAGAATGGGGTACATTAGTCCAGAGATTTCATGAATATCAGTGAACTGTTAAATTATCCAGTACAGATGATTTCTTATACACATACAATGGTTGGAGATTCATGTATCATTTTATCAAGTAAGATATAGTCTTTCTTTCTTTTTAAAGTCTATTTTACAGGATTAAAAGAGGTGTTTTAGAATCTGTGGGGATTTTCAGTGTACATTTTAGTTGAAACCAAATGAAAATGAACTGAACAAACCTGATTCACACAGTAAGGTGGATTACATTCACATTACTTTAAGATTTTTTCAGACTGGAAATACGATTTGTATTTTTTACACCTAAGTAATGTATAATTAGTCTTTAATTTATTAATTTCTTTTTCCAGAAACAAACTGGATTTTTTTTTTTTGTAAAGAATTAAATAAATTTTTAATTAAAATGAAATCAAAATGAATTTTATTTCTCATTTTACGTCCAGTACATCCAGTAAAATTCATATTTGTTGTCAACTTTAAATTTATGTTCACATGAATTATTGAACAAGGCTCATGAATCAGCTGTATGGGAATCACTACACTTTGACCTTAGTGAACCTGCATTGAGCTCTCATTTGTTAGGCGTGCAAGAATATAACATTACTCTTTGCCACTAGATGGCAGAGAGCCTCTATACCATGCATACTATACAGTAAGTACTCTGCTGCACTGCACATGGTGCAGTCATGCAGCAGCCCATCTTGAAGTGCCTGGGGTAATGGTTACAGCAAAACTAGCACTAGCACATGTGCTAGGGAACGCACATACAATATGAACATCTGGAAGACCAGAAAATTTCACAATGCTAATAACTGAGGATGACTAACACACATTTGCCACCAGCGACAGATGTTAATGATGATTTCCATTTTCTGTACACAAGGCCCCCTATTAGTGTTGACATGAATGGAGATGCCCTTGGCATTTATGAACTAGGCTTACTAATATGGTGGTACATCAGCTATGACGGGTTCCAGTTCATCAGCTGAGATCAGAGTGACAGGAGACATTTATTGTGCTTTCAGTCATTTATTACAGTATATGTTGCAATGCTACTACAACAGCAACAGCAACAGCAACTACTACTACTACTGCTAATGATAATAAAAATAATAATAGTTCCCAAATTGTACCACATTCCTGATATTCTGGTGTGAATTAGCCTATTACACGTATAAACTCAAGTGATGTGCACGCAGAGTGCAGAGTGATATCTTTTGAGTGATGTATACCCTTACCCTCAAGGTCAGACTATACGACAGGTTACATACTGTAACTAAGATGTACTGTGCCTATGTCTGTTATTAAACTAGCAGAACTCATGAAGGGCCATGTACTAATTCTGCTATAGTACATTTGCTCAGCTGTATGTTCCATTTTGCCTAAATCTGTGTGTTTTGCCTGGGTATTGCTGATATGCAAAGCAATCCTATATTTGCAGCAGGGTATAGATCACAATCATACGCCTACCCTCTTATTCAGTTCAGTGGGATTTTCAATTGATGGTGCTAACTGATTTTCTTGCCACTGAAAGCCAATCTGACAGCAAACACAAAGTCCTTTTCAGTCCATTTAAAGCTCATCATTTCAGTTCATAGAGCCGCCCATTATGTGTGGAGGGGATATTGTGTGTTAGTGTAAAACCATCCTTTTTCAACCCCTCCTCAGGCATTCAAACATGTTTTAAAAAAAAAAAAAAGCATGCAAGCATGAGTTTCATATTCATTCACAGCCAAATGATTACACACCTACTGTACGCGCATAGGTTTCTACTCAGACCTGTAGTATCTCATCAAAATATATAACTAGTCATCTTTTTAAAAAATCACATTAGCTGGTCCATTGATTTGCGTTTGTTTTCCAAACAACAAAGGGGAAGTGCTGAAGAAGGAGCCCTGTCGTGTCACGCTTGATGGTCTGTGTTCACTTCCCTTGTGGGACCACAACTGTGAGTTACATAATTGAACAGTATTTGTGTGAATCTGCGGGCTGTTTATATGACAACTAAAAATCAGGTCAGACTTTTCTGGAGAAACTATGGCACTGTAAGCACAACCTTTGAACCCCCAAATCCAGAGTGTTCATCACTGTGCTGCAGAACGGATATGTTGCACACTGCACGGTGCTGCTAACCAAATCATCTAATGGTACAGTGAGTGCATATTTTTTTAGCATGGGTGACTCCCATGTGAATTACACTCCTAATCCTCGCACTGATCTCAGCGTTCACTGCCAACTGAGCCCCCCCACCCCCCAAACCTATTTATGCATGTTATGGTCACCAAATGAGCCCATAGCTGCACTAAACAATAAAATTCATTTGAAATGCATAGCTTTGAACTTTCAGCCAGACCCCCGCTAAACTCTGACCCCAAATGCATTGGTTTAGATTTTACAACACAGCAATTTTATAGAAGAATACATGGTCCGTAATGATTGCTGTGCCACTCTGTAAGTGCAGTCTCATGCAGGCAGAAGCTCTAACAGTGTGGTTGTTATTACAGTGTGTCTCATTACACCATCTGCTCTCTGCACGGTGCTCTCAGCCTGCCACTGCAACATCTTACTTTAAATCAGTTGTCTTCTACTTGGAAGTCATGATGCGCCAATGGATCCCGAGATGATTTTGCACATTCTGCACACTAAGGTGGGAATAATTTTCATTCAATTTTGTAACAGCTCAAGAAAAAAAAGAAAATGCAGTAAAACACATAAACACATAAAAATAAAATGGTATCATATTCATGCTGGTGAGTGTTGCACCAATGGGATTGGGAGCTGGAACACTTCATTTGGAGGTGCCACAAGCCAAAAAGCAATAGAGACATTGCTGGGATTGGCTTTCTCCCTGAAGACACCGACCTGATGATGCCAGGTACACAGCGATCCAGTAAAGACACCCGAGGCCTCCTTTACCCTCAACATTGTTAAAAAAAACAATGAAGACGCACAATGTGGCTCTACGGTGTGTCTTTGTAATGAGCCCAGCGGACAGTTTGTGTGGGAAGAGGTACAGTATGTAGCCGGCTACCTAGAGAGAGGGCATCTGGCTTGGCTCACTGATAACTCCCCCACAGCCCGGAGAGCAGCCATGAGTCAGGTGCTCATGCAAACACAACACTACCATGGGAACCAGGAGAATGAGTGGGAAATCAGAAGAGTGAGGGAGAAAAAAAAAAAAGATAAGCGGCTTTCCTCCAGTGTGAGTTTTGCTACTTCTGCTTTTCCTTCATAAAGCCCCTTTTCCTGACTCTCATGAGGGCATTGCCTCCATGTGACGTTGGATTTTCAGTATGACTTCCTTCCATTCCTGCCCGCAGAGAGACTTTGGGCTGAAAAGAAAAAAGGATGATGCACAGTTTTCTTGAAAAGGACAACTGTTAAAAATAGCAACAGACTGAAAAAAACAGGATAAAAAAATAGAAGGAGACTAATTCACAACACTTTATGCTAAGTGGTTCCATCTATCTGTTGCACAACCCAAAAGGTCAGCCAACTCAGCTGATTTAAAGGCTAACACACCATCATTGTTTCCTCACAGGCAGCCAAAGGAACATTTTAAGTCAGCTCTGTATTTGTTTTTGCTGTGAACTCATTAAAAATGACACAACATTATGATTTCAGAGTAAATGGGCTGCTGAAATGTAACTCTATGAATAGAATGAAGGTTTTATTATCAGCTTTTAAGAAGCCTATGCTCTTTTTTTCTTTTAGTTAATAATTTTACGAAGATATTAAAGCAGAGTGGAGTAAAAACTCAACGAAACGGGATCTGTTTTGAGTCCAAATTGAGCCGCAAGTCTGTTAGAGCAAGTCCATGTTTCAAATCTTCCAAGAAAACAAAAAGTCAAAAGGTCATTACAGTGACGTGGCAGTAGACGAGGATTTCAACAGTTTCCTCTCAAAGCTGTTTTACTAATGTTATTTGAAAAGCTTTTTGGGCAACAAGAGAACACAAATGTATGTACTGTATATTTGCAATTTCAAATTATGATCTCATGCCTACAGCTCTATTGATCCGTGAGGCCTAATGGGTATGTGAAAAGGTGGAAGATAATACAGATAATACACAGCCTCAGAACACACAATGACTCATTCACAATGACTACATAGTGTAAATTGACTGATCACTGCACTATAACTGCTCTTGAATGACAGTTATCTTCATTATTTCAAACAAAAAACTGTGTGATCATCTTTAACTAAAATCAGGAACTATGAATTGTGGTTTGATTTACATGTTTTATTCCTGTTCATTCACTGATTTCCCTACTTCACAGAAAAGCCAAATGCTTGACAGATAAATACATAAGGTCAAAGTCAAGTCTTAAAAAATCAGATCCAGGTATTAAGTCCCCATCCACGGCAGAATAGGAGGCTGTAGGTCAGACAATCGAGGCTGAAGCAGCAACAGCCCCTTTCTGAATGCCTCGCAGATGTAGTGACAAATATAAATCATACTTTGTATGTCTTGTTTGTGTTGGGATGTACTGATTTGTTCTGGCTCCATGTGCAGATTTCTAGGTTGTTTGTATCGCTAAGCCATATAAGACGGTTATCCCACTCTACACATGGAGTGTGGCTTGACAATCCTGTCCTCCTTCTGCTGTGCCAAAGAGGGTGGAGTTTTATCCTGGCATGGTGGCACCACTCTGTCTGTTAGTCTGTTGGTACATCTGTCTGCATGTCCTCGAGGACTGGATGTCTGGAGGCGACAGTGTGTATAACACAGGACCCACTATTTTACTTTTATTTTGTGTCACTAGAAATGGCAGAGGGCTGAACATGCTGCACAATGTGAACGCTGCAGCAGAGAACTTTACTCTATAGTGGCAGGATTGTGTGGATATACAGGCACAAAAGGCACTAAGGACAAACAGACAAAAATCTAACTCTTGGCATGAACAGACTCCAAAGCAGAACAAGGCCTTTATTGTGAAAGTTAGAGTATATTTCTATAAAATTAAATATTCATGGCTAAAAATTCAGGAAAAGAAAACATAGAGGTATTATTTATTTAGTGAATGTGATGCTGAAAAGCTCATCTTCATCAAGACGACGCAGATTCTTTGATCAGATTTGACGGACAAAAGTAGTGTGACAAGTTAGAAGATTATACACTCCTGATCTGTTATGAGTTAAAAACAGTAAATTCACCATACATTCATGAGTGACCTTCTTAAAAGGTGCTATATGGAAGTATTTTAGTTTAAAACATTCGACAAATAACTAAAAATATCTACAGAATGTGAACAAATGACAGTTTTGACATTATGTCAAATACATCTATGCATTGTGCTACAGAGGTATCTACTGAAGTTAGCACGCTAGCTCGATAGCCCCCTAAAGGCAAGAGTTAAAAATGGTGTTGCTTTCTACCACTGGACATGACTCTTGCTGACCTGTACACATATACTTGTAATTTGTTTATATATTTTCTACTGTAAATAATTTGCATATGCATTCTCAGTGACCACCCAAATGTTTTAAAGGGACATAACGGCAGCTGACCCCACTGTGTTTATACATTGCTAAATCCTCATTTGTGCATAGAAATATTTGACATCAGCTTTTTCAACCTGCACAAAACCTTCCAACCAGTGAGAAGACCTCAGAGAAATAAGGACATAGAAAAATGTGTGATTGCTCAAACTTCGGCAAAAACATGGTAAGAATCTGGTTGAGAAAATAGGTTTTATATTTTACCACATGGAAAGACACACACCCTTGTTTTATGATATACTAATGACCAGGAGTAAAGAGGATGAGTGGCTCTCAATGGGTAGTACTGTCAACCATGCAGATGAAAAGTAAACAAACTGAATCAATGAATGAACAAATGAATAAGAGGGGAAGAAATCCTAAATATCAAGCTTCATTAAAGCATCAGTATGCATTGCCAGTCAGAACACACTTTTTGTTTTTTTCAGTTTTTTATTAAGTTGTCACACTTTAACACTGGGGCTATAGCAACCTTTTATTTACCAAATCTAACATAGCAGATCTAGACTTCTGTGAGACAGCCTTTTTAACCCAATAACAGACGTAATGGTAGAGGATCCAAGACATCAGCTATAATAGTCAGAACTCTAAGGCCAAATCCCAAGCATCTAATGTTCAGACCTTCCACCTCCACAATAGTCAATAAAATATTAACATGAGAGGTACTAGAGTACATTATGAGCTGACTTATTGCAGGACAGACACCACCTCCTCCTCACTCTGGAAAAAAGAGCTACGCAGAAAGAGAGAGATGGATATAAGGTTTGATTTGAACACATTATTAATCTTTATCACACCTGGTTCATTACAGCTCACGTTACAAACGAATGATTTCTTTTACTACTAAATAGTTTTGTGTCATACATTTACACCACATTAACACGTGACCGATGTTGTGACACCAGCAGGGTGAAACACAGACAGTCCCTTATGTCTCTTGTTTCTTTATGGCAGACAAAGAGTATTTGTTCTTCAATAAAATTGTTTGCTGACACATGGGAGCATTTCACATATCAGGTCATGTTGACTGTAAATCCAGACGAATGGTTGGAGAAGATGGGATGATGATAGGATCTGTCATGCTGCGTGGGACCTGACTGTTATTGTTATATACAGATAAATAAAAGTCTGCATGCGTGATAATGTTGTAGGTTTTTTTTTTTTTTTTAACATCTTTTTCTGCCTCTGTCTTCCTCTCTGAAATAGACTCAGAGCTGCTATGTATAACTGTGCAGCACATTGCACTCTTATGGAAAAAATGTTTTTTGGCTTTGTAATGTGCACTTACATAATAATGGGTAGCCGCTTTTTCTGTATCCAATCGACTTTTTTTGGAGTAAGCGGAAGCCTTTTGTACCTGACTACCACCTCTCCATGTGGTAATGTCCACCCACGTTATCAAGAGGTCAATTCTCTCTTTTTCCCTCTCCCTGTCTGCTTGAATAATAACCATACGAAACAATGTAAAAATACTGCCAGAAGTGTACAGTTTCATAATGCCTCAAAATTATCATTTTTCCCCCCGTCTAAATGATATTCATGAGTGAATACTCTGAGTGGGGCAAAAGAGCTCCTTTACAGACTCCACTCGACAGCACTGTCACGGTAATGGGAGTGTCTATTTTGTATACAGATTTTGTGCTGTTTTGGTGATTGACTGTGCAAATGTCACATAACACTTTTGTCTCTTTTTTCAAGTAAACGTTTAGTCTTACACACTAGGTGAAAAGAAATGAAAAGAGGTCACACCATGCGTCAGAGAGCATAGGATTCAAATGCGTAACAGCAGTCCATGCTGTATGCCTTATATTGTTGAGCATCCAAGATTTCTGTGGACTATTTGCTTTTTATTGCTGCAGAAACAGCAACTGTCTCTGTGCATTTATTTTCCATATTCCTGTCTCAGTTTTGCAGCATACACATGGAGAACAAGACTCCCACTGTACAGTCAGCTCAGTTGCTGCCATCTGGGGCTAACTTGAGACTGATTCAAGCCTTCTTCTCCCTGAGCCTTTAAATGACAGTGATAGATGATGCTGTCATTAGAAGCAGTGGAGCTCATCTGCTGGCCCTATTTGCTGATTTCTGTGAACTTAACCCCCTTTTTTTTCAGCCTGCTCCATAAAAGGCACAGGCAGTTGTGAAGAAACCACTGCATCCCCTCTGAGTCAAGGCAGCTCTGCTAGTCTTTTGTTTAATACTGGCAGGCATGAGGATCACGATCTGAGCTGAAATAGATCATATATATTTCTCCTATATGATTAGGCAGGAATCAGAGGGAAGGCAGAAAGAGTCTGAGCCAGACATGATTAAATAAGAGTCGGGGTCCAGGGGGTAACATCAATATGCTCAGCAGAGAGGGGGCCACACATAACTTGGCTCAGACAAGTAATCTATTCTCCTCTGAGTGCCACCTCTATTCTACCTCCCTACAGATTATTTAAAAGGGGACCATATCCGACACACCTGAATTTATTCCATCCCGTTCAAGAGGGAGAAAAACTGCTATGGTAAACAGATGAGGGAGAGGGCCTTGATTAGTTGACCCTATGCTAAAGCTGGCTCGTGGCAATGAAAAGGACCTTGGATGGAAACTGTCTTTGTGCTTCTTATGTGAAACAATTCACATGAGAGAGAGAGAGAGAGAGAGAGAGAGAGAGAGGGACAGAGAAAGAGAGAGAGGAATCTAGTTACCTTCTTATCTCAAGGCACCAAATTGAATAAAGCCTTAAGCCAGCATTGCTTTACATCTCTGTGGCTTTAAAAAGAAACCCTGTGGGCCACACTAAGTTCAGAGGATCTGAAAAATCTTTAATCTAATGCGATGCAATGTTTTGTGCCCATGTACAGTAATGATGACCAGAAGCTTGTTGTTTGTGTCTACTGAACTCCTCTTTTACTTATGGGGTGATTCTGGGTCATGATGAAGGGGTGACTTTATCTTGTCAGTTGCCAGTGAATCCAGAGGACCCATGTTCCTCGTATCCCATTTTACAGCTCAGGGAATCCATAAAAACTACAAAGTTCTCCAGCAAACTGTAGCTAAAAGGTGACGTTTGTTGATCTCCCTCCTTCATTTCTTGTTTGTTACAGCTGGCCTGATGGATATGAATTTCTCTAAGTGAATAGTGCAACTCTACATTTTCCTATTTCTCCTGAATAGTTTTAGTTAGTTAGCATTGCTTGCTTGGTTATCAAAGAAATGAACATGTTAAAAGCACAGTTCATCTGTCCATAAAATACATGTAGTTATCATTATTATTATGTTCAAAAAGCTGCTGTATACAGTACCATTCTAAAACAGCATAGCAGATTATTATGTTTTATTACTTTTATTTATTGCATTACACTCACTTATTAGATTATTGCAGTTATTGCATTATAAGTCATTATAAGTCTTTACACGCCTGGATGAGTGTCTGGGCTGAATCCTTGGTGAGGAAGGGGCAGATGTTGCTGATGTTACA
The DNA here is from genome assembly GCF_046630095.1 of Trachinotus anak. Lineage (NCBI taxonomy): Eukaryota > Metazoa > Chordata > Actinopteri > Carangiformes > Carangidae > Trachinotus > Trachinotus anak. The sequence goes on along the minus strand of NW_027273885.1, from coordinate 6,817,809 downwards.
CAGGAGGAATGTACAGAAGCAGCCTACTGCTTTCATGTTTGCTGAGAATGACAAGCTGTTATCCTGGGTCCCACTCAGTTTCCTTGCTTCACCAGTTGGTGTTACCTCGGTATTACCAGTGGTGATGGACAGACCTTGGCGTGGATATCCTTTCCCTCAAGGGTAGACACGCTCAGTCTCGTCCAGGTAGAGGTCAGTTTTTGGTCGTGCCTTGACATCCATTGCAAGATATGGGCCACGCAAGCGGCGATGCATGTCGGATGGTGGGAAATAACAAGAATAGCAGGGTGTCATCCGCATATCAGTGTTGGGGGAAGCCATGACAGCGTATGACAACACCAAGACTCCTTGTGACCCATCAGGTGGGGTGTAAACAGAGAGCAAGAGAGCAAAACGTGAGACATCCAGATCCTTTACGAGTCACCCCCTCAAAACAACAGTTTGTGCATTTATGTGCTTGTATGGCAACACACACACACACACACACACACACACACACACACACACACACACACACACACATGCTTGGAATTAATTTATTTAAACTCAGTTTGTCAAATAATCCTTGCAGTTGTCACACGTTGGCCTAGTGGAAATGTTATTTTGTAATTGAACTTTTCAGAATTTCCACACACCTTCTAATAAGGCTGCTCTGGGCTCAGAGAGCAGCAAAACTAGATGTTCTATAACTTTTCAAAAGTAGATTTTAACATTAACATTTAAATGTTTCTGACAATTCTTCTGTGCAGAGGCCAAAGTCCAGCTTCCAACAGGAGAAGAGGAAAGAGTGAGGATGGATTTAGAAGAGATAGTCTTCAGTCTTCAGTCTAAATGGTACCAGTGTAAATAATGACCTGGATTGATAGCCAGCTACGGAGTACCAGTTGTCAGCTAGTTGTTGAAACCAGTATTTGTGTGAGGGTTGTCAGTTTTCATATTTACTTGTCACCATTTTCTGTCATTTTTAAAGTCCTTGCCGCTGGAGTGTCAGAGTCGTCAGTGTTGGGAGTCACAGTCAAATGTGAAGTCATCTCCAGTGTTGGAGTTGACAGAATTACACCCCTTTTACAGCAAGTGCTCAGTCCACACGGACCAGGCCTGTCACTGCATAGCACCTGCGTCAGTTGTCCAAAGTCAACCCTTTTTCAGTAACTGCTCTACCTGTCACACACATGTCAGAATGCAGGCTTTAGCTTTGGTGCCAAAAGATCACCAAATTAAAACTAGTAATAATTCTCTACATGATTTCTGCCCTGAGATACAGCACTTACTCTGGAGGGCGGCAAAATTGGGTTCACATCTGTGACCATTTATCCCAACTGTATCAAAATCCTAAGATAAAATGTGGAACACTCCACTGGGCTACAGGTATTTTCATTTGGTTAGCTAGGCCTGCAGAGCCCCAGAGGTCAAAGTGTCATTGATCATGTATGTCTAAAGTGTGCAGTGACAGTCCAGTGCCCTTTTGTATTCAGTACCAAGCTGCCACAGTAGTATCCCAGGGGCTGTTTTCTCAATAAGATTCTGACAGCAAGTTGAGTGGTCTATGTGGAGCTGCAAATGTCACTTTATACTCCCATTTAGCCTCTTTTAAACTCTATCAGTCTTACAGTCTTAACCTCTAGTTCTCTGTCCTTCCTTGACACCTTCTGTCTTTTTTTATTGTGTGTGTGTGTGTGTGTGTGTGTGTGTGTGCATGTGTGTTTGTGAGAGAATGCATGCGTATTGGTCTCACAGGAGTGAGTTAACCCAGGGGTACAGAGGCGGAGAAGAGCAGCTGGAGATCCACTCTCCCTTGGTTCCTGTCCCAATTAATTAGCATGGACATAGACATATGCATGCACACACACACACAATCACACACACACACACACATACACACAGTATACAACAGTAGACTATATTATAAAATCTGACTCCTGGGTTTCTTAAGTCAACCTTTTTCAACTTCAGGGCTGAAAGCAGCTTGTCAAACAGCTGCATAGTTGATTATTTAGACAGGAGTATATTTTCTCCTTCTCTGAACACAGGATGAGTGGGGTTAATGCATTGGGATTAAGAACTCCAGTTTTCAGAGACAGTATTGGTCAACGGAGAGCTCATAGTTCTAAATCTTTGTTTTGCTGCTGAAAGGGCTGAGCAGGCTTACAGTCCTAATTAGAGGAATATCTCTGAAATATGGTCTTTTTTATGCTCTGCCGCCCTAAAGACAGTTCTCCACGCCTTTATCTCTTTTATTCCTGCCTAAGCTGGAGTTGTCTCAACTGGTCCAAAATGCAGCCTCAAGGCTTAACCAATTCAAGGAAAGATTATGTTTATCACAACGTTCTTGGCCTCCTTTCACTGGCTACTGATTAATTTTAGAATAATTTTTAAAAAATTGATAACCCTCAAGGCAAATCTAGGCCTAGCCCCGAGGTATATAACTCAGGCGTGTATTTCCTGTGGGGGATGGAGGAGGGCTCATTACACCCTAAAGCTAATAGACAGCAAATTTGTCCCACTGCATTTTAGCATCTAAAGCTTACTTAATACATATTAGAGATAAGAGTCAGACAAACACTGATCTGAATTTTGATAGAGGTCATATATTTGATTTGGATATTCCAAATTTTTTCATATTCGGCTTTATCTGAATGAGACATGTGGGTTGTGCTGATATTATTATTAGCATTCTTTGGACATATATGCAGTGCATTTGGAATTTGTGTCTCAGTTGGGGTTTTTCACATTTGAGACATGTGGCCTCTTGCGTGTTTACTGTCAGCTCTGTACACAAACCAACTAGACAGGACTTTGCAAGGCTGGGCTGGAGATGTGTGAATGGAAGGAGATACAATGGATATATATCACAAATATCACAACCGGCCTTTTGAATTTGAATCAGTGTATGCACGGCTGCATGCTAACAGGAACATTAATGGATTGCTAATTTTCATTAGCCGCGTAAACATCTTAGTAGTAATATTGTCTTTTATATATTATATATTTTGTGCACGTAAACGTAGTTGTCAGCCAGTTTCCCAATCACCTACCTTCTGTGAGCGATCCCCTCTCGATTTTCCCTGTGTTTTATAGTTCAAGTTATTTAACAAAAATCTGACAAAATGTTATGCATGTAGGACAATTTATGGACACGTTCCACACATGCACAGTAGGAAACATGATAGCAACCCCCAGACAGCAGGAAGAAGCACTCCTTTGTTTGTTGTGTTTGGCTGAGCAGCATGAAAAAAAGAAAAGTGTGTGCAACAAAAAACCCAAGGAGAAATAAATAGAAAATACATACGGTGAACTGAATGAGCATTTTGTTTATTTGTTCGGAGCGTGTGCAGTTTCGCAGTAAAGAGAGTTGATGTGGACTGAAATTCTATCCACAAATTAAGAGTAGCATAAAAATAGCACTACAGTTTACATTCAATATGAAGTGATCTGTTCAAATTCAAAATCACAGATACGGATTAGAGCTACGTAAATCTCAGTGTTATCTGACGTGGGAACTGTCACCGCCTGATGCTCGACATTCAAGCGAATGCCAAAATTCCTTGCGGATAATTTCACCAGAGCCTCTGAACAATATCGATGCTGCAGTGTAGATGCACAGATACACAGTTGCTCATTTAAAAATACCTTAAATTCCTCACCACACCACCTCTGCATTTTTCCATGGAGCACGGGTAGTCATTAGTAATAGTAGCCCAGTACCAGTTCCACAGCCAGGCTCATTAAAGGAGCTTCGCCTGGAGTACTGACCATGTTGGCACATGCTATCTGTGTAAAATAAGGATACTTTTCCCCTGCCATTGATTTTTGCACTACATCTCGTTGTTTTTTCTCTTGGCAGCTGCCTCAGGTATCTGACAGTCTGTGTTACGGCGGTGTCTTAAGTTCAGTTTTTCACAGCATGCTGGCAAACTTACCAGACTCAATGCTATAAAACATGAATAGATAAAATAGATACATAAAGCTGAGAGGATCAGTGAGGTATTTTTCCAGCAGGTAGGTCTGATCAAGCTTTACTTGACATCGAAAAATGATTACTGCAGAATGCAAACATGAATTTCAATTTTACACTTGGGTACAACTAAATATTGCAAACGTGGAACCAATCAAGTTCATCTGAGAGGGGTTTTTAAAATTCATTACCTTAAGACAGCATATTTGAATATCTTATGCTTGTGCAGTAAATAACTGTAGAGGATTTTATTCATTGAGGCTGGTGCTCAGACTAAATTAATGAATATATTTGCAATTATGTTAGACAGTCAAAATGTGTCGAAAAAGTTTTCTGAAGACTTTAAATGCCTCATCCATACGCCTGAACCTACAATTATGTTTCACTTTTTCATAGGTAATGTATTCATTCAGAGGTAACCACTTGAAACCGATGGGAAGAATTGGCAGTGACGCATGTCAGATGTTCCATATTTCTGTTTGGGCTCAGTATAAGCTGCCATCTGTCTGCATATGATTGATAGCTGTCGAAGAGAGAGAACTCTACAGAGGGAGAGCGAGAGAAGCTGACTGTGGACATAACAGGAAAGACTGGAATTGAGAGGTAGATGGTAAAAATATATGTTGACCATCGATACATGGGACGTGTGCGATTAGGATGGAGTGGAGGGTGGAATCAGGGCTATTAGACGGGCTCCCTGCAGCGAAGCAGGGCCGAAGGAGACCCTTAACCTCGCCTCAGCTCACTATATCAAAACGTTTGCTAATAAAAACTCAGCTGCAGGGGCATATTATGCTCTGATAGCCCTACATCAAAGGCCTGCTGTCGGCTGTAGCTGGTTTATCCATTAATTAGAGTTGGAGTGGGAGGACCGCTATTAGAAAAATAGAGATAGGCTGTCATATTCTTTGGCCAATTGACTTTGTTAGAGGGATGCTGGTGTCAAAGGAATCACCGAATTTGAAATATGAATGAGTTGGGGCCCTTGGGCTCCGGTCCACATAATGATAGTGTCATGGGGAGTTAGCCTTTTCTGTGCTACAGTTCATCTCAGCAACTGTGGCGCGTTTGTTGGATGGAACCAAGCAGTCAATTATCTACTTAAAATATGACAGGAGCTTCTTAATGAGGATGCACCAGATATTGTTCATTTGCTTATTACCTCAGAAAGCAGTTATTCTCCATCATTAAGACATTTTTAATGTCACTCTTACTCAAACACAGCTGTCAGGCTGAGCAGAGGCATGAGTGAAACAGACAGTTACTCTAAACTGAAGAGAGAGGAGTGGAGCGTCGGTGTCGTGATGTGCACAGTGAACTACACAAGACTGACTGTAACTGTCAGTGGACACTTTAAACCATAGACCCTTCTGAAATGTCTCTGTCTTTCACTGTCCCTCCATCATTTTCCAGAACATTTTCTAGAGAAAAGAGAGGTATAGAGCACATTTTCAGTGGTTCACAGAAAAAATCCATTTAGGGTTTCATGATTTATTTCTGTACCATATATCAATTTGGATCAAAATCAACTGATATCATGAATAAACACCACATGCATCCTCATCCAGAACATAAAGGGTTTATTGGAGGAAGAACTTTTAACCCTGAGGCAACGGGATGTCTGTCAGTCACTTTGTCAGATTCAAGCCTCTGCATTTGCCACTCATCTTGATGAACTGTCCGTCTTGAAGTGGAATCTAGGTTGAGGCTGAAGCTAACTGTACTGTATGTACCATAACAGATGCCAGATGCAGACAATCTGCAGTAATATACAACGAGTAAAGCAGATGATTTGTGATGGTTTATATGAATTTCCTTCCACATTTCTGCCTGCTGTATGGCGGTTTCTTCCAGTTTCATATCATTTTTGGTTTTGCTGTAAAATCAGGCTTAAGTCCCTTAGATACCGACAAGCCATGCAATACACCCACTGAAAAGCAGTGTAAAGCCAATTTTCAGTCAAAGGCACATTTACGTCTACACAGAGTCAGCCTAATAACACATAGTAATGTATCATCTTTATTCATGGTTAATAATTTATCATGATAATTTATCATTATGTCAATGTGAAAATGTGCAAATTGTACCCCGAAGAAAAGTTGTAGCTTCAGCACTATTGATTCAGTGTTACCCCCAGAATATACATCATTTTGTCCATGGAGCTGTCACATTTTTAAAATATACTACAATTTTTGTATTCAACATAATGTGAATCTGAATAAATTGGCTAAGAAATTATATTTCTTGGGCCACGAACCCTTTGCAACACAGATCACACCACTGCTCTAAGTGGGCATGAATTTCAACCATTTAGAGCTGGCAGGCTGCGTGAAGCAGACTGTGCTGACGGAGAGCATTACCTTTTTAAATGCAAAGAGCCGACACAGTTATGTGATGATTATTTCTGTGCCAGCAGGAAGGTGTCTGGTCTGGTCTGTGATCAGCTTAAAAATGGCTTTACCTGCTTACAGCATGAAACAGTTCACGAAAACAAACCCACAAGAACAAGCTTTATGTCATAGTCTCAGGTAGCCTGCTTGTTTAAATGTAATGTATGAATGGACTTCATGTTGATTGCAGGTGAAAGCCTTGCTTGTAGATGAGTTCGATACACCACGTGTTCATATTGAAAGAAACTCACTAGTCCTGCTGTTGGGAAAAAAAACACAGACCTGGTGTAAAAGAGGTGTAAGGAGTAAAAGAAAACATTTTATTATAAGACATTTTATTTCCCATAAGTGTTAAATTTCCTTTTCAAATCCAGTCATACAGTGCAACAACAAAAGGTCAAACACTGTCACTAACGTCTCACGTGAGCTCATTAAGTCACATGCGTTTTCCTGATGATTCTGTCATACCACAGATGGCTGACAGCCTTCACGCTTAACATCTACCCAGTGGGGATATGTGCGGATAAAGAATGACATTAATAAGAGCCACCAAGAGACGTTTGTCCGATGGAGCATTAGTGTTTTTGTGAATTGAAAGATAATGTGACCCCATTGTTGCATTGTCATTGTTCTGAATGCTACCTTGATGGAGCTCCCAGGCTGAGGCTGTAAGGACATTGTCTTATTGGAGATTAATTAAAAAAATTTCCAGTTGAATGGCCACAAGATGGTCCCAGATGCACCACATACGACGGCAGAAGAAAATATGAGGCCTTGGCTCTTTGATGAATAACCGGAATGGTTGAATAAATCTTAGTGAAAAGCAGTTCTCCATTTCTAATTTAGGAGAGTTTGTCCCATAGGAGGGCTGTCTGTGTAATAGCTGAGAATACCCAGAATACAAGGAGCCATCCAATACTAATTAAAGAGCTTTTACAGCTGAGTCCTCACATAAATATACACACAGGCACACATATAGAGGCATCCATGCACAAGACAGACACAGACACACACATGCAAACAGGGACAAGCTGGCTGCCATGAGCGGAACACATCTACGAGGACAAAAAAAACATCAAACTTTTCTGCCTCAAACTGAACAAGTTTTTAAGTAGAGCTGTTTTCCAATTCAAACATTACAAGAACAGAAATTTAATCGCAGCTTTTATTCTCTTCTCCCATAATCTTTATCTCGTTTTCAATTTGTTACCTAATTGTAAAGGAACAGTTTGACATTCCTGGAGACACACTTATTTACTTTCTTTTCGAGAGTCAGACGAGAAGAATGATACCACGCTCGTATTCGTAAGCTAAATATGAAGCTGTCACCAGCACCCAGTTAGATTAGCAGCAAAACTGAAAACACAGGGAGCCTGGTTAGCCCGGCTCTTTCTGAAGGTAACAAAATGCACATGCCAGCCCCTATAGAGTTCACTAATTAACATGTTACTTCTTGTTTTTCTTTTAATCTGTACAAAAGCTGACATGTAAAAAAAAAAAAAAAAAAAAAAGATATGTTGTAATTTATTCCTGGCTCCTGGTGGCAGCTTCCTTTATTTAGCATTCAAACATGAGGCTGCTTTCAGCCCGCTCTTCTAAATTTTGGGAAGAATGTCAGATTATCCCTTCATGCCATTCGATCCCTGCAGGTTTGTAATCACAACATTCCATTCATTTATTTCTGGTCCTTGTAGATGATTGTCATCAGCAGTGTTTGGCTGGATTGAATGTTCACAAGATCAATTAAGATGCGGTGATCATCAGTTGTAAAGTTGTCAATCAAGGCAACATAAAATAACATCCTAAGTGGCTAAAAAGCAGATTTTACAGCCCATCACAATTGTAGCAGCATAATAATAAATGGAATCAGTAGCACTGAAGGATTCACTAAACATTATTCATCATCTCCTGAGAGCCATCGTGAGATTGCTATCGTGGGGTTTTTGCTTGATTAGGCAGTGTGGAGTGTGGGCACAGGAGATATGAGGGATGAGGTTTCATTATGCAACAAATGTGAGTTCCTGGACCTGCATGACTTGATAGGCCCATATATGCCTCAATCTGCTGAGCCACCTGGAAATGGCCCTTGAAGATTTTTTAAGGACTTTTTTTTTCTTTTTTTACATAAATTTCATCCAACAAATTTTTTAACATAAATTTCATCCAACGCATTTGATGTTCAGCATTACAAGTTGCACTGCACCAACATATGATAATATCTGAAAGTAATCAAACTGGCCAACCAAGAATGAATACGTTGGATGTATCATTGCCTGAGGCAAGAACCAGTCTCTAATTGCTGCAGCTTTTGCTGGTGAAAAGACGGTCAATAAAAAACACTGTTAACTTTCATAACTTTCAGAATTTATCACAGTACGGAATAATGTGTAAACAGCCTTCACTGTGCTAAAAATGAGAAACATGGTAGGAAAATGTATAGCCAGAGATTGTATTATTTGGCATACACAGATGTGTTAGGGTCAGAGAGGTTGCTATGTGGTTGAAGTCAAAAATCTCACTTTAAATCAACATTTCTACAGTGGTCACGATTTATATGTTGAAAAAAGAACCACTGAATCAACATTGTTTCCTGCACTGAAATATAACATTTATATAGTCTCAGTCTGCCAACTAGCAACTTTCCTGCTTAAATATCTGATTAGGGACAAACCACTTTAGGTGGGTGTGTGACATGTATTTTGCACAAAGCACTTTTTCAGTGTCATGCATTTGGTTTGTAGATGAAATAATTCTTATGTAATGAGGAAAACATCTAAAAGTTGCTTTGGGAGACAAACTGCAAAGAGGGGGGAGAGACAAGCCCTCCTCTCAAAAAAAAAAAAAAAAAAAAAATTCCAACTGGAAAATGTGGAGAAGGAGGAAAGTTTTAATCTTTTAACTGAGAAAAAATGCGAGGTCAACTTATAGTTGAAAATTGGCAGACCTGAATTTTTAAGTTCTTTAGTAATGTCAGCTCAGCAATATTATGAGCAAATGTTAATTTATTTATTGATTTATTTAATATGAACCAGTGCCAATATGTTGTTGTCTAAACAGTTTGCCCAATGTTGTAAATGGTTAGCTACTTAACTTGGCTGCTAAAAAAGTGGCACCTAGCATTAGCCTAATGTCAGGCAAACATGTCAGATAGTATGAAATAGTGCACAATGTTTAATACTGTTTTATACTGAGGAATCTGCTGTTTTATACTGTTGCTAGCTGTACTATTAAATGTCACCCTCGCTAGTAAAATTATAGGGTGTTATAGGGTATAGCCTATGTATTACAGCACAAATGAGACATATGACCTCTGGGAAGAACATAAAAGATTTATCAGGGTAGTGTGACTTAAAGTTCTTTAGAGAAACATTTAAAGTTCAGTTAAAGTTTGAGCTGTGTGTCGGCACCTCCTTTGAAACTGATGGGAGCTTCCTGCATAACTTGCATACGACTTAGTTAATAATGGTGAGTGAAATCAATTTTAAGTAAAAGTAGAAGTTTCACAGTATTTTATTGTGAAGAGCTACCTAAAATGTCCTTGTGGTCCCTCACAACCAGCAAGAAATGGTATGTCATGGGCATAACTTTTTCAAGTGCAGGCTGCATTCAGGAGGCACTAAAGTCAAAGTTCCTTAGTTGGAGTTCAGCTTTATGAAAATTTGTCCTTGTTTTAAATCCTCGTTGGTATTTTTTGAATGTGAGTTGTTATTCTGTCCACAATTATGTACTGTAGTTAATTATTGTAACACTTAATCTACTAAAACTCAGTGGGTGAGTGGGTGAATCACTGTTGATTCAGTGTCAGTAATGGTTGAAAATCGGATGTTTATCCAACATAAAACATAATGAATGTTTTAATCTGGTTTCAGTGTCGGGCGTTGACAAAGATTCAGTATTTCTGTCTGACAACATTTCACTTGATTCAAGAGTATCTGGGAAGCTCTCATTGTGAGAACAGCCTTGTTTTCTTTTACATGACCCTCATTGTTTCACATAGTGTCAGGTGTCTCGTATTATTTTTCGAACAAAGCTTTCAGGTACAGGAGGTTGGCTGCATAATACTTGAAAACTATGTGTTTTTTTTTTTACTTGAAGGCAACTTCTTTCACTCCCACAGGATGAACAACAAAGTGTGGTGTGATAGTTTTAACAGCCTGGCATGTCACCACCCTTTTGAAGAAGTGTTTATGGAAATACTATTCCACTCTAAAGATTTCCAGAACATGTGTACTTAACATGCAACCTGCTGGTTACAGCTAAAGAATAATGCACATACAGCAACTTCTAATGCTACAAAATGCATTTCATTCATTCAATCATTATAATTCAGTTACTCTGTGATGCATAATGTTAAACCTGTAAGAGACATGTTCAAACTATGAGCCAAGCTGCCTCAGGTTACAGGTTTTCTGGTCCTTAAGTTTGCCTTATTGTATATTTTTTTGTCAAATAAACACATTTTGTTCACTAGTTTTGTCCACAGTTAACACAAAATAAAGTCTCTGTTTGTTCATATAATCAATTCAGATTTTTTAAATACTTTCTTCTTCCCAAGATTCCTTTTTTTTCAGACTGATCCAGATGCCTGCAGAGAAGTGGTGCCTGAGGATTGAAAGCTAACCACTGAAAATAACTTCCATTGATTTTAGGAATACTGTGAGCTCCTCTAACAGCTCCTCCTTTCTTCCTTCATCTGACACATTATTTTAAGTTTTTATGTGTGATTTTGATGATATTGGTGATGTCTTAAGGCTTGACAATTGTCCTTGCTTGTTGGCACTTCTGTAGTAACCTGGATAGCGAGTACCAGCTCTGATTGAAAACTGCCCTGAAAATAAAGTTATAATTATTTTTAGATGAAACATGAAAACCCTCCTGCTGTGATAAAACTTTTCACTCTTTCCCACTACTGGAAGCTTACATCAAAGACACATGTTTTAACAGCCTGGTCTGGATGATCGCATTAGCATGAGAAGGTACGTAAGCATGAGTGTGATTCAGCAGGACAGTCAGTGCTGTCCTGACACAGGACACATTTCCTATCTCCATTTGAGAGAGCACGGTTATGCAAGAGTTTTCTGTGACTGGGGGGGGGGGGCTGCTAAGTGTCAAATTAAGATACACTGCAGCAGCTGATAAACGTGAGAACTGCCCTCATCCCTCACACCCATATCCATGAGAACCCACCTTATGTTATGCATCTCCATAAGCCTTTTAACAATAGGATCACAATAGAGAGAAGAAAAAAATAGAAGCTGAGAAAAAAAAGGGATTTGGGGTAAAGATTATGGACTTGGCAGAGCGTGGAGGCTGTCAGATATGCCTTCCAGAAGCTAGGTGCTCATTAGCATACTTCATTCGTCTAAATATAGTCCTAATCCAATGCTGAAGGGCAAACAAACAAATCACAGTGTGTGTGGGGGGCACAATACTGATTCTTCACCCATGAAATATTTCATCATGACAACAACATGCACAATCTGTATGAAAATCATCAAATGCCTCCCTCTGATGCTTGACACACAGTTTATGACCCTTTTGGAAACGTTTACTATGCTGCTTGTGACAGAGCACACTGCAAATGACTGCAGGCTGCAGTGATGCCAGGGGAATCTGTTAAAAGGTCACAGGCAAAACAACTAGCTTGGCTGGAGGGAGGACATGCAGTGACAAGGAAGCACGTGTTGAAGATGCACGAAGCTTCTGGGACTTCAAGAGTCTTTGAGACTCATCGGTTTAGTTTGCATAAAGGAAGCAAAGACGTCGGGAGCGTTTCACTCAGCGCTGCACACACGAGTGTCGTCCCGTGAATGCATGTGAAACAGCGAGCGATGTATGTGTAGCGGTGTATATGCTTGACGTGATTATAGTATGACTCACAAAGGATGGCTGCCTTATGCATGAGGAGTTATAGCACAAGGCAGTTCACAGATGCATGCAAATGCCAGAACCCAAAGGAGACAATAGCCCTGGTTAAAAACGCTTCAGTTCAGTACAATTCAACAGGGCATAGGTTAATGACATCTATAAATATTAGATAATTCCCTAGAAAACCCAAACCCAAAGTTGGAGCGAGGCAGCGTTCACACTGTACAAGCGATGTGATTTGGAGGTATGAGTAATAAGGGAGCATGTCTTTTAAGAGGCAAGGATTTGGCTGGGGGTGCACTCACTCTGTCAGCTGCTTGAGTGCTGTATTCTGTAACACAGTCTTTGAGCCAGAGCATTAAACAGGAGCTGTTTTGGAGCTTGTGGATGAAATGAAAATATTTGTTGCCATTTTCTGCCATCACCTGACACGAAGGAAAGCAAAGGACTGTAGATAGCTTGTGGTTGATCCATTGTCTTAGACTCTGTGACACATTCTCTTGTGATCTTTTTTGTATATTCAAGATTCTCTTGAAAACTGTGTCATGATACATTTTAAATTCCCCATTGATTGTAATGATGTGGGTGCTTTGTTTTGCAATTGTGTTTGTTTGCTTGTGTGCATGCTTTGGTGATTTATTTGTCCTACCAACAGTTAGCCATCCACAGGTTGGTGAGAACCGGACAGCGCTCTTTCCTGTTCTAGTATTGTTTTGGTGCGTAGGAGGGAGAGGAGTCATGAGGGTTACCTACTCAATGAGAGATGGATGGAAAGAGAGAGAGAGAGAGAGAAATGAAAAGATAAATATAGAGAGTACAAACTTATCTCAGCATGAGGTAATTTGGTTTCCCACAGTTGCCTAAAGCTGGTAAACTACACAGTATGCAGTCTAAAGCTTTTTCATTAGATATAAAGGACACTGTTTACAGTACAGGTTACACAGTCTTATCTCTATTAAATGCACATAAAACCACTTATATTGTGTCCCTGGTGATTTGATGATTTCCCCAAATAAACCCATAGCTTGTTTTTTTTACAAAATTATACATCAGCCTCTCTGGGGGCAATAATGAAAACATGAATAACCCTAAGATAATTTAATTTGTATGATTTTCACAGAAAAGGAGGCTGCTTCATTGACTTGGGTTATTGATTAAGGCATGGTTAGTTTGTGGTATTACTAAATCAATAAACCCTTGAGGCATCTGCACTTCTTATCTGCTTTTTGTTTTGCATTCTCATCATACAGAAAATGTTGCACCCTTCTTGAATGGCAGACTGTGTTAAATATTGCTGTAAACCTCCGCAGGACCTGCTGTGTGTGCAGGTCTTTGCGGAGGTTTAAAATCCTGTTAGAACAAAGTGCTTCATGGCAACAGAGCTCCCAGACAAAGCTAACCGATGCCTTCATTTGGAGCCGTTGTGTGGAACTATTGATTTATCTCTATCATTGATGTGGGATCTCTCACATCTCACAGACTTCTCTCGCTTTCTCCTACACATTCAAAGGTTCTCAAGTGGGCTCAAATCCACTGGTTTAAAGGCATGCCTCAGTTCATCCAGCCTATTTTTCCCTGCGTTTACCGGTGTAATGTTCAGATAAGAGACAGAGTTTTGTCACAGCCAGTTGAAGACAAAGTGGGAAGTTGTAAAACAGTGGTCTCAAGATGGTGCACGTATCACCTGTGTCAAAACAAAGCTAGGTGATACCAACTAGTCACTTGTTTAAATCCAAACTTTACTACTAATCTACCAGGTTGGAAACTGGGTATAGGCTACAGAAACATTGGAGAGATAATAAAAATATATCATATGATCTGATAGATGAATATATAATGTATGTATAAAATGCTATTATGCTTTTCTTTTAAATTTTTCTTTGAATTCATCAAGCCCATGAGTGAGAAACTCATCTTCCCACTTGCTTTCTGGATGTTTGGGAAAACCCACAGACTCTTATTGTTTGTCTAATAAGCCAAAAGAAATGTTAAGAACACACACACACACACACACACACACACACACGAGTAAACTCCTCCACAAAACAAATCTCTCAGTTTTGTTTTATTTTTTACAAAACCCAAGCATCACCACATCCAGTGTTTGCTGCATTGCCCTGTGCTGTGCCATGGTGATGAGTCAGTGAACATCTGAAGTGGCTATGGATCTCCTCTCTCCACCTCATGCAGAAGCTCTACATTCAGTTCATGTTTCACTGCAGTATTTAATGTAGAAGTAACGGCTGACTATGATGCTAAAAGGTCACTTTTTTAATTAATCCGGCTCTGTGTAGCCTACTAAAGCGGCCCGAGGTGATAGAATTAGCTCACAGAGCATAAAAAAAAAAAAAAATACAGCTCCAGGAGTTTCTGGCATTAAGTGAGGGGAATTATTTCATTTCTTTAGTTCCTTTTTTTGGTGGCCTTTTTTATTCCACTTTGGAGACTGTTAAAACAAAACTGAAATATATGTATTGAGATTAGGGGATAGCATGTTGTCCTTTTCACATTTTTCTCTGAATTAAACATGATAATTAGTGAGCTTTAGAAGTGCTGGTGAATGGGTTTTTGTCTGAATGGTCAGATAGAGCCAGGCCAGCTGCCCCCACCCTTCCAGTCTTCATGCTAAGCTAAACTAACCTGCTGCTGCTACTTCATAATTAGCATTCAGTTGTGAGAGTTATATTAATCTTCTCTATAAAAGCTCTGCAAGAAATTCTCCAAAATATCTTAGTAATGCTTTCACTCTGGCACTACAGTTTACATCCTTGAATGTTCTTTGTGTTGTCTGTGTTGCCCTGTCCGCGTGCTTCTCAGCAGGTGAAGCTCATCCAGCTCAGTTTGAAGCCACAGTCACTCTGCAGCCATAGAAATCCTCATCAAAGGCTGCCATCGTCCAAACACATCAAAGGGCAGACCTCTGTCTCCTGGCTGGGAAAAGGCAAAGGTTTCTCTCTCTGTGCATCTGCCTGCCTGTTGCAATCAAAACTCAGGGGAAGAAATCCTTTATCAAGCTTCTTTTTAGGCCACACACAAACCTGCAGACCAGCCTAACAGTGGTAGTGCTTTGCTATTTTTTTCGTATGTCTAGCCATTACCTGTGAGATTTCAAGAACGTCTAAGAAATGTGTGGTGCGGCTGTGTGTTGTGTTTCTAATCTAGGACAAAATTGTGGGTGGTTGAGTAGCTCCTACTTATTGTTTTACCCCAAATCTAGACATTTCCGAAAACACTTTTCTCTCATCAAACTGTTTCAGCAACCTGCTCCAAACACATTTTCACCATGAACAAACAGCAGACTGGAAAACGTCACCTCAGAGCTTCCTGTGATTGGTTCCCTTGCTCTGTGTGAAAGCTGCATTACATAACGTTTTGTAACTTGTTCACTGCTGGATTCTGGAAGCTTACAGCTTTTGGATTCCCAGGAAACACACCAGGTCTTGTGAGTTTGACATAGAGGTGCACATGAAGACACATGTGCAAAAAAAAAAAAAGGAAAAATAAAGAAAAAGGTCTTAGGAGTGGTGGTTAAATTACAAGCTTTGAAAAGGAGAGAGACAGAAATGACATGCATAAAGTCTTATTTTACCAGTGGGAGCCGTAAGCGAGTGAAGACAGGGGAACCATTACACTATCACGTAAGAAGAGATTTGAATGCTTAATAAGCTATAATTGCAGCAGGGAGTCACAGTTGCTACAAAAGGAACAATGGGGTTTAGGAGCTCTCCTTTTCATCTTGCTTTGGATGGTGAAAGAAAAACGTCATCATCCAAGTAGTTGTTCACTTTACTCTGCTTGATTGTGTCTGTGTTTGCAAGTGTGTGTATGTGTGTATGTGTGTGTGTTCCCTCTGTGTGGGAGTTGTTTGACAGGGTCATCATGTTTGTCAGAGCAAAATCGAGCAAGTCCAAGTTGGAAGAATATGGAAAGAGTTCACACTGTTCTACCAGAGTAAAATTCCTCCCACTTGTTTTTCTTTTCTCCTTGTGTCTGTAATTCTCTTTCTTATGCAGGATGTTTTATTCTGACTACACAGTTGTTAATGGCCTATGTGCTTCCTTCTTCATCACAAGCATGCATTATTTAAAGGAGGAGGGAAGCGTATTAGCTAGCTGTGGAAAGAATAAGAGCAATAGCAAGGTACTCTGTTGGTGTGGTGCCATTCATCAGCTTTAGCAATTTTATTGCTCTTTGTTGTCTTCCTTTTATAATTTCCACACTGTTAAAAGGCCACGTCTACCTTTGCAAAAGCTTTCATAGATAATTTTTTTGTTTTGCTGTGTGTTTATTGGTGTCATTGTGCACTGTTGGCTTGAGGTATTAATGACTAATTATGTCCCTCTCTCTCTCTCTCTCTCTGTCTCTCTCACACACACACACACACACACACACACACACACACACACTCTTGCACATGCACCTGCCTTTGGTACCTATTTCAATGCACCATTCAATGGATGCATTATATTCGTCATCGTACATTATTCAGATTTGAATCAGGGACTGTCATCTTGCTGACGATCCAGCTTCCAAATTTAATAGCTCAGACGAGAATAGCCTTGACAGCACATTGCTGTGATTCAGTGAATTTCTATGACACGCTGGCCATCGAATGTAACATCATGTTTCATTTTCTGACTGGGTGTACTCTCCAGACATTGGATAAATGTGATTACCCCTGTGACTTCTGCAGTGTTTTCTCTGTCACTAGTTAATAGCTGCGGTAGCCTTCTTAATCAGTCTGCCAGCTGTATTCTCTGATCATGTCTTTCTGTGTGTGTGTGTGTGTGTGTGTGTGTGTGTGTGTGTGTGTGTGTGCACGCGTGCATGTGCGTGAATGTAATCGCAGTGTCCCAACACACAAAGCTGACTCAGGGATGCTGTTCAGGTCCTGAGGACTTCAGCAGCCACAATCATGTTAATTCATGGGAAACCACTTGTTATTTTCCAATGGAAAAATACTGTCTGATTCCAGTGTTCAGCACTGTTCAGGGAGGGTTTGGGTTACTGCTGAGACTTTGCTGCTGTACATTTTAATTTATTAATTCAAATACAGGCATGGAAAGGGGACGGCAAATTTCTTGATGTTATCCTTCATATTTGTTCCCTGACCTTGCATGAAGCAGTTTTTGCCTCAAGATTTGGTGCAAGAAGAAGATTGTTCTGTGCTGAAGTCTCCTTTTCATGATCTAACGCACAGCTAATCCAGTTTTCAGGTAGCTCGTGTGTAAGACACAGTTGTTTTACCCAGAGCCATAGGTTAAATCTTTCATTTCGTCACACCACTGCTGATAGGGTGCAGTGTCACACATGCTAAATTAAGGTTCTTTCCAACCCTCACTTACAAAGTTATGTGCAAAGTAATTACACACTCTCACATGCACACTCATGCACTTGCTCATGCATGCACACATTATCTAACAGGACCATGTTGTTCTTTCGCCCATATTATGTTTATTCCCATGAGAACACACAGAAAACAGATGACATTCCAGCAATGAAAGATGAGCTCTCTCTAATGACAAACATATCATTTTGCAAATGGAATACATAGTAAGATGCTCTAATGTCACAGTGAAAATAAATACATTGATTGGACAAGCATCTGTAAAAAAGAAAGAAGAGAAAACATTCAATTGGGGAGTGGGAGATTTTAAAGTATCAGGAATCTCACTTTTCTATCAAGAAATGATAATTGGATATTAACACATTAACTGATAACATATTGTAGAAATCTCATAATTTGCATGCCTAAAAAATACCCTGTATTTCTTACTGTATTAAACTCAGCAATGGGGGTGGGGGGTGGTGGGGGGGACAAAGGAGTTGATTCATGCATGCAAGCTCTGATGTGTACTTTCAAAGAAAAGTCAAAAAATAGTCTATGGCTTTAACTGCACAGGTGTCTGCTTCCAAAACAGTAGTCACAAGGGCCATACACTATATCAAGGAAAAGACCCAGGGGCTGTTTGTGGAAGAGGGCCAAAGTGCGGATTGAACCGAGTGTGTGTGGACAAAGGAGACTTCAAATTATATAGGGGAAAACTAAAGGTGAAGGTCAGAGGAAATAGTTAGAAATAGAGGCAAATACTGCAGGTGTTGGGCTGGCCAGATACTAAACCTGTGAGATTAGACAGAAAACCTGCATCTATCATCAGCAGCTTTTATGCAACTGCAAAATAACAAAGTTGAATGTCTTCTGAATATTTTAAACAAAAAGAAAACAAACATAAAAGGATACATGGAGCATTTCATTTGCTTGTGTAGCAGCTGAAATATTCATGTGTGTGTGTGGTGTATAAAAATCAAGAACATTTCAAATAGCAGTTGAGCATAAATATTCCATATAAATATTTGAATCTACATTTGAATGTGACTTTTAAAGAGGACTGACATGCATCAGTTAGTAGCAGTGGCTAGGTGGGCGGTTAAGTCAGTGTGGAGTCACCTCATGGGAAATTGTGCTTCACATACCAAGAAATGGGCTTGGAATTAATGTTTTAGTTGCTGCAGTGGGATGGAGGAATTAAATCTTTAATCAGCCAAGAAGTTTTCAAAATAGTCAAGTGAGTAGCATTTAGCTTTTACCAGCATTGAAATACTTCCCTTTTGTTAATTTCAAACCCTGAAATTGAGTATAAAATGAGGTACTTGCTGGTTTCTTTTGGGTCAAGGCTCCCAGTGTGTCGAGGAGACAGTTAGACAACACACAATGGGAGTATTTAGGACAGTACAACCATGAGGAAGGTGTGAACAAAGAATACAAAACTGGATTGCAGTTGCCACTAGACTTTGCCTTTTATAGAACATTTTCCTACATCTTGTCTTGCCTATGCGAACTAGAGGCCATATACATTTCCTCCTAGGAGAACGCCGTTTCGGACACAGAATAATAACAACACTGACAGAGAAAGGAAATAATAATCTCCCATGTTTTTTTTTCAAATTCATCAATAACAAGGTTCCATTACCACGCAGAAGCTGCTGTCAGACACATTAGTTGAGTTATGAGACTGATACTCTGCTTAAATGAAGGTGAATCAACACACTCTAAAATGAGAATACTGGAGTATCCATAATAAGCCCATGGTACTCTGTCATGGCTACCAGGTTTAGCTCAAGTTAACGTTATACAACTTGAGCTGTTATAGCAGTAAGTGGTCATTATGATTATAAAAGGACAATCTGAACCACCGACCTTTAAGTGTAGATATAGATATTTTACGTGTGTGTCTGTGTATGTGTACTTACATGTCTACAAAACCAATCTATACTATAGATTGACACTCTAGTAGAGGAGTATTGCACGAGTCGGGGAGAGGAGACGGATGTCTTGTTTCTCCAAGCACTGCAGTGGAACAAGCTGGCCATTGACTAAATGAAGCATTATTTTGCCCTTTCCTCTTGTCCAGTTTTTCCTGGGTTTTTAGCTGAAGTGGCCAATCAGTCAGGTAGTCCATCAGCAAGGGGCAGCTCCTCTAAAGCAGCAGCTGAGCCATTGGTCTCTCCTCTGTCACCCCCTGAATCTCTCTCCTCCTTGTCCTCATCCTGGCTTAGTGGGTCCTGTTTGGACAGGCGGTTTAGGGGGTCAAAAGTTTGAATTTTAGGCTCAGGGCTGAGGAGTGAAAGCTGAGGCAATAGAGGCCCCTCCCGAAGCTTAGCAGCTAGGTCCTTGGCGCTGCAGGCGGGAGTGTTGGTCTCGTAGACATCGTGGAAGTTGTTGTAGTCTACCTCATAGAAGCCCTTCTCCAACGAGAGGACCGGAGTGAAGCGATAGCCCCAAAGCACCTCTGTGTCCAGGTAGGAACTTCGTGCCTGACATGTCATCCCTGTCACAAGCATGGATAGGTGTATGTGTCCACAAACACACAAACATACACACAACATCAATATGTCACACACATACACCAGGAATGAAAACAGGCAAGTACACACACAATCAGAGTGGACAGGTAAACAAACACACACAGAGATGGAAAGAAGCGTGGGGAGAAAGAGAGACAGCATTAGTGAATTATTCATGGTTATATAGGAAGTGCATGCAGAAAGGGCCAAGACCTGCACAGTTTCCTCAAAACCTCCATCATGTTTGATAATACTACAATGCTGGAAATGTCACTGATCTGAACAGACAGGTCTGTTTTTCTTTTTTTTTTTTTTTTTTAAGAAAGAATCAGCAGTTGATGATTAAAACACATAAAGGATTTACACAATTGAAAAACTGTCAGTATTTATTTTCTGAGGTATGTTTTGGTCAATACCCTTTTTCCTCCAAAATTAGCGCGTACAAGCAGGTTTTTTAAACACAGGTAAACCCACTAAAAAGCTGATTAATACCTTTTCCCTGCCAGTCAAGTTTGCCTTTCTGAGGACGCACACAACTGAAAGGAGCAATATCATTACATGCACTTACAGAGTATACACACAAATGGAGTGGAGAAGATGGAGGGGAGAAAGAGTGAGTTGCTAGTACGCCGTGCAAGCTATCTGCCACGTCCCATCGTCCCAAGACTCTGTTTGAGATGCTTCGATTGGTGATTGTGTTTTTAAAACTTATTTTGGGGCTTTAGCTCGCTCTTTCATCCTCAACTGCAGTATAGCCAGGGTGTTTCTGGTTGAACAACACCGGGCACGTGATAGGTCTGTCTACAGTGTCTTTGTGCACTGAAAGAAATTACAACAGGAAAATTAACGGGGTGTTTACATCAATGCCGATCATAGCCAGAGCCAATAAATACCTACTGCAGAATCATTTGACCTGGCTGTGAATGCCAATTTTACCCTTTTCCATTGTCGACAAAGCCCAATATTAGTGGGTCTTTGTGGGTTTTTTGAGCAGTGGAAAAGGGGCTCAAGTCAGAAAAAAGAGCACATTTGGCAGACTGGATTTGCAACTGCACTTGCTTTGGAAATGCAACAAAGACCTCAGCTTCACTATAAGTTTTTACTCTTTAACTGTTATGGTAGTATCAAGTATACATTTTGACACATCACATAATGGTCTATTTTTGGAAAAGTGTTGGTTTGTAAATGTCACACAGGTGTGACCTTTTGAATTGCAATACCACAGGTGCAACCAATGACATGAATGATGGCTCAGTTCCATTAAGTGTCCTAGCAGCTTCGGTGAGTCAGCAAATGCAATACCACAAACACTTCAACAGAATGCAGCCATTACTTCTGTAATTAGTAACACTTGTGCTTTCAGTGTCAGCCATGAAAATGTGTATTAATTACAATACAATTAATAACAATTTAGGAATTACAAAACACAACACAATTAATTACAAATGAGCTCCATTGTTATGGTACTGTAAGGTATGAATCTTAGGTTAAGTGGAAACAAGACTGCTATGCTATCATTAGCGGTTAACAAGCTAGCCACTATCATTAGGCTATCTCTTGAGGATTCATCATTATCATAAATAACATAAACAATTGTGCATAAGCCCCATAATGCTTAAACAGATCCATGATCGAATAGTGAGGAAAGGTGGTAAAGAAATGGAACCAAACTAGCATGTAGCTAGTCCAACTTACTCTTAAACCTTGAAATGATAAGCTTCTTAAGGAGATGTGTTACCGTTATTTTACATTTCTCACTCACCCCTGTCTGGTTTTACAAGGCTCTGTGCTATTTAGCTAATTGGACTCCTAATTGGGAAAACGGCCACAAGTTAATGACGGCAACAACATATTACAACCACCTTTCAAGCCTACAGGCGAGGCAGGGAGTATCTGACACACACTTTGGGTCGAATATCACTTTAAACAAAAAACATCACCACAGATGACTTCCTCATCATACTGTAATGTGCGATTTCCCTTACGCATATTTTCACCAACAACACTAAGCATGTCCTCTAAAATAGACGTAGATGCCAAATTTGATATGGTGTCTAATGTCATGGTGAGAGGAGGGGCTTTTGCACCTTTTCTTCAGCTTTCCCTGTGGATATAAGTGGCCTAGTTTCCACATTTAACTTGTGAAATGTTTGATGTTCCTGTGACTGGATTATCAAAGACAATATAGTGTCTTTCACTTCCTAACGAGAAGGGTTTCTATACCGGTGACTGAGGGTGTTTGCACATTGTTTGTGCTGGTTTCAAATTCTTTAGCTAATACTATCTAAATACATCACCTTATGTTATGAAGAACTATTAATATCTCATCATATTAGTAATTTCAAGATTCTATATCACAGTTCAAGAGTCCAGCTGCCTTTGACTTAAAACTTGTGTATGTCCTATGGAAGACAGAGACTTAATATTTTAAGGATGCACCGGTAAACACATTTTGAGAGCAGTGATTTCCTGAGGGATTGTCAAAATGAGCAATCTATTCATGAGTGAATTAATTCCGAATATGAGCAAACAAGGATGTACCACGGCTCTGCCACATATACACATACACACAAACAGTTTTCAGATACCACTGTTACAAATACTGCAAAAGATCTGTAGTTGAAGACACACTTTCCACTTTTCACTATCAGCTTAAACAATTACTGTATGGTAATGTGTGCCTTTTTCTACTGCTATAGGCTCTCGGATCCGGAACAGCATATTGGCTTTTTCCCTTTACATATTTTGCAAACAGTACCTGTATTCTGTTGAAAAAAGTCTGCTGCAGGCTGCTGTGTGTGTAGGAGACACTTGTGCTGTGATGTATTCATGGGCTACAAAGACTTGACAGTTTGAAGAGATTACAGAATTTGTATTATTTTTTTTCCATAACAATGTGTGCTCAGTGTGTGACTTTCAGGCTTTAGATGCACAGACCTTCTCACCAAACTAATAAAAAAAAAACAATGCAAGTTTAACTCAAACATGGGACAATTTTGTGGCCCCTATTTCACCTTGTGGAGTGCAGTGCAGTTTTTCATTATTATTACTGACTTCTGTGATTATGTTGGTTCTACACCTGAGCCACAGTGACAAAGTAACAAACAATGAGCACACAAAGGCATCTCAGAAGGGATGTTGTGAATCTGGTTGCTTCTTGCATTACAAAAGCTGTTGCTGGGGATTTCAAAAGGCATGTAAAGGCACAAACAGCTTCGCTTCACCTAAACAATCAGAGCAGCAAGAACACGCTTCAACTCAAATGCTGGAAACAGGACAGAGAATACAAAAGCAGCTGGATAATCTTTGAAAATAAATGGTGCATGAGCGAACAAGAGGAAACAATGAATCAATGAACAATGAACAGACTTTTCTCACTACAGATATTTTGCCTTGACAAATACAGGTGTATTTAATAAGTTTAAAAATGTCTATTTTCCATTCGGGTGTGTCAGTTTCAGGGTCCTGGTATTGTGCATGCTGGCTTACTGGCACATCCAAATGGAAGATGTGTCATTATTGATGTTATTAGCTACACCTGTGCTTTACCAATGTTGACACACCCGTTGTAACTGCTGCAATCACATGCTGCTGCTGCTTTTCATGTAGCACGCCATGAGGGCTTTTGGCCTCCACCATCCACCTCTAGACTCTGACTACATCCCCCTGGGGGATCTTTTTTGTTGTCACTCCCCAGTCTCTGCTGGGCTCATCTTGATGTTTTTTTTCCAGACTGTGAGCCCGTATGTCATATCAACTCTTGACGTATTTTGTATTCATGTGATATTGCGTTCCAGGTGAGCTTGCTGACTAAATCATTGTTATTAATTACACCTGTGCACATCCTTCTATGATTTCTGCAGTGGAAAAAGACTGTTTTTGTCATTTAGTATTGGAACACACCTAACCTATTACTGTTCATTGTTGTACATAAGAGATATGGTTGAGCTTATGTCAAATGAAAAAAACGATGATTTGAGAAAAGATAACAGGATGTCAACAGTATAAAAACTACGACCAGGTCTTGTTCATGTGTTATTTTACAAATTGCAGTTTCCCCTCTTTGTGTCCTGTGCTGACTAAGCTTAGATTTGGCACGTAACCTGTATTGTCTGTATCTGTATTCTCAGGGCTTGTCTTGTGACTTCAGTTTTATTTCTTTTTTTTTTTTTTTCTTTTTGGTCTATGGGCAAATTAAATTTTGTGAGGAACACTAGGCTACTTCAACTACAAGGACACTCTGGGAGGACAGAAGATAAACTGTGACACTAAGGAGTATGAACATGTCTCAATATTTGGCTGAGAATCTGGAGTCAGCTGGAGGTTTGAAACTTCTAAGAATGGGGCTTTTTAACTGGATATTGGTTGTGCCTGGTTTTGGTCATATTTCTATTTGACAATACTGTTTGTTTTATATGCACACTGGTAACTAAGATGTCTGGTTGGCCCAGAGATAATATGATTACCACTTTTGTCTCGGTGAAACCACTACAATTAACCTTTCCTAAGATTTACTTTTAGACCCTGCCACAGGTGCCTGTTTCCCTGTATTTTGCTGGCGAGTATAAAAAAAAAATTAAAATGTCACTGCAGAGGTTCTTGTTGACACATCCACAATACTGATGCAAGATCCTTTCTGTATTCTGAGAAATTGCACAAAGCATGTCTTATTTGATATAGAAATAATGTACTGTAAAGGAAACAGCACACAAAGCAGCTTTAAACCCATGACTTTCAGAGCTACCCCAATAATAAAAACAAGGATTGTTGTTGGCAACACAGACACGTATGACTGATGATGAGAACAAGCACCAGAAACTGCAGCATAATCACTTTCTGTTCAGAGCAATATGTTATACTTAACTTTGTACTTCTTATGGTTCAAGTTTTGTGATTGAATGTATTCTACAGGCATGGCTACATACCTTATGAAAAATATACAGGTAGACATCTAAAGTCTTGAGATCCCACAGCCATTTAAAGGGAGCTGTGATAGTAGAGAATTTCAGTTTTGTTTGTCTAATAAGGGCTTGAACACTTTGGAGATGTTGAAACAAAAAGATGGTTGCAAACAGTGTTTGCAGACTACATAATTTCTGATATTGTACTTAAAAATAAAAATGTTTAATATAATAAAGTGGAGGTGAAAAGCGATAGAAGGGCAGAATACATGGAATTGTTAATTAAAAAAAAAAACCTTCAGGTGGACTGGTAAATTAAATCTGTGACATAGAAGTAAAATAATTTACAGTGTACCTCAAAATTCTACACACAATACCCCACAATGACAAAGTGGAAAAAAAGTTTGCTTGAAATTTTTGCAAATATATTAAAAATAAAAAACAAACAAAAAATCACAACGTGTGAAAGTATTCACAGTCTTTGCCATGACACACACAATTGAGCTCAGGTATATTCTGTTTATACTGATCATCCTTCAGATGTTTCTACAACTTGATTGGAGTCCACCTGTGGTAAATTCAGTTGATTGGACATGATTTGGAAAGGCACACACCTGTCTATATAAGGTCCCATAGTTGACAGTGCATGTCAGAGCACAAACTAAGCCATGAAGTCCAAGGAACTGTCTGTAGACCTCTGAGACAGGATTGTATAGAGGCACAGATGTGGGGAAGGGTACAGAAAAAATCCTGCAGCATTGAAAGTCCCAATGAGCACAGTGGCCTCAATCATCCATAAATGGAAGAAGTTTGGAACCACCAGGACTCTTCCTAGAGCTGGCCACCTGGCCAATCTGAGCGATCGGGGCAGAAGGGCCTCAGTCAGGGAGGTGACCAAGAACCTGATGGTCATTCTGACAGTGCTCCAGCGTTGCTCTGTGGAGAGAGGAGAAGCTTCCAGAAGGACAACCATTTCTGCAGCACTCCACCAATCAGGCCTGTATGGTAGAGTGGCCAGACGGAAGCCACTCCTCAGTAAAAGGCACATGACAGCCCACCTGGAGTTTACCAAAAGGCACCTGAAGGACTCTCGGACCATGAGAAACAAAATTCTCTGGTCTTATGAAACAAAGATTGAACTCTTTGGCCTGAATGCCAAGCGTCATGTCTGGAGGAAACCAGGCACTGCTCATCACCTGGCCAATAACCATCCCTACAGTGAAGCATGGTGGTGGCAGCATCATGCTGTGGGGATGTTTTTTGGCGGCAGGAAGTGGGAGACTAGTCAGGGTCGGGGGAAAGATGAATGCAGCAATGTACAGAGACATCCTTGATGATAACCTGCTCCAGAGCGCTCTGGACTTCGGACAGGGGTGAAGGTTCATCTTCCAAAAGGACAACGACCCTAAGCACACAGCTTCACTCTGTGAATGTCCTTGAGTGGCCCAGCCAGAGCCCAGACTTGAACCTGACTGAACATCTCTGTAGAGATCTTAAAATGGCTGTGCACCGACGCTCCCCTTCCAAGCTGATGGAGCTTGAGAGGTTCTGCAAAGACAACTGGGAGAAACTGCCCCCCCCCCCCCCCCCCCCCCAAAAAAAAAAAAAAGTGTGCCAAGCTTGTAACATCATACTCAAAAAGACTTGAGGCTGTAATTGCTGCCAAAGGTGCTTCAACAAAGTATTGAGCAAAAGCTGTGAATACTTATATACATGTTATATGTTTTTTATCTCTAATAAATTTGCAAAAGTTTCAAGCAAACTTTTTTCACTTTGTCATTATGTGTGTGTGTGTGTGTGTGTGTGTGTGTGTGTAGAATTTTGATGTACAAAAATCAATTTAATCCATTCTGGAATGAGGCTGTAACATAACAAAATGTGGAAAAAGTGAAGCGCAGTGAATACTTTCTGGATGCACTGTATTTGTAAAATCTGTGAAATAAGGTTTAGCTAGAATTTTGATATTCATAAACATGATTTTGGTTTTTAACTCATTTTCTTCTCTCAGGAGAATGTATTTGAATATATTGTACGCTGCTTCTATTTTATGTATTTTCAGTGTGGTTATACTATGTCCTTAAATACAAGGACAGAATGGTCGTTAGTTAGTTGGTTTGTTTGTGACAAAAGTAAAACAAATGCTTTGGGAGTGCCTAGGAAACAAATGTTCTAAATGATTCCCGGAGCCTGACTCACAATTACACTGAAAACCTCAGGCTGGTTGTCAAACAAACAACCACCAAGTGATGGCTGATGAAAGAGAAAAGGAAGATGTTTCACCGCCCTCTTATCTGTCACTTCCAGAGTCTGTGACAGCATCCAGCTCGTGATGTTTCAAACATTTAGTTTGATAGTGAGTTTTTATGCTGTAGTAGGCTGTATAGCCTCTGCAGTTAATCAATGGAGATCATCATATGCTGATTTGAATCATTTATCAGATCATTTCTTGCTTGATATGAAACCATAATTGTCTATCCTGACTTTTTTTTTTTTATTTCATTAAAAATAAAGCAAATGTGCTGTCTCTCTCCCCTAGCATTGCCCCTTGAGTTTTTAGAATATTAAATCTTATGCTATCCTGTTGGATCAGATAAAAATATAATTTTATGCATACCACAGTATCGGCCATCCATTCACTGACTAACTACATTGACAGCACATTCATCATTTTCAAAAAAGCAAGTGAGGGTGCTTAGTCAGCTATACATTTGACTGTTTTTGACCTTAGAGCCTTAAACCCAATTAAAAAGGCATGATTGTAAATTAGAAGGCTACTTTTTTTTCAGGTTTAAACCCTGATGTTCCATTTCTTGTCCTAGAGACCCCGGGTTCTTTTTTTTTTTTTTTTTTTTTTTTTTTTTTTTTTTAATTAATTTGATACTTGACCTACTTTAGTCTTATGAGAATTTCTTAGAAATGTGATTTTGAACTGATGACATGTCTCAGAGGTCTTTACGTATGTTTGGGGTCTCAAAGATCACAGCTGTAAAATATGGTTTTATGCAATTCATTTTCACATGCTCTATATCTGTGGATGGACTTGAATTTTGATGTCATCCTACTCTTCCCAAACCTCAGATAAGGCTTTTGTTATAAATATGTTTTATAACATGAAGCTGACCCCAAGCTGGTATAACAGATAAAACCTGAAATGTTTTCTCATTTGATGTAATAACCATTTAGTGGTAATGGACTGAAAGTGCATGTACAGTGTGTGGCAAGGGGAGAGAGGTGTTACCACCTCAATACTGATTTATAAGACTGATAGCTGATTTTTTTTTTTTTTTTTTTTTTCCTGTTTGTTTGTGTAAAAAAACATACAGCAGTGGGGTCAGTAGGAGCCCCAAGCATTGTATAAATAAAGCCACTGTAAACAAAACACAAGTGTTAATCAAACCCTTGAAGTTTTTAGTTCCAGTGTTTTCTGGCTGCTAAATGAACCTAATGAAAAAAATTGAACATAAATATCATAATTGGAAAAACTAAAAGACTAAAAATTGAGTTATCCCGTAATTCCCAGGCTTATGTCCTGTGACCTGTTTAGTCATTTTTATTAGGGTTAACAGGGGACAGAAGTAAAGGGGGAGGGCTCGTGGATGGGTAGATGGGTCTGCTGGCTAACGGTCAAGGGCGATGATGACATAACCTCTACGCGATGCCATGGTCTCTGCTGGTGAAGCGAAAGGTGATTTAATGCCTGAGTCAAGTATCCAGCAGCGTGAGCAGGAAGCATGATGACTACTGGTGCTTTGGAGGGGGGGGGAGAAAAAAAAATCAAAAATGAAATAGAGCAGAAATGCTCAGATGCATGCAAAGCCATGCCTGATCGCATTAGGGAGCTCGGTGGTTTGTTCGAGTTTTTAAAAAGACAATTGTGTCCACAAGACTAAATGCTCCTAATCAACCAGTGTGTCTCATTTACTGATGCAAAGTACGGTGATATCCACTAAAGTAAATTAGTGACATGTATAATGCATTGTATTTCAAATGAGTGGATTATAATTAGTCCTTGAACAAAGGCCAATAAACAATTCAGTTTAGGCATATAAACAATAACTGATTTAGCCAATGCCCAACAGACAACATGTTAGAACAGCAAATTAACAGTTAGCTGTGGGCCATCATGTTGTGAAGGTTTCTGTGTTCATCACACTCTAATGATGAATAAAAAGGCGACTGATGGGTATAGATTGATTGCCGAGTTGAATCTCCATGTTTCCTCTTCCGCCCTTGGGCCCAGACTCATTCTGGGAAACAGGAGCTGCGTGGAACTTTACAGAAACACCAGGTAACGTCTGCCTCGTAAATGTAACCAGCCTGGAGCACTTTTCAGGACTGCTTGGCCTTTACCCAAAACACAGACCAGCAGTGTGGGCAGCTACACTTCATTCATTTTGAAATAAACAATATCAAAGACATAACCTTGAAGTAGCAACAGTGGAAATGCGGGTGCCAGTGAGTTCAGAGAAACATTTGGAAGGCTGATCAACTTTCAGTCATTTGGCTCAGTTGAAGTAACAAATACTTGGAAATGTGTGGTAGTAATTTGTTGATGAAGGCAGAACTGTAGTTGTAGGAAATGTGCAAAAGAGAACAACAGACATTCATCAGCTGTTATAAAATCATCAAAAATATAAAGTCCTTAATACCTGCACTAACTTTGAACTGCAATGCATTTATATTATTTATGTCTCACTTAGAGAGTCGATTATCTGTTAATGTCAGCCACTCTGTCTTTCCATCCATTACAATATTATCTTTTGCAATCTGCAGTACTTACAGGTACTCACTCCTGCTCCTCCTCTCTTTTAGGCCGCAGTATCTTTCCATGTAAGCCTCTTCTGCCTTTCCATCCATTTATCCATCCTCCCATCCCGCCCACTCAGCTCACTTCCTGCATCCAACAGTTCATCAATCTCTGTCTCTCTCTATTCATCTATCCGTCATCCATATGTCCTCCTGTTTCACCTTTCTCCCTGTCTTTGCCTTTATCACTTCCCATAATCCCCCACTCCCCATCCCCCTTTTCCATACCTGTGGCCTCCACCATTCCCTCAAGGATAACCACGATCTCGAACTCCTCCTTCTCCATTTGTGCCATTGACATCTCCCAGAAGGGGCTTTTCTCGTTGATCTCGTGAGAGATGATGAGCGGCGACACCAGGAACAGCCGGTCGTCTCCCGTGTCAAAGCCGATGTTGATGTCAGTCTGGTTGAGCGGGATGAACTCCCCCTCCTTGGTCTGCTGCGAGCGGATCAGCTTTGCTCGGATCGATGCCTCTACGATGTGAGAGTTCCTCAGGTCCCCCACCCGAAACATCAGGCACATCTTGTTGTCTCGCACCGATATCACAGCATTGTGTGAGAACATGAGGGTCTCGGCGCGGTTCTTTGGCTGTGAGATCTTGACAAACATGCAGCCCACCATCATGGCGTTAACAATGGAACCCAAGATGGCCTGCACCAAAAGCAGTATGATGCCTTCAGGGCATTTCTCTGTGATCACACGGTAACCGTACCCAATGGTGGTCTCCGTTTCAATGGAGAAGAGGAAGGCTGAGACAAAACTGTTGAGGTTCTCCACACATGGGGTCCAGCCCTCCTCGTCAGCATGCACCAGATCCCCACGGATGAGCGCTATCAGCCACCACAGAAAGCCGAAGAAAAGCCAGTTGACTACGTACACCAAGGTGAAAATGAAGAGGCTAAGACGCCAGCGTAGGTCCACAAGCGTAGTGAACAAGTCACTGAGGTAACGGTAGGTCTCTTGCACATTTCCATGATGGACGTTGCACTTGCCGTCCTTCTGCACGTATCGCTGACGTGGCTTCTTCGCCGGGTCAGAAATCAAGTGGGTTCGCTCTGTCGAGATCTGAGCCTCCCGCAAGTGTTTGGGAAGCTTCTTCACCTATGTGGGAAAGGAAAGATACAGAAGGAGAGAGGCAAAATAAGGACACAGAGGTGAAAGAAATACGAGCAGGTGAAGAAAGAAAGATGGGAAGAGAGCAAGAAAATAGTGGCTATCTCACTGATTTCCTCGCTATATTGAATCTCTGCTGAAGGATGTAGGTGTTAACATGGTTTGTGGGATTTTCTTTCAGCCTTTACAAAAACACACTGGTCTGTGCTGCAGGCAGTCAGGCTAATAAAATTAAGAGCTGTTACAAAGTCACTGCTCTGTGCTGCTCCACAATGACATTGTCGGTGTACGTATATATGGGGAGAAAGAGAAACACAGAGTAAGGACATAACAAGCACACAAGGACGCCAAGGTCTTTGTTTATGTTGGCCCAGCTCCAGTGAGGCGATCTGGCTCCACAGCTGTGCCCTGCCTGTCTCCATGTCCCCTGCGTTCCCTCCCCTCGCACCCTATGGGACATTG
Organism: Trachinotus anak; assembly: GCF_046630095.1. Taxonomy (NCBI): domain Eukaryota; kingdom Metazoa; phylum Chordata; class Actinopteri; order Carangiformes; family Carangidae; genus Trachinotus; species Trachinotus anak. The sequence continues at coordinate 6,786,468 of NW_027273885.1, read as the reverse complement.
GCAGGCCTGGATAGGAACAGACCTTCCATCTTTCCCCAATAGACCCGTATCGCATCCTTAAAAAGAGTGGCATATGCCTGGGCACACAAGTTGCACCATCTATAAACTGGCTTCCACGCACATACACGCAGGAGTCCAATATTAATTGTTTTACACGGTTTAAGATGACTGCCACACAGCCTGGTGATGTATTCCTGCAGGGGCTGCAGAGAATTTGTCCATTTGCTTAACCCCCTTCTTGGCCTGACGCATACATGACGAAACACACACGTATAGAAGGACAAAGCTGTAAGGCACCTTTCAAACAGGCGAAGGACATGTTGGCAGCACGCTGACACTCTCCAATCCGAGCTGATAATTGAAATGCATTGTGTCGAAGCAAGAAAACAGCTCCTGCTCCGTCTGAATCTCTCAGTACTAATCAGACACCTGCGATCCATCTCTCTTTAGAGTCGTGCTCACATCACCAGGAAGGTTACCTCCCGTTGTGCTTACACCGAACGCTCCTCTGCTCCCATCACACAGACGATCGCTGTCAGAGTTCAGCGGAGGAGGACATTATCTCAGGCCCTACAATATCCCTGCAGTGCATTAGACTGTGGAGCCCAGATAATAAAATCTCTCAGACAGGTTTATTCAGGATAGTTTCATTGAGATGTCATGTGCTGTTTCACTGCTGTCCCATGTACATGCACATTCAGTCAGGCCTGCATGTATCGAGTTTACAGGTATTGATTTGAAGAGATGCCTGTTTAAGGAACGTTTTGACAAAGAAGAATTGAAAGACAATGCGTATTGACCCGCATTGCAATTAGTGGCTTGATGACAATGCGCTTGCTAAATGTCAATGGGCTCCCTTATTACCAGCTGTACTCAGGGATATTGGATCAAATATAAATTCAGTGCACAGTCAATCCACGGTTATTTAGAGTCAAACTGTCCACTGACAACATCACTTAATGTACACAGCTGTTTTTTAAACTGTTGCTAATCAGTACAACACTGCTTGTAAATGAAAGACAGCCAAAATAGGGTCATTCATTTCCACACTTTGGGCCGGGGCTAATTGAGTGATAGATGAAGCTGTCACGAGCAATTCCGCCCAATCTTTGGCCTTTGTAGTCAATACGGTCCCCGGGGGGGTGATGGTGCATAAAGAAATTCATTAGTTCTCCCTTTGTGGCAGTAATAAGTGGTAGGTGTTTTCTCTCATTGAGTCTTTTTTGTCGTGCTTTGAAAGTACAAGCTCCAATCATCTGGAGAATCAGAGAATCAGAACAGACGACCAACACAACTCCACCGACCTTTACAGGGAGCAAGTGAGGTGTCTGTAACTTGACACCTGCTCTCCACAGTTGAACTGAACTATCAGACCTGGAGAAACAAATTTGGTCATGCTTTGTGAGGCTTGATCTAGCTATAATCTGTACCGCTGATTTAATCTGTAAAGTATGTGTACAGCATATCTACCACATATCTAACAGCCTTTTTATCCTCCTCATTCTTGCCATTCTTGAACACCATCACTCTGGTTTTTCTTTCTCACACACAGTCAGCTCTGTCCCTACGAATCATTCCCATCTCTCTATCTCTTCATCTTTTTTGTCTTAATCTGCTTTCTCAATGAGCCCCCGCCAACACACCTCCTTTATTTCACATATTGTCGCTCATGTCACGTGTGTTTTTTTTTTTTTTTTTCCCCAGCTGTGGAAAGAAAAATAAGAATCAGTGCAGTGTTTGACCGGTAGTGGCTGTGCAGTTTACCTGTGCAGGTGTGACTCCTATCTCCATGTTGTGGTCCATGAGGACTCGAGAATCTCCTGCCATTCTCAGCTGAAGCTCAACACCTACAGGACATAAGAAAGTACATTAGTGAATGAGCAGAATGAGATTCAGATCATTGATCACCAACATGAAAATCTGCCAATACAACGGAGTTTAAAGGTCAAAGCTTCAGTGCCCCCACAACATAATGTTCAAGCTTCAGCCATTTCATCTTTCATCTTTTCAACCCGCAGCTACTTAAATTACACATCTGCTTTGAAAAGTACATACATTATGTCTACACTAACAATATTAGGTTGATATATAGTGAAACCCCCCAGGCACAATATTTTCTACCTGTCATTTAAATTGTTTCAATTTGTCAATATGTCAATATGTGTCGGCTGGTGTAATTAGAACCCACAAAAACCCACAAGGGCCGTTTGAATTATTAGGGTCAGGTCTTCAACAGAGTAAGATGTTTACATCTGTGCTGGTTTTTATAATTTTTCTATAAAGTGTTTGTCATACCATTATAACTAGCTAAACTGCAACTAATGACAATGCCATGACATATTTAGACTCAGGGAATGGTACTATATGGGAATTAATTTGTAAACCATTTTTGTACAACTTTAACAAGAGTCAGGTAGAATCTAAACTGTTATTAGCTGATCCAACAATAGAGGCAAACTTAAACTTTGAAGAATAACAGAATAGCAAAATCCAGAGGTATCTGCTCTATGAAAAATGTTACTGTTTGAGACCATACTTTCTTAGTAGAATTCCACTCTTACACGTACATATTTTTCTATTCTAGGTTATTATGTTAATTAGAAAATTGACCACAATGCATTAAATCATTGGCATATGATCTACATTAATATGCAATAAAATTCAATTAGAAGATTAATGGTAGCTGGAACTACTACACAGCTTTTCACATCCATAATGTGGAGGTGAGGTAAAAGCAGGGATGTTATTTCACAAAAAGCCCATATTAAGAGTAGTGACTAATACCAAATATTATCCATATTCAGATGGTGCAGTCTTCTTTCATCCATCCACAGCGACCATTGCTAAATATCATCAAGCTTTCATGATTTTACCATAAATGAAAATGTCTTCAGTTCAAGTTTGCCACTGTACCAATGGTGGTGTCCCCACATAAATCAGCCAGCTGTGATTATGTTTTTTTTGCCAGTGTAAGGTACAGTGAGATATCTAAACATACTTGATGGATTGTTATGAAATTCCATGGTTCTAAGGAGATGACTCCTCCTGACTTTGGTGATTCGCTGACCTTTCATGTCACTCCACCATGAGGTCGATATTTTTGTATTTCAGTAAAAAAGAAAAATTGGATCGCCATGAGATTTGTTTCAGACATTCATGGTCTCCAGATGGTTACTGGATATATACAAACTTTCATCCAGTACCATTATTAGATTAAAATGTTAATCCAATACCTCGTTTTTGACTAACTTATGACATTCCCATAAGCCTCAGCTGCACTTTATGTTTAGTGCTAATTAGCGACTAATAACTACTATGCTAATGCCTCAAAAGGGGACATGGTAAACGTTGTACCTGCAAAACATCAACATAACACTGCCATGTTAGCATGCTGATGTCGGCTCACTGCTGTACTAGAGTACCTAGTACCTAGCTGAACATATTTGTCAAAGTCACAAAATGTTGTGACTGAATGTGTCTGCAAAAATATTCACTGACAACATATTTTCAATTTGCAATTCAACATCTGCTTCTAGCAACTAAAGGTTATGGATATGTTTAGTTATTCACTGAACCAATTAAAGTCAGGGAACCTTTGTGGTCAGCACTTAATCATGAGAGAGGATGTGTATTTGTCTTTTGCTGCCTAAACCTAACCACACGAGGGGCTGATGTTTGACAACTTGCATGTGGCAGACAAGTGTAGCACTTCCAGGAATTATGTTTGTGTTTAGCTAAACAAATCAGTTGCACCTGGAAAAACCAGTAATAACCGGTATGTGCAAATGCACATACTCTTGTTATGGGGAAAAACACATAAAATGTGTGGTAACACTACGATTAACCATAAGAGAGGAAAAATAAAATTGCTGTGTGCCCCCGATATAGTATGTACAAATATAATAAAACAGGATGATAAAGCTGCTGCATTGTCACAGCTGGAAGACTAAAGCAAGGGATTAGCTGTTAACATCACATGGGAGATGACCAAGTGGCCACTGTTGGCTAATTTGCCGGTACAATGAAGCAGGCGCAGCTGCGACGTTTTTAACCGCGTCATTTTCCCAAAGAGCAGGCTTGTCATTGCCAGCCTCGCCAGTAGCTCCAGCTACATGTGCCCACATGCAGACAGATGCATGCACACACTGCTACAAACACAATACAAAGCCTCTCACACACCGATGCTTTCATAATGAGTGAGAGACAGAAATAAATAATCCTGCTTAGCCTACAGTCACAGAAAATCCAGTTGCCCCTTTTTACTTTACATTCAATCAAATATAAAAATGACTGCACATATTATCTTTGTGGTTGTTTTTAGCTCGGCTGGAGCGATAAGGTGATGTGCTGACAGTGTACAATATGTGTGATGTGATTTTAAAGAGTATTTCTCTGCTCCCAAGTATGTATGCCAAAACAGGTATTTTTAAACATCTGTTATGAGGGGTCCAAAGTGACAGGAGAAGTAGAATAGGAACACTTTCAATGTCTCCTGAATGATGTGGGATTTAATAGCAGGTACTGCTATAGTTAAAGAGGGGAGTGGGGTTGTGAGTGTGTCGAGGAGGGGGGCTGGACCTCCGATAAGGCCCTAATTTTAGCAGCAATCTTACAACACCTTTGGAGCTCCACAAGAGGCAATTAAGTTATAGAGCCCCTGGGTGTGTTTGAAAATCAACTAATTTTAATTTACTAATAGAACAAGGGATGCACGAGGCTCTGCAACCGACCCAGCAAAAGAACATGGGTAAATTACTTTTGCCGTTGGTTGCTGTCCTTGACAACACTTGACATTTCTTTGTCATCTGTCTTAGATGTTACTCTATTTGATCGCTGACGAGCGAGGAGAGGGGAAAGCAAAGGCAAGCGCGGAGAAGTGAGAGGACCACGTCACAAATCAGATCCACACAGGAATGTAGTGTTGACATTGATGGTCCAAAGCAAAGGGCAGAGTGACGTGACAGGCATCTGAGCAGGGAAAAGACAGACAGACGGACAGACAGCAGAGGTGCGGGACACACACACACAAAGCCTCTGGAAAACCACACTGAATACATTAAAGGGGTTGCAAGGTCTCGCTTTCTGACTCATTTTAGGTTCTCTCATGAATTAAACATGACTCCCAGGAGATTCGTGAACTCGAGACCTGTGTGTATTTTCAGTGAGGCTGTGATTGCAGTGTCTGTTCACAGCTGCAGACTCAACAAGCCCAAATGAGAGGTGTTCGAACATGGATACCAGCTGGGGTGTTTTATCTTAGTGCTTTAAGAGGGTAACAAGCATTTATCTTGTTACTGGGAGAGTGACAGGATGCTTTGGCTGAATTGTGTTTGTGTGCTGATAACAAGAGCACTCATCTGTTGTGTTTAGAGCCAAGAGGTACTGGTAAACCATGGAACTTGCTTCCTAAGGGATATCTACAGTACATACATTTTCCTTATTTGCTGACGCTGCACGCTATAAACCATAAGTTGTACAGAGCAGCAGCAAAATGTGACTCTTTCCCTTCTAACCTGTGGAAAGATCTATAATTTTCCCTCTGGGTCTGTATTGTACTGAAAAGCACTTGCTCGTGATTTAATTTTTTAACAATTTCAGAACTTCAGAAACTTGTGTTGTCAGCTCTGTGTGCAGTTGTGAAAGGTAATAGCTCGCCTGGAGCAGAGCCAAGAGAGGGTTTTTTATCAATACTAATCACTGCCCCAATGAAGACCCTGCAACAGATTAATTACCTGAATTCTCACTTGATCAACATGCTTGTGAACTGATTCATTCTGCAGATTACTTGTTTTATATCCCATCAAATGGAAGTAATCAATTTAGCTTTTCTAGTCTGTTTTTCTGCTTGAAATTTGCTCAGATGTGCGTGTTTTGTAAATGCTGAGAGTGCTGCTCTCTGCCATGGGGTGCAAGCATTGTATCTCCGAATTGTTTACTTTTCAGGAATAAGAACAATCAGCAGTATCGTCTAAATATATAGCTAACATATATGCGTTTCAGTAAGCCCTCCAGGCTCTCACCTGACAATAGTGCTTATGCTTCCACTCTTCCTCTTTTAGGTTGTAACTCTGCGCATGACAGGGCTACAAATAGCAGTAGGATGCTGCAAACTCAGCAGGGCCCCTTGGTTTACAATACAGATTTGACTATTAGTGGGCACTCATCCATTGATTTCGAGGTCATAGCTTGTGGTTTTCTGTTGGTTCATCAAATACAATGCTGATACTGGAGAGACAGAGAAAAAGAGGCAGAAAGAAAAGAAAGAGGGAGAGAGAAAGAGGAAGAAAAGGGGAAAAGAAGACGCAGCAGAGCTGGGTTTTTAAGAGCCCTGAAACAGCAGCTATATTTACTGAATCACTGCATCAGATAGATATCTTCACTGGCAGAGTCTTTCCAGCTTATGTGCTGTCTCTGTTCCTTGGCCATGGAAGCACTAGAACTTTCTATTTCTTTGATTCCATATCCTCCCTCTCTCCGCCCCCTTAAGTGAAAGCAAAGACTCATGGTTACTGGACCTGTCATGATTATGTCCCGGGCTTAGATTGGCCCATAAAATAACATGGCTTCATCCCTATCTCTGCTCACTTATGACACTTTGAGGTCGGGTGGGTCAAATGACTAAAAACAGCCCCAGCTCGTTTGGCTCCAGGCAGAACAAACACACACACACACACACACACACACACACACACACACACACACACACACACAAAGTTCATACCATCCCTGCCTCCCATTTTCCCATTACGCCCGATAGTGAGCTGAGTGTATCCAGTTGTGTCCTTCTCATGGATGACCTTCTCTGGAGTGACACTGCTGCACCGAGATGTTTGACTCACACTCGAGAATTCATTTCTCTAATGATGTGCAACACACACACACACACACACACACACACACACACACACACCCTTCTTTCTGTCTCACTGTCCACATTCAATCTCCCTCTTACGGTACTTTTTGCACAAACCAAGAATAGCTATTGTGTTGCTGCATGTTTCAGATCTGCCTCACTCTTCCGCTATGATGAGGATGTTTTTTTTGGATTTTTCCTTAAGTGACAGCCAAGATTTCACATTGCTGCTGAAGTAGGAGGGGATGGGATTAACACCCAACACATGTTGGAGCCAAATAACACCCTCTTCAACCACGCTGACGTGGAACATGAAGAGACGTGATGGAGAAAGATGTTAGATGTGAGAGGCTGAGTGGGTGGGCACGCTCCCCAACACCCTGTTTCTTGTTCTTATCAGTCATGTCTGTCAGGCTCCTGCTGTGATGTATGGCTTTAGATCCCAGAGTCCCCATGTCACTGCTCTGTCATAGAGAGGAAGAGTGACGGTGAAGCAAAAGCACAAACTAGAATGAGCAGGAAGTATGTGGAGTATTATCCTGTGTTTTTCACAATAATACTACACTAATTTAGTGATTATTTATAAATCAGAACCACTTGTACAAATCCTCTGCATCAAACTTGATCCTACTATACTGCATGTGGTTCATTAATCTTCTGTCTAACCTCACTGTAGAGGACAGGGGAACTGGTGAGAGTGGAAGGAGGGAGAACGGGGGGGTCCATGAGTGGGGTGGGGCTGGGCTGTGGAGCCAGGCAGCACATGCTGAATGCTGGAGGAGCCAAAGGTCAAATGGTCTTGATTGGAATTCCTGACATGCTTCACTGTGTCCCCGTGCTTGTCCCTTTGAGGAGCCTCCTTCTCTATAGTCAGCACATACGGAGTCTGAATAAAATGAGATTATTACCCTGCAGTTTCATGTTAAAAAATCCTCAGACCAGCTTGTTTGGCGAAGCAGCTGAGTAACGCACCCCAGGCTCTGAGCAGTTCCTGACAGGGTGTCCTTTAGTGACGAGCTTAAACCTCCACCGCTGACAGAGGATGACAAGGTGTGAATGAGTCGTAGCTGTGTGGACGTGAAGCAAGTTGGAAGAAAAATGCCCAGCAACCACTTACACACACACACACACACACACACACACACACACACACACACACACAGAGAGAGAGAGAATCTGCCAAATAAAATAAATAAGTAAATAAGTCATTCAAACAAAATAGCATGGCAAATAACAATAATTTAAAAAAAAACATGCCACTACCCAGGGCGTATTAACCATACAGTGTTTCTCTATTTCATCTGTGTTAATGAGCTGCAAATGTACAGGGATGTGCTTCCCCTGGGTGATGGATGCTCATGCTTCACAAATGCTGATGTAACACCTGTGAAGAGAAAAAAAAAAAAAACTCTCCAGATGTAGACTAGACCTGAGTGTGTGTTCACTTCCTACATCTTAATTACTCTGCAGTGTTATAGCGCCATTTTTCCAAACGTCTGTGTGCATGTACTGAATGTCCTCTGTTTAGATTGTATGTGAAGCTAAACTGTCCCTGTGCCATATGAATCAGTGAATTTTAGTGTCTGTGCATCACTGTAAGTAAATCATATTCATGGGCATTTGTTATACTGGCCAATTAGTGATGGTGGTTGTAGAGGTTTTAAAAAAAAATCATATCAGAAACCGAACAGTAGCCGAAACCGCCTGCATTATATGAATGCAGGAATCCTGTAACACGATAAACATGAACTCACATGTGATATAGTTAAACTGGTCTGACCTGAATGCTTATCAGCTGGACATGAGACAGTGTAACAACATCTCTGCTGTGCTTAACAAAGGAGTCCACATGAATAGAACAAGGGATCCTCCTTTATTAAACCAACTCCAGATAAAGGCTGATTTAGCCCCACTGGCTGAGCCAGGAGCAGGTGACACTGTAAAACTTCCATTTCATTCCACATAACCTGCCACTGACAGATAAGCGCCCGAGCCGTTATGTAGATTCTTGAGAGCCAGTTAACATGGACATGGGATGTATACAGGAATGTATTTTCACTGCTGTTAAAATGTCACCTGTGACAGATTACACCGGGTAGCCTGACTGGTAACCACGTAGTATTGCTACATCAATGTTATTCCCTCCAACTTACCACCTGAACAGCATAACCAGATGCTACAGATGAGCTCGCTGACAGATGCTAAGGGCAAGGTGACCTGAAGCAAGCAGCCATTTTTACTTATTTGCTGAGAGTTGTACAGATATTGACGCCAGTTCCATGAAACTCCCAAGAGTGAGGAAACAGTATTTTCTGCCCTGATCTCTTTTCCATGACAGGAGACCCTGGATATGTGTGTGTGTGTGTGTGTGTGTGTGTGTGTGTGTGTGTGTGTGTGTGTGTATTTACGCTCTCATGTCCACTCGTGTTGGTATAGATGTGGTGGACAAACAGAATAAAGAGGAGGAGATCCCTGAAGCAGTCATCTCTCAACCACACAGAATGTGAAGGTTTGTTGTATAAGGCTGAAGTAGCGGTTCCATGCACTGTATCTACTTCATACAGGACAGTGACTGGACAGTAGGAGACATACACACAACGAGAAGTCATTGCCGAATCAGTGAATGGGCCGCCCCATAAATCTGGTACATAAGCATCGTAGGTGACAAAACACAGTCGACAGAGGGGCTTGAATTTGCATTTGTTACTGATTTATGAGAGCATAAACAGAGTGATTCTCCTTGTGGGGGGGGTGGGGGGTTGTTGTGTAGGAAATTTTATGCTGCTTATCCAAGAGACTGGATTATATTCATATACAGCTCATAAAGTGCACGGCCGTGACTTTTGAATTATACACAAAGTATTTTTTCAGAGAGCAAAGTGTACAAACTAGAGATCGAGGAGAATAAATACATGACAACTATTTCAGTAGTGCTGCATAAATAATAAGTATATAAGTATATGCATGTAGGTCTATCAACAGCAATACAAAAAAGATACTGTACTTGCATGCAGCACTCTGACATGCACACACATTTTTCTGGGCACTAAATACAAAAAAATAAATAAATAAAATCTACACGCCTGCCTAAGCTCTTGACACAAATGTGCCGCTGTGTTATTAGAGAATGTAGATCTGCTTGAAGAGTGGAGCTTTCCCCACATCCCACTAGAGACACACAGTCTTGACTAAATAAACAGATCCAATTAATTATTCACGGCGTCCTCGCTTTAGAGACTCCCCTTAGATCCTGCTGAGTATTACATCTACCCTTTGCCCTCTTTTGTCCTCTTGTTAGGAAAGATCAGGACATGGATAATAACTGAGCAGGAGGGGAGCAAGGTACACAGCGCTGAGTTGCAGCTACAATGATATCACTGAGAATAAGGTCAAAAGGCCATCCATCAAAAAACATTACGTCCTAGCAGTTTGCACCCCCCCCCCCGCACTCTTTAAAGAGCCGATCACGGTTCAACCAGCTGTAAGCGGGGTCATGGTGGATTACGGTGATAAAAGTAGCCTGAATTGTGGCAAATAGGCAGGTTTTGTTCTAAAGCCATTATTGAGACATTACTCTATCAGACCGGGCCTTCCCATTCCTTTCAGAATGTGCCATATGTGTAAAAAATGTCATTCGTGATGACAGCAGAGATGGCAGCCACTTAGTTATTCCTCCACAGTCTGCCCGAGAATAGATATTAAAAAATGATGCTCCACGCGCTGCCTCGACGCCGTCTTGACATACCCTGATGATGACAACACCAGGAAAGACATGAGCTTTGGGAAGGCTGCACTCGATTAACGTGGCTGCTGAGCCCACTGTATTGTCATCAAAGTTTTACAGCCACAACTCCGGAGATACGTGTCCTGCGGAGTGTGGTGAACTGGAGCCACAGATGAGGAGATAAAAGGGGTGTACATCAGGCAATAAAGCAAGCAGCCCTAATCCTCAGCCCAGAGAGTGTTTCCAGGGAATCAATATAAATGATTTCCTCTCAATGCTTTTGCTGTAGCCTACAGTATTCATGAAAACACAGCCAACAGCTATGACTACCCCATGTCCGTTGCTTCATGTTCTGCTTTTTAATAGATGTATAAGAGTGTGTAAGAGCTGAAACATGCTGCGGCGTGTGTCAACGGTACAAGACACACATTTGCTGTTACACACAGATAGTTACACACGGGTTTGCTCCAGCTCCTTCTACTGCTGCTTCTGCTGCGCTTGTAAAACTCCTGCATTGCACTGAGAGAACTACAGCACGGCACACGAGTAGGCACACACAGCAGGAGTGTTGACGGGCTTTTCTCTGCTTGCGTCAGAGAAATCCATTTGCTTTTTGATTACCCTTTCCCCTGCTATGAGGGCAAGGAGATGCATGGTGATGATCTATGTATCTCTACAGTGACTTGAGATGAAGGAGGCCAGATGTGGTGATAAAGGTTGTGGCTGATGGAGGAGGGTAATCCGGCCACGTTTCCCCATCAACACTTTCCTTCTCTTGCTCTCTTGCTCCTGAAGTGTCTTGCATTGTCTCACATCCCCTCTTGCTATCTGTCCTCGCCTCTCCGTTTCCAGCCATCTGACTCTCATACTTTTCTTATCTCTCCTCAAGTAATGCTCACTTTTCTTTTTTTTTTTATTATCAGGGCAACCCACTCCAGATGGGATTAGTAGCTGTGCAATGAAACCCATAATGCAGTCACAGCATGCGATGCCATCCACAGACAAATTGAGCGGAGGCAGCTTGGACGTGGAGCCACAATTGTACCATGCATCAACGGCTTTACAACCTCCCCTCTCCTCCTCCTTTTGCCATCCTCTTTTTTTCTTCATCAGCGGTGCACGAGGCTTACCTTCAGGTCTCTGCAGGAGTAGCTGGCAGGCTCCCTTCGAGGCATTTCACAGCTGCTCTCCTCACCAGGACTGCGCACTCCTTTCCTGGCTTTGTTCAATCAACGACAGCCCTCCTTGCCTCTCCCCTGCCACCCAGCTCCTTCTGCTCTTCACCGCTCTCTATCTACTCCTATGTGAGAGGGGGGTCTGTCTGTGCATGTGTGTGTGTGAGGGAGAGAGACAGAGAGAGCGTGAGAGAGAGAGAGAGAGAGAGAGAGAGAGGAAGTGTGGGTGAGAGAGGAGATGGAAAGGATGTAAATATGCGTGTGCTCTCTCTTGAATGCTCCTCTCTTCTCACTTCCACACAGAGATTCTACCGCTCTCTGTCTCTCAGGGTTTGTTGTTTTTCTGTGTGTGTGTGTGTGTGTGTGTGTGTGTGTGTGTGTGTGTGTGTGTATGTATGTGTTTTTGCATTTTTGTGCCGAGCATCAGCATCACTGTGCATGTGTGTGTCTACATCTACCACATGGTTCCCTTTTCCACTGCTGCAAAGGCAGAGCGAAATATGCTCAGAAAGTCAAATACAGTGGTACAAGGAGAGGTAGAAAAGAGAGATGAGAGTGTGTGTGTGTGTGTGTGTGTGCTTGTGCCGACAGGGAAAGCGCAATGGTGAAGAGGAGTGTGGTGTAATCAATTGCTCTAAAACTGCAGTTGAAAGAAAGCCCTAAGGATTTCAGAGTGATATAAAGTGGAAACAGAGAAAAGAGTCTTTGGAAGAGACAGACAGAGAAAGACAAAAGACAGACGGTGGAAGAAAGTCACAAAGTCGTACGATAAAAGAGTGAAAGGGAAGCAAGTACAAAGGGAGAGCAGGTAGGCAGAGATTAAAGAGGGGAAAGGAACACTCTGACCCTCCGAATTTCTCCTCATATCCTACAAATCAGATTGGGTGTCACTTTTACCGAACACTTTCACGTACCACGTCTCTTCACAGACAGTAAATGATGACTCCTGAATAATCTGGCTGACCTCGACTCGGCCACATTACCACCACATCTACCACGATGATGAGCAGCGTGCTCATGAGGCAAGGTTCAGATGTAAAATAGATTCACATAGCTTAGCAGCAGAATGGAGTCCGTGGGATCATTTATTCCCCATATTTTAAATCCTGCTCAGTAACCGCCACGGGGAAGTGTGTGATCTATGATTGGGGAGCGTGTGCACATGAGAGAGAGAGAGAGAGAGAGAGAGAGAGAGAGAGAGAGAGACAGACCGATGGATACTTGGCACTGGGATGTTATTAGGCATGGAGAAAATTGAACGTAGACTCGACATAACAGAGGAGGAGCAATGGGAGTGAGAGCAAAGAGAGGGAGAAAGATGATGATGATGACGAGTGGGGGGAGGGGCAACACAGGGGGCTATCACCAGGAAAGGCTCTTCGTGCACTTCCTGCATTGAGTTTTGAGAATAGATTGATGACTGCAACCCATCGTTTGTTCCTGCATGTAACCCCCACCCCACTGAATTGCAGGGGTGCAGCGAGATGACTGGGAGATACTTCTTCTTCTCCTGGTCTCGACCAGCAGGGGAGCCAATAACAGTGGATTATGGCACATCAAGGAGTCGGGCTGCAGTAATAAAGAACTTGGGATTTGGTTGAGGGGTATGACCTCTGCGCCATGCTCGCCCCCGAGGTAGAAGTGCTAATCTCAGCGGTTATCATGAAGTGCTGGTGATCCTAACTATAAAAATTCCGATCCTTGGGCGGCAGGGCTACGTGGATCCTGCCTGTGGATCAGCCCCTCATGGGCCCCCAGTGGTTCTGATCTTGGGCATGTGTAATTATTTCCTCTACTGAGGTTACACCTTTATTGATCCAAGCTAAGCCCCTTCCATCTTATTGCCTCCGCCGTTCATCCTGTGGAGAAATCCATTGAGTTGGTTGTACCGGCTCACATTAATCACACATTAATAAAGCTTCTTGGCACATTCATTATTACAAGTGCTCGGAGGAAACTTGTGTATAGTGTAGAAGCATTAGCATGAAGATAAAAGGGTGTGGGTAACACAACCTAACAGGTCCTTTAATAGATGATCCATTAGAAGTATCAAACTGGATTATCCAGCTAAAGTAAACTGCAGGATGAAGACACCTAATACAAACACTGAAGTGTTATGTATGTTCTGAGTCTGATTTACTATTCATCAATGCAGGCATTTCCATATGAAATAAATTGAGCTCTGTCTCCTATGCCCTCTGTAGGTATGTGCTATTCTTGGTATTCTTCTTGCAGACTGAAAAATAAGCATGCATGTCAGGCAGCATGGCTCAAATCTGTACAAACAGAAGAGATTGTAAACGGGAAACACATGATGTAAATAATGGATTGGCCCATTCTGCCAGGACACTTCAGACAGGATGGCAGTATCGGGGGGTCAGTGTAGGCTATAGTCCAAACCAGCAACTCTGACTTGTAGCCCCACAGTCGATGGCATGTGTCAGACCATGGCCATCAGGTGAAGAAATGATCATTTGAGCAGTCATAACCGAGGGGAGAGGAATTAGTTCTTCCTTGCATGGAGTGAGAAAGTGAGGAGGAAGTGTCATTTTTCTTAATCCTCTCTCTGCTCCCCTGGCTCAAGTATTCTTTCTCCTCCTGCAACCCCTATAGGCCTACTCCATCCACCGACACCCCCACCCGCATTCTCCCATTCACTCCTGCTTTTGGCTCCATCCCTCTTTGTTTCCTCTCACCTCCTCCCAGGCTTCATTAGCTCTGATTGATCCTCTTGTCAGAGCTTGTGGCACCCGATGAACTGCATTGTTACTCGTGGCTCGGAACGAAAAAGGGGCTTGAATGGAAATCAAGAGGAAAAGCACAGTAAACGTACAGTATCGCTACAAGGGCGTAGTGGAGAAAGCTGAGTCGCCGGGCATGCGTGTGTTGAGATACTGAAATAAAATTGTGCAAATGTGTCACACCTTTTGTCCTCAGTGCTGAATTGTTTAGCAAAAATGCAGAAGTTGTAGTTAGAAGCTGCAATATCAAAAATATTTAACTCTTTAAGACCAAATGCCTGTTTTACATCTGGTGTTGAACAAAGAGCAGAGCTGGAGGCCAGAATTTAATTGCATGAAGAACTGGTGAATGCATGAAGAGGCAAGCTATGTTTGCAATGGAAAATGTGTAAATTATTAAAAATCTATCTGAGCAAGCTGGTATAGCTTTGACTGAAACAAATTCATCAGTGTCAATATACTGAAGCAAGAAATCATTATGCAGAAGAAAGAGGCTTCAGGAGCTTCCTAGCACCCATTATATAGCTACTCTTTATTTTTTATAAGCTCTGTCGTTTAAAGGGGAGCTAAACTTTCGGGAATGAGCAGATCTATTAGTGTTTAAATTATGAATTATGTGAGTGTGAAGATGTACAGCACAGCACTATGCTTGTTATATATGAATACATAATTCAGAGATACTGTAGCATGTTTTTATCTTGTGCACAGAAAGCTCAAGTGTCCACAGAGGAAGTAAAGCAGACCTGTGCACACACCATAAAAGACCACATCCAATGACCACTGAACACTCTCTCAAAAGAAAACATTCAGACTGATGCACTTTGCTTTATACTGAATATAATTTTAATTATTCATTCATGGTCTCATTGGCTCATTGAATAGATATTTAATTTGCAACCTAATAGTCAAGGGTGAGTCACCTCAATAGATGAGAAATTCTTCACAAATACACACATCTTCATGCACTGAGACTCTAGTCATATGTGAGATGGGTGTATTTCATTAGCTCGATTTTCTTCAAGATGTAACCATCGTAAAATGAATACTTTGTTTATAAAAATCACTGTGTCGATTTTATTCTAAAACAATGAACTGTGAATGATCTGCTGCCATATTATATTTTGGACTGGGTGAACAGAATGTGCCTGATCCTGGTTTGAGCACCACCACACAGTCCAGACACAGTGACACTATGTGGAGGAAAGAGGTATAACAGGGAGGGACTGAACATCTCTGATAGCTGCTCTGTGCTTGGAAGAGGCTTGACTGGGTGGGGGATCTGATTCCAGATCTGAGACATTTTGGAAATTGTAGCACTCATATAAAAGCAGCAGACTGTTAAGATTATTGGTCATAACCCCTCAGTGACTGACAGTCTGAAGCTGCAGCTCTCTTAGCTGCTTTCTGCTAGAGCTACATGCAGTGAGTAGATGATTTAATTGGTGGCCATATTTTCAACTTCAAGAACTCAGTCCAAACTCAAAATTGAATTTGTTTTGCTTTTGTTGTTGTTCACAGGTATATATTTTACAACTTTTTCCCAAGTGATGTGGGAAATCTTGTGCATCCAAATGGGTTGATGTGCCCTGTTGGGTAAATAGTATCCGTAAGTAGTATCCGTAACCCACTGGCCCATTTTCCCTGTACAGTCTAAGTTAAAATTCAGTCCAAGGCCATCAATGTCAAAAAGCTTTGGCATCCATGCTCTACAGCAATCTCCTCCTGTAATGGATAAGTGTTAAAAAGTATGGTCTTCTGGGACCTGCTGCCATGTTGAGTTCTTTCTGAGAGGAACAGTGTCATTCCTTCTGAGCATCCCTGCAGGCAGAAGGACTGTTAAGATCTCTGATACCTTCCAGCTCCTTTACATTCATGTAAAGGATCTAATATGCAGGTTTAGAGACACCTTCTCTTCTAACAGTGCTGTATTTTAATATCCAGGGAAGTGCTTACCACTGCAAAGCAGAGATTAGTCTTAGTAACTAGATGCTCTATTTTTTTTTTCATTTAAAGGATATCACTATTTGAGATACTGAAAAAATGAAAATAAAAAATGGAGTAGCCATAAAAGAAAGATAAAGGAGTGAAAATACATGAAATGTGATATAGTGGCTGTCTGGCTCTTTCCACAATTGAGAAATGTTATAATCCCTCAAACAGAACAATAGATCAATGTTCTCATAGGCATTTTGTCACTTCTGTCACTTTGCATTGCACTAAATTGAACTGTATGGAAGGAAGTGAGCGAGACAAGTGATTTTAAGCTTTGTTTTGCATTTTCATTCCCTTTCATTGAGTTACTTACTCAGGCTACGTTCTTTGAGTGGTGGGTGTATGACAGCAGTATGACAGTTAATTACTTGTAAATTCATGCCATACAGTACTGTACATTAAATCCAGCTGGTAACATATACATAAAAGGGGTATTATACATACTGCATTACATCTGCTTATGAAGTGGAAATAGGTTATTTCAGTAGAGTGCAATAAAGAGATGCTGTATGGCGGAGTGAAGACATGCCTGATCCCATTATTTTTGATTAAGCCCAACAGTTAGTGCACAATCAATCAAAGTCTTAGTCCTGTAGTGGAAAATCCCCACAAACCCTGTTGGCCAGGATTCTCATCTTTGACCTCATTCAGCCCTTACAGCAAAGGTCCTCGTCTACAGGCTCCTATTGATATGCACATTGCACCCAAAGGCATCAATACAGGATGCATAGATCCCGAGGCAATTATAATCACAACAGCTTGCTTTGTGTGCATGCCTACATGTCTGAGTTTTCAAGACAAGATGGTCTTGTGCAAAAGTGTGCTGGCAATTAGGCATCAAAGTGCAAAGACGTCCTCTGGAAAAAGGTTTTGCAGCTTATGTTTGTGATATCATAAGAGGCAAATGCTTCACAAGCACATTGCACAGCTTGGGATTGCAATGCTTGGCATTTAGCACTTTGCCATTTTTACTCTGAGAAAGATGGATATGGAATATGAATGCTCACTGACATGATGACTCAGCAAAATGGCTGCCTTCAGCATACAGCCCCCTCACCCCTTGTTTCCATTCACACAAACACAAGCACACACACAATCTTGTGAATACTTGTGAATCACAAGTATTCACTTCCACCCAAGCAGATCACACAATAGTAAGCCCCGTGGTGAATGCTATGGCTACGTGTTTCCAAAGCAAGTCTGAATCAGGCGTCATTTCTATTCACACAAAAAGTAATTAAAAGGTTTTAGCTTAATAATCTAGGCTACATTTCATAATTAATTGCGATTGCAGTGGATTTTTTATTTATTTATTTTTTTCAGAAACAGCCATGTGTTTTTTCTAAAAAAAAAAAAATAAATAATAATAATAATAATAATGTATGAATGGGCATGGAAGGGGCAGCATGTGCAATAGGTTTCTTGAAACCACAAAAACAAAATATAGCCAAATCAAAACCTTGAAAGTGATGTCTGTCACCATCAACCTCTCACCGACTAACTGCTGTGTTAGTCCTCAGGTTGGAGGCACAACTAGGTCAAGCAAAGGGAACCACAAAGGGGCTAAAGTGAGGCAGGATATGAATCTTAAAGGGCCATGACAACATGTTGACTGTTTAACAGCTTCAAAGTCTCCTCAGCCTCATGACCTCAGTCAAGAGTCAACAGACTTAAAAAGACATCTCTGGTCTTGATTTCATTGCTTAAGAAGTGCTGTCATTTCAAATCATCAATTTGCCAATAATGAAAATAAAAGTAAGAGTGGCTTTTCCTAACTTCAGTTGATTTGAGCGTCTGGAACCCACAGCACAATTCAGTATTGTTATCAGGAACGACATCACATATTCAACAGAATCATTGTTGCTTATAGACACTGGCACACTATTTAAAGTTTATGCAGCATGGCTGTGACTTTTGAACCTGCTCTTTCCCACTGATCTGCAGGGAATTCCTTATACATGTATTATTCAAACTGTCTGTCCAGTTTTTTTTACAGTCCTTTTTTATTCTATCGATATGTGACCCCATGACTCTACAGAATGTAGAAAGTATAAAAAAGTTTTAAAAAATCACCCTGCTCTACAGTTCCGCTGTTCTCCACTGAGCTATCTATCTATCTATCTATCTATCTATCTATAGCTGGAAAAAAAAGTGGAGCATTCAGCTGAGCCAGCTGTTTCTCTGAAACAGCCTGAAAAGAGTCAGAATATTGGACCTAAATTTGTCAGGTGACCAAAAACACAACTTCAAATGAATGCTAATGTTGCTCTGTGTCTGCTGGATGTGTAAATGAGCAACAGTTAACATGTCTGCTGTATCAGCTTATAAAGTGATAATAAGTCATGTAAAAAGTAAAGAAATAAAGTTAATGTGCTGAATCTAATATATAAATATAAATATAAATATATATATATATATATATATACACATATATATATATATATATATATATATATATATATATATATATATATATATATATATATATATATATATATATATATATATATATATATACATACTATATATATATATATATATATATACATACTATATATAGTTTCTGATGTGTGTATATATAATGATGAAAATGAAAAAAAATGAAAGACATCCATGTTGTTTGGGTCTAAATCTGAGGCTAAATAGGAGGGTTGTTCTTATTTTTCATTGTGGTAAATCAAAGTAGTTGTTGAACAGTAAACATGAATTCCATCACAGGGATGGTTGACCCAGTGACCATTGATGAAGACATGCAAACATAGTGTTTAATCATGCAAAAACGTGAGCACCAACATGTAGTGACACATGCCAGTGTGATCTGTTTTATTCTTTTTTGTTATGCCACTTATCACCTTACGAATAGTGAAGGTTAGTAGGTTGTACTGACTGCTGCCTGCCTGAAATTGATTGACAGAAACTGATATAGAAACTGACATTATTCATATGAGTGGTCCAACTGACGCAGACAGAAACTGCCATTGTTTTCTATCAACACAAGATATCCAGTTATCAAAGGCACTTAAGTCCTGAAACATGTATTTCTATTCACTGAGGGCTTGCAGACAATGTTGTGTTTGTGTACTAATCAGCTTATCGTAAGCACAAAGGTAAACATGAACATATGTTTACCACAGTGTGAGCCTGTCACAGGTTGGAGCAGTGAATAGAAATAGGTCTCACTTGTGTACAGTATTGTATTTTAATAGCTTCACATTTCAGTTGTTATCAGTCTGTAATCTATACAGTATATTTATACATTAGTGCAGTTTATAATCTCCCCTAATAATGCTGTTACCTGTACACTGAATTAGTAAGACTTTGATTTATTACATTCAAGCAACTTCGTAGATTATATTTGATAATTTAAATTATCACAAAAATGCAGAAATGAAGCACTAAATTTGCAGAAAGATGTGATTTGTGTTGTTATAACTTTTCCTTATTAGTTACAAAAAAAAAAATAATTTAAATTAATTTTCTTGAAAGGTTCTTGATGATCAGTGCTGTTGATAATAGTGATAGTTTTCTTCTCAGGCATGGAAAAAGCATCACCCTATCTGGGGACTTATCTGTTGTTGTTTTTATCATTATTATTCAGTAGCAGTAACATTCTCAGATTGCATCATCAATCAAATGGAGCCTCCACAACTGTTAAGTTGCTAAACCAGCCCAACAATCAGTGCAGGCATGTTCTCTGACGGCTATTTGCCAGTCTTTTATCTGATATAAAAGAGATAAAAACAGGGGAGCTGATTAAACAAACAGGCAAGTCACCTCCTGAATAAAGACAACCCTTAAATGCTAAAAGCTTGTCATCTTTTTACAATAGCATGGATTTAGAGACTAATCTTGTTGCGTGTAGCAACAGTAATGCTTTGTGTCTGTCAATGGAGTACACATTCTGCAGCATGCAAGGTAATACTGCAGCCTTTTGTGTCACCTTTGCTGGGAACAATAGAATTGAAAAATGACTCCCATCGCAATTCACAACTTTTCTCCCTGACCGCATTCTGAACGTCTTCGCCTCTGAAATTATTCGGTCCCTGGTCGACCCCGGAGAGCTTTCTATTTGGATCTAGAGCTTCTCCTT
The DNA here is from genome assembly GCF_046630095.1 of Trachinotus anak. Classification (NCBI taxonomy): domain Eukaryota; kingdom Metazoa; phylum Chordata; class Actinopteri; order Carangiformes; family Carangidae; genus Trachinotus; species Trachinotus anak. The sequence goes on along the minus strand of NW_027273885.1, from coordinate 6,765,893 downwards.
TTTACACTCAGCCACCTCTGTTGTCTTGCTCCATCATCTATTTGTGTCTTTTGGTCCTGGTATTTCATCACAACACAGCTCTGTAGTTGTTCTTAAGAGGGGACAATGGTTGTAGCTTGGAGCAGGACGGCTGTGCTGTGCTGACCCGTGAATCACTGACGTTTGATTTACAGTGACAACACTTTGCCAAGAATCTGCTAATGGTGACGGCTTTCAGAGAAATTGAGAAATGCGTAACTCAAATTCTCTTAACTATCATGAACACATATTCTGGGAACAACATGATTATTATAACATATTAATTATCAGGTGAATGAAGATGTGAGCAGCAAGGATGATTAGAGTCATCAGGAAGGTGCTTTTTATCACTTGCCAAATTCAGACATCAACTGGGGAAAAAAAATGACTTCACCAGAACAGTGCCAATAAAAATGTGTGTGTAAGTGTGTGTCCACAGTAAACAGTGTCTCACAGACTGTTTGTCATTGAAATGCAGAGAACCGGAAATGTGTACAGATACAGTACATACGGTACATAATGTGAAATTAGTGTTGTCAGTTGGCAAATTATTCCAAAATGAGTGAACTGTGAAAAGGCTTAAGTTTCAAAAAAATCACAAACTTGGAACAACTGACTATAAATCCACAGCAACTCCCAGTCTGTGGTGGACTGGGAGTGATAGAGGTCAGCTTGGCCCTCGGTGCCAGCTAGGCATCTGTGGAGTAAACACAAGGTATTAGAGCCGGGGGAAGGGCGTGTGTGTGTGTGTGTGTGTGTGTGTGTGTGTGTGTGAGGGTGGAGGGGTACTTGATGTGTCTGTGGGCGTAAACATCACCTGGGTGATTCCAGCACAGCGAGACAGGACAGTATAAATGCACACAGGTATTGGTGAACAGGCACAACAGGAGGACACACCTAAACTCTCTAAAGCAGTTGTGAACAAGAGAGGCACAGACGGCGAGCAGAGACGGCTGAACTCGAGATTTCCATTCATCAACTTTTCACATGTGCATCGAACAACTCTGACTTCATATCACAGAGGTGAGTTTGGACTGAAGGAGGTTCCCTTCACTTTTTTTCTATCTCTGCAAGAATATGGCGAGGGTTGTGATACAGCTCATTTCATGGGAAATAGGATCGTCACCTTGAGTGTGCAAAAAACAAAAAAAATCAACAAAAAAAAAAAAAAAGAAAGGGGCTGCAAATAAATGGATTGGTTCAATTTCCTCTTGTGAAGGTGGTTTGTACCTCATTAACAAAAGAAAGCATTTGCCACAAATAAGGTGCTCATTAGAGACTTATTCCAGTAATCTGCCTTTTAAATCAAAGAACAGCTAAATCCCTGCTCTCTCACTGGAATTATATAACACAGCACTTTAATAATGCAAACTATGAAACTTTACATTGATTCTTAGTTGCAGCATTATAAAGACTTAAAAAGAAAAAAGTAGGTAGTTTTCTAATATGAATCGTAATGGCAACAATTTCCATTATAAATTATTTGATTTGACTATTTGAATTCATTAAAAAAGAAATAAAAAAACCTCAAAATTCATACTAAAATTCAGTATGCAATGAGAAGACAGTTAATCTCCCAATGTAAATCTAATACCAGCAGAAATAGAGGAGTCTAAAAGCTTTAAACCCAAAACATATTTAATTGTAATGACTCTGAGTAGTAAAGACACATTCAAAAGCACGTGCAATGACATTGGAGCTTAAATCTAAGGAAGAATACAAGGGAAAAAGTCCATTATTCTGACATACAGGCTAAAGTGATTGATGATATATTGCATATTAGCTGTTTTAACTCTGGTTGGTCTTTACGTTGAAAAACTTTGTCTCTGAGCCATGACAGTGAGGCAACTATTATATCTAAAGCTGTGTGGATGCCCTTCAAGCATTCTTTACACTGGCCATTTCCATTTGTAAAACTATTTGTTTTCTAATGCAAAACAATAATTTAGAGCAATTTGGAGCGAGGTGTACAATTACACGACCTAAATACCTGAAATTATTTCAGCGCATATCTTGTTACAGTATGAAAACATACTGATGTAATGATGAGCTGTGCAAGGACAAGGACGTTTAATTCCAAAAAGGATTCAAGTTTTCAGATGAGCTGCAGAGTGGGATTATCGGATTTCTTTTGCCAAAATAGCTGGCTTTGAGGCCTGCATACAAAAACATAAACTCACTGCACTGATCGTTTTGTACTATTTGACACTCACTAACAAGCACGCCATGATCCAAATGGGTAGTTTGCATGACTTGGCAGGAACAGACCCCATACTTATTTGGAAACCTCTGTGCAGCCAGCACTGCCAGTTAACCATCCATCAAACACCAGACTTACGAGAACTCAGAGCTTGAATAAAGTCAGAGATTGTTATGTCTGTGAGCAGCTGGCCCTCTGGCAGGGGTTGCCCAAATTATTTTCATGTCACGTTTATTTTTGCTGCACTGAAACCCTGCAAACAAAGATGATGCTTGTTTTGAGACACTTACGTGGGACTGAAATTCCCAAATCATTTGGTTTATTTGCAGCACTTGTGTGTTACGCTTCAGTGGAAACTTTTGTGTCTCATTATAACTTCAGGTCTTTACTGCAGTGCTGCATCTACTCAGGATTATGGCATTTTCAGTGAGGGTTAAAACTGCAGTGGGACACAGTAGCTTGGAAATATGAGACTGTACATACGTGCATTGAGACTCAACCATGTCACCGTGGGAAGAGGAGTAGAGAACTTGGAGAAGGAAAACAAGAAATATACTGACTGTATACAGAAGTAGGACAGGTGCTCACTACAACTGATTATGCATTTTTTCTTTTTGATACCTAAAAATTAAGTCTTTCATGTCAGTTTTAGTCATTCCTTGCTTTCTATAGGTGCTAAATATTCCTGCATATGCAAAATATCATTTGTTCTTGGCACAATATGCGTTTGCATATCCTCCTTTCATCTCCCTCCGGAACCTGACAGACAGTGTCACTGTGTTACTTTGCTGTTTGATTGTAGTGAATTATAGCATTTAAGGAAGACTGACAGTTTGAGAGGGCCTGTCACTGCCTGACATGATAGATACTGCAATTCAAAGCCTGGTGAGTCCCCAGATGCAGTGTCAAGTCAGCTATGAGCAGATTGTTATTGCTTAGTGTAAAGTTTGCAATCGTTTAATTGTGTATCTGCTCGTCATCTATATCTTCTTTCCTGTTCTATTGTCTTATAGGTAGTGGGCTTGTAGAAAATGTTTGGACCTTTAAACAAACATATCCAGGACAGGCTGGCAGAGCGAAGAAGCCGCAGGACCAGACTAGTGACCAAAGATGGTCGCTGTAACATTGAATATGGAAATGTCAAGTACAGCAACCACTTTGCCTTCCTGGCTGACTTCTGGACCACCTTTGTGGAGATCCGGTGGCGTTTTGTTCTCTTCTTCTTCATTGCCTCGTTCACCCTCAGCTGGTTCATTTTTGGCCTGCTGTGGTACTGGATAGCCCGTAGTAATGGAGACCTAACATGGCAAAACCCGCCAGCAGACCACACTCCATGTATTGACAATGTCGTAGGACTCACCACAGCGTTCCTCTACTCCCTTGAAACCCAGACAACTATAGGGTATGGCGGGCGAGCACTCACCCCTCTCTGCCCAGGTGCTGTAGCCCTTCTCATCATCCAGTCCCTCCTTGGAGCCATTATCAACTGCTTCATGTGTGGAGTCATCCTGTCCAAAATCTCTTTGCCTAAAAAGAGGGCAAAGACCATCACATTCAGTGACATGGCTGTCATCAGCCCCAAAAAGGGTTCGCTCTGCCTGTCCATCAGAGTGGCCAACATGCGCAAGACCCTGATGATAGGAAGCCAGATCTACGGCAAGCTCCTGAGAACGACTAACACGCCAGATGGGGAGACGATCATCATGGACCAGGTGAACATTGACTTCATGGTGGACGCTGGGAAGGACAACCTCTTCTTCGTATGTCCTCTCACGCTCTACCACATCATTGACAAGAGCAGCCCCTTTTTCGAGATGGCAGTGGACACACTCCACAAACAAGAGTTTGAGCTGGTCGTCTTCCTGGACGGCACAGCGGAGTCCACCAGCTCCTCCTGCCAAGTGCGGACCTCCTTTATTCCTCAGGAGATCATGTGGGGCTACAACTTCTTGCCAATCATCTCCAGAAGCAAGGAGGGCAAGTACAGAGTAGATTTCTCCAACTTCTCTAAGGTGGTGCCTGTAGCAACTGCACATTGTGCCTACTGTTTCCACAACATCAAGGGTCATCATCACCACTCCAGAGACGGACATGACAACCAGGGCTTTGAGGTGATTGATATCGATGATCCCCCGAATGCCACCAAGATGTGAGATGGTGGAGACAATGACTAGCAACAAACTTTAGAAAGTGAGACTGGGAGAGGCTTGTATGTCTCAAAGGCAAACTCCTAAGGACTAACAGGGTTTGTCCTTTAGGCAGGTGGGGTGTCCTAATGGCGGGCAGCACATTGTGTAGCATTTAAATATGAAGTAAAGCAAACTTACTTATTTGTTATTCTTTTGTGTTTAACAGAGATAAGGAAGCTGTTTGTGGGTTTGGACAGTTATTGTTAAGTATTTGTATGTAAAACCACACCTACCGCTGTCTTCTGATCTACTGACCAAAAACCTGTTTTCAAAAGAGAGGCCAGGTCATGCATGATGGTGCAGCTACAATTCATGCAAGATGGTGCAGCTACAATTGAAGAACAGAAAAACAGAAGGCTTTTCCAATCACTCGCTAGAAACAAAACTCTTGGCCTTGTACTTCAGGTTTACTGAGTATCGAGAGGCAAAGAAAAAAAAAACACAAAAAACAACAACAACAACAACAAAAAACACCCCCTCCCTAAAAAAAAAAAAAAAAAAAAAAAAAAAAAAAAAAGAAACAAAAGGCATGTATTGTCCTGTCCATAAATCTTGCAGTTACTTGAAGGACCAATGTTGGGGGCCATTCTATTGTCATGGATGAGAAAAATATAAAGTAGTTGTTCAATAATACATGCTACTGTATGCTGTCGTGCATAAAGAGACACTTGGACTTGAACCATTAGAGTGTGCTTTAACTATTCAGACACTGAGCAAAGGGTTGGGCTCAGGGGCCAGTCTTTTCAAACAGTGGGTGATGTTGTTGTGGTCTTCTTCTCAAGTGAGGATACTGTGAGAGAAGAAAGCTCAGAGGAAACACAACAAAATATGATTGCATTCAGCACTGACCATAGTAGGAAAATCAATTCTGTTTGTGAAGTTTTTTTTTTTTTTTTTTGTATTTCATCTCAGGGGAAAAATACACTGAAGGCTATTTTTGCATTTTAAAAAGTGTCTGCGCTGTATTATTATTCATTATCTAACGAAGCCGGAACGTCATATGAGGACTGTGATCAAAAAGGTCAAAGCTACGTAATGACAGGTGCCAACCCCTATCATGGCTTTTTTATCTATAAACAAAGCGAAGTTGTGACAGCAAACAGGAACCCAAACACAACGGAGTGGTAGTGTTTGGGAGACGAGAGCTGTTGCTTATTGTCCACTATTTTGCCTGCAGATTCTGAACATGAAACCAGAACTCTCCATTTGGGGAAATAACAGCACATACTGCATGCTAGCATGGAGCTTTGACAGGTTTTGTTAAGGCGGACCTCCCACTATGCCCTGTCTAATGAACTGCATATGCTTGGAGTCTTCTGTGTGTGTCTCTCTGCACCCGGGGATGTTGCTGCAGCAAATGACAGAGTAATAAGCAAAGCCAGTGTAAAAGATTATGAATATTGACAAATATGTGAAATTACTAAGTATATACATGTGACACATGCTTCACAGACATATTTTGATTAAAAAAAAAAAAAACAAGCTCCACAAGTGTCTCTTGATGGCTATTCACTGTGCCTTGTTGTGCATATTTCTGTTTTCATGCTACCATATGCAAAATAATAGGGCACTTTGCAAGTTATCATTTGAAACTGACACCATGCATACACAATGGTTGTTAAATTACCAACACCTATTATTTCAAGCTTCAGAAAGAGAATTAAATGATACAATGAGCCATTAATAAACCAGTTAGTATGTTTTATGAAGGAAAGTACTCAGTAGACCTACATACTGATAGATGTATACCACATTAAAGCAATTTTAAATCTTATGCTAATATGTAGCTAGCCTCTTCATACAGTTAACACTGAATGACATTCAGTTGGGATTTGACATTTACATCAGAACAGAGGGATGTGTAAGTCAGGTGTGGTAGATGGGTGTATACATGGCATGGGTTCAGGATCTGTCTCAGTCTAATGTCAGTTTTGACATTTTTCTTATTTAGAGCTGACACAACTGCACCCTGAACTTATCCAAGTGGTGCCAGTTGCTTGACCTTACTGAAGGAATATACAGCTCAAAGCACACATCCAAAGTCAATGCAGAGAAATTTGTCTGAGATAAAGGTGAAAATATAAGCAAATATAACATAATGCTGACAGTATTGTAATGCAGAAGATAAATGGTATACACATTTGACTGGTCAAAGTGAATGCATAACTGCCCTAATGGATTCTTACAGTGCTGCTCACGATATCACGGTGGAAATTTGTGGATGTATTAATTATCTCACACGATAAGAAAGTGCAGGTCTGTAATGATTAAGGTAAAACTAAATAAACTCATTTTTTTCTTTGTAGGGAGAACCTCCATATCTGGGTCTTTATTGCGTCACTTTCTAAAAACAAAGAAAAGTACAATTCCCTTGCTCACAGCTTGTGGCTTTGTATGATCTGTTGATTCAAAACATGATAGAACTGAAAAGAGTGTAAACACAGCTCATCATTATTTTTGCGATGACAAAATGGAACTTTTGATCACAGCGAAAAGCTGAAAAAAAAAGCCTCCCCATACCCTGCCTTTCACCCACGTCTTTCAGCTGGAATTGATAGATGCTGAAATTATACTCTCTTGTTAGTGCATCAGGTACAGCCAGCTAAAACTAATGCAGTCTAATGTTTATTCTACCCTTATTAGCATATGTTAAATATGGGTGCAGATTAGAAACATCTACAACAAATATAACACAAGTATGACACCATACATTCAACAGCACCACAAACTACAGCCTCTAAAATGACCAAATATTGAATCCAGACCTTTCCAAAACAGTTTCAACATTGAACATTATAACCTTCATGAAGGTAGGACTTATTGCATGGCTGTTGTGTTGGACTGCATTAGGTGCACCTAAAAGTAAATGAGTTTATAGTCTTAATAGGACGCAGAATTTTCTGCAGCCCCTTGTCATGGTTAGTTTTTGCATAAATTTGATTATATTATAATCAGATATCAAGATAAAGTTGCCTCAGTATAAACGTGGTAGTGCCTCAGTATAAAGGTGGTCACTTTATCTGTCTGTAAAACACATGTAGATCCAGGAGAAAAAGCTACACTTCAGTGTGCATGATTGTTTTTTTTTAGAATGAATGCATGCTTTGTTTGTTTCTTGATACAGATACTAAAAAATCAGGCTTGAGATAAGGAGGCAGAAAAGCAGGTTTTTAACCCCTCCTACCCTCTGAAGGTGTAAATACTTCCAGTTAAATACAACAATACAAGTGTTATGCACTGTACTATATGGAATAATAAAATGTAACACATCACTGCTCACTTAAATGAACAAATACAATGTCTAATGAGTTTCAAGAAATGTCATAAACTTGAGGCAAAAGAATTGTGAACACAGCTGAGACAAGTGTTGTGCAAAATGTGCAAGTCATTATCAAGACTGTTGTGTACTTTCGTAGATCTGGTTTCTCAAAATGTCCTGATGGGAAATACAGCGACTTTGTTTTCATCTGTCATGACACTCAGGCAATGGAAGATAACATGAGAGGTAAAAACATTTATTTCGTCACATTTTCCTATACAAAAGCCCTTTTCCAAAAGGTATTCATACATTTCAGGAATTACAATAATAATAATAATAATAATAATACACTGGTTAATTGTAAAATTATACACACACGCACACACACACATATACACACACACACACATCTATATATATATATATATATATATATATATATATATATATATATATATATATATATATATATTTGGTATCCAAAATACATTGCATATACGAAGTAGCACAGATCCCTTTTCATTGTCAATGCTTGTGAAACTTGGAAGTTAAGGGTACATTACAATAATTTCTTTATGCTACGAATTATATGTTCCCTTTTTTATTTGTTCTTTTAAAGCTATAGATCGTCAGGAGAAGCCGGTTTTGGATATTAATACTGTTGGTATTATTTTGCATAAAAAACCTGAAATTTTTTAATGCACAGGAAAAGCTTCCAATCCAAAGGCTATCTGGCATAAAAAGTGATTCAAGATGGAAACAAACCATCTTAACCACAAGTTGCATACAGAGGAGAGGAGTCCCTGGCTATTGGATTATGATTCAAGCAGGCATTTATGGTTTGGGGAATAAAAAAATTTTTTTGTGCATTTAGGATGTTACAACCGAATTTCAGAAACAATAACAACAACAAGACAACAAAAAATGTTAAAATGCATTGCCCAAATGTACAGATATAAAAAAACGCTTAAATGCTGAACACACTACTTAGCAGAAATGGACTCAAAAGGTTTGCATTTTTGACCGAGGTCAACTCGTATTAATTCTCTTGACTTTTTTATACTGTGTCACATATGAAAATAACTCTGCATAATTTATACAGTAAGTTGCTTTAATGCCTAGTTGACTGATGCTTATAAAATAATAAAAAATAGGTCTGACAAACGCACAGCGTTTGCGAATCTGAGGATTTCTTTGTTTCATCTCGTCATACTTTATTGGTTTTGTTCGCTGATAAACTACTTAGTCCCAAGTAATTTATTTTCAAGTGTCCATTTTCAGTTACTCTTTAGGAATACTTTTGCTATAAACAGCTTTGAACACCTGAAGATGGATATGTTTTGATATGATACTATTACATGATGATGATGAAATCCTGACTTGAGATTCATGTGCATTTTGCTGGGCTCTAGATCAGTGAGAAACTAACATTCAAACACACATGCTGCTCTCAAACTAGGATCCAGCCCTGGTATAAAAAAAAAAAAAATGCAACTTGACTGTCTAACATGACTTACTGCTAAGCCACTTCTCTGTGCTGACCCATACGGTCCTGACTGGCCTACATAGAGGAACGGGACACCGTGGCAGCCGTTATTGTCAGAGTGCAGTTCAAAATCAAAAGTTGTCAGATTTCTGGTCAGACATAGAAATGAGTTATGTATTTCACAATACACTTTTAAGCTGTAATGCTGTTTAATCTTTAATGAATAGAAAATATATGGTATAAAACAGCAGTTAAGGCATGGCATTAACACTTGAAGGGTTAGGGTTTTGGGTCTCATCATGGCACATAGTGAACCACCTCATAGTAAAAGTAGATGCACTGTATGGTACTTTGAAGGACAAACAAACAATGACATCCACTTATCAACATATAACCTCCAGCTTTGTTATGTTGATAATATCTACAAAATCGCACCTCTTATGTTTTAGATTTAAACAGGTGCAGCAATCATGGTCTTAAGGATTGTGAAGGAATTTATTTCTCCGTTAAAAAAAAATTAACAAAACGAAAACATCTGACAAGTCTTGATTTTTGCTGCAGGGGTATCCCTTTTGCGCGTTTCACAAACCAGCAGACATTCACATTAATACTGACATGGTCCAGCGACAAAACATCTGGAAATGGCATGGCTGAAAGGCAACAACATGGCAAACATTTAGTAGCCTTGTGTGTGGCCCCCTGAAAACATCTGAGCTGGGTTGAATTATTGTTGCAAATGACTTCAATTACATCTTGACTCAGCTTCCCCGGCACAAACGTCTCAACTGTACACATCGGGCGCCTTGAACTCTGTGCACAACACACAGAAAGCATTTTAAGTAACTGAGTTGACCCAGGTCAGCAAAACATACAGCGCTTCCTTCTCTGGCATTTAACTCTTCTCTAGCCTTCCAGTTTGGAGGATAAATTAAATTGTGAATGGCATATTCCAGTTGCCAAATTTTCATTCAGTGCTGAGAAAAGTCCATCCTTCTGAGAGCTCTTCCTTATCCAGCAAATTCCAGAAGACTCTCCACACACACATAAAAGATGCAGATGGACAGACGAGCAGACGAGAGTAAGAAACCCCATAGACAAGCAGAAAAGGCGGATGCTTTAAAGCATAATGTACATAATGTACTGAGGAGGATGAAGTTTGAGACCCATTAATAATAGGCCCATGTCTGGTAGTGGAGCAGGAGGAGGAGGCAGACAGACTCGGGTTGTTTCTCCTGTCCTCAGGCTTTGGTTTGGGAAGGTTTTGGGAAGGACACCTGTAGGTGCAGCTTTCAGGAGGATGGGGAAATAGAAAGGCACAGGAAACTCAGACGCACGTCCAAAAAACATAAACAGTTGCTAGTCTTGTAAAGGTAAGTAGTATTCCATTTTGGAGCATAGCATCCAGTTGTTTATAAATTCTTACATATAAAAAAAGTCCTTCAATTTAATCATCCTTCATTTAGGAGCAAAATTTCTTCAGAGGTCAAATGCCTCCATCAATTCAGTCTTCATCGGTTTGGCGTCACTGGGAGTGCAGGTCAGCAATTGTGGACTTCGTTGTTGAGAGTGGGCAAGTTTAAGAGGGTGGTGGATGGACAGGAAGGCACGTTTTAATAGTAACTCCCCAGGTGGGAAGGCACGTGGGTGTTAGGGTGGCGGGGAACATTTGGGTTGGGGTAGATGCCTGCAGTGGGCGAGCTCCAGTATGGAGCAGTGGGTCCAAAGAAGTTGGAGGAGGTGACAGGCATGGATGGCGGGTGCGGGGATACAAAGTTGACCTTCTGCTGGTGAGCGTGGTAGGAAGGCACATAGGCTAGGTCCGAGGGGTACTTATACATGGAGGACTCGGTGGGGTGCGGCTGCAGCGCCTGGGCAATGCCGTGGAAGTCGAACTTGTAGGCGTATCGCTTGCCATGCACCTTGGTCATGATATTTTTGTCGTAGTAGTAGCGCAGCGCGCGGCTCAGCTTGTCATAGTTCATGTTGGGCTTGCTCTTACGCTCGCCCCAGCGCCGCGCCACCTCATCCGGGTCCGTCATCTTGAACTCGCCGTTGGTGCCCTCCCAGGTGATGCAGCCAGCGTTGGCGCTGTCAGACAGGAGCTCCAGGAGGAACTGCCAAAGTTGGATCTGACCTGAACCTGATGGTGGACACACACAAGCACACAAACTGGTCAGAAAGAGATGCAGCCTCATCCCACAAAGGAAACAACCAACATTATTCACTGTCCACAGCTTGATGTGTCATTACCTGTCTGGTGATGGAACAACAACAGCCTATTCACAGCAGATTAATTACAAATACTAGGGTGTGCTCAATACCTTACCTGGGTTGGCTAGGCGACTACTGGTGGGACCAAGAACCTGATAAGGATCTGTGGACAAAAGGAGAGCTGTGTTGGTCTACACACTGATTACTGATAAGATATAATGGCATGTGACCTGTACGGATGACTGAAGACAAAATCAAAAACATGTTGCTGGGCAACAGCTGGTGCTAATAATTTGAAAGATGACAGTTGAAAAAGTCCTCTTCTTTACTCAGATTGAGTAAATCCAGCTAAATATGCAAAACATGTACAAAATGAGAGTGTGTTATGCGGTCAAGTCTTGGTTTCAGTGTGTGTGCGGATTATCATGCTCTGCACACCCGCTAACTAATGAGCTGACTAGGAAAACCAATTACACATGCTAATAGATGTGTGGTTGAGAGGTAAGGGAAAAAATACCAACACTAGTAGTAAGAAGCTTGTTGGTAAATTTCTGTTGAATCTAAACAATAGTTTTGCACATTTCTGAGGCTGTGAGGATTTAATCATGTCAATCTGTATCAAAGGCGCAGGGAAGCTGTTACCTGGCTGAGCTCTGGGCTGCTCAGTGGACTTGGTCACATTCTGAGTAACCACCGGTGAGCCTGCAGAGAGAGAGAGAGAGAGAGAGAATCAGGGAAGGAGAGAGACACACAGAGAGAGACAGACATAAAAAGGTTCAGAGAAAACACTGGTGGGGTGGCTGCAGATAACCAAGCTACACATCATGAAGGCAAGTCAGCAGAGGTCCAAAGTAAATAAGGCAGTAACTGGGAGGCTGGACTGACTTCTTTTGACTGTGTGTTCCTGTTCTGACAACAGAGGCTGTAATCGTCAGGAGTCTGACCCACACGTCTAGACTCCCTCTGTGGATGTTGGAACTTTCACTAGTGTGATGCAGACTTAGGTTAAACAGCATTTGCAGATAATGTGGATGTTGAAACCTGCACAACATACCAAATGACCACCACCTCAGATGAAATGTAGGCTCACGCTGTCTCTCAGTAGGTTACAACCAGCAACACTTACTCTACCAGTATTATCCAGGCAAATATAATACATGAAGATCTTTAACGACTTGTGTGTCCTCACCTTTACCACTGTGCATGTTGTTTGACCATCCTGTCCGCCGTACAGCATCATATGAAGGGTCTGAGGAGGACAGAGGAAAGGAAGCAGGACAACCTTTGAGTACATTTAAAAGACCTCCCAGTTGCTTTATTTCTTAGAGGGTGAGAAATGTGCTTAACTCATACAAGATCAGTGGACGTACTTAAGTGTAAATTCCTGTGTATTTACTCACGTTGTGATCTCACAATTTGCCTGTGCCTGTGCCTGTGTACATTACTATTGTCACGTACACCTGTCTCATCTCATTGTGTGCCAGCCACTCTCAAGAATGCAACTGTCACAGACCTTTGCCAAAGAGCATCAATAAATCTATCAAAACTTGGTTCAAGATGCCCTTCACAGGATATCTGGACATGGTAATGTGGTTTTCTTTGGAACGCTGCAGTGGTTAAAATGTAGATGGCAGTCAGTTGAGCAGCTTGCAACACTCAACCGCAAATAAAGGGTCTGATGCAAATTAACGTACGACAGACACACACGCACGCACACACCCACACACACACACACACACACACACACGGACGATAAATGTGTATGATATTCACCCTTATCCCATCTCCCCACACAATCTAATTTCTCTGAAGCCTTGACAAGCAGCCAAACTGGCCCAGTTCGCAGGAGTTCTACCTGCCGTGCGTCTGCCTTTCAAACCTGCGAAGCGGAGTGAGTGTGAAGGTGGACGGCTTCCAGCACCAATCGCTCCCTCTGACACGAACAGATAAAAAACAGAGGATGTAACGTTCTCTTGGCAATGTCTCAAAAACACAGTCACAGTGCACCTGGCCAGCCCCCTTGTGTGCTAGAGCAGTTCAAACAGTCGCCAGCGCGCGGGGGGGGGGGACGTGATGCGTGCCGTGGCCAGATATGTGTTGTGTGCAAAGTGCTGCTCGCGCTCTTATTGTGATATGTTAAACTTTTCTGTCAGCAGTGCTCCTCCCGGAAGGGCAACAGATAGAGACAGTGTAACAGTGATGACTGAGGTGGTTTCTGGGATCAGAAAGCTGTTACAGGGTCAAGAGGCAATCCCATTTCCCATCAGCGTGGGCTGAGGTTTTGAGAAGCAGCCTGACTGACAATCAAAGCTGGCAGTGTCTTCTTCTTATAACAGGGAAGCAGACCGAGCAGGAGCTGATCTCGCTGTGACAGAGTGGACACAACATTCTTTTCTGACTTATCTAGCCAGTGCAAATTCTGTAGGAACATAGCCTGGCATGATAAAGAGGGCCAGGTGTTGATGAATAACATCAAACATAGAGAATGCAGTGGTTTTTACACCACATGCATGATTAATTATCAAACTGAAAATCATTAGAGTGATATGTTTTGACATTTCAGACGGGAGTGAGTGTGCTGATGCCAGACTATGAGTGCATTCTTCTTTGTGTGTATTTGTGTGTGTAGGTGTTTGTTTTCCCAGACATGAATATCTATTCGTTTTCAAGTTGTTCTCATCTGTGTTTCATCCAGTGCACTCAAATAATTCACATGCTGGTAAGCTGTCAATCATTGCTCTTTAATATGATTCCACATATTTGTCTATAAACTTTATAGGTCATTGTCATGTTTACATGGGCAGGTCTCCTGATTTTGTTTTTTTTTTACAAGTGCGGGAAGCTTTTGGTTTTTACTGTGCCTGAAACAAATGAAGATCTTTACAAAAATGATACATTTGGAGTTTGGTGAGCCCTCTTGACCCACATGGACTCACACAACCACACCAGAGAAACATCCAGCAACATCGAATGTTCGGTCAGCAGCCACTACATGTCCGGACATTTCTGAACACTGTACAACACTGCCCTCCTGTGGATCAGAACATACTGACAGCCTGGTTTCCCTGAAATAATCAACAAATAACAAAGTACTCTGCATGAAACTCCTTATTTCAGCACAATTGAACTTTAGATTCTAATCTCACTGCAGCCGTGAAAACAAAGTGTTCCTGGTAACCTACCACACAAGTGTTTTATTGTTTTACTCATTCCATAATCCACCACTGAAAATGTAAAAACACTTCAAATCAAATTACGTGTACGTGCTACTTTCAAAGGATGTTTTGTTGCCTTGTTTTCTCTCCTCACTAGCAGAATATCCTCGAGTGGGAAAACTTCCTGCTGCTCGGAGGCCTCTTGATCTCCTCAATAATTTCTAACTTTTCAACTTTTAACCCCTGAAATTTCAGTCAAGGGCCTGTTCCTGTCTGCAGACAACGAGAGGAGATCTGGTGTCAGTGACTGGAAAGAGGAGAGCAGAGAAAAATGCAAGACAGAGCAAGTGACGGCGCAAAAACATATGGATAAAGTGCAATGAAGGAAATGAACTATGCAAAAAAGCATGAAAAAATGAATAAATTAGAGAATGATCAAACGAATGAAAGAAAGGCAAGTGTAATGGAGAGAAAGACAAAAAGAAGGAGAAGAAGGACAAATAACAAGTGGGCTGCCGTGGCTCAGCGGGGCTGTCAGGTTCAATCTGGTGTGGGCCGGCAGGATAGCCAAGGAGCAGTGACTGGGGGAGAGTCCTGGGAGACTTGCGTTTCCTGCCTGCCTCGCCTGCAGACAACCTCTCTTTGTTTTACTGGCCCTTTTTTCCCCTCTCCTCACCGCCAGTACCATGCCCCCCCCCCCCCACACACACACCACCCCCCCAAGCCCCCAGCCCTCCATCCACTCTCAACTACACCAAAAAAAACCAAAAAAAAAACACAACGGGGCTACCTCCATCTATGTGCAGAGATTTACAAACAGGAGAGGAGATGGTGGTGGGGGAGAAGAAGCAGAGACGAATGAAGAGAGATGAGAGAGGAGGTGAAGGAAAGAGGAATGGAGATTATTGAGCAGACAGATGGCGATGGAGACGGAGTCAGCAAGCGCATAGAAAGGCACGAAAAAGAAAGAGACGAAGAAACTTAAGAGGGAGGAGAAAAATAATGACAAAAAAAACAGAGTCAGACGAAACACAACTTTGGAATTTGAAAAGAAAACAACGGCACCAAACCCAGCTCCTCTCTGGTTTGGGCTGGAGGAGATGCCCAGCAGTCATGTGGGCTCATCCACATCTTTTTGATACCCTGGGTGTAGCTGCTGGCACCGGGTTACATTAACCTCAACAACAATTTTCCCTTTAGCAAGATGCAAGCGAGAATAGACACAGAGAGAGCCAAAAAAAAAAATAAAAATCTCAAAAACGCACTGAACAAGTCGAGGTTTTAACCAATAGAACGATTCCTTTTTTGGGGTTAATTGGACATAGAGAGAAGCGGCCATGGGGAAGTGAAAGTGCGGAAGAAGGAAGAAGCAGCAGATGTAAAACGTACAAAAAGGCCAAGTGGTTTCGGGGTACGCGGTACGAGCCAGCCACGCAAATGCATACACAGACCCGAATGAGCACACACACATAGAGCCGCCTCAGCACCCCCCCCCACCCCCCACCTCCCCTCCCTCCCTCGCCTTCATTTTTCCAGGCCTCGCTCTGACTGCGACTTGAGCCAGTTTCCACTCTGGTCTGGGGTGTGGTGCACGCTCCTGGGAGACTTTGACTGCAGGACCAGTTAGTCAAAACAAGGCCCGAGTGCTAGACAGAAAGGGAGAGAGAGAGAGAGAGAGAGAGAGAGAGAGTGAGAGGGAGAGAGAGAGAGAGAGAGAGAGAGAGAGAGAGAGAGAGAGAGAGAGAAAGGACAAAGACAGAGGGGAGACAGAGTGGGAGAGAAGGAAAGAGCAACTGTGCATACAAGGTGAGAAAGAGGAGAGGAGAGAGACAAGTCGTGGACTGTTTTTAACCCAGAGTCTGAGCCAAGGAGAGAGACCCAGACAGGATAAACTTTTTTAATACCCGTAATACAGGTGCTTTAAAAGCCATCTGTGTGAGAAGGGAGCCATAAGAGGAGGAGAATAAGGGCAAAGTACAGGAGTTACACACAGTGAGGAGACAGTGGGTGCACCAGAAGAGAGAAGCATCAACTGCAAAAACACTAACAGGGGACAACAGTTCCATTGCACCCACGAACCTGAGCACATTAAGAACAGAAGCGATGCGCAGCTTTGTCAGCTGACCCTGTTTGTATTTTAGGAGAGAATTCCAACCGTCATTTATTTTTTTCTTGACTTCTGAAACACATGTACAACAGCGTGTGCCCATAATGGCGCACTTCAAGTTGTATTGCCACTTGGACATGGCAGCAAAATGAATACTTTCACAGAGGTGAATCATCATCTTCCCTCAGGCACAGAGAAGCGGCAGAGAATATGAGTGTCCTTGCTTGGAATTAGAAAAATCCACCATCAAACAAAAACTTAAAGACTGAAAAAGGTGCTAAAAAAAATCTAGAGAGTTCGCCGTCAAGCAGAACATTTGTGTATAAACGTAACACCCAGATGTACAATGTACATATAGCTCCCAACATACACACTCAAAAGCAATGCAAATGAATACTGTGATACGTAGTGTACTACGACATACAAGACTTCACCCACACACACATGCCTATCCACAGACACAGACTGTAGATAGATACACACACACACACACACACACACACACACACACACACACACACACACACACACACACATACACACACACACTCTTTCATAGCTGCTGCATTCCGTGTTTTATATGCTCTCTTTTATTCATAACATTGCATTTTACACCACAGAGTCTGGAGCAGATTAAGGGTTGTCTCCTGCTGTATGCTCGTGCTTACTCTACCCCAAAGAGCCTGTATGGTATTTGACTGTTCTCAAAAGGCAATATGAACTTGAACATCTGGCAATGCTGATCTGTGAAAATGTTAATAAAGGCTTCTCCTGAAGCTCTTTTATTGTTGAGTCACAAACTCCCGGCTCCAAATTCTTGTTTCGCTTTTTTCATTTAACTTCGCCTGAAAGTAACTTTGTGATATTTAATGTGGTCAATACGTTGAGTGATTCATTCAGTGATAACACGGATGTGTCAGCTAGAAGCTATGCACAGGCTGGGATCACAGGACACAAGTAGAGATGCAGCTGGTGCTACAGGAGCCCATAATAGAAGTCACCTCTTGTGAAAGGGAAATGCTGTTGAAGGGAGTGACGCTCTATTCCTGCCAGTCCAAATACCTGGTGCTGAGAACCAGGAAGACTCGGGTCAGGGGTGACCGAGCAGAATCTTATCTGGCCTGTCCATTGGTCTATTGGTATTGAAGCCGGGCGTGAACAAGTACGCGGCTTGCTCACGCTCACCACTGGTGGCAGATAGAGAGAGGCAGAGGGCATTCTCGGACACTTATCAGACTCAGTGTTTCCTCTCCTCCTGCCTTGATAGGGCCCCTCATCCTGTGAGCAAGGCTATCATTGTTATTGCAGTCCTTTCTCCCGTCTCTGGTGGTGACACCGTATAGCCGATGTAAAGGATGTGTAGCTTTTTTTAAGAGATAGGCAGTGCAGCCTTCGCCTAGTCCGTGTTGTGTCAGCACAAAATAATGTTTGTGGAGTGAGAAGGTGTCCAGAGGAAAGAGACATTCATCCTGAGCTGCCATTGTTCTTAGAAACCCAGCTTGGCTTCTACAAGAATCGACCGTACCAACACATTTCATTTGACTGCTGCTTCTCTACTTTATCATAGATTTGTCAGCGTAAACACAGATTCTGTCATTTGTTGCAAACCAAGAGTCTCACATCATAATGATGCAAACAAAAAGCCCCCCTTAGTATTTCCTTTACTCTTTCATTTACACAATAAAAAAATCATTAACAAACACGTGACAGATCTCTAAAGTGTTAAAGTTCCTTTTGTTCCTTCAGGTAATGTTCCTTTTTAAGACCCAAGTGTCAATATCTTGAAAATAAGACAAGAAACTGCATTTGATAATTTATATTTTTTAGCTGATTTGTGTGGTGAAGCCACAATAACTTCAGCCAAAACCAGATTTATGTTCTTGTTAAAAAACAGAATACGTGGTACATGAAACTGTGTGTTAAAATGAATATCTTTGCAGGCCCATACCCAGTATTCACTGTGCCACATGTTTGAATCAGGGTAAATGTTGTGATTGATAGACAGTGACTTTAATCTCATAAAGAAACTGCTGTAACTAGTATAAAGGTGACAACAGATGTCAAGTTTATTCCAGTGACAAAAGGACCTTTAACCTTTTGTCTCCTTTTCACTCCAGCCTGGACCTGAAGCAGCCTCCTCGGCCGTGTTTGCACGGCACATTGTTGCTTCAGCACCTGTCTCTGATGCTTGTCTTTCCATCAAACAACCTCATTCACATGTCTCACGTCCTCCTGCTTCTTTCTCATAATCGCTGCATTCACAGTCTGTCCTCGTCCCTGCTGCTGCTGCTGCTGCTGTGGATAGAACTCATCAGCACACAGCTTTTGTCTTGTTGCTAATTTGCCTCTATTCTGTGCCTGCCCCCTCTGAGCTACGATGTGTTGTCACAGTGCTCAGGTAGCGGCTCTGAATAGCACACTCTGCTGTAGCAGCTTGGCTCTTGTTATTTTAGCAACACAAAAGGTGCACCTGCGTAGAGCTTTGTCAGTGGCAATCACTGACTTGTGCATTTGCTTTGGATTTGTGCGAGTGGTCTTGTATATTCTCAAGTATGTGTGTGCGCTCTGTTTTGATCTGCTTGTCTGAAGCTGGCGGGTACCGTGGAGCAGAATTAGCCTTTTTATAGCTTTTACAGGGAAGAGGAGAATTCTCTGACTTCTCGTTTCAGTTACACCAATCCAAATAAAAATAATCCAGAAATACAGACACGTGAAGAACGGAGAGAGAATAGAGAATGAAATGTGTTCCTACCCTCTTTGGCAGCCAGGCGTGGGGATGGGTCTGTGTGAGATGGTGTATTGTAGGATAATGATGAGCTACCTGTAATGAAATACGATAATACACAAAAAAGAAATTAACGACGCTACAAACAACAAACAAAAACTGGGTAAGAAACGTGATCAATTCATAAATTCCTACAAATAGTTTACAGTAAATATTGTATATCACTGAGATTCTAAGATTCAGCATCAGCAGTATGACTTTACTAGTGTTCAGTTTATATAGTAAGTGATCTTGGAGAATATTTATAGGTATGAATTTGTATATAAATCGTTATTCATTTGCTTTAAAGGAAGGTGTAACCTCAGTACGCCCTTTCTGAAGCCAGGGTGACAAAAACCTGAAAAGGTTAAAACAACAGCCAGCAGGTGGCAGCAAAACCTTCAGCTCAATTACTGTCAAGCAGCACAATAGACTCCTTTTCATCTATTGAATTGTGTTACTGTTTTATCTTGAAAAATAATCTCAGAAGGAAAATAACTCATGACACATAAATCTAGTCCCAAATAAAGCACAGCCAGCACACAGACGGCCCTTTAAACGTCTTTAAACGAAGGAAAAAGCCTGCAGCCTGTCAGCATTTTAACGGCAAACCCTGCTCCTTAATAATAAAGTCAGGGAGGCTAGACTCTGCTTATGTCTGCCTATTCATTTCACCTTATGGAAGCAGAACTCTGAGCCGCATTCCTCCACTTACACAGGCACCCTGGGCGGCACCAAAATGCTCTCTTAATTTTAGCTGCCCCCAGGCATAAATCAGCGAGTGGAAAAACAGACCCAAAAATGCACAGAGAAAACACAAGAGCAGCTACTACGTGGGTAGTGTCGATATTTAGCACTAAGACGGGGCTATGGGAAGCTGCTGAGTGGGGAAGGGGCCTTTTGTGAATGGAGCAACTTGAAAAAAGAACAAAAAGCTGAAAAACAAAATTAAATTTGTGAGGGGCTTTTCTTGAAATTTGGTGTAGGATTCTTACCTAGCTCACTTGGTGGTAGGATTGGGGGGTGAAGGGGCCCATGGTGGCAGCCTAGGGGTCTGTTTTTTTAGGGGGTGGCCAGGAGAGGGGGGGGGGGGGTGCTCAACAAATGTATTCTAACCTCCCAACACCCCACCCCTCCCAGTCCTACCTACTCCACGGCACCCCCAAGGCTCTGGGTCTAGTTTAGAAACCTGGGGGCCTCAGAACAGGGGAGCCATTGTATGAGGCAGGGTCCCTGCTCAGCAATCAAATGCAGCTCTCCGTACAAAAATAATTCCACACGCAGAGTGTAAGCGCACAGGGGCAAGCGAGCCAGCAGAGCACCATCTCTGGAATGAGAGGGAAAGTGTAAGAGAAAGATGAACGGACTGACAGAGGAAAATAAGGGAGAGAAGGGGCAGAGAAGGGGAGGAAGGGGTTGTTAACCCTTTTCCTACTGTGTGCCACATATGTGGGCTGACCCAGACAGGCAAGCAGGCAGCATTGCTGAGAAAACCTCAAACCATCCCACAGACAAATGCAGGGCTGCTGTACAGGAGAGAGTGAGAGTGAGTGAGAGCGTGGGGGTGAGCGAGGGAGACATACAGAGAGAGAGAGAGAAGGAGAGAGAGAGCACAGCTGACAGTTTGGTGGAGGGGGTCTTGGCTGTGCTTCCTATTTATTTGTATGGCCTCTTCCTCTCTCGGAAAACAAACATGTCCTGGTAATCTGACAGCACAGTGGGAGGACTGGCCAATGTTCAGCTTCTAAGACCCTCACTCTATTTCCCTCCCCAGTCACATCTGCTCAGAGTCTGTTAGATTACATAACATCCACAAACAATTTTCTTTTCTGTCATTCCTATGACTGACGGCTCTTTCAAACGGTCGAGTCCTCCACTTGGCACGCCCATAATATTAGCAGAGATCCTCCAAGGCTTGCTCAGCATTGTAACGGACCTCCATCGGGCCCCTGCTGTTTATCCTGTAGAGCTATATGATACCATTGGCCCGACCATTTGGTCTGAGCTTTGTCAACAAACTAAGCATCCCAGTCACCCAGTTTTGGGCATCTCGCCACCTCAAGGGGGCTAAATGGTCTCCATCCAATGGTAAGTCCGTCTTTCAGCTTTATAGGATAAAACTGTCAGTCTTACACGGTGCACATGCAAAATTTCCAACAGGTCTTCCAAACCACAAAGTATTATTTGTCATTGCCTTCAAAAACGACCCATGTGAGCGTTTTCTCTGCTGACGCCTCTTTTGTCAAGTTTACATTGTTTGTCAGCAGTGTTGGGTGAGTTAAAATGTAATTACTCACTGAAAGCTCCCGATCGAAAAAGTAATTAAATTAATTTACTAATTTCTCAAACACAAACTAATCAGTTACAGTAATCATTGTTTTGCTTTAGTTACTCAGCTGTGTCAAGAGTGCCTTTAAACACAGACGCCTATACACCCACACGTCTCACATTCTGTTCTGTTCTTCCT
Source organism: Trachinotus anak (assembly GCF_046630095.1). Classification (NCBI taxonomy): domain Eukaryota; kingdom Metazoa; phylum Chordata; class Actinopteri; order Carangiformes; family Carangidae; genus Trachinotus; species Trachinotus anak. Next base: position 6,744,037 of record NW_027273885.1, on the reverse strand, counting down.
CCCAACCCAATGTTGTTACCCAATTGATCTGTTACAAACATTATGTTATACATTATTCTATCACACTGAAACCTCCCTAACCTTGACCGAGTGCATTAGATGCCTGACCTTAAAGGGCCAGGGTATGTTCGAAAAAAAAGTATCATGAAACCTGTCAGATATGTCAGAGGGCGTTTAGGCCTATAGCAAACTTTCAAACAGACTGAAAGGCATTCATAAGCTTTGTCCCATTTTAGGGGCTGAGGTGTCTGGGGGCGGCATTTAAAGACAGATCGTGTCACAGCGGTGTGGTGGTGAGTCCTGCTTACCTTTCACCTCCCAACACCTGACCGATCAGTTTGCCATGACCTTAATCTTCCCCTAACTCAACTTAACCGTGTAATTGCGATGCAGAGACATTGCAGTGTGAAAGATTTTTGAATTTCAGGGTTCTGCACAATTCCCCAATATCAACTTTCTTAACTGGCAATTGGTTTCCAAGTACAATTATCATGTACCTCTAAGCAGCGAGCTTCAATTACAGCTGAGCTCATCTCAGTGTTTACATGACTAGCAACTACTTATTATCCTCCTCCACTTATGCTAATGTGATATGTACATAAATTCTTGTAGTGTTAAGTGTCTGTGTCCCGGCAGCCGAGTGAGCAGCCACAGACTGCTCGCTCTGTAATGGTGGCTAACTGCAGACAGCTAACAGTAAAGGGCGCAGAGCCAGGCCGTTGAGCCCCTCTGCACCAGTGATAATCTGCCAATTGAAAGAACTAATGCAAGGGGAGCTCAATAAAAATGTTGTGAGAGGAGAAAGAGGGGAGAGAGTGAGTGAGAGAGTGAGAGAAAGAGGAAGAGAGAGAGCTCTCCAGACCTCCTTTTTCCCTACTCAGCCTTCGAGCCCAGATGTTTATGGTCTGTATAAACTATTGAGGGCTCGAGAATGTCCCCCACTCTGGAGCGAGCAGCAGCAGTGCAGAAGCCCAGACTTATCTCTCTCTCTCTCTCTCTCTCTCTCTCTCTCTCTCTCTCTCTCTCTCTCTCTCTCTCTGTCTTGACTCCCTCACTGTAAATCCATCCAGACACACAAGCAATGGCGACAGCTGGGAAACAGAACTATTGCTATCCTCCAAAGGCACTCAATCATGACCACCTCAGACCGTTTCCACACACTTTTAAAAAATAGTTCACCCCCTGACTTTTTTTTTTTTCTATCTAACACTCGCGTTCTATAACTGTTTTCTCCCGCTCACACCCTCCTGCCCTTGTCCTCAAATAACTACTGCAAAGGCTGTCAAGGGTATCTTTTTTCATCCACTTTCTACTGTTATGTTTCTTTAGAGCTACAGCAGATCTGCTCTCAATTCTCTGTCTCGTTACTTTCCCTCTTTTCATTTCTGCCTCTTTCTCCCCCTCTCCTCTTGCATCCCCGTGTGTTGGAGGATACAGTCTCTCGTTGTCTGAGGTTTCTTGCTCCGCTCCGTTTCAGCACATGTGGTATCAAACCGACCTACATGGGTGCGATAAAGCAAACAGTCCGTGGTCCCTCCCTGACAGACTAATTTGAACAAATTCTCAAATTGCACCCAAAATTGAAAGCACATTGGGGTGCGGGCGGCCATCACTTATAAAAATCTGGATAAGTGACCAACAATGAGGCCAAAATAATGCATGGGTAACTACCCTTGTTACTGCAAGCAGCTGGGCAGCCAGACAGATGTTCAGATTGTGCCCGCAGTTGCACCAGTGTGGGTGTCTGAACGATATTTCTGCACATGACGTGGCAGGAATGTTTTGTTATGGTATGGCTGTAGGGCGGGGAAGTGCCTCCCTGCCCCGTGCCGAGTGTATATCCAGGGCTTAATGACTCTGAGGAATGTTAATCAGAGGTTCAATAACCAGAACCAAACACACACGATGCACACAGATGTTTATGAAATAATTGCATTGCCGTCGTGGACCATCCATCTTTTGGAGGAGGATGGGGGGTATTATAGTAAAGATTGGTGAATGGGCTTGGAGGAAGACATCACATGACCTGTAATCACTAATACTTCCAGGGCTTGGCTCAGCCTTTCCCCTCCCTCTCTCTTTTTCTGTATTCTGGAAGCTTGGCCCAGCTCCAGTACTCGTGAGTGAAGCCAGAGGTCTATTTTCTGGACGGGGTTATTCCTCGTCTATGATTGTGTTTGTTTGTGCTGCGGGGGGAAAAGAGAGAACGGCTTTAGTTTCCAAATCATCAGCCCTGCAGGGTCTACATGAAGTCTCAGCCGTCCTCCTCTTCCTTCTCCTCCTCCTCCTTCTTAGTCTTCCTCAGACGTTCATTTACTAACATGGTTTCACTTGCCCTTAGGCTCCCAGTGTCAATAATACACACTGCTCGCTACTGAGAGAGCTGCCCTGAAACAGGTCAGTCAGTCCAGGCGCAGGACAGGAGCATTCATCTTTTTGATTGTCGGGAACTGATCCAAAGCAATTTCAACTGGCAAGTGGAGAGGATTCCCAAGACATCTCTTCTGTCTCCAAAACACACAAGGTCTAAATCAAAAAAAGGACAGCATCGGGCAGAGTCGTGGTGCAGCACGCCTAAGCCGTGGCTAAGTCCCGCAGCCAGTGGCCATAATGAAAACTGCTCTGCGGAGTGTGCCCAGTGGCGGTCAGACAGATCCACCCGCTGCAGTGCTACACAATGAGGCTGTTATACTCATGACAAGCATCCCTCTCTGCCCAGACGCTGTGCACAGAGAAAACTGTTGACACCCACAAAATACAGTTCCCATTACATCACACTGAGGCCCATCACAATTTTTTGGGAGTAATGTTAAATTTAGTTGAGCCATCAGTCACTCCACCCAGCATGGTCTCATGATGTTCTTCAGCCGCAGCAGAAGTAGCTCTCACTATTTGAAAGTACAGAATGTAAAGAATTGTCTGTATGTCCACCAAATCACATTACTCATGATCTGCTTATTTTTTCATAGCAAACAGTGGACGAGGCTATTGTCTGACTAGACATTACTGAATATTCAGACCAATACCCACACCAGATGTTACATCTTGTATTGAAATGCAATTTGCATACTGCCTCAGAAAATTGGCTGCGTTCCCCCGCTGAAACATATGAAGAAGGATTGCACCGAGGAACTCTTCAAAGGTAAGAGGCTCAAATTTAGTTGCCTCCGTTGCAAATTGCAGATCAACTTTCTTTGCTGTGCTGAACACACAGGCCTAGCGTGATTCCTGAGGCAATGCACCTGGGCTTCATCTTTCTGTGGCCCATGTGGAATAAGGCGCTGCAAAGTGTAGTAGTGGGGGTGGGGGGGTTGCAGTAGATGGTTATCTTGAGAGGGGAAAGAAACCATCTTGGTTTCCAAAGCTTTGCGCGGTACTGGGTAGACATTATGGAGAAATTAGTTTCCAGTAAAAGCAATTTCATTGTTTATTGATGGTAATGTGAATATGGTGCGGTGACAAAAAAAAAAAAAAAGTGTCATGTTGTTTGCCTGGGTTTGGCATTTTTTCACTCTCTCCTTTCATGCAGAAGTAGAGAAAAGTATATGAAAAGAGGCTTGTGTTTTGGTTGAAAGTTGATTTTGACTTTTCTTTGGCAAAGATGCATGCGAGCACAGACTTCAGCCGAGGCACAGTCAGCATGCAAGAATACAAAGAGCACAGTGCATCTACATTACTGGCCTTTGGCTTTCAAATAAAATCTCCATATGCTGATGATTCAATATTTTCTTCATTTTTCTGTTCTGTTTTCTATGAATAAATTGGAGTCTAATATATGTTCCAGTAAGACATTAACTGATTATCAGTGGCCTTTGTTCATTCTTGCACTTAAGTGTACTTACTTTCCCTGAGGTAATTGAGATGAGAGAGAAGCACTTCAGCGTTGTACACGGTGGTGAGCCGGAGGAAGTCGTCCTTGCTCATCTTGCAGAGCTCTTTGCCGTCGGTGTTCTGAAACATGGCTGTGTCCATCTCTAACAGACCATACTCCTTGATGGCCCACTCCAGCCACTGGCGCACATGGTCCTGGGACCACAGCGACGGGTCTGCGGGAAGACAGCATTGAGAACTGTATTGAATGTGAAATGATAAATTGTGAACGGACAGCAGGGGAGACAGAGCTGGGAGTGTCTCACGAAGGTGAAAGGAGGGGGAGAAATGAACAAATTGGAAGCAGAATTTTATATCAGCAGCAGACGTTGCTTAGCAAGTTGTAAATATTCTCTGTCCTATTGTAACCATATGAATTGGTTGTGCTTGACTCCTATTAGGTTACAGTTAAATCATCTTTAGGATAATATTTTGAAATCTCTTCCTGTGTGATACTTTGTAGTATGTTTTGCTTTGTTTAAGCTAAATACAAAGTATTTTCAAGTTCTACTTGACCCAAGTCTGATATACTGCACAACCAAGTTGGAAAACCAAACCCCAAACTTACCACTTGTGGTTTAGGAGTGGCCTCCATGTGGCGTTCCTATTAGGTTGATAGATGAGTGGCCTTTTGCATCAGTTTAGTACTAACACTCGAATAGCCTTTATAATGGAAAATCTACCAGGGCTCGATTCGATTTTAATTAAATGAATTACATGTGCTCATTTTTTGGGAAAACACAGCCATTCCCTCTGGCTCTCGGACTCATGTGTAACAAGATAATCAACTTACGCATTAAAATTAAAGGCCTTAACCCCGAAACTGCACTTGTAGCTCCCTGAACTGTATTATTCTGCATATTAAAAAAATCAAATTTGTAAAAACAGTGAAGAAATATATAGGTCTGGCAGACGAACTGACATCTCTACCTGCACGCATTCAGCCGTGCTCCCACGGGTGATGTAAAACCCTGGAACAATGCTTTACACCATGAAGTGGGTGAATAAAGAGTGGGACTCATAAAACATTTACAGCATTGGCAAAATGATACCAAAAGAGAGGAGCGATTCTGTCTGAACTCACAGCAGCAGCAGCGCAGGAGAAACACCTGGTACAATTTGAACCTTTATAAATATGCAGTGAATATACAGATACACTCCTTTATGAGTAGTTATCATCATTCATCTCATATCGGGTGTGATTTCTTTTTATTATGTACTGCTTTACACTGGTGGTCACATAGCTATTCTTACCTGCAGGTACAATGACTCTACGCTCATTGGTGGTCATGTTGGGGGGAGGGGCGTTCTTCTCATCCATGTAGTTTCCATAGCTCATCTGAGAAGTGTCGTTACCCCCCACCAGCTTATTGCATTTACCCACACTGCAGTCCACTGGAGACTCCCTGCTACACAAACACACACATACAAGTAAGTAGTAAAAATATTATCAGCAGATAAATTGGGTGTTGTTGGTTTTCTTTTCTAGTCATTGACTTTGGCACAGGATATTTAAGCCGAGCAGTTCCCAGAGCCAAGTATATCAAAGATTAGAGGCAGAAGTGAAACTTAGTTGTGGCAAAGAAATTTATATTTAAAAAATATGTATATTTCACACAACACTGACGAACATAAGAGGCAGGAAGTGGCTGTCGTGCCATACCTGGATCCATTCATGTGCTCATATTCTCTCTTGACATTGACCCGCACTGGCTGGTTGATCCACTCCTGCTGGGGGGGTAAAGGGTTGATTTTGTGGGTCTGGCCGTAGTCCTGTGTGCCAGATGCAGTCATTTCTGTCTTGGGGAGAGGGGCAGCAGCAGCGTATGGAGGCTCAAATAAGGACTGGTCTTCACTCACCACTGATAGCGCCTCCTGGAGGTGGAAGGAGCAAATACTTAGTAATTGATTCACTTAACAAGTGAGAATATGTGACTAAATTCAGTACAGATCATATACAGCCATCATATCATGGGGCTTTAAAGGAATAGTTGGACATTTTGGGGGAAAACTGTCATTTGTTTTTCTTGTTGAGAATTAGATGTAACATGATATATAATATGTTCATTAAAGAGCTTTGTCCAGAGCCAGGCTAGTTGTTTCCCCCTTCTTTCTTTGTGCTAAGCTAAACTAACTGCCTCCTGGCTTTAACTTCATATTTAACCGATATAAGAGTGTTACCTATGTTATATTTCCCCAAAATGTCCAACTATTCCTTTAAGAGTGGGAGGATACAGTCATCCACTAGGAATGGTTAGAATACACTGAAACTCATGAGCAGATACAAGATCAGTCACTCGTTTGACACTACCCAGAAATTTGTGATGTCAATTTTTCAGTCTCTTGTGTATTTCTGTTTACAGTAATTATGTGCAGTTATGGGTCATATCACAGTCTGGCATCCTAAGTGGTTTGTGTACACAGCCCATGTAGCAACTGTTGTTTCCTGTTGATGTTAGGATGACTTCAATCATGCCCACAGTGGAGTAAGACAGGGTTGTAAGATTGGGCGCATCCAACGTATTGGTTTACTAACATATAATCTATTCGGGAATGGATTTTTTTTTTTTACAATTAATGAGCCATTAAATGTTAAACAAACAAAACAAGAAATGTTTTTTTTTTTTTTTTATATTAGGAATCTCACATTTATGTCTCATACTGACATCACAACAGTATCCAAAGAAATTTCCCAGATTGCTGGCTGTGTAATCGTTCTCTCTCGCCTCTTATCAGTATCCTCTTAACTTCACTGGACACAAAAATCCCCCGTCAGGCCCTGATGTGTCTGTCTTGTCTGGGCCTTGGGCTTCCCTCCACAGCTGAAGACTCAACAGAAGCAGGGGGGGTCACGGCTACACTGACCCCTCTGCTGTGGCTCAGCTGGAGCAATGTAAGTTTATTAAAGAAAACAAACGCAGAAACTCAGGGCTGGCCAAGACATTACATGGTTTCAACATGCTCCTCGTGTAATGTCTTGGAAGTAAAGCTTGTATTATGCACTTGATGGGTAACATTTTAACATGCATATGTCACCACTTAGTGTTTGATAATGAACAGTGAATCGGGCAATGTCACCATCTCAGACCTGCGCCAGGCAATAACTTTTAGCTGGCTCGGAATGAAGGAACTGCTTCACAATGACTTGATGAGTCAGCCTTTGTTTTAAACACTCCATCCATCATTGTTAAAAACAATCAAAGAAACAAACACACACAAAAAAAACAACAAGTCAGAATATCAAGTGAAATCATTACAGTCATACGCCTCTGCTGAGGATTAGGCTCAGGTCTGATGCACATCTGGATCTGATAGGATCTGATGGCACAGCTTAGACCGAGACGTGTCTAATCCCCAGGGACTGAATTATTTCATTCCAAAATGCCACATATCTGCTTCAGGGGGTAAATGCTACTTGATATTCATTGATCAATATTTCCAACATGTCGTTTGCATTCTCGAAAATGTTACTTTTATGAAACAGAAAATCCTCCTGATCTCACATAACTTCAGTGCCATTCCTTCCTAAGACATTTCATGCGAGTAAAAAGTCTTCACTTCTGCCTGTTGGAATGACAAATGTCTCTTTTTGCAGTGAGCGCTTGCATCGGCACACATGGACATAGACTATAATATGTTTGTGGTATATACAGTATATGCACAAAAACACTAGAGTGACTATTAATTGTCAAGGATGCTCTCTTTCCAACTCTATTTTGACAATGATTTGAAAAATACAACATACTAACATGTCCTTCAACCACAGTAATCACAACCAGGGTGTCTTTAATGGCAGTTATAACTGATTTATACATTATATACAGAAACAAAGTGACTGTGAAAGAAATGATGTGGCATTTGTGGAGTAAACCAGAGTTCTCAAACAAGAAACATCAGCAAGAAAGTTACTGTATTTGATTACAGTATTTTTGATTATGAGCACCTCTATACCAATGCTTGATCTACTGTACATTTTGACCATATACTCAAATTGTAACTGTCCACTTTTTCATTGCTGCAGTTGAAATAATTGCTGCTTTACAGACAGATTGATCTCAAGATGAAGGCTTTGCTCTGTACAATTTATTTCCAGAAGTTATAGCGACCTTTGCTGAGGAAAAGTGTTCAGAATTGAACTGACACCATAGTGCCCTCTGTTGTAATGCCACAGCCTTGGTACCTGGCTGTAAAGTAAGGATAAAAAGATTTGCAATGTTTTATGGCTAAGTTTCAATCTTCTTTTGTGAATATTCTGAACAAAAATGCAAGTATATTCTGTTTTAATAATATGATGATGTGAACTGACAACTCCTTATGAAGCCAAACTGAGAGAAATATCAGGCAATATATTTAATTTCTCTTCCCACAGTCAGAAATAGCCATACAACAAACACAAAACAAACTCTAGAGATTTCCAAAAGAACTTCTCTTAAGGTTAACGGTATGATAAAAAAAGCAGAACCTCTCTAGAAGCATTAACCATCTCGCCAGAATTAGATTTTCCAATGATTTCATCAGTGGATCCATCATAGTCTGAACACTGGCAGCCGGACTCACTATCTGAGCACAGCACAGCAGCTCGTCTGTGGATGATAAAGTGTAAAAGAGTGAGGGAATGTCTCACTACAGCCAGATAAGGGCTCAGTCGCCTATTTTGACTGTTACACGTTATATTTACAGTGACATATCAGCCTGTGCAATTGAAACCATGATTGGCAAGTGGTGTGTGCGTATTAAGATTGCAAGAGGGTTTTTTAAAAATAGGAGCTTGCCACGCTCATGAAGAGACGCTGAAAGGATGACAGAGCAGTGCCAATTTGCTGTGTTTTCTTTCCAGTATCTGAGAGGAACACACACATAGACCAGTGAGGGCTACAGGCGGTTACTGTTTTTTTTTTTTTTTTTTTTTTTTTTTTGTCTATCTCACAATGTCCACAGATAATTTGTGAAATGGTGAAGTGCCACTTTTGAGCACTACAGATGAACTTCTGCTGAGGAAAGCTTCAGAAATAAAAACATTTAGTCTTTGGATTGGAAAATATATTTTTTTAAAGGATCTGAATTCTAATTGTGCCATATATCTGTCTACAGTGCCACAGACAAAGTAGTTGGAGGGGGAAACATCAAATAAATCAAAGCTCAGCTGTGAAGCTGCAAGTCCCGTTGTAAGCATTGTGTGAGTGTGACACCTGCTGGGAGCCACCTCTGTTCTGTTTACATCAGCCAAGTCTATCTCTCCAAGTGCGTCACGACGTGTCTGGAGCAGACTGGATATATATGAAAGAGCTCCAACATCCAAACGTGTGTCTGCTTGGTGTTCACACACAGCCATCTAAGCGGTGGCCACCCGGGGTATGTGGGGGGGGTTGGAGGTGGGGGGGGCATTCCTGTCTTTTGTTTAAGAAGGAAGAGGAAACCTGTCAGGAAAAGATTGTGTAGGACGGGAAGCTCTCATGGCTAGAGAGCCCTTCCTTTCTTTTAGCGAGCATGAATGCAGCTCACAGCCAGTCATTTACACCCAGGGATTCAATTATGATTACATTAATTCACACAACTTCTTGCTTTGTTACAGACATCCAGGCTGTCCCCCCATAGTAGGCCTATGGCATTCATTCCCAGTGCACAACAAAACACTCACAGCGCTGTGAAGGACGGGATTCAAAGTGACTATATATGCAGCCTGACATTTTTGTCTGGCCAACGTTTACACTCCTCCAAGACTCACACCACACCCAGCCGCCACAAACCAGCTACTTTAAATTTCCAAAAGAAAATAAGTCCCATCACTTTTCAGCAACAATAACAGCAAATGCAGATGCCGCATTCTTCTGAGCTTAGACTCGTTAACCAGAGGACACAGACTCATGGACGCATGGCAGAGTGAACTAATAGGGACTTGCCATTCAACATCTGGTGGCTGCAGCCATAATACATCTGGAATTTGACTGTCGGGGGCCAGTAGCCAATGTTAATGTAGACCAGCGCTCTTGACTACCAACATACCATTTCAAAATAGTTGTGTAACTATATAAGTACAAGCCAAGTTATCATTGTGAAGCCTTGTGGTTTAAAGTGTTGCAAACTGTGCAGTTACCGCATGAAGTTGCCAAATGACAGTTTTCCTTACACTTTGACAAAACTCTCTGTCCGGTAACGGAGAGAAAGCACTTACAACAATCAACAGCTACACACAGAGAAAGATTGTTTCTTTTTCAAACATCGAATCATCACTGTTTTTTTGACCCACGACTGGATCTTCGGACCGAGCCGGGCGATGTGCCACACCGCTGTTGCGCAGCTCGACACATCGTATCCAGCGCTACATCCAGTCAGAGCTATTGCTCAATCTCCGCTTCCCAGACTAAACCAAATCGTGGATTTCTTATACATATATGAAATCACAGTTTACAGCGCCTTATCTGAAACAAATAGCCACTCCTTTGTGTCTTTCCAGACGTGCGTAAATGTGCGCTTGGTCCCCAAAATCCAAAGCGTGATTCTGATTTAGCCTTAAATCCACACCGTAGCGTATCCTCACAACCAGGCATCTTATTGAAAAGGGACAAGGGATACTTTCAAAGAAAGAAGAAAAAGAAGGAAATCTGGTTACCGCTTTCAGACCAAGAGAAAAAAGCCGCTCATCGTCGTCAGATTGGAGGTCCCTGCTCACAGACCTACACAGAGGGGCATTTCAACCCATTGCTTAAAAAAAGGAGGCGCAACTCCGAAAAAGCAGTCTCCCACAAACTCATACACCCCGTTCTCCACCCTTACCTTAATAGTTCCGTCCATTTTGCGCAATTTTCAGCGGACCCCGACAATATCCCAAACATGACACGCTCCTGAATTAATTCCAGCCCCCGGTATGTGGCGGAGAGAAAGAGACACTTTTACCGGATTGAGTTTTTTCTTTCCTCTAAATTTGGGAAGTGAAGTCACCACTGTTGAGAAGGTTGAGAAGGAAGCTGTGTGTCACCGAAAGCCCTGCCTTCAAAAAAGCAGGATACTGTCCCAGGGAGATAAGCAGGGAAAACAATTGAGTGTTCGCTCCGCTGTTATGTTTTTCTGTTCGGAAATATTTACAGGATGGCTGCCTGAGTCGTGCACAGCCATTGCCGTGTGTAGCCTGCTGTAGAATAGTGTTGTGTGTTTTGCTTTCCCAGTAATGGCACAGATGGCGTGGAGGGGTTTACTATTCATCCAGCTTATGAATTATTTCTGCACACATTTTCCTCAGGTTTGTCTGGACTGAGGTTTTGCTGTCACTGGACACTATAACTTATGTGATCCCGTGTTTTAGAGCGCTTTTAGTTCACGCCTACACTTCACACTCGCATCTGGCCGTGCCTCCATCCTTCTGTAAATCAACACATTTTCTGTTTTCTTCTGCATTTCACAGCGAAAGTGATACACTGAATAAAGTTGGTCTTTGTGAGCAGATGTTTCTCTCGGACCTATAGCTGCCGCTGGTGGGGCTCTAAATCAAGGCAGCAGAGAAAGGTGAACACCTACGGCAGGAGCTGTTGCAACCTTGTCTTTTTAGTTACAGCTGTCTGTGAAGTTTTCCTGAGACACCATTAATAAAAATCCAAGCATTCAGCTCCTAACCGCACTATAGTCTGCGGGTCTGCTCTACACATGTGCGTCTGCTGCTCAGCGCAGGACTGAATGGATGAGATGCAGCCTCAACAAAACGAACACAAATATATTATTTTTGTTATTAACCTATTATTATGCATTGACTTTGCTATTGTTATTCCAAGGTTTCTCTCTCCACTCGCCTGAGCCAAAAAAAAGAGGAAAAAAATAGAAATCCTCTAATCCCCACCCCCACATAGGTATTTTTTTTTCTTTTCGTCTACCCTGTGAAATTGCCCTCATCAATTCAAGCATAATTTTAGTGCAGATGCTAGACATGGAGCCAGCTCTGAACTGGTCCAGGCCAATAACACTGCAAGAAACGTCCATTTTCACAAATTTATTGCCACATTCAGCATTTCAGTGTTGGTGTTTTTTTTTTTTTATTGAAGACAAATGAAAGATATAAATCTAGAAAGTAGGTAATTTAGACTTAGAGCCTTAAAAATAGCCTACTTTAACCCAGTTTGTACTATTGTAGTCGCTTCAGGGATTTTTAAACAAGTTTATATAGTTTGGAAAAAATCTGATCATTCAATCAGTATCAAGAAAACCACATTTGATTGTAAGAATAAAAAAGCTTAAGACTTTACTTTGGACCAAAGTGAATGTATTTCATTACACTGGCTGTTTTTATAATGTTTAACAACACAGGCCTAATACGATAGAGCTGAAATGATGGTGAATATTTCTTGCAGTGTTGGGGTTCTGCGGCCCACGCCGCCGCGACGACTGACAGCAGGGCCGGCCTGTCTGCTTTCGACTCGGGGGTCTGGTGGGGCTGTGGGCCCCCACCCTTGGGACCACCACATCTGGATCCTGCTAAGGGTCAAGGCTTCTCCTGCCTGAGGCCAGTTCAGACTCGTGTAATTAAGGGAGACACCTTGTTTAACTCTTCAGTGACTGGTTTGGTCTCTTTTTTTCGACTCTACATTCCTGTGTTCGTGGGTTTGAGATGGTCACATTTTATGTGACTGATGCCGCTGATAAAGTGACAAATTAAAGAGGTGCTTAAGCTGTAACCTTGAGTTGGTGGTTCCCCTTACGGAGCTTTATGACCACCAATACAAAGACATATCTTAAAATACCCCCTCCTGCTATTATGGCACTGTGATGTGCTTCTTTGGATTGATGTCACCAGTTTCCATTAATAAACAAGTTAAGTTTACCCTCCACTCCTCTGTAGAGGCCATGATCACTTTAGGTTGTGTAAATAGCTGAGATGTAATGTTATGGAATTTACAGGATGCTTTTCAAATGACACTAAACCATTAGACAACATTACTCCCTCTCTGTGTTGAAATACCCGCCACCCCAGTCATAAAGCTGATTAGGAGGACTAGGGGTCCAGGACCTACCAAGACCATAATGAATACAGCGGTAACAAACATTTTGGAAGGCCAATAAACAGATGCAAGTTGGTTTACACAGTGAACCACAGAACATCTGGCTTGACGCTGGAACTAGACAGCCAGACATTTCTGCCCTTACACCACGAGCCAGTAGCTCCTCTGTCTCTCCGCTGGGGCAACAAGCCAGATGTGGGCGGACACTATGGAGACTTTATGTTCAGCAGCCTTTCGATTGTTAGGCCCATCCTTTCTTCTTTAGCTCAAAGTTCCACTAAGATTTGGAGTATGGAGTTAAATGTCATGCATGAGACAACAGTGAGTATTGAGGCTTTTATTTGTCACACAGGCTCAACAAGTGAAAACAAGTCAGTCAAAGGGGGAGATATAAAGAGGAAATAAACTGAAGGGTGGTGGGGAGTAAGTTCTGCTTCATGCCAACGTTTGGTATTTGTTTCTAAAAAAAAAAAAAAAATCTACATGCTTGTGGACCAAATTATCCTTTTTTTTTTTTTTTTCTACTGACGCTTTGTATCAAACCATTTTTGCATGCACATTGGAAACTCACTCTGCAGTGGGGAAATGTGTGTGTGTGTTTTTTTTTTTTCTGAGTGTTGTGAGAAACTTTTCGGTGGACTGTTATTACAATGAAGAAACAGTCCCAGTCCATGTGAGCCTGCTTAAAGTTGCTGTTTATTAGACTGCAGACTTGTATTCAGATCATTCCTTCTCTGGGGCTATAAGACAGCCCGAGTCAAAATACTGAGGGCGAAAAGCGCAGTCTGCAGCGCACATAAGCACGAACTGTCTGGCCCCTCGCTCCAGGCCATAATTAATTTGAGATTTATTTTTATTGGAGAGTTCCAGTCTCGCCTGGCCTTAACCAAACAAAACCAAATGCTGCGCCGTGGATTCGCTTGAATGAGGGATATTTCTTTTAAATTTTGTATTGAGGCGTGCCACATTCTGACCAATATCTCCCTAAGTGTGTGAGTAAGAGAGCGCAGCATTTGCACGCAAAAAAAAAAGAGTACACGCTAACCCTCCATCCAGGCAGAATTAACAAAAAAAAAAAAAAAAAAAAGAACAGTATTGGAATCAGAACAAACAAATAATCTAGGCTGCATTTCCACAGCAAATCAAAGAAGCTATGAGATGCGAGAACTGTAAAATTGGAAGTTAACTCGCCTTCCTTTGCCCAGGTCCCCCCTAACCTCTTTTCCTCCTTCACCGGCCTCCTGTCCTCTTTATTTTAGGGAGCAGAGAGACTCATTTTAAAAGCATATTTTCTCCCAAAACATTCCTTGCCATTCAACTCAACCTCACAACAAATCAGGAATTGTTCTGCCGAGTCTCTCCGCAGTGGCACAAACGCTGCGCCTGGATGAAAAGAGGCCTTATTCAAAGGGGGAATAAGTCTTCAAAACATTAGCAAGTCGCCCCTGGAAAAATACCTTGATTATGGAGATATCACCGGGCTCGCCTCTGCATAATGGCTCATTTTAATGAGGCAAAATCCGAGAAGTCACCCACGGTATATTATTATGGTATGAGCAAACCATGTCACGCAACCACCCAGATTGACGGAGATAAGTGCGAGCAAAGTGCACATTGAACATCATGTGGGGCATTTAGCCTATGTGGTCTTATATCAAGAAGAGACATTTCATGGCTGGAGCGCCTCAGAAATGCAGCAGAAATGCAGGGTCTGCGCCATATGTGGCACGATGCAGATTATATGTGAAAACCAGATGTGCGCTGTTTGCTTTATTTACATTCTCAGGACTGTGGCAGAGAGAGAGAGAGAGAGAGAGAGAGAGAGAGAGAGAGAGAGAGATGTTCATGACGTCAATCATGATAATGAGCCATAACAGAAGCAGTTCTTGGATCGAGGGCAAAAAAAATAAATTAATTAAAAAAATCAAATCGATATTCGGATAGAACATACCAGAGCCAGAGCGTCAACATGCAGTCATTTTCAACTACAAGGAGAAATACGGCCCCATTCAAATGCAACAGGCCTGGCACAAGGTGTCAAACTTATCATGAAATGTTGCAATGACATTCTGAACAAGTTCTATTCATATAAAATCAGGAGGAAATGCAGAGGAAATAATTCATTCTACTCGTTTCTAATGCAAAAAAGCGAAGCTCATCATCGCATCACGTCCACTGAGTTGAAGTAGGATAATAATGGTGCAGGGGGGTTTGGGTTGCTCATGCGTGTTTTTTTTTTTTTTTTTCAGCCAGAGTCATAAGAAATGAAAGGACCCCACTTTGTCCCGCCAACATTACCTGATCGAAGAGACGGTGGTGTCTTACCTTGACGTAAGACGACGTGTCAGGGACAGTTTGAAACATGTCTACTTGACAGACAGGCCCAAGGGTGCTCAGTGTCCAGTGGGCCCTGAGAAAAGGAAAACATAGACAATCACTCATTACTTAATAACATTCTTCTTGTCATTATTATTATTATTAGTATTATTATTATTATTATTAGCCTTGTTGTTTTTGTGAACCTCCACAAAGGGCACCCATAGGTTACCACTTCCACCAAAATAAAGGTTAAGTGAAATTTGCTTAATGGCCCCCTGTATGCCTAAGTGCACATATAATGCCTTCATTCATTCATTCATTTTTTTTCCTTCTTTCAGCAGTGGTCAGTGGTATTAGATGTGGGCAGGTTTTAATTACAGCTGCCCATACATTAACAACACCAACAAATGAAAATTACACCCCTAACCTACTGGTAACATGAATGAATTACTCCGAGTCGCCCAATCGGAGCTGGGCTGCATGAAGAAAAAGGGGGCCTCATCCCAACCCCCATCACGTTTTCCCCCTAAAGCTTACCACATATTGAAACACTTTTCGCTTTAATAAGTGCAGCTTACAAAGTCTAGGGTGAAAGGGCACTTAGAGGACGGTGTCTTTAGCCCTTCCCTCCCTGTGCAATTACTAGGAAGGTAGTGGCATATACCATCACAAACGGCTGTTATATGGACTGTGTGATAAAGCAAATTAACGTATATGGACCTGTATAATGGCATCCAGGACGCGCCATTAAAGTTCAACATATCTTAACAAGGCCTATGGGACATCTCTCTGCTGCTCAGTAGCATGCATGCTCTGACCTGTCGGGATTATAAATATACAATCGTGAACCCTTTTCCGATTGTGCATTACAGGATAATTAGTGGTGGATGCAGATCACAGGCCTGTGTGATCTTAAGCCAATACCTGACAGGGAGATGCAACATAAAAAGAAAGTAAAAAATAAAAAATAAAAGCGGAGGGGGTTTAATAGCACCACCATATCTCTTTTTTACTGCGCAATTTCACGTTTCTGATGAAGTTTCTTTGCGCATTGAATTCCTGCCCTATGATAAATTAGCCAAAAAAAAAAAAGAGGGAGGGGGAGTCATACTTGAACGTGGCACGGTTTAAATACTTGTATGGGGCCTTTTTTTTTTTTTTTTTTGTCTTCTCAGCTCCTGCAGGCAAAAGTAGGGCTCGCCTCATAAAGTTCCCCAAATGCATCCAATTTCTACGCGGTAAAAGGAGCATAGGATCCCGCATCTGCAGCCAATTAAGGCTGAGGAGGACTGGTGAATAACGGCGTGAACCTTCCTCCGAGACAGCCCCGTGGGCCGGGACCCCTCTAGTGTTACATTTTAAGCATCTTACCTTGCTGTTATCCATCATAAACGAGAGCCAACTGATTTTCAGCTAATACGCATTCCACCCCCTCCCTTTTACCTATAGACTCCCCTAAAGTGAGGCTGAGACGGAGTGAGTGAGTGTTTTTCGACTGCGAAAGTCAGACTTAACTCAGACCTCGAATAAGGCAAAACGTTCAATAACAAGTCTGATGCAATAACACACAAACATGAACGAGAATTGAGATGGAGGCTGCAGTTTCATTTCACTGTCGCAGTCATTTCGAAACGTGCATTTTTTTATTTTTTCGTTTTTTTTTTTTATTTTGGCATCTATTGAGGCTCAATCTGCTGCTTTTCTACAGCCAGTCTGTGCATCGGTCACAGCGAATAAAACAATTAGTGCTGATTATGAGTTACCGTCCTCCTTCACGCACACCTACGCTGCAGAGTGCGCAGGACTTCAGCAAACGCAAAAATCCGCTTTAGCTATTTTTCACACTCACCTGTCGTTTCCGTGTTGGTCGCTTGATCTCTTTCGATCGAATCACTCCTGCTCCAATTCTAAATAATTAGTCCCGTCCAGGCAAAGCCCGTTTTTTCCCAATGATGATGACAGTGAGTTATTTTGAAAGGGGCTGAAAAGGAGCGCCGGGTGTATGAATGGAAATGCTCCTGAGATGGGAGAGCCGCGACCAATGAGCAGCGAGAGAAAACCTCCCCTTGCCTGCCGTGTGAGGCCACTGAACCATGAAATGAGGGGAAAGCAGAGAGAGAAAGAACGTCATAAATCTGCTTTACAAAGTCTTCTGGTGGAGAGAGGCGTCGTTGAATATGTAAAAGATATGTATTTTGTTTTTAGACGGTTTTGAGCTTGTTTTTATTTGTTATTAGTATTTATTTGCACACGCATCCCAGCCGCAGGGACACATGTGGGTGAACTGCTGTGAAGAGTCAAAGAGGCTCACATGCACCACAAGCATCACCGCAAAAACAACACTTTTCATCCACGAAAATTTGATCATGTATCCTCTCACATGAAAAACGCTGGGGTTCAGTTGGGTTCAGCTATAACTACAGAAATAATTTTTCCATGTGACAAATGTTCAGAAACTAATAGATTATCATTCAAAAGGATAAAACTTGAGTGAGTTTCTGAACAGTCGCCCTTCTAAATGTTATGCTTTGCAGACCATCATTCCCTCCGGTTAAAGCCAAATATCAGTTCTTTTCCTTCTTCTTCTTCTTCTTCTTCCTCTTATTATTATTATTATTATTATTATTATTATTACTATTATTATTATTAATGTGTGTGATTCATTTGAACGACCAGCATCTGTCCTGGAGTTTCTGCGCAGACGCTCACTGACGTCCCTGCCTGTCCTCACGGTGACAGCTCCCGCAGGAATACAACAGCAGCACCAGTTCCTCCGCAGCAGGTTTGTCTTTTCCTGCTCAGTTGACCCCACTCAGTTCACTAACTTCATTTCCTTCACTTTGCTGCCCTCAGCTTCGACCAAAGAGTCCCACCAAAGGATGTGGGGCAATTCACGGTGAGGAAAGCCGCCCAAGCATAGCATTTTATAGCCTCATCAAGGTCGCTATTTCACGCAGAGCCACCGAAGTGAAACAGAGAAGTCGCCTGTAACTTTTTTTTTTTTTTTTTTTTTTTGCATTACAGAGCCTGTGATACGAGACGTGAGCTGTGGGCTCTATTGCTGTAATTTGGGCCTGTTGACGTGACCATTGCAACAAGCATCTATTTAAAAAAAAAAAAAAAGTGTTCTTCTTGCTCACTGTTATTTTACAACATAGGATTTGTCTATTTGCCGCCAAACGGTGATGCAATCATAAAACTCTGATGGACACTCTTACGTGAAGCAGGTTGGTTTAGTTTGGGAAGAATTACAATAACGACACTCCCAATAGTACAATCCTTCAACGCAATATTATACTGACTGGCTTCACTGTTTTTTTTTTTTTTTAACTGTGTTTGGGGGATGGGGGGGGGGGGGGGGTCATCTGGTAAAAAGGTCGTCTTTCATCACCGGCTAGACCTTCTGTTTGTTGCACCGTTTCCTAATGCAATGATTAAGAACAACAACATTGATAATAGTGTTCCCAGCACGAAACAATGGACGGATATCCCAACATCCGTTTTACTGAAAAATGGCATTCATGCGCCTGCTGTGTTGCCTTCCTCAGGATACAGTAGAAGAAGTTTTCTAACACATTTGAACAGCAACTATTAAATTCTCAAAGAGCAAAAGATGAAAAATTATATAAATGGTATTTTGTGCTAATATGAATAGAAATATTAATAGAGGCCAAAGCATTCTGTTGTCTTTAAAGAGCACCTAGTCAAAGTG
Source organism: Trachinotus anak (assembly GCF_046630095.1). Taxonomy (NCBI): domain Eukaryota; kingdom Metazoa; phylum Chordata; class Actinopteri; order Carangiformes; family Carangidae; genus Trachinotus; species Trachinotus anak. The sequence goes on along the minus strand of NW_027273885.1, from coordinate 6,725,152 downwards.
TTCGCATTTAACCAAAAAAACAGCTTTTGGTGGGAATCCTTAATAAGTTTCCATCATATTTAACACAAATTAAGTTGAATTTCATTTCAGTGCATTAAATTTAGACTGTGAGGAAAAAGAAGTTGTGATTTATTCACATTAAAAGACAAAAAAAAAGGCATCTCTCTGTTTAAAAATGACATCCACTGTTCTATGCCTATCACACTACACTAAGTTAATTAATATTTCTAATTGCTGCTATCACTTAGTTAAACTTAGATGGCAATAAGCACAATGCTACTTAAAACAGCAGCATGGCAGAGATCTGAGGTTGTTGAATGGGCCTGCTGAAGTTGACTACACTTTCTGACAATGATTGCTTTGTGTTATGTGGCAACTCCCTCTCATGTGTTTTTGAAGGAGGTGAAAAAACAGAATATGTTTGCAAATCCCTCAAGTCCTCTGTCTGGTTGTTTCATCAAGTCTTGCACCATCAAGGACTTCTTGTTTTTGTGCTTTGCCATGGTAATGACATTAGACGTGGAATGTAGCTGTGAGGTGGAGAGCTCAAACAAGAATCTTGACAGTCTCGATTGTCTCATGTTTATTTAGCATATAGTTGCAAACAGAATCCCCCCTTGTGTTTTAATAAGCATACTTAATCCCACTCTGCAGTCCGGCCAAACAATCTACCATCAACGGTTTCCCATATGCAGTCCCCTGCCAGTCTTTCTTCACTGGTATGTTAACATTTCAGAGCTTCTTCTCTTGGGATTCCACCAAAAGCACTTGTATTTGAGATGATGTGGGCAACCTACAGACATCTGAGATTACATCGCCTAGAGTAAATGAAGCTCCTTACTCTGAACTGTAATGAGTTATTTATTTAGTTGAAGGGGCTACCGAGAGATGATCTAGAGATGGAGATCAGTCTCATTCCAGCCCTTTTTTTTTCTTTCTTTTCGCTCCTCAGGGAGAGGGGAAAATGGCAGTGTGGCACCAGGGAAGGCAGGGCAGAATATCAAATCTTTTCATGCAACCTTCCAGGCAGCCATGGCCCAGACATGGAAGAGTAACTGCAGAGCACACGTTCAAAACAGTAGAAGTTCCTCTTCCTTAATATTTTAAAAATATTTGTATGTATTGAATCACAGCTTGAAAGATTTAGGAGAGGCCAACTGGAGAAGCAGGGTATGTATGTCTTGGTGCCCACTGTTCAGCAACTAGACCTGTAGCTCTTGGAGGCAGGTCTTAACCTGTGTACACTCTCTGAAATGCAACAACGTCCCAGCTAAGGCTTTGTTTGCTGTGAGTAAAGGGTTAGAAAGTGTTTTGAAGCTGTGCTTGTCGAGTCAGAGAAACAACTTGGTGTATGGAGCAGCAAAATACACAGAAGCTCATCAAAGCTCGTGCCCTTGCTGTCCATTTAAAAATTGCGCGCACAATGCAGAGTGCAGATAGCAGCCCGCTTGTGAGTGCAGTGATAATTAGCAAGGGGAAGTATTAAATTAAAGCAAGGCAGTCATTTTATGAGGCAAGCATTTATGAAGGTAATAGCATCCCTATAAATTTACGACCTCCCAGTGCCTCTGATGTGTTGCCACTCATCAGGTCCAGAGCACACCGCTGATATGTCTTCTGTATGACCTTATCTGTTCAGCCTTGGTATTCTTGCCTCAGGGGGTAAGGCTGAGATGAGGGCTTAGATGTTTGGGCAAGGACATATGGTGTCGAGACAAAATGCATGTTGTCATTACGTACAATATGTTCTGGTATGCGGGTTACCATAAGAAAAGAGAGGTGTTTTTGGGTCAGTGTCTGCATGTGTGTCTGTGCTTCATGGCTCTACATTGTGTGTCCATATAATTACTTTTCCCTGCACCACAAAACACTGAGAATTTGTCTTCTCTCTGGGTATGTACAAGGATTTCCCAGACCACTTATCTTATGTCAGTTCAGCTGTAAGTGTGGACACACCCTGCCTCTAGTCCAGACTGGGCATGGGAAACCAAGGTGCTCCCCTTACATTTTAAATCAATCTGGGTTGCCAAGGGGGGAGGCATCCCTACATGAACAACATGAGGCTGAAATGAAGCCCCTGAAAATGACTGCTCTTGTGGAAAAAAGCAGGGCGAGCGAGAGCAGGAGGAAAGCAGTGCCATTTAGAAAGCCTAAATCATCCCCTGAACTATAAATCCACTGACCGCTCATCATTCAGCAGCATTTTAAAAAGCCCTTAAAGAAAAACACTGAGTGAAATGAATATGCTGTCACCTCTCATTTGGGTCTGGCCCACTGGCTCAATAAGAAAAGTGTTTTTCCCTGGAAGGCTGCTAGCCTGGTCTGAGCTCTCAGGTTTAAGGTTTACCCCTGTCCCGCATTCTCAAGGCTTTTACTTTGAGGCCCGCGTCTCTCTTTCCTCCCCCACGTCCCCCCAGACATGTCTGACAGGCTGAACTCGATGTGGGCTGCTCACCAGACTACAAAAATCATTCATCTGTGCCTTCAGACGGTCAAATCTGGATCTAATAAAGGGAGCTCGCTTATTGATCCTATTCATGGGGAGAGGTAGTGCCAGCTCTTGCCACTGGAGGGCTCTCTGGCTCAAGCTAGAGGTGGCTCATTGAGGACTTTAGGTGCCCTTTTGTTCAGATTGGGGACATTATGAGGAAGAAGTGTTGACATTTTTGAGTGAATTTTCTCAGGTGATTCATTATTAAGATTAAAAAAGATCTTACAGAAACTTATTTTCTGTTTTAATGATGTTTGTGTTAAAAAAAAACAACTTAAAGTGGGATAAAAAAAAGTCTGAGACCAGACTTTTTAAGAAAGTGGTTCATGTACCTGTTTGTACCTGTGACTTATCTAAAGACAGTATACTGTATACATATACTTCCTCTAAGGCTTTACATCTGTGAGATAAGACGTTTTTTCAGGCCAAAGACAACAAGGACAGCCTCCTTTTTCACCTGTGGCACAAACAAACATGTGAAACAGGAAACAGACGCTGCTGAGCACTGACACAGTGCCAGCCAGATGAGGTCAAGACATTGTTTTCCTCTAAACACTGGGGTGAAATACAGAACGACAGCACAAGCCACAGAACAGCACGAGAAACATCCTCACAAGGGTGGACAAGGCTAGGGAAGCACCTACGAATGAAAGAGGAGAGAGACAGCATGAAGGAGAGTGAGTCATAGTCACTTTTAGGGTTGTGTTTACGTGTGGATGAGGGCACTACCCCAAACGCCTAGGCAAACCACAGCATTCCACGCCGGGTCTTAAAGAGACAGAGCGACGCTGTCATCATGGGTATTTGGGGAGTAAAGTGTTAACATATGGTGAGGGCTATTTGAGACGGCTGGTGAGACGCACAGAAGCCAGTAGGTGGCCGTGCCAGCTCTCTGACTGCAATCTGACAGCAGGGTTTACCACCTCAAATGCTAGGTCAGGTAGTGTGATGACAAAAAAAAGAAGAAAAAAAAGTAGCTTTAGAGATGAATTTGAATTGGTCAAAATAAAAGAAGCTCATAAAATGTCTTAAAAAAGCCACAAAAAAGAAAAAAAAAATCATGCTAAGAATTTTTTCACAGCCAAGGGGACTTGGATTTTTGGTTTGTGTCATGCTACTGCTAAAAATGACAGTTTAACACATACTCCACCTGCATTTCAGTAAACCAGACATAGAGGGCAGAGTTGAGCTGTGAAACAAGAGTGAAAGCAGTGTCTTGTGTCAAGCTTGTGCTATGAACTTTTCTCAGTTACATACCCTTGATTATACCAAAACTTGCATACATTTCACAATCTACTCATTAACTTAAAATTGTATTTATTGTCACTATTGCATTAACTTCTGGATCTTTAACAATAACTGCACTATCCATGTTAAACAAAAAGACAAGTTTCCTATGAGGTTAGCTGATGTGGAGTTCTAAAATTCCTGTGTCTGGTTTATATTTTCAGTATATCAGTGCATGCAATTACAAGGTGTACAAAACCAGAGTTGCATTTGCAGTCTTGAGGTTAAATCAAAATTTGACCACTGCTGTTTCAGCACTTTATGACATACAGTCTTGTGTGTGCGCATTTGGTTGTTTTTGGGATGTTCTGTATGTCACAAACATGAAATAGGGCCCGGTAACACAGCGCTGTGAGGTGCCATACTGAAAGCATCTACACACAGACAGCAGAGTGGGTGAGCAGTCTGAATGATGATAGGCCCAGATTGCATGTAGGAGAGGGAAAAAAAAGCTCTCTGCTAGGAAGACAGAGAACGAAGACGAGAAAGAGAGAATGAGAAAACTAGAGAACTGTGTAGGTGTGAGGAGGGAGGTGAGAGCGTGTGTTGACAATTGGGCAGTTAGAGAGAGGGAAAAAGCAAGTGGGAGAAAGAGAAAGTGTGTTGGTGAGGGGGGGTTATGGAGAACGGGCTTTTGAGAAGGAAAGAGAGGATGCAGAGAAGAAAATTAAATGGAAGTGAGGGGGCAAGAGGAGAAACAGCCTGTTTCCTCACTGAAAACCCATGGCACAATGTGGACCTAACATCCTTAAACCATCAACAGAGCTCTAAAAATAACCCCATTTCTGCACAGTAAGAGGTGGGAGTGGAGTGGGAGTAAGGGTGAGTGAGGTGTGGGTGAGTGGGGTCGGCTGGTGGTTGGAAATGGGATATGGAGCTTTAAACTGGGAGTGAAAAGTTGGAGAGAAACAAAGAAAGGCGGTCCTGCCAGACAGCAGCGATGAGAGATGAGTTTGACTGCATATGCATGTGCGAGACCAACATAGATGGAGAGAAACAGAGTGTGGGAGTCAGAAAGTCAAAGTGGAAGAGAGACAACCTCAATCAAGCCCCCACAGCACACTTATCACAGTACTTTCTCTTCACAAACACTCTTACTTTTTGGAAATAGTTTTTCTTTTCTCTTAAATGCTGAATCAAATGCAGCAGGGGCAGAACATGGTAGTGGCACTCACTTGTTGACTGACATGGAATTTGAGGCAGGTACTACATTGGATGCATTTATCTGACACCTATAGTTACTAATCACTTTGCAGTTTCACATTTCTCATGCAAACATATGACGAGCTGATTAGAGATGATAGATAGATATCAGCTGCACCTTGACCCAGGATGACCTTAAAATGCTGCAGTGCGTCAGGTATTGTATGTATTAAGTGTTTATGCATCTTGAAGTAACTGAGCTTAGTCAGACATCACTGAAGCTGCCATTTAAGCAGTTTGACACTGCATTGTGTTGTGTTGAGTGGATGAATGATGGACACGAGGCCTACGCTTGTTTCAGTGTATGTTGTCTGGATAGGAGGAGAGTGAAAACATTGCTCATTCATACAGGTAACTGTCTTATGGAGTTTCTCTGTAGAAATTATATTATAAATTCAATAACATGAACATATGTAACTGGATATGGAGAAAAAAAAAATATAATGGTCAGTCACAGTCGGCTTGCCACTGTCAGCTCAGATCCACCAGATCTAAGATCAACAAGGTATTTCAACACAGCGGCTAACTAGCTTGTTTCCTGAGTGCACTATTTCATGTAATACATTCAATTTAGCACTGTGAAATGAATTTCATCAACTATGAAGACTTCATAGTAAAATTTCAATAAGTCACAGTATTAGCAATGTTCATACAGAGAACATACTATAATGATTAGATTTTTAAACATTTGTGTGGTGCGCTGAGCTAAATGCCATGGCTACATCTCTCATGAAGTGACACAGTTTCTCATCTAGCAGGAGCCTACAAACCTACACAACTGGATTTAAAGCAAGTGGCATCACACACTATGCAAATCGTGTTTTACATAAGCTGCACATAAGAAACATTCATTATAAGGTAATGTGAGTTAAACAAGGCTTACATAAGCTATTTGAAAGTTTTGCTGTTGCTATATAGCCAACATAAGCACAGACAGTGGTTTACTTACTAGGAACAAGAAGCTTTGTGAGTTCAGCATCAAACTTAATTCCTTTCAGAGCTGTCTGCAGAGGTGGAAAGCGACCCTTTAGTTTGGTTCTATTTCTATCATTTATTTTCTTCTGCTGACATTAGTATGCAAAGCAGCTCGCCCTGGCTCAGTTGGCCCATCTTGTCACTAGTGTCCAGTCTGCCCTGAAGGAGTAGCGCTGCTTAGAAGGTGAGCCTCTTGTGTAGTAAATGCCACGGCAAGACTGTTAAGTAAACAGCTGTTAACACTAATGTTGGCCATGTAGCAATAGCAAAACTTACAAATAGCTCCTAAATAAGTTACCAACAAGTGTAAACTAAATGCCATAGTAGATAAGCTGAAAAAGAAAACCTACCTTGTAAGAAACATTTCCACGGTCACATGCAAGAATTATTTTTGAAATTTCTCCAGATATTTGACACACATAGACCTTGCTCCAGATTGGTTGGGTTTATCGCATCAGGGCAGTACAAAGCAAGCTGTGCAATACAGAAAAGTGTGCTCAGTTATTATCCTTTTCTTTAGTTTTAGTTTTCAAATGTATTGCAACCCACCTGCCACATGTGTGGGTTATAAAACAAAGTACAAAAGTCATTTCCAAATATTTTTATTCTCTACCGGACTGGTATGGTAGAGAAGAGAAGCTGGAGGTGAAGTATATAAGACTGTCTTGTGCACTTCGACTCCTGCTTCTGGGGACACAACACAGACTCCGTTGAAAACCAGCCACTGACAAGCGGCTCTTTCTTCCCTCTCATCACCCTGATAAGCCCTCCTCTGCAGCCTGAACCACACCTCATCACAGACTGGATGAACTGAACGAAGCCGACAGGTCTACTAGTGGCACTGATGTTGTTATCAGTGTGAACACAACAGGGATGTAGTGGAACTAATGATACCGCTTTCTCACAACAAGTGACCAGGGAAATCTTCAGGTTGGCTGTCAGACTCACCTAGGTCCAGATTAGCAAACTGTAAAAATCCTAGGACGTCTGTGTTAAAGGTGCATTGATGGGTACAAAAACTGCGAAGAGAAATAAAGGAGGATATCTCTAACTCTTTAGACGAGATCGCCACTTCAATAGTCTGTAGGGAGAGAGCACAGGTTTAGAGGGTTTGCGAGGAGCACAGAACTTGAGAAATGTTGGGGTATTAAGTTCATATATCATATTTTATATCTCTCTTCACTTGACTACTTGATCATCACATTTAAATCTGATGACTCTGCAAGAAAACTGAGCAATGGTTGGCTTAGGTGCCTGTTGCAGAATTTATGAATATTAGCGAGAATACCAGTTGACTGAGGTAAGTCCTTATAATTTTGTCCAGACCTCACATCCCTGGTTGGTGCACTCATGTCAGAAATCTCTCCCCTGGTCATGTTAGTTTCTGTTTTTCTTGTTGTGCTCAACATTTTTTTTTGCCTAGCATGTTCTCTCTGTCCCTCTGTCTTTCTCTCTCCCCATCTGTCTCGCTGACTGCTCTCCCTCTCTGTGCCTCCCGGGCCTGTCTCTCCACCTCTCCTCGCTCGCTCCAGCCTTCTCTCACGTCTCTAATGAGAGTGTATGTTACACAGGCATTCAGAAAACCTCCTCTGCTAATTACATGACAAGCATCTCGTTCTGGGACACTAATGAAGAGGAATAGTGAGCTGGAGACGCCACTGGAGTGGTGCTGGTGTGTTTGTGTGTGTGTGTGGTGCAGGAGGGTCAAACTGGCCACTGGGTGGGGCGTTTGTGTGTGTTTGTGTGTGTTTGTGTGCATGTGTGTGTACGGGGGTTGTATTCTGGCGCCAGGCCAGCAGCTTATCAACCGGGGCATGTTGGACTCAGCATCTCATTCTCACCCTCCCTCCTCAGCCTGCTTTTTCCTTTCATCTTATTTTTTTACATATTACATATTTTTTTCTGACAAAGGATCAGTGTAAGGGCGATATTTTTGCTAAATAACGTTAACTTTATACTTAATTCAATCTGGTATGAGCTTTGAAAAGGACACTTGCTCTCTGAGCTTTTGAAGTATGATGTAAAATACATGCAAATCCATGATCTGTCCCGTTTGCTGTACTTGCTTTTTGTGTAACCATTAAATGTGCAGTGTTCGTTTTGACAGTAGAATCAGTGAGTTGTAGGTCATGTCATTAATTAAGCACAGCACTGACCGACAAAAGAAAAAAATGTTTCAGTACATGCACACACTTACAGCCTACAGTTAAACCCAAATACAGAGGAGACAGAACACGAAAAGGGAGAGAGAGCGACCTAGGCAGAAATCCAACAGCTCAGCATGTGATTTGGAGGAACTCTTTCTGTCAAGAGGCACACTCGAACAGAAGATCGCTGTCCCGTACCATCCCTCGTGAAACGCTTAAGAAACACAAGCCATCTGGAGGCTATAGTGAACACTCTGGACCCATCAAATATTGAGGATGTTTGTCTGATTTACAGAGCCTATTTAGGAGTGTTTGGACAACTTGGCTGAGGGATTGGTGCTTTAATTAAAGATAATATCAAGAACTAATATTGCCCCCAAGACCTTTGCCTCACAGTCAACAGTGCAACAGAGTCACTGTTCTGTGGGTGAGGGTGAGAATCTTAACCACAATCACTTCTAAATGAATCTAGTCAGGCCTGACACAAAGGCTTCTCCATGTTCCCTTACTACCCCGTGTTCCTCCACTTTCTCTCTGCTGGTGCCAATAGCAACGCAGGCTTTTTCAGGCCCAAGCCCACCGCAGCGATGGCATATTGATACTGTCATAAAATATTACATCCTCACTTTATTCATCAGAAGTGGGCTTTAATCTAAAAATATCATGGGCAGGGAATAAAACAGAGTTTTCAGCGGCAGAAAGATTAGGCCTGTGCTTCTCTCACTGAGCGCCACAGCTCGGAAACACTGAGGCCCAAAATAGATGTTCTTCTCATAAAGGGCTCCTTCTTTGTAGTCGGCATTCAGCAACAACATCTGCAGGGCAGTTTCTATGGGGGGAACAGATTCGGGCAGGCTATCAAAGAGAGAGGCGATCTCCTGTGAGAAGCGGTGGGCGGAGGACTTCCATATTCTCTCTCTCTCTCTCTCTCTCTCTCTCTTTCATTTTTTCCTCTCTCTTGCTCCTTCCCTCTATCTCTTGCTTCCAAAAAATCTGTGGCAATCAGGACGATGCTAATAAAAGACCATTAATATCACCTGTCAGCGCTATCTTTGGAAGATCCAAAATGAGAAAATGAGACAAAAGGATTCACAGTCTGGAGCTGCACACCAAGACGCAGGGAACCAGAGGAGGACTGACAGCAGTACGGTTTAGTGTACTGGTTTAAAAAAAAAAAAAAAAAAAAAAGTATTGGGTTATTGGGTTGACAGAGCTCCATCAATGTCCTAGGATGAAGACAACATAAACATAAAACTTATGTTTCATCAACTTTGATTTGAATTTAGCAGGATAATGTAGAATTGTCATTTCAGAGCACAGATAGAAATATGACCCTATGTGTCATGAGAACTTTGTTTCAGGGTTTACGTTATATGGCCAAGATTGTAAACTCCCGTTGGTTTTCGATATGGAAAGTTGGATTGAACGCTGTAAACTGTGAAAAAGAGAAATGAACAAAGTAGGAAAGACAGTTTATTTCAGGATTATTTAAAATTTTTCAGATACTCTGGTAGAAATGAACTCATATTTGTTTAATTCAGAGCTGATGTAGATGCAAGAGCACTAGAGGACTTTACAAGGAGATTGGTGGTGAAGGCCATAAACCACAGCAGGTCTTTTGACTGATGGCTTTTACTGGTGGTGATGGCAAGGCGTTCACTATCTGTTTAATGTAAAACATGAGCACATCCAGCACAGAGGAGGAGGCTCTGAGCGGAAAAAGGTGGCACCATAATGGGGAGGTGAAAGGCAAGGGGGCAACGTGATGATAGTGGCTTCATGCAGACCAGAAGTGAATCAGGGGCCTCGCCTTTGAACTGGTGAGCCGGCTAATTGAAACAGCATTGCCGGGGCATCGGCTGAAGATCTGGATCGCATTCATCCTCGCTTTTATTCAATTTGGTCTCATCACAGGGGCACGTCCCGTGCTTTTCTCTGCACATGGCAATAAGTCATACCCCCGCCTTTTGCCCTCGACGTGTTGCCCATCTGTGTCCCCCGGGGGCCCGGGGCGCTGAGGCCCACCAAACGCAGAGGGATTCAGACGAGGTCTTGAGAAAATACAGGCTGCCTGCCACTGAGCCCCTTATGGTACTTCTTCACGCCCCTCACCTTGGACTTGACCCCCCCCCCCCTCCCGTTGCCTCAGCTCTTCACTCACACACGCACACAGGCACAGACACACACACACCTCCTTACTCTGAGACTTTTAAGATTTACTGTTAAGAGCAGTGGCTGTCAGGAGGTTTGAACCGTGCACTTTCTAATTCAAACAAATGCTGCACTGGGGTCATGGAATTATCATGGAGCCACAAGGTGTTTCAGATGACTCGCAAGTGTTGAGTGTTAAGCTGATAGAGAGAGAGAGAGAGAGAGAGAGAGAGACGTTGCTCTGTGCTGTTAGGTAGCAATGCAGCAGAAAGCTTGAGAGCATTGCAGCGTGGAAATAAATAAACAAATAAAGCGATAAATAAGCAAATAGATAAACCTTCACACCCTCACCTGGTTATCACTAACCCCTATCAGAGCAGGGGGATGTAGATCTTGCGTCGTACTGAGGGAACTTCTCATTTCGCAGAAGAGTGGTCAGCGTTTCTGTCACAGCTTTAATCAGTGTCCCACATGCATTGCCTGTTGGGGTTATGATAGTCAGTGATGTACATTAAATAAATTCTCAAGAGGCAGATGCTTCTCAGGTGTATTCTGGCAACTCCTGAGACAAATTGGTACTCTTCCGCAAATGGTTTGCTTTAGCCTGGTTTGATGGCAGACTTCAGGGGTTCACCCTGCAGGACAACACACACAAGAGCCAGGAGATGTGTACCAGCAAATTTAAAATGTCACGCTCTGATTCAAATGTATTATAGAATTATTTTCGATTTTTTGCATATCAGTGCTTTAAATAAACCTCTGCCTGATGTGACACACGTACAGACACAGATTTTTTTTTGTTTTTCCCAGATGACAACATCACAGGAAGATCAGCTATTGTCATTGTCATCACAACCGTCTCCATGTGATGTTTCCCTCCCTCTTTCCTGCTATTTTTCCCAGTAAGACTTTGGCTGAAGGAAAACAAACTGATAAATAAACAAGCTGAAATCAAATTTAGCTGAAAACAGGCCATTTTAATGAAACATTACACAAAGCGATGAGATAATATAGTTCTGGATTATTTAAGGACGGGATCAGTTGTTGCCTTAATAACTTCATTGTTTAGATTCCTTGCAGAGCGCTGAAGACACTTCATAGCTGACTTTACATCAGATAAATATACTTCACCCACAAGATTTCCAGATATTTCAATAATGTAAGATGTAAGACAGGACAAGCTGTGTCCAACGAAGCCCCGTTACTGACTACCACAGGGTCCCTGCAAGTTCACACCTGTGCTGCGGCTGCATGTGAACCACAGCTGCGTGTGAAGTCCAAAGACTACATGCAGAGGAAAAATAGGATTTGGAGAGGATCACCGTGCGATTGAGGGAGGGACTAAAAGTGTGCATAATAATTCCTTCCTCTGTGGGACTCGCTGCGAGCAGGTACAGCATCTCTGCAGTCCACGGCTCAGCTGTCACACTCAGCTGCCCAGCGCTTCCACTTCACAGGAAACTTCTCACGCAGCAGTCGGTAAGTGCAAAGTTTCTTCCCTTTTTTAAAAAAAAAATATTTGTATCAAAAAGTAACTGTAAATCAATGATCGATTGAGAGGATTAGCGCTTTTATCAGTGCTCGGGTTTCCTTTGATGCACAGGGGAGGGAAGTGTTGGCTTTAAAGTTTCTCTTTTTTCCCGTCAGGAATTCTCTCAGCACTCTTTAAGAAAAAAAAAAAAAAAAAAAAAAAAAAAAATTGAGATGCGCTGCTTTCGACCTGTTTCATCTCACAGCAGACCTCACAGCAGCGTTCAAAACGTCTCAACAAGGGGGAAAAAAGTTACGTGCACATCTTAATGTCTTTTTAAAATGAACTTTATACCAGGACTTATCAGTTTCCTTCACTTTGTGGGCTTGAAACTGTCTTCAGACAGAGCACTCAAAGTACATCATGCATAAATAGGATCTATTTATATCACCAAATGCATAATTAGGGCTATATGAATGCTTTTGCTCATTTTATTTAGCATTGAATTATTGTTTTGTTAGCCCACCAGAGCCTAAAGGTAGTGTATGATCTGAATGAGAGAACTGATTTGCACATTATTCAGTTTGTGTATGGGCACTTTTATTTCTGAAACAAGACCATCTGAGCCTTTTTGAGCTGGTGAACATCTGCAAGCATTGAGCACTGGCACATCTTCCCCCAGTCTATCAGCAGCTGCCGCAGACTAGATATTCCAAATCGCTTAACATATGAATGTGAGGAAGATGGGACCTGCCACTGCCCATATACACCACTCCTGCTCTAATGCAATCCTTCAGCTCAGTTTCAAGTCTCTTTTTGTTGATGCTGCCTCGAGTAAACAATGTTAAGTGATAAGCAAAGTGTGTGGGAGGGGAGGAAGGAGGGGAAGAGGAAGGAGAAGAGGAGGAGGAGGAGGAGGAGGAGGAAGAAGAGGTGAGGCAGATGAGAGGAGGAGGCAGTTTTGCGTGTGGTGAAGGGAGGGAGAAGTGATGGAAATGTGAGGTTGACAAGACTCTGGATGGATGGATTTTTGATGGATGAGTCTTTTCATTTAAAAAATATCTTATGTAGAAACACTTTTTTTTTTAACTCCTGTAAGATCTAAAATTTTAATTAGCCAGAAGTTGTCTGGATGACATAAATTTTTTAAATGTTATTAAAAAGCCCCAACACAGTTTTCATCCTTCTGAACTGTGCAGTTGATGTTGCAGGTTATTGAAACTCATCTAAAATTTCTCACTCTTTCTCTTTTTGACCCCCTTCCCTCTCCCTCCATCTTTTTTTTTCTCCTCTCTCACACACCTACATAAACACACAAAAAGTCATACCTCCCACCCCACACACGCACACACACACACACACACACACACACACACACACACACACACATAGCTAATGGCACACACTTGCACACAAAGTGTAAACAGCCTGTGATAGACAGGTCGCTCCCCCCTGCCTCATCTGTTTGCGTGTTGATCCCTTCAGCAGGCCCTGCTTCTCCTGTCCACAGCGTCCATGATGAGTTACTACATGGATCCAGTTTCTTCCTACCCGGCCCTTCACCCCTGTGACCGTCTGGGCGCAATGGTAAGACCTCCCTCATAAATTACCTCTGTGTTAAGGCTGCCTCAGTTACCTACCACACAGCCGGACAGGAGTGTGAGGGAAGGAGCATTTGTGTGTGTGTGTGTGTGTGTGTGTGTGTGTGGAGCCGCTCAGGCACATAGCAGTGCAGGAATGTGTGCGGGAGAATATGAATGGTGTGCTCGTACGTGTGTGTGGTGTGGTAGCAACTCTGGATTCCATCACCTCACAGGAACACACTCTATCTGGACATTTTTCCTGTTTAGCTGCAGTGTCTCCATCTGTACATGGTGTTCATCGTGATTTCGTCAAAAGTTAGGAAACTGTTCTGTTGAACAAGATGATTTTCTACAAGGCTGTGAAATCGCCCTTATGAACCCTTTTCTGTTGCACAACCGGCCACTGCCAAAATGCACTTCTCTTTAGCGAGTAATATTGTAAATATTGAGACCTGTAGGCCTCCAACTTTGCCACTAACCAATCAAACTGGAGTCAGACCATAACTACTGAATAACAGTTTTCTCAGTGAAGCCACCTGCACAGTGCTTTGCAGCAGTCTGTTCGCAAGAACACCAAGGCTCTAAATGCTCTCCAAATGAAAGTGCTGAATACAGAATCAGAGACAGCGTTAGCTGGGAACATTGGGATTCCTGTCAGGAGAGCATCTGAAGGGTGAAGGCCAAGGAGCGGCAAAATAAATGCCTCCATTTGTATGCAGAGCGCTGACACATTAGGATAAGAGACTGAGGTTATATGCAAATGGCAACCCCACCCTGGCCTGATGGAAAACATAGAAGAATACAGCTCCCTGGCTCCTAATTGGCTCAGGTGGTGGGGCTTGCCTTTGAAATTGACACAACTGTATACCGGGACAGACTTGGTCAAAGGGTAAACCCGGGTCACCTCAGTAGGTCTATTCTCCTGCATTTACATGATCAGTTAAAAAGGAGTGTTTTATTTTTTCATGTTTACATTCAAATCAATGTCTTGTATGCAGAGAACTCAGGAGGAAAACCAAGGCTTCCTGGCTGCCTGTAGGAGTTTAAAAAAATACCAGAAGCCCCCTCTCTGTAAAGGTGATCTCAATTTCTAAGAAACATACAGAAAGATTATAAAACGGCGTGAGGCTTCCCTTCTGTAGTTCATGTAACATATGGAGCAGCAGAGCACGCTTCCATATGCAGCTTTGGTTTGGAATCACATGAATCAGCCTTCTGAATCACTGCCATGTTGCATCATCACTGACAGATGTAGAGACTCACGGATGTAATTTTTACATCTATAAAATGCAACGGATTGCATCGTAGGATTGATAGCAGATTTTCTTTTTACTTTTTTCATGTGAATTTTTTGTTTAGTTTGAGGGGGGGATGCATTTTGACACTCAACTAAAATTGCACAAGTTAAATATAATGCACTTAATAATACACCACTAAGGGGCCGATAGAGTAGACAATGAATGAATTAACAAACAAATGTATGCACGTGTTACCATGACACACTGTATAAGAAAGGCGAATCGCAAAACTGTTCCTTACAACACTGGGAAATTTCAGTCATTTTCACATGTGTTATAAGTTTTATGTTCCCATATTGCAAAACACATCTGATTTCAAAAATATGTTCCTTTCTATATATAGCTACTCTGCGGGTTAACTGGCAGGTGACAAAAACGTTAATAAGCATGAATCTACTTTGATGACAGTGGAATCTTAACACAGGCTGTAAACGTTTTAGACAGGAGGCACAACAACAAATACACTAACCTATTTATAGTATATAGAAGCACTGGAAATGCTTTGGCCCATTCTCTACTCGGATCTGTCAGATCTTTGAATTTGCAATGAATTTGCAAGTGTGGACTGGATAATCACTAGTCGATGAGCCAGTATAGTCAGACCTCACAGGAGTGAAAATTTATGCTCAAGATCTCAGTGCCTGCTGGCTTTCCTGCTATTCAAACGTTCTTGCTTATTGCTGTTATATATCAAGATGCCAGTGCTTTGGCTTGTAATACACTCCCATTCTAATCATTGTATATGGACAGTACGGAAAGTGTTCAAACTGAAAAGGCTCCTCCGTGTTTGTCATCAGCTGTTCGTTTTCTGAATCACAGAGTGGCTGCTGCATTGAAAGTGATTCTACATTTCAACTGATCAGAGAACATTATGGTGTTGATGTTATCTCCACGGTTATCTACAGTATGTCAGTCTACCTGTCTAATCCATAAATCATCCATGTGGCTCCTTCCATGTCTATCTAACTTTTCCCCCCTCGCTGACTGGCCTGATAGGAGACGGCAGCGTCCCACGCAAAGCTCTAAAGAGCCTCGTAAACTGGCCTCCCCGATCCTCCGGTCATGTTAGCCATCCATAAAGCTGGCCGGGTACTGATAAATGCCACTGTGCTTATACAGGAGCTGCTTATCAGATCGGCAGTCACTCTGTCAGCTAGTCTGACAGTTACACATGCGACATATAAAAATACGAGAGTCTAACATGCCTCTTTGTGGCAGCTACAACTGTAGCTGTTGCTCTTAGTCTCCTTTGACTTGTTACACAAGACAAAATGAGCAATTGCACCACAGTGACAGCAGGTTACATGTGATGAATGTGGAGAATGCGTTACCCCGACATTTTGTATTAATAATTAACATTTTATGATAGAAACATGTTTTGTTAAAGTTAAAGAGAGCACACACCCGTCTGGTGGGGCACACTCATGTGAGAAAAATGTCAGTCCCTCGTTCACATCAGTTTCAAAGTGAAACGTCCAACAATATCTATTGAGGTTTGTGTTTGTTGTGAAATGAAGATGTTGATATGCTATAAATGGCCATGTGGCTATCTTCTCCCCTACTATCTCTTGTATCCACATAGAATTTCATATCTCCCCTGGCTCCCCTGTCAAGTGCTGACTTCAGACTTCCCCCCACGGTGCGACCTCTTACGTGAACAGCTCTGTGATAAGCAGGATAAAACAACACTGCAAAGATAAACTGAATGAGTCAAATTTAGCCGTGAGGGGTTATCTGTGAGGGAAAACAATGAAAAAAATTGTTTTCAAAATCCAAGGTTGCACTGACGGCCAAAGCCACCGGATAGTTTGATCAGCTGTTTTCAGCTTAATCTTTCACTACATCCCCAGGCACAGAAATAAATGTTTTTCATTAGTTAAGAAACAAAACTCTGGCCAAATGTATTTGTTACATGAAAACACACGCTGACTTTGTTTGAGAACAGTAAAACACTGGCAAGTTGCACTGTCCCTTCAAATTGGTTCAAGCTTGATTTTGTGCTGGAATTCAAGCTTTTGAAATTATTGTTTTTTGATTGAATCTTTTTTTTTTTTGTTTAATTTTTGTTTTCAGGTTGATAAAATACAAAAAGTTTTATTAGTTTCACGTCCAAAACACATACATTAAAATAAATTCAAGAATACAGAAGTAAATAAGCTGAGTAACAGCATGTATCTATTCCATGGTGCTTTTTTGATTTTTTTGCTAAACCACACTGTTTGTCGTTCGTCTCCAGAGGCAGAGTGGAGGGGTGGCACTGGGCCCTCAGACCCTGCTGCCGGGTGTGGTTCACCCTCAGCAGCAGTACTACCCATCGCAGCCCCTTTACCCCCAGGATATACCCCTGCAGGAGGTGCCCAACGGACACGACGTGTGCCCCACTGGTAAGAAATGTACACAGAAAATCTGCCCTTAAACATGGTCTGAAGACGTAGCAGAAAAGGCCAAATGCAGTAACACTCAATATTTACATGTATACTGCATTTGTTCATTGCTATTTGATTAAGACTCATAACCTGATAATATTTTGAAATGAAATGGCTTTTCTAATGACGTAAACTTTAAAATAATGAATATTTTTTCACTGTTCATCTATGATAGCTACTTCAGTAAAACTCACCGTCTCTTTTTAATCACACTCTACACGCTTAATGAAATTTAAAAAATAGTCAGCGGTTCATTGTGGATTAATAACTTGGAGCAAACAAAGGACTTTGGAATGCTAAATGGACAATCAGTCACACTCTAGTGTTCATGTCTGCAATGTTGACACACACACGTTTAAACTCCCTCATCTAGTTTTATTTGAACAGACACAAGCACATGAACACACACAAACACACACACATGCAGTGTCGACTTGGCCTGTTGATCTGCGTCTGCTGCACAAGGGATGTTGGTGATGCTGACCCCGAGGGCAATGCCTTTACCAGACACCCCCTCTCGCTCTCCTCTCTCCATGTCTCTCACTCTGACTCCACTCTCCTTCTGGGGACAACCAAATGCTCTGCATTTTTCTGCTTCTAATCCTGTTTTTTTTTTTTTTTTTTTCAAATGAGTTTTATTTTAAGATGGAAAATTCCTTCTAGTGCATTTGCCTGTGCTTGACTCTGGCCCCCTCTTGTCCTCCAAAGTGATTGATGCTGGTGGACTGGGACGCACGCCACGGGAGTAGGGTAGGGGTGCTGAGGGGCACAAGCTTTCTTCCGTCACCTCCCTGAGCTGGATGCAGGGGGCAAGATAGGGGGCCAAAGGGCGGCCATCTTTTTCCCAAGCCTCTGGTTTGGTCTCTGGAGAGGTGGAGGGGTCTGAGTGTACAAATGTGTGTGTGTGTGAGAGAGAGAGGGAGGGAGTCAGGATTTGATGGGATTTGCTGATGTTTGTTGCCAGAGACACACTCTTTCGGAGCCCTCACTTCATTGCTCCCAACGCTAAACCGTTGACATAAACAGCGCTGAGTGGAAAAAAATGACCGAGCGTTGACCTTTTTTTTCTTTTTTTTTCTTTTTTTCTCATCATTCTCCTAAATCCTACACGATGCAGGCCACAGGTCGAAGAGCATTTGAGCCACCTGGAGATGTTGTTAGAGTCATTCAGCTCCCGTTGGTTGTGTCATATATACAAAGTTTTGGGCTACCAGTACGTGGTGTTATGAGTCTTTGCTAACCTCAAAAGCAGCTCAGTAACCCCTGACGCAGTCTCCACACCCTGCAGCCGTTGCTTTGACTCATTTCTCTCAAACTGAAACACGAGCTCCCCTTGAATATTTGCACTTGAGATTTCAGAACACTCATGTTCAATTAGTTTATAATTAGAAATGGAAATACAAATGATCTCAGTATCATCCTGCTGCTGTTTAAGTGATTTGTCACTTTTGTGGATCTCCACTTTAAAAGTCGCATTCATTTTTTAACCAATGAGGCTGTGCCAGTTTTTAATCTTGATTATGTTTATGCTCACTAAAAGTAAACTTATGTTTCATTTAATCAACGTGAAAACATCTCAGGCATCCAACTGAATATTTGCGGGGATGCAACTTAATATAATAACTTCACTAGTAGGGTTACAAAAATAAATCAGCCATTTCTACATCATTTACTGGCCCTACAATGACAAGGTGACAAGGTGATCATTAAACAAAAGTAAATCAGGAAGTTTTTTAAGCACCACAGGTAAGTCCTAAGTTGACAGGAGTCCTAACACTCACACAAACTACAGTAAATCTGTCTTAGATGTATAGGATGATATGTTTTCTTTAACTTTTAAAGTGGTTACATTACATTGGTTTTTACAGCTGAAGTCACTTTTTTCTTTGAGAATGGATTGGTTGTTGTTAAAATGAAATGTGCTAGTGTGAGAAAGAAAGAGTACAGAGCAGATGTGAGGCGGGGATGTTGGATGTTAAAGGACCATCGCATGTTTGGCCCAGAGCCCAATGTCACACACACCGCTTCCTGACAACAGCCATGCCATGGTGATGTTTACACTAACCCAGCTCTACTCTTCACTATCCAACACTCACACCACAGGGCTGGTTGTAAACTCCCATTGTGGAAATTCACTTGTGTCTTTGTGTGTGTGTGTGTGTGTGTGTATGGGAAAAAAGAAAAATTGGAGTGAGTGTATTTTTGTGCGTTCTCATTGAAATCCAGGCACAGATACTGTATCAAATACATGCATACACACTCCACCAACATCCTGCAGTGATGCACACTCCACATATTCATTCATTAAATTCACACCCTGCACTCTGGTGTGTATTGTATTACAGCATCCTCCCATTCAGTAAAGCAGACACACACACACACACACACGCACACACATCCACTCCCAGGCACTCGTGGGTTCACTGTACATTTAAACATGCACTCCCATTTAGTACACACAGACACAGCTGTGATCTGGCACTCAGGGACCATTGGCCTGTGTTTTATTTGATGTGATTTGACAGCTGGACAGTTGGAAGAGGAGGGGAACGGGGTGGAAAGCAGAGAGAGAGTGGGCGGAATACAGTTTGAGGAGAGAAGACGGATAAGGAGAGGGATAAGTCACAGGACTGGGACTGGCGTTGATGGGAGGAGAGGAGATGAGGGGAGAGGAGGAGGATCGGACATTTGGAGTCTTGGGTAGGAGGGGGTGGGGGGTGGGGGTTGGGGTGGGGGGCTTCGTCTCTGATGAGGGGCACGTCCTCACGGGCGCAGGCCCATTTTTTATTTCTAAAAGTAAACAGGCAGCCTGCGGGGGTCTGGGGGGTTATGGGAAAGGAGGAAACAGTGATGCTAATCAGGCCGGCGCACACTTCCCCCTCCAACAATAAAACAAAACAAGAGTGGAAACACGGAAAAGCGACAGACAACTGTGGAGGAATGGGCTACACTGCTGCCATGGTCCTTGGTTTGAACTGCACAGTGTGATGTTAGTCCTGAGGAGAGAGGTGTTAGTCAGTAAACAGAGGAAAAAGATAATGTGTTACTACACTGTATATTTGTAAGTTTTGAAGTATTTTTAGAAACTATTAAGAAAGAACCATTTGAGTGAGGCTCCACATCAGACTTCTGGGAAGTGGTTGCATTATGCATTGAAATCAGTTTTCAGTAGAGTCCCTGTGGAAATTCTGTCTCATAACTCAAAGCACTGCTTTGCTGAACTCAAATAATCCATCTGAAAGAATAATTTCTGCTGAATGTAATATTCCTTTGATGAGCCTTTTATGTGAGTATTTTTCCAAATAAATACTCCTGACCTTAAGAAATGTCTCAATATTTTTTCCCTCACTAACGGCTACTGGCTATTTCCCTGCCTGAAGAATGAACCCTTACTTCCTGTTAGCATTTTAAAATAATTTTAAAGATCCCTTTCCCAGAGTTCTGCAAATTTAATTTCTAGGAAGTGTGAGTGTAGTAAGTTCCTCTTGATAGCGCGGTGACTAATTACAAACCTCTTCAGTTGGAGAACATGCAGTTCTGGAAACACATGCAATCACTGACGGGTGATGATGCAACAGATGCCAGCTCATCAGGAAAGGTGGCGCTTTAATGAATCCTAAGAGAGATCTCCCATTGTTTTAATGTTTATATTGTGAGCTTAGCAATATTCACAGACTGTTAACTACAATGAGTGTACACCAGTAATGGTAAGAGTGAATACCTCCTACTGTGTTGTAATATGCATTCAGAGTTGAATCAAGTCCATCGTATAGTAGTTAAAGTTCAATTCTTCCCTATAGTCATTCAATATAAAGGGTATTCATATGACACTTAACTCACACAATACAACAACTAGCATTTGTATTTTCACACCTGGAATATTATCTTTTCAGTAGCCACCATTCTTTTGAGTGGTGCTACTTACTATAATGTACAACCTTCATTTGTTGAATGAGAAATAAATTAAATCCACAGACTGATGTATTTCCCCTTCAGCTGTGAGGACTAGCGGAGCTTTATCTGAGACCGTGGTGGTAACAGAAAGGAGGGAGGGCAATACGAGGAGAGGGAGGTCTGGGAGGCAAAGAGACTCGGAGGGGGGTGGGGATAATTGAATTATCTGCACAATGGAGTGATGGGGGGCACGTGGTGCCGCTAATGGAGGAAGAGATGTCCTTTTTAGCGAAGCTAATTGTTCAGAAAAGAGCTGAGCCTTTGTTCAGGGAGGCCCTGCTACTTTCCCAGTGCACTTATAAGCACACAATTTAGTAGCGCGTGCACACACACACACACACACACACACACACACACACACAGACAAATGCGCTTGCTGTCACACACACATACACACAAACACTCACAGAGGAGACTTTGGAATGTGAGGTGCAAGAGAGAGATGTACTCGTGCATGAGTACACACACACACACACACACACACACACACACACGTACACACAGGGATACACCACTAACCCTCTGATCTCAGCAGGAGTGCATCCAGCCTGTGGCACCTTCAGACAGCATCCACCACTGATAGAGCTGAGACTGAGCTACTAGACAGGGGCCACAAGGACCCCACTGTTTTACTATTTCACTGTCTGCTCTCTCTCTCTCTCTCTCTCTCTCTCTCTCTCAGTGCGTGTATGCGTGTCCGTCACCCATCTGTGTGTCTCCTTGAGTGCCTGTAAATGAGTGACTGATGATTACATGCTAAATGCTGTCTATTCACACAACATATTAAGCCTGTAGCGCTGTATCCATTGTCTGAGATGCTTTGTGCTTTGATCATTTCAGATTTAATGTTGAAATCTAAATACTTAAAGCAACCAAAACTCTTGTGACTTGCTACAAGGGCACTGACATCAAAGACAAACATCTCTTGACAGCTGTATGGATTGCTCTAAATCGAATAACCTTTCAGTTAACTCTGTGAAAAGTAGCAGGTGTGACGGTTACATCTAAGGATTATAGACAGGCAGACAACACAGATGTGCCAGCGAGAGACAGACAGCAAGCACGAGAGAGCAGCAAAGAGAGAGAGAGAGAGAGAGAGAGAGACAGAGAGAGAGAGAGAGAGAGAGGGAGAGAGAGAGAGAGAGAGAGCTGCTTTAGCTAGGGGTGCTAGACTGCAACGCAAATGAGTAAAGCCAGCTAACTGTCAAAACCATGGCAACAGCATTTGCCAGGTGAAGAAAAGAGACACTGAAACCAAAACTTGTTTGATCTGAGACGCGTGTCCTCGAGTGTACTGGTTCTGGTTGTTTTATGAGAGTGAGACAATTAACAATCCCCCTGCCTCAGAAGGAAACGACACAGTTTGTTTCAACAATAGCTCTTTTTTTGGGTTTGTATTGTGCAAAACTTTGACACAAGCAGTTGACACAGAGATCTCTATGAAGATAAACTGGATGTTTAGTATTTAACTGTTAGATTTTTGTGGAAACTATTTTCCCTCATGTCAGTGTGCTGTTCATAAAAATGTGTTTGTCTTCAGGGTCACTGTACACCAGGCTGTCTAAGGGCAATTGAAATGGTAACACACTGTACTTTACTGAGATACAGAGATGTTTCCAGGCAACAAGGATTTAAAGCAACAATGCTTTTTGCAATCGCTCTGTTGCCGCCAGTTTACATTATTTTTTTTAGTTTAATAATTCGGTTTTGTTTTAATGTGCATGTAACATTTTGGTGAAATACAATCAAAATGGTATTATAGGATTGAAAATTCTGATGTAAAGAAGTGAAGACTGAGAGAAGAAAACCCAAGTTGAAATGGGTTACAGTGACGCCAGCCCAGATATTAGTCAGCAACACCATTAAACCCCTAATGTCTGCCCTTAGGCACAAAAGGACCCGGGCTGGCCTTTTAAGAACAGATACGAGGGAGTTCATTAACAGAAAACAAAGAGGTCCAGTCAGAGAGAGTGAGAGACTGACTGACTGAGATGAAGTGAGAGGTACTGTTCCCCCCTCCGTTCCTCTCCTCCATCACCCCCACTACTTTGCCCCGGGTGAGGCAGCTCCTCTCACCGCAGAACCCACCAGCACTCTTCCCAGACGAGGCTCCTATCAGGCCAATGAAACCTGATCCAGGGCTGCTAATGGAGCCAGTGAAGTACCACCGGTTTAAAAATCCATGTGTGATCAATATCCCTGGCTCCCCAGCCTCCCTCCAGATCATTCCATTTAGAAATACATGAGTACAGTACATGCAGAAGTATCATGTTGATGCGCATCACAGGTGGGGCCATATGACTCACCCTAACAAGGTATCTTGTGATGAGGTTGGATATATGGAAAAAGAGGGATGATGTCTTAAAGAAAAGCTTTTAGGCTTTATTGCGTCCTTAATTAACAAAAGGAGCTTTTGTATTAACTGGAGATACTACTACTCTTCTAGCTGGAACTCCATTTTCTCCTTTTTTTTTTTTAAGCAGCGGGTTCCAGTGGACCTTGTGTGAGAATTACTATTATAATCTGTTATTACTGTTTCTGTTGCCATGGGACATGTTCCCTAATGGCAGTGGTTTGCTCAGAGTGGAGCCTTACTGTGGCTAAAATGACCAGTCTTTCTCCTTTTCTTTGTTCTTTTCCAGTGGCAGGATACATTCTTGATTCAGTTTTCACTCATGCATGGTCACTGTGCCTGATGCCTGTGAAGAAGGAAGCACAAAGATTTAAATAAAGAAATGGTAACTGAGAATTGTAACAGGCAGAACGCCGAATTCGAAACTAGATTTTCATTGATGCTCATTGTGAGACCCAGTAAGATTGATTTTACAATCAGTCCAACCAAACTATCTTTAAACCTGGCCTCTTATTGTTATATGAGAGGTTTTTATTTGCAATATATACTTTACTAATACCAGCTGTTGAAAGGAAAAAAAAAAAAAACATGGTTGCTTTTTATTGATCAGGACAAGGTGAACAGGAAATACTCTGAGGTGTTTATGAGGGTGACTTACAAGTTATGAGGAAGCCTGGACCTGCAGTATATAGGACAGAGACGGCCCCAAAGATTCTCCTTTTAGCTCATAGTTAGATCATTTTCTTTCTTAACCTCAGATATCACAATACTCGCCCTATACTGTCCCTACAGAGGCCCACAGTGTGTTAAATGGCAGCTATATTGTACCCCAGTTCTGTTTTCATCCCTTGAACCCCTGAAACACCAGTGGGCTATAGTTCCTTTGTGATTGGATGATATTTAAAAAAAAAAAACGTGATTGTATTTATGGTCATGAAAGATGCTATGATGCAGTTCCTGAATGAACTGTGAGCTGTCATCTTTGGATAGTATCCCACTGTGATATGGTTAAGCGTGACTACAGTTCTCAGCAGCTCTCATGTCTCCACAGAGCGTTTCATCCCCGTAAAACGCGAGCAATTTGCGGGAACATGTAAACTCCTGATGACGTGAAGGCGTCTTGGTACAGGCGGGTTGTCACTGAGGCTCTGAGGAGGTGGTCGAAGTCGTGTGTGTGTGTGTATGTGTGTGTAGAAGGGTGGGGTGGTGGTGGGGGGGCATTGTAATTGAATTGTGAATCAACTGGCAAGTCAGGCCCCTTAAACACCGCCCCCTTCAGCTGTCGTCGCGCTTCGGCTCTTTGCAATGCAACGCCCATAGCGAGAGGTAGAGAGGAAGGAGTGAGTGAGTGTGTGAGTGAGTAAGAAGGAACGAGGAAAAGAGGGAGTGTGTGTACATGTAGCCGGAGAGAGAGAGAGAGAGAGAGAGAAAGAGAGAGAGAGAAAGAAAGAAGAGAGAGATAAGTTAGGAGTTAAAGAAACCGAATCGGGTTTTGCTTTGAGGGAAAAGCTAAAAAAAAAAAAAAGAAGAAAAGAAAAGAAAATAAAGAAAAAGAAAGCAAGAAAGATCCAGCCAGTAGAATTGACCGGGGCGCCAAAGGAAGAGAAGACTTTCGCTTATATTGTGTTTTTGGAGCTGTTAGAATAAAAGAGGGACGCGGCGTTGTGAAGACACACTGATCTGATGATCATGACGGCAGCTGTCGATATGAAACCGACGTTAACAATCATAAAGGCTGAAAAGATGGACGGTGAGTAACGCAACTCTTCTGTAAGAGCCTGACAGTGGACAGATTGACATTACTCCGAGATGTTTTCCTTGAATCAGAACCGGCTGGCGCACAGATTACGTTCATGTGAGCCTCAGTGTTGATCCTCGGTAGATAGATGCGTTGAGAGGGACATGACGTCCCGGCATCTCAGCGTGAACACGGTGCTGGTTGCTTAACATCGGACAACACGCAACACTTGTGAGGGAAAAATACACGCCTCAGGCTCCACAGTCATGCAATAGTCCTGTAGCTATATGTGTGTGTGTGTGTGTGTGTGTGTGTGTGTTCTTATTGTTATTGAATGAACCAGGCTCTGGATGGTCTGCTTTTAACAATTTACAATGTGATGCTGTGTGTGTGAAACAAGCTGCCAAGATGAAAAAGTTATTAGACTCCAGTTTTAATATTGTTATTCATCACAGGAGGAGACTTAATGGTGCCATCAGGCAAGATTAATCGTCACACAACATAGCAACAAAACATGTAAAAAATATTGCAACAGGTCCTGTGTTTTGATATCCTTTAATGATCAAACAGATCATGCTCTAATTACAGCTAATTACTTGTTCAGATTTGCTCTCCTGTGTCATTATGTAAGTTCAGCTTTGTTACATTTTGTTTTTGGATGTGTGTTCTTTAAATTGGCTGTTGGTATATGCTTTGTAGGTTTGTTGTACACATGATATCCCTCTCTCTTTCATCCTGCTTTGATCTCACTGGGGATCTATCACCATCTCCTCTCTCTCTCCCATCTAAGCACCCACCTATGACCCATATACTCAGTGCCATACTGGGAGAGCCAGGGCATTCTGCCCAGCCGGCATGGGAGACAAGCAATGGTGCCTAATTACCCCCTCCCCACCATCCCCACTGTCTCCCTCTGCCTCCCTCCCTCCCTCCTTTCTTCTCTACCTCGCCCTCCTCCTTAGTGGTTGAAACTGAGTTTCCAGAGGGAAGGAGAGAGAGACTGAGGTGATGAATCTGCAGTGCTGAGGCTTGCCTCTGTGACCCTGCTGCCTGGAAGACTTGGCTTGCTTCAGGGGTAGTCCAGGGCACACGGGGAAGCCTGCAACTGTGAGCTGTGTTTGTGTTGGGTTTTAAAACTTTGTGTGGTTTCACTTCTCAGTTTTACTAAGACTAAAGTTACACATGGTGGCATGTTTGGATGATTTGCATTGACCAGCTTTTTACATTTACTAATCCCCAGTGCTTTTGCAGCTCAGGTGGCATCAAGTCTGTCTGTGAAGCAACAAACAGTATTGATGCATGATGGAAATTTGATACTAATTGCTAGTGTTGACCCACGAAGGGGCTGTGACTCACCGCATTAACCACCTTCTCCTCACTGTCAATACCTGCACAGCATAGATTCTCACACATGCATCTCGCAAACTCAAATGAAAAGTGCTGACAGCTGCAGTTAAGTTGCCAGAGCGTAGTGCTATCTTGCAAAACCATTTCGCAATGCTTGCTCCTGCTTACGCTCACTTGGGTGCACTCGGGTCAAGATGAGGCTGCCAAGGAGCAGTTCACAGCTTCACACAAACACATCATTTCTCCACTTCTCTCACACACGCAAACACACAGGCTCGCTTTCATGTTCACTCCTTGGCATTACCATGCTTACAAGATAAATGCACTACCCATGTACAGGGCTACTCCTGATCCACATAAGACACATGTTCTTCTGCACTGCATGCATGTAAAGCACCATGACAGGCTGTTTGTTTACAACTTACTGAGCAAGATAAGTACTTTGCACAAAGCCAGAATGAATTTGTTGATTTGTTGGATTGTGAAAGTAGCCGTTCTCCCTGTGGACATGACTGCTTGGCTCTTTGCTAACACAGAGCTATGAAGTTGTGGGAACTACAGATGCTGACTTTTTTTTTTTTTTCTTTCTCCAAACACCTGCAACCACATACTGCACATGCATACATACCCCAGTAACAGCTATAAGTGGTTTCCAGCCTACCTTACTATATTGTTTGTTTTCCTTTGTGACGGAAGTGCAGCCAGTGTCAGCTTACCCAAAGCCTGTTCTCTCCCTCTCTCTCTGGCAGAGGTTATTCCCTTCAAAGCGCACACACACTGCAGGGGTCAGAAATTCACCCAAACAAGGTTTCTAACGTTCCACCAAGCTTTAATTCCTCTATTTGTAGCAGTGACACAGTGCACTTCAATGTAACTCAGATTGTGGTGGGTTATAATTGATGGCATCATGTAGCCATAACGAAACTGACTTACTCACAGAGGCGAGTTTTACTTCACAGGGAAGGTGTTTCTATTGTGAAATTGCAGTCATGAAAGCACAAAAGCCTCAGTTTTCCTTTACTTTTGTATCACTGACTTTTTCTTTGGAGTGATAGAGCATATTCACGTGACATTGTTCTGTGTTTAAAGTATAGATTTAATACTCAAGAGAGCTGTCAATCATTTACAGTACAAGTCTGAGTCTTCCCTCTTTTGCTTTCCCTCTGTGTTCAGCAGGCCAGGGTTCAGTGAGTGACAGGAATGCTTGTGAGCATGCCCTGCCGGGTGGCATGCATGGAGGCATAGAAGAAGCTGAAGGGGGAGGCTCACTTTTTTTTTTTATCTGATCAAAATGCTGCTGTTTGTTATAACTGGCATGCCTGGTGCCTCTGCCGAGAGCCCTTATAAGGCATCTCCTTCCACCCCCGCCACGTACAGTGTGCATACAGGCACACACAGGCCACAGCATATGAATGAGTCTTACAAAGGCTCCACTGGCTGTCTTTTCCAAGGTGCCTCCCGTGTTGGTACAGTGTGGTGAGGGGTAGCTTGTGCCAGAACAGAGGGAGTTACATAAGCTTCATTTTTTTTTTTTTGTTGTTTTTTTTTTTTTTTTGCTCAGCTTTGTTTGTGTCAGCACTCCTTCAGTAGTGCAGTGTAATATATGCCAATGTTTGAGTGTGCGTGGCTGGCTGGCAGCTGTGCAAACACTGTTTGGGTGATCCTGGCTTCTCTTGATGTGGTCTGTCAATGAATCCTGCCAAACGGAGCGAACAGGTCCGTTTTTCATCTGGCGTTCACTGTGTCAAACTGAGGGGATGATATGTTTTGCCAAATCAAAACTTGATGAGTCAGTCCAGTGTTCAGTGCATCACACATTTGTCATTAGGTAGTGTTTGACCAGGCCATGTGTGCGCCTAGAAGCAACAGATACCAGCTTGTTCGACAAGCCTCCCCTGTGGACTTGGGTGGATGCTAGTGAATTGGATGTCTGTGAGTTTCCACAATGACCTCGTCTTTCTTTCTTTCCCGCGCTGCTCAGTGATGCCACTATATTACATCAAATGGGAACCCCCCCCAACCCTCCCACATTCAGCCTACATTTCATTCATTGCCCAATCATTCAGCCTGTCATCTGCTGTGTTGTCCATATAAACATGAAACAATTAAACTGCGTGGGTCCAATTTTGACGCCTTCCTGGTGAATACACGCCTTAATCTTCGCTCATAAAGCTTAGTCATACAGTGAGGCGTGTTAGCACTAGATACAGCAGTCAGCTAAATAGCAAGCATATGGTAAGAAAGAAAGTGAGGGGGGTAGGTGTTGGGGGATGTTTTAAGGATGGAGAGAGACAGATCCTCCAAGGTGTGGTTAATATGATGGTAGTAAATATTCCTCGCTAAGGATCAAAATGATTAGAGTGCCTCTCCCAGCAATCAGTCTACAGCAGCTTCTCGTTTTACTCACATTCCACAAAAAGCTAACAACCAAAACAAAGGAAAATATGTTCCTTGGCTAGGGAAATAAAGCATTAACAAGCTTGTTTTGTAACAGACAACTCTTTTCCATCATTCACCCACCCACTCACACAGTTCCTCCTCCAGTGTCCCCCCCCCCTTTCTCTTTCTTCCTCTGTTTCCATGTTTTTCTGCTGGCCACTAGAGTCTCTCTCACGACACCTTGATGTGGTGTACAGTGAGTTCCTGGGAAGTGCACTTTGTCCCATCCCCAGTCATTCCTTGCCTGTAATGCCTGAGTCATGGCACAAGACGCCTGCTGCATGCACCGCACGCCACTGACTGTCCGACTGTGCGTCTGCTTGGCTCGCTTACTGGTTTCGGCTACCACAGGCCTCTCCCTTCCCCACATCACCAGTGTGGCTGTGAACCCTTACTGGCCCGACTCTGCCCCAAAATGGCTCCACAACTGCCCACGCATCTCAAAATCACCCTGAGTGCTTTGTAACTTTTTTTTTTTTGTTTGTTTTTTTGTCCTCTTGCTGTTGCCATTTTTGTTTTATGGTTCTACATTTAAGGCGCTGTGTTTCCCACAGTGGAAGGGAAATTGGGCTAGTTTAGCCTGCTTTGAGAATCAATACACTGTCCTGAGAGGCAGCAGGTTTGTGTCACCACGGATGTTCAGCTGTCCACAACGAGGCCATGTCACTCATTTCTCTTCAGTTTATGTTCCAGATTGTCTTCCCTTGTTTTCTCTTTTGTCTGCGTTTTGCTGCACACCACCTGTTTTTGGAGTCAGTGTGCGCGCTGTGTGGCTGTTTTTGTAATCAGGTGAACAAGCGGGGCACGGCTACAGACTTTGTGTTTGTCAGACCTTCCGCATCAGAGCTGTATTGATTACTTGGCCTGTCAAAGCAAAGAATGATAAAGAAGGGCGTGTTTGTGTGGGTGGCGCGCTCTGTTGTGTAGGTGTGCCAGTCAAATGGGAGGCACATGTGCTCTGGCATAGGACTGTAGTGTAAAGTTTTAGGCTGCTGTTGGAGATGTGGCTATGAAAGTAAAAGCAGCTGGATTCCTTAGCTTCGTCCGCCTAGTCTGACCTGCCTTGTATCACTGTTAAAAATGAGTTTTCCTTATTGCCGACATCAGCTGCGAGGCCCACATGTTCAGAGCACAATGAGAACTTGACTTTGACAGAAATGCCTTTGTGTTCCTGTAACATTATCTCTCAGAGATGGTCTGCTTTCTGCCCCAAACACGCGTTTGTTGCACAGTTACAAGGTAACTGAGTCATGGAGCAGGAATTTTACAAGATATGGTCATTGCTTTCATCATGACCAGTCACACTGTCGAATGAAGCAGCACGATACCCTCTGAAGTCCAGTCATTCTTTGATGAAATGAGTCACAGCCTGTCTGTGCTTGCATATGAGAGAGAGAGAGAGAGAGAGAGAGAGAGAGAGAGAGAGAGAGAGAGAGAGAGAGAGAGAGAGAGTTTACACAACTGCGATGATATGCACACGTTTTAGAAATTACTTCCATCTTTTATTGCAAAACACTGAGTTGTAACTTTCCACTTATCAAATTGTGGTTCACAGCTTCTTAAACAGCACAGTCAGCCAAACCTGAGGTGTTTCATGCCGTCATGAAAAATAACATATCTTAGATAAGATAGAGGTGGAGAGATACGGCCAGATGTTTGATGTTTTGTGCTCCTATTAGCGACGGAGCCTACACTGAGCTTAAAATAGACGGGTCATTCATCATCCTGGACTGAAACCATTTGCCACTTAGACCACAAGTCATTTTTGGTCACATTAGAGGAAAACAAGAAAGCTGTGAGAAGCACATTAGTGATTGTAAAACAGAGGTGGAATGTGAGGCATGCAACATGAAAACACTGTGGTCTCGGGGGAATTTATTTATCAAGTATCCATCTGTCGCCCATAGCTTGCCTTCAAACAAGCAACAAACTCTTATATATGTATGACGTAAAATTAGACCCAGCCATTACAAGACACCCATGCGTATGTATCGCACTAAAGGTCGGTCGATGAGTGTGTGGCTGTGCACTGTCCCACATGATTCCCGCTTATATCAGGACCACTGGTTGTGGAATGTATCAGTTTGGACTGAATATGGGGCAGTCACCATGTTTTGTGGAAAAAATGCACCACTGAGAGTAAACTGTTTGTCAGATGTGTCGTGTGTTTGGTTTAATGCCTAAACAGTTCCCCCAGAGCATCCCCTGTCTGTTTACAACAGAGGACGGGGCCTGGGAAGGCAGCTAGCCTGAGCACAGCTAGGCTAACACCACCTGCACTCACACAAGTACAGCGCTGGCCTGTCAGTGTACTTTCCTCGCCACTATGCCGAGCACTGATGGGTAAAAAAAGCAGTTAAATCCTTTTGGATTAAGAAGTGCTCTCATTATAAATATTTAACATATATGGAGGTCATGGAAAAACTTCAAGTTGAGTGAGATTTGTCAGATATCTTCTGTTTGTGTACTGCTTCAGTGAATACTGGGGTTTAGCTTTTTCCCAGTGTTATTTGTCTGCCTTCTCAAAGTAATAGAGAATATCAAGGTTGTGCAATGGGCTGTTGTGAGAAGTACATTACTGTTGCTCAATCTTTAATACTTGAGGCATACCTAAAACCCAGGCTGTTTCACACTGTTTAAGATAACAGAGCAACAAAACTTGTAGGCAGTTAAATAAGCAACAATGAGCCAAATCCCGCCTTTTCTCTCTTTTTATTTTTCTTTCTCGTTCTTCAGGAAAGAAAATAATTTCCATCAAGCTTTTAACAAAAATATGTTGGCGACGGTGCGGATCATTTGAAACTCAGAGGTAATGTTGTATCAAGCGCTGAGACTTTGGCATTAACAGCAGAGTTAATGCACTTTCACATCATAAGCTAATATGATTTCAGGGACAGACGGAGTGGAAGAAAAAAAACACAAGCAAAGCAGCTATGGGGTATTAGTCTCACTTATTGTCTGCTTCAGTAGCCGGCGTGTCTGTGGCGGTGATCGTCCCAGACAACTCTAGTTTCATGGCCAAAGACAGATGTCAGCAGTTGTGGCCTTGTCCCGTACAGCTGCTTTACACCACCGCAGGTTTGTGCTTGAAGAGGGCAGCCAGAAGCCAGTGGTGAAAACCTAAGAATAAAACCAGTGTTTCAGCACTGCTGTCAGTGATGGTGCGATGGTGCTGGTTAGTGAGTTGGATCTCTCTAGGTTAACACTGTCCTTATTGGAGCAGGCTTGGGTCTAGATCTGGTCTGGCCTCTTCACATTGGCCTGAACCAGGCCTACACATCTATTCCTGGTCGCTGGCATTGAGATGGAAATCTAAACAGCACAGCAGCTGGCTGAACAAGCAGCCCTCTCAAAACCAGACTGCCACCCCGTCCTCCTCCTCCCGCTCCACTGCAGCCCTTAGCCACCACTTTATCACCCCGTGGCGTTGAATGGAACCCCTTCATGTTGGTTGGGTTTATGACCCCGCGTTCTCAGACCAAGGGTCCAGATACAGATCTCCATCAAAGGCTCTCTCAGATACCACTGTCACCCCTGGTCTGCTGTGGGTAGACTGGTCTGACTTAAAGAGCTGATTATAAACCCTTGGCAAGTTGCCAAGACCTCTTCTCTTTTTTTCCTGCACCTCCTCGTGACCTTGCTTATATGTACCTGTGTGCATGTAGGGATAGTCTGAAAGGGTAGGAGACCCCTGTGGCGGATCTGAAATGTTTGACCCTCACCTGAACCTGCAATTCACCTCACTTCCCTCAGGAAGTGGCAACTTAGCCACAGGAAATGGACTCATTCGCATATTTAAAAAAAGCCCACCATATTCTCTGCTATAGAGCCACATGCTCTGATACAGATATAAATAAATTAAAGGTGTTTCACTCAGCTTTGAATAGCCTTTCAGATGTCATCCTCTTTTTTTTTTTTTTAAACCAACACACACCCACTCATTAGATAAACTCTATAGGGTTATTTATAGCTCAATCACATGATAGAAAGCATATTGTCCCTTATTTGTTGGGTCTGGTTGCCTGCTCTGCTTGTATCATTGCATCATTCTGAGTGGAGGCAGGAGTCCAGGCTTTATGAATGAACCGAGTCTCCGCCAGAGGCTGGGAGATGGCACCGATCCCACTGTGATGTCACTCCAGAGACAAGAAGAAGAGAGGGAGCTTTATGAGACCTCCCATTCATTCGTCTGTCTCTTTCTCTCTCTCTCGCTCTCCCTCTCTGTGCCCACCCTGGTTCTCTTGTCCTGTGATGGGCTCATATTACAGGCTAGTGACCCCTCTCTCCACCCCACCCCAGCCTACGTAGTTACCCCTCACCCACCCGAGATGCTCCCTTGTTATCTTCCCCTGGCCCTGTCCTGCCCTGCCCAGCCCTGCCTGTTCCAGCCCCATAGACTTTGGCCCCAGCCGCAAAAATTCCCAATTTCACGCCCACGCTCTGGCGCACAGTCGAGGAGGACTGCTAATTTAGTTCATGTGTGTGTATGTGTGTATGTGTGTTTATATGTGTGTGTCAGCTTAACAGCCTGAGGTGCCAAACAGAAACCTCCGTCTAAGGTTGGGTTGGGGCTCGGTCATAAGAGCTGGACATTAAAGGCACACAGTCTGTCAGTGAGAATCCCTGGGAGCCATATCACCGTCGCACTCAGCTGACTGTCCATTAATCATATCATGGCAAGAGGGGAGTGGCTAATCAATAGCTTTTACTGTACATTTACATCCAGACTAAACATTAGTCTCACTTCATCAACGATCCTTAGAAGAAATGGACTTCTTATGCCCTCTACATCATGAGAACAAGTTGGTTTCATTTCAGACGTTTTGCCATTTGTACGCCGAGTCTTGTTAGTGAAATGGTGACTACCATAATGCTGCCTGTGATTTACACCCACTCCCACATTTGGTGAGCTAAGTGGATGGGACTAATGTGGAAAGTGATGACTTGTGGATGCTCTAGCTCTCAGTACGTACTGACCATTCTGTATCTAATGGGACTCGCAGGCATTGAAATCCTATCAGGACTTCACCATTTACTAGAGATCGTCTAGATCCAAGCTTGCCTCTCGCACTAATGGATGCACACTGTACATTATCTCTGCCGCAGATAACTTTCATATGGATCATTCACCATGGAGACTTCTCTATTATCATTGCACTTTTAAGTCTGGTGTTTGCCTCTCAGCCTTGCTGTGACCTCTGCTTCACGGTTTCCATTTCAAATCACAAAAATGCAACAGAGCAATGCACATACATATGACACCGTATAAAAAGGTGAAGTGTTTTGTTGAAAGTGCAATTGCACTGTCACCCAACAGTTTAAGCTTAGAAGACATTTGTCGTGCTTTGAAATGCTTGAAGACAGTAAAAAAAAAAATCCCACTGTAAAATCATCTTTAACAGGGGAACAAGTAATTCAAAATAAAATAGGAAAAAAAAATCACACAAATTGCAGTTCACGTTTTAATTTGCTCTATAATCATGGCTCACATATTTCTCTCTTTGCCTAATGGTAGTTCTCATGCAAGATGGTGTTGAGTGTCTTTGATGGTGGATTTAGTGCTAAAGTGGGTTCAAGTCTGTGTGGGCAAGTAGAGGCTGGGGCTGGGATGATAAAAGCTATGGGGAGGGAGGGGCGTAAATGGTTGGAAAGTGCAGACAAACTCCACTCGATCCAGCTTAAATAAACTGCCACATTTCGTCTTCGCCTTCACATCAAAGTACAGGCTGTCTGAGCCCCCAGTCCCATCGCAGTTTGCAGCCGTTTGCAACATGTACGTTTTTGCACTACCAATACAACTTAAAAGAAAAATGAGCTCAGCAGAGGCCTAGACAACCTTGCTGTCAGGGGCACATTTTGCATAAAGACAACTCGCTCAGGTCTCATCTTTGCAGTGAAAACGCTTTATTTTGATGCGTGAGCTGCGTCTGACAAAAGTTTAACTGAGGTCTTTAGGAGACTGTAAAACAGCTTTTATCCTCAGCTCCTCTCCCTTGCTTTTACTCCTGACCAGAATGAATAACTTTCTGCTTGTTCACCAGTCTAACAGAGAGCAATATATTATTGCAGGCCTAATTGAATCACACGAAGAAGCAAAGAGCTCTTGTCTGTCCTCTGTCTCGGTTCTGTTGCAAGGTTTCTTTAGACAGAAAATAGAGGGAAAAAAAAGAGCCAAAGAAAGAAAAAGAAAGTGGGAGACCTAATTTTACAAACAGCCAGACAGACATTGGTTACATGGGCGAAGGAGGGACAGCTGCTGTGCATTCCAGACGAGGTCGAGACGTCAGCGAGTGGTGAAAACAAGAATGAACTGTATGTTGCCCCAGTGTACTGCTGGCAGATAAAACCACCAGCCAGTGGAGATGCCAGAACATCTGGGTTCGACGAATGCTGTTGCTGTCAGAGGAGTGACACAACTTTTCCTCATCACTAGTTTGGCTTCAAGCCAAGCTGGTTGTGGTTTTTTAACTATTTTAATCGACGTGCAATTGAGACAAATAAGAAGAATGAACTAACGAGAAAGACGCTTAAGTCGAGGGCCTGATTGGTTTTTAGCAGTCTGTTCCAGTGTTAGTGGCCCGAGGGCTTTTCCCCTTCTCCCCTCATCATCTCCTCTATTTTGCCCCCTTATCCCACACTTCTGCAGCCTGGTAAATCTAATTAGATGAGTGTGAGTCATCAGGCACTGTTTAAAGCCATCAAAGGCAGCTCTGTTCCCTGCTGGGTGCCCACTGGCTGTGAGCAGAGAACAGAAAGCCTAGTGTGTGATTCAGACCCTTGAGACAGCCCCCCCCATCTTCTCCAAGCCACCCGCCAGCAGCCACAGTGACATCATCACCTCATCCCTTGACCCTTGACCTCTCAGAATGTTTGACCCCATGCTCGGCCCGGTGACAGTAGGCCTACTGTGTAGGGGCAACATGGTAGGAGGGCTAGCAGGGGTCATGGTGTCACTGATGGGCACCAGGCGCTGCTGTCCCACCCAGGATGTGCGGGTTGCAGAGAAATTAGTAGCTTGTATTAGTTTCCAGATAAGATTATGTGTTTATAGCCAGATGATTGAGATATAATGTAGCACCTGCCTGTAATCCCAGAAAGTCTAGAAAAAGCAATTTGCCTAACAACTGCCCCAACTCACCATGCACGTAAATTCTGATTATAAACTGCACTGATTTCCACTATCTGCTATTCAGCCTTTTGACACATGCACATGCACTGCCTGCAGAAACAGTGCACATGTAGTGCCCCTTTAGTTTTTAAAGTGATCAGATCTGATAGTGTGACAGCTCCTGGTTAAATAAATTGGACCTGATATAGTGACAGTGTCTGTCTAGACAGGAGGTAATTGTTGAGCTATGTTGTTGATCACGGTCAGATGCAACTGTGTTGACTTTGTTTGTGTGTGTGTGTGTGTGTGTGTGTGTGTGTTTGTGTGGGTGGGTGGGTGCATGTGTGTCTCTGTGTAAAGAGCTTACTGAAACACAAGTCTCTATTTCCCACCCTCTCTCTGTGTCTCGATACAATTTTCCATTCAGTAAGCTTCCCTGCCCTGAAGTACAATATAGGATACATTACTTTAGCTTGGGTTGTCGATGATAATTAAAGCAGAATATAATATTACCATGTTAGTAATTGCAATGCAAAATGAAATAGATATGGATATGACTCAAAATAGTATCATAATCAATGTTGTTTGTGATCTTTGATTGGCAGATCCGGAGTGCGGAGATGTCCCCCTGCTAACTCCAGGAAGTAAAGAGATGATGTCCCAGGCTCTGAAGGCCACCTTCAGCGGCTTCACAAAGGAACAGCAGCGGCTGTGTATTCCCAAAGGTAAGACTGTAAGCTGCTTCTACTCTCTTTAGTCCATATTATCATTTGCATTGGGGAAAAGAAATCTTATCAGTAAAGCATGAGCCCTCAAAACCACCTGCACGTTTCACATGTCAAGGACACACGTTCATTATATTCTTTCACGTCGTAGCCTGCTTTATATCATTCAGTGAAGCTGTCTCTTAGAAGGATTCACTGAAAGGCAAGAGAAACCCAGTTATTCCAAAAATGGCATTACATTAAAATACATTTTAGTCCAGGCAGACTGACTGACATTCCAACATTGAGAGAATCTAGACACAGAGACAGACAAAACAATGAGTTATCCTCTTAAATTCAGGCTGAGTGCAGAGCCTCTTCATGGTGTTTGGAAACAGCGGGGCTTTCAGTATCTTGTCTATGTAATGGTGCTATATCTGCAAACTATGCTTTTGGCTTGTCATAACCACTGCTATTTACATCTGCTGCTGGCTCCATGTTTGGTAGATTTATTTACCACAGAGGCTGTGTGAAAATTTGAAGCATAACCAGAGGTCTGAGTATGCTCATAGTGAAAACACAATTTACATTGGTATGTGACATGTTGCAGCTTGCAGTGCTAGAAACCCCCCACCCCCGCACCCTGAACAAAAAATAAGATAAAATAGTATAACAGTAAATAAATATAACAATCATAAATTTTGGTCCCTCAGATCCCAGACAGTGGACAGAAAACCACGTGGCTGAGTGGCTAACGTGGACAGTGAACGAGTTCAGTCTGAAAAATGTTGAATTTGACAAATTCTGCATGAACGGAGCCAGCCTGTGTGCAATGGGGAAGGAGCGCTTCCTGGACTTAGCACCTGACTTTGTTGGTGACATCCTTTGGGAACATTTAGAAATGCTTCAAAAAGGTGAGCTCATGTTCATCTAAAGGCCGATTTTCTGATTGTTTCTTGCATTTTTTTTTTTGTGGCAATATAAGATGCTTCCAAGACAAGAGACTAGAGGCTGTGACTAACTTGTTATCTCACATATTGTAAGTGAGAAAAAAAACTCTTTCATACCGAAAATGGTGATATGCTGTTGGCATTTGCTATGCAGGAGCCAAACAGGAAGACACAGTTTAGCTCAGGTCATTAATTTTTGATAATGCTGGATGCAGTTACACGATACATGAAATCGATGACGAGGTCACTGACGCTCTCTATCTATTTTTCATGAAGAGGATACAAAGCATTATCCCATCAATGGACTGACCTCCAACTTCCAGGAATCCCGTTATACCTCAGACTACTTTGTCAGTAAGTACTCATTACACTCATTATATTGTTAATCACTTTGTGTAATAGCATAAGATGCAAGTGAAAAAAAAAAGGGAAATTTATTGTTGTGAATAAAAGAGGATCAGGATTTAGTGGAGTGTAAAAATGGATGTCGATCCTCAGATTTGCAGCCATAGTTGTATATTGACCATATATCACAGAAAATAATATGACATCAGTGTAAGTTTTCCTGAGGTTAGGTCTGATCAATAATCTTGCCCAAAATGTACAACATTCCTCTAATGCACTCAAGGCTGTGTTTCTTTTTTTTTTTTTGGATGATTGACACGCTAAGCATTTGGGCAGCAGCTCAGCACAGGAGGGATAATGACTCCACTCTCCTAAGACTGATCTTTTCCTCCTCTGTTTTGCTCCTTGCTTTCTTCCTTTGCTTTCTATCTACACTCGTTTTCCTTCATGCCTCCAGGCTACGGTGTTGAGCATG
The DNA here is from genome assembly GCF_046630095.1 of Trachinotus anak. NCBI lineage: Eukaryota > Metazoa > Chordata > Actinopteri > Carangiformes > Carangidae > Trachinotus > Trachinotus anak. The sequence continues at coordinate 6,686,707 of NW_027273885.1, read as the reverse complement.
CTCAGTGTGTCCCTCCTTCTGAATACTCAGAGCCCGGCTTCATCACAGAGTCCTACCAGACGCTTCATCCCATCAGCTCAGAGGAATTGCTGACCCTCAAGTATGAGAGTGAATACCCTGCTGTCATGCTGCGGGACACGCCCCTCAACCCACTGCAGGGGGACTACTTTTCTGTCAAGCAGGAGGTGGTATCCCCTGACAACATGTGTGTGGGACGCCTCAGCAGAGGTGAGGGCTCATAAAGAAAAGAATATAGGATTAGCTTGGAGGAGCATTGCAGTGAAGAATGTTCTGCATTTATGTTGCACTCAACACTTTGCTTGGATTGATTGCTTGACAAGCGTGTCCACATGTGCATGCATGTGTTAATGCGACTACATCTAAATGTTTAGTGTTACTGTGGGTGCATGCGTGCATGTTATTGTGCTGAGGCTACCAGAATCTTGTCATGCCACATCAGTGTGTATGTATTAGAAGAGAAGAAAAGCAGGCCCTCTGGTTGGTTTGTGGTTGAAGCAAACCCGCCTCATACACTCTAGACTGGGTTGGGGAAAAAAAAAAAGAAAACTATTGTTTTTGTCAGAGTGATACACGAACCAAAGCCACAACGTGTTCTCTTCTTGCCGCCTGCCTTTTATGTAAAACGGTTCAAGTGGTGTAACCTTCAAGAATTTTTTTTTTTCTCTTGTTTCTGTTGGCCTCTTTTTCTTGACTCAACTTAAAGGTTCTGGGTAAAGAGATAGAGGTGTCATCCTCAGTTAGCAAGCGTGGGGTTTTCTCATGAAACTGTTTGCTTTTCTGAATGCACGGGCTTGTTTTCTCTCTCAGTGATAGTTTACAGAGGAATTAGCAGCATGGTTTACATTTATAGTCACAAAGCTAGGATTTTCTTCTCACAAATCTCCAGCTGTATAAATGAATAGCATGTGCCAAGTGCACTATACAAGGCCCCTTATGGTGCTTTAAGCAATTGCCTGCAACGTATGAGGTCGAATCCTCATGCATCACACATACCAAGCTCTTGAGCACTGCGTTGTGCTCTCCCAACGTGGGAAAGTATTTCGCAGCACAACGACTGATATCCACATGTGGCTTCAATTTCAGCAGTTGGAAGATTTCGGCATCAATCGAGGCGCTGCATTATCTGTCATTTGTTAATGACTCCCCATTGAAAGGCTCCTCTTATCTTTCCCAAGGCCAAAAATAGCAGGGCAATTTGTGCGATTGTCTTCCATTTAAAATCAAACTCGAATGGTGGTTGTACAAGTGAAATGAGGTGTAAAATAGAGAGAGATGTGGCACCGTACAGAAAACTATAGCTTAGTGAGCAGGAATATAATTAACTGCAAAGGTGTTGTTTATGTCACTTCCACACACATACTCATTGCTCCCTTTAAAGGCAACATGAATACATAATAATATTATCATAGATACATTTATAGAAATTATTTTTTAGTGGAAATATATAACAAGAAAGTCGTACACGATACAAATACATGCTTTATTAGAGTTTTTTTTTAGAATCTGATCTCCTATGTTTGCTCCTTTGTAACAACTTTTATTTAGAAGTGTAACACTCTTTCCATTTCTTCTCAGGTAAGCTCGGTGGCCAGGACTCCTTTGAGAGCATTGAGAGCTTTGAGAGCTGTGACCGATTGACCCAGTCATGGAGCAGCCAGTCCTCATTCAGCAGCCTGCAGCGGGTACCTTCATATGACAGCTTCGACTCGGAAGACTACCCCACCGCCCTGCATGGCCACAAGCCCAAGGGCACCTTCAAAGACTATGTGAGGGAGCGCTCAGACCTCAGCAAGGATAAACCCGTCATCCCAGCAGCGGCACTGGCAGGATACACAGGTGAGATGTGTGGAGGTCAGAGTTTGTACGTTATAGTTTTTCCTACCCCAAAAAGTGCTGCAGCATATTATAGACCCTTTTCACAGCAGACATTTTTAAATTGTCATAGCAGGAAAAGCACAGGGCAACCAATAACATTAATCATGTAGGTGTCTGTAAGTCAACCAGCATGCACAGTCCTGATACTGGTATACCTTATTTACAATAGTTATATGCATAGGTTTTCATTTAAAGAATATTATTGGCTTTTATGATCATTCCTGGAAAGTGTCTGCATGCCATCAGAAGACTTTGAAGTTATGTCTTGTTTTTCTACCTTCAAAAGATTCACTCTTGTACAAAAGAAAAAAAAATATCTCAAAGCCTTGAACTCTGCCTAGGCAAGATTATGCATCTCTATAAACATAAAGATACAAAGGCTCAATTAAAAGGTCAGCTTGTCTTATTCTCAGAATGTATTATCTCAGCAGTGGATATCTCAAAATCAGGGCACTATTATGTGCATGACTTTTCTTTTTTGTGAGATATTCTTACATGGTGCAGAATTCCCTCCACTGGTTCTACATGAAGCAACATTCAGTGCAGCTGTAACACACTTGTTGATGCTCTGCAAAAGCCCCAGATGTGGGGGTGCCTTAATGCACTGCTTTTACAAACAAAAAAAAAAAAACACCTTTTACCAAGGCAACCCAAGTCATGCACATTGCAGGAAACAAAATGTGTTTTGCTCGCACCTTCTTCTTCTTCTTCTTCTTCTTCTTCTTCTTCTTCTTCTTCTTCTTCTTCTTCTTCTTTTTCTCTCTATCTCTCTCACTCTTTTGTTCTGTCTTCACTTATCATCTACCTCCTTCATATCTGCAGCCTGCATCTCAACATTTTTTTTTTTTTTTCTGGGTCGTCCTAGCAACCCTGGCAAAACATAAGAATGATGCCTGCCCCTGTGCACATAACACCAAGTAAAAATTATCTCTTCATCTCATGGTGCATCTTCATACTCATACATGCTCAAAGAGCCGGGTTATGTACAGTATGTTCTCCAACTGAGATCTGGAGATACTTGCAAGCCCCTCTAAAGTAAATGCACTATTTTAGCATCTTTCATGGTTTTTGGTTTAAAAATGTGCATGGAAAAGAAAGGAGAAAAAAAAAAAACTCCTACTGTTACTACTTTTAACCAGAATGTGCATGTTAACACTGGGCTGCTCCTATAATTATAGGAAACTGATATAAATAACTTAAAGGCTTTTCTGGCAGTGTGTAGAATGAATCCTAATCTTAAATATTGTATTAACACATGAAGCGCAAACTTTCCAAATCATGTGTTGAATAAGAAAATAAATATGAAATCTCTGTGGACATTGGTACAGGATTTTAGTTCCAGTTGAGTCTTTATGACACAAATTACTGTTTAAAAATTGGATTGTAAAGAGGGTTGAACAGTTCCACCGAAGACACTGAATCGCCTCTTAATGCTGAAGTGTTTGGGACTTTTTCAGCCGTGTTTAAATTATAGTCACAAGGCTGCGAGGTTGCCAGCATTGGAAAAGGGGAACTCCAAGCAAATCTCCAACGTCACTTACAATGCATACATCAGATCTCAATGGACTGTCCCAAAGTTGGTATGCACAAGTTAATTGGTCATCTCTATGGTTATTAGTTCAAAAGCTGCTAATGGAACAATGAGTCATTCATTCGTGGTGATGTCGGAAAGATGCTGTAATGCACATATAATCAAATAATGACGAGTTGAACACAAAAAGCACTTCACATTTGATAAAAGTGGACTCGACCAAGAAATTAGAAATGAATAGATAAAAATAAATCTAATGTGTAAGCTGATAAAGTTAGATGTAAATAGGACTCATAGCCAGACAAACATGGTGGATTTACTGGAGACTTGTAAATGTCCTCATGATTTCATTTGCTTTGACAGAAATCTGTGTTCTGTTAAAATGTAAACCAAAGTATGCAGAGGAATCTTCTTCCACCGTCTTTTCAAATGCACATCACAACATTCAGACTCCATTTACTGCTGTAATTGTGACGTCTGACATCACATATCAGTTATTGAAAGAGCGCAAACGACACCAAAGAGATCATATGTGAAAGCCTCGTGAGTGTCTCCAGCTAATGCACAGCAATGTCTGTTCACTAAGGAGAATGTGCTTCCTCTGAGCTCTTGTACAAAATGGAAAGGGAAAGATGAAAAAAAAAAAAAAAAAAAAAAGTCATGCTAAAACACCCCAAATGCCCTTGCAAGAGGAAAAATGTTGAGCAGCCTGCTCTGGTCATGGCTGTTATTAGGAGCAGTGTAAGAAGAGTGCAGTCCTTGGCAGATGGAAGCATTTTTTGAGTCTACATGTGTGTGCGTGCCCATGTGTGAACATGTGTGGGTGGATGAAGAAATGGAGGAAGAAAGGGAGAACAAAAAAGAGAGAAACCTCAACCAAAAAAAAAAAAAAAAAAAAAAAAAAAGAAATCTCAAAAACCTCAAAATAAAGAAACAGGCTTTTGTAAAAAAATTCCAAATTGATGTTTATGACAGCTTGACAGCTTGCTCTGCTCGGCTTCCTGTCTCAGTCATGGGGTGACAGGTGACACTTGTAGCGAGGACAGGGAGCCTGATAAGCCTACACAGAGATAAGTGAGGCTCCACTTGTTTTCTCAGTGGTTTCCTGTGACAATTCGCCATTTACACCTCTGTCTACACTCACATCAGGCAGCCTCACAACATGCTAAACTGTCTCTCTCCTCTTTGTCTCTGTCTCACAAGTACAATATACAAACACATACAGAGGGGTTTCATCTGACTTTACACTAGATTCAGTCAAGTGGTTAAAAATCGGTAATAATACTGACAATTCATTGCTTAAGTGATTATCAAGTTAAAACACTACATTGGTCCCACATTTCCTAATTCTCTAATCGGACTTTGAATACCTTTGAGTTGTCATATTTTTTTACACTTACAGAAAATAATCCATAGATGAATCCTCAGTTGCAGCCCCAGTCACAACAACTGATGTCTTAATAGCTTCATATGCTCAAGACTCATTTAGCATGCCATGGTTCAAATACTTAACGCTGCTGTGAATGCCAACCCCCGCCCTACCCACCTCTTTTGCCACACTGTATGCTTTTTCAATGAGGCCCATTGTGCATGAAGACTTGAAACATATTTTTGGAAACTTTTTTTTTTTTTTTTGTCAAAGGGTCGCCAACATTCTGGCGTGAGAGCACAGGGGGCTGGTAAACCGGCACTGCATTACCCTTATGTGGGCTCGCTGTTACAGTAGCAGACTTTTGGAATGCTAGTCAGAACTCCAGTCTGAAAGAGACTCACTGTTGCGCAGCCACTTACTTTCCAAAGTTGGGGTGGCTGTTGTCATGCACCTTCTCCGATCTTTTCAGGAGCAAAGAGGGCTCTGAGATGCCGTTTCGAGTGTTCAGCCCACGCTTCTGTTTCCCTGAAGGCTTTTGTTTGTGTTGTAAGATGGTATATTTGGTTTTCAGAGGCGCTTGAGGGAGCTAACTTTTGCCTAGCTTCAGTTTTGCTGAGGCGGTGAGCTGCATAGGCAGGTGTGATTTCAACATGCGAGCCTCAAAAAGTGGGTGGGTTCGTGTATATGCTGAAAAAACCACAAGATCAAAGTGTACTTCTGTGAATCTAGTTCAGAGACAGAACCACTTTTTTAAAATTTTTTATCTTTGTTCTGCTTTCCCCCTTTTTTTCCATTAGATGTAATAACACTGAAGGTTGATTTTACCAGCTTATTATATTACTCTTCATTCATGAAAAATGCACTCCATTATAACATTACAGATGACTTAGCAACTGCTCTCTTTCTCACACTAACACACGCACACAGTCTGTATTCAAGTCTCGGAGATGTGTTGCCGAAGGCTGCCTCTCTTATTTTAAACCGGTGATTTCATCTGTGTGGAACTCAGACTCTAGATTCACATAGTGCACAGGGCAACTGGCAGACAAGGGGATACATGATGAATGGGACTGTTGTATTTAAGAGGACATTTGGTTCCATTGCTGCAGTTCAGTCTGACCCAGATTAGACGGTTTACTTTGCACCTCTTCAGACATCAGTTAAAAATTGTCATGAATATTTAACACTTTCATACACATGTAGAGATCTTTGCCTTCTTCTTATCTTCATTGCACTTAAATCACTTTTCAAGTATTTTCAGTCTCTTTTATGTTCTAATCTTGCTTCATTTAGCATTAACATACCATACAGTAGATGCAATGTACTGTATCTTTAAATATAATCCAGTGCTTTGGAACTGAACTGCAGAAAGTTAGTGCACCCTGAATCTGGACCTTGATATCTTTGCACTGAGCTCACACTTTGCTACTTAAACCCCCACAGCAACCAACAACAATGTGTCTTCTCAGTGTAAACAGCTCTTCTTTAAAATGCACACCTCCCTCTCCCTCTCTCCCACATCTGTTCTGCAGGCAGCGGCCCCATCCAGCTGTGGCAGTTTCTCCTGGAGCTGCTGACCGACAAGTCTTGCCAGTCCTTCATCAGCTGGACAGGCGACGGCTGGGAGTTCAAGCTTTCTGACCCAGATGAGGTGAGAGGTCGCGACACCGCTGGTCACCGGCACACGCTCTGGGAGGTCCTCAGTAGTTAAGCAGATGAACTAGATATCGTGTTACGTTTTCAGAGCGTTTGCCTGCCTCGCTTGGCTCCATTCAGTGTTAACTGTGCTGGTTTCACGTCAGTAGTGAGTCATTTCGAAATGACGGAGTAATACTGAAAATCAAAATACTGTTATTGAATGTAAATGTAGATTAATACATTAACTGATGATCATAGGTTTTCCTTTTTTTTTTAGTCTGACTTTGATTAAAAAAAAGTTTCATTGTATGATTTTCTAACTGTTCATGACACATCTTGACCCAGCTTGTTCCCTTTGTTGTTTCAGGTTGCTCGGAGGTGGGGCAAGAGGAAAAACAAGCCCAAAATGAACTATGAGAAGCTGAGCCGCGGCCTGCGCTACTACTATGACAAGAATATCATCCACAAGACGTCGGGGAAACGCTACGTCTACCGCTTTGTCTGTGACTTAAAAAGCCTGCTGGGCTACACTCCCGAAGAGCTGCACGCAATGTTGGACGTAAAGCCTGATACGGACGAGTGAAAGCAAAGCTGAAACAGGAAGTGACGACAAACGTTAAGGAGCCACATGGACTGGGGCTCATAAAGTGGTCTTAACTGTTTGATAGCATCGGTAAACCATTTTTCTTGGGGACCAAAATGTTTTTAACGGCTAACTGTGGTCTTTGTCAACTTTGAGCTCCTGTCTCTCAGACCATGTTTTCAAAAGAAGGCACAACGCCAAAAGCCTGTATTCATACTCTGTTGCATTTGAGATGTGTGTGCGCGCATGTGTGTGTGAGCGTGCGTATGTTTGATATATACCGGTATTATTTAGCAGCTCAAGGCAGATGGAGCGATATCGGGTAGAGTTCAGGTTCCATTCTGCCTAAGTAGCACGGTGGGGAGACGAGCAGAGCACAGCGGGCAGAAAGTTCCCGCTTAGAAAAACGGTTGCCAAAAAAAAAAAAAAAAAAAACGAACTGAGGAAGGTTTAATGTCATTTTTCGATATTATGTTCACAGTTTCTCTTTGGCAAGGAGAGAGTTTCCAGCTTGGACCAAAAAAAGTGTTTGTTTATAATTTGTTGTTTAAGCAGATGCTTGTGCCAGTATTATATTATTGGTGTTGAGAACACCCAATGTAAACCTACCTAGCAGGCAAATATTGGAAAGATTATTTTACGTTGTCAATGAAGGTATCACAGTGGAACCAAATATTAGATGCCATTAGTAGTTTAACTGTTCTCTTCTCTTGGAGCCTTTAACTGAAATGTGCTGATTTGTTATCAGACAACACTATAGACACTGGCCCTGTGCTTTTATAGGGTGTGAGGACCTGGTGATGATGATTACTCATACCAAGAGCGTCTGATAGACAAGACAACTGAAAGTATCCGTTGCGTTTGAAACTGACGCTTTCACCTTTACGTACATGTTTGCCACCTTGTTCGAGACGCATATTGTGACTGAAACTTATGCATTTTTGCATATACCACCAGTATTAGCAAACTGTAGACAATCTATGTGGGGAAAATCAGGAGTCTTTGGTAAGAAGCGTTGTTCAATGTGCAGATTAGATGCATAGTTTGTCGGTTCACTGTCCATGTTAGCGTTGCTTTAGAAGTGTTTGAGTAGTCTATATGTCTGTCTGTACAATAAAAAACACAAGTGAAGTAGATGACGGAGTGATTTCACAAAATCTTAAGAATGTCAGATTATTGTTTCTCTTGTCATGCAGTACATCTTGGCCATAAGGAAGTGGCTGCAGTATAGTGTGAAGGTACAGTGTAGGAAAAAGGGACAGGCAATAGAAAAAATGTCGACTAGAGAGATTTAGAGGCTGTATGAGTGATGAAGATGGAGGTGAGTGAAAGAAATCTGTGGACCCTACAGATAATGATGACTTGTGAGGAAAAGGACTGACAGAAGCGATGAAGATGCAAGTTGGCACTGCTTGGAGGTTTGCATTACACGGGCTGTGCATTTAATCTGCCACCACCATCAAGATTGGATGCTGCTTCCAGCTTGAAACCTGAATGCAAATAAGAGACGTGTAGGACTAGTGACAGTCATTTATATTTAATATGTCGGTTTGTGGGTTATCTCTGAACAAAATAACATTCAGTTCATAGTGAGTAACTCATGTATGATTTCAGCCATATTTTTTGGGGTTCCCTCAAAATACAGGCATTCACTGGTTACATTTGAGCAAATTGGCAGTGGTTTCCTCCCAACAGTGGGAACAGTGGCTGTACACTGGCCTTATGGGAAATGCCAAAGTCAAAAATCATCTTAGAATATAATGTTATTGTTTACAGTGGCTGAATGTTACCCATATGATGAAAATAGCTTTTCAGATGTCTATTTGTACAGATTGTATTTCATAATGCTTTATTGAGACCCAGATTACACAAATAAGCAAGAGACAAAGCAGGAATAATAACCAAAACCCCTGTGAGGTCTTTGGCCACGGTGCTTCATGTATCGTCCACAATGTTGGAAGACAGGGACCAAAAATCTCTCACGTTTTTTAGAAAGTGTTGACTTTTCTTTTATCTTTTGTTCACATGTTGGAAAGCACACAGCTTTAGGACAAAGAGAAACGCCTTTGCTGACCCGGGTTTCCCACTGAGTGCAGAGAAGAGATGCTGTGCATATTCATAATGTTTAATTGGTAACAAGCTTGTTCACCATCATCAAGCACTGACTCACAAACCTTCACCCACGCCCGTCATCCAGCACAGAGAAATTCAGCAAATGAATTAGTAATAAGCTTCACTGTACCTTCATTCTGTTCTGCATGTTGGTGTCAAGGTTTCAGAACACTGTTTTTTTGTTTTGTTCAGGTTTTTGACTGATATCAGTGTTTTATGTTAAAGAGAGCTTTACATATTTTTAAATATATATGTACCAGTTGCTGATGCCCCAACAAAAGGTCACAATGTTTGTATGGTTGACTTCATAAGATCAGTGTGCTGAAAGACAACGTTCTGTTACTTAAAACGATCATATTTTGAAAATTATTTTGTCAGGAAAACATACTGTTGTTAAGAGAGGTTACTGCAGGTCTTATGTATGAATGAACCTTAGTCAGACAAGCGTATACACACCAATAGATTGTGGCATATGCATATCTCAGAATGGATTCAGAAGGAAAATCCTTTTTTTTTTTTTCTTTTTTTTTGTTTTGGATGTTTTTTTTTGTATATTTTATAGTGTCTGTATTTTTTTTCATGAGATCATTTTTATTGTATTTAGTTCACAAACATTTGAATATTTTTCAATAATTTATATTTTATAAAAGACAAGAGATGCAGACAGCTGGTGCTTTCATGGGAATTTAAAGGTAGCGCAGGACAAAATAATGTAGCGACTTTATTTTTTGGTTTATTTTTTTTGTTTATTTTTGTTTGTTTGTTGGTTTTTTTAAATCCTTTTTATATAGAAAATAGACCTGTCTGCTAGAGAAAAAAGGCTGATGCTGGCCCATCAATGATTTCTGCTGGAAAGGTTTTATAAACTGTAGCTTCTATTTCTAAAATGTACTTAATGTACTTCAAAATGTTATAAAATATATGTGAAAAAAGGTTTCGCAATTGTGTGTGGTTTTACTGTTTTGATTCATGAACATACTCTTTTATAATACTATGCTAAATAACAACATTTATTAGTACCATAAACTATTATTATTACTATTACTATAGTATGATTAACCTTTATACTAATTTACTAATTTATTATGCTAGACTGACTAGCTTTGCTATGTTGAAACATGGTGTTATTTTATACCTACACTGCAGGAATTACTGTGGTCTGAGATGTGATTTTGAGTCATTAGACTCAAGGTTCCTTAAACATTTTCTGTATGACGTGGCTGACCATTGAGAGTCATCAGAGACACTCACAGAGCAGGTTGTAACAACAGACACAGGAAATTATTGGTTGAATTTAATTTTCTGTTAGATAGATAAATTGTCTATTGTTGAAATCAACACACTGGCTTCAAATGGGGCCTAGGTGGCCTAGGCCTGGTGTGTCCCAGTTTTGATGAGTGTAACCCATGTGCACTGATGAGGTGACGTCAAAACAGAACCAGCACACTGGGGCCCATTCATGTGCTTGTAACCCTGGGCTCATATAAATTCCACTGCAGATAGAAAACATACAGGGCCGTGGCCTGCTGCCCTAAACTGCACAGCTGTTTGGTCCTGTTGCAGCACTGTAACACAGGTCCAACAGATCAAGCTGTTTTTTAGTTTAAGACAATGTACAAACAAAACACAAAGCACACGAAAACATCTCAAAGCTGTAGCTCTCAAACTTTTTCTGCCAGGTTCTTCTTCAGAAGCCAAAAAAAAGTTCACACCGCACCCTCCCTGCGGTTCTTGTCAGACATTAACAATGATAGGGGAAACAACTAATAAAGGGATCCACGCTGAACTTTAATGAAATAAAGGTCAGCACGACAGTATCAGCAAACTCTTGTTTATAATTACATATCTCAGTAATTCAACTTGGTTTCACTATTTTTCTACTTGGCATGCCCCCACCACATAGACACAGTTCTAGTGATGTGTATTTGGTTTTGAACAGATTTACATGAACAGTCTACAAAGGTGATGTAAAAAAAAAAATGACAGTGATGCTGATCACATAAGACACACATACTGTAAAAATCCCACAATATAGATACATGACTGATTTCAGATATTTCACATGTAACCCCAGGCAAACATGATAGAGCTGTCTTCTGTCAAAATCAAACCCACAATCTTCTGCTGGATCTGTTGGTGGTGCTCTTGGCAGAGGGCAGGCTGAGGTTACCCAGGTGGTTCTTCTCCTGTTCCACCTCCCGCTCTGACTGAGCTGATGATCCAGACCAGACGTGATGGCTAGGCACGTTTTTAAACACTTGCCCCTGTGGTGCATGTTCCAGCAGACCTGGAACAAAATCCAAGCCATTATGATACCACTCATACCTGCCTATTTCCCATCTGAACCCAGACACAAAGCTGGCTCACACGGACACACTTTGGCCAATCTTCCCCCTTTTGTGCCTCATTCAAAAAAAAAAAAAAGACAAAAAAGAAAAAGCTTCCACTGATTTAACGCTGTGTTTAAAAGTGAAAGACAGCTGAGAGAGACATGAAGAGCAGAGGAAGCCTGTGCAGAAAGTGAGAACTGTCACACCTGGCAGCCGCTGAAAGATGTTTGATGATTTCTGCCTCTCCTGACAAAAAATATCACCTCCTGTCGTCAGCAGCTTACAGCTCTCTTGACACTGGAGTACGGCTCATTTGTCAGTTTTCAAACCTAAATATTTATCTACAGGGTCTTACCAAGCTACATCTGTCTCCTGCATGTAGTCTTAACATGACTGAGAAAGACAAGGAGGGAGATTAAATGATGAACCAGTGAAACCACGAGGTTGGGAAATATCAGCCATGTTAGAGACATTGTTGCAATAAAAACAGATGATACTACTGAGTGTTTGGTCTGTTTATGTCTGTAAGGTTCTTCCTCTGGCTTAAGTTAATTTGCAGCCCCTGTTCCTGGTTAAGCTATTGAATGTGGAGTCTAATGCTAGGAAGGCAAAAACATCATATAGGTGCTTTACTAGGAAAAAAATGCATCTCACCAATGGGTCAAATAGATTTTGTCTGTACTTTTTATGCGGTGAAAATGACAGAGTTTAGAGAACAAGCAATATGTATTTTAGGGTATTCCTGTGTGGGAGTAGAAATTATGAGAGGGTGAATGGAAACTGAGTCATAAATGATGATTGACCGCTACAGCTGAGCAAATGGCGCCTATGATTAAAGGTCTGGGAGAGGCATCAGTTATTAGAATTTTTTAATTCAATTACTAACCCTTTTATCAAGCTGACAGCAGTATTCAACACTATTAAATACTTTAAGCTCAGTAGCAGTGCTTTCTGTTGCACCCCATTGCTTCCCAACACACTTTGCTTTGGATCAAGTCTTAATTAGCAGCATAGCAGCCAAATGAAATAATAAACAACGCTGTGGCTGGGCCAAATTACAGAATCTGTCTAAGCAAATGCTAAATACTGAATAGAAAACATGTGGCAGCTAGCAGTTCTGTGGTCCTGACAGTAATTTGTAATCGATTTAGTAAATCTGTCCTTGTATCTCTTAAACCAATCATGGTACCAGAAGAAATGTGCATATGTGGTGAAACTTAAGTGTATGCACGTTATAAATCATCAAGGCCAGTTACATAAATCTCCATATGAGAACGTTACAGTGCATATGTGTGTCATTTAAATGAATTGTAAAAATCAGTGCAGCAGCTGGTAGCTGAATTAAAGCCTGAGCTCTCTTTGGCTGGGACGGAAATGTTGTGTAGCATTTCTTAGCATTTTAGAGTTGCAGAGAAAATCACTGATTCAAAATATCTTTACAGCAAAAGCTCTGTCAGCTTTAAACTATAGCTATGAGAGTCTACTGTCTTTATATTTAAGACTAATGGAGCCTCTGCTATGATAAAGATGAAATACAACCATATCTATTCTCATTGCCCTAACTTAATGTCCTCTTCATAGAAAGAGAATCCCTGTGACGCACAAGAGACCAACTCAGTGGTTCCATTACGCAGAGAAGTTGTGAAATATAACCAATGTGTCCCTAGGGGCCCTGATGGCCTGAGTAAAGACACAGTTGCATGAGGATATAATCATGTCCTATTGTCCTTCATGGTTGGGTTGACTTGGGCCAGTATTGACTCCAGTGGTGTCCAGGGACGATCATAAGCAAAGTTAGGAGTACTATATCTTCTCAAGTATGACCCTTCTCATGGAATTATCTACTGCTGATCTGGTCTCCTGCCATAAGTCAATGTTTTTTGAAACTGGGCTTGTATGAATTTGTCCAGACCAGTCATCAGATCATGAACTACCAATAAGTAGTAAAATGTTATTTACTTTTATTTCTATTTAAAGGAAAACTGAACATTGTGGTCATTAACCTTGACTAACTGACAGAGGAATTAAGAACAGTTGGTCATAAATTACTCTACTCAGATGTTAACACAAAGCCATTTGATATATACTTTATTAGGAACACCTGTACAGCTGCTTATTCATGTAATTATCCAATCAGCCAGTCATGTGGCAGCAGTGCAAGACCTAAAATCTATCACGCAAATGCATGTCAGGGGCTTCAGTCAATCCAATCAATCATGGTTTGAATAACACACTTTCTCTGAGTATTGCTGCTGACCATCCCTGCATCTCTTTGGGCCAGAATTTACCATCTTCTCCTGGGTTCCTCCAGCTTGATAATGCACCATGTCACAAAGCGAAATTCATCTCAAACTGTTTTTGTGAACACAACAGTGAGTTCAGTGAACTCCAGAGGCCTCCCCAGTAACCAGATCTGAGGAACACCTTTGGGATGTGGATGGTAGAACAGGATGAATGTGCAGCTGGCAAGTCTGCAGAAATGATGTGATGCAGTGATGTCAATATGGAGCAGAATTTTAAAGGAAAGTTTCCAAAATCTCAGACAGCAAAGGGAGGCCCTATCCATTATTAGTATGGTGTTCCTAATTAAGTGCTTGGTGCATGACCTGACTAACATTTAAATTGGAAATAGACTTTCCCTCCAATAAAAAATGACTCCATAGTCAAGTTATATTGTTAAGCAACACGCAGCAGTTGCATGAGACAGAATGAGTTGGCAAATCCCCCAAAAGCAGCTGTTTTGTTTCTTGTTACAAACTGATAATCAGCGTTGTTTCTTTGGTGACACTCTTTCTATAACTTTAACCACGTTTTAATCATTGGAACCATGAAAACGAACATGCTCTAGATTTATTTTAACCCAGACAATGATCTTTCCACCAGACATACCCAAGATGTTTTTTTGTGCCTAAACCCCCAAACCATTACCATAACTTTGGCACAGCATGAAAGGGTTAGTTAGGTTGTGCAGGTTGAACTTTGTTGGTACAGTGTATTGGCAGGTTTTGTTGAGAGTGACTAACTTTGCAAAAAAAAAAAAAATGTCTTCATTAAAATTTATTTGGTTGCAAGACGAAAAAAAATAGCACACATGGAACATGCAACATTTCAATATACAAGGTCAGGCAACAATCGGCACATTTGTGTCACAATAACTTTGTTGGTAAATTGTTGCATCAATGAAAGTTTTGTGAGCTTGCAAATTACAGTGTTGGGAAAACCTCTCCTTTTCTTTAGTGTGTCACAATCTGATCATTGCTAAAGTATCTTGAATTAGATACACACATTACGGTTATTAATTGGTTATGTTATGAATTAATTTTTCACGATATATATAACAGAAGAATATTGTTTTAGAGTTTTTTACCCAGAAAGGAAAACCACTGAACTGAACTTGGATTGCTGCATAAAAAAAGCTTTTTGGGGGTATTGCCTCTCCATCTTCAGTCAGTTATGCCAAGCTTTAGTGTGGTACCAACAGTCTCGTCTTTTACTTCTTTACTTCAGTAAATATTCGCTGTTTAATCTCAAGAAATACCAGCACAAGTGAGTAAGAAGCACATGTACTGCTACTGTGGGTGCACAGCATTCAGAGTCTGATGTTCTTTCTCACCAGCAGTCTCACTTTTCTAGACCCGTCTGGGGTTTAAATCACTTTTGTATTAAACCTTAAGAACTGACAAATGAACTGTATGACCCACTCCTTCAATAGCATACATTAAATTTCTTATTAAAATAATACAAATTAAACATAATGGAGGCTATTTGACGATCCAAAAATGACTGACACATAAAAAAAGCCCTCTTCCTTAGATAAAGCACCTACAGTCTCAAGGTCTGTTACACACTCCAAACCTCTCCTGTTCCTCCCTTCCCCTCATTCATTGTATTGTTGTGTCTGAGATTTGTTGAACCACATAGCTTGGCAGGTGTGCTGACTGTATTATCCAGGCTCGTGAAGGGCAGATCCAGGCCATCCCCCGCTTTGGCTGATGATTTGCATTTTTATTGCCACTGTCGCATCCTCAGTTAATACACCATTGACTTCCAGAGCCACCCCTGGACCTAACGGCATCACCTTGCTATCCCACCTGAAATGAGAGTGCCTGCTGGCTCCCCGATCTGCACTGGCTGAGGCTCAGGTACCAGTCGACCTGGCATTCTGGGACGGAAATGGAGCGTCCTCTCATGTTAATGTGGACTTTCCATTAGGAAAGATGATTGATTTGTGCTGTGCTGTTGCTGTGAATAGGCAATAGACTGGCACAATAAAAGAGTAAGATGGGGCTTTGTGTGCAGGTGAGGCTGTATGTGAACTAGAGTGTGACTGAATCAGGGTGCTGATGATGGGGTGAAAGGAGAGGAGAAGGGGTTTGGGGGATGGAGACGAAGAGAGATGAGAGATGGAATGGAAGGTTGAATATGGGCGGATGAAGGTTAGGGGGTGAAAAGGAGGAGCGGAGGGTTCTGAGATGTGGAGGGAAGGAGAGATGAGTGGTGGGAGGATGGCACAGGTGTGGAAGCTCTCAACTGAGTTCATTTCAAACGTAGTCTCCAAACTAGATGAGAGAAGACAGCAGAAAAAAGAGAGGTCTTTAAGTCGACTTTCTTTTCTCACAAAAGATTATGCTCAGGTTTCCTTTTGTGAGCCAATTGAATACCTATTTGAAAGCCCTTCTGTTTGAAATGTATAAGTCACAGAGCTGGGGCATTCAGAAACATTGTTACAGTGTTTGCACAAGCACTATGAGGGAGAAAGAGAGGGAGAGGGTTTAGCTGGATTAGAACAGGTTTTGGTCACTGTCCAGTTGAACAAGCAAATGTTTTCGCTCTTCCTTTACTGTGAGTCGACTGGGATTCAGCAACTTTCCCAGGACATCTGCTCCCAACGCCCACGTTTGAATCTCCATCCAATAGGACCGCTTCTTTCACCCCTAAGACCAGCGGGTGCTGTGTAGTGATTGGCTGCCCGGGCCAGGGCCCAGAAAGGGAAGGCTGAGCCCTGAGAATTTTCCGAAACATTTTCTTCTCTGTCTTGGCTTTCGCCAACATCTGCTTCCAATCAATGTTAGTGAAAAGACCACTTCTCTTTCTCCCTGCTGTCTGGGTTACACACACAAACACACACACACACACACACACACACCGAAACACACACACACACACACACACTAACTCCAGGTAACCTTTTTCCTACAACCTTCTTGTTCTTACTGTCGTAGTGTTTTACATTTTTAAGCAAGAACATGCATTATGTACACTACAGACTCAAGTTTATTCAACAGCTGTTTGTACATGACGGACTTCACATGCGTCAAGTGACAAATATTTGACTGCGCAGAATGATACATCATTATTCATAAATCAGTTCATGAATCAGATCTGACTGAACTCAATGGGAGAGAAAGGGCAGAAATTGGTAAAGAGAAAACTATTTTCACATGTACACACACTCAAACACATTTTAAATGTCCTTGCAACTGCTGCCCTCAGCACTTCATCCCACCCTTTCCATGAGAAAATAGTACCACGGGTCAACTTCCCTGAACCACAAGCGTCAGTTTCTGCTGTTCTTTCTTTCTTACTTGCTCTCTGTCTTTCGTTCACAGCTCAGCCCTCATGTGTGGTCATTACTGTTGTTCCTATTGCGTGACTTTCAACTACAACAAGTCAACAAACTGCAGAAAACCTTGCTTATTACAGCAGGTACTTTCCAAAGATGTTCAGCAATAAGCTTGGTGATTCACTGTATCTGAGGAGAAACACACAGTGTAAGCAGCAGTTATTCCAGTTCTTAGCAATAGCTTGCTCTCCTCAGTAAGGCTGATCGTGTTGTTTCTGCCAGCACACTGCTTAATAGGCTTTGGCCCCCACGGCTAAATAATCATGGGAGAAAAAACTATGAGGTTATGAGGTTGGTCAAGCGATATTTGGGAGTTATTACAAACAATTCTGTGCAACAGCTGGACCCAACTGTAGAGGATAGCCCTCTGAGAATGTATGTATTCTTTACAGAAAGCAATGAGGAAAAACTGAGCTACCTGTAGTATAATATTCGATTTAACACCACTGAGCTTCCAGGAAGTGTTGAATTGCACAATACCTATAACTGCAAATATACTGTCTACTATTATTACTCATCAGTCAGAAACCACACTGCAAAAACGATGCTAATGAAACAACTGTGGCTTCCAGAGACAATAAAGTTACACGTGGCTGTCCGACTTTGAAACTTTCCTTCATTTCTTTTTTTCAACATGATCAATAAATAAAATATGTTCAAAATGAAAAACGCGTTTATAAAGAAGAATTGCCAATCAGAGCTAATAACCACAGTTGTGGAAGAGGAGATTTCACATCTCAGCTGGCTGCTCGCTCTGTAGAACAGCAGATAATCATACCAATTACACATCATACTTTCACTCAGCCTTCATGTCTCTGTCAGTCTCTATGACCTATGGGGTTGTTTTTCACAAAACAAAAGCTCACCTGCAATTACTTTTGCCCATAACAGACATTTTGTAAGTGAATGCAGAAAGATTGAAGAGGTTGATGATTGAGGAAAAATAGATTAAAAAAAAAGAAAAAATTAGTTTGGGAAAACGACAAGGATGTTAAAGGAGTTCAAATCTAAACTCCAGCCTTTGGTATGTTGTTCAAGTAAGGATGTATAATTGTCATGCTACTTTTGTTTGGATTTCGTACATTTGCACAGATCATACATTCAAGTTGCCCTTTGAAGTATGTCCCTTCAGTAGTTTCCTTTACTGGCCCTGCACTCTTTCCCCTTCAGTCTGTGCATGCTCTTCATCGCAGGCTGGCCCCTCACTGCCGCTTGTCTGGCTTAACTCTCTGATTCACCTGCTTCTTTTTCTGACACAGCTCAATGGGCTCTGCGTAGCAAACACAAAATAAAAAATACCAAAAAAACAAAAAAAAAAAAAACATGGTCAGTGCAAATATGGCTGAGTTAGATGTACAGCAGAGGAGGAGGAGGAGGTGGTGGTGAAAGGCCAAATCTCAGCACCTGCTGTCCCACTGTTTGCTGTGAGTCATGAGAACTGGCTGACGATGTGCTTCATGACATGTTGCATGCTCTGTTTTGGCTTACCTTGTGGAGGAGGTGGCTGAGTAATTGCTCCATACAGATGAGCTCAGACTAAGATTTTTTACAAGATTAATTGGGACGTTACAGTGAAAGCTTGGAAACAGGCGAATAACAGTTATAACTGAGTGGTTTGGTAAGAGTCCAGTAAAACTCCTCCTGATTAGAAAGACTAGAGAGCTACTAAATGTCTTGTCCCCGTAAGGAATTTAAGCACAGCCCCTTTCTGCACAGACCACAGTGAGTGAAGTAAGCTGTTTCAACCTTTGGCACTTCAGAGGTTAAAGTTTTGTGGGAAAGGACAGAAACACCCGGGGTTTGTGTGAAGGCACATGTATACAAAATGAATGAACTATTTTTGTTCCAATAACAGTACGTACATTTGCTCGGTCCTGAGCCATGAGTTATGATAGCATAGACAGGAAGATAGTGAGAAGTGAGTGCAGCTCAAGCAGAACGCCAGAGGAATACTCAGGGATTACACACTATTTTAATACTTTTATGCACTTTACATATATTTCATATCTTTTTTTTAAAACCATGTTAGTGGCACGGCTGACTTTACCAACAGCCATTGGTCCAGACTGAAATATCTTAACAGCTACTGGACATATTACCATAAAATTAAGTACAGACATCCATGGTCCCCTGAGACCAAAGCCTAAGCACTTTGGTGATCCTCTGACTCCTCCAAGTCACCGTGGGTGAGGCGATTGGAATGTCTTGACACATATTGGCTGGATCACCATGAGTTTTGGTGCATGTTTCCCTCAGAATGAAGCCTAATAGCTTTGTTGATACCTTGGCTTTTCCACTGGCATCATTATCAGGTTAAAATTTCACCTTTTCTGGCACTTTGGTTTATAATGAAGTACCTACCAAACTTCAGATGCACTTTGTCTTTAGCGTAATTTAACAAAAGCTTGCAAATATGTTTAACTAAGATGATGAAAATGGTCAATAAAATCAGAATGTTAGCATTGCTACTATAGCCATGTTGGCATTCTTTTAGCATTTAGCTCTAAGAACTGCTGTGCCAAACAGCCTCAGAGAGGCTATCTGCATTTCTCACTGTTCACTGGATAAGCTTTTTATGGACACCAGTACAGTTGTATTAACAAATGTCAGAAATGTTTAGTCATCTGGATCTTTACTGAACCGTAAAAAGGAAAGAAACTTTCCCAAGCTGATAGTGTCTCTAATTAAATTATTTATATTATGCCAAAGAAGGCAGTCTGATCATGCTCCAGTAGATGAATTATTAAAATGCCAAAAACTCAATTATATTCACCATAGTCGCATTTAGCTGAGTGCTGAGTGTAGTGCCCCTGTACCTGTGATAGAGCCGAACAGGTGTGTCACACAGCTCACCTGTGCAGCACCATGGTCAGCTCCACGCGTCTTTGTCCCACCATGGACACCAACTTCTTACAACCAACCACTGGCCTGAACTACAGGCTGTGAAAAGATGTGGTTCAGTGATATCAGATGAATCTCCAGTGCTAATGCTTTTGGTTTCCGGAAATGGGTTTGTGCTTGGCAGCTGAAAGGGACCCAAAGAGGTCTGGAGGACAAAAGTAGCCAGTCTGAGCTCTTGGGAATTCTGGGTAGGAGACATTTATAAATTGAGTTTGAACAGAACTTATCTCGGAAAAACCAGAGTGCAGTAATAATCTATGACTGTGTGTTTGGCTTTCATTTTTAGGTGTGTCAACAATAGTAAGCCTCTAGATTTAATAGCATGGAAGGCCTCTCAGACCAAAAGCTTTTTCCATCTCAAAAAACCCAGTCTTACCAAGATCTTACTTCAAGTTTTCCTATTCTTTTTCTTTTCCTAATTCTTACATAATTCAGACATAATTTCCAAAAAAAGAAAAAAAAAAGAAAAAAGAAAAACGTCTGTTTATTTTTTTCTCATTTCATCTGATTATCTACTGTATTTGATAGTCTAAGGTTTAAAGTTAAAGTTCAGGCGTAGAATGGGAGACTTGTCTGCCTTCTAAGTGCTGTTCAGGTGCGCTGTAAGTGGCATCAGCAGAATATTTCTCCCACAACCACAGTACAACGACATCACTATATTTTTAAATGAGCAGCAAATATCCTGGAAAACCCACAGAGTCAATAGCACCTCACCTATATTTACATAAACTGGCTGAAAAACTCTCTGTGGTTGCTATGTAATCCTGTGTTTACTGTGACTCTGCAACTGTGATCCTTTTCCACAATAAAACAACCTGTGTGCTCACATCACATAACCTTTTTTTCTCTCACTGTGTGAAAGAGAATAAAGTCATATGATGATGTGCCAAGAAGCTCTTGCTCACATAACCACAAACCATTCCCCCTTGCCCCACCCCACCATCACACATAAAAAAACACACACTGTGGCAATCAGTCTCTCGGCCAGTCTCTCTGGCAGTGCATGTATCTCACATGATCCAGGATGAGAAAAAAAAGGGGTGGGGGGGACAAGTTCTCCCCTGGCAAGTGTCCTTGTCTCAGTCAATGTAAACAAGGGTCTTCTGATGACTCAGTGCTAATGTAAAGCAGACACAGGATGCCCACTGGCCACTGCTTCTCAATGAGACAATGAAATCTGAAGATGACAAAAGAAAAACATAATCCAGAATGGGTGGAAGGGGAGCGTGGGGAAACAGAGGGAGGATGGTGGCTGTTCACATGCTGCGGAGCAACAAGCGCTCCTCAGGTCACAGACTTTCCCATACAAAGATCTGCTCGCTTGCATATGGACACTGAATCAGAGGAATAGGTTGGCTAACTCTCAGCTGAGAGCAGGGTGTGCATGTGAACATATAGCAGTCTTGATTTATGTTTCTTTGTGTTTTTTGTGACAAAAAAAGAAAATCATTGGACTTGGAACTTCAGAGCAGTGTTGCTCTGCATGATCTCCTCCTCTCACATGAAAACATTATGACAGAGGAGGTGTAAGCTGTCTCTCCATTCCCATGGCCAGGACTTCTGCTGGAGACATGCAAGGATCTTAAAATGATATTGCTTCCTAAACCCAGATGAAGGTCAATGATCTCTCTTTATTCCTCTCTTTTTCCCATATTTTGGCACTCTCAACCTCTGTATTGGTGTAAAGTTGTTTTATCTGTGCGTGTGTGTGTGTTTGGCTTGTTACACGATTTGACACTACACAGATCCTCCTGCTCTTTATCAGTTTAACGCAGTGGAACTAGCCAGAGATTACTCACCAAGCCACCATGCAATCGCTCTCGTTGGACGTTGTGTAATTCTCATATTTTAGCCATGCATCTGAGTCATTACACTTCAACTTTATTGCAGTGATGATTTTAACAGTTGCACAATTCGAAAGCAGTA
Organism: Trachinotus anak; assembly: GCF_046630095.1. Classification (NCBI taxonomy): domain Eukaryota; kingdom Metazoa; phylum Chordata; class Actinopteri; order Carangiformes; family Carangidae; genus Trachinotus; species Trachinotus anak. The sequence goes on along the minus strand of NW_027273885.1, from coordinate 6,664,795 downwards.
ACGAAAAAAACAAAAAAACAAAAAACAAAAACAAAACAAAAAACAAAAAAAACAGAAGAAACCAGAGACTTAAAGCTGAAAAACGACTGTTAAAAATATGTCAATCAGTGGCCTTCTCGTGACTGTTTCAGGGAAGCCACACTGATGTTTACACAAATCTTTTAAAGTGGTAACAAGAAGTCACGACTCACTGGCGCAACTAAACCTCACTGACTCCCACTGCAACTTGTGTGGCACTTTATGTTTGGTCTGAGGCAAGGTGAAACAACATGGCAAAGAAAACACTCATGAAGCAAGCTGTCTTTAACAAGCTCGGCCCAGGATGACTGGTGCTGCCACTGAGAGGGCTGCAGTGATAGGTTTGGAGCCTGGGACAACTGCCTGAGCACGCTCAGTGGGACACCCTCCCAGGCTTTTCCCACATCACTGGGAGCTGGGGGGCTGGGGGGCCGGGGGCTGAGGCAAGAGGTGGGCTCCTTGGTCCACAGCAATCTTATGGGCTGTGGCTGGGAAAGGCTATGGCCCTCTGTTCTCACCATCTCCCCCTGTAGTTGCTAACCCAGCAGAGAGAGAGAGAGAGAGAGAGAGAGAGAGAGAGAGAGAGAGAGAGAGAGAGAGAGAGAGATGGAGAGTGAGGGGAAAAGACTCAAGGCAAATGTGTGGTGTGGTCATGGAGTCAGCCCAGTGTACTGAATCAGAGGACAGCTGATGTGTGGTCGCTGGCAGGTGATAACAAAGTGACACTTCTCTTGAATTTGGAATGAAATGTCTATTGTGATCTTGTCGAGATACCAACTAAATGAGATTAACATCAGTGTTTTCCTGTTGTAAAAGTCGTGTTTGTCTTTTCCCATATACAAAGATAAACTGTACTCATCCTTTTGAAATGACTCATCTGACAACTGCATAATATTAACAACTCAGTGTGCCTACGCAACATGTGGACCTCTTACTTACACTTCTGCATACATTCTATGTCCTGAGACTGGAGTTTTTTTAAATTTTCATTCATTTATTAATCCTATTTGTTAATACAGCATATAATGTGATATAAATTACATAATTGATTCAATAGACATAATTACACGTTTAAAGGAATATAGTCATAAAGGCCTTATAAGTCTTTTTATTCTTATGTATGAGTGTCATATACTGCACTGTATATTTCTCTAACCGAAAACAAACACAACAGCAAAACAAAACCTTTGTTTGACAACTTGTAATTTCAGGCGGAGCCTTCCTTTCACTCACAAACACATCAGCACTCTTTCAGCAGTGTGTAAAGTCGAAAAACAAATGGTGGTTACAGCTGTAATTGGCGGGATTTAGTGAACCATTTATTTTTTTATGGGTTGTCCTCATTATGCCTGGTGTAGTCAGTCTGACTGCAGGTATCTGGGTCAGGACTGAAGTGAAAGATCAGCTCAGCTCGTCCGCAAGTGTAGTGTATTTCAATAATAAAGTACTGCTAGTGGTTTCCTGTTTATATTGAAGGCTAAAGAGAATATCCAAAGTGAATCCTGATGGTGTGCGATAACTAAATGTTACTCATAGTTAAAAAATACTGTAAAACTCAAGTTAAAATGATGGATACTGGAAAAAATCCACAGAGGAGAGTACAGTGTTACTAGTAGAGACTAATATGCGTGCAAAGTTACTGAAGCTGCTACAGCACTTTCAGTTTCTGCATACTCAGTCTCCCCCTCCCTGTCAGCAGACGAGAGTGAGTGGGCGGCAGCGGTGGCACAGATAGGGCCTGGCGAGCAGGAGGAGACAGGGTGGAGGCGGTCTGTTTTGAGGGTCATTGACCAGGCAACCATTAGCAACTTACTCTACAGTTGTAAACACAGTGCATTAGAAGTGGTGTGGTCACACATGCATATCGGCACGCACATGTACCTCCATTCACTGACACACACACACACACACACACACACACACACACTATCACACACAAACGCACACATTCGGAGACTCTGGAGTGGCCAAGAGGATACACTCTGCTGATCTGACAATCCTCTACACTTTCTGTTTAGCTGGAACTGCTTCTCTCAACAGCTCTCTCTCTCTGTCTCCCTCAAGCACACATGCACACAAACACACACACACACACACACACACACACACACACACACACAGTCCCCCGCTAAAAGAAGCAAATACAGGAAACCACCTTTATCAGAAACTCCACCCCAGAAGTAATTTTTTGCTGCGCCCGCAGAGCTGAACGCCTTCAGCCAGCTTGTACTCAAATATCAGCTCTGTGATATGCCCTGTAACACAAACAAAAAGAAAAAAAAGATAAAAAAACACACAAACTTCTTCTGTTTTGATTAAGTGTATCTGACTGATAAAAATTACCACTGCCTGTTATACGCTGTCATCTACTAAGGAGATTATTTCAAAACATAACAAATCCCTTTTGGCTCACTTCAGTTCCCTTTGATTGTGGCATTTTTTTGTGCTAACTTGGTCAGTTGTTTAACAAAATAGTTGTTATTTGGTAATATAAAAGTTCAAAGAGCTGCATATTCATTAACTGTAAGTTCAACAGCATGGTACACTGCTTGTATAAACATAATGTTCCAACACAGTCATCTCCTCCCTGCCAGAACAGGCTGGTTCATACCGACAGGCGCCTCAACAACAATAATGGCAGCTTTGAAAGTGAGTTTTGAGCTTGAGGAATCCCAATGACAGCTCTGAATGCTTAAATGTGTGATGGTTTTGATTCCGATGGTAGACCAGTGTTGGGCAGGTTACTTGGAAATGCAATTATAACTTATTACACAACAAAAGTGCAGTTACTGTACATTACTCATTACAATACTTTTCATTCCTCAGCCCAGCACCATCTACAGCACCAAAGTCTCCTCACCCACATGTCGCATTTTCTCTATTTAGAACTTCTAGAAATTATGTTCATATAATAATCATTTCCAAATTTGATTATTATTGAATTGGATTAGCTTCACTGGAAACATGTTTTCTATTTGCACAAGTTATTATGTTCCTGTGCAGAAGTCGCAGAGGTCGTGGGAAGGTGGTCAGAGTCGTGGGCGGACAAAGTGGAGGACTGAAGTTGGGTTTTGGGTCTTCCATTTCACATGTGGTGAGGTTTTAGGCAACTGAAACACATTCATTATGGTTAGGTAAAGATTTTGGTTCTTGTTAAACATTTAAAAAACAAACATGTGCTGACAGTTTTCCCTAAAATTTACCAGGTATTGTAAACTGCCTCAACATAACTACGGTATAAAAACATGCCATGAGTGGACAACGCATACATCACGCATAGGAGCGAACCAGTGGCAGGCGAACCAGACCTTTATCGTCATGGTAACAATAACAAACATGCAGTTAAGGTTATGGAACGGTTATAGTTTGGTTAGGTTTAGGCACAAAACTACTAGGTTAGGTAAAGACCAGCATTTAAGTCCTTAAGGTTAGAGGATCTTTGTCGTCATAGTTACAGTGATAAATATACAGCTAAGGTTGTGGAACGGTGAAGGGAAAAAGCACTTAATCCAAAGTGTCCAGATCCAAATCACTAAAGCTTCAGTACAGTAGGAGACCTTGGAGCAGCCACTAAGGCCTACATCTGTTGAATGAGACCAAGTGCAAGGAGCTTCTGCGAAGAAAGGCACAGTAATTGCACAGTAAGAGAGAGTTAGGCTTGTTAGGGTATTAGAGGTGTTAGGAAAGGAGGTGCTCATGAATCCTCAAGACATTCTTAAAAAAAGAGAGGAACACCACTGGTCTATAACGTGCGATAACGCGCGGTAGCTCTAAACTAACATGGAGCTGTGTGCACTGCTGTTAACAAGACAGAAAGACCTGACCAGGCAGTCGAGGGAGTGAAACTGAAAGGACTGAGTGGAGGGATGACATAAAGTTAGTGCAGCTTATCTGGGTAAGGCCTGCATTGTTTCTTGTGTCGACAACCAAGGCATTTAGTGTATGTGATGGCCTGTTCGTTGTGAGTAACCCTAAGGCTTAATGGTGATTAAAACCCACAGACCTAACAAAAAATGATTTTACTAGTACTACCTGTGCTGTGACAGTAATTAACATGTAAAATAAAAATAAAAAACCATTAAGGTTTGGAGGTGACAACAACAATCAACAGCTAGCTTAGCCATGCAAGCAGGACTCTAGAAGTTTTGTCCTTACAGTGAAGCTGCAGGCTTTATATACATTTCAAATCCTTGATTCCTAAAGGCAGTCTTATCAATAGCTTAGCTGCCAAGCTAAGACCCAAGACAACTTCAGAGTTATCAGAAAGCATATTTCTCCTCTTTTGGCAGAGCTACTTGAGTCCCCCCACCTCTAGACCAGTCTCCTCTAGGATAATGCAGAAATTAAATGCATAAAAACCTCCCAACCAACTTCAGAGAAGACGAGAAACAAGTCAAGCTCACAAAATGTAAAAATTACCATCTGAATTTCATACTTTTTGTTCCTGGGTAAAGCAATCATATCACTACCTCACACTGCAAACAAGACCAGGCCTGCTTGATGCTTGATTACCTCTAGTTAGCATGAATTTGACCTGTATTGTATGCATGTGTGTGTAGACATGCCTGTAGGGAGTGAGAGAGAGAAAGGGTGAAAGAGAGAGAGAGAGAGAGGGAGGGAGAGGGAAAAGAGAGCAGGTGGTGAGAATAAAAAGCATCCATTGCTCAAAAGGAAAATTCAAAACCCTCTTGGGCGTTTTTTGATCAACTGACATAACACAATTCTCACACTGTTGCATATTTCATACCTTGTTAAATATAATTAGAAAAACATTCACAGGAAGAAATCTGCACGATATACATTCATTACAGCCGCAAGTTCAAGTTTACAAAAGAGTGACGAATAATAATCACCGTGTTGATAGCCATTGTAAAAAGGGGCTTTTGTGTTAAAGAGAGCGTGGAGATTGTACAGCTGGGTCCAAAGCTGTGTGAGCGAACATAAATACTTACAACAGTTTGTTTTTAATTGTGATTAGGTGTCATCAGATGAGCTTAGTCCCATATGTCTGTCAGTGAATTAATAGTGACGACACAGAATTTCACCCCGCAGGGAGGATATCAATGAAAGACAAATGTGATTTAAAAATCACATTTCATTTAATGCTCAGTATTCACTAAAAAAATACACTCTGAGTTGTGTCGAATCCAGCATGGCTCCACATGGCAAGGCATTGCCTGGACAAATAGGAAACCAGATTGTGAGACTTCAAAAAGATGGGAGATGGTTCAAGTGCATCAGTACACCACTGAACATAAGCCACAGCTGCAGCTAGTGCTGGCCCAAAATGAAAAAACTAAGCTTTCTAATGTATTTCAGCAAGTTCAATATGAATCGAGTTTACACTGGTGCATACTGCCTCCAGGAAATAGATTCATGCCGGAACTCTAAGTCTGACACTAACAACAGCTTTTAGCTTCTCCCGCCTACTCACCTTTTATATGCCACAAAACTAAGGTGAGACGGCATTTCACCTTTAATAGAGCTACAAACTCACCTAAGTACTGTGTGTAAAGTGAAGCCTGCTTTAAGCAGTGCAGATAGTGACTGACTAACACATGTTTTCCCCTTGGCCTAGGGGCTTACCATTGGGATAAACATGCTGCTGAGTGTTCATTAATACAAACCCAGACAAACTGGTGAAAACCTGCACAAACCCAAATACTCATCTCAGATACTGCTTATACCAGCTATTTTAGCGTTTTGTTGTTTTTTTTTTTTTGTGAATGACTTTTTTATTGAATCATGTTGACAAAATGAACAAATAGAGAAAAAAAGTCTGTGTATACATATACATACTATATATACTTCTAAAATAAATGAACATAGAATTAATTCATGGTATATTTTACCTATCTATGAAATTAACTATGGTACAAATTGAAATAATGTACAAGCATGCATACTGTATCCTTTAGCTTGGGCATATGTACAGGCTGACATATACCTGCATCATCTTAATTTATATAATCCTTGTGTGCACATACACCCAAGTACACATGCATGCACAGACATAAACGCAACTAAATGCAAACAATTAGCAATCATGATTTCCCTCCCTAGTGAGTGATCTGCAGACCCCCCCCCCCCCCCCCCCCCCCCCCCACCCCACGCACACTCTTGTAACCTTTGAGCACACAAGCCCTCTAAACTTCCCATAGGCCTATTTACTGCAGCCCTATCACTGAATGCTAAAGAGACTGCGTGACAGCTTCAGAGCTCGCTGGATTCATTCATGTACCAGAAATTCCAAATGTTGCTGCACGGGGAAGCCGCTTCTTGCTGAAACTTACAAGAGCTGATGCATCCTCAACAGGCCTGGTCGTAGGCCCTTATCAAGCTCCCTTAGTGCGGATCATTTCAAATGGACTAGGAACACTAAAATGCCATAATACCTCTGTCAACGAGGTTGCAGAACTCTAATTCAGAAGTTTAGTTGCTACTCTAATTTATTCCCACTAGCTAGCATTACGTATTGGCTAGCTCGCTAGCTAGCTATCGTTAGCTGCCATGTGCTCAGATATCAACGGTATTTCTGCAAGTACCATAAACTGACACTGTCAGTGTCACTTTCTAACCACATAATGAGAGACTGCATTAGAGAAACGTACTCAGACAGTTATTCAGATAGCTAATTTCCTGATCACACCACAGTCTGCCCTCAACATTTATACCACTCCTGATCCTGCCACTGCTTCTGAGCCTGTGTAACATCAGTCCTTCAGTAACTCATCTAGGACATTTTTAATGTGCCGCTTTGATTGAGCAATTCACCCAGCATAGTCACGTCGTATCAAATCAAGCAGCTTCTGTGGCTGCAATGAGTCTTCAGTTTAAGTTAAACCTATTTAAGTGAAACATGGAGGTGGGAGTGGGCTGATAAGAGGCTGCATGAGAGCAGAAGGTGTTGGGGAGATGACATTTATAGATTACATTATGAATGCAAGTTTGTATACCCAATATATACTGAATGAAAACATGACCCCCTGTTCAAGGAATCCTGGCAGGACAGGAATTTTTACAATATGACAATGATCCCAAAGTCTCTGCAGTTTTTAAAGAAAAAAAAAAAATCTTAGTATTTTAAAGTCTTTTAAAGCAGAAGATAGAGCAACAAATTCCCTGCAGCAAAAAGCAGCTGAAAAGAATCATCTGTGAAGAACAGAAGAACATCTCTTCACAGATTTATGCAAGACTGAGACCATCCATGCCAAAGGCGGGCATAACAAATATTAAACAAAAAAAACAAGAGAACAGAATCTGACAAATGAAGGGTGTACTGACTTTAGTTGAATTTATGAACCTGTAATTATAGGTTAGTCAAATGTATTTCAAATTAATTGGCTTCATTCTTCTTGGCCTTCGTCTCAAAACAAATAAAAATGTATTAAATGAACAGGATTTGTAGTTACTTAACATTTTAGTGATATCTAAAGATACTGCTTTGACTAAGGTGTGGTTGAAGTCCTATTTGTTCAGGAGATTGTGGCCATATTCCACATTTTTTACATCAACTATAAAAGTGTCTATGAATTAGATTCTACGTTGAATGCATACACACACAATCCCTCTTGAGGAACTAGACACATATGTATATGAGTGCAGCAGAGATAAGCGTCATCCCTGGGGTCTGCATGTAAAAGCAGTTTATAAATTATTATCTTACACTGAAGCCGGGAAGACATTAATGCAGAGCATCTGTGGGTGTCAAGGGGGAGATCTATGTATATCTGAGCACTGCCATGTTTTTTTATTTACCTGTGGATGAATAAAGAGATGATTTATCAATCCACCTCTTGTGTTCCCCACTCTATCTCATTCCACCTCTCTTCTCTGGGGAATTAATCAGCTGTCTGACACATGCACCGAGGCAGACAGGGAGGCAGACAGAGGGAGGGAGATAGGAAGAAAGATGATGGGGAGGAGGGGGCTGAGAGGGATAAGGGTGGCACGAGTCAAATTGGAAACATATCCTTTCAACATGTCCTATCTGAGCATTTTATCTGTGAAAAGAGGCGCAAGGGGGTTGACCCCCATGGTTCAAAGGCCTAACTCAATTCAGCGATGGAACCGTGGCCATCTCCTCACCAGCCGAACCAACTGCTGCAGCTGCAGGGAAATGGGATTGTCGTGCAGAACTCCTCTCCCAACACCTGCAACCCATCCAGGACAGAGAGGGAGAGACAGGGAGACAGCCTCCTCCAGCCTCACTTTTTTTTATTTGAGCAGTCATGTAAAATAAAAAATGATTATTTTAAAATTCAGAGAACATTAAGGGTCAGTATCACACCCCACATAGCCCTCCTCCTTCTACACCTTTGAAGAAGGTCGGCTGGGCCTATGGCACATCACCCATCCTCTATTTTTATCTGGGCCCAGGTGGGATTGGATCCAGATGGGGCACCTGTTCACCTCTCTGTCTCTCTCTCTCTGTGTGCTCTGAGCTGGAGTTTCCTGCTCTCAGATCTGACCCTTTCAATGCCAGCTACACTTCATCCCCTTGAGAGTAAGCGAAGAGCTGACAATTGAATCAAGCAGTGAAAAAGTGTCTGCATGTGTGCATCTGAATGAGTGTGATTCCTATAATGATACAGAAATCCAATAGCTGCTTGACAAGTGTGTTTTCTTGATCATTCTTCACCATGCATGCAAGACATTCATGGTAACACTATGACCTGTTTGGAATGAGATCTTCCAAAATCACCCCACAGATCAACACATCTCTGCAACTGGCAACAATACTACAACACAACATTAAAATAGCTTGGGCTGCGGAGGCTTATGTTTCTGTAAAAAGCACGGTACAAAAATACAATACAATAGAATACAGTAAAAAAAAAATGGTTCAGTGGTGACTTTGCAGCTTGACTGAATTATGGGCCCATTCATTTTAAGTGTTGGGGCAAGAGGGGGTTGTGTCTTATGATCCAATAGCAAGGTAGAATACCCTAGACCCAGTGGGTTAACCTAACAGGAAACCTGGAGGATACACCCTATTAGGCCTGTACTTCCTGCTACTTTGAGGCATGTACAATTTATGAGCCCAGAGGTACGGTGCACCACAGCAGATCTGATGGATTTCCTCTTTCGTTCTCCAAAAAGGACCGGGTTGGAGCATTTTATGAAAGAAAAATGAGAAAAAAAGAGAAAGAAAGGCAGATAAGGTGAATAAAAGAACCATCTGCAGGGCACTCTGCAAAGCCTTGTGCCAAACGGTCTGGAAAGAATCACACATCTTGGCAGTACATCCTATAAATATGCTCTGATCCTTATAATTCAAATGAAACGTAGGAGGATATTAAATAGATCCCATTGCCTGAAAGCCAATGTATATCAGTGCCAGTGGTGTGAGCACTTCAACTCACCAGGAATAGACGCTTACTAGAAATAACTTAAAATTGATAACAGATTTACATAGAGCGCTTAAGACAGGCTACAGTTTCCTTTGCTCTATCTATACAGAGTATCACAGTATATCTTTGTCACATTGAACTGACAGACTATCATGCACACAAAGGACTCCTCTCTGTAAAACTGTATTTGTCAGTACATTTCCAGGTGATTGAACTGTGTTATCAAAGTCTCTTTTCTAGCAGGGAAAAATGGCATTTAAACTAAAACAGTTCCAATCAGTTCTAGTCTTGTATCATTGCAAAATGACAACCAGGCTCCTAGTCTTGCACATAGCACTCATTCTTCACTTAAGGTTTTCGTGATCAAAAAAAAAAAAAAAGAAAAAAAAGAAAAAAATTCATAATGAACCGCTGTGTGTCGGAGTGGTGTCAGGTTCTAGGTTTGCTTGTGTGTGTGGGTGAAGAGAAGTGGCACTTACGCATTTAACAAACCATCAAACAATGTCTCTGCAATGTCTCAGGCTTCAGAAAGTCAGTTCATGATGTAATATGTGTTACGGCTTCTCGTCTTCAGACTTCACCTTCCCTTGCAGCGCTGCAGCCTACTGTGACAGACTCCAGGTGTCTGATGTTATTTTCCGAACACAGAAGTATATGTCATGTTACATACAAATACGGCACAGTTACAAGAATGTGTCAAGGGAGTGGTATGTGTTAGTTCTCTGAGTCAAATGTTAATGAAATAAAAAATTACATTAAATTAGCCATTAAAATCTGTAATAAAATGCATTTTGTGTCTGTTTGCATTCATGTTTTGACATATTGATGATAAATCATAGTAAATATCCATTCTCATTACACATTGTTGCATTGCTACACCAGCATTGGTTCAGAGAGCAGGAGGATGAGAAAAGATAGATAAAAGAGGGATGAAGGGTAGAAGGAAGTACAGGAGGAATGGGGTCTGGATGAGTTGGAGGATGGTTTAACCCCCTTCAACTCAAGAGGGGTAGATTGAGAGTTTGGAGAAGTATATCAGGAAGAGGAGGACGAGACATGAGATAGGCAAGCAGTCTCCATAGCTGTCAGAGATGATAGAGTACCTCAGCATCTTGGAAGAGACTCTCTCTGACTATTATCACGCTGTAGTAAAACCCTGATCCCTGCACTGCTTAGATAGAGACCCTGTAGAGCTCAGTTTCACCATTGGAGCAGAAGGTTAAAGGTTGGGCAGGTCCATGGGGTTAACCACCAACTGCATTACACCATATACAGTGGGTATTAGATAATGAGAAAGAAAGAAATGTGAATGTAATAGTTGACTACAAAGTGACCCACAGATGAAGAAAACATCATATAACTGCATGGCTGAAAGATACTATTTGTTGGATGCTAACGTCCAAAGTGCAGTGCAGTTTGTGCAATATCTGAGACTCAAACCTGATAATTCAGTCCGTTATTTTTTATTTTATTTTATTTTTTTATGAATTATGCTTCATATTCTTGGCGTATTATCTGACTAAGAAAAGAAGCCAAAATGTGTTCACATTTATTTTCTGCTCCCAAGGTAGGTTACTATAAACAGTCGTCTATCATAGATGACAAGATAGTTAAAAGAAAGTAAAATTCAAGAAAAACTATAAATAATATCTATTTCAACAAAGTGAATGTTTACAGTTCTACAGTAAAAAAAAAAAACAAAAAACAAAAAAAAAGAAACATGTTCATCCATTGAAAGAGCTATTTGTAAATTTTGCTATTGCTACATACCAGCATCAGTATTAACAGCCATTTACTTACTAGTCTTGTTGAGAGCTTTAGACGTTGTTGCATTAACAACACATGAGGTTATAATACTTTCTCTGAGCAGCTCTACTTCTTTACAGCAGAATGGCTAGCTGGTTAGCATGCTAAATTCAGTAGAAAGAAGTGAAAGAAATAGAAGCAAAACAAAAGGTTTGCTTTCCACCACGGGAGACAACTCTTGGCAAGTAAAGGAATGAAGTTTGATGCTGAACTCGCAATGTTTCCTATAGACTGGTAAGTAAACAGCTGTTAATGCTAATGTTGGCCGTGTGGCCAACAGCATAGAAATAGCTCCTTTAAATTGTGCAGCTGAGAGCAGTGAGAGTGAATCAAAACAGACAAAGTTACAGGTTGCAAAACTAAACCAAGTGGCTATTAAGCTCCATAGAGTTGAAGGGAACTGCATTGTTGGGAAATTATTCCCTGTGGGTTCATCACTACAAGTGACAACTTTTTCATAAAAATGTCATGTGATCTGTTGTCAACATAAAAATGTTAATTTTAAGATGCTGTAACAAATCCTCTTATAAATTCATATTCATTATAAACATTCTCAAAGTGTCTGGACAAATGAGAATATTCACAGGCTTATTCTCAAAGTGGTTCTTAATTAGTTAATTCTCAATCCTACTTCACATGCTCGATTGAAGTAGGATTAGCTCAACAATGCCTAGTTTCTGTCAGCACTCATCTAACAAAGATGCTACGTGGCGTGATGCTACATTGACTCATAATAACTAGGTTGTGTACGTGTCTGACTCTAGCATTGTTTGTCAAATATTAGATCAGATATAAACAAGGAGTTATTGTTCACATTTCAGGCTGGAATTACATTTAGTGGCAAGGTGACTTTGGCTTCCATCCAAAACAACTCTTGAACAAAACAAAGGACATTATTAACTGCTGTAATAAGCAGTGAATGGAGTCACGTAGGCCTGAGAGACTAATCTGCAGTTGGCTGATTATCATATTTGATTGACTGTTTTAGCTGTACCTTAGTACAGCAGATAGAAAAAGTCCCTTGGATAAGAAAGTACACTGTGAAAAATCCTCCCATTTCTTGAAGGCCAAAGCATTTGCCCTGTATCAAAAATATCTTGCCTCTCCCACTAACAGATGATGACATTTGGAATATGATTTAGCCTTGTCGCCAGGTTACTATCAGCTTGGGGCCTTAGGTAAACACATTTGATGGGACCCAAAGGTCTTGCACCAACACTGGGCTGGGAGGATAGGCAAGTGCGCAGGCCCTTGGCCCTGCTAAGAATCAGCAGAAGCCAAGCAGGAAACATCTGGAAGACCCAGTGCAAACAGATGTCGGAATGAGATAAGAGCCCATGAGTTAGAGTTCAGCCTCCCATCTCAGTATGATGAGGCTTTGTAACATCCAGGTGGGCCGTAGCCTTGGCTCCAACAGCTCAAAGGTCCAAATAATCAAACTGCAGGTTTTTCTTTTTCTTTTTTCTCACACTAGCATCTGGTCGAGGCTGTGAATGTTGTCAGTAACTTGTGTTCCATTGTTCCTGGTCTCATTTTGATCCATTGTCAGCCAGACTCTCATGAGACTCCCTTTATACAATGTTTGTGCCTCTCCAGGTCACCATTTACATCATTTCCTGCCATAGTTTTAACATTGACTGGGCAACAAAGTGATGTTTGCATCAGGGGTAGCCATTCACTTATAGTGCCCACACTTCAGCTCATTGTTGTGTTGGGGATTGTTTGATATTGAATTGCAGTGTCAACTGTATTGTTTATTTTCAATTGCTCATCTAAATACTTGAGGCCATAGTTTCTGAAAAACAAAAGACTGGCAATAAACTGGCAGAACTGTGTGTGCATGTGATTGTAATTTGGAGTTTAAGCTGTAAAGTATTATTGTGTTCCAGTTTTTAACCCTTCGACTCACCAACACCACAAAAAAAAAAGAAAAAAGAAAAAAGAAATCACTCACTCACTCCTCCCTTATGACCTCTGATTACTTTGTGTGAGGAACATAAAACAGAGGAGAAAATAACAGAGATAAATTATGAAGAAAACTATGTCATTCGCACAGATGAGTAGAAGCCACAGGGGAGGGTTGGTTCCTGTTAAACTATAAAAAGGTCTCTCTAGAGACATGAGATCTGAAGTGGAACTCACAGATTGTTCTGCAATCAGAGGCGACTGCACATCACCAGCCTGGATCTTCATAAACTGATAAATAATGGGTCCTTGGTGGCAGAGAAAGTTATAGAAAAGTTACTTAAGTAAGAATGTGAATAGATAATTTCATAGGAGTAGTGTAAGCAATGTTAATAAAAAGTTAGCATCAGTATTAGTGGCTAATATTTTTGAGTACTTCACATTTCATAACTAGGAAAAAGAGGATTTGAAACCATTTCAGCAAATGGATTATATTTGTGGTTTTTTAAGATGTCAAATGTAAATCTGAAAAACTGTACAGAATATATTTGTTAAAAAAAAAAAAAAAAAAAAAGCACAGACAACACCAATGCATACATTTTCCAAATGTATGCATTGTCATTTACAGTCATTCACTTTTCTTCAACAGGATGATATGACCATAGAAGGAAACATCACAGACATGACTCAGATTTCTTCCACTCCATATGCAGCCTCGACCACACCCTTTTTATCCCAAGTAATTAAGAAAATTTACAAAATTACCCTTGGGGTGGCCACTGATTCACCGCACAAACAGGAAGTAGAGAAGAGGTCAGTGAATGAAAGGAGGAAGTGCTGGCAAACAGCAACAATAGAAGAGGAGGAAACCCCCCTTTTATAAATAGGAACAGACCCCTACAGTGTGGTGGCTGGGGTCATGACTGGAGGGATGGGAGACAATAGGGGAGCAAGGCCACTGGCTGACCAGCGTAGGTGTGATGTGTCTGTGTGACTGAGATAGTAGAACAACAAGGGTCATGGGAGACACAAGAAAGCAGTTGCCAAACAAGACCAGAGTACATAATAATTCAAGAGTCTATTGTCTGGAGGAGAAAAACAGTCAGCAACAGGAGTGATCCTATCAAAAAAGATTGTTCAAGCACTGTGTCTAAAAGCAAAACAATTGCGTTGCATTATGAGGTGAACATGTTTTTCTTCTGTGCAGGCAAGTACATAGATAAAAAACATAAAATTGTTGACAATGAGGAGTTTAGATGTCGAATTTTTAGAAACGGTGCTGGTGAAATGTTACATTGCATCCTGTGATTGAATTGAAGTGGCACACATGGGGCATCACTCACCCAAAATACTTCTAGCTCTGTGTTTGTGTGTGTGTGTGTCTGTGCCCACTTGTGTATGTGTGTGTGTCTGAGGGAAGAGGGTCATCCTGCTCTTCACCTAAAGCAGCCCGTTAAGCAGTGGACCTCCACCCATTTTCAGTGGAGCATCATTACAACTGCAGCCAGACACTTCCCAAAGGAAATCCTCAGCCAGGCCAGACACAACAGTATAATTATTATCACAGTGTACCATCTGGCAAGGCTGTTTTGCACAGGTTGAGTGTGATTGGATACATGCTAAAAAGACAAAAATAAATAAATAAATGTTGTAACTCTTGACGTAAATTAGGGCATATTCAACTGTGTTTGAGTGTGAGATTTACTGATTATTGAAGCAGCAGCAAACTCTTTGTTGTGGTTAAAACATTTTCTCTGCTGAGAAGCCAAGATAAAAGCAGTTGTAGTAAAGTTCTGTTTATTTCTTGACTTTCTATTTGACTAAACACAATACAATCCATTACTGATAGAGATGATCGGTGGTAATCTCCTCTTTGTGTTTGTATCAGGGTCAGTTTTTTTAACTAAATACTTCATGTATCCTACTTGGTTTGGATGCCAAGAAACAGATGACACTTAAAGGAGCTATTTGTAAGTTTTGGTATTGCTAAATAGCAATTGCAATGTTAGCATTCACAGCTGTTAACGTACCAAAGAAGTGTTGTGAGTTAAGCATCAAACTTCAGCCCTTTACTCGCCAAGAGTTGTTTTTCTTCTACTGAAGTTAGCATGCTAACAAGCTAGCCACGGCCCATTACGACACTTTCTGATAGCGACTCACTGTAGCCTCCAATCTGACGTGAGGAGGCAGCGCTGCTCAGAGAGCGTATTATAACCTCTTGTATTATAAGGACAACAATGGCAGAAGCTTTTGTCAAGCGGCAAGCAGAGAAAACTCACAAATAGCCCTTTACACACTGGATATTTTCCAATAATAATTCCCCTTAATATGTACTGTAGCACAAGCTTCAAAACTAATGTGATCAACTGAAAAGGGGGAGCTGAAGAGTCAAATGGAAATGACAGGGGAGACAAATCACACCTGTGGGAATAGAACAACTGTTATCTTGAGAGGCATGTCTTCAGATAGAAAATGACAAGTGTAATTTTGACAAAAAGAGCAGAGGGTCTTTGGGCCTGCAACGGATCACACATCAATTACCGCGTTTGGATTGATTTTGACAGCTTTAAATGTGGTACATAAGCAGATAATGGTTTGAGAGATAATGGAAATTTCACTGAGCTGACACTGCCACACTGTCAAAAAGATAAATTGTCGGGTCAGGAAAAAGGTCTGAAACAAAAGCTGAATATTTAGCTGACAAGCATGCATATATTTGAATGATTAGAAGTTCACTTTCTCTTCTGCAATCCATCATTTTGTGAGAGGGAAACAATATGCATGGTGGTTGGGTGACTTACATGACATGTCGGAGTCGGGTAAACACTGTTGATAATTGTTAGTTAAGGTATTGAATTATCTTTGCGTTCAAAGCCGTACTTCTGAAAAATGAATGTGTCCAATTATATGTTGACAACAGTTGACAACAATGTTCAAAAGCAGTAACATAATACCATGGTGTCCCTAATGCCAGGCACACACTAGGCATTGCACGCCAACAAGAGAACCCCAAGGATCAAGCTGAAGTCTCCCAGGGGTTTGCTAAGCCAGGGGAGTATGTAACATGGAGGGCTTAGGGCAGCGTCCGAGGCCTTTCACCTTGGAGCTGTTAACAGTCAGGCCTGTGATCCCAAGGCCCCTGTTAAAGACCCCCTTGGGTTTAGGCCTGTAACCAGAGAGTTGGAATAACAGGGAACGAAAGCACCACGCAGCGGAGCCTCATGTGGCTTGGTGGGCTCAACCCCACTCCCTGCTCAGGGTCTGGAGAGAGGTCACAGGGTAAGAGAACTTTTTTCTTTCTTTCTCCTGGTGTTTCTCTCTCTCTCTCTCTCTCTCTCTCTCTCTCTCTCGCTCTCTCTCTAACATAGATCAGCCAAGCAGGAGGTCAGAGGGATGTGGGCTCCCTTGGGCCTGTGCTGGGTGGACACAGTGGCTAAGGTCAAAGGACCCCCCCCCCCTCACTTACAAGACATTTATCACTGAAGGCCCTGAATGTGCGAAGGGACCAGAAAGAGTGAAGTACATTTGTGTGTGTGTGTGTCAAAGTGCATGTGTTTCTTATACTTAGTGCTGTGCCTGACACATCACAGTGGTGGTGTGGTAAACACCATTGCGTGGGCCTCAGCTATGTCTGTTTTTTGAGTTTGCTGTTCTTACCAGAAGGTTAAATTGCTGTGTGATGGTTGAAGAATCTCATCTAACCTCATTAATATCAGAATAATTGAATAAGCTGTCAGCACTTTTAAGAATTTTCAGCACAGTGTAGAACGGTTTGTGGTGGAAATTCTCCCCTGCCGCCGTCACTTTCTATGCGCATGGCTGACATGTTGAGCTGTGCAAAACCCATTAGCCTCTCTTCCAAACAACCATTAGGACCATTGCTCATCTACATTTAAGTTTTTTTTGTTGTGTTTGTTGTTGTTTTTTTGTGTTGTTGTTTTGTAGGACTTAACTGCCCAGGCAGGACTGTGCAGGACTTTCGTATATGCTGGAAAAACATAAACCCAGCAGGTCCCTTAGATCTTAGAGGCAGTCAGCTGGTAGTGCCTGGAGTCAGAGTCAAACACTGTTAACTAATAAGCTGCATACAGATAGAACCAACTTCCTGCAGCTTGAGTCACTTTCAAATTTGAATGAAAATGTCTCTATTGCACATTTATTCCTGAATTTGGGGCAACTTACTCAAAATGTATCACTGCAACAGAAACAAACTTCATGATCAACTATTGTTACAGTAACAGAACCATAATTTTTTCTGGCAAATATATCACCAGCACACCTCCTTTCTGAAGTTGACTCAAATGTGTTTAATCTCTGTTGGTTTAACGTAGTCTGCAATGACAAACATTCAGTATTTAGTTTGTGGATCTCTGAAATGTCAATTATCAGTAACATCTACATCTCGAGATCGGTGATGTCTGAACATCTCTTATTTAAATTAGTAGTAAGTGTGGACTGCTCTCGGTTTCGTATCACAGATGGAGGGTTCCTGTTAGTGAAGCCTAATCAGAGTCTATCTATTTACCCTACCTGTCAGCTCGAACCCTTATGCATCAGCTTAGTTAAACAGAGCAATGGAAAAACTGAAAGGTCACGTTGAGTGGCGGTTGATTCGGAGCACACAACTGCTTTGGTAACCTGATTTTTTTTTTTTTCCCTCAGGCCTGATTTGCGTGTGTGAACCGAACAGAGGTTTAAAGAACCTCTTTTTTTCAAAACTCACACCTTCGAGGGGGGTTGGTAAACAAATGCTATGGATCCCATGGGTGCGGAGCTCGGCGAACCGCAGAGCCTTATTTGCTCCTGCTTGTCTCAGCTTGCGGCTGTGTATTTTTGTCCCTGTGAAGATGCAAAGGTAGCATGGTAGGACACACATCAGCACACAAACTTGGGTGCATACATCCTTGCAGGCATGCACATACACACACAAACAAAGGTACTTAAAAACACAGCAGTCGGCAACAAAGCAACCAAAAATAACAGGCACCTGTTGCTCAAACCACAATGTCTACAATGAAGCCAAATTAGAGCGTTTCCCTGGCAACAGTAATTTCAATCACAAGCCGCAGCAGAGGCGGCCTAGAAAACAACTACATTTAAACAATGCTGCTATGTGAATCATCAGTAAACAGTGAACTAACACACATATGTGTGTGCGTGTCCTCATTTTTTTTCCCTTTTTATAAAAGTTCATGTACAATTTAATACTGAATGATGTGTTTTCGAAAATCTCCAAGACTCCCAGGCTGTCTGGGGGCAAGAGGAGACCACATTAACCATTAGTGGTTGGAAGATGATTGCAAAGTTGATTGCAGGGGTTTCACTTAAGTGTGACAAATGAAAAGCCTCCTACAGCAGCAACTAGTTATGAGTGTTCGTCACTGAGCAGACTGTGGTGTTCATGTGTTGTAGGGGCTCCTCTAGTGGTCATGACCAGAACTTCACATCTACAGTGTGACTCAGGCAGGGCAGTACATTAACAGCTCTTAAGAGACAAACAGTCACTTTTGTTTATACCCTGGGAGCACATGTTAACATGTGTAGTTATAGGGTTCATACAATAATTCTTTACATTGTCTAGTTAGGTTTTTTGTCATGCTTTGAGTTAGGAGGAATAGTCGTGGTGTGAATAAAGAGGTTTTGTGTATGTGTTTGCATTGTACATTTCTGAATGTCCTCATCATTTACAGCTGATAGTGTCTCCTCAGAAATACACTGATGATTTAAATGATTTCTCCCGTCACATCAAAATCCTCTTCAAACATAGAATATGTTGGAGTCAAAAGAACCTGTAAGCGCTGAGACTATTAAGATGTGTATTGTGCCTAACGGGGTGTAACTGCATTATTAAGAGGGTGCTCCTAATGCTTTGTACACATATGTGTTCATGTGAACTGAAGTGGGGGTGTGTGAATACAAGAAGGAGGCGGTGGTCTGAGGAGCCTCGCTTCTTCACAAACGAAAACCTAATTGAAAGCACATGTGTTGCACTGTGCTGCAATTTAGGATAGTGGGGGGGGGGCTATTGTGAATGAGGGTGTTACTGATGGGAGAAAGAACGAGAGGAGGGGGGAAAAAAATCTGTTTGTCAGGGGGGTGGGTGCCGGGGGCCTGGTGTTCGTGAGGGCATGAGAATGTAAAGCTTGACGCAAGTGAGGCGATTTACTGAGGCCTGGGAATAGAAAGTGGGGAGAAGGAGGGCGGGCAGTGTGAGGGGACTTAATTCAAACAATACTGTCCAACAAATACAGTGCTATCATTAATGAAGACATGTCCTCTTCTCATGTCTTTATCTCCCTCTTCACCATGACCACACTGATGTTCGGCTATCGAGCATCTGCCACTCACTACCTGACATTCATCAATACACATACGGCTCAAATATCACCAATGCACTTTTACACCAATCATGCTGTCATGATTTTTTTTTTTTTTTCCCTTTGGAGTAAATGTTCTTTTCATGTGGGCCTACAACATTAAAGGCTATGAAGGAATATAATTCAGAGATGATGGGATTACATGGATTTATGATGTAATTGTGATTCATAATGATGGTAATCTTGTAACTCACATTAGTCTCCTCAACAAATCGACCACTAAGACTCAGACATGCATGAAGTCTACCCTTGTTTGGATGATACATGAAGCTGCAGTACCATGGGGTCTTCATTCGAACAGTTTTATTTCAGCCCCCAATCCCCCACTGCTGCAATAAGAGACCAACAGGAGAACAAAAGGCCATGGGACTGAGCATATATACCTCCCCTCTGTGGCTAACTCAGATTTATACACTTTCATAAAAATGGGCCCAAAATGTCTGGCTTGGGGCCCAATATCCCATCCTCGTGTTTGGATCGCAGCCAGGAAAATAAAGTCTGACCAAAAAAACAGGACAACACAATTTTTTTTCTTTTGCTTTTTTATTTATTTAGTTATTACTATAAATCACAAAGGGCAGGTAGGTGAAAGAGGAACAGTGGAAAGGCTGTCAAAGAGGTGAGTGATGTGATTTGTTGGGTTGATAGTGGGAGACAGAGGAGGAAGATAGTGGAAGCAGGAAGAATGAAAAGAAGAAAGTGGAGGACCAAGATGAAGAGGAGGAGGCAAAGGAAGAGGAAGAGGAGGAGGATAGGATCGGGAGGAGAAAGGGAGAAGAAGGTCCTGGAGGTTTAGATGGACACCCTATAAAGCCTGAAAAGGAGGGCTGTATCTCTCCTCTCCACCTCCTCTCTGTGTACAGACAGTCATTGCCCCCCCCTTACCCCACCTCTGCTCTTCTCTGCTCTTCTCTGCCAGCACCTGAATCCTGGGTCTCA
This sequence comes from Trachinotus anak, assembly GCF_046630095.1. NCBI lineage: Eukaryota > Metazoa > Chordata > Actinopteri > Carangiformes > Carangidae > Trachinotus > Trachinotus anak. The sequence continues at coordinate 6,644,397 of NW_027273885.1, read as the reverse complement.
TCAGAGCTACCTGCCAGGGATTAACCAGAACCTGTTACCCCTCAGTGTCAGATGACTGAGCTCTCTCTCTCTCTCTCTCTCTCTCTCTCTCTCTCTCTTTCTGTCTCTCACCCACACCCACACCTACACACACACAAACACACACGTGCACTGTGAGAGTCTGTAATAGGAACCAGCTGGGCTTTCAAGGCCGTGCAGCGTGCCAGACAGGCCCATTCATAACCCTCTAGTGAGTTTTAATGAAGGTGGGTTCTCGGGCAGCAGCGGCGTGGAGGGAGCGGGGAGATGATGAAAGAGGGGGAGACGGTTGACTCCCTCTTCCTCACTCTCTCTATACCTTCCAACCTATGAACGTACTGTACCCAAGCCCGTCTGGGGGAGAAGTTCTAATCCATTTATTTATAGTTAGCTCCTGTGCTGTGTTCTAGCTTTCTCAGCTGCTGGCCTCTGCAGGGTGGATGGATACCAGCACGCCCTTCATCACAAAGATAGGAACTGAGATTGCTGCTTAAAGAAAAGAAAAGATGAATGAGACTTCCAGAGCTATGCATTACCCCCACAACCTCACTTGCCCACATAGGCTCCCATCTCTTTACACACATTACTAAACCTGTGATGCTAATAGACATAAAGGGAGGCTAAAAGATTTCTCTGGTGATTGGGAGGAAGCCCCATTTCAGTAGACAAGGAGGGTGCCGTGGTGTGGTTCACAAACCAGGCCTAATACTAATAAATACTCAGTAATATAGGTGTCAGTTACATTCACAGACCTGCAAAGGCCAATGATGTTCATTATTGAGCTGAAACCCCACACCACATCTGATCTGGTATCTCTCTGACAACTGCACTTTTATTATTGAATCAAGTGTCTGTCCTTGCCAATAAATAATGATTACATATATTTTCATGTTGTGTTCACAGGGTGGGGGTCAAATGTGAGCTGACAAGATTAATTCCTGATATCTGTTTCTAAGGTCGCAGGTATACAACGAGTCTACTTCATACTTAAGCATGTGTTTATTCATGTGTAGTGTGAGTGAAAAGTGCATTTGGCATCCATTTGAACTTTTGTTTGCCCGTACAAAACAATCCATAATCGGTGCCAAATGTGTGTTGATGTGGAGATTTGATGCGTTTCTTAATTTGCATGTAAGATTTCAGGTGGCGGTCACCTCCGTCTTGCTTTTTTCCGAGGGCGGAGAGGTGTGTAACCTGAGCTGGTGAAGTCGCGGTGGAGAAACAGCCCTTTACACCCTGAGGTCAGAGTGATGTGAACACCAATAAACCAGGCACTGGCACACATTCCTTTTCTCAAACACGCAGAGATGCACAGACAAACAAACGAGCTCTGCCAGAAATGAAAACCTCGGAAAAGCCAAATCTGAAGCGTTTGTATTCAGAAAGTCACAATTATTTAATTATTTAGTAAGAAAGGTAAACATAACCACCCAGATTTGATTTAACTTGGCACTGGCTCGACTTTCATCGAACCATGTACAAACATTGTTTGCTTTTACTTCAAATACATGGGATATATTGCCCATTTTACAATACATTGTTCATATGGCCTCACTATGGATTTCCTCCTGGGAGGTGTTTGGCTCAGGGTGTGATGATGCTACATTAAAATTTGGTGGAAGTCCACTGCAACACGGCCAAACAAACTCATTAGATGCAGCATGTCTCCCCTCTCAGGCACACAAGCTGCACTAACACACACACAAACACACACACACAAATACAGTACACGCATGTTTTCAGTGGGCAGATGGAGAGAAATCAGGGGGTATGTCACAAACCTCCCACGCTCTCCACTTCAGCCTTGGTGGCCACACAGTCTTTGATATTTCCCACATAATAACTGTGTGGTTTTTTCAGCTAACCCCAGGAATGTTCATATGAAACAAATAGCACAACACATGACTACATTATGCAGTGTCTTTGCCGGCGCACAGTAATGATCCAGGAAATATTTCAGTCATGTAGAAGCTTGATTTAATCTTGCTTTCACCTCCTTAGACCACGGCAGGATTAAACCATATTTTGTGCAAACGTTAGCGTGTGTCATTGTGAGACAAGTAGAATAAGCTTTACTGATGCTTACAGAGGAACAGGAGCACGCATGAATGGCCTGGCGAGATACTGATGGGAGGAGTTATGCATGTATTTCCATCTGTCACTTTATGGTAAGCCAAATAGACCAGCCAAATGGAATATATTGTAAAAAAAAAAAAAAAAAAAAAATTAATCAAGCATAGATTTTAAAATGCTGTTTGGGTAGAGAGTTGTGCTATTAACATGTTGGAATTTTCTTTTTTTAAAATGCTTTTGGGTACAGAAAAATCACAAGGTTTGAACCCAAATGGCAAAATGTACAACAGCAATCTCTACTTGGAAATATGCTCAGCATATTGTGCACAAGAGCTGTGGCAAAAATGAACCACTGTGTGCCTGAGCTCACTGGGTGTGGTGATATATATTGGTGTCACACAGGGCTGACGGGTTGTGTGTGCACTGACTTCAGAGGTCATCCGGAGTTGAAAGGAAGATGGCTCTCTTGTTCAGCTGGGCTTTCCTCTCTCTGATCGCTGTCTGCACACTGGGCCGAATCACCGACCAGTGCTCAGTCAGCCGGGCTGAGGGCCAAGAATGCAGGAGCTGCTGGGTGGCGTGCTGGGTGATTTCCTGTCTGAGGGGTCTTCTCGTAGTCGTAACGTGATCCGCCCTCAGTCCAAAAATAACCAGTGTCCCTGCAGGAGATGGCGGTGCGAGGCTTTGCGGGGCACTAATGCAGCTTGCCCTGCTTCCTTCCTCAGAGGATGCTGAGAGGATGGAGTTGATAGTGGCTCAAAGTTAGTTGTACTGTCAGCAGCTGGGAAGCCACTGACAAGGCCATTGCATGTGTGTAAACCAGGTGATACTTTCAAAGACCTCGGTTATGGTCCAGTAACTATACTACAGCTACCATCTGTTTTTCTTAAATGTTGCTGTCACGACATATTGCCATTATCTGTGTTCTGTAGAAGAGTTTCAAAAAGGAAAGGGAGTGGAAAATCAAAATCAACCTGATCTTTAAAGACCTTGACATATCTCCATGTTTATTTTCAGAAGAATGTCAGATTTGGGTACCGTGGTTTCACAGGTTCTCTGCTGCGTGACCTCAGTGTGCACCAGTCTTGCAAAGTCGGAACAACAACAAATCAACACTTTTATCATTGCACCGTGTGCCAGAGAGACACAGAGATAAAGAAAGAAAAATAGAGAGAGAGAGAGAGAGAATTAGTGAGGGATGAATTATATGACAGAGAATTGCTGCCGCTGGGGGACAGGGTATGGGAATTGTATCTAAGACCATAAGTTAGGGTGAAGAGGGAAAACGGATAGCACACTTTGAAATATCTGACCCTAATAGGTCGATTATTTCCATGAGGGCTTTGCCTCTCCATAAACAGAGCAGTGTATTTGTGCAGGTTCGTCTGTGTTGTTTCAGAGAGCCCAGGCTCTCCTGGCAGGGGACATTTCACTGGGTCATTATGCAGCAATTTGGGTGGCTAGGCCAGCATTTTTCACAGCACCTCGCAAACCGCAGCATAGGAGATAGCAAAGAGGTGGAGACACAAAACCAATACTCTGTTTCACTTTGAAGAGGATCCACTGGAGAAGCATGGCTGAGGCCCTTCACTCCACAAGAAGCCAAAAGTAATGAGATGCAGGATTACCTTAGAGAGTTAAATTGCTGTATGTGAAGAGGGGGGGGGGGGGGTAGAAGGTAGAGGGGAAAAAGCTAAGCGGATGCTAAAAATGAGAGAGACCCAATAATGAAATAAATCTGCCCACAGCTTTTTTGTTTAATGAATGTGGAGCTGATTTATTTTCCGTATGGCTCTGCAGATTTGTCTGGGCGCAGAACAGAGCGTGCTCTGTTCAGTGCCACGCTCAGCAACCAGGTGTGGGACAGACGGGCTGAAACAGTTAAAAGTAAACTGAGTGCAGTGGAAATAGATGTACTTCAAAATTTTGTGGGCTTTTTTTTTTTTTTTTACAGGTTTGCCAGGGGAAATACATTTGCTGCTGCAATCAGACGCAGTCTGGTTTCTGTCTCTGTTCACTTCACAATAGTCAGCTATGTTTTTGTCAAACTGCTGTCAAAACAAGTAGCACATCAATTTTATTTGCAGTCATATTTTGTTCAGAGATCTCCTCTCTGTATGTTTGAAATATAAATGTATATCAGGTGAAGCATAGCAAGTGCAGAGCATTTTACTGAGAGAGAACAATGACAAAGAAAAATCTTTTAAAGAATTAACTTATTAACCTAAGATGCAGGACATCACACAGGCAAGAGAGGGAGAGAGAGATAGAAAGAGAGAGCGAGAGAGGGAGGGAGATGGGAGAGGGAGCTGAGAAGAAAGAACTACAAACAAACAGTGAGGGGGGAAATATCATAAACAGATCTTCTGAGACTATCAAGCAATGTAAATATGAAAAATGCCAAGCTCAAGTACATGAACCCGTGCAGGAATGAGCCCCCACCCCCACCATCGACCCCCCCTTACTCCCATGCCTGAGTAACTTCTGTTTATGAAGACAAGCGAGTACGGCCTCCTCGACAGAGCCCTGGGCGACGCCGACAAGTGCGGTCAGCTCTAGGAGTATTTTAATGTTCTGCCCTCCCTACTGTCCCACCCGACAGGCACCACAGTGTCCACCTCTCTCTGCTGAGAGGTCCACTGTTCCCTGATACAGAAACGTTACGAGCAGCATAGCAGAGGTCAGAGAGGAGGCTTGATGTGCAGTCAGAGAGCAATGTTGATAGATATCAGTTTTCCATGACAGGTCACACCATGACACATATCTTACTAACACTATCTGCTGATACTCTAATCTTGAAGAGGATGCCTTATGTCACTCTTTTCTCATTTCACAAAAACTGACAGCTAGCACCCTGCATGTTAATATCCAGCTGAGTTCAGTTACACCTCATGCACGAACCCTCTAATATTTGCCTCAGTTTCCAGTAAAAACAACTGTCTGTGTCTGAGTGGCAAGGCTTTTTAACTGACAGCACCATTAGTGTTTTGAATCAGCGCCACATGCCAAATAAACTTCAGCTCGAGCCGCGTTCAGAAATCTGCTGCGACAGCCACAAGGTCAATGGCAGAATCCTATGACCATCTTTACAGCCTGTCATAGAGAAGATTACTCTTCACAGCTCAGGTCTGTAGGGCGATGTAAACTTTTAAGGGGGACACATAAGGACCATTAGATTCTCTTATATGGACGACTGAAGTAATAAAGAAATGTCTCAAGAGGCCAACGCACAATCCCAAAAATTTGAGAGAAAAAAAACCAACCTTATGACTGAAGGTCTTTTAACCCCTGTTACTCGCCTTGTCATCCACTTTGTTGCACAACATCAAGATGGCTCAATGAACATATTTGCTTGTTGCTCAAATTAAGTCATGCTCCAAACTGACATATTGTTTCACTGCAGTAATGTGCGCGCAACCCCAAATATGGCTGGCAGACTTTCAAATATGCTTTGGAGATGGAGCAAATGGTGGTTTGGCTCCGCTCAGACAGACAATTTTCAACCAGTGAATCAAACAAGCTTAAATTGGACAAATTAGGCGAAGTGTGATCAACTTAAGTTCATGGCTTGTATTTGGCATGTAGCTCTGGTATGAGACCAAAATCGGGGCATGTTTGTTTTTTTTTAATGGCTTACTGCTGCCCTCTGTCAAAAAATGGCAGTCACTGCAGCAAGTCATGAAAAACAGACACAGTAGCAAAACTATTCAAAAAGACATAAAGCTATAACAATGAGATGTCCATCAAATAATTCTCGGAATACCATTTTAGCCGTGACAGTCATTCTCTCTTTGTCAGCCTGTGAGTCTGCTTCCAGGAATGCAACTGCAGACGCAGCACTTCTGCGTCCCAGTGTGTGTTTCATCTGGGCTCTCTGTCTCAAACACACATGTGGCTCAAATATGTGGCGCAGCGCTCCAACAGAAACAGCTCACGATCCAGCAGGGTCCTAATGTGCACCTCGCTGGAACGTGCCACACTGACACCAAACTAAGTCAGACAGGGCCACGTGTTCGAAAATTTAACACACATTCTTCAGAAGCTGTGTCACGGCTCTCCACACTGAGTCCACAATGAATCAGAGGTGTCAGACACGAAAAAACAACAGCCTAATTAACACAAAAGGAAACGATGACAGCTCAAGATTACTGAAAACGCTTTTAATCCAACTTTATAACATGTGGTGCGAAAGCACACTGAATCAAAGAACCAATAACTGAAAGTCAACCACAAAACTCACACTACTGGATACATAACACACACCCAAATCCCACAACATGCCACACTTAAAGACGCATATATAAGAACGCTGAAGATGATGCACTCAACATCTGGAGAATATGGTGACTGTTACTGTAAGAAATATTTGGTTAAATACTAATCACATATTGTGTTTTCCTGGTTACTTATAAAATAAGTAAGATAATTATGTATGAAAGAAAAGGATACTTTATAGTAACATTTTCCTCTTGTGCACTTTAACACTCATTACCATTATTGCACATGTATCATCATCAGGTAATGTGCAATGAACTGAGTTGAATGAACAGCGTTTATATCTACATTTTCATATCTACTGTGTAAAGAGATGGTTGCTCTTTTATGTGTTTGCTGTGAGAGGCATGCTCGGGGTCATCTGTAATGGTTTCATCCACAGGGAGACATAACAGAGGGAGTGGCATTCCACAGATCTGGGTGTAGCGTGACTTTGGGAGGATCCAGACAAATCTGCTTGGCCAGATTCACCAGACAGACAGTCTGTAAATATTAGACACATTTAGTATGGTGTGTTTGTATCCGTGAGTGTGTGTGCGTGTGTGTGTTGTTGTTGTTGCAGATGCAGATTTGGCTGCTGGAGAAAATAGCACAGGTGTATAGTGCAAGTGATATGCAAAAGTGGAGGTTCTACCTATCTAAACTAAATTTTCTAAGTGTGTGTGTGTGTGTGTGTGTGTGTGTGTGTGTGTTTATAGTATACAACCCCCTGGAAAGCATTTATGTTTGTCTTAACCTTGTTTATAGCTGCTGCGACTGGAAAATCATGTTCAATGAAAACTCCACACAAACATAGATTTCCATTATGAACAACTTTCTCTCGAAGGTAAGAGAAGGCAAAGAGGCTCGAGAAAGATCTGTGACGTCTTCAGTAAACTATGCAATCGACAGTGAGAGGCTGAATCCACAAACACAGCGTGGGATTTAAGCAACCATGACAGCAAACATACACCCTGCAGAAAGGTCTTTGAACAAGACACTGGGAACAGACCAGATCACGGCGCCGTGCTGTGGTTGACCTCAGACTTTGTTTTGGATGAAGCAAGCAAAACGTCAGGCTCACTAAAATAGTTTTAAGAAATAACCAAACTAATAACTAATAAATAAATAAATACATGTGATCAAATAATGTCTCGATTCAATGTCTGCCTAAAGGATTTAGGGGATGACTTGATGAGTATCTCAGATCAGAGTTACAACTCCTCTGTGTCTTTGTCTGAGAGACCCCCTTTTTTTATATCTACCGATCCAGGTTGAACTGTCTACCGTTGCAAAAGCATGTGGGAATTCTGCTTTTGCATGGAATTTCGCTTTAACGGAGTGAATTCTATAAAAAATGCGATAGAGCGCCATAAGAGAGTTTCCAAACCAACCCTCACACTGGCCGTATAATTTACAACCTGGACACAGAGCACTGTAAATAGCTCTTTAGAGTGTCTGCTCTTATGACAGGACATATACAAGGATCTAAATATACTTAGCATGTTCTTACTGAAGGGAGTACTGATCTGTGAACTGAATAACAGACCACATTCATGTATGTTTACAGTAAACATTCGCCTTGCAAAGATTTACAGTGAAAATGAATCAAAGCTCATTTAATTGCAAAGGCTACACAGTATGATCACACTTTTAAAGATGCATCAGTCTAATGAAGCTTCTATTGCGGTACACGACGTGGGACTGCAGCATTAACAGTAGTTACGTGTCATTTCTAGACGGACTGTGGTGCAGCCGTTTCTTTCCTTCGTAAAACTGTACGCTCTTTAGCCCGTCTGAGCTTACATGTTCTGGCATAATCAGTGCCAAAGTTGACCTTGTTTCCATTTTATATTCAATGAAATCACTTTTGTGAGACAACAAAAGAGATGTGAGAGAGATGAAGAGAGCCAGAGCTGGGAAAAAGAGAGAGAGAGAGAGGGAGAAAAATGGGCTTCCAAGGTAGGCTATAGCAGGCTGCATGCCAGATGCAGTCCTGGCAGCTGGATAACAGATACAATGAAATTTTAGATCATTCTATAAATACCACTACCAGCTGCTTCAAGTTAATGTCAGATGAGTATTAAAAAGCGCTACAGATTAACCATTTGTTATCAGCTATAATGTCATTTTTCTCTGGACAAACCAGTGGTTTCCAAACAAGAGCCAGGGGGTACGCAGGGTGACAGAAATATATGAGTGTCTTAAGCTGGTCTGACAAGAAATGGATTAGGCTGTAAGGTATTTTTGCATGGCTGGCTCATGTAGGGGCTCCCCTGGGACCTGAGCTTTTGTTTTTGTGCCGTCCTTCTCGTTGCATTAGTTAATGTGGAGTTTTACAAGGAATAATATGTGGAGGTCATGGATGCGGGGACTGACAGCATCTTTCAGTGGTCTCCCCACTGGCTCCCTCTGTTCGTCCCTGGGGAGCTTCTCCTGTTACCTGCTAATGCCTCCAAGTCTCCCAGCCTTTTGGGTTGAACATAACTAGGAGAAGTTTGGAGTTTCACCTTTTCTGCTATTTGACTCACACTGCTTTCTGAGCTTGACACTTGTCCAAAGATGTTGAACATTCAAACACAAACAATTCTCCCTCAATCGGGGGGGGGGGGGGGGGGGCACACAAGCCTGTGTAGAGCACAGCTGACAGACAAAGTAACAGCAATATCTAAATAATATAACACAACTCAGTATAATAAGACTGCAGTAAATATTTTCCTTTCTAAACCTCAGATCACAGACTGTCAGAGAGGTGTTTTTGAGGGCTTAGTTTGGGGTCTTCTGAATGACTGCATTACATTTAAAGGTCCCATGTTTTACACTTTATAGTGTTTTATTTTTTATTATAAGTTCTGATGTCCATAAGAAGACATATTTGTGGTTTAAAGTACCAAATACCATCTCGATGTAGTTTTACATCTCCTCTCTCAGGCTTCTCTCTGGAGGTGTTGCAAAAGCAGATCGGTGAGCCAATCAGAGGAGAGGCTCAGACTGTTCTCTGAGTGATCAAATAAAAATAAATATAGAAGATTTCAGATTTCAACACTCTGAAAAACAAAATCTTGAAAGGCTGGATGGTTGGTCTGGGTGGGCTTTGCTTGGGACGTGGTGACAGCGGTGACTGCTTTGTTGTGACATCACAAAGTTACAGACACCTTGACCACTCTTTTTAAGGTTCAGTTTCTGAATACAGGCTGTGTGCATTTCTCTGTGGACTGAGCACTTTGATACTTTCACGGTATATAATATAGCAATTTGGGACAATATGGGACCTTTAAAATGTTTCTCTTATTCTGTCTAACTTTTCTTCATAAAATGTTAAAGAATTTGAACAGCATAAAAAGGAAGATGTGCTACAGAACCACGCCCTTGAACTTTAGCATTCCTTGCAAATCATCTAATCATTTAAAATCCATACTGGATTGAGCCATCTGAGCCAGATTATTCTGTTTCTGCATCCTCTGTGAATGCTGGAGTTACCTACAGGCCTGATATATATGGTACAGCTTGCCTTTACCCAGACAGAGCTGACAACAAGCTCTTGGGACTTACATACCCCAAAATGCCACTGCTTTGACAGGGACTAACAGGTAGAATGGTACCAGGAAAATATGAGGATACAAATGACATTTGCATCAGGCTGTGCTTCTGGAGCGAATGGCGAACATCTGAGTCCATGCAAACAGTCCTGCCAAAAACCTGCACTGGTATATGCTCACATGCACACACGCTGCAGTCCATCAGCTTGCTGTATTATGGTTTTAATTAGTATAAAACATGTTAACTGTCAAGAGCAAAGAGCAACAGAGAAGGCACCAAGTCGATTTTGGTGATGTGGCCGGCTGGGCGAGGGGTGTGACTAATTTACCCAGAAAGTGACACGTCGTCACTGCAAGCTGTGAAGCTCAAAATATTCCAATGACTCTGTCCTCGTTTCCCTCAACTCTTCATTCATCTTTATTTCACTTTCGCTCCTCATCTGCTTGATATTTTGGTTGCTCGTTCAGGCCACTTTCATCTAGAAAATGCACATAAATCAATTCATAAAAACTTGGAAAACTTGCCAGATTGTTATTCACTCAGATAAAAATGTCTCCAGAACCGATGGCTGAATCTATAATCATGATCCACCTACATCAGGGTGGCCACGTATCTCCCAGCATGACTGACAGTGAGCGGGAGCCTGTGTCTGTGTGAATGTGCTAACATGATGTGGTTTTCTAGCTCAGTAAAAGCCCAGCTTCATGCAATTTGATTGATATTGGCTACCAGCGCACTGTAACCCTCAAACGGCTGTGTGCAGACTTTTACCTCTGCCTCGCTCTCCACAGCTGTTTCCTGCCCCAAACTGCTGAAACAGTGGTGTAGCGGGACCAGAGGTAGGCCAACACAAACCAAAGCCTCTCCGTCTGCCACACACGTGTGCGCACACATATATCAAAACGAGCATACCATCCCCACCTCCCTGTAGACTGCTACTGGTCACCTTGCAGCACTTCCTGTTCGAATTGGGTCATTTCCTCTTTCTCTGTTTTGAGGGAGGATTCAGGCTTCGCCGAGGTTGAATCACAGGAGGGATGAAGAGAGGTTACAGCTTCCTCCCTTCGCCTTCACCTTCAACCTGTCTCTCACTCACACACACAATACCTGTAGACAGACATGTCAAAAGCTGCTTTTTTATTACACCCAGCTCAAGAATCTGTGCACCAGTAGTGAATGTGAAAACTGAATGAAAGCTCCGTGTAGCACATTTGCTTCAGTTCACATCTGGGCGGAACGAGGCCTTGTGAAACTGTGGGACTCATATAATTCTAAATGGGGGATCATGGTGGTGTAAAGGGCTGAAAAACAGGCTTGTGACAGGAAGGTTGCTGGTTTAGCCTGGGAGTAGGAAAAATTCTTGAGTAATGGCAATGTACCCTTGAGCAAGGGACCTACCTGATCCAAGAGGGTAAGAAGTGCATGTTAGGCTGTGGTTTCGCTGTTCAGCGCACAGATGTGCAATCTCTCATTAACGGTAGGAATGTGAGGCAATGTGTTGCTCAAGTTCTTTCTCCATATAGAGAATCTACAAATGACTTACTGTTTAAAAAAGCATAATATGTAGTAAATGATGAAAAAGAAAGAATTTGCTCACACCATCCTGGGAAAACAACATCAAACGCAAAACATTTGTGTGTCATACTCGCTGAATATTTTCCCCTCCATCTCTGATGACAAATCAAAACAACTCTAAATGGAGGCTGTTTATCGCCAGAGACTAAAACAACTGTTTAGAGACAATCCCAAAACGCAGACTGTTGAGGAGAGGAAAATTTTTCTCGAGAAACACTGGAGAACACTTCAAAGTGGTCCCAAATGAGCGGACTCATAAATGGTTTGCCCCTCAAGTGTGCTTGGTGCAATCACTCTCTAGTAGCAAGGGTAAAGAAATGAGGCAGATTGTTTGTGACAATTAGGCTGATGCCAGATACTGCCCTCTATGGCCTCTGCAATCACTTGTCCCCATCAGCCAACTTCTGTTTATCAGTAATTGCAATTTGGAAAGAACTCTGTGGCGATTAGGCCCAGGGAGTGGTCAGACATAGAGCATGCCCAGCCCTAAACAAGAGAGCAGTGTTTGGGTAGAGTCTGCACGAGGTCCCACTGAGAGAGAGAGCAGAGGGGTAAGAGAAAGTGTGAAAGGCAGGAAGGAAGGAAGGAAAGAAGGAAGGAAGGAAGGACGGAAGGAAATATTAGGAGAGAAGCAAAGGGAAAGACAAATATGCAACAGTGACCCCATCTACTAAATCAAATACTATCAGATCTTTAACCCATCCTGTCTGATAAGGAAGCTTTATTTTGTCACATTTAATTTTTTTTTTTCTTTTTTTAAATTCGAGAGCAGAATTTATGAAAACCACTGCTAAACCATGGTGGCCAATAAGAGAATAATTTCCATGATACATTTTCCCGAGATTACAGATGGTCATTTTCAAGCAATATGATTCATTTGTCTGCACAGTAATAGCTTGAGTAATGTGAGACATTATTGAAGGTTTTGATTAATCCTGAAAAAAAGGCCAATGTTCAACCACATTTTAACAGCAGGGCCCATAATCTAATCATATTTTTAGCTTGGAATTCATCAGTAGGTTTTAATTTGCAGGTAGCTGCTCTTAGGGCCCCAGAAGCTTCAGCAAGCAGCCTCTCTTGGTTATGTCATTCCCTTCTGCCTTCACACACTGTATCATACGCTCCTGAACGGCAGACACAAACAAACCACAGACCGGCAGTATCATATGTAAAGCGTTTGTTGCAGTTCTCCTATCACAATTTATCCTTTCCTCTCCTTTTTTTTTTAAATTTGAAAAATGTTGTTCATATCTCGTCCCATCACAGCTCTGTTTCACATTTGAACATCACTGCGGTCGGTCTTTGATGTAGTTCAGTGAGACATAACACAAATACTCTGATTTGGCAGAGACAGAGAAAGAAAGAGAAAACGGCAGAGAAAGCGTGAGCGGGATGGAATGAAAGTAGCATCTGCTGAAGTGCTTGAACAGCCATGTGCAGGCAACATCCCTCTCTATGCGTCGCTCCATCTGCATATCACATCAAAGACAGCCAAAGTGAAATAAGGTGTAGTGTTACCCAAATGCCACAATGATATGCATTCATTTCATTTTTCTACTCATCTTTCGAATCCATTTCCCTGCCCAACACAGAACATTTAAGGGACATGACTGCCATCTAGTGGATACATGTAGTAGCTGCACGTTGTTTCAAATGCAGCTCATAGTTGTGGTTGGTGGCTGTCATTTCCCGGGATTCACACTGTGTGTTGAGAGATGTTGCAGTGCATTAGTACACCAGATGGTGTGAAACCTGCTGGATTTGAGGGCTAAGAGCTCACCGGGACAATATGATGCTGTTTAATGATCCTGAACCTGTTTTATTTCTCTCCTTTCACACTATCTGTTGTTCTCTCTGCCTCTGTAAAAACACACTCACACACACATGCACACACAGAGATCTGTTCCTTCACTTTGCCTGAACTGTGGTCACATATATAATTAGGAATATTTTTTTTTTCCCCAGATAGATAGATAGATAGCTAGATGGAATACCAGTTTACTATATACTATATACTATATACTACTATACTGTGCCATATGCTGTATAACATCCAAAAGGAAATACGACACATAAATCATATCAGCAGTCATAACTGAAGCCAACGTCCATTATCGTTCCTAAAATGTTGCAAATATAATAAGCAGCCGAGTTAGTAAAAGTAATCATGTGTCATGACTTCTGTTTTGATTTGCTGAAATGAGAAGTTTTGCTCTAAGTGAGACATTTGGAATTTTCTTCAATTTTCACCCACATATTGAGTTTCAAATATTTTCAAATTTACAGAGTTGGCATGGACTGGTAGAAAGTGATTATTAAAATGTGTCTTGTCCATGCTGTCTGCTAAAAGAGGACCTTGTGTCCCCAAACAATGTTGTTTTATTAGGTTTATATTTTCCAATATTGAGGAATAGTCATGAAAGTGCTTTGCTGGAAACAATTTGTTCTCTTGTCAGGTGAGAGCGCTCCATTAATCACTCTGCACCACAGAATAAAGCAAACCCAAACTGGTCATTTCAGGCAAAGCAGGTAATTTCACATAGTTTAGACTATTTGAACCAAGACAAATTATGAAGTACGCATGGGAATTGAATATGAATGATTTCATCTGAAGCAGGACACTGGCTCCTTGTTTTTATTGCACTGAAAATTTTGAAAAATTCACAAACACATGGTACAACCAATAGACAGCTGCCATATTTCATCCTTAAGCCTAAACCCATGGGCACAGCAAGCTGCAGGCTAGCCCTGACCGATCTCACAAGCACAAACACACAGATGCACACAAACACAAACACACACACACACACACACACACACACACACACACACACACAAACACAACTAATCAATGCAAAGTTTGAGCTTGAGCAAAATGGTGAACTTTCAATCTTGTTCACACCTAAAAATCAATTTAATGTCCAGTTATGCTTCAATGCCAAAGCAAACCGAAACAAACAACAGAAAGACATCAGCTGAGAATTGGAAAGTCAAATAAATCACCCTTATCAGTTTCAAACAGAGGGAACCAGTGAATCATCCTACTGCCAAACAAGACCCTGTTTTTGTACCTTTAATTAGACATTCGCCTTTTAAAAGTCACCAGTTGGCAGCCATGAGGCCTTGAAAGGGCCAAAACGAAAACAAAACAGAACGCTGCCCTCAGATCTGTCCACCACTGCTGACAGAAGATATGTGAGATTTATGCTCATTCGTCGTGTCAGAAAAACTTGAAACAATGACGAACCCTGAGGACGTCTGGACAGCCAACTACCTACAGTACTGTATGTGTCAAAGAGACTGCTGCTCATCACCCATGTACCCCCCCGTCCTGTCCGCTCTGAGTCCATACTGTTTTGTCAACACATGTTGCTCAACAGCACTAAGCTTCTATTCGTTTTAGGATTGTGCTAGATGACCATAAAATTAGTTGTCAAGTCTTTTCTTTTAAAATTTGTTGTATTGCATACTAGTGGCAACAACAATTCTCATATTCATTCAATTCAAAACTTCTAAGTAGAGTACTTTAAGATTTCTTTCACCTCCCCATCTTCCACCAAGCCCCTTTCTTGTACTTTTCCCAGCCCATCCTGTGGGCTTTACCCTCTCCAGCCCTCCCACCTCACCCTCACCCCTCCATCCTGTCTGCAGGCTGCCAGGCACAGATAAGGTGTCTTGGCAGGGAGTTGGAGTGCTGTCCTTCGCCTCGCTGAGTGGGAATCCAGGAAGCTGTGTTCACGCCACATCGCTGGAACAATAGGGCAGGGAGGATAAGCAATTGGTATGAAAATGAAAAAAAAAAAAGCTAGAAGAAAAATGAGTATGGGGCTATCAAAGCCTTGTCCTGCTAGACGTAGATATCAAGCTAGCATGGTTTAAGACACAAAGCAACAGTTATTTTTCTCTGATTTCATTGTATTTCATGATGTCTATTCTTAAAAGCCCCATTGTCATAAATGAAAATCCTCAACCTTTGCTCCACAATAGGTAGATACAGCTCTGACTTTCTTTCCTCAGTGTATTTAAAGTGACAATAGATAAGGCTTTTGCCATAACTTATTTTCATAAGGGAAATCTTGGTTGCACAATGTAATGGCTGTAAAATAATGACTCCATTTACATTAATTCCCTATACTTAGCGGATGTGGCTCAGGAGATTGAGTGGCATGTCCAGCATTCAGAGGAGCAGTGGTTTGATTCCCAGGCCCTTTGTTAAAGTATGTCTGGACATAATACTGAACCCCAAAGTGCCCAAGATGTGTCAATGGTGTGACTAATAGAAAAAGCACATTTTGAAAAAAGCAGTGTGTGAATGTGGCTTGTAGTATAAAGAGCTCTGATCGGTTGATAAGATTAGAAAATTGCTATGTAAGTACAATCTATTTACCATTTACCCTTTCCCCATAAGCGTCATTTTCACTTTGCAATTCTTTCTCGCTTTGGCCAGGCTGATAGCGGTAAGGTGGATTACCCACAGTTACACATATTCAGTACACACATATCGTGATTGGCTAGTGAGCCCTGTCCTGTATAATGATGAGAATTTTACTTGACCCCTTCAGTGAACATGTTTCCTGTGTTGTTGGTAGTTACTAGTTTCTGAGGAAAATCGACTTCAGGCGCTTCCCCGACCATCCTGTTCTACTTTAATCATTTTCCACTTCTCTCAAAATACATTTGAACTATAAATGGCTACAGTTTGATCTGTTAGCATTTGGGGAGCAAAAACAATAGTAAGAAGGAAAGTAAAAACAAAAGAGTGATGAATTTTCCACATTTAAGGTCACTGAAGCCAACATGTAACATGGCTGCACTGCATTCTGGTGGATTAGGTGGTTTTGAGATTGTTTAATGTTGGTATAAAAGGTCATATTTCCAAAGATACCCCTGCTAACTGATTCTGAGTGACTGATATAACAGAAAGAAGCACATACAGAAATCCTGAAATGCAATAAAGTCAATAAAAACTGAAACCATTCTGAAAAAGGTGCCAGTTACAAGCAGCTGCTGAGCTTAGAAGTGTGGTGTGGCTACACAAACTGCCAGCAACAGTTCTGCTCCCTGTCTGATTTACAGTCAGACCTTAGTCAGGGACATGTACAAAACAAAATCCTGTGGTGTACCTCTTTCACAACCTGTCCCCAAGTGCACACAATCACTTTCACAATTGTGACACTCCACCTTGCTGCAGTGTCACCCTGTCCTCTCTGCCTCTCTTTTCAACCAGATACGTTTCCAGTACAGTCAGATGGACGATGTTGCCAAGGTTGGTTTGAATACCATCAAGGCACTAATAGGGTTTGTCTTAAGGATCCAACATGTAATGCATGTAACATATGCCAGCAGATGGTGTTGCTCTACAGCAACCACAAAAATCTGGCTACTTTTTGAAAACTAAGCATGGATTGGCATGGCAGATGCTCACCTGCCAGACATGTGGACTTCCTCTCTCTTAATCCTCCCCCCTAGTCACAGTGTTTTCCTTGCCTCACAGCAAGCACATAGGAGTAAATAGAATGTTGAATTAGACCCTTTAAACTGCAACAGCCTGCTGTCTTTGTGTCTCTATCACATCTCACTCACAGTACATCTCCAGGAGCTACACAACTCATTTCATATCCAGTCTCTTTTTCCAGCAGACTTGTGGTCTCGTGTAGGATAGCCTTTCAAAGTCCATTTACTGCTGTTTTCTCTAGCTGCTAAATTACTCACACAGCTTACAACGTTGTGCGATGGTAGACTCTAATGACTCTTTTCCATGACATAACTTGGCACACCATCTCTGTTCTTAAAGCTGCTTGCTTAGGAACGAATATATTACTCTTCTTCTGTCATTGTCAAATAGTATCTGACCTCAGCTTTCACCAGATCCCACATAAAAATCGAACCACCCTCACAGCCCGTTTTAAGTGGTTTGGAGCTACATAAACAGTTGGTCAGCTCTCGAGGGCATGAGAGGAAGCCGCAAATTTGGGGGTAGAGTATGGGGGACCACAGCAAGTAAACATTGTAATTTCAAGCATCATCCACGATGGCTGGATGAAGAATGGATGGGTCACAGTTACGCATGCTGCGTGTTGCATTTAGAGCGCATTAATGTTTGACTTGCTGCCAAACTATAACTGATTTCCATTAAACAAGGGAAATCAAATCACTGGCAAAATAATGCTGAAAGGATGGTTACAATAACTTAAATGTCCTCAAAATGCATATTATTCATCCTTATATATATATTCATCCTTATATATACAGTGTCTTTTCATCAACAATTCACTCAAGTAGAATTGAATCAGTCATAAGCTTCAATATTAGTACTGTTTTCGAGCAATAGCCTACAGTCAGTTTCATGGTTTGGGGCAATTTCATTAACAGCTGCATAAACTTTACTAGGAACTTACATCAATAATATAACGCACTGGTGGCTCAGTCTTCTGGTGAGGCCTGATGTCAGGTGTAGTGCGAGCAGAAAACATCTCAAAGAAGGCGCAAAGGTGACTCAACTAAATTGTAAAAGCTACAGTGTGAAGTCCTCCGACCACACCAACTCTCAAACGTTAAGGCCCGGCACACGCTGCCTGCGTGGTACGTGCGGAATGACTTGGTTTTCATTTTGGCGCCCATCTCATGCATGTCTCACCCCTCGTACCTGCATCACATCATCTATTGATTCGGCATCTCACCTGTTTTACATACTTGATGCACATAGTTCCCTGTAAAAATAGTCAGGAAAAAGATCTGTTGATCATGATGTTGACATCATACCAGCAACATTACATAAAACTGACACCTTTCACTCACTAGTTTCATTGTCTAGGCTGTCTCAGAACATGACATTTGAGCAACCTATAGGCCTAGTATATAGTCACTGCAGAAATGATATTGTGAACAATTTAACAGGTGAAGGGCGGTAATTCTCTCTCTCCCTCTCTCTCTCTTTATAATGAAAATAAATTCAATACTCAAGTATTGATGGTCATATCCAAGGCAAACTCAATGTAGAAAGACAGTGGTTGCAGCAGTGATGCAGCAGATATGAAGCCATGTAAGCGGCAGCAGTTTACAGATGCAGCTGCCTCAAACATGCAACAGTGGCAGTGTGTCCCATACTACAGGGTATAATATGCAACTTATCCACATTAAATTGTCTAAAAACAACTAGAACTATGTATGTTTAGTTAAATTGTGTTCTTACATTGTCCCAACTGTTTTGATCAATTTTGTCTGGTTTTAAGCCACATTTTTATGATACACTTCTTAGGCTTTACTATGTATTTTAACCAGATGAAGGATTTTAGTCACTGGATGTTTGGATCAGCTCCGCTCACAATCCCTCAGAGCCATCTTGTGTCCACCAAACAGCTTCGGAGAAACACTGACTTTAAACATAGACTCCTTTATTCAATGTTTTCACCGGATTTATTTACCTGGTCTGTTTGTTTCAGAGAGGAGGAGACAACCTCTGTGGATAATTCATCTCTTGGTTAAAAACCTCCTGAGCAACTGACACTGAAGGAATCCTAACTAAAACAAGCTGAGAGCAGTGACGGCAATGGCGGTAACAACAACTCTCACAATCCCATGGTAGTTCATGACATCAACAAACTCTGTCTTTTGGGATTTGAAAATGACAGAAAATGACACGTTGAGCATTTAAAATAGACCATAATTTCACATCAGGTTAAAGTTCAACTTTCACACGTTTAAGAGTCGTAATGGAGCAACACACTGGTAAAAGATTTTCTAAATGAATGACTGGCTGAGTCCTAAGGACACAAGGTTCAACCTTTAGTTTGTCTGAGCGTTCATGACACACACGTGTCTCAGTAATTGGTTCTTGTCTACTAAAATAAATCTCTCATATCCTCATCGGTACATTTCCATTAATTTGAAATGCATCACCCTCGCCCAGCCTCAGTCTTTCCTCTTTAAATAACCATATGTCAGAGGAGGAATGGCTTCTTCCTGCATACCTTTTATATTCAGCAATGCTGCCATTAAGGGAAGGCAAAACAAACAGGAAAATAGGCAGAGGATGTGAGTGCTGCTTTCCTGGAGCCAAACCAGAGATGCAGTAAATCATAATCCCTGAGCCGAAACTGAATTCACCACACCTATCAAAACCCATTTAGGATCAGAGGCCAGAGGTCCAACCATTTACTGTCTGTGAGCTCCCCCCTTTTTTCTCCAATCCTTTTCTTTCAGGGGAAGAAAACAGATAAATGAAAGCCAAATACACATGGATAATCCACGGCGTCTTTCCAAAAAGGAAATTATTATATTTGAAGTTATGAAAGTGCTTCCTGAAGTGAAGGAAATGCACTAGATTTTTGGGCCTGTGTCTTGATCTAAGAAAAACATAAGCAGACGCACACTGGCAGAAAGACAAATATATGCCCTTCCACAACCCTCCCTTTCTCCTACTCCCAGCCCCTCTTTGTGCATGTTGAGTTACAATATATCTCAAAGCAGACAGTTTTTTACAAAAAAACTGAAAGAGACGGAAAACTCCAAAAAGTCCTCCTGGCCAGAGACGTAAAGGGAGGAAATTGCATTTATTTAAGCTCAGCTTCTTTTGGCGTCTGTCCGCCGTCTTCATTTTTCTTTCCTAAAGTGAGGGCGTGTGTTCCGCAGAGGCTGGTTTAGATAGAGTCATCTAAGTTGTTTTTCTTTGTCTCTCATATTCACAGTAAGCTGATGAGTGGAAGTGACTGGCAGCATCTCAGTGCTTTGCAACAGAAACTATAAACTGCAGCTTTTTTGTGTGTGTGTGTGTGTGTGTGTGTGTGTGGAAGAGCTTGAAAACACTTACAAACTTCTCTTTTCATTCACAAATGAAACATACAAGGATGCGTAAAATGAGGGTGACGCGCTTTGTTCAACTGTCTACAGCTGAATACCACTAAAAGCGTGTAAAATCATTCAGAGGGACATTAGGAAAGAGCTGTGTCATGTAGTAGGTGTGCTGTTATAATATCCACAATATTCACTACAGATATTTCTTCTCACTGTCTAATAAGTGGAATATGTGATGACAGCCTCTTTGGAGCATTTTACATCATTTCATCCCCAGTAAGGACATCATATTTTTTGTGAGTCAATTTATACAAATCAAATACGATTAATAGTGTTAATTTTGTCACCTATTTTTGAAAATAGTCTTAGTCTAAAATAGAGTCATATTTAGTCTAACGTCATCTGTCCTCTTGCTGGTAAATTTTTAGTTTGCTGAAACTCTAGTTTCAATCAATGAAAACCTGACATTTTAGTCATTACTAGATGACTTGACAAAAACTTTTATGAACATTTGAATGTAGTTTTAAATCAAACTTCAGCAGAGTATTTCCCTGTTGAGTTCCCTTAGTTGATTTTAGGCTAAAAGACCTGGTGCTGAAAACTGAAAGGTCATTGTTGAGTTGAACACGTGTTTATAATTGTTTGCACACTTTCATTTATATAATTTTGGAAATAAATCATTTACACAAGCTGCAGTTAATATGAAACATCAAAGCTCTGAATGAATCATCCACGTTACACTTAACCAGAAGATATTGCAAATGGAATACATTTAGCGGGCATACAGCCATTCAAAACAGACAGGTCCTGACTAATCTAATGTGTCGCAACAATAATGTGGTGTGCAAAATTTATCAGGAACATAATTCTCGTCAATGTTATGACAAAAAAGGTCACTGTTGAATATATTTCACCACAATTAAACACACAAAACAACAAGGATGTATGTGATTGCTAATAATCATATTACTAAAGGCATTTGACATTTTCTTCAGTAGTTGTTATGATGAGGGAAAATCTGTCATATAGGGGATGGACACTGTGACAAAGCTACGTTTAAGGGCATATTTTCAGCTCCTTGTCTGGAGCGTTTATTTACAGCTCATTGATGTTTTCCTCCTGTTTCCCTCCATGTCTTCACGGCTTTGGAATGTCATGTAGGACAACAGATCCGTGATTCCTTGCCTTCAGTTTGGGACAATTGATGGCTGCTCCCCCACTGAGTTCACATTGTGTCAGCAGGTTTCCCGCCCTTCTCCAAGGTAGTCTCCTGATTTCCTGGTGGTGTAAATCCTGACATTCACGGTGTTCAACCACCACAAACCAAGAGACAACCCATAGGGCTTGTTTCACCACAACTGGAATATTCCCCTATTAATCATAGCCACATGTTGAGGCATCCCCTCTGTTTGAGTCTGCACCACGTGCAGGTTATGTAATGGCAACAACCGTGAAAAAACGAATGTACGGGAAGCTTTCACGTAACAGTGCATTGATTTAACATTTTGGCAAAAAAAGAGACAGCGAGTCTAACAAGGGAAATACTAATGAACTACAAAAAGTAATGAATTCATTGACATTCAGGTATATGCTCATCCTCGTTCTGTGGGAATGTTTTCCCATATGAGAATAGTTTTCAGCTGTATTCAGCTGTCATCATGACTTTCATCCAACATTGTCTGTCCTGGGTGAAACATGAGCCTGCTGCTGTTACAACCTGATATCTTTTAACATATTGGAACAGTTAGGATGGTCTTGATCCCCACGACCTCTTGACCCTCACTCACGTCTTCACAGAGCCTCGAAGAGATGCCTCATCTGGGGAGCCAAAGGAGAGACAGAGGGTGAGGTGAGGGTGGACATCCAGAGGTTTAGATGTGTCACTGATCCAACAGACATGCTTGACTTTAAGGCTACATTCACACTACTACGTTTTTGTTTTAAAACGGCATTTTAAAATGAAAACAATCTCCATCTATCCAGACTAGCATTTTAGCTCTGCATCAGAAACGATGTGCGTCCATACTGACACACCTGAAAACGCATACATGTATGACCATTCACAGACATGGGGCATGGGCGTGTAAAAGAGGAAGCCAATTGTCTTCTCTCAGGTGTACTCAGCTGATTACTTGTAGAAAACACTATAAATGAAGAAAGCAAAGACATTTGAAGTGTAAACATGCAGGATCTCAATGAACAACAGCTGCTAGCAAAGACAACAAGGTCAGTAACACCTGTAATTTATGCTTACACTAATGGTAGCCGAAGCTGATAAGAACCAATCAGGGAGTGTGTCTACATCATCTTTTCCAAAGGTCTCCATTTTCGCTCATCCAAACTACAACGCGATCCTAGTGTTTTAAAAGTAAAAGGGGGCCAGCAGTGTTTCCAAAAGGCTCAGTTTTCAAGGCTTGAAAATTCCAGAGTAGTATGGACATGAGTGGACATAGCCTAAGATTACACACTGACAGCGGTGCGTGATGTAGTCTCGGGCCTTCTAAGCTCAGGATTGGTTGGTTGGCTCTATTCAAGACCTTATGCCATTCTTTGATGACCCTAAACAAATTCCCTGTGTTTGGCAGTGGTATGATAGTATGTATCATATGTATTGTAAAAGCAGCAGTGCAAACTGTCAGAAGTGGAGATGCAAAGGGATGACCGTCCTCCCGCTCTCACCTCTGCTCATTCTCCATTTTCAACTTCTACATAAGCAAACATAAAAACCTTTTAAGTGATAAGTTCTTGCTACAGCCTAAATATGTCATTAAAGCAGAGGAAATGAGGAGGGAAAGGCACCGAGCCGTTGCTACATAGTTTTCAGCGTGGGAGATCATGGAGGGGCTGTGGGACTGTTTTAGGGCTTTCCAAGCTGTCATTCTGAGCCATAAATGAAAGCACAGCATCAATGTGGGAGCCAACCAAGCCAGTGGAGGCTCAAGGACTTCGTGCTTTGAGTCTTGGTTTCATATCAGGCCAACACCGCTTTCAAGCCTAACTTCTCGAGCTGTGTACCTGCCTTCCAGCCATGCATTTCCTCTCTAGATCCAACCTACTTCTCTGCATGTCACACTGCTCAGAGCTGTGCTCAGAGCCTTTCCCAGTCATTTTCGGTTATAGGTTTTTTCCTCTCCATCTCCGCTGTTTTTCCTCTCTATTTCAATGACACACTGAGGAAAAAAAAAACAAAGAAACAACTGCCCACTTTACCTCTCTTTGCCTCCTTCTCTCAGTCCACTCTCTTTACATTTCCTGCTCCTTTCCTCTCCCTCTCTGTCCACCTCCTCTGCTCCACTTATGCACCTCAGCAGTCTAGATTTCCTTTCCTCAGGTTATAATAGTTAGACTGTGAAATCACCCGGGCCCCCCACCCCTCCCTCAATCTCTTTGCCCTTCTTTCCCCTTCAACTCCCTAACATCTTTATCTCCCTCCACTGATCCCCTCCCTCCTCTACCTACTTATAGCCAATCTTTAATATTTATGGCCTCAAAGCTTGAGAAGTGGGAGGGGGCACAGGGGTTTAGCTCGCTTGTGATTACTCACGTGTTGTTAGGAACCAAACAAAGTAAGGTGGTTGCTCCACAAAGGTTGAGGCTGGGGAGCTGCAGCCTTGCAGAGCAGTACAGAGGCTGCCCAATCTCCTCACAGCCCCCATACTGAAGTGATTAGGCCACAGGAAGCTGAACCTGACATTGCTGACACTAGGCCCCCCTACCACATCCTGCCTCAACATCCACCCACACCACATGACACCACCTCTCTATGCTGACACTGGACTCACTGTGGCAACCACAAGGTTGATTTACCTCTTCTGATATGGTTACAGAGGATGGGAGAGCAGAGGATGTAGCAGGACACTCAAGAGAGTGAAATACAGCCAAGAAGGAACCTGAGATCAGAGGAAAAAAAGGGGAAAGAAAAATGCTTGTGGCAACTGCTTGCTTTATTGTCTCATGGTGTGGCAGATGTAAACAGGAACAAGCAATATAGTGGCCAATTTAAACTCAGCAAGTGATATAACTAGTGCAGGTGCTTTATTTTGGATTCTGGGATCACATGCATCAAGAGATCTGCAACAATATATAATATATATAATTTTTTTTTTCTTTTGGGGGGGGGTTTAATGTGTCTCGTGTACTGCATTATCCTACATTTGCTTCCTCATTTATCTGAAGAAAAAAGAGGAATATACATTATTTTGGCCCCCTGATGAGCAGTGCAAGATGCAATGTGGTAAAATACATAATGAGTTCAAGTAAACAATTTAGTGATTAAGATAACCTTCATGACAGAGCACTACTACCCTCTTGTGTTTGGGGGTGGAAAGGGCGGAATCAAGAACACGGAAACTGTCCTGTTTCATCTTGACTCTAGAGATTCTTCACCTCAGTTATGGACCCTCTCACTCATTCACTCACTCATTCAATCACTTACTCACTCAGTCACTCACTCACACACAGAATATTTAATATCAAAACCATTTTTTCCTCTCTTTTCTTTCCACAACTTGCTTTATTAGTATCTTAAATCACCAGCAGTTGACAAGAAAGCTGTTCACAGTACACCAGGCTTCTTCTTTTTTACACATTAGTACAAAAATGTTTGGTTTGCATTATCCATTACATATTCATAACATCTAACAATCAAAATTTGAATTTTATATTTATTCATTTGAATTATTTATTCAAAGGGAATAAAGTATATTCTTAATAAACTTTGTTTATTACATTCTGGTTAAATTAGGCACATATAGACATTATGAGCACTCGACAAATACCAACCTGAGTCTAACCACAAACTGCAGATAGTTCTTTCCTCTCGTTTTAGCTGTTATTTTTTTCTCTCTCTCTGTCTCTCTCGCACTCTCCTTCGCCAATCAAAATGTGTCTCTTTTTCTAAGTAGCGATTGCTCTCTGTTTGACTCCCATCTCCGGTGAAAGTGTTTCATTTCACTAATGCAGAAGTGAAACCAACTCCATTTAAAAAGGGAGTCTCACTGAATACTCAAGGGGCCGTGAGAATAATCAAAACACTGCAAGAGCCAGCAAGGAATACAAACTCCAGTTAAGAACAAAGGAAATGGAAATCAATGGCAGGATATGCAGATTTTTTGACAGCTCGACACGCAAATAATCTTTTGGGAGTTTGCCCTCTGTTGCCTTTGCCAGGTTAAAATAACAACTGAGCTGGGAAATATAAAATGCAGTATGATGAAGTAAGGGCACAGCATTACACCTACTTAGTGTTGTGTGAAGGTGTTCCAAAATAATCAATATGGAATGCACTGCATTGCAAGCAAGGTTGAACAGCCTAAGGCATGGTCATATCTATAAGTGCACAGCTACTAACTGCAAGAATTCATTTAAAGCTAAACATTGTATTATTTAACAGCCACACTTTATGTTTTATGCACAGTTGTATTTGTCAGTTTGTCGACACTTGAGGAGCTTGAGGAAAGACTCCATCTTATGGGCGTCTTTCTTGAAGCAGCTGAGTAGGGTATAGTCTCTCATAACTGATTCCAGCATCTCAGGCTGCGCATCTTCCTGGAATATTCCCTGCTCCATGTAGGGTGCGGTCAGCGTTCCCTCATCCAGCATCTGTGCAGCAACATTTCGTAACAATGGAAATATTAAGAAAATAATTTTTAAAAATGTCTATGGAGGGTTTTGAAGAGAGAAGTTCTAATATGCGTCAGTAGTATAACAATAAATGACTATAACTGACACTGGAACTAAAACCTGATTCATGATCTGTTGTAATTTGACCCACCTTCTTGATAAGGACCACCACCCCTTGCTCCAGACTGATCAGTTTCTCATACACCCACTTGGTCTTGTTGAGCAGCATGTCTGGAGCATCATCGTAGCGATCCAGCGTGGTCTGCAGGTAGACTAAAGGCTCGATCCACGACTGGACCAGCATCAGCACAGAGTGGAGCAACCATTTATCCTGCAGGGCACAAAGATGAAGAGCTGACACAGCTGGATGAATATACATTATAAACATATACTGATCGCAAGGTTGTCCTTAAACATAAAGATAACATAAAAATGCACAGCAAAACATGACCGAACATGATACAGCTATAATTATATTTGTAATGAATAGCAGCCATTTGTCCTTTAGGGTTTCTATAAGATAGTCACAAACAAACGTGGTCAAAAAAAGATTGAAGAACTTAATAACAGCATGGCTGTGGATCAGTGGCTTTTCAGCTACAAAGCATTGAGCAACAAAAGAAGGTCGAAATGTGGTGGATGAAGCAGTGGAGTCTGCTTAAAATCCCCTAAGCAGAGCAGACTGTAAAGCAAGAGCAAATGACCACCACACAAATGTCTATTAAAGCGCAGAGCAGGCAATATTTCAACACAAAAGGCAGAGGATAAATTCCAAACATAAAGAGGAGCCTTGCAGTATGTGCAGTTTCAAAGATCACACTTCATATAATAGTGATGACATAACTTTCAACCAGCAGTTGCAATATTATCAAAATAAGCCCTTAAAGAAATTGCTTTTGCTATTTTACTGTACTTGGCCTATGTTAGTTGAAGAGGCATTTTTCTGTAGAAATTCACATTAACCAAATTACAGTTATCATCAGCCAGTTCACCCATCGCTGCCCTTTGGCTCAATTTAGCTTCCACTCTACCAATCAAGTTGACCTTTAGCCAAAGAGGCTGCACCCTGCTGGACAGTAGCCACAGCCTCAGTAGGCACAGAGAAGAGTGTTTTGAAATGTTACACAGGCATGCATATTTATGAAATCTGAAGACCTTTTTATCACAATTACTGCAAACATTCAGTCACTCTGCGGCTGACTGGGGGTTCACTTGCACACTTGGACATTGTTATTGTAAAATAAAGCCTGGGCTATTAGCACAAGTGTGACTGCAAAGAGGGCAGAGATGTGCACGCTGACGTTCACGCATCAACACTACCCAAAAGCATGAACACACACACACACACACACTCACGGACAGATGCAAATACACACACATAGTAATTATTAACAGGCACACAACCAGACAGTTAGTAATAGGCTATACCTGCAAACACACATCCATACACTCACACAAATGAACCACGCAACAACCTATGCCTGTGTTTCTTTTTGCTTGTATTCAATCACTCTCAGAAAGGAATATTTAATTGTAATGTATTTGTCCACGCACACACAGACAGAGGTGCACACAAATCTGTGGTGATCAGAGGCTATGTACTTACAGATATCTGTTGGATTTCACTTTTGGAGCTGGGGATGGGTAAGGCTTTGGTGATGCATGCATAGCCAGCCTGGTTCCTCTGGAGCCGCAGTGGAAAGGGGACAAACATCTCCTCCTATGATCCATACAAGCATGGGGTTAAAAAAGCACATGAAAATACACCAGTGGAGTATATGCATGTGCCTGCATGCTGCTCGTATTTGTTACTGACTGACCCATTTATGATTTGATAAAATTATCAGTTTTGCTTGTAGTTACGTTTACTCTCTATATTCAGAATTAAAGCTCATAAGCAGCAGCAACCCAGTAAGTTTTTGCTTTTGGACTTCTATTTGTTTTGGGCTTTAGTTTGAAATGGTTACACTCTAGTCCTGACCCTGTTATATAACAGGTGAGCAACGCAACATTGTAGTGGATTTCTCTATCTGATCTGAACGCCTTCAGTTCACTTCGGTTTAGAGTTAGAAGAACACACAATGACAGAAACATCACACAAAAAGATACATCAGGGAAGCAGTGACAAAAGCTTCACCAGTGTCGGCCACTGGAGACACAGTAGAGGCAGATTTTGTTTTCCAACTTGTTCTCATCTGCAGACCCCATGCGGTGAATTCTCAGTAACAAGCTCTACATCATCCCATTTCAAAGACCATTTTGGATCTTGAGCCACCGAGTGAAGGGGATTCAACAGGCTGCAAAAGCTGTGCTCTCACTGCTGCAGTATATCATTATCACATTGGTATTACTCCACTGTAGGTCTCCTTCTTCAATAAAACATCTTTGGCTCAGGAGAGAAATAGAAGATTACTTTGAAGCCTGGAAGCGAGGTGATGATCATGTCAGAATCAAAAGCAAATAACACAGAGTATCTAACAGAAAAGTGTCAGTGCTTTTGCTCCAGCATATCGTGAAAAAAAGACTAACAAAAAGTCCCTTTGCTCTCGTTGTAGCCCTCATTCCAAGTGTTGCTAGATTCCACGATAAAAAATAATTGAGTTTGGAAAATATAGGCCGAGCTACTGAAACTATAACCAATGAAAAATGTCAGTTTAATTAATTTTTTGAATGAATATGTTATAAAACAACAGAATTTCATTGCTCACTGGTGGCCTCAGTTTTATTCCATATCAAGTTTTTTTTCTTCCACAGAAAAAGTAATGTAGACAGCTTCTTAAATGTAGAATCTCATATTGCTGTCACTAACCTTTGCCTGAGGCTACATTTCTGCAGCACTGATTTTCAAAATGCTGATTTCACCTTTCAGAAAAGAAAAGAAAAAAAAAAAAGTCATGCCCCTGAGCATCAAATGAGAATTCCTCCATGTATGTAATGGGTTTTCTCTTAATTGCACTGCAGCTGACTCCTCTCAGTCTAGTTACAATTAAAATGATTCTCAGCTGTCATGCGTTGCTCAGTGTGAAGAGTGAGTCAGTTTCTCCCAGGCTATATTCTTTAAGAGTAGGAGCCTGCAGATGCAACAGATCAGCTGGAACATTTTTTTTTTTTTCCATACAGAGCACAAGTGTAAAAGATTTACTCACAAACATAGAACACGATTCTTCAGAGACGCGGTAGATGAGCTCAGCGTGCTGGATGACTCGGTCTAGAAGTTTTTCTTGGGAGATGGAGATGCAGCTGGAGCTGCCCTGCTCTTCCCTACAGTCTAGTGGGACGCTCATAGTAAGCAGATAGGGCCAGAGCAAGGCAGCCCATACAACCTGCTGCTTGACTGAAGACAAATGCATGCACACACGTTTGTAAGTAAATACTCACCCAAACATGCACATAACACAAAACCGTTTTCTCTTTATCTCTTTTATTTGCTTTATTGCTGCCTGATTTACCTTCTTCAGATCACATAAGTGAAAATCACTGTACCAAAAATAAACGGCCGTGATCTTTGCCTGTTAACTACACAATCACAGCTTTCCCAGTCACCCCAGTCTTGATGCGTGATGCATTACCTGTCATCGTGTTCATTCTGTCAGTATTCTTCAAGCCCTTCTTGCTTTTTCTGCCATGCTGACTTCTATTATAAACCCTGACCAGGCCATGAATAGGGAAATGTCATTTTGGTCTTGCGTAAGCTCTGGAAAGAAGAGACCAGTCTTCCCATACCAAGGTGTTTCTTTTGTCATGCATACCAAGGTGGTAACTATAGCCAGGCATGCTAGGCCCGAATATATTTGTTCCTAATTAAAAATGCCAAACTGGGAATTTTTGTAAATATATCTGAAAACTCCTAATTGACCTAAATTTAAAAACAAATCGTAGTAAGTGTTTTGTGCATATTCATTCTATCCAAAATCCTGATGCCACTGGCCAATAATCCAAGAATGAAGATTGAGACTGATAAGATTTATCAGACAAAAGCTAAAAAAAGGGATGAGCTGTAAAATCCTTCTTTTCAGCGGAGGTAAGTATGTAATGTAGATTTAAACATGCATGACAGAGAAGGCAGAGGAAAAGACAGCATAGAACTGTAACAGGCACAACAAAAAGGAGCAGAATGAATGAGAGTCAGAAATCACTGGCATCTAACAAAACCCTTCAAATCTTTTTTTTTTTTTTTTTATTTTGACATTTATATTTTATTCAGCTTAGAAAACCATGGGTGTGCTGGAGTAGCTCTACCCAGAAGCTACGGTGTCCCAGTTGTAATGACTGTGTTTAGCAGTCATAGAAGGTGGCACGCATTTAGTAGTAATCCATGCCTGCATGAAACAATGCACCTAGGTAGGCGTAAAGGACTCCATTAAACACACCACTTTCTTTTTTCTTTTTCTTTTTTTGTGTTGCACTACATATTTTATCTATCCCTTATATCACTTCTATTATTAGTGTAATCCAGTTGGAAGTTTACCAATGATGGAATCAGTTGTCTGTCAGTTTACAGTGATACATTCATTCATGTATTTTAGATAAATATTAAAGGAAATGTCAGTTTTATTGACAGAAGGAATAAAGTACTGTAATATGTTATTGTTGTTATTGTTATTGACACAATTATATAGCCAATAAGGGTTGTTTTTTTATAACGTAGTGAACATTGAAGGACAACATTCAAGGAGCTCAAATGTCTGTTTCTTCAGTGAGGCATGTTTAAGGATAAGCTGAAGACCGACAATGGATCCGAAAGCAGCGGCCGATAGGGGTTGTGTTACCAAAGTCGACGTCACGGAGACAGCTCCTCACATATGTCAACCTGTTACATATGAAACAAAGTTCTCTTAACCTTTCTTTCACTCCTCCAGTTTTTCCTTCACCTCTGCCTTGGAGGAAAATCTTCAAAATGTATGCACTTCTCTCCAAAAATAAAATGACAAAAAATAAATTAAATCTTGTTATCTTAGATCTTCTTATGCTAAATCCTGCTAAATGTACACAGGCGGTAAGAGATCTGTGAAAACTGTATAATGGTAAATTAAATTCAAGTCATAGTTGTGATTACAACTTTATATGAGGGAAGTGATGCTCAGTCTTATCTGATTTGAATATCAACCAAAAAAGGTATTCGTACTTTTTGCAGCACAACCTGAAACAGGTTTAGCCTCATTTCTTGTTTCTGGGAGATTCTATAAATCATCTGAGATAAATAATGTAGGTGCAAGCTTCTTCTGTGCATCCACACTTTGAACCACATCAATGAGGGCATGCGTGAAAATGTATCAAAACTGGGTCTGTTATCACAAGTATTCTGATGTAGTATTACTAAGATTAATAATAATAAAATCATATCAATAATAATAACAACAATAAGAAAAACAATAATAATAATAATAATAATTATTATCATTAATATTAAAATGAGAAGAAGAAGGAGAGGAAGAAGAAGAAGAAGAACTTAATTTGATATCAATGCAAAAAAAAACAGTGTATATAAAGCAAGCATCGGTATTTCAGCCTCATTGTCCAATTTTGCTTATGGTACTAATACAAAAAAAAAAAAAGAAAAATACTATTCTACAGGTGAAAACATGGTTATGAATATTTTATTCAATTTCTGACAATAGAGCCCCCCTAATCCTAGACACACGTCCTTTAACTATTAGGTGATGGATGTTATTTCTCCATTTGGAACTAAACCCCAGGGTCGCTGCTCTCCAATAATGGCACCATGTGTCTTGTCAGTGGCTGTGGTTTTAGAGTTTCAATCATATAATGTGACACTGGTAGATGACCATTGGACTGATTTGTGCTTTTGGCAAGTTTTTTCATTTCTGTGCCACACTCATAGTAGGTGTACTCCTGCATCCCAAAGGGCTTGAATGCTTTTCATCTTGCACCGCACAAGAGGTTTTGTTAACCAGCTTTGCAGCTTGTCTTTGTTGTGTGAGAAAGAGGAGTAAGAGGTTTCTCATTATGCCTTAAAATGTGAAGAGCAGGTTGTTTTTTGTTTGTTTTGTTTTTTTTGTCTGTGTGATTGTGCCTAGGGTTACCTGGCCAGTGAAGGAAGGTTAAAGAGATCTGGCGCCAGGATCAGGAGCCAGAGGTCTAGCATGAGGACTACTGTCTCTGCTCTTTTTCCTCTCAGCCTGCGGTTTATTTGTTTTTGGTTGATGTGTTACTTTGTTTTTGAGTCTTGATTTTGGTATTATTTGTATATTTTTCTGTTTAATAAAGTCTGTGGATTTTTGTTATTTTAGAAGTGCATAGAAGTGGGTCACTGGTGGCATGTTGTGCGCCCCTTAGGGCCACCCAAAGGTGGGGCGAACACAAAAATGTCCACTCATTTCCCAGACCAGGTACTTAGAAAGCCGGCTACATTTGACTTTGTCCAGCTGATTTTGTTTTTGACTCAGCTAGGTCATTTGCACAAGTGACACTACTTGGCCTGTGAGGTCCATGATTGCTGTTTTACTTGGCTCTATTTTTGTTAATGGGGTATTTCCTAAATGTGTTTGCCAGCTTTGACTGCGCCTGAGTTCACCAGAGGGTCCTCACTTTGTTTTTTTTACATTACATTCAGACTTGTTTGAAGCTTTGAAGCTCCTTGTTTGGCGCTTTTATCCTTTGCGTCCTCTCATTTTCATTGTCATGAGTAGCCTGCATTTTCACAGCAGCAGCCCATCACTGCTATTCTCATCTTTGCAGGTACATTTTCATCTCTGCTCTTATATTGTCATTTGACAATACAGTCATGATGTACTGGAAACGCTGACTCTGAACTAATCCTCCGTTATATTTCATGCCAGATGGGTATGTTCAGATGTGAACAGATGTTTCACCACACCATTACACAGCTTTTTATTAATTTCTGATATAATACAGTGGTATCATCTGTGTCTAATCTCTTAATATTTTTCTAATACCTTTGGGAAGATCTGTTTTTTGCTCTAAATAGCTCTGTAGAGTCAATCCAGTGCTCACATAACTGCCTCCACAATTTCCTTTGCAGGATATCCTCATCCTTACAGGATGGTGTTTATGGTTACTGGAGCACATAGTGTCTGTTGTGTTTGTATATGTTGCATGTCCATTTCTTCAGAAGTCTTTTCAGACACCACTAAAAAACACTGCGGGGCTGCCCATGGGTCGACTGATTTACAAAGTGACGCTCTGCTATTTTCTTGCAAGATATCTCCAAAACAACATATACACACTTTTATGTCTGCAACAACATGTCGCACTCACAAAACTGTGTCATTTCCTTTACAAAAGAATGAAAAAAATGCTTTTGATGTTCTCATAATCTTTTTTCTTGTAATTTTACAGTACTCACAATCTTGGTTAAATTATTTCACAATAAGTCCAATCAATTTTGATTCATTAATTTATTATTCTTGGAAGTGTGACATATCGCTTAGCTAAGTACTCAACAACATGTAAAGATAACACCTGAGATCTTTGCATTAGCTAGACAACAGAACACTGAAAGGGTAGACCAGAGCCAAAAATTACTCATATTAACCAATGTCCAGATGTTGGTTATCCCTATGTGACATAAAGCTCTATTGTTGTAAAAAAAAAAAATATATATATATATATGTATATATGTATATAAACACGTTAAAGGAGCTATTTGTACATTTTGCTATTGCCATATAGCCAATGTTAGCATTAACGGCGTTTTACTTACCAGTCCACAAAAAACGTTGTGAGTTCAGCATCAAACTGTCTCCAGCGGTGGAAAGCAACACCAGCGTTGACTCTTGTTTTACATCGATTTCTATCACTTTATTTCTGCTTAAGTTAGCATGCTAACCAGCTAGCCCTGGCCTATCTTCTCACTTTCTGATAGCGACTCACTGTAGCCTCCAATCTGCTCTGAAGATGTAGCACTACTCTCATAAACGCAACAATAGTCGAAGCTCTTCTGAAGCGACAATCACCACCAACAGCTCCCAGCAAAAAACTCCATTTGACAGTAGAGAAAAATTTGAAATAGCCCCTTTACTGAATGACATCTTTGCACAGGGTGACATGTTCCTTCATTACTAGGAAGGTGGGCACTATTTTGTGCTTGTGGCCTGTTTTTAAAGATCCTCAATCTCACTAGGAGCAGATGGGATTGTAGCTGAGAGTCACAGACAGGCCGAGGTAGAGGAAATGAGAATGAGAGAAAGCTTTGGTCTTTTTATGGCTTTTGTTGTCAGTAAGAAAATTACATAACATTGCAAGCCTTAACATTGTTTTTCTCAAAGTTATAAAGTCTATTTTCTGTCTCAGTGGAAACTTGTGGAAGCTTGTGTTACAGTTTTACAAGATTGATTGGTGTAATAAAGACAGATTATCCCTTCACCTACTGGCATGTTTGATTATTCTGAACAAAATATAAAGGATAACACTGAACAGAGAATGAAATTAAAGTAATACAAAAAATGTATAATTTAAAAACTGGAAAACATGCAGGTTTTATTTAGAAAATGCATTTACCACTTTCTCACATCTGCTAAAATGTATGTACTGTTACTTTTTTCCCCACAGGAACTTAGGTAAAGCCTAGCTCCTACAATTCTGTGTTTTGCTGTTTTACTGTTTCATTTGCACAGAACAGGTTCATTCACAATGGGTCCGGTCGCTTTGCAACTTTTGAACCTCATTTAAATATTTCAATTTGTGGTGGGGAATCAAAGGTGAGAATTGTATTCACCAAAGATAAGCATTAATCAAAATGCATGAAGTGTGGAAACTGTGTTCGATGGTGTATTGGCACCAAACCACTGTTTCTATTTGCGAGAACAAGTCCCTCTGTGATATCATGTCTGGCACCTACAATATGTAGTGTGTTATCTTAATTTCAAAGCGGTCCATCTGGGAGAAAAACAGAGCTGGTTCATGAATCGAGATTAATATGTTCAAGTAAGAAAAACACACATTTATTTATGCCTTAAATCTGAAATAATAACAGGGAGTGTGGTGCTGGAATCTCAATATTGCTGCTGTTTTTTTGTTTTGTTTTCCCAAATGGCACTGAACTGTCATGGCATTAAACTGTGCCCTAGATTCCACAGAGTATAAAGTGTTGCAATACGTAAATGACCTTCAGCATATTTCAAAAGGGCCCACCATACATTATAACTTGGCCCCTTCTCACATGTCCATTCTGATTTTCTTTCAAGCTCCACCAAGGAAAGTCTTTTATAGCGCACATTCAACACACCTAAAGGATCGATTGTAGTTCAGTGCATGGTTTCTCTGGAGCATCTTCACATATGCAGCCCTGAGACCTTGAGGCTGCTGCTGCCTGCTGCCTGATCCTGTGCTTTACGGTACAGGACTGGTACAGTGCAAGGAGCACATAGTCAAAATGTCATAGCATGTGTATTATTCTCTTTCCATACACAGGGCACTTGATTGAAATTCATGCCTTTTTTTTTTGAGGCAGAATGTTATTCAGTAATTAAAGTGTACCATTTCTTGTGGGAAGTCAAACATTTGATTGTCTGTGTCACACAAATTGTACAGGATGGGGTCACAGAGATTAAACAAAAAAACTGAATAATGCATGTTATTTTTTCCTCTACACAATACCTTCCCATAAAGCCTTAATTTGCCTTTGTGGTTAGAGAGAGACTTCTTGGCCATGTAAGACCATGATTGCATGCTGTGTCTGCCATGCTCGATCTCAGTCTAGAGTATAGGCCACTTTATCTCCTCGCACAGTATGCTGCGAAGAGTACATGCATACATATTAATCACCCTGGTTCTGACTGACACCTCACACTTGCTGAGGCTTGATTGGCAGCTCCTTCATTGGGACATATTGCAGGCTTATTTGATGATGGGAAGATTGTGATTATACAGTCATGTGTGTGTATATATGTGTGGGTATTTGTGGACGTGAGTGTGTGACAGAAAAGATGAGACAGAAGGCTCAGTGAAGAAAGCTCAAATGTAATATCAGAGGTATAATTGTACTGATACAGAATGGATACATATATTTTACATTTCCATAAGAAAATGAAAATAACCGTACCTGTGTGCAGGACGCCTGAGGGAGGCAACTGAATTAAGAGAAAAAAAAAACATAAACATAAATAGCATCATATTTGCCAAATACAGACCTACCATACCATATACAGTATATAGTAATTTGTTTATTTGTTATTTAATTTAATTTGATTATTTGTTATTTTTGTTATTTTTCTATTTCAAATGTA
Organism: Trachinotus anak; assembly: GCF_046630095.1. Classification (NCBI taxonomy): domain Eukaryota; kingdom Metazoa; phylum Chordata; class Actinopteri; order Carangiformes; family Carangidae; genus Trachinotus; species Trachinotus anak. The sequence continues at coordinate 6,608,314 of NW_027273885.1, read as the reverse complement.
TATCTTTATGAACCATATATATATATATATATATATATATATATATATATATATATATATATATATATATATATATATATATATATATATATATACATACATACATATATATGGTCAATAAGATTTTGACTTTGCAAAGTGACGTTCACAGTGATGTTCAAAGTGATGTTCACAAATCAATCAACAAAAAATCAACCTTTGTACACCTGTAAACTAAATCTGTATGAGGAATTTGATGTGTAGAAAAGATTTGTAGTTGTAAAAAAAAAACAAACAAAAAAAAAAAAAACATCACATCGCGTCACTTTATAACCTCAAAACCTTTTTGACCTTAAATTGAGCCCGTACTATTATGGACATCATCCTCTTCTGTTGTATTTCAGCTTCTTTTGCAGAAAACGGCTGTTTGTCTAAATCTCTTCTCCAATGGCAGGGAGATTAAAAAGCTTTTTACATTCATCATCTGTGCACAACAGTCAGTCAACAATACATGAGTGTTTATGCATGATAAGCACCGACTGTATGTTTCAGCCCTAAAGAATGACAAGAACTCAGCAGACTCAAGGAGCATGGCTGCAGCTGATGCTGGCTTTTCTCACCAGCTGCCTTGTATCTGACAACAATGTAACCACTAGTGGCATTAAAAAACACAATGCTGTTGACTTGTTTTCAGGCTTCAAAGGAACACATGTTCAGTCATCTCTCACCCACACTGTAGCTACCAGCTGGATTGTCCTTATTTGTCTGGGTTGATAAATTATTATCGTTATCATTTTATATTAGCAAAACCATAAAAAAAAAAGAAACAGTTGAGTGATTAGCCTCAGGTCTGTTCTTATTCGTTCATGAGGCGAGTTATATAGAGAAAAACAGTGTATGTGAGCTTTTTTAATGAGAACTTTGAGCTACAAAGAGACACTCAATTTTGTAGTGCAATACCAACAGTCCCCGGGCAACTGAGAAAACTGCACATTTGTATGATTTTATGCCTCTTCATAACTGTTGCAATCAGGTCATTGTGTGTGTGTGTGTGTGTGTGTGTGTGTGTGTGTTCCCGCGCGTTGCTTTGCATCTGCATGCCGACGAGCATGAATGCTTTATTTATTTCACAAATAAAACGTGAGATAACACATTTTCCATTAGCTTCAAACATAATTAATCATTTCTCACAACTTTTAATTAAATATCAGCAATTGCACAGAGTAAAGTAACTTTCATTAATCAAAGTTTATCATTAATAAACTTTAATTGTAGCACTAATTTTGCTTGATGTATTTCAAACATATGAGTCATCAGTGGAAGGAGACAAATTGAAGAACTTGTCAAATGACCTCTTCATTTCACGTCAGTGTGTTTTTTTCCTTCGTTTGTTTGTTTGTTGGATTTTCACATGTGGGGATGTGAAGTGGTCTTATTGACTCCTGGCTCCCTCAGTTACTTTAACTCAGTGTGAACAGCTGAACAGTGCACAGCCAGCATCCTGAAAATAGCACAGCAGATAAGGTAACAAAAGTCGTTTTACTGCTTTACAATGCAAATTCTCTAGTTTATACCAATTTATTTCATAATTAGTGTGAAATGATCTGTGTGCGCCTGTATGTATGAGTCCGTGTGCACGGGGGGTGTGTATGTGTTTTTAACTTTGATTGAGCCCTCAGGCATACTTCAACCACTTTTGGACATTAAAAGATGATGAAATTGCCAAATTGCTGTATTTGTCTTGTCTGCTCAATTCTGATAAAATGTAAAACACTGAAACATCAAAAGCCATATGTTTACACCACAAATATCACACTGTTTTACTAATATTTTACATTTAGGTCACTTCTGCTTCGATGTGTAGAGCTAATTGAAGGAATTCATAAATCCTCTCATTCAACAAGCTATGACTGCACATGCATGCCCACTGGTTGTGAATAATGACTGTTTTCAGACATGTAACCAGACAGGGTTCACAAACTAAAACTAAAATAGATAAATAAATAATATTCTCTGTTATATATGTTTTTCCCCCTCATGATTCACACCACACCTAATGCCATTTGACGCATGCCAAAGTGTTAGTTGAGTGAGTTCACTTTCATTTTTCCTTCTTTGATTTCTGCCGGTTGACAGAAAACCGTTCGCTCATCAGAGGCAGGGCACTGGAGAGTAGTGGATGACAGTTCTGGGCTGATCCATTACCACTCTGCCCCCGGGCTTAATTACCATCTCCCTCCAATAACATGCAACACTCTCTCCTTCCAATGCAATCTTGCTCTAACTTCCAAGTCTGGTTGCAGCAGGAGCAGCACTTCTGTTCCTCTGGCATTTACAATCCCATCCCTCTGGGGCCCCCGGTGGAGCACACCTGCATGCAAAAAAATCCCCCAAAAAAACAACAATTAGAGAGTGATCATGATGATCACTGCTGATGAATTCAGCTTTGTTGAGTTTTTCATTTCCCAGGGGGATTTGGTGGAAGCGCAGAGGCAGAGGTAGAAGGAGAAGTAGCAGCGGCGGTGGCAGAAGCCACGTGTCATTTTTGACAACTGGGGATAAAGAAAGAAGGCAGAAAGCTTTAAATCAAATTGGTCACACAGCCTTGCCAATCACTGTGGACAACATATGCAGGCTCACAACCAAGGTGAAGCGGCTGTTACGTGTCTAGGCGATGAGCAATCTCGCTGTGCTCCAAAATGGAAATGAAACTGTTACACACCCACAGCTATTGAGGAAGGGATTTGCGTGGGCCGAGGTACAACTATACTCGATCGCCACTGTGGGAGAAGCTTTAGCTTTGCCCTTCTTCAAAGTGAGATTTACAAAAAGGAAATGCTTGGCTAGGTTTATTCAAAAGAAGCTCCTGATGGTGGGAAGACAAAAGGTACTTCACACCATCCTCCCTGGGGCACATGTACTCCAAAGCTCCACTTCTCTGCTTTGCTCCTTATTCTAAGTACATGTTCCCCCCTAGAGTGCACTGCACTCTCTCCTGCTCATGTCTCTCCTGCTCAGTCTTTTCCTTTTTTATTTTTTTTCTCTTCATTCTCTCTGTACCTACCCATATTTCTCTCACTTAATTTCACTTGCCTTCTCCCCGTGCACCCCACTGTGCACTCCCTCCCCTACTCCTTCTTGTTCCCACTCTCACCTTTAAGTTTCTATCTCTTACCTTCTGCTTCTCCCCTCCCTCCCTCTCTCTCGCTGTCTCCAGCCACGTGTTGGCTAGCTCAGAGCAAAACACTCTATTAACAGAAGCCGAGGCCAGATGGCGACTCAGAGATGGATCATATCAACTCTGAAGGTCTCTGTGAGTTCCAGACTGTTTTTCTTTTTTCTTTTCTTTTTTTTTTCTGGGCATCTCAAAAATAACTTGCACTTTACCATTTCACCCACAAACCCAGTGTGGAACTTGTTACTTAAATTACAACTTCATATCAGCTCAGGAAATATCAGAGAAACCAAACTTACTCTAGTTAAATTGAATGTTTGTTTGTTTTTTTTATTTAATTCTTTATCAGTAATATTAAATTACAGACTGAGAAAACTTTGTTCAGAAAACATTTCTGGACATTTCTTATCTTATCAAGCCAAAAACTATTCAGGGAATAGAGGTGTTTTCTGTTCTTTTTCAACATCTTTTTTCATCACACACTTACAGTATAATTCCTCTGTGTACCCTCAGTAAAGGCTGTCAAATCGTGATGGGTCTTATTAACACACAGTCTTTAAATCCCCTGGCGACACTATTTATTCCCAGAGGGAACTTGTGGCTGTAGAAGTGAGAAATGTAACATGTCGGCGAATCCCAAACGAAAAGAAGCAGGTACAATATATCCATTGGGAGAATATCCTGCGGTTTGTCTAATGAGGCATAGCCCGACTATACACTTTGGTCAGTTCAGGAGATGAGCATGAAATTGCCCATTAAATAATGTGAATCTCACGTTAAGAGGCCCTCCTGAGGCAAAGCGTCTGTAGTGGGGATGACTAACTCAATTAATTTGAGGTCCCACCGAAAGTTTCCTCCCAAATCAGCGCCTTGTTTTAGGGTTGTGTGCGTCAGAATTCCTGTTACTCCTGTCTGTGTTTGTTACCTCGGGTATCTGCACCTCTGGGTGTCTGATGTGAGCGCACCGGTGCACACGGGGTTGAGACTGACTGACTCCAAGCCTGTGGCCTGCCCTCCATACCAAAACAAGCCGTCCACTTTCTGTTTCTGTGAATCCACCTCTTTGCCTGCTGCCCCCCCCCCCCCCCCCCAACTCCTTCCTATCTGTTTTCCATGCTAAAGCTGCTTCACCCTTGCCTTTTTTTCCCTATTTTTTCTTTTTCTTTTCCTCCTCTGTCGTTTTCTTACTGCAGAGAAACAAGTTCATTGTGATTCGAAATGCTGCTCCACGGCTCAATGGGTTCTGTTTGAAATGAGATTTGAGAGAGTGAGCATGAGAGAGAAAGACACAGAACCTCCAGCCGCCTAGCGTCTTGATGAATAAAAGATGGAGGCACCAGCGTCTTATAAACAACAACAGAGCATAATTAGTTCAGTTCTTTTTATTTTAGGAACACTTTATGTGACATTTCCTTTGTGTGACTGCTTTCATCACGTGCGTCCTGCCTGCGTTACATGTTGTGTGGGCCTCTCTGTCTTCCTTGTAAGTCAACAGTAAAGCTGGGATAATATTTGCGTTCTATGCAAATGTACACACTGACATACATTTCGGTATACTGTGACGTTCCTGACTCGCTGTTGTAATGTGGTCTGCCTATACAGAAACAAGCTAACTCGTCACAATAACGCTGGGAATGACGATCATTTTTCATGCTATTTACATATGTAGATTATATGTGCAGTATTCATGACCCAACCCTGCTTTAAACAGGATTAGTAAATAATTCAATTAAAATTGGGCTTACCATATACAAAAGTTGAAAAAAAAAATACTTGATGAAATGAACTGTATCATCATTAAAGCAGTATTACATTAATGATCTTATTTGCATTGGTTTGTTTTAACTTTTGATCACTGTTCCTTTATGGCAGTGTAATTTATCTGTTTCTCAAGAGTGTTCCCAATATGAAAGGCTGTTACTCTTGGCATACAATACAGCTTTTAACAGAACCATGCTTTTTTTTTTTCTTTTGGGTCTGCCAATGTGCCTGTAATTTGAGCACAGATGATTCGTCCTCTTTGAATCTCTAATGTTTCCTAGAAATTAAGGGGCTATTTGTCCGACTTCTTTTGTAGTGGACGACTAATAGGCTCTTAACGTAACATAACTTACCTCCAGCTGTGTGCTCGCAGTGGGGCTAGTTCAAAAGTTCTCTCCCATCCACTGTTTACATAATTATGTCCCCCCCACCTCCCGTATAAAAAAAAAAAAAAAAAAAAAAGAAAAGCAGGATGTTGTTGTTTCGGTGATGGAAAATTGACCTGACATTATAAAGACTTATGTGAGACAGTGAAGTACCACTTTGAAGACCAGGGAATGTGAAAAAACAGCTGCAACTGCCAAATCTGTTTGACTCAGGTCTGTGCGGCTGTCTGTTGATGCTCTGCAGTCTCTGCAGTATCGTGTGCTCTGCTGAACGTGGCCCAGTCTAATGGCTTCTCTGATATCCCTGGAGCCGCCTAAGAGAGGCTGATGACAGCATGTGTTTGTCTACTCTGTCTACTCTTCTTTTGCTTTCTTTCCCCATACAATCACACACACACACACACATACACACACACACAGATAGACGAACACAGACACACACATGCTGCACCTTCTTTATCGTCAATTCCTCTCCCCCACCTACTGATGATGCTGCAGAGTCAGAGCCCTGTAAAGTCTTTAGCCCCAGGTGCTGCCTCAGGGTCTGAGCAGTGGTGAGGGCAGGCACGGGGTAGCAGAATCAAAGGATGATAATGGCGAACATATGCATATCAACATGTGTTTGCTATGGGTGTTTTTCAAATACCCTCCTGCCCATCTCACCTTCTGACCCCTGCTACCAGCCCTCTAAATATCCAACCTTTCAGCCTCCGTTTCCTTGCTCATCATACCCCAAGAGAGCACTGAGTCCGCACCAATGCTGGTCCGCACCACACAGAGCTTACAACCAATACACATGCACAACCCGGCATACTGATGTAGACCAAATTATCCTCATGCACCTGCTCACAACAAAGGTCACCTCGCATGTTGAAATCTTTCATTCAGTGTGAGTGTGCAGATGGATAAAAATGTTGATTTTCAGCCACGCACAACGGGAGCACTTGAGTGCCTTAATCACAGCAAATTCCTGCTGAAACATTTGAAAGATTAAAACACTAATGACGCCAATAGCTATGAGCTTAATTCCGACTATCCACTGTTTCTTTTCCACACAGCATTTTTTCATCACAGATCTCAAGCAGGGGCAAGATCGTGGAAGGAGGTTTTAACACATTTCTCAATTCTAATTTAGACTTTTAACTCAACATACTGGAAAAAAAGAACAGCACAGACCAAGCCCAAAACTGAGATACAGAAAAACTGTAGCTGAACTTCCAGTAAAAGAGACAATGAAACAGACATATTGATAAAACCGTAACCATAAAGCTTCTAGTTCTGCAAAAGTATGTTTAAGGCCTACAACAAACAATCTCAGGCAGGATTTGACAGAGGAGAGGCTTGCAGGACAACAGTGATGTGCTGTTGATCAGGATAGATACCATCTGCAGTGAAGCATGAACAGGAAAGCAAAGAGGGACATCTATCATTACTTTGCGCTGCTCCAGGTGGGAACTTCAGTTTCTCGTTTGTTTTTTTTTTTTTTTTTTTTGGGGGGGGGCAGTGTTGAGCTTGACGCTGTGCTAAGCAGCAGTGGCACATTGAGGTCATCCTTTCTGCTTTCTGTCTTTGTGAAGGGGCAGCTGCACATTAATCTGCTCTATTGTGGAGAACAACTTTGCTCCTTGCCAATTTGCAAGCTATTTAATATATATATATATATATATATATATATATATATATATATATATATATATATATATATATTATAGCCAAGACAGCAACTGCAAAAGCAAAATGGTGGAGGGGGGGTTGATGTGCAGGTTTGACAAGAGGTTCAGTTTTATTTATGCAAAAAGGTGCACCACACAAGGTGCAGATGCAGTACAAAAAGTAAAAAAGACAAAAATCTGGGGGGTAGTATGGATTCAGTCACTCTTGCTGTGTCTCAAATCAAATGTGTGCACAGAATGCTCACAGGCATAGTGCGTGAATTGCAACTTGGTAGTGTTGCTCACTTAACTTAAATGTTAAATGTTTTATTTCCCTGTGTGTGCCCACTGTGTCATGCAACATGGAAATTAGACAGCGTCTTCCTTCTTCAGTCACCGTTTTCACAAATTTGAAAATACACCGGTGGTCTCTCCCAGTTCTGCTATGTAGCCAATATGGCATCCATTGCAGGTGAGTGTTCATCATTTTACCCTGAATTTTTGGACCATTTTGAGTGCGATTCCTGTACTTAGAGCACTCCGCATGTTGCCATACTTTTCAATGTGAACGCACATAAACACTCAAAATAGCAAGTGTGAGTATGTGAATGTGCAAATTGAGACACAGCATATGGCTTCTAGACATTGCAGCATAACACTTCCTCCTTTCTTTTGTATGTCACAGGGTGAGATTGTGATGTGGTGTGAGCACTGAAAGGATAGAACACAACATTGTCTGAAAGTAATTATAAAATCTCAGAAGTAAGATTTCAACCAACACAAACTCTTCAACTGCTTTTAATGATCACTTAGCTCAACTATGGCCAATCTACAACCTTTTATAAAGGATGGACAACAATCTCTGTCTCTACTTGGAAGAGAAAATAATAAAATGTTGTTACCTCGAGTCTTGAAATGAAGGAAATATGCATTATTTATATTTTATAACACTGGATACGATTCATCCATTATAAAATTCACAGAGTACAAGCCACTCAATACAGACTACAAAAAATGGGATTCCTAGACAATGACACTTGCTCACACTCCACATTTCAAATGACTACTTGCATGCCACTTAGCTTTGCCAGCCTATTTAAACATTGTGGACATGTGAACATTACACACAAGTGATCTCTCTCCATCTGTATGCATGATGGACATTTTTCTTCAGTTGAACCAATAATGAAGCATGAGCATCAACTGCAAAATGAAAAAAAAAAAAAAAAGTGATGTGACATAATCCTATTAATCTGCCTTTTGTAGCACATATGTATACAAGCACAGTAGCATATTGTAAGTCTATGTTATGAACTTTTTACAAAAAATAGATTTAACTATTTAAAAAAAAAAAAAAAAAGGGAGACAAAACCTGGGCATTATAATGCAGCTCACTTTCAGACTTGGATTTGGCTTTCATGCAAGGTGGTGAAAACCATCCGTTTCTAACTGTTGAATGGAAAATGTGAGCACATCAGACATACAATTATACGGGATCCTTGCTGCTGTTGTCTCTGACCTTCTTTGTGCCTCTGAGGCGCATTCACATTTCCAGCACCTACGACAAGGAATAATAAACGCAAAAGAGACAGAAGAACAGATTCAATGAGAAAGAAAATTATACAACAGAAATAGGAGGAGAGAAAGATATGACACAAATGAGACAATCATTATTGATTACTAATGATGAGATTGTTCCAAAATGAAATACAGCATCCTCTGTCAGTGGTTATGTTAACCCCAGCCTTGATTCCTTGTCTCTGCGTGCCGCTTTGATTGACAGTTGGGGTCCATGATAACCATTCATTATGTGGACAGGCTCATGGGCAGCATGACACATGACAGCCTTGGAAATAGCCAAGGCTTTGTTTGCTTGGTAGAGACCCTCCCACTGCTATCTATCTCCCTCCCTCTCTCTGGCTCACCTCATAATGGGCATCAACAAGTGATCTTTCTGGAACCATGGGCAGGCTGTAATGAATAGCCAGAGTGGTGCCACCAGCTTTTGAAAGCCTTATTATTACAGAGAGTGAGAGGCATACCTCACTGACAGAGGGATGAGAGAGACAAAAGAGACAGACTACCCTCGGCTGAGGAAAGGGGAGGAGGGGAGGCAGTTAGTTGAAGACAAGCATGGGAGGATATAGAGATAGAGGGCAAAGGATGGGGGGCTTGATATGCAGGATTTATAAGGGGCAGGATGTGCACTTGCCTTTATGTGTGTGTATATAAGTGTGTGTGTGTGTGTGTGTGTGTATGTGTGTGAGAGAGAGAGAGAGAGAGAGGGAGAAAAAGAGAGAGAGAGAACCTGGCATCCTCTCTTGACAGATTGGACAGATTCTGTTAGTTAAGAATAAGGTCGGATGGGCAGAGGGAGGGAATGAGGGAGGAGGTTTGTCGGATGATGCAAAATAGCTCATAAATATAAAGAGCGATACCTCATCTCGTGGCCACTGGCCAACTTTCAGCACATCAGGTGCATTTGTTTAACAAATAGGAGCAACGGCTATGTTTCAAATTTTAAAAACAATGTGACCCCCCGACCCCAATCCATATCAAGAGTGAATCTGAATTGGCAAAAGAAAGAAAGAGTATAGCCCATGAATGTGGTGCAGGACTTTGTCTGAAACAGGCTACCACTGTCAAAACATTTCCTTTAATCTCTTTCCCCCTTCCCAGCCCCGCTCTTTCTCTGAAAATCTAGGACATTCTTTTTCATCATCAGTGTGTTCCCTGGTCTCTGTGGCATGCTGAAACCCAGTGCCAAAATGAGACTCTATAGTTAAGGATTCTGTTTCTTTTCACCCGTATCTTTGGTCACAGGCACTGTCCAGAGATAGGTGGTGTGGTGGTGGCGGTGGGGGTGGTGGTGGTGGTAGTTTGGTTCCCTTGTCCCTTTGCATCTATTTGAAAAAAAAAGAAAATTTGAGAAGCTGCTTCCTACTGTGGTATCACTGTCATTACATGGATTACGTGTCTCTAGCAAAGCAAACCGCTGCACATTTACAAGAAGAAAACATAAAAGCAAAAAGAGAAAGAGTCGTCTTTGTTTGCAAATGACAGTTCATTAGAACCAATCTGATTAAGATGGACTTGTGCTATTGAAAGTCTGAACCATTAGCAATGGCACTAGATAAGTTTTGTTTGCCTCCAAAGAGAAAATCCCCATTAAGAATGTATAAAATATAATTGAAAGAAAAATAAGACGTCACTGGGGTGAAGCATTTCTGGTTTGATGATATACCCTGAGGACATGCAATACACATCAAGCAACTATGATATGATATTGTTATTGTTTCCATTGCCCATTGGCTTTTCTTGCTATCATTTCTATAATGACGGTTTCATACCACACCATTTGGCTTATGAGCCATTGTGCTGTTTCCCTAATGCCTCTGAAAGATAGAAACGGTAATGGCAAAGTAGATGTTCCTCTCTCTTTTAACACTGTCGGATTCTCCCTAATGATTCTGATGGTGATCTTGGCAGTAAAGCCAGTATTAGCTCCACATGTATACTCTAAATAAATGCTTGGAACTGGCTCCCTTATGCTGCATTAATATGTGTAGAAATCTTCATGGGTTGCAGTTTGAACCTATTCCCCAAACAATGCCTTGTTTTAGAGGCTGCCACTAGATGGTGCTGAAATCCTGTGCTCCTGCCTGTTCTATACACCCCCATGGGCTTCTTTAAATGGGGTTGACTGTGTTGTTGTTGAAGGAGTTTGGCAGGCAGAAGGCAAGAGTTACAGTCCCAGGTTTAATTGTGTTTTAGAGAAAGAAAAACAAAAAAAAAAAGCAGCTATAATGACATAGGAAATACAATAAAGCTATAATGGGCTCCAGAAATCCCAGCTTAAACACTGAACAGCAGAGCACTTAGCAGCCCACTGTTTCCAGCAGTAATATGACGATAAGAACTGATGGGGAGCTCTGTTCGCCCGTGTCTTGTGATCTATTATTCATTCTGCTGATTCTTCTTGTTGCAACTGGTTTGCATAAACCCACAGCATCATTAAATAAAAGAAGCTAATTGATTAGCTCTACTGTAGCACGCTTTGCTGTTCACTGTGTGCGCAAAATATTATGTACTTCAGCTTTTTCCCTGACCCCTAATTGTTATTCCCCACCCATTAAAACAGTTGCAGGCACGAACAAGAGGAGACGAGCTAAATAAGCATTTCAAAGCCTTAAGACTGTTGAGATATTGACTAAGCAAAAACAGATTCTAATCAATAGTTAGCGGGCGCACCTGTTGTTTTATACACTGATCCTACACAACATGATAAAATGAGTAAATGCAGAGCTAAAATATCTCCCTGCTCACAACTATGTGGGAGTGAGAAAGAAAGACAGTTTTTATCTGGCAAGAGGCTATAATCTATAAAAAAAAGGAGCTGAGGAAGGGATAGACAAATCTGACTCTGCAAAAGCAAACAGATATATTGGTCTGAACCGCTGAATCTCACCAATGGCCGGAGTATCAGCAATAGTTGATTGCATGCTCCTTCCTGGCAGTGCCACCCATGCCATGCCAAAGCCGGTGAGGAGAGATTACCTGGGATGCTTCTCCATGGTCCAGCACATAGTGGCATATGACTGCCAGTGGAAAATTAATTAGTGAAAGGGACGAGGTTACCGACACATAATGAAAGTTATTGGCCATGTCACTTCATCATTTCCCCGGCCACCCTATTACTTTCCATCAGGTTAGTCAGCCGTGAAATGGGGATTTCATATGATGCAAGAAGGAATGTGCCACCACACCTTCACCACCAACACCTCCCACCCTTTTCTCCCAGAGGGTTTGCACATGGATGATCAGGGCACTTAGACTAATGTGGATGGTGCAGGGTGACGCGGAGGGATTGGGAGTGTTAAGCCACCATTTTACATCATTACAGCACATTTAGGGATCATTCCATCAAACGGCAGCTTTCACAACCAGCTCCAGCATGTACTCACCTACTTAACCTATATTCAGCATGGGGCTCAGATAGCTCTGCCCTTGATTGCAGTGCTCTTAACACAGGAGGACTCACACAGGTCAGTGGTATGTTTGGATTGCCAACAATCTTGTTTCCATTGAGGAAAAAAAAACTAGAAACTAAAGATAAATGGTTGAGACAGCGTAATTGCTTTTTCCTTGTCGGTCCTAAATGATTTGAATGATAATAGCTGGATCTCCTTCAGAAATGAATCAGCAGACGACGTGGTTACACATAACTGTCCCTCACTCTTAGAATGAAGCAAATGGTACCAATACTGATGATGTGGCAAAGCCAATAACCAATAACAGTTGTACTCATAGACAGATGCAGTGAAATGCACAAAGACAATAGGGTTCTGTGTTACTTGAGTTATGTTGTGTAGTGTTTATGCGCATTGTCAGTCAATTTTCTGTGTATGTCAATATGTGTTTTGACATATTCACACACACATCTGCAGCTAAACTCCAGTGAGGCCAAACTAACACAACTGATACATCCTCACAAAGCAGATCATTTGTTCATTTTTCAACTAAAGCTGCCGGATTTAAACGTTTTTGACAGGGTACACAGTGGTAGAACGGAATAATGAGGGTTCACTCGCACCCTTATATTGAACTGATGAGTCTCATTTTTGTGCTGGGTATGCATCAGCTGGCTTAATTTTGCCTTGTGTTCTGCCCTTTCTGTACTGTAGACGTTTTCTGCAACACTGACCAAAATACACCCTTGAGCAAACACAATCTGAGAAGATCAGCACACACAGCTGCCTGCATGTGTGTGTAGTTTGTGACGGATGTGAGCGGCCGTGCACAGATCAATAGATACAATGCGTATAATTGGTATGCTGTCTTTGATGATACCATAGTTGTACTGGGAATTTATTTATTTATTTATTATATTTATTTATTTTTTCACACGTTGGTGTAGGACAATCATATAAAGTAGTGTAAAGAAGTCAATTTGGAGGACGCTTGTCAAGTGACAGCTTTCCAACGGCAGACAGTAATGAAAGGGACAAAACAATGGATGGAATCGGTGGCGTTTGTGCAGCGCACCCACAAACAAACATTCTGTCACTTTCTATGTGTTCTGCGTTCAAATTGCCATCTTTGATGTGACATATGTTTGAAATCAGCTAAAATGAATACAGACCTTTTGAAAAGAGAAAATAATCTACAATCACTTCAGTGTATTAGATAATGACATCGAAAAAAAGACCATCAAAGAAAGACAGGAAAACATGGCCAATGAAGCTTTTACTATGTAATGGCTGCGTGGACAAATTCTAAAGTTTCAGAACTAATGTGTCTCCTACTTTTACTTGTTTTGTTATTATTGTTTTTCTTTTTTTGCACTCTGTTTAAGGCTGGGCCCATCCATCACACAAGCATCAGAGTAACAGCACGTTCTCCAAATCAATGGCTCATTGACTTCCCCAACAGCAGACATGGACACACGTCTGTCTCCCTGACAGTTACAAAAAAGAAACAGGAATTCAAAGCGGGCTTCACTGTCTGACTAAGAGGGCAAGAGAATAGATCATTGACAATCATGACACAAATCCATCTCTGACTCTTGAAAACCCCTTTTCTATTGTTAACCCTGGCCCCCCCAAGTCTCCTTGCTTAGTGTCCGTCGATATATACATGCTAGGAATAGTCATTTTATTTGGCTGTCTCTACAGGAGTTTGGGCTTAGGTGCTTTGGAGGGCATTTTGACAATGGGCGAAGGATTGAGGGAAAAAGCCTGTCAGTGGCTTTGCTGTTTATTGATTGCAAATGTGGTGAGAGCTTAATTGATTCACACTTTGAGATCAACACGATAATCTCTTAGACTACAGTGGGCTGTGCAGGTAGGAAGCAGACAGCTGGGAAGGGCATGGAAAGTGTGAATCAGCTGAGTGGAAAGTTAAGCGTGTTGTTTGCCTCTGGTCAGTGTTCTCACAAAAGTCGGACACATCAGTGTTGCCTCGGGGCTTTGAGAAATTGAAAATGGACTGAAAGTGAAATGAACAGATGATTTGAGTTCTGTGATGCAGTGAATTATCTTAACATTAACCATTACATCATGCTGAGTTTATTAATGGACAAAAGTTTGAAAAGAATTCATTATAATTAATAATAAGTTTGTTTGATACCTTGTTAGCTATAAGGTCATTAGTTCAGTGCAGTCCTACACACAGCATTCAATAACAACCAGAGATATGCAGCTTCACACTTCACAAGAGCCTCTTCATTCCATTCCTTCCCCACAATCATTATCACTTCCTAAACTAAATGAGCTACTGTTTACTACAACACAGTCACTTTTACTTTTATAAGCCCCCAAAAAAACAGTGTATGTGTTTTGCCACCTAAAAAATGTGTTCAATTCAATTAAATTGTATTTGTATAACGCCAAATCATAATATACATTATCATTAATGTACATTTTACAGGGTGAAGTGCCTTGAGACTTGAGGTTTTGAGGCTTGAGTGACTTGAGGCTTTAAAGATGGTGTCACACAGTAGGACAACCAAAACTGATCGCAAGAGTTAAGGTCGCTGACCTTCATGTTGACTATTTGCAAACAGACTCCTTCAGTTCACTGTTCACTAAAAGCATGAGCATGTTCAGTGAAGGCTCTGATTTAATGCGTTCATGCACAGCACTGATAAGGATGCCAGCCTCTGTCCATCATGGGTTAGACATCTCGCTCCATCTCCAAAGCTTTGTTGGGACATAAAAGTACATAAAAGTGCAAACATCAAAACTCGTGCATTCTTGACATTTGCTTTTTGTTAAAATATCAGTTTAGATTTTACCTGAGAAATCCATTTAACAAACAGCACAACAAAAACACAGACACACACACACACCCACACACTCTCTCACAGCAGCTTTTAGCTGTGGTCTTATCCAATCAGTGCTCGCTGACTGTGTGCACAAACAGGTTCTGTAGAGAAACAAATCCTTGCCCAGTTATTGGTTGAATTCGGATGATCTTTCAGTTACATGAAGTCACAAATTAAAATAAAAGCGCCTGATTCATGGGGCTTGAGCTCAGTTTTAAAAAACTGTCCAACTGCAAAGGCTAATCAGGTTTCACGGCCTCACATCCTCCATTAATCCCTCCATCCATCTCCGCCTTTTCAGGTCCTTTTCTTACATTTAATTCCATTCACATCTCATCTTACTCCAACAACCCACACAAACACCAGTTTCAGTCCCCTGTCCTCTTATTAGAAATCTTCCAACAGTTTCTCTCTCCACCATCAAAACCAAGGGGCCAGTTGTTCCCCCATCAATACGACTTCCCAGGGTGAAACCTTGAATCCGACAAGAGACAGAAGTTGCTGATGGGATTCCTGCTAGACCCGCAGGCGGCTGGCCAGGCAGGCTAACAAGTAAGTAGATGGACACCTAAAAGAGTTTGTCGAGATGAGGCTGCTTTTTCACTGGTGTTCTGGGGCTTAAAATGGAAAAGGCAGGATGAAAACAAGGCTACATGGGACCACTGCCATTTCTCTGTGTTCTGCAGATGAAGAAAGGACGCCTGATCAAGCGCAGCAGGGGAAGAAGGCAGGCTGGGAGGCCAGAGGGATTTATGCCTCTGTTTGTGTGTGTGTGTGTGTGTGTGTGTGTGTGTGTGTGTGTGTGTGTGTGTGTGTGTGTGTGCATAAAAAAAATAAATAAAAAAAAACAGAAAACTTTGCAAGAGGATGCACTCTGCCATTAGGTCAAATCTGCAGAGCTCGGGAAAAGTTTGAACCAAGGGGAATATACTCTAATGTTGTTGCTGCTTCTGAGATGAAAGGCCAAGTTGTCGAGCGTGTGATTGATATTAACACCAGAATGTTTGATGTATAAATCATCCTGCGATACAGGACATGCACAGATGTCTGGAGGATGCAACTCCCTTTAACATGTCCAGTAGTTTTCTAATTAGAACTGAGATCCATTTTTTTGCAGCGTCATTGCAACAGAAAAGAGACTGCAATCCAAATCACCTGTCGACCTTCCTTGAAGCTTGAGTCTGAATCGAACTGAGGCAAACTTTGGGAAACACAATAATCAAAGCAACATTGCATATGCACATGAATCTGGCCAGCAGCAATAAACATCAATAGAAATGGATCAATATTTTGTCTCCTAGGCCTGAGTCTAGTGAAGTGAACTTCAGTGAAATACTACTTTTTTTTTTTTTTTTTAATATACAGAATTTCCCTGAAGGGAGATATTGGCTGAAAGTTACAGGAAGAGTTTGTTCTTTAGGGAATTTAACTGAGGGTAGATGGAGTATAGGTTTGGATGTAATGTGGTTACATTTATTTTCTTTCTCCTACAAATTATATTGACATATGACTAATTTGCTTTCCCAAATATATATTTATAATAAATGTAATTACTGCCTGTTGTTCACTAGCAAAAGGAAGTGTGACATCCTGGTTTGGGTTATTGTCCTTTGAACATATTTGCAGCTACATTCAATATAAATTCTGTCTTATAATTTTGATAGAAACTGTAAGACATGCGATTGCATGATGTCATTATTATTAGATGAGTTGATGAAATGACCTGTACAAGCAATAAAATATATATTTCCCTATCACTGAGTAGAGGTGCTACTTGATTATAAATGCATCCAACAAGTGAGCTGAGAGGACCTAATCTCACCACTCATATACCATCAACCTGCAAGCAAAGGCATGAAAAGACATCCACTACCTTCCACACTGAGTAAGCAGGAAAAAAAAACCCACAACTGTCACCTCAGACCTACAGCCAGTCAAAGGACCAGCACGAAAGGAGCATTGAAATTGGCATTGGCATAATCATCGCAATTTGTTGGAGGCACCAACATGTCCTGTAAGTGGACTGATAAAGTGCCAGCTGTGTAATTGTAAGAGCATAAGTTTAGGGGGGGTAGAAAAAAATCCATCCTCTCTCTCAAAGCACAATTTTCCTAAACTTCAATCATTTGCTTTCTGTGGCTGTAGAAAAAAAAAAAAACAGACTTTTTTTCATTCAGAACACACAGTGATGTGACCCAAACCTTAGGCAAAGACAGAGTGACAGGTCTGAATGTTGCACCGTACCTTTAATATAAACTGACTTTGGATTTAGTGCTTCACTGTGAAATGCACCTGGGGTATGCCAGGAATGAGAAATGCATTTTCTCGTTTGCTCTGACATGGCAACTATTTTTTTTTTTTTTGAACCTCAGCATCATGACCTTCTTTTCTCATCATCTGCTGTTGCCTGATCAGTCTTTTCCTTTTCCTTTGCCCTCTTCATTGCGGGTCTCAGCAGGTATTCAGTCAGGCGAAAGTAGCATGTTACCCTTAGGTGAGACATCCCTGCGTTCTCCTGCTTCCCATGCATCAGGAATATAGCCTGATGTCTGTCCTGGCTGCTACAAGTACGACAGGCGTCAGTTGTACTCTCACAGCTACTTGACTGCCAAAATGTATTAAACATCACCAAACTATAAATAATTAAATAGCTGGGTGACATGGCTTGGCGAGAACACCACATTGCTTGATTAAAACTTTATCGCCAGACACTGTGAAAAGTTTCCAAAACAATTAATTACCAGGATATTAATGGTGGCTTGTGCTATGTAAAAGACGACAAAGTGGGGGACTTAATTATAAAAACTCATTATACTCATTCTGTTTTCAGAATTTCTGAGCGTTCAAATGAATATGGCACCATTTCCTCTTCTCTCTCTTTCTCACTCTCTTCTATTCTTTCTTCCTCTCATTCTTATACACAAGCTGACTCACACACGCACACTCTCACACACGCACACTTTCCTTTAGCAGGCATTAATGTGCCATTTCTGTGGATCCAGAGTGGGTGTATGTGAACTTCTGCATGCTTTCTCACAATTATATATTTAAATCCCAGCTCATTTTTAAGTCCCATTCACTTCCTGTTTTTTTTTTTTTTTTTTTCAAACAGAGAAATTGAGAAACTAATTTCCGTTCTCCTCTGTCGCAGACGGGGATCCAACATGAGGATGTGACTGCTGTCGTCAGTGAGGACATGCAGGAGGCAAACGCGTCGGTGGCAGGTGGCACGCGGCACGCTGCTCTCTTCTTCTCTACCCCATCACATGCCCTCACTCAGACCTGTTTCTCATCTTTTATGGAGCAAAACTGCATCAGCATAATCTCTGAAAGAAGCTTTATATTGCACCTGACCTCTACCTACCTGACACGCTCAGTCCAAGGCTACGACCTACATTTAAATATCAAGGCAGAGGTAGCACAGTGGTCTAAGTACTCCATGCACAAAAGCTCCCTCCTCACTCAGTAAACCCTGTCATAACAAACCTCATTTCAAGGCCCTTAACTACACAAAAGGGCTCTTGCCTATGCTAAACTATTTGACACATACATGAATAGAGATTGCTGGTGGGTCAGAGTGCTCTCTGAGGAGACAGTATGAAGCAGCACTAGAGGGAAATGTAACTGAAAGCCAGGGCCAACAAGCTCCTCTCCCTGTAACAAAAATGTAACGGGGAGGTCGGATTGAGGGCAGCCGCACACAAACACAGACATACACACACAGTGACTCACACACACAGTCAGCCTTGTTAGTCACAGCTACGTCAGCATAAATGCAGGCACAGAGGCAGAGGTGTAGGTTAAGTTTCACACATGCAGAAAAAAAAACCCCAAAAACCCAAACAAACTTAGCAGCAAACAATGAACTTGAGTAAAGGACAGTTTTCTACAGCACTCACTGACATCATGCTTGCACACTTTAGTGACGGGGTTCAACTACAGTGCTTGAGAGGCGGCAGAGCAAGACATTCTATAGGATCAGCTGTTAATGAGAAGAAGAGCATTTTGCCAGTTCTCCTGATGCAGTTGGATGGTGTTTGTTTTAACTCCTCATCTATTGTTATCGGTGTGTTTAGGGACAAAACATAGAACGGGTGGCCATGAAAAAAACTGGAAACGGATGATCCCATTTCACATCCCTTAGAATTTTAACGATGAGCTTAGGGTATTATGTGTGTGTGTGCGTGTGTGTGTGTGTGTGTGTGATATTCATGAGGCTGAGGAACAGAGCAGGAGGGTAATTTTCTGCACTCACTGAGCCAGGCATTCCTCAGGACAAAGGGACTGGGGACAAGGTTGAACAGGAGTAATGAGGGAACTGTGCACACACACACACCTAGCAAACCTACCCCTCCCTCCACCTCCACCCTCCAACGCACACACACACACACACACATTCGACACCCCTATTTTCCTCCTCTCACAACTTCGCCAAATCCGACTCCACCCCACCAGCTCGCGGCCGCCTGCTCTCCCAAATCCCTCTCTATTCCCAAATTGCTTGTCAAAAGGACAAAATTGGAAAAGAAAACTCTGCGGCTGACAAACACGATTACACACTGTTTGCACCTGGCCGTGGCAATTAAAGCTCTGATGACAAGCGAGGATGGCCTCCTAATGTGGTGTCTCAAGGCATATCAGCGTTTCCACAACAAGATTACGCCCCTCGTGCCGCTGTGGCGGCACTGCCAGCCGAGCCGCCTGTCATTCTTTGGCCCTGTGTGTTGCCTGTTGTATTTCGTCGTGAGCACGTCTGGGGTACGCTACATTGAGATATCCATAATTAAAACTGTGGCAACAGATACAGCTATACGAGTGACACTCCAGTGGTTTGGGTTTAAGGGCTGATTTAGCTTATCCAATAAGGAAAGAAACTAAAAAAAAAAAAAAAAAAAAAAAAAAAGAATTGCTTGTGTACAGAGACAATTCAATTCAAATTTAGCAATACAAATTGCAGATGTGTTTGGGTAGATAGAAAATATTGTTGTGGGCAAATATCAGAGAGTAAATATGCACATTAAACAACTTCTAAACACATTCTAATTTGATGTGCCATGTGTTCTGCGCAAACAGTGCAGTCCGAGGCTTCCACTCCAAGTCCTTATGTTCAGCAGCTTCAGCTCAAGGGAATTCTCTGAAAGCCCCTTTATCTTAAATAGCCCCATTTGAGTGACAGCAGACAAGCAAACAAAATGTTTAAATGTACCACTTACACAAGCCAATTGCTTTCTTCTCTCTGATTTGTGCCAGAATAATAAAACGGACCCTTCGCGTAAACAGACGCCACATCATTATTTCATAAGTTTGCTGAGTTGAACGTAGTAAATTATGTACACTCTGCTGTCTTGTGGAAGACAGACCATTCCCTCTATGTTAGCGTATAAGCTGCCTAGATGAGGGCAATGTCTATATACCATATGCTGAGAAATGTATCAAACACACAAAGACACCTAAGCGCGAAAGAAGGCTCAATTCAGCTGTCTGGCTTCACAAAAACAACAGTGGTAAGTGTAAATCTATGGATGCATTCTGTGTGAGGTTCTGTTATCCTTGAAATATATGTCAATGTTTATATAAAAGCACTATATAAATGCAGTCCATTATCTTTAATTGCTCCTAGTCTTTATTCACCAGAGCAGCTCCCTTTGCAAAGTGTTTCTGGGTTTGATTAGCAGGATACTGAACTGGTGGGAGAAGCTTTTTTCCCCTTTGGCTTGATGTCAAACTGATAATGTTGGCCTTTCTCGTCCCTTTTTTGCTCCTTGACTGTGTTTTAAAGACTATGATTGACTGACTAGCCTTCAGTCTCCTCATTAGCAGTTGCTCTCCTCCTGCTATGTTGGCTCTGCGTGGTACCTCTGCCTTTAGTCGTTTCCAGTGTCTTTCTGTCTGCATGTGGAGGAGCATTGGAGAACTGGGGGCTTCAGAGTGACAGATGGAGTCTGCTTTGTGACCCCTAGAGATTGGCAAGCCCTTCTGTCCCCTCCTGATTGAGTGTCTAACTATGGGTCGCTCTCCTCGCGTCAAACAATCTTGCTTTATGTTATCTCAAGCCGCTCCCACTTGGCCCACTGACTGTGATGGCAGTGTCAGAGCCTGACAGCAGTTGTCATCTGCAGAGAGCACTGATGCCACTGAGGCTTGATGAATGGCACTTTTATGAAAGTAGTCAAAACTGAACACACACAGGTTTGGATATGAATAAGCTTATTAGCAGTAAGACAGAAGAGGTAAATAAAATCTTTAAATAATCCCTGGTTTGCTTTAGAAACAGATGGGTTTACAACGAGAACAACACAATAAGAGTCAGAAATGTCAAACTGTCAGGAAAGTTTTTCCCTGCATTGGATCACTGACACATTTCAATTAACATACGTACAGAGAACACATCAATGGTGGTTTCTGATCTTAAAAGTCAGTATTTATTTTCTTTGCTGAAGCCAGCAAAGAGCCTAGAAGACCCTGCCAGGATGGGCAGGCAGAACCAGCTGAACTGGCCACAGACAAAAGGCACTGAACTGCTCTCCTCATGAGGCACAGCTGACTCGAGAGGAGGCAGGCCAGAGCGCCACTCAGACTCAGCAAGCAGGATCTGGAACAAAAAGGGAAACACACACTCACACACATACACATGTATATAAAATGAATATAGGAGCGGCATACAAAGCACAGGACGCTGGGATTTTTGGAATTTTTTTTTTTTTTTTTTTTTTTTTTTTAGTTAGATGGAAACAATACCAAGACTATGAGACCCTATGCTCACTGAATGTATGATGCTTTGCCTTGAGTGTCTAAGCATATGCATCTGCAGATCTGGCTCATCTGGCCAGTTTAGGAAATTCCTTGTCTGCATGTTTTCTTGTTATTTTCCTGCTACAACTGATAAAGTATAAAAAGGACCACACTGTTCCCGAATCCGAAAACTCTCAAAAACCTTTAGAGCTGAAAGTCACACTTTAACCTCATAGTCATTGTTTCATTTCAAATCAGGAGGAGTACAGAGCCAAAACAATGAAAAACATATCACCTTCCTCACAGCACTGCATATTTATTTTTAAGTGGTGTGACATGTTTAGCTCTGTTTTTGTGAAGCTTTTGAAGAAGAATTTGGTATGTAGCGCTGAGATGCTAGTTTTCAGCTCCTGAACACACTGTCACTGAAGTGGGAGAGTGTCTGGTTTATTCAGGATTGAGAGGTACCTGGAGATAGAGTGATCTGATTGGCTGTGAAGAGCAGCCAAGTCATTTAAAACAATAGATGTGCTGTATCCTGTGTGTCTCCTTCTCCTGTTTATCACTTACTAAATACATTATTCACAGGACTGAAACGATGTTAGAGAGGAAAAACTGTCCAACAGCAGTTGTATCTGACTGTACCAGCTTGTTTATCACTCTCCTTATGGAGGCACCAACCTCTCTTGTGTCCTTAAAGTGACATTTTCCAAAGAAGCACTCATAGGGACGGATAGGAGTGAGTTCTGTAGTAACCCGGACTCTCTTTTTTCCTCTAACAATATTAAAATATCTCTAAAATGGATGCACTCTGCCTTTCAACCGACAGGCAATTATCTGGTGCTCTGTAATTGGCAGCAGGGGAAGGGAAAAACAAAATGAAATCAATATTCACGTGTGAGTTTCTCAGCGTATTTCAAAATAGCTTTGACTGATGAAGAAATGCCCTCTCTATGCACACAGAGGTATACAGGGTTGGATTTAAAGGGATCTGCAGAGTCTCTTTTTTTTTTTTTTTTTTTGATTTTCTTGTTTGATTTTTCAACTGCACCAGCTTTTAGTTCCATAAAAATCTTTAAGCAGATGTCAAGGGCATGCGGAGCACACACCGAAAATGCTAAACTCAGCTATTTCATCTGCAATACCAGAATAAATAAGCCAACAAATGAATGTTTTAGAATATCTAAGTATACAGCGATGGATGTATCATTTCCAAATGAAAAATAAGACATTTAATTTTCTCTTTTACATATCTTCTATTGCAGCACACTGTGCACTCCTATCCTCTCTGTCTTGATGTCTGGTAGTGGGACCTGTCCATGGAAGAAAGTCTGTAAACACAATTTCATATTCACTCGGCTGTACTTCTTTGACTGCATGTGGAAATATCAAGGGAATACACAGACAACATATTCTCACACTCAAAAACAGTCCTTGCTGTTTTGTAGCATTGGTGTGTTGAATATTTCATATTTTCAACACATTGATATTTTCATATTATTTATCTATCTATCTAGATAGATAATATGTGGCTCATCAGACCTTAGAACCTCCTACATGCCATCTGGCAAACACAAGCCCAGATGTCATGTGAGTTTCCTGACAGCCAACATTTGCTGTATACACAGTGTCCCCTCTCACCTCTGAAGTGTATTATTTCCATGTCTTTATGATGGCCTTCAGGGGCCCAGAGCCATATTCAATGATTTTTCTTCTATCCTTATCTGTGGGCACGTATCAATGGGCTGCTAAATTAAAACAAAATAACAAAAAAAAAAAAAAGGCTGAGAGACAGCATGACCAGCAGCCCCCAAGCTCGAAGCCTCTCTCTTCTGATGATCTTAAGCATTCCCAGGCCAGGAGCACCACATGAAGGACTAATCAGGAAGCACTTGTCCAGAGCTACAGAGAAGACAGGATTACAAAATTTGTTCCTACACACTTGTTGCTAAGACTTGGTTGTATGCAAGAGCATCTTTACTTAGCACATGTGGCAGATGATCTTGTGTGGGCAAAGGTAGATTTTAAGAGTAGGATTTTCAGCAAATGTGGCTCTTTTTTATTTTACCCATTGCCATGTACCCTCTTTAAGAAAATCAATGAGATCTACAGTGGTAGTTTTAAAAGTTTTCACTGAAAACTGCAGGCTCAGACAGTTTAGCTGTGGGATTCTGGATTTTTTTAAACCTCTAGCAGTCAGACCAGTTTGATGTCTGGGCAAACAGACATCAAAGGGCAGTGAGCATTTACCTTTCTCAGCTGCTTGTTGGGTTGTGTAGTAAGATAAGATCTACAGTTTCCCTAAGCTATTCTAAGTGATGGATTTACCCACAGCCTGAGGTCCTGTGTGATCATATGGCAATTCTCTCTCAGCCACTAATTACACTGGCTTCACTGAAATGTTTTCAGGTAGCATCTTTCTGGGACTTTTCAGGAGGAAATAATGAGTCTGTTGAACTGCACACAGTATTGTGGATATTGAGTTATATCTCAGTGAAGGTTTTAGTTGAAATAGGATGTTTATAGGCTGTTTGTGGCCAGTTTGGGGCAAGCACCCTGACTAGAGAATAGTGCCTGAGGAAATAGGATTTGAGTAACTACACACATACTGTACACAACACTTCAATGCACACAGACTAGTTTACTAAAAATGTCTCTTTGAGCATTTCCCTCTTGTACAAAATGTTTTTCTGTCTCATCAAAGGGATAGAAAACAATTCAATATGTTGCAAAAGACCACAAAGCAGCAAACAGCAGCTTTCAACTACGACCTGATTCTCCATATTTAAATCGTCTTCTGTTCAACTTAACCATTGTAGTCTACACTTCAAGAATTCACATCAATAGAAGAGTGACTGCACGCAGACACAGATGGACACGCATAATTCACAGTTACAGATGAGTCCCCTTTAAAGTCGTTTCAAATAATGCAGCATGGCATTTAACAGCAACAAACACAATATTTGCCAAGATGACTCATCGGGCAGCAGTTATAACAGGAACTGAAGAGGATGACTGCTAGGCTGTGGAAGTCACACTGCTTCTGCAGGTTTCAGTCCACGTCCTTCAAGGGACGACCATCATCAGAAGTAATCTCAAACAATATATATTAAGAGAGAAACACATCATTTACAGTAGTTAAGATTCACTCATATTAGTTAGTGACAAAAACAACCTTTAAGATGCTTCACATTGTTGGGATATTTATAGCTTCTCCCGGTTACTGAAAATGGGATATGACATTTACGTGCAGCAGGTCATGAATATTGTACTTGCGACTGAAATATTAAGGGAGTAGTAGCGTGCATGTAAACATATTCAGTGGCAGGTTCGTACGTAAGCAAGTGAATTAATCAGTCACAAGAGCCCCTTTCATCGTCAACATCAAGCAGTTGCATCTTCAACTTGCAATCCTCTTTCACTGTCCCTGCAATCTTTTGTTTTGCAATGATGCTCAGATTTTATGCAAAACATGTCATGGTGGATGCAATAGTGTATAACAATAGCCCTCTCCTGTTTTCGACACCAATAACCTGACACCCAAATGAGTTTGTAGTGTCTCATTGCATAGTAGTTTATGTGTATCTATTTGTCTTTTTTGGATCACTTTTTGCCTTTATTTGAATGGTTGCAGTGAGAGAGACAGAGAGAGAGAGAGAGACAGGAAAGTCAGGGAGAGAGAGGGGATGACATGCAGCAAAGGATCAGATTTGAACCCGGGCCGCTGCAGTTAGGACTAAGTCTTTGTGGTAGGTGCTCATTTCAAAATGACAAACAGATGAAACCATTAAGTGACTATGTATGTAACTGTATATAGGGCTGACCATACTTCATAGTATGAATAAAATGCATACATGCGTTAACAGTAGTCTCTGCATTGACGTAGTGCATTTAAATCAAATCATGCAATGCAATCATTTCTCTTTGAATGCTGATGTAAATTTCGTCCAATGACAAAAACACAAAGTTCAAGCGTGGCCCAGCTGGAGCTGATACTGTAAGTGAAAGTAGGGAATTTCGCCGTGGTGAAATTGAGTTCTTAGCTGAATAATCAGTCTGCCTGACAATTTGTTTAAATGGCAAATGGATAGCTAAGGGAGGACTAATAAGCACTGTTCACAAGAAATGTTTTTTTTAAGCTGGATAAATGGCAGTTAAAGGTGCTGTCATTTTATTTCCATTGTGAAAAGTGTGCTTTAAATCATATGCTGACTCACTGGTGAACAATAGCATATAGCATACCCACGAGTACAGTGCTGTATGAAGCATGCTCTGGTCAAACGCAGCTGCTTTTTCTGTTTGAGAAAAAAATGTCTCTGTCCATGGTGCTGGAGGATTTGACACTATGAACAGCACACACAGTTGCATCTTATTGTAAATGCACACATCACTGTGTCTGATAGTATTGTCACTGCGAGGCATATAACTCATACTTATCAGACTTGACAGCTGTGGACTGAAATCTACTGTCTCACTGATATGGTGCAATGGTTGCATTTACTATATTTCTCAAAATAAAAAGGTTTAAAATCTAGTCAGCAAAGTTTAGTCGGACTGTTTTCAAACACGAGTTGTTGTCGGTATGCGGACGCATCCTGGCTCTCCAATGACAGGTCACTGTCACTTTAATTACAACAGGCGCTTTGCTTTTCCTCCACATGCACATTTTAAGACAAGTAAAGAGGAAGTTAAAAAAGGAGAGATAAATGAAGAAAGAGAGACTATCCCCTGCTGCTCATTGGTTCTCTGTGTCTTCCCTGGTCCAGGAGGAGCTCTGTCACATTTATGCCTAAGAAGACAAGTGCTCCCGCAGCTCCCTCTCCTGGGTTTTCAACCCCGTCCCTCTCTTTGAAGATCTTTTCTCTTTTTTTTTTTTTGCAGCATCTGATTTTTTCTCCATCCCCCAGCCCACTGCTACAACGCCTCCCTGCCTCTTTTCACACTTTGATTGCATGTATCTCTCATCGGAGTCCTCTGGCTAATTGCATCATTCTAATGGTCTTTTTTTCATGATCATACTCTGTGGTAAGTTGACATTTCATGCAGCTTATTAATTAGAATTAGCGAGAATAGGACAGAAAAGTGAAGATAAAGTGCTGATCAGTAGTTTTGAGTGTAGAAATTGCAATTGTCTTGGTTGAGGGTATTGGGATTGCGAGGGGATCAGGAAATGAGGCTGTGATCCAAAAAGTTTACATCATTACTGGCTAACCCCATTATTTTAATCCCATAGCATCCCATAGCATCCCCAGTATAAATAACCACATATTCTGTGTTCATACCAGTAAACAGCCAAGTGTAGTAGTGCTCTAATGTCTATTGACATATTATTTCACTTGGCTTCAGCCATTATCAGCAGCATCCACACAGCAACAGGACTTGGCCTGTTAGTGGAGAGAGTAGGTGTCTCCATCCTCATCTTCTCTTGGCACACACATACTGTACATACACACACTCACACACACACACACACACGCCCACACACACATACACAGTGGTGGCAGTGAGGATGTTGGAAGTCTCCTCCTTTAGCTGGAGGGCTTACCTCTCTCTCTCTCTCTCTCTCTCTCTCTCTCTGCCTCTTTCCTTTCACTCTCAGTCGCTCCGAGATGCTGCCACGTCAGTGCAATTTAACAGTTCTTTGATCCATGTCCTGAGAGTGAATGGCAACAAATTAAGCAAATTATCTGAACCACCCACGGGCCTAAGGCAAAGAGAGAGGTGGAGGAAGGAGGGGCAGGGGGATGCTACAGTTGTTAAAAGGAGGGTCGAGTGTGACTGCCAGCGCCATGAAGGAGGACAACAAAACTACAGTCTGTATATAAATGTATTGGATAACCGAGGAATGACCTGAATCAGGGGAGATGTGTTCTGCCTTAGTGGTCTCCACCTGTTCTCAGTAAGAGCCTGGCTCTGAAATCGGTGCAGGGCCGGCTGAGCTATTTACTTGGCAGCTGAATGAATGCAGGATCTTTGTGACCAGCATGAAAAAATAAAGTCACAACTATGTCTTATCTTTAGGAAGAAATCACTTGGGTGTGAAAGGAATTCCCATCTCTTCTCATTTGCTTTCACTGACTGCTTGGTATTTATTGCCCGATGCCTGTCTGTGTTTTTCGATATATTGTTACTGTAGTCCTGCCGTGTTAAAAGTGCCTTTTAGGAAAAGGAAAAGAAAAAAAAAGCTGATGAAGATTCAATTGCATTGCTTTAAAGTGTTGCATGTTGCATGAAGGACAATGAGTCTACTTTTGCAATACCACCAAAATTCTGCACTCTTAACTTTAACAACTTAACTAAAAACTGACAGCTTTAATATTTTGAACTGTGATTTGCCTACACATATGCACATAATTGAACAATGCAATTCACATCCAGCCACTGGTCTTATGCTATTCTGTTATTTCTGCTACGGAAATGTAGCAATGGGCCAGCAAAAACAGGGAAGTGGGGCACTAACAAGTAAATAACGCTGCCTGTAAACCCTTTTAAAAAGCTTTGCAAATATTTTATGAGAATGGTAATGCACTCAATTCTTTTGTTAGACCCCAAGGATGTGTACAATATGTTTTGGTGAGCAACACTGAATGTAAATTTAATTGTGTTTGTTCACTTGAAATTTACACAGGGCACTTTTTAGCTGGCAAATAGTTACTTATCAATAACACAGTGCAATGGAAACTACCTTGAAATCAGTGTAAAAAGGGCACATGAAGTTCAAAGCCAAAATTGGTTTGTTCCCCATAGTTTGTTAATGATCCAGTGAGTGTCCAGTTGAAATAGTTTGGGCACAGTTGAAGTTAATGCAATACAACCACTCCAATTATGACCACAATGGACTCATCTGGCTTACACCCAGTTCTGCCTGTCTACTGACTGCAGTAGTTAAAAACTCACTAAACAAAGTTTGCTGCTGATGGAGCATATGTCATATTCCTAGATCTGAGAATTGTGCTACTTATTTTTTTTTTTTTTACTCTTGTATAGGAACAACTTCAAGACAAAAATATATAAATAAAAAAAAATGAGTTTGACAGAAATACCCTGGACCCCATCAGCTGGGGTCAAGGATGGTCTTACCAGTGTAAGTGCAGAAAAATTGCCATTTCAGAACAGGTTCTGCTGTATCTTCTGGTTTGAAACTTGCCATTTGCTTACAGAAACTGTGCTGCAACAGTTATAAACTTCTAACTTCTCCTTGAAAGGCAAAATAATAAAGGTCATGCAAATCCAAGCCAATTTTACATCGACCAGAAATCATTCTTTCCAAAGGGGGGGCTGAGTACGCCCTGCAAGATGTCAATCATTCCCTGCTATTACCTCTCTTCCAGTGCTCCCACTCCTAAAATAACTCTGCTCCATAACATTCACCATTCTAGCCATCATGATTATGTCGCTCTGAGCATTCAAATCTCAGAGAGCCTGCTGCACCATATCCCTTTACTCAGTCATCAGAATTTAAGACGTTGTCCTCATCCTTAGTGTCCTCTGCTCACTTTCCCAAGTTAGCAGGGAGGAACTGGGCAGACTGGAGCCCTGGCTTCTATATTCATAATTTAATTTCATAGCTCATTATAGTCCAAGGACCATTCCCTTCAGATGGTGTCAGCAGTGGTACTAGATATGCATTACCTGCCAGATCTGGGTCATAGGGTATTTGGAAATCACTCTTAGCTTCTCCCTGTCATCTATCCAATTGTTAAGACAATGAAAGAAAATAAAAAGTTCAAAATTACAAGTGAATTTATTGTATTTTTCTGTGGTTGTCCTGGTGTGCAGCCCACCTGGTGCTCCCTGTAGGGTAGAATAAAATCTAAGAATTATCTGGAATACTGTATGGAACAAGGTGTTTAATGTAGACAGCAGCTTTACTCTATTCCTGCTTATTGAAACACAGAGCATCTCATTTTGGTCTAAAAGTAAATCTGACAGTCCACAATAGTAAACTAATTAATGCTTAATGCCTCACATTATTGTAATGAGCCTTAATGAAGCATTTTCCCAGAGCCATTAAGATAAAGATCCTAATGGATTCAGTTCACAGGTGTGCTAACATTTATCTTCAAATCAATGGATTCCCACTGCCTGAGCTGTAATTAGACTGCCAGACTCTGATAAGGGTCATGCCAAACTTGCGCAGTGTGTACTCAGTAAATGTGTGTGAGTGTGTGTGTGTGCATACCTGTACATCCACTGCTACCTCAGCTGAACTGCCATGCAGCAGAGGTGGCTTTGCAATAGGCTAGTTATAAATTATCCAATTAACCTTGTGAGACTGAGAGCAACTTTTGATTTTTGCTCAAGGAGCAATTGCTTTATTTATCGCTTTATTTTTACTGCAGACAGAGCACAACATGTAGGCTGGTGTAATTTGGTGGGGATGATTGTATGTCAGCAGCTCGTGTACAGTACTTTAAGAGTAGTGCCCTCTCCTAGTGTGCTGTTCTGCAGGAAAAAAAAAAGAAACCTGCAAAGGAGTAATGAAAGCCTGGTTGATCTATTGATCTGGTGCACAGTGCTATTATGCACTACAAACAAATGGCTGCATCATGCCAAGATTCTGCTAATAGGCTCCTTTACAGAGTTGTTTAAAAAAAAACACAGGTCAGAGATCAGTGATAGACAACACAAAGGATACAGACAACCAGCGCACTTTGAATACAAATGAGTGCAAATTATGTTTATTGTTTACACTTTGGTTTGAGAATGACATATGTGAAACATACATTTACACACAGTGACACAGACACAGGGAAACCTAACCGAACAATTCAAAAGGTTATACAGACGTGATATCTTTCAGAATATACTGAAGAGCAAAGTTTGTGTACATTTTTAAAAGTATCAGGAGAGATCAGAGGAATATGCTTTAGTGGCCATTTAAAAATATTTATATGGAAGCACATTGGTGGCTTCTTTTTTAGAAATGAAATGATGGGAGAAGTCAGTCTGGCAGGTTTGATCTTTCAAAGGGCAATTTACTTGAACGCAAACCCCTAATAGAAATGGCAGATGCAGAAATGTGGCCCCAGATTAGTTGAGGATGATAATAACAGTGCCTGTCTAACTGTCCAGGAAATTACACACATAATGTCATTTAAAGATAAAAAATAAATAAAACACACCAAATTAGGTGAGTTTAATTAAACAAACAGGAGACAAACATCCCTGCAGTAAAAAAGGTGGAGATTTGAATTGGACAGCTTGTTATGGTGAAGCGGTGTCAGCTAATGATGGCGGCGCCTCATGTTTTCCTCTTAGGAAACAAACAAAACTCTGAATGCACTAACTGCAGGTCATTCAACTATTTTGGGAAAGTAGGAGCACAGTATGATTTTGGATTACATATACTGTAGATATGAAAAATGAAGGATTGTAGAGAGCACACATTCTTTATTTCTTCTTCTTTTATTATTTGGGGTGTTGCACATTGCAAATCACTGGCTCCAACGCAAAACACTTTAAAAACAGCTTTTACCTCACTGCAATAACGACACTGAACTTCTCACTGAACTGTGTATTGTATGTGATAGGCTTCTCATGCTTCTGATGAGCTGTTACGTGCTCTAACAAGCAGGTCTGTGAGGTCATTAAAGTCAACTGAGGTGTATCATAAATGTTTGGAAGGAAACCCAACTAGAAAACGTGTTGTTGACAGACTGAGTGTATCTGTTAACAATGCCAACACTCAGTACAATAGATGGGCAAAAGTTTATTTCATCCATGATGTAAATGTTGACATCGTAGGTGAGATAACTGAGGAAAATAGTGGTGTAAAAGTGGACCTCAAACATTTTATGATGAGTTATTTATCTCTTCTTGAGTTCATAAACTACCATCGGGTACAAACCAGGCACAGTAAATAATCCCCAAGTCTTCCTTGTAGTCGTGTCACCACAGGCAAACTAAGATCTCACTGAAGTGAGAAAAAAACAGAATCTGAAAAATCAAATTCCACATAGCTTTGAAGGAGCAGCAGTACCACTTCACTGAGTTGAATTTTCGAGAGGCTTAATAAAGCAGCAGTGTTCAGTCAGAAGTGAATAAGAAAGTATCAGTACATGCATCAGTTAGTGATCAAAGTACTTAAATGAGTTTTAAACCATTACAGTAATTTGTTTTGTTGGCAAGGGAGGGGGGGAAATTCAAACCTTCCCTTCTCCCCACTTCACTTCTTCTCGTTCAGACTAAGTCAAGCATTATGGGGAAGGCGGTAATTACATGCACCCATAATGAAGGCGTCGTAAAATATTCATGGAATTCATCTTTGGAGCTGCTGTTGTACTCCAGGCCGCAACCCCTCCTTTTCCGCGCAGGGTTAACCGGTGCTGTTTTGTCCGTTGACTGACAATGGCCACAGGTACATCTGCTTCATGCCTGGGAGCAAGTTTTTGAGTCACAAAGCATTTCTAATTGGTCATGACAGGAGCTTCTGGTTGCCAGATTTGATCTATACAGCCTCTGGAATATTTATTGTTCAGCATCACCACACACTGTGCCTCTAAAAAATACATTACTTGAGACCTGGTGGAAGTCTCAACCAGAGGCAACCACAACCCAAATAACAACTGGCTACACAAACAAAACTGAAAAAAAGATAATAAATACATGAAAGTATAAATACACTAACACATAAAAGCAGTAAATTCCTTTGATCTTGTTTGTGTAGATGAAGCTGAACCCTGCACATTGTACTTTTTGTCATTCTTGCACCTTATCTCTGGGACTAAACTTCTGCAGTTGAAGCTGAACAGCACATCTAATTAATGAAGTACCAAGTGAGAATAAAAGAGAAACATTTCTTTTTCACCAGGTCTTTGGTATCAACAAATAGGCCTATGCTTGGTTAATGATTCACAACACCTACACTTCATTAAAAATAAGGTCATTCCCAAACAAACTTATTTCAACTTTTACAAAGAAACCCCAAGTAGTTTTTGTGAAGTTAAACAACTCAAGGTGATTTCATTATATTATGTCTCCCTGGAATGCTGTATTGTATTCAAACACATTTCATGCTTTGCATTTCTGGTCAAAAGTAATGGCCTGACATCTTTTCTCATGTTATGAGACACATTAAAACTAAAGAACAAAATTCAACCTAGTTATTTTACATGTTGTGTATTTATATGAAATGTGTTAATTATGGTTATTTATGGGACAGTGTTTTTTTTAAAAAACAATAAATAGAAACTCCCCCAAAGTTGGTAATTTTTCAATATTTTACAATATGTTGCATCTGCATTATTCTAATAACAATAAAGAAAATACACTTTTAGTGATAGATGGGTGCCATCACAGTTGGCTGGCCGCTTGGTGTTTAGCTGCTAGCTGTCTGCGAGGCGTCACCTCAGCTAGTTTGAGTGAACTAGCTGAACGTGACCTCTGCCATGTTTGTGGTGTTGGCGCCTTTCGGAGGATTTTTATCGGATAAATAATATAGCTTGTTGCTTTTTTTTCGAGGTAAGTGAAATTCTGGTATTTTTTAAATTTATACTTTAGCACTATTTAGCAGGTATTGCTGTGCTCACCATACCTGGCTTGTTGTCTTAGCTTATTAAATAGCTTTTTAGGAAGCAAATTAATAAGCCTTGAGTTTGCCTTCAAGAAAAAACGGCCAGCTGTGCTAATGATGCAAACAGAGGTATATACTTGCCATAGTTAATAAACCAGCATGCACCGAATTGTCAGCTTCACAGTTACACAGAGTCAGGCACCGCCAAGATGGTGACGCCAAAGCAACCCAATCTGAGCTTCAAAACTGCTCTTCAGAAACTGATGGGTGTCGTCACAGAAGCTACATCAATATTTATTTACAGCCTATGGTGTTCACTGACATGAGCTGTAAAAGGTGTACATTTGTCAGTTTTGAGCAGACCTGCTCATAAACCTCTAAGAACAACATTTATTGATCAGTGATATCAGACTTATTATACCACAGAACTGAAATTACTTTTTACACTGCAGTATAGGACTGCATGCAATGATCAACAAAATCCTTAATCCTGGTCACAATTGTGTCCATCAGACATGTAGGCAAAAACAAAATATTTAGCCCACCTATTTTTAGCACAGTCCTACATCGTTTATACTGAGCAACTCAGAAATTCATAGACAATAAACTCTCTCTTGAAATCCACTGCTGTCAGACTGAATTGTGATTAGATCAAAACGAACTGAACATGTCACTGCTGGACCTGGTTTATTACTGAGAGACGGTTAATTACTTGCAGATCAATGTCCACTGTGAGCTATCTTATAGACATCAATAATAACAGGATCAGCTGTACCAGTGGATGCACAATGGCTGACTTTCCTTTTGAGTCTTGTGTGTCATAATTTTGTGAAAATGCCCAAATTATACTAAATTTGATTCAATATTAACATCACTGGTGAGCTAATGTCAAATCTATTATTTAAATTCGGATCTCATCCTCACTAATTCTAATATCAAGGGTTAGAGCATTTGATGCATAACAATACATCGTGACATCTGGCCTCTCTTTAATTAGTCTTCACAGACTATTACCATGTAAAAACCAAATTCTAGACATTGACGTTTGAACATGGAAATGTGACATTAGATGGTGGAAAAGGTGGCATTTGGAGCAGACTCAACCTGAATAGGAAGTTAGTTCATTAGGAAAGTCAAAGGAGAGCTCTGTGCGAGACAGGCTTTTTGGGGGAATAAAATCAGCTTAGATAATGTAATGTCAGAGAATCCCTATCATTAGTGGAGATGTGGTGATTTCCTGTCCCGGCTATACTTTGCGCCACAGTTTGAGTGACAGAAACAGTGTTACAATGTGACAAAAGTTGTGTTCAGTGAGGGACCTGGTTTCATACAGTTGAAGGTGGAAGTATTTTCCACTGAAGTCCTCATCTAGGTTTCAAGGGGCAGAAGTATAACTTTATCTTTAATTAAAATGTTGGATATTTTATTCGATATTGACTTGCAAGGCAGATTAAGGTGGGGTTGAGTGTAATATATATGTATGTGTGGGTGTATGTGTGTGTGTAGAGTATATGTATTCTGAGAAAACAAATTAAGAATTCCAAACAGTTTGCCTGATGCAAGCATTTTGCTTCCTGCAGGCTCCTTAGCAGCACCATGCATATCCAAAGCAGAGTCGGGAAAAAGCCTCTTCAAATTCCCAGGGGCAAAGGGATGGAGCAAGGGGAGTTTTCTAAATGATGAACTCTCACAAATTGATGACTAGTGAAGATCACTGACAACTTCAAAGCTGTGTGGATCCAGGTCACCTGCAAGATGGTTTATGTAGACTGTTAACATGCCCTGATTAAAGAGAAACCTGCATTGATCCACATCCACTCAGTCAGGCATTCCCCTCTAGTATGTTATTAAGGAGAATATCTTGCAGAAACAAAACCGGCCAATCAACCACTGAGCTTAACTTGCTGCTCCAACAGCAGATATTATGACCTAACATAGTCAGACAATTCACAAAGACCTGGGATCTTCTCAAGTCCCTGGTTTCTTATTTTGCTTAGCAGATGCAAATGTATTTCTCTGTTGTGATGCTTGTCTGGCTGTGAATGTCCCATGATCCATTGAGGAAGCAGTGGACCAAGAGGCATGAAATTTTTTCTCTCATCTTGTTTTGCAACAAGTATTTGTACTTGGACCATCGGCATTCTTCGGCTGATACCCAGCAGGAGGAGTTGTCATCACGGGGAAGTAGCGTAACAGTGCAGCAGTGCAATTAGCATGACAGGATGCTTCATTCCCTCAGCTTATGGAGCAGTCAGTCCAAGTATGACAGAAATTTTAAGAGCGGTCCCCCCTTCATCCGTCTCTTCCACCAACAATCCAATTTACTTAAAATCAGCATACCGGTGTGTTGGAGTGTTTTCATGCATGAGAAAATGAGCAAAAATGTATGAAGAACAGAGTGAGAGAATGTTTGATTTATGTGTTTTCCTCTGCAGTGATACAGTACAAGTGCATTTTCTTGTGGGTGTCATTGTCACAGCCACTCGTTTGATTTTTTGATCGACATTGCTGAAGCGATAGCTGTCACCAAATTTAATCTGTGTGTCATTCAAAAATGTACAGCGTCTGTTTATGTACATGCTAATGCTTAGGCAGCATTTGTTAGGAATTTACCCAACAGTATTTTCCTCACGGTTAAATAAAACATCATAAGGTTTGATCAAGGTTTTGTTGCTTTGTAAAAGATTTTGTTAATGATGAGGTCATTGTTTTCCAGAGTTATGAATCCAGAGCTCTACAGACCATAATGTTCAATCTACTACAACACTGCCACTGATATTAGGTCAAAGCAATAGTTCAACATTTTGGGAAATACACTTATTTGCTTTCCATTGGAGATGAGAAGATTTATCTTATCTGTCTGCTAAAAGGTACACCAGCCACTGCCTCTTAAAACTCACCAATACCTTTTTACACCAAAATTAGCAAGTATGAGTGCATGTTTTAAACACAGAGAAACCTGTTTAAAACTGACTCCTTTTACATTGCCAGCCTTTCTGTTCAGGGAGGATACACACAACTGCAGGGAGTAATGTCATCGCATCCACTTATAGAAAACACACACACACACAGATGCAGATGTGGGGGAGACAGTGTGAGTTGCTAGTTGCCGTGAAGACTGGTAAAGTGGGTCCTTCGCATCTTATCCCTGGGTTGGTGCTCCATTAAGTGTTAGGGCCTCCATGTGTGATACTTTGGTCAGTGATTTTGTGTTTTTATAACTTATGTTGGGGCTGCAGCTCGCTCTTTCATCCAGGAGCACCGTGTAGCCACGGTGTTTCTGGTAAGAGCACTGTGCTGGGCAGGTAACAGGTCTATTTGCAGTGAATGTGTTCTGAAAGATGTCTCAGCAGAGAAAAGAGTGAAAATTAGCAAGTTCACCCAGGTGTTGTGTTTACATTACTGCCAATCGGAGCCAATTAATACCCGCCAATTGTTTGCCGACAAAAGCCGGTTGTTAGCAGGTAAGTTTTTTGAACAGTGTAATTATAGTGTAATTAGTGTAACACTATATCTCATTTGTTTGATCCATATGAAAACCAAAGAACCAATACTTACCAACCAACTTACTGCTACCTCCTTGCTTTTACCTATTTTATTGTCTTTGGACAGAGGCTATCTGTTTGCTAACCTAAGCTAACCAGTGGCTGGTTCTACCTACATTTTTTACTGTAAAGATGTGGCATTGAGAGTGATTTTTCATTTTTTATTTTATTTTTTTTAAGTGGTTGGTTTATTTTCAATTCAATAACCCCCCAACATGTTGAACTGTTCCTTTAAGCTTGTGGAGCAGAGCATCATCCCCCTCTAATTCAGAAATCCAAACGCACAGTGATCCACATAAACATACAGACTGAAACATACTGTAAGTTGGAGAGAGAGAGAGAGAGAGAGAGAGAGAGAGAGATGGAGAGGGAGCGTTAACAGTACAGATGGCAGCCGTTCAGCTGGGTTGAGGACTGGGACACTGAGAACAAAGGCGGCCTCAGCACAGATTCTGCACTGGGAGTTCACACTCTAGAAGGGAAGGGACGGCTACTGTTTCCTTTTCCTCCATTACCCAGAGGTCTTAATTAGTTTAGGTTAATCATGCACTGCTATAATTGACTACTGTTGTTTCTCCTTTTCATCTATCATTTCACTGCCTGGAACCAACCTGTAGTGGGGCACCTCATTTCACGTAACAACACTGATGCACCCCAATTCCCTAATATGATTGTTCTATAGCTCCCTTCCTTCCTCTCTGTCTCCTCTTTCTTTCTCTAATCTCTGTTTCCCATATTTCTCTTTGTTTCTCACACACAGAATTAATCACATGCACAGCCACACACAGTGCCAACACTGCTTTGTTCTGCAATCTTTACAGTCACTTGTGTTCAGTTTTCAGCAAAGAAGGCTGAAAATGTCTGCATGGTACACGACATGATACAGAGGGATTATTCATCAGGAAAACAGTCCACTCTAATCATAACTCACAACTGCAATGTGTTGATGCTCAACGGTCTCACACTATGTAATTGTGGCACTTTTCTTTTTACCACTTTGACTATTTTATCATAAAAAGCAAAGACACAGTCATATCCAAAATCGGCTGGAGGGTACTTGTAATCACAGGCTGCATATGAAAGATTTTAATCAAAACTGCTAATTACGTTGAGTTTTCACGAGGTGTGCTCCTTGCTTGAGCTTAATTTAAGCTAATTGTAAAGTTGATGATTTTCAGGTTTTTTTTGTTGTCAGGGGCAACTTCAGAATATTCAACACTAGGCTGCTGGTTTTGAATATTTCCAGTATTTTAGATGGAATGCTAAACTTAACCCATGTACCGTGAACAGCATGCATGTCCAATGAAAATACTCGCTACTTGTAAGCAGTTTTCCTTAATTTACTATTATTCACAGAAAGAGAACACAGCTAATTAGACAAGGAATTTAGATTTAGTGGGTTTTATTAACAGGAGCATCACAACATCGAAAACAAATTTCTGCATTGCTATTGTTTTGGTTTTTTCTTTTTTGTTTTGGTTTTTGTAAAGCTGCATGGGGACAACTTATCATAATTTACAAAGTATTTTTCCATCACTGACAGTAAAAAGGCAAAAAGCACCTGGCGAGAAACCAGATCGGGTCAGTCTAATATCTAATGAGAGAAAAAAGACGTTGTGTATTTTCTCTTAGATTTCAAAATGTTTCCTCTCAGAATAACGCAAGAGAGCATGGTTATTGGAAGTTTTACCTGGCACTTCATCTGAAAGGGGTCATAAAGCATTTGAATGGGTGAAAGGACTGTGTAAAATACATTATATCCAGTTCAGTGCTGAGTGCTACTCTTTGCAGGCAAAAGACTGTATGAAAACAAACACAAAAAAAAGACGTTGCTGCAATATATTTTATCTCTACAAGCTATGTAGAATAAATGTTGTAACTCACATATCTTTGCTCTATTTGTGTTATTCATCTTCATGGTGGTGACTTTATACTTTTGTTAGCATGTGCACAGAACATATTGTCAGTAGGGGGAGCTGCCCTACACAGCCTATGTGCATGTGAATGATCACATATATGCACAAGTATATCAAACTGAAACTGGAGTAAAAATAAAATCACAGCAGATAAGCAAAATATCCATAAGATTGAAGATATTTGAGAGAACCCAGCTGCTGCTGACTCTCACTGCTAAACTCCAAATGATAAACTGAAACCGTAAACATACAGGTGTCCGTCATATCTGTCTCCTCTGTCCTCACCATCAGTAACTGCCAGTATTTTCTCTGCACAGTCTTTGTTGTTACCTCCTCACCTCCACAAGTTCATTGTAGGTTTTAGCAAAATTGAAAATTCTTAAAAACAAGACATTGGATTTACAGGCAAAAGCTTCAAAACAGCTTTGAAAAGACTACATTTTGTATAAATGCAGCTTCCGATGTAGGGATAACATCTGCATTCACTCTCACTACTGCATCTTTTGTCCATTCTTATTTATTCTATCTTAGGTGCTTTTGGACATTTTAAAGAAAAAAAAGGCCTATGATACTTTTTGTTATATTCCATGACATTAGTTTGCTATGGTCAGTTATTTTTACCATCTCTAAACTTTTAGCTGAGATGAAGTAATCTAGTCATGTCAAGACACTTGACACATGACTATCATACATTTTTCATACTTGAACCACAACATAATATTGTATCCACAAGCACTTTAATATAAACTAAATTTAAAATTATTCATAGATTACATAACAACACTAGGTCAAAACCTAGTATATGGCTGCACTGCTTTTGGTCAAATCCTGATTGTATAACTGCGAGGTCACCAAACATAAATTACAGACAAAAACTGCGATAGGATTCCAGTTACATTTACTTATAAAATAAATACTCAGTGAGACAGTTAGAGGAGACAGACATAAATTTTTTTACATGTATTTTTTCAGACATTTACCTTTATTTCAGTCATAGTGAAAGAGAGAGATGTGACAGAGAGATAGAGGGTATGACATGCAGCAAAGTGCATCAAGGAGTAAGCCAAAATGGCACGCGCACCACCAGATGAGCCACTTGGGTGGCACGAGACTCCAACTCCAGAAGATTACAGACTTCTAATAGAGACAGGCGTTTTTTTTTCTCACTCCCTCTTTTTGACATGTGTAACTGGTCATAAGAATTTCAGTGTAAAGCCTCGTTTTCAGTCACTCCTCATTTGCAATGTTAACGTTACTGCATTATGTGCTAATACAATACTCAATACTTCCTATCATCATTGCAGAGTAAAAGCCTTCTGGCATTTCAGTAGATAGAAACCTTTGATGTTAACAGGGCTTTTATTTCTGTGCTACAGTAAGGACATTTCTTGAGCAATTACCTGACTCCCTCCTTCTCTCCTCCTCTCTCTGTTAGGTATGTCAGATGATTAGTTATTCCTCAAGCCTCCTCTAGTAATAATGATACATGTGACGAAAGTAGTTTATTTGCTGTGATGGAGGCATGGCACAGTGAACTGGAAGCACTCCTCTGCTTCCCTGCAGTTCCCAAGCACTGGGTTTATACCCAGTCTGTTTAAAAAAAATCTCACTTAAATCTAGCAATAGTGCATTAAGTCGGCAACACTGTAGGCTGTAAACACCCCCCTGATAGAACCTGTTTACACCAGAAACACCAGCTCGGTGACGGCTGAGACAAGTGGCACTTGGCCGACCAGTGATGGAAATATGATCACCCACTCAGTCAGTCAGTCATTCAGGGACATTCAAGATTATAGGTAAAACTATATTACCTCTGTGTTTCACTGTGATAGGCAAAAGCTGCAACACAGCTATAGCAACTACAGCAACCTCCCTCCCACACTCATGGCTGTGACATAAAATCACAATCCTAACAGTCGCTAAAAATATACTTCTTGTCATTTTCACGAAATGCTTTAATGCATCCATATGTTTAGTGCACTTCACACCTGTTTTAAAAACTGTACTGTGGGTCTGCGTGTTGATTGACATGTTGACAGGCAACCATGCTAGAGATGAGGCACATGTAAAATGCAAAAACAGTAGAGCTGTTAGAAAGACACATGCTGATTAAAAACTGACACTGATGTATGATGAAAACACTGGTAAATACTGATAGAAATGACAAAACACAGCACTGCTGTCTGAAGCTTTGTCATCTAATTAATCTCATGCTATACTTATGTCACAATAAGCCAGATGTGAATTTTTAATAGTTCTCCATCATCAGGTAATTTTATGAATTATCCTTAGTGTTATAGTTTACTAAGGTTTAAGTTTTATTGCAAGATCATGGCGATAACAAAT
This sequence comes from Trachinotus anak, assembly GCF_046630095.1. Taxonomy (NCBI): domain Eukaryota; kingdom Metazoa; phylum Chordata; class Actinopteri; order Carangiformes; family Carangidae; genus Trachinotus; species Trachinotus anak. The sequence goes on along the minus strand of NW_027273885.1, from coordinate 6,567,482 downwards.
GCATCTTATTACCATTATAAAGTCAAAGTAAGAGTCAAGTGACTCATGTATGTTCTGGCAATAAGTACAATTGTTGAGTACAATTTTCTTGGGCCAAAAAAACATCACAAAATGTCATGCCCATTCTCACGTCTCTGCAGTGGCTTATAGTGTGTAACAGAAGAAGAAATTTCTACTGACTGTCAGTGAATCAGTCACTTATTATTAACAGCAGCACAGTCATCAGGAGTAGGCTGGGCTGCATGACAGATGACGCACATCTACCAGAGACCAGTTTTTGTATTCAGAGTCCAACGGCAACAAGAGACATCTTGGAGGCTCCTTCAAATGCAGCTGAGTACCATGGCCTTCTTTTCATGGCGAACGAAGGATCCAACAAGTGGATTCTTGGTGGCCCTGCCTACCCCAGTGAAAGCAAACACCACGACAGAGACACTTTTAAAAGTAAGAATTGTATTCAGCTCAGTGCAACAGATAACAGTACATCTGTTAAAACCCCGGGCCTTAAAACCATACGTTTTTACGAAAAAAAGGGAGCTGTACAATGCGATGCAACGGTAAGTGGGGCACAGCTAGTGACATCAGGCAAAAATTCTCCACAGGCCAGATGGTCTCATTTCGGTTTGGCCATTGCGGTCTACGACGGTTACGAAGGAAAACACAATCACAGATCGGGTCCTCTGAAGGGTGCGGCCCCTGAATTGGAACATAGTTGAATTGTGTCTTAAGTCACTGGGAACCTTTCCTGCATTAAACCAGACCACAAACCTTCCTGAACTTCAACCAAATACCGTGAGTGCTTAGACATAACCAGTGAACAAAACACTGTAATAATAATGTTGTCACTACAAGTCTGTTTTGTACTACAAGGTTATTTTTGCAGAAAATAAATACATTGCCCATGAATATTTTACTGATTAGCTCAGTATTAATGTGTTTGTGACTTGCCAAATATGGAATTTAAAATATGTCCTCATAACTTGAATGTTTCAAGTCAATACATACAAAACATTTCCTGCGAAACACACATATATCTGCTTTGGCACGAGTTGAGTAGAAATGTTTCTAGGAGACAGGGTTGAAGAAAGACCCAGGCTGAGGTGTGTGGGACATAGAGAACATGAGTGGTCTCAACATTACATTGTAAAACAAAGAGGTTGCTTATTTGTTCCCCTTCTCTTCATTTCCCCAATGTCTTGTGTGAATGGCTGAATGAATGAATGAGCTCACAAGAGTGTGACTTAGCACTAACTCATGTGAACATACCAAATTCAGGAACTGCCAGTCCTGCTGCGAAGCACAGGGGAGAGATAATAGCTGGTGTCCGTGCACACAGCATATGCTAGAAAATAAGTGTGTCTGTCAGTGCCTCATGCAGCTTTGGTTTACTCTAGGCTGAAGGATGCTGATGAGAAAGTGATTTTTGTTTTGTTTTGAGGTTATTCTGATTGGAGTGATCAAAAACTAAATAGATATGTGGTGTCATTAGAGAGGGTCCCAGTGCAGCTGCAGGTAAAGTCAATTTTTACAAAGAGACATGATAGATATTGGCAGTTTATCTTAATGTCTATAAGTAAACAGAAAAGTGTAACAGCTCTGCACTGGCTGATGTGGCCCCTCTGCTCTTGGTACCTGCACTTGTATCAACAGCATGCTGCTTTTCTTTTCATTCTCTAGGAAGAAAATTTAAATTATCACAGAGAAAACTCTGCACATCCTGAGCTCACCTAGAGCTGATATAAAATAAATAAAGGCATTTCACACCAACTGTGCAAAGCAAATGTGTTTGTTTTCTCTGTCACATTTTAATGGTCTCTGTACCTCGAGGGGGAGTCCTGCTGTGCGAACCTGTTTCCTGATTGAGGTGCATCTTGGTGGTTTTCATATTCCAGTTCAATAGTGCCCTCAGATTGTTAATGCCTAATTTTGGTGTGCCACTTTCAGTGTTTATTCAGGGCTAACAGCTCGTCTTGGATTGGATGACAAACCAAAGAGACAGGCTGACACTGGGCTGTCAGGGTGATGCCAAGCCATCTGCTCCTCTGGAGCTTCCAAGCGGGAGCGAGGTGGGCAGGAGGGGAAGAGAAAAAAGAAGAGTAAGAAAACTAACACTTACCCCGGAAACTCTTTTTTTGCATGACCCATAATTCCCAAGCTGATATTAAATGGCAAATCATAAAATTATCTTGGAAAATATGAGAGGGGTGGTTCACAATTTTCAGTGGGAGGTCACTTGCACTTGCAAAAATTTTTACAGAGATTTTCTGTCACTCATGGAACCCTGAGGACAATCCCAGATGGCTGCACCTCAGCAGTCCTGAGTCATTTGGTATGGAGTGCATGAAGGTCACTTCACAAGAGGAAGAAAAAGAGGAACAAGTTGAACATGGAGAAATGCTGTATGACTTCAAGTAATATTAATACCATTTAATAGCAGTAGCAGCAAAAATCATGGCATTGCAGTAACTATAAGGAGAACTTCTTTTTAACTTACATTTCCAAAGGCTCCAAAAACAATGTCTTTATGTAAATCAGTAAAGCAATGGACAGGTAGTGCTTACACCAAAGAAATCTTAATGACAAGCTCTGTCTGTTTAAAATGACAGCTACACCATACCAACATGGTGTATAGCTGAGGCTAGATTGTCCATTGATTTGCACAAAAGTGACACTGCAGGAGCAAAACTGTGCTTAATGAGAACTGGATAACATCGTACTCATCTAGATAGTTACTCAGACATCATGGCAACATCACTAAAACAGTTCAAATGGGACGACAAACACAAGTGGTCAGCCAGACAGGTCAGACAAGGCAAAATTAAATCATAACAATCATAACAACCAGTTGGAGCTGAACTAATGACAGACAGTGACACTTGGTGGTGTCGGGTGTCAGTTTAAAACAAGGTATAGTGATCAGCTGGATTTCCCCCTTTGCCAGTGGAAGATAAAGGTAAATAAGTGAAAAAGTGAGGGAATGAGGGAACAAAATCTGGACTTTCTGGATCCACTGATGCCTCCAAGTCACCCTTACCTCGGCACCCCTTCGGCAGCAGTATTCTATGAAGATTAAGGTAATCTTTTTTTAAACAGCAAAACACATTTTTTTTATCCTTACTGCAGATCTCGCCTGTTTAACTGCAGTTGTTTCTACTTTTTTTCTGCCACCACTGTGCGATGAATCCAAATTGTCTATAGTTTAAGTGTCATATTCTAATGTCTGCTTTTTTAGGACAAGTCTAAAACAAAACGCTGAACTGCTGCCTGCTCACTCGTTTTAAGTTGCTCCAGATGCAAAAAAAAAAAAAAGATTTTCAGGTAAATGATAAATTGGATCGGGATATTGCTCAGGTTTGCAGACACGGAAAAATATGTCAGCCCTCGTACTGTGAACACTTTCAGTATACTTTCAGTCGTTCTGGTGGAAATGAAAACTATGCTTAATGACAATAATATTTGTACCTTCTGTTACTACTTTTGTTTGCAGAGAAACAGCCATACATCTTCACATCCCAAGTCACTAGACACAAACAAGTCTTGTTTAAGAACAGCAGTGCTGTTGTGGTTCTATTTTGGTTGCCTAGTTGTTAATGTCTACAAAGACTTGCATCTTCATTTCCTTAATGTCCTGAAAGTCTCAGTCACTGGTATGCAAAGCTGGGTATCAATTACCTCCATTGCACTCCTGCATCTCTCTTTCCTCTCAGTTCCTTGCCTCTGAGAGGGAACAAACAGTGACTTGCAGGCATCTGTAGTCCTGGTTCAGTGATGGAGTGGATGACAGGCAATAACAGGTATAAAACAAATGCGGCAGAGTAGAACAATAGCAAACGGGGAGCGCACAGAGAATTTGATGACTGGCTTACACAGAGGAACTTTTTCCATGGTTAAATATAATCATTCTCTGTTCTGCATGCACACTCAAGAGAAATTCCCCTGGGAGTTCATTTACATGAAACTTGGCAAATTTAGCAACTTCTCAGATTCACTGCTGTGTTTTTGAGGTTAATACATCCCACTAAGTGCACTTGGGACTCATCTATTGGACCTGAGTGATTGCCATTCAAAAGTTTTCAGAAGGGAACTGAATATTGAGGTCATAACAATTTTACACATGTATTATGTGTTGTTTACCTAATTTATATGTTCATATTGATAATCACAATTAAAAAATGGAGACCCCAAGACTATTGTCTGAGTCTTTATCTCAAGAAAATGTCATTACATACGTGAACATTTTCTTGCGTAGGATTAGCTGCCAAAATGTGCAGTAAACATGTCAGGGAATAAACAACACATTGATCTGTTAGTGTCAGTGTGTCTTGCTTGAGAGACACTATTTCCCCAAAGCACATTCAGATATCATGACTTTCAGACATGTCCCACTTATAGCAGCTTCAATTAATAGAAAAAAATAATAAACAGTTGTGACAGCCAGATTAAGAATGCCCCCGGTGAAACATGCCGCTGCTTATGGTTCTTGACAACAGAAAATTGTATTTCATCTTTTGTATCTTAACCGAGGCGTTAAACAAAAGTGTTAAAACATACACATACAGGGCACTGTTTAATTATGATCAGTATGTCACAAATCATCATCTACAAAACTCAAATATAATTTATTGTTGTCAATTGTTAACAAATGAATACAAGCCTCCTTTGGATCCTCACTCTGTAGCAGGTAATGTGAAAGGATATATGTTAAATTGCTATATTGACTGAAAGTACTGAAATATTATCAGTATAGTATAGTATAGTATAAATGTGTATAATGTAGTATTTTCCAGTAAGGTTTTTCTTACGCCTTTCACAGAAATAAAGGTTCTCAAAGGATGAATCCTAATGTGGGTGGATTGCTATTAAATTTGGAACATACATCCATGTTCCTCTCTGGGTGAAGTTTAGTAATTTTGATGATCCCCTAACTTCTCATTAGGAGCCATCATCAGGTCAAAATTTCTCTTTGTCCAATACTTTGATCTATGAGTAAATACCTGGTAAACTAATGACATTCCTTTAGTACAGAAACTGAGAAAAGGCATTCTTGCACATATTTTTTCATCCCGATATCTCGAGATAGTAAAGCTCGTTTTCTCAAGATAGCGACATATTATCAGGAGAAAACCATTTGTTATCCTGAGATAACAAGAAGTTATCAGGAGAAAACGATTTTTTGTTTTCTTGAGATAGCATCCCATCATCTCAAGATAACAGAGTTTTGTTATGCTGTGAAAATCATTTTCTCCTGATAATATGTCGCTATCTTGGGACAACAAAAAAATTTTGTTCTAATATCTCGTTATATAGATATAACAGGATAAAGACATTTTTGCAAGTACGGCCTTTCTTGCCTTCCATACTTTTAGCAGTATGTTTGTTTAGTGCCAACTAGAAAATGTTAGCATGCTAGCACACTAAAATTGTGAACATGGAAAACATCATACCTGCTCAATGTCAGCATGTGAACAGTGTCATTGTGACCATGCTGACATTAGCATTTAGCCTGTTGCCCCACTGTGCAGCCTGACAGAGCTGCTAGCATGTTTGTGGACTATTGCTTTGTATTTAATGACATAAAGTTAAAAAACTTCTATAAACACCCAACTATGTAGCTCCACACAGCTTGTTCTCAATCTCAGCTCATTGTTTCTTCTATCCCTGTTGGTTGAGTCCAGCTCAGACAAGATAAGTCTATGTCACCTGACCAGCACAAGAAGACAAAACCTGTAAAATATTCACTATCAAAGAAAACCAAGCATCTCAAGAGATAACACACAGTTAGTGCCAACAAACATAACACTGAATATGAGAATATGAGAATATGTGTTAAGTTGCCAGAAATACAACTGCCACGAGATGACCATGTTGTTGTGTGTCCACTTGTCAAGTAAGTTTCTGTTTCTGTTTCTGCTTCCCACTGGTCAAAAACCACTTATGCAGCTTTAAAAGAAAATCTTTACAAGGTAATTCATCATGCATTCAATTAGCTGCACACACACAGACACAAAGAAGGACAAACAAACCCTTGTGATTCTACTTAACAGGCAAATAGGGTCATTATATCTGACCCTATATTAAGTGGGATCCTACTATAGGTAAATGAGTGGTGGTGTAAAACACAATCTTTTGATTTTCAGCTCTTGCCCTTTGAGGTATAATGATTTTCCTCACTTCCGCTCCCTCAATTTCATTGGGCTAAATAATAAATTGTACATTAAGCTTTTGAAATTAATGTTTGAAAGCAGCGGTTGCTGTTTATGTACAAGCAAAGGAGTGCGCTCCTCAGAACAAACTCTGCGTGGGGGAAAAATAATTTTGTCATTTTCTTGTTCAGTCTTCGATATTTTCAACAAACTGTCAACACACTTAGCTGCAGTAACGTTATATTTTTCTCAAGAAACGTTGTTTGTGTGGGGTGTTATAGAACAGCATGGATCCAGGCAGTTTGTACATTGTGTACTTATCCTGCTTTCTCTCACCCAGTCTTGCACACACACACACACACACACGCACACACACACAAAACATAAATGCATCTAGATCCAACTTTGCTTTTAAGTCTTGTGGCTTGACACAAAGGGGATCCTTCCTTCCCTGCACATCATCTGAAATGAGAGAAAATCAAAACGACACAAAGAGCCATGTCACTATTCAATGGGGAGAAAACTCATTCTGTCACTGCTGCCATTCGGTGTGAGATTACAGTGGGGACCCATGGCCTTTGTTGCCTTTGCATCCCTCTTGCATTCCATCATTGATGGGCTGTGTGTCTGCAGAATGAAAGCCCTACTGTAGGATGTGTCAACATTCACTGTGTTTGTATTACTTGTGTCTATATGTGTTATATATTATTATTATTAACAAATCACATACAGGCAGATAACACAGATACTTTATGTGCCGTTGGGGATGCACAGATGTGTTGAACATGACCCTTTTTTAAGGCTGTAGAAATTCACCACTGACCTATCTTTGTTAGCATCTGGAAATAAAGGCATTGTTAGCAGCTGCTGTCTGCACATTTGCATGTAGCCTAATGATGTTCCTCATTTTGTGTATGGAATCTGTAATGAAGAAAAGAAAAACGTGTAACTGCATGGCATGAGAGACTAATGCACATTAATAAGTAAACAATCAAATAATAAAAAAATAAAGAAAAAAGCCTGGGTAATTGGTTTTGCTGGTAATTTGTTTTGTTCTCGCTAACTTGTGCTGCCATACTTTCCATCAATTAACACAAAATCTGGTGTTTCTGTCTGTGATAAAACTATATTGCATTTTTGTGGCCTAATTTCAAGCAAAACAACATGCAACATGAAATAAAACTGTGAATACATCTATACTCTAGTACTCCTACAGGCATTTTATAGTTCTCCTGGGTGGCCAGAGTAATGTCATAGGTCATCATCTCTAAAGCAAATATTATTTTTAAAAAAAGGTAATAATGAAAATGCTTCTCTTCATAAAATTAGCAGAATATTTGCAAAGTAAATATTGTATGTGTATATGCAACTATGTGTTTGCAATGTATCTTTATTGGCAATCTTTATCGACACTGCAGGACGTAATGTGATGTTCATGCTTTATAGCAAGGAGGTGGCGCATGGGCAATAAGTCCACCAGTCTAAGCAACAAAAGTAATGAATATAAAATATAATTATAATTGGTATAGAAACCATTTGGTAGAAACAATTTAGGTATCAAAAACATTTAGTATTTCACTTTGTTTTGGTAAGCTCATGTTAAGGCCCAGATATTTTACATGCGCCACTTTCTAAAAAAAAAAAAAAAAATTACACAGAAACAATTGATTACTCTAAATACTGATCAGTTTATTTTCACACCCATTTGTTGTCACATAAATACGTACACACAAAATGTTCTTGTTTAAGACTGGAGACATAGAGCAGAGCCAGCAACACAGTGAGATGCTGTCTTCTCTACTAATAAGACGCACGGCATCAGCCTCCTAAGTGAGATCAAAATATAGAATTTGTGGGGCTAGGCGAACAAGGATAAGGAAGCAGTTCAACCAAGTCTTTGTATATGTTTTTGCTAATAAAAATTACAGTTTATATATATTTACCAGTTGGAGGGAAAATCCTTGCAGAACTTTCTTTAGGATAATGTGAAAACATCTGGGGAAAAAAAAACAAACAAATCATCAGTCGGTAAGAGAGTGAGGGCTCTGATCCCCTGATCATTGTTGTGTACATAAGCGTGCAAATTCATTGTTGTGTAAGCATGTGTCCATGTGCTTTTTACTATAGCCCCCATGCTCAAAAGGGGAACAGAGAAAACATGTTACAGTGGTATGATTGTTAATGTGCAACAAAATTAGCACAGGCAAATTGGATATGCGTGACAAGGATGTGTCACTTTTCTAATTCAGAACAGTGCGAAAGGAGAGGAAAAATGAGAATGCACCCATGAGATGCGGCACAGCTGAGATAAGCAAAGTTAAAAGGGTTTTATTTGTGACAGTGTCAACTCAAACCATGAGAGGATCTCAGACCACTTAAAGTTATATGATTTAGTGTATGTGGAGAAAAACCTTGCATCTTCACAAACCATGCAAAGAGAAAAAAGAATGGACTCATATATATATATACATATTTACACAGCTGAGACCATGATACATTTTTTAAACATATTTTTTCTGCACCTCAAGTGAATGTAAGGCAGATAATCACACATTATCACAGCAGTAAAATCCTTGATATCTAGAATTAAACACCATGGAATACACACTAGCGCATACTAAGCCATTTATAAGCCTGTTTACAAGTTTCATGTCCCCAGAACAACACTGTAATGTGCAGCAGAAAATGAAGTAATTTCCCTGAGAAATGCTTCACCAGAAACTGAGCAAAGGGATTCACTTTCTAATCCTCTTTCAAAATGTCCATAAATGCTCTGGCACTGCTGACCGTGGTCATGTATGTCTAATCTATATGAAACTCCTGCTCCATGTTTTACAGTGGCCTGCCTCGATCTCCCTCCACTGTCCCCATGGCAACATTTCCTCACCGGTAATCCCACCAAATCTCACGGCCTGACCGCGTGGTCAGAGCGTAACCTGGGCCGTGTTACACTTATCAACCCTGGCCACATTGCCTTGGAAGCCTGCCACCTTCTTTGCAGTGCCAGAAAAAACAAGAGTCAGATCTCTGCAGATCCACCACACACATCCTCAAGCGCAGACCACAACCAAGTCAAACTGTTGTTGCTCCTTATACTAGTATTTCAGTTTTTGTTTTGCTTTCTCCAGCTATTGGCAGTTGGCAAGTTTTTACTGCGACTTTTCGGTTTCCTTTTTCAGGATGACATAAAGTGTATAGTTTTAATTGTCCTGACATATAAATAAATACATTTTCTGTTAAGGTTTGACCACATGATCTAGAAGTCTGAAGTCTAAAGTAAAGCTGAAAAAGAGCTATTCAGAAATGCAACCCTGTCCTCACCTCCACGCATGTACCTACCTCTTTCCATATCTTATATTTGGGTCACTGTGTCACCTCAGAGGAGACCAAGGTCCTCTCATTACTGCCGTGACATGAACAAATGCATCACTGTCCACGAGTTCACCGTGGGGAGAGGAGAACAGCCCAAGTAAAAAGAAGTACGATTGGTTTAATGCAATTATGGGGAGGTTTAACCTGGATGATATAGCAGGATTGTCATATTTTATGGCTTTCAGTATGCCTCTGAATGCAGCACAGAGGGGTAAGGGAAGGGTTGTACTTTGATGCTGAGAGAGGGGCCATCAATGATTTTCATTTCACAGCCTGGTGAGCGCATTCATTGTGTCTTGATATGGATGGGAAGAGTGACGGAAGGCTTCACCCTGGGCACTGGATAAGATGGTGGTCATCATCCAGTCCGAGCCACTGACCACTATAATATACAGTAAAAGCCCTAAAAGTTTGCTTTGTTTGATGATCGAGTATTAACAGGTGAGGAGGTAGCTATTGTGTGCAGGGATATAACCACATATAACTGGATGAATTATTGGGTACGTGGTTAAAATTGTCTGACAGATGCAAATTTGATTCTTCACACTCTGAGTCGATGAGAAAAGTAATTTTCACTTGGCCGTCAGTGGTTAAGTAGAGTAACTGCAAACAGTTGATTTCACTGAGATGTGTGATTGTTCACTCAGACAGGTGAAGCCCACTGTTGAAATTATCCTATGTTGTTTGAAGGTAAATGGACGGAATATACATTAGGTGCCCTTGGCTTGTAGTGACATTAATGTAAAATCCACAGGTGGCTCCGTCCACCCTAATACATTTTCATTTCACAATGGTGGTTTGAAATAAAAAAAAAAAAACAATCTTCTTCCAGTGTTATAGATTAAAAAATAATCTCAGTCTATATATACTGAAAATGCATATCACCTGACAATTCACACACACCAGGTATGGGCATGTAAATAGGAAGCAGATTTTCTACCCTGCATTTGGTTGCTTAGTTTCAGAAAATAGTACAAACAGAAATGGCCACCACTGACAACAGTGGAATTGTTAGTCAAAGTAACACATGAGTGTAAGGCGATTGTGGCAGAGGAAAACATAGATTAGGAGTCATTGTTTTGTTCATCACATGATAGGAGCTTGACGAATCACAGGAGGTTATGTCGTGACTGGTAAGTGCAATCAGGAGGCAAACAAAACAGTGACTAAAACGCAACCCTGGAGTTGTCAAACTAAAACAGGGCCAGCAGCATTACCAAAAGTGTCTGTTTAAAACTTTGGTGCACGATGGACTCTGTGCATAACCAGAGAAAGAGTAATAAAACGCATTAGTGTGGATGCAGCCTATGTTTGACTAAGTATGGAGAAAAACAGTATTTGATAAACAGAAGGATTGTCAAGAATTCTTACACAGGCAGGTTATTGTATGATGCAACCGTTTTACTATACAGGCCAGGATGTTATGATATGATCTGTCTCCTTCAAATGCACAAGGTATTTCTAAAACAGACCAGTCTTCTCACAGATATGACAAATAAAGCCATCAAAGGAACACAGCACAGAGTCTATTTCAGTTGGAGATAATGCATTTGATACTGTAGCTTAAACACCATGGCACAAAGCATGGTGTTACATTTTTACAACGGCACCCTGATTAGATCTCAGTGCAACGGCATAGGAGCCATCCATTGTTATGAAAGTAATAGGACACAGATTATGGCTTCATGCAGGGCCGTTTTCATTTCAGAGAGATTCACTTTGATACAAATAGAATTCTTCACTGCACAGTGGTTTACATGCAGTACATCATGTTTTTCCAAACCTGGTGTAGCCTACCTTATATCCCTTAAATGTATGTGTGTGCAGGAATAATTATATGCTCTCATTGGTTAATTATAATCTGTTAACTGATTGACACACGCTACTGCTTCCGCAACTGAATATAGCAGAAGACAAACTATAACAAAAATACATACTGTATTTATTTTCTTTAAATGCACTTGGAAATCTGTTATGTAAATTCATAGAATAATTTCACTTTAAGGCCTTTGCAAATGGTCTTTGTTTAAATAGTATAATTTAAAAACTTTAATTATGAATTTTGATTGTTTCTGGGGGGATTGTTTCAGAGATGATAATAATTAACCACTGAATACAGTAGCTATTTTCCAGGCTTTGTGCAAGGTATGAAACATGGTCAGGGAGCATCAGAACTGGTAAAGAATCATAGGAAATGTCAGAGCTGTTACATTTGCTCTAAAAATGCACACATTTCACTTCATTTCATTATATTTATCATATTTGGGCCTATTTTATTTATTTTACTGTATTTGTCATAAACAGCAATGTCATTGTTCTGGGAGCTTCAACCTTCATGTTTTAGCTCAACCTGTTTTTTTTTTGATGTGTCTTATTCCCAGCTCGGCTTCTGAACAAGCTACCAAACAAATAACCACCAGGGAAAAGTTCGCTGCAAACATCAGTTGGAGGCTATATAGCAAACAGCTGCAGAATACCTTAAAAACCTACATGCAAATGTCAGCATCAGTTTAGTTGCTGTCCTTATTCTTTAATACCACTGCTAACAAAACTCTGGCTGTTTTGTCTTGTAAGCTTCAGTCCAAGTTTCTGTACTTATTTTATCTCACCATGCCCCTGTCAGTCTGCTGTCAATCAAATACTGACAGGCAACTGGGAGGCTGAGAAAAAAAGGACCATTTCAGATATTTTCCCAAAGACAAGAAATCACTGTAACATGATTTTTAACTGCAAAATTGATGTCTACATATGATTTCATACCCACACAGTTGCATACAAACACACACACACAGACAAATCATGTTTATTTTTTTCCTTTGAATGCTGGCTGTCTTTGGTCCAATTAGTACCACCCTCTTGTTGCACTAAATAATTTGTGCCATCTGTGTGGCTTGCATTATCATTATCGTTAACAAAACAACCACCTCCTCCACTCCAAGGATGGAATCTGGTCATGGACGACAGCTCACTTGCTCACAATGGATCTCCAAGGAGCCTTTAATCCCAATAGCAGCAATCTCTAAATACATTTTTTTTAGCCAACAATATTCATATCAAAAAATAGAAAAAAATAAATGGTATGTTGCTAAGGTATTTGGATGATGTCTTGGGTCTGAGGCTTTTGTGGTCCCACCAGGATGGCTTGCAGTTATCTGCTGTTTACCCTGCTTAATTAACCAAATTCCCCAGCCTTCCTCTCCTCAGCAGCCACCTGTACAACGCACCTAAGAACAGACGCAGATTATGGTAGTGGGTCCCGAGAGCCTCTCAAATCAACAGCCTGTAATGCCTTCTCAGCTGGGACACGCTGATATTTGCTCTGAATGCCGGCAAAAAATAACAGCAAACACCCTCCGACTGTCACACGGACCCAGATATGAATACATGGATGCCACACAGACACGCAGTGTGCTGATTTAAAGCTAAACCAATACAGCAACAGATAAATGCTCATGTTCAAGCACATCGGCAGGGTAGCAGCAGAAATTAAAACACATACACATAGTCAGGGGCTTGTATGATGCAAATGCTGTGCAATAGTATTTACCAAACAACCTTAAATTTTATTCCAAGCCATTATTCCAAATTACACATTTAGCAGAAATAAAACCGCTATGTAACAGTAAACAACAAGAATAAGAGCTTTCCTTCTAATATATATATATATATAAATAAATAAGGAGCATGAGGGAAAACAGACTCAAACATGTGATAGATAATGCGGTACTTAGTACTTGGAAGAGTCGCCTGTGCTCTAATTTAGTCAGATTACCATCTGTTTACTTGATTTTCCTTACCTCATAAACTGGGGGCGGCACAAGCAGATTAAAGAGTGGCTAAGCAGCCTAAACCTCATGTCAAGAAGTCCATTAAAGGGCAGGAAGGGAGTTTGGGGGATAGATATATGTGTGGATATAAATGGATCCATAACTGAAGGACATGTTGACAGCCCTCCTAATGGATCTCTGTTGTTAACTCATTTAAAAACCACAGGATATCGCTACCTTCTTGTTTGCATCTTATGTTATGATTGCACTGTCACAGAATATGCAGGTTTTGTAATTACATGAAATGGCTTGCTGCGTGAATGGAAAAAAAAAATCTCCAAACAATGTTGCTTTTAAATACTTTATCTGGATTAGTAAAACAAATAAAACCATTGTTACATAATTTAGCAAAACACTTGCAGTAATAATATGCTACTGGATAGTGCTACAACACATAACAATACGGGCAGAAACACACTAAAGTTAGAAGGATTAAAATCTAAAGTTTAACCTCTTATGATTAAATTTGTCGTGACATTGAAATAAGACTGTTCCATTATTGTAAACACAAACGCACAGGCATTGCAAACCATTCATTTGTGTCCATAGTTGAAGTGAATGTTAAAGTCAGCTGTCCAGCTGCATTCAGTCTCCACTCTCTTGACCTGCTAATGCCCTCTACTGGTGCTGCAAATGTCACACTTGTGCTGACCCTTCACATTCAGATAAAGGGCAAACAATGTATGTGTGTGCCGAACAGATAGTTCTCCAAACAAGCTGAAAATTTTCACCTGTCAGTCTTTTAGTCTGTCAAACACAGGAATAATTATATGCTCTCATTGGTTAATTATAATCTGTTAATTGATTGATGCAATTAACTGCTTCCACTTTAACTGAAAAGAGCAGAAGACAAATTACGACAGAAATACTTACTGTATTTATTTTCTTTAAATGCACTTGGAAATATAATAGGGAAATTCATTTCTGCTAAAAGATAGAATAAGTTCATTTTAAGGTATTTGTACAGTTACTCTCCAGTCTTCAAGGCGAGGTATGAAACATTGAACTGCCTTCTGACTTGCCCGCATCATACTCTGAGCGGAGCACATACCTGCACTGAATGTAAAGAGCAGTTTATTTTGCATTTTACTCTCAGTGGTTTAGAGGTTTAAACACCTATTTGTGCGGATGTGCTGTTTATGTGTTTCGTTTTCCGTTTCTTTGTCTGGCCTGTGCAATTTAGCGTGGAAATTGAAAAATTGTTTATAGTAGCAAAGCCAGCCTGGTAAAACAATTCAATCTGCCGTCTTTTAGAGACCCGCCATATACCATTTTCTCAGAGCCCATTATGATCTTGCATTTATCTTTATTTACTATAACTGTGCTCACTGTGTCCAAGTAAATAACATCTTGACTCTGTCAGTTCTTTGAGGGAGATTAAAATATCTGCTACAACCACTGTGGATACCATTTTGAAATTTTGGAGAGAACCTGGCACAAAAGGGTTGGGTTGGTGTGGGTGGTGGGGGGTGCCTTTATTGTTGAGTTCACTGTATATGTTGTTATGCACTTTATGGAATGTATCTATTTGCTAACTGCAAACGTCACGTACATATATAGGAAAAACTGCTATACATTGATGTTGTGTAAAATGTTGTCTGTTGGGCTGCACTCATGGGGAAAGCCTTGTGCAAACAGTTCAATACAACTTCATCTCATCAGACCTTGGCACTAAACCATACCAAGATGAAGCCAGCAGCCAGTGTGAGGTGGAGAGCGTAGGGGAGGTGGGGGTGGAGGGGGGGTTGTTTTCCTTATAACGGCCGCACACAGCAAGTCCCAGCAAGTCATTTGTTCCTTTTGCCACCTAATCAATGCCCCCCGAGCCACAGATAAACCAATGGGTTGCTCCTAAAAGGCAATGAAAGTCATTACAGATCTCTGTGTTTGCTGAATTAAAGAGCAAAAGTATTCCTTTGCCATTGACATGCTGGTCTCTGAATACATAATGGTCACACATGCAGATGGGTGTGCAATGCACATGCACACACACACATGCACACATGCAATATGCATGTAAACACACAACTGAGTATTTGTGTGCAACCTTGCCCCCAAGGAACTATATCAGTGCCAGCATCAATCTTGTTAAAGGTGAAATGGGCAGAGAAGGCAGTGTGCTGTCAGCTTGTTTTTTCTAAAACCATAAATTCAGTGCATAAAACTCACTGGAGTAAAACTCTCAAAGGGAAAAGTACATTTTCTTTGCAGCCAGCAAGATTATGCTCTGGCAGAGAGTGAGATTTAAAGTGTCAATAAATGTTCAAAACAAAGCCTGACTTTTCTGTCTTTTACTATCAAGAGGGAAAGATTAATCTACATTTAACATTCACGCTAGCATCGCACAGCAAACAATAAATAAATGTGACAGCCACAACACATTGCATTTCAAGTAACGTACAACAAATATGTCATTCAGCTTCAGCAGGTTTCCTCATGGGATGTTAAAGCCACAGCTTTGCAATAAAATCAAAAATTAAGATAATCGTATTATTATTATTATTATTATTATTATTATTATTATTATTATTATTATTATTATTATTATTATTATTATTATTTTACCTTTTTGGTTTGTTTTCAAGATGAAAAACTGTAAAAGCACTTCATGTTTTCTGAAAAATATAGGGACTTTTAATTTGGTGAAATACAATAGATTTCATGGGCTAACTTCTCTCAGTGCAATGCATTACTTGCAGTGTGATGTCAGCAGCTGAAGTGATGGAGTGTTATCATTCGTTCATGACCTGTGATCAATCACCACATTCATTTTGCGGCTGATGGCTGGGGAGGGGCCAGACAAGGTAAATTTAGGACACCGGTGCCTGCTGGGTGAATACAGATGACCTCAAGAGGATAATGTTAGAGTCAATGTTTAGATAACAACTATAGATTGGTTCTGCTACCACGGGGGGAGGTGGTCCGCTGAGACAGGTTTTTGCCTCACTGAATGCCAATGCACAGTTTGGATTGGGAAGCAACAGCACACTTTTGTTTTTCCCCTGTTCTCTAAGATGATTTCCCCAAGTTGCTGTATGTGTGTCACGAATATGTTTGAGTCAGGCTATGTTTTACCCAGACAACAGTTAGGAAAGAGTAAATGGTGATCATCAGCTCCTGCAGAACAATTAGATTGAGAGGTAATGAAAGGTGTGGTCTGGGACAAGAAGATGGAGTGCTAATAGAAGATCCACAGGGCTTCATCTACCACATGACATCCGTCTCCCTCTCTCTCATTTTGTCTGCCCGCCTCTCGTCCTCTCCAGCAGAGCACAGTGTAATCTCCCACTCCCCTGTGGGCGCGGGGAGTAAATCAGCACAGCTGGATCACAGGCATCAATCTCAGCCAGCCCTCAGGATGGGCCACTTGTGAGCCCACGGGGAGGCATTTCCTCTTCATTCCAAATGAGAGACAAATGTTGCAGGGAGAAAGCGGCACAGCGCAGAGGGGGGGTGAGCACAGAGGGGGGTGGGCAGGCAGGCGATGAAGGTGGTGGAGGTGGTGAGGGAGGCAAGATTGGCAGGGAGTAAAAGTGATAGAGTGTGGAAAGGAGACCAGTGGGTGAAACAGGAGAGAGAATATACACATCACAAATATGTGCAGTCAGCACTAAAATCGAACTCTTTGTCTTTAAAAACTAATGGAAAAGTGCCAGTGAGGTGAAGTGATTTTACTTCTTTCAGTGCGGTGGATTTTCTTAAAAACTTCATTGAAATTGCAATGTCAATGAGGAATTCACCTCTACGGCAGTGGAGATTTTAATACATGATAAAGTACTGTGTTTGTAGTGCAGTTTAAGAGGCATACAGCAGCAAAAGAGAGGGAGAAGGAAAGAATAATGGAGGAGACTGACTGAGGTAGAGTATGCACAGGGTAGATGAAATAGCAACACTTTCCGATATAATAAATTGTTATACAACAGCAGTAAAAATCTAATCTTAAAAAATAACCATGGAACTGAATGGACACCTCGCTAAGGCGTTATCAATCAAAATATAACATATTAAAGGTCAAAGGAGAATGGAGAAAAGAAAGAGAAATCTTCATGTATATATATGTATATATATGTATATAATACTATACTACTATACTGTTTTACTGCATAAAACTGCATAACTGTGCTTGTATTTCTGTTACTGTAGCCCCCACCCATCCCCATGTATCACAATTATACACATGTACAACAGTGATGACATGATACAAAAATTTTCATTTGTTGCTGCCAATTTGGGCACCGTAAAAACGGTATTTGAATGAATGATTAAAAATGATAGATCATCATCATTAACATGATATGTGTTTTTTTTTTTTTTAGACGATGATAATGACGCTGCTCTCAATAGCCTCGATTATAATTAATCAACAACATTCTCAAGACAAAAAATAGCGACGGGGCTGATGTGACAGTGGAATCCCAGACTGCTGCCGCTGTATCTGCGTCTTAAACTGATCTTTAAAGTTGGAACAGGAAGAAGTTTGAACGAAAGGGAACTGACTCTAAAACCATTTGACAATTTGCAGAGGTCGAGGAGGCTGTCAGTTATGTAACTAAAAAGGTCTATACCATTGCCACCAGGACATATTGCTTCACATTCACATGACTTGTATTTAACCATGTTTCTCATTCTGAAAGCTTCTGGGGATTCTCCAGCGTCTGCATATTCAATATAAGAACTGTGGGCTGCTACTTTTAACGTAATTTGTTCTTTTATGAATGTGTATTCATAACATGATTGTCCAGACTTTTCGGCCATACTGTACTGTATCATTTCCATTATTAGGTTGTGGGAGCTCTGGTCTTATTTCCCAGCTGACCATGCAAAATGAGCAAGTTCTGTATTTAGTTTATGCAATAAGTAACATGATATAAATCACATACTTATATTTCAATATAGAGCTAAGAAGTGACAAAAATGACAACAAAGTCAGTTGCTCAAATAGTTTCAAACACTGCAGTGGCTTTATATTTCTTCAACTGATTAGAGATGTGCTATCAAACTATAGATCAAGTAAAATTGAGCAAAAAAATTAGAAAAATAGTTATTAAAAAATCTATTTTAGGACAAGAAAAGGAAGCTCCATACACATTAATTCTCAGCAAACCTGCTTCAAGAGTTCCACTTACACCGAGTTGCACCACAAGACAAATGATGAGAGGAGCTCCCTTCAGAATAGACAAGTTTGAGGATATTACAGTGGTAAATACACATCTGTTGTCCAAAAGTCCTGAATTGGCAGTCAAGAGCTGCTCCATTTTGCTGATAAAGAGGCTCAATATTTTGTGGATTGTCATCACAAAGTGTAAATCTGCCCAGCACTGTCATGCCTGGATCATATGTGTATGCTGAGAAGATTTAGTGTTCCACTTTGTACCACATTTTTCATGTAAAATGCAACTGGTACAATGCTTCCAATAGAATGTAACAGTTTTAACCACAGTGGTTTTAACTGCAACTGCACAGAGACCATTTTTCTACTCGGATATTTCATTTTTATCTGTGGTTTCAGTTTCTACAGAAGAAATTGATTGTAAAAAAAAAAAAAAAAAAAAAAAAAAATCTGTCATGATTTTTCTGTCTTTTTTTTCCCTTTCTGTCTCACTTTCTTTTTTTCCCCAGTACAGATACCTCTATATGTTCACCAGTTCATGTTCAGAATTGGGCAAAAATAATGTAATAATTTCTAAAAGGAACCCCCCACCCC
Organism: Trachinotus anak; assembly: GCF_046630095.1. NCBI lineage: Eukaryota > Metazoa > Chordata > Actinopteri > Carangiformes > Carangidae > Trachinotus > Trachinotus anak. The sequence goes on along the minus strand of NW_027273885.1, from coordinate 6,548,436 downwards.
CACCCCTGACAGTATACTGATACTGACAGTATCAATGTGCATTCAATTGTAGCACTCATTGATCATAAAAGTCCCTCTTTCCATCCAAGGATCCTTTTATTCAGAACTGTTTTGAATTGCATTGCCATGTACACTCACAACAAGCAATGCACATATTTACATATGCACAACTAGCTCATTAAACAAGAAATATATCTGGTGGACAAAAATTCCAATTGATATTCATACAAAATGTTAGTTTTAGATTGAAATATGCAGAGTTGCCTTTTTAAAAAATCCCACAATAAGTGAGGTAACTCTGGTTCAATCCATGTATACCTATAGATTTATTTATTCCACATCAAAGGAGTGTTAGCCTTGGGTTGTGCTTGTAAATCACCCAAATGACACTTGTGCAGGGATGTCTGACACTCGTCAGAGGCTCTTTTTTCTGCAAAGTCTGTTTTCTTTTGTGAAGGAGTTCATTCTGCGTGTTTTGAAGCTGTCTCAAAAGGGCTGAAGTGCTTCAGCATCAAACCACAGGATGTGTTGACAAATCACACAAAGAACATACCTGTATGTGGGAGATTAGACTCCTCAAGCCCGAGTAAACACCAGAGGTGTGACAGTAAGCAAACAAGAGGTGAAACCATTCTTCTAACAGCTACACAACAATATGCAGCTATTATAATTTTGTAGAGTTTCCGTCCATGTGGAGGGACATGACCTGCAATAAATCAATCTAAAACACTATTATGTCATTATTTTAAATTTCACTTTTATCACCTGCAGGTAGTGAAAGGCACAAAGGTCTGCTATGAGCAATGGATTTCAGTGATAACTGAATAACTTTTCTGTGACTTTGATTTATGCCTAATTGGAAGCTGGCTTCTCACAGTAGAAAATAACAGTTCAAGAGCGAAGCCAGTGCAGTGGCTAATGCCCCAAACAATCAGACATTAGTCATACTTTGTAAAAGTTGTGATGGATGCGTGTTTGCTAAATGCTGCCACTGTACCAATATTAATCCATCAGTTTCCCTGAAGCCTTGCCTAAATAGAAATTCTAGGCAGGAGATGTGTGTTATGCAGTGTGAGGCTTTGAGGGCCCTCAGAGGAATCGCAACAGGCAAGCTGCGGGTTCTACACTGAATTAATCAGCTGCTACAATCTGTGAATGAACAGTCATTTTAGTTAGGAGGGGCCCCGAGCAGAAAAAGCCCATTAAGAAACATTACATTTCTTTTTTGTCAGTACATTTTAACGCCTTGGCTATATCTCAATAAAACATATCCTCCAAAAAAGCCTCCATAAAACAGTTTCCACAAGAGATCAAACTGTGCCTCTGTGAGTGATATTTACCAGTCACCCAATTATTTTTAGCATGCTGTCAATGTGTGCTGCACACACCCACATACAGGGAGACGGGGTTGTAGAGGGTGTTTGATTGCGGCCTTTACACAGGAACCTTTGCGTCAGATGCAACAGCTGTCAAAGGAGCAGCTCCCTTCATTAGCAGTCCTACCAGAATGTTCCAGCAGCTCTGCGCCAAAAGCCAAGAGTTGTGCTGGAAAATGCTCTAATCTTACAGCAAGGAATGACGGGGAGGGAGAAAGAAATGGAAGATTTGGAAAGGATTTAGGCAGGGAAAAGATTAGAAACCCATATCGGCCTTATCGTGCAGCCTCCACACTGGGGAGTTGAATGAAGCAGCTGTCAAATTTGAAACATACAAAAGCAGTAATCCTACAGTAAACAGAATGCTGGGTTTTAAATGCAGCAAAATCCAGAGAGAGAGAGAGAGAGAGAGAGAGAGAGAGAGAGAGAGAGAGAGTGCAAGCAAATAATCTATCAGCGTCTATGGAGAGAGCACTCAGCTAGGTTCTTTCAGTGCATGGGCCCTGACTGTCAGCACTGGCAGAGGAGCGCCGGCCACATGGGGAGCGGATGAAAGTGAGAGGGTGCGAAGATGCTGACAAAGTCTGCCACAGAACAGGGCATTTGGAGAGTATTGGTGTGTCATCTTGAAAAGCCTGAAGGGTCTATATTCAAGTGAAGGAGAGAGTTCTACATGGCTCAAAAGTGAAGATTAGATCTGCGCTCACCTCCCTCTGTGACCCCAGTAGTACGTGTGCCTTACGGTTTCTCCTTGAATTGACCAAAATAGCGATTAACGGTGTGACAGGGGTGGAAAAGGGGCCTCATCTTGGCTGCGTTGTCCCCTCCAAGACCACTGTTTGAAGTGGCCAGCAGCAACTGCCTATGAAGAGGTGTGTGTATCTGTGTGTTTGTGCATGAAAGAGGAGAAACAGAGCTCCCCCCGCCCTTCACAGGCGCATCAATTATGAACACAAAAAAAATGAGTATACACTGCCTTGTATGCCCTTGAAAGGAGACAGCAGCTGAGAAAAAAGTGTTGAGTGTTAAGTTAAGCGTAGTGGATATTTTCATACTTGATAAATTGTTCATCTTGCTCATCTTTAATTTTTCACACATTGTGACTCATCACCCACAGATAACATCATCAATAATTTTGAGGCACAGATATTAAAAGCAGTATTACCAAAAAAAAAGCACAAATATTCACAAAGTCCTACAATTATTTTTAACGAGTTTTGCAACAATTTTTCCCTGAGAACCTTTATATCTTTTGTTTAATATAAGGAGTACTTGAAGGACTCTTATCTGAAGAAGTCAGCAGAAGGGTTATTGAGCTGATAGGCAAGTGGCACAATAACTACAGATGACAGAAAAGGAAAGGATGAAATGTTGACAGAAAAAGCAAGAAGCTTTTAAACAGATTTCTCACATTCTTGAGCTGGGATGTGCTCAAACAATGCAGACACTGAGGGCCCAGGGACACACACTGGAGCACACAGCTATTTAAGCGTTGGGGTCATAACAGTTAGTGTAACTGATAAAAAGACTTATTTTTCAAAACTACAGAAAACAGGTCTGGTGGAAAACTGCAGAGGAAATTAGCGCTAGTCATTCTTTGAATTATTACAGTTATTTGTGTCACTGGTGACATCAACACATTCATCACATTCTTGCAATCATTAAAATTGCAATCTTTAAAATAGTTTTGTTAGTTAACAAATCTGCTTTTATTGTGCACTGTTGGGGGAGAACAACACCACATTTTTTCAACCTCATTGCCGACGCAACAGCTAAGCAGCCAATCAGAACTAGCATGCTAAATGCTTTAGGCACAAAACTAGTGCACAGGCAGAATATTAAGTTGCAATCAGAGTTGGTGACCCTTTGAAGAAACAAACATGCCCATGCAGGAATCAAAGCATTTTGCTCATGGAGCACAATCTGAGTTTACCCTGCATGTGTACAGAAATGCCTCCAAACCACTGATTTGAAAGACATATTTGTGGGACTAATGGGGCTGTGGCCCAGCTGTGTCAAAACAGCCCCCAGAAAAGCTACTGTGTGGTTGTTCATGATTACTGAACAGGTCATTTATATATGCATATTCAGCAGCATGTTTGATACCCCTCTCGACTTCTTTGGCCGCTTTTAAAGCTGCTGTATACTGCTTGGTATGCAACCCACACAGGCTCTCCTTCAGGGCATCATCAGCAGAGGCTGAAGTCTGATGAGGAAAAAGAGCGAGTGAAGAGAGAGAGAGAGAGAGAGAGTGAGAGGGAAAAAAAGTAAAAGAGATTTCTTTACACAGCGTACCAGAAAAGGCACAGCATTTCCAAAAGTCTGCGCCATGTTTTGACCACAGTGTTTTTATTTGATGAACCATAGCTCAAAGGCTTTAGCTTCTTGGACCCCCATCATACCCATTCTGTCATCGATTGCAAAGTAACTTTGGCCCAAAACTTTTCTGACAATTATTTGACTGGTACACACTGTGTTTCTATGTTTCATAAAAACCACACCACAGTGAGCTCGCAGGCAGTGCCTGAAAACGAGTACCTTGGTTGCCTTTATGCCTCCTAACTTCTCCTCATAACTCCTTTGGGAAATGAAGCAAGTTGATTTGCCATTCCTGAGCCAGGGCCTTAATTACGTACTAAGTCATGCCTGGCACAGAATTCTCATCTCCTTCTGCTGTATTTGGCCGACACCATGTGCTCTGCGTGCAGATTGAGGACAGGATGCAGTGTGGGTGCAGTTTGGACATGATGGTTTGTCTCCCCCATCAACCCTGATGAAAGAAATCTGAGGTCATTGTGATGCCCGTTTGCAGTCCCTGTACAGCCGATATGTCCATATACAGCAGAAAAGCTCAGCACAGCTTCAAAGCCTATGCATGTATAATGACATACTGAACTAATAAAGGGAGTCAATCTGTTTTCGTAAATCCCACTTGTGCAATTCCAGAATTAAAGGAGAATTAGAGTGGAGGAATGATGGAAGAAAAAACAAGAAGAGGAAGAAAGAAATGAGATTGCCTCCCATTGCCGGAAGCTTTCCAAAAACCCTTTCTTTCCCTCCTTTCCCTCTTTCTCTCACTGAGCTTATTGGTATCTTATTAGATATATCTCTGCCATACAAAGTTATTGTGCTGGGAGTCTTTTCAAGGCCCAAATCCCAGCAAAGTCTGTAATAATCTGTCAGCTGAGGGAGATGCCCCCACAGACAAGGGCCTCCTAATCCACATAGATCAATAGCAGACTGGCTCGCTAGCTCCCGAGCCCCCTGTACCACTGTCCACCCAGTGACAGCACTTTCCTTTGTGCCTTGTGTCTCCCTTTCTGCCACCAGTCACATTCTCAAAGTCCCAGCGGGCCGTCGTGAGGTTAATGAGCGGGATAATGGAGGCATATTAGAGTCAATATCTGACCTTTGGATGTGGGTCAGCGAGAGCAATGGGAGAGGCACGGCACACCACAGCCAATCATCATCACCAGAGCTAATAGGTCCTTTATGGAATACAGACTTTCCAATTACCCTGCATGCTTCAACACACATCTGCTTACAGCTGGCCCTGCTTGTCAAAACACAGAAGATGTTCTACATAATCCAGCAATTTGAGTTTTAATTTTCATATGAGGAGAGACGCCTATATGACAGGTCCCATATTTGTAGCGTGGATGAGAGTCTCCAGACTGACAGATTTGCATCAGAGTGACCTATAAACGAAGCAGGAGGAAAACTGTCTGTCTCGTCTTTCCTTCCTCCCTAAAAGAGAGAGAAAACTTTCTCTTTCTGTCTCTGTCTTTCTTACCATCCTCTCAAAAACAAGATCTCCCTGCCTGCCCTTCGCCCTTCATTTCCCTCAGCTCGAGGGCAGAGCAGACAGTGCATGCCATAAGGGATGGACTTAAAGAATGGTGAATGACGGCGATTTGATTCATTAGATTGGTTGAGATCACTGCTAGATTATAAACTCCGACAACTGGCTGTCATCTCTGAGACAGGGGACCGTTGGTATTTTGGTCCCTAATATGGCTATCTCCTGGGATGTCCGAGCCAATCATGACTCTAAATGAGGGAGACAGAAGTGAGGAGCAGTACAGGACACTGCTCCGTCAGGCTGGTTAGCCTGCTTTATAAATCAGCCGCTTGGTGAGTGAAGACACATGTCAACTGCTCGTAGTGCTGTGGGTTTAAAAAATGCTCCGTGACACATCTGATATTTTTACTCTGAGGAGAGTGATGCAATACATACATGAGACCGAGGCTCCAGCCAAGAGTAGCAGCATTCAGCCAGTATATTTCTATCTTCACTGTATCACTGGCTTTTTATTAATCGCTCCATATCACTCATCTCCTTGCATCCTTCACCTCCCTGCAGATATTTTCCCAATACAACAAAGTTTCAGAAAACGGATGACAGTACATATTAGTGTCATTGCCAACATTTCCGCCTTTGAGATATTTTTAAAAAGCATTTACAGTTACTTCAACTCCTGCTGATCTGTCAGCTGTTTATACAGTTGATAGATTTTTCTGTTTTTGAAAATACCATTCCAAACCCATCTATCTGAAGCTTCTGAACAAACTCAAACACAAGACTGAACTAGATGGAGTGGATACATGCAGCAGATGTGTAACCGTTTACTGATTTTGGAAATGAATGTATTAAAGAATACATAACAGGTTTGCGCAATCACTCTCTGCTCTGGAATACTGATCATTAAAAATGTATGTTCCCAACTACGTTTGGAAGACAAAGGCGCAAACCTTTGTCTTCTGTACAAGCTATTCTCTACTTCAGGCTACTGGGTAAATGTGCTACTGATGTATTTGGCATGAGAAACCTCCAGCATTCTTTTACTACCGCTTGGTAGCTTTTCAATAGTTATCAATAAAACAAAACTCATTTAATGTCTGATTTTGTAGCACCATTTGCCAACTGCAAATGCAATGGCGCTTGAACTAGAAACACATATTTACAGTCTTTCAGAACTTTATATCTGGACAAAAAAATACAGTGAAGGCACGTAAAACTTTTAACCAGTGTATATGAAACTCTGTTCTGCACTGTTTACAATATATTATCTTGTTTACCCTCCTCTCCCTCTGTTCTGCGTGTATAGTATAGAAATAGGTGTGATTTAGTGATGGAGAGGCATGACCACAGAATACACAGTGTCTGCTCTCTAGGGAAGGAAGTAACAATGCAAATGGGAGTGAAGTGGCACCGCATGTTGCCCTAAGTGCATCTACGCTGAATCACCCTGCCCTGAGGACACAGCACACTGCTGTTGTGCTGCTGCCTGTTCAGGGGCATAATGTGTGTGTGCCTGTCGACCTCCATGGACGTCTGCATTAATCAAATGTGCAAATTTGTGAATGTATGTTACAATATTATTTGTAACACATGGGGGAAGAATCGTTAGATGATTTTAAACCAGGTCCCTTCAATTACTGCTTCTGGCAAGCCACTGTTACAATCCTGACTTGGTGTAGACGTACATTTGTAAAAAATGTTGAGATGTGAATTTTTGATTTGTGGCTCAAGGCAATGGATTTTATATGCAAGCCTCACTGCTGATTATTTTGGAATAATCACTCCATTACATGAACATGTCTCCAAGGCATGGTGTGTTATAGTGTGTGTTTCCCCAAAATAAATATATTTTTCTCAAAGCAATAGTTGTTTCATCTGGGGTAAAATGTGAATTTCCTCTCAGCACTGAAAAAAGTAGAAGTTATCTAAATGATAGTGCTAACAGAGGAAATACCCAGAACAATTTAAAAACCCACAATACTGTGGGTTTTTGTTAGATCACAGCTAGAAAACATTGTTTCACTAATCATTTTTCAGCTTCTGTGGACAACTGATAAATGACAGTAGATAAATGAAAAAACAAACAAATATGATTTCCCTGAGGTTTGAATTAATTCAAATACAAATATAGCTGCAAGCAGTGATGTGGACTCTAAGCAGCCCAGCAGGCCATGGGAACATGATGTCATTATGTCAAGGGTATGGTTGTAAGCACTCACAGCATGTCAGTTGATTAAAGATTGGCTGAGATGTGACTTGATTTCATGTTTGGCAACTTTGACGCCAATTTTGAATGGCTGTTATGGTTGAATGCTTCCGCAAATCAATACTCTGTGTGATTAGTCTTGGTCTGAAGCTCATCTGTGCCATCTTTGGTAAAGAATGGACAAAGATTGCCCAAGGGGCAATGAAATCCTAAATGGCAGTTGTATCAATTAGGAAGCTTCGTGTCTTTACATTTGATGGTATTACCAAGAAGTAGAATTTAAGGCAAACATGGCAATGCTTATTAGCCAAAATATATTTTTACTTATTGCAGCTCCCCACGGACGCCAGTTAACGTTGACTATATTGGGCTTCCTTGAAATAGGTTCCTAAGACCATGTACCAAGTTTGGTTTGGATATATACAAGCTGTATGTTGCTATAGATGGAGGACTTGTTAACCTCTGATCTGCTCAACAGTTCCTTGATTAGCATATCAATCTCTTGGTTGACACTGTATATTTCTGTGAGTCTTGTTTGAAAGATATGAAAGTCTGTTTTAATATCAACTGCATGATGAATATATGAGGACACGTACATTTTTGTATCAGGCATCTCAAATCTATGACTTATGCAAGAAAACAGAGATTATTCAATCAGCAGAGAATTCATTGAGAAGATGTCTCAAAGGTTCTGTATGTGCAGGTTTAGTGGAGCTACTTCTGACTATGACTAAACCTGATTTTATGTCATGCAGCTGCAGTGTATGCAACGTGGAGGGCAGAGCTTTACAGAGGCTTCGACAGGGGTCCGCTCTGGCTTCTGTGTACCAGCCCCAAATAGAAACTCCACGGGGACACAAAGACTGCACAAATCGCAATCACACAATCCCGTCAGTGCAACAGAGTGGGGGGGAGGTAACCCAGAAACTGGCATAAAATTCATCGTAAATGCCACAGGTGGCCCAGCCAAATCCCACACAAACTCACAAATGAGGCCACAAGTGTAAAACACATGAAAAAAAGCAAAGCTTTGCTAAAGGAGAGGATGCATGTTTACCTATTTCCATAGGCGACTGAAAAACTACATGTATGAGGTATAGATTGCAGGTCATACAGTGCAGTTGCAACAAACAGAAAATGACTCAGTTCATATTGAATGCTGCTGTCAATCCCTGCGAGGGCAAACACAAACATAAACATTTCTCCAGTCATGAATTAAAACTCTCTCACTCTCTCCATTCCTGCCCCACGTCAAAGGTTAGATGATGAATTGGCCAAGTGTGAGCTTGCGAAGGGAACTGCATTGTTCATGGACGATCAACCCTCGCAGAAAAGTCTGAGGCAATGATGTGTTAGCACATCCTCCTGAGATGAGTCACCCTGATGCCTTCTGACAGGCCTCATTCCACTAGTGAGAGAGGCTAACCAGGAGTGCAGCTTTGCCCCAAACACATGCTTCAGGGCAGACTCCATCTGGCCCAAATGAGACCAAGGGAAGGGAGGTTAAAAATAACTAACAGGGAAGGTATGGCAGAAAGACAAGAAAGAGACGAGATGAAAGCACAATAGTAGGCTGCCATTGAGGCAGAACTGTACCACAGCCTCAGATGGGCAAACAAGCTTTATTGATTTGGTTTGTTTTTCTGACAGAATATGGTTCAAATGAAAACGTAATCCTGACAGTTAAGCCTATTTGAAAAATATACAAGAAATGTGCAGCAAATGCTAATCCACATGCTAATCCATTGAACTAATAGTGCTATACACTTGACTTTTCACAGCTCATTTTGTCTTATTTTCAGTCAGCTCAGACAATATCATCATGCGGGATGGACATATGAATGGCATTTTCATAAAGCAACCCGGATTAATATCTAATCTGTCGTTTTGAGAGGGATCAAAGACAGCCTCATCATCATGGGTGTCTTTGTTGATGGTTAAAATATTGCCCTTCAAAGCATGTTTTTGTCAGCTCAAATTGTTGAAGAAATAAAATACTGAATTCTTAATGGAAAAAGGCCGACATTAAAAAAAGAATACTAAATCACTGGCACCAGTTACAGCTGAAACCCCTCACATACAGTGTTGCTTTATTAATCATGATAGGAAATTAGATGTTTGTTGTAGAGATAAGTCAAGAAACTGACTGAATCAAATAAAGTGAAAAACACCTTGCACCTTTCTTTAAACATTATAATCCTGATTGTATTTGTGGTCCCTTGACAAAGTCATTTGTTTTTTTGTTTCTTTTTTTTCAGGGAACTCAAACACCGCTCTGACCCAGCCTTTTCTCTCTCCCTTGAGTTCTTATCATCTCAGCAGACTGTGGGCTGAAAACGAACATCAGACAGAATCCTCGTTTGAAGACCTGCTCTCTGCCGTCATGGTTCATTGTGGAAAGATATCTGTCCGTTTCCTGCTAGAAAAAAAAGGTTCATGGTTCAGTTAGGATGCATGGCCCTGTGCCTCAAGCCTGGCATTACCCCCACATGGCTCTCTCTTTCAAACCCCCCCCCCCCCCCCCCCGCCTGTCTTTCGCATTCTGGTATCTTCGTGGATGGTTAGCGGGACTTGGATGTGGGGTGGTAGGGTGGGGGTAAGAGGGTTGGCTGGGGATGAACTGACAGGTTATTACTGGCTTTGTGGGGGATTAGTCCATAAAAGCCCCCACAGCCCCATGGCTAGCACGGCCAGAACCCCAGCAAATAAGATAAAATAATCTCTGTAAAAATGGACTGTGAGACTGGGAGAGAGACTGACAGACAGAGAGGGAGAGAGAGATACCCAAATATCCTAGTGCTCTTGAACGTGAAAAAAAACCAAAAATCTTCTTCAATCTGTCCTAATTTTTTTGTTTCCGATTTTTTTTTTTTTTTTTCTGAAAAACCATGCCTGGGGATATGTCAGTTGGAATGAGATTAAACTCCCACAGTATAGAGATGGGAAACCGGAGTGGAACACATCTAAAATGCTTAGAGCTCCTGTTTAGAAAAGCTGCGTTCTCTCCTCTGGTTCAATAGATGAGGATCTGACTCATGTGGGCTGTTGCATAAGCTGGTACAATCATTATCAGGGACCTAGTTTGGTAGGAGAACTCTATTCTCGTGATGCCGAATTTAAAATCAGCTTCTCTAAGACGTAATCATGGTCTCTCCCTCCTTTTGTGTTAGGGTCAATTTTGACCCATTTTCAAGTTTGGATGTGTGAATCATACCTTTTATTTTTTCTGATAAAAGAAAGACTTCATTATACAACAATGGCTAATTGAGTACAATAAGATTTTGAACATTTTTCGTTTTTTTAAAGCTCATTAAAAAAAAAAAAAAAGTTACATCTGTGGTATAGAGGGGCCAAATTTGACCCAGTAGTAATTATGGGTTGTTCATGCAGAGAAACACATAATAAATGTTACCAAACCATCATGAATGACAAAAAATACAACAAAACAAAAATAATAGTGGTAGAATCATTTTAAAGCAGTATAATAATAATGTGTAATAACAATAAAATTATGTTTCATGCCAAAAAATGTTTTGACTTGGATTCAGTTGTAGAGCAACTTGCAATATGATCCCATCCAGAGACCCCGCCACTCTCCACACATGTCCCCCAGCTGTATAGCAGTAAATAGTCTGGGACAATTTCCCAGTTTTGGATCAATAAAGTATATCTATTATCTACCTATGTTTATTTCTCTCATCTCACAGTGCAAGCACACACACACACACTCAAGGCACTACCCTTGCATATGTCACTTTGTATACTTTCATGTTGTTATAATTACAGGAACCACTTCTTTCTCACAGACGAGGTGTTGAATGTTTTGTCTGCAGATGAGGGGTCACAGAGGTTGCTTTAAGTAAGATCTGTTTGAGGCCTTACCTAGATCTCATCTGCTCTGATATATATATATATAATGAAAATGACCTCAGGTCCGACAAGGTATGCAGTCTCACATGGCAAAGAGATGCAATCTGCCTTTGAGCTTTTCGTACCAGCCTATAGAAAAGATCATTATTGACATGACCAATATAGAAGGGAGAAGGGCGTTTGGGAATAGCTGGAGGGAGACTGACACATCATTTCCGTGCTAACAAGGGGCCACTGACGCTTGCCGGGGTATATAAATCCAACGATGAGGCCACTTCAGGCCGGACTATCTTCCATGTTACCATGTTATTTCAAACTTTTCGTATTTTTCAAAAGTTATTCAATTTGACAGTCGTTAGATCAGATTGGATCATTGTGAGAAGCACAAATTTGGCAATATGTGGAACACTTGCTACTGGCATTCAATACAGGACCCCAGGTGACGGTAGATTAACGACTTGTCCCATTCAGAGATCACTGTCCATTTGAAGAATACATTCCTATTGGAAAATATGGCATCAAAATCCGGGCAGCTCATGATGCAATGAAAAAGCCATGTATGGAATATGCAAATATATGAAGGTATACTTTTTTCATAGCAAAGTATATTTCAGTTTATAATTAGGCTCTTATATTTTTGCCTGTTCTGTTCATTATAAGCAATAACATAAGTCAATTGGGCCTATTTAAACCAAAAACTATTGTACACTGTAAGTTAAATGATGTCTAAGGTACATTAAATATCAAAGTAAGTAAAGATATATTACAGTTATGGAACAATAATGTAGTAACAGATAAACCATTTTACTGGATCATAATTATTGTTTTTTTTCAGTAGGCTATTTGCTATTGAACTCGAACATGGGTCAAACTTGACCCTTTTCTCACACATTGGGAGGGTTAACCTGTATGAGAGCAAATGGCTGGCACTGGTCTTGTAGGTCCTTAGAGAGGTAGAAGTCTTCAGAGGATTATCAAATATAACCCATAAAATATGATTATTAAATCTAGTGTAGCTCTCTGTAAAAAAAACATTTACTGGTTGATTCACAGAGAGTTTTTATTTCCCACTAAAGAGAAACTAAAAGTCATGTTGGATCCCACCTGTAGGACATTCATGCATGCAGTGGGTGGACAAACATCAAAGATAACAACAGGTCAAGTTTCAGGTTATGGGCGAAAGTACATCAAATGCTGTACTGTATGTATCCTGCGTGAGATGAGAAATTTAAACCAAAAACTGCCAATGAAAATATTTCTTTTAGAGAAGCGCAGGTGGCCTCTTGGAAGTGCGTGCGGTGTTCATTAAACAGTACTGAAGTTAAACTGCTGTAAAGCGCAGCAGATTTTCACAGGCAACCCCTTGCTGTTTTAAGAAACTCCCTCCTGAGTCAGTCATCCAAATAAGTTAATTACCTTGGAATGGATCCAGTTTCATTTCCAGACAATACAAAGCAGTCTGTGCCGAACAAATATAATATATTTGAAGGATTTGTGTACATGCCGAATGTCTTACTCTCTTTAAAAACAGTTGTCACTGCCATTCCTCTGACCAGGATGCTTGAACCATTCAAATATGTGTATGAGCTAAATGTCCAAGCTGCAGACAGTTAAACACATACAGCCCACGTTCACTGCCCTATACATGCTCAAGTGCTGATTGTGTTGTTCACCTTATCATTGGCTGTTATGCATAGTGTCCAGATGTCTAGCCTTATATCTAACACTTTATTAAAAGCTGCACCAACAGCTATACAGAAATTGAAACTTCAATAATTTTCAAGCGTAAAGCTTTCAACCAATCTGATGATGCACAAGCAATATTCTGAAAATAATTGGACAACAAATACATATTTGGTAGCATACTGGAAAAAAGTGTAATTTAATCTTTGTCAGCTGTACAAAATTCAATTAAGTGAACATGGACTAAACAAGAGAGGTGGGAATGATAGTGAGAGTGGCTTTACCAGTAAACTGTTCTTTATCTTAGTAAGTAAACTTGTGAAATACTCCTCCAAAAAGGTTTTATAGACACTGGCACACTGTGTCAAAGACTGAAACAAGCGGTATCATCTGAATTTAAAGTGAAATAAAAAGATATTTGCCAAATGATAATCCCTGAAGTAATCTCTTGGGATATGCCAAAAGTCAAAATAATATTTATTAACTGGTTTACTGGTTATTGTTTTGATGATATACCGAGAGGAAAGGAAAATACAAAAATAAGATTTTTTTATTCGTGTAGCCTATTTGTCCTAGACACAACTGAGCTCAATTTAAGATCAATATAAGATTATGACTGCTTTTTCATATTTCTTTATCTCAACTCCTAACAACTTAAGGTAGTCTTTTTTTTCTCACACTGCTCTGATATTTACTTGTCTGAAATAATTAGATAATTTGATTGGCTTATAAATGAGCCTGCACAACACCTGAAGTTGTGATTGTGATCAAATGATCTCCCGATTACTTGTGTTTCTGCAGTTATTCTCAAACTGGACAGGATTGGTTTCTCAGATCTTGATCTCTTCTCTTGCTCCTTATTTCTCCTTAAGAGGGGCTTAGGAGAAACAGCTCAGAATTCAGGAATCTTCAAATAAGCTTATTTATTTCTGTGAGACTAAGAAAAGACAGCACAATTGTCCTCTGGGTGCTCCAAAATAGCTAAGGAGCTCATAGTAGCAAAACAGTATCATAGTAGAAGTTCTATATTTGGGTGTCAGTTAGCAAAAACACTAACAGTAAGAGGTCGAGGCCAACAGTCCTCTACAGCTTTGTATTGCTCCATATTCATCAAACAGACTTTTGAGCTATCCACTCAAATGTGAAGAATTTGATCAAATCCCTTTCACATTGCCAACCACATACTCCGCTTCTCTCAGAAATATGTCATAATGTTTTCCAGAAATTACAAGTTCTCGAACTCCCATTTCATTGTGAATTTAAACATGAGCAATTGTAATTATTATATTGACCGAAAATATATATGTCATTATTATCATCACGTGAAAAGTGTCTAATATTTATTACGCAGTTTTTTCCCCCACAAAGTCTAGATATCTAGATCAATCTAGAAAGTCAAATTCATCATATTATTTTTTAATCATCATATATTTTTGAGTGAATCATTCCGACTGTGAATGAGAGCTCCTTCAAAATAAATAGAGCAATAGATAAACCCATATGTCCTATGAGTCTGAAACTGACCAAAGCTTGCAGATACTGTAGGTGTCTCCCTTACTGTTCTGTTCGTGTTCCAAATATCAAACTAATGACTGTGAATAAACCACCCTCTTGTGTTTTATATCACACCCAAGCTCAACTCTTTTGTGTTTACCAGTGCTACAAGATCTCAGATCCATTGTAACCTATTTATGTAAAAATATGTAGGTGTTATGATCTCCAGTTAACTTTTAAATGTTCCCTCCCACAGCTATTTCTGATGTTGCAATTAGCACCCTCATCATCAGTTAATCCCTGCTAACATACGCTAAACAAAAGAGGATGATAGTAATGTCTTAATGCTAAGCACTGTGAAGTGAAGCGTTTATTTTATCCAGCTACGCCTTAGAACCGCACAATTAACAGGTTTTTTAGGTTTTTCCAGCCCTGCTGTCGAAATTAATCTAAGCCAGGATGATTTTGTGCAATGCCTGGCACTGGAAAAGACTAGTTACTTGGTATTTCCAAGTAACTTAGAGACCACCAGTCACCAACCAGTGACACTGGACAGCTGTTATGGCATACATTTTAAGTAAGTTTCAAGATCTAATTTTACTTTAAATAAATCAAATATGTAGTTCTATAAAATTTGGGGGTGTGATTTATGATAAGAGCATAAAAAATATTTCAGACCAATACTACATTCACTGAGTACAATACACAATGGCCATTGGTGATAATTTTGTCTGATATAAAGCCCCTTATAATTAACTCAGTAATTTAATGGAGATTAATGTAAAATCACATTAATATTTACTGCCGGCGTACTCTTATTAGCTTATGGGATTCCTTTCATAAGACACATGATGTATTTTATGAGGAACAATCCTCAACAATCTGCGTCCCAATTATGAATCCTGCCAAGAACAGAGAAGGATGAGGCTTGATTAAATATCCTTGAAGTGAATGTCACTTTACAGGTATGCATCATTATTACAACTCATTAATCTTGATCTGCAAGCTTGCGATAAGACTGTTCATTAATGTGTGCAAGATTCACTGCAGCGGCTAATTTCAGAGGGAGTGACCATCAGGGTCCTCAGATCACCAGCACTAAGGATTACATCATGATGAGGCTTTCAAAATGGCTCCGTCCTTTAAGTGGAAATAGTTGGCAGAAGAAAACCATTGTACTTCTAAACCCTTATATCTCTCTCTTATTTTTCTCAGGTTTTCCCCCCCTTCAAATCAATAAGAAATGCAATATAACAAAACAGACTGAGAGCATGAAATGAAACTCTTAACTCATAAAGTTTCAACTGTGCAGTGTCACAACAGACCCAAAGTGAAATCTCACATGCACGCAAAATTAAGATAAAAAGCATCGTCATGGAGGTTTAAAAGGGTCTCCATTTTATTATAGAAGTGAAATTCAAAAGTAATGTACATCATCGACAGAGTAATAATCAGTTCATTAATCATACTTCAGGTTCTAGTGTCTCATAAAAACCTGTATAAACAAGCAGCAGATCATCATTATCAAATTACAGAAAGGTAAATAAATAAGATATTGCTTTCAGTGCAGGTAATTGGTTCGCATGTGAAGGTGAATGTGTTTTATCGGCCTTTTACAGACAGATGTCAAAATATTCCCTCCCTATCTGTTTACTCCCAAAACAACCAACATCCATTTAAAATCTCTGCCACTGAGCTCCTCATCTGAGTTTTGTTTTGTCAGCAGACGGATATGCTTTATTTTTTTACATTGCATCATGTTACTTCAGAATCAGTTATGACAAATCCCTACTGATAATGTTTTTAGGTCATTTAACAGCAGGTCTGCCTATATGTCCTGCTAGTATAATGATTTTGATGTGTTGCATTTCTTTTCTCAACACCAATATGGAGTTTTTTGACTGACCCGTCATTTCGACCTGAAGGGAAAAAGCATGTGGAAAATACTCTCACTTTGTGCTGGCTGAATGACTGACAGAGTTATCAAAGAAACAGAAGAGAGAAAAACAGCTGCCCGGAGAAACAGTGTGATCGTTTATTGAAAGGCTGCGGGAGGTGAGGCCTGATGTCCGTGACATGCCTGAAATAGCATACAGCCATTGTCAAACTTCTCCATCCGAGACACAGTGCCATGGCATGGGTGACATTTCCAAGCAATTTCCTGTTCTTGGGCAAAGTTCATGCAACCCAATACAAATCTGAGAGGGAGCCTTAGGCTAATGCTCACCTCTCATGGTCATCACCAAAATGAAGTCAAGCACAATTCAAGATTGAAATATGTTGGCTGCTGCAATAAAGCAGATGAAGGAGGTGACATAAACCTCTTTGTTTTCTCTAACATGCAGGCTTGTTAATTCCAATTACATAGTTGACTGGTAGTAAGCAGAGGTCTCTGAAATTAGCAGTTATGCATTTATTCTTGTTGACGATAACTGAGTAAAATAATTTGGTGTTTTTTTTCCTTTCTTTCTGTCTTTCTTTTCTTTTTCTTAAGTAAGCAGGTTATGATGATTGGCAGCTTAGTCAAGCAGGGCAAATATGTGGGAGGCAGGAAACTACATAACTTCGCTGCTTAGAGAACAAAGTCAGCACAAATTTCTCTACATTAGACTTGAACGACTAATAGTTGCCATGGAAAAGGAAATATATTATCTGAAAAGGCTGATCTTGTATATCACTCTTTATTTTAAATAGCTACCATTACATTATATACACTGTTCAGTCCTTTTTTCCCCTTTTTTTCTCAGTTACAAAATTACATATATCAGCCTAATGAAAAGTTTTTCTTCTTCACGTGAAGCCCTGTTCATCAGGGCTGGCTAATTTTTACCTCCTTAATGGACAGCATGCAGAGAAAGAACTAGAAGCAACTCTGTCAATGTCTCCTGGTGCATCAATGTAGTTATCTTGTGATTAAGGTGTGCACATGAATTCCACTGACATCTGTGAACGCTGACCATTATCTTTCAATTAGACCAGCGAATTAGAACGGCCTCTTGATGGCTGACTTGGACTGGGATGAACCAGTGATGGATGTTGGACAGAAATTGCCATGGAAAATACAGATGCCAAATTGACTTGACAATGAATAGGTGGAAATGTGATGGCTGCACATTAAATCATGTCTTATTAGCTTCCCAGTTAATCTTGTTCAGCCCCGCTGCAATTGAGGGAAATATTACAAATGTGTGGCCCGATACACCACATTGCATGCTCCCAATTGTGAGGGCAAAGTGTATTGGGTAAATCTGTGAAAAGAAGGCTGAGAACTGAAACTATTTTTGCTTTTCTCATTATGTTTTTTTTTGTTTTTTGTTTTTTTGTTTTTTTTGTCTGGAGAACCTCTATTGTTTTTCTCTCACTGTTCTAAAAAAGTGCGGCAGTAGGCTATCAGAGCATAGTAGTGGATGACGCTGTGTTTGAATGGTGTATTTTTTTTTAATTTTTTTGAGTAATTGCTTTGATTTTACTGTAGCTTGTTCTCTGGGAAATTACTCCAGCTCACAGTACTGTGCAATTACAGTGGGACTGGGTTGACTGGGCTTGGCAAACACAGGTCCCACTGGGGCAACCGTTGATCATCCACACCACAAACTTTTCCAAATAATAGAATAAAAAGACAGAATGAGAAAAACTTTTTGTATAGCAAAACACAATTACATTTTACGTACATTTCCAGCAATTTATAAGTGACATAAGATACCTGAAATTACATATTACAAACAAAATCCAAAATATTATTATTTTTCTGCTTTCTATTTGCCCTTGTTTTATTCACAATCACACAGTAAAAAAGGAGAGAAGGGACTATTTGTTCTCCACTCAGCCGGTTAACTCAGTGTAACAGTAAGCAGCCATCACCAGCATGAGTGCTTGATTGTTTTCAGATGATTTAAAGGTCCCATATTGTATAAAATAAGATTTCCATGTCTTTTTTTGATTATAAAGCAGGTCTAGTTGCTATAATAATACTGTGAAAGTATCAAAACGAACAGTCCATGCCTAAAGGTACATAGCCCATATTCAGAAACTGAGCACTAAAACAAGCTGCCAGGACTTTAGAAACTTTGTGATGTCACAACAAAACAGTCACCACTTTCAGTCATGCCTCAAGCCCAGCCAATGCGGACCCACCATCCAGCCTTGCACGATTAGTTTTTTTTTTTGAGTGTTTATCTGAAATCTGCTATATTTTATTTAGAAAAGTCAAAAGAGAGGCTGCTTACCAACCAGTAATAGCTAGAAAGGATTATAAATTCAATGCATGTGAGCTTAAAATCATTAAGATGAATGAAACCTATTATAGTACCATGTTTATAGGCAATCACAACCTGTGCAGATGGGTGTCAGTCATATTTTTTAAGTTTTTTACATGAACCCATATAGCAATTATTCATTGTCCCCAGGTTGCAGCAATTAAGATGGTGAGTAAAATGCTGAAGCAAATTGGTTGAAAATTGATGCCCTAGAAAAAAGAGACAATGCAACTTTCAGCACAATCTTTGACTGGGAGTCCAGCTGCACTCAGGGACTGAATATTATTCTATTTTCTGATGAACTGATTCTCTTTTCCAGTACCTCAAGTTTCAGCCATCCTCTAAACGGAGAGCACCTCGATTGCTTATCTGAGTTGCCACACCTTCCAGTTCTCCTCAAAAATGGGAGGATATTGCTCCGTTGTCTTTAGAGCATCTTTTCAATTCTACTGTCTGCTACAGAATGATTTTATAATTGCATTCTTATATTATCTCTCATTTAACATAGGAATGCATTAAACTGCTAGAGTTATTTGGACTTTCAACTGATCCGTTGATTTCACTGGTCAAACAATCCAAGTTTCATTTTGCATAAAAAACAGTGCCTAGGTTATACAGCTCTGTGTCCCCCAATCTCTGCATGGCAGGTGTCCTGTGGGACATGTGATTATGGGTGACAGCTCAGGCTTTGTGTTGGATACAACAGTTGGCAGTTTGGGAGCCTGATTTGCTCTAAGCTCTTGGGTTACAAGAATACTTTGTGAAACAGATCTGCACTAGCAGCAAAATTAGAAGAACTCATGCATTACAAAAGGTGGCTGGCCAAATGTGTATTACAAAAAACTGAAGATTAGTTAAGTGGGTTTGTGACCAGAAATATGCAAATTTGGGTCTCCAGAACAGAGCAGGAGACACTTGGCAGTGAAATGAATAATTAATATCCCTGCATGGTCGTGGTTTTCATTTTGGCACCCATGTTAACAGGTTAGGGCAACCATACAGGCTAACACTAACATCATGTACACAAAACACTCCATGTGTCTAAATTGTTAATGGACATCAATTTGTAGAGACTGAAACTGGCTTGAACCTCTTCACCTGCTGTAGCTGCTGTCTACTTGAAATTATCCTGTTTTTTCTGACTTCGACTGTACAAGGGGAGGATTTAGTCATTTGGGGGCCCAAGGGAAACCCTGTCGTGTCTTATTTGAACCTTTTCTCAAATTAGAATGTCTCAAAACTTTTCTCTTTAGTAAAACACGGTTAAAATACTGTACATACAACCACTACACAGATAGATAGATAGATCCTTTGGGGAAATTCAAATGGTAGGCTTGTATGTACACAATAATTTATTTGTTGTAATCAAGGGTTCAGGTGAGTGTTACTTGAGGAGAGCTAGATAGGCATGTTTTGTTAGCCATTAAAATACTTGCATAATATTCTCAAGTATGCAAGAATAGATGTTTCCAAAGACCCAGACCCCCTGACAAATGCTTTGTCCTGAAAGTGGGCTGACCAGGAACAGATTCCTGGGCCACTTTTTTGCCCCAGTCTGCCCCTGGGCTTTGCCTTCAATTATACATAACTTTAAACATTAACATCATTTTAACAGGTGAGTTGTATAAAAATTCGCCCCCCCCCCCTGCAGTTGTCATGAAGGAGGAAATTAGTTATAGAGACCAAGACTGTTATCAGGTGGTAAACATGCTTATTCCTCCTGTAAAGTTGGGCTTTTTAATATGGGAGTCTATGGGCATTAACTCGCTTTTTGGAGCCAGTCTCAAGTGGCCACTCAAGGAACTGGGGTTTTTGGCACTTCCCTGTTGGCGTCATTTTTCAGCCCCAGAGGTTTGCGCTTGGTCTGTATGGTATGATAAGCCATGTACGCACAGCCTAAGTGATACCCTACTGAGTTTAAGACTGATATTGATACTTGAGGAAAAAAAAAGATGTTTGTTACTCACATTTTTTAAATCACACACTTATTCAGCATACACCAACATTTTATGTTCCCATGAATTACATTATTAAATAACTATTAAATAGCATTTTAATGGACAATCTGAGACTGGATAATCAAATCTTTTCCAGACCTATTTTTAACCTTTCTTCCTTCATATCCAGACCAGTCAGGAGTCACCATGGCCAACTTTTTAACAGCATTTAGAACGAAGAAGGAATTTATTTATTTATTTGTTATAGATTTGTATCTGAGGTCAGATGTCTGAGCTGAAATGGACAGAAAGAAACCATGTAAGATTTTCTCATTTGACCTGGAGAAACCTGTCCTATTTTTCACTTTATTTATGCACAATGAGAAATACAGTGCTTCTAATATATTTTGATAAAAATAGCTACAAATAGAAAAGGATAATGTGCATTAGGGTTTCTTCTGGTTTCTTGGGCAACAATATGCCATCTTTTACTCTCAAAATGCAAAAACAAATTTATCCTTGCTGTTAGTGTCTATAAATAATAGAACAAAAATGGGGAAAAGGGTGAAATTTGCACATAACATAACTAACCAAGCATGCGTGTGTGAGCTGATTAAAATCTTGACCCAAACATGATCCCTATGTTTCACCAAACAATTGGCAGTAAACCGAATTTAACAAGCAAATTGAAACTGAAAATAGACGTTGGGACATTTCTGTGATTAATTGGTAGCAATGAAGAAAAAAATAAGAAAAATGAAATGCAAGGACAACACTTAAATTGCTCTGTGTGTTGGGGTAAAAGCACTACGAGCTGGCTGGAGTGTGATGGCAGCACGCTGACCAGCACCCTCAAAGAGATGCCTTCAAGTCTGCAATCACCGAGATAAAGTCTCTCAAAGAGGAATATATGGTTCTAAAAGAGCAAGTTAACGTGGTGGGAAATGGAGAGAGGCAGATGGAGAACCAGCTCCAAGAAGTGCGCACCAGAAAAAGGCAGGCTCTCACCAAAGCACACAAAGACTGCCTGGCCCTGCTCGCTCAGAAAGACAAAGAACTAAAGAGGAGTGAAGAGCAGGGGAAGCAAGCCTGCAACAGGAGCCGTCTCGGAGAGAGGAAAGCTGGGGGAGGAAAGAGCAGGAGATGGAAAATGAGAGGCACCTGCACTCTGAAAAATGGCTCAGAAAGGAGGAGGAATGGGGGAAGTCAGAGTGATGAGCAGATCAGTCTCTTAACCTAAAAAAAACAAACAGCTTCAGGTAAGATGCCTCAGCTGATCCTTTTACCTCAGAATAGCAAAGCTCGTCACCAATACAAAGGAACAAGAACAAGATTCATAATATTCAAAACAAGCAGTGGGAGAGTGATATTAAAATCGAGCCCTGCTTCCCTCCTTGTGCATGTGTTACATATTGTAAACATGCAAACTGTTCAATGCAGTTCTGCTGAAGTGCTTTACATCTGCCTGTGTGTGATTCTCTGCATATAGATACAGGTTTCATGGCCTCTACAGTATTACAGTATTTGTTTTGGAGGAGCAGATCAGATATGATAATGTTTTATTTCAATCTTTAAATATGTCACTTGTTTTCAACTTCAAGTGGACAACAGGAGTTGACATTGACATGTCTTGGATGTTTTCTAGGAGGGTCTCAGCCCTACTGTTGAAAAGATTTTGTGAATCTGCACCCAATTCTTTGTCTTAGTAAACTGGAACTGAATTGCAAGAACTGAATCTGAATTGTGGGAATTTAATGTTGAAGTATAGAGTTGAGCATATGCATTCAATTTCGTCAGAGCCTATTACATTTAGTTTCAAGTTTATCGGAATTCAGTTACAAACTAATCAATTACATTTCATGTTATAATATTCAGATAATATTCAATGCTGTTATTCAAGTTAAACAATTCAAATGTAAATATAAAAGGTTCAAATTCATTCTCGAGTGACACATATCTCTGCCCATACTTTACCCCCACACAGAGCTTTATAGGCTTGGCTGCATATCTTGACACTGTGTACATTTGCTTAACCTATTTAACCCAATGGCCACTGTCACTCTAAAAGGCCAGCGATCAATACTTTTCTCAACCGCATTTGTTCAGTGACAGCAAACGACAAGTTAGCCAAGGACAGCTTCATCATAAGACCGCAAATCCATATCTCTCTCACCCAGATTAGTTGCCGTGATCGACCCTCACTGGCAGTGCTTCATGTTCCTTGCATGGATCATGCCGCTTTGAGAGCCAAAAAACCAGTCGCAGCATGCTTGATTGAAGTGGGCAGGTCTTCTATGAAAATATCTCTTCAAATCTAGCTCCAGTGCAGTGATTGTGAGATAGTGATTTCATGTGTGACCCTGAAAGAAGGAGTGTCTTTGCCACTCCCAATGTCCCTCAGCAAGTCAGTCAAGAACAGAGAAAAGCCACCTTGCTGTGTCTCTAGGGACCTCACTCAGGTGGGGTCAGTAAGATGCTGTTGTGGCTGGGCTCTTTCTTTTGCTTCCTTGGAGAGATAAAGTCACAGGAGGTTTGGTTTAGAAACCTCTTGCACAAATAAACATGCCCTCCCCCCATGTAGTAATCAGAGTGGCGAGAGCGCTCAGGCCACTGTGTGCAAAGCTGCTGTCACTGCGGTCCATACTGACAGGAGAGGACACAGGACAAACTCACGCTACTTTGGCTAGAGCAGGGGCTGTTTTGACCATTAGACTGAAGAAACCAAACATCTCTTTCCCAGTTGGCCTCAATGGCCTTGTGGTGCAGCAGGCTGGACTGTGGTGTGACGCTGTGTCATCTGTCTTCTGGAGTAAAAGCAGCATCTTCCACATTCTCCCTGCCAGCACTGTTGTATGATGGACAGTCTTGATTGGGAACATCCTACTATTCAGGCCTGAACTTTCTCCCATTATAGCCATCAGTCCTGCTATTTAGTAGTGGGCAGAAGTGTTTGGAGACAATTTCCCAGAGTTGAGGTAGGGCCAACACTCGCCTAACTGGCAGTCAGTTCCTGAAAGCTGACTGATTTTATTTTATTTTTTTAGCCAACACTGATCCACAGCTTTCCAGGCATCTGCTTGTTAAATCCCAGCACATGAACAAGAACTATTAGAAGAGGAGGAAGGAACAGCAGTGTGAGAAGAAATGAAAACAGGCACAACTTATTTTTACCTGTTACCTCATGAACTTACATTAGAAGGAATCAGACTTTTTCTTTTTTTCATTTCACACACATTCTCATTTGAAACATTTCCTTCCAAACTTTAGAGAGATCTGATGTCAGACTCTACAAATTGTCATTACTTTGTCACCGGTCAGCAACTTGACTGACCTTGAGCTGCAAACTTGCAAGTCTAGCTCGCTCAGTTCATCTTATTTATCTAATTTTTTCATCTTATTATATATATATTTTTTGCATGTGATCTTTGCAAAAATGAAAATGTGCGCCAACCCATAATTTAATGTAACATTAAGGTTAGAAACTGGGTAAATCCTGAAAACATGTGAATAAGATATGAGTGCTGGGAATTGATCAGATATTTCCTGTTGACAAACCCTTGATAAAGAATAAATCATTTATGAGTCAAAGAGTTAATTTAGACTGATCTGTGAATTCTGATGTCAAGGATTAGATGCATTAAATCTAAGATGAAGAAGAAGGCAAGCCTGGCCAAGCGTGTGTGCATCATTGTTAATCCCTCATTCCTGCTTTTAGGGGTTCTAATTAATTAAAGGATGTATGGCAGAAACTGAGCAGTAATCTCCAAAGCTGCGCCTTTTAATTCCAGCTCCATGTTTTATGACCACAGCCTAAACGACTAGTAATACTGTCTTGGCCAGCACCTACCTCTCTCTTCTTTCCTTAATAAAATTTCTATTCACCCCCCCTGAACAAACACACACACACATAAACACAGTTCCCCCTGTTTCACCTCTCTCCTCCAGTCACTCCCAACTCCCTCGCTCAACATCACTCTCACTCCCACTCCTTCATGTACGTAGCCTGGCTTTCTTTCCAGCCATCTTTTTAAAGGTGTGATCTATTTTCACTTGATGATAGTTTAATGTGATTTTTTTTTCTGTTTCACTGGAGTCTTATCATGTCATTAGCAAAGAAAAAAAAGAAAACCCAGATGAATAATAGATCTGACGGTGAGACATCCCGGGAAACATCTCATATAACTCTGCTAGTGAGATGAGAAGGAAAAGACAAGGTGCTTTTGTTTAACAGGACCCTATTTCCCACTAATTAATGGCTCATGGCTGAATGTGAAGGACAGCTGACAGATAAAAATCAGTGGGAGTGAGGCAAAATCATATAGCACGCCTTGACGGTTGTATTTTTTTTTTTCCCAGCAGTAAAGGATTCCTCTTTTTGGAGCTGTGTGATGTCACTTCACACCCCAGCAGGGTTTGTGAGTGGGCTAAAGTCAGCGCAGCCCTCCCATAGGTCCCCAAGCTAGCACGCCCTGCCAGTTTCTTTCCATACACAGCGCTCTCAGCTCTGTCAGCTTAATTGGCTCGCCTCCCATCAGTGAGATACCCCAACCCCATCCTAATTGGCTCCCTTTTAGCCACCCAGCCAATGCTATTGTTCAGGTACACAGTGTGTCGCTATGGATGCAATGATCACTCACACATGAATTCTGGGACAAAGGGCCCATGGGCTGTCTCTCAACCAGTTTCCTGAACTGCAGCTACATTTCTGCCAACAACTACCACAATGTACTTTTTTAAATGTCTCTTCCCTTCAAGCCAATACCTCAGTGTCTTGTTTGGTGAAAGGTAATTTATTCACTCTCTGCAGCTCCTCCACATGATGTAGGACCCCATGCCAGCAGCTGTGCTAGCCCTACCTTATGTGTTTAAGTTCATCTTGTGTGATGTTTACATAGGAGGATGATAGAGTTCCTAAATGCCAGTCAACCCACAGAGACAGGGGTGAGAGATGATGAGCAACAGTGTGTGTGTGTGTGTGTGTGTGTGTGTCTGAGAGAGAGAGAGAGAGAGAGAGAGAGAGAGAGAGAGAGAGAGAGAGAGAGAGAGAGAGAGAGAGAGAGAGAGAGAGAGAGAGAGAGAGAGTTGAGACTTTCCACAGACTGTATGGACCAATTCGGGTTCTGTCTGTGTAAAGGTACCCCGGCTGGGTCAGTCACCTGCCAGTGAGTAATGAGCCCCAATGAGGGTGAACTCCCTGTTCCCCCATCCCCTGTCTCTGCTAATGAGCTTCTGAATAAATGTTGGTGCCCCCCCCCCCCCCATGCTTCTCTCTACTGGAACCTGTCTCTTGGCCTTGTCACCCTACCCCATAATGAGCCCTCAAGAACACCTTACATCCCCTACCAACATTCTCAGTCTCCTAATAGTGAGTATTTGTTTGTGGGACAGTCTGCCTTCCATCCAAATCTCTTCATGTTTGGTTGTCAGAGTTGCTGCTGCCAGGAGCTGAGATTGTGTCTCTGTGTTTGGAGTGACACATTCAAGATCTTTGCAGCTTCTTTCTTTCTTATCATTTCTACTTGTGTTAGGATGATAGGAATATAAAATACTTCTTGCTTCTGCATGCCCCATTAGTCTGGTCTTAATTTGGTTCCCTTTGGAGCACTGGGGAGTGAATGACTGTATTTGGCATCTGGTAGACAGACATAGGCTTTTTTATAAGAAGCGATGATGAATATTGCTAGGGATGGATTATTGGACCACGAACCTGCCCACTCGGTCCCATAAATAGTCTCAAACAGTTGGACTCTGACTGGTCAGGACAGCGTGTGAAATAACCAGGGGATATTTCATATGCAAAGCTGGATAAAGTAGGCCACAGCTTCTGGTTTTGGTGATGAAGTCATACATGGCAGTCTGACTCACAGTAAACATTGGGAATTCAATTTAGAATATGACAATAATAGCATGCAGATAAAAAAGCATTTGTTAGTAAGACATGGTAATCCGTACTGGGGAATCTAATACATTTCTTGGTTGGGAAATTACCAAACAGAGAATCAGGCTTCATGCCATGATGGTGAATTTCCAAAGGAGGCATTAGAACACAAGCAAACAAAGACGATCTGTGTCAGTGGCAAGTTACTGGGTAACCCAAAGAAAACAGGAAGCTCTGAGGTAAGAGCAATACAGTACAGTCAGCACTGTTCCCCACAGATTGCCTTTTCAAGGTGACTGACCCCTGAGCAACTGTTACCAGTCAAAGCATTGGCTTGCCATGCATCAGGATCAAACATTGCGTTTTTTCTTTCACCGCAACTGATTCGTTTCTTCACAGATTGCCTACCCTGGAAAACTTTGGGGGCTTCAGTCGACATTGGGGTGTCAATCATGGGGTGACAATATTCCAGACCAGAGTGTTGTTTGTGAATCTGTTGTCTGTGATGCCTGCAAAACCCCGGCTGTGATTGCCAGGCCTCTCGATGTGTTGGTTTTGGAGTTATTTTTCATTGTAGACCTTTCTTTCCTCTCTCCTTGGCTTCGATCCTCTCCCCTTCTCTCACTCCTCTATTTCCCTCTCTCTCTCTCCCTCTCTTTCCACTGTTACATTTATGCCTCTCAATACGAACCTTGGAGAGTATTGATGTAAGGAGTGCCAGAGCTGTTTTTGGAGATGCTAACAAATAAGCTTGCTCCACAAAGGTGACTGCCAAGCAGGGATTAATGTAAAACAGAAAATATCAGTGCTCAGAGCCAGATCTAGGCAGAGAAGCAGTGCCTAGTCAAATAGTCTCCCCCTCTCTCAAAGTGATTCATCTTATCTTTTCCCTTCCTATAGAGCCTCTTCTCTCCATTTGGCAGGATGATGTCATTCATTCATGTGACACATTGTGTCCCATCTTTGGATGCATAAGGATCTGCATTATACTGAGCACAAAGAACTCTGAATGTATGTTAACTGTACGTATGTACCCTATGTTTCTATGTAAATTCAGTGCAACTCTAAATACACCCACATTACAATACACAGTAATTTAATTAACACCTTCACAAAGTGTAGGATTCATTGCAGCGAATTAGGTGCAGGTGTACCAAAAAACCAGTAGCTTGGTGTAGTTTAGCTCTACCAAGGCCGAACAAGCTCTCAATGCAAAAATCCATAAGCAGGAGCTTCAAGCTATCTGAAGTGGGGCAAGACTTCAGCTCTTTATTCCAACCTTCCTGTTACACCCTGTCTGTCTTTTAAAGCGTCTCTCATCCCAGTAAGTAGACCGTACACGTCCGTGCGCTGTGAACTGTCACTGTGCTCTTTAATATTGCCATGTAAACCGCACTGCTGTAAAAAACAAATTTCCTCTTGGAAGACAATAAAGGATTTATCTTGCCAATCTTAACTTTCTGAAAGACTGTCTTAGCCAAACAATAACAAGCTAATCTATCACGGAGTAGAGAAAGGGAGTAGTGATCCAGGAATAGTTTAAGACAAAATGTCAGCTTTCATGATGTGCATAATTTAAAAGCAGAAGAGGATGGGTTTTTTTTTTGCTTTAGTTGGTATACACCATCAGCTCAGTGAGTGACATCAGATTTAGAACAATGGCTGTTTTGGTCAGACATGATTGTGATCAAACCAGGTGGCTTATGTGCATGTAATGAGGACTGATGCTTATTGATGTCGGATCAGTTGGAACTTGGCATCATTCCATCTTCTGGATGTGTGTTAAGTAATTGTAAGCTGTTGACTTCGTAAACTGTTTCCACATTGCATTTTCCACATTACATTTCTTATTTCTGTAATTAATGAGAACGAGGCCTGTTCTGTTTACCCTTACTGAACAATTACACAGAAGGTAAATTAATTAACTGTTGTCAGTGGTAGCTACGCAGTGACTAATGAATACCTTTAACTGAATTAATTTCCTTTTAATCACAATAACAGAAGGTTTTGCCTTGGACAGACAACTGAAGAGTCTGGGTGAGTTGTTGATGACACCTGTGTTCATCCAGATTTACATCATGGAAGTCATTATCCACTGAATTCAGTTTGCTCCACCTCTCAAATGATTTTCTCCATACCCTCTAGCTCTTTATTAGCATTCCCATATCAGACACACAGATATGGTTTTGGTTTATTAGCTCCATACCAGTATTTCCATACATTAATATTCATATGCATAGTAAGGTGTTCCACCAGAAAGATTTAGGACTGCAGCAGATTGCATGCACTGTAAAATTGTGTGTGGGCTGCCACAAACTAAGTTTCACTCTGGTGATTTTGCCCCAGGCTACATATGTAGTTTATCCAGACATGAAATGGTATGAGTGTATATATATATATATATATATATATATATATATATATATATATATATATATATATATATATATATATATATATATATATATATATATATATATATATATATATATATATACATATACATATACATTTGGATATGTTGCGAGTCCAGCACATTTTCACTTGATCAGCAAAATGAGAAAGTTTTGACAGATATTAACTGAAACACAAGTAAAACATGTAAATCTCAGCCAATCACCATTACCTGTTTGCTTAGAATTAATAAAACCCTGATTCTGATGATCTATATGGAAGTCAACTTGATCTCCTACCAATTACATTCATATGCAGCTACATTGCATCAGTAGTTCAATTATCTATTTTGAAATACTCCTTCTCCCTCACTGAAAAATCCAGAATCTATCTATTTCATAGATCTTATTACTGGATAGATGTCCCCTACATCATGTTGAAATGTGTACTAGAGGATTTAGGTTTGCAAGTTGTATATTGTACCACAATTTGTGATGACACAAAATCATGTCTGCTTGTACAGGTCTTTGTCAAACTCTGCACTTAGAACAATAAAGACACTTATCACTGCAGTGGAAGTGATGTCACTACAACCATGATTTGTCTTAGATGCCTCACAGAGACATTGTAGGAATATACAATTAAGAACAGTGACAATTTTGGTACTGCATTACAGTATAGTTAAACCCTTGAAATCACAACTGTTAATGCAAAGTACAAGCATGTGGATATGCATTATTATCACTGAATGCCAGATTACAAACAAAATTGGATACATATCTATAATCATATTTCTCGAGCCCAAAATAAAATGGTTTTTCAGTTTTTGGTAAAAAAAAAGTTTTACCTTGAAGATTTAGACTCAGATAGTGTCAGACAATCACATTAAAGTATGCAATGCTGTCTCACATAAATTTGACGTCAAGATTTCCTGGCATTTGCAATGTGATATGTTGCATTTACAATTGTGTCAGCGATATATTAATTTTCAAAATATTGATCAGCATAGTTTAATGTGCATTGTAACATAAGCACAGCATATTAAATATTATGATAAGTAGCAATATATAACATATCAAGATGTATATGGTGATGTAGCAGGTTATAGTGTAGATCAATGTGTCAAAATATTACAGCAGTGTTGTTATGGACAAATTGTTTCGAAGGCAAATTTGAAAACGTGCTTTTCTTTGACCGTGAGTATCAAAGTGTTTCAATATTTATTCCATTTTAATTTCCTTCACTTCACTTTTGCCTTTTCAGGCTAATTAATTTTACGCTTATCCAATCTGATGCTTATCATATTAATTACTGCACTTAAAATAACTACAGCATAGACTATAATGAGTCTTTGTTTCTTCTGTGTCAGATTGGTTTTTAAGAAGTAGTTGAATGATGCCATGAAATTAATCATCCTAGATGTGACAAATGTCCCACATCAAATTATTTTGTAGTTTCTTTTGGGGTTCAGGTTCACATTTTACCCAGCAAAATTATCTAAGTGTGGCTCTCTTTGGGAGTTGTAGTCCCTTCATCGAGTTTTATCCCAAGATCTCCTGCAGCTTCCTGCCAGCTACACCTCCAAAGGGACTCACACATGGAGCTCATAGCGTAGGTGCAGGCAGGAATATGAACTCATTCATATGTAATTTTATTAACTAATTCATAATTAAACAACTGCTGGTGCAAAACACAATTGTCTCTAACTGCTATTCACTGGTCAACAGTGGTGTGAGAAATATTCTGACCCTAAAAAAGGGATTTAGAAAATATAAAATAGATATAGATTTTTGTTCATAATTCATAAATATTTTATTCTTATTTCACAAAAAAATTGAAACAGCACCATACAGCCCATCTCCCATGCTATTTTAGTGATGTTTGCTTGGGGATCAGAATTTTGCCCAACACAATCAGCATTGCTCTTCCTGGATGTGGTATCTGACAACTGGCCAAATACTTCTTTCCAGCATCTCGGCCCATGCTTTTCCTAGAATAGCATAGCAGTGTGTTTACTTGTTAGCTGGAACACATGTTTTTTTTGTTTTGTTTTTTTTGGATGGGTGGGGTTGGTGATCTATCTGACCCACTGAGCATGTCAACCAACCAATGTTAACCATAAAACTCCAACAAAAACCAAAGGTGAGATGTACAGTAATGTGGGTCATTTTGGAGAATCAGCTTTTCCTCTTACAGTAAATGCTGTCAAGCTAATGAATGGTGTGTACTGTGGCTATACTTTATGTGAGCATTTAAGAAACATTTTCTAAGAGCAGATTAATTTACGACCAGCAGTTAGAAATAGTTTTGTAAAGTTCGATTTCCCTTCTTACTTCTTATTATGTGGATATCAATAGATTGAATCAAAAAGTTCCTACTAGTGGCCCCACCCTTGATCACAATGATATATGATGCCAAGCATTATTTTCCCATTAACTATATTATTGTAGACAATAATAATGCATCATTATGTGATCAATGTCTGCAATTTCAATATATTTCCTTTGGAGAGTCCATTCCCAGTTCAACCAGAATGACATTTGATAATGAAGCTCCATGCCTTAGGATATGCTGCATGAATTCTAGAAGCTTTTTTTCATCTCAAGTGGATAGACAAAAGAGGGACACCCTTCTAGTGATATAGCTTTTCTTGTCTCAGCAGGGCCACAAAGATCATAAAAATGTAAGCATCCATTACATAAAGTCCCTATCCTTTTCCTGTTTGCTGAACTGCTCAATGCATGATGGCGTAGATATTTACACTAAGACAAGTTGAAATGTAATGATCTACAACTCAGCTGACTGACCAGATGGAGAGCCCTTGCTGAGGGTGACTCACTCCTCCTCTGCAGTACTCCAACCGCCACTACTTGCATCTCCTGTCCTGTCCTTTCCTCTCCACTCCACCTGCTACCACTACTGCTGCTTCTACCTTTTGGATTGCTATATTTGTGACTGAGCCCATTGATGTGGAAAAACCCATCATCTGGGCCAGTAGATCTGGAAATAGAGTACTCGTCGAGGTCGGCCAAAGACAAGCCTTGTTCCGAGAGAGCTCACCCAGCCAAGGGTGCAGGGGGCAATGAGTTCCAGCTTGGGAGCACCGGAGGTCTCTGCTGGCTATTTTCTTCACATTCACTCTGGGGCCTGTGGTGTTCTGAAGCTAAGACAACACTTCCCACTGACTGAGGGCTGCTCAGGCCTTTGGGTCACCATATCACTACAGTGCTTTCAGATATTCTCGGAAACACAGAGTGCCACATTCTGCCTTCTGCCTGAAAATTTGAATTTTTAAATGATGAGGAGCAGTGGAAGCTGGAGGCATGAATCAATAAAACTAACTAGATGCAGGGCAGCTCAGTCAATTAGGCCAACTGGGGGCTTTTGACAAGTAATATCAAGGCTTAAAAGGAAACAGAATGAGAAAGGTATGGGTGGTGGTGTGGTTTATCAGTTGTTGTGCTGCATTTGATGATATCGAATGAAAGTTGCTACAATCAATCTTATTAAAGCTTGTATGCTTTTTCTTTTGCACTCTTTGGTGTAATAAAAGTAAGGTCATGTCTTCATATTTGATACGCTGACAGGAGGCCACCAGTCTGGTGGCAACTGAAACCAACAATCAAATACATATTCTAAAAGCTGAGGACATCGTACTGATCAGAAGCAAGATATATGTCATACATACAATAAAATATGACATTATTACCTAAACAGCTTTTTTCCCACCAATTACAGGTATGTTTTAAGCCAAGAGATTCATGGGATCACAGCACTTAGCTCATCGGGGAGTGAGCTAACCTCTCTCCGTCAGCCCACTCTAAAATGACCCTTAGGCCTGTACTGTGGCATAGTTAATGGAGTGCGCCTACATGAATTATTAAGAGTGCTTACATTCCCTTTATACTTGCCATCCTATCGATATTCAACCCTTTGCATACCCAGGGGTATGTGGGCGAATTTTTACACATCAGGATGAATTGCCCTTTCCACATAGATGCTTCTCCCTCTCAGATAAATATCTCTTATACTGCGGGATGAGCAGACTATGCTGAATAAAACATCTGCATCGGAAGAAAATAAAATAAAATTGAAAAATATGTCCTTCCCACAGTTACAGTCAACAGACCAGAATTTAACTGCTGGTGACAAGAGTGAATTATGACAACGCAGTCCTCCGGTTCTTTGGGTTTATGCTGCAGGGACACCTTGAGGTGTACATTATTAAAGCTTACTTGGATTTATAACAACATCTTCCATGGAGAGTAATCCAAGAGGTAAAATCAATGGCCAAAAAAAGAGCATCCACAAACTATAAAACATCTCCTCTTTTGCAAAGTGCTTGTAAACCTTTTTGGGCTATCATAGCTGGACTCAGTGAGATAGCTCTGGGGAGATTCACGTTAAGCAAAAAAAAAGAGGGAAAGGCTACCTCCTTGAATTCTTACAAGGTACACTTGGGAGTCATAAGCATTGACTTTGTCTCCTGGTATGGTTGGACCTATGACTGGATTGTTCCCAGTGCAATATGATTCACATAGGTCCAGAACCAAATACTAGGAGTGTCTTCCCGAGAGTTAATCATCTTGGTAGCTTGACTATTGATTTTATGAGTGTGTGTGTGTGTGTGTGTGTGTGTGTGTGTGTGGAGGGGGTTGTTTGTGAGTTTGAAAGATATAGAGACTCCAAAGCAGATGGCAACTCATTTACCACAGGCAAATGAGAGAGAAAGCCTTTAAGCCCTTTCATGTAAGCCATTTCATGTAAACAGTCAGCCTGTAAACAGTCATGAATTAAGGCATTTCTCAAAAAGCCAAAGACACAACAGTGATGTTGGTGTAAGTGATGGTAAGGCAGTACACAGGGTTCAACCATCTATATCAGGTTTTGCTGTATCCAGTCAGAATTGAGATTTTACCAGTTGTGCAGCGTCACCCCTTTGAATAATACAGGACTTGGGCAAAATTAAAACAAATGAATTGCTGCAAAGACAATGTATTCCCCGCGGACTTCAAGGAGCCGAGAGAATGATAAGCGCAAATGTATTCGCATATGCAATAATAGAAATTTTCTTCCCCTCATGCAACTTTGTGATTGTTTGTGTACTTGGTAGATAGCATGGTGATGAAGCAGCTAGCTATCGTGGCTTTAGTAGCAGCTCTGAGATGATGAATGTGTGAAAATGTGTGTTATTAAAATTACTTAAAGCAATTTTTCTTTCTCCGTCAGCTGTCACATTCTCTCCCCTTTTGTTCTCTCCTTCCCCAGTTTGTTTTCTTTATCTCTCCATTTTTCCCTTGTCTCCACCCCACTTCTACCCTTTTCTCCTGCCTGTCCAAACAGTCTCTTCTTTTTACTGCCAGCCAATGTTTTCTCTCTTTCTGACTCAGTCGGCTCATCTACCCCCCGGAGGGTTCTGGGCTTGCAGGTCCACGGTCTCTTTAGCCTCCGTGGTTCCCTGTCTGACTATATGAAAATGAATATCTATGGGTTGTTAATAGACCACCCACTCTTATGCATCTCATCACTCTCTGACATCATGAGGTTGATTTCCCACAGTGAAAGCATTGGGCTTTGCATTAGTCCTGTCAGCAAGAGATCCCTTTCTCATCTTCATCAGTTGTGACACACTCTAACCCAAGGCACACAGATTATGGGGAAGCCTATTGTTTCTCCAGGCTCTCCTAAACACATCTATCGATGGTTCGGCCGACAGTATACACAGTACAGTTTGTCCTATGCTTAGAGATACAAAGATTGACATTTCCAGGCAACTCTTGCAATCTATGCATTATTGTTTCTTCTAGAATAATAGTGGGATCACTATTAGTTTGCAAGCCCGCCCCCACAATTAAAGCCAAATGGTACGGTATTCTGTATTGGCACGAAAATAACTGCCACCAGTATAACTAGAGGTATAATGCATACTGTATTTAAGCATGCGCATGAGTGGCCACACAGCAGTTGTTAGTTAACTTGCTGTGTATTTGACCACCAGTGCAGTTAGAGGACACTGTTAATAAAGTGATGATGGGTCAGGAGACTCTGGACATATGGCACTCAGTGCTTAATCACAGTGATGTAACATTACATCCTCAGGGTTTTCTTTTCGCACTGAGAACTTCTTAATTACAGTCTTATATGCAAGGCTTGTGTATGTAGTCCTTCCCTGTTTAAATAACTGCACCAAATGAATGCTAATGAGATGCATGGTTAAAACAAAAAATGTGATACGGTGCACTGCTATTAACATACTTCTTCTTGAGGAGTCATTAGAAAATAAAATTCTATTCCTGTAACTGGGGAGTGGAGGAAAGGGCAGTTTGAATTCTCTAAAATTCATTGCAGCATTACAACGATTTTCTTTTTCATTAGAATGAAATGTGTGGCTTTTCCTTTCTCCAGAGTATAAACTGAGTTTTGGGCGCAAACTATTCTTAACTCTGCACCCAGCAGGGCTCATTTGAGCTATTTCTGTTCTTATGCTAATTTGCCGGTAATTGTTGAAGCCACACACCGACATAGTAATTCAAGTGTCCATGTTAATGTGCCCTTACAGTAACAATTTCTATTTCCAGCATGTCAGCACCTCCTGGCAGAGATGGTATCTAAAGAGAACCTCTCACACTCATTACAGCACTGAGGAAACTGAAATAGAACAACATCGTTTTGTGCAGCCAAAAGCAATATGCATACTGACAAAGTTGTTTCACTATGATGAAATATTGACTATTTGTGTAGAAAACTGTACTGTAAAGTAAACTGCTTTTGTCCTACACAAAGCTGAATAGATCCTGATGTTCAGCAGATTTAAATTTGAGATTACATTGATTGATTATTACAAAGGAATTCGATTCAAACTTTTAAGCTCCAAGTTGTATATTCAAGGTGAAGCAAAACTTTTGGCAGTCAAAAGGTCTTAAGTCTAAAAAAAAAAAAGGGTGGGGAGATCCTCATGAAGCATGGAACAAGTGCTGCACAAGTTGATGTTCTTAATGGAGAAAACTATTCTTCTTTAAAAGTAAGTGACTTACAGGAGTAAGTTCTTTCCACCTCTTCCTTGCTTTACTTCCTCTCATTACAGCAGGGTGATTTAAATGTCCATTTATTACCGTTGTGTGGCCATGGTACCACCAACCACATCCATTTGATCATTTTCAAAGTGATAGAATACACACATGAATGATGTATGACTCATTCTTTGGGCGAATGACGGGGGAAAGTTTTGGCCCCATTGAGGAATCAAAAAACTAATACTGGCACTAGTATACACAGATATGGTTTGTCATATCTTAGAATGGTTTGAGAGCCTCTCTCTGCACATCTGCACCCACATAGAAAGAATTAAACTAATATGATGAAACACTGAGGTCATGAAATATTTGCTGAGTATTTTGTTCTGTTTAAGAAGAAAATTCACATCAGGGATGTAATTATACATTATAATTTGACAGATATATTCCACAAAGTGTTTTTCATGTTAAAGTTTGTGATAGTTCTGTGTAAAAAAAAAATTAAACATGATTTCTACCAATTATCTTTAAGTTGAAATAAAAAAAATTCCCAAAGTCAAGAATTATGAGTAAAAACTAAAAGTCAGTAGAGAAGATTGTTGCTATTACTGATGTGTTTACCACTTTGTTGGATTTGTCCATCTTGTTTTTCTTCCAGATTTTGCGAGCAACAGTAAGATAAAGCACAGTGCGGTGCTAATTTCTATCTTAAGTAAATCATTGGTGCTGAGGGTGCCGTCCTTGAAGATGTCCCCCGTTGGCCTTGATGTTTCAAATTAAAAAAAGGGTTTTTTTGGGCAGTTTTAAGCACCACAACGGCATCATTTTATAGGTAAGTTGTTTTCACACAAATGAAGGAATCACTTTATTTCTTTGTGCCTACACACTGTGCACAACACAGTCTCATTAATACCAGACATGAGACTCAGTTTTCATATATTTTCTTTTTTTTTTATTTACTCATCACAGATCACAAAGTATTTCTTGGAATGTAAGAGGTTATTGTCTGTCTGTGTGTGTGTGTGTGTGTGTGTGTGTGTGTGCGCGATTGTTTTTTCTGCTAATTATGTAGAACGGTGTGTTTTGCTGTGGGAGAATCAGGGGAGGAATGATTGCCAAGAGTTTTGTTTTACAGCTAGAAAAATGTTGGAGGCCTGTTTTAACAAGGCACACCGTCACACAGGAAACCAAAGGTCTCTCACATCCAGCATTTTTTTTTGTAACTTTTGTGAAAGGAAAAAAGAAAGTGAGCTGCACGCTCATTCATCGCAGCTTGCACATCCAGGGTCTTAAATTGTAGGACACAGACAAATGTGAAGCCTAATGAAACAGATACATTGATACATTTAGTCAAGCTGCTCACAGCAGAAACTCACGTTCATGGCTACACACTGAGAGTCTAGACATTTTTCCAACAGTGTGACAGTTACTGTAAATTAATCATTCTTGATCTTTATGTTAATCTACCTGATCTAAATAAACACATACTGTCTGTCTTGTGCCTGATTTGTATGAACCCATTCAACAAAAGGAAAGCTTGTTAATTATCATCTTTACTGATGTAGGGATTTGACAAACACATCAGAACATGGAACAACAAAACTCTTAAAACAAATGTGCATGTCATCCACCAAAATGTTGTGATGGTCAAATGGTATCATGATTCGGAAGGTGAATAATGAAATAGCATAAAATAGTCCTTCTTCAATTCAATTCAATTCAAGAGAGGATTTTTTAGGGCACATAGAGTAGACATTAAAAAACACAAATACACATGCAGAAAAACAACAATGACCTCCAGCTGGCCAGAGAAGAGGGGCAAATCGAATTATGATTGTTATTAATCTTTAGTAAGTAAGCAAGTCTCGTTAATAATCTTAGTTACCATTTTTGGGGGACTTGTCTTTTTCAGGTTGAGTGGCAGCACAGAAAGCAGAAAGAAGTTCAAACTTAGGTGCACGCACATTTATTAGTAATGGCACAGTGACGAACGCTCGACACCACAATGAACAGAAAACAAAAGACACAAAAGGAAAAGGGGAAATGAAAATACAGAGTTATGGTGGGTGAAAAAATAAGTAGCAGAATTCAAATCTATTTTAAAGATGATATGTAAAACCTAAACCAGATGACACGACTGTAACTCTGAGAAGCAGTGAGTCAAATCAACAGCATGACAGTTTATTGGTGAATTGCAGATTAAGTTATCAATTATGAAATCACCAGGGTTTAATTAAACTGACTGGAGATTTGTGAAGATACTTGCTTGCATCCTGGTGAGTCTTATTCTCATGTTGCAGAGTTGGGCCCAAATAAACTAAGTCCGGATGAATTGGTTTTGTACTGATGGACAGTTTTGACTGTTGGACTTTGAAGCTGAAAGGTGATGACCACAGTCTTTGGATCTGGACCTGGTCCACTGGAGGAGAGCTCCTCATCAGCCGGTGACGCATTGAGAGACTTTCTTGGCTCTCGACTCCCAGTTGTCTCTCAGGTGGGAGACTTTTGGTCTGACTGCCCAAAACAAACACAACATTCAGACATCAGTATTTCAGATGGGTACACTTTCTGTCTTAAGGATAGTGGAATAAAAGTGTAACTAATTAACTACTATGCTTTTCTCCCACCATTACAGACATCATACCAGAGGACGGGCTAACTGGTCATGGGTGTTACTGACTAAAGTCTCAGTCACAAGGTAACTTGCTGATCCCTGTATTTTGAATTTGTTCTGCTAATGTTGCTATCACTAGAAGATACTGCTGAGCCTGCTGGTATGTCCCCTCTGGAACATCAGGGGACTTTTCCCTACATTTATCTGAATAATAAAAGGCAATTAATTTAGATCATAGATTAGAATTGGGTACTATCTAACTCATATTAGATAAAAAAATAAATAAATGAGAAATTCTACAGAGTTGAAGTAAAAGAGATCATTGCTGGGCAAATATTTTTTCATGATGGGAAACCTCAAGGCTGACTTGTGACCAAATATTAACTTATCGTTGAAAGATTCTCTCTGAACTGCCATGATAAACTCTCTCTCTATAATCTCTTACCTGTAAATAAATCAAAGTGTATTTTTTATTTCGCTTTTCTGGTACATAGATCTGCATAAAAGGCATGATATCCTATTTCCACACTTTGGACAGTTTCTGGTGAATATTCTGGATTACAGAGCTAGGAAACAGCTAGCTGACCTGATACCGTAGCTTCATATACTGCACAAACACACAATCTTCTCATCTGACTGAGTAAAAAAGGTGAATAAATATATTTCTCAAAATGTCAAACTATTCTTTTCACCATTTGAGCCTAAAATATGTAGCTTGAAGTTGCTACTTTCACATGCTGTTAGATGCTTTGGCGCTCTAATTATCTCATAATTAATGAGGATTTACAGATAAAACTGCACTGAGTTAATGACTGTGAAGATGTGTTTGATGACAGTGTGACATGCAGTGTTGAAATTATTGCCCGTACTCTGACCAAATATAAGCAGAAGAACTAGACTTTTTTTTGCTCGCACTAGATAAAGGAGGAGACCCTTGTAAGACCTTGAGAACAGATAAGACATCAGTCCCAGGACTGAAAAAAAATCCATCAGTGGAGAATTGGCCTGACTGTTTTAAGCTTCTTTTAGCTGATAGCTCCTGAGGTAATCAGTGTTAGCGATGCCCCTTCAGAAACGATCTCGATCTGAAAAGGGCACCATGTGTAAAAGGGCAGACCTCTGCAGTCTCACCAAATTACAATAATAATTCTTGAAGAATACACTCATAAAAAGGGATGGGTTATTAATCAGTGTCCCCATTGGACTAGTACCTGCAGAAATTTTATTAACTTTATTTTGAGCACATTACTGTTCTATCACCCTGGTGGAATACACCATATTCAGAGGTGCGGCTTAATTGTCTCCATATTTCTACGTTGCCACTGAAAGACAGTCATGTCTCCTTTGCACACTGTAGTTTCCAGAGATTAACAGATGTGTTTCATTAGCTTACTAGCCCAGGGAAAACACCAAAGCCTGTAGTGTTTTGCATGACAACCACACCAGACAAGTCGTTGGGTGTCACTGAAAGCATTTAAACGGGGGGGGGGGGGATTGCTGCTGTAAGCAGACCCACTGCTGCCAGATGGCAATAGGGGAATGAAAAGCAGGTAGTAAAAGCCTCAGGTCATGATTAAGCGGACTGCTGGATGAAGCACACTGCTGCAAATGCATGTTGCATAGTGATCAACGAATGCCAGGCAGCACAGGAATCATCCCTTCCTTCCCAACAGGTTTCAGGTTCATGCGGATAAATACTGAGGATTTGTGAGATTTAATACATGTGTATTTGATGACTGCTGTAACAGAAACAGACTTTAAAGTCATCCTAGTAAATTCTGTAAGTAAACATGCCAGTAATCTGTACCTTTGACCGGTGTGTTGGTAGCTGGTAGATGCAGTGGAGCTTTATCTGGCTTGGTAAAACAACACAAACGGAGCTTGGCCCAGGGCAAACTATAGTCATCCATTGTGAAGATACATCTCTATCATCTCTTGAGATGGAGGACCTATTTTAGGCAGATGAATGACTGAGCACGAATGAAATACAGATTTTGAAACAAAGACAGTTTTCATCTGCAAATATATCACACAGGTCAGTGCGGCTGCAACTCGTGTGCCAACTGTTGCCAAGGCAGGGAGGAATTCTTAGAGAGAGAAAGGCAAGTGTTATTTTAACACCACCACTATCACTGCCCTGAGGGATATGGTGAGGTATGTTAATTAATACATAAGTCATGAATTATCATTATTCCTTAGACTGGGGAACATGGGCTTTAGACAGTGTGTGTGTGTGTGTGTGTGTGTGTGCATGGTTTTTTGGATGACTCTGAATTTGGAATAGAAGAAGGAAAAGGGAAAAAAACCTGCTGGTCTCCTCCCGTTCTTCGCCCCCCCCCCCCCCCGAGGAGGTGATCGGACGCGTCTGTTTCCCGGAGATAAAGGGCTGCTCACCACATCCCCAGAGCTGGGAGAAGTTGGCACAGAGCACGCTGGCAGTCTGCTCATGTAACAGACCCTGTCACTGACACTGAGAGAGAGAGAGGCAGAGAGAGACTGAGGGTGAGACGGAGGGGCGGGCGAAACGGGCTGAATAAGAGAGGAAAAGGTAGGTGAGATGTTAAAGGGGTGCAGTCTGGCTCTGCACCAAGGGGGAAAAAAATCACTCAAGGAAAGAAGTATTTATAACAAAAACGTATAATCCTTACATTGGAATTCCATTGTCAAAAAAGAAAATTGTTTTACTTGAACACAAAATGGTACAAAATCAATGCCCCCTCCAGGATGTAGTGTTTCCACTGGAGAAAGTAGAGGTTTTAGTTCTTGACTCAAAACTTTTACAATTTAACTGTCATCTTGGATCATTCGCTAAATTTGACAACACACGAGGAGCTCAATATCCTAACATTCCTCTTACCACACAGACAAAATAGGTGTCTGTCTGTGCCCCCAAGACAATCCATATCAGCCCTCCAAAAACGACTTCAGGGGGCGTTTGCTGTAAACTACTGCTGCTTCGGTTAAGTTATTGTTTGGATAAAGTTCAACATTTTGGGAATTATAAGAGCAAGATGAGGAGATTGATACAACTCTCATGTCTGTCCAGTAAATGTGAAGCTAGCGCCGGCGGGGGCAAACAGATCAAAGCACATGGCAGCACCTATAAAGCTCGCTAATTAACACAATACATATAATTTGTTTAATCTGTACAAAAAATGAGGTGTAAAAATGACACATTTCAGTGTTACAGTGGCCGAGGTGCCAGACTATTTCTTAAGTCCAGTCTTTGTGCTAAGTTAAGGTGTCTAGCTGATGGTACGAGCTTGATATTTATTGTACAGACATGGGAGTGGAATCAGTTTCCTTACATAACTCTGGCAACTCTTGGCTCCCCTACAGCCAACTAAACTCAATCTATAAGATCAAGGTTAGGAAAAGAGCAGCACTCAAACTTTGGTGTTTAAGCCACATGTTTGAAGAAAAAAACAACAACAACAAAAACTGCTGTTTTTCTGATGAGGAAAAAAAAATCCTTTTAAGTTTTTCCATTACCTTGCATCTCTCCTTAATATCTGCCCTCTAATTAATTTCATTAGGTAAGCAATCTCTCCCATCTCTTCACACATGAGTGCATGCCGGAGGCACATGAATCAAAATACAGAACAAACACACACACACACACACACACACACACACACACACACACGTACAACTTATACACAAACCCACTGAGACCAAGCTCAATATCAGTCTGGTTACAAGTGTTCCACTATAGCCTCTCTGCTTTAATTTTCCCAAATGTAGGCTGTCCTATGTGCCCCACCACAGGGAATATCAATAGACCAACTGTAGTATTCAGAGATCAATACCGTAGAATATTGTTTCTCTCCCGTTCTTTTTGTGTCTCGCTTTCTCCTCAGATCATCAGAGGCTTTTTTTTTTTATAGCGGCACTGACACAAATCCTACTTGCTGAGTTTCCCCAAAATACTAAATTAGAGTTGTGGTGAGCAATAGTCTGTGTGACCCAAATAAGAGAGATGCCCTTGGATTTAGGTTGAGCCGTTTGGAGATTTCAGACATATGAAAAATCAACCTCTACACAGTTGTATACTTGGTGAAGAAGATTTACAGACCTTATTATTACATTTTTACAGTTTGAGCGCAATTTTTAACTGTTTGATTCTGACTGATTGACCCCGTTAATCAGGTCTTTGGAGAGAGAAACAAAGGGCCAGCTGGATATGCAAATCAAGTAGAACTATATTTACATTTGGGGACAAAACTAATTATTATGTTTGAAGTCGATTAAAAGTGATTCACCACTTCGCACAGAGAGAGGGCCTGTTGAATGTGCACATTCAGAAATA
Organism: Trachinotus anak; assembly: GCF_046630095.1. Classification (NCBI taxonomy): domain Eukaryota; kingdom Metazoa; phylum Chordata; class Actinopteri; order Carangiformes; family Carangidae; genus Trachinotus; species Trachinotus anak. The sequence goes on along the minus strand of NW_027273885.1, from coordinate 6,505,604 downwards.
CTGAAAAACTATTTCTGGACGTTTTATATCTTTATTGAAAAGTATGCATTACATAATTAACAGGAAGGAATTGTGGGTAGAGAGAGGGAATGGCCTGCTGCCATAAATACATCAGAACAGCAATTTTAGTTTTAACAGTTTTGATTGATTAACACTATTTGGTTCCAGTTTATCACAAATGCGACGGGAAACTCAATCACTTATATTTAAACATTATCCAACAAATTCATGACAAACGGGGACAAACTGTGTGCCTGCGTTATATTGTAATCACATAATCAAATCTGTAGTATTGTCACATTATCCAGTTCATGTTCCAATCCATATGTTCACATAATTCAGTTTGTGTTTCAAATCATATCAGTTTAGGAATCATTGCATGACATGGCACTAAGCCTTTGCTATAAGACAGAATCATGTCATCGCCCTGAGAGCAAAGTTAACGAAAAAAGATGCAAGAAATAAATAGAAACCATTAGCTGAAATAAAAATGAATAAAAACATTTAAGATAATGACTTGTCTCTGGTCTTTTGTTTCCATTTGACTCTGTGTGTGTTATCTGTGTACAATTAATCGTGAGCGTAATCAATGGATACACAGAGGATCAAAGGATCTCGGTGGGGCCTCTGATACAAGGGATACACATCTCCCAGCTAATTATTGATTGGTTACTACACTCCCTGTGAATGGTTGTCAGCGCACAGCAGTGATAATAGGCAGAGATTTTTTTATCAGTGTATATGAATGATTTTGTTATGGGTTTATGAGTTGGCTTCTTTCTTTTTGTTTCCCTTGTGAAAAAAACTCTTTCTAATGAGGGAGTAGAGTGTGCCAATTGGCATTTAATCTTTCATGTCACAACTTATAATTTAGCTTGCTGCCTTGGTTTGAATCAATACTTCATTATTTGAAGTTAATAAGAAACCTATTATTGTTTGACAGTGCACTCATTAAAATTGTGACCTGGGTGGATAATTGAATCCCATGCCTATTAGAGGAGACATATAGAATAGTATTTACTTATTTATTTTAATCAGTTGTTTTTTATTGTATTGTTTTGAAGCTGTGCTTGGTAACAGTTTTGAGAACATTATCTGTGTGCACTTTTTGCCATATATTTGCAAAGGTGAACATTTTTATATTACTGTACACACCTGTAATAGAGACACAGCCATCTTGACAAGTGTGAATGGCATCAGTTTCTTTCTTTCTTTTGACAAAGGCGGCGTCTTTGCTTCTTTTACAACAGATGTTGAGATCTTTCAGTCTTTCATAATACTTTATGTAAATTCTCTATTAGAACTACTGCCCCACACTCGAATCACGGCTTGTTTGTTTCTTATTTTATATTCCTTATTTTGTTGTATAACCTTGTCTCACTTGTTTGTCCTCTGAAACTTTTTATTTTCTTCAATTACGTGCAAATGAGTGTTTCAAATTGGTTCCCATATACAATATGCATAATAATACAAAACATTAATTAAAACATTCAATTAAAATGCATGTGGGGCAAAAAATGTGTTTGTGTTCATATGGGTTGAGAATAGTTTTAATTTTTATTTTGACACCGGTACAATTTAAGGACAGGTTTTCATATTCATTAAGAATTGTTGTCTATTATCTGTTCATATGGGTCAGAGTCACAGAGACAACAGGACAAGCTGAGCAGTCAGTCCTTACAGCAGCAGCTTCCTCCGGCTCATCCTCACCTGAGGTTCTTCAGGGTATGTCTGTCCAGGATGTCTTGGGTGTGTACCAAGGTCTCTTCACAGTCAGTTATGCCTGGAACGCCTTCACGGGAATGTGCTCAGGGGTGTCTTATTTTCTGTCTGGAGATGCAACAGCTCCATACCCTTCAATCTCGCAGCAGGTGGATCTACAATCTTTTTCAGACCGACAACACGAGGACCTCAGGTTAGGGTCAGAATGCAGATCAGCTTTGCTGTGACTCACCAAGTTTCCAAGTGACTCCGCATTTGGATATTGTAGTAATTTAATTATGTGAGTTCCCCACCCCTTTTATTGGACTGCCCTCTTACCTGGGTCCTAATGCTCAACTATCCTAAATATATTTCATCTATATGTTAACAGATCATTAGGTGAAGGGCAGTAATGTTTCTGGCGTACTCTCTCTCTCTCTCTCTCCTTCTTTCTCTCCCCTCTCTATCTCTAAACTAAATATAAATTCAATTTATAATTAAATTAAACCAAACATTGTATTATTGAACGCCCTTAGCACAAGCAAATCCAATGAAAGCCTGGGCTGGCAGTAGAAGTGGTGATGTGGACACATGTGCCAGCTGCAGTGGGTCAGCGAGGAAGCTGTCATGCACAGGTGAGGCGGTTCAGTGTGGACCAAGGCGCAGTCAGATTTTCCCATGTATTCTCTCAGGAAACAGGCACTTATCATAAAGACCAAATGAATTCCTTAGTATTAATGCAAAACCAGGGGGGGCGCCACCATGAAACAAAAGAAACATTCAACCGTCCATTATCTATAATTTTTATCCGTACAGGGTCATGGGGGAGGTGCCGCCAATCCCAGCTGACATTAGGCAAGAGCAACTGAAACAAAAGATATAACATAGGATTTTGTCCCTTATGGTTTCTGTTTTTTTTTTTTTTTCCTCATAGGAGAACACAGAACGTGATTTACTGAGCACATGCTGTAAATCATGTAACATGTTCCAGCACAGATAGCATAATCAAACAGCATGATTAGCAAACGTTAGCCATGTCGCCAGCATAGCCTGGCTGTCTTCAACAGAACCTTTTCACAGCAGCAAAATGTCTGCAGTGAAATATGTCTAGGCTATAGCCTGTGTCTTCTTACACTGCATGATAAACTCGCCTCTCATTAACAATATGATTGTGATCATTTTGAATGCGTATTAATGTATGATCCAGCACAGCCTCTGACCAGTAAATTGGAGCAGCGATAAACTTGCTTCTTTTGGATGCTTTTGTTTGTCTGATTTGGACTCTACTCGGTTAAGTAAGAATAGCATTCACCCTGCACACATGACAGCACAGCCATTCAAAAGAGCAACACCAGTACTGTTTTTAATCACTCATCCAAATTTAAGATGCGGAGGCGATTCAGAGAAACACTGGCTGGTTTTACATGGTAAATCCAGAAACATGACAGATCTGTTTGATTTGGCTGGGTAAATATATGTGCTGCACATCTTGTTGCACACACAAAGTACTTCTGAAGCCAACTGATGCCTCCTCAGAAATCTTCCTAGGACTAATCAGTTCAAATCACAGTGATTGCTCTCAGAAGAAAATTAATCTAATTTTCTGTCAAAGCAGCTGCCAGTTACTTAAGATCTGATCTCTTTCATTCTTTCACTCTCATATTTCCCCTCCCTCACTTTCCCCCTCACTCTTTAGGCCCTGCTTAATTAAAATGGAAAGGAAAGGATTTGCAGTCAGTAATTCACGACAACTTATAGTAGAAGTTAATTATAGAGCACAATGAATCATATGAGGAACACTTTTAACTAGTGGTGAAAAAAAAATTCAATTTCAACTTACTTAACGTTAGATGGGCTAAAAACCCAACAACATTCAGAGGCGTTGTGATGAAAGTGTGTGATACATAGACATGTTTTTACTCAACTGACCATGTGCTCTTATCGATCAGATCAGCTGTCTGTTTATGTAGATTACTTTAATGATGAAAGATGTCAAACAAAGACTTTGATTTGATTATGAAAAATATGGAGTAAAATATGTAATGTTATAAATCACACCTTTTTTTCTCCGAGGCATTTATTTCATTCTTTGACTCTGTTACGTCCCTATTTGGCCAGGGGATGTGGGGAGTAACACGAATTTAAACCCAGGGAAAAGGAGAGGAGGAAAGCGGAAATATACAAAAAAAGATAATTTATTTACACTGACTAACACAAAGAAACATCAACGAAAAGCGGACTTCTTTGGAAGGAAGTGGTCGTTCTGCCTGAAACAGAGATACAACAAAGAATTAAATTAGCACCAAGACCTGGGTTAACAACTCTACCGAATCCGGTACACAACAACTGCTCACAGCTCTCACACACACAGCACTCAAGCTGTCAAATGGCCCACTGGCACCGACTAGGTTCCTCCTCGAACTTTAAATACTTAAGCCACCTGATTAGTTAAGTGAACACTGGTGGGTTCACTTAACATGAGAACGGGGGAAGGGAAAAAAAGAAGGCGGATACCTGGAATGAGAGGACACAACCACATCTACACACGGCTAAACTGCCGTAACAGAATCAATGGAAAACATAATGCATTAACAATTGATGTAAACCCAACTTCATTATTATTAAAAATGGCACATTCCCAGTGGCAGTGATGTGATTTGTTAGTGAGTGCACCTCTAATAAGGAACTGTTTTATCTTCAGTGCCATCTTTGATAATGTGTCTGTATGTTTATATTTAACATCCTGGTATTTTTTTTATTCCAAACATAGAAGTAAGAATATACATGGAAATGTCTCACGGCTAGGTACAGTACTGTATATGTAGTTACATTTGCAACACTATTGTCTATGGGGCTATCAAACTGTTTTATACTTGACAGCAAAGAGAAATGAAATGCAGGTAGAACACACATTTACATTTTTAATTGTCAATTCTTATTTCAATCAACATTTTTGTCAATTTGGAAGTATTTCATAGTTAAAAGGATATTTGCTGTTTAAATATAAAAATAACAACTACAGTGTAAAAATGTTAGATCAGTAGATCACCCAGTTCCGTTGAATGGACCAGACCATGACCAAAGTCCATAATTCACAGTTTGGTGTACTTTGTCAAACGTAGAGACCAACTTGTTTAGAGTTGTGATTTTGGGAGAAGCTATCAAACATTTGCTGGAGGGTTATGGGGATCACACAAACACAGAAGGATCAGTCTTTTTTGAAACAGCTTCGACTCTTTGCAAATCTCCCCATCTGACCAAACTGAGCTCCGCAACATAGACCTTGGTCAGAATGCATTGCAGAGTAAGCCAATACACTAATTAAAACAAGTAATTATTGACTTTTACTAACTAAAACTCCTCAGTTATGAAGCAGAGTGCTATGTCTGAAACCTTTCACCTGAAGTGCTGTGTGCCTCTGAGGGTCAAAGGCAGAAATTGGGGCAATCATAATAACAGTGGCTGTAATGAATGGAGCCAAATCCAGGTAAATTTATTAGGGGATAACCTGTATTAGAGCACTAATTACATTTATATAGGACTGATGCATATTTAATACAAAGCCCAGACTTGAGTCTTTCTGAAATTCTGCAGAATGACTTTAAGAAAATGAGCATATAATTATAACAGTATAAAATCAATTTGCCATTTCAGAGGAACAAAGAAGTTTTAATAAGACCTTGATCCACCAACAGTATTCAGTCCCTCTGCGTTTTGATGATGGAGCTAACAAGGTCTAAAATCTCCTGCACTGGCTGTGAGGGCCATAGAATCTGAATTATCCATGTTGTTTTCATAATAATCAAACCAGTAACGCTGTATAGAAACATCAGCATTGGTTATGTCTCTTCATTCATTCATTTGGGGTTTTCCTTTCATTTGAGTTTGTCATCCGACATGTACATTATGTCTGTGACAACCAGAATATGATTCAATGCCACAAGGAGAATTACTGTGATATCCATTTATTTTGAAATTTTTCCTGGAGTTTTTAAGTGTTTCAACTTTTGCACTTTGTCAGTTTTTTCCTGCAAAACTGCTCACTGCCATTTCATTTGACTGTCTTTAAGTGGTTTATTTTAATATCAAATCAGACAAAGAGGATACAGTGTGGAGACAGATGGTTATCATGCCTAGCAATGAGCATTAACTATTGTTAGCATATCTCTGCAAATTTATGCTATTTCATGCTTCTCTTCATAGAGCCAGCCTTTAATCCCATTGTTCGCTGCACAAAATCCAATTTGCACCAATTTCATACACTGCCGCACTGAACTTACACCAATCTGCAATATCTACCTTCAGCATTTGAATCAGCTTTGCACTTAGTGTATGTCTTCTTACATGAAGTGCTGCTGGCAGCTCTATTGCTTGTTTTTGTATATATATATATATATATATATATCCTCTTCATTTTTAACTGCACATACTGTACAGTCATCACTGTTATCACACATGTAGTTCTTATTACAGGGGCAGAAAGCAAACCTGACACTGAGTGTTAATATTTCATTTGTCATCTCAACATCCACATAATTTGGTCGCTTCATTGGATTGTCATAAGATGACATTGCACTGCTTTTTCCGATTATCAGAGAAGAGAGGAAATTCAGATTAAATGTGAGAGCATGAAAAGGGGGAAGGGAAATATTAACACAGAAATTTAATTGAATGCCAGTCACACAGAAAAAAAGTAATAATATTACCACGTAATTGTTACTGCGGAGAATACAGTGGAAGAGTTGGTTTCAAATAGATTTATATGGCAGTCGACTGGGAAAAGATGATGTGTATCATCCAAACAATTCAAAGAAGCCTAATGAGTTTCCTTATTACTGCAGCATGCCACTGTTTTAACTTCGGTACGACTTGCATTATTGATGCTGCTGGAGTTCTTCAGAGAATGGTGTCTATGTGACATTTCATTATTTGATAACCAAAAAGCTTTTGAATATTCTTTGTGCTATCATTCAGGTAATCAGCACAACCATATTATTGCCATCTTTCTAAACAGCTGATACTAACTACCAAATAGCAACATGGAAGCCAAGCATGAAAGAAAAGCATATGTGTCCCTCTGAAATAGAGGGGAAATCAATGTAAAAACATGGTTAACATTCATTCAGTCGTTTGTGTGGGGAGACGAGCGCGTTTCAGCTCTTTCAGCTCTTCATTGATTCAGGGAAGAGACTGCTTGTGGATGCAGTCGGGGTTCATTAACTGTGATACTTTTCCAGGATGCTAGTTGTGTGGACCATTATTAAACTCCAGTTAACAGCTGCAGAAGACCGTATTAGCTGAAGAGAGATTCTTTGTTCATGACACACTCCCATATGCGAGCACAGCGAGAACACTTAGAGACTTTCTGCCAAAACATTAACAGTACTTCATAACCTTTAATGGAGTCTCCAAGGGGAAATATGTCCATTTCTGTGCAAGTGTTACATGCAAAATTCTTTACATTTATTCATTCTTTAGAGAATTTTAATCCTTTTTCTTTTTTTTATGTGTGCATGCTGTTGACATCGTCTTTTAAACTTGTCAGCAAGTCAGGACATCAAGTAAGAACACACTTGTTGGGTAGGAGTAGCTGTAGCATTTCTAAGGACACACACCAAAATGATGACAAAATACTGATGACAAAATGCTGATCATCCATCTGGCTTAGGTTGTATTGTAATGCTGAAAATGTCTCTTTTAGTCTCTTTTTTATGTAACTGAAGCCTATATATATATGTATATATATATATATATATATATATATATATATATATATATATATATATATACACACCCGTCCTGAACTATAAATATTATCAGTGCAGTATTGTGTTATTACTCCACGTGTATGGATTCAGTCTCCACCTCACAGCTCCTTTTATTGCAGGGCCAGCACATGCTGAATCTCCCTGCAGTAACTAATATAAGATTTTTCTCATTACAGGCTTTGTGATCACAAGACAGAAACGGGTGAGGCTGTAAGGAGAACAGGAAGAAAAACAGATGCACCACAGACGATAAGGTGGTCTTGATCAATAGCTTCAAATCCTAATAAGATTGACCCCCCCTGGCAGATTACATTGATCTGTTTAAAAAAAATAAATAAATAAAAACACATGGCAATGTTCATCCTCTGCATTAATGCTGCTGTCTTAGTCAGGAATGCATGGTGTTCCAATACAGTCACATTGTTTTTGTGATACAGGCTTTCTCCTGTAGATAGCATTCCATGACATTGAACATAATGGGAAATTTGCATGATTTATATCACAACTCTTTGCGTCTTTGTGAACAACATCACCCCTGAAAAGCCATGTTCGGTATAATCTAACATTAAATACTGTGCAAATGTCAGTGACTCCTTAGCAAATCAAATTCTACAAAATTCATAATTGATATTTGCTCACCACATTTAGACACAAGAGTAAAATGCAGCTGTGGAGTCAGACTTTGGTGCTAATAAGCAGACAGAGCATGATTTTATGACCTCTAACTTTTTTTTTTTTTTTTCAATACAATTGGACAAAAAAGTGCAAGGACTTCCGAGATTACAGAATTATGCATCAATCAAATTCAGCCAACACATTCTGAGGCTAACCTTTAAAGTCGCTCTGTTCTGCACAGTTAATTGCAGAGCTGGCAAACTCCAGCAGGGCCAATAATTCTCAAGATCAGGCCACAGGTCATTGGCTTCAAACAGTTGAGCCAGTGTACTTGATCATCACTTTATGGCTGGTCGCCTCAGCTGTGGATGAATATGTTACTAAAATGAGACAGTTTACACTACAGGCCTTGCAGGAAACTGACAACTCCACAATAATACGTACATAAATACTCTAAACACCTAAACACAGTTTCTGAATGCCTCTTATATTGTACAGCTTAGATTTATTTGTATAGATGGATTGTTGGATGAAATGCCAGACTTGCTTGTTTACTGAGCAAAGACAAGAGAGGGTTGCCATGTTTGGTTCTTTCATGTCAAGTCTGGCCATAAGTTATAAATAATATTATTCTTTACAGAGTGTTGAAAGACATTTCTTGCAGCACAGTGACCCAGTATGAAATACTGACCGATTGAAATCAAGGAGTCAGACTGAAAAAGAGTTTAAAGCCCGCTCTGTCTCCTCTGTGTCCTTTTGCAAGTGTTACATGCTTCATTTAAAACACGCTCTTCTTGTAATACATGCTTTATTTGTCTGTCTGCTTGTGTGTTCTTCTCCACTGTCTTTTAGCCAATTCTGTTATCTGATAAGAAGATACAGCATCAATACACTGAGCCTGTAATAACGGTAACCAACATTGATGTGCTATAGTCTGTTAGTCCAACATACCCCTTTTGACTGTATGCAGTATATTTTCTAAATAGTTCGAATATAACATAAGTCTTCAAAGGTGTAGAACGACCCCCCCCCCAGTTGTTGACAAGACAAGATACAACATTGAGACAACACGTAAAACTAGGTAAAACACTGGCTCACTTTATAGTCTTCTCTTGAAAGCCCCTTTGAGTGCTGTGGTGCCATAAACAATGACCATTATTTGAGCGGTAAGAAAGGATGGCATGGAAAAAGCAATGTCTCTCGGTGGTTGTGCGCACTTGGCTCATTTATTAATTTATTTTAGTGTAGAAGAAAGCCCCCGGGAGCAGAATGTTTTAAAAAATCCATGATTAATGAAACATTAATCATGAATTTTGTAGAGGAACAGGAAGAGTTGTCACTCTCTATTTGGCCCCATTAGGAGTTGGATGGAAGGAGGAGACAAGCAAAGGGAAAAAAGGGTGGGAGATTGTGTGGTGGAAGAAGATGATTTGGGGGTGGATGTCAAGGAAGGAGAGGAGGGAGGGGGAACAGCAAATGAAAATGATGGGAAACAACTCTTCTTTGGAATTCATTAGATGTAGACATAGGAGGAGGCATTTGACAATATGCTATAGAGCTTTATTTTGAGCCCCTGGATAATCAGGAGGAACACTGTGTGGGCAGTGACAGAAAGACCACAAACTGGAAACAATATGGCAGCTTTACCTTTAGACCACTAATTGAGGCACTTACAGTGCAGTGTTACAGATTGGAAAGTTCCGTGAATAAAATGGCAGTTGACTGAAATGAAATGAAATGAAAAAAGAAGTAAGGCAAAATGCCACAATCTCGATCTATGCAGCATCAAAACTGAAATCAAAGGAAGGTCATAGGCTACATGTCAAATTATATATGTATGTGTCTATATTCCTTGTATATAACAATTCACAATTTAAACTGCACTTTATATCACTTATGTCACCCTCTCTGGAATGAATTCATGTTGGCATCCATGTCTTTGTGCTCTGTGTGTAACATATCCTCCCATGGGTATGCAAATCATGAGGCTTATAGAACTACAATAGCACTTGTCAATATTTGTGCCAGGTATAACAATCCCCTCTTGCCTAACCTTCTGCTGAATGCTAAGTGCCCAAATCGAAGTGAGGGACAGCAGTGAAAGGAGACTTTTCAGCAGGAATGCCTTTGAGGCAAACGTTTCTGTGTAGCATAGATGGGTAGGGATGGGTGGAGTGAAGGGATGCAATGAAACAAACGTGGCAACCGCTTCTGTTGTGAACTTCCAGTGATTTCACAGCTCTTGGAATTTGACAGTGGAGGCACCATTCAGTGACTGCTGATAACAGTGGTGGGGGCTTTGAGGGAACAACAAAACTCAGCAGTGTTAACCCTGCATACTAATTCAGCCTGCAGACAGTGTGTTAGATCTGACTTACTGAGTGTTGGATGTAGATGATGCATTGTTTTAAGATTTTTTTGGCATTTCTGCATTTATTTGTTTTGACAGCGATAGTGGAGACTGACGGGAAAGCCAGAGCAGAGAGAGAGAGAGAGAGAGAGAGAGAGAGAGAGAGACAACAACATGTAGCAAAGGGCCTGGGCTGGATCCAAACCCAGGCACTGTAGTTAGGACTGTGCCTTGACAAAATGGTACGCACTCTACCAAGCGAGCTGCTGGTGCAACCCAGATGATGCATTGTTTATTGGACTGAACTCAAGTACACCCACAAAGATTTGCTAACCATGCACAGGAGGTTGGCAGTATAATATAAACACTTTGTGGAAAAGGACTTTAAATAAGGTTATTAGCTTTAAACAGGTCTGATAATTAACTAACAGAGAACAAAGGAACAGCACTCGCAAGATGAAACTCACAACAAGGACAGTGAAGACTCATACAGATACATTGTGATGTAAATTAATATGAGCCACTCTTGTAGCAGTTTTTTGTTTTGTTTTTTTGTTTTTTTAGTGGTGACTTAGATACGACATTATGCAATTTAACATATTTTTAAAAGGAATCAAAAATATGGAGCCTTGTCTTTTCAAATTTGAAATATAATTTTAAAAATGCTTTCACACATGCATGCTCATAAGCACACACACACACACACACACATTAAATTGTTAATATAAGCACACTATCACCCCAGAAATGTGTTGTTTAAGGCTTCTACCTCATATCTGGTGTGAAATTCAAATCTGTGAAAGTAGTCTTGCTCTTGCAAATGAAAATGGAACAAGGTTCTGTTTCATTACTTTCCTCTGACCGAGCGCTGCGGTGGTGTTGGGTGAGGGAGAGGACATGCCGGGCAACAGCGCGAATGGAACTAAAGGCGATCTAATGGTCTCTGGTAGCAATCAAGAGATGCAGAGAGCCTCATGGTGGCGAGTTTTCCTTTCTGTATTCCTGCCATCACTTGCCCTGGGGGCCGGGGTACAAAGATATACTGGGGCCAGGAGAGTCAAGTCATTTCCTCCCTCTGCAACCAATCCAGCCCTTTGGCATAACTCGCACCCGACACTGATCCCACATCTGTCAGGGGCTAAAACCTGCCTGGCTTTTGATAGCAAACCTCTTGCACTCTTTGGCCTTCTCCTGACTGAAGCTCTGGCTGTCCTGATGGGCCACATATACCCGAGCCACATCAAAGGCATGGCTGGACCCATCCCCTCTATCAAACCCGAAAAGAGGGTAAATTATAAGCAGGCGTGATTGTGAGTACGTCGTGTAAGTACTTAATGTGTTTTAACGATTGGATCATTTTGAAATTGTTATATTATGAATTAATAATCATACATACAAACATTCCTGGTCAGTGTGTTTGATCCGCGATATACAGCAACTGGAAATGTTGTGTTGGTGTATCAAAGGCCTTCCTCATGTTTTATTAGAGGAGCTCACAGTCAGATGCATACCCCATGCTCCCACATGCAGCCACCCCACCCTCCTCCACCCACCCCCACCTCCACTACCATGTTGCTCCATTTATCAAAAGCTGAAATAATGTGGCAGGGATTTATTATCTTATTCAGGAGCCAGGCTTCATTTGCACAACAGAGGCCACAATCCTCAATCTGGCATTGATTTCTTTTGATTTATGTGGAACGAGCAGTGTTAGGAGTGCATGTTCACTGAGCCCGGTGCCCCTCCATTCTCCTTTGTTTACAGTGACAGTGATGTGGACTATGATGAAACATAGAATCAAATCAACACAAGTAGCTTTCTTGTGGATGAGCACTTAGGACTTATGTGGCTCAATATTTATTCAGGAGGCAAAAAAAAAACAATGTCTCTCATGATCCGCACTTGTCAGCTTTGCCTATTGCTGGCTCCACATGTTACACTACCTCAAATATATATATTGTTTGCATCTTTACATGCGATGCTGATGTTACTCTACAAGCAAGAAAACACTCCAGAAGCTCTGTGGTTTAAAGTTATGGTAGAACAGTGTAGCTACACACAGGGAAAGTGGTTAAATAAGGATGTGCAGGAGCTTTTTGTTGTGGAAAAATTCAAATTTCCAACATTTAATGAAGACAAGCAAGGTCTTTTCCCTTCTACTGCAACCATAACTCTGCAGCTGCCCAGTGGACATCAAGATGACAGGTCGGGCAGAGGCATGGCTGATCACAGTAACAACATTGTTTCTATAGCAGTGGTGAACTATCCAGAACGCCACAACATCACAACAGGCAATTCTGCTGCCTTTCAGGTTTAATTTGAGGGTGTTTACATCCACACCCAATGAACCATGTAGAACTCGCTGCCCTTTTTATGGAGAAAATACTCCCCTGCTACTCACAGTCCTCATGCAGAATGGATGTGAACACCAGCTGAAAGTCAGCACTTTAACTTCACAGTCATTGTTTCATTTCCACTCCAGTGTGGTGGATGAGTCAAAGCAATAAAAAACATGTACAAGTTCTGTCTTCAAACTTACAAACCGCATCACATAGCTCCTCCTGAAACCTTGCAATGTCTATCACTCGCTTTGGATTCAGAATATTCAGAAAAATACTATGCAAAACATATTTACTCTGATATAAACTATCTGCTATAAACATGTTTGTGCCTTCCCCAGTGTTATATAATATCATTGGAAAGTACAGCGAGACTGCCATCTGTTATTGTGTGCATGTATCTGATTTCTTATCTTTTTGAGAGAGCATCTTGAAAGTAAATGCCTAGTAAAGCCTGTAAAGTCAAGGTTTAGAATGATAAGAGACGATTTTATAACTTGAACAATTGCTTTGGCTCATTGACGTCTGCCTCTATCTGGATCCTGGTAATCCTCTTGGTGCATGAGTGGGTGAAGAGAAGTTATTACACCTCGCGAAATGATGGGTAATCAAAGTTTGGACCTGCTTGCTTCGCTCCTGATGGGTCAAGAAGTTTCTTTTCACCCTGTTGCCTTCCTCCTACTCTCCTCAAGAGCAACAGCTGTGTGCATGCCTTCTGTGGCAACTACAATTTGAATCTCTCACTCACTGATCGTACTTGACATGACTCGTCAGTGTGACGATCTTATGCAGATTCAGAGGTTATGTGCACTGTTTGAATACAAAATTCATGCATTATGCTGTAAGATAGCTAATGGTATACACTTAGAGGGAGTGTTGGCAGCAACAGCACATGGATCTTCAATCAAGGCTATTGAACTTTGTATTGATTTGAGCCGATGCCTTTAGAGGCAAGCTGTTGAGACCCATGTTTTTAAAGGTTGTGTGCTTTTGCCTATGAATGAAATGCTAATATGTGTGGGTGGTGTTACTGTATATTAGTGGGTTGTAGGGTTAGTGAGGTCTCTCCTGTGCAGATTGGTTATTTGTGGTATTTCATGAGGGAAGGAGATTTCCAAGGCTTTAATGATTGATTTTAAAGAGTTGATGTGGTAGAGGTGTAGTGCTGCTGTATTTATTGGGAGATGGATGACATAAATATAATAATATATATAATATAAAATGAATAAAAATATACAGTACATTCTTGGTTAATTAGCTTGTGAAATCTATAGGTATAAATAGTTGATTTCGAATTAAGAGTGTCAGATGGTAGAGTCAAACCTTCTGACAAGTTTACATGGCAAACCACAGAAAGAAATAATGGACATTTCAACCTCTTTACTTCTGGGGGGACCGCATACTGTATCTCGTCTGGACTGGGGAGGGATCAGGATCCCCCAGGAGGAAATGGAAAGCGTTCCCAGGGAGAGGGACATTTGGACTACCTTGCTTAATCTGCTGCCACTGTGACCCAACCATGGTTAAGTGGCCGAAAATGGATGGATCAATGAGTGCTTCATTAATCAAGCCTTTTGTTTTGGATTTTTAATGTGCCTGGTTTGGCCGTTTTCAAATGCATTAACCTAACACCCTGTTATTAGCTCGCAGCCATTCCACTGCCATGAGCATCAAGGTGCTTTTGTTGTCGTTGTCTCTTCTACTCTGAAACTGTGTTACGTTCTCTGCACTGCCACATTGTCTCTGCGCTGCCACTTTGCTGCTGTAACACTGTGAATTTCCCAACTGTGGGACTAATAAAGGCTATCTTATCTTATCTTATCTTATCTTATTCTGAACAGCAGCTACTGTGGCCACAAGTGGTCATAACCAGATCGTGGCACATTGAGTTTTCCTACATTCCCCATGGTTCTCTTGAGCCAGTTGCCTAAATTATAAGAGCAAGTGGAACAATACCAAAAGGACACAACAAGCAAGTCCTCCAATGAGGTGTGTTTACTTCTTGTATTACTCTACCAACCTTTGAAATGCTCACCTGCGATATGATGAAATGTAGCAGCAGTGCAAGTAGATACGTTAGTGAACTTATAGCATGTCAGCCTGTAGCAGCCAAACCTCTGGATGTGCTGACTCGAACGAGTGCTTCCACTGCTCATTTGTATATCATGTCCTTTCTACATTCACAATCACCGTGGTTTGAGTACACTGCTAAGTAAACAATCAGACAACAATCAGTTGGCTAAAATTTAATACAATATATTCAGTACATATAAATGAAAAAAATGCTACCCTAATGTTATACTTGTTAAATAACGCTCTTGGCAGTTTAAAACTACATTAACCAATTAGCAGGAATCACAATCATTTAAATGTGTTTATAGAAGCATACTGAAAAAGATTCCCCCATTAGCACAAGCATCCATCCTCTTGGAATTAAATTACCCAGGCCCCTAAAGACACCACAGTGAATACTACCTGAGTATAAAGACTTGACATTTGCAGCTCCTCCCTTTCACTGCTGCATGCACAACAGATAAAAGAAGGTATTAAATTCACTGTGTCTTGCAATGTGTAGGGAAGCCTAAAAGAGACTATGTGAACTCCCTGCCACACCTCCCAATTCTATTCCTCCCCCTCCACTATCTTCAAAGAGGCAAAGAAACTACCAAGAACAGGGTTTAGGTCCCAGGAGACACACACCGAATGGGATCCTCTGACTACTGCATGTAATATTTCCCAATTTAACCTCCTTGGATGATAGTTGAAGGTGGATTAGTGCACATCGTTATTAGGAAGATGGTGATTTTCGATTTAAATGTAAATCAGTCTCTTTTTTTCAATAATTGTTATGCAGTGTAACTTGAGGTGTGGGAGCAAGAATTGATAGGTCTCAAACTTAAAGAGAAGTCCTGAAATTAAGACAAGCCTTTAAAGCATGTTGGGTATTCACTGTCAAGTTGTATTGATTAGTGAATCAGGATTTATTGTACTGAAAAGAAACTGCATCACAACGATGATTTTTTTTTTTACAGCAAAGTTTGAAACAGCAAGAAGCTCTCATGAAATCAGAAGGATACAGTGATTCATTGTGTCAGGTTTTTCAGAACATGATAAGACTCCTGAAGAACACAATAAGGTCCAACATGCAGTATTAAATTCAGAAGTCTTGATGGGAAACTTAAAAAGCATTTTCTTTTTGACAGGAGATGTTATCACTGAAATGCTCACAGCAAAGGAGAGCCTGCTTGAAATGTAGTGATCATGGGAACATCATTTCTTTTTTTTTACAAATAAGAAAAACAGCAGTTTCTCAGTGTAAAATGATTTGTTGTGGGAATAACCACCAAATTTGAACAGCATATACAGCGATATAACCTAAAAGGTAACAGTTACAGTTACACATGCACACATTTAAATATATATTTGGAAACACTGTGTTCAGTTGAATATTGGTAACCACTGTATATTTATCACTTGTTGCTTCTATAGTACTGGCACATGCTGGCATCAGCAACACAGTTTCTTCCTGTTCTTGTGGGCAGATATGAAAACAGTGTTTTGCCAAGCATTGTAGAAATTATTTGTGGAGTCTGGACAAATATGGCTTCACACTAAACGGTCGGTCTGCTTTTCGTCTGTTCACACCCAGTCAACAGGACAAAGACGGGCGTCACAAATGAAGATGAGGAATCACACACAGCCTAGTTCTGTCACTCAAAATTACTCTCCCTTTGTTCCCATCACTGTACAAACCATTACAATACAGAGCTTCCCAGAATAACATTGTACAAAAGACACTGAGTTTTAAATTTACACCATCAATGGTAATTGTAATTTTAGTGGCCATGGAGAAGGTTGATTGAGTAAATGGTTTTGCCTTTGCCTGACAGCGGAGTAAATACATAACATTTTTATGTTGAACTAGTGGTTTATTTTATTCAAATTATGTAAGTTTGTTGAAGACAATGTTGTAAAAATGTACTGCAGAATGTAGACCACAAGCTAATAGTGGAATTTCTTTTCCACTGTCGACATATCGTTAGATAATTTCAACAAATCTGTGGTTGTCTGATTACACTGTCATAACGCTGTGGCATGTAATTTGGTTACCTGGGTCCTCAGTGACATTCCACTGAGGAGAACTGAACGGGATAGATGAGGGCCCCAGCGAGGAGGCCTGGCAATTGAAGAAAGAGCTGAATGAAATTAGAGGGCACATAAAATGCTTCTGACGCCAGTGAATCCGTTTTTCTCAGCAATTACAGCAAGATAGCTTTTATTTCATCTATGCTGGGGGGGGGGGGGGGGGGGGGGGGGGGGGGGGCTGCAGCACTATGGCTGTCAGCAAATACAACAAAATCTACAGCCTAGAGGTTTTTTAGGATATTTTAATGACCTGCCTTGTCCTTTACATGGCTCACAATCTGATTATTAGTAGTGGAGGACAAGAGGCTAATTGAAGTGTCACTCAGCGCTAAAGTGTCCTTCTTTTTTCCCTTTATGTGTTGAGAGGAGAATCATCTTTTTGAATAAGACATTAGCACTTGAAATATAGTGATGGCCATTGATTATTTCCTAAAGGCACACTTAAAAAAAAAAGAAAAAAATGAAATTACTGTTAAGTTGAACAGATGAAACAACCATACTGCATAATGAATGAAGAAGCAAGATGCTGGATGAATTTCATATTTGTTATATATTGTATGCATGTGTATATTTATTGTAATTATCAGGTTAGACCAAAATGTTCTGTAAAGATGAGCTGCTGCCTTTAAAACAAAGGGTTTAAAGATGAATGACTAACCTCACTCCAGTGTAAACAAATCACCAGTCTAAGGAGACTTTCACCAAAGATCACATAAATTTATTCTCCAATCCTCCTGTGTAACAGGGAACAATGCCTTAGTTCCTTTGATTCACGCCGACGCCACTGAGCTTTTCGGAGAGCGGCTTGTTTCATTTGATTTTCTTTTTTGTTTCCTTTTTAGAGGAGAATGGCAGAGCAGTAGAAGAAATCAGTGTATACTGTTTGGATTGTAGTGTTCTGTCTCTGACAACGATCAACAATTTCCATCTCAGGTCAGTGTAACACTCTCTGGGCCATTAATCAAGACTGCAGCACAACAGCAGTGTTCAGGGGTTGTCAAAGGAAAACACAGTCTGACCCACATAAAGCTCCCATTCAACAAAAATAGCCCCATTAACGCCCATAGGATTTGCATGAAGAAAAAGTAACTGATTAAAACTTAATGCTACAGCTGCTGTAGCAATACAGACAATGATATTATTATCAGTTATAATGTTTTACAGTAGTATATTGATTAAATTGTCATATTTACCTTAATACTAATTGTCCTTTTTATGACAAGTAATTATGTGGGACGTAATGGGTGTTAACTGTTAACACATTCAAGCTACAAAACCTTGTATCTCTCATCAGTGTCAGGTTTTTTTTCCCCTCCATGATTATTGCACAGATGGACATCCAAACATCAGAGAAACTAATTACATTTTTACTAACGCATAAGCAGAAATGAATATACTGCTTACAGTTTCAGGCCACTGCCTCGCTCTCCTCACTGCCGCAAAGTACCTGGCTACAGACCAGCAATTTCACTGTTGCCTTTTCTTAACTCTTGCATATTTTATAACAACACTAAGGCATCATATTAGTTTTAGCATGCTTTATTGCAGCTGGTGGAAGAAGTCAGCTGCAGGCTTGCTCTCTGTAGTTGCGTTTTTTGTGCACTGTGCTGTAAGCAGTATGCATTATCACTGCATACTGCTTACACACTGTCTGAATGCTGTCTGCTGCTGTAGTTAACAATTTACTTGTGAGAGTAATTACTGGTACTTTTTAAAGACTTTCGTCTGCTTGCATATTAAGGATAAATATGTGCTCAGAGTTCAACAGCTGGACACAAATACATAGATTGTTATAATTAAACAAGGAAAATTAATGACCACATTAATATGGGCATATATTGAATAAAACAGTTTGATTCATTTCTTGAAACAAAATAAAAGGTGGGTTGATCCATAGATAGCACCAGATTGCCTTTTCCTCATGGTTTATATGTTTCAATCTCCTTGGCAGGAAAACGTTATACTGGGAAGCTGTACAAACAAAAGATAGATGTAGTGGAAAAGGAGGTTAAGGTGTAGCACAAACACCATCTAATGGGATTCTCCACAGCTTCCAAAGAAACCTTTGGCATCCTTCAATCTTTTTACTTTGAAAAAATGATTAACCCTTTGCAGCATCACCAAAGACTTGATCCAAACAATAAGAGCAGTTAAGTTTAAAAGCAAATATAAGTGGCTGCACAAACACTACTAGCATGACCAGATGTGAAAAACGACACAAATCATCTCACAAACTGACAAGGTACAGTATTGTTGCAAAACTCCTCACCTCAAGAATCAAGCCCATGTGATGATGTGAGTAAAAGTCATTTTTTAACAAAATTTAAAATTGATATCAAGCAGTATCTCTACAATCAGCATCATTTTGGTGAAATACATGTTTGTCCACATGAGAGGAGAGAAAGCTCAGGCTTTTTACACATTGTGTGTTTAACACATGAGAAGTGAAATCAAGACCTTGCACTTCAAGTTAAAGTTCCTGTATTTCCTGACCTTCAACAGGTGAGCCTGGACTCAACTACATGGAGCGCCAAAGGTTCTGTCTTCCTAATGAGGCTGCCAGCTTTGCAACTATTGGACTCTTGAACGTATCTGTGTCCAGCTTGATTCATTGTTTCTTCTCATGAGTACCTAAGCGATTATCTGTGCAGCTTTTGAGAAGATGGAGAAAGTTTCAGACTGTGAAAAATCCCAGTTCCCATTGTGGACCTACTTGCTGTACAGGTAAACAAGTTGTTGTTGATGCGACATAGCAAACTTCCCCATTGTCCTTTAAACACATCAATACATGTTTAAATGGGAAGTTTTTGATTCACTGACAATGTGAAAACATGTCATACTGTAAAATGTGGAAATGTTGGGTTCACAAATATTGAATGTGTTTGTATGCACACTAGTATGACTCAGTCTTAATTTAACTAAATACATGAATAAGCTCCTGAATAACTGTGAATTTTCCTATACGGATAAATAAAGTATTTCTTCTTCTTTTATCTATTAGTATACTATATATTAGTATCAGGTTGTGTTGGTGGACGTAAATATCACATCCTTGTTTAAGAAACTTGTATAAGGTCCTACATGAATTTTGAGAAACCCACAATTTCTAGCTGAAGCCTAAAACCGGGATACTGCATGCAGGAGCATCCACAGAGTTAGTCACGTAGGAATTTGCCATTAAAACAAAACGAAAAGTCTAACACTACTCAGCTAAGATGCCCCACAATTATCACTGATACAAGTCTGGTACTGATGAATAAGAACTAACCACTTTCATCTGCGTAAAAGTAAGAACATATTTTTCCTTGCTTGGAAAGCAGCTTCATATTGTCTCCACTTGCTCATAGGTTACTAATTGCCTTTAATTGTTGTTTTTGAAATCCAGTGCACACGTGTTGAATTAGCGTGGTGCATGTTTAACGCACTTATACTGTATGTGCAGCTGATTATGATAATACTGTGCATAACAGCACTGATTAATACAAGTAAAAGCATATGTTTTCATAAACAGTGGAGTGTGTATTGCCGGTGAATGATTATTGTGCGTTAGATCAGCTGGGCATTGTGAGGTGGACACATCTGCAATGATCGTGTGTGAATGGTGTTAATTGGCCACAGCAAGAGCTGCTGACAACCCAACTATTGAACACCTATTGAGCACAGAGACCCCCCAGAATGCCAGCTGGTGTGGAATTTGAGCTGGATTGTTGTAGTGAATTTGTGCACATAGTGCTTCGATTTTGTAGTCTGAAAAAGTTAAAAAGAGATTGCATGATGTAATGTAAATGTAATAACTCATATTTATAATATGCTTTAAATTTATATTTACATAATATAAATGCAAGACAAATAAGCAAGCTTCATTTTACAAGCCTTGACTGATATCTAGAAAGAACAAATAGTGATTTAATTACTGAAAAATGTTTTAACAGTCCATTCAAGGCAGTTTCCACCGCAAAGCAATATGGCAAAAGAAAAATAATGTATCAAATCACATTCTTAACTGATACACCTTAGCTAAGGAAACACACCTGACAGTAATTCACCAGGCAGTGCAGCATTATGACGATCTCACTTTCTCACACATCTGAAAACCTGTCAGTGTTGTACTGCACTCTGGAATACAGTTGAATCTAAAACATCATTTCCAGCATATCATTTCCTTGTGGGCTTCTTTTTTTCTCAAGAATAATTTGTTGATGATGGTAAAGGCTCGGCTTCGGGCATCTGGGGAGCTCAGATTTTTCTGAATTTTCAATAAGGACCACTGGCAAAACACTTACAGTAGGTTAACTGAATATTATTAGTGTAGGCTAATAATTGGCTGAATCAGCACATTTCCTTATGTTCTTTTCTGCACAACATCAGCGTTTTAAGTATTTTATGATGTCTGTGCTATCCCAGTGCGGACCAACATATGCTCCGCTGGGATGCTTCCCTTGGAGCTGCACCCTAAAGCACTGTGTATGTCTTCATGCAACAAAAATAATAATAATAATGATAAAAATAGAAACATAAAAACACGGGCTTGACTTGTTTATCAGCTCAAATAATGTTTTAATAAAGAAATTCTGAGTGTGATTTTAAAGGAATAATTCTGAATGAAATGTAAAGGCTTTCAAGTTTATTTGATTATTATTGATTTGATATTTAATTTTTTTCATTTAAACTCATTATTAATTTGCCCGAAGACAGTCATGATGCCAGGCACCTAAAACAACCTCTGTTCATGAAGTCACACTGGTCTTCCAAATATGATCACATCCAGAAATTTTGTTCTTCGGACAATTTTTCCCTATAGGCGATGCATTTACTTTTCTCTTCAAGTAACATATGGAGAGCCCTCTTCAAGCCTCAGGGCAAATCCATAGTTCAGCACACAGCTTTTGTTTACCACACACTATGGCAGGGAACAGAAGCGGCAATGGTAATGTATGCAACGAAGATGTCAATGTTCGATCTGTCAGATGTAAAACAACATGCACCCATTTCCCTATTAAGAAGGGAATCCAGCTTGACTTATGCAAAGACTCGTGAACCTTGACAAGCTTTCACAAGGTCACACTGCTGACCTTTGCTCTTCACTTGTCTCCAGATGAGCATGGCAAACAAATCCATACTGCGATTTTGCGTACCATGTAAAAACCCCATTTCCATGGTGCAATTAAGGTGAAATTCAAATGGCCGAGAGGCAAATGACCCAGCTGCCCTGTAGCAGTGTGAGCTCCAGACTCAAACAGGCTCTAAATTAGCTTTGAAAAAAAAAAAAAAAAAATCCCTTTAGATGAACAAAAGGAACATGTTTGCAAAGATGCGCCACTTTGACTTTGATGTGGACGGGCTTGCTTAGCCACTAGCTTCCAGTTTGTGATCAAAATGTAGTCAACATGTTGTGTAACATTTAACATTTCTGGTGGGAGGACATTTACATCTCAACAAGCAATATAAACCTGCAACAAGCAGGGTTAGGGTTGGGGTTGCTTGTTGCCACGGCTTCTGTAATTGTGCACTCACTCCTCTTAAACCTTGCACTTGTCCTCTTTGAGTTCTTCATGTGCAGCTTGAATTTTTACTTCATTCCAAGGCATAATTATGTCTTAGGTTTAAATCAGCAAAGTCAGCAGAGTGCCAGCCCAAGGAGAGTAAGTGATCTTTCATGTAGGTGAGACATCAGTAAGGACAGTGCATTCAGATAAAGGAGTACAGTGCAGCAAAAAGTGACCCCTGAGCTTATGGGCCCAACTATAGTGTATATAGTTATACAACTATATTGTAGCTGACTCCTCCCACCCTGGACACAAACTCTTTGAGACACTCCCCTCTGGCAGGAGGCTGCGGTCCTTCAGGACCAAAACCTCTCGCCACAAAAATAGCTTCTTCCCATCTGCTATTAGCCTCATCAACAAGGCTAGAGAGCCCCACTGTTGCTGATCAATTGCACCAATCACCAGAAAAAATTCCTTGTATGTGAAAGCATACTTGGCAATAAAACTGATTCTGATTCTGATTCTGATTCTGATTCTGAACTATGCATAAAGTTGCTATTAATTTGTCCTTTAGGTTTCTTTTTCTTTTTTTTTTTAATGACATTAGCATAAGTCAGTCAGATCTGAACAATCAGTAAAGAGCATGAAGGAAGATGTGTTAATTGGGAATGTACATGTAAATCTATGATATCCAGTAATTATTAGGTTAAGATTACAAAATCATAACAGCTGTCCACTTTGTTGTTCACTTGATGTCAAATGAAATGTAAATGAAATGAACACTATGCCATCAGCATCCCGTTTCTCCAAGCAAGTGTCCTTGCCTTTAAAAAGTGCTCTGGCTGAAAAAGAGACATCGTCATTCTTCCAGCCTCCTTCCATCACCTCACCATACGGTTTAATTCCATTCATTTAGGTCCTCTGCTCTGCCACTTTGCAGACTTGATTAGAATGAGAATCTGAGGCTTCGGGGATATAGAGATGTAGCATCTCTGGGGAATCATCTGACTGACAAAGATTGAGTGGATGTCCTTCCTTGAAAGACAACTGGCTGATTTGCTAATTTCAAAATACAAATTGATGGTAACACACACTTAACATACACATGCACGCTGGGACGCACACACGGCCGCAGATAGCAGTGTTTCAGACCTTTTGCTGTCTCAACAGCGGATATGCAGGCCCAAGAGAAATAAACAGATATGTCACTTTCTATTTAGCTCAAAAACAGAGTGGCTGTCCATCATCTTAATGTGTCACTTTTTGAGTATGAGGATAAGACTTTGCATTTCATCTGGTGTAGGAATAGGGAGGAGGCAAAAGATTTCATGGGTGGAATGGAATGAAAAAGGCAAGCAGCAAAGATCCAGCTCTCCTGTTTTCTCTCCATGGCAGCCATACTGTTAAAAAAGTTACAATTTGTGTTAGACTTGAATTAATTATTATTGTTTGTTTATTTTTCTCTGTGCCATTTATTACATTTTCTGTCAACAATTTAACATTCAGTGCCATGAAGCATTACCCATGTCTTCCAAATTGCATTTTCTTTCCCTCTCTGCTCTTAGTTTTAGATTGCTTCTCAATCTGTTCTGCTAATTTTTAAGCCTTCGGGTTTCAAAGGTCACTTTGTAACCCGGCCTAATTAATTAAATTAGTCAGGAGCTGCAGTTCTGCTGTGTAGTGCAAGATGTGCTCCTTGAGCTTTGAAATGCAGGCTTGAGAAAGTACTGGATAAATAAGATTTATTGCCGTTTCTCACTTGAAAAGAGACCGCTGGCTGCCCTGAATAATCCCGTGTCTTGAAAGTCAGTCTAACATGAAAAGCAGTCTGTTATCCCGGTGTTACAACGCTGGCATAAGCATTACTCTTTTAATAACACACATATATTTCTTTGTTGCACAGTTACATTAAATGATAAGACCTTGCTTGAAGGCTTTGGGTGAGTGTTAATAAAACTCAGTCTTTGTGCCATATCAAACCCTGTGAAACCAAAACCGGGGTTATATTGGATGGATGTTTGCATAGGGCTTTAAGAACAGTACCCTCTGTTCTAGTGCAAGCAAGCAGCAGTGAGGCATCAGCACACATGTCTTTATTTTTGATACAATGACTTCTTTTTCAGCTGTTCCCTTCATTTCCAGCTGTAGGTTTGGATGTTATCACAACTGTCTCCTAGATATATTTTTTGTATAGTATGTACATTTTCTATAAACATAATACTGAGCAGTATCAGTATTACTAAAATGATTACAGACAACATACTTGTTTTCCATCAAAATACCTGATCCGGCAGTACAATATCCACTTACAGGGACTGCAGCATTATCAATACTTTTTATGGTTATGTGTGTGTGTTTATTTACATTTAACCATTTAGCCAAAACCACCATCTTTCACTAACCTTCACCAAAGTGCCGCAAGTGTCTCAACATAACCACAGATGCAAACACCAGTCTCTGCACTCTGTGCTACTGACAATTACATGTCCCACAAAACATATTTGCTATTGCAGCTGAGTTGTATACAAACAGAATTTCTATCAGACAGGGGTGGTTATTGAGGTGGTCATGAAAACTTTAAAGGGAACTCCACCTACCTTAAACATCAAAGCCTGTTTTCAGGTCCTGGGGGGCACTACTGCATAGGTGAAAAAAGCTGTACAAAGCGGGCACTGCAGGAAATCTGATGAATTGCCTCAAGTCAGCATTGGTTGGATCTGAAGACTACAAGTTTGACAGGGAAGAAAAACCCATACAGTAACACCTCTGGTTCTACTGCATTGATTTTTTTTGTCCAACTTGAGTTTGACAATGTTATACAAATACTCTTTCAGAGGCTGATTATTTTTACATTGGGTCTTTTTGTTTTTGAATATTTGATTATTTGAAGTTAAACATTTTTGTAAGTGAATTATTCCAAATCTGTTGGCAACAAATGTCATTTGTGGAAGAAGTTGCCATCTCCAACAAGGAGGATAATGTTTGCGGGAAGTAGGGTAAACTATTTGTTAATCAAACCAGATGAGATGATCACAGTTTAATACCTATGCAGACCAAATTTGAAGGTACTTCAGTCGTTTTTAACACACGCAGGGATTAAATTCCAGTTGTATTCCAGAATACATGAATAACACGGATCATTGATATGAGAGGAGAGCACTCTTGCAATAGAAGCTTTTCTAATGAATACACGTTAAGCACACAAAGTATTTTTTATGAATTTTTATTTCAGTGCAGTATGACCTTGAACTTACTTTTATATGACGTCACTATTGTAGAGATGGTCTGCGGTTAACAGAATGGGTGATTTACGAGCAGCACTGACCGATAAATGTTATGTCTTCATTTTGTTTTAGCTCGCTTGCACTTTCTCCTGAGCACGTCCTTTTGACTGTGGATTATGGTCATGGCTGGTATAAAGAGGCTCTTAAACCCAGAGAAGAAGAGCTCCCTGTCTCCCAAGTCATTTAAGATTATGCCCCCTGTGGGTGCACTGTGGGTTTAACAGTGTATGAGCGCTTTACTAGACCTCACATCTTCTAATGTTTCCCCTCTACCCGTGTAAGGACATTATGCTACAAACCATGTTTTTGCTTTTTGAATTTGTGTGTTTAGTTTTTTTTTAGAATGGCTTAGGAGTTTAGATCGAGAGGTCCTCCTTTCTTAAACTATTATTGTTAAAATGCCTATTATCAGTGCACAAGCTGTAACAACAGTAAAACACTGGTTCTGTCCCAGGTGTCTATAAGGTGTACATGGACAAACATATGAATGAGAAACAGGTGTGGCCACAAAAAAGCAGATGAATTTTAAATAAATTCAAGTAAATATCTTTGAGTTTTTGGTTGTTGTTTTTTTTTATTTGTTTGTTTGTTTTTGTTTTTACCTCAAATGACTAATGACAAATTTTACTCCAGGAGTTAGAACTCATTTAATATGGTCCTCAAATGTGTCCAAATATTTCAGATATGTAAAAAAAATGTAATGTGGGCTAAGGGTTTACTGTATAAAGTAAAGGACTGTGGGTACTGAACGTAAAAACTTGTTTGCCTGTTTACCTCGTTTACCCTCATTGCTCACCCCTCAAGCACATAAGCTCCATTGTTATTCTTTGCCCCTACTCATCATGTTCTTAGGAAGAATGCAAATCTGTTATCCTCTGGTTCAGCCGCAGAGGGGTTGTTTTTGTGTGTAGCTGCTAGTTGCACTGATGAAAAGACCACCTGTCATACTCTGGCCCTTTGATTAGATTAGGAGGTCAAAAAGATGGATTAAATTGATATGAAGTAGACTAGATCCTCATGCGGTGCTTAGTACGTCATTATCAGAGCTTTGATCTGGAGGTGCTGGACATTACTGTGCATCTTATATTAATAGAGTGTGTGACCCTCAAGTCCAGATTTTAATGTCAATCATTATTTATAAAAAAGATATAATGATGTATGATAAAATGACATTATTTATAGTTTCTATCTTTTTTTAATGAAGTCATCCAGGTCCTAAGAACTAAGTCAAAGGTGAACTAGAAGTGCTATCTGTTCTAGAAGCTGTTTTGCCACTCATTTAAGAGGATGTATTGGATCCAGATTATTAGAAGTGGCTATAATCTATGTTTTTACATTTTTTTAAAAATATTTCTATGTCAAAAGGGGTTGCTTGTAGTGATGACCTGACATATAATAATCACTCCGCTCCGCTATACCCCTCAGCATTACATCATTTTTCAGCTTTAAGCCAAATGCTATCATGATGATGATGTTAGCATATGAGCATGCTAACATGCAAGTGTTGGACAAATTGATATATGATGATTGTAGATGAATCAGAAAAATTATTGCAGTTCTAGTGACAGGTGCATTAGTGTCAATTTCATGGAAAATTTTCAATATATTTTACTTAAAACCCTAAATGTGAACCTCTTGGTGGTAGAGGGGACGTCAGCATTTAGAGGATTTTTGTGCAAAACTTAACGTTAATCCATCTGGTAGATGTGAAGGTATTTCACTGGATAAATTGGAACTTTTTTTTTTTTTTTTGGATAGATTAGAACTTTGGCTGCTTTCTGCTGGTGGTGCCAGATGATGTAATCATGAGCACCGGTCCTCTGTGCACTATGGATATCTGTGCCATTTGTCATGGTGATAGAAAAATAGTTCTCAAAATATCACTAAAAAAACACAAATGTCATCTTGCTGGATGTAGAGGAAATGTCAGGGAATGAATAAAGTAAGTAGGATTCATTATCTCGGGAGTGGGGGCTGTTAGACCCCCCCTGGATTTAGATTTGGAAGCGCCCCCCCTCCAAAAAAAAACAAAAAAATAAAAAATATATAAATATATATATAAATATACATATGTATGTATATTTTAAATAGTTTCACATTCCCGGACGAATCTTGTGATACGATTTCAGACACCCCTGAAGTGGACCATACCATTTCTTAGCCTGCCTGCTTCACGCCCATTAGTGGCTAATTTATCCGCACTGCAGGTGAGTGTAAGTACCTGTCGCTAAATATGTTCAGTACGCCTTACTTTCCTTTGAGTTTCTGAATTACAACGTCAAGAGTCTTTGAACAGTAATGTTTCCAACTTTTGCTCAAAGTTACAGTTGAGCTAACTAATGTGAGCTAACTTATAGCATGCCCTGTCAATTCCAGGTTTGGCTTGGCATTTTATTGCCAATATAAAATGTAATATTATCTATTTTTAACAAGCACTGGTGCTCAGTCATGAGTCATGAGTCAGTGGAGGATTAGTGGTTGTTCAGATACATTTGGACGTCGATACAGAGTTTGTTTTTATCATTGATAGTTGATAAACAGGTCGTTTTCACACAGGAATTCAGGGCTTTTACCTGGTAGGGTAACTGAACAATAGAAAAATGCATGTGTGCTGAATGCTCATTAACTGTATTAGCGGTAGTGGAAAGTAATTAAGTACATCTACTCAAAGTACTGTGCCACAATTTTGAGGTACTTGTACGTTACTTGAGCATTTCCATTTTATGCTGCATTATACTAATATTCCGCTACATTTCAGAGGGAAATATTGTACTTTCTACCCATTTATACACATTTATTCAACAGCTTAAGTTAAACAAGCATGATAGTGTAAGGACTTAAACACTTAAAGCACAGGCCAGCACACTATTGGGTTTCTTTCTCCCCGGAGAAAAAATATAATTGTATAACTTGCATTCTGAATGAACACGTACAAAGTGATATTGTGCTCACTAGAGCCATGCTGCACAATGTGACTAAAGCTTTTAATATTCTGAAGAGATTCTGATGAAACTGCAAACCAACAAACATACAAATACTTGTATTTATATTTATTCTATGCAATAAATTCAGTATCAACAATGTATTTTTTTAGTCAAGCCACACATTGTTAATATGTGTGCATTAATTACTACTTCAAGGGCTTTTTTTGCCCACTAATTTCACTTTCCCAAACAGTAGGATGGTTTTACAAAACAACACATGTAGGGCTGTATGGTGTACGTGGAGCTTGCTTGTTCCCTCTTAAAGAAGAGGGAAATGCCCCTTTTAAAATATTTAACAAGCATAACCTGGAAAACTTGTTAGTAAGCATGGAGTGCATTTGTGCATTTTATGATGTCTTGCATCATGGCCCCTTGAGTGAGTGACTATGAATCTAATTCACCCCTGATGAAAATTGAAAACTAATGAATACTACAGCTTTGGTCTTGAATGCTAATGGGATCTTTAGTCATTCTCATGGATTCTAAAATTCAGTGCCCCCCATAGAATCCAAAAAGAAACAAGGGTTGTAGGGGGGAGGAGGGGTGAAACTGCACTTTTTGTTTTGTTGGATGTCAGTGTTATTTGTAGCTATAGAGGCTAAGTCACTCCTATTCTCATTTTAATTGGAACCGCCCCCTCTCTGTTTCTCCCATGGCAGCGTTCATTCCCAGAGTGAGGACCCAAGTCTCCCAGCCTCACACTCAGCCACAGCCACCCAGACAGCCAGGCTGAGAGGCAGAGAGAGAGAGAGAGAGAGAGAGAGAGAGAGAGAGAGAGAGGGGGACAGAGATGTAGGGAGGGAGGAGTCTAGTTAAGGAGCTCTATCCCCTGACTGTGTCTGCTCTGTGAGTGGTTGAGCAAGAGAGAGAGAGAGCGCATGAGAGAGAAAGAGAAGGAGGGGGGAAAGTGAGGGCTGAAGAGACTGAGAATGGATGGGCAACGAAAAAACCGTGCGAGCAAGAGAGAAAGAGTGAGCGTGTGAATGCTCAGACTCAGCAGCGGAGACGCACAAAGTCTGCAAGCTCGCATCAACAAGAGAGCGTGTGAGGCAGAGCTGACCACGGGCAACTCTGAAGAGTGACACAGAGAGGAAAGAGACACACAGAAAGACAGAGAAGAAGAAGAGGAAGCAAAGGAAGAGACGGACCAGAGACAGACTACCAGCCTTCCACTGGTAAAGGGAGACACCACTGAGGGACTGTATCATCCGTCCCCCTCCCTCCCCCCAGCAGCACAGAGGAGCACTGTCTCATCTCGTGCATGTGTTTGTGCCTGCCAACTTCAATTTCACACTCGCCCACTGTTTTTTGTAGGTTTTGCCCTCTCCACCCCCCAGTCATGATCCCTTGGGTCCTTCTGCTGCTGTGGATCTCCGGACATGGTAAGTTTTCCAGATTAAGTTGCTTATTCATCACATCGTGCGTGCTTGTGATTGCTATGTGACTTGCTGGCTGGGAACTGTGTCTCTGGATTCATCTCTTGCTGTGATGTCTGAGCTTGTGCTACCGTCTGTGTTTTTTACTGCTTATTATATGGCACTCCCATGTGCACTGTTATGTCTGATGCAAACGAGAAAGGAGGAAATTAGACCAAAGAGTCAGTGTGGCTGCCCTGAGGTACGAATAGTTGTAGCCTGCACTTTTCTCTGACTATAGTTTTTCATTGCTTTCAAACCAGACATATTGAATACTTACTCTGTGGGGTTTGATATTCCTGTCACAGACACACACAAACAAAGCCCTCTAACCCTAGTCCAATTCAGTCAAGCGTTCACTCCTAAGTCACATTGTTTTGAACTGACAGCCCTTCCCCATTGAGTCCAACTACGGGGGGTCTGGTCAAAAGAAAAGGGAGAAAAAAAGTTAACAGTGAAATGCTTCAGAGGGCAGACCTGTGAGTTTAGTGTGGCAGCTCCAGCCCCGCGGACAGTATTTTCTGTTGTTGTTTTTATTCCTAGACAGTGTGTTTGTGGACAGAATGAGGATGGATTAGTTGTTTCCCCAGC
Source organism: Trachinotus anak (assembly GCF_046630095.1). Lineage (NCBI taxonomy): Eukaryota > Metazoa > Chordata > Actinopteri > Carangiformes > Carangidae > Trachinotus > Trachinotus anak. The sequence goes on along the minus strand of NW_027273885.1, from coordinate 6,474,925 downwards.
TTGCCACCAGGTGGTTGTCTTTGGAAAACAATAGAAGTGAGTGAAGTACAGCAGAACTCTACCTCTGTGGTGTCTCTGGGATATAGGGACGCATACAGGGCTGAATCAGACAGCGGATGTTTGTCATGCCTGGTCCACAGCGAGCTTAATGGTTTACGCTCTGCGGGGTCAGGGTCAATGACACTGCCGTCCCCTCTTTTCAAAGTTCGACCCCGTCACACTGGACTACATTCTAAGGAGGCCACTGTCCGAATGAATGGACGTGTCTGTGCGTCTATGTGTGTGCGTGTGTCTGTCTCTAGTACTTTCCCGGAGGGAGTTGTAACCTTTAGTTGAGAAACAGCACAGTAAAGGCTAAACCCAGTCTTCTCCAATCAGAGATCTCACTTTGTTGACACATTGTCTTGAAATTGACAGCTCAAAGTCTGTAACACGCTGCTAACACAGCGGCAACAAACGAAACTTGGTAAACAAGATCATTCTCTACGGCACTGAATTCAGCTGTTCCACATGTTGATTTATATCTGATAACAGCCAGAAAAAGACAGGGGAAAAACATTGCTCGTCAAATACTACAATTGACTGTGATTATACTTTTCTACTGACTAATTCTTCTTGTAGAAAGAGAGAGAAAATATCAAGTATCAAGACAGACCAATTTGCAACTGACTGGAGTGATGAAGCTTTTAATTCCCTCTCAGCATCGCTCGTGCTTTAACAAGAGTAGATCTCTTCCAGAGAGGCTGTGAGCTTTACTGTCTGGTTCTTTTGCCTGTGTGTGACCTGGGACAGTGGCACAAGCTGTGTGTGTGACGACCCAGAGAGTGGACAGAGTCAGGGCAGTGGAAGCTTTCTCTGTAGATCATGGAGTTTGTTTCAGGGCAGTTATACAATATCAGACATGGTACTTTAGGTGCTGTAACTGCTCCTGATGCTGCTGCGTTGCTATATTCTGTTCCCCTGATTTCAATGTCAAGTATTTGTGTACCATCTGTGCTTATTGTGATGCTGAAATACATGATCAGTCATTAGTTCCTTCTTCTTCACTCCGCTCAGAATCTGCTATGTTTTGTATCCACAACTGACTGTACTGCACTGTAATTTCATTTAGTGCAAGTGCATAGCTTGAGTATTAGCCTATACACATTATTGACGTGCTCCATGCTTTGTTTCACTTTTATTCTGTAACCATCACATTTTCATTCACATACTATCACAGGCTTACCCCCAGTTTTTGGAACCACATATTTCAGATAGTACCAGCTGGAATGAGGTGATTGCCACAACTGAAATGAGATGGGATTGCTGTGCATTTCAGCACAGTTGGTTATTACCATAATATAAAATACTGCTTCCCTCTGCCAGGTAAACAGGGGATAACAACCTACCTTCTCTATGCATGCCTCCAGGGGGACAAAAAGTGCTTCCCTGTAGCTTACCATTGTTGTACAAATTACGGCTCTGTTTATGTGCCGAGCCGGTGTCAGCAGAAAGCTGCAGAAAACAATCTCATTTTTATGAACAAGGGGACTGAGGGGAGTTGTGGCCATTGCAGTCGTATACTGAGACACAGCTATCCTGAGAGAGAGCGAGAAAGAAAGGGAGCGTGAAAATGCAAGAATAAGCAAGAGGGAAGCAGAGAGAAGAGTCAGTCCATGTGCAGAGGCACTGAACAGTTTTCTCCCTCGACTTTGAGAAATAAATGGTTGAGTGTGAGCGAGACGGAGAGGGAGAATAGGAAGAGGGAAAGCTGCTGCGAGATGTTCTCCATCCTGGCTGTGCTGTTACTGCATCTAGGGCACCTTTTCATTTGCTGTCACCTCTCCTGACAGTGACAGATGACACAACACCAGTCAGGAGGATTTGGGAACATATTCACCTCAGGCCAAACTTGTCCAGGACCTCGTCCATCCCCTCGCACCTCCTCCTCACCATTCCTCCTCCTATCTAATCTATACAGTGTGTAACAGCTCTCACATTCGTCACTTGGCTCCTGGTCTCTTTATTTATCTCCTCACCTTGCAGCAGCACATTTCTCCCTCCCTCTCTTACTAAGTGTCCCTCTTTTTCTCCCTGTCCCTATCTCCTTCTGTTTTTTTTTTTGTTTTTTTGTTTTTTGCTGCTGTTGTTGTTGTTATTGTTTTCTCTCTTTTGCTGGGAGTTGCAGTGTGATTGAGAACCCTGGCCTCTGTCGGGCAAAGGGTGAAATATGTGTGAGCATGATGTTCGAATGGAGCAAGGGCAGTTTAAGAATAGTCTTGTGCTGGATGTGCCAGACTCTGAAGAAAATATGCTGGAGAAAAATCACACACTTGGAATGTTAAGTGCATCTCTGCGCCTCCTTTCTTCTGTGTGTCTTTTTTCTCTGAGTGACACCTTGTGATATTAATATGCAAACTGTCTTGGTTTTTGTTTCACTTTCTCAGGGAAATTAAATCGGGTTGAGCTATGTTTGGCTCATACTTTGCCCACTAGGGGCAGTGCTGCTGCACAGGAATGAAATCCCAATCTTCTTAAAAATCTCCTGCCCCTTGCCTCCCCCGATTTGCCTTCATTACCTCCCATCCCCTCATATATCTCGTGTCAGAACTCCCGATTTCACCACCCAGCCAGACTAAGCTGTTTCTTAGTCCTGGAAAGCATGTCTTAGTACCCCCAGCAGCCCCTATTTCATTTACTGCTGTCTATTAACTGCTGTCTGACGACTCTAAATCCGCTTTTCATGGGCGGCAGGCTTTGATACATATTTCTCAACCAAAGTATAATTAAATGTCTTTCCAATGTCATGTTTGGATGTGTGGATTTTTTATGGATGGAGAAATCATTCTCGCTTTTCCAAAGGAGGGAAAAAAAAGAGAAAGAATTACAGCCCATTACACTGCACAACACTACTCAAACAGAAACACCAATTTTCAGTCTCATTATAATGAACAGTTATTTGTAAGCAAGACTCACAGCTGTCTAATTCATGGATTACAACCATAATAACTCAGAGGTAATTAATTGATTTATTCTCATTCTATCGGTATGCTAAAACCAATATAGCATTTTTCTTGCATGTTGTCATAAGCTGTGCTGTTCCTGCAGTCATATTTCCAACACATGCAGCATGACTAACAACTGCAGAATAGAGACACAATTTGTTGTGAGTGTCGTCTGTATTCTGATGGGAGTCTGGTACAGGACAATTAATATGCACTTTCCCAGTCACTGTTTGTGACAGTTGGTTTGAGTAATGCTAACCCTGTCTGGACTGTGACATGCAAACACAGTGAGTGACAGATGATGTCATCAGTTCATGATGGGGCCCAGTGGCACGCAGTTTGTTTTCTTGTTTGTGCTGCATGTCCCATCAAGGCTAGCCAGCTTAAGTCACCTCAGCTGCTGTGACCCCTGCTCATTTCTGTGCCACGATAGATTAAGCCCACTGTAATCCCTCTGAGCCGAGTGCCCTGTTGGATATTTATGGTAATAAGTAAACATATGAATAAATAATCTAAGAAGCTGGCGCTGGGCAGCTGGAACTTGTAAGTCCCAGTGTTTGTCAGTGCCTGTGGTATTAAAGAGAGATGCTCCTTCCAAGAAAAATCAGTTTTGGCTAAGACTTTTATTTGGATGGTGCTGTGTAAGGAAAAAAAGGAGTTAACTATCCAAACATTTGATAAATAAATATATCAATCAATCACTAAATATAGAGATAGGGATGATATTAAAGCGGTAGATATGTTCATGAGAATCCAACCCTCCAAATGTTTTAGTTATAGGCAGTACTGAAATAAAAATAAAAAAAATCTTACTAAGTACAGTACACCCAGTGACTGCAGTCTGGATGAAAGCCTCATTTCGAGTCTTTCAGGATTCAGGTCAGCCTAGTAGAGGAATATGATTAGTTTGGAGTCTTCTTGGAAAAAACAGGCAATGATCTGCCTCCTCTCATGCAGTCACTCAGCCAGTCAACAAAAATCAAGCTGTTTACTGTTGGGCTTCATTATCCTTCCAGAAGACCCTCCTCCCAGCCCCAACAGTTTACTTTAGCACCAACCAATCAACCCCCAAGCCCGTCATCTCCTCTCTCAGACTCCGCTGCTGGATCTCATTCCTCGGGGATGAATTTATCCAGATTGAAGCACTCAGCAAAAGGGCATTATCCCGGATTACATGTCTGTTGGGTGGCAGCGTTAAGTAATTCAACCAGATGCTGTTGTGATCACTGGGTCACCTGTGAAGGCAGGGTTAGCAGCTGCACTTCTTCATTCAGCTCTTTATTGTCACATCTTCACCTCTCTGTGACAGTATCCTTGAGCGACGCAAGAGAGATAGTTGGAGGTGGTCACATTTTAAAAAAAGCTAAATGCAATGCTGTTAAATGTATGTGAGTCTGTGGAAGCTGTCTCTAGGCCCAGTCGGGATTTTATTTGGTGACAGATTATAGGATGGATTAATGGCTTCAAATTGCAGTTTAATGCACAGGAAACAACAGGCTATGTTTTCCAGCTAAAGCAACTAAGGGTGTTCAGTTGTGGGGGTGTTTTAAGTAGAGTAGTTGTGCATCATACACTGTTATTTTTTCCTCGGAGAGGACAAAGCATTGCCACAGCTGGGATGAAAGAAAAATGTTGGTGCTTTTTAGCTTGACTGTGTCTTTTCTCTGATAATCTTGTCTCTACCTAGCCGAGATTTTGATAAGATTTTTTTTAGCTTGCTACTGGGATTTGTGATTGCTTGTAGAACACAGGTTCTCAACAAGGTGGGTTCAAACAATGTGACAAGAAGAAGTTTATTCTTTCTTGCTTTGTAAGTCTGAGGCAATAATAAGCCCTTTGTTCAAGACATTTACACTGAGAAAATGTTAAACTCAAATGTTCATTTTGTCTCACATTCAGCCTTAACATATTTTTCCCCACTTTATTTTTTTAACTGAATGAAAGCTCTTACCACAGGGTTGGGTGAATTGGATTTTTTATATACAGTTCTTACTATTCAATGAGTTATACTGCACAGACGTATGGAGTTAAGAAGAAGGCACTCACTCCAATTTTAAAACATAAAACATCTATAAATACAGGGTTCTGCTACTGTTAAGTGTATGTTTCTTGAAGTACAATGTGTGGTGCAGTTTAATGTGCATCGGTGACACCACTCAGCTCGGCCCAACATCTGCCACAGAAACCAGTGAGCAAAACAAATGTAAATGTAAAATGTGTGAACGAAAGAATGGTGACATTATCCTACATTCTCTATCACCTCTGATATAGTTTGAGTGTGAAAAAAGTTACAGGTTGCAGCTTTAATTGCATCCTCTTAACCTAATTTGAAGGTTAAGAGGATGCAAATGAGGTTTTGCTAATAAAATAAAATAAATTATTCAGTGTGTTAGTTGCACAGAATTTATTGAATATATGCTTCATACTTAAACCTGACTTCTGGGTCACAGCACCTTTAAGTGGGAAGGTTAAGATTAAATTTATACATGTGCATGATCAGAGTTCTTGCTTTAGCTGAGTAGTATGCAGAATACATGCCTCCTATTGAAAATACGGCCAGTGACTCATGTTGTTACAATATGGCCAGTTTCTCATGTTGTTCGATGCTGATGCATGTTCAGTGATGTACATGTGACCTCATCAGAGAGCTGTTGTTACCTACAGAAACCTGTTTGCCATGTCAAGCAGACTTCTTTGTATGTTTACGTGTAAACTGACTGCCCATTTTGCTTTTGGATGCAGCTGCAGCTATAAGCTTGAGTAAATCTATAACTATAACTATAATGTACTATACGCTTTGCTGCAGAACAGTACTGCAACTGGTGTCCTGCACGTGTCCCACTATTGCTTGAAACATTTGTGAGTAAACCAGCCAGCCAGTGCATCAGCGTGATTGTGAAAGGCTGTGTTAGCAAAGAGCCCAGAGGATGTATGTGGTGCTTCAGCGGAGGAGGCACTTGAGGAATAGGGTTGCTGATCTGATAACGACTTCCTAGTGTTTGGCGGGAAGTTTCTGGCACGGCTCAATATTACACCTGGATGAACTCACCCTTCTCTCCTCTGCCCTGTTTTCTCCTCATCTCTTTCTCTGCTTCTCCCCGTCCCAACATTCTCATGATTCATAACAATGGAATTTGAAAAAGGTTTTTATACCACACACTTCACATGCGTTCTGTGTGAGGGTCTGTGTGTGTGTATGCATGTTTGTATGTGTGGTCTGTGCATTCACTACTGTGCCACAACAATTACAGCTGCAGGCCTTGAATGGCAATATAAATGCAAATCAGCCTTTTAGCTCGTACCATCAGAATCTGGGGAGGAAGAAGCTTCTCACCTGTAGATGAATGTGTGACTGTCGATGTGTCGGCCTACCTTCACAACTGCTTTGAATGTTTTGAAAACAAGAACGGCAATAGATAGCATGTACACTGCTTCCATTTGTGGGCAAATATTGAGGCTGTTGTGTGTGCCTGGACTCCAATCTAATAAAGACCCCTCTTGGGAACAGCTGTAAAACGCCATGGTGGGGGACAATCACATTAAGCAATGCACCTCTTGCATTACCTGCCTACTTGTGTGTTTCCATTATAGTAGATATAAAGGGCTTAGTAGCGTCTATTTGCAGAGTTTGTACAGTCATGAAAAACCTGGAAAATTAATATAAATTAGAAATTAATTTCCAGTTCTGGAGAAGTTTTTGAAAAACAAATCAACTCATGATGTTTTGGAAAAGTGATTTGTTTGTTTAACAAATACTTAGGCACCAGGGATGTGCCAAATGTGGACTATGTAGTGAAATGTTCGACATTTTGGAGAGGCAGAGCTATCTAGTCATGCTAAAGGGGCTAAGCAGCAGGCTGGTGCTGCTGCACATGAATCAAGTCTCAGCCCTTTAACCATGTCCAGAAATGAATCCTTAACTGCAGAGGTGCTGTGGGCATTAAAGGTGGCTAATTCTCACTATTCTAAGTCACGTAAAGACACAAGCCAGCTTTTTTATAGTGTGCTATACTTTGATATGGATTTTTTTATTCTTATTTTTCATGTATACACAGATGTTTTAGAGATTGAGGGTCATTAAAAGCATGACGAGGCGATGGAAAGGTCTAAAGCTGTATTGATAAAATGTATATGAACCGTGTATTTAGTAAACAGATAAGAAACCAGTTTTCTTGGTGGTGCCAGACACCAATGGTGAGAGGCATGGCTTTTTGAAAGGCTATCTCATCTGGCACTGATACCAAAAGATGTTTCATTCAGCAAAGCACATCAAACACAATATCAGCACAAACTTGTGCTTGATCCAACCCAAAACTTTTGAGATCTGCCAAGGGAGATGAGCTTCGAGAATGAAAAAAATGTCTAATGCTGCCACCCTCCCCCAACACTCCCATACACTGTGTAGATGTGTGTAGAATATTTTTTTCTTTTTCACCAGATGCCAAATGAGGATTTGAGCCACCTGCCTGTCCCACTAAGACAATTAAGCAATTGGGAAGAAAGGGCCATTCACGAGTGGGGTTTGCAGTGTTAGCACAAGAGCCAGAAACTGCCCTGCATCCCACCCCTCCCCCACAAAAAAACTCTTTCAGTACCACTAATGTTGGCACTGTGCCGACTTCTTTCGTTCCTATTTGTGTATTTGTTAAGGGAAATGCAGAAGCATTTGACACCAGTCTAAGGAAACCTGTGACACAGGGTGCTTCGTTTGCATGTTGATAGAAAATCCCTCAATTGGTCTCCAGACGAATTCAGTGTGCGGCCTCTGTGTTGTTTATGAGGCAGAGCTTCATCTGGCAGAACCGTCATACAGAAAGGGCATTGACAGACACACACACACACACACACACACACACACACGCACATACATTCTATACCCTCACTTGCATTACCAAAGCACAGTCTGCAAGAGCACAATAAAGGATGAGAAACCCTGGAGTATGTGAGCATTGGATGCTGAACAGTTTTACTAGGTTCTATAACATGCTATAAATAAAGGTTTGTATTGATCCTTAAACATTAATATATCCTAATATAAGAAAATAGCTGTATTGATCATAAGCCTGTGCGTCTGATGTTTCTTTAATATGGTACTGCTGGGATTCAATCTACCCACTTTAATACATGGCCTATTTTTATACGCAATAATAATATGGATTCACAAGCAGGATCAGCTAAAGGTAATCCCTAGATATATTTAACTGCTCTGGGTCAATGCCACACTGCACCTGTCAATGCCTTAGCGCCTCTTCTATCTTAAGTCCTGTCTTTATCAGCTGGCCTCCTCAAGTGGATGTCAGAAACCTGATTGAGTAAACAAAGCGATTTATCGTGTAATTAATTTCTTAGTGGCTCTACAATAGTCACTTTGCTAATTTGGAGGTTGAAGAGCTCTTGTCACACTCTCTGATTTTTATTTTATTTTATCAAGTGCAATTTAATATTGTGGAGGCTGGCTTGGGCACTGAAAAAAAAAATGCTAATGCACATCGAGAAGTTTAAATGATTTGCTATCCTTTCAAATCTGTTGGCAGGGGTTTCAATCTGGCTGGCGTCCTGGGGGAATTCACAGTGGTCATTGCTCAATGCCTGAGGGACATTAGTGCAAATCACAAAGGAGCACAGAAGTCATTTCACTTTTCCACTTTCCCTTGGCCACTGCCCAATGCTAAATGGCAGACTGGCTCATAATACTGGGCAGGGCAAACCCCTTGCCTCCCTCCATCTCTAACCTTTTAAACCTGATTTAATCAAATCAAAATACCACAGTGCAGACCCATTTGAGACAACCTGAAGACAAACAGCTGAAGAGGAAGCAAAAGGCCTTGGGTGAACTGAGGGCAAGGCCATCCATTACTTCCTGTGCAACGAAGAGCACAGGGACACGGAAAATGCCTGCGGTGCACGATGATGAACAGACTCCACATCAGAGATTGGATTAGAGTGGCATGAGAGAACCCTAAAAGCCATGCGCAGTTTATTGAAGCCTTATCTAAAGTGATAATGTTACCAGAGAAAGGCACATGTAATGATAGATGGGTGGAGAGAGCCCTGTAAAGAACTAACATCAGGCGAGATGCGTATGGTGGATAGACAGGTCCACCATGGTCAACTCATCTTCTTTTAAGAGCAGGAAGTAGGACCAGTGGATAGTTGCTATAAAATGGACAATCAGTTGCTGGTACCTTGATTACCCTGCAGTGTCGTCATCACAGGTATATCTAGCTTGGAGAGGCCTAGTGCTCAGGTTCACTGCAATTTAGGTCCAATTTCATCACTAATACCCATGAGGCATTTTCGGGGAGATGGCAGCAGTGATATTGCTTGTGGTCTCCCTGAAAGCACTGATCTCTGCAGTGAAAGCTGTGTTTGACCATGCCTTGTCTTTATATGCAAAATATATATTTTTTTCTAAGGGGGTTGTGGAGAGCAATGGTCACTACTGAACTCACAGAAAATAGAGCGAGAAATGAGATGAAAATATAAAGTACATCTCAAGGATTTCATGACGTCGTTTGGGGGAAAGCAAAACAGCGTTTAGGTAAAAGTCCTGCTCTCATTTTCTCAGGATGACTAGGGGATTTTCTCCCCGCTGAAAGGCAATGTTATCTAATAGCCGACGGATGATGGTAATGACAACACAATGCCTTCCGAGGTAAACAAAGATATCTATTGCTTTGGAAAGGAAGTCAGGGGAAAATAAAGAACAACAAAGACAGAAAAAGAAAGAAAAAAACAAATCTCAAAAGGAAGAGAATTCATGTCACAAATTAAAACATATCTGTGTCTTGCAGCCCTAATCCTTAATGCCAGTGTATTTGTCGTCTGAGTAGAGTGTTTGTGTGTATGTGCAAACAAGCACAAATGTGATTATTCCTCGCTTCCGTTGTATGCTAATTTTTATTACTTCACATTGTTTGCCTATCTTCCTCTAAACAGCTTTGGTTCAAACTACCTCTCAATGCTTTTTCAAAGGGACCCTTGTTAGAATAACATCCAAGATTTATATTATTATTAAAAAAAAATACCCTTGTGTGACTTCTAGCTTATGTTTCTCTGTGATCTGGTTGGGGGAAAAGTCAATGCCTCTGTCCCAAAACTCTGTGACACCGGCACAGCAGGGCATTAAATATGCAGAAGGGCATCTAAAGATGATGGTGGCAGCCCACAGTGGGATGTTCAGTGGAGTCACCAATTCCCCCATCAGCTCCAGTGCATGGCCCCTGAACTTTCCCCAGGTTATGAGAGTGAATTAGACTTTCATTAAAAAAATGCAATTTGCTCAGACCCTGCTGTACAAACTCCAACACAGCCTCATCTAAAACATGTATCTCATAAAATGATGTTGGATCTACTGCAGCTCAAAGAGTCTCCTCCAAATGGACAATGAGGGGAGAGTTGATGGCTTGAAGTCTGCTGTCAGTCTTCATATGCCACTACTTAATGCTTGATATTTCTCCTCTGTTTTGTCTCTTGAGATGTGTGGAAGCTGTTTAATGGATTACTTAATCATGTGATTCACTGCATGAATACAGCAAAAAATGTGCTGAAAGCATCACGATTCGTTAAAACCTAATGCAATTTTTCAAACACAGAAATACTGATATATGTGCTCCCTGGCATTAGCTGAAGGACGATCCTTAAAAGAGAGCCTTGTGTGGGTCTGGGGATTGGTTGTGTTGTTGTTTACTCCAAAGCAGACATCTTTTAGCTTCTCCCTCAGCTCTGATCCTTTTGATCATCACCTCCATATTGGATATAAAATGGAGAATGAACAGCTCTGGAATACAAGTGACTTTCAGAGTTCTGCGACTCTTTGAAGGCTGCCAAACAAGTGTCTTTCATCTCAAAAAAACCAGCAGCCACCTTGTACAAAAGGAGAGCAGCACAAAAAAAATGAGAGAGAAAGGCAGTATCCAGGGCTGGGAAATGAAAAAGCAAAGATTGTAGGGCCGCTTTGTGATCGCATTTCCTCGAAGGCCTCCTGTGAGGGAAATGACATGTATTTCATACAGTACTGATAGCAACATTGAAAAGGCGTGAAAACAAAAAAAAAAGTTTGGCTCCATTTAGCAGGCCAAGCGAACAGTTTGCTTTTTGAAAACTCACTCTTATTCCTTCCATCCTTTTGGTGACAAACTGAAAGTGTGTCAATGCTTAAATCAGATGCAACAGGTCACATTAAATGAATCTCAAAGATTAGTGATGATATTGAAATCTGTCTCTAATTTGAATGATCTCTTTTTGATGGCAAGAGGCCTTGTAGCCTTCTTCTTTGTCAATATACAAGTGGTTATCATGCTTTGAAGGTTCTGGTATCATTGGGTGGCTAATGCACAACATGCTTCAAGTTAATTTGAACAGGGAATGAATTCAAAAGAATGGAAATGAACAAATAAGTGAATGAGAAAGTTCTGTTGTGTATCAGACCACAATGGAACAAAAAAAAAGAAAAGAAAAAAGAGGCTCGTACTTCCAGAATCTGTTATCCTTGAATTAATGATAGAACAGGAGCAGTAGGGTTCCCCCACTGAGACATGAACCAGATTTCAACCCAGAGCTCCCTGGAGGTGAGGGCCGGCATCTCTCTGACAGGACATCTGGTCCCTGAGCATGGCCACCAGGGGGTCGATGTCGCCACCTTAATTGTAATGTCTCCCTCTTCCTCCCTGTAAAAAAACTAGGGCAGCTTTCCATAAAAGGAGAAGAGGAAGGGGGGGGGGGGGCGACTATTTGCTGGGCAGTGTCGGCATGCCGCATCATTTAAGCTGACAGCTCTAATAAATTACAGCAACAGATCGCTGTGAACAAACAAAGCCTAATGGAAATAAAGTGAGAATTATCAGCCAAGAAACAAAAGGAAAAAGAATGAAATTAGTGCAAAGAGATTGGATGAAAGGGATGTCAGGCCGGCATAACACAGGCATTAAATGGGCAAATTGTCACTTTGAGAGATAGGAAATGTTTGGTTCTCATCACTGCCTCTGTTGAAAATAGAGAATAATGAGAGAATCCTTGAGCAGACCCAACACATCCTTTATCTGACTCCTAAAAATCTTCCCCTGTCATTTGCTTTTCTTCTCCTTTTCTCCTTGTTTTGCCTTCCAGAAAAAATAAATATATAAAAATGTAGATTTTGTTCTGCTCTGTAGGACCCTTGCTCCATCAATTCAGCCAGGGCAGAGAAAGCCTGGAAGCCAATGTTGTTAAAATGCTTAGGCATGTGGAAGACAATGACAGGAGATGGGAGGAGGTGAAATGGTATGTCAGGGGAAACATTTGTCAGGTGCCATCAGTATGAAAGCCGTCCATCTAGAGACCTTTGAAAGAAAGGCAGGTCAGAGAGGGAGAGAGGGTCCAAACGAACGAAACATTTGTAACTTTGGTTTGGGTTGATGAAACATGACTAATGCAGAAGGACATACAAACCGGCCAAAATGTATAATGAAAAAGAGCAACCAAAATATACAACAACCCCATCAGAGCATGAACTGCCAGGTGCACACTTAATGGGAGAGAATGAAAGCTCCGCCTTGGCAAAGTGAACATAATGACTCTAAGACCAGACAGGAATCAGGAGTCTGAGTCATGGCTGAGTCATATCCGCTTGATATAATACAGGTAAATCTAAGCTGAGGCAGTCCTAGGTGACTTAATCATTTGGCACCATGGGGAGTTTCTATCACACAGGTTTCACTAACTTTATTTTTCCATCTGCTGCTTAAATGAGTAAAGATCTTCAGCTTTTACTTAGCCTGTTCTTCTTAATCTGTAAGTGATTCAATGTCAGATTGGCTTCATTTTCCTAGATGTGTGTGTGTGTGTGTGTGTGTGTGTGTGTGTGTGTGTGTGTGTGTGTATGTATGTATATATATATATATATATGTATATATATATATATATATATATATATATATATATATATATATATATATATATATTTTTTTTAAAGAAAAGAGCTATCCTCTTTAATCAGGTCCCAGATGATGACAGACTGAGATGGGGAGAGTGCCATTTGGCTATTCCAGAAAATAAAAATCTTTTTCAGTTCTCACATTAAGTGGAGTGGTTGAAGATGCCACGGGGGTGCTGTTGTGTTGCTGAATTAAGTAGTGAAGCATCTGAGCCCTGCGGGGAGGTCCTTAACCAGAGGCTGAAGTTTTCTCTAGCCCACTTTCTTAGCCAGAATGTATTGGACCTGAGCCAAGGTTAGCCGGCACCATGGCCGTACAATCCCATTGCTTTTATAATGAGCTCTGAAAAAGAACTCCAGAGGTCAGACACCACGAGACTCAGATGAAAACTAATTGAAAATTTCACTCAATAACAATAAACCAATACGCAGAACTGCTATCTCTTTATGCATGGGAGCTGTTAGAGCAGGCACTTAAACTGGAACGATGAGGGTATCGAGGGGAGGGGGACGTAAGACATAATATGTGTGCCTGGGGGACATTGTGTGTCCTGCTTTTTAGCCACATTCTGTTTATTTATGCCTTTGCATATTCTTGTGTTTATGTGTGTTTATGTGCATGTACCTGTGTGCATCTGTGCAGGCTTTGTGTGTGGCATGTACTCTACAGAGTTTGTGAGCTTAGTCGTGGTGTGTATGCATGTGTGTGAGTGTGAAAAGCGTAGAGCGCCATCCAACAGAGAGCACTGCATTTCTAAAGGTGCCAGAATGAGTTTGTCACAGAGAGCGTAAACTTAAGGAGAAAGGGGACTGCGGAGAGAGAGAGACTTTCCCCAGGCACCCAGAGTCTGTCAGACCGATTAAGTCACACGGCTGGAGTGAGAGTTGGGAAACTGAACCAGAGCATGCTAGGGGAGCATAGTGTGACAGCAAAGAAATAAAGAAATAAATAGCAACATGTAAGTATTAACATGACTTCATGTCACATGTGCACTTACTTATACCTGACCCTAGAGACTCATGCTGGGACACAGCACACCAGCCTGCATCCCATCATCCCACCCCGCAGCTTCCTCACCCTCCGGCGACATAAAGCAGGTCAGGGGCATCTTAAAGTTCATGAGATGCAACATGACAGGACAACTCTAACATATGCCTGTGTGACAGTGAAGCAAACAGATGACTGATGGCAGAGTGCAGTGTCTTAAGGGGAAGAGAGAAGGACCACAGAGTTCATCTTTTCCTCCCTTATCTTACTTCTGCTCTTAGCTTCTTCTCAGATGTATAAAAAAAATTGGACAAAAATTGGTTTTACCTTGAGAATGTATGAATCTGTACCTGTTTCTGAAACATGAACACAAAGAAAACATCAGCCCACTTGCAGTCCTGGCCTGTCTATCACTGCTGCTGTATGTAGCAGAAATGCCAAGGACCTTTGAACCCTCTAGAAAGAGAGTCAGACTACCATGTCTCATGGCCCTATCATCCACCAGACTAAAAAATGAACTCCTGTTCTTTGTTCAGGAGATCCTGTCTGCTCTCAAGATGCCCTACTTGGTCTCTACCTCTCTCCATCTGTCTCTCTGTGCCACAGTGAGGAGCGCAGCAGACTTGTTGGTATATAGCAGAAGGGCAGCATCATTAACAACACTGAAAGCTACCCACATAGAAAACTTCTGGCATAAAGTGCAAATGACACAAGAGACAGAGAACTTCCAGTAGCACACTAAGTAAAGCCAGGTACATGGTGGATATTGCTCACTAGCTAGGAATGTAAAAAAGGAAGCCATCTAAACTTTGTCCTCCCACGACTGACCACCCCCATACTGAGATTAACATCACTCGTCCTCTACTCCAGAGGCTCTACAGTCCCACTGCTGCACCAAAGCACAATCTATAGCACCTCTAGCATCAAATGCTAATTGCTCAGTATTCAGAGAGAGAAAAGGGCTCCCTGAATTAAGAGTCATTTAGTGAGAGACCGAGTTCAGCACAGCACTGCAATGCCTATGAGCTAATTTCTCTGCTATTTTGCATGGAGCTCTAAAAGTGTAGTGCCAAGTGAAAATGTGCCCTCTCCACATTAAAATGCAAATTCAAACCTGTGCTTTGTTTCACGAGTAATGGCTATGGCAGAACAAAAGCACAGTTAATAGGTTCAAAAGTTTTCCATGAAACAAGAAACAAAAAAAGCCACTTTTGTGAGAAAATATGGCTGTTGTCTGTGTTTAGGGCTCAAAATCAATGAGTGCTAAACAAGACTTTGCACAGATTTCAATTTGTCAGACAAGAACTTGATTCAGCTGTGTTTCTTTCAAAGGGAATTGAAACAAATAGATCCCTCAGTATCGAGACACACTGCAGGAAGTATTTTTCCCTCCTTACACTGGTGCAAACAATGGGGGCAGTGTGCGGCTTTGATCAAGGGCATGTCTATGTTGATGACAATGAGATATCTGCAGGCTGTCCCAAGAGTGTTGGAACCCTACCTTCAAAGTACACTCATTTTTCCTTCTCAGGAACAGCTTCTTTTCTGCAGCTTCCTTCACTGTTTTGACTGAATCTTTTGTTTGTCAAGATCAGTCAGCCACACCAGTAGAGCATCACACGACTGAATCTGCTGATTATAAATGCTGATGACACTTTGGTCTGGCATGCAATGCAAATATACAAAAAAACAAACAAGTAAATCAATTATTTATTAATTAGTCATTTTTTTCAAACAATCATTTATTCCTAAAGGAATACTGTAGCTTCATTACTGTAATGTATTCTACATAGTGCTATTTTGAATATTTCACTGAGTGTATGTGTGGGTGTCTTTCTGGCACAAATGTGCGAGGCCAGTTTCTCTCTGGCTTTCTTAGGGCCACCCACTGCAACTTCTTTGTGCCCTCTGTCTGAGTTGTATCAGCAAGACAGGCATAAAGAGCAATCCTCTATGACTGGGCCTGACCCCACTGCTGTGTCTGGGTCAAGGGCTGGGCCAGTGGCACCAGCTGGGCCTCTCTGCCACTTGCAATCCATACTTGGGTAGTGTCATACAACTGTAGACAGCGCATGGGGGTCGTAGTGACATGCACTTGAAGAGCACTCTGCTGGTACCACTGAGCTCCCTGATCTATCTGTACACCGATCTTTGCGAGACTGCATTTCATTGGAAATCACCTTGATCTAACTGACGATACCCTGATCACTGTAATTAGGTAGATGATGTGTATCAGCGTACTTGTCTTACCATTGAGCCTTGTGGTCTTAACATATAGAGGCTTAACTAGGGAGCTTTCCAATGTGTCAGCCTTAAATAAGGCTTTAATTAAGCATGAGGTTCTAAGAGCTTGTAAATGAGTAGTTCCTTAATTACATGGATAGGTATTTGGTGGACACTCAATCTTTGTCATTGGGGGCAAATATCAGTTTAGGGTGAAAAAAGACAAGGTGTTTATTTCAAGGTATTAAAAGGTTGTCTTACCACAAATTTGAATAAAAAACAAGTAAAAACTAAAGACGTGACGCTTACAGTACACAGACATCTACAAAAGGGAAGAACTTATCTGTGTTTAAAGCTTTAATTTGTTTTCTAGAAACAAGTCTGAGCTCCCAGTGCATGGATCAATCAATAAATAGTTTTAATTTTTTTTTTTTTTTTTTTTTTTTTTACAGCAGTGCAGGTAATTTCTGATCTTAAAGGTGACACTAGACAACAGGCAGTGGAGTTAAACAAATCCAAATGATTTCCCCTTATGACATATCTGACTGAAACCGGCCTGCTGGAGCTTGCAGTCCATTATTTTTGCAGTGTTGAACTTTTGGCCTGCGATTAAAGAAAAGTCCAGGGAAACACTAGCAGTACCAGTCTTGCCAGTGGTAGTTGAGGTACGGTATGTTGCTCTGGATAAACAGACAAAACTCACTCACACAAACCTCACTACTCTTTGGCAGGGCCCACCATGGTTGAAGGTGTCAGCCTCACCTGCGTACCACCTGTGTCAGCCTCACCTGTGTAGTATGTTCTCTGCTCCAGGCTTGTTGGTTTGATTAGGATCTGAGCATTCTCCAATGAAACAAATCACATTTGTCATTTTTAGGTGTTTAAAAAACATTTACAAATATGTCTGCATAATTTGATGCAAATGTAGTCTTAAAACCCTTAGACAGGCACTGCACTGCATATTCACATGTTCAGTCTCACTGTCAGCTGGTCAATAAAACAATAAAACACAACAGTGTAATGAAAAGAATATGCCCACTGAGCCAGACGCTGAGCCGCAGAGCCAGCTCAGACTCTTTAATCCAGGCGCCCCTTTTCCTTTCACTTCTCCTTGCAGAGTGCTCTGAACCTGCTGCGAAATTGAATTTTCCACCTCTGTGTGTACGTGAACCAGCCAAGCACTGCATTGTCAGAGTACTCAATTAGCTCCCAAGGCAGAAGCCAAAATGTTTTCCAACAGCAAATGTATTCTTCACAGTGCAAGCTCTCATTAGAATAACACTTCTGTTCCTATAGCACAGAGTTGGAGTGCCCTCCATGCCATATCATATTATACTTAGAGGTAAAGTAGCCTTCAGTGAAGAGAAATGTTCACCTCTGCTTTAAATATGTCATTAACATTAGGACATATCCTTCCCATGTGTGTAGCATGTAACAGATCGATTCTGTATGGGGCTGCATTTCTTCCTTTTCCTCTAATGCTCAGTTTTTTTTTTTTTTTTTTTTACATGAAACACAAAGTAGTCCTTGGAGTCTCTTATGTAGTAAGAAAAGAGATGTTGACGCGTTCTTGTCCTATTTTCTCATTGTAAAAGCTGAGCACACAATATGCTAGCCGTGTAATAAATCTGGAGAACAAAAGCGATTCAAGCCTTTAAGACCTTATAATGTTTACTGAAAGTTGTTTTAAGTTTGTAGAAAATGAATCTCGTTGTTTACTGAATGTGCTGACATTGAAACAGTTGGCTGAAGCATTAGAAATAATCTGCACTGACAAGTAGCTTAACAGTTCTCTGACAAAGTGACATTGAAGTCACACAACTACACAAACTTTTCTATTGTTTTTCCAGCTGAATGGCTGAAAGGAGGCAATAGAAGAGAAAAACATAAAGACGAAAGCATGTCTCAACAACTGGAGACTTGGTAACTTGGCAACTACTCCTACTTGGAGCCCACGCACTCATTTTTGTTCGACTAAAGTGGCAATGTGGCAGTTCACTGGATGGAGCACAGTCAGCCATACAGACAGGGGGTTGTTATCTTGCCCCCCCCAGTGCCCTCTAGTGCCCTCTCACTCTCATTATTAAGGTGCCACCGGCTCCAAATTTAGAACTCCTGTGTTTGTCACCTGCCCTGAGCCCTGTATATCAGCACACACACACACACACACACACACACACACACACACACACACACACACACACCCAGCTCCCATCACGCAGACAAGGCATGGATATCAAATTGGATGTGGAGGATTTTTGTTAATGGTTTGCGGTAGTGGGAGTCTCACTCACACCCCATACTGGTGTAAAATGTGCCAGCGGCCTTTTTCACAGAGGTCCCATCACAAAAACTGGACAGAGATCAAAAGTGAGACGAGGTATCACTCTGCCAAAGCAACTTAATGCAAGCGAGACCAAAGACAAGGAACTGTGACATAGGTAATGTGTGATTGAAAAAAAAAATGTTGCTTACATTTTGCTTTTAATTGAACCTTTCACTGACAATTTTAACAGTGTTGTTTTTTTTTTCAAATTTATTTCAAGGGAATCTGTCGATGAACCTGCCTGTGGTTGTAAAATAAAGCATCTGTTTTATTTTCCATCCACATGCAGTTTAATAACTGATGAAACTATCTAATGTACTTAACATTAAAAGTCTGAAATGGACTGAAAAAACACACTGTTAATAAGTTAAAGTGATTGACTTTATAGTCCTGTAGCTATTCAATTTGAAGCTGAAGTAATTAGAGGGAAGAAAGAGTGAAAATGAATGAGAGGGGCTGCTGTTTTGTCCTTGTTGGAAAACAGAGTTTCAAGCCCATACATGGACTTTGAGATGTTAACCCTAAAGAATGAAACTGGAAAGACATCACCACTGTCTTCTTTTTGTACCCCCACCTCCCGGCTAAAATGTTAACTGGCTATGTAGACACAAGTATGCGTGTGATTTTTTGTGTGTGTGTGTGGCCATGTCTTTCAAAGTGGGCATTTGTGTCTGCAGTAAAGCTTCTGAGTTAACCTTCCTGAGGCTTTTAATGGAGCACTCAGATTACTGCGCCCTCTATAAGACAGAGACAGCACCAGGATTAACCTTGTTTTAAATGTGCCGTGTGAGAAAGATTGGTTGACCTTACTGTGACCTAGGCTTTGGACAAACCATCGCACTTGATAGAAACTGGCCGTTAATGGACTTCGCAGTGCCAAGAAACACCCTGACGACATATGCTCATGTTTGAGATTAATATTGTTTGCCTTCCAACGCTCTCTACTTGCTATAGCTTCAAATTAATTTCCGTCTTTGGCAAGTCGTTTTGGCCCCTGTCCCTTGGCACACATGCTCTGAAGCAGATTTATTTTTTCCTTTCCTCAGAATGACTATAATCTGACTCTGTGATTTGCTCTCATCACACCTGCTTTAGCCAGTAACAGTATATATGTCTATAGCCGGGAGTCAGCAGTTTCTGTACCACTTGTGTCAAGGTTTTTCTATTCTAAAAGTGATGTGTGGAGATATAAACAAATCCAGAAAGACAAATCTTTCTTATCTAATCGAGAGGCTTGCTCTTCAGATGTTTCATAATGTTGGCATAAGTGATGACATTTGGACCATAGGCTGTCCTCGTCAGGTCAGGAGGGAAGCAGAGGCACGGCAGGAGCAGGGGAAGGGGTACCTTTAATCCCCCCCATTAACAGAGTTCATTGCCTGGGATCGCAGCAGTTGGATTCTCTACCGATGAGCTGCACTTCCTGAGAAAATGAAACAGGATGATGGAGATCAGTGACAATACCGGCTGGATAATCATGCCCAAATCACAGCCATCTGCTCTCAATATCCACCCCGATCCACACGCACTACCGTCAATCCCTCCCTACCAAATCCCTAAATCCCAACAATCTGTAGCACTCAGCTTAGGACCTCTGTTAATCCACCTAGCAAGCGCACATTACTGGACAGGAAGGTACAAGATCCCCTGGACACTTCCTCCCTCTAGAAACCAAATTTGGACTTTCACGTCCCATTTTCAAACTCCACATCACTGATCTATAGGTGTTTGATGTTGTCCTCATAAATGAAGCAGGTGTAAACTTATTATTATGGGGTTGTATCTACACTGATTTATGAACTGCAGGAAGACAAATACATATGCAGAGTTAGTTTTAGTCTCCAGCAATTATTTATTCTACAACAACAACCAGGATTACCAGGAAATGCCTTTGACAGCAAGCCTGATGAGGGTGGAATATGTTAGGTTTGCAAAAGGATGTGCTTCTTTTTTTTTTTTTTTTTTTTTTGGATGGTGTGATTCAAACACATAATGCCACCACAGAGAAAGGGATGCCCTGTATTGCAACAGCATAATCTACTCTTTTTAACGGTAACAGTAACAAAGTACAACTAACAATATTTCACCAAAGTGTGTGTGTTGCTTTTGAAGTGTTGGAAACAAAGGGTCCCAGCCCTGTGGCTAAAGGGCAATTTAAGAGGTCTGAAATACCAATTGGCTCCCTGTTGAGTTTCATAGGATGAGGAATCTTGATAAATGAAATGTACCTTGACTTTTCCTGATGAATCCACTCGGCTGCAAACCTCAGCCCCAGTACCTATTATTGCAGGAATACCACTGTATGTGATTGGTGTGACTGCCGGTGAGGTCAGCAACACCGATACAGTAAATGTTAGTAAGCAAAGAATCGTGTATAACACCCTGAAAAAATAATGTAGAAGAATTCAGCAGTTTCTCCTTGACAACACATGTTCAGATGTAAAATCAGTAAACTGTCAGGAAAAAAAAGGGTTGTGTTTCTGGACCATTCTAACAACTGTAACTTTGATCTCTGTCATATTATCTTTGTTTGTCCCAGCCTTTCTTTTGATGCTTTTTGTTAATGCTTCTGTATCTATCTGTTTAAATTTTAAACCTGTGCTCATGAAACAATAGGCTGACTGCAGCATTTTGTAGCTTTATCTTTCCTCCTGGGGCCATGTGAAGGTCTTTCTGGCCATATACATGCCACGGCAAGGGAATGATTTCTTCTACTACTCTCAATATATCTTCCTTGAAGGGAACATTGAGGAACAAGGAAAAGGAGCTATTCCCACATTGCTCATATTGTCACTTTCAGAATGGGGGGGACTAATCTTTGTTAATCGTGCTATAAACAAACTTGATCTGTATTGGGTATGGATTGTTTACTATTGTTTACTTTCTCTAGTTTAGTTATTGTTGTATTCTGGAAATGCGGACAGATGTGTCAAAAAGTTACACATGTGGCTTATAATTAGCTAGGAAGTCATCGACCAGTTTGACTAGTGAGGGGCTTTAGATTTTAAGTTTAAGTTAAATACAGTAGTATCTATTTCAAAACTCCACTGTTAAGCCCCTCTGTTATTCCTTTAAAAATAACTTATTTAAAGCCATTATGATTACAGACATACATTAGAGGTACTTTAGTTTAATCCTACTTTAATGGTTATCCAAAAGAAAAAGATGTAATCTCATTCTCAGCTGTGAAGTTCTGATTTAGTAAGTTCATGATCTGCATCCAAAACTTCTTCTCTGTCCCAGGGGATCTAATTTTCATTTATACTGATAATCAGTTGTCTACAATTTCATTTGATTAACTGCACAACTTCAAATACAAACAGCTAAGCTCAAGCACTGACTGTGAACCTGCAGGAAACTGACGAGTCCTCGTCCTTGCTGAACAAAAGGAGTGACCGGCTCACTGAGTGGTGCTTATATTCTTCTCATCTTCTTTTGAGGCAGTGGAGTCTCAAAGAAACTGGCAAGCACCTCTGGTTTCCTTTCCAACAAAAGAACCCCAAGTGCATTGAATTTAAGTCGGATTAAACTGCAAAATAAAGTCACATTTGTTTATATAAGTACTGCCTCTCAGTTCTCAATGGAAGTGTGCTGTCTCCAGTAAGAGTCAAAGGAAGAGGTTCAAGGTCCTTTTGTTGACAAGTCATTTCAGAGATTTATCACCAACTGACATTTTTCTTTACCTGTCTTACTGCTCATATATTAAAATTCAACAAATATGCACTTCATACATCTATTCCAACAGCCTGGATGCATAGCAGTATTTTCAACTAACATTTTGGTTCAGTTGATGATAGGTTAGGAGTTTGAAAATTTACATTGCCCCTCATTTGCTGCTGGAGGTGTCTATATATATATATATATATATATATATATATATATATATATATATATATATATATATATATATATATATATATTATACTTTTTATTTTGGTTGTAGATATTGGTTATTGGCAAGGTACTGACTCTGACTGGCTGCAGTTAGTAGGTCAGTGATAAGTCAGGCAGACTTCCCTTTAATGTGCCCTAAGACTTTTTCACAGTACCTTAAAATAGTCTTTGTCTTGTCAAGTTGCAGTCTGTTACTTAATTGGAAATCTAAAATACTGCCATTCAGCAAGGACATCTCCATCATCCTTTTGGAATTGCGTCCCGACTATTCTTGTTTGCTTCACAGCTGTGAGTTCAGCAACACTAACCCAAGATGACATACCCAGTTACTTGGTATCTTTTGTCATTTTGTCCCAGTGTGTTAGCTCTGCTTTTGATCATTCACTGTACATTTTTCAGTTAAAAATCTGTCATGAAGTTCACCCAAAAATACAATCTACACCATATGCTTTATACAAACAAACAGCAGCTGCCAACAACTTGATTAGCCGCGAGACATGGCGTTGTTTTTTAAGCTCTGGAATTGTTGAAAGAATGACCATGTTTTCCTGTTTTAAATATTTATAAAGCAGATATTTCCCCAGTTATTTGTTCTGTACTGACAATCAGAAGACTTAAGTCCACTTTTCCATAGGATTTACTACATTAATGTGGGCTGCAGTTGTATTTATGCGACTTGAGGGTTCACAGTCTTCACATCTGCATAAACTATCTGGCAGGAGACAACAACAGTTTGATGTGCACCATCTGCTTTAGGAATGATCAGGATAAATTCTTGGTTTTGCTCAGTAAAATCATAAAACGATTGTAGATAGAACATGGAACCCAAAAGCCTTGATTTAAAAGTCTTTACAGTGTAGACACCAAATCTTCTCTGTGAGTTGGGAGTACTTAGTGTAAGTTGCTATGGCAATAAGCAAAGCAGGCATGTTGTTGGGGGAATTCAGTATGGGGCATGATATGGATGACTAACACGCTGTGCTCAACTAGCTTTGTAGATGCAGAGATCATATCTTTATGCAAGATTGAGCCTCTCTCCATTTAGCACCACCTGGATTAGATGGGTGCACATACATAGCCCTCCCCATTTTGATGGTACTTAGGGGATGTTACATGAAACACATTTTTAAAAAAAAAGCTGACAGCAGTAATATTTAATTCTGTCGATCCATCACTGTGGAGGAGTTGTTCTGTTAACCCCTAGTAAGGAGTATGAGCATTTTAAATACACTGTATAACCCGTAGGCTGATGCACAAACCTCGTGCCTGTACAAAGCATGGTTCAAGTCTTTGGTATCATGTCATCTCAAAATATGATTTTAAAATGCCCCTACTGGAAGTCAGCATGTGCACTGAATGGCTGTTGTTTATAACTGATTTGAATTGATAATTGAATGTGGTTCCAATAATATACAATAAAGAGAAAAATATGGCGAAATGCCACTGAGTTCAGTAAGTAAAATACATTTTTGTGGCAACCTTTATTTTCAAAATGTGTCCTTTCAGTTGTTGCTAGTGGTTACACAAATAACCTTAGCTCCAATCTCTTGAGCTGAGGCTCACCTGTTGCTGTTGTTACCTGCAGTTTAATTACTGGTGTGTTTATTTAGAATGGAAAACAAACATCTATGTCATAGGTGTCTGGTTAAATTGTGTGGTTACAGATAAATCCACACGTTTCAGCCAATCAGAATCTAGAATATTCAGTGACCATGGTATAAATGATTTTAACACTTTTCAGTGTTAAAATCACTGAAGATTGTTCATCATCAAATCTTCATGCCTGACAAATGTAATATTAAAAATAAACACTAATGTATTTCCCTATTTTATAAAAAGAGAAAACAAAAATAATGGGCATTATTTATAGTCAGTGGACATGCTGCTCTTAACCTTGCTTATGACTGCAGCTTGGGCAAAAGCTGCATTTGATCACATTTTAATGTAAATTAAATGCGGAAATATTTCTAAATATTTCATTTTCCTGTCTTGGTCTTTGGGAGACAAGCCCAAGCATTTCTAATCTACACTCAGAGCTGGAGAGAATAGAAAGCACTTGTTAAATAAATTGCTCTTGATATTTACTGTTCTGTGCAACATGCATTACAGCATAGTTAGAAAGTCAAGGTGAGCATTTGAAGTAGTGGAACACCAACGACCGTTCTCCAGTGAAGATTATCTGCAGCCAGCCCAACAGCCATCCATTTTAGTGACTTTATCATTACCAGGCACAGAGTATGGATCCACAGAGTGAAATGGAATGGCTGGGAAACTAATGGCACTTGACAGATACTGGTGTGAGATAGCATGCTTATCTTTGTATTATGTGAAAAGAAGGCATTTTCCCAGATCACTGTGTGTGTGTGGTAGAATGTGGGGGTGGTGGGTGGTGGTAGTTGCGGTGGGTGATTTGGAGGGGGTGGTGAGAGAAGGGGGTTGGCAAGGAGAAGGATATATAATAATGGAACGACCCATTCCGTCACTTTCAAACCAGTAATTTGTAATGGATAGTTAAAAGCTTCTTGCTGTCCTTTCTCAAGCTTTTCTTAAAGGGAACATGAAATGTGCCATTTTTTTTTTTTTTAACCATCTCCTCAGTTGGTTGAAAGCAATAAAACTAGCAGTATGGCGCTCCCCAGAGTGATAAATGTGTCTTTTGCAATAGCGTGGTATGAATATACCAGACTAGCTTTAAAAATGAAAGGGAAAAAAAAGGTAGACTACCATTTTTAACTGTTTTAATAGTCACACCTTACAGTTGTTTATATGAGATTTGCCTTATTCCCAATGCTATATATTGGTGTATGCATTACTAATTCTGCTATATGCATAAGATGATTGACTCATTTCCCGCCCTGGAGCTGGGTCTCTCCATTGACAAGCAGTAAAAGTGACAGCTGGGTTGTGAGCCTCCCCGACAGTAGACGTACCGCTCTCTACAAGGTGGGTGGTTCCACCCCCGACTGCTAATTACAATTAGTTACGATTCAATTACACAAGGTCAGCGACTAAATCAATCTTTGACAGGAACGTGTCTGTGTCAGGCTGACTGAGGGGTACCACTCAACATGCACAGACCTGTAATTTGTATATTTTCTCAGAATCTGTAACAGCATGTGAATAATAAAAAAAAACAAAAAAACAAAAAAATACTGCCATGAACAGAAGTAGGAAGAAGGCTGTAATATATAGGCTTTCCTCTCTGTCACCCTGTGTGGTAGCCACTTTGTCATGAATGATGGACTGGGGGAATGGGGATGTGCCTGTCGCTTTTTTTTTTTTTTTTTTTTTTTCCCTTCACTGATCTGAGACTTGAGTGAGCAGCACCAGAGATTGCATTACCTCCCCATTGGCTGTTTACAAAGCCTAAGTGATAAGAGAAATGACTTAGTAAATAACTAAGACGTCCCTGTAAGCTGTCTTCCTCCATGTGGGTGTGTGTGTTTATGTGTATATGTGCATTGGATACACTCATCTACTAAACTGCTCTCAATTAACTGGGTGATTGTTTTCACCAGATTGGCCCCAGTGATTAGAAAGTGTGTCCCAAGCCCAAGTGTATCTGTGTGTATGTGTGGGTGTGTTTTTAACAGTTTGAAGGTGCCACGATCAAGGTCGCGCTGGAGGAGAGCCTGATTAGACTTGTATAAGACGATATGTAACATTTCGCTATCTCTCCCACTGATGCTGTCAGTGTTGCCTACTGAACACTGTCATTAAGGGGAAATCTGCTTGTTTTGATTCAATAAACTGTTTACTGAGGCATACTGATCTGACTTGGCTGATTATACACTGAAAAAGCTCATAAATCTTGCATCGGTCTATGAGACGAGGTCATTTAAATGCATGGCAGTACATACTGCTAAACATCCCTATAGAAAATGATTTTCAGGCTCTCTATCTATGTTATGCATAATGCAATTTCCACTACTACTACTACTACTGCATGTTATTAGTTAGTTTAAAGCTACCAAGACTGACCAGAGCACATTTTTAAATCTAGCAGAGTGGCTTCATTTCCTCTGCATTAATTGGTATCCATTACTGATATCTTTGCTATTATTGCAGTGGTTTTCAATATCATAACTACTATAGCCATATGGTTAAGAGTTTTGTCCCACCCATTATTTTCCAGTTCCACCACTTCCGTTTCTTTTGCATTTAACAAGCAGCTCGGTAACACAGCCCAAAATCAAAGCTCACCCACTGCTCATTGCTTCACAGATTAATCTGAGGCACTCAGCATGAAATGAAGAATTGATTATTGTAAGACGACTGTGCTTGGTTAACTCTGTTCAGTGGCATTCTCACTCATACAGACTGACGCGCCATCCTGTCCCCGCAGCCCTGGCATTAATTCTCTTAGATACGTGCAGGTGACCTCACTGTTTAAAGATTTACACTTGTGAGACTTTGCTCCCAGTGTCCTTGCCAATAAGTGCCTCAGAGCTCACTAGTGACAGCCACAGCTCTTTGTTGCCTGACAGACGCAGAGCAGAGGAATCAGCCATGCAGACCCTCATAAATCTCACAAGACAAATTGTGCTCCCCGGCATGAACTCTTTATTGTCCATCATAATTTTGTTAAAGGTTTGCTCCAGGCCTGGCTGTTATGAGAGAAGAATAAACACCTAATATGCTGAGATGCACTGCATCGTGGTGGCAAGCAGCCAGTCAGTGACAGGTATGACAACAATGTTCTCACAAGTAACATTTTTAGGACAAAGTTATTGTATATTTGATCAGTTGTGGTCCCTCCCTTACTGTTGTGGCTCAAGCTCAGAGTTTCTCAAAAAAGCAGTTGCCTCTGATGTGATGAATAACTGTTATCAATGCAGCATTTCTTCCCCAAAGGTACAGCAAAACCTCTACATGGGTTAAGACGTGTACATGTGAGAGACTGTGTCTACCTGCTTGTCTGCCTGCCTGTATCCCTTGCCTCATACTGGAAACAGATCATCCTCACCCCTTGGTCGTAATCCTACACAACGTGCGGTCCGGACAGGGGCCACAATCTTGTGATAAGTCTTTGGGGTTTACGGACACGCACAGAGATCCATCCAGGGAGTGTGACTGCTATCCCTCTACTGCCTCTGTCCCCATTTCCTTATCCAACATAGCCTTTCCTTAAATAGCCGTCTTTGAACTAATCTGAAGAAAATCTGTCCAGTAGATGATGATAATCAGATTCTACTCTTTAATAAGCCAAAGCAGATAAATGCTGCCGTGCTAATAACTATTTATAAGAGCCAAGTGTGTAGAGGGTACACTGGGAAGAAAAGGTGAGCCAACAGCTAATTATGTTTATTTCTTTCTTTGATTATTTATTTATTTTCATTGTGCTACCTTTTATTTGTAGTTTAAAGAATCCTTTGTTGAACATAGTTTCATCTTTTTCTATTACATGTTTTTTTTTTTTCATTTCTTTTTTTTTTCCAACTTTCTGATCCAGTGCTATACTAATTCCAAAGCAAAGAGTCATATGGGATATAGTATCACTGACTAGGCAATTTTACCTCAAAACATTCAAAGTTCGCCACAGGTACACTAACCCCTCACACTTTCCACACCTACATGCTGTCAACCAATATCCAGCAGTATAAAAGAAATAAAGGTGTTGGTACTTGAAGCTTTCTTTCCTAACATAGGGCATCGCTTGCAGGGTCTAAGACGGATTCAACCCACGATTTTCTTTTGTTCCTTATGTTTTTCATTCTTTCTTTTTAAGGTGAACAGTGGGTGTGGGTGAGATGGGCTCCCAGAGGAGTCACAGGTAATCAATATTCGCTACAAGTGGGTAGCTCATTGATGCTTTGTCTGTTCGGTACATGATGGAAATCTCTGGAGATACTTTTTTATGTCTAGCCCCTCTCAGATTTTTTCTCCGTCCTTCCTTGTGTTTGTATCATCTATAGTCCCGCCCCCCCTGCTTTCTCTCTGCCTGTCTTATGTGGATCCTCAGTTCAGTGCTCCCCAAGTTCAGATGCTGCTTTGCCTGTGGCCAAATGACCACTGGCTCACTATGCTCCCTGAAACAATGATTCCACCCTATGCACTGGCCCGATATTTGTCATCTTAAGGGCTATGAGGGGGCTCTGTCTGTCATTTAGTATGACAGCAGTGCATACTTATTTGCCGTTCTATTTTGAGGCTTGATTGACGGACCGACAGCCTTGACATTCTTGCAGGCGTTGTGGAGCCTGTTATTATGCATACATTAACATTCTGATAAACACACGGTCGGCCATTGAGGAAATAATTACATGCCATCACTCTACTGTCTGGAAAGAGTGCGCTTTGTTGTGTGTGTACGCACGCACGCACACGCGTTCATCTGCATGTTTCATCCCATAAATACGATCTCTGTTCCTCTCGTTCCTCCCCGTCCGTTAATGAGTTCAACAGCACCCTCTCTCATTTGGAAAGCACTCTGCTGAACCTCAGTGTGTACCATGTCTCTCGGAACCCACGCAAACTCCTAAGCAGTTATTTTTTTTATTTTATTTTTTTGCACGGTAAACATACTTCCCAGCATGGTTTTGAGATTTAACTACACAAATCACTTGTGTCTGATCCCCTTTGTGTCTTGAACAGAGCTGTGGAGAAGCGGCATGTAGGCTTGTTTGTGACATTTTACATCTCTAACACTTAAGTTAAAAAAAAAAATACATGCACTGTAGCACTGTGAAGTTTATAATAGAGTGCTTCTGTGCCATAACAGTTTATGAATTTACTCCCTATGATAAGTTAAGCCAGTGATGGGGTCATGGAAAGTTTTTCTGCATATAATTCAAGGTTTTTATATCTTTTGACAATCATGACTTCAACAGTGATGCTACCAGTACAGCACATGATGTATTGTTTTATAATGTTACCAAGTAGAACAATTTCTCATCTATAACATAATATGCTATGACACTTTTGTCAAACCATCACCTTTCAAAACACACATTCTTATTTAAGTTGGCAGTTGACTCACAATGTTACCTTGCCCCAGCACAAATGACCCACTGGGCTAATTATAGTTTGGCAAGCAGCATATTGACTAAGTTCCCAGAGGCTCTCAGTCACCACCTAAATCGAAGTCTGTTCACAGCAAAATGACACATAGTATCAATCATGCAGCCTGTATCTCCCAACACCTCAGATCTGATTGATGGGTCATGGCAGTGAATGATCATCAGAGTGTCAGTGGGTCGTCCAGCCTAATCTGCATGACTCTGACATTAACTTCGGAAAACGAGTAGCCTATATAAACAACTCATTTCACATAAACAAGAGGAGCATTGCAGTGTTTTGCAGAGCATTAGTCTTAAGAATAATATTGTGTGTCATGGTTATTACAGCCCACCCCCCTCGCTTCCTCACACCTTGATCTGCAGCCCTGACACTTTGTAAAATATACAAGTGTCAGCAAATGCAGTATATGCAGCTCCCAGAGCACTCCTCAAATGCCTTTATAAAATCATGAAGCAAACAATAAAAAAAAGGTAAGAGTTGCAGGTCTGGCACAATGTGTCAGATTATGCTATAGTCAGCCAAGCTAATTTGGTGGTAACTCAAGAATTTTTTTGAGCCTTTGCATTTGTTACCATGCATGTGTGTGCACGTATGTGTCTACATAGTTGCATTCATGTGTGTAGTAAGCGTGTTTGAGAGCTTGGGATTTGACTACAGTTTGGGGTCAGACGATATATTGGCCCAGAACCTGTATTCCTATGAAACCTGCAACACCCATGAATTCCCACTCCATCATCATGCGGCTTCTGTCTAAGAGGAGAGCCCTCTGGAGGCTCCATGGGGAGAAAAACCCCCTTGGTAAAAGTGCAAATGGCAACATGAAGTATGTCAAGCTGACAAGCAAGACCCGTTGGTCCTAAGGGAGCCTTGTCGGTTAACTGCTGTCTACTAAACCCAGTATTTGGTGCAGTTTGACTCCCAAGCTCCTTTTATCTTATGGGGCCCCCATCAGTAAATCAAAGGCTGCAAACACTATCTCCCCTTTGTACCTTGAATAGAGCTCAGGCACTCATGAGAGAGACGGGGCTTACATGAAAGAATACCTAATGCCTGTATGCCAACAGGGGCTGCCCAGTACAAGAGTGGAAACCGACTGGAAAAGTGAAAGCAATGTGATGTGATCGTCAGGCTCTTTTAACACATAGTCCTAGCGAGAGTGGGGCTTTCAATTATTCAACCATTTTCTTTGCCCTTGAAGTGTACATTAGTCTTGTTTCATTCTCTGTGTGTTAACAAGCAACGTCTGGCCTGCTCCATCAAGGATGTGGATGTCACCACCATTTCACTTCACTGCTTTTTTTGTCGGGTTGGAAAAAAGGCCAGTACAGTGTTGTCGTCAGACATCAGCTAAAAGCAGTGTGGTGACATATAAGTGGAAGTGCTGTTCTTTATAACTCCAAGTCATAAAAGTCACCTTAGTTTGCGGACTCTTGAGGATCGTGACAATAGCTGTGTAGTATGTATTTAGTAGGCAGAAAGTGTGAACATTGTTGCTTCATTTCTCAGAAAACTGTTAGATTCCATATCATGTGTTCCTCATATGAATTCATTACCAAGACTATGCATCCTGCCGTAAAATATTTGCTGTTTTAGCCACATTATATACTGTGAAATTGAACTCTAAAGCAAACTCATTACTGTGGAGTGTCATAATGTCACTGCATTCATTCAGTTGTTGTATTCAGTACATGAGAATCAAAGGATTAGACAGGTAAATGACAAGGATTTAGTCTAAATCCTCTCATTTCACCATGTGTGCATCGAAATTCCAAGGGTAATGCCCATCGAAATGCTAACTTCAATCTAAATGAAATTCAATTACAACAGAGAATACAGTGACCATTGAAATAAGGAATATATATTAAAAAAAGCTGCTATGTATGGTAGTAAAGTAAGGTATGTAATGTATGGTAGACCTAGCTAGCATATAACACACATGCTATCTATATCACAAGCTAGTAAAATCATTTCTCAGCTCATGATTCACATGAATTCTACATATATATGCTTCCATATACTAATTTTATAAAATGAAAAAAAACACTGCCCAGGTAATACGCACCTTGCTCAGGAAAAATCTATATTGATGTTTATTTAGTATATTTTAGCATGTACATATTAATACCACAAAGCAGGTAATGACTACTGGGAACAGCATATAGCTTACAGCAAGGCTATCTCCCCCTGACCTGGATTCAACATTGTCTCAAGACTGGATCTTCAACGTGTTCCAGCCAGCACAGCTTGAGTGCTTATATTTAGACAAGATTGCTGTCTGCCCCAAAATTACTCACACTGTGGCTCCCCTGGGATTCCTGTTAGCTCATCCACTGCTCCTTTCTTCAAAAAGCTAAAGGGGCTGTGACCTTTCCTCGCTGCCTGTGGTGTTTGTCCTTTGAATCCTACCATACCTTGACCTTTTCAGCCCTTTTAGGTTCCAGCAGGTAATCAATTAGCTGCTACTTAGATTATCACAGTCAAAGGTGAATAAGACTGCAGTGAATGAATGGTGTATGAAATATTGTTTTTAATGATTTCTCTGCTTCCTTGGTCCCTTGGGGATGTGAGGTGAACTGAGGTATGAAGCGTGTTTATACCTTTCTCTTTGTGTACAGGGAGTAGGTATGGTGTGGTGGTGGGATTTGTCCTTGAAGACAGTGGAAGGACACAGGAAAAATGCCAGGGGTGGTTTTTAGATTCTTAATGCACAAACTGGCTTCTGTTTGTCTTTGCTACGGTTTGAGGGAATGCAATCAACAAGCGAAAAAGGTCTAGGAGAATGTTTGACATTTCTCAATCTGTGCTATTTTAATTAACTAAATACGCTTTCAATGTTTGATAATTTGCTTCATCAAGCCTTATCTAATGAGCCCATTTTCCAACTTGTGTAGAAAGAGTCTAGATTTGTTGATTGTTGATTGGATTGTTTTTTTTTTCTCCTTGATAATTGCTCCTTAAATCAGTCTGTATGGTGTCTAAAAAAAAAAGATTTTAGGTGCAAGGTGCAAAGAAACAGCTTTTTTGCAGGGTTAAATCATACCCTCTGACTCCAGAGTGGGCCTCCCTGGTGACAAGAAAGCCTATTTGATGGAGCACCGACCTGTAAAGGAGCCCAGCAGTCTGCTGGGACCATGGAGCACATGCTCATGGCTGCCTTCTCTTGAGTGAGTGGGCTAGGTTAAGGATTTGCTGTTTATAGTCAAGTATGAAAGTTATTTGGCATGAATAATAGTATGTGTGCTCTTGATGTGAAGTTTGGAAGACGAAGAATCTCAGGGTGAGTCATAAAGTTTCAGGTTTGGCAGGAGGTAAAACAAAAGCACTACTTGAATTGATCGGAGATGACAAGTAGGTGGAGACTTAAAGAGGGAACCAGCCTGTTGCTGTCTGAAATCATACAGATGAAATTGTAAGCCTGCTCGTTGTGAGGTGTGACAACAGCAGGGGTGATGATTAATGACCTGGACCATTAGATCTGATTTTCCAAACAGTGACCTTGTGGCCAGAGACAGATACATTGGTTTAGAAATGGATATATGCAGCTCAACTAAAGTTGTTGGTTTAAGTGTGATTTGGTTAATTTCATTATTGTTGGTTGGTTTGTTTTTAGCCAATACAGGAGTGTTACTCCAGGGATGTCAATGTGGGTCTTTTGGTCTGCACCCCTTTAATGATGA
The DNA here is from genome assembly GCF_046630095.1 of Trachinotus anak. Lineage (NCBI taxonomy): Eukaryota > Metazoa > Chordata > Actinopteri > Carangiformes > Carangidae > Trachinotus > Trachinotus anak. Next base: position 6,441,900 of record NW_027273885.1, on the reverse strand, counting down.
GATGAAATATCTCAACAACTGAATGGATTGCCATGAAATTTTGAACAGACATTCCTGGTCATCAGGGAATAAATCATAATGATAGTGGTAATCCACCAGCAGATCAAAGCCCTTCCTTATCCAGTGAAACAGCTCAATAACTACTAAACAGACTATAAATTTGACACATAGATAGATTGTAAATTCAGAAATTCATGATTCCCAGATGAGTTCGGTGATACCCTACAACTTGTCCTCTGTGACAAAGGCCAAAATTTGTGTTTTTTTGTGAAATGCTAACACTCGATGCACATAGCATGAACATGATATACATTAGCTGCTTAAATCAGCATGTTAGCCTTGTCATGGTGAGCATGATGTCATGCTGACCTTAGCACTGTGTTCAAAGCACCGCTGTGCCTAAGCCTCACAGAGCCACTTGCATGACTATAGTCTTGCTAACTGACTCCATGTTTGGACATTATGTTGCTGGTGTGTACTGCTCTCTCTAATCTTAACTGATAATTGGATATAATATTTTTAAAAATAATAACAACACACAAGGTGATCACTGATGCAACCATTGACACTGATGTCCTCTTAAGACCCATTCGTTCACTGGACACCATTATTGACTGGACACAACCACACATACTGTATATTTCCCTTTCACATGCCTACTGTTGGGCGAGCTCTTCTTTCCCTGTCATTTCATTTTTTTTTCTTCTCTGTCCCTTTTCCTTCTGTCTCTGCTTCTCTTCTTCTCTACTCTCACTCCCCTCCCCTTCCCAGGGCTTCTTTTAAGGGACACACAGCACTTTATCACACTGATGAATCTGGTGGGCTTCTCAAGGAGAGGCCGTCCGCCTGTAATGCAAAGACAAATGCCCCCTGTCCCCCGCCAGCCTGCTTCTTATGTTTAAGGTGATGCAGAGAGACAGGTTGATTAAAAGAAGGCTAAGAGATGCGCTGGGGCCGTCACTCAGCCATCATGACGGATTGGTGACAAGCGGGTCAAGGGTGTTGCAGCCCAGAAATGGTGGCAGAAGAATCGAAATGGTCCCCCAAGAACACCCCCTCGCCTACATACACACATGCACACAAACCACCCTCGCCGCCTTCTTTCCCCTTGCTCTCTTCGTGCCACCACAGTTCAGCTGGATTTACGTTCGTACAGGTGTTCACAGAGACGTCTCGGCCATGTTTTAATTAAGCCAGACATTTACACAGGGACAGTGGCAAAGTCACAAAGAGGGGAATGGTACCTGAAGGGATGAGGAAATTGACCTTTTCTCAGTTTGTCTTGCTGAATGATTCAAATTCACCGTGCTCCATAATTCATGCTAAATTGTGTAGTATTCTTACAGGTCAAGGAGTGTGCCTGCGTAAGAGATAACAAACAAACACAGATGTTTTGGTTTCATACAAAACAAGAACATTGTATGTAGCAAAATTGTAAAAATGAACATGAATTGGTAAATAGATGCTTTATTTTACTCAAGACTATGAGTGTTTTCCCAGGTAGTTTGTTTGCCCTTGAACATTCTAGACCAGAGATCCATGCTGTCACTGTAGAATCACATATGCTAAGAGTCCCACGTGCACACAAACTTGGGGGTATACTGTATGAGCATCCACTAACACAGCTGCATAGACAGTTAGTAAGAGGATGAAAGAGCCATATCTCGAGTGGGCATATTATTGAAACTTGAGGAAGAAAATTGGTTCATGATTATTTTCAGGCAAGTGATTAACTATCAGGTTCAATTATACTAAAATTTAGAAAAAAACCGAGAAAGTAAAGAAAAATCTAAAATTAATCTTTTTTTTCTTCAGCGACATGATAAAAGCCCTTTGAATATTAAGCAGCTTAAGTTTACTGAAAAGAATATGATAACTGTAGCTGTGGTACTGCAAGACATTCTAATTGTTAGCAAGGGGTCAATGTGTCACAGCCTTACCTTGCTATAGAATCAGACAGTGTGCATGGTGAAGCACAGTATCATACACATGTCACTGGCTGAGATGCACTGGGATGATGCTGGCAGGCTGTGGGCTTTATAGAAAATACTAGAAGAACTCCAGCCGGAGTTAAACACTAAACCAAAGCTAATGTTGTTATTGTTGCTGATGTTCTGCAGCTGTTTTCTTCCTGAGTTAGACTGCGCGACTGTTATTATTTTGGAAGCGTTGGCCTTGCAACATCAAACACAGCGACTTAAGGGAGGAAGCAGGCAGCACATCCAACTAGTATAATCTCGGCAGCCATCTGTCTGTCACACTGTCTCGGGAGGGAAGAATCAAACCAGACAAAGATGGATTCTTACTTTTCTGGATTCCAATTCAGATTTGTGAGTGTATGTACACTTGCAGTCTTGTTTGGCACCTGAGAATTACACAGCAAAGCCAGTTTGTTGACTGAGGAGAGTTTATCTAAAATTCCCATAATTTTTTTCCACTCTAGTTTTATTTGCCACAGAGTTTTGCTCAGGGATAATGCCTGGGGTTCAATTCAGAGGGAAGCTGAGCAATTTCTTGAAGAGAAAAGTTGTATATGTGTGGGATTTAGGAGGCACCAATCTCCCTCTCTCCACCCTGTCTCAGCTGACCACATCATGAGTTCCATGAGTCTAATATGGACCCGACTGTGTGTTGGTTCCCATGTACTGCTGTGGGAGAAGTTTGCTCTTCATTTCATTCTAAAATGAGAGGAGAAGATCCATCTTTCTATTTTTCCCCCACCTCTCCCAGTGGCATCTGAGGTATGCTTATCTGAAGCAGCAGATGCACAGGGCTCTTGGGACCTCATCAGAAAGGCTCTGTGAAGGCATACCTGCTGCTGGTGAACCGTTACCTCCATTCCTTCTCCATCCTTTTGAGCCCCCTAACCTCTAGCCTCCTGGGCTGAGGGACATGCACACCAATTACTTAAACCAGGGAAGAAGCTAATGTCATATGTAGTGGAGTGACAACTTGCCTCGCATGGGAGAGGTCCCATCTAGCCTCAATAAGTTTTTCCTCATTCCTCAAGAGCAAATGCATAGCAAGTGGTGCCTCAAGAGAACAGCAGCAGAATACTGGTTAGGGATGAGCAATGGAGATAGTGCTCTGGAGCACTGCTTCAGGAAGTGTCTACAAACCAAAACTATAAATTCAAAGCAGTTTTTTTTTTTTGGGAAGGTGGGGCATTTCTCAGGTTGAGACACCTGTGTTCGATTTTGGTACCATAATACGACTGCAGTGTATCACAAGTGAAGGCCTATCTTAATATGACTTTTAGATGTAGAATCTGTAGCATGTTAAGACTCGCAATTATTTTTAAATGCATACATTTCCATCGTATCGTATTAGGCTTAAACTAAACCCCCAAAAATGAGTTAAATGTTGTTGCATGCTATTCTAGTGCCAGGGAGGTCATATCTAAATTAGAGCACCAGTCTGCTCAGAGCTATAGCACACAGCTATAAGGGAATAACCAGTTATTTACTTTGGAGCATTCACCAGCTACAAGACATAACCTAAACATGTCAGGGTCAAACTTCATTATTTAGACAGGATTATCTCGACGGCCTTGGAGTGCCACTCACACTGTGCCATGCTTTTTATAAGAAATACTAGAAAGATTAATAAATGCATTAGTTGGAAATGTGTGTGTCAATGGCATGGTTTGTTGATGTTTGTGCACTGCTATAGAGAGGGGAGAGATCTGTGTAAATTGTGTGTTACATAACCATTGACCATGAAGAAGACCAGGGGACTCACAAGGTTAATTTTGGTCTGCTTGGGAATCACACATCAGCTCTGACTGGATTCTGCAAATTGCATTTTGTGTGTGTGTGTGTGTGAAACTGAGCTTGTTTTTGTGTGTGACCATGTCCTTGACCATGTCCGCATGTATTTGTTTGTCCTATATTTAATTTCTTAATTACTCAACGTACTTAACATCTGCCATGTAGTGAAATGGTTCTCCACAGACAGACATTATATCTCCAGATTTCATTTCAGCTCATCTGCCTCTGCCTCTGTCTACTCTTCCTCTTCGGGTTTGCATTTTTAATTATCAAAATCAAACAAGATCTCCAGATTATGACGCTGCTCATATCATCCCACCAGGTTTTGTTGCGATAGAGAAACAGTGGCTTTTCCTGTGCTACTGTTATCGCTCTGGGAGCCGCTGTGCTCAGTAAATCTCTGAAATCTCTCTTCCCTTTATCAGGGAACTGCAGGTGTACAGTTCACACTGTATATCAGCTCAGGCTAGAGAGTCTCTAAAAGCTCAGGGGTGAAAACAATGTGTTTACTGCTCTCTGCTCACACCTACTGAAGGCGCAGCATGACGGTGATTGTTTAAAAGCAACTAACCTTTCCATTACCTTGAATGAAAGTGTTTTCGAACAAAATCTGCTACATGTGAACAAAGATAATGTGTCTGAAAAAAAAAAAACGGGTATTAAAGAATAAACTGCAGGAAAAGTTCATGTTCATGCCCCAGAAGAAAAACAACCTTTGTCCTTCTGTTACCACTGGACTGGACTGGACAGTTTTCAAACACTGACATTACTGGAGCAAATAAATATCAGATAAAAAAAAAAAAAAATCATCATGACTTTGGAAATTGTCAGTACTTTTTTGTAGCATAGAGAGACTTTTTATCTGCTTCATCCACTTTTCAGCAAAACCTCACATTCATACCTGTGAAACCCAATCTGATTTGCCAGGTCTATCGTAGGTCTGCCAGTAGCTCTACTAGAGCATTTTTGGGGGTTAAGTGCACTGCCCCTGCTTTTCACTGTTAGTTACAGTCAGGAGTGGTAAAAGGCTTGCAAAGAAAAGCAACAGCGCAGCAGTGTTTTTGGACCAGAAGATGAAGTGAAAACATAGAAATGCCAAAGCTGCTTTCCTACCTTTAGACACTTGATTGGAATTGATCCCATCAAGGTCCACAGTGGAAACGTCTGCACTAGTAATTGTTTCTTTCCTTTGTGTGTATATATGTGTGTGCGCACATGCGTGTGCATGTGTGTGTGTATGCATCTGTTCCCTAAAGAGCCCTTTCCACACAGAACAAGCAAGAGTCTTAATTGCTGAAAATGTTGTACTGCAATGCACAGAACTTGTTTTGACATTCTGCTTCTCTGGCAGGTGCTAATTGATCAGCCTTTGAAATATTTTTGACTTAATAACAAAAAAAAAAAGAGAGAGAAAGAAAGAAATACTTGTTACTGTTGGAAACACAAACTTATTTTAGTTAACTTTATCTGGAGTTCTGCCTTCAACAAACATGGTGCTGAGTTACAGTGCTAAATAATGACATGGATTTTGCTGCACTGTAAAACAGGCAATTTGACATACATATATTAAACCCTTGGGGGATCAAGGCAGCTGCACAAACTCATTGTGAAACTTAATGCAGTTAAACTGAAATTATCACTTTTGTTCAATTCAGTGACAGACTCTGTGTACTTTAAGTTGTCAATCAGACATAAAATGTGCTGAAATGACTGTCATATACGTCCCTGTCGTTACGGTTAAATAACATTCGTTCTACCTTGGCTAATAATAGAAAGGCTTACAAACAAGCTTTGCCTATTGGCTGCTAAACATCTGGAGAAGCAGGAGGTTGTCTTCCTTCTTTAGAGATTTAGAGATTTCCTCTCAGTGATCAGCCCAAACTCAGAATTCACATGATTCAGCAACCTTTTTGGTCCAAACTTGTAACCCTTGGACTGTCTCTGCCATCATTTAATCCAGTACAGAGGACATATTTTTGGAAACAACCAAGGGAATAACAAATCCAGTCCCCGCAAAGCCCTTGGAAGGTGGGCTGCAGTGGAACCGCTGAAGCTTATTGGAAGCTGGGGAAGGGGAAGTGGGAAAGCTGTACTTGAGATAGGGCCAAGGAGGAGTTGTCAGCTTTGATTTATTAAGTGCAGCTCCTGCTCTGACTGCTGGTAACTTGTCAGTCCCCACATAATGGATGGCGCTCACAGCTCACTGCTCCGTGATTGGCTTTTTTTTTTTCCCCAGACCCTGTCCGTCGGGCCTCTCATCCATCGCTATCTTGCTCCCATTTCTAATTAATTTGTTATTCACCACCTCCACTACTTTTCCTCTTTGCCTGGGTGCAGAGGACCCAGCAGGCCGCTCTGTTTCTCACTTTCTCTCTCCCTTCCACATCCTTCATTCAATATTCTCACTTGTGTTTGACAATGCCTCCCTGTGGTGTCAAAGTTGGCAAATGACTACTTCCCTCCCAATCCCATTCTTCTAACATGGTGTCGGTCCACAGAAGTACAGCTGCGTTCATCATTCACTCACCGGAGATGCCTGGACGCTTTTGTCTCAATCTTTCACCGGGGAGTCAGTGATATCATAGGCTTAGAGCTTTTCAGAGCCCGCTTACCAATGTTATCCTGTGTAGGTCTGCTTCTTTAGCTCTTGTCTGTGCTAAATGTACCTGGAGTGAATCGAATCCTAGCCCCAAGAGCTCTCTCTAATTTCAAACATGGACCTGGGGAATGAAATGCACATCGATGCTGCAAGAGAAGCATGATACAAGATACTACAAGAGAACAGGAGATGCTTGGTGGTGGAAAAGGCAGGGTGATTATATTTGAATAGCTTGGGTCTTTTTCATATGTAGAGACCTGCAAATTCAGAGGAGAACAGACAGACTCACTGAAATACAGCGCGCGATGAACTGGCATGCTCCTGCTGACAAATCCTGTCAAATCACGTAACGGATGTTCTTAAACAAACCCAAGTCATATAAAAAGATGAGACGATGTAGTCAACTTTATTTGGAATAACGTTAAACTAGAGCGGTAGCAGCAGCGTTGTAGAGGATGACAAGTGTTGTTTGTTTTGTAAAGACAGAGATAGTGGGCAAGTGTCTTGTATGCTCGGCTCACAGCGTGGGGTTGCCTTAGCTTTTAAGGCAAACGTTGCAAACAAGCATCCCTACTTCTGCATACACAGGAAAAACACACAAGCCACACACCAGAGTTTGAGGTAAGCCTCTGTGATGTTTCTGCTATGACCCCCGCACTGAGCTCATGATCGAAGTCACACTCATACACATTTCCACACACGGACCTCACACCCAGCATGAGCCTCGCTGCCCTGCGGTGGATTCCATCCAACGTGATTCCCTCACATCGCCGTCCTCCACGATTAGCTTTGTCTTTGGCCAGATGCAGTGCAGCGGGCCTGGAGGATCTAGCACAGTGTGTGGAGCTATTACTCAAAAACAATCAGTCACAACCCACTCCGATTTCATGTTTTTCTCTCTATTCTTTGTACTTCAACTGCCTCACAAGATCCGAGCACAGCGGGATGGCTTCCTTTGAATTTACAAGCCCTCTTTTTTTCCCACCCCAACATAAAGACAAATTTGTTATTGTAAACGTCATTGCTTTGGCCCATTTATCAACCCCTCCTGACAGTGTGACACAACTTATTTAAGACAATGAGGCTCCTGCAGCATCTTGGCCTCTTGTGCTTTAAGCCATTTCTTGGGTATTTTAACATTGAGATGACCAGATTAGGACAATCATGACTGATCACATTTGACAAATTGAGCTCACAATTCTCCACCAGTGTCAAGTGCTGCATGTGCATGTGCTGCATTTCTTGCTATATGCTATGCCACAGTATAACCTAAACCTGAAATTCTAAATTATATATCGAATTTTAGTTCAATTGGTTCGATTGATTGGAACAAACGATTATTTTCAACTGTTGATTATCATCCTTTTTTAAAGTTTAATCTATTGTTGGGCAAGGCAAAGATGTCCAGTTCCTATTGATATGAAACAGAAACCAAATAGCAAATGCTAATGTTCAAGAAGCTGAAACTATAAACAAATATGTTTGGCAATTTTACTAAGTAAATTGCTTCAACATTTCATTGCTTTTTAAAATTTTTTTATTTAATGTTATTGATTAATTTTCTGTCAGTCAACTAATAGATTAACATGGTATACTTTAAATTAAAGGTACACCAAGGTAAAATGAATGAAAGGGTTTCCATTGCTTTCAAAGACCAAACAGCAGAGACCAAAGACCACAGAGGGTTCGGTGGGTCGTACAGCACGTTACACTGTGCAGGCGATGGTTCATAGCAGATATACACAAGAGGTGAGAGAAGTGTGATTAGAAAGTGGCATGGTAAACAAATAGAGGTGTCATTATCTGACAAGTCTGGACCTCAAGGGAAGGAGGTGGATTCTTTTTACAAGACAGAGTTATCGATTTGAATAACTCTACCCTATACCTAATGGGGTGCGTCATTTGGCGTTCCCCCTGTGGCGCTCACAATCCATCTCCTATCTGTCAAGTGTGGCATAGGGGCGCACACCATTATTTGTGTGATTTATGAAGAATTTCATTGAAGGGGCAGTTTGTCATTCACAAGCGTCCAGGCTTTGGTACGTCAATAGACCCATGCTAGCTTAAATGGAGGAGGAAAGAGAGAATAGGAACCAGGGATGTTTGTAGCGAGGAAGTTGTGGGAATGCAAACAAGGAAGCAAAAATCAATACTTTTTTAATGCTGTCGTAGATGAAGGGCAAGTTAAAATGTAATTATTTTACATTAGTCAGTCAAGTAATAATCCAACACATCACTATTTTATCACTCATAGCTCAAAGAAATCCTCTTTTCCTCATCCAAATGCCAAACACACTTTTGTTTCCTCCTCTCACTGCTCTCCGATCAGATTCTGTTTTTGTTGGTGCATATTTAATAGTCAATGACAGCTGCAACCTAAGAAAATAAATAATCACTCACCATAAACTCAGTCTTCTCACACAAACACACAGACACATGTACACACACACACACACACACACACGCATACATACACACAGAGTGGCAGGCAGGCAGAGGAATGTTGTTCTCACTGATGCAGGCCTATTTGACATGTGAAGGTCAACACACGAATTGCAAATCACACACTGCTTAGCAGCTTTTGAGGGCTGCCAGTAACTTGTTTGTTTGTTTTTCTTTTATCCCCTGCAAAAACTTCCCATGAGCGCACACACACACACACACACACACACACACACACACAAAACACACTTTCTAACTCAGAAAAAAAGAAAAAAAAAGTTGTCAGTGTGTGTGTGTGTGGGTGTTAAAAGAAAGCTGGTTGAACCAAAAATGTATTCTCTCTTAACACCATTCATACCATTCACCTTGACTGAATTACAGTCACTGGGGGTATGTCTTCTTTTGACACCAATAAGCCTGTTGGCATATGTTCAATTAACATGAAAACACCTGTCGGCAAACCTGTGAAAGGTTTTGTTGACTTTTATATCCCTGCTTCTTGCCTCATTAAATGCATGGCTGTAACGGATGGCTCTTCCACTTCCCAGTGAATTCCACATGACAGGCATACAGCCAGTTTACCTTTGGCATTTCACCACAGTCTCTAGCTAGACCCTCCTGTGGAGATAATGTACAGTATGTATGTTGCGTATGCAAGATACCAATATCATTACACCCTTAACAGTCAGGCACATCATTTTGTATTCTATTTAACTTCTATTACTACTTGGGGGATGTCTGTATCAAAGGCAGTCAAAAGATAGTTTTACTGTATCGCCGCTGTTCTACTTTCGAGGTCTGAGGTGAAACAGCTCCTTAGTTCAACAGAGGAGTGTAGGTATGAGACGTATAGAATAGCAGAAACCTTAAGATTGATCAGTCACTGCTGTTTTAGGATTTTTCTTCCAAAGCAAAAACTCTCAATTTGGCAGAAATGTGGATTTGAATGCCCCCCTAAGTAAATGCGGCATGCAGAGCAGTTACATTCAAGACGCTGAATTCCCCTGACAAACATCACATAAAGAAATGACATACAAAATAGATCAAATCAAGTCTCGGTTTCAGCTCAATTTGGAATATAATATAGTTTCTGCTCACATCCTCTGCCTTCATTAGGCAATGGAGAGCCATAATACAAATCAAAAGTTTTGAAATTGATCGGCTATACTTTAGCTTTTTGTGACTCATTGTAAGTTTTGTTGGGATACTGCCAAAGCTGCTCATACAGGATGCTAACTGGTGATGTACCATGCCTTAATGCATTTTTGAGAGAGTTCCAGAATCCTAAGCAACAATTTATTCAAAAATCAGTGCTCGGCCATCTATCTCATTGAGTTATTTTTCAACTGATGACTGAATTTGATTAAGATCTAATGAAAAGATCTAAAGTTCAACTAAAAGTTTGAGTAAAGTGTAATAAAAATAAAAGTGATCATCAGATATGAATAGCACCTGCTGATCCTTAGGCAAAAGCTGAACATTTCAGATATGAGTTATTGCTGTGGGCTAAGTATATGCAACATGATGCCATTTCAGTCTCAAGGTTTTTTCCCCCTTTTTCCCCTTCAACTGCCTCTGTATTTGCTCAATGTCTCTACAGTTTGATTAACACATTCACAAATGTGAATTCTTTCTCAGCAAATCACTATTGTTTAGTGGCTGTGTAGCAAAACTTCCGAAACACCATTATTCCAGAAAAGTAGGACTTATTTCTCTGCCCTACATGAACAGTCCACTGACCGTCGATGTGAGACGGCTTCATTCACTGATCAGCTGTAGTATGTTGAGGTTGCTCTCAGTTCTGCTTTGCTCCCTTTTATGTTGAGACACAGATTCACATTTCATTTACCTGACTCCATAACTGTAAATGCACAAATCACATATTCACATTTAATATTGATTTTGACATTATGGAGATCACAGCTGTCAGCCAAGTTCTGTTGTTATTCCTCCTCTTGGGGTCCAAGATATACAAAGTGCAGTAGATGCAATATCTGCAACAGATAAAAAAACAAATGCCTTTGATGTCCAGGAGGTTAATCTCTGTACACTCCTGTGGCCAGATTCCTGCAACCCTGGTAAAACGTCCATTAACATGGAGGTTGCTGATGACACTTTATCCAGTGTATAGCATGGAGAACCTGGAATTAATCACAGGGGGATAAGAGATTGTTCCATGTGTTATTGCTTACTGCTTGTCCTTGACTGGACTTTGTGTTCTCTGTGATTAACTTGTGTTTTCATCACGGCACTCCTATTTTTTTTTTTTTTTTCCATAGTAATTCAGTCACATTTTCCCTTGTATGGTCAGCAACTATCAGCACCTTAGTGGTGCACAACAAATTATGTCCAAGTCCTTTAGAAAATGCAGGGCATTCATTGTGTGCTCAGACATTCATGTATGAATACGAGTGGGATAACAAATATTTTCTATTTTCAATTTTTTTTTCCAACAAATCTATACCTTTAAGTTAACAGAAAAAAAAAAAACATAATGAGTTTCTTGGCTCCTCAGTAGATCAGCAAAGGTCACCTGCTATTGAGGCAAAGCCGGGAGTAACTGAATCTGTTAGAACATGGTAAACATGATGATAGTAATTGAAATAGTCCCCATAAAAACTTATTTTGTCATGACCAAGGGCATAGCTGTCGGTAAAGTTTGAGAATCAAAGGCAGGAACCATTTTCTTCTCTACATGCTTCCTCCTTGAACCCCTTTCTCATCTCTCTCTGTCTCCTGATCGCTTATTTGCCAGCCCTCGTTTATCTCGACAATCCAATAATTTATACTTAGAAGCGACTGGGCCAAGGGAAGCAGCGGAGGGTGAGCCAAAACTGCTAGCGATAGTGGCTAATTAGCTACAGCTGCTGATGGGACTGCTCCTCGCCGGCTGCCAGAGGAGCCTTGACAAAATTGTTATCAAATGCAATCAGAATAGACGAGCCATTTTTCACCGCATTACGATCCCGGGCAAATTGGAGATAGTGGGTGGGAGAGGGATGGGATGACAAAAGGATGTTCTGTGAGAACAAATTTATGTGTAGGTATGTGGGTGTGAGTAAGAAGGAAAAGAGTAAGAAAACAGGCTCGTGAGATGCAGCATGGAGAGACAGGGAGGCACATGGGACCCATCTGCATGAGACATATATACACATTACTACAGTGGAGCCATTTCTTTCTAAATGAGGGTACGGGGTAGCATAGCGACAAGAACCCAGGAGAACACGTTTTATCTTAGCATCCTTGCACTGTGGCTGCTTTTACATTCACCGCAGTGTACCTCGCCGCACTTGAATCGTGTTTCTGTGTTACTAGCAGATGGAGGATCGTTCTAAGTGCAGCATATGTGTGGGCACAGTGCTGTGTACAGTATGTCTGTAATTTGTTATTTCTTAGTAAACATATACATCCACGATGCTGTCATCTAGTTGTCCAAGAATTTCCATAGTAGAACAGGTTAGGAAACCTGTTGCTCAGCCAAGAGTGGAGCCACTTGCAGTCCATTTTGTCCTGCAACATGGCCGTAATGAGGCCTTCTGGAGGAAGAGGACCACTAACCTGTCTGCTGCAGTGACAGCGAGGCTTCTTCCTCCACAGACCGGGCTATAAATAAAGCCTTGCATACAGAGAGACACAGACAGTGAAATGCAACACACAGCGTGGTATCATAAATAGTGGCACAAACAGCGTGTTTCTACAGGATGTTGTGCTCTGAGGTATAACGTCGTAATAATGCATGTGGCAAAATGTATCGGGTAATTTATGCAACTACAGACAGTGGAGTGTAACATCACTGATTTGTGGTTTCATTTTATGTTAACTGTGGTCAAATGGATTTCGTTCGCTCCCTCCTCTGCATCTAACGCCTGCGCCCTCAGTTATTCTGAAATCCAACTCTGGCTTTTGAGTACAGTGGAGAACCTCAGAGGGTGATTTTCAGGAATCTGTTCGTGTGTGGGTGAGTGGTGTGTATGTACGGTATATGCATGAAAGTGTGTGTGTGTGTGTGTGTGTGTGTGTGTGTGTGTGTGTGTGTGTGTGTGTGTGTGTGTGTGTGTGTGTGTGTGTGTGTGTGTGTGTGTGTGTGTGTGTGTGTGTCTGTGGTTTCTTTCCCAGGTGTTTACCCTGGCATTAGGTCTTGGTCTAGGGAGGCTTGCACGGGCCAGCCTGCTGGCAGCAGCTGGAGAGTGTCAGCAGATGTGAATTGTCAAGCGTTGTGTTTGGTTCATTAGGTGCTCTTCCACTTGCACCAAACACAGCTGTTGCCGGGCCCACAGAGCAAAGGGGAATCTGTGTGTGAGTGTGTGTGTATCAGAAAGTGCATGAGTGTGATAAAGTTACACGAATGCTAAGTTTATATTCATGTGTATTCTTGCACATGCGCGTTTCAGCTCTGTCTAACAATGTAGATGCATAGATGAACCACGGACTCGTGTCGTTCTTCTCTCCATCACCTCCGTATGGTGTTGGATCCCGTCTTTTCCTCTGTTTTGCTTCAGTATCTCCCGCCAACTGTTCGGTTGTTCTGCCAGCTAACTAGCCAAAGTATAGATTCTGACTTTTTTATTTTTCTTTCTCTTTTCCATCTGTCAAAGAAAACTTCTGCAACTCAACAGTGTGTTCGCGGTGTCTTTTCTTGGCTCTCACTGTGTGAATTGGCAAATAACATAGACAACATTGGTATTTGTTTTTCTTCAACTTTATTATTTGCAGATCATTATCAACAAAACCAGAAGCCATACAATAGCCATTGACAAGATGTATAGTACATGTATAAAAAGGAGCACAATATAATATGTTGCTAGAGATGCTGTAACTGATTCTACTATCGGCAACAAAAAAACAGTCCAAACCTATACATAAACTGCTGTTGTATGAATAAGTAATGTGTATCGTATTTTTCCCTTTCATAACTGCTTCTTGTATGTGTATAGTGCAGCAAACTCCAATTCTCACCGTTTGGTGGGAGACTCATTTACTTTCTACATTTATTTGAGGCTTCAGTTATGTTTCAGACAAAATTGCAGTGGATTTGTTCATCTGACCCTATCACTGACACAGACATTTGCAGCTATTGTCTCCTCTATCACTGACCATCTAGGTCAACAAGATTTCTTAACCCTTCACTTAAATAACTCTGATTCCGACATAAAAGTTGTATTATTTTTCTGTTTTGGTCCAAAATATTATCTTGTCACAGCTGCAGCATCGGGTATTACCTCAAAAGTAGTGCAGTATCTTACATAAGTGCCAATGCGTCCATTTTTAGCAATTGTGCCTTGGTGGTAATTAAAAGCACTGTAATGCTCTCCCGACACATCTTTGTATATACAACGCATTATTACCCTTGTCATTCTCTTATGATTATTTCTGTTGTTTACTTGTGACATATCCAGCCATTATTCTGGCAGGCCAAGGTTTGGGTGTGTACAATAAGCAAGCATATCGCTGTACCCTCTGAATAAATATTTATTCAGAGCCAAGGTCTGTTGTAATTAACAAGAAGGAGGCTGGAGAAATTCTATTATCCTTCTCCCTGGAGTCACCAGCAGCTCCGCAAATCTCAGGTCAGCTGGTCTGGTTATGGAGATGTCTCGTTCACACATGTCTACACAGAGTGTGTGATGCGTGCTCATGAATATGTGTGTATCTGCATGCATGTTGCGTGCATGTGGCGACGTTGGCAGAAACCAGATACAGAACAAATCAGTCAACAAATGTCATAACTGCATTAGGCTAGTCTTTTCTCAGCCAGGAGTCTAATTGGACAGTAAATTGTGGTTGTATTTAGTAGATAATGCCCCAGATATAAAATCAATAATGAACATAAAGTCTGACATTATTTGTATGTGTAATGCAGATTAATACAGTGTGCACAGTGAATATGGTAAATCTGAGTAAATGTCACTTCGGTATCTGGTGTTCATTGCTCTGATGAGAGCAGATAACAACATGTGATTCCCAAATTAGAGCCACAAAGATTGCAAGGACTGTTTTGAAAGATGCAACTTTTTAGCAAATTGGCCCCAATGGCCCTCTAACCGCAAACAGTTACTGCATCTTTGAAATGTTACAATGCATCTTTTGACATCAAAAAACATATATAAAAGCAAGAATGTGACACTGTTAAGGTTAAGAACTGAGGAAGAGTGAAGGAGAGGGGAATAGAGAGCACTGGGGTAGTGCCCCGGTGGCAGCTTATAGCAGAAGGTTCTTCAGTACTGCCGATACAAGTAGAAAGCCCCCTCGCCTGCGGTTTAGCAAAATCCCTCCAGCCTAATTAGGTGAAAAAGCACAAGATGTTTATGAAGCATTCTAGGCAGCCAATGACAGCCTTTAAAGAGCCATCGACTGTAAAAGTGGCGACAGGGTGGATCGACGTGCCCACAGAACAATATGCCATGGGGGTATTTACCCTGAACCTGCAGAGCTCGCACAGATGACATCTTAATAAACTGAGCACTATGATACATTTTTAACAGAGCCAGTCGGTCTCTCCGGGGGACTGTGCACCAGTGCCCGCATCTAATTGGGTTTTCCCTTCCTCCCACATCATTGTAGCATTACATTATTGTGATATGAAGTCATACCCTTATCCCCAACTACTTCACTGAGGACTGACCAGCCATGACACCCCTCTCTTTTTCTGTCTTCTTCCTTTTGTATCACTTGGATGACATCACCTACCAAGACAGAAAGTGATAAGACCTTCGTACTACTTTCAGCTGTTTACACACAACCCATACATGCATATGTTCAGAGGACACTCCTTGCAAAGCATGATGAAGGAAGCTGTAATCAGTTCCTTCATCATGCAGTTGTTATAATAAAGGGATTGGCTCTATAATTTTCAGACATTCTTGAGAATGTTGCAAATGTCAGACATAACTATATTATATTATTAATCCTTTATTTCTGGAAATTGTTTGACCTTTAGTGAAATGACATTCTACGTTTCATATAGTCTATCGTTGATGTATTAAAAAAAGAATGTAAAGAAAAGCAACTTTGTGATGATATTGTGTGTGTTTCTTTTTTTTTTCAGTTATGATTACTGCAGATCTAAAGTCAGGCAGGAGTGGAATTTGTTACATTTTCCTAGCAGACAAAAATGTTGTGACAAGTGGTCAGGGCCTGCTATTTGAAAATGCGTGTTCTGTGCTGAGTAACCAGGCTCCCTCTTCCTTCAGATACCACTTGCGTAGGAGTCAGTGTGACTTTGGTAAAAAGTGTTAAACAACAAAAAGAGAGAGAGAGGTTAGTGTATGGGAACAGAACAATAACTCACTGCAGACATAAAATGCATATGCATATGTTTGAAGGACAGTCCTTACAACTCTAACAAATGTTTTAACACCCACACTTCCTGAAAACATGAGATGGATTGAGCTTTTCAGACTATGGGTCTTTAGTGGAACCACCAGGCAGCATCCGAGTGTTCGGACATGTGCCAGAACTGGCAACTGCTGCCAGTCTGTCTCACCCAGTGAGACACAATGATGAGGAACACAGCTTTGATGTTCTTATTCACACAGCTTTTGTTTACGTGTTTACTGTTTCTGGCCATGCACATCACGTAAAAGACACTGCTGCGGCAGTCTGCATCAAACACGGGCCGGCAAGGTCAATGAGACAGACAGCCAAACAAAATATTAAAAAATAGACAAATAAAAACAATATTATTTTATCATCTGTCTCCTCTGGAGCGAGGCAGCACAATGGTCCTCTCCCAGCCTCCCCACAAATTGCCCACCTTATGAGGCAGTGTAGTGGGAGTTGTATCTCTGGAGACCTTGTGGTTGAGACGGAGAGGGGGAACCATTTTCAGCCTGCATGAGCTGCCAGCGAATCTGTTAATTAAGCAAGCTAATGGTTGTAATTGTAGCTGCTGGTGAACCCAGCTGCTGAGGTAAATGCTAGGTTTAGCACACTGGTTGTCATGGTTCAAACTTCTGGTCTGGTCTCTCTGCAGAGTGGGAAGGAGGTGAGAGGTGAGCAGAAGGCAGGGAGGGGTTGGGGTGGGGGTGGGGGTGGGAAATTTAGGGAGAACGATGGGTTTTTTAACCTCATGGCTTTCCTTTTCCTTCCTGGCATCAGGTGTCATTTCTGCAGCTGCTCCCGGCAAAATATCCAATAGGTATTTGCCCTCTGCCCAGGGATTCTAGGGTGCTGCGGCCGGGCTAATGTCAGGCTAATGCCGATCTCACCCAAGTTGGCAGCAGGTGTGCAGTGGCAGCTTCACAGGCAGGTGTAGAGGTAATCTTTAGCCCTGCTCAGCGTGTCAAATGTTGATTCCAATTGTCCAGCTATATTGGGTTGTTTGTCTTTCCTAAGTAACAACTCTTTACTTTTACATCTCACTCATGAGTTTTGCTCTTGGTTCCCTTTTCTGAGAACTGTGCCACAATCAGGATGGAAAAAAAATGTGAGTGAGTGATAGAAATGTTGGGACTTTGCCTTTGACTCTTTCAAAATGATTTAGTGTAAACATTTTCCATTACATGATCAGGGGGCGATTACAGCGGATCCAGAACAGGTTTTCCTTTTAGACCCCTTTTGTCAACATCACCTAGCCACATATCCAGAGACTTTTTGGCAAACCATATCTCCTTTCCATAGAAGAGAGTTGGCAGTAGTGCCTGCGAGAGAGAGGCTCCTCTCTATGTCCATTCAGTTCAGTGAGCGGGGAGCATTAAGAAGGAGACCATTAGTTTGTTACCCAGATGCAGGCTGTGTAAAATCAGAGCACAACCTTTGTCTTTAATCAGGATTTTAGCAGGAGCTTGGAAATGACTTGGAAGTAACTGCTGGTTAACAATAGAACGGCAGTGGTGGTCATTTCGAACGTTTTGAAACTTACATGTGTAATAACTTTGTTAAATGAAAAAATACAGCACTGCTGGTCCCTGACTTTTCCTAAAAGTGTCTATATCTGTATATTTTCATTTAAAATGGTTTTCATATAGATTACACAAAAGGCAAAGAAAATATGATCATTTTTGGCCGTAAACGGTCATATTGACCGCACAGAATTTCACTATTCATTATCTGCTGTGTGCTTGGAGATGCCTCAGTACTTGGACAGCGATCATTCTGATGCAGGGGATCTGTCGGAGGCGGAAACTGACAGTGACTTTCCCGGGGTGGATGAAAACACTTAGTGTTTCAAAAAGCCTTGGTACTTGTGCATTCTACTCGAGTGTGTTAACAACAGCCACAGGTTTGTCTATCCACTTTCATTACCTGAGGAACCTTTCTGACTGCAGTTTCAAGTAGTTCAGGTTTGTTCAAACCAGAGCTGTCACACGGGAAGCGAGACATTTCCTGCTTTTAGCTTTAACCCACAGCTAATCAATCAGCTGTTGGGGCTACATCAGTAACCTAACTGTAGCGGACAACAACATCACTAGCATGACTCTTCTGTCTTTGTTTGAGTTTGAATTTCTTCTCAAGACAGTGCAAGCTACTGAGAATTAACAGATTCCAGCATGCCCTATCCCAAAAGTAAATTAGCTATTTTTATCACACTGCTATTGATATTATCACATACTCTCCTGGCCCTGGTCTTGCCCCACTGGGCATAAAGAAACAAGGTCTTGTTTACACCCAGAGATGAGAGAGTAAAGTGTGGGTCCTGACGTCTTATCTTTGCTGGTCACACTTTGATCAGTGAGTTAGTAGATGTGTGCCATTTACATGCCTGTATCAAATGCATGTTAAGCAGTGGTGGTCATCAGGACACTGAGGCTACGCAATGTTTCGCAAACCTCCTGTGATCTAATAATGTCTCTCAGAAACCTTTCTTGTCCATATGTTGAACTGCAGAGGATTTAATAAGAGGAGCTATCTTATAGCATGATGATTAACGACATGCTATACTGTGGAGGACCTTTACGCACACATAGTCACATCAAATGTGCCTGGTGGGTGCTGTGTTTACCCTCACACACGTTGATACTCTCTACTTATCATTTTGGCTGCATAATCAAGGCTTATTCAAATTCTTAGCTGATTGTTGTTGCGTTGGATACACGAATCTCCTAAATGCTTAAAATTGAAATGTAAATGTACCCTCTTGCATTCACTGTCATAAAAATGCATGCTCCTATTCTTATTGCTGTGCCACCGTGTGCAACATATTGTGCATATGCAAAATAGGAGGTAATGAAATCAGGCCTGGGGAAGTAAATGCTTTCTTTTGCTGCAAAAACCTGTGCATTGGGTGACACATAAACCTGTCACAAAGCTGTTGCACGTGCAGGCCTAAGGGGAATTACACATTGATTTTTATAAATAAACTCTGTTCAAGTCTATAAGCAATTTTATGTTACCTGCCTGTTAATCACAGAGGAGTGGTCCGGGCCGGGGAAGAGGAAGAAAACTGCGTTTTTTAGCAGCGAGAGTGGGACAGTGTGTCGTGCAGGTTTGTGTACGTATGGTAAGAGAGACAGACATAATCTAGGATGCACCAATAGAGAAATAGATGGACGGATAGAGAGAGAGGAGGAGAGAGAGCTGTAGTTCACTAACACACACACACACAGCATGCCCTTCCTCTGTCCTGTTGTCTGCTGCCCTGTTAGACCCTAATCCTTTTTATCTGTCTGCACTGTGTTTGCAGGTCTTTGTGTTTGTTTGAGCATGCGTGTGCCTATGTGTGTCTGTGCGTGTGCGACTGAGCAGCCATGTGTGTTTGCGAGTGGCTGTTTGTGATGAAGATGTCAGATGGAGCTGATTAGCCGCCTGTTACCTTCCCTCCCAGGAGATGGGGTCTTGCCACGGGCAGAGAGTGACAGATGCGGACCCATATTATTACTGCAGGAAAGAACACTGGGTGGAATTTCCTTTTCCAAAACATTTCTTAGAGGCACTTGTTTAAATTACTAGTTCTGTATGTGTGTGTGTGTGTCCCTGTGTGTGCTTGCGTCTTCTGTTATATGGTTATACATGTATGCTTTGTGATGTGTAAATATATGCAGGTTGTTGCAAGATTCACAAACCCCTCCCCCCCCAAAAAAAAAACATGTGTAGACAGGGATGTGCAGAATATCCATGTGAACTTGTGACCTTGACAGTGTTATAAACCAAAGGTGGTTTATGCACCAGAGAGTCTCAGAGGTACTTAGACCGCTGTAGAGAGCCAGAGGACACAGCAACAGTAGATCAGAATCTGTTTTCTTGGCTTCGGGATAGCTTCTGATATTGAGCTTGGAATTACTTTGGTGTAATCCATTCATTTTCATAGCTGATTCCTGGAGGAACCACATTCTGATGATTACTCTGGTAATCTCTTCCAAAGGCTCTGGTCTGTATATCAGTCAGTGGTGTACAGTAGTTTGGACATTTCTCAGTGGTGTCAAAGAAGCAGACGCTGTTATTTAATCAGTGGAGCTGTTTTTCTTCACCCACCAGATACTTTGTCATTCAGTCAGCCTGCTGTGAGAAAAATATGAAATTTCTTATCCTATCTTAAATCATCAATTAAAGATCAAAGGACCCCCCCCCCCCCCCCCACCACCAGCATTCTGTGGTTGAGGAGGGCCATGGTTTCAGCTACAGCCGTACCTGCATGTTCTTGATGTATGTTATGCCTGGCAGGCCATGAGCCAGGCACAGTAAGACAAGGAATTTTTTTTTCTTTTTTTTTTTTTTTACATACCACCCCACTGACCCGACATCGCCACCAGCCCTCAATGAAAACAATTCCCCAGTGGTGCTTTTTCAATCAGTGGGAAGGAGCAAAACGTGGGAGAAAGGAAGCTTCCCCACTGCTAGTGCTTCCTTTGCCTCTGATCTGTGCTATTACTCCTTGTGACACCTGGTTCCGTGTGAGTAGATGGCCTACAGGCTGGACAGCTAAGACAAGGAATAGGGGCAGCAGATACAAATGACCCCCCTCAGGCCATTCCTTTCGTCCTGTAGGAGATGAGGAGCGGGAGCAGAGAGTTTGGGGTGGGGGGTGGGGGATGGGGGGGTGGGGTGGCAGATATAAAGAGGTTCAATAGGGTTACATTTTTGTACCCGTGCACTATGTAGAGGCACTCCAGCAGAGGTGGCCACAGAGTCTCCATAAAAGCATTGAGATGTTCTGAGCGCTCTAGCCGATAATGATGGTTCGTGAGTTAAACTAAGGGCTGCACTGACACAGGGATTCAGTGATTATAGGGACACATGCCACAGATTTCTTTGTCGGGTGTTCTTGTCAGCCTGCTTAGGTCTCTTCGTCCGGCAGCTCACTAATAGCATTAGCATGTAGCACCACTTGCAGCACAGGGACAACATGAAACAGCTGCTTTAAAAAAAAAGCAGTGCCTTCATCTTTTTGTCTCAGCTTTCCATGGGGGAGAAGACAGTGAGGCAACAGGTTGTGCGAGGGCCCATTAGTGAAAGAAACATTGGAAACTGAGGATTTTTTTTTGTTACGGCTGTTAACTGTGGCATGCTATAGCAGGTAAGAGGCATTATTGATAAGTTTAAGATAGCTCGGGTTTTTCATTGGGAGCTGGGTTTTCTCCCTGCAAGCCTGGCGATAGTCATTAGCAAGCTGCAGAGGGAGAGTAACCAGCACTGAAAGCCTGAATGCACAAACCTGTGCAACAAACACAGGTGGCAGCAATAAGAGTGGTGGGCTTTCAAGTGCCAGCGATGGCAGAGTTATCATCATGTTGTCACCCCTGCACCTAAAAAGAGGACTAAATGGCCCGTCTGCTTCTTCTCTCCACCCACGAAAGGTCGATTCGGTTGTTGCAGAGAGCCAGTGCTTTTAAACAAAATGTGGCTTTTCTGTCCGGCGGCCTTGGTGAAGGTGCCACAGTTTCTGCATAGGTTAAAATATTTATCCTGCAATTTAGATGTTTTGTTTTTCCTTTCCACAAAGTACGTCCGCCAGCTTGTGTTTTTTTTATAACATCATTTGGAATATGTGCGTACCTCAGGTGTTCTTGTGCTAAAAACACTCCATCCAGCTCTAGAGTCCAGCGAGGGAGAGGACGATGAAGAGACCGTGTGAGTGGGAGTGAGGGGAAATTTATGTTTTGTTCTTTGCAATAGCAAATGTGATGATTGGGCCAGGGCACCCTGAAAATGGATAAACAAAATAAACAAAATTGTTAACCTGCAAAGCAACAGGGGCTGTAATTTCCCTCACTAAATTATAGTCATTCAAACTTATCTAGTTTCCCTCTATTTCTGGTTTGCAAAATAGATTGTAAGACACACCAGCACTTGAATCGTAAGAGCCTGTCCGATCCACCTCCCTGTTCATACCTGACTTCCAGATGATGTTTTATTTAAATTCTAATAAAATAAAGAATAACCTCAGAGCTTGCTGACAGAGTGTTATTGCCGTTGATTATGGTGAAACAAAAGCTTTCACTGTGAGTCGTTAGCTCACTCAGGAGGCTTTACAGTGACCATTACTTGAGATGTCAGTTAAGCACTCATTAAGAACTTGGATCGCTTTTTGAGGCTGCTTCCTATCTACATGTGAGAAACCTGCTGGCCTATTAATTAAGGCAAGTGACAGGTATTGTAATTGTGATCACTGCCTCACCATCCATGAGAGAAACAGATACACACAGTGGTGAGAGGACTAAAATAATCACAAGTCTATGTGTTGTCTTTTATGTAGGCCACATGCATGGTTCATCTGGTGTTGTTTTTCTGCGTGAGGCACCTCAGTGAAAATGGCTGAAGTGTCTTGAAAAGGAAGTGAACTACAGTACAGACCGCCTCACATGGGTCCAAATGTCTTAAAAATACACAAGGATAAAGAGAGAAGAGGATTTTTGTGGATAGCAGGGATGAGTGATTCACAGAAAGACGGGGGCGTTTTTAAATCCGGCATGTCGCCACTTAAATCCCAGTCACTTAATTTAACCTCCTTTTGTTTAATTAACCTCAGATTTCAGAGCTAATTAGGTTCAGGTATTAAAGGCAGATTATTTTTTTTTCCTCACTCTAGCTGCTGGCAGAAGTGTGGCTGTGGTCTCGCCTTGCATCAGATGAGATCTGATCTGGCGTCAGATTGAGCCTTTGGGGAAGATGGAATCCAGGGACGAGAAGCCTGTGTGTGTGTGTGTGTGTGTGTGTGTGTGTGTGTGTGTGTGTGTGTGTGTGTGTGTGTGTGTGTGTGTGTGTGTGTGTGTGTGTGTGTGAAATAGAGTTATGGTTTAAGTGTTGTTAGAGTGCAATCACACAGAAATGCTATGGTTTTTGTACGTGCATTCGAAAATATTTATTATACCTTGAGATCCGCTGCACAATGAACACTATCACACAGCAGAACAATGGAGAGCCAAACAGAACAAAAGGTTATTTTTCATGAACAGAAAAACTAATTAAGAACAGAAAAAAGGATCAAGGCTTTCTATTCTGTTTCTTTTCAGTTCGTTTTGTTGTGACTTTGTGCCTGTAGATGCTTGAAAAGGCAGTTTCCAATTGAATTTGACAAAGTATGTTTCTTTTTATGTGACCCCACGCACACACAGGGAGAGACAGACACACACACACACACACACACACACACACACACACACACACACACACACACACACACACACACACACACACACACAGCTCTTCTGCTTTTTCTCCAGAATATATATGTTTTTTAGTCTCAAGTGCCTGATCTCATAATTGATGTCCACAGACATGATTCCCTGCTGTTAATGCTTTTTACTGGAACATAAACATTGAACTGCACATCACAACTATTGGAAATTTTGACTCCTGTTTTCAATAAGGCCCTATAGGAGGACAACAGCAACATACTGAGAGGGGCTTGGCACCAGTATCTACTGTGACAGAACATGCCACGAGCAGCGTCCTCTGTTCACCCAATCACCAAAGCTGTCAAGTCGCGTCTGAATAGCCTGATGGAAGATCCATGGCAAACGGCCCCCGCATAAACCTCCCATGGCCCACAAATCAATGTGCTCACAGCAGGGTGTGGGCAGGAGGGGAGACAAGAGCATCCGTCCTGTCTGCTGGTCCACAATACTTTGGGGTTAATTACTGAGTCGGTGATTGCAAATGGCCGAGCCACTTGTGCGAATCGAGCGTAAACAAAACCAAATTGAAAGCAGGTATTACACAGCTTGCACGTTAGGTCTCCAGGAAGAGTTCGCCTGATTACAACAATCACCATGTGTCTCTGGGCAAGATGAGTGAGGCACATGAAGTGGTTTTAAAGCACAAGCCTTCACATCTATCCCCTCCTCCATCCATCCATCCATCCATCGCTCCTGCTTGATCCTCTACCGCCACTTATCCATATTTGAAATTACAAAAGCCTCTCTTTTAGGTGGCTTATCACCCATGTAATGACAAAGTTCAAATGTGAATCCATCCGCACAGCTCAGAAAGCCATCGAAATCCTCTCTGAAAGGTGCCGGTGGCCACAGCAGCTGCGTCGATTTACAAAGTATCTGGTGTCTAAAGAACGGATTAAAATTTTGTGGCTTCAGATTGAAAACAGGTTCAACACTCTTGCGGACATGAGAGCTAAATCCATTTCATAACACTCCTTTTTGAGAGGACGGACTGATATTTTTATATTTGAGTCATGGCACACTGTGTTCCAGTATATTCAGTCAGCATTACAGTCTGTAAACATGTCCTTGTTTGGCATCTTTGTCTATGTAGTTATCAAATGGATGGTGAAGACTTCCACTTCTGTGCACACAGCTACGGGTTACAGGAGGGTTTAGGAATCATCACAAATGTGCAATGACAGAAAATAGGTGCAAAAATGTCACAAAGAAGTAATGATGAGGTCAGTGAGAAAAACACTATTGGACTGAGAGTACAGACCACAGAAACACACAGTGACAGTATCACACCTTTAAGCTGCATTAATTTATACTCAGGTAATTAAACATTCAAAAGAAACTGAAGGTTCTTTCACAGAATGGCCATATCTCATTTTATGCTTCTGTGCTCAAAAAAAAAAAAAAAAAAAGAATAAAAAGCCAGCATCATGTGTTTGTCTATATCAATACTGAGAGCTGAGAGAAAATGCCAAAGCCTGTAAATCATTTAGTTTGTAGCTCGGTGCAGGTGACTTTTCCTTGAAAGGAGCTCTTTTGATTTCTCTGACATCGCCTCCTCTCATCACAGCAGTAACCCACCATTTCCCACCTGTTTGTAAGGGCTCTGAAAACTCCCTTCGCCGCACAAAGAAAAGAGATTGGTGCATATTTTTGATTGAAGGCGTTTATATTTTTATGTAGTTTACTTTCATGCCCCTCGCGGCAAATAGAAAAGTGAATTCACACACACACACACACACACACACACACACGCACACACACACACACACACACACACACACACACACACACACACACACACACACACGTAGACCCCTTCATCTCCTTTACAGCCCTGAACCCTTGAATAAATAAATCATTGTGATTGTCAAAGCTTTACAGTTATCTCACCAACTGAAGAGTATTCAGTATTAGGTGATCCTCACTGTAGGATACTGCCGTGGTATTGATGTTTCTTCTCCTGCCTTTCTGAGGCAAAACCATTAAGGCAAACAGGCGCATATGCGCACACACACACACACACACACACACACACACACACACACACACACACACACACACACACACACAGCCCACAAACTTAACACAGCACAACAATAACAAAAAACACAATGAAGGGCCTCTCATCCAGGGCCTCAGTATAATTAACTGGAGAGGCTGAGTTTAGGGATTACTCCAGGAGGGGCGGTGAATTAAAGCTCAGCTGATGAGTTGAAGTTCCTTAATTTGTTCTCCCCCGTAATTCCAGAATGGATTAGCAGTAGCTTTAGTCGCCTCTTCCCACCGATTAGCATGGCTCGCTCGGTTTAGCATTTAACAGCAGGGAGGAGAGAGGAGAGGGCAGCAGTGGAGATGGTTAAACAGCTTATGAGTCAACTTGTTCGGTGGTAAATGCACAGCAGTGTTCAGCAGATAAAGGCATTCTCCTACTCAGGAGTCGGAGACAATGAAATCGGGCCCATTGTCCCAATTAAATCAGTGTGATAAAGTGGTAAAAGAAAATTTTAAATATGTAACCTTGTCTGGCTGAGGTGCTGCATTTTCCACAGAATCTGGCTTGAGGAGAATGAAATTAAAAATTGTGTTAGTGTTTAGTGTGATTTATTGCAGAAAGACTGGAACGCATTAGTCATGAGGATGTCTAACGTCTCAAATTTCCTGTTCCAGCTCCTACTGTATGTAAACAGTATCTTTATTTTATCTGCCTCAGTCTGCCTGTCTCCTTCCCTCCTTCCTTCCCTCCCTCCCTCCCTATCCGTCTGTCTCCTCGGCAGCACCAGGATAGTTGACTTAAGACTGTCAATTAGTGTTAAAAGGCTCAGAGGGTGGTGGAGAGCAGCCGAGTATGACGGCTGGACCTGGCGCAGCACCTGATGCCTAATTCCAGAAATTGACAGGGCTTGTTTTTAATTCTCCTGCTACTCTGGGCCATATTGCTCAGGAGCACAATACAGCCGGAGGGTAGAGAGCCACACCTTCAGGCAGGTTTCTCCATTAGCCGTATGCACCCTTCACATGCATGCTGTGGAGTGCAAGTGTGTGTCAGTAATACACAAACCTTAAGCTAAAACCAGTTGATGGAAAATACCCTGCTGTGTCTCGGATGCAGGGAGCACCACCACAGCGTTATGTTATTCTCTCTCCTTTTATGATATGAGAACAGCAAAAGATGAGCTCTGATATGAAATTCCAGTGAGAACCTTCCATATGTTGTTCAGATTATATATGACTGAAACATCTCATCAAAGCTTGAGAGTATTGACAATGTTATTCTTGAAAGCGAATGCATTTGATGCATTCAGTGCGTTCCATTGATGCTTGGATCTAGGAGGCCGACATCAAACAACGTGCAGTGATACCGTTTGATTTTTGCAGACCTGCAAGAAGCTGATATTCTTCTTTACAGTCATTGTTTTCCATGACTCACCTACTTAAATCTGCCTTTTGCCTCTCATAAGCTCCTCTTAGGACCACAATCAATAAGACCCCACTCACACATAATCCTCTCTCATTTAAGCAATAAGTCTTGTTTATAGCATATTTTGAGACACTGTGTCATCGCTAGAGAGACTTTTCCGTGTTTTTGAGAGCGAATCGTAATTTGCTTGCTGTGATCTCATTCTGACAACATTCCTGCAGGAAGAAATCACAAAGTAACTTACATGAAATAATAATAAACCACAACTTTCAGATTTTTGCCCCATTTGTCTGATTGCGGGATTACATTTCTGAAGCGTTTTGTTGCACCATTGGAGAACAAAATATGACTCAACGATAAAATGAAAAAAAAAAAAAAAAGAAAAAAAAAAAAAAAATTGAACCCGTGAGGCTCTGCTGCCGGCATTTGGGCTCTTGCTCTGTCAAAACACCCAATAAAGTAGGTGAAAAGGTCCCGTAGCCAATTAGGGAGCAGTAAAAGATTGTGGCTCAGGAGAGGCTTCATTGTGAAACAGCTTCACTGCAACATCCTCAATTTATTTTTAGCCTCTGCCCCAGAGCAGAGGCTTGTGAAAGGTGTGTGAATATGCCCTTGCCTAGGAAATGTCACACCTGCACCGCAACATCAAGTGTTGAATTCATTCCTAGCTTAAGGTATGAAGTCAAAATCACTTTCAGTCTAGAGCCGAACATGTGCACTCTCATTAGGATCTCTTGTATGTGTAGTGTTGAGGTTGGGGGGGGGACTCTTAAGCCTATGGCTGACAAATTAGTGGGTAGATGTGCTGCTGTAAGCAGGAACAGGCTGTCTGTCCGATTAGAGTAACGTTGGCATCTCATTGGTGGACGGCTTTCATCAGGAAACTCAATTGCCATAGCGACAGCTACATGACTCAGGATGGGAGCAGTGGGCGGGCATGTGACATACTGTGTCACATTTGCAGGCACTTGTAGTTGCGTATGCAGGTACTTACGCTGATATCGCTTTTGTTTATAATAGCTTGTTGCCTCACCATGGATGGGTACTTTGTCGGAGTAAGGCAGAGTGAAGTGGAGAGTGGTCATTGAGTAAAATATAAGGGGCCTTTGGGTGTTAGTGCTTCAGTAACGAGTAGCTTAGGTTTTATCATGTACAGTTGAATCAGAAGTTCATGACACTACAAAAACTGAGTGTGTTAAGAGTTTGCCCATGCATGTATCACAAATAGAGACGGAGTTAGTGTATGTTAGTGCAGGGTGGGTAAGGACATGTGCGTATGTAAGTGCGAGCGAAATCGAGACCTCTGTTCGTGGTATTAAATGAAGGGCCCCGTTCTTTAGCCGGAGGGTCGGGGTATTGCTGACCTCTGCAGTGACCACAGTCGTGTTGACAGCAGCTGTGCTTCACACATGCACCCCGAGGACTGATGTGTCCACTATCCTTCAGAGAAGAGCCCAGTATATGCAAAGACATATAGAGCGCAGCCTGGCCTCTAAAACCAACACTAAAACAGATTGGGGTGTCACCCTCTAACAAAGCCCCAAATTAACAGTGCCTGACTTTTTCATGCCACCTAGTTAACACACCTCTGTTAGGGAAGGTTAAAAACTGAGCATATGTTTAAAGTATAAATCCATTTATTTCTCCCTTTATATTTGTTGTGGATTTTGTGTCCGATTTTTGTGGTTTTTGAAGGGTAGGGAAGCAGCATGTGCTTATTTTAGATGCAGCACTGAGTTATTTATTTATTTGTTTATTCATTTATTTCTGCCAAAGTGACATAATTAAGTATTTGAGCTCTGACTTGTGAAAAATTGTCCTCCTAGCCAGTCGAGTCTGGCACAAGCAATCTTTGTGTATTTTTAATATTTTTGGTGTTATTTCAACTGAACATATTAACACTTAGCACATTTATTTGGGCAGTATTTAGGCTAATTGGTAAAGAGGAGCCAAATGTACAAACATAAACAAATACCTCCAGAGTGTAATGTTTCTCACGTATTGGCTAGACAGTTATTATTTCCCCAGGATTAATTCCTACAGTATATAGTCATTAAGCTTTGGGTAATCATATTCTGGAAGTATTCCTCAAAGGTTTCCCTCTACTCATACATGTGCTTATTATGAAATGAATCTGGCAGTTAATTTTACGGTAATCAAAGCCCCATTTTCCCAAGGTTACTCACAAAGTCATGTCTATGTACTTTTTTTTTTTTTTGGCATTAAACGGAGTTGAAGTTGCTATCAGGGGTATGTGGGTAATTGCCATTGTTCAGTACAGTAAAACTGACCACAGGTGAGCCGGTAATAGGGACAAAAGGCTATGTTCATTATGTGTCCAAATCTGCTCTTTAATGGAGTGGGTCACATGACTCATTTGACCATGAGCCTCTATGAAGAAGAAAGGTTCTCCACAACTTCCATTAAGCCATTTTCATAATTCATCAAACACTCTGAGTTTTTTTAGCGGCGGATCTGTCATCAGCTGAGAGATTTTTATCGACAATAGGCTGCCTTGTAGTTCACTGATTGGGTTCCAGACAAGCTGAGCAGCAGATGAGAAACGAACATGAAACGCTGCGTTAGGATACCTGTCAAATCCGTCAGTTCCCCAAACCTTGTGTGCACGGATCTCCTTGTGATGAATTAATGATTAATCGGGATTTTGAAAAACAGAAAGTCTCAGTGAATGATCGAAGAATAAAGAGATTGTCTTTGATCATGTAATGTTCGCTCATGTCATTAATTTGTGGTAAGGCATCTAAATTCAGTGATTCAAATTCACTGTAAGATCTGAGCCCATCAAACCAAAGTGTTCCTCAAAATCTCTCCCATCAACAAACCTACAGTGATTTCAGTCACTGACTTCAGGGAGATTTGAGTTGCAGCTCTCCTGCTCTGCGGCAGTCTCTCAGGCCAGCTCAGACATCCCATCCTCACAGTGGACAAACCATTATTATGTCCATGATTGGACTCCCTGTGTGGGAATACCCAACGCTCCCCTCTCTGACTGTGTGAGCTTGATGCTGTGTGGCAGGTCCGGCACTCCACTGCCTAAACACATCTGTCATGTTTTGTCATAGTGACACAGCAACCAGCTGACTCCCACCTCTGTGGTAGGGTATACTATATCACACTGCAGATATGTCTGTGTGCATGACAACATCTGCAAAAGAAAAAGAGAGAGATAGACAGAGGTGGGGTCGTAGTGGTAACGTAACTTAATATTGAGGCAGCGCTTGATTAGACATCACACATGCCGGGATAAGCAGAAGTGACTACGAGCAAAAGGAAAAAAAAAAAAAAAAAAAACCTACACAAACATACATAACCAAGCAAACACATAAATACACTTCCATATTACATAATTTACATTTCAGAAGCTGCACCCACAGCCTTAAAAGTTCAAATCTGGAGCGTCCTGCTGGCCTAGAGGTCTGATTTGTACCAACTGTAATACAGCTATACAGCCTCCTCATTCTGAATCTGAGCGGGGAGCTGTGTTCTCTTCCCTTGTTTCCTGTCACTCTCCACTGTGTTGTCTAATAAAGGAAAAAAAAAAAAAAAAAGTTAAACTCTGGCTTGCCCCTTGCTCATATTTGCTTCCAAACTTACCACAGTAATATGTGAGAATCTGTGAGATATATGAAAATATCACAGAGGAAAACTTGCAGGTACTTCACAAGCCTTCTCACCCATTTCAACCTGCTTTCATTTAACACCCTCAGCAAAACTATTGTCTCTGATTCCCTCGTCTCTCAACTTGCTCAGCCAGTATTGATATCAACAGGGATTGATCAGATATAACCTAGAAATGTGAAATGTTTCTTCTGGGCCTGTGTTTTGACCCTTTAGCATCCACACTCCAAAAATTGACTTACGGCATTGAACGATAAACACGCGTCCAAGGAAAAAGCTGAAGGTTTTACGTCTGAGTTGTTTTCACTTGGTGATCAATTCTCTTGTTTTTGCTCTTGCCTCGTTATGACGTCCATTACATAAGGCTCATATCAGAGCACTATCTGAAATGGAAATGCACAATCAATAGCTTATGTAAAGTGAATAATGTGGAAAATAACACCTTAGCTTGTCTGGCCCTCTGAACTTAAAAGATCAAAATCCAGCTCTGTGCCTTTCTGTCTCGGTCTCACACACACACTCAATGGCAATGGATGCAATGTAAAAATGTAGCATGGTAAAGCTAGCTTAAATGGAGGCATCCAGTAATGCAAGACTACCCCCCCCCCCCCCCCCGCCCCATGGATTATTTTAGCATGGCTACGGTTTGTGTTGTGTCTCTATGGAAGCGGGAAAGAAAAGACAAACAGAAAAATGTTATTAGTGGCTCTTGAAATTAACAACACAAACACACATCTCTCAGGAATGTGTATGCCCACATGTTCCTTCAGCTATGCTAATTAACCCATCACAGTGCAGAGAACAGAGATGCTAATAAATGAAGATGTAGGACAGGACGGCATCCATGTACTAAGTGCAGGGATCATGCTGGAAATGTTCGGGCTGAAAGTCTACATCAGGTCTCGGATGAACATGTTTCCATGGCACCAGACCAGTCTTTTGCCATTTGTGGCATGTTGTTTTAATCCACGCCACAGAGCAGTGTGTGCAGTTGTGATTATGTAGTCATGGTCACTTTTTTGTTAGTATTATTTAATGTATTTATTCAGTGTAATTTCTTGTTTGTATTTTACATGCTTCATTTTGAGTTGTTTGACCTTGTGATTTTGAGCCAATGTGAACAAATGTAATATCTTTATTTTGAAAAAGACTGCTGCACTGTCATTGTCGCAAGCAATAAATCTGCATTTTAGAGAGACTGAGCTATTGTTTGCACAGACTGAAGCCCACAGGTACTCTGCCCCCCGTGTTTTGATAGGGGACCTAAAATAACTCATTGTAGAGATGAAGATTAGTGATCTCAGTGGTACTGTTCTAACCGCAGGAAACAATGTGCCTGAAGCCAAAGAAAACCTGCTGGCAAAAGCTCTTTTGATCATTACAACATGCATGAGGTCATTTACTTATTGCTCAGTAGCTTGTGGGCTGTCCCTTTTAATGCTATCCCCAGCCACAGGGGTTCCGGAGAAATGCATGTGGGTAGACTGTCACTGCTAAGCACTTACAGTGCAGAGACAACAAGCTAAGTTGAAACATTTGTTCCCAGTGGCCAGGCAGCGTGAGTGACAGGGATGAAGGAATGAAAGCCACTGTCACTCAAGATTTTCTTGCCTGTCATCGGAAATGTGGTGCCTGTCATCACATCAGGCAGACGACGGGACACAGGTGGAGCTAAAAGTGGGAGCAGCTATGGTGGAGAGTTAACAGTGACTGACAGGGAGAACAGAGCAATTACAGTACCTGCCAATGGTTTTGAGTTCAGTCAAGGTGAGGGTAATTGAGGAGGCAATATCTATCAGCTCCTTTAAATCTTTCTGTTTCAGTGTCTGCATGTTTTTGTCAGAAATTCACGAGCCACTGACACTGTGCCAGGTTCCTCATTTTAGGTAAAAGGGTTCATTTATGCCCAACGATTACAAAACAGTGACTCTTAGTCTTTGCTTAGGTGCCTTTTTATGCCCAGCTAAATTTCTCCAAATTGCCTGACTTATGACCAACCTGAAATCATAGTCTCTGCTCTTACAGCCCAGAACTGAGTCATTTAAATAGGATTATAGCTTAGTTATTTTTTGAGATTGAGTTCTCCCTACAAGAAGTTTTTTGGTCTCAAATATTAGGTTACATGGAGGCTGCATATACAAATTACTGAATGATGAATTACCACACTGCCCCTTATTGAGCTAAAAGAACCAGAGGGTCACGTTCAGAGCAACGGCATCTCCAAGTGTACGAGCTCTCTAAACAGCAGGAGACAAACATGGCTCCTCTCCAGGAACACAAGATGGCAGAGGCAGATGGCCAATTACATCCCATAATGCCTAATTGTAAATGATGAGGCAGGTGTCAAATTAGGCCTACCTACAAATGAATGGGAATTCACAACACAGTCCGGAGGTGAATATATTCAGTTATACTTCGAGGGAAACTCAGATAGAGGGGATTACTTTGACTTTATACAAGAACAAGACAGGTATAGACTGTTTGATGAAGTGACCCATTAGGGAGAAACATAGAATATATTGGAATGCTCTCACTGAATTTAATTGCAGAGCGTGTGAAAGATGACAGGTAGTGCACATACAGCAGTCTTGAGTTCACCAAGGTTCATTTCACTCAGACAGGAGAGGTGGTGGCAGGTGGCAGGAGTGTAAATATCACACCAAGAGTTCTTCAGAGCAATCTTCAGAAAGTACTGACCTCTGCACAGAAGTTGTACGGGAAAGGCTCTCAGTGGATGTTGAATTTCAAATCAAATCAGCAACAAGCGTGCGTAGACGCTAACTGCTGCTCGTCTGGGAAAGAATAATACCTCTCAAATGTGTTTATTTGTGGACTTGCATATATGTTTTTCAGTATTTTTTTGAATTATTTAACCTTTGTTCAGCTGTTCAGTTGCCGTGTGTCACTCTCTCTTTGAAGAGGAGAAATGATGATGATTTAAAGTTTGTTTTTATATACTTGACTGTGGTTCACACCTGTCAGCCTGGTCATTTTTCTCACATTGTTTATTTTCATTTATTCATTTGCAATAAATAAGGACTAAAGTAAAGGGAAATGTTACCTGTCATGGAGAACACTGTTCATCCTGTGAAAACGTATACTTCTGATGGTTGCCCATGGCTCGGGGGGGGGTAAATCACCCTGATGATGTCATCAAGATCATTATCAGTTCAGCTTGAGATTTAAAATATCTGAGAGAAAATCTGCATTAAAAACTAGGGACATGGAGTTTGAAAGTTTAATACAGGACAAGGTCCAATGAAACACACTGCTGAGTTACATCATGGGATATGTAGGATCCAGCATTTTCAAAGCTCAACTAATACTAGGGATTAGAGTCTGGACATCCCGGCTGCTGTTGCTCCAGCTTTCTTTTTTTACTTTAATTTAGCTTTTTCAGACCTCCATATGTTAAAGAGATGCAATATTAAATCAATAGAGTACCATCTTTTATTTAAATAATGTTCTTCTCAGAGAAAGTACAGAAAGATGCATAGAAAGATGTGCAATACTTTTATGCTTCAAAGACATGAAATATTCACTGTAATGGATAAAAGCTATCCATTCCAACAAGATAGTGTTTACACAAATCTTGAAAAAACAAATGGCTCAGCCGTGAAGGTGTTTGGTCATCAGTGAGTCACTCAAGGGCACTGCTACAAGCCTGTTGAAGGGCACTTTGGTTGTCTCACTCTGTTAAACAAGTCTGTATTGCTTTCTCCTCTTCTCTCTATTTGCTTGTCGCTTTCTCTCCCCACGGGTCACCGTGTCCTCATTCTCCTTCTCAAACCTGATTATTGCCTCTCCATCCAGACACAGTCACTTCTGTTAATTAGAACAAACCTTTTAGTCATTGAACATACATCTTCTCTTCTCAGACCGGCCAAGACCGGAGTAGACTTGCCACAGACTGTCATTAATTTGAAGTGTCTACCCTTTCTGTCTTTTTTCCCCCCAACCTCTGCCACCTCTCTGAGGTGGCAGCACCGCTCCTGTCCAGAAGCATTGAGCTGCTAAATGACCACAACCAACCGTCCAGAACGACCCGGCAGTGAATATTAAAAATCCATCAGGCAGCAAATCAACAAGCCAGTACATGGCAAACACTATTATTTTCATATGGTGTTACTGTCACCCTTGGCTCCCCATTAACGCAGCGGTGTTATAAGGAAAGTGAATCAGTGCCATTATTGCATCTGAGAACCAACAACCTATTAGGGACTTTTGACCTGCTGGTTCAACATTCTGTCACAGTCATGTGACGACTACCATCTTGTGTGTGTGTGTGTGTGTGTGTGTGGGAAAGAGGGAGAGAGGAAAAAAAAAAACAAATCAACAAACTTCAGAAGGACACCCACAGCTGAGGGAAAAAAAAAAAAAAAAAAACAGGAATTCTGAGAGCTTTGGACAAAGAATAGATGTTGATTGCTTGCACTCATAGCCAAAGGTTGTCCCTATAAAAGCTTGCCCTTTCCTGAGCAGCCCGGCCCCTGTCTCTTACGAGCACGCTCAAATGCTTTTAACGATGCTCTGTACCATCGTTGTTTCTCAGCATTCGCCCCAGGAAGACACTATTCCATTACCCCCCCCCCCCCCCCCCCCCCTCAGAAGAACACACAAACTCATTCGATGAACCTGTCCAGGATGTAGAGATGTGCAACCCTGGGGTTCTGGGTGGGGTTATACAGGTGCAGTGCTGGTAATTTAGGTTGTATAATACAAATAGAACACAGAGCAGGGAAAAGATAAGAGACTGAAATAGAATCAAAACTCTTGTTGTTTGATGACCTCGATGTCAGAATGCGCTGCTGGAGACTTTGGAAAGGCGTACATAGAGCAACAGAGTGGGAATTTTAGTGATAGATCAAGGACATGTTTACACTCACATTATGCTGCAGTTGTAAGGCTCTGCTCTGTGATACTGTATATTTACTGACCAAGACGAAGAGCAGAGCGGGCGTTGCAGTGATGGTAGTACAAGCACACAGCTTCTCTTCAAAAGGTTGTTTTGCGGCAGGGGGGAACGATGTGCGAAACAGTCTTGTTTATGTCTCCCTATTAATCATTTTAGTCATTAATCAGGGGTAATTTTTTTACCATTATTTCCAAAGTAATACATTTTGAACTTCTTTTGCTTGTCAAGGACATTTGTAATAGGAACCAATGATGAACAGGGTTTATTTTTGAATGAAAATGAATTTTTTTCACCTTCATGTATTAACATAAAGGTCTTGTGAGACACCTTTTACCACAGGAACAGCTCCCTGTTTTCCTTGTTGGTGATCCAGGATTTCTCTCCACTGTTTGGTTTATATAGGCTCTAGTAAGTTGCCAGTGTGTTCTCTCATTGCCATTTACAACAAATAAACAGCAAATCCCTAGACAGCTAGCCTTGGGCAAAGGACTCTGTCCTCCTGACTCACTCCGCGCGGCCAGCTGAGCGTCCCTCATCGCCTGCCCACTCCACAGCATATGGAAGCAAAGAGCTGCCAATGGTGCAAATGGTGGTTTAGATCCATCTGAGCCCAACTGTCACAGGGTGGCACCTGGGGCATGAGTCCCCTGAAACAAAACCCTGTTACAATCAGGCCATAGGTTCGCTGAAGAGAAACTGCTGCAATAAAAGCTTTCTCCTCCCTGCAGCCACCTTAATAAGCATTTCATCTCTCCCGGTCTCCAAAACCATTTGCACAGACATCTATAAAAAAGTTAAATGATAACCCTGAATTGTGTGTAAATGCTGGTTTTATTGTTGATATATACTTCTAAGTCTCATAGAGGGGCTAAATTGGATTTTGAAATTATTACCGTATATGTTTTTTGACACAGCATTCTTTTTTATTTTTTCCTCCTTATGCAAATAAATGAACAGCGGCTGCTGTCTCTAATGCTCCTTCTTTCCCTGCCACAGGGCAGACATTAGTGTCACACTCTCTTCAATAGAGACATGTCATAAAAGACACATCAATAACCAGAGACGTCTCAATGTTCTCCGTTATTATTATTCTTTAATGCTAGCAGAGGCATGATTTAATGCCTCGCACATTTTTCTCCTGTCTGCCGTTGCTTATCTGTGGAGTTTCATTAGCATACAAAGCCCTGTTTTAGTGGTAGGGGGTTTGTGGTAGATAGCAGCCAGCCAGTTAGCTCATCTTACTAACCCCCTTTGTGTGCGTTTCTTGCTGCCAGGGCTAAAGATGATGGTTTTGTGGCACGTTTGGGAGGCTCTATCGCATTAATCCTTCCCACACACCGCTCTTAAGCCAGCAGCACACAATCCTACTGCAGATTTGCTCAGATGGCCTCAGATACTATAAGCAAGAGGGTCGAAGACAAACAGCATCTGGCAAGGGAAAAAAGAAGTTGGGCAAAGGTAAAAAGTCATTCAGGCATCTGTGCTTACTCAGCTGAGTTTGTGTGTATGTGAGAGAGAGCGAGAGGGAAAGAGAGACGCAGCATATAGACTCTGCTTAGATGGGCGGTTTTATTTTTGGGAAATCATTCCACGCCTCTCAGAACAGGACTCATAAGGCATCTCCTCCTATTCCATCTGGGAGATGGTGCTGGCTTTTTTTTTTTTTTTTTTTATATGCCACGCCTGTCATGCATTTGGGGGCTGCAGTGTAAACCTGCTGCCAGGCTTGGCCTGAAAATGCATCTCTATGCAGGGAGCTGCTGCCTTCAGCAGCATGGTTGTTGTCTGCCCTCATCCTTCCAAGTATCTCCAGCATCTTCAAGCCCTTCCAGCTTTCTGTTGCCTAAATGAGAAGCATCTGCAATGTCAGGGGGACACAACAAGCAATTCATTTTCCCTCAGACTTGCCTCCCTAACCGTGACAAGTTCTTTCACACTTACAGAAACAAGATAGCACGTAACACACATACACACAAAATTATGAAGAGCCAGAAAAAATATGGCACAATTTCTTCGACTTCAGACTGGAGGCTCTCCAAAGTGCAGAGGAAAATGTAATTTATCATGAATAACTCTGACTTAATTTATTTTTCACACCCCTCCTGTTTACTGGATTTGCCCTTGTGCCAGTGGGTCAACTCAAACCAATAAAGCAGCACTATTTTAAGGATACTGTTTAACATAACTACATGTGGGACAGCTGCATCACTGATGTGCCATCCTCATAGAAGTGAGCTGGTGTCACTTTAATTTTGATACAGCCATACACTCAACAAGTCAGCTTGCAGCAGGTGTTGTAATGGCACGAGGAGGCGTTTATGTTATGTGTGAACAAGTGCGTATTGTAGATGTTGGAAGTTGCAGTGGGAATGAAACGAATTCATTATAACGTGTTACCTAGCTGAGAGGAAGAAGCTACATGAGGTGTATAATGACATTTAACGTTAGCAGAGAACTCTGGGAATATATCCTATTACCAAACAAATCATCAAGGAGGCTGTGGGCTGCGTCAAAAAGCATCGGCAAGCACGTGCGATATCTTCCCGCGTCAGCGCTGCATGTTTATGTCACTGCATTTCCACACGACTCACACCCAACATGCAGAGCACGCACTCGCACAAAAAAGGTTCCCCTATGGCTAACGCAGCTGTTGGCTTTAATAACTTGCATTAGAGTAAGCACATCCCTAGAGGGTGGTGCTCCAAGATGAAGTCTAACGCTTCCATCTCCCGAGGTCACAGTACCCTATCCTTCACACTGGCAAGCCAACACTTGGACATGGAGTAAATCTAGGGCACTGTGTGCTCATGTTTGATCTTATCACAGTTGTGTAAATTTCCTTCAACACTGTAAAGTTATGCCTTAGCTGGCTCAGGGCGCGAGGTGAGAGTGCAGGAATATTTGCTGCATGGAGTGTTTGTGCCTGTGTGCGAGTGCGAGTGTGCATGTGTGTGTTCTTGATCTTCGCAGGAAATCTGACAGGCCAGAGTGCCTGCGGATTAGAGAGGCCTCTGTTTGGGTGGCTGCATAATTAGGACAACTCTGTTGACAGTGCTGCAAAGTGGCCTGCTTTTTTAATGCCGCAATTTTTTCCCTTCTCTGTTGTGTCCCTCCACTTTATAGGTCTCATCGTATTCAGCCCGGCCTTGAAACAAAATCTACCTGCTGTAAATGAACAGAGGGAGCTGATGATGGGTGTGACGTGGTAAAAACAAGTTGGCTCTAAGTGCAGCAATGAGGCTGGACTTTTAAAAATGAACTTAATGAGCCCTGCTGTTATATTAGGCAGCATAGAGGCTGTGTGGTTTAGGATTGCTGCGTGTACAGTAAGTTCCGACTCCATGCTGTTTCCCTTGAGTGTGCCGGTTTTCTCCCCAGAGTCCAGACTCAGTCAGTCAGATCAACTGGAAACTTTAAATTGTCTATAGTTGTGCACATTTGTTGGTTTACGTTTTAGCCCTTCAGACAGACACTCACAGAGTGTTTCCCCCGCCTTTCACCTCCAGTAATGCATGCTGGGATGGGCTTTAGCTCCCCGTGACCTTCAGTGGCAATAAGCAGGTAGAAAATAGATGTTAGGATGGATCCCTGGATTTATGGCCATAAGGTTAAACACATTACCTGTGCAGATGGACTGAAGAAGAAATACAGGGAGATATTTTTCTTTTAATTTATGAAAGCGAAAAATAAGTTTAGGTAACCCAACATTTTTATTGAATTCAAGTTGCTGGAGAACCCAATCTTATTTCTTGCCTTTACTGTAGTTTAGTGGTATGTCTAGTTTTCCTGTATCCTCCCAATTTTTTTTACTTGCTTCTTGTTTTATCTGATTTATCTGTTTGAGGTCATCAGAGGAGAGAAGTGATTGTGACAGTTCTGCAGGGAACAGTTGTCATACTTACTGTAAACTACAACAATGTGTCTAATTGAGCCACGCAGCTCAGTGCCGTCCTCTTGCCGAAACCAGTCAGAAACGGCTCAGTTGAACTGAGTGGAGACCTGTGTGGGAGTGTGTGTGGGTGGGGGGTGGGGAGGGTGCTAGCTGGCTGGCCAAGAGGAGCAATCCTGACTGCGCTGAAATGCTTCTTGGCGAGGTTTGCAGGCCTGTTGTGCACCAGGTAATAGCTGACATTTCTTCATTTGTGAACCTAATAGCTGATTTACACTGCCTCTAATAGCATGTGAAGTCAGATCCAGACTATGTAATGGGCAAGGAAATCCAGCCAGAGGTGTCCAAACAGTTCACTGCTCCTCTCTGTCTCTCCTCCTCTCTCTCTCCTTCTCTGTCTCTTCCACTCTTCGGGGGCTGGCTGACGTCTTCTCTGCATCCTTTATTTATGCACTCTTTCATCAGTATGGTGTTCTCCTGGCAAAATACCAAGTCAAATTGTCACTTAAGATCAGAGATGAATTTATCTGTCTCTCACTCACTTTTTTTTTGTTGTTTTTTATTTTTACTTTGCTGTCTTCCCATCTTTCCAGTCCTTTCATGGGATGACTTGTGCACTCCCTGCATGCAGAGGCTAACAAACGGTTTAGAGATCAGTTGACTGGAAAGAATGGAAAGCAGACTGGCGGAAAGAGTCAATGGCTCGGCTTAAACTGACACTAAGCAGAATCACATTGTACACCATTTTTCCCTTGCATTTAGTGAGGATGATCAATTTCTGAAATAGGACACAATAAGTTTTGTTTATGATTAGGGAGGCTAAGCAATTCAAAATGAATGTTTTCCATATGAAATGCATCCCATGCAGTAACGTAATAATAAGTTAGAACATGATTGCCTGCTCCCATTTTCCTATTTTATGTGGTTATGAGGTGGAGACGAAGAGATGGGGGGAGAGATCAACCATTCATTACAGCATAAGGCCCAAGTCATTTCCTGTAAATGAATACACACTGGTGTGTGATATATGGGATCCCCTCTTCCATGTAACGGCAATCTAAGTGTCCTTTATGATTTCATTCAAAATCCCTCGTCCTTGTGTGGTGCAACTAAACACATTAAGGCAAAAATGACGGATGGCCCCTGTGAGTGTAAGGAAGGCGGGTGGAGGATACAATATGTATTCTCCACCCGCAGGGGTGGGGGATGGGAGAGTTCCTATTAATTATAATGAAAGGAATTTGCCCCACTGCATATTGTTCAGGTCCGCTGGATGCCATGGCCGCATGCGTGTGTGTGTGTGTGTGTGTGTGTGTGTGTGATGCCTCAAATGTCCCACTGTGGCACGCCAGTGATGCACTAAACGGAGCTGACTTTAATGGCTGCCTTAATGAAATGCCTCGGCCCTAATTAAGCCCTCTCCACATTGGTGGGGACAAGCTAGATTCAGTCACTCTCTCACTCCGAGTTCCCTAAAGGCCTGTTCTGCCTCTTCCTCCAGGACGTGTTGCCTTGACATCTAAAAGCTTCCTTCTAATGGCTAAATTGTTTCTGGCACGTATGTTTTTCTGTGCCAACATATGCTCGAGCAACAGAGCTTTGTTAGCACAAAATCTACTGTCAGCTTCTTTCTTCACTGAACCAGTGCACATTTCGTATTTTTGAGGGAGAGAAAAGTGATCATTGATTGGAGCAATATTAGGCTTGGTAATACTTAATTGTCTTTGCTGCACTCCCTTAGAAACAACAGCAGGCTGAGAATCCTGTTTGTGAGATGATCATTCGTAATGTGTTCGTCACTGCCTCACGCGTTCAAACTTTCGATAAGGGAATGACTTTCCTGAAGACAGCATCATGAGTATGAGGAGCATGTCGAGTGAGCTGACCTTCTGAATGTTCTTTAGCAATGTGACACGTTGTGGTGACATCCAGACAAAGTGACTCTTTGAGATATTAGAGGTTTTGGTCATGCACACACCTAGCAGTGATTGATGGTTGCACAGACACCACAGCTAAGCCGGTTTTTTTTTTCATTTTTTTTTTCACCTTCCTCACAGACATACAGAAAAACAATCATTCTCCATCTTTTCCAAACACATACTCCTACAATACTGCAGCAAAATTAATTGAGAGAATCCCTTAATGAATGTTCTGCTCTTGTCTTTGGCAGATCTTTAGTAAATAAAAGTGATAAACATGCTCTGTTTGACTTTTTTCTTTCTAACTGGCAGCTATGACCTTCAGCTGTGTTGAAGTGCAAAGCAAACATTTGATAAAATCGGTTCACATATCTCAACAGAACTGTTTCTTCTCTTCTCCCCTGTATTTCATTTGGCTCGCTTTAATCATGTTTCCCTGCTAGCTGTCACAAATAAATAATGAGTAGACTCAAGATGTCTTTGATTTGCAGGGCCTTAGCTGGGTCAAAGCTCAGCTGCCACAGACAAGAAAAAAAAAAAAACATCCCATTTGCTGATGGCTCATTAGGAGCCTTGCAGCGTGAAGCCAGGGTCACTGGATCATAATGAGTCTTTTTTATTGAAAACCTCTTGATCCTGGAGATAACGAATATATGCTCCACCATGATGGCAACAGAGAGGGGAACAGTTTCTCTAAATGACAAATTATATGCTTTAGTTTTGGAGAAAGAGAGAGATGAAGGGCAAATAGAGACAGACAGAAGAGAGAAAGAGAGAGAGAGAGAGAGAGAGAGGTGAGAGGACATAATATATATCTATGTGCCTCCAAAGCCCACAGATGAAAAGTCACATCATGTCAGACCCAGTTTTGATGCA
The DNA here is from genome assembly GCF_046630095.1 of Trachinotus anak. Taxonomy (NCBI): domain Eukaryota; kingdom Metazoa; phylum Chordata; class Actinopteri; order Carangiformes; family Carangidae; genus Trachinotus; species Trachinotus anak. The sequence continues at coordinate 6,399,881 of NW_027273885.1, read as the reverse complement.
TGCTGCCCACAGATGAGGCGGCAGGCAGATATACTGTGGGTAAGAAGGCTATTCGGTCAACATTTCTGGAGGGATATCAACTTCAGTGTTTGACAGTGTCCCATACAGATGAAAAATGCAAATAAATCATTTCTATCTCTCAGAGCCAACTGTGAGAATGAATCCAAGGAGCCATTAGCAAAGCAGAAGTATGACATACGTCTCAGCCGTGCTGGGTAACTTTTGTAGTTATCTGCCCTTCATGTTCATATCCATTCTCTGCACTCTGTTTTAAATTGCAGATAGAATCGTATACTGATTGAGTTAGTGTGGTTACTCTTCAAAATCACTGTCTCCCAGCAATAGTGGTTGCGCTGTGGCTCCCTGGACACCTCATGCTAATCTGATTCTGATGTGAACTCAACTGATTTCCACTTCTCAAGGTTTGTTCCTGTCTGCCGTGGCTACGTAACAAACAAACTCAAAATCTGTGTGCGCACAAATACTGTACATACACACACTGTGTGTTTCTGTGTGTCTGCATGCATAAAACATGAGCTTATAGGATTAATACTGATCAATGAAGACATCTGCAACAGGCTCAATCCTGGCAACATGGGAACATTTGGTGCATCATCAAGGCACATCACTCCCACCGGTGTGAAAGAAACCTCGGTGTGGCAGCACAAAAGGAACACAATTCCATACAATAACGCAATGATTTCCCTTGTTCTGGGCAGCGTACATTATGCTGCACTAGCATGTGCTGGGTTGTCAAGAGGATGGAGTCTCGTGGGCACAAATGTTTTCTATAGACCCAGGGTTATGTTGAGTTGAACTCAACTTAGTTGAGGTCGGCTTCTATAGATAATGCTCTTTTTAAGAAAGTGTCTTTTCACGAGTCATCATCCTCTCCACAGAGCTGTTTTCCATTGGTCTGAACCCTGCCTGGTCTCTGCGGCACGACTTCATTACCACAGAGATGCAGGGATACCAGTGATAATTACTCATAAAAATATGCACCTGCAAATTAATGGAGAGACATTGTGCACTATCCTGGTAATGTATTTAAAGGTATTTTTAACACGGGGTAACACCGGTGCACAGGTTAGGATCTTCAACCTATTATTCATATTCAGCACTGTTTCAGCCAAGGTTAAATGTAGGGAAAAGAACAAAGTGGTAATAATGGTGTCATTCCAGAAAATCTTTGTTAATGCACACTGCTCATTTCAGTCAAATTCCTCTCTTACATACAGCACTCAAGCACTTTCCTAACAGGGAAACACTTTACTGAGACTTTGGCAGAAGCAATTTTCAATCCAGTAGCAAATTCCCCAGTGCTTTGAAGAAACATAAATGATTTTGGACCACTGTAGCAAAAAATATGGTATATTGCATTGTGTATGATACTGAATCTAGAATATCACCCCTTGTATGTGTGGTTTTACAGTCTGCTGTTGACCACAGGTCTTTTCTTTTAATTGGGAGCAGTTATGACACCTTGTGTCAACCTCTATGGAATTAGCTCTTGCCATTGAGACATCAGTGGAGTGCATATGGCAGCAGTGGGAAAAAGCTGTGAAAAGGTACGGCTGCAGATAGAGAGGCAGAGAGGCATCAGAGTCAAAGAAGGCTCAGGACAGAAGGCTCAGGTTGTGACATGTTAATTGCACTTCTGCAGCCAGGTGCAGGAGAGAGTTGTCAACCTGTAGGGTCTAAAACTGCCTGGGAGTCATAGCTCCACTCTTCTTCATTCACACCTGAAGGGTAGGACTGACACAAATAAACCCACACACACACACACCGCCTGCAATAGCATAACAGTATCTGTTTATCATCCCAAAGGGCGCCACGTCACACCGCCAGTCCAACTCACTCCAACTGATTGCAACAAACTCGCTTACTGAGATGTAGCCTCACCTTCACATGCCACCATCCATTTATAGCCCTTTTCGAGCAGCAGGTGAGGCACTTGTGTACCTTCCCCGGCATCACTGTAGTTTAAATTTTAGGGACTGTAATTCCTGCTCTCCAAAAATGGATCGATTGGCCATGAAATGTCAGGATGTAGATGCTTGTGGATGTGTGTGAATGTGGCTAGGGTGACAGGCAGGGCTCTGTTTGGCTGTAATAATCTATATTCCTAATGCTCTCTCACCTTAGGTAAAATTTCAAATGGTTGCATACATAGAGTACAAGGCTGTGGGCTATGCAAGTGCTGAAAGGCGCTGCCACAGAGATGCTGCAAGGCAACAGGAGGGAAGTCACGCTGTGGGGACTACCTTACTAAAGGTCAGACTGTCAGTGCGGGGCAGCCACTCTAATCTCCCCTGACCTGACCTTCAGTAGCGCAACATTAGCTCCATTACTGTCTAAAAAAGCAGCATGCCATTTCTATATGCAGACATGTTCATATTTATATTAGTTTGTGCGTACACTTTACAGTGTTCATGTGCTTGTGTGTATCTATGTGAGAGCCTTGCAGAACTTTCCAGCTTGCAACTGGCATCCTGCCCACCAGCGGGACAAAAGCTCTGACAAGCTCTGCAATGGTAGCCAAGGGTAATAGCCGAGGGTAACTCCACAAGTGCTGGAGTCACAGATGCAGTTCAGAGACCAGGCAAAAAGCAAGTGCAGAAGAGCCTGTAAGTGCCCAGCATAAACTGCACAGGACCATGACTGCTTCGTGTTGAGAGGGACTCTAATTGGTTTAGAACCCATGTCATCACCATTTAGAGTGGTTTAAGATTTGCCTCCACAACCCAACAGCCATGCACACTAAGTGGAGAGGTGATGAGGACCGACCCTGAATCATGAACAGGTTTAAATGGAAGATCGTTTTGATATAATGAGGTATTGCTAGTCTCTGGAGAGAACTCTACAGTAGACGGCACAGTTTTTATGTCCGCTTTTCATGCCTGGCATTCCGGCCGGAACGGTCTATATTCCCAATGAGCTCTCATTAAGGCAAAGGCTGTCCAGGATCCCCCCCCCACTCTAAAACCTGTAGTGGTTATTCAGACTTCTTTCTCTCTCTCTCTCTTTTGCATGATGTGCCTTTTCCCTGTAGAGCTAAATTGTGAAGCATTGACAGTAACCTGACTTTTTCTTCTCATGTTAATGAGATACAGTGTGAAGGGAAGTATTCAGTGACACACTTGATCACCACTTGTTGAGCCAGTGGAAATCACTTAGGGGAAAAAAAAAAAAAAAAAAAAGTGACTTTTGTCTGACCTCCACTCTCAAACAGCTCAGCTCCCTGTGTAAACACTTCATGGTGGGAGCACCTTGTTGGAAAACCTTGTCAGAGTCATTAGTCAAATCGACACCCAGCTGAGTTAATAGTTTGGAGGGGGCGGAGTTATGAAGGTGCCTTGTTGTTTGTTTCTCTTTTTAAAGCAACAGGTACAACTGCATCTCCCAAAATGCACAGAAAATGGAAAAGCTGATATCAGATTAGAGAAATGGAAAAGAGTAGATTTGCAGATGTTGCTGGGTGGGTCGATGGGTGGATTTGGGAGGAGGGGGTAGAGATGGGGAAGGCAGAGATGGGAGGAGTGTGGGGGTTCAGAGCTCTTTCACTCTTTGGAGCTGAATTACAGCCTCGGGCGATGCTATCGGCAAAAGAAAGTTCAAGAGGTTTGGAAAAAAGAGAGTAGTCGGCTTGAAAAAAGACTTCACAGTCTAGTAACCAGGATGCTGAGCTGGATGTGGCGAAGTGCCCCGGGGGAGGCCAGAAGCGCTGAGAGACAGTAACCTGAGATGAGAGGTACCTGAGCCTCGGCATCAAACCTCTTCTGTGATCCAGTGAAGACTGTGCTCACTCACTGAATCGCCAACAATGGCTAACAGGGGCAATCGTTACCGTCTGATCAGGCTGATCTTGCTAGTTGTGTTAGACACCAATCAATCAGAAGTGCTTTTGGAATGAAAACATCCTTGCAGCTTTGGAAAATGTATTATATTGTATACTATCTGTTGAAAGCAGACTGTACATATTTACTCACTAAAGTGAATGACCCTCCACTTGAGAAAAAAAAAGTCTTCTCTCGAGTCAGGTGTTTTTGTTTTTTTTTTTCCATTAAAGCAAAGTGATGTCATATACATATACATAACAGCTCTATAAACATATAAATCTGTTTAGAATATGACGTGATTCCAAAGAGAAAATGCTAAAACCAAAAGGAACATTTTCAATTAGTTTTTAGGCTTTTTGCCCACAGATTTTTTGGCAAACCATTTTTTCTATCATTACCCTCCCATTTATATTACTGCCTTAAGTCCCCTAAATCCTGTGACTGCTGCATCTCGCACAGCTGTGCACTTTTACGGCATTTTGCTAATGTACTGTAAATGACATAAAATATGACAAGCTTAGTTTTCTGCCAGCTTTTACTTTTATATCATTTTTTACACCATGTTGAATTCCCATTTATTTATTTGAAGGCAGATGTAATTTTATGCCCTTGCCATGGCTGTAAAGTGCTACTTTGAAATGCAAATGAAGCTTTGATTGAGAGTTTTTCATAAAAAAGATGTGTTGTGTATGAGGTGGCAGTGGGAAAGCAAGTCCAATGGGAGATGTTTTGTGGTCCCATTTGGGACTTGGTGATGTATCACTGAGGAACCACAGAGACTAGTAGAGGACGCTCTAGGACACACAGTGAGCTCCTAACTCCAGTTCCATCCATGACGAGCAGACTTTGCAGACAGTTGTCTTGTCTGGTGTTCTCACTGTAAAGCACACCTCATGTAAAAGCTCCCCTTCCAAACACACTCCAACTTTCCACCCTTTTTCACCACTGTAAAGACATCGCCTACAGCTTTCTGGAGATAATGTTTTTTTGTCCATTTAAGGGCAAATTTCAAAGAAAAGCTTTGGTAATCCAAATGAAATTACAGGATAGAGTGTCTGCTTATTGCCTTATATGCACTTAAAGGTAGAGTGTATACTTGAAAGGTAATGGCTTTCTGCAGTCAAGTATTATGGTGGCTCCCTCACTGAAATGGATCTCTTTACTCCTGTCTTGACAGAGTCCTCTTAGTGAAGGTGTGGCATAATGTAGTTCCGACTCAGGCCTCTTATCTCATGTCAGTGGTATCCTGCACACCTTGATAAAGCCTTCTTTCCTCCCTTGTCTTGTAACAACATTCCACTCTGTCTGACAGGTACTGTAGCTAGCAGGGGCCTGCCTCTCATCTCTCTCTCTCTCTCTCACTCACACACACACACACACACACACACACACACACACATGCAAGTCTTTCTCCACTTTTCTAAAAAGCTTTTCCCACTAATGTAGCAGATAGCGCTCGCAGCGATGGACAAGCATTTAAATAAATCCAGAATGTATTATAGTCATCCTCATCACCTGTGTTTATGTGTAGAGCTGCTGACACCTTACAACCTGCTAACCAAACAGGGGTTAAGTTAAATACACTCTCGTGGAACAACAGAGGCTGTTATAGCCTTGTTATTGGGTGGAGGATGGTGATGGTTATCTATCAGAAAATGGATTACTGTCTATAGAGTTGTTCTGGAATTTGAACAAGATAAGTGTGGCTCAAGTATAAGGAAACCAGAATTACTGCCTTGTGGTTGTATGCCTCTCCCAACCAGTCAAGTTGCAGTGATCAGTTCTGATCAGTTTATCCCTAAGAGAAGAGAGTTCCTGACATATAGCCTTCTTGAGGCCAAAAAAAATGTCTTTTGTGAAGTCAGAGTAAACTTGACCTTTGACCTCTAATCAGCTCATCCTCAGTCCAAGTGAATTTTTGCATTAAACTTATAAGAATCCCCTGGAGGCATTTGTGAGATGTAGCGTTCATGAGAATGGGACGGACAGACACAGACAACCTGGTCCTAAGCCATCTCCTGTTACTCTCTGCAGACAAAGGGAGACACTCTGGAGCTCCTCGGTGACCCTATTTCAATACCACATTTTTAAGATAAAAGAAGTTACAAGATCAGACAATAAATGACACGTATATGACACTCACACAAACACAAAAATAGGAATGCATAGTCAAAAAAGCAGTACAATTTCCGATTCTAGTGCAACACAAATTGTGATTACAGCTCACTTGACAACAGACAGTGCAGGGATCATTATTGCAATATTAATGAACATTTATGGTAAAGGCAGAATGCCTGTGTTGCCTGTAATGGCCATGGCTGAGTCACTGACGTTGTGATTTAACCTGGCATTTTGGCGGTGGTAAGCCGCTCCTCCAAATCAAGGCGAAGTGGCGGATTCATCAGTGCCCTGTCGAGATGAAACACTCGCCCAGCGGTGACACAGAGATGAGGCCCTGATTGGGACAAATACATCTCCCTCTGGTGTCAGCTCTCATTCACCGGTCTGGGAGCCGGCTGAAAGAAAGACAAATGTTTTGATTAGGGGTCTCTTTCAATGTCACAGCAGCCAGCGAAGAAGAATGAGACGAGGCTGTCTCCGAGGGAAGCAAAATAGTTGATGGCGATGAGAGGAAAATGGATGTCTCTGCTGTCTTGAGGGTGTGGAATGGGGATTTTATGAGTCAGAGAAAGCTCAGTGAGGGCATCTCTTTTAATGAGGCCGTATTCATATTTCCAGAAGACCATTTCAATTTCTGCTCGGTAATTGTTAAAACAACGTTTGTGAAAAGATCCTGTTCAGTTACCATTAAGCACTGTGTGACTCTCTGTCACGAACATATTGCTTAGCCCTTCAAGTTTTTCTATTATCATCATGGAATTTGAATGTGATGGAAGCCGCACAAGTCTATTGACATTTTTCAGCGCCGATAAAACCATGAATAAGTTAAAGGAAGCCTGCTGAGCCTACAGTTTTTCCCCCAAACCTCACACGCTACAGTGTCTCTTTGCTCATCCTGCCAGCGATGACATAGACTTAACACGCTGTCTTATGTAGCCGAATGTTTCCTCATAAAGAACAGAGTGTTGATGCCTGTGCTCCACAGCTTACAGTGAGTAGAGTGAGTGGAAAAATATACAACATCGCTTTGCAAGGGAAACTTGACAGACGTTATGTGCATTTCAGTGAAAACAACTCAAAGCGCCGTCACTGTTGCACCATGAGAGCCTCATCGCGGACAAAGTAGTTTTGAGAGTGGCCAACACACCTTCCTCACCTGTCACACATTTGTTCACCTTTTTGTGGTTCGTCTACTGTAATCATTTCTGTAGACAATGTTCTAATGTAGGCTTGATATAGCCATAAAAAATGGCAATATGTTTATAAACAATAAAGCTGTCAAAATAAGGTCGCACAGAAAGGGGGAGTCTTCATTAACAATGAATTATTTAGGGATATTATTCAAATATGTAAAACATATTATGCTGAAGTTGGGTTTTTTTAATCCCAAATGGCTACTGATCTGAATTTAATAAAAACCTCTACATATTTTAGAGCATGACAAGTTTTAAGCAACTCCTCTCCTTTTTTAAAACCTTTATATGAACTGGACACTTTAACTAAACTGTCCTGACACTCAGATACATCCCTTTTAGCTTTATTGTACAAGGCCTTTGATATATCTCTTGATTTAATCTCACTTAAAGAGAAAAAAATGCTCTAAGTCTTGAAAGTCAAGGTAGACTTTTATCTTGTCAGCCCTACAAAATTTGAGTTATTGCTGGACAAAAGGCAGCTTAATGTGGCTTTCTGTGCCTGTGACATGTCATGTAATAGAAAAATGGGACTCTCCCTCAAAATATATGATATGCCCTATTGGACTAAGGCCCTCTCCGCACCGCATCCATCAAATCAGCCACCTGAGTCTGTTTCAAATGCTCATCATTCCTTAATGAACATGATCAATCCCAATGTAGGCTCACTTTGAGCACCCTTCAAGGTCCCTCCCCTGAACAAACATCTTCCCTTTGCAGATCTTCTTGTCATTTTGTCTTAACATCCGTACACTTAGCAAACACTCGAGTGCTCACGTGTCAGCAAAGCGACAACAACAAGGCTTGCTTTGGGCTCTGAGAACAAACATTCATACAAATACACCTGTGACAGAAAGCACTGAAGAGGCAGGAGGCGATGAAGTGGTGGAAGGTGACAAAGAAAGGGTGTAATGATGGAGTGGAGAAACAGAAGGGCCCCTTCCTGTTCAATCAGGCCCCATCTGAACTCGCAAACTCCTTCTCTTCTGCGTCTCCCTCACTCATTTGCATCTCTTTTATGTCCCTGCTTCCCATTATGCAAAAATGTACGCTAAAAAAGTAGTTCGGTTTGCAAAGTGAGTCGCTCCATTTCCCCGCACTTTTTTAATCAATACCAGCCAGGGGAGGAGGGTTGTGTGCTGTTCGGTCGCATTTATTCCAACTAGAATATTTGAACCGTTCTCTTTGAACTGTAGTTACCTTGGAAACCAGCCCACAGGAGTTGCTGCTTTATAACAGTAATTACAATCAGTGGTCAGACTAGGTCTTGTGCTTAGAGAACAAAGCGCACATATGTCCAGTAAGTAGACAACTTTGTGTGTATTGTTATATTTCACACTACTTGAACTGCTCAGAGGCTGACAACCCTGAGGACCTTTACACTTCATTAAAGCGCTCTCTCCCTTTATCCATTATTGGAAACAGATTTGTTTGTTTTCTGCGCTGGATTTTAGAAGACGGTAAAAATCCATTCCATGGCTCATGATGCCTTGATGACCTGTGGATCCAACTGTATGCACACTGCCAGAACAGATGCAGCCTAGAGAGATTTAATAAACCGTTTGTGGCCCCTGATACTCCGGTTTCTGATGTCCATGAAATCTCACTTCTTCTGCCCGTGCAGCTGATGATAAAGTGAGTGCCTGCAAGGCCTTCCCGCTGTTGCCATTTGTAATTTTTAGAAGTCATCATCGGAGGTGATCCGTCTTGATTGTGCCTTGGCAACTGTCATGCTCCACTAATGCACAGTGTGAGAGAGGGCATAAATACACCGTCTTCCGGCAACACTGATGTTTATCTTCCCTGCTTCATGAATTTGCATTCCCACAGACAAATTTCACTCATAATGGCAGCATCACAGCACAGATAGTATCATCAGCCTGGACACACTGTTTGTTTTACAAGTGGATTGGCGCGAATAAAGGATTTGAACATTCTGGCGAGGAAGACAGATTGATAGTAATACATGCCTCCTCTAATGGTCTTGATGGAGCTTTATGAAATATTCATTATTTGTAACTACCGTTACCAATGGTAACGATTGTAATATTGTCAGCTGCATCTCAGGGATACATTTTTTTTCTGTTCTTATCGTCTTTTAAATACAATTTTAATGTCTTTTTAATGTCTCAGTTTAATGTATTTCTATCCCTCTGTAAAGCACTTTCATCTCCCATGTGTCTGAATGTCGCTATATAAGTAGGCTTGCCTTTATATTAATGAAGAAGGCCATGTAACAAAAGCCTAGCTGCTCTGAGAAGTAGTGCATCATTCCATGTCACAATTCGTGTTAAAAACCTCAGTGAAAGCGAGTTAGAAATTGAATGAATTTCGGGATCTGAATTTCTATTACTGCAGTGAATACCCGGTACCACCCAGAGCAGATGATCAATAAATACTATGGCAAGTTTTTGAGGCCTTGTCATTCATGCTGTTCCTTCCTACTCAAAAAGTATACGTTCTTTGCAGAGTCATGTCATTTTCACTTTTAATTTTCACTTTTCAGAAAACACTGACTGAAGGCTATATCTGCCAGAATGACTTCTTAGACCACCTCTTGTCCGTTGAATGTAGGTGTGGACCTCCTTTTCTGCTGCTACATGTTGTACTGCTCATGGAGGTGCACTTAGCTATTCATTTTCAGGGCTCAGGGATCATGTGCACTTGATCAGGATCAGAAAATGTATTTTAAGAGTTCAAATAAGACAAAAAAGACAATGATAAAGATGATATTATTATTTACAAAATAATAATATCTTCTTGGTGCTTTTCTCCTTTTTGTCTTTAAGGACAGTGTTCTCATGTTATGACGTTTTATTGTACCCATTCTGTTGTTTGTGGACTGCTGTCTAACAAAGCCAGCAGCAGGCTGCAGCGTGGGGGCACAATGCCTTTGATATAGGCATCATGCCATGTCCTGCTCATTGCATCTGAGCCAGGTGGATTTGTTCAGCCATTGTGGGTCAAAACCACTGGCTCTGTGTTTTTGAGTAAGTCTGGGAGGATCACATAAACATTAGCTTTGCGTTAATACACTTAGAACTGAATGCCAATTCATCAATAACATGAATTATTACTTTTGAACTGCCTTTAATAATCAGATGATGTCTTCACTGTTCCACCTCCTCTCATGATTCTCCTCTTTGTAAACTTTTTTAATTGTGTGTAAATAATCACATCACACTGAAAGGATGTAACATTATTTTAAGAACCCTTCATAAGAATTTGCATGTTTGGATGCAAAAGAAACAATGTTCACTGGTTATAACAACCACAAAATTTCAGGGCACCGCTGCCTGACACATTCCTCCTGTAGGGAAAACAGCAGACGCTCTTTGGAGTAAATTGCTTGAAGACATTTGCAGCTCTTTTCTTCTTCTTTGGCAGTTTTGGCAGCGCCGTTCCCAGTGCATCGCGCTGATTATGATACAGCGCCACCACATCAGTGTAATGCCGCAACTGCAGTAACAAATGACAGAAACCCACAGAGTGCAATGCTTCTCAGAATATAGTGTTTTCCATGAAGACAGCCGTCAGACTTTTGTCGAGAGGTGGAGGTTGCACAGAAGTTGACGGAGGAGGGCGCCTCGTAATTCTCTACTCAGGAAAAACCTTGATTTTCAGTCACTTTCATCTGCAGAGTTAGTGCCTGCATACCCTCAGACTTAATGCTGAGATTATTGTGCTGTGACATCGTCTGTCTGGGAGTGTGTTCGTGTGTAGTTCACTGGCTTTGCCGTTCATGTCCATCTCCATTATTGTTTACATAAACATGTGATATTAGAAATATGCCAGGTTATGGTTTTATATGTTCAAAAGTGCCAAATCTAAAAAAACAAAATGATGCTCTAATTGCCCTATTTAACCCTCACAACTAGTAAATCAATCCCAGCTAATCTGAATTATTGGATGACCTCTGTGGTGACCCCTTGCTTCTGATTTTATAAGATGAATAAATTTGATTATAAAACATAGCTGTTTGAAGCATGGCTTTCAGTGGCTGTGACTGGTAATTAGTTTGCTGTTTTCCTGCCAAGTTTCTGTCACACATTCGCACCAATGCTATTTTACACTTCTGAAATTGGGCGTTATTAATTTTTCAAATGTGTCCAAGTTTGTTTTTTTTTTTGGGTTTTTTTTTATCATCCTTTATCACCAATCTGAAACTATCTTTCACAAACATTGATGACAGTCATGTAACTGAAGGCAAGATGGAAGTCACTCTTTTGTAGTTTCCATCCTAAATGAATTGATGAATCTCACAGCAGCACGCTTCACTCACAGTGTCAAATTAATGATTATGCTGCAGATAATTAAAGTACACAAATCATGGACACTGGACCTACGGTGAGAATGAGAGAATGCATGCTGGAGTTATGGACTTATGACTAATCAGTGGCTGTTGATGGAAGGACAAGAATGGCTTGTCAAAGGAGTGGTGAAGACCCATTGCAATAGGCAAGTTTCAATATGGGAGAGATAAAGATATATTTAGATAGAACAATCCACACCGTGGGAGATTTGTGTTTATTTTGAACTAGCCATTAATAAAGACACCACTGGAGTCCCTCTACAAGTGTTAAGAATTTACAGAAATAAACAGTCTAATCATATACTTAAATTATTTATCTGTTTGCTTCCTGTGGGTTGCATAACCTCTTTGTGGTTTAAATGGGTGGACCAATAAGGGCCCCTGCAGGGAGAGTGGATGATATCATTTCATTAGACTTAGGTCCAGGTGGTCATTGCAATAGGATCTATAAGAATAACTTGATTAAGTCTCTCAATTCACTCTTTTACCAAATGTGTCTAACACCTGTCACCTATAGCAGCGCCACCAGTGGATTAGCAGCCGATAAAGATAAACCTCTACCCGTCATTGCCCTCCACCTGTTTCTCTCCAGTACTTTTACTACCATGCCACCAGCAATGTCCTAAAAAGCTAAAACATGGTCATTGGCTACCAATCTACAACAGACACGACTAACTAACCAATGCTAGCATATTCTGAAGCCCCCCTCCCCACCCCCCGTGTTTTAAATTGCTGGTATAAAATGTTTGAAATGGGCAGGACAGAGAGGTAATAGTTTTTGATAATGATCCTTGGCTAAGCTTTGGTGCTGTGTGGCCACATGCCGCACAGACAGCATGCTGATTATTTCTCTGAAGTGGACTGGATGTGTGTCAGTAACGGTAATTTCCAGGCCTGATTGGCAAAGAGCGATGAAATTGGGGGCAGTTAGCACTGAGGGGAAAAATAGTGCTGGAGTGTGTGGAAATGCAGTATCCGTCCAATGGTAAACAAATTATCTCAAGTGAAATGACAACATTAGGCAATGCAACGCGCCGGTCCACATTATGAATGTGGCTCTGTGCACAGCCTTTAACTACCTGTGCTTTTCCACCATTTCAAACAACTGGGCAGTCCTTATCAAAGATCTCTGGCCTCACCTTCATAAATGCAGGGCATTCAATCAAATCCAGCATGAATCATAGTCATAGTCTCCAGTTAGGGCTAACACATACCATTAGTCTGCATATAGTGTTTGTTTTACAAGTGGACAGGCAGGAACAAAGGGCGTGAACATTCTGATCTGGAAGACAGATTGATCGTAATACATGCTTCCTCTAATGGGCTTGATGCAGCTTTATGAAATATTCATTATTGGTAACTATTGTTGTAACATTGCCGGCTGCAACTGAGGGACTACATTTTTATATTAATGAAGAAGGCCATGTAACAAAAGCCAAGCTGCCCTGAGAAATAGTGCATCATTCCAGGTCACAATTAGTGATAAAACCTTGGTGAAAGCAAATTAGAACAGTCTGAATTCCAGCATCTGAATTCCCATTATTGCAGTGAATACCTGGTACCACCCAGAGCAGACCTACAATGGATGCTATGGCAAGTATTTGAGGCCTTGTCATTCATGCTGTTCCTTCCCTCTCAGAAAGTGTACCTATGTCATTTTCACTCTTAAGAACATACTGAAGGCCATTTCTGTCAGAATGAAAAGGAGAAACACTAGACTTAAACCACAGTCAAACATAACCAGTAAGGGGTAACACTTATTTGTTTGCAAGGGGATTCAGGATTTGAAAATCAAAGATACACAAATGCAGAAATCATGTTTCTTATGTTCTGTCCTGTTTGTTTGAATGTGAATTTAATTTCTTATGAGCACTGAGCAAACCCTATCTTTTTTCTGTAATAAACTGTGCGTTGTTGACAGATTTAATTTATGATGATGTACAATCTGAACAGCCAGACATACCCATTAAATGCATGTACAGTGTAACCTTGTGCTGATAAAATAAGTCATAGTGATGTGTTTGAAGAATTCCTTCTAATCCTTGAAAATGTGCTCCACTATGGCCATTGTTGAAATGCTTTGCAGATCATAATTGGACTAAGGCAGAGAAAAATAGACAGAGATAGAAAAGGGAGGAAAGAGGGTACACTTTTTTTTTCCATCCAACACTTTTTGTGAAGTATGTGAATGCATTGTCAGAATCTGTAGTGTGTCTTTAAGAAAAGGTGGCTGTTAGATAATAGGTGGAAGCTCTTATGAAAGATTTGAGCAAAAGCATAAAGCTCGATTTAGCAAATCCACAGAGCTGAAGTAAAACATTTTTCTATCATTGTTACTAATCTTCCCCGACAGTATGTGAAAACAAACTAAGTAGATTTTATTTTTTTATTTTTTTTTAGCTCTATTCATAGTACAGGTTTGGCTGTTGCTGAGTGAGAAAACCCAGGGGGCTGTCTGTTGTCTCTAGCGACAGACAAAAGGTGTCTGTTTCTGCTCTGTCTGCCCACACATTTACAGAGTCTAACCCCTGAAGTCAAAGCCCATTTATCACACAGCAAATTGGCGTGTCTAGACTGTTTTTCATTTTATTATTTATTATTTTTCCAACCAAGCTCTCTAGTAAACCCCATTAGGAAGCTTAATAAAGCATTATTAACATGGATCTCCAGCTCAGCGGGCACCTGAGCACAGTCACCCTCCTCCCCTCCTGATAAGGTCTGCAAAATGAGGTGCTTAATACCTAATTGGGCATCTTAGTTGTGAAAATATTTTTCATGAATAAGTGCAGAGAATAAAGAAGAGGTAGATTAGGGAGGAGTAATTTTTATTTATTTATTTATTTTTTTTTGTGCCAACGCTTCGATGCCCAGTGAAGGATAAATCTGGCAGATGTGACAGAGGTTTATTCTGTGTAGATCCACCTTGATGTAAGCCCCCCCCGGTGCTCTCAAACACATCACCTCCATTTCTGCACTGCTGTTTCACTACGAAGGCGCGTTTGTTGCAAGACTCAGCCAGGCTTTAAATTTAATGAAAGGGGTCACGTTTTAACTGCTCAAGTGACAAGTACAAGCTGGTGTCACTTAAGTCTTTGATTCTCTCTTTCACCGGTGTATTTTAATAGCTCTTCTTGGGCATCAATCAATAAGAACAGAGAAGAAATTTTTAAGAAAACACGCTTAAAGAATACTTGCTCAGTATAATGCAGAGTTAGGATCTCCTTCGAATTCAGGACAAGCTGAACCCCTCTTGTTTGAGACCAGTCTTGGAGTGCTCGATCTGAATCCTGATTGGCAGGAGATAGTTACTCTCTATTTTAGGTAACAGCCATGTTAACTTTAGCAGCTATGAGGATTCAGCTTGGGGATAAGGTTCTTTTTAAGATGTGAGCAATTCACTATTCCATAAAGTCAGGGCTAACTTTCAATCCCTGGTATGGCTTAAGATCCAAACATTCTGGATGCAACTCAGCAGAGTCATTTCTTACACCTAATGCTTATGTCTTTCAAACTCCTGTCCCCAGTTTGAAATGCATGTTTTTTTAAGTCTTCCAGTCAAAGCCTGGTGACATCATCTGGGTTATTTTTCTAGTCACTGGAAAGCTCTCTCCTGAGATGTTATAAGACTCTGCAAAATCTGAGTAGTGTTCCCCGTGACAAGTAAACTGAACTTGATGTACAGGATGAGTGGAGTGTCTCTTTAAAGGAGCTCTTTGTACGTTTTGCTACTGCTAACATTAGCATTAACAGCTGCTCACTTACCAGTCTAGAAGAAACATTGCAAATTCAGCAGCAAACTTCATTCCTTTACTCGTCTTCAGCGGTGGAAAGCAACGCAAACACTTGTCTCTATCTTGTCTTTTCTTCTGCTGAAGTTAGCACACTAACCAGCTAGCCGCGTCACTTTCCAATAGCAATATAACTTTGTAAACGCAACAATGGCCGAAGCTCACCAACAATCAAGCGACAGTCACCACCACTCGCTCCCGACAAGAAAGCACGTTCGAGGCAGAAAAAACCTACAAACAGCCCCTCTAAGTCATGCAGTAACTACAGTACAAGTAATGGCCCTCGTGTGTATTTTTGTGTGAGAAATGTGGGATTCAGTTGAGTATAGTTAATTAATATTTTTGAAGGCCCTGTTTGAGAAGTCAAATATTTGTTTACAACAGTTCCAGGGCAAAGTGTGATACAGAATTAGCATGAACTCCTACTGCAAATTGTGTGCCAAAATCCAATCTCTGTGCAGAGACAACATCAAACGTTTAAAACAGCTTAGAATGTTTTTCACCTAATTGAATGCTGTTATCAAGCTGCTACTGCACTAATCTTCATGGTGAAAATGCATAGCAGCATGACAGGTAGCCTGGGAAAAATTATCTCTAATGACATTTTTTTTTTTTTCTTGAATACACATAAGACCAGAGAAGGAGGACATCAGTGAAGCTATAGGAGGGTTTCTAGGAAGTATGCAGGCATGTGTGCCGCAACAGAGAGATCCCTCCAACATGAAATCAATTACAGCACAGGTTGAACTGTTTGATAATATCAGTCATGACTGAGCAGATACAAGATTCCCCGGCGTTCGAATGTTTTTCCAGAACATGTCAGGAGATCTGTTGAGTAGCTGTGTGTATGTTGGCATGCTTCATCTGCGTGCTGACTGCGTAGCAGAGTAAAAGCGAGATAAACTCCTCATGTGGGAGCATGGTCAGGGCTGAACAAAGCTGTCTAGGCTTGAAGGGCAATACATAAGGTGAGATAGAATCTCACCTTACCAGCATCAGCCACTATATATACATGCACATTTACAAAGGGTCTGGTTAGCCAGGGAGAATCTGCAGAGTCTCAAGATGATGAAAAGCTCATTACAGTACACAATATGCTTAGAGGTACAGCATTATTTTTTCCTGATGTTGGTGTAGTAATAGATGTATATTAAAATGAGGCAGTGTACAAGTTTGTATATTTCTCTGTGTGTGTACGCGGTGCGTAGGCATGTGTGACACAGGGGAGCGTGTATGCAGAGCACGAATCAATATGGAAACTTCTGCTTATTCGTTAACAAACGATCCATCACCTGGAATTCAGTTCAAGGCTGAAAATGACTCGTGGGGACACTAATGGCATTTTCCAACTAAATTAAAATCGGTTTCCTGTGTGACAACAGTCCTTCCTATGATTTGGTTTGATATCATACAAGAAAGCTCATCAATTCCCCTGTCTGCTAAAGGATAAGTCATTTCCTTTGGATATAAAACTAAGCATACAGAGAGCTGCAGTAGATGAGTGTAATGTGATACAAAGATGCTGTAAGATGAAAATGTGCTGGGCTGTCTTTGCTCTGCTTGTTATTGTTAAATCCACCATATGTTATTATCCAATCAGCTTTTATATGATTATGTTAGAGTGTGTGTGTGTGTGTGTGTTTGTGTGTGTGTGTGAGAGGCCCATGTGTTTTTCACATGTAAGGTAGAAGGAGGGATATAAGGTTGTTCGAGAAAAAGGAAGAATGAACTTAGAAGTTTGGGACAAGGAAAAAGCTGTGAACAAAACTGTCTGTGAAATGTGAGAGAGGAAGAGACACTTTTAAACCTTTGCTGCAATCCGTGCTCTCAAATCAGACTGTGACTGTCTGTACGGATGCATGCCTGTGTGTGTGTGTGTGTGTGTGTGTGTGTGTGTGTGTGTGTGAGTAGGATTTAGTTGATAGGCAGCCTGCCAGTGTTTCTAACTACACATCAGTACCACTCTGTACCCTCCACTCTGATCCATAAAACTAACCCCCCACCCCCCCAGCCTCTCTCCACCATACCCCTCCCCATTAACACACCCTCTGCCTCTAATGGAGTTCACTGCACACCACTTTCCGCCTGAATACGCACTAGAGGAGTGCAGCTAATAGCAGTTGCACAGTTGGAATACATGGGTGTGAGCTGGAGTTAATGTATGCCACTAGAGTGGCGTTGGCAGACAAGATCGCGTTATCTGCTGCAATGTGTACGGGCCCAGCCCATCTGTACGGTGACATCCTTCATAAATGAACTATCCTGAGCTGTGACGGCTGTCTCTAAGCCTGCACTCCAGTCCTGGTGCCGCTGCGACACCTCTGATGCATGTACAGTATCTTGTCTCCATATCATGAATAGTCAAAGAATATGTCACATATGTAAATCACCCTTTAGGGTTCTTTCAAGTTGAGTGAGACAAGAGGTTTGAGCGATATTTGTGGAAATGGGCATGTGGTGCACTTCTCTTCATTTTCACTTCATTCAGCACATGAAACATGAAAAGCAGGTTCTTGTAAAAACTCTCACTTATTCTCCTCTTTGATCTTAAACTTTCAATGTTCTCTTGTTTTGATTAAATTAAAATAATGTAATGATTTAAAAGGGTCTGATCTATCTTCTCCCTTCTTGTTTTGTTCTTCAGTGGTGGAGGCCATGTTTTCCCAGCAACCGCAGGACCTGGTGGTGGTGGCAGGCCAGCCTGTGACGTTGCCATGCACTATCCCTGGTTACCGTGGTGTTGTCCTGTGGATCAAAGATGGCCTGGCGCTAGGGGTTGGCAGAGACCTCTCTGGTAAGGAGCAGCATTTATCCCCTTGTCACCCTGAATTTCTCTATCCCCCTCAGTTTCCTCTATTAATTATACTCTGTAATATAACTGTCATATTCAAATGGTTGCTGTTTGTCATCTAAAGCCCCCTCATGTCAACATCCTACCCTCTGCCAAATATATCACTCCACAGACAGATAAAAGAGGCCCCATTATAGTGTGTTACAAAAGAAGTATTACGTTGTAAGTGTTGCGTGAAACATCAATAATGATATCACACGACATGACCAAACAGAATCAAAAATTCATTTATGTCGCTGTGTTAGATGCAGAACTAAATCCCTTACACTTTGTGTTTGGCAGAGAAGCACAAAAATCTGAATGAAATGTGAAATCAATAGTGTCACTGGTCTTTCTCTGGTGCTTCAGGCTGCTAAATGGCTTTTTGAAGAGTGGCTGGCATCCTCTAATTACACTGCACCTCATGTGTAATTGCCTTAATTGTTTAATTTGGAGTAAAAGTGACTACTGCACTGTCATTTAGTAGCCTGTTGTTCCGCCAGTCGAAGCGTTATGTATATTCATGACCTTGATGAATTCAAGGAAACACATCACTCCCCTTCATAAGCATTTACAACCTTTTGAAGCACTGAGCTATTGCATAAGAAAATCCATCAAAGCACTGTACACCCACATCATTCATTGAAATTATCATTAAATTTTTCCAAAACAGAGATCCATTCGAATCTGTGCACGGCGCTCCATACACAACAGGATGCATTACTCTATGAGGGCACAGTCTTTTTTTTTTAAAGCTTTCCAATTTGCCTCACACTCCTCCAGCCTGTGACCATCGAGAAATCCACAGTTATTGCAATTCGAGGCACAATGACACAATATCCAGCTGTGGCAATTTTTTAAACACGAAAGTCTCTTATGATCAGAAATTATTAAATATGTATTCCACTAGAGATTGAGGGTCTTCTACCTTCTGACCTTTACCAAACACTCTTCGAGGCCTTCTTTGTCACCGATGTGGTCCGTAATTAAACCTCAGTGGCTGACAGAGCCATCCTATTCCCTCTTCAAGTCCTTATCAGGCCCAGGGGATGCTGAGAGGTTGCAGTAAACAATGGTCCTGCAGTCTTCAAGTCTCCTTTGGAGGAAGAGGAGGCAGACAGGGAGAGTGCTTATGATTGTGAGAGATAGAATGAGAGAGGGAGAGAGACATAATGGAACAGAGAGCACAATTCTGTTTAGGGTAGGATTGAAGCTGAGATGTAGAGTTTATTTTATCCTCTTGTATTTGATCAATTTAACAAGATAAGACAACGAAGATTAGATTTCATTTTTTGACAGTCAGAGGAAAGAATACAGTGAGAGGAGAGAAGGTTGGATCACAACACTGATGGGAACTACAGCAGGCCAACCTTAAATAACACGTTTGTGAATAGTTTAACAGACAGAATGCATAGTCCTGACCTTGCCTCTCTCCACAACAATTCTGCTTTTCTTATTTGGCTGAACAGTCAGGCCCAAGATATGGAGCAGAAAAGATCTTTCTCCCTTAAGCTGTTTAAAAGAATCCACAGGGTCTTGTATGAGGAGGAATAGCTTCCTGCATGGAGAGGATAGGTCTCTAAAATCAACGCTATGACAGGGACAGGGGCTGAGTGCCTTCTATTGAGACTGATGACACTCCACAGCTGTCCTTTTTATCACTCCTGCCGACATAAACAAGCAATGCATGCAGCAGTAAAAGAGTGACAGTACATCCACTGCAAGATGTACACAATGAAAGGAAAGTGGCAGCTGTATACATAAAAAGTGCAACGAATCAAATGTTGCATGGAGCATTTCAATGATATAGGTCTGCTTGCCTATTCATAGAAAGAAGCTGCGTCGGCGACGGCATGCTCCGCTTGGGACTTGTCTCCATTCACAGGAGCAGTGATTAAACTGAGAGAACTCTTTCACCATTCAGTGCAAGAAATCGCAGCACAAAAGCCAGTGATTCCTATCTGTCCCTGAATTTCCTATTCATTCCCCTTTGTGTCATGCTTTTCCACTCTAATTAAAGAAAAGTAAAGTAGCCCCACAGCAGCTCAGAACATACCAATCAATGTCATGAATATGTATGACAGAGAATGTATCTGCTGTGTGTGATGCTGACAACAGAAAAAAAACACCTATAATTGAATTCTCCTGGTTGACGCACAGTAAAATGAAGAGGGAAGTGTGTGTATACATTATCCCATGCACTTAGGATATCGGAGAATGAGCTCTTAACAAGAGAAGCTGACAATTAGCAGATCCTCAGCAGCGAGCATGTGACGCTCTGAGAACAAACTGAACACTGGTCACCTGTTCGCAGCTGAAGCCAACCTGTTTCTATCCCCTGGCGGCTACACTCCGTGAAACAGGCTCGAGGTGAATGCTATAAATCACTAGCCCACGCCTGAATTGTGTGTACTTACGTGCACACACACACACACACACACACACACACATGTGCATACACCATTGATCCAGCCTCAAGACAAATCCATTCTCCCCTGATGGATTCATTACTCCTTAATGGGCCTATTTTACATTGTTTGCTTTGGGTAACACATTGTGTCTTTGAAATTTGCTGAGATCTAAGATCAATAGCCCTTTATAGGTACACATCACATGTGCATAGGTGATCAGTCCTCATGTGTTCCAGTATAATTTCCGTCATATTGACAGAACGCATAATCAAGGTGCTAATAAGGTGGCAAAGATACATCACAGTATGTTTGCGTTCTTTGAAAATGAGATGATAACATTCTTATCATTTACTATCCACCACAAATGACTTTTGGATCCAGCTAATGCACAGAGATGAAACTGGAACAGAGCCATATCTTCACACAGCAAAATTATTCTTAGGTTGCCAGTGGCACAGATGGGGTAATTGGCCGGATCATCTGTTTGTATGAAAGAAATTTACATGGTTTATACCTTGCGACAATTAAGACGAGCAAAACAAAAGTGCATTTGAAGTAATCCTGCTTCTGGGGCAGGTATTTGAAGGCCTTCGTAGGTGGACTGGAGTCAAATCAAGGTCACATCACTCAGAATGTGCAATGATCATTACCCTTGTGATCCACAATGGTATTATTGCTTTGAATCTCATCAATGAACATAAAATTGAAGCAGAATGGCTCTCTGGGTGACCTCGTGCGCATAATGGTGCATCTTCTATTTTTGGCACTATTCTGAGCATGAAAACAAGGAAATCTCCTCTCCAGTCAGTGGCTATTAGTATTAATAATTGAAGCTTTTGGTTCTGATCAGGTCTCTAGTAACCCTATTACATTTACAACCTGTTTTACTGAAGCCTGGCTACAGCTCAGTGCGGGGCACATTACAGAAAGCAAATTCAAAGGGAACATTTTATCACCTGTGTCACTGGTTTCCCCACATAACATCCACCGGTGCAGCTTCCAGCTTTGCTCAGTTTTTAATTAGCTCGCCACTTCTTTAGCTTTCCTGAGTTTGTCTTCATCTCAGCTGTAATATTTACATTCAGGCGTTCTTCTGTCCTTCACCCTCCCACTGTTTAGACCCTTAAGATTAAAGGCTATATGTAAGGAGGATGAAAAGCAGAGAGTGGCTTAATCGGCTGTAACTCACCCTACCAACGTAAAATGAGCCCACTTCATGTTCTATTAAAGGCAACTGGATTCAATGAAGCAACAGTCTATACTTGGACTTTGAGCATAAGATGTGTTTTTTTGCAGTAGACAAATTCAAGAACTTGAAAGCTTTTATAAGGCTGCCCAGTCTGTTATGTTCCTTTTTGGGCACTAAAACATATAACCAGCCTGTAAAACATGTACAGTGAAAGACTGAAGTGTTTGGGGATCTCTGAAGTGAAAATGAGTCATTGGCTAGCTGTTACTGAAAAATCAATATTTTACTCTCCAACATTCATTGGCATTGAGCCAACAGTTGGATGGTAACTGATGGTAACTGACTTTTTTTGGAAAGGAAATGACAAATGTGTGACTCTAAAGTATTAAGTTTTATTTTACAAAGCACAAAGTTGGAGTGAAGCTTTCTTAAAAGTCTGGCCACCTTCTGCGTAAAATTCTCTAAACCCATCCGCCAGTTTCATCATTGATCAGTTACTTAAGGACCACTGAAGGAAAAAGCAATTCTTCTTGGGAAATAGTTTTCATTTTTTGGAGTGCACTTTTTTATGAACAGACATTCTCATTTCTTTCCCATTGCTGTATCCACAATAATTAGAAAGACAGACTGAGAGAAAAAGAAAAGGGATCATCAGAGACGAGCCATTCCAAAAGCATGAGAAATACCCTATAAAGCTTCCCAGTCAAACACATTCTTCTTCCTGCTTATTTGCCCCGGTGGAGGGATGCACTCCACAACACACTCGCAATGCATATTTCGATAATAGTTAAGGGGATATCTTTAAAACCTTCTCGCTTGACTTGTGTAAAATGCCCAGGTCCCTTGGATATCGCTCGGCTTTCTTGCATTATTAAACTATAAATCATTTCACTGAGCAATGCTGAAACAACTCAGACTCGAGCTGTTCCTGTTTACGGTTGCAGTAAAACATCGTTCTCCAGAATGCAGCAACCTCCACCTCAGCTCATTAACGTTGCCAGAAGCGGTATAAAAACATGCATGAAAGTAAATTAGTAAATTAACAAATGAATCAAAAATGTGTTCACCTATAAAACCATCTATTACTCACCAACCTGCGATTTGATTTATCTTGTCATGCAGCTCAATTAATGTTGTTTATGCCAATATTGTGCACTGTAACATGGACACATTTGCTTTTTCCCATCATAAAGGTGTTTGCCATTTACAGTTGACTACATCATAATAAGCGCATGTTATCATGTAGCCTCCTCTATGCAGTACACAGGAGGCTTTATGATAAGATGCTTTTGTCTTTTTGTTAGGTTTTTGTCGTTGCTGTATGCAAAGTTTTAAAATGACAACTTTACCTCCTGGCTTTTGGCTAAATGAGCAGCGTTTTGATTTTGGAGGTGACTAAAATGAACAAATGTGTTTGCGCTTGCAGGCTATCCTCGTTACACAGTGATTGGCGACCATGGTTCAGGAGAGCATCATTTGCGAATCCAGCATGTCGAGCTGATGGATGATGCCGTGTTTGAGTGCCAGGCTGTCCAGGCTGCCATGAGGTCCCGTCCTGCCCGTCTCACTGTGCTGGGTGAGTCCAAATTAAACACACACAGACTCCAAACAACACCACTGTACTGGCGCCACTCGCCTCTGACTATTGAGGTTCAAAGCAACTGATGGAAAAGGCTTCACTGGCATCACTGGCTTCTCACATTCACTTTAGCTTTTCAGTATTGCAAGTTAGTTTGCGGGTGCCTCTGAGGACTTAAATGGCACAAAAGAAAAATCAGACCAACATCATATCTGATCTTTCATTTGTAGCATCAGCAGTGTTCTGCCTCTATTTGCTACCAAACTGAGATCAAGGTCCAGGTGTTCTAAAGGAGGACAAGACAATTAGCCAACATGCTTCATCCTAGATATTCAACCCAAAATTACACTCTTGATCCATACAACTGGTGAAATGCACTTGGGGCAATAACAAATGTGGGGCTTCACAACAATAAAAATGTACAGTGTGCGTTCTTCTTCACTTTACATACATAGAAGTGCAAATGCAGTCTTACCCAAAACAGGTTGAAATATCCACAGCAAACCCTGAGACCATTAGATGTTTTTTATATTAAAACTGTAAGAAATTAAATCAATCAATTCACATTTAGCATCCAGTATCAATATGACAAAACCTTTACAGACCCTCACATTTCCACTTTAATTTCCTTCCTCTGTGTGCAGCCTCCATTTTCATTATTACTGTAAGCTTGAGAGGTTACAGGGTCTTAATTAAACTTCATTGGGTTATCATTCAGCATTGCCAGTCTTGCTTTATTGGCTAACACGAGTGCAATCACATCTCCTTCCTGGGCCCTTCAAGTTTCCTGCTGCTTCCTGTCTCCTGCTGCCTCTCACAACCTCCCTCACTGGAGGATTGCTGGAAAAGATAGCTGGATTTGATGACAAAGGGAAAGAGAACAAGGGAGAAGGGATGAGGAGAAAAAAGAGTGGCGAGAGAGGGAGAGGGGTGTCTGCCACGCAGTATCCTCGCCACGAGCGACTGATCCGGCTTATTGATCCAGCCTAATGAAAAGTGAAACTAACGATTTGTTGGGGAGAAAGCAGCAGGAGAAAAAGAGAGAGGGGAAGACAAATTGCGGCATAACATTTCTCTGGCTGCCAAGCCCCCCTGCAAATGGATATGAGTGAATAATTATGGTTACTTCAACAGAGAGCTAAAAATGTCTGTTGCGACTGCACTTTCCCACCTTCTGCTACTGTCCTTCTGTCCATACGTGTTCAGATCTTTCACTGTGACATGGAGCTTTTCACAGGAACTTTTCTGTTTGATCACAGCATCAGGGACAGGAGGGGGAGACTCTGACAATTGGAAAACACTTTAGCAGGGTTTTTGTCAATGGATGTGATTAATTCAGCTGTATCCTGTTAAGGGCATTTTAGATTTCAACATGATTATCATGATTTGTTATTATATACTGGGGGTGTGGGAGCACCCCCCTGCTCCCACACCACCAACCCAGAGAAGAGAGAGGAAGAGGAGGGATGGGGTAGAGGACTTCCTTCCCCACCTTTTTTTAGAGGATAACCTATGTTTTGCCCCTTGAAGTAATTTTCAGGGGCATTTACTAAACTGTGTAATAATCGTGACATGGTATTGTCCATAATGACTTTGATTGTGGCACAAAGATTTGTTTTATGTTTTATTTTAACAAGTGCTGCCACACTCCTCCCCCCCCCCCCCATCTGTTGATGTGCTCCTCTGCACGAGAGAGAGAAAGAGAGACCCACAACCTCGTGCTTCTGTATAACAGGACTGCAGCTCGAGCTCTACACGTTCCTACTTGTCACTTTGATCGTGGAGGTGCCACTGCTACTAACTATACACACAATATGGTATAGAACTAAATATTAATAATATGTAGTTTAAAGAATATAGATCCAAGATGAAACTGACAGAAGAGACCAGACAGAGAAAAAGGCACAATTCCAAATCCATCTGTTGCTTCAGCACCACGGACAGCGCCATGGATTTCTCATTACACAGTACAGTTAGGCTACTATTGTTTTAGAGCTGTTGATTTGAAAACGTTCCCATGTAGCTGCCATACACAGCAGATGCAAATAATTCTT
The DNA here is from genome assembly GCF_046630095.1 of Trachinotus anak. Classification (NCBI taxonomy): domain Eukaryota; kingdom Metazoa; phylum Chordata; class Actinopteri; order Carangiformes; family Carangidae; genus Trachinotus; species Trachinotus anak. Next base: position 6,374,565 of record NW_027273885.1, on the reverse strand, counting down.
GTTTTTAGTTTTAATCCCCATGACACTGTGCTTTTCTGATTTGGTAAACCCTGCTTTGACTACTCAAAGTAATTAAAACAAAGAAACATACTATTTGTAAATACTTGACTTTGGACAGCAAGCAACACACAACAGTAAGTGCAGTAGCTGGCCTTACTTTAAAAAAGTAATCACCAGTATGTAAGGGGAAGCCTGTATAACCTATTTGGCAGAGTGAGTGTGAGAGAGCTTCATCATTCCTCCAAATAAGCCTGAATAGAAGGTGTTTGTTTAATCCCTTGCCGAGCTACGTAGCTGACTCCTGAATCTGCTGCCAGGGAGAACTCCAGGCTGACATATGCACGAGGTAATGGAGGAAATATATGCAAGGCCTGTGTCACTGCAAACTCCAAGCTGTCAATTACTTGCCAGTGGTGACAGAGTGTGTCTATCGACTTGGAAGACAGCTACGGCCTCACATACCTATGCGTACACACACACACAAATGCATAGGCTTATACACAATATGCTTAGACACACATCCATACCCACTAGTGCGCACGCACGCATAGCCTCCCTTCCCTGAGCTGACAGCAGAATAAATCTAACACTCCCCCCTCCATCTTTCATAACTCAATATCAGCCCAAACTCCTCCATGTGCCATGTCAGAGGAACTTTGCTTGACTTTGATAGGCTCAGAAATAACATAACTCAAATATTTCCAACACATAGAGAAAAACCTTTATCATTGCCAAAGAATAAAAACTGCATGTTTTTTTTTATTTTCAGCTTTTCTTCCAAATGCTGAGTTTGTCCCTGAAAGACAAACAGCTCATGTGATCCAAAAAAGTGGCAGCAGTGTGTTTAACCAATCTGCCAATTTACAAGAAAATATTTAGTAAGCAGCAAAAGCCGTCATTTCATTCATTTCAGCCAACATTCCAAGTTAGTGTTAGAATTAACAGAGGAAAACAATGACCGCATCAACATTTAGAAACAGGAATGAAGTTCCTTCATCAAAAAGCTCCATGAATGAAACTGACAGTGAACTTAACCTGTCCGAGCGTTTGCATGGCTTGCAGGCATAGTCTCAGATGCCAAAGGAGAATCAAGGTCTTGTGAATTAGTCATGAAGGAAGAGAATAGAGGGTCTCAGGTCCAAAAAAGACCCCTGAGGCTAATTATATCCCTTGCAGCAAGTTGGCGCTCCTCCAGACCTTTGCTCCAATCTTTCTACCTTAGGTTGGGGACCACTAGATCAAAGGGAGGGGAGACTGCCGTTGTTTGATTAAGGTCTTTAGCTGGAAGACTTGTGTAAGGTGTTCTGTGTGTTTTTTTCTTGTTAATACAGAACGTGGTAATCTTTTCCACAAAGGAAAATGTGTGATAATGTAATGAAATGCGGTGCTATTTGTTGACTTAGTGCTGTAAATTTAATAGATCAGTCTGTGTCTTAAGTGTTTTTTGTTTTACTCTCTTACGCGTTCTCTTTTTTCTCTATAACTCACTGAATAATTCTAAGTTAAGACAAAGCCATGCATTCCCTTAACATTTTCTTAATTTTAAATATTGTATTAAAAGGATACACAATTAACGTGTAAAGGAATGCCGAGCAGCTTTGTATGTCTATGTATTCTCTGTTATTTCAGGTATGTATCAAAGATAAACGCCAAAGATAACAAAGTGGCCATTATTGCCACTCACTATTGCTCTCATTCTAATTTCATTAATCACAGCTAAACTGCTGCATTCCTTCAGTAATAAATGCAGGTTTTCTCACATAAGCTGACTAACTTAACCTTTTAACCTTTGTCAGTTTTTTTTTTTTTTTTTGGTGACTCAAAGCATAGGGTTTAGTCCTTTTTCCTAAATACAAGACTGCAAAGGATGTGGCAAAATGTGCACTAAGGGCAAGTGAGGATGATCTGTTTTGTTAGGTTTTAGATACATTTTTGACACATGTCTTCATTATTGTTTACCTCTCTGTTCCAGCGCTGCCCAGTGCAGGGACATAAGGTTCATACTGCAGTCCATGCTATTGAGATCAGGGAATACTTTAAGGGATTAACCTTACTGGAAGCAAATAAAGAAGTGTTACAAAGCTTGACACTTCATTAGGAGATTTTTTTTTTTCCTTTAATGAAAATACATTTACAGTTTGCAGTTGTTATGTATCTATTGTTGTGTGAGTGTGTAATTATAGCTTCTTTCTGTTTTCCCTTCATATATGTTATTGCTGGTGGGAGATGTCAGTCTCAGTATTTTGTTAGCCTTACCTCTAAACCAACATCTCGTTCGCTCCATTATTAAAAGGAGATGTGTGCACAGCATACAGCGAACAACAAAGACCCTCCACAAGATCTTTCAAAATGACTACAGTCGCAGACACAGCGTGACGCCGGTCGACAACCATTTTTGATGGCATGCCATTTGAATGAACCATTGTGTTCAAGATATTTGTTTTCCTTTCCAGCATTGTTAATGTTTTGGACCCGTGCTTCAGCAACAGTGTTCATGTTCACAAAAGCTCAAGGGTATCTTTTGTTATCGTTTTTTCCAATTGCCAAAGCTGAATCAGCCATTTCTGTGGGAAAAGTCTAAATTCATTATTTTCTCAAGGATCAGGCTGCCATCCTCTTAGTAATGAAGGTGAAATTTGAGGGGCAAGATGAGAAAAAAAAATCTACTAAAGAGTTTTTATGCTGAAAACAAGACATAGAAATTGTTCCACACAGTCCATGAATGTGTAGTTTGTCAAAACAGCTGTCTGGCTAGCTCCGCTCTCTGTTGAGAGTGTGTGTGCTGATTTACTGCCTACATGATATCATGGGATGGCATATAAATAGCAGAGAACTTTTAGGGACATTTCGCATGTCACATCTACACATTTAAAGATTTTTGTGTGTCATTTGACGTTGTTTATTCCCATGTTTCATGTCATGCTGTAGTAGTTGGGGTTAGTAAAGAAAAGACGTGACAAACAAAATGTGTCGTGATAACACACAAACTTTCTTAAGAAATTGCCACATTATTCATACACGGTTTGGTGATACCAGGCTGTTTACTGCTACTTCAGTCAGTGATACTGTTCACAGCGAGTGGGTGCCGCTGACCAATGGCAGGTCTATAAATAAATAAGAGACATTTGGCAGTTGTTTTTTCTTGGGAAAAAAAAACAACTTTTCGCTGTGAGTCTGCTGTTTAGGAGCTATTTTTAAGTTTTAAGTTCAGCGTCAGCATGAGAAGCTGTTTGCTAACCAGTCCAGAAGAAGCACCATGAGTTCAGTAGACCTATCAAACTTGATTCCCTGAGAGCCGCTTCCAGTGGGGGAAATCAACACTACTGTAAACTCTTGTTTGCTTCTGTTGATGTCACTGCTTTTCTTCTACTGAGGTTAGCATGCTAACCAGCTAACCCCGGTCTGGCTGGATCGTCTCATCACTTCCAATCCGATAGTGAGTCACTGTACCATCCAGTCTGGCCTGAAGAAGTAGCACTGCTTGTCTTGTAAACACATTAAGACTGAAGCTCTTGTTAGTTAGACATGTTAGCTGCCTTACTTTTGTGTTTTAGATCCACAGGTTTTTTTGTTTTCTTTGTTTCATCATTTGAGGTAACTGAAATCAGCCATATCCGTGTACGTCTGAGTGCTGCTGTTTATGTGTGTGAGTCAAATTCTGAGCCACTCAAATAAAACTTTGCAGCAGTCCAATTACAAGTCACAGAGAAGTTAAATAAAGAAAAAAAAAAAAAAGGCCTCCAGTGTAAGTAACCAATTTGTCTCTTACAAAAGTTGATTTCAGTCTAGCCAAGGATCTCAGGCGAAGCATAGGGAGAGATAAGGTGTCCTAAATGGCAGTCATTCTGGGAAAAAATATAACTGTTACATTTATATTACACTGCCTTTTCTGCCATTTTGTCTGAAACACGAGATGGAATGATAACTACATCTATGATATCAGAGAGGCGGTGAACAGGTGCGTGATTATGGAAGACAGACTGTATGTAGGATGCTTTTTTTTTTCCTGAGCATTTCAGCAGGAGGAGGAGAAATGACGTGAATACATCTGTGCTCTGCAAAACAACAATACTGACTGTATACAGGTGCTGAGCTCATTTGAATTCACACTGCATAGTAAATAGGTTTGCTTCTGCTAACTGTAATTGTTGTCAGAAACGAATGATTGGCATTAAGAAAAAGCTTAAACCATATGGGCTAATAATTGGCAAAACCTTGAAATAACAGCCTAACTGTGCTTTACGAGCTTGTATTTCAAATTTCACACACACACACACACACAGCTACGCAGCACAACTCAGCCGGGTGGTGAGCAGCGATGTCAGCACCCTCCCAATCTGTGGAGAGCAGCTTCTGGGGCCGCACATGGCTGCGCTGTGACGGAGCAGGCGCTGCACGTCTCTGACAGCTCTGGCATCTCCGCACTCCTCATCTCATCTTCATCCTTCCTCCCCTCCATTTTATTTGGCACCATTCATTTGGTAGATCATGACACCTAGTCTACTAAAGGATTACTAAAGTCTTTCCATACTGCACTTGTATATACCCCAGTGTTTGAATCGTCTCTTCTTTGTCGTCTATTCCATTAAAATTCCTCAATCGCTCTTTTTCTTCTGTCCTATACTTTTCAGTCCCATTTTGTTATTCTTTACCATGTGGCAGCACACACTTTCCTGCAAATCAATCTTCTGTTGCTTTTTTTAAATTATTTCTTATATACATTTTGTGTCTGCCATACTGTTTGTGATTGCCATCTGCTGTTCTGTTTGTGAAAGTTAAATGATTTTGTGCGTTTCTCTCACTTTCATTTTCATTCAATCATTTCACTCCTCCACTTTCTCTCATCTTGTGTGTTTGTGTGCATGTGCACACACCCGTTGCTGAGCATCTTCTGGCTTTCAAACAGATGTATGTTGACAGCACTTGAAGAGGGCCAGTGATTTGGGCCAGTGAGCCACACATGTCTCTTGTATCCACCTGCGTTGGGTATTCCTCTCCTCTCCTTTTTGTCGTCTTTTTTTCCTGATCTATCTATCACATACTCTGCAAGCTGTCGCGGCGGGGTGACAGGCGGCCCATGCATGCATTCTTCTGAAATAGACAGGCAAGTCAGGAAGCTCATTGTTGTTCAGGACACGTCTGCTGAAGCACAGCGTTACAGCAGCCACACATTGCCAGCCTTCCTCTCCCCTATACCATCCAGCCTCCTTGTGAGGAGCGCTCTCGCATTCATTCGCCTCCAAATTGCTTTTTCTCCCTTGCTCATGCTCCTGGAAAGCTGGGGGTGCTCACAGGATTTCATTGGCTGCTTTGGAGAAGTTCCTCCAAATATTGGCTTGGCCTCCAGGTCCACCATCAGCAGCACCAGTTGTTACCAGACTCAAGAGGACTTCTCTTCCAATCCCAGCCCATGCTATCAGCTGCCTCTCACATAAATTCAAGTTTTATGTTCTGTGTTTGGGGAATTTTATGTTCGCTGTTTGGAGAATTCATATGTATCACGGGACAAAAGGCAGCTTTATGACCCCCAGGGTTTATTCAGGTCCCTCTTGGAGGTGACGGACTTACTGCCTTGAACTATTGAGTTAATTACACATCAATATGCCTTGGTCTCATTTATGGATATCTTTGATTATACAGTAAAAGTGAATGACCTCACTGAAGTCCAGGCTTTCTGACATCACTGTGTCTTTTTTCTTTTTGATGTATCCAAGATGGGGTTTATCGTCAGATGTGTCTAACATTGGTAGATCTGGAGAAATACATAAACGAATCCCAAGTCTTATTTCAGACTGGCTGAGGTGATGGACCTCCATAAAGATTTTAGCAGCCATAAAACAAAGTAGTGGAATTGCCTATCTAAGGGACCAGGATGGGTTAATGATAGGTTAAGTTGTGAGAGACCAATTGGATCTCTCCCTCAAATAAAAAAAAAAGAATAGAAAGGACTGCTCGGAGCTTATAACCCATGTAACGAACTAGGATGTAATGAAGCTATGGGTCAAACTCACTCCAAGAAACTCTTTCAAATGATGAAAGTGATGAACTGGCTGTATCTTACAGCTATTTCAAGGTCTTAAGTTGAAACCACCCGCCTTATATCTTTGATTAATACGGATGCCAAAAAACAGCACAAACTCCTGACTGATCTGGTATCAGTTGTCTTTGATCTGTATAAAACCTGAAATACGTGGTGCCTGTATGTCGGTGCCTGTGCGTACACATGTCAACAGTGTCTATGTCTATGTATGCACGGGAGAATGCAAATTTGTAAAAGTATTGAAAGGGATTACATTATTATCCTCAACGAAAAAAGAGTGTAGTGAGTGGAGCAGGGTCTGCAGTGAGTCAGCCCTGTAATTAAAGAGGAGTGATCAATCTGTACCACTGACCACACTACTTATGCCAAGTCCATCGAATGGCTGCAGTAAAGAGCTAATTTAGAACCATTAGGGACTGCTGAGTTTGCAAACAGCCCAGTAATGATGATGGCTGACTCAAGTTCAAGGCTTGGCCTCTGTATAGCTGTCAGACCTGGCAATCATAAGGCGGGCTCAGTGGAGGATCTCGGATGAAGAGAAAGAGCTAAGTATTGATTTAAATTAATTTAGCCTTGTTGTTCATTTGTGTTCATTCGTGTATTCAGTCCACGCTCTCTTAGCGGCGGCAGTCTCAAAAAGATGCCAAGGAAGCACAAGCTGAGTGCAGAAAACAATTTCTGTCCAGGCTGTCGCAAACTGTCTCCACAATGAAGGACAGAAAGATACAGAGGTATAGATGCAGGATGGAGGCAGCCAGGCATGTCCTTCTCCTTGTCTGTTCACGATTCACCCCCAGTGTCCAGCTGGCAGGCAGCCCTACAGGGGGACATGACCTGAAAGTGTAGCAGTGCTCTATTTGGTCTGCCCATGACCTCCTCTCTCCTGTGCAGCTCCACGATGCATGGAATCATAAACTCCTCTTGCACTGTATGCTCCGACATCCCTCAGTGGAAAATATAAGGCTGGATAATGGCAGACAACTGAGACTATTAAAGGTCAAACTGACTCACTGAAACAGTTTGCAAGGGTATAACTACATTCATTAGTTGTGTCACCTTCTGACCCTGTAGCATGTATTTATAGACACTGATATGTTCATACATGTGTAAAGGAGGAATATTTCCTTCAAAAAAAGAGTGAAACTCATCTCATCGCTCTTTTTTGAGAGTGTTTGAGCCCTTGGAAGCAATAACAGGAAAATCACCTCACTTGAATGTGCACCGAGTGAGTCCTATCATTCATACAGTGTCAGACCTTCCTTTCTAATCTTCCTCTCTCCTCAAAAAAAAAAGAAAAAAAACTTTTATGGCTGCCTTATATGCCTGACATTTAATTAATGATTCCGTCATGTATGCATGTGAGCAGTGACAGCAGGCCAATAACACTGGATCTTTGCAATCAGCTGTCACAGTGCTATCACCGAGCCTCACATTCTGCCACTTTTATTTTATGACAAATGGGAGAGCTGTCCCGAGAGTGCTGTCTCATAATGCTTTTCACATGCTCTCTGTCTCATTTGCACACTATGCGATGACTGACTCTGTTCTTAGCATAAGAATAAACTCATGTGATCTTCTTGACCTTGTTTCCTATTGCTAATGAAGGACCAGAAGGTGACCACATTCTCACAAAGATTCTTTCTTACTTGCATAGATCAGCACACTCTGTTGTCTGATCTGCTAGTGCTGACCTGAAATTCCTCCACCTCTCCCACCCATCCGCATATTAATGAGGAGCAGATGAAAGGGAACCAGCCAGAATTAACACCGCATTTCAAACTCAAAGACACAACAGGAACTAGTGAGTGGGAATTGTCTTTGAAATAGCAGATTTACTGGTCCAGTTGGTCAGAGTTATTAGTCTGGTCTATTCATACTTCAGACTTCACTGTTCCCACAGAGCTCTGATTCAGTCCTTACTCACTGTTAATGTGTGGTAATGACGCTTATGTTGCCTGATAATTTGGACCAACACACATTTTCCATGTTTCTAGTCAATTATTTATGTAATGCAAAGGCTTTACTCATAACAGCTAAATGCCACACCAATGCACTAATCAAGTGAAGACTAAGAAGAACTGGAGTGTGGTGTTTATAACCAGTGCCAATGTGCTGCCGCACTTGCTCTGCATCATGCTACAAATGATATGAGGACCACTGGTGCAACACACTAAAGCTACACCTGTAATCCTTAAGATACTCCTGGTTGACTGTGGTTCCCGTGGCAACATAACGTGCGGTTTGATACAACAGCAAACATTCCCTAAGCAACTACTTTGTCAGAAATACAACTGTAGAGCAACTGTATAAAAGGAAGTCGGTTACAAATAGGTGCGACATTAATCTGATTTCATGTAGTTTCACACTCCAGCAGAGCACAATACCAGTAACAGGAGTTAGTTATATCGCTAAGGAGTAGCCTGTCGCTCTTCCTCTAACAACTCACTGCAAATGCTCCTTCTCATGTCATCATGATCTGATTTTTAAAGCCTATCCACTGACAAAAAAAATAATGGCCAAAAATGACCATGTGTTGTTCTGATTGACACGTTTTCAATGCTTGATCATGTAGTTAGCACTAGCAACAGTAACAAACACATTGCATTTGCTGTGACTGCTTCATAAGAATATGAACCACTGTGTCTCACTAGTTTTAATGTGAAGCTGCATCACTGTGGAATGATTGGTTTGCATTAGCCGTAACTTAATACAGCTCTGATACAGCATTAGGCCGAAGTCAAATTGAAATAAAACAGTAACACTGTATAATGTGCTGCATCATTTCATGTGAATCCCTTGAAAACAGGATGAAATCTCAGTCTAGAATGGGAACAGCAGATGCTGCCATTACCAATAAAAAAATATTATTTAAAAAAAGTAATTACAGAAGGAAATGGATAACAGCATTTTCTTGTCAGTAATTTCACTGAAGAGTGAGTAACATAGATTTCTTTATGCACAACTCTTTGGAACCACACTCGCATTTAATTCTACCATAAAACAGCCCTTTTTTACTTATCATCATTAAATGTACAAAACAATGTCCCAAATTAAATTTTCTTTCTCTTCATTCATCTCAGTGCTGTCTGACAGCATAAATCTAACCCATAACAACCTTCCTTCCAATCATGATGCTTTTGCAGGGGAATATGGCAGCTGCCTGCAGCCTTTGATTTCATCTTGCCCCAGATCTGCATTGTAATGAGCACTCAGGTCAATCAATAATTCACTGCAGTTTCAGTTATAAAAAAAAAAGAAAAAAAATAGATCAGCTCATGGGTAAAACAGGAATAGGTCTTTGATCAGTGCCATTTAGAGGCACATATAGCACTGTTGTGATCATTTCTTCTCTCTGTTGTATTTGTCAAAACCAAGAGGGGGGTTACACATAGACTTAATTACATTTAATACTGACATTTATGTGTGCACTGTATGTTTAATGGGGAAATTTGAGTGATGGCAGAGCTGATTGTTATTTAGATATTCATGCTGTGACTTGTGCAAAGCTTTTGGTGCCTCAAACCGTACTATCTACTGCTGGTTTTATATTAGACACAGGATAAATCTATTTCTCACTGTGAAGTCATTAACTTCCCTGAACACTAAATGCGGTTTTTATTTTCTGAAGAAACATAATTTGTGTACAATAAAGCAAACATTTGTGTCTTGTTGGCATCATAAGTACACTCATTATATGGGAATTAACTGCATGATGAGGTTAGGTGTCACGCAGTCAGATCCCTGCAGGTACCATTTGTACATACAGTAGTTTTGTCTCATGTGGGTCAGCATAGATGTTCATCAAAGTGTAGGAATCATAGTGTAGGAATGCAATATATCAGAGAAACAAGACTGATGCATGTAAAAGCAATAACAATGAAGCCATTAATTGCCAGATTGCGCTTGTTACATATTGATTAAAAACTGAATTACATGTCTACACACTTTACTAATCGTGGTACACAGTCTGTATCGATTTGCTGTTAGTATATCATCCATTCATTATCATATGTTTATGATACAGCTAACGCCCCCTTTCTCTGTGTCTGTATCAATAGTTCCCCCAGAGGACCCAGTCATCAGTGGAGGGCCGGTGGTGAGCCTTAGGGCTGGTGACCCACTCAATCTGACGTGCCATGCTGACAACGCCAAGCCGGCAGCCTCAATCATTTGGATCCGCAATGGAGAAGTCCTTAACGGGGCTATGTACTCCAAGGTAAGCATAGAGGTGTGTGTCATATCAGGTTTGTAGACCAGCTGGGGACATGACGGGGGTGGAATGGTGGGCGAGGGTTGCACGGTGCCTGTGCTTTCATTCTCATGAGCAGTTCTTTTATGAAAGTAAACTGAGATGGATAATGAAAACAGCTGTTGCCTCACATTTTTGCATGTCGCCCTTTGCCGTAAATAACTACTGCAAAAGCGTTTAACATCCATGAGATGTTTCAGAGTGACTGCCTGAGTCATTGGTGGGCGTTTGCCTCAGCATCCAGACTTCTTTTGTGAAACGAAATCCCTTGAAAAATCCAGGTTGTTTTTTGATTACAAAAAGATGGCAAGACTTTTTTTTCCCAGTATACAAATCAACTCAGACAAGCAGATGGCAAGATCATGGAACTATCAGTGACTTTGCATTTCTCTCTGGTGTTTTGATCTCCTCCTTCAGTGGCATTTTGTCGCCCTTCATCTTCCCAACCTGCTATAAAAGCTAAGATGTCACTTTCTGTGCTGGAATCTGCCTGAACATTTTCATGTTGCAGTATGATTCTCAATGACAGATCATGTCTCTACTTTTGATACCACAGTACACAATAGCCACTGTTCACACCAGCCCAATGTCATGATCACCTGACCCCGCAGACTCTTGACTGGCATTAGCCCACAAGGCTAATCATGCAGTCAACACTGTCATGTTCTATTTCCATTTAAACAGAGGACATAAAGAGACCAGGCACTTCAGAGCACTAACACCTCCCCCGCCTTCCCTTGCTCCATGCACTGCCTCATCCCATTATCGGCTTTTTTCAAAGAGCAGATAAATGCCATTGATTGGACCAGGCCAATTTGAATAAAGTGATTGCTGAAGATGCTGCTTATTAATGGTGGGCGGAGAGCGCGTTTCCTGCATTCACATCCTCTCAGACTGAAGGGAGATATGAGCTGGTAGGTGATGGATTTGCACATGCCTACGCTGAGCCCAAGAAATGTCCCTCTTCCCTCATATCTCTCTATTGCCTACTATTAAAAAGCAATGGATTCGATTAAAAGAAGATGACTCTTTTTTGGGTCCGAAGAGCAGTAGGGGGATATTTTGTAAGCATAATTATCTGATGATGGTCTGATGGTCTTCTATCTGATGATGATGGTCTTCTCATATCTTGCATGATGAGGAGGACTAATTTGAGCAGATGTGGTGGTGGATTCACAGAAATAGATTTTCTTGATGGTGTCATATCTAACGATAGCTCTGACCCAAAGATAATTTCCCACTAAAGCCTCCAAAAACCTGATCTCTATCACCTCTTAGAAAACTATTTACTGGACCAGTGGCTAAAGAGAGAACATATAATTGCTATATGTAAGTTTTTGCTGCTGCTACATAGCCAACAATAGCTGTCACAACTGTTTACCTGCCAGTCTAGATGTTCAGCATTAAACTTGATTACTCAATTTTCCAAGAGTTGTGTCCAACAGTGGAAAGCAGCTGCAATTTTAATTTGTTTTGCCTCTATGTCTATCAATTCCTTTCTTCTACTGAAGTTAGCATGCTAACCAGCTGGCCCCAGTCCACCTCATCTCAGTATGCCCCCAGTTCAGCATGAGAGGATGAAGAAGTAGTGCTGCACAGTGGGTATATACTAACCTCTTGGCAAGCATCCATTATCACTACCACTAATCGCTACCAGCAAAAAAAAAAAAAAAAACATGCTCAGTGGCTGAGAAAACTTAAATATAGTGCCTTAAAAGCTATCACTTAGAAAAAAATATGTTACTTTTACCATATAAGAGAGTCACTGTTGATGCATTGGTGATTGTTAGTGAGGGTAGCTTTCAAAAAACAGAGCTGCAGAATATTATAGAGGGGGCACCCCAAATAATTAACAGGCTTGTCACAGTAAGGTGAATGGATTAAAAATCAAGACTCACAGTGAAGGCAAAGAAGGTTAATGCATAATGTTCTCTCTTCTCTCAAACATTCAAATCCCATCTGCTCCAATGAAGTTACTCAGTGGCAAACAGCAAAGGACTGTTTGTAATATGCAGCCTCTAGGTCTGAGCTGTGGTTTGGAGGTGTGCTCACTTGCTGTGTGATACCTTTGTACTGGAATGGTACAACAAATCATTTGAAAAACATGATGCATTCCCCTACCAGAAAGTCATTCTCCCCAGTGTGCTACATACTGTATTTTTCTGAATGCTCTGGTGGCAAGCTGAGAGGTGAGCAGGAGACCGCGGAGTTACCTCAGTGTTTGGAGGTTTAAAAAAAAAAAAGACCTTTTTATGAGCTGGTCTTGGTCTGGCAAGAACTGAACAGTGCTTTTTTATTGTATACTTTCTCAGCTTTGCCAGGTTTGCTGTTTCATGCCAGGTAAAATTGCTACAGTTTACATGAAACTGCTACTGTTGATGGATATCATTTTCTGCAGAGAAAAGAATTATTCTTAATTATTTCCAGCCTTTTCCTACAAGTGTTCAAAGTAGCTGGTTTTCCTGCCTCTCAGTTTCATTGTGTATCTCCCTTACTTCATGGGAGTTTTATATGTGATTAGACCACTTTGCATTTTAATCATCACACCCACTGAGTAATAGAGTTGGAAAATACTACAAATAAAGTAACTAATTAAATTTTGAGTGGGCATTCAACATCAACGTCAGCTTTTTTTTTTTTTGTTATTGTTGTGACGTGTCTTTACAGCAGTAGAGAATAATATTAAAGTCAAAGGTTTCTTTACCTTCAGCACTATATGATTAAATGTGCCATTTTTGAAAGATCTCAAAAGATTTTCGCAAACTAATTAACCTCATTTATTCTGTCTTAAAACTAAAAGTGTGATCTGAAATCTAGATCACTTCAATTAACTGCTTTGAACAATTTTTTAAATGATCTTTTTGAGGTGAGTTAAGTTAAACAAAAGAAACCTATTTAACCTCAATGGCCAAGGGGGGAAAAAGATATATTTTCGCTTTTTCATAAAAAGAACAGTGTTGAAGTAATTAACTGTTTCAGTAAAAGAACCCCTGTGTGGTCCAGATTTAAACATGACTGAGATACATTTGATATCAAGACAAAGGCGTGTTAGATGGGTTATCAGAATATTAATGATGTATAAATCTTGAGCTTTTGCTTACTTGGTAAATTCAGTACCATCCCTGGGAGGCTTCTCTTCTCTACATTCCCCATTACTGACCCTATCAAGGCTTTCTCTGCAGGCCTGCCGTGTCTCAGTGGGTCATTTTAATGTCTTAACATTTTAGATGACTTCAGGGTTTAATGAAATACTCGTAAAGGAGGAGTAATAAGCCTGTCTTAATGTTTTCCATGAACTTAATTATTGATCAAATTAGATAGTTAAAGGTAAATATGAGACTTATATGGCTTAAAGATAAAGTCAAACTTACAACATTCATAAATTGATGAATAAGCCTTATCTTGTGGAAACACAGTGTCTCAAACACTGAAGACATTTCAGCCACACCCAGCAAAAACACATGTTTTACAGTAGAGTAGATGAAGGTCGTGTTGTAATTGGTCTGCAAGCTAACAAGTTAATATATTAATGCACATGTTTTGGTGTTCATATAGTAGCTACACAATAGAAGTACATTATGCTAAATGTTGAACATGTTAAAGTTTCTTCTGTTGCAACATTGTGATAAAGACAGGCAGAATACAGCTTAGGTTAAAAGTAAACACAATGCTGGGTTAGGGATAACAATTAGCTGGCTTAGCTGGCAGCACACCAAGTTTTATTTAGTGGATAATCTCTTTGGTTCAGCTGTTTTTTAATTAGGAATTAATTCGGTCCGAAAGGCTTTTTCAAGCCACTTGCTGGTCTCCTAATGACAGGTCACTCTCTTCTTAAGTTAAAGGTTGGCTGTACAGTTGCAGCTTTAAGTCAATCTAAGTTAGCTATTGTTATGTTAGCCTGCTCGGGGTTTTTGTAGCTGTTGTGCCATTTTTGTGAGAAAGAAAAAAAATCTATCTCAAAATTGCAGCCACATATCCATTCCAAAAATGATGGTAAATTGCAGAGAACAAAAAAAAAAAAGATCAAACACATCAAACCAAGACTGAAATGCCAGGGAATATTAGATTTTGTCTCAAGAGAGCTCACAGTTTGCTAACACATTACCCAACACATTAATCAGTGTGATAAATTGAGGGATGTCTCTCTGCTGTGTTTCTTTTACCCTCTACAGGTCAGAAATCATATAATGCGGCTTAAAACATACCTGAAAAAAGCAGTCCTGTCCATCTCCCTCTTGTTACTTTTGCCTTTTCTGTCCTAGCATGGTTAAAAGTATTTTTCCCATAGGCTGCAGGAACTCATATGAAAATTTATCAGTTTGTAATATGACATGGTGTTGAATTCATTGCAGCAGCGAGCTAACCCCCTTTCAAAGATTAATGACTTCAGACAGGTCCAGAGCGACGAGGGAAACAATCCTGATTGTGTCAGAAAGGATATTACATTGACATATCCCGTTTCTGACAGCTAATGTGTTCTGCTTTAGAAGTGATGCACGCACAACTATGAATTTCATCCCATGGTTCCTCACATACAAATGGACTTCACAGAAACATGGATGGCATGTGTAATATCCTTAAACTGCTAAATGCTCACTATTACCCAGCAAAACCTGTTTATCTCCAATAAAATTTTTACAAATGTTTTAGTGTGCAACTTAAGAGGCACCTTTGAAGTACATGAACTATGAAGTGGTAGGATGAAAAGATCTCGTTTGAAATGTCTTGCTATTGGATTTTACAAGGTCCATGACATTTTAATTATATTATTCAGAATATGGTAAGCTTCAGGAAGGAGGGCACAATGTTCGATTGCAGTTTTATTTAGTGGAACCCTTGCATTAAAGAAAAGAGAGGAGATAATTACTACTGGTTTATTACATATGACAATGAGCCACGGTTTGACTCCGTTAATGATCAGAGGGTAGTGATTATGGTGGTTGAAATATATATCTAGCTTTCTTGAACTTTGCGAGGACATTTTAATATAATGTACCTGGCTAACTTTCATTGATGAGATCTAAACCTACCTTTTGTTCCTTTCAATAAGTAGTGTTGAATATTTTAACTTACTGTACATATGTAAAGAGCTATTACATTCAGAGGAGAAGTGGCTTGGTGACTTAAATGTTTTGTGTGCCATAAGAATCGTAAGGCTAATCTGAGAGTAGCAGTGCAGTAAAGCATGTCCACAATGAGCTCCCTCTGGTCAACACAGTTGTTCTATTTCTATTTTAAGAAAATGTTTGATGTACTTCACCATAGCAGGATCTTCTTTTCTTCAAAAGCACAGAGCAACAGTGAGCCTCCTTTAAAGAAATGGCAGGGAAATGCATCTTGACTTTGTGGTTGACCACACTGTGTCCCGTTGCCCACACAATTTGTTCTAGTCAATGACTTTGTCTCTGACTCTGTCCCGCACTGGTTACCATAGACTCTCAGAGCCCTCCCCTGAGCGTTTGAGGGAGACTTAGAGCTACTGAGCGCTACCAACCGATTCCAGATGGCTTCCACAATGTAGGGCTCAGAGGATGAGCGCTGAAAAGAAGATTGATTTCCTTTGTGAAGTATGACAAGCCATGCACTGGAGCACAGCTCTCCAGACACACAAAAGAGGCTCAAAAAACATATTTGTACTTTTTTATTTTTTCATAACAATCAGCTTTGCCTCTGGTCCCCAAGAGACAAAATGTGTGTATTCATGAATTTGCTGCTGTTTTTTTTTTTTTTGTTTGTTTTTTGTTTGTTTTTTTTTGATTTTCCACTTTCTCCATGAAAGCTTATCTGGTGAATCGCTTGTTCCACCACTCTTCTGTTAGTATATCATTTCAACTGTTTAGAATCCCATCTTTAATTTAAGCCGCTGAAGTTACGTTCCAGTCAGTATCTGACTCTAAGTTTTTGAGTTGTACAGTATTTGGAGTCTACCTCCCAAAGTCGAAATAGCTGGAGATTCTGTTTATTGATTATGAAAGAGAATCCGTGGTTTCAGCATGGCCAGCCAACCATAGTTGGTAAAACAACAAAACATCTACACAACTGCCTGCGTTGTTACTTTCAACTTTACTCAGTCCCTCTTCTCTCTTCGCAGACCTTGCTCCGGGACGGTAGGAGAGAAAGCACCGTGAGCACGCTCTATCTATCGCCTTCCAACATCGAGACAGGTCAGCAGATCATCTGTAAGGCCTCCAACAAAGCAGTTCCCAATGGCAAGGAGACTAGTGTCACAATCGACATCCAGCGTAAGTATTCCACCTCTCCGTCTCTGTTTCTGTCTTTATTGCTTTCAGTGTCTCTCCCTTCGAGAGTTATTGTATTTTGAAGTTCCTTGATGATAAGTACAAATGGGGGAGAAAAAAGTCTCTATATGACACGCATTTCTCAAAATATAAGGTATTTCTCACATGTAGAGGCAGAGAGTCAGACAGGAATAGGTGACTAACACTCTGTAAACGCGGAGGATTCATTTTAGGCTCTGATGGATATTTAAAATTGGTTTCCATTTTGCTTTCATACCATGTAGGTGGGTGGATGGCTTGGTGATGCATCACTTTTTTGTTCGTTATAATGAAATATCAGAGGAGGTGTCCATCTAAAATGAATGGGATTGTCTTTTTTTTTTTGGTCCAACTACCTGCGTGATGTGGCACTATGCAGACCGTCTCCACCTCTTTTATTTCTTTGCTCACGCCATCAATCTTTTTGATGAGAGCATGCACAATTCCCCTCTAAAATAGACAAAGTAAGCCCAGCGTGTAAAACACATTCAGCCTCAATTGTCAGGGAATCTTTTTTCGATCAAGAAGCGTTCACAGTAAGAGAAGGGCTTTGAACAAAGGGATTTTGCATCACTCACAGCCCCTTCAACACCATTAAGTATGACTAATAAAGCAGAAAATGCTATTTAGAGAGCCATTATGACTGACGGCTCCATTCTTTTCATTATGCACACCACAAGAGGCAAGCATGGCAAGAGCGGGCACGGCACGAACAGGCCAACTCAGGCGCGGGAGTAAAAATGATTAACAGTTGTTAGTGTTTGCAACCCTTGCAGTTTGTCCTCGTCATTCTTTTTTCCTTTTTTTTTTTTTTGTCATGCAGTCAGAGAGGGAAGTCTGCCCACATATAAACTGATTTGTCACCATGTATAATGATGTGTCTGTGATAAATGCTCACCCTCGTGGCATCATCCTCGCTTCTGAATGTATGATTTAACCCTGAAAAATGAGTGCAGCATATTTCTCATAAGCATTCCAAAATGTGCTCTTTACACAATTAAAGCCCCTGAAAACATTTTTCACAGTGTGAGATCAAACTGAGCGACAGCAGAGACTAATTGTCGAGATTCAAATTGTCTCCCACAAGGCTAAGCCTCTCGTTTCCCGTGCCTCCATGCTCATCCCCCCACCCTGCACCCCCCTCTGCAGACTTGACAGGTAAAGTGTTAGGCACAGTTTAGCAGAGCCTCCGGAGTTTGTGCTAAGATCCACTTCCAAATTAAGCTGCTCCTGAAATGAAACATGCTGTAATTGAACTTTGATTCATTCGTGTTGGGTATCAATTTGCTTAATTTCAATGCTGCCTAATTTGATTTCAAGGTTCTTAGCTCAACAGCAGTATTTGCAGAAATTCAAAAACACAACCTGTGGTGACAACTGTGTCTGTCTACTCCAAAGACGTGTATGTTTTTTTTTTGTTTTTGTTTTTGTAAATGTGTATTCAGATCTCTGTTGTGCTTTATGAATTGTATGTTGTGCATAAATAGATGCTGAGTTTCTTGTGGTTATTCACATGTCTATTTTTGGTACTGTAATTTGGTGAAGTGGTAAAATTCCATTTACGATAATAATAATTGTGAGAATGAAGTTATGTGAAGTTGGAATTCACTCAGATGCGAATGCACCAAATGTTACAAAGGAGGTGACTAAAGAGTAGAACTCTTTTCTACTCGTTTCTGTAACTATAAAAACAGAATGAATAAATGATGGAGCACTGCCAAGGCAACACGAATAGCAGCACAGGAGCCCTGAGCTCCATCTCTTTTAAGGACCAGATACCACATAGGTCTGGATAGGTCTGGCCTACGTGATGGCTCACCCCTACAGTTCAGTGTAGTAGGACAGCTAAGTGGTAAATATTGATGTGAAGCAGCTGCTGTTGTACAGGGGCAGCAGCACAATAAAGCTGATTCAGGGGCTGGATCCAGCAAAGAATACAACCAACAAAGGTGCATCCTTAAATGATGTGAAGGCCAAGCTGAACTGAATCAGACTTATTTTCACCAAGCAATTGTTCTCAAATGCCTCAACAAAGTTTTTGATACCTGAGTGCTTTTGGAAAGTTACATAACACATGTCGTGATGCATCAATGTAGCTTTCATTTGCCTGTAAGACTGTGATTAACAACATATCCACTGCCATAATGAAGAGATGATGTAGTTTATGCCTGACTTCTATTTTTTACACCTGACTGTAGCATTTACATTGTTAGATTTCAAGTTTTTTTTTGTTAGTTTTTTTGTTAACCAGTGTCTTATAACCACCTGAACCAAAGGCGTATGATGTGGTCATGTTATGATTCCTTACTTTATGAGTTGTCAATGACCTTCTTAATGCACCATTCAAAAACTGACATATTTGGAAAGCAGCCTTAACTGGGACACAGTCAGCTACAGTGAGCAAGGAGTAGTCTGGACACAACACAGACTCACAGACAAGCTCAAAGGAGCACACACCTGCATAGGGCAACGCACAACACAGGTGAGACAGGTATTGAAAAAACTAGGCACATGCACAGATCAAAGATACCCCAATATATGCTTTTCTCAATTCTACTCCCATTTAAATATTCCATTGCCCTGATAGCTCCATGCAAGTGCCAAAAAACTGATACAATGATCCCTTTGTGTTTGCAAACCATCACAGTCAAATTCACATTCACATTCTAGTGAAATTTGATTTTGTTGTCCAAAAAGCACAAAAAAAACCTTGACTCCGTACTGTCAAAGGCCTGGAGAGTGCTGATTTATTTGTGACTCATTCATAAATGATAATAACTCATAATAAAGGAAGCTAAGATTTTACAGAGTTGGAGACCACTGTCAGGCAATAGAAAAAGGCCAGACAAGAGAGCATAGAGCCAAGGAAAAGAAACCGCAACCGCTCTTTCTCCTGCCCATTCTACGACTCTGTTAGTGAGCCTCTCTCAGAGAAGGTGAGAGTCATCATCCCACCCATCAATGCAACGGTTCCTTCAGGCACTCCCTGTCAGCTTGTCAGCTCGTGAAACAAATGTTACACTTGACCATCTCTTCTTTACAACTGTGCTCAGGTGTTCTCTCTATTCTACAGTGAGATTCAGCCACATGTCAGGATCTAACAATACTGCCTCTTAATCGTTGGCAGTGTTTAACGCTAGATAAACTGTGTAGTCAGTAGCTAAGCCAGCACTGATATACTATATGTTCAGCATAAGTCGGATATCATCAAACATTTCCAAATTTCCTTGTGCTTTCCCTCACAATGAAATAGGTTGGTGCTGATGGACTTATTGGGATTCATGTTCTTATATTCATCACTCAGTACGTTGAAGCCACTGTTTAAGTCAATGTTAGTCCTGTCATGATCTGTTCGCTACAATATAATATTAGGCAAAAACTATATGTGACACCAATAATTGCCATTCACATATGAAGAGTGGACATACTTATTATCACCTGTCTAAAACTACAGACAAGAGTAGATTGTGATTTGTAATTGAGTTTGGAAACTGTTTCAAAATACAGTTTTATGGGAAAAAAAATTAAATTGTTATTCTACACATGAAATGACATAAATAAGTTGCAAATACTTAGATAAAAATAATTGGTTTCCAAGTTTAGTGCAAATAATAAATTCTGTTTCAAGTTCCTTTTTAGTTCGTGTTCTCATGAGTTTTTTAAGTGGTGCTGCAATGTGCCTCAGTCCCATAACAAAGATGGCGGGATTAATAGCAGTCTCCGGTGAATGGTTGCTATTAGCCTAAGTGGGACCCTGGTGAGGGCCAGATACAGAGAGTCGCTGAAGCTACACTGCACTCTACAGCCACTACTGTCCCCCCAAGATCTGATTGAGTTGCATTATAATTTAAATTTGATCTAAGGGTAGAACTTTTACCTTTATTTTGCTCAGGATGATGAAATGAAAAGTGGAAAGTGCAGCCTTTACAATCAGCTCAATTTGCCTTGCTGAAAATTGAACCTAAAAAGATTCCAAAGCATACAGTCTCGTTAAGGAAACTTTTGTGCTGACCGCGTGGTCATATAGTCATATGAGTCTCACCTTACCTTATTTCCCTTTTGGTAATCAGAAATAGGGAATTATGAGTTGACAGCTATTGAAAAAAGGGTAAAAGGCCTTGCAAAAAAATCCCTGAGACTGTGATAGCACAGTATTGAACATGCAGAGATGAAATTGATATTGATGCTCTCATCAAATACCCAGTAAGATGGCAAATAAGCAAATTTCCCCAAATGGCTGTGTATCTCCTGAAAATAGGATCATGCCCACTGAGCATTTAAGCTCTCTGAAGAAATGCTGGTGCTGCCTATTGCGTGTGCCTTTGTGTGTGTTAAGAATTAAGACTCTCATTTATTTTCCTGCCCCGAGTTATCTAATTGACCACATTACTGAGATAATATTAATAGCAACAAAAGTAATTAAAATCTTCTTAGTCTGCCTGCCCTTCTCAATATTTTGTATTCCACTCACTTCTACGGTTAGATGCCCTTTTTCTCTCAGCTCCATCCTTATAGCAATCCAAATGAGAATAATCAAAACGCAACCTGGCGCATTGCTCTACAGCTTAAACCAGCCTCAAATCCAATGCATTTCACAACAGTATTTTCTTTTTATCATCATTTTAATGCTCTTGATTTACATCCACTTCAGCATTTTCATTCCCACAGAAGTTCATACAGCATTATCTGACCTAAGGTTAGACAAATTAGCATCTAAATACAGTATGTACTGGTGATGTTGCCAGAATGAAGGAATTTAGAGCCATCGGAGGTGATTCAGAACCCTGGATAGACTGCTGACTTCAGTTGTCCATACCAGTCCATTAGCTGGCTGTAATTATTTGATAGCAGAGGGGTGACTACCCCCTGATGCTGTTTTCTCCAGCAGCATGACTTAACTTGCATTACACCCCTTGGACTTCAGTCAGTAAGCTCCCCTACCCCCCGGCATAAAACCACTGCAGTGAAATATGATTCTGATGCTACAGTTTCATGTCCCGCTGAATCCCACTCATCACACAACTTAAAATATTCACTCAAATATACTCGAGTCCAGCTGCATATCTGCAGAGCATTGCCCCACATAGAAACACGCTTTCAAACACGCAGCGGGAAATGAACACGCTGGGGACAAGCAAAGCCAAGGTTTCCTGTGTGTTTGCATTGCAAACAAGCTGAGCCATGTGGGGGGAAAATGAATGCCATTTGTTGAGACTAATTAATAAAGAACATGCAGATGTGCAATTGGGGAGGATTTGCTTTTGGTAGCTGGCTCATCTACATGCTCTCCCTGCTTAATCAAGCAGATAATGGCAAATTCATCAGAGACAGAATTTGAAAGTGAGTCGGAAAGAGCACACGGATTCCGGGTGGGGAGAGGGGGGCTTTAATTTAATGTACATTAAATGTACATTAATTAATGTACATTAAATTAAGCTTTAATAATGCTGCACTTCAGAATTATCTCATATAATCTTACATGTAAAGACATGATTTCTTTATATCACACTTCCAGTGCCCTGAGATCTGTCTGATGTTCTAAACTAGCTTTGACTACTATCGTTTGGTTGCATCGAAACTTCAAGATGCACTACAAGGAAAGCGGCGCTCCTTATTTAAGCTGCTCTTTGAATACCAGAACATCTGCCTTCAGACTAAGTAAATTCTTTGCTGTTCTATGGTTGACTGTCTCATAATCAATATATTGGACCTCAGGTTGTCAGTCAGTCTGTTCTCTTCTGCAGTGTTCCACTCAGCCAGCCATGTGACAGTCTGCCCATATTGCTAAGGCTATAAGCCACAAGCGGATGGCCCCCAAACAGCTTCCCCATCCTTCAGAGACACCCGACACTCCTGGAGTTTGAGGCTGGTCCTACTGGAGAACAGCTGTCTACAGTGACCCGGAGAGATTGGAAATTGAGCTTTAAGAAAGGGAAAAAAAACAATTTGTGTTGGCACTATCTCCAGGAAACAGAGAGAAGTTGGAAGATTGTTCCAAAAACACCATCTGGTCTCTACTTTGAACTAACCGATCAAAAGCTGTCGGCCAACTAAAACACAACCCCAGCCCCTCCCAAACCCATTCATCCTGTTGTTTTCACTGGAGCTCCGATCAGTCTTACTATCCCCCCTTCCCTCTATCCATCCATCCCTCCCCCGCTACTACTCTCTTGACGAATCTGAGGAATTAACAGTCTTGCATATTGATGTGCTGTCGCATGATGCCTCAAATGCACAAGCTCAGGAACTCATGCATTTATACATCAAAGCAGCAAATGGACTTCTTTATTAAGTAGATGTCTGTCATATCTGAAAGGTCAAAGGTTAGGGAAGTGACAGTCCCAGCTTTACACCCAAGGCCCTTGCTGGCAGACTTTTGACAGTTGTTGCTCCCATGGCTGTCTTTGCTTGTGGTTCTTCCAGGAAATGGAACTATCCAACAAATTGCTCGTCTGACTTAGAAACAGATATAAAATCCACATGACACCACCTCTTGCTGAGAGGAACTGAAGACTTTTTAAGGGAGGGTCAGTTTTTACACCTCAATCATTTGAAAAAAAACTTTAATTAGTAACCGGATTGACAGTAATGAGCATTTGTGTCCTTAGAAGTCTCCTGGCAGCAAGACCAGAGAAAGAGATTGGCATGTTTGAAAAGTACAGCATAGGAATGCTTTTAGTGGAAAAGGGCCTGTGAATTAGCTTCTACATTACTGTGTCTATTAGCACAGACACCACCTCCAGATCTCCCTCGCTCTCTTTTTATGTCTGCCTTTCTCTTTACTCTCCAGCTCCTTGCTGGATTTTATTACCACCTCCACTACTGCCACATCTGTCATTTTGCCCCTGAGGTTCCCTTTGCCCACATTTTTGTCCACGCAATTAACCGCTCACAATGCTAAAAACAACTACAGGGCAGCTAAAACTGCTGCTCAAGGCGTAAGATAGGTTTCCTATTTTATAATGACACACACCTACATGCCCCCCCTCCCCCTTTGAACATGTGCCTACACATGCAAACACAGTTGGCTGCTCAGTACCTGGAGAGACTTGCTGGTTCATTGTGGCCTTCAGTCTTCCAGGATGCACAGTTGTTGTTTTCTTTCCTGGCCTGGGGAGAACTGGCACAGGTGGAGCTCATGGATTTGAAGGTGGTAGAGTGGTTGGTGGAGGTGGGAAGGGGGGGCATACTGTCCTGCAGGGAAATGTGCCTGCTGATAGGGAATATGGTGTGTGTGTGAGTAGGGAGGAATACGGCACCTGGACCACCCCTCCTCTCTGGGGCTTTGTGGCAGCTGAGCCAGCCCAGAGCATCTGCACAGCCACAGGGTAAAATGCAGTTTCCCTACACTTCCACAGACAAAATCACTCTCCATAAGTATACACAGTGATGTTTGGCTTCATTACAGCAGTGTTTGTGTGCCTCTTTAATTCTGTGAGGATCTCTGTCCCCACTACTGCTCTTCATCCATATCCAAACACAGTCCCTGGTTAATAAATTACTATCAGTGAACACCAAGCAGATAGACTTAGTACACCTTTGAAACAGATGGCTGCACCAGCATCAAACCCAGAACCAGCTCTTTCCCCCTGTGACAAGTTAACAATCCATGATGCCTTACCAGTACAACACTGGTACCACTGATGTCTGTGGAAGTCGTGTCTCAATAAACAGTTACCCTGCTGTGCTCATGGCCTGTAAATGGTTCAGCAGGACAACTGTAATGTAAAGTTTAATGCAGCAGGAATATATATAAATGGAAATGTGTAATTCACACTCAGCCTTACAGAAAGAGTAGTGCATGTCATTTTTTAAGTATGAGTTAAATATGAGGAACTCATATTAAGACGTGCCCCCATGAAGCAATATTTGCTTTTCTTGACAGCTAACTCATAATATATATTTTTATATTTCTTTGGGTTTTTCTCTCCATCCACCTGATTCTCCATTAACATGAAGGTCAGCTCTATGATTTTTTCCCTGCTGCATGTGAATCTTACTAAAATACAACCAGCCTCTTTTTAGAAACCCAGGGAGATGGCTTCACCTACTTGAAATTCATTCTCTGAGTCTGTGGGGTAAAGAGCTGTTTGTTTCACATGGGACAGGATTGATATGGAAATGAACACGTATCTTCAAAAAGAATCCCACCTTTGTCAATTAGGATAAATTACGTTGTTTATTAAATTTGCATAATATGAATACTTATTATTCTAAGAACTGTTTAATTGTGCTGTATCACAGAGGTTGTTCATTGTTTTAATTGCAGTGGATTGCACTATGGACTATTCACTGTTTGCAAATTGCCATTTACTGAAACTCATTATCAAGTCAAGTTTTCCTTTGATTTGCTCCTTATAACATTGCTAATGGATTTGGGAATAAAAATAGCATGTTCTCTCCCACCCCACACCTGACAAATACACCACAATGTTATCCAACGACTGGGCCTAGACCCCTAGGTGGGCGGCAGCAAGATTAAAATAGGGCATCAAATTATTCAGGAGTAATTGTCTGTTATTTAAGAGAAAATGCTGCCACAAATTGTGATAAGTTGTCACAACTGCTCTAAGC
This sequence comes from Trachinotus anak, assembly GCF_046630095.1. Lineage (NCBI taxonomy): Eukaryota > Metazoa > Chordata > Actinopteri > Carangiformes > Carangidae > Trachinotus > Trachinotus anak. The sequence continues at coordinate 6,349,424 of NW_027273885.1, read as the reverse complement.
GCTGCCACAGTGTATTGTGAGATAATATGAGAAACAAAAGACTTTCACCTAGTGGTTTGAAGTGGAGTATATTTACCTACAGTACTGTGTTTGTCTTGCAGCTACATAAAACCTTGCCAAATCTGTTTTGGGTCACAAGAAAAAAAAAACATTTGGCAAATGTAGGTCCCCTGAATAAAACTGAGAATTTGTTTTGCATGTTGGTGTGTTTGGCTGTTTTCTTTTGAGATTGCATGTTTTCTAAGCTATTTATAAGGTGTCTATTTTGTCTCCTATGCAAAATTTTGTGATATATTTTCTCTCTTTCTGTCTGAGCCATATTCAGCCACAGAAAACATCAACAACGTAGTGTTTGTCTCAGGCTTACAGCTCACTACAGGATGTTTGAGGAAGCCGCCAGTTCTGTAAATGGTTGTTTCTGTGTCTCTATGTTTTTTTAGATCTCCCACTTGTCAATCTCTCAGTGGAGCCTCAGCCTGTTCTGGAGGGCAACCTCGTGAAATTCCACTGCTCTGCAAAGGCCAACCCTCCTGTCACACTCTACAGGTGAGAACTGTTTCTAGAATACACGCACAAGTCACGGACGCATAAAACACAAAAGATCCTATAACGTAGGACAGAAAGAAAAAGTTGGACAATTAACTTTAAATGAGGGCTCTCTTTGATCAATTGCTGGTGGGTAATAGATTTTCACATTAAGTCAACTTTAACACTTCATTACTGATAACATTAATCATTGCCAGACACTTTCTTATGATGCCATGACACCATTATATCTGCCCACGATTTGAAATGAAGAGACGGAAAACAGTGAAACACTGTCATGCCGAACAATTTAATGAAACTGCACCTCAGAGAAAATCATCTGGGGAAACCTTGTCATGTTCCAGTTGGTTGCAGCAAAGCTGTGCAGCGCTTTGTTGCATAGCTGTTTGCTTTGTGGTCATATCATCTCCCTTGAACATTAAATGTCCATCAGTGTGTTGGAGGAAAGCTGGAAATATGATGTGCGCGACATCTGATGAAGCTGTCAAGGATTACAGCTTTTTCTGAGATTGGGTTGTGTTTCATGGTATACAGTAGAAAGACAGGTTTCTCCCAGGGGTCTGCTGGTGTTTTTAAGGTGTGTGTGTGTGTGTGTGTGTGTGTGTGTGTGTGTGTGTGTGTGTGTGTGTGTGTGTGTGTGTGTGTGTGTGTGTGTGTGTGTGCGCGCGCGCAGTGTGTGGTGCAGTCAGGTTTTGTTTCAGTACATTATTTTATTTTCATGATTTTAATGATTCAAATGTTTCAGAAATGGGACTCCCTTTCACTCAGTGAAGATGTGGTCATGTCACTACACTTACTACACAGGATGGCACATGACCCACACTCTGAAGAAGCTTCAAATCTGCCTTAAGAGTAAAATTTAGTAAGTGTTTACAAAAGAGGCAAAGAACCCCTGAACATGAGGCAAAATATATTTTACTTGAAAGTCTTCCTCATAATGTAGTGTCTGGAGACATTATTGCCATTTCTAAACATCTGAAGGCTACAGATTAGAGAAATTATATATGCATAAAGTCCTCACTGTGCTGTAGAAGGTTTACACCAGGACCTTGAAGGTTCTTCAGGTTTTCCAGTGCTGTAAAAGCACCACCTCGACTTCCATTGAAAAGCACCTTTCATGATAATACAAGGGTGCAGCTAGAAAAACAGAGCCTTCCACTGGCTCACTGTGCAGCAGTCTTTCTTACTCAAGTACTTCTGTTGCTCCAAATTTCATAAAGCTGCTTTCCTCTCACCCATTTCCTGTATGTATTCAACCCTATTGATAGACACACTCTCAATTGCTGTTATTAGTAATTTTTCTTACTAAATCTGTAATTGTGATAAAATAACTATATTGTCAGTAATTATTTTTATAAAATTTTGCATGGCCTTCCGCAAGTGTAATACTGACATAATTTGTCAAGAGATGGTTTTTCTGTGTGGGAGGTTTTAAAAACCCAGCAAAAAAATAAATTGGATGAAATCGATAGCAAAGGGAATTGGCCGACTCCGAATCTTGTAATGGTACTGGGAAATAAAATGGATGTACAACACACTCACAGGTGGCAAAACAGAGATGTTGCCTTTTTGATGGATTCTGCCCTTTTGAAAAAGAAAAGGGGGAGGGAGGGCAGTGATATTGTGGAAAACAAGGTTTGTATTTGATTGTGTAGGTTCACAGCAGAGACAGGGCGTCTATTGCACCTGCAGAGGGATTTCACCTCCATTGTTATGAGACTGGATCAATGCTGGAATCAGGCTTCTCCCCAGGGTATCAAGAGCTAAGATGTAATGGCAGTTCAGTTGATTTTTTCCTTTAGTATGAAAACTACAGAGTGAGAAAAGGTTGGAGGCTGAAGCTAAAGGAGACTAAAACCACCAATTTCCCATCATTTATTTCTTCCTTTCTTTCTCTTTTCTCTCAGTGTCTCTCTGCTGTCTGGTTTTCTGTCATTCACACAATCCACTGTAGGATTGAATAATATCTAGACAGACTAATAACTTTTGAAACTTCAAGGTTATACTCTCTTAGTTCTCCAGTTTCATAGTCTCCCATTTAGAGTTATCTGCAATTTATAAAAGCGCGCCAGGACTCCCATGCGCCATTGGATTTCAGGGCATGGTAGACAGGGGATTTTTGGGCCCCATAATGCCTGCCTGAGAGGCTTCAACTGGGGAGAGCCCCCCACAAATTTCCCCTCTAGAGAGCAATATCACAGAGGAGAGCAGGAAGCTGGTCAAGCAGTGTGGGGCCATTATTCAGTGCTAATACACTCTGTCTACCCCAGATCAGATACGGCACAAGGACAGAGTAGCTCTTAGACGGATGGCCTCTTTTCCATCCCCAAGAGAGCCATCTATTCCCAATGTGCACTGAGCCTCTTTGCCATCCTCCAATTCAGTGGACACTTGAGACACTGGCCCAAGATAGTGGGGGAAGTAGTTGAAGGCATGCTGCTTCTGCTGCCTGCAAACCTTTGTGGTTGCCACACTGGTTCAATAAAGCTGACTTTAAATGTGAAAATAGAAATAAGATATATTGTTACAGATACCTGAAACTTTGCCAGAACACAGCTCAAGAGGGGAGTAAAGAGGGAAGGAAGTGGCCAGGGGATCAGAAAGGACTTGGTGTGAAGGTGGGGGCTGGAGGAGAAGATGAAAGTGGTGCTGAAAGTGTGAATGAAGTAAGAGTAATGGGCATGTGTTTCAGTCAGCACTCAGGGAATCAAAGCACTCGGAGAGGGAAAGACGAGTGGGTCGAAACATCTTCATTACTGTTTATAATGGTAGTGGGGCTAACTGGCATACATCACAACCACTCAACCTCCCTCTGATGAAGACACAGAGGGTTTTCTCTAATCCAAACAAGAACCCACCAGAGAGAAGAGAAAGAATAACAAACAAAGCAAATCAGGTCCCTCGTCTGCACATACAACCATGCACAGAGCGACAGCAAAACCCCCTCCTTTGCATGGCACTGCAGCAAACAACATCCCAATCCTCCCCACACATATACTCTCAGTGTTGTTGTTGCTACTGTTGAATTGTTTGTTTGCTTTTGACTGACACTACAATCGCCATACCTTCCTTCTTCACAAACCATGGAGGTGGCTAATTGATACATTTTGCTTGATGACACTCTGTTTTTGGCACAACTACTATTCCCAAACCACAGTCTTTCTGCCTAAATTAGCTGAAGCCAGACGTGCATGAAATGTGTGAAAAAAAAGACTCTTACTTTTTATTTACTTTTATTTTTATTTTTTAAGTGTAAATACCGAGTTGCAACACCTGAAGTGTAACGGGTTTGGTATTTCACAGTGTAATTGCACATTTGTAGATTAATGTGCACCATTGTTGCAAACATACAAATCAGCGCAAGTTGGAAATTACCCCAGAAAATTGAGACTAAAGTCTATGAGTCAATAATAACCCCAGAAAGTTTGGTATAACTCTGAAAAGTTAAGGAAAAAATGCTATGGATATCCAAGAAGTCAAACAAAGGTCACCTGCATACCCCTGAAAGGTTTTTTTGACTGACTTTTCAAATTTATTCCCAACTTTTATTTTTCTATCCAGTGTTTTCCAATAGGTATACATGCATTTACATATCTGTAGAGCTTAATTCCACTCAATAATTACTTGGCAGATCGAAAAAAAGCTCTGTAATTGATATCTGTGTCAGAACTAGTGCTTTCTATTGCTAAACCTGCATGTTTATTTTATATTCCACTGAGAATTCAGTAGTCATCACTTTCAGTATGCATGTTAGGGTGAGTGGAACCGCACTGAGCTGTGCTTAACCATGCTGATAATGACTGTAGGGCCTGATTTAGTGTGGGTCTTGATGCTGGTGGCACAGATACCTGTCTAATTTAATTGTTACTGTTTTATTGCCTTAATCACATTCTGCAAATAAAAAACTCTCCCCATCTTCCACGTCTCCTTCATCTTCTGCTTCCATTAACAGCAGACCTTTTTATCTATATAACAGTGTTAGCTTACACACCCTTGCACAAGCAAAAACACACACATTGTGTGCACATTGAGCGTGCAGGATTCACTTGCTTTGTCTGGGTCAAATCACTGAAGACAATACAGCAGTGTAAAGTGAGTCAGCTATTGAGTAAGCTTGCTTTGGCCCTTCTAACCTCCCAAAGGGAATGCAGGTGTTTGTGTTGCCCTGGGCCAGCTATGTTTAGACATCAGTCTTGGACAAGACCCAGCACACCAACAGAGCTCCCAGCGGACGACGGCATTCTGTCTCTGCTCCCTCTAACACTGTCAAGGGCTCCCAAACCTGGCAGCGGCAACCTCCACTCGGGAGCAGCCGGCTGCCCAAACATCTGTGCTTACCCCATCACAACTCCCACAGTACGAGCAAGAGAAGTGTGAGTGGAAATAAGTGATATATTGATATTCATGCAGTTGTCATAGTCTGCATCAACATCATTATTGTCATCCCCATCATTGTCTTGACAATGAAAAGCAATGAACCTTGAGGAAAGATTTTTTTTTTCAATGCTGTCTCCAAGAGCAAGGATTAACTTTGAAACTAATTCATATCATCATCATCTTCTTCAGTGTTTTCACCACTCTCATCCTCATCATTGTTATCATTGTTGTCATCATCCTAATCATCGCCATCATCATTGTCGTCATCATGATTACCCCAACAATCACCCGTGCAATTAATATCACCATCATCATCATTATCATCATCGTCATGTAAACAGTATCATCATCATTAACATAATGGTTTTCACATTTTTAATCTTGTAGCATCCACTTGACTTCCTGTTCCTTCCTGTTCCTGGTGCTGGCAGTTTGAGGTTAAAGAAATAGACCTTGTAGATATAATGTGTATACTACCGTATACTCTCTCACAGAGCTGTGCAAGGGAGAATGCATCTGTTTGTACTCTCACAGACACTATGCAAGTATAACTACTACTAAAAGGAGAGACAGGCCAAGAACAACCGTCTGCCCTAATTTAAATAATTTTGGAAACACAGGTGTTGTGAGACTCTCAGCTGTGTCCTTGTCACACAAGAACACAACTCTGAAAAGATCTGCTGCTGTAAAAAAAAAAAAAATCCCACGAAGCGCAATTAGAATTCTGCTTCACTTCACTTACTGATTGAATGAAGTAATCTGTTCTCATTTAAATGATAGCATTTCAGCCAAGCATGGGGCCAGCTTAGTCATGGAAAACAAATGAGTTCCCTATCCCGTGAAAACTGCTCTCAGTCCTGGCAGGAATATAAAACGGAGACAGGCACCGGTTCCGTTGTCATTGTTTTCATTTGCCACATCAGCATGCAGCCACATCTCTATTGTGGAGCGTGGAAGCGTTTAGATGCGTGATGCATTGTACATCCCAGAGCACCGTCTAAATTTTCCAAAGTGACCCGAGACATCCACAGATGCCTTCACTTCACTTTTATAAATGGGACTTGTCGGTTGAAACAGCAGAGAGCTATCCACACCACGCAGAGCGCGACGTCGCTCCCTGTGACATCATAAAAGTATCACCTAAACACTTGAGGAATGCCTGTGTCGCCATCACAGAAAGCTATCATTCACAAACACAAACAGATGTTCTTTATGTGATCCCGTGTCAATTTATTAACGTCAGCTGTTGTGTGTAATACAGTAGGTGTCAGCCAACGTCTTCAAAGGTGGAGGAGCGACCCATTTGTCATTCTGTGATTTGTTTTTCTTAGCTGGCACCCTGTGCTGCACTCTCTGCCTGGCGTAATGAGGAACGTGCTGTCTGCTACGAGTCGCCGGGGAGCTTGTCACAGCATGGAAGGCTGCCACAAAAATATGCTGAAGCCAGCACAGAAAACCTGCCCCAGAATGATGATTTATTCACACAAAAGAAAGCTATTGACTTAAGGAAGTGTGAAAACCTGTCGTAATGCCTTTTCCCCTTTTCCGTCATTTTTCCATTTCTTCCTCTCTCCCCATTCTCTGCCTTCTAATCTTCACACCAGGTGGGCCAAAGGAGGAAGTATAATCAAGGAAGTCTCTGGGGACACATATGAGGTTATTGTGGACCACTCCTTCTTTACGGAACCTGTCTCCTGCGAGGTTACCAACCCTCTGGGCAGCACCAACATCAGCCGCAATGTTGATGTTTACTGTGAGTGGCTCCTTAAGAAATACTGCATGCCTTTCAGTGATGCCAGCCATGTGATAATGCATGATTAATGACTTTTTAAAAAAATATTTTCACACCAAGCTCTAAAAGCTGGTGCTACAAAAGCTGATATTTAATTATGGGTGAATCATAGACAGTTCATGATGTTTATTTCAACAGTTGGCCCTCGCATGGCTGCAGAGCCTCAGTCCTTGCAGGTGGACCTTGGATCTGACGCTGTGTTCAACTGTGCTTGGACAGGAAATCCCTCTCTTACCATAGTGTGGATGAAGAGGGGATCTGGAGTGGTGAGTTTATTGATTTACAATCATAAACTGATAAAGCCTGTTCTTTCTTTCTGTGATTCCACCATCCCCACATCCTCCAGTATATGAAGAACTTTGGGTAGTTATCTTATGTCATAGCTGGGGTGTTTTGAAATGTCCATTAAACCCAAGGTTTTAAAGTCATTACAGTCCTAGCCTCTTGGCGACCTGCTCTCACATGAGATCTGTTGATTTGATCCACAAATTCAGACTCATTCCACCTTTCCTTTTGTCAACATCAAAGGCCAAAGCCAACCCATTTACTCCACTGAGCTCAGACCCTAAATTGGATTTTAATAATTGAGGAGAGGTGCCCTTTAAGGTATTAAATGGTCCATGTGCTGCATTGGTTCTTTCCCATAGCACTGCCTTGTTGCCATCTCAAATGCAAAGGTGCCTTTGCTGTCATTGCGTTTGATGATCTTTAACTTTTTTCTTTTCTTTTTTTTTTCTTTTTCTTTTTCCATCACAGGTTCTCAGCAACGAGAACCTCCTGACGCTGAAATCTGTGAGACAGGAGGATGCTGGGAAATATGTTTGCCGCGCTGTGGTCCCACGTGTAGGAGCGGGGGAGAAGGAGGTTTCCCTCACTGTCAATGGTAAGCTGTATTACTGACATGACTTTCATAAAAAATGGGCCCAAATGCACACCCACAAAGTTGTCAAATGCATACACACCCCAGTGTGAATCTTGAGGTCTGGGGTCAATCTTGGCAAGTAGAAAGCAATTTGTCACAGGAGTCACTTTTCCTCTTCTTCTGTGGTTTATAAATGCCTTTTTTTCTATAAAACTTCCAACAGAATGTGCTGCTTTATTTCTCCCCTGTAGTTTATAGCTGTTTCTTGGAGGCACAGTTAATTTTACCAGGCAGGTACAGTAACAAAACCTTTGCCATCTCACACACACACACACACACACACACACACACACACTCACACACACAGAGCACTGGGATGTGACATATGAAAATTAATTTCCTGACAAAGGTAATGTGATGAGAGTAGAGTTGTTTCATCAACAGTCATCACTGTGAAGTCTTCAAACATGAAAAGTGATAAATATGGACTTAGTCCTTTGAAGATATGGTCACACATTTCATAAACAGGTGAAATGTACTTAAATGCTAATTATATTCTGCATGAGTCACAGGGAAGCTGCCTTTTCTGAGCCACTGACTGACTAATGAATACCAGCCTTGGTGGGAGACCTGGCAACTCTCAAACAAATGACTTCATTATCAGTGCTTGATATTCAGGGAGCATGCTTTGGTGTGGCAGAGGTTCTTCATTGTGGGATATACATGTCTCTGATTTTCCCCAAGTCCATCTGAAAGAAACCTGGGCCACACACAAAAAAAAGGGGGTGGGGGGTGTTAAGATACTGACAAGAAGATGCAGAGTTAAAATGCTGACAGTGTCTCATTGTACATTTTGAAAGCTAACAAAAGAGTTTGCCTGTAAGCAACACTGATGCTGATTTGAGGATGGGGATACATCAAGTAGCGAACAGTGTGTGTAAAGATTTTCTTTTCAAAATCCAGACATTAGCTTTGCATATCAGAGAGAATGGGATACCAGTATTCCCTCCAGCACAAGATCTATGAACTGCAATGAGCGTCCTCCTTCTCAGCGAGGAATTCAATTGAAATCAAGGCAGAAGAGGCGTAAGGCAAAATCATGACTAATTCTATTGTTTCCCCTTCTGTTGATAGCAACCTATACTGGCATCCTTTCCACGGCCTCAATATGCAAACAGAATACATAATATCCAGTTTACCAGTTTATTTCAATGCATCTCTTTTCTGCTCATGTAACTATGGAGATTGTGTTGTGTTCAGAAATGATGTCATGAGTGAAAGAAGATGGATTGTTTTAATAAAGATTAGAACACTATACAACCCAGAGAACATTGGGAAACATACAACAAAGCTGAAATGGCCTGTTTATTTAGTCTCTGCAGACTTCATTCAAAGATCTGGATGACTTGTAGTCTTTTTATTTTATTTGTATTCTCCCTCCTCTTTTGTGTCTTGCACCTCCCTGCCTGAATTGGTGTTTGACATTCAAAAGCCTCCCTTCTTTTTACCCCTCTGAATAATTGAAATTCATCTTTTTTTTTCAAACCACATGAGGAATCCAGAGTCATTTCTAACTTGGTCCTTGAGGCGAATCAGAATGTCAAACTTGTGAAAGTGCAAACACTGCGGTTGAAGTGATGGCGCGAGAGGGGGGCGGGGGCTCTCTCCCGAGGTTAGTGGATGGTCCTATGCTCCCTTCTCAACTGCAGATGAATGTGAGCTCTTTACCTCTTATCAGCCCATAAGCCCAACATCACTGACAGTCAGCAGGACTCAATTGATTCTGACAATGAATAACTAGTATAACGGATGAGTGAGCTTCTCAGGGAGGACGACCATGATACAGTAACATCCAGGCTATGCTGGCATAGTTAGAGGATTCATGATGCGACGCTGTCTGCTGCGCATTTGAATTTTTCTTTGCTGTTTGTTTTCCCCGCAGGTGTCCCCCGATTCCTTAATGCTATCATTTAAATTACATGTGTTTATAATTTGTCACTCCTCTGTCTCTCTCCTCTCTGCCGTTGTGTGTCACTGGCTCCCACTGTGGCACGCCACATAGACATGAGGATTCCTGCGTTCCCCGGGGAAGAATGTAATTTAATTATAATCAAACAGCTAGCAGGGGAGGCAGTTTGTGTTCAAGTCACTAATGGATACATATTGCTTACTCAAGTCAAACATTTTCCAAGTGGATCGCTCCTCAGCATTTCACATGCGTCATATCCGTCAAGTGGCTACATGTATAAGGGGAGGGTGGGGGGAGTGGGGGGGCTGCTTTGTACGTCCATGCGTGTGATTATTTATATGGCATACAATATGTATGCATGGATTTTTCCACCGTCCGGCAGAAGTTGGAATTGAGAGAAGTTATCTGACATGCTTGAAAGGATTTAGCTTGTATATGCTAAATGACCATATATTCATGCAATACATATTAATATCCATGTGTGTGAGTACATGTGTGCAGCCATTTGTGTTTGTGAGTGTGTGTGTGTGTGTGTGTGTGTGTGTGTGTGTCTTTGGGCTAGGCCATATGTATAATAACTCACATACAGTCCTTGGGCAGCCTGGGGAGAGAAAGCCCATTGCCACAGTAAGGAGGAGGGAGGGCTGGAGAATCCCCCAACATCCCACAGAGCACTGGCATGTTACAGATCTTTTTTTCTACTGTTAAACAGCCTTTATGTACGAAGTTAATTAGCATTCCAGTCTTCTTTAAACTGGCAATGACACTGTATAAGAGAGAAAAGCACAAATTAATGAAGGAGAAAACTGCATTTAAGATGCAGCACATTTTATCTGACCAGCTAAATTTAAGCATAATAAGATACGACCTGCAAGACTTTCTGGGAGACTTTGAACTCACTTTTCCTTTTATTTGTACCTGCCACATGCAGTGCCTCAGCTCAGCCCAGACACTAATTTATAATGCGTAAGAAAATATCTTTAATATATTCCCTCACCATTTTTAAATAGCTAGATGTGCAGTGAGGTTTTCTGCCCGGATGCTTCATTCATTAGTTTGGCTTTACGGGCTTATATGACTGCTGGAGCACAACAGCTCTGAGATCAGCAGCTCCAAGGTGCCTTTTATGTGTCCAGGGAGGGCAAGATGGTCCAAAAATCTTCCTTGGTAGGATAAACAGGATGAATAAATAGCCAGCACATTAGCAGTCAGTTCCCACTGATAATAATCAGCGGATTGCATGGCAGCTTGGATCGTCTTCAGGTCAAATAACTAGAAACCAACATCACAGGTATCATTTTAACACAGACTAAACTTATTGTTGTAAAGATGGATTGAGCCAAAGCAGGCAGGCTAGAAGTGAAGATGTATTCAGAGTATTCAGGGTAGTAAAGTGCATGTTTCTACAGGAGTTAAACATAATTTCCACCTCGGATGCCCAATTAGGCATGAAGATAAAATTATTTGTGATTACACCTCCTCATCCACTTGGACCTGCTGCTGTTAATGTGATATAATGCAGCTGAAATAAAATAGCAGGAAGATTAAGCAGTAATGGATCTACCCCAGTTTTGCAATAACACATACTACATAAACAAGCTATGAAGATGACAACTTAACAACAGTAACAGTCTCATTAGCAAATTGTATCTGATTACTCACATTACGACTTCAAAATCTCCATGGAAGCATTACTCTTATGGAAATCATGTATCCAATATTTATTTGCATTATCATTTTTCCATTTAAATTGTCTGGACAACTATGTGGCCAAGTATTTACGTCTACATATACATCAAATACTGAAGCTTGTGTATTTAATCTAAGAAATGTGTTATCATATTAACACTAAGACTCTGGTTGGCAGCTTCAACATATAGACAGGATCTCTGCACCATGGATTTCTCCCAGAGGAGACTCTGGTCACCAGTGACTGTAAAAGACATTTTTCTTCTGTTTCAGTTGCCCTCTGGCTGTTTTTTACTCTCCTTTATCACACAAAGAAAACAGAGAAATCAAAAGAGCTGCGTTGAGGTAGCAAGGAAATGTCAAGCTTTTGTTCATGGCGGATGCCTCAGTTTAGAAAGGAAATGTAAGCCCTGGCCTTCTGACACCCACACAGATATCGTGTAATAAGAATACAACGTCCACTCCAGAGTTAACACCTCCTCAAATCAATGGGCGAAATATTGCACCCAACATTTTGATTACCTCCCCTGCTGCTGACATTGATGTTGTAGTGCCACCCACCTTCCATCTACTGATGTGTTTGCGCCCTGATCACATAGCGCAAGTAGTAAACATGTACTTATATGTGCATATACCCACACACACACACACACACACACACATACTTGTACTTGTATCTTTGGGAGGACACTCATTGACATAATGCATTCCCTAGCCCCTTACCCTAACCTTAACCATCACAACTGAGTGCCTAACCCTTACCCTAACCCTGGTCCTCGTGTGCCTGTGCCCCTGTGCTGCGTTTTTTACTTAACCTAACCTAAACCTAATTCTAACCATAACTCTAAAACCAAGTCTTAACCTTCAAAATGTGATTTGAAGGTGTCTCAAAATGTTCTCACTTTCCCAAAATGTCCTCACTCTGTTAGTAAAATACTTTTTTTGGTCCTTACTGTCAAGCAAGTACAAGTACACACACACACACACACACACACACACACACACACACACACACACACATACACACACACACACACACTTTCAACCGAGGCTGAACCAGTGAGATAAAACTATTTAATTATTTTACTCATTTGCAGCTCTGATACATAGAATAGATCCTGCCCAGCCACTACCACTGGCCTTTTACAGCCTTCAAGCTATTGATCTTGTTGTATGTTGACATTTGGAGCTCATATAGACTACATACTAACATTTCACCTCCTAATCACAAGTTAATGCATGCACATCACACATGAAAATCTCCTCATATTAGCCATAGCACATACATGTTGTACTAATACATGTTGGCAAACTAGTGAAAGACGGGAAACAGCTTTCAGGACATTTTTCCTAAATTGTCTGCAGCGTTCATTCTGCAGCAGTAGCAGCCTTCCAGCATCCTCCAGTAGCATACCAAGACACCATCTGGCAAAGTCTCATTAAAATTCTAATTCATTTTAATAAGAGACAGGTAATAAACTGCAATTATGTATCGTCAGAGAGAGCGGGAGTTTGAGGGAAGTTGGCGGGGAAGCGAGTTGTCTCACTAATCAAGAAGCTGCCTCACTTGCCACCCCCTCAAACCCACATTCTTAACCTTAACCATCACAAGAGATGTGCTTAATGTTTGATTTCAACATTTTAAAGGCCGTTTTACCAAGTGCAAAAAAATAAAAAATAAATAAAAATAACGGATAAGATGGAGTCCTTTCCTGGTGTTAGCATCTCTGTTGAAACCTAGCTTTTAAAATTACGGGTTGATGAGAGCAGAGCATGAAGAGATTCTCTCAGTGTGTGCTTGTGTGTTTTAAATCAAATTATATCCACAATTTGTCTGGATGGCTCAAAAGAAAATTTGCCCCCAGAATAACAAAATAATTCAGAATGCAGCGAGCCTATAATGTGAACAAACTCAAGGCTGCATTTTTTTTTTTTTTTGTTTTCATTTTAGACATGAACAGTTATATCGGAAACAGCCAATAAGGAGCAGAGAAAAATGTTACAGTTGAAGTTACAAGCAGACAACATGAGCTGTATATCATAAAATACATATGAGAAGGTCAGAAAAAAATGAAACAGGAAAGTAAATTGCTTGTGTTTAAATCATCATCAATACTACCAGCTGCCTTCACCAGTCTCTGTAAATAAAATTAAACTATCAAATGAGTGTCAACCATTTTTCATGCTTTGCTTTTCTGTCATTTTACTTACAGTGAGCTCTTCAGGACCAAAGGGAAGATACACTTAAAAGACAGAACTGGGTCATGTGTGACATCTTGTCTTCATATTAGCGCTGTCACCTGGCGTGAGCAGCCTCCAGACCAGATGGCAAGCAAACCAGTCATTTAGACTGAGCTGCCCTTGTCAGACAAGATCTTGTAGCCTGACCAAGGTTTAACACATGCTGGCTCCAAGTCCAGACCTGCAGCTCCTGTTAATTGAACCTGTCCTGATCACAGAGTTTGTAATTTTAATAAAGTCAGTACATCTCATCAAACTTGTCTTTGAAGAAACCTGAATGATACAGAACATCCTTTAGAGATTATATTAGAGGTGCATTTATAGTACACTTACAATATGAACAATAAATAAGACTGAATATAACATGTAATAAAACATACTCATGTTCTGTCTTTTTGGTTGTGTATTTATAGGGAGCTGGGGCTTAATGTTTAGTTACTTTCTGATTGGTTCTTGGGTCAAATCTGCGGCAAGCAAATTGATTGAGGTGAAACACTGCAACAAGTGTGTTATCTCACTGCAATGGCATTTTTCTCTTTCCATCTGTCTCGTCCTGATTACACTCCAAAGAACTGATGTAGCACTCTCCAGCAGCATTTATCTCAGTGGGAGAAATCAAACCAGCCATAAATCAACTATTCTTGATCCAAAATGAGGCCTGGGCCCCCACTTATGCCCTTCATTCAGTCCTGGCATGTCCTTGGCTCGATTGTACCGAGGGATGAGGAATTTTCACACTGTATCGCTGTACAATTTTCCCCAGGAGTCTCAAATTACTGAACACTTCAGGTGTTACTGCTTGGAACAGAGGAGCAATTCCAACATAATGTACCACAAGAACTTGATTGAGCAGAATTGTCATATAACCTGAAACTGAAAATGACTTTAATTATTCATGTTTCAATTTCTATGGTTCATCTTGAAACTTTTTTATGCTTTTTTTCAGGGCCACCTACTATATCCAGCACACAGACTCAGCAAGCTTTACACGGAGAAAAAGGACAAATCAAATGTTTCATTCGAAGCACTCCTCCTCCAGACCGCATTGTAAGTACATCTGGACTATTTCCTTTATTCTGATCTCATCTCCGTCTCACCTTTGCTTGTTTGCATTGCAAGAACACACGTGAAACTTCAATCATAAATTGGTATTTTATGGCTCAATGGCACCTAAACAGTAAAAATTTGATAATATAATGGCGGCTCTTTTCCTATCTGCCTCCGGAATATAATGCTTGACTGAACCCTATTGATCTGTTAACTACACATAGACAGAATGCGCAAATAAAAGCCTGAAGAATTTGGTACCATTAGCTCCATCATTTGTTTTCATATGAAAAGGTAAGCACGAAACTACAGTTTGAACCCTCAATTTCTCATTTAATCCACACTTATGCTCTGTTAGCACTGATCCCATTAAGATTTATGGACCTTATATAAACAACCTACCCTCTGAGCTCACTTTGCACTTATTATAAATGTGTGTGTATGCTGGTGCGTGCGTGTTTGTGTATGAATGCAGTTAATTGCCATACTTTGTCATCTGATGTGTCTTTTTATTATATTGACGTCCAGCATTATCTAGCAACATAATTAGTATCAGGTTTATTTGAGAGGGGTGCCTGTGGTGGATGGGCTGCTTGGTCTTTATAGGTGTTTATTCGGGATTCCAAACTTGAGAGTTGTGAAACCGTTCGTCCATGTTACCATAACACAGTATTTCCATATTTCAAGTCAAGTTAGTTGAATTTATGTAGATTTGTAATCACAAAACCGAGGACTTAACAGCATACGTTGTCTACCCTCAGACCTTAAAAATTACTTACGACATAAAAACTTTCCATATTAACATGAAAACACTTGAATCAAGGCAAAATTTCTGGCACTGTCCCACCCCATTTCCACCTCTCAATTTAGGCTTGGCCATCACTGCAAGCTTGACGTTGAATGTGTTGTTTATCCTCTGAGTACCATGTCGCCTTTCCTACTGTGTCTCCAGTATAATAACATTCCTTGTTTTGTATCTAAAAATCAGCAAAAATAAAAGATATAATTTTCACAATAGTCACGCAGAATGAATGCAGTCTACAACTAAGATGCCTCCAAGCACCAACTAAATAGCACGTATTAAATTACCCTAGCACTGCATAAATAAAATCCAGTATATGTAAATATCTATTGTTTTCCTACTTTTCTCACACCACATCACTGTAACGCAACTGTCATCACAACTTCACATGAGTCAATCATGTTTCACACCCATCACTTTCTTCCTCCTAATATGCCAGGTTTTGGACATTCTGTTATTACTGTTGTTGCTATTATTTAAAAAAAATACATTCATTGAAGCTATTCTGTTTTTAGTTTCTGTCTATCAAAGAGACACAGAGGATTCATTCATTTGAAATAGATTTTTGTAAATATTTCATAATAGTTTGCACAAGGAATTGGCCTAACATTGCTCACTTATTATTTCTTAATATTTCTGATAGATACAAAAAGTGCAAAAGGTCAAAGGAATGTATCTGAAAATTTTTGCAATGTGTGTGCAACTGTGTCATCACAGTGTGCAGTAAGAGAAAATAATTCTGCTTATGAAGAAATACTGAATTCATTCAAATCTAGCAAACGTTTTAGTATTGAAGTGCAATCTGTATTTTTTCAAATCTTATTCTTTTGCAATTATTTACTCTATTTAAAATAATGGACAATATCTATTGCTTAACCTTCTTATACTCCTCTTGTTCTCAGCAAGCACCGCTCTGTTAACGGTTGCATGCAGTCTCTCAACAGCCAAATCCAAAAAACACTGTTTCCAACGCTGCAGTGAAAAGAGATCTGCTTAGGGTACATGCAGTTTGCAATTATCCAGTAGACATTAGTTCAGTCTACAGATGCCAGAGATATCTCAGTCAGCTGGCAGATTGTCAAACGGAGATGAGCAGCAGAAAATGGGCAGTTAACAAAAACAATTTTAACCACAACACGCCAGTCAAAAGTGTTTTACACATCCACAACAGAGCAGGATATCCATAGTGTATTTCCACCTCTTTGTGTCCTGTGTAGACTTCTTTGAATCCATACCGCCTTATAACAGAATGAAACATAGCTACCCCTTTGCTGTTGTAGAGCACTAGGTTCATGTCTTCAAGGTCGTCATGTATCGCCATGGATACGTGCACTTTCAGTAACACAACATTGCAACTATGCAAGAAGATACAGGTGAAGTTATGTAATGGCCAGGCCAGCACCATCTCATTAAACACATTCCGATTAACACTGGGTGGTTATATGAAGCAGAGATGTGTGAAGGCGGCTTGGTCACCTTTAACACTCGCACACTATAGGTCTCCTGTTGAGTAAATGCCATAACAAGTGGCAGTTGTTATGAGGGTCAAACTTGGTTTCTATTCTTCCTCTCACTGAGCATATTTAGATTACTTGCCAGCATTTGACACATGCGAAAGCTTGGTGGCTGTAGATTTTCAAAACCACATTAGGGACAGTACAAAAGATTTCATTGTTAGCATGCAAAGTTTTATTTATAAACGATATTCCTCAACAAAACTCATAGAATGCGTTTTTTCCTCCTAAGACTAAGAGTCTACAGCCATGTGAGCAGTCCAATAAGGCTGTACTTGGGCCTTGAGCTTAAATGCTAATGTCAACATGCTAACATGAATGATATGAATTATTAGCTTATCTTTAGTTTGATCATGAACTAAATTAGACAAAATAAAATCTTCACCTACTGGTGGTGCTGGATAAAATTTTTTAGGGATCAAAGGATTACAATTCATCTCGAGGAGGGGGACATGAATGTCTGTTGAGACATTTAATTCATAACCAGAAATGTTAGCTTCATGCTGTAGAGGAAAAGTCAGGGAGTCACCAAAGTCAATAGGCTTCGTCTTTTTGTGAGCATGAATGTTTGCACAAATTTCATGAAAATCCATCCAAAAATTTTTGAGATATTCCAAGGTGGTGGACCCACGGAGAGACCATCATTGCCACAGCATGGCTAAAACCTAGTAATCCCTGTTATGACATGAGTTGAAAGCTGAATCTTTACATGGGCAATACTGCCTTGGGCCCTTGCTGGTAGAACATAAAATATTTGGATAATATTGAGACCCACTCATAACAACTTTCCTCTGCAGCACCTCTCGTGTCCAAAAACTTCTTACATTACCTACCACCTCATGCCTTCTGTCTCATCTCAGGCTTGGTCATGGAAGGAAACCGTGTTGGAGTCTGGAACATCCGGCCGCTATACCGTAGAGACGGTCACCACAGAGGAAGGAGTTATCTCCACACTCACCATGAGTAACATTGTCCCAGCTGATTTCCAGACCATCTACAACTGCACGGCGTGGAACAGCTTTGGCTCTGACACTGAGATCATACGGCTTAAGGAACAAGGTGGGAGCCAAGGTTCGACAGGTTTCAGCTTCCTCTTCTTCAAGTCACATGACAGTGGTTTTCCAGATAGTGATAGATGGTGGCAGAGCTGTGGTGTTCATATCACTGTGGTTGTACCTGTCTGTGTCTGTACATTTTGTGCACCTCTATCAGAGTATTTGTGGGTGAATGCACTTTTATTTATGTAAGTAGGTACGATGGAATTTGATTACCAATTGAATTATAATGAGGCACGATAACAAATACAAACAGCAAATTGTCACTAGATTTATTTAATCTTAGAATAGTAATCATTGACCACATAGATTCGAGTACACAATCATTTCTCACTTTGATACAACTATTTTTTTTAGAAGTTAGAAGTATGTTGTTCAAAGATGACATTTTACCAATTTGGAATTGCAGCATGGTAATACATAGTTACACTGCATGACCTAAATTCTGAAGCTTTTGATGTACAGTTAATGTGATGATGACACCGATAAATTCCTTACAAATTAGTTTTCTGGGTTAACATGAAGTGCAGCTCCCTGGTAATTTGAACTGCTGACCATTGGCGCAAGCTGCCTCCTGAATATGAAACACACTGTGCCTTCTGCTGTCTTCAAGTAAAACATTTTTAAACAGGCAAACATTTCTTTTGCTTTAAAAACGAATACTGTCTGTTGACCTTTCCCCCACTGCCTTGGGGGGGATCTCTGTTTTCCATCCACTTTTCATAAATGATAAATTATAAGCTTCTTATGTGAAAGTGACATTGATCAATGAAGACATTAAATAGGCTTTAATGGTGTAGGAAGAGCACTTGGTTGTTCGGCGTTTGTTTAAAAAGCGAGAAGGTCATAAATGTGGGCTGGTAACTCAGGTCCTCATTACACCACATTTTAATGAGGACATTTAATGTTGGAGCAGCATATAGTTGTGTGCCTGCAGGTTTAATCTCTTCCTAGTCGCAGAAACAGTGTAACATTCTTGCAGAAACACACAAACATGATTATGCTTAAAGGAATACACACACTCCTCTCAGTGACAATAAAAGCTCTCAGTGAAATGCTTCTATTTGCCTAAATGAGTGTAAATAAAAAGTTATTAGACAGTAGGATAATGAGATTATATTAGAAGGAAAATGTTTACCCGGCGCAGATAACAAAGGATTTGGTAATTCGTTTTAGTAGAATTTCCAGTCAGTGGGACATACAGTGCAGAAGTTGTGGCATTGTGCCTGTGTGTTTTTATTACATAGCCTTGTGCCTGAGGGATAATGACAGTGTCACTTAGAGGGATAACATATAGCATATCTTCCCCCATTTTCTTGTTAGAGAGACAGAGATGAAGGAGAGACGAGGACACTTGCTCCCCGTGTGTGTGTGTGTGTGTGTGTGTGTGTGTGTGTGTGTGTGTGTGTGTGTGTGTGTGTGTGTGTGTGTGTGTGTGTGTGTGTGTGTGTGTGTGTGTGTGTTGAGTAGAAGGTTGGCCTTCACATTTTGAATGTTATATTGTGTGCTATCTGTCATTATATTGAATTTAATGTACATTTGAGATTATTCGTGGTATGTTATTGTAGAAGGGTATGTCTCTTTGTTGCTCTCTGCAGAGTCTCTCCCAGTGGCGGTGATCATCGGCATTGCTGTGGGGGCTTTTGTGGCCTTTATTGTCCTCATGGGCACCATTGGAGCATTTTGTTGCACCCGCTCCCAGAGAAGTACGTTTCCTCTTCCCTTTCACATCCATTGAAGCATGCATGCCAAAGTACTGTATGGGTCCCAAGCACACTAAAATATGTCCATCTATTCAAATGTAGATATTGTTTTCATCAGAACAAATGGAAAAAAAAGTTCTGCTTGTGAAGTTAAATAATCTTAGCTGGCTGCAAACTTTGACTTGAGTTTTCTTAAATACAAGGCATCTATAAAAAAGACAAGAAGATGACACGAAATTGGCAGCTGCTTCAAGATTTCTGTCACAAGATAAATTGCTGGAACATAGTGTCAAAGTTAATACAAGATGAAATCACTGAGATGGTGAGGTGCTGAGATGGACATCTTTTTGTGGTGCAGAGATTGTGATAAGGGTTCATTTCATGCAATCTCAGTCTGGCTGCGTTCGCTTTTGAGGCTATTTACAGTACATCCTACGCTATGTTCACTGCCACCCACCCATGTACCATGTGACTCTGGTTAGAGACAGTCAGCCACTGTCTCTCTCCAAGAACCAAATTGTGCTACTGGTCCCTTCAGCATGTCTATTGTCTGTATACTACAGAGGAAGCGCACCTGGTTATGCCCTCACTGCCCGTCTCCATCTGTGCTCACCAGAGAGAACTTGCAAGCAAAATTAAGACAGAAAGTAAGACTTTGTTATATGACAGTATCATCAGCATTGTCCCCAGCAGAATGAGCCACCGTGAAAGGCTGTGTGAGATTGCATATGTATGCAGAAAAAGATAATCTTGTGTTGGCAGGAAACAAATGATTAATAATGCTTTGTATTGTTTTCGGGAAATGGGGGAGCTCTCACAAACCAAACCCAGGGATCTTTGCTAAATTCTCTAATACTGCAAACCTCACTGGGGGAAATTATAATGTCAACAAATACAGAATGGTGTTTATCCAGCTTATTGGGATGTGTCGTTTGCTTTTGCCAGATCTGAAAGGAGTCGTGTCGGCGAAAAATGACATCCGAGTGGAGATTGTACACAAAGACCACAATGCAGCACGGGAAAACGAAGAACACACCTCCATGAAACAACTGATGGTGAGTGTGAGTGTCACAGCATACTACTTTCCACTTTTTCATGTTTTCTGCTTTTTTTTTTAAATACATTTTTGCTTGTCCTTCTTGTCAGTAACATAATGAATGCATTTTACTACCTACATCGTTATTTCCTGTGAACTACATTATTTTGTTAGTAATAGAAGAACAGAAAGGCATATAGACTGTACACATGTACACGAAGCATGGGGGCTATATTTATCAATATGATGCCAGTCGTCCTATGAGCAGAACAGACCCCAATACATTGTAACTATGGAGATGCTGATGCATACTGGGTAATCCTACAGTGGGTGTACTTCTGTATCTGCATGCCCTCTAGACACACAAAGACCTGTTTTCTCTTTGGAACTGTACCAGTGTTTTGGTTTTCATGTAATTTGCTCCAGGGCTGGGCTATTTGTAGTTTGAGGTTTTGGATTACATTTTCTTTCAAAAATGCAGACGATACTTGATGTTAGTTCAGGGAAATGAGCTTAGCTACCTTGCAAATCTCCTTTTTGTAAAGATAAATAAAAGATATTCACAGATACATTATTAATGTTCCCCACCAGCCCTAAATGAAGGTGAAACATGTCTGACTGATATTAAAAAGAAGAGAGTAATAAAAGGGAAATCCTTCAGTCTTAAAATGTCTTATTATTCTTAGTGGAAGACTTTCAGAAACTACACAGACTCTTAGTATACTTTGCTTGATTTCTGTGCAGGTTGAACGAGGAGAGTTCCAGCAGGAATCTGTTCTCAAGCAGCTGGAGGTATTACAAGAGGAAGAGAAGGAGTATCAGCACATTAAGGTAAGACAAATGGTGTACTGGCCATCGTGGGCCGCCATGTTTGCGGGTCGTCAAAAGGTTTTATCAGCCTTATCTGTCTCTTTACTCCTCACGAAACTCTGACAGAATGAAGAAATGCTCGCAGCAGAACAAGAGTAAAAGGTGGTGAGAGAGAGAGGGAGAGAGAGAGAGAGAACACCTTTGGGGCAGAAGGTGGTCTTCAACTCAGACAAAAATAGCTGAGACGCATTAATCCCTCTCCTGTTACATGTGATTTTCTAAGGCCACAGACGAAATGACTCCTGCTAGAGGTCTGATTTTATTAATTAGTCTCATCAATGGTGGTTCAAAAAATCAGAGGCTGGTTGTCCCTTAAGCTGTTATTTAAGTTACTTATACCATTTACACGAGACTGGACTGTTTTAAAGAACATGTAGGACTGAGTGAGGGTAGTTATTAGATGTTCTGATTAAACTGTCTTGGCAGCATTTCTAACCTCTTTCAGTTTGGAATATACTTAACTTTTACAAAGTCTTTTCAACACATTCTGCTCATAGAAATGGGTTATGTGACATATCAAAGCCTTTGGGATCTGCAGATAAACCTTTATCCAGTCCATTTAGCAGATCATGTCTAGAAAAACTCTCAGTTTGTTTTGGCTTTAATGAGGATAAATATGACTTTCTTTTTTTCTTTCTGGTCCCAGTGTTGTTATTTGTAAGCCGTGTGTGTTTACAAAGTCTTACAGCTTTATTATAGTATTCTCAGATATTCCAAACTTTTAAACTAATTCCTCAGTTCATCCTGTTAAACCAGACAGTCTACACTTGTAAGAAGTCCCAAAACAAATGAAAACAAACACATACTGGATTTCATCACATTTTTTTTTTCTTTCTGTTAATAAGTACGCCTGGATTTCAGAGTAAACTCTCTGATTCCTGAAGAACACTGTGTCTATACTAACACTTGGTAACTGTTAATATCAGTGATGTAATCGTTACAGCTGGCAACAATATGCAGCTACAGTATTCATTTTAATCACATCACCACTAAACAGGCATCAGTGCTTCAGACAGACTGAGTAAACAAAGTGTGAGTCACAGCCCAGTTTCAACCCTTCTGGTGGCAGGTAGCAAGAGACAGTAATGATATATTTAGAAACATGCTCTACGAGTCTGACCCCAGGGACTCCATCCACTGTTTGATCAGTGACATCCACTCTACGGTGTCTTTTACCATCTGATATCAATAGTCTTGCTCCCTAATACTTTTGGAGCATGTATCCCTCCTGCTTCTGCACATATGGAAAAGACCTTTAGTCAGATCCAACCAAATGTGTCTTACTCAGTTAAGCCCATATTCAGTGAATGTAATAAAACTGACTTTAGGGATTTTTTATGGCTGTCCATCCATTTACATGTCAGTGAAAGGATCAGCCTGTAAAGATGAGGTTTCGGTTCTCACATGGAGGCACTTCACCACTTGTAACTGTTGCGATAAATGATCCACACATGATTTTGGAGGTTCGTGTATCAACGCCCCTCTCACTTCCTGATAGGCTAACCTTTGTTAAAGGACGGCCACCTTCTCCTCTGTCAGTGCTTGATCTGCTGTTGTCAGACCAGTAAAGTAACCTTGAAAATTAGTTCTTTGCAGGTTTTTCATTCAAATTAGTCAATAAAGTGCACAAAAATTCCCTTTACACCCATAATAGTTTACTATTTAAAAAAAAAATCAGGGTCACATTTACAAATGACCTAATAATGGGCATTAACTAATATTTAAATGGATTTGATCAGAAATACACTGTGCCATGTCAACAGTGAGGCAATACGAGCGGGGGGGATATTTTTAGTGTCAGCTCAGATTCTGCTGCAAGCTGGAGCTCATCAGTGCCACAGAAAAAGATTCTGTCCCATTCATTTGTCTTCTTGTCCAAACGAATGTTGGCATCGGCTCCCCGGAGTGGGCCTCTGTTGTGTTTGCCTGCCTACCTGCACCCCTGCATCCCTCGAGGTGGATTTTTTCAATAGTTAATGATAGCGTGCATGAGGCGAGAGCAGCCAGGGGAGGGGGGGCTGAAAAAGACACAACGGCCAGACGCAAACAATCTCCCTGTCTGCTGTCTGATAATGACAAGCATAACGAGGATCCTCTCAGGTTGTCTCTCTCATTTCCCCATTATGAGCATTCTTCTTCTGGGATTTGCCACCATGCTCACTATGCTTGACATTCACATCCATTCACACACAGGGAAATGAAAAAAAAAAAAAAAAACACACAAAGACCACAATGCGCGCACACACACACACACGCACCCTAACTGGACCCTTAGCAACAGAACGGTGCTTGCAGCCTAGCAAACAAGTGGCACAGTTGTAGCCTCAGAAGCCATTTCAGGGCATACATGAGATAACAGACACTACAACCCGTGGAGATCCAATTAAAGCTGGTGTGTGAGTAAACTTTGCTATGACTCGTAAGGATGCCAAACTATGAATCATCAAGGCCCACTTAATTAGAGAAACATGATTTTAAGGTTAGCATGGGGGCTGCCTAAATCCTAGTACTAAGCTTCGCCACTGTTTTTCCTCTTTCTCATGATGTACACGGCAGCCTGTTTCCTTATTTATTCAGCAATTTGAATAGTAATTACTGCCAGTTTGACCTTGGCCCCTGGGGAGCTTTGACTAGAATGTATGTGAATGCAAACAGGAAAAAAAGGATGGTTTTCTTTTTCCTCTTTTTCCAATATTGATTTGCTACTATATATAGCTTGAAGAAAAATACAAATATATAATAATGATTATAATAATAATAATAGTAATGTTTTTGTTGTGTTTTCACTAGGACCCTACAAATGGCTACTACAGTGTTAATACCTTCAAGGAGCACCACACGCCTACCATGGCAGGGAATCAGTCCACGGAGGTGAGGAACACCACCAACACAGGTACCCTGGGCAAGCAGCGAGTACCGACGGGAATGTCCTTCACCAACATCTACTCCACTCTGGGAGCAGGTCCCAACCGCCTGTATGACTACAGCCAGCGCTTCGTGCTGGGCATGGGCAGCAGCTCCATCGAGCTATGCGAGCGGGAGTTCCAGCGCGGCTCACTTAGCGACTCCAGCTCCTTTATCGACACACAGTGTGACAGCAGCGTCAGCAGCTACAGTAAGCCGGACGGCTACGTGCAGTTCGACAAAGACAGCAAGGCATCAGCCTCCTCCTCCTCCCACTATTCCCAGTCCTCCTCACAGAACTCAGATCTCACGCGGCCCCTCCAGAAGCGCATGCAGACCCACGTCTGACCACCAGGGAGGGAGGGAGGGTGTTTGAACGGGGTGTAACAGGCAGCCAGGATTGTAAAACTGTGAAAGAATCAGCTCCCAGGAAACCCTGAAGTAACTGTGTCTCTGTGCGTTTCCTCTGGATGCCTGGAGACGCCGGGGCTGGCTTTAACACATCGTGTGACTTGTTTAGACTTCACAGTGTTCCAAAAAGTGGATCAAGAAGCCTTATATTCCTCATGCTTAACTCATCAACCACCTCCTTTTATAAACCCATAATCAGACTTGTGCCACAGAGAGGTTATTTGCCAACACAGAGACAAGTTTGGAATCTGAACATTCAATTCCTGGTTTTTACAGTGGGATTGTTAGCAGATTGGACAGCGGGGGACACAAGGCTTTTGTGTGACAATCAGCTCCCCTGGCAGAGACCCCTTTTTTGCCTTTTGAAGATTGTCATTCAGAAAAACAGAGATTGTTGTAACGAGTGTTGAAGCACTCAGCACGGACAGCACGATAATGAGTGCGACCCAATGTCCTGCTGCTCCCCTGTAGTTTGAAGCACAAAAACAAGTGTGCAAGTGTATTTTGTTTTTTTTTTTTCATTGTTAAAAACCATAACTCTTCCCTCCCCCCACATTACCTTCAAACACTGTATGTGAAGCTTGGCTTGTTGAAACTCGTCTCCTATGTAGGTGGAAGAAAACTTTCTCCTTGTGCCCACAGACGTCTCGAGCGCTGAAAAGAACGGCTGTTTTTCTCTCCGCAGCTGTATCTGGGCCACAGAGCTGAGCAGATAAAGAGGGGCTGAGATCTCATTTTAAATCCCTGAGTCATTATTTTACTTTGACACTCTGCGATAAAAGAATATCAGTGTATATATGTGACTGCAATTTCTTTTCTAGCATCTAATTTCTGACTCTGATTTCCCTCATGGAGAACTCTAAATGAGACACGAGCGCCTCTTCTTTTCCATATCTTCTTTGCCTTGAGGGTCTGTTTGAACTGCGTCAATACAAACTTTGACTAAGGGAGATAGACACACACCATCAGCTCTTCTGCTGATGGGGAAGCTGCATCTTCCTTGGTGTTAACGCACCCAATCCAGCTCCAAGGCACGCGGCAGGAAAGCCCACAAACTGCAACATGCGTTGTGAGTTTCTCCTGCTAACGCCACAGATCATCAGCCATATACTTTGGGTTACCTCCTGAATGAAATGTAAACATTATATTTTAGCTGAGCTTCTCATTGTGTGGTTATCCCATTGTTGTTGTCAATATCACTGTTGACACCGAAGCTTAGTGCACCCTGACTGTGTACCTACTCGTGATCGTGCTGGTCATCAAGGGACATGACAAGCAAGTTTAGAAAATGTGTTCTTCTTTGCTGTCTGCTGTTCATTTTGGGCTACCGTGGAGCTGACGGATGGTGGCACGCTGACGCTTTTAAAGTGCATCGTTTTCGTTCAGTTCTCTTCAGCACTGTATGTGACATATATGAAATTGGATTTATTATTTTATCACTGACAGTGTGTTTGTTTTGGTTGAGTTCGTAGAGACGGAGAGTAGCGGTTTCACTTTTCCAGCTACACAAACATTCAAACTTTACATAAAAGTTCAAAGTGAGCCTGTTGTCAAGAGTGCTGTCGTTGTGGTGGAAATCTTTGTGAGCTGGAAAAAGAAGCTATCACCAGGAGTTCAGATGTCTCAGGCAGGAGGATTTATTGTGGGCTCGGCACCAAGGAGAAAATGATGAGCAGTATAAAGCCAGCATGTGAATCAGAGCAGTGCCACACCAATTTCCTAAGGATGTCTTGTCCTGCAGGGCATATAAAACCCTCCCAGACATCACATGTCCTTATCTAACTGTTGTTATGTGTGTCCTGCCTTTTGTCCTCCTTCACTCATACATGTCTGGAACTGGATTTGGACAGTCTCGTCTAAGTTATGCTTCTCCACACATTCTTATCTTAAGCCCTTGGTTACCTTAGCTACAGAGCATATAGATGGCTCCAACTAGATTCTATCAGTCATAATAGAAGCTGAACAGTGAACCAGTGTCTCTCACTGAGGTCTTTATGGTCTGTGCTGAGTGTCAGTGAGCCCTACAAAGTAACAAAACAACACTAAAGGGAAGAAAATGCCTCCACAACGGTCATTCAGTGTGCACGTTTTGTGGCAGAACACACAGTAATGACTGTGGAGTTTCACTTTTTTGCAGCACTAAACACTGGGAATCCCACTGAAGATGTGTGCATAGTGCAGACTCTGTAAAGCGATGAGGCAAAAGTATTTCACCTTCATCTTAGTGTGGATGCTGCCACACATCACACCATGTCAAGTTAAATTCAGACCTTTAAATCAGACGTAAACCAAACAAAGTTTGCTGTTAAAGCAGACTTTGATTAATAAGGGCAACCCCTTTACAGGAAACAGACCATTTCTGTAACAACCACAGTTGCATCATATATTACATCACATTTGATTTTAGCCATCAAAAGCCTCATACATCTGTCAGTTTTTCACAGTGTGTTCCACCCATACTTTATAGAATCTGATTGGTTGTTATTCGATCAGTGCTTTGAAGGGTAGAGACTAGTTCCTGGAGGAAAAAAAACAGCAAACTGGTGTGAAACAGTTATGGAAACAGCAGCTCACAGTTTTACTTCTGTTTTGTCAAACCCAACGAAAACATAACACAGAGTATAGGGTTATGATATGCATTATCTAATTAGGTTTTTCTGTATATTCCATAGTGCAGTCAACTGGGATGAAATGGGTCTAAAACTATGAAATCTGCCACTCAGCCCAAGAAAAAAACCAAACAAGGCATTTCTAACAAAAGCAAGATGTTGTTGTAAGCACTTTACATATGATTATATTCACTGCATTTGAATGGGGTTTTCCACTTGAGTGGCAGTGGTTTGGACTCTAATTTTACAAATGGATTGGCGCCCATTGTACAGCTTAAGACAAAAAGCTCTGTTTCAATGCTGATAATCCAGCTTGGCACTTAGCGGACTGTATATAAATCTCTAATGCTGTCTTTCTCTGTATATAATTTTTTTCTTGGCTTTTCTTTCTTTCTCAGTCAGATTTCACTGCTCAACACATTCATGTGGCGTCAGAACTGTACAGACAGACAATCATTTTCTCTTTGTTTCCTTTCCAAAAATGTTATCAACCTTGCTTGTTTCTCACAAATTACATGAAAGGCTTGTGTGAGTAGTTTCTCTACCCCCAGATCTCACGGGGAAAACTCACACTCTGTACACCGAGCACACAGGAGGCTATAGGATGAGAAGCTGAGCTTAGCTGGGACAGCTTTGAAGTGAGAGATGCAGTATGAGGTTATTATACCTTCAGCCCTTCTGAGAGATGGCCAGATGCCCAGCAACATATTGCATTTGGCACCATGATGACTGTCAAGTATGCCTGTGCCATTTCTTATTTCGTTTCCTTCGCACTTATGAGTGCAGGACAAAATTCTTACCTTGATATTGGCAGGAGTCAGTTACAGTGTAGATGCTACTGAGTGACCTAGTTTGCATGGGACAAGATATAGATTATTATTTGCATACATTATGCACCATGTTACATCCACAGCATCAGACTTAAAAAATGATCCCCATTCAAAACTTACCTTAAGGCAGACATACAGCGTGTCTCGGCCTAAAAACAAAATGAATTTGCCTTCCTTTCCAAAGGGCCCAATTTTCCTTATCTGATGCCGCTCCCGCACTGATCCAAACATAATGCATTTTCCCAATCCAGAGAATCTGCACACTGCACAGCAAACAGATAAATATTTGATAGGCCAGCCTTCTGTCCCATCTCCCCATGGCAGAAGCTACAGTGGGCATGAGAGCACCAGAGGATGCGAGTGCCATGTCAGTCTTTGGGAATCAAAGCCCATGTGGGGACAAAGTCTGCCCTGCTCACCTGTGGACGCCTCTCCGGCTGGTTCTGGCAGCGCCTGTTTGCCTGGCTACAAGCACGGCACAGATGCCAGGGCATAACAGATGAATAAACACAAAGACCCGGAACAATTACAAGGGGTTGCTGCCCTTTCCTGATAAAACAGAACAACCCTTTCAGAGCAGAGGAGGCAGGGCAGTCTGTTATTCAGAGATGGTAAAGACTAGCCTGGAGTACACTGGACAAGGACATTACTAAGGTGAGAGACAGAGGTTATGAGTAGTGTGAAGTGAAGACTGGTTGGTAGGTGTTTGTCATGGCTTCTCTGCCCACTGGCTATGTCATATTTGTTTACTACACAAAACTGTATGCTGGGTCTGAATAAACTGGGAAAAAACAGATAAAGAAATGATGAACATTAGCACTGTCAATATCTCGCCTATCTGTGCAAAGGGTGATTTACATGAGGGTTTTTGAAGTCTCCCTCATTGTATGATAGGTGTTACTGTCCATGATGGAACAAAGTGGAGAAGGTGCCATTTGAAACACTGAATTGGTCATAATAACCCTACTTTTTTACTGTGTAAATGCTTTCTATCACTCTGTTTCTCTCTTTCTCTCTCACTTTTTTTTCTACCAATCAATACCTTGTTAGTACTTTAATAACACACTAATGTAAGGCCTGGACTAAGTAGTATTTGCAAATAATCCTCAGAGTTTGCTTTAGCCTGCAGGGCACGCCGGGAATCGGTGTGCTTTGGTTTGCAGCGGACAGTGTACAATAAGTCACAGAAAATTGAAAGAATCACTGAAAAGCATTTGAAAGTCAAATGAGTGTGCTTCTCTGTGATTGGTTGAATTGTTCTGGACTCCAAATAATGCAAACTAGTTTGCAAACACTAAATGAGCCAGGTCTAAAAAAAAAGTACTTAACTTACATGGTCATTTGAAGAGTTTGTATAAATAGTGAACCATAAGCATACAGTAATTGTAATGAAAAGACAAAGTGTAAATTCTACTGGGTCAGTCACTATTTTCATGCAGTGGCCCTCTAAGAAAAAAAAAAAAGAAAAAAGGTTGTATTTTAACTGTTCTGGTCTGTGAATCTATGATGCTTTTGCTCTGTATATTTGGAGAATAAAAATGATGTTTGAGGTTGTGTGTATTTTGCACTGTTGTCTGTTAGTGAGAGTGAATGAGCAGATTGAGTGAGATTCAGATGGAATTCTTTTAATACTAAATGAACATATAATTTGCTCAGAAGCAAAATAGGATGTTGGTGGATAATTAAAGGTTATATTCACTGACAATAAGCCTTCACAACCAGTTTTGGTCAATGTTTTTTCTGAGAGGGAGTTACTAATTTTCAGATTAGAAATGTTATGTTTGCTATGCAAATGGCTCTCCTTTTTAACAATGGTTTTTCTTTTTGTTTGGCTGCTTTGCTGTTGTTTTTTTTTTTGGGTTTTTTTGTCAAAATTCACTGCAACAACTAAAGCTTAGAATAAAATTATTTTTCATATCACAACATATATATGTTCAGGGAGAAATATAAATGATTAATAGTAGAGTAGAGAAAAATAATAAAGTAGAAGGCAGGTAATATGCTATTTCTAACAGTACATCATATGATAACAACAAAATACAACCATCTGAATGAGTCTACTTTTCTGAATTCAGCATTTGCTCTATCTATTTCCCCCCCAGTGCGTTTCAGTTTGAAACTAAATGCAGCTCTTATACATCTTTTTGTAATCTGCACTAATGACATCACAGGAGACTGAGGAAGAAATCAAGACGATGCTAAATAAGGGGGTGTGGAATTAATAACAACACAATCCTATTTACAGCGACAGCCTGCAGGTGTAGCAGCAAATGAACAGAGACAGTCACACAGTAACATGGCTGATCCACCCATACACACAACACCTCACTGTTACACAGTTGGCTACTGATCAGCTGCTCTTTTGTGCCTGGCTCAAGTGCACTTTTACAGTATTTGTTAAGAGTGGGCAGACTGCTGTTTATTCACTTCCCCCTCTGTTATTTTCCGAAGCAGTCAGCAGATTCACACCATTACATTTACATGCAGCTCTTTAATCCATTAATAGGACCATTGCAGTCTTACTCCAAATTAAATGAACTCACATAAACACCTTAGCTTGTCTCAAGTACTGGCTCCAATCCTACAGGACTGAAACTTAAAAGTGATTTGAATTCCCTCATGCATAGAGTCAATACAATGCAAGGGCAATTACTCTTTAGCTGGATTAATCCACTTGCGGCCTGTATGGAAACGTAGCGTTCTTGAAGCATCAGGAATTATTCTCAGATTTTGTGAACGCTGTGCAGCTTAGAAGAGAAAAAGTAAGCATTTCACTGCTACACATCAAACGAGCACCCAAACAGACAAAGGACTTGCTGTGCGTACATAAGGTTACCTCAAAGCAATTGCTATAACCAGTCTGGTCTTGGTATTGAGAATCCATCTGCGAGCATGATTTCCCTGGAAAGGCTTCCCGTGCTGAATAAAAAATGCCTATGTTTTGCAACCATTATACAAATGGCGCCATTTGTGAATTTGTGATGGATTTGACTAATCACAGAGATCCAGCTCATTACTAAACAGATCTAGGGCAGACATTTGCTTGCAGTATCACTTTAAACTGTCTCCTCAGAACTAGTTATTGGAAAGCACTAATCATTCATTCCTGCCCCTCCTGACAAAGTATAAAGCTTGCCACGCTCTCCACGGGCCTCACCTCTTCCAGGAGAGACACTATTGTTCCAAAATGACTCGTAAACGACTCTGCATCCTTTCAAATGAGCAGTTAGGAGGGGCTACTCTGTCATGAATTACCTTGGCGGATAATTGCATCTGGAATTCAATTTAACAAAGACACAAATTTAGAAAGAATGGCAGACTAAGCGTTTGGTGCATCAACGCACTCCATTACAAAATGATCTACAGGCATGTATGTACATGGCGTTTACAGGCTGAGCACACGTGCAGTGAGTAAAATCTCTTCAACGAAACGAGCATGTACTTGTTGAAATCATCATGCTGTTGTGTGTCTGCTCTCCCTGTCAGACAGACTTGTTTATTCTCTCCAAACTGTAAACCACATTTAATAAATAGCAAGCTGAAAAGTGAGTTGAGTGACATGTTGCAGCAAAACTCCACGCTGCTATTTCCTCGATGCAATTGCCTGTGAAATTTCTCCTTTATACTCATGTGTTTATTATGGACAGCTGCATCAGCAGAGAACTCACTCAACCAACATCTGTCTCTTAGAAAAACATGAAATCAAGTGAGGTTCTGTAAAGCAGGAGTCTAAAATTTCACCTGCTATCTGCACATCAGGTCGGAGGTTTAGTGTAAATGTGTAAAGAAAACACTCTCGGAATGTGTTGAAAGCATCCTTATTCCAAGGTGCTGCATTTTGGATAGTCTAGTTTTCCACTGCACACTTGGATGTGGCTTTGATTGGCGACTTTGTAAATCTTTCATACCCAGCAGGTTTGTAGCATTTGAGCTGACATAGCCTCTGGATGCCTCCACTCAGCAGGGCTGCATTATTTAAATCAGACTCAGGTTCTGTCTGCGAATCAGCCATCCAGTCCTGTGAGAGCTGCACGTGTGAAATACCAAATGATAGATATTTGAAAACATAGCAAAGTTTGCTCTTTTTCCGCAGACATTTAATTATAATAAGTGTATCAATCATGACAAGAAGGCTGTTATTCAATATAATAGCTGCTCTATACAGGAACACATCACCATAAAGTTAAAAAAAGATCCAAAGATTTTTTTTTTTTTTTTTTAGTGCACTGTGTACATTTCACTCTATAAAATAACTCTGTTCCACATTTTCACTGAGGAAACCTGCACTATGTGTACATTGCAAACATAAACAGTAAAATGATTCCTCTCTGTAAATAGACGCCCTTCCTAGCATTTGTCCTCACCTTTTGATTTTCTTCCTTTCCTCACCCAAAGTTTCCCAAACAGATGCTCAGTCCGCAGTTGAATTACTATGAAAGAGCTGCTCCCCGCCAGCTCCTGGGGGGTAAATAAAACAGAAAATCTCATGGCCTTGTGAGGGCACTGAAAATCGACTGAGGTGGCACAATGTTTTTTCTAGCGTAGGAACGTGGATTTAAAGTTGGTTAAGATAAATAAATCTCCCCCCCTGATTACAAGGCGACTGCAGAGTCAATCCCAGGGAGCATCTTAAATGAATTATTGATCCCCTGACCTTTTCCTGTGTTAAGGTTTTCTCTTGCTTGTTCCAGCCCTGTTGACTAGACTCACACTATGGGCAGTTTGGATTGATCAAACATTAGCTTGCCATATTAGACTGTTAATTGTTCTGGCTGTATTTGCACAGTATTATAACGGGGGAAGCACGGGGCCAGGAGCACGTTTCATTAAACATGCCTCAGCATGCGCAGACATGTGTGTGGGTCTGTGTGTGTCTGAGCTCTTACTTTTTGATTTATAGCCAAATTGATTGTATGGGCATTTTCAGCAACGTAATTGCACAGCGTCCTTGACATTTCAACACAAACAAAAGTCAAACAAAGTCAAGATACAGTGTTTTTGAGATATTTAGGGAGGAAAAAAAATCATATGCGTGACAGACATTTGACTTAATTATATTCTCCATCATGCACTGTGTGTTTGACAGGGCTTGTTGACGGAGAATCGTCTGGATCACGTTCTTTTGTGCCAATTTAGTGGAAAGAAATGTCAACCAGTTAATCTTCTGCCAGTATTGATGTGATAGATGTGTCTTCTTTACAGAGACCTGCTTTAATTTCATCTCTGGTGCATTGACATTTTGCAAATGTAGACAGGCTGAAATATATAAATTGTCAGAGGGTGGTGTAAGAAAGAAAAAAAACAAAAACTGGCTTGGCCAGTTGTAAAGTAAAATGAGCGCGTACACTGAACAATCATCATTTCCCTAATTAAGGTTTGGTTTGCACTTCAGTACTGAGGGTTCTTTCTAATAGTTAGAGTTTTTAAATTGCTTTTCATTTGGAGTGCATTCAAAACAAATGGAACAGCCTGCAGACATGGCATTTGGAGTGCAAGCCTCTCTCTCCTATTGCAAGTCCATTTGTTAGACTCGTCCCTTTGAGTTGGAAGCATTCAAAAAAATGTTAGCGCGTATGAATACTAATAACACGTGGACAGCGGACACAGAGGGACTTCCACGTGCAGTTGTCTGGGCTGCTTGCGACTTGGCTGTTTGAAACCCCAGCTCATCAAGTTAATGCCTGTAAATCACGATGAAACACTGTTTATTGCAGTTTGATCAAAGGTGGCGATGACCTTTATTTCAGTTAATCCACTGAAATAATAGATTTCTCTCCCAAAGCTATAATAGAGAAAAACAAGACCTTGGTCTCTGATGTTATCAAGCGAGTGGGGCTGGAGTTGCTGCAATGATAAAAAAATTAAAATAACGGGATGGGTTTTTGTGCTGCTGTTGATCAGCTTGGGCAGAAACTGTTTGCACAAATATTGACTGAACTCTCATGGTTTATTATGTAGATAAACTATTTTCCACTGTGTTACTTTTTTTGAGCTAACAAACTCTCATGGTCTCACAACTTTTACATACTTTATAACAAACACAAAACATTCAGCGGAAGATGAGCTGGCTGATAAGACCATTGAAACTCTCAGTTTAAATTTATACAAGGCCTCCATTTCTTTGGAAGTGGACAGAATCACTCGAACATATGTCTTTTGTGTTTGAAGAGAGAAAGATGTTGTTGCGACAGTGGCAGCTCACCAATGACAACATGATTCAAGGTGAAGCTAATGAGAGCGAAGAAATAATTATTGAGTGAACTGTAACTTTGAGGTGACAGAGAGGAAAAAAGGGAAGCCGCTGATGGTCAGCAGTGGATGTCAGCATGGCGTCTTCCTGTGTGTGTGAGGGAAGACGTGGGCGGATGATGGACAAGCTCAGTGTCATACACGCTCTTGCAGCCTGAGCTGGCTTGCAGCAGGCAGATGGCTTCCTTCATGCACAGCCGTGAGAGGGGAAGGGTAAAATAAAGAGACAGAGGAGAGGTGCCCACACACAACCCTTCAACCCCCTAACGACGCTCGCCCCGCTCTCACCCACTGTTTGACCGAACGAGCGCCCCACATACGTGACTCATGATGCCATGTTTCTGCCTGCTGGATGGAGACTGTGGAGGGGGCGTAAGTGTGTGTGTATGTGTGCGTGTGTGTGTCGTGAGGGTGTCAGAAAGACCGTTTGTGTGCCTGTGCAGAAGTGGAGCACATGGGGAGGGTAAAATGGGTCAGGAATAAGAGTAGCCAATGCTTCACAGTGGGCCAGGATTGAAATGGGGGTCGGGCCAGGCCCCTTCTGCCCCCACAATTCACCCCAGAGCATGAGGTCCAGCGGAGGGTGTAATAATGCCTTAATTGTGCCATGTATGGGGGTTATTGAGTTATTCACACAAGCGTGGAAGAAGGGGGGTTAGGCCCAGGGGTTGTGACCAAGCCTCTAGTCAAGGAAGGAACGGAGAAAGGACAGAAAACAATGAGTCATTTCTCTAATGAGCAGAACATTCCCTCTAAGTGTCTCTTGGTCAGTCAGATGTAAACCATTCACATTACAAAACAACCTCTCTGATGGCATTTTGTGAGCAGAAAGTTACTAATTAGGCACACAAAGCAAAAAACAGAGATTTGTAATATAAAATGTCAGTAAGTGTTAATACTGTCTAAGTTTTAGAATTTTTTTTTTCATTTCATCATAGTCCTTTCTTTATTTTTTCTTCCGCTCTGCTTTTTCTCTCATTGAAGATGACCTTATTGCTTGTCACACATTCAGACCCTCAAAACAGTTCAAAAAGACATCATGTACCATGTGGAAGAAGCAGTTTGGAGACTATGGCAGAGATCAAACATTTAGGATCACATATCAAATGAACAAGACTGCACTGAAAGCTTGAACTCTGCTCACTCATGTGAGGATGTCACTCAGGGATTATGTGTCCACACTGCCCCCTCGTGTTCACAAGCTAATACAACGTTTTTCCGTCCACAGACTGTCAGTGTGTGGTTTCTGTTCTGAACATTAAACAGCAAGTAACCGTGGCCATATAAATCTCACAACAATAACATACTGTAACTTTAACTGTCATGACAAGCTTTTTACACAAAATCGCACTGGGCAGTCTTGTTACAACACTCCTTATTTCCAGTAAGAAATCATTATATATGTGTTATTACGTAGAATGATTCATATGCTCTGAATGTTTGTCCTTGAGCTACTGAAATATTAGCAACCTTATTTGCATGATGAGGAAATTTTGAACTCATTTACACATATGGAGCCAATTCTTTCTGAAATGTCAGGCGTAATCAGGCTGCAGAATTAGCTGATTGAGGAACACCTCCATCTGTGATAACAATTAGAGGTCTATGGATGGAAGGAATATGATGCGAAAGTCAGTTAAATACCTTTCAGGTGCCTTACACAACTTTATCCACAAGGAGAATTTTCTCCTATTTAATTAACCTTTGATGGTGTATCATTCATCCCATGCATCAGTCTAATTTGTCAAGTGAAAGAAAACCTCTAGTTTAGGATGTTGCGTCACTGCGCCTCACAATTTATTAATTTTTTTGGTGCTTTAGAAAGGGTTCTCTAAGACTAAGTTTAATTTACCTTTTATGTTAGAAGTCCTAATTATCTCAGAATCCCATGTGGAGAACAGTTGGGGCGCAATGAATTGATAAATCCTTTTGATAGTGGGAGAGAGAGAGAGAAAGAAGGAGGGAGGACGTGGACTGAAAAAAATTAGAAAAAACATGGATAGTCCGCATGCATATTCAAATGAGAATTAATTTAAATGTCATCGATGGATGATCGGGAGACTGGAGATAAACAACATGGAGCAGGTATTCAGTTATTTAAATCTGTGCTCTGAGTCAATTACAAAAAACTACCAGGTTCCAAACAGAAACATATTTGCTACCTGAATGATACAGTGTTGATTAAAGTAAAGTTAATCCTTTGTTCATTTTAACTATTTTTTTTTCTGCAATGATAGCGCTCCCTAAATAATAATAATAATAGAAAAAAATAATAATAAATGTGAAAAGTTAAATTCATTTTCTGTGTGTGCGGGCACTGAAAACAGTTTGTAATATCACAGACTTCCAACAACAACAAGAACAAAAAGTAGCATCGGGTGGGAATGAGTGCTAACGTTAGCATGCTAGACTGCCTAGCATCTACTAGCTTCTGCAAAGAGCACAAACGTAGCAAAATGTTGCAGTGTTGCATGTTATAAAGGACAGATGTATTAAATCAGTACACATTCTGTATGTGAGGGCAAAATGTTGTGTCAATGTTGGGCCGTACAGGACTATGACGTGCTCCAGTCCACCACAAAAGATGACAGATGAGTCCCAGTTCAGGGGCTGCATTTGAAGACCAATTGCATCACAGCAGCACAACTAGGTGGATATTTTGTGGCCCAACCTATTCCAAGATTCAATGCACATCAGTAATGATAATAATATGGTGGCAAACAACAGCAAGGGCCTTAAAACCTCAAGTTTTTGTGAAAAAAAGTTTTTTGTTATCCAAGATGCGTGCCGCAGCATTACGGGCGGGCACATCTGGTGATGTAAGGGGAAATTCCTCCGTAGACCAGACCGTCTCATTTCGGTTTGGACTTTGCCGTCTACGAAGGCAGAGACAGTTGAAAAAGGAGCACACTCACAATCATTTCCTCTAACTGTGTCACGTGCACTCCGCCACCTCACTGGACCTTTTAGGAGACTAGCAGCAGGTCTGAGTCTATTCATTCTAATGGGAGAAGTGAATGTGATCACAGATTACGACCGATTCTTTCACCCCATAGTCACCGAAATAATATTGGATACATTTTTCACAAGCCACAGATCTTCCAAACATTCTGACATTAAAATGGCATTTTTTAGACAGATAGATCAGATTAATTTTATTCAGACCTATCTCTGTCTCAGAAACACACTCTCTTGAGATCTCAGATCTCTGTCGGTTCCAGTCTGGTTTCACTGCTGT
This sequence comes from Trachinotus anak, assembly GCF_046630095.1. Taxonomy (NCBI): domain Eukaryota; kingdom Metazoa; phylum Chordata; class Actinopteri; order Carangiformes; family Carangidae; genus Trachinotus; species Trachinotus anak. Next base: position 6,311,680 of record NW_027273885.1, on the reverse strand, counting down.
AGTGCTCCAAACTGCATCTAGTGTTGTATTGTTGTTGTATTGCTGCTATGTTTTGAACAAACAATCACGACCATGCCCCCTTAGGAAAGAGGAGTTTATACCATTTCATACCATTGGCACAGCTTGTAATGCGTTATCTTTTGTTATAAAATATCTTTGATGATGGCTATGAAGGGTCACATCGCGTGTCTCCTAGCAACACCAACAACATCTGTTAACTGCTGCCATGGGAGCTGCCCCTTCATAGCATGAAGGATAGGCATGATTTACACTAATATGTCCAGAAAGGTTTTATCCCCACCTTACAAAAATGGAAATACAGTGTGTAGCCGACCATAAGAGAGGGAAGAATTAAAAATTCAGTTTGACATCATTACAAAATATAATTGCATTGTGCAGGTTTTTTTTATGACAGTTTCACATTACTGTGTCGAAAGAACAAAGAAACAAAGACTGATGCTTGATGAGCTGCTGAAGTCATCATCATACTTTACTATTGTTAGAGCTTTAAATGGTCAGATCCCAATCATTACTATTTGTGGGAAAAAACAAAATTTGACATACTGTGGAGCAGCTGTGTGATTTGCAGATGTGTTGTATCAGTGAAACAGCTGGATGAAGTTGGGTATATGACAAAGGTTTTATTTTGTAGGCAAACTTTCAGGATAGAGGAAAAAAAAAAAGATCAGACATGACATCAGTCCAGATGAAATTATATTGAAGGCAGCCTGTGGATAACAGCATTAAGGCATTATGTGGTAATACAACAGGTTAAAATATCTTCCCGCTTGACACAATAAACATCATGATGGCAAATACATAGCACCATATAGATGTATATTTGTCTTCAGTCTGGTCACAGAGCAGGAAAATATGTCTAATTTCTTTCATCAAACTTTGAAGCCGGTAAAGGTTTCTGAAGTGTATGCTTTGATGAAGTAATATGTCACGGATTACCTTTCAGAGCATTTCTTACCCTTCTGACCTTTCAGAAATGAATATGTTTTGTAGCCTGGCTGACAAGGGGTTCTATAAGCCTGCAAGAAAGAATGGAAGAGTTATGACACTAGAAGCAAGGCTGCATTCCTTATTTAACCCACACACACAAAAAAAAACAAAAAACAAGTGAAGCAAGATCCAGTAAACTCAAAGCTGTTGTATTTACTGTTAGGTAAGTGCAGCAGGCAAATTGGATCTTGATCAAATACAGTATTATTGATTAGATATTGCGTGGGCCAAGATCCTGACTTTATTTGCGCATTGACATGGTGAGCAATATCATGGTGAGCATTCCATTACGCAAACAACGAGATGCACACTCACATGCACACACACGCTGCCCCAAGGCAATTCACTGTTACATTTCAGATGTAAGATGTGGAGTTTGAGGGAGAAAATCCAATAGCTACAGTAAGAGGCGACAGTATCAGACCTGAAGAGCACACATTAATTCAAACCAGAGGGCAGGAGGTTCAAGGCGAAGGCAAGCCGTCTGAGAGCGATACCTGTCGAGCCCAAAGGCCTAAAACTCAATACTGCCAGAGGAGTCCTTGCGATCCTATAAAAAAGAATTAAGAGCTGTTGGAGGGCTAGAAAAGGAGGCACAAATGGAACCTGGCTGTATCTTACCAAAAAGTCTGCAGTACAGTGCTTCAGCGTAAATAGAAATTCATTGGAGAAAGAAGTCAGTGGGGACAGACAGAGAGTGAGGCAGATTCAATAGGTTAGTTTCTCAGTTATCAGCTTCTCCAATTTATTTCTCCCCAAGTACAAAGGTATCTGTTCTTACAGAGAAAAAGGGCTTCTACATACTTGAAAAATAGCATAACCTTGGCGTTTAGATGTACGTATGAATCTGTCCCATCTTGCCTTGACTTGGTGAGTAGTAATTTCCAATGACCTTCTAACATCTATAGCATAAAAGTAAATCTATTTAAACTTTTCTTTTTTCATGTTGTTCCTTTCATCTCAGCTAGAAAATGAAGAAAAATAATACTGCTGCTTCCTCACCGTGACAAAGTTTAAAACATTTCAACACAAAGTTTGCTGTGCATCTGTCAAATTCTACTGCAGTCTTTCTTAGAATAGCCTTATATTAGTTCAATAAGAAAAATGAATAATGACATTTAGTATGGATGTGTTATATTCTCATGAAATGCTGAAAGTCTACAGGGATAGAAGCTAGAGCCTGTAGGTGGGTGATGGAAGCTCATCAACGGAATCTCGCGGGTCAATATGAGGCTCATGGTGGAGATGTGGGAGGTGGTGTTCTGTGCAGTGCTGTGTTTGAAAGACAGATGCATGCAACCGCATTTTAATGTTACCTAAAGGCAGACTATGCAATCAAAATGAAAACACAAAGATAACCAAAACAAAGGCATGGAACCTGCTCACACTGCCAAATAGGTAGGTATACTGTAAATCCCCGAATAATTACAGATGAAAAAAATAGCCAGCAACTGAATTCAAATTTCTGCATTTCAGTTTTTTGACATTATTATGCTCCTTTGCACAAGTGCATATGTTTAACTTGTTGAACTTGACTTGAACCTTTAGTTTTCTGACGATATAAAAGTAAACCGAGTAAACTGGCACAATATTTCCAGTTAAGACCACAGAAGACTTTTTTCTGACCCGCATAGTTTATCACACTATTTGCTACACCAAGACAACAAGCCCACAAAATCACAATAAGAGTAAAAAAGCTAAATCGATTCTGTATAAAACATTCACTAAACCTATTTTCATAGTTTCTCTGTTAAGACGTTGGCTTCATCATGAGCCAAATGACTCAATGAGGGGTGAACCCATTAGGAACAGTCAGGTGTTGCCTTGAATTCAAAACATCATCATAACTTGACTGATGAACTTGAAAAAAACACTGGGGAAGAGCTTGCTCTTCTGCACCTCCCTTTGTTTGTTAATAATGCAGTAGCATAATTAATTATGTTCTGTAAAAAAAGCACTTCTCCTTTGCTTTTTTAGCAGCGGTTATGTTCTTGTGTGATGCTATGTTGATGCATAAGACTGTTTGCAGTGTGCAAGCTTGTTCAATTAGCTGGAGCCGCTGTCTCTGATGAAAAGCTATCCCTTGTGTCTTAGATAGCCGGATAGCGAAGCAGTACAAAGGCTGAAAATACAACTACAAACTCATTTAACTCCCACTTTTGTTGCTCAAAATGTGCAATAGTGGACTAGTTAAATCTGAACTGTTGTTAAATTGAGTGTTTCTACTTGGGTGTTTGTGTTGTAATTCAAAGGGTCATGTGGAGAAGAACAGTAAAACATTGTTCTCCGAAGGCGAAAATGTCAATGTCATCGTCCGTACTAATTTCTTCTGTATCCTGCACCCACTCTGTCTCTTCTTAGCTACAGTTAGAGCTGTGTTAGCACCCTCAAACGCTGGGAAGCACTGGAAATAAAAATCTTCATACAAACCCTGCTGATTACGCATTTTAGATAAAGAGTGAATTTATGCTGATAAGCAGCAGAAAGATGATGCATCATGCATCAGCATGAGATCTAAAATCTTCACTTTAGCAGCTGAATAGATGTCTGATATGGTGCTCCTGAAGCTTTATAACAAAATCAAAGGTGATCTGGTTTCTGCAACATAGAAGTTAGTTAATTCCACTTAAAACTGCACAAAAGAAGGATTTATACCAATGATCTGAAGAGCGCCACAGGTTCTCCTGAGAGATTTTGTTGTGTGTCCTCTGTTATCATTATTCATATCATTAACATTCACTGGATAACCTATATAGCATGAGAGGTTTTCTTCAGTATGACATGAAATTAGACTAGATAACACAGAAACGTAAGCTTTGATTCCCGCAGTCTGTTCTGTCTGGTCAAAAGAAGCCGGCAGCATGTGAGACGCAACATCTGTAGACTGAGAGATAATTATCAGTATAATTGGATAAAAATGTCAATCAAATCCATGCTGTGAAAAGTCAACCATGAAGTATAAAACTCAGAGTGAGGAAGAGATACAGCAGCATTCACATACTGAAATATGCATCACCACTTTGGTTTTGGCATCTTTCAGGTACGAAGAGAACAGAAAACTGATCTGTTTGCCTGCTTCTCTGAGCCAGAAGACGGCTCCTGAAACTGAAAGTCCTAGTGCCGGTTCATTCTAGGCTGCCAGACATCTATGTAAAGATAGAGAGAAAATACTGTCTGAGGCCGGACTGACCTCATTTCAAATAAGAGGAGCAATCCGCCACTCTGAGCCGTGGCCCGATGGTGGTGGTGTTAGCCGAGTGGACTGGAACATGTTATGCCGATGTTATCATATGCAGACATACTGAAGAGGGAGGGAAATGTGATGAAGAAAAGTGAGCTCACTCCCTCCGTGCTTGTAATTAAAAGCCAGGGAGTCAGTAGATTGGCAGATAATGTCCACCGATATTTGCAGGTGCCCAGCATGGCACTGTCACTGCGATTCCACAGCAGAGCTCCGAGGTTAATTAAAAGAACCACCGTCTCCTGGGCAACTCTGCCGGCCTCCAATAAGAGAACACATAATCAAAATGACACCTCTTCATTCACATTTGTGACCCCTTTCCAGGACCACCTAGACCGCAGCACAGAGGTTCAACAGTAGCAGAGCACATACAGCTGTAGAGTGTGAGTGGGATCATTTTTAATGTTCAGTGGCATCTTCAGGGCTCAGCCATGCGGAATGATGACAGAGGTGCTGTGGGCAGTCGAATGCAAAGTTGCTGCATGGTTGGACAGCGTGACTCACCTGTGCTCAAACAGACACAGTTTAGGCTCTTTTTTTGGGAGTTCCAGGAACCAGACCCGTTGCTACATGACAGATTTAATTGCTAACACAGAATTCAGAATATTGCCAAAATACTGTCAAAAATAATGAAGAAAAACAAGAGGCTTAGGCAGGGTGAATTAAACATTTATTGTGGAAGCATGTGGATCAAGCATCCTTTGCTTTTGTAATATTTTCCATTATATCCCTTTTTCCTTGTTTAGTGTGATACTGACACCTGACATCCCATGATGTCAGCTATAATCTCCACGGTGTCATCGAGCATCGAGCGTTTTGTCGAATGCAAACAGGAGATATTTTCCATCACAACCTTTAAAATCTGTGACGGTATTTCTTGACGTTTTTTTGTAATGCTTTAACCTTTTCTTGACATAACAGATGGTGCTCTGGAAGACATCTTCCTATGAAACACAGATTGCCAAGTTGGTGCTGAAAATATTGCAGTCGCATTTTCCTCGTGTCATTTCCTACGTGATGGCCCTCGCACTCTACCAGCGATAGTCTGGTGCTGGTAAAGGAAAGCTGGGGCTCGTGCTGTGCTGTCATGTCTCACCAGTCCCCAGTGTGCGATACTCTATTGTACCGTGTACAGATTCAGTGACCCAGGCCAACAAAGAGAGCCCCAGTGGGAGCCCGTGCCCTACTCACTGCACAACAGGTAATTATCACCACCATCACCCAATAAATGGTGTATTCAAATGAGGAAAATTGATATGTAGATTAGGTGCTGTGACTGTCACTACCCTGTGCATGCACACATTTGCCATATACATAAACAGGAATGGGCACATGTGCGTGTTTGTGCAACACACACACACACACACACGCACAAGTGAGTGGTGGAATAATTGTCAAGCAGATGCTGCAGCACAGAAATGTGGAATCTGAGACACACACACATACACACACTCACATTCAGAATTCATTTTGACACCAGCAGATTAGGATGCAGAGGACGTCCTGCAGCGCTTTTTATTAACATATGCCATCACACCGGGGGATCAGACTTGCTAAGCAGAGCATCACCAGCACTGCAAAAATTATTTCTCAAATCAACACATTACTTCCAGCTCCGCCATACTGCCAGTTCCTACTCAACAAAACAGGGATACCAATTTAAGGGGGGATGTCTCACACAAAAGCATCTAACTGCTCTTTCAGACCTTATAGTCCTTTAACGCTGCAACAGCATAGCTGGTTTCCTGAACTTTCAATGCTTTACTCTCTGCTCAAGCTGTAAAGCTTGACCTCACCAGAAATTTGGGGCAATGCATGTTTTCTACTGTTTAAAGAAAGAATGCACCAACATAATGACAGCATTAGTTGACAGAACTGGTCAAACACCCTGTCTCCTATCATCAGGCATTGTGGGTGTTTTCTTACCATGACAGGGATTTCATACCTTCAACAATGAACTTTTAGTTGCCATAATATAACCATAGATTAACCATAGAGATGGCAGGTTATAAAGAGATGATGAGTCACTGTCAAATCTTGGCTCATTTTGGAAGGCACCTGACAAACACCCTAATTTGTTACAGTACTGTGTATTTTGTTGTTTGGTATCAGGGTGTGCTGAAAACAGCATAGTCAAATTGTGTATTTCACAAGTAGTTTGCATGGTGAACTGGTGCATGCACGTGCATGAACCACACAAGAGTTGGAATCAGCTTCGACAGTTGTTATGTGTGCGGCACATATTTGAGATGACTTTCATTTAGGATTTATTTTGAAAGTCTTTTGTTCATTTTTGTTTTTGACTTAAAGGCCTGATATTGAACTTTTCCACATTAAAGTGTCCAAAAATGACTAAACATATGTTCTATATTTTGTTGAGTTGCGTACTTACATTATCCAAAATGTTTCCAGCAACTTTCAGACCTAGAGAAATCCATAATTTTAATCCAGGTAACCATCTGTTTCATTTGGTCCTCTGTCAGTGGCGTCATATCACCTTTGCAAATGTGTCAGTGTTGTGGTTGTCTGCTAAAAACAGTCAAAATGGACTTTTTAAACATTTTATGGTACACTTTTCAGATCATGGTCATTTTATATTAACTATGTTGATAACTATTCTAGTTATTAGTCGATGTGACTAATAACTAAATTTTAGTCGGTATGATTGATTTTAGACATCGACTGTCTCACTGGAACAAGTTGAGCAAACATTAGCATCAAACAACAGCATCTTGTTTCTGCCAAACAGCGTTGGAGAAACAATGATTTTTATCATGAAATAGCTTTATTCAGTGGTTAGAGCAGATGATTTTGAAGGTCGATTCAGTTTGCCTTTCCCCAAAAAATGCTGTCATTGCACACCACACCTGACTTGGAAGGAATGTCTGTTTGAATTGCTTCCCCTGAGGTGTCTTACATTTGTTTTTCTGTTTTTTGTTTTTTTGTTTTTAGTTTTCTTTCTGAAAAGTTCTTTGTCTTTTTTAAGACCTTGGGCAGGGTTAGAAACTGTTGCTGTTTCAGACAATCAGTTTCATATAATACAAACAACCTTGACTTGATGTTATTAACTTTTCACTGTCTCGCTGTTTGCACAGAAGCCTGCTGTGGATCATCAACAAAATGTGTCTCTGTATAGAATGGACAGGGCTTTTTCAGTCAATGGTGTCTGTCTGCCAGTGAGTGAAAAAGTAGCATATTTACACTGTTTTTAACAGAAAGTGAAAAAACATTAAAAGTTCACTCTTTACTCAGATATCTAGAATACCATGGTGCATAGATGTGAGTGATAGTTTAGTGAAAAACATAAGATAGGAATTGGGAAATCAAGGTAATAATGAGGCACAAAGTCTTTGAATTAATATACAGTGAAATTAAAGTGTGGACAATTGAATTATTATTATGTAAAGTCATACTTTGAGTTTAAATCATACCACATGTTCTTATAAGAGCAAAACAATATCAGGTTATCAAGGAGACGTCTTTTATCCTAAGTTTATCAAAGCCACAAACATGAATACTGAGGTCATTATTGAGGACTTTGCATAGCTCAATGCTCTTTAGATGTGATGCAACGGCAATAGATGACTCAAGGTGAGTCAGAGTTTCTTTTCAGGTGCTGCCATGCCAAGCTCTTAGAACTTCTGAGTTGTTTCACTTCCACTGTTTTTGATAAGCTGTGGGCAGAGCTTGTCATTCTGGCTCACATTATAGCTGTTTTCAAACCATACATCTTGTTGCAGCTCTGTGTCTGATGCTTTATTGTGTTGTTCCTCTTGCTGATGCATCAGTAGCCTATAGGCCCTAAGTTCTGTAAACACACCAACTATACTTACATGATTTGTTAATTTAATTTTCAACTGTGTTGATCTGTGTCTGGACTATAAACCAAAGACACTGTCAATAATATATCTACTTTGTTGGCATGTGTTTATGCGTTTGTGCACATTCTTGTGTACAGACATCACAGGTTCAGAGAGGGTCAGGAACCCTTCCAGAGATCCTGGACCTTCTCACAACACCTTACTTAGGACCCTGACACAGTAAATAATGACAATCCTTTGCATGTCCCAGGGTCCAGCTCTGGGCCCACTAAATTATTTAGTTTTCTTTCCCATCTGACACCCCCTGGCAAGAGCCCATAAAAAAAACATTACACTGGTTCCAGTCATAGCTTTCTGCCACTGAGTGTTGAATTAGTATGTAAACATTCTCAGTGGGTGCGTGAGGGGTTGACATCAGTCATAACCAATAAAATCAATAAAAATTTTCCTTCCCCTCCAAAATCGGTTCACTTTGTAGTGGAGTTTGTGATGGAGAGATTCATCCAGAATGAAATCGTGGCATCTTGAAGTGAACCAGACTGAGAGGAAAAACACATATTTGTCTGAGCCATCACCCGACATCCATACAACATTCCTTTACTTCTGCAGTAGCAGTATTAAGGAAGGATGACCTGTGTTCTTCCACACAACAGTTGGGACCAACACTAAGATACTGACACTGACAATATAATGAAATGACTGTTAAAATCACAGCAAATTTCATGGCTGTCAGTTATACGAGTTAGGCAATTCACGTCATTGGCAGGTAGGGGAGTGCTAGAATTGTTAGAGACTCTATTAGAGAGAACTATTATCAATTTTTAACTGGGACTGAGGAATGAGTGAAAGACATCTGCAGTCCACCCTTTTTTAATTCAAATTGAAAGCATTTGCATATTCAAATGAAAAATCTTATGACAGAGGAAGAAAGGACAAAATGCATTTATGAGACATCATTTGAAAAGTAGCATCTTATAGTTTCTGGAAAATTGCTTGTTTAGCATGGGACTAAAACCCAACCTAACACACATTTCCTCCTGCACCCTCTCAGCACCTTTCACAGCCATTAGCATTGTCTCAGAAGTGCCCAACCTCACTTGCTTGGTCTCAATCAACAGGGCAGATGTCTGTCTTCAAGCTAGAGTGATTGACAATAGTAGTAATCAATAGCAGTGCTTACTATGACAGACAGAAACACATAATCGGTTTTTCACTTAGGCATGCTCTGTGTCTTCACCCAAGCTCCTGGAGTGACACCTGAAATGATCTTTGCAGGGACAGGTTGTAGCTAGGAAGCACATGACAATATTCATAAGTCAGAGTACTTTTGTGAAACAACTCTTTAGATTTTTTGACCTGTGACTAAGGGAATATAAATAATCAAGGAATGGACAGACAGTTGGACTTCACAACATCTTTAAAAGAAGGGAGTCATTACTGCTTTGCTGGTTTTGCTGGTTTATGATGCTGGTAGAATCAAGGCATTATGCTTATGTGCTAATGGTAACTTCAAAATGAATTGAATATTTGAATTGTGAACGTATAGCATGTACAATATTCTGTAAGGTTTAAGCATTTAAACCTTCATATCACCTTTTTAAAAACTTTATAAGTTTGTAGATGGGTTGCAGGCAACGAGGTGGGTTTTTAACTGGCTAAAGGCAAACCAGTGACAAGGGTCTTTGCTGCATCTCGTCAGAGCCAATGCTTTGTTTTTCTGGAATAAAATGAGTTAGACAGCTCAGCTGTGAACCAGGTTGTAGATTTCACCCAGTTTTTCTAGGGCCTCTAAAGGAGCAGAAGGATCTCTGTAGACACCAATTATTATTATTACCGAATTATTACGGCTCAGACCATATTTCAAGGAAATAAGTAAGAAATATTTAGGAATTGAGACCGAAGTGATCCGGAGTACAGAGAAATTATTTTTCATATATACACCACCTCCTTACACCACCTCCTATATCATATAACATCCAGATGAGTTAATTAAAAAGTCCACTTTGAAAAATCTTTTGATCACTTAAGTTATAGTCTAAAGTGACAAGTGAAGAAGACCCTGAAGTACCCAAGTTGATTTTAGAGCTGAGGAAGATGAAGGAGCTAAGGGGGCTCGCTTCAGGTGATTTTGAGGCTGAACAGTGACAGTAATGAGGTTCCTGGAATATGCTCCAGATTGTTTGACTACAAATTACAAGACATCTAAAAGTGATTATCACAGAGATGTTAGAAATGTTTGTGTCTCGATCGAAACCAAATAGATAGGGACTGGAACCCAAGGAACAACAGTCAAGGAACATCAGATACCGCTCGATCATTACTGAAACACCTCCTGTTTCTCTCTGTTCTCTGCATGGCAATTTGGCAAAATATCAAATTGGCATGATCAGACAAAAAACACCATCAAGCAACCAAAAGTGTGACCCTGTTTAAGTATGCACCGACTCTTGAGGAGGAAATTTAGATCCTATTGTAGCTTGAGAGTTTAAGAGTATTTGAACATATTGAATACACAAAACCAATACAACCAGCTTGAAAGGAGAAGAGCCCTTACACTTTTGCATAATATCCCATGTTTTTATTTATTTATTTATTGCAGTTAATAAGTTTTTGTCTCATTACACAGTTCAAGCCTAATTTGTCTCGCCTTGCTCCTTTACACCGACCTCGAGTTTACTTCTACGGATATTGATTTTGATTGATGAGCCAGACTATATTTTGCTGCCTGCAGGGTTTACAGTTTAAGGAACTAAGGATGAACTTGTTCTGTCATTGGATATTACCTATCTGACTGTACATAACTTTATTTTATTCCCTGTTTCTAGAAAAAGGCCTCATTCATGTCCTGTCAGCTTCATTTTTAATTCAGTTCATTTTTGTGCAAGTTTCATCATGAGGTTAAATTACTCTGCCTATTAACCATGCTGGTCTTTTTGATCCCTCCAGAAAATTTCCAACTCGCCGTCATGGTTACGTGCCACACTGAACCAATAATCCAGAGACAGTGATTGGTCCACAACACATTGATGAACTAGAGGAAATAGCCTCTTTGGTCATCTGTTCCCTCTCATCACATACTGTACACATCCAGTTCTTCTTGGGGAACAGTCAGTGTTTAACTGTGTGTGTGTGTCTTTATATCTTTAGGAAGTGTTGAAAGTGTTTTGCAGCAGTTTTTTCTTTTTTAAACACAGCAGCCACTGAGGAAAGAGGGCAGTGGACAGCTCAATGTGTCCAGCTAATACTAGCCTAATAAGGGCTACAGAGACCTGTTAGTCAGACACAAGGCCCCAGTGGCAGCTCAGCTGATGGTGTGGTGCTTGTTGTCCCTGCCAAAGTTTCCCACTAAGAGGCACAGTATAATCTGACTCGAGTTACTGGAATGCATTTGTTGTCAGAGCTAATGTCATACTAAGATTCTTAAGGCTGTAACATTATTACATTGTCAATTTGTTTGCAGTGAGTATTACACAGTTATTTAAAATAGACGTTTCTCTTTTCTCATACAGAAAATCATTCAAATATGAAGTTTCCAGACAAGTAAATTCAGGATAACCACCTCCAACTGGATTGAAGATGTCTCCATGGAGACCAAATTGACCATGTTCCCTCTTCTCTCCTCTCCTTGTCACTGGCAGGCTCAAAATTAATTAAAGCAGGGCTTTCTCTCTGGAGCATTTTCTCTAATAAGTAGCTCATTGTCCCTCTGACATTTCAGCATGTGTGTGTTTGCGTGTTTGTGTGTGTGTGTCAGGCATCTTTTCATAAATAGCCACAGAGTGGGTTTTTGTTTGTTGAGCAATTGCCGAGATCAAAGGAGCAAAAACAAGGCTCATTACAATCTTTAAGGGTAATGGAGTCAAGCTTGCATCCATTCATCATTACAGAGCAAAGAGACCACACCAGAACACAATAAACTGGGTCTGTAAATGTCTGTTGTCACCAAATGAATTGCAATTTTGTTGGAGATTCAGCATGTAAGGGCAATAAATGCAAATCCAAGAGTGTTGGTGCAGCCTAACAGTAATGGGCTGTATGTATCAGGTGAATTTCTATTTTCTACATTTAAATGTTTTAAAATAGGTTATTTAAGATACACTTGAGCTACAACAGTTTCAGAGCACTACTTGCTCTACATTTTAAAATGTGAGAACATTGGAAGAAAATCTTAACTTGATTAAACGTAATGTTTAAACACAGCATGTTGATTCCCAGCCCTGGCTCTCACCTACGCAATAAGACAGGGACACACATGAATGGATGCAGCAAGGCCTTGGTTCCTATACAGTAGCCACACAGAAACAAGCATCATTAGCAGCAAGCCAGATACTGGTGGGTGGTAGCTGACAGTGGAGTGTAGCCTGTTGTCTTCACTTAGCTTCATCAGCAGAAAGCGAGGAAAACATCCAGACACTGTCTGCAGGGTCCAGCTCTCAAATCACTGAGATAGCTCCCCCAGAGAAAAAGACAGCCGATGTCAAATAGAACTAAATTGTTTTTGCCTTGACAAGTACTCAGAGTTTTCACCTCTCTCTTTCCATAAACAGCAGTTCAGAATCAGAACAAAAAGTATGTTGTTTTTTTTATGGGTTTTTTTCCCACATTATTTTTTATTTTTCCAAGGATGAAAGAACTTTTAATGACTTGAACTGATACATTATTTACAGACTGAAAGTAAAAGTATAGACCATTGAGAAAGCTGATAACAGTGCAACAGTAATGATGAAATGAAAACAAGCAATCAAAGAAAGGTAAACACAGGGACAGAACAGAAGCTGCAACTAGTCTGCAATTTTAATACAAATATTAAGCTTTAGAAACATTAGCTGTACTTTACACTCCCTATATTGCTGTTTTTGTTTGTCAATATACTTGTAATATTGTGTAAGTGTAATCAGGATTTCATCCTGGATGTGTATCCCATTCATTTTTTTTTGGACAACTAATGCTGACTTGACAATATCCAGCATTAGGTTATTGACCTGCAACCTGATCTAATGTGTGAAATCATACTCACTCGACCACCTCTCCCATCTGTGTCTCAGTTACATAAAGGTGATGCTGAGCACCTTAAGCTGTCAGGATATCAGGTATAGCCAGCTGATCTGGTTGATGGCTTGTCCCTGTGTTCTTGCTTATGCTCCTCCAGCGCCGTCCTCACAGGGGTTCCCACAAACTTTACAGTTCAGTGGTCAGGGCTTGTTCATTGACTCGTGTCCTCTGCCATGCTGACACAAACTAGAGGCACAGAGGATGTCAGCAGACGGTGCTGTGTTTCAGAGACGGTGAGTCAAGGGAGCAGAGATTGTCTGTAAAAACAGCAGAGGTGAAGAGGGGAAGTAAATGTGCATGGATGTAGTGAATGAGGCTACACAAAGCTGATTTCTTGACCTACTCTATTTACAAAATATGGAAGAGTACAGTTGTAACTCTTGGCAACTGCAATCCAGCGAGACAGACAGTAACAAGGGTGCAGGTAATCCAAAAGATTTGCCTTGTTGCCAGCGGTAGCCAGACAAGTTAAGCAATCAAACCAAAGCCAAAACCACCCACTGCATGGATGAATGGTGCAGGAGAATCCAGTTTTATATTCCTTTCCCAGGGAATGCACTGACCCAGGGGTGGGTTTGCATCTGTGACATTTACCAAATCCTTTGTGAACTCATGTGCCCTCAAGTGAAGAGTCTCTACTCAATTAGTGTCAGTGTCATGGGACTGTTACAATGCTGCTAGAGGGCAAGATGTTCAAGCTGTTGTACCCATGACAGTACAATATGTGTAGGCTAGATATAGGCCCACTGTACGTGGCCAACCAATAGTACACATCAATTCATCTCAAGGATACTAATGCAGGATGCAAGAAATTATGATCTATCATCAATATTTAATTTTCTGAGAGAAAAACTGTTAAACACAATCTCGGAGTACAAGCGTAGCAAGCAATAGTCATGTCATTTTTAATGCGGTAGAATATGAGACTGTTTTGTTTCCTCCAAAACAAAATCCTGCCTGACAGATAAATTATTATATATCAGCTAATGAGCAAATAACTTCACAAGGGAAGTTAGAAGGGAAGATTTAAAAGAAAGCTCATAAATAAAGGGGGGGGAAAACAGCTTCACACTCTCATCAAGAAAAGGCAGCAAATGGAAGATCGCCAGACAGAAATCCCACATGGCCCAAAAGAACTCATTAGGAAACACAGAATCAATAGCTGGATTGTTAAATGGAAGCAAGAATGAGCACTGAACAAGTCCAGTCCACCGGCTTTACTTTGGATAACTGCTCTAAGCTGGTTTTGACTTCCGGCACCTTTCACCACCTTCACACCTCAAAGCCCATCCCCTGCCTTCCTCAACCTCTGCCCATCCATCCGCATGACTAACCAGCTCTGTGGTTCAGACCACGTCTCTTGTTACAGTATCTGAGCACAGGAGGGAAAAAACATCCACGTGCGGAGGACATTTTCATCCACATTCACCCCTGCCAATTCCTGCTGCCTTGAGACATCTCTAATAAAACCCAGTATATCTTCAAAACATAAACACAAGGTGCATGGTTGTGGTGAACTGTGGAGTACAAAAGAAATTGTTGTCAGACAAAAAGACACATAAATGTAATTTTTGCAGAGAGAGGCTGTCTTCATTCTGAAAGCTTCTTTTTTTAGGTCTCTGGAGAAAAAAGGGTTTTTTGAAGGTTCAGGTTTGTGTAAAGTAGAATGAAATGAAGGAAATATGTAGCTAATTGTAAAACAGACAAACGATAAAGATAAACATGCATTCCTGTTTTTGTAATACTGTACCTGTAATAGTTACCTCAGCCTCAGGCTATATGCCATTTCAGTTTAGACACCTCATCAGAATGAGTGGCAAATGTAGCGAGGTGAACTTTACCAACCGCAGAGCAGGACTAACGTGCCTCAAAGCCTTCAGGTGAAAAGTTCTGTATTTCTGCTTTTAAGGTATCTTTCAATAAATCTGGGGGTGCAAAGCCTGAGTAAGTTGCAAAAGGCTCTTTTACTCTCTCACACCAATGGACAAGGGGCTTGTTTTGCACTCAGTGACAAACTGTGCGCGTTGACATCGATCTGATGGAAGACTGCTTTCACAGTTTCACCAGCTGGGGGTCAGATTGCTTCAAGTTTCATCATGTCTTCATGGTGTTCACCTTGACTGAATCTCTTATGGGACCTGTTTTAAAAAAAAAAAAAAAAAAAAAAAAAAAATGGCTGTGTTCAGCAGTTAATCATCTGTAGTAAGTGTAGGACCTGTCCATCATTCATGCCCCTGTTTTATGGGACGACTCTCTGTCTGCCTCCATCTGCTGTATCAGTTTTGTTTAATGCTCCACTGCTTGCAAGAAAGTACCTACCTAAATAGGTTATCATCTGTTTGGCATGAAGGAGGGTGGCTAAGAAAAGGGAGAAGAGATGAAAGGATATAATAAAAGGCAAGAGGGGAGAAAAGGGTAGGAGAGAAGACAACATGTGGAGAAAGAAGATGAAGACGGTGCATGTACATTGAGGCGTCTGTCGCTGCTAATTACCTCGCAATGCCTCATTAAATGCCAACTCCTCACAGAACTGGGAGGCTGCTGGTGTTTGGTGGTGGCACTTGAGCATGGGAAACAGGAGTGGAAACCATTCTAGCTCTTGCTGTCAGTTGAGTCATGAGCGAGACATAGACGCCTCCTTGACATTGTGTTATTCCTCAGGTCATGGCCAATCAGCCCGGGCCCAGCCTGGCTCCTCTGTCTGCGCACTTTGCTTAAGGAGGAACTCCACTCCATTAAGCCCATCCTGCCCGTCAGTTCCAGTGCTAAAAGCTTACCTTGGTGACCCTAGCCGACCATTAAGCTGTAGACTATACAAAATCCCACGGATATTTACTGCCACGGAACAGCATTAAACTCATATGGTGTCATACGCAAATGCCGTATTATCAGCTCCTGACTCGATAACACACATAAAAGGCAGCCATCGTGCTTGAGCATGTGGCTGAGTAGCTGGTAGCAGTCAACACAGTATGATGTAGTTATGATGTAACATACCTTTCTGCCACCATACAATGCACAGACAGAAAACAAAGAAGACTGAATGAGATGTCAAAAAGTTTATGTTCTAACCAGTGAACCAGCACTGAAAACTGTTACTGAATGGACTGTGGCGCTACATTTTTAAAGACCCAAGTATCAATAAGCTCCGACGTTATCGGTTCTGCTGCGCAAACACACAAAGACCCCGCTCTCAGTGATAATGGCAGGGAGAACTAAACATTAGGAAGTCTTTTGCATGTAAGGACGGAAACATCTATTGCAAGTCTGTCACGCACAGGTGGAGAATTTTACAATTCTCGACCAACTAGGTCATAGTTCACGCGTCTTTGTGCCAGGTGTGTTTTGTATGTGAGCGTCATTACAAAATGAGAGCGTATTTGTTCAAAACAATGCTGCTGAAGTTCACTACTCAAACATGGTAATGGAATATAAGAAAATAGAGCAGTAGTACTGTTAAAATCTTAATGATTTTGCCCATCCCTACCCCTACTTAGAGTAAACACATGAGAAAGTGTGGCTGGTTGATCCAATGATCAGTTGAATTCGAGACAAGTGTATTCTCCTGAAACTGGCGGCTCTGTTTCATATCTACAATGCAACACCCACGACTGTGCTATTACCTCTACCCTACTGAGTACTGTTCATTAATTGCATGTTCATAGTCGGCACAGACCAGATCCTGTGGTTGCCTCCAGTCTCTGAGCAACATAACAAGGATTCTGCAACTAATGTAGTTAACATTCCTGCAACTATCAAGGGTTTGATAAGCAGTTTGTCATTTCAAGCTGGTGTAAAAAAGCAGTAAGCAGAATTTATAATCTCTGTTGTGGCTGCAGCAATTGGCTCAACTACCTTATTTTTGGTTCAAAAGGTGAGGGAACTCCACTGTAGGCCGAGCATGACTGCACTAGCTGGCAAAATTAGCTGAACATACCCATATACACATCATGTCGTCCCTCCTAACAAATTAATACCACGCAATTATTTCTGCTTATTTGAAGCCTGGAGAGAAAAAGGATAACTCTGGCACAATTATAGCCACCAGTATGTTGGAGTCTATCAGAGGTCATCATGCCAGCAGCACTTTCTTTTGCAGCTTATTAGCATTACCGCTGCAGGTCATGTACACTCTGAAGTGAATGAGCAAAATTCATTTACAATTAAACACCAGCCAGTTTTGTCTCATGTTAATAGTGTGTTTAGTTACATCAAGAATGGGCTTTTATCAAATATTGACAGTGCACCATGGTCAGGTAAAATAAACGACACCAAAAATCACAATGAAACATCGAAAAGCATTCATAGTGTGACTCAAAGCACAAGTTCTCTAAATTAAAAACATTTTACAATTATAATCATATTAACTAATCAGTTACTAAATATAATACTAATTAACTATTAAATTCAGTAACAATTGTGTTAAAGTTACATTTGTGTGGTCACTTGTACTGCATGTGACTGTCACGATCACTGGTGCAGACAAAGGAGAACCCAGAAGCACAACAATGAAGCAGACGAGTAGCAAGGGAAGATCAGTTTACCTAACAGGCAGAGTCAAAACCAGGAGATCAGAATCAGGCAAACAAACCCGACAAGGAGCAGGCAGGTATCCGTAATCCAAGAAAGGCAAAACAGGATCAGAACAGGAAGGCAGAACTGGAAATGCTGGAGAGCTTGGCAACGTATAACACAAGACAATCTGGCAGGGAACAAGTGAAAATGGACTAGTATATATACTGAGGAACTAATGAGCAAATGGACTGCAGGTGAGGAGGAGATGGGCGGGGACTCCCAGGTGAGGGAAATGAGTTGATTGCATGGCAGCGAAGAAAGGCAGGATCTGAAATGACAGGAGAGTTAGTGAAGTGACATGAAACCAAAATAAAAATAAAAACAAACTAAGAGTTAGTCTAACTACGTTACAGTGACTAATGACATTTGAGATGTGTAACCACCCACTAATAAATATCCTTTGACCAATACCCACTTGCTGTGGCAATGCCCACCTCCTCCTGTGCTGAGCTGTAAATTACTGAAACTGAAATACTAAAATTACGCCAGAACTGAGAGAGATGATGGGCAATGGAGATGTTATGTGAGATGACAAGAAAAGCGAAGTGTGGGGGGAGGAGAGAGAGAACGAGATTGATTGTCACTATCGCCCAGCTAGGGACAGATTTCAGGGCACTTTCCTCTCAGAAGGGTCACTTGAGGTGGTAAACTTATCTCCACCAACCCCCAGATCCAGCAATCATTAAACAGAGGATCACAGAGGTGATGAATTGAATCAGTTTTAAACTCTGGCTGGGTCAACTTGAAGCTGTGCTAAGTCTGCAGGTGAGTCCGTGGAGATCCAGAAGAGGACAAAAGGTACAGGTGCAGACTCTCCTTCAGTTGCTGAAAGAGAGATCATTTGTTTAAATAAATCCATAAAGCAGTGTCAAAAGGTTATTCGAATCTTTGTTCATTTTCGACGCTGTGCTTTGTGACATTTTTTTCTGGCTTGCATTACATTAAAATTACAGATTGCCACACATTTCAATGCAAATCAAGGGCGCCAGCTCCCAAGTATGTTCTCAGAAATGATCTTGATGTTGCATGAACTCCTTTCTGACACAGTCTCAACAAACACAGAAGACTTAAAGTTTGATGAAGGCCATGGAAGGTATCTGTTCAAAGCCTGTGGCTTTGGATGGCATTATACTGAACACACATTTTTCTACCAACTTAGAGCGTTTCAGTCTTGGCATTTTTATGACATGGCCCTGAGCTTTCATGTCTCTCTATACACCTTCTTGATAACATGAAAATTAAATATCACCCAACACACTTTGCTGTCTGTAGCTACTCATAAAACTCCTCAGACTTCTGCCACAATAATTCCAAAGTTCTTGTAATAAAGCTTTCATAATCTGGCCATCATTAATATTTAATAGAAATTTAAAATTCAGTCACAGAAAAGTTGGTGGACACTTTTATATCACTCTATGACTTTTGGAGGCTTCCTTTGCAGGTGAAGCGCAGATGTAGGTTTATCTCAAGGGACATAAACTAGGTTCACTAGTGCACTGTGTACACTGTATACTCACAGGTGTAGAGCGTGAATTTCAACAGGGAAGTGTTGTCCCAAATCAAACACTGCCGATCCGCACTCACCATAAATCACGATTGATGTGACCACATTTGTCGCTTTTCTCACTTGACTCGAAAGCGAAGGTTTTCCTGTCCCGTGTGTGCCCCCTGTTCCAGGTGACATGGAAATTAAGCCACCATCTGTGCAAGTGACGTGTTGTCTGTCTTTTTTCACAAGTTTCACAAGAAAATATGTTGCTCATCCTTCCCTTATTTTACACTCGATTTTTGGACCGTTCTGAGGGCGGGCACCATCCAGGTAGTTATAGAGCTCTGCATGTTGCCATACTTGTTAAGGTGAATGCACTCATGCACTCAAAATAGCAAATGTGAGTATGAATGTATGAGAATTGAGACACAGCGAGAGATTTAGAGAAAAGCAAATGATGCCAAACGTTGTTCACGAGCCTCTGCTGTCTGTGTTTCAAACACTGATTCAACCCTTTATTTTTTTTACACAGGAGTCAGTTGTCAGTTGTCACAGCCAGCATAATAAACAGACCTCATTTGCATGAAAAATGGACAAATGGGCTGTCAATCAGTGCTGGCCAAAAACTGAATGAACTAATCTTTTCTACTGTTTTTTGTTTGTTTGTTTTTTTTTAGATTGATACAAATCGAGTTTATACTGGTACATACTGCCTCCAGGAAATAGCCAAGTCCGACACTGACAAAAGCTTTCACCTTCTTCCACCTACTCACCTTTTTTATGTGACAGAACTAACTGCCGGCCATAAACACCTTGGTCAACACAAGATACCTGCGGCAGATGCCACAAGTGTTAAGGTTTATATTTATGGTTCAGAGCTGGATTTTGCACTTTGCTGGCAACACCAGAGCTCTAAACAGATATATTAGCAGTTTGATTAAGTTTTACAGCTTCTGTCATCTCCAGGTTATTTGTTTTTATTTCTGTTACCCTCATGATACCTACTACAGTATATACAAGTTGGCAGAGTTTTCCACGTTGACTGTAAAAATACACAAGTAGCATCCACACAGTTATAACAGTGAGTTAAGTAAAAACACATCTTGATTCCAGTTACCTATATGTAGCCTACAGCTTGAACTTTGCAAAAATTATGAGGATAGGTCCATACCTGGTGTGTGAATACCAGTATTAGGGCTGCACGATATGCAAAAATATCATATTGTATTTATTTTGGCAAATAATGCAATAGCAATATGCGATATACAATTTCAGTGGGAATAGTAATTTTTGCATGAAAACCATATCTGAGCAAGATGAGAACTAGACACAAAGAGGCAGAATTGTTTTTAAATATTAATTAAAAGTTAAAAGTTAAAGATTCAAGTGAAATTCTCAACATCTAACCCAAACCCTAACCCTAACATCTATTTTCCCTTAGGGTGAGAAAAACCCTCAGAAATTAGGACATTTCAGTTGCTAAATATTTAATCTGAATGCTTGTCAGGGCAAGTGTAAGCCTATGATTCTCTCTTGCTCTTGAACACTGAGAGGGTTGTCAGATGATGCAAAGAAAACCCTCCTAAAGGGTAAGCATTTGTGACAGAGGAATAGAGAGCACGCAAGAGAAAAGAGAGTGAGGGGAAGAGAAAGAACTCGTCAGTGAAGTTATTAAGAGAAAAGAGCATTCAATCTGACAGAGGGCAGCGTGGCACTGGTGCTGGCAAAAAGAAGCAAGAGGCTGAGAAGCACTTCAAAGCATGATTGGTAACTGATTCCCCTGACTTCTCTCCTGCAAATAAAGTGTAATGTAGCAATTTCTGCAAGCTACACTGAAAAAGAGAATCTGCAAGTCTGCACTGCGCGCTCAGAGGAGCTCGTCTGAGAGGTCGCCGATTTCGCTGCAAACTAAACAAAGCTCTGCATGATTTCCACTGTGACATTTCAAGGGAATCAAGTAGCAGAGAGCAGCTTAGTTTGACAAACATGACAGGAGCATCAGGGTGTGAGAGCGGCAGCTTTTCTCTCTTTAAACATTCATTGATAGTGGACCATCTTCACTGTTGCTTCTTCAGAGCCCTTTAGGCAGAATATAATTTAAATCAGCTGTCTGATTAGTATGACCTTGGGAACTGTCTTCATCCCACAGGGTAACTGACTGCAGCTAAAGATTGGTGTTAAGTTTCGTCAACACTCCTCGGAGCAAGTCTAGAATATGTTAATTAACTCATTGATTGAGGTGGGCGGTTCATTTAAAAAGCAGAAGTTAAGGTCTCTGGTGTGGGAAGACAAAAAAAAAAAAAAAGAAAAAACACTGCGGTGCATATCAATGGCTAACATCAGTAGCTTCTGCAAACCTTATTCCTTCCCTGCAAGGACACATTTAATATCTGTATCTCATTGAGGCCATACATGCAAAATAGACCGACCAAGAGTGTTTTTGCCTCTGATATGCATTAATTACTGAATATATAGTTTGAGCAAGTGGGGGAAATACAACAGGGAGTTTTGCTTTTGAGCTCATTTAAGAAACTGGGTCAAATTTTTATCATCAGTGCCATTACTTGTTTATGTAAACATAAGGACAACAGCCACTTTAGAAAATCAGTCAGCCTTCATCAAGGAGTTTGAACACACACTCAGTGAGCACTTTATTAGGAATACCTTACTAATACTAGGAAGGGCCTCCCATTGCACTCAAAAAATCCTCTGTTTTTTCATGTCATGGATTCAACAAGATGTTGGAAACTTTCCTTTGAGCTCCTGCTCCATGTTGACATGACTGCACCACATCATTTCTGCAGATTTGTCAGCTGCAGCTGGGGACTGGTGACTGGGGAGGCCTCTGAAGTTCACTGAACTCACTGTCATGTTCATGAAACCAGTTTGAGACGACTTTTATTTTGTGACAGTGCATTATCAAGCTGGAAGTAGCCATTAGAAGATGGTAAATTGTTGCCATAAAGGGAGAGACATGCAGCAAAGAAGCAGGTTGGGTCCATGAATCCATCCTGCTGACCCTACCGCCTGCATGCCTCAACAGAAATCCAGATTCATCAGACCAGGCTACAACAGTCTTCAACTCTCCAGTTTTGGTGAGCCTGTGTCCTCTGCAGCTTCAGATTTCTGCCATCCGCCTCCAGGTTTGACGTGCTGTGCATTCTGAGACGTTGCTCTGCTATCTACAGTTGTAGAGTGGTTATGTAAGTTACTGTAGCCTTTCTGTCAGCTCCAGGCAGTCTGTCCATTCTCCTCTGACCTTTCTCATAAACAAAGTGTCTCCCTCCACAGAACTGCTGTTCACTGGATGTTTTTTTTTTTTTTTTTTTTTTTTTTGTTCTTTGCGTCATCCTGAATAAACTCTATAGACTGTTGTGTATAAAAATCCCAAGAGATCAGCAGTTTCAGAAACACTCAAACCAGCCCATCTGGCACCAACGATCATGCCACAGTTAAAGTCACTGAGATCAGATTTTTTTTTTTCTCTTTTCTGCTATGAAATGTGAACAGGCTGATTGGATAATAACATTAATAAGCAGTTGTACAGGTGTTCCTAATAAAGTTATTTGAATTAGTCAAAGGCCTTGGCATTCACTTTGATCGTCTCAGGAATGTCATGAACGTATAAAGCATTCCATCTCTTGTTTTGTGTCAATAGGGTGCATCTTTTTTTTTTTTTTTCTCCATCTTCACCACCGCTCTTTTTCTCTACATCCTTGGATTGTCACACTGTGTGGGAGATGGGCTTCTGCCTCAAGCAAGAGGTAATTGAAAAGTGCAGAAAATAAATCTTTTCAATCAGATTCTGAAGGCTTTGTCCTCTCAGTGTGCAGGCAAATGTGACGATTGCAAAACAAAGCACATCACATTTTGCATCAGATAACAGCGCTAATGTGTAGGGAGAATCACCGAAGCCAGTCTTCTTGGGATTGTCACAAGGGTTCTTCGGCTTGTTTGTTTCCTTATATAAAAGATATGCATAGCCTGAGCGAATCAGCCCCGGCCGTCATAGATTCTTTTCTTCAACTATACTCACACTCAGTTCTTCTTTTTATGGAAGATGTCGTTCATTATCACAAAATGAAGTCTAAACAGCGCTCCCTTTGTACACAGCCATAATGAAGGCTTCTTAGAGCTGTCAAATTGCTCAAGGTCACTGACACACACTATGCAAACCATGTGATTTCATCAGCTTTTCATTGACGCTCTTTTCAATATTATGTCGGTTTTAGACTCCTTTGTGAAGTTTCTTTTGCAACTAAAGGGATAAAAAGCATCACTAATATTCTGTTCAACATTCAAATAACGTTGTGTGTCAGAATATACTGTATTATTCTGGCCTGATCAATACTCAGCTGTCAGTGCTGCCAGAACGTGAAGCACAAACAGAATTACAATCAGATTTATCCAAGTGCTTATGTCCACACACTGTACATGTATTTGACTTGTAAAAGTAAGTAAGTGCATTCAACAGTGCTCAGAATTAGAATATCAAAAATACAGCAACAAAATTAGTTATAGTGGCTCCTTTTACTAAGGATAAGGTGTGTGCTTTATTTCAAGTTTGTGTGTGTGTGTGTGTGTGTGCGTGCAAGTGTGTGTGTGTGTGTGTGTGTGTGTGTGTGTGTGTGTGCGTGTGCGTGTGCGTGTGCTTTCTCTGTCAGTCAGTGTAATATAACATGAATGTCATCATGAAAAAGAATCATTTAAATCTAGATACATTGTTACATAATTGGACGCCCCCTCCCACTGTCTTGGAGGTTGTTCTGGCCAATCTCAGCAGGCGGCTGGTTGCCATGAGAGGGTCGTCAGCTGATGCAGGTCACCTGGGCCCTCCAGACTATAAAAGCTGGTCCTTGTGCTCACCCTCTCCCCTCCTTCCAGCTGCTGACATCCATCATCTTTTGCTTTTGCTTTTGCATGGCTAAACTTGCATGGGTACCACACCCCATTGCTTATTTGTCATAGCTGTCTTTAGTATACCTTTGCATGGACTCACTTCTTGTCACATTCACTAAGCCAGACACATAATGTAAAGAGGGAGCTTTCCATGAGCACAAAAACCACAAAAACTCAGTATATTTGTGTGTATATATGTGTGTGTGTATATATGTGTATATATATATATATATATATATATATATATATAATATATATGAGATTGCTGTCACCATGTTCAGCTGAAAATGTTCTATTTTGCCCATTTCAAAACATGCAACTAATTTGTGTTTTCAGCCATAAACAAAATATTCACACATTTGTGCAATGTATCGCTTTCTGCACTAATGAGTTTAAAGCTGGTGATCTGGCGGTGCTTTGCTTTGACGCACACAGTTGACAGGATGGTAGGGTAGATTAAAGGGAGTGGGAACGTATTATTATACAAACAAGCTTTTGTGTGAGGATGGCTTTCAAGGCACGGTTATAGTGAGAAATAGTAGTGAGAAAAGAAACAAGCACTCAAAGCAGCACTAAATGTTGCTGGTGGTATGGTTGTGTAGTGTTCTACTTCTACCCAACAACACAGGTAACAGGAAAGTGTCCGCAGCACACCCTCACGCTGTCATGTACAAATCTCACCTCCGCTGTGGGAGAGTGAGCCACTCTTCAAATGTTCACTTTGACCATCTGGGGGGAAGCTGTCAGACAGTAAGATGTCAGCAGTGCTCTGCAGCGCAGCACTAGCTCCATCTGTTGGAGCAGTAGAGGAAAATCACATCTCTCACTCTCACTCTTACTCTCACTCTCTCTCTCACACACACACACACACACACACACACACACACACACACACACACACACACACACACACACACACACACACACACACACACACACACACACACACACACACAGGCAGAGGTTGTGTATCTGCTGGTACACTGTTGTCCTGCCATTATTCCTGTGAAGCTCACTGATGATGTGCACAGTCCCTGCTATAGTCTCTTAAAATTATTTAAACTTGTAGAGAGCCAGCTGTGCAGTCATGTGGTTTTGGAATCCCCTTGTGATGTCCCCTTTTTGCTAACAAAAAAGTTAGATGATACTTATTTTAGTTATTGTTATCATTTGTTTCTTGGTTGTTTTTTTTTTGTATTCATATCACCTTTTATGTACAGTATTATCATATGAACTTTGTGCTGAAAGTTCTCACTTGAATGTGGCAGTTGCCTGATCTGCATTTGGAGGGGAATGTGATGCTTTAAACGGGCCTCATTTGATATTTCCCATGTGTTTTACTGTATCATAATTCAGTCCCTGCCAGCTTTAGTGGAAGGAGCCAATCCTTGCATTTGATCTTCCCTTTATCTGAGCTTAAAGC
Organism: Trachinotus anak; assembly: GCF_046630095.1. NCBI lineage: Eukaryota > Metazoa > Chordata > Actinopteri > Carangiformes > Carangidae > Trachinotus > Trachinotus anak. The sequence continues at coordinate 6,286,172 of NW_027273885.1, read as the reverse complement.
ACTTCTGAGGAGATGATCATGGTCAGGCTTTTTATTACATTACTGTTGCATAGAAACAGTGAAGAGATGTATTAAGTATGGCAAGTGTGTTCCCATATGCTTTCTATAGCTGAAGATTTCACATTGAGATTCGCACAACCCCAGTGTGTGCAGGAACTCATCTGAGCATGAACTGCATGAAAGGCAAATTATTGCAACAAGATGCTGAATAATGTGCTGCTCTTTGGGGATCAGAAGTCACAGAAGCTCAGTGTCACTTATTGTGTGTAGGCAGTTTTTAGTCTGCATGTACTGCACGCTGACTTCTGTCCCCTAAAGCTCCTGGTAGCATATGCAAAGCCATTATAATTGTTCTTTTTTTGAGGAATTAGGGATGGAGTCAGACAAATGAGAGAGTGTTAAAGTTTTGTAACAAGTCCAGGCTGCTGCATGTGTAATATCTTTCTTTTTTATCACACTGTATAGGTATTTTCTTTTAAATGCTGTGGGACAGTTGGATTACATTGGTAAGAAAATTAAATTTGATTGTTCAAAAGTTTTTATAATCACAAACCTCAGTAATACAAGAATGCTAATGATAGTTCAGGTTAAGAATCACAGATTGCAAATTTGGTTATTATTTGTAAATGTCCATGGCTTCATTACCAGACACTATGTGGTTTCATCCCCAGTTACAGCCTTAAAAAAAAAAACACCCAAAAATGAATATGTTTAGAGAACTTGCTGAAAACCAGTGATGCCTGTCTGGATGTAACTGTACATGGCTTAGCTTCATCCCCCGGTGCTGTTTTTGTTAAGCAGAAAACAACTGATAGCAGATGTACTACATCTGTTGCCAGAGTGATTGTATAATTCCTTGGAGGAGGGCTGCTTTTGGTAGCTCACACAGAACACACTCCTATGCATGTGGGAATCTGAAAGGTGTTTTGCTCATTTCCATTCTTGCAACTCAAATTGTGGTTAAAAAGACAGTAAGCTCTGTAGCCCCGTTCTTATTCAGCCTGTTTCGTGGTTTTGTTTTGTTTTTTCATTCATTGTTTTTATTGTCTCTGCGCAAGGACTACAAAATGAGCCAGATTGGCTAAACTGGAACATTCACTTCATTCAATACCATAAATGAAGATGATTGGAGGAGCTGTCTACACATAATTTCCTAACATTTTAGTAATGGTAATGTCTCTGCTAGTGAATGAGATTCCAGACTGAGAGAATAGAGGAATTAAATGCCTTATAGAGCTGTAAAACTGTTTCTGTGGTCTGGGTGATTCCTGATTTCTGAGGATTACAGCCTAGTTTCAGGGGATTACAAACACTCGGTAATTTATTTTACATGCACACAATGTGCAAATGAACATCACACCTCAAAATAGATAAATAACAGAATTAGTCTGTGGGGAAGTCTGCATTTCTAATTAGACGGTGCAGGTGTAAAAACTAGGCTGCACATCTGTTTACACAAATTACAAGTGTTCACTCAATAGGAACCAGATAATGTTATGTACCCAGCACTGTCTTTTTCACCAATGATTATTCCAGAGTCAACTGCTGAGATTATCGCCATTTTACAGGCAACACTGCATCCAGCAATTGACAGTGATGATGTGTGTGTAAACAAAGATTTACACTACCTCCAGTATGTGTATGTTGAGAAAAGCATCGTGCCTCGCCCTCTGTGCAGCCAGTGGCTCAAGATTATGAAAGAGAAATTAGTGTTTGGCAACTGCTTCAGTGGGAGGTACTGACAAAGAGAAGGTAGAGATGAAGTGCACGCAACTTGGTTTTTTATTGCAGTGCGTACTATTTTAATAACTACTGCAGATGAATTTTTGGACGCAGTGTGAGCACAAATCTTCTTCTCGCATTGGCTGTTTCATCATTAATTACAGGTCCATTTAGAGAGCAATTAGAAATAAGGATCTGAGCAAACGTTGCTTTCTTTCATGTGTAAATGCAGCAAATGAACATATTTACATGTGGGCTGCCAATGAAGCTTCCAAGCATGTGTTACCAGTGCTTTAGCTGTGCCTGAAGGTATGACGTTACAGCTATTTTAAAGTTTCAGTGAGTATTTGCTGCTTCATGGGTTAAAATGTGCAGAGAAGAGGTGTCTGTGCTTGGAATTAGAATAAACTGGTTTTTATTAACAGGTAATTAACAGGCTATTTGGTTGCATATAAAAGTGGACGCTGTCATCCTTGAAGCTTTTTATTGGACCATACACAACAACAGGCTCTGGTTACATTATCTTCTGACCTGAGGCAGACAGATATGCTGCTATACTTCGAGGCTTGTGGTTTTAGAGGACAGTGCACTGAAAACCACAAGACAGCTGGTGTTTCAAAATGTTTTTCTAATATCTCTGAACAGCTGAGAGCGGCGAGGGACTGTTTGTTCTCTTCAATGGCCACTAGATGACAGAGCTACTTTGTGGGCCATAAGCAGTCTAATTAGTCCTTGTCCTCCTCTCAAGAGTGGACTGAGCTCCATTGAAGTGACGATAAATGACTGAAACAGGGACGCTGAAAGTCTCTAATGTGTAAGATGATACCTGCTGTGTGGACAGGTGAATCTTTATCAGCCACAGAGGGAAAAGGAAAATAAGACTGATTTCACTTCATAGTGTTTTTTTTTTTTTTTTTTTTCTGTAAGCCTGTATGCTCAGTTCTTCAAAAGGGGTGAAACATTATACAGCCAGTAGATGGCATTACTGAATCACTCCTCACTGACAACGGCCACAGAGACGTGCACAAGTGTTTGTTTGACGTCTTCGTTCAAGCTGTTCGATCTTGTAATTTGCGCTGGATGTAAAAATCAAACTAAAATTGTATTTGTTAAATGGAAATAAAATAAATCTCTCACCTACTTAGATGCTGATATTTACTATTCTGTGTGTTCAGCGGGCTCTGATAAATTGGGTAACTATATCCTCAGTGAGCACTTTTTTTAGAGAAGTCAGTTTAGACAAACGTCACCTCAAACATCCTTTACCCTAATATTCAGTCAGTGAATAATTATGTGTATATTGGCAATATATTTAAATATGTTTTTGTTTAAGAAGTTGTTATATTGTTTCATAAAACAACCACTTAGTTATAGTTTTCTCGACCTCCTCTTTAAGTGCTGTATTGCTGCACATGGCAACATGGCTCCTTTGAAATGATTAACTAAGTGACCACAGGATCACAAGGCCTTATTTGGAACTAAGGGTGAAGTAATGGAGTTCAGTTGATTAAGATATCTAACTGTAGATTTTAATCAGCACAAAATAAACCTACATGGCACAAAAACTAAATTGCAGTCTGGGATGTTTCAAAATTAGACTAACTTCCTTTTTCCATAACAAGTGCTATGACATCCTTTTATTTTCAACAGGATTTTACAGATGCACAAAAACAGACAACTATAGGACGGTGTCTGTTGTTGACATCATTACTTTTGTTGGGCAGTTTGAAGACAAATGCTGGTCTGCTTCAGTTCATTCCAGACTAGGAAACAGAATGGCCTGACTGAGAGTTGGCACAGCGGGCCTGTGCCACAGTCCCCTCAGCATTTGGCGAAGCTATCGCGCCCAGCCCTCCCCTTGTCGATCACAGGCAAACTTGCCGACGCCAGTGTGTCGCATTCTGGGGATAGCTGCACATAGGGACGCTGTGATGTGCCACCTGGCCCTTGGCCCCGTTGGTCAGGAACTCTCCCTGACCTCTCCATTAAAACTCGTTTGCCACTGAGAGCCACGGCAGGGGGGGGGTGTCTCTGAGGACCACTTGCGTGCATTCCCCCTGTGATGAGGGAGATTGCCGACACCTATTGGGGAAGCTTCGCCTGCCTCTTACTCTCAATAGGCCTATGAAGCCGCCTGGCCCCAAGAACTACACAGTTGCAGATCAAAGATTGTCCATTGGTCCACAGCCAACAGAGCACTCTGTTCCTCCTCGCCCCCCCCCCCCCCCCCCCCCCCTTACTAATAACCATAAGGTCAGCATGGTGTCTCATGTAGAGGCAGACAGATTTTTGAAAGGAATAATTGTTAAACCTGATCTAGAATTACTGAACCTACTGAGTTCCAAATGCAACATTTTGCAAATTTGAACGACTAATAAGTCATATGCATGTAATCAAATCATTTCAATGATCATGTTATTACAGTGTCGTCAAGCTCTCACTTTCAGTTTCCATAGACTGAAATTATTCACATTACCCCATGTGTATATGCTTTGGATGACACACTATTCTTAGCTGAGTGTCCCTGAGAGGTTGTAATAAATTCTCTTTGTCCCTGCAGCCTCTCTTCTCGCTGGATCCTCAGTATTGTCGAGAGTTCGAACTACAAAACAGGTGTTTGGTTTGTTTTCAACATTCAGTCACCTAGCCCGCTAGTCCCAGACACAGCATTTACACCCACAATAACATGTGCTATTAGACCTCACATGTAGTCTACACCATGTTTGTCTGGGAAGTCCTCAGCAAAATGATAATATTAGTCCAAAGAGCTGAGAGTAGATGCTTGAAAGCCCCTGACACTTGGTCCAACTGGCTGGAAAGACACTGTCTCCACCTGTTGCAGGTCAGGGGCTAATGCTTTAAGGTCAAAGGTTGTTTCCACAAAGCTGGTTTGGAACTCTTGCTTTCTCTGGTCATAACAGTTCCCACCCTGAGTGCTGAATGTTTGAATCAACAGTTAAAACCTCTCAGTGGGCTGCACTGGAACGGAGAAAAAATGAGCAGCTGAAAATACTGCTCCAGGGATAAGTGTGCATGCAGCACATATTATGGTTGAATTAGTAGTATTCTTTAGGGTTATGTTGCTATTTATAATAAATTATATAACTGTTCGCCAAGATGGTGCATTGGAAAACAGTTAAATGTCGTCACAAGTGACACCACCCAGTTCGCCTCATAATCTCTTGAGCTTAGATGGAGTGACAATTGTGGGCAAGACAATGTGAGTTGGCAACACAACAGATAAATGGACCACATTAGAGCAAAAACAACTGTGGTGTGGTTACCAGGCTCCCAGAGTACTGGGCTATGTTCAACAGGGCAATGTAATGAGCAGATAACTAGGCCATCATATAACACATCCCCAAATACCATGGACTTGTAAGGCTCTTTTTAATGGTACCAGGGACGTATGTCACTTTCAGCCACATTTAACTCCAGGGCTGCAGACCTCAGAGGATTTAGAGGTATGGCCAGGGGCTAATTAGCTTGAAAAACAATAGCTCCCTGATCACCATTCCATTGTGCTCGCCTGCATTGTGCCGCGGATCTGATTACAAACTTGTGATAAACAAGGAGCTAAATTAGATGTGCAGTTGTTGCCATTGTCCCCGATTTCTGATACCCAAACCCCCCTGCGTCCTTTGTACGCGGTATGTACGAGCCAAAGCGGACAAGCCTGAAAGAGTCCCTGGTCCCTGATGGAGTATAAATGTATGGTAACTGACAGAGGGGGAGAGCTGATACAGTTGCTTTGCTCTCTGCGGTCACCTTCTTCTGGCAGGGCCTAAGGTAATTAAGACCATGAATGCAGTCCAAGTAGTGGGCTGCTTAAGACAGAATATTAATGTAGCTTTGATTGATGGAGTCAAAAGTGATTTCTTGCAGCAGAGCGTGGGTTGAGAGCCAGCTGGTCTTGGGTCAGAGAGCTGGATGGTGGGCAGATGCTTACAGGCCCTCTTAGCCTCTGCTGATGGAGCACAATTGATTAATGCCCCCCAATTAGGGAAACATTAAAAGCCGCGTTTTCCAAAGCACAATTCAGTGTCACATAATGCATGTGGGGCATTTTGTGTATTCCCAGGCCGGTAGAGGACTGGGCAGCTCAGTTTGCATGGAATCCACGCTTGGCAAATTTCCACCACATTTACAGCCTGGTATGTGGAGTGTTGATTCTTAATGGTTCAGCTTTTAGAAGCAGCATGTCGTGGGTATTTAAATATAAAGACATCCATGTCAACAATATACATTAATGGTATTCTTTTTTTAATGCCTGTGGAAAATGTTTATTTTAAAGCTTATAACATTCTTAAATTAAAGAAGTCCTTGAGCTCAGCTGAAGTGAGACAGCTGTTAGTTTACCATGTGTGGCTCGTGGCTTTTATCCAGTTGTCTTTTTGTCAGTTGTAAACTCTTAATTTTTATTAGCTTTGTTAGATTTTCCTTATTTTACCTACAGCAAATCTCTCAGTTTGAAAAATAACAGCCTTAGATGATTTTGGCAACTCATAAAGCTGAGGCAATAAAAACATTAGTATAGCATGTCTCTTCCTCTATTCAGTTTTAATGTGGAAATATTTATAAGACTGTAGGGCTGTCAGGCCCGGGCTTGAGTCGGCTTGATGTTTTATAGCTCCTAAAACATTTAAAAATGAAAACAGTCATATTAGTCATCGTTCATTTACTTTACTTCCCCTCTGACTGTATCAGTGTTATGCAGAGTATAAGGTGCAGGTGAACAGCTAGGTTTGTTTCAAGCACAGCTTGTCATTACCCTTGTGCTCGTTTGCATTTTGCAGGATTTTGCTGAATATGACCTTTTATAATACAGCCTTTTTTTCAGTCTTCAGTAAGACATGGACTTGACGAGCACCCATTTTCTTGCCTCTGACTGTCTAGGCCTGCAGCCTACATTACTGATTCTCGTACGTGATCCACAGCCTCCCAGAGGACATGCAAGGAGCCAGGGAATGTGTCCTTGTTATGGTCTTGTAACAGGAAGCCCTGAGCTGAGACATCTACTGGCCTGCCTGTTAGAAATCCTCAGACTTTCTCAAGGGAAGAGGCAACAAAACAAAAAGGTCAGAATCAAAACCATAAGACAGTGTTAAATATGTGTTAACATATACATACACACACACAAATCTATGTATGTATATATATATATATATATACACAGTCATCCAGTCCAGATCAAAGTGCAAATGACAACTTTCACTACAATGGAAAAGCTGTTATAAAATATACGTATTGGACAGATTCTTCTAATGAGACGTGTGTAAATGATCACGTCCCTGAGGCTCTCTCCTGCCTACGCTCCATATGTGTCTTAAGATGAGACAGGGTCAAGGCCAGGGACAACTGCTATGCGCTTGTTAAGTGTCGGAGGCTCGTGCCACTGGGACCTCTGAGCCATTCCTGGCATCCTGCTCGAGCAGGCCCCCTGCAGCACGCCTGGGAGGTCCTGTCCCATGCTGTCCCACTCATCCATTGCCGCCGTCATATTATGTCTAGGCTTCTCCACACTCTTGATTGTATAGAAACCAAAAATAAACAAATCAACAAAACAAAAGGGGAAAGGTGAACAAAGAGAACAGGCTGCATCGCACAGGCAGGCTTATGCATCTGTTTGGAGCTGTCAGCCTCTGAGCTCTGGAATGATTCCACTCACCAACGCTTAGCCACACACTCTGTGTGTATCTATGACGCTGTCAGCTAAACCCTGGCTGTCTCTTTAATGCGATGCTACTAAATAACTGAGATACCTGAGGATGCGATAGATCACCAGCGCATACTCATATCATATCTGTTTCGATAACTGAAATATGGTTGTGGATTTCTTAGCATACCAACTGTTAAAATGAAAACAAACACTAAATGTCTGATGTGTAATTTAATTGGCAGTTTCAGTTTAATGTTTTCATTAGATCATATTTTAAATTTTCTTACTAGGTTTCAATAGGCTTTTGTACGCCCTTTTTGTGCAGACACGGTGAAACAGGACAGAAATTATCAGTCATGGAAATCACATAGACACAGGCCACATATCAGTCACACATAAAAATAAATAGTGCATCTCCCAGCAGGTAGGATCTTGTCTTAAATATGATTATTGATACAACAGCTGGAAGCTGGATACGTCATCTCTGCTAACACTTTTCACCCCAGTATCTGTCCATCGTCTGTTAATAATTCAATCCCACATGATGATTATAAATGTTTTGATGTTATCATTGCGGTTGTTACTGAGACACTGCAGTGTTGTGCAAATGCAGCAAAACTATACAGCAATCGTGATGAAGTTGTTAATAGTGCAGGGTGTAAGAATTATTCCAGAGAAAACGGTTGCACTTTTATTCTAAAGAACATTTAAACACATTTTTTTAATTAACTTGAGGGAAACAACAGATTTGCATCTCAAAGATTTTTTTGGGTCAAAGTGTTTTTTTTATTCTGTACCAGGAGGTGAAAGGTGATCAGAATTAACTTCAGGTATAGGATCCATCGTTTATATAGTTTAAGAACAAGCATTCACAACATACAATTTGCCTTTAATCTCCTAATGATGGAGGACTTCACTTTCAATATTCAATTAAAATTGCACAGCAGAGAAAGTATGCGTGCCAATTGTCTGCATTAGAAACTGTACGACTCTAAAGTTTGTGAATGAAGTGATGAGAAATTGTCATCGTCTTTCATCAGCTTCATTCCATATACAACTGTGTGATTAACACTGCGTTTTCTACAGGCTGTTTATTTGACACATCTGTGTCATGGAAGATTTACTGGCTGCGTAAAGGAGCCATAAACTCAACGTTAGCTTTAGCGACTGTGAAAAACATCTGCAGGACGATATAAAGCCACAATAAAACCAATGACTTATTGTGAGGATTGATAATCACGTAGAGGTTGATAGTTTCAGGTCAGAGCCCTGCTTCAGCTGGATGCCATACAGAGTGTGGAATCTTTAATGAGGGGTTATCATGCCCTGTGTTTGTTACCAGTGCAGCACACCTGGTAAAGACCTCTCCCACTCTTTTTGCAGGCCTGCCATTATTAGACACCTGCTGTTGTTCTTGTTTTGGAGTGACTCAACAATAAAGGGTATGAGGAATTAATGAGGAAAAGGAAGGAGGGCATCCTGGCTAATGGCACATTAACATCTGGCCGTAGATTTTTAGAATTATCGAAGCATGAGGGCATTGTGTTTCTGATGATTATTATCAGTGCAGATAACTTGTGTAATAGCGGATACAAGAGTACATACAAAAGTTGTTTTTTTTTTTTTTTTTTACAATGCAGTTTATAGTTTATATATACACAAAAGATCCAGCTGTTGAACAGCTGTGCGATAAGGATATGGATATATACTGCTGCCCTTTAGTTATTGTAGCTTTTTTTTATTGCTAAAACCTTTTTATTGGTGGTGACCAACCCAACTACTAATCAACAAGCTTCTGAAATGAGAAAAATGCCAGTAAAGCTGCTGAGGGTTGACATCAACCAATGTATTTTGCATCTATAAATTCCTCCTTCATCACACCAGGTCTAACAACCTAATAAAACCCTCTCAAACCATCAACCGGGGCCAGAGGGCAAGCCAGGAGCACCGGGTCAATTGCTAAGTGTCCCCCACAGATGTACAGGGGAAAAAAACTCAATTTAAGCATCTTTTTATTATTTTTTTTTTTTTACAATGTATAGGTATAACATGCATGTTTCATTGCCTGTGACCCGATGCACAGGTCATGCATTAGTTGAGCATAGATTGTCTGGAGGACTTCTGACCCTTTATACGTAGTAGCAAGCATAAGGTGTCTATATGCACAGTAACTAAGCTCACATGGTTACAGTTCCAATCAATATTTTTCAGAAATGACATAACCAGGTCCCTTTTTCATGTCAGCCCTGCTGTAAGTTTGGTTATTGTGTAGCCTATTGTTAAAAGGTATTAACATTCAATTCTGAAAGTTCAGTGTTTGAATCAAGTTAAACTGCACAGGGAACAAGTGAACTTATTTCCCTCTAACGGCAAAATGTTTGTTTTTATCCTTTTAAATCAGGATTCAGGTCTGAATTCAGACGTTTTTTTGCAAGTCCATGCAGTGACCTATGAACCCCATTCAGTGGAATAAGCTGTGACTGTCATTTCTATCTAAACCATACCTCACACAGACATGTTAAGACCCCAGCGAGGCATTGTCACCAGCCCCTGAAGCCGCATTCACACTGACGCCATACAGGTGTCTTATGAGAAGTTCAGAGAAAAATGGTCCTTAATGCTTCAACTGGACCATCACAGCAGCGTGAAACAATGCCCCCGCCACATCCCTTTCAGTCCGCTCAACTGATGGGTAACTGGAGTCGCCTTGAGAGGAGCCCCGTGCAGCGTTATCAGGGGTGGGAAGGGGGTGTGAACAGCGGCAGAGATGCCTCCGAGGTCAAGCCTTTAATAATGATTACAAACTGGAGCTGGCTGCTGGAGCGACAGGCTGCAGCTGTGGGCCGGCCGGCCTTTGAAGTGCCCCCCGCCTGTTGCAGGGTCCCAGGCCCCCTCGCATGAGGAGACGCTGGAACTATGTGGCTGCCTGTGGGAAAGAATGTCATGCGACGCCAGGGTGACGGAGCGCAGGATGGCTGAAGGGAGCACGGCTCGGTTGGTCCTGCTGGTGGGCTTGTGGGTCGAACGCCGGGGACCGCTGGGGATGGACCAGTGGGATGAGGGAGAGAGAACAAGGCTGTATGCATGTGCTGCTGTGGTCAAAGCCTGTGTTCTTTGGTTACACACACACAGGGTGGGGGGTTCCATGAAGTTACTGCCAAAAAAGCACACAGACGTTGACTGTGACAGACACAGTGGCTGCACAGTTAATGTCATCTTATTTTTTCTCGATCCATTGAAGAAAGGCAAATCGGTGCTTCCAAATTTGGAAAATTAGGTCTCTGTGATTCCCATAAAATTCAAGCCTTTCCCCTTGTCTCAAACCTGCCATCATAAACACAATGGAAAATTCAACAAGAGTGGTTCACATTGCAACAGCGATGTCATGGCAAATAATTCAATTCTAGGAAAATAAACCTCGATAAAACCCTAAAAACACAGTTTTAGATGACTGACACAATTAATCTTGACATTTAAAACTGACACTCGATAATTTTGTGATGGCAATACTAAAAGCCCTTTGTTTAGAGGACAATCAATGCTTGTATACTAGTCACAAACTTAATTTATAGCATTTGACATGGAGAGAAAAAGGAAACCTTTTAACCTCTGCTGCGAGATGCTTTTAAAATGAAGTTCATAGGGAAGATTTATGGCTGATCTTACTTAATTACTACCTGCCCAATGATGCTACGGGTGAGTTATTATGCACACATAGTTCCTAACCATACCAGGACAGCACATCAAATTATTACTTAGCTTGCAAAAAGAACATTGACAAGAAGACTGCCTTGATTTGCTGCAGTGATGATGGCGGCAGGGAACTATGCAATGATTCAATTGGTGTCTTTGAATTCCGTTTTGCAGTATTGTTCATAATGTAAAGCCTGTAAAGTCTTAGATATGTTTAAGTTTACTCTGAGTATGACAGGTCCACCTTGACCTTAAAAACAGCATTCCATGTCCACGTATTAGCTTTTAATGAAAGCAGAGTTTACATGATGTTTTAATGTTTTCATAAATGTTTTACTTACTCATTGACGATTTGTGTGTTTCTAACTAGACATAACATAAAAACACAGCATTAGCACATTTTACTCAAATGTTTCCAAAAATACTGATCCACCACAGCATCAGTAACCTTAAAACCAACTTGTTTGTGGCTTTGAACAGTGTAATAAAAATCAATTTGTAAGAAATGAGGAAGAGATTAGTGACTTCTCTTATGGTAATTTCCAAATATTTTAGTGATATATTTTTTTAACATATCAAACCATGCAGCTCATTCTAATCTTTGTTTTGTTTTTAAATTGGTTTTTATCCTCAACAGTCACACATTTGTGTAAAGCTTTGATAAATAAGAGGCATGACATCATCAAAGATACATACAGATATAATGAGCAAGTTAAGTCAATGGAGAAAAATGAAGAGGAGCAGCAGTGAGCACAGCACAGCCATGACATCATCCATTCCATAACAATGATCCATTGTGTTGTATAGGCTTCTGCTCTCCAGCAATGGCTGTCCATAAGTTTTATTTGGCATTTTATAGCTGTTAGATCACAGCAGCTCAGTGCCATGCTCAAAGGTGGCCACTTGCAGATAGTCCACTGAGAGGGCTGCAGGAGAGAGTCCCGAGGGGGGTGCAGGCTTGTGAGGGGATGGTGGTGGAGGGGGTCACTTCTGGCAAACACTAGAGAAAGTGAGAGTGTGAGAGGGAGGGATGGGAGAAAGTGAGTGTGGAGAAAAGAGACCACCACGGTTAACGCAAGTCCCGGGTTTCAGCTCAATTTCTTCTGATGCAAGAGCCGGCCTTTCATCTCCCTCACAAGGATTTCTGTCCTATTTCCCCTCAACAGACACATAATTGCCAAATGACGGTGAAGCAAAGCGGCTTAATACGCTGCAAATCCTCTCCTCTCTGTGAGGGAAAAAAGGGGACTTTAATATGAAAGCAAGAGGTCTATTGCTGCATCTCATGTTCATTTGAAATAGAGCTTGGGCTTTCAGAAGCAGCGTCCAGGATGTTTTGATGTCATTGAGGATTTCAGAATAATATGTGTAATGTCAGCAGGAGTGTGATGTCACAGTTTCAACCATGAATATCAGCTTGTGCCGGCTGCTAAAAAGGCTCCTGTACTGCTGCAGATATTAAGTATTAGGAACCTGATTAGCAGAACCTCAATAATTATAACTGTGTTTTATTGAGGAAGCAATCAGAAACAATAAAATAAAATCTAACTCAAACTGAAAATTGCATTTGAATGAGCCTTCCATTTTCTTCAGCATAATGGCCATGGCTTGGTCTTCGAGATCATAAATACTTTTACTAGTTAAGTTCTGTCCAACTGAAACATAAGTGCAACTAGGGGACATTTTGACTGTCTCTGTTGTTGTTGGAGGGAGCAGAAATCTGTCTGAGAGATTTGCATGTAGAAGTGACCAATTGGGCCCGTTGGAGGAAAGTTGTAAAGCCTCGCCATCACCAGAGAAAATAGACAGAAATATATTATCTGAATGCAGAGGTCAAGCAAACTGTTCAAATGTCTGAGGGGAAATATGATGGATTCTTTCTTTCTTTCTTTCTTTCTTTCTTTCTTTCTTTCTTTCTTTCTTTCTTTCTTTCTTTCTTTCTTTCTTTTCTTTCTTTCCACACTCAAGCTGTCAAATGTTCTGTTCCAAAAATATTTTTATGAAATGATCCAAGCACATTTAAAAAAAAAAAAAAAATCCAACATGATCTATTGAAGCCCATTACTTCAACATAATTGAAAAGTAAACATACTTCAATGCAGATTAAAGGGCTAACTTTATGCTACTACAGCAATGACATGCCCCCCTGTTCAAATATTTTTAAGTGCCCCACTGCACCACCCCCAAGCCCAACTTTTTACGACCTGCTTCATAAATGAAACCATTCTCCGCAAATGTGCCTATGTCCTCTCCTGTGACCAATAATAATAGCCTGAGTCTGATTGAGTGTGCCATAATGTAATTTGGATATTAGACTGGGTTAGCTGCATATGTATTGGCAGACCTCTGGTCGTCTGTGCTCAATTCAACCACAGGACTTAAGTATAATGTTTCCCTCTACCACCATTAATATTAGTGGCTTTAAATACTGCCGAGACACCGGCCGGCAAGTAATATTGCGCTACCTGGCACCTCTGTCTGTTGACATTAAATCCTATTTCTTATTCAATCTTCTATGCCGTCATTTGAAATGTTTCCCCGGTAACACTGAGTGTTTGCTAACACACTGACTAGCACTGTCTTTGAGTGAGAAGGAGAGTGACTTTACTGAGTTGGTATTTGACAGAGCAGTCACTGGAGGGCTGTTTGAGAGGCAGAGATTCATAACAATCACTTACTGTCAAATGCAAGAATCATATCACAACTACTCAGTTAAATACAAAATCTCAAACTGAATCTGCAGACCAATGGTTAAAGCGCTCGACAATTTGAGAGCAGGATGGGCAGGACGAAAATCAATATCAATTAATCAGCTGGTTTATTAGTATTTGCATTTATCATGTTTCTTAAGAATAAATTGTAACACACTAAACCATCTTCTGAAGAAGAGAAAAGAGAATGTGTATAAAACTCATTGACATGTGTTCCTTGATTCTGTTCACAGACTTAGTAATTATCATATTCTTTATCATGTGAATTGTTCATAAACATGTAATCATTTTTTGTGGAAGTGAAAAGCATTTCACAGAGCAAAACAATTTCGTCACAGTCGCATCATCTGACCTGCAAAGACATAAAAGAACAGGCTCATTGTGAGTTTCCGGGAGTGATTGCACACTGTAATCAGACATTGTGTTCTCACTTGCTGTATAAACAGTGCCATTTCTGCAGTGTGACTCATTTGATGTGTGCTGTGTAATTCAGGTTTGGCATAAATATACCCTGTTTAAACCGACACTGACCAAACTTAACGACAGAGACGGATGCATTATCTAAGCGTCATAACTTCAATATAGAATTACAAGGAAGAAAACACATGGTGTTTGTAATTCCCACATTTAATCTGACACTTTTTAAAGGCCACCTTTTTTTCCTCACTGGGTTACCTGTGCATGCACCTGCAGGAGATGTTTTCATTTAAAAGTCATGGATAATAAAAGCCTACATGTGACGCACACATGTTATCATCATAACTTGTTGATTGATTTATTGAGTCGATGACAGATTAATTGATAGACGGAATCAACGATTGCTCAACTGAGTGATTTACAGATTAAATGAGTAATGATGTCTTTGTTGCCGTTGTTACACTGCAGTAATACACACAATGAAATGACCCTTTGTGGCAATACAGAGTGTGGCAGTGTTAGCACTGCATGTATAAGAAGTGAGACTAAACACAGCAGGCTTCTGGTAACGCCACTTTACGCTGTCTGTGTTTTCCCGCCACTGTTTTCATCATTCTGGACACTGAGTTCAGAGCTTGTTGCTCAACTGTGGGTGAATGACAAGGACAATAGGTCTTGATCACACCGGCAGGAGTTTCTCTCGGTGGCCGTGTGGACAATGAACAACAGTCAAAAATGGAGACACTGGGGAGACAAAGAGAGACGAACGGGGAGAGAGAGAGGAGCTTTCATGGCCCACCACATCCTCAGTTTGACTCGAGGCTCTGTCCCCCTCCTTTTTTTTTTTTGAGGGATACATGGGAAATGAATCCAGCGATTGTTATGTTTCACCTGCTGCAAAATCACCCCCAAAAAACACAAAGCTTCCCTCCAGCTCCTACAGCTTGCTGAACTACTTAACCCACAATTACATCATTTCAGCTGGATGTGCGCCAAACGGCACTTGGCTGCCTGCCAACCAACTTCATCTTTCTTTCTTTTTTTTTTCATGCTGCACACAAATGCAAAAGTTTGTTACAGTTTTTCTTACAACCTTTATACACTTCAGTGCAGCAGGCAGAGAACGTGGAGGCCCCACGTTCTCTGCCTGCTGCTGACAGTCTGTCAGACCTCCTTGCAAGGTTGACAGGCTATGTTTTATTTATGCCAGTGCTCACTTCATGTATGCCACTTGTGAGACAGTGACACAAGATTCCCTGCTCAATGATGAATTGTATGTCTCTCCAAGTAAACCCTGCATGAGAATGCACGCTGAAAGATGCCCTCCTCCTTATCAGTCAATGGGCGTAAGTCTATCAGCAGCTCAGGCCTGGAGGAAGGGCTCTGTTTTTTAACTGTTATGAATAGGTGCTTTTCTTGTTTCCTTTTTCTTGAACCCTCTGCCCTCAGGCAGACACTGTAGATGTCTTTGCTTGAGCTTAACACAGGTCTTAAGAGTGCAGGGCTGAGGGGAATGAAGCTGCTGTGCTTATTGAAAGATTTTGGGGCCCTCTAAGCTTTTAAAACAAGAGTTTCATTATTTGTCAAACACGCTACCTCGTACATTACTAAACAGAGAGCAACTTGCAATCAAATCATTTTGTGTTGTCAAGGTTCATATTCACTTTTTTTTTTTTTTTTGGAAGTCATCAATGTTTTCTGCTTCTCTTGTTGCTTATGTTTTGCAAAAGCATGAAAAAAAATGTGAGTTTATTCATTTGCATAATTCTCCTTCAATACTGAAATGGCTAAAATATTCCAATGCCACTATTGAAAATTTACTGGTGCAAAGAATCACAAATTCAATCAGATTGATTCAACTCTTAAGTGAAAGGAAGACTTAGAGAATTAAAAATGGTATAACATTCAATGAATGTAACTTACAAGGCTATGCAGAGCAGTGCACCAGTGCATCAGTCTGAACCTGCAGAGTAACTGAGAACTGCAACTATCAGACGTAGCAACAAGTACAACATTTCTGTCAGAAATGCAGTGAGGTAAAAATATAAAGAAACAAAAAATACATGTACTCAAATAAAGAGTAACACTTGGTAAATCTAATTAGTTGCTTTCTCCCATTGGCCAGACAGACTTTTAGTTGTTTTCAAGTTCACTTGTTACAATTTATTTTATATCAGATTATTTTCACTTTGTTCCTATTAGAGAAAAATCAAAAATGTACCTATGAACACATTACAATAAACATTTTTTTAAATAATATTTTTTGTGTGTGACTGATGTCATGACTGTGCTGAACTCTTAACATTGTAAATTCCTCAGGCTCAAACAACATTTGCTCTTAGAGCAATCCTATGATAAATCTCCACGATGAATAATGTACCTGTTGACTGAGGCTAAGTCTTTTTACTGAACTCTGTTTGCACACTGCAATGTCCAAGCATCAATCTGTCCACAACAAGTTAATCGAGTTTACTGTACTAAGCATTATCCTTTAATACTGTATACACCACTGTCAGAAGCTGCGACTTAATCTCAACTACGCACATTTGCACAAGGAAAATATTATTCATTGTTTGGACAAGACTCTGATTTCTTTTTTTTTCTAATGCAGCATAGTGAGTTCATGTTCTGAGTCCTCTTAACTTGTCAGGTGGGATCTCGGCTGAAGCCTCCAGGTTAAATCTAGGGTCTTTATGTGAAGTAATTCCTTAACAACAATCCTCTATCTTTTTTTTCTTCTTTTTGCCTGTTTGTCAGCCTTCACATGATATGAAAATGAGTGACATGTATTGATAAGGTCAGGATTTGATCCTGTGAATTCACAGGGAAAATAGGCATCACAGAAAGAGGCGAAAACAACTTTGAGCGATGGAAAAAAAAAATCAGCATACCCGTCTTGTAAAATAAAGACAACCTCTAATTCACCTGGCAAGAGAGGAGCTGAACGTGTCCAGTCCTGATGATCAATGCCAATGCAATGATCTCACCTGTTTGATCGAGCTTGTGGAAAACAGTTTATACTTCATGATAGATTGCCTTAAGGCATCGCATCCAAAATCAAGACAGGGTAGTTTCCTTGCAACTCTTTGGTAATCTGTACATGCATGTGATGAATTATCATCAGTGAGTGACTACTGTTCAATTTTTTTTTTTTTAAATGACTGCTGAAGTTTCCTGAAGCTAAGATTTTGCATGTATTGTGAAGCAAAGCTCTGTCATAAGCAATGCATCTACCTCTCATTCTCCACAGAGGATGATTTACAAACTGTTCTGCGTTCACACCCAGCTTCATGTGTTGACAGCCGTGTCAAGATGTCAAGCCTCACGCAGATGCACACAAACTCTGTGCTTTTGTCAACCAGTTTTGTAATTGCTATTTAATTTATAGACACTGAATGCCTCTCAGGCAAAACTCAAGCTGCACAGGCAGGCTGCAAGCAGTTTGCAGGGTGCAGTGATGACGGATTTTATGCATGACATTTCACACACAGCACATATCTTCCCCAACGGAGGATGATCGATGCTCGTGTTCTTGCAGAGAAAATAAATATCACGTTACACCCAGACAGGTGTTTCCATCCCCATGAATCCTTACATTATTTTTGTAGTTTCTCTTTGGTTTATGGTGCTTAAAGAATTTGTCCCAGGTCCGCAGACATGTGTCTCGTTGTGTAGAACAGTGGGGGGCACACCTGGAGGCAGAGCTGAGCTGTCAGCTTTAAGACTGGCATTGTACAGCGACTGGCTGTATTTCTTCATATAATAGTTTTTAATTTGTGAGTGTGACATTTTGGTGATTGAAACCAAGATGATTCTGCTTCTGATTCTTTTGCAGATTTGAAAAAAAAGTGATAGAGCAGAAGAGAAAACTGGACAAACTGGAGACAAAACAATCTGCACTTCAAATTGCTGTGCTCAGTTGATCTATTGCACCTGTAAAAGTCTCTTTAAGGGCCGTGCAGAGCATGTAAATGAGCAGTGAGGAGTGAAAGTTCCATTTGAAGGCTACACCTGGGCTTTAAGGAAAGGCTTGTCAACGATTCACAAGTAGAGCCACGGACTCTCCGGGGACGCTCTCTTCTGAATGGCTTTATTAGTGCCTCTGCAGTCATTCCGGCTTCTCTTAAATGGAGCGACACTTAGAAGTGCGATGAAGTAACGCGGGGCCCATTAGCTCACTCTGCTGCACGGCACCACGCCGCTGGTGCCGAGTGATATTGCCAGCAGCTGGGTTGACAACATCCAGCCCGCATGAGGTTAGGAGCTATAAAGTGACCAAGAAAAGCAATCACCACAACTCCGTTCTGTTCATGTGCTTAAACCAAACGAGGAAAGTTGAACATCTGGCATTTAGGCGGTTAAGAATGAATGAATAAATAAACATTTAGAGATATCTGGGCTGGCCTTCTTTTTTAAAGCTTCCTGCATGCCAGCCTTGATAGAATCTATTTCTACCCTGCCTATAAATAGTAGGCTACGTGCTATTTCTGAGGGTATTTTTATGATCACTGGAATCATGCTTTCCTTTGTAATCTGATAATCAACTTCCTTGGACCTTTATCTGATTCTTGACTTTATGAATGTGTGCCATACACTGAAAAGACACCAGGTCAAAAGGTCAGCATAAAATAATCCACTGAATCCTGATCCATTAAAGTAATTAAATATGTCTTTTCATGGAGCTTTTTTTTTTTTCTTTTTTTTTTTGCTGCTGTGAGGAGATGTCACTTAGGAGGAGAATTGGTGAAGAGCAAGACTTTCTACACTGTGAATGTTGCAAGAGGTGTGTATGGTACGCCTGTCACAGTGAGGTGATCCAGAGGTGCTGAAAAACAGGCCGAGGCCTTCGTCATCTTTTTCGCCCACATTCCTCAGCTTAACATGTCAAGAAGAGAAACATATTATGATGCTGCTGTCCCTGTGGTTATGAATTAAGCATGTGACAGCGCCGCTGTGTGCAAGGCTGTTTAAGTTTGCCCTGTTCATTTGAGGAATGTCCCCAGTCTACCCGGTCGAGTGGAACTGCATCGAAACCGGAGAGCGAGTATCAGCATCAGCCGAGCAGCGATACCGAGAGGCCACGCTTAAAAGCAGATACCTGCATCTCACATTCACTGCACTTCACCCTTTTAACTCGTCTGTCATCTGCCAGAGCAACTTAAGCAGAAAGAAAATTACATGCTGCGAGCTGCGAGTTGACACATCATGTAAAGTTCACATGTTCTGCTGCATGGCTGTCCTCAGATTCCAAAAGCAAATCTTTAGCTTGGAGAGGTCAAATGAAGCTGTTAACCTTCCACGCGCCTAAGGGAAATGGTTTTGTTTTAAACAACTTTGAACAAGGTAACAGAGCAGTAATTAAAATTTATGGTTGAATAAGACAGGCTAATTTGAAGCTGCCACATTATTTGAAGCGATCTGCAGGAGAAATGGATTATGGGTGACTATATTTAAAAGGAGAACTGAACTCACTCACATAGTTGCATCACTCTGCAGAGCAAATCTTTAGCATAACAGATCTTAAGTACTGCATGTAATTAAGCAACAATTATATTTGTCGGGCACATTTTAAAAGAGTGAACAAAATGTTGATGTTATAGCTTTGACAGAAAAATAAAGGAGGAAGTAATATCTGAAAGATTGATCTGCAGTTGCTCCTCTGTTTTAAAGGAAAAAGAGACAGAGATAAATGGATAAGAAGAAAAAAGAGAAAGAGGGAGAGAGAGAGAGAGAGAAGGGTAAAAGGTAGTAAACGATTAGTTGCTGGTATTTCACGCTGGATGATACTTGGCTTGGCCTCCCTTGTGAAACTGGCTCTCTGTGCTTTAGTGACTGGGCCCTTGTCCCTTCAGGCTGATTTACACCCAACCATTTCTTTTCTCTGCTCTGTTTGTTTGCTGGTTACTTAGCAACTTCAGGTTGTTTTCCTAATGTACTGTTACCTGTCCTGTTTGTCTTCTGACAAGCATAGTAAATTGACTCATCTTATTTATTGCCCAACAACCTTGTTGTATTTTGGGACAGTAGGACTGGTTACATCTCGGTGAAGAGGGAGCTTTTGTCTGTCCACCATCACGACAGTTTAAAACACCCATCCTGAGTACTGTACACATATTACGAATGCACTTGAATCAGTGAAGTGGTTTGGCTTTGGGTAATTGCAGTATTTCCGTTAACATAAACCTTGTAATTTGGTATTTTTATAACAGCTTTAACATTGAAGTAAGTGTCTCATTTCCTTTTATTTCTCCTTATCAAAACAGAGTAAAGAGCACACTACGCCTCTGACTGACAAGCGTTGGGGCCTGCTGATTCACCCGTACTGCATTAATGCTAAACCATTACATGCTTGCTCAATCCATCTTGGCATGACTGAAGGGTTGTCTTTGTCCGTGTAAATGCATCTTTGGAGAGTAAAGTTTTTACAAGAGTTAGGTGCGGTCATTGGAAGATTGAGTAATATGCATTGTGAACCTCTGAGGGCAGATGGGTGTGATCAGTGATTGTCCCTGTTTGATCCTTTAATGCTGTTACTGTCTCATGAATTAATCTCTTATACTAATTTATCATTGCCGGATTTTTCGGTTCATACTCACTGGGACAATAATGTGAGTCCAGCAGGCTGTCTTTGGTTTTACACAGCATTATGTCAGCTGCATAAAAAAAACGTGTTATTACATGTTATAAGATCGAGTAATTCAAGCAAAAAGTGACTTCTCATATTTTATTTCCACAAGACGCACACATTCACTGGGCCCTGCGTGTTGCACCTGCACCTCAGCAGTACTTTTAAGAGAGGCAGTTAATTGTGAGCGCTCACTCCCGCCCCTCTTCCATTACCACAGCATTAGCAGTCATTTGCACAGTTATCCATGTAAATAACTCCCATTTTTATTAACTTCTCTTGACACCGTTTTCTTGAAATTGGCTTTTTTTATGGTCCACTTTTTCAAGATAATTGCATTGAAGTGAATTACTGCACATACAGCTGGTTGTAAAGTGCTTGCAGGGACAATAAAGGACCTCTTGGGCCGTGCACACACTCATGTACAGTTGGAGACATCTTTTGCCAGGGTATGAAGTAATGGTGTAAAATTCAAAACATGTTTCACATGTGGTGCTTAAAAGTGAAATTGCTCCTTTGGAGAAGAAAATAAGTAAGGTTAAACCAACATAGAATTTCATTATATAAATTCTCCTGAACGGTCTCCTTTCTTCTTTTAAAATATCCACATAACGTCCAAAATTAGGCCTGAACTGTCCCCTTCCATGCGACTGTGTGGCAACAGGTGCGGCCCACTGTCTCCTCTGATGAATATAATAGCTGCTCTCTGGCTGGGATTCTCAGAGGCAGCGTAATCCAGCCCTAATCTCCCTGTAATTCAGGGAGGATTGGGTTCTTCAGATGAGCAAGTGGAAACCTTTGCTGGTGTGTGAGAGCTGAATATGTCTAAATTGGCCCTACATGAAAACCAAGCGCTGGTTTGATTTTTCAACCATGTCTGTCTTTTGTAAATCTGTTTGAGTCCACATCCAAAACCCAGATTCAGAGCTTTGGTCGTTAAAACAGGTGCTTTTCCAGTGTTGCTACTGTTTAAGAACCTTTTTTTTCTTTTTCAGGCGTTTATAATCTTAGTAAATATGCATGCTGCTTATCAGGTTTGGATGTAGTGTGTCACACATGGGTTCTTTACACACTGACACTAATGAATGTTTTTTTAAGAGTCAATACAAAGGTATCTCCTGCACAGAGATGTTCTTATGGTCATCAGGCTGGTTTCAGCCCTTCCAACATCAAAAAAAAAAAATACTTGATTAAAATTTAATAATAATCTATGATAAATAAAACATTTATGTGAATAGCTTTGGTTTGGTTCAGTTTAGTTAAATGCATTGTTAAGGATCTACAGGACTATATCTACTTAACATAATATTCAGAATTATGACACCAGTCTAATACCTTCTTCAGGCTTTTTACTTCTATGTATTTATGACCTCAGAGTGATGCTAGTTGTTTATTCCACTACAATAAATTAATTTTATCTTCCTTAAGCACATCTTCTTTCTTTGGATTTTATTATTATCACGGAATAAATGCTTTATTGGATAAATGTGTGCCACACATGCAGTTGATCAGCCCGATCTTTGATCTCTAGTGTGGCAAACCGATATGACATAATGCATCACAGAAAAACAACCCTGCTACAATGAGACTTTGTGTTTAGACTTGAATTTTCTGATGACAGCTCTCTCCAAATACTTCACATTTCTTGTTTTAGTGAGAATTTGCTTGAGATGAAACATTTTTGTTGTGTAAAAGTTTTTCAGCTTTAGTTTTTTTTTTCACTTCTTCCAAACCAGCTGCTGCTGTTGCTTCAGTGAAACGGCAAAGAATTTTGTGGAAAATCAAAAACATCAAACTCCTTAACTGGTAACAGTATAAAAAATCATCAAAGCAATCACAAATGTGACGCTCGCGATCAGCATTGTGTCACTATTTCTCATTGAGCTTCTGATACGGTTCGTGCTGCAGTTGTCCTGCTCTGTCTAAAGCTGTTTAAAAAAGCCCACGACACAAAGTTCATACATTTTTTGCACTAATCTACTTTGATGAGGTTGTCGTTTGAAACACGCTCTTCCTTCTTGTCAAATGAGAAATGAATAAATACTCAACAGTATGTTTGACTTCCTGAGTGTGTGTCAGATAAATGGTTACAAATGACTGCTGACTGAACAGGATGCTTCCTGCTGACATGTGTCACAGTGTCATCAGTCCAGCTCGCTCCGAGCACTAAGCTCGCCCAGCAGGTTGCTGTCAACACACGAGTGGCCAAACCAAGCTCGCACAAACAAACGCACACGTAGAGAATGCACACACACCTATGTGTAGACATACATACACATAGGCACATATCAAGCAGGATTACTGTCAGAGAGGTTTGCACATCATGACTGACTGAGCCATCCACGTACATGTGCCAACAATTTCTTTTCACCTGGGGACAAAGGAGAGAGAATGGGGGCAGGGAGAGGACGAAAAAAACTAGTGGAAGATGATGGGGAAGATACCAATAGTTTATTTATATGGAACATTTTTCCCAAAGAGGAGAAAAAGATTTATTTAATGTCTCAATAAAAAAAAGAATTCGTAACAAGGATCCTTGTCTAACAGCTATTGGGAAACTGAAGACCCTCTGAGATGGGAATCTACAGTGATCAAGTTTGTTTTTTTTCCATTGTCTTGATGTGGGAGGTCTCCAAACTCACTTTGATGTTTTAATCCAATTAAGAAAACAATAATTTATGTGTGCACTGTGCCAGAAGAGTCTGCAAGACCTTTGTTCTCGATAACTCAGACCTAATGCTACTTTTACAAATGAGCAGTCTAACAACCCTGATTGAACTGCTGGAAAAAAAAAACACTTAAGAAACCCAACATAATACTTTTATTTAATCTTTGAATCATCCGGCATTTCAGTTTAAAATAGATAAAGACATAACTCGAAATTAAAGTCTATTCCTGTGTGCATGACAGCAGAAGCAAAGAGATGGAAATGTGTGTTTGGATCTGGACAGAAACTACGTGTGAAGAAATTTTGAGTTGAGTGTCAAGGATGACAGTTAATGGAAAACACACAAGTATCAGGTGTTGTTCACTATATCTCTTGGCCGCTGCTCTGTTTGACTAACCCTGCACATGCTCAACTATCTGCAATGAAGCATGCACATGCTCCACCAAGCCACAATACCCTGAGTAATGTCTCGGCACATACATGTTGCAAATTGTATGTATGTGTATGCTCGTGTGTGTACGTTTTCTTGTCTGTGTACATATACATTTATGTCACTGCGTGTGTTGCCTACGTTGGTGTTAGCGGTGCATGCATCAGAGGCTGCACACGTGTATACTGAATGCATGCAGGTATATTGGAGGTAAATGTAAACAGGTTCGGGACTTTACAGGTGTTTTCTTTCTCTGCTCCATCGTGCAGCCTGATGTCGGACATGAACAATGCCCTGCCCTGGAATTAACTGGCTGAGTAAACCATTTATGTCTCACAGATTGTGTCAGTCAACACAGAACACTGGCTTTCTTTGTGCATGACCACTCAAGCTAACAGAAATTTACCAGATGTGTTTTGAACCAGTGTTGATATAGATAGCAACCATTAGTTTGTCTCCAAGGCCATCGCTGAACAATACTCCCTATTGTGTCTTTTCTTCCACTGACTTAACCTGAATACCTGCTCAAATGATGTACTGCTACAGACAACAGATTCGTGTTAAATTTGTTAGAACACAGCACAACAATTCAAAACAAACATCACATTGCAACACTTAGTTCCAAAGTATAATTCTGAGGCACTGAGACACCTGTAAGACAGAGACTGCGTCAGATTTATCACAGTGAAATTATGTCATTGCACAATGATAGGATTTACAGTAACTGTTGTTTTTTTTTAACCTGTCAACATTTCCTGGGTTTTTCCCCAAGCCAGAATATGAATATTTTTGTGTTAGAGACTCACAGATGTATTATTAATACAAACAATATGACATTCAAAACGGTAAAGGATACACATATTATTAACAATCAGTGACATGAAAGTTTAAAGAGCAGATTATAACAGTTTGTAACAATTGTATATTTTAATTTGTGTAAATAAAACCAGCAGTAATAGTCAAAATGATAATAACACTTGTCTTGGCAGGTTTACTACCTGTGGATATGCCGGTAAAGTGAAACCATTTTTGGTCAGGTTGTTTATGTCATTTTTGACCCAGTGAGTACAACGAGGGAAAGGAGGCCACTGCAAAATCTACATGAGGGACTTTAAAAGTCTGATTAAAATTGTATTTAAAAAAATAAATAAATAAATTCACAATCTCAACAAAAACAGTCAATGATGAGTGACTGAATTTTGCAACGGACTGGACGCCCCTGGTGTATGAAAATCTCTGCAGTCATAACAGACATTTGCTACACTGCCTCATCTCATAACCTTACCACAGAGCGTGGTGACAGCACAAGAGTGTTTTAACAGCAGGAGGTGGAAAGAGAAAGGGTTCAAATAACAGAGGGTGGGCGCTGAGGAGGGAGTTGGTGAGAGGGAAAGTAGAACCTGTGAGGTTGAGAAACGGCATAAGTCCCATTTGTGCTACTATCACCAGTAATATGTCAAAGATGGTTTCTAGGTGTGACGTTGTTTTCACTTCTCAGACATGATAGTTTGAAAAACTATTTCTAACCAGAAAAGTATTAATTCTGATCATTATAAATAAGATATTATGATTAAGTGTCTCTAACAGGGAAAATTTACTTTGAATTAAACACTAAAAGTTCTGAAAAACTGAAACTGAAAAAAACATTTCCTTTGCGACTCACTGAAATTTGACCCCGTCAAAGGTGAGGACGGGTCAAAGCCTTGTTTAGATAACTACGTCTGACAAACTGACCTTTTGACACCAGCACCCTGCTGCTCCAAGTGCTGGATGAGGAGTAAAACTAAGAAAACACTCTCCTCTACACCTTTCTGTTGTTTTTGATCTCATTCTTCTGTCCACCATGAAATCAGTTTGCCCCAGAGCGAGGAGTCACAGATGCCTCATGAATGAATCTCTCTCTCTCTGTGTGTGTGTGTGTGTGTGTGTGTGTGTGTGTGTGTGTGTGTGTGTGAACATTTGAGGGCCCGAAGGGTCATCGGTCTCTGCCATCCTCTTTCTTCCCTCTCCGACATCTCAGAATGCCACAGCACATGAGAGGACTGAGGATTAGAGAAAGTGTCCTCTCAGATGACTCGTCCATCTGTCCCCAGGATCGAGTTATAAGGAGTTGTGATATTGGGCCGATTCATTTCAATCAACAGCAGATCCAATTCAAATAAGCCCCTCAACTGCGAGGAAAATCCCCCCTGAGGCTCTGTTACCGTGTTCCTTTGGTGGAAGGAAAATAGCGCAGTGACATTTTTCCTCTCTCTCTCTCTCTCTCTCTTGTTCTTTCATTTGGTGATCAGCCAGCCTGGCTGCTCCTTTTGCTTCATCATTCCCAAACCTAATAGTAAGGCCATTTTCATCATTTCTTCATTTCTTCCAGTTTGGTTGCTAATCAGGAAGCACCTAGTCCCTATTTATCATAGAAATTGAATCATTACCACCCACACCACAGGAAAGAAAAACATCATCATTGCCTAATGCATTTTGTGACTGCATTTATAGTGATTGCTATTATGCATTTTAACAGATGCGAGGGGTTAATGATAATGCTTTGATCTTCTCTAAACAAGTTGCCTTGAGAATTGACCTTTGAACATTTCCTCGTTTTACCTCCATTATAACTGCAACACAGGGAAATGGTCCAAAATATCTCTGTAGCACTGACTGTTTTCTGTCAAACACATGAACAATATGGAAATGTATCATATACATTTAAAAGACTCTTACATTATTGATCTTCCTCCACTTTATCAGTCACAATGGGATTTGGCTGTTTTCCAAAAGTATGATTTTAAATGATCTGAACTTGTTGCTCGAACCTTAGAAATGCTAATTCCTGTGTATATGCATGGAATATTGGTTTAAGCTAATATCAGTCTTCAAGTTAACTTTTTTACAGAAGAAGAAAAAAACTATGTCGACCATTGTTTTGAGTGCTGTGCACACTACAGGAAGGACTGGTTGCCAAGCCCTGTCTGTCATTTTCTCATTTTCATTTTTAAAACAAGAACCCTATACAAGGGGTCTTAAATAAATAAAAAATAATTTCTGCAGACTTTATTTCAGTCTAAAAAGACTGAGGCGATATCTACATGTCACAGGTCAGAAATCTGAATCCACAGCAGTTGATGATCCAAATAGAAAAATTGTTCTCGTGTTGCATTAGAGAGCTTTTCAGTCCTGGTATTATAACAAGTATGATTTTGTTACATTGCAGACCATCTAACAGACTGTAATAACAGCAGCACGATGTCGGGGACATCGCACACAACGGGGATTATGATGTAACACTGCACATGTCCTCACCATGTCTGTGACATTAGCAGGCTCATCTTCCTGACAGTTAACATATGATTTAACAGCAGTCAGAAAAGTATTTTAATAACAATTAATTATCAGGAGCAGCGCAGTGATGCACAACAAGAATAACCTGAATCATGTAGACAGATGATTAACACAGAGTAAATGAATCTTCATCTTCAGAAATCATCTGCTCCTCTTGCTCTAAACAGCCACTATAAGACCAGTCTTATGTGACAGTTTACATGGCCTGGGTGTTTCCAGTGCATAATGGGATCGGCCTCAGTCTTCAGGATTAGGTGGACTTACAGGAAAAAGAGATGAATGAACAAAAAGAATTAAGCAAGAGGGGGGAAAAATGAATGAATGTTGAATGAACAGAGGATCCGATCACAAGTCAGTACAATATATCTGAGTCAATCTGTAAACAAAACGTGGCGAGGCAACGTGTTGCTTCATACACCAGGGAGATTCAGAGTGCTTCACAGGGTAATTAAAAAAATACAGTACAGGCAGGTCATACAAGGGACTTAAAGGTAAATAAGCACAATTTGAATTAAGTGGAAATAAAAGATAAAGTGAACAGAAGTGCAAGAGTAAAAGAGTTCAGGTCAAGAGATTCAACCAAAATTAGCAGAAACTAATAATAGTACTATTGTCTGAGGATGTTATGCATTGTCAATGAATGTATTTCTTTCACTCGCCTCCCCTCTTGGCACAGGCTGACAAGTGTGTGTAGTTTTGTAGGGTAACACACACACACACAAACACACACACGTATGTTCTAGGACATAAACCACACCAACGTATCTCTCTTCCATCTGCCATGCCCTTGTGTTTCATCACCTTTAAGTGCTTATGAAATTATCTATATTAAGTGATGGCTCAGAGCCTTTTCCTTTTGCTTCATCAGCCAGCAATGTTGTTTGTGCAGTCAGCCCTCGGGGCAAAGAGAGCTCACCTTGTCAGGGACAAGGACGCAGACACCACCTCCCCATCCTCGCTACACGCCCCTCTTCATTTTTCCTCTCCTCCACCTTCCCCCTTATATTTTTCTAACTCGTGAATGCATGTGTGTGAGTGACTAATTGTGTATGTGTTTCGGCCTGCGCTTACACCCTGAGTGCATGGCACGGTGCCAGACGCAGGCAGATAAAATCTTGAAGGAAACATTACAGTGTGGCATACTCAATTCAAATTACTCAAATGTTTATAGCAACCAGTGCCACAACAGGTGGAGAGGGATGGACCTTTGGCAGGCTGGCAGTTCTCGCTCTTCATGGAGCTGTGGTTTCTGATGCCTCGTGACAGCAAGTCAAGAGGAACTGACTCACATGAGTGTCACATATAAAGACGTTTTTGTCTGCAGCAGGGAAAGGACTGAAGGCGCAGCATGAACGTGCACGCTCTCATATTACCGAAGTATAATTTGCAAGCAACAGCTACTACACCTTGTAAAACAAATTGTACCTGAACGTTATTATTATTATAACTTTATTATTGTTATTTCAGCCCTTTCCTGCCCACTTGCCTCTTGTCAGACATAGTGCCTGCACTGCACAAGCCTTTTGGATGACTCTTATTATGGGATTTATTAAAACACCTAAGTGTGAGTTAATTTACTGAAGTTGCCCACAAAAACTAATCATGTCAACCTGTCTATATGATCTGTAATTCTTACTTGTTATTTATGACAATGATGAGTAATACTGAGTATATTTTCCCTTCAGTAACCACCAGATGAGTCATGCATGCATCTGCCTCACATGTAGCAGCCTGTATGTGCCCTGGCCATGAGCACAGCTGCTTCAGCACTTCTGATCCCAGTGACAGCAGCACGATTATCCTGATTGAAAATAACTAATAATTAATGTAATGAGTGAGGACAGAATTTAACAAGAACATTCTGCTCATTTCATTCATAAAACCACATTCGGGCGTTCGGTAACCGATAGCAAAAGCATGCCGGTTCACCAACTCCACCCCGCACCCTGTTAACTCCACCTCCTGAGCTGACGGCTGACCCCTGGCTGCTCCCTGACATCAGCCGAGGCAGAGGAGCACAGAGCCCCCTTCGCGGGATCACTGACATGCTCTGCTGTCAGAGCAGTTGACAGAGGAGAAGCTAAACATGTTGAGAAAATAGAAGCTCCTCGCAGCTTGCCAATCACCGGTACCCATCCTTTGTTTTTTTTTCCCCAAGTGGAAATATTTGAGCTCGCTCACCTGAGCTCATTACCTGCCTGCTGGCCCAACACAACACAATTTAAGTGACATTAAGTCCTTTCATATATATACACACACACACACACACGTTTCTCTCCAGAGAGAGGGTGTCCACCCACAGAGAAAAGGAAAGTCGATTCTGTCAGCACAGGAAAGCGTCCTAGTGTGGATTTGTGTCAGAAAGATGTCTTATTTCAAGAAATTTTGACAAGGAGGAAGTTTGCTTTGCTCTCTGAGGGAAGAGAAAACACCAGTTGACAAAAACAACACAGAGCCGAGATAGTGTCTGGGAGAAAGCAAGAAACCAACTGTGAGCGCGCGCACACACACACACACACACACACACACACACACGCACACACACACACACTGTTCAGTTCGTTTTATTTCAGTTGGGCGCAGACCTATGAAATGGGCTTTCAACAAATACGTAATTGCTCAGTCATCCTGCCACTCACTTGATCCCACATTACACAGCCGCCACTATTGCACTTTTTCTCCGGCTCCCTTTGACATTTCCTTGGCTTTTAGAGCGGCTTCCTTTATAAACTCAAGTCCCAGTGTAAAATGTGGATTACAAGCCTATTGAGCGCAGTTTTTCATGTAGCCTAAATTAAGTGCATTAGGGGCTGCTCTTCACCATTAGGGAAAACCCTGAGTGAAAGCCTCGAGGAGAGAGGGAGGGCAGTGTGAAAGGAAGGCATGGGACAGAGCAGACAAAGAGAAGTTAAGAAATGATATTTAAAATATTTCATTCAAGTTACACTGCAGCCTTTTTTTTGGTTATGTAGAAAGGAAAACTCCCGTGTAAAAGTTTAAATGAACTTACAAAGTAGGGTTGTTACAACATGCGACATGTGACTTGCCTCACCAGGAAAGTTTGAGAGAAGAAACTCTTCGAGATATACGGTGTCTTGTCAGCACTCAGTTTGCTGCCAGCTGTAAACATTCTCCCCTGTAAGCCATTCTTCTGAGAGGTTTGATTTGTGTCCGTAAAGCAAAGCAAGAAACAGCACCATAAAATTCCCTGTCTAAAATGGCAAATGCGAGTACATCTTTCAAAGGCCAGACCAGGTCACAGCAAAGAGGGGAAAAAAAGGAAACAGAACAGCAGGCTTTGCTGGATTTTGTATGGATGACTCCCATGCAGTCAGCTGTGCCTGAGAGTGAGTTATGGTCACAGTGAGAAACTCTGACAGTACCCACCACCCACATGGCCCTTGTCTCATTTTGGATTTTTCTATCCAGTTGCTGCAGTTTTTTTTTTTCCTTTTGTTGTTTTTTTTTTTTTTTTTTTTTTTTAAATATCATTATGTCATGAATTCAATATTTTCTGGACCCGCAAGTATAGTCTAGTTTTTTTAAACTGAAAAACAAGTGCACAAGATTTGGGGTCCCTGCCCAACAACAACAGAGTAAATACAATAAGTGCCCAGATGATGACAAAACTTTGAGACAAATTCCCAGTACAGTCGTCAAAGTTGCTTATTTTTAGGTGAAACTCAGTGTTAATTTTGGCAGGTTTTGATTTAGTTTTGACAAAACATAAGAAGATAAGAAAATACAATTAACAAAAATGTATGTATGTATGTGTAAATGTATGTGAATGTAATATTCAACCAAGTTTGCAATTAGTTAAAAGCTCCAAATCATAAGTAAAAGGAACTTAAGCAGAGATTCTCTTCTCAATATAACTATGTGAGATGTGATTGAAAATAATCAGCAAAATGTGAAATATGCATGATCTGTAATTATGGAGCTGAAGCATGATGGTTCTTAAAATCCATATATTTCCGGGCTGCTACCAGTGTGGGGGTGAAGTCATTAGTGACAGAGATCTTCATGGAGGTCTGGGGGTTTTGGGGGGAGTTGGCAGTGATTTGGACATAGCAGCACACAGTAGCTCCTGGGTAAAACATAACTGACAGGTCTATTACCGCCCATCTCCTCAGCAGGCGGATATACACCCCTGAGCCAGTGATCATGACTTCCATAACAAGACCTTCAATATGCCTGCAGCAAAATCATGCACACACACACACACACACACACACACACACACATACACATATACATACACACATGCTTACTGGTTGATTTATGAGCTTGAGAGCCTTGAGGTGGGAGGCAGCGTCGTCGTCTCCCAGACATGCTGACCAGAGTATGAGCTATCGAGAGAAGACAGGGAGGCGGGCAGCACTGTAATTAACACACTAAATAAATTAGACTGAAACATCCCACAGTACATCAACAGGGGATGCACTGAGAAATGATTTGGGCACTTAGAGCTAAAGCATCTGTGTTAAGGGATGATTGCGTAAATGACGGAAGTGATTCAAAGAAAACCTGATTCATAAGGTCCTGGCAGAACATGAATGCTTCTTTTCTTTCGTTCCCAGTTGTAAATTTATGTTGCAGATGCTTTTTATAAAAAAAAAAAACATTCAGTCATGATCAAAACTGCCCTTCCTCTGACATATAAAATAAATCGTTTAATTGAAAGCAATGCTTTGGGAGTTCTGTGTTTCTTCTTCTTTTTTTTTTTTTTTTTTTCTTTTGTAGTGGGGGGGTTGTTACACTAAACTCTTTGATAGTGACTGTGAAAAGTATGTAAACAAGACTGAAAAGGATCATTGACCTCCATACATCTGAGGTGTAAGGAAATCAATGGAATGATAGTCTCTTTATCTCTGGTAGTGACCTCTAGTGGTCAATAGGCCTGATGTGGGGTAAAAATGGAGGGAATTGTTATTATTTATTTTCTCATCAAATCGACTGTACTTTAATGTAGTTTTCACACAAACTCAAAGTTTAAAGCACTGAAATGATAAAGCAAACTTTCAGTTTGCAGTATGCTCTTCACTGAATGAACTGCAGCAGGACTGTCAGGGATATGAGTGGAATCAGCTCAGTACATGAAGATGTAGGTAGGTCTAAGGCAGAGGTCAGGCAGACAACAGCCCTGTTGCCCCCTCATTTATTTGAACGGGACATCTAAGTTAGTGAGCTGAATGACACAGTGACACCCCTCCAGAGTTGTAAAATCCTATGTCACAGTATTCTAGTGACTGTTGTGCAGTGTGTTGGTGTCTGATAAGGCTCTATGCCTGTCATTTCAACCAAACTATCATATTTCATCATCTCACTGGTATCAGGGTGAAACTAATAGTGTTTGATCAAGCTCTGCTTAGAATTGTAGGCTTCACAGACAAAACAGGCCGCTAGCTTGAACTAACATAGTCCTGACCACTTTTAATATCTTTATTCTGCTGTAACAGGTTCTACATCATCAAATCAATTCATGTGTTGGATACCAGCTGCTGATTGTGCTGTAAGTCATCTACATTCACCACAAAAGAGTTTGTGCAAGAGTTAATGCATTTACTCAAGTGTCTTAAGGCAATGTTTTTATTTTTTCATTTTTCGCTGAGGTACTGAACACTTTCCATTCATGAGCTGTTTGTGTCCACTCTGTAAACAACACTACTTTTGTGATGATTTGTCTTGTTTCCATATTTGAGATTCATAAGTACAAATCGGAGCCACATGCAGCTTGCTGAATCACGGCAGCAGCTACAGTCAGCCACATGTCTTACACATGCACCTCGGAGAGGAGGTGATCCTCATGCCATCGCCGATGATGACTGCCTCTCTTCTACTGCCATGGAGGACAATGGAGAGCATTGTGCATGTCACAGAAAGCATCCGCCTTTATTGACTTAGGTAAGCCCTGCTGTTGTTCCTGCACTCAGCGTTTAGAGATAACTTCCTCTGTCATAACACAAATGAGGGTGAAACACCATGAGAGTCACCCACCCCCCCTCTCACATCAGCCCCTGCTAATTACCTGAGCGTACGCTAAGCTGACAGGTGAAGGTGCGCGATGGATGTCTTAGTGGGTGGGGGTGGGGGGGTAAAAGGGGCTGGCTAGGCTTGACACCACTCCACTCCTCTGACCTACAGCTGAACTTGGACCTGTGAGAAAATAACAGGTTCTCCAATTAGGCCGCCAGTGTCTCACCGCAGGGCTGTTTCTGGAAGTCGTCCTTACCTTGCCACACAACAATTAGCTTGGAGCTCAGCAGCCTGTGGAGACTTGTAAAGTGCGGTGCTTCTCAGACTTGCCTCCCTGCCTGCCAGCCTGAGCCTCTCTGTTCACTGTATCAGGGATATTTAATAGGGAAATGTTTGCACTCATTCCCTGCAATTCATGCTGATATGCTGCTGTACCTGCTTCAAAGGCTTTTGTTATTCTAGTCTTAATTCAACCAGGTGGCGAAGCTGAGGTGAGGCCGCTCAGTCTATATAAGCCTCAGCCAAGTCTCAATAATCAAATAAAACAAATGAAGGTTTAGTACGTTCCAAACAAATAGCTACCAGGTATAACTAACAGTCAGAAAAAGTTGTGTTCCTTGTCCCTTTAGCAGGCAGTTGGAGGTAACTGCACAGGAAAGTTCAAGCAATGACTAATATGACAATACTGAAAGCATGAAATTGTTAGTGGGAATACTGTTTCACTGGCAGACTGATAAGCAAATACTCCTACAATATTGATGTCAAGCTCTTTAATTGAGGTCATTTAAAAAACTGTCTGTAAAATATTTTCTGTTATTTTGTTCTTTTTTCATTTTCATTCTGTCAAACACTTTGTTTGTAATATTATGATCACTGTCTTTTGTTCCTGAGAAGTAAATCATAACTAACTCCTGCTCATACGTGTTCATGTTCACATTAATCACATTCACTAATCATGCTGATAATGTAATTATGCTGATAGTTTGGCTGAAACAGGACCAGAGAAAATGAAAATGATCAGATATTAATTTTGGATTTTGACTTTGACTATCTTCAGTAATAAAACACGCTTATTCATTGAGACTGAAATAGTAAAATGCTTAATCATACTTGCAATAAGTGCTGGGGCTCCTGCTGTTGAATGCACACACATATGTAGCATACTAGGAGTGTTTACACAAGGCGTTAAAGCACAGTACACTTCACTCAATGCTAACTTCCACTGTTTGCTTTAGAAATCATCCATGTCCAGTATCAGGCACTAAAAATACCCTTTAGACCGCTCCTCACTTGCCCAGGGTCACGGAGGAGCCCTGAGGTGCACTGCAGGCCCTCTTGTTTGCCATACAGATAAAGATAATAAATGTCACAACATGGGGCGCTTAAATGCTTTGTTCTCTTGAATGTGATTTATGATGAACTTTAACCGCGACTAATACATCTTCAGGAGCTTCCTCAGTAATGGGTCTGCATGAACTTCAGCCTGCCAGAGCTACTGTAACTGTTTGATTTACACACACCATGACGTGACAGTTCATCCATGAATTTTCGATTATTCGATCCTGTAGGCAACTTTAATTTGTCGTTGAACTGTTTTCATTAGAGACACACCAAAATAAACAGCCAACAATAGTTTGTTGAGCTTCTGGTTACATATGCAAATCATGCAAAACCAGCAGCGGGGTGATGCATTTGAGCTATGAAGCTCAAGGTTTAATCCAGGAATAAAGGAAAAACAGTAAAAACTGGATTTTATCAACCAAAATTCAAAGCAATTGCGCCTTAATAACACCAAGCACAACTTAAATGATAGATGTTTTATTAAGTGTATTTAAATACATAAACACGCATTTGTATATGGTAGAAATGATTTTACACAAACCTAAAAAAAAACAAAAAAAAAACAAGCAAACAAGCTTACCAAACAAGCATTATTTACATCGGAAAAATACTGCACTTTTCATATGGAACAATAACAAATAAAAATAAATCTGTATAATTCAAAAAGTGAAACTCTTTAAAATTACAAATCTTTGCAAGAAAGTAGAGTTTGAAGTATATAGAGAAGTCAGTACCAGGCAGTTGAAGAGAGTGTTATGTTAATGCAGGTCTAACACACTGATTGGGATACTCATGTAAAGCCTGCGAGCTGGAAACATCTGAGATCTAAAATGTTCAGCGACTCTGGCACAGGCTGTGATATATTCCTTCTGAGAATCTGTGACAGTTTAAGAGTCTTAGTGAAGTCCTGACCCCAACAGAAGAAAGAAGGAAAAAAAGATAAGGGACGGCTGTTACATTAAACATACAAACTATTTTAATCCAATTTAAAACAGCAGTTAAAAATACTGTTTTACATATATATCCAAAAGATCATATATCTTATACTTTATACATATTGCTACAATATGATACAGTGTATGGCTTCGCAGAAATATTGATTTTCAGGTTGGGAAAAAAAAAGCAAGCATTACTGAGCAAATAATGAACATATTTGTGCTGTAAAATCTAAACTTTACAACTCTGTCTCCAAAAACAGCACTTGTAATCAAATATCACTGTAAAAAATATACTTGCATTTGATAGTTATTTTTATCAACACTTGAAAAGCTTTCCTCTGAGACTGACAAGGCACTGTGACCATTTAATATTATAGTTTCTGGCAGTGAGGAGTGACTTATGATACATAAATACATAGAGACACTACAGTAAGGCAAGGTTTGATATTTTGGCACATGCATGTGAGGCAGCTTTGAAGATCAGTGGTGTGTGTGTGTGTGTGTGTGTGTGTGTGTGATCTTTCACGGTTGAAAAGCACAATGAATAGGTGCTGTGACACATGTCACTGTGTTGTGATTAAGGCTTGACTGACCGGTTTGGATCTGACACATTAACACTCCTTATACTGTGGACCAAAGGCCAAAGCTTTACCAGTGCAATCAGTGTTGATGCATGTTAGCTCTTTGTATGGTACATTTTTTCAGTACATACAAAATAAAAGGCTACATCGGGTAAAGATTGGATACCACCGAAATGTTTCCAGTCAAATCCCTAAAGCAAATAGCTCTAAACACCACACAGGTTGTTTTGTTTTTTTACAGTGATCCTGAGGCACTATTTGTTTTCAGGTTGTCATTAGTCTTTGGCTGCTTTGCTCTCACTTAGCTGTCTGCTTGAGTCTCTGACTGCATCAGGAGCGGCAGCTCTCGCTCAGATTCCTCCATCACTCTGGCAGGATTCTGAGTTTCTGAACTGAGATCTTGAGGCTCCAGCTGAGACGCCTCTCCTCCGTGAGCTAGAGCTGCTTCCTCGGCCGCCCTCCTCATCCTCTCCTCCTCCTCTATCTTCATCCTCAGCTCTTCGGCCTCAATTTCCTCTGTGGTGGGGATGGAGTTCTTCTTGGGTCTACCCTTGGGTTTAGTCGGGGCCTCGTGACCTCCTTTCAGCACCTAGGACAACACGTAGACAATCTCAGTGGACTCCTTTGGTAATAAATGGCAGCAGCAGTCAAGGCAATGCTTGCTATTATGGTAATTAAGAAAAGACATATTGCTACAGGCTGACCCATGTGCACTCATTTATCTTTAACGATTTCGGCTCTTTTTGTTCTCTGAGCTGTTGACCCTTCCACAAAAGTGTTTGCTCTCACTGCCGTCATCATCGGCCGCACCTCTCACACCACACTTTGTCTTCCCTCACCCTTTTGCGACCTTCCATCTGTTTCTCTCACAGTTATAGAGCAAACCAATACTACATGCAACAGTTGTTTAGCAGTAAAATCAAACCCATACTTTTAGAAGAAAAAAAAATTTTATTTAAAAAGAAAATAGGAAAATAAAGAATATGACAGCTCACGGGATTTTTCATACTCCCACAAACAGATAAATCCTTAAGTGGCACATAAAAGTGATTTAAAAGACTTTGACGTATTCATCACTTTTTACTGGTATGTAACATTTTCTCTGATGATTTTTGCGAGTGGCCCAGATCTGTTGTAGGAGTCAGGGTCTTTATTTTACGCTGTTCCCTGTTCAAGCTTTTTTATTTATTTATTTTTTTCTCATGTCTAATATCTCCATTACTGTCATGACCCTTGCCCGCCTCTCATGGACTGCTTTGCTTTATGAAGATCTTGTTTAACATCTAACTTAATGTAAAACCATATTTCTGGCACAGTGCACTGCTACGCTGATGACATGTGGTTGCCAACTGTGCTATTAATACTTTCCTCTCACACCACTCTGCTGAACATCTTATCTTTCTGTCTGCTGATTTCTGAAAGCAGGACCTGTGGCTCTGTGAGGTGAAATTCTTATTTTCATTCTGAAGTTAATATTTTAGGGAGTGAAATCTGCCCATAAAAACAGCAGAAGAGGCAGCCTTATGTGGCAATTTCAGGGGGCACTGATTATGCAAAGCGATTGAGGTGAACTGAGCAATTTGAGCAATTAAGAGGGTTTGGTGAATCTGACTTGTACGTGTAAACCTCGCAGCAAAAAGTAAGAGGGTCAGGATAAGAATTGTTAAAAAAAAGGCTCCAGTGTGGGGCTCTCACTTACCAATTTCTTCCACTTCATACGCCTGTTTTGGTACCATGTCTTCACCTGAAGCTGGGTGAGACCTAGTGACTGGGCCAGGTCTAACCTGCAGAATCACACAGACAAAACAAGCTGCACATTAGATGGACATCTCATACACGTTTCATACACTTCCTGCCGGCCAGGCTATACACAATATTATTCACATTCACACTAGCAGTGCAGTGTTGCCAAGATGTTGCAAGCAGATGTTGCCAGCCTTGCAAACTTCAGCACAGATCATACAAACTTCTCTTAGGCCCTTAACTCTGTCTTTGAATCTCACATCAAAGTCGATTTGCTAGTAGGTCGAGTCTGACACTGTGCACCTGCAGCTAAAGAAACAGTGTTTGAAACGTCTGCACCGAGGTCAGTAATCCAATCACAGCACTTGTAGCTGCATGACTGGGGCTCTTGGAGAAAATTCTGAATGCATCCACCACATGTGTTGATCCATGACTAATAGGGCTATTGGTTGGTGCGAAATGTGATATCTCAGGAGGGGACAGATAAAGCAAGTAAGGCTTCCATTTGTAAAGGAAAGGAGCAGCTACCAGGATTTCCTCTTCCCTGCTCTTCTCAATGTCTTTAACAGTCAGATGAAGGGTTTCTCATCCCCACCAGACCCCGGTGAAAAGGAACTGTGTTTGATTTGACGGTGAAAGTGGAAGCCGAGACAGAGAAAAGGAGGGATCTGAATCGAAAAAGCAGAGCAACAACAAATCCCTGAGATTCATGGGATCGTCTACATAACCTTACACCTTACAGAAAGAGCCGTGTGTGTGAGTGTGTGTGTGTGTGTGTGTGTGTATCTCTGTGTGTATGTGTGTTTTTGTGTGTGTAAAAAAAGAAATACCCAGACATGCAGGCAATCAAACTGTCTATCAAACTTCACCATCAACCATGCCCCAGTCTACAGCAGGGCAACGACCAGAGGCAAGGAAAAGTAATTGTAAAAGAAAAGAAACACCCCACTTATTTATGGTTATTAGTTCTCAATAGAGAGAAACCACACGTATATTAATAGAAACAGCATTTAAGTTACTCCCTCTAGGCTACTGCGAGACCGCCATTTTGTTCCATTCTCACACCTTTCATAAGGTGAGAATCTTGGGTGTATCTGAATACCTTTTAATAACGATAAAGATGACAATAATGATGACGAAGCATAATTGGAAGTGGTATAAAATCATTATTGGCCTACGATATAAACAGTTAAAAGTCTTTATCGGGGATAATTTTGGTTTTGGTTCCTCCTGCACCCCACACACACACACTTTCAGTCCTAATTCGAAACCGCAGCGTTTTCATGCCAAGAAAAGGAAGAGTAAAGAGAAGTTATCTTTGTCATCATAACAAACCAAAGTGGGGAGCACGCCACACCTTTGATGTGGGGTTTTAAAAGGGGATTTTCTCTGTTGATGTTTTTCCACGAGCTGGGTATTTAATTAATTTTCTACACAGTGTCAGAATCAGATATTTTGACAGGACGCAGTATTCTGGCACAGCCATCTGCACGGGTGGTTGGTTTTGATCACTGAGTTGTGCTCTGCCTCGGGGCTTCTGCTTTAAGATGAGGCATGGCGCCTCTCCAACAGCTTCAAGCAAACCAAGCCATATTCAATAATGCATCGTGGGAGTTTTCCCTACAGACGGGATGTAAATGGAATGACAAATAAATCTGGTTTCTTCCAAATATGCAAATGTCTTCTCAGATTAGATGTGGTAAGCACATACATTGCAAAGAGCATACAATGTTTGAGAAGCTGGCTTGCAAAGTGTAGCTATTTGCACGTCTAAGTGCATGAACATATTGTACATGGAGCCAGTTATTTATGTTTTTAATCACCACTGATTTACTCTGCATATGAGGAAGCATAGATGAGTAGCATGGGTGGAGTGTGCAAATACAACCGGTCTCTACCTGATGCAAAGGTTCACAAGCAGTTTGAAATTCCTACTGCGCATGTGAAGTGAAGCTTTTTACAACATTTATGGTTCAATACTGTTCTGGGTTATAATGGAAAAGTAGCCTACAGGCCAAATATAAAAGTGAGGCGTACAATAAAACTGGAAAATATGGTCTAACCTCATGTCAGGTCCCAAAAATGACCCACAGAATGGAACTCAAGAACCAAGATATTAACATGTAGATTACTTCATCTTATTGTAGAAGGCTAAATGTGCTTTATATACATCTGCACATGTGTGAAATGATTGGCAGTAAATCAATGTAATACATTCCTGTTTGCTAGTGTTGGACACCGTCCCTGTTTTGTTGAATAAGGCAGTGTTCCTTTGTTTGGCCTTTTCGCAGGTCGAGAGCTCAGGGTTAAAACTTTACTCCTGTCTCAACTAGAATGCCCTGAGGTAATGCCCTGGCTTAGACAAATTCACATTACAGAGACATTCCCCAAGGGATAAATGAAAAATTATGATGTTACGTTAGCCACCTCTTGATAATTGCACTTGTGGCTTTGTGAATGCGTGGGAGTGCTTGCACTGTACTTTCGAAACTCACTCTATGCCAGGTATGCAGATTATCAAAATGTCACAGTTGAGTGGCGCTGGTAGCTTTCAGCTTGAAATTTAATAACTGTGATGTAAGTTAGCTTTAACGCATCAGTGGTTTGCTTTCTTTAGTGTAAATTAGTCACAAAATCCTCCAGGTGGCTATGAGGTGAGCACAGTCATGACTTACCATTTTCTATTTGTATGCTTTTGTGCAGTGTGTTTTTCCAGCTGTCAGTGTGTGTGTGTGTGTGTGTGTGTGTTTTGGTGATTTAGGTGTATTTGACTGTATGTGCAACCCTAATCTACCTAATCCAATCTGCTCAGTCTAACTGAATCTATCCAATCAGATGTGAGCGACTGAGCTACACTGACCTGTCAGGTGTGGACAGGTACTTCTGCTTCTGGAACTTCTTCTCCAGGCCCATCAGCTGCAGCTCGGTGAAGATGGTGCGGCTGCGACGTGGCTTCTTCAGACGGGGCGTGCAGCGCTCCGTGTCCGACTCGCTGCTGATGCTGAGGGGCGTCTGGCTGGGCGAGGGCTCAGAGCCCCGTGGATGCTGCGGGGAGAGCAAGGACAGGTGCGAGGGGACCCCGCCCGGGGACGACGGCTGAGGGAGGTGGGGGGTCAAGTTGGGAGGCTGCCGCGTGATCACTGAGAGGAGCGGGTAGGCACGTAGTGACGAGGAGCCTGGAGGAGCAGAGACAGTGCGTCAGATGACAGAAACAGAGAGAAATGCATTAAAACACAGTGCTAGAAAAAAAAAGAAGAAGAAGAAGGAGAAAGATTAGATATCCTCCTGAATCACCGTCTCCTCAGTCACCTTGGTTGTACCATTGTCGACCGCCTGTAATTGCTTAGACAGGTTTATTTTTAATTGCACTGTGTTTGCTGTGAAAAGTGTTATGCTTTTGACCTCTTCCATGTAGAGGGCTGCGATCTGGATGACGCAGACTGTGTTTTACACCGCTCCTCTGAACTCTTCAAATGAATGATTATTTTTCAGAGGTTGTTAAACGCTAACCGGCTTCCCAACACGGAACCACAAGCACACACTGAGCCTGACAGCATGATGTACAAGCACACACACACACACACACACACACACACACACACAAACACATTCAGACACAGGCTGAGCTGTAATAAAATCCAAAAAACTAAATCAAAGACTGTTGAAGTAATAAACTTTTTTTTCTCTCTTACATTCTCTTTCGCTCTTGCACGTGTGTGCAGTCGTATACAAACACAGACACACACACACACACACACACACACACATTTTTGCTCTTTATCAGTGCAGACAGAGGCAGCAAGACGCCAGAATCAATAAAAAGTAACACTTGTCTGGAGCCGAGGCGGGAGGGAGGGAGACCAGAAGGTTGGCCAAGAGGATGCGGTGGGTCAACCAAGTGAATAAAATACCTGCCAGAAAAATCCTTACAGCTTGAAATATAAAACCAATCCCTAAACCAAAATTTACAAGCAAACAGAGCACAGCACAGTCTGTAATGCAAGGGCTGATAAGGAGCAGCAGAGGGAACAGGGGGGGGTGTTGTAGGAGAAGATATAGAGGGAGATAAAAGGCTGCAATGGAGCAGAGAAAATAGCAGGTTGTCACACACCTGTGTGTTCTAAGCTGTCTGTGGGGGAGGTCTTTCCTCTCTGGCCATAACAGACATGTATGCATGGCCACAAACATACACAGAAACACATATCTACCGATACCCACAGGAGACAAAGTCAGACCCTGACATTGATTTTTTTTTTATTGCTATTCCCCAGCAGCTTTCTGTTGTAACAGTTCTTTCCTTAAGGCCACTGAGAAAATGTGGATTTTAGCACCAATGAACTGAAGTGAAGAAGGAAAACATTCAAAAAAGAGGTGGAGCACGTCTACTTTTCTAAACCTTACTGCCCAGGATCACATATATATAAACTGCGCACAAATACACAATAAAATCCACTGTTCAATGTAAGTCAAGCATGAGGAGTTTAAGTGCTGCATGCAAGTGCACATACAAGTAAGCAGTTGCTCTACACATACATACATACAGACAGACACACACACACACACACCAGACACTGCCTTGGGCTCATCATGACATCATAGTAAGGCGCTGAGGTCATCAGTAATCCTCCAGCATTAGATTGCTGCTGTTGCAACAGGTCTAGACAAGAAGACCTCTTTTCTCTGCTTGTGTGCTCTTTCGTACCTTTCCATTAATATTGCTCTCAGTTTTTCTCTCCGTAAAATCTGAACCATATCAATGTTAGCTTTTCTGATATCAATGAATCATCTGCTTTAATGTCTGTGCTCCTTTAGAGGAGGGATTTCACATGAATATTTATGGAATTTCGATTCATGGGATGATCCGAAAGTATCACTCATCTTATTCTGAATGAGAAAAAAGAAAAAATCTCAGCTTGTCTTCAGGACGGTCAGGAAATCTCTTGTCAACAAAGAGCTTAAGGTTGTCTCCGGACAGTCCTTCAGACGGAGTTCGAGTGAGAGAAAGAAAAAGAGAGAGAGCAAAGAGGGAAATGTCAGCCCTCGTCGTGACTTTCCACTGACAGCGAAGCCGTGTCTCTGACATGTTGTTGACAAGTACCAGTGTCCTGTCAGTAGTCTACAAATAAACTGTTTGAGTAACTGCAAGAGCACAACTCAGGCCCATGCAA
The DNA here is from genome assembly GCF_046630095.1 of Trachinotus anak. Classification (NCBI taxonomy): domain Eukaryota; kingdom Metazoa; phylum Chordata; class Actinopteri; order Carangiformes; family Carangidae; genus Trachinotus; species Trachinotus anak. Next base: position 6,243,164 of record NW_027273885.1, on the reverse strand, counting down.
AAGCACACTGATACTCTTGATAATCACAGTTGGAATGTAGGGACTGGCACAAGTGCCTCTGGTAACCATTACAGAAGACATACCTGCTAAGAATAGATCAAGAGGAGCTCTTTGTTACGCATTCCTTTCAGTTCCATCAATCTGCCCCATTGATCACGTCGTCATTATGGATGATTTTTTTTAAACACACCACATTTTTAAGATTTGAAATGACTCATTATTTGGAGAAAGAGGTTTCATTTTTACACCTGCATGACAGAGAACATTAGTGTAGCAACCTTTGGAAGGTATACAGCATTTTCTGCACCCAATCATAACATCTGCACTCATTCTATTTTGATAGGAGGCTGATAAATGTTTTTTTGTTTTTTTTTTTTTTTGGCCTTACTCTTTGAGAGCAAATAAAACAAGGTCATGGTAGGAGGGGAACAAGCCACGCAGCTTCTTTATCTGTGCTAACTCATTGCTTTAATTAGAAGCATTCCCCTTCAGGACATAACAGATAAGAAACAATTCTTATTCAAGAGCATTTTGTTGACAATAGTTGTCAGTAGGTTCCCAGGAACACTGACAAACTTCTCTGGCTGAGGCTGTGCTTCTAGCAAAAGGTATTACATCAAACATAAGCGTTAACCATTTAATGTGCAACCTGATCCACACGGGTCGTCCTGTGGCAGCTGAAATCAGCCTGTAGCGTGAACTGCTTTTAGAACTGATTTATTGCTGATCCTTTGTCACAACAGAAAAAATCTGATGGTAGTGGTTATGTGGAAATGATGGGAGATGACAGGATGCCAAGCATTATCCTTAACTGCAGATGGAAGATGTGTGCAGATTCTGTGTGTGTGCTCACTTGTCTGTGTGTGTTGACACGAGTGTAATCAACCTTTTTCAAGACAGCTTTATGCTTAATGGGAGACTTTATTGTCTGCAGCAGATTAGGTTTTAAGATGCCGATGAAAACCCTGTTTGCTCACTTGGATTTCTTCTAAAAGCCCCCAGCCAGTACCAAACCAGTAGGCAGCGGCCCTCGGGCTGCACACACGCCTACTTTTTTTTGTTTTTATTTTCATCATGCTGTCAAGTGAGATTATACCTCAGTTGATCTTAATCTCTCTACCCCTTCGAGACAACACCACTAAAAGCCCTGCCCTGCGTCCTGCTGAGAGACGGGACTCCAAATGAAATATTGTAACCTGCCATTACGTCCTTCACTGTTCAACGCAAGTTTGAGCTCATTGTCTCTGATCCTGCTGTAACTGACAAGGAAGCAACTCTACAAGTTATTAGTCACTTTTCATGTACAAAATTAAGGTCTGTATTTCAACACACAAAATAAAATTGGACTGAGGGGCTGGGAGACATTAAAAGAAATCTGACAGGGAAAATGGATGAAGAACATTAAGCTACTATGTTTGAGTGGCATATAAACAAAACACAACCAACAATTAAGTTGTTATCAACCGCTTCAGACAACATAATTGCCATTGCTGTCTTTTAGCGGCCTCCGCTGGTAGCACGAGGTTATAGCATCCCTTCTTTTGCAGATTGACAACTAAGTCAACTTTCATTGTTAAGGGACCATGCAGGGGCCAGACGCCTCTCTTTGGCCCAGGACCTGTAAGCCTACCAGCTTCTATATCAAGCACTAAAAGCCATTGATGTAGGGGAATATACTGTGTCTCACACCCCCACTGCTACAAATAAGTTTTGGGTACAGTGTTCTGATATGCAGGGCGGGTTACTCTATCCATCCGAACAGAGGGGTGCCAAAAGCCCAGTCATAGTGCCCTCTAGCATACGCCGATCCATATCAGGGGGATGAGGGAATTGCGTCGCCTATTTTTATCCACCCACCGCTGTCATCATCAAATTGCAGTGGCTATTATTTCAGACTTTAGAGCAATTATCCTAATGGTTACTAGAGTGTGCAGTAGCCTTTGAGTTGTTTGGATTCATCTGGAATTACAATTAAGAGTGAGTCAAGGGGTTTTGTTTTGACAAGATAACATGTGCAGTGCCAACTGAGATTGGCCATACTATTTTGGTAATAAAAGTACAAGACACATCCAAAATCTATCTATCTATCTATCTATCTATCTATCTATCTATCTATCTGTCTGTCTAACGATATAGATCATTACAACCATCTTCCTGAAAAGTTTTGAGACAAAAACAATTAACATCAGCAGGCAATAAGCAATTGATTCAAGTAGTTTTTAAGTTTCTGTCCTATTTCCTCCAGCATCAATCACGATACACCAATGTGTGTGTTATTAATCTTTTATCAGTGTTTTTGTACTATGTCACTACTGCCTTCATGGTTAAATCGAAGTTTCTTGTTCACTGTTCTGGGTGACATATTTTTCTGTGACATTGGCACAATAACAAGACACAATCTTTTCATCTGAAAATGTCCAGCAGCAGCAAAACCCATTAGACAAGGTGTTTGATTTAGCAGAACAACCATATTAATCAAAGCAAATGATATCAAATCGACTAAAGGTTACTGCTTAATGACCAGAAACATGGAGAGTGAGATTTGACTCTGTCTTTACTATCTGCCCTACTGCCTCTTTATTGACTTTTATGCGTACGTACTCCAACTTATCAGTTAAGTCATTTATCATCTTGCACCCAACAAAAGCCCTTAAGCATCACTAAAGTTCACTGACTGATTTTCAACAGGAAACTCTTTGGCTTTGTGATTTATAAAGTCCAGAGTGAGGAAGGTGAAGTCGCTGGGGCAGTATAAATTAGGAGGAAGCACAAATTAATTGTGATTCATTTTAAATTATTCCCTTGAAAAAAGTTATTAAATAATGACTCAAACCCACAGATAAATTAAGCAGACGATATTTTATCAATACCAATATCAATATCAATACCAATATCTTCATTTGCATAGTGGTAAGCGCTGAAACAGGATTTCTATGGCACTTTATGGCACCACACAAACTTTACACCAGCATAACGTAACACGCACTCCAGTGCTAACGTCCAATGTACATTTCATTGATATAAGATGGAAATGTTTTCACACTTCAAGTTCACATTTCAAATTAAAACAATAAAATACATCGAAATGAAACTCACCTAATGCGTAAAAAGTGCCAAACTTTCGTGTGTAAAATTACCTCTTCATTAGAAATCTCTAAGTGCTCATAATCGCCTCTAATTTTTTTCCTAGTTTTAATTTCTGTCTTTCTTAATTAGTTTTAAAAAAGAAAAGTCTCCTTACCCGAACATGAATGAAGAGGCTTCGGCCGAACGATGAGTGAAGGGCACACCGAGTAGAGAGAAAGTTTCTCAAAATAATCACAAGTCTCCTTGGAGAGAATCTCGTCAATCATGAAAGTCTTGTAGCGCCGCCTGGCAGCCTTCAGCTGCCCGGGGGAGGAGAGCCTCAGCTCGGCCTGACAGTGCATGATCTGCCCCTGTGCGCCGCGCACTGCCTTCGCTGCACAACGTGTCTGTTGAGTAATATCGAAGCTTCTGCAGGTGGAACCGAGTGGGAAACGACACGACTGGAGTTCACGCGTTTAAATAACTCATCGTTTGTCTTTCACAAGGCGGCTTGGCTTTCCCTCAGGTGTCGTGGAGAAGAAGAGCGGTAACCTTCAACTTGAGCTGCTCGGAGCGCCACAGTGGGAATGGACTGACGACGACGTGTGCGCACACCCACTGCTATATAAACCATCCCTGAACACATCTCTGCCGCTCCATCTATCCCTGCGCTCTCTCTCTCTCTCTCTCTCTCTCGCTTTTACAAATACATTTATGTACTGTACATGCACATGGCCACCTCCCAAATAGACTACTCCCCCACCGCTGGAAAAAAAACACATTTTTTTTCCTTTTCTCTATGATGTCATTTTAGTTCCTCCAACTTGTCAATTCAACTCTAAAAGTTATGTTTTTGATCAGAACTCGGTGATATTTTCAGAGTTAAAGTTAATATTATCAATAGGGTTAGAAATAGTCTATTTTAAATCTAGTATGAATATTGTCATTATGAAAGTTTCAGATCAATGAAAAAAGACCCCTGTGGTTAAGTGACGCTGCCGTTACTTTGTTTCAAATATTTTATTTGAACTCTTATTAACATATTATGTATTTTATTGTAAGTTTGCTTTAGACAATATGCAGTCTAACGTAGTACGTGTTTTAACTTTGGACTCAAACTGAAAAAAGCTGAAGTAGCCTAACATATACCAAGGCGAATTAAAGCAGTAGGTATAACAGGGGTGAATAAAACTCTTTTCTTTCTTTCTTTCTTTTTTTCTGTATTTCTTTCTTTCTGTCAAGAGCAGAAAAAAAAGTTTTAAGTAGGTTTAAGATTAGTCAGGCGACAAGACTAAGAATGACAGATTAACTTTGTAAACTGTTATCATTATTTAAATAGTATATAATATTATTATTGTTGATAATAACAATAATAACAATAATAATAATAATAATAATAATAATAGTAGTAGTAGTAGTAAGAAGAATAAGAATAGCAAGAAGAATAAGAATACCTAATTACTAAGTTATTTCGTGTTGAAACAGTGTCATTTTTATACAATAAAACATTTAGTCATTTTCTTTCCAAAAGAAAGAAAAACTGACGCGGGGGTAATTTATTATTATCAGTAATTGCGTACGTGCGCACACGGCAGGAGGCTCTCCGACTCAAAGGCAGGACTGTACTTCTAGCCACGTATTTCAAATCAAACACCGCCAAACATCAACAGGAGCGCCGGCAATTTCTTTTCCAACTTCTGCTTTGAGCGCAACACAGTTTTCACAAGATTCATCGATGGAGTCCATTTGTCAGTCAGAGCAAATCGGCTGGAAGGAGGACGGAGTGTCAGTGCGGACCAGGGGCTGATGAGCCTGGCATTAATGTGAGGAAATAGCTCACATACCAGCACGTTCAATGCACTTGACAGACTGAACCTCTCCATACGCGCCACCCCTGACAGAGACTTGTTGTGCCCCTTTCTCATCGTTTTATTTTTCTATAAATCTATTAAAGACGTTCACAGTAAGCTGCAATAAAATTATGTTTCAGCTATTTGAATTTTTTTCTGTAAGACCTCAGTCAGATGTTGTTGTGAGGAGTCAGGCTACTTGTTCGGAAGACTAAGAACAGGAGGTAGGCTAATGAAAAGAGTTTGGTGCGTATTTTTTCATCCAGACTAATTCACATGCCGTCATAAAAGCGTTTCTGAAGAAATAGGGTGCAGGTGGAGTTCCAGGTTCACGTTAGTGTGCTGGAGGGGGAAATGACTATCATCATGAGAGTTGGGAATAAATTGAACTGGCTGGCGGCTTGTGGCTGTCGAAGGCGCCGTGTTCAAAGTGTGGAGGAGGATTGTGGAGGAGGAAATATGGAGCTCTGCATGGGAAAGCTCGGCTTCTTTTCAGAGGTTTGCTGGCTTGATCAAAGAAGTGGGAGATGAGAACAACTGCTGTGGAGCACATTTGACTTTCTGAGGGGCGGGTAGAGAGAGGAGGCCACAGCAAAAAAAAAAAAAAAAAAGTGTTGTCTTAGATTTAACCTTTTAAATTTAATCTAAAAACACAAACGCCAGGATAATTTATGTAGCTGCAATTATTGCTTTAAACAAGCTTAGGATAATTCCAAGAAAATTTTTTCCACCTATTTGAAGGAAATTAAGATTGCATGAAAATACACACTATGATCGGGGGAAACTGGGGCTAATGAAGCACCAGTGAACCCAACAACCTGAGGCGAATGGAGTCAAGATCCGGGAATCACGGCTGCAGGCATCTTGTCACTTGAGGTTTGGTTTGGGGGGCTGCTACAGGAGAGGGAGGGTCCCCGGGTGCTTGGAAGTGGATCATTTCAGGAGACACGCTTCTATATAAGTCCACACAGCAGCGGCTACTGAGCGGCCTCTCTAATCCGCCCGCTCCAGGGCTGGAGACGCCAGGCAGATCAACCAATTAAAAGAGTTATGCCACAGCCAGAAGCGTAATAAGGGCCTTCCTAGTACTGAGGCCGAACAGAGGATACTCTCTATTAGAGCCATTTGGTGGCATCATGATGCAATCTGACACGAAGCAGATAACAGGCAAGACACAGAGCTTAGGGCGGTGGGTGCAAATGCACCTCCACTTCTGGACAGCGGGGGATTTACAAGGGGGGGGGGGTATAGTTATCGATACAGTGCGGAAGCCGCTGTTAGTGGCATAAACACTTTCGGAGGGGTAGATTATGACCTCAACACGGACATTAAGGGATTTGATGATCACTGTGTAGTAAGCAAGCCTGAACAAAGACACTGTGGCATCAATGCTGAAAGGCTGATGGCAACATGAGACGGTCAGGATCAAAGCGCTGCTAATTCTGGGATGGAGCAAGAGACATCTTCAAAAATCTGTAAACTGAGAACAACCTGTGTCATTTAACAAAGTGGTGTGAAGCCTCTTCTGATAAAAGAGAAAATGCCACTGTGTTCAACTCTGCTGAACAGCAAATAAACTGAAACATAATTGCATGTTGTGAAGTGAACCGAGTTGGTGACAAATCCATGTAAAGACTTGAAAGCATCCTAAATAGAAAGGTCAAATGTAGGAGCTGATCATGTGGCTCAGATATATTTAACATCTTAATTGATTCAATGAAAGGATGTGTGTGGCGCCACCTGTAGATTACTTCATAACCCGCTGTACAAGTGTATTAGTTACACATGGGCCATTTATAGGTGCAGATAAGGCCATGTGTGCATGCATTACAGCATGTAGCATCAACATACAATACCTCAGTTAACTCGGTCACATATACAAAGGGCTGTAAATAGCATTCATGATGTACAGCCAAGACCCAGAGCATTGGTGTTGTCCGCAGATCAAAGACAATGCAACCAATCAATGAAAGGAGGTTTATAAGAATGAAAATCTTCATTGTAAAACAGTTTGTCATACAGACTCAGAATAAAAAAATAAAATAGAAAGAGCAAGGTCAACTAATCTAACAATAAGAAAGGATGGTGCCCTATTGCAGTGATAGTGATGCTGGTGGATTTTTTTTAGCTGACACTCGTTCTGTTTTGAAAAATACCTGAAGATTTTAAAATTCTGAGAGCACCATTTAAAGACTATTTGCATAACATAAAAACTGGCCAATATCTTCAATCTTTTTTTTTTTTTTTGACATGTCTTCCAAATATGAATACCAGTCATATCTGATTTTTTCTTTGTCCTTGCTCTAAAACTGTTCCTCTCCTCTGAATATATAGAGGAACATCTGTGAGGAAATACTCACATGAAAGTAATTTACAAATTTAAAAACGCCTTAAAAGTAAAGAAAAATGGCTCTAAGGCTTCGGTTATTAAATCTTCAAACTGGTAGGATCATGTACAAACCACCTGAGTATACATGTGAATTTATCATCATAATTCATGCTCTCTTGAGGAAGCTGCACACAAATTTGTGAAGAACTGAAGTCTTTAAAGAAGTCCTTAGCATGGATCAGTACCGTCGCCATCTACCATCTTGGTAGCCACGGTTGCTGCCTCTGTCGTCATGATGTCTGTGTCCACCTCTGCTGTCATGGTGACGGCTGCCGCTCCTGTCGCTCTGATGGTGATAGTTGTCCCGGCTGTGGCTGTGTTGCTGATGACGGCCGGAACTCGATTCGTCTGTGTGGCGCTGGTTTCTGCCGCCACTGTTCATGTGAGACGGATGATGCCGGTAGGGGATGTTATCGTGTTGCCTTGAGCCACCTCCACCAGAATTTCCACTTGCATGCGACTGCCTCTGCAGAGGCTTGGAGAAGCCGCCGTTCAACTGCTCAAGTTGCTGCATGTGGAGCTGCCACATCAGGTTGTTCATCTACAGATGAAGGGAAAGTCAGTTAAACGAGACCTGTGTTTAATAAGGTTCATTGAGGCCAAAAAGCCTGTTTCTATTTCTGTCATTCCTGATATAGTGAAACATTTCCTCGTTTGTTATTGAGAAGCAGAGGCACATTTTTACCTCAAATCAAGCAAAGAGCAGGTCTTTATTCATCACATCTTAAATAAGGACTACATTCTGTCATTACTCTGAAGCACTGTGTCACTGTAAAAGACTAGAAAACAAAGACTTTACCATGGCATGCTTCTGCAGATTATCAGGAGATGAAAAGGACCTCTGCATTTGGGGCGGAGTATATGGAGGAGAACTGAGCTGGACTGGAGTTCTGCAAGAGTAAAGCAAACCATTGTCATATGTTTTGTCACAAAAAGCATAAAAAACTCTGCATAATGTCAGGTGCACATTCCATATATTGACAACCTTCCATTTTGGCAAAATGTATGTTTGACTTCTTTGCATTTTTTGATTATTTAAATTATTTTTAAGTTATGTGTTAGTTCATGCTTTGATCTTATTTCACCTCTTTTAAAAATTTTGTGGGATCACTTTATGAAAGAATATTATTCAGCCAGATGTGCAATGAACCATTGGGAAATTAAAAGAACAAAACTTCACCAACACAATATCCATCAAATGCACAGATAGAGATGACAAGATTACTGAAAGGTGACAAGCCCACAGTCCAATGGTCTCATACCATTTTCATTATGTGTGATCTAACCACACATTAACCTTCATAAGGAGGCAATGTAAATGTTGAGAAAACACCTATGGATAGATAAGAAAATAAACATCTTTTAGCAGTTCAAGCAAGAGTATACCCCTGTATCAAACATGCTACATACTGTTAAGAACTGGCAAATTCAAACTCGGACTTTGAGCTAACAAGCTATACCTAGTCCAACAACATATAAAAGGCAAAGTAATGAATCATCCCTTTTCAGTGATAAGGATGCAGTGCCAAGATCTGTAATGGAATATCTGATGAACAAGTCCAGCCACACTGATAGCAAGCCAAGTCAACAGATCCATTTCCAAGGAACTGAAATTGCAACTAATGTTTCAATCAGTAGGCTGATCCTAACTGGACAACTTCTGGCTCATTTTATCTATTTATTTTTGTCTTAGCCAAGCCTTCAGTGGAAATGAGTTACAGTGATGTAGACATGACTGAATTGGCCAAACCAAACTACTATGGAAGTGGGAAGCAGGTTAAAACAAGCTTACTTTTTTCTTTACAATCATCCTACAAGACAGCAAAGGATATTGTGGTCACCTGTGTATTGTTCATGAACTGAGCAACAGTTATTTTAAAACCTCATATCATTTTACAAAAGACTTCATCTGAACACTTTTTTCTATTATAGTAGAAGTAATTGACAGAATATAAGCCCCAAAGAATGCAGGACCTGCAGACAAAACATACACATGGGAGTCAAATTATTTGTTCAGGAATTCATTTAATCAGGAAAAACCTGAACGAATGAGTGGAGAAACCTAATAAATGCAGATTCTTTCACACAGCTGTATAGCATAGTATAGTTGGGTAATTAATATCCAATCATGCTCTGTGGCAGGTATAAAAATGCAGAGCAGCCGCAGTTAATTCTGATTTTGTATTGAGATGGCAGAAAGAGAAGATCTAACTGAGTTTGAAAGAGGGTTCATTGATGGGATACAGATGGCAGGAGCTTCAGTCACAAAGACTGCTCAGCTGACTAGTGTTTCAGTAGGGACAGTGACTAAAGTGACACCTGCATTTAGATCTATGAGAAAGCCGGAAATAGGGAAATAGGATAGCACACAGTTGATGACCGTGATGCTCATGCATTAGTGCGATGTGTAAAGAAAAACAGGAGATCAGCTCTTCCTCAGGTGCCTGAGAACGTCCACGCAGGACATGATCAGACTGTGTCATCCAAAACAGTCTGTCGACAGTTAGTTAGAAAGGGATATTGTAGTAGGGTTGCAGAACCTAACCTCATTCCAAAAGCTAAGGCTGAACGATATGCAAAACGAAAAACAAAAGAAAAAAAACATTTTGCAATTATTTTGGCAGATATTGCTATTGCAACATGAGTCAAAGTTTCAGTTGTAATGATCATTTTTACATTTAATTTTCACAGAAAAAAAAATATAAAAATGAGGATGTGTTATCTTTGTATCAAATAAGCATATTCCATCATGTCTGGAGAATATGTTTTTAGGCCAGGGCGTCTCTGTAGAACCACAATGCTTCATTTATGGTACGCTGTTACACATTTTACCTTGACCATAAAAACTGCAATCTGGATATCGCACTTGGCTATATTGCAATTTTGATAATATTTACATTAATTGTTCAGCCCTAGCAAAAACCATAAGCACCAGTCTACAGACGTGGAAAAAAGTTATGTGGTCAGATGAGTCATATTTCACCATATTCTCCATGAGTGCATGTGTGGCGTACACCAAGAAAACGGTAAAGGCCTGATGCCTGACCCCTACAGCGAGGGCATCTGATGGCTCTGTTATGATGTGGGGGGTAGTTTGCTGGCATGTTTTGCATCTGCTTGCCCTCTTAGGCCTAAATTCTACTCCGTTGTGGACAGCTGCAAACACCACTGACGCATAGTTGACGTTACTGTACTTAATTTTAGTCCACACAGAGCTTCAAGTACACCCCATCATGCTGACCCTCACGTGCTCGCAGATGTGGAAAGTACAACACTAGTTTTAGAGAGATGCGCAACTGCATATAAGTACAGAGGCGTTCTGACTGATCACCTATATTCTATAATGAAACATTTCTATCCTGATTGGAGTGGTCTCTCCCAGGATGACAATGCTGACGCCCATGGGGCATAATTGGTCACTGAATGGTTTGATGAGTATGAAAATGATGTGAGTCATATGCTATGGCCTTCATAGTCATCAGATCTTAACCCAATTGAACACCTACGGGAGATTTTGGACAGACATATTAGACAGCGCTCTCCACTACCATCAGCAAAGCACCAAATGAAGGAATATCTTTTGGAAGGATGGCATTCATCCCTGCATAGAGAGAGTTCACAGACTTTTAGAGTCAATGCGCAATGAAACTATTCTGGCAGGACATGGTGGCCAAACACCTTAGTAAGACACTTTATGTTGGTTTTTCCTTTAATTTGTCACCCGTCTGTGTGTGTGTGTGTATATATATATATATATATATATATATATATATATATATATTACACTAGTCTGATACTTCCTAATTCAACTCTGATGCCAGTACTTTCAGATTTTCCAGCAAATGCCCTAAACAGGCACTACTGCACAAACTTTGGCATCAAACATGGAAAGGATTGCATACTGAGTCTTCTACATGTGTAAATACAGACCAGTCCAATCTCATTTCATGCCACATCTTATGTCAGAGCTCCAATTTTAGCACATAGGGCACTGCAAAGAGCATGAAAAACTTGCATGTCTAAGTAATATTCAATAAGGAGGAATTCTTTTTGGGAACATATTTAGCACACACAGATGGTGGTTGCAATTACAAACAAACAGTACTTACTATTCCTCCAAAATATTTGCTACTGACAAACTTGATTGCAAAAAGGCTGCTTTAATGACCCAACAAAATAGGTGTGTAAAATTCTACTGTTGTTATTTCAGTACAGCCTACTATTATACGAAGATATATGAACTGCTTGGTATTTTTTAAGCAACCTTTAAGCTTATGAAGAACCAGTTGTCAGAAATGACAGAATGTAATGATTAATTTAAACTTAACACATATTTTTCCCCAGTAAGCTACATAATCAAGAAGAGAGCTAAAAACAAAATCCACTTTCAACTGCTACAGTTCCTCCAATCAGGTCAGATAGCTTGAAACATCCAGTGCTGTGGTGACACTGTTATTGCAAGAGCCCAACATAGATGTGTTTGACTCCATGTTGACAGTGTTTTGTCCACTCATGCAACAAACTCTACCTCCTTGACATTGAGTCAGTGGTTAAGGCACACTTTCTAGGTGCAACTGAGAACCATTAAGAGAGCTATAAATGAAAAGATGAGTCAGACTTGAAAGAACTATCTACGTTGGTGCTGAGAGGCAGAAAAGAGTCAGGAGTTGCTGTAATGCTACTGATGCTCATGTTAATCAGATTTTGTTTCTGGCAGTGCCGGAAAAGCTGTTCATTAGACATTCTTACCTCTGGCCGTGGGGATTTGGGGTATTTGCAGGACTTGACTTCTGTGAGTTCCCTGGACTGCTGCCATGACTACTACCTATAATGGAAGAAAACACAATTTCTTAGTAAAAGAGTGTTTTGTTTTTTTTTCCAAGTTTGAAAAGAACCACCAAACATACTGTGCAGGTATGACAATCTTGTACTTGTACAATGTGTGATATACATTTTTTTTAACTGAGAAAAATATAATATTTATAAAACTGTCAACTGTTTTATAAAACAAACAACTTACTTATTGATATTATAATGAAATGCAATATACAGTGGCAAAAGTAACATTCAAGCCCTCTTAAACCTGTCTTAAGCATGACTCCAGCCTGGTCAATTTCAATCCACTACTGCCAATAATGCAATAGTGCATTAAAAGCCCTCTAATAAGGTATATAAATTACACTTAAGAAATCTGACACTGCGCTCTAAGGGCTAACCTGCTGTGGGTTTAGTTGTCATTCAAACCAGAATGGACATGAAACAGATCACGACTGAACCCGTCTTAAGATCTGAAGAGTGATAATTTAATGTCTTTGAATTTATATTACAGTCTTTGCGCATGGCATAAAAACATTGCAACTCAAACTTAGGCTATGTGTAGATAGGGTGAATGACTATTCCTACTGTGTGGCATGGAGTTAGAGAAAAGTGATGCATCCATTAAAAAAAAAAAAAAAAGCTTACCTGATCTGAACTGCACATGAATAGTCCTCCCGAACAGCGAAGTCCCGTCGAGGAGCTGCATGGCGTACGGCACGGACACTTCGTGTTTGTACACAGCAAAGCCAAACGTTTTCTGTTTCCCATCCGAGTCTTTGGGAATTTTAGTTTTGATGAGAGGTCCTGCCTGTAAAAGCAATTAATTAATGTCGTACCCAAATAGCCACCAGCTAAAGCTATCGATAGCTAGCTAGCTACCCGCCCTGAGTGAATCAATAATATAAATAATTAAGAAATAATCCATAGCGTGTGAACTAAAACACTGGCGTTACAACATATGTAAAGAACCCACACAAGAGCCTACCAACTCATAACTTAATATTCTTGGGTCCTTTCAGCTCTGACACTCTTTCGCTTTGTTAGCATTACGTGTGTTATGCTAGCCATACACTTGACATTTGCTAACTGTTAGCGACAACAGCACCTGTAAAAACAGCTCGAACAAAAGCTCCTCCGACACTCTTTGGTCTAAATTTCTTATGAAGAGCGTCCGGTCCGTTTCATCCTCTATTCCCATTGTATTTGAGCAAACACGGGCAGTGTCCAGGTGATATAAATACCAACGTTTAACGTATAAAAAGTCTCTATGCGGAATACAAACGGAAGGCCTATGTTGCCGGAAAGTGAAATGCCGTTATACTTGAGTTTCCGTCGTAGTGAACAGTAACTACTTTACGACACTTTAAATACGGTTGGTTAACCATAACTCATTTGGTCAGAGGTGAATATTAACATGTTTTGATCAGATAATTATTTAATTATATTTATATTTATTATTATTGTTGTTGTTGTTGTTGTTATTGTTATTATTTCATTATATTTATCCCGAGCTAGAGCACAATTATTTTAATAAATTAAACAAGACAAACGGAAGAGTTGTTAAAACATTTAAAACGTTTTTGAAAACGTATTTGAACTTTACCTGTAACGCTACAATTGATGATTTAATGGTAAACTATAATTTTTTTATAATTTGGCTTCGATGGGTGCAACTGATAATTTCATTGTCAATTCATTTTCTTTTTTTTTTTTTAGATCCATTAGTTTTTAAGATGTCTGAAAATATTGATAGTTCCGATAATAAGAAAACAATCCTCATATTCAAGAGAATGATTTTCTGCTGATTTACTAATAAGTCAACTAATCACTTCTGTCCTACAGCCACATGACTGTCTGCTTTCTCATCTTCATTCTGTTTTTGTGAGAGTAAGAAAGTCTTCTGAGAGCCTTCAAGCATTTCTTTTGACGCCAAACTGTTTGAGTTGCTTGAATTGCAAATCTGCATTTATAGAACTTGCCAAGAGGCATGCAATCCTCATTAAAGAATATTGATTTTCTGAGAAACATAGACCTCTATCCAGGACCAAAAAAAAGGCCTTTTTCACAGCAGAATAGTTCATAGTTGGAAAAGTACTAATGACATTAACAGTGGCTCTGTTCTATTTAGGTTTCCTAGTTAGGCAAGACAGTTAGACAATGAGCCAGCATGCGAAATGCCTGAAACCTGAAAGTGATGCAGCTAAATGGAATTTAGCCGTTTATAATTTTCACCTGATTTCCCATGCGACAAAATGCCTTCCATGTTAAAGGCAGCATTAATTACTGTCCTTGAAAGGCAAACAGTGTTTTATTTGCACATTCATAATTTTCATTGGTTATGTTGATTGCATGATTTTATTTATTTAGCAATGTTTAGTTTAAATACCCAGTTTTTTATTCATAGCCCATACTCTGATGCCTTCCTTTAGTAAGATCCAATACAATTTTCTACATTCTGCCTTTGCAAACAAAAATCTTCTCTTCTCTTCTCTTCTCTTCTCTTCTCTTCTCTTCTCTTCTCTTCTCTTCTCTTCTCTTCTCTTCTCTCTTTTCTGTTTTTTTCTTACCCTGGGGCTCACTCTGATTGTTTGAGTCGCCCAAGAGCCTGGAACCGAGTGTTTCTGATTCTGGCGACATCATTGAGTGTGGAGGTCAAGCGGGCGGCATGAGAGGCTTGACTTCCACCCTAATCAGATGGGCCTCAGTGTCTGTCCTCCATATTAATTACATCAATTTAATCTGTAATGATTTTCTCCTTCACGCCTGGGAAACGTCCTCACAGATTCTGGCCCGATAAAGCCCAAGTAAGGGAAACAGGGAAGACACATCACCACAATTTGAAGACTGCCCTTCTTTTGCTTTTCTTGCTGTTTAATTTATGGAAGGTAGCCATCAGCCACTTTACAAGTATCTGCACTTTGCAATCTCTATGATTATTTATTTCATGCAAAATGTGTTTCCATCACTCATATTAATCCTGCGGCAAAACACTGCAATTTTACACCAAAGATCTTGGCTTTCGTAGTGTCTTGTGTGCACTGTGCTGTTGCGCACAGTTGTCAACACTTGACATATTGGATGTATTGGCGCTTTCCCACAAAATGCTTATGATTTAAAATGCTGCAAGGTTGCAATGGAAGTAGTAAAAAAAAGGCCTAATCCATAAAACCACACCTGTGCAGTATACTGTTTGATGACTAAAGCTTTTGAATCTATTTTGGGCTCCTACATTGCCATTACCCCATACATCTCCCTGATGTATTTCTTCCTCCCTTTTTACAGCCATTGGAAGGAATTCAGCAGCACTATGAAAGTGCCGTTCTACAGGACACAGAATACAGTATGGAAAGGAGGACAAGGAGTAAAGGAAATGGAAGACACAACAGGCGGAACTTCTAAATCTGTAAAAAAAACAAAAAAAAAAAAACATTACCACCTATGGAAACTGACTGAATACAGTATTGTGTATTTTTGCTTCACCAATAAATAAAGACCTTTTGATTTCTAAACAGACCTACATCTGATTCAAACATCAATTAAATCTCTCAACAGTAACCATTTCATTCACTCTCCAAGATACTGCTGTGCAAGTAAGATGCTACTGTGCTGAAGCATCTTAAAAGCAGCAGTAGATGGCAGCATTGATCCAGAGATACTGGTTATGGCATAGTTGCACAAGCAGAGTCTTCATCTGTGTGGGGATATGAGACAGTTGCTATGCACTGCGGAAGGAAAAATGCTGAATTTAAGGAGTTTTTTTATGTGGAGATATGAACTGGGTTCGATTGTTATAGGAATATCCTCTTTTCATGTTTCTCTTTTAGCCTGTAGCCCACTTTCAGGTTTCTCATAACTATAAAGGCTTCTAAATGGCTTGTTAGGGGGGACGTATTGTTGTCCACTATTATATTCTACAGTGGTATTTTTATTTTTCAAGTTAAGAAAAGAGTTCCTGAGAGAAACTTGGTTAGTCACAGAGCAGATTTGCATTTTACATTCAGTACCACTTATATTGGTATGTATATATTGGTACTATTGGAATATGATCGTATATGGATTCAATAAATCCTTTGCTGTTTGTACATGTGACATCCTGTATAGGTAACGAAGACATCTCAGGTTAAATTTGATCAGATCAGAAGTTCACCTCATATGCTACTTCATTGTTTTTGCTCTTATGAATACTCATTATTTCACAGAGCACATGTTCATTCAGCTGTTCAAGTTTAATGCACTGTAGAAACTCACAGATTTGCAAGGCTTTGTTTATGATCCAAGACACTGACAAGCAGAGCGCCGTTATGCCTTTTAAGCTGTCTGCTAGTTTCTAAGCAGAAAGCCCTTGTCCTAATTTATACCAATTAGAGAATCACTTTTCAAGCTAAATATTAAATAGCTGTATGCACTTTAGCTCTAAAACATAACACGTCTTATACTTACAGTCATGAACATGAGTCTGTTTTTATGACTGGGTCCTTGGATGCCTGCACCTGAGACTTGGCAGCAGTATTTTAATTAGTAGGGGAAAGAAAAAAACTCGACAAAATGGGAGCAATGCTCAAGGGCAAGATGGTGGCCAGTGAACATCCAGCGAGGTGAGATGTGACAGGGCAGGACCCCAGAAATAGGCCACCACCAGCCACCTCTGCTCTGGTCAGATCTGGGTGAAATCTCATGGCGAGTTAATGCTTCCACACAAGACTGTTGTAATGAGGCTACACGCACGCACATACACACACACACACACACACACACACACACAGAGCGTATACTCACTTCCAATTATGACCTCTGGCCTGGAGGGTTTGGTGGGACTGTGAAGTGATTTACTGGTGGCCAGACACATCCTTCTCCTTCACCAACACCCACCCTTGCTTTAGGCTCCAACCTATACACAACACACCCTTCCGCCGCCCTTCCCTCCTGTTCATTAATATTCATAATTCATGTGGAATTAAGTGATTCGGGATCATTAAAGGCACATGAATATTTGTCAGATGAAAGTTTAATTAAGCCATCCCTCTTTAGCGTTGTGGTGTCACAGAGCAGCTTCCCATGCAGCGCATCCAGTGCACAGTTTAATGGCCGGTAACTTTGTAAGAGCTACTCAGTGCTTATCCAGCAATAACCCCTGACTATACAGAGTCTTATTTCACACCTCCTGTGCTGCTATTGGATAGAACCAATTGATAGGGATGGTGTCTGAGTGGTTCCTATAGTTCCAGTGGCAATCTGTGAATCAATCATACTTAATTCAGGGTAGCAGGAGAACCACTTTTGTGGTGGATGTCATTTATTATTCAGGACTGCAGTCTATAGGCTTGCTTTTAGATAGTTGGGTAAGTGACAATACATACTGCATACAGTATGCCTCTCCAACAATAGCAGTGTGCTGTACTTAATAACACTGAGTCTATATGCAATATACATATGATCTGTTATGTCCATATAATCCTGTATGTCACTAGGTGAGTCAGAAAGATTCTTAGATTGCAGCAAAGGCTTGAGAGAAAAGCTATAGTGCACACACTGAGCCACGCAAATTAAACATTACTCATCCTTTCCCCAGCAGAGTAATAATCATTTTCAATCAATCTGTTTCGACAGATTTGCTTCAAATATTAAGTGTAGGACTTTAGGGAAATGTTCTGTCCTCACTTTGTAAGACACATCTGATGAAGTGACTCCCTCCCTCATTCACACACACACACAGACACACACACACACACAGACAAGAGCTCATCACTGGCAGCGTGCCACCCCGCTTCAGCACCCTCCTAAAACAAATGGATGCAAAATCTTCTGAAGGGTGTCCGAGCCACTCCGTTTCTTTCTCCCCCACTGCAACATGCTTGTTATCTCAATATCAGTGCTGCATGTTGCTGCTGCCCCTGACGTGCTGTGACTTCATTTCCATTTCTGTGACTCCCCTCTCACGTTTTGTCTCTCTCTCTCTCAACACACGTATACACATTAAGGCAGAGATCCATCCTGTTGCTACAGTGCTGCAGTGCTGAGTAGCAGTATCAGAAGGAGAGAGAGACCGAGCGGGAGAGAGACAGAGCGGGAGAGAGAGAGGGATGTCTGGCATCGGCCCCATACCACAAAACGGACTGCGGCAGGACATCCAAAACCCCTTTTCCTTTCCATCACTAAACTCAAATAGCATCCCCTTATTAGCCCAGTTCCCTCTGGAGAGGGTGTCCATTGACTAACAGTCATTAACTTACAGCAACTGATGAAGAGCATGATCAAGAGCATCTGTTGCAGTAAAAAGAAAAGGGGACGTTTCTTTTACATACATTAATCCCTCTACCCCACTCCTCCCATCACTACCCCTTTTACTGTTCCAAGAAGTGAGGTGTCAGCACATTTCAGATGGCCAGGCTCACCCCTGACGCCGGCCTGTTGAGGAGCAGAATAATGCCCTTTGCCAAAGGTGCCATATGGAGGGTGTTTCATAGCCGAGGAATGGAGGAGAAATGACCGTCCTAGAGGAATAATTAAGGAATGGAACCCATACAGTATAAAGCTCATCACATCATGAATCTACAGCGTCTCCGGATGTTTCATCTCTAACTCCTCTCTGCTCTTCTCTGCTGCTGCTGCTGCTGCTGCTGCTTTTTAAAGCCTCAAACACCTTCAGACAAGATAATGAGGTCTGTCAAAAAGAGACTGCTTCTCCTTTTTTTTCTCCTCTTCCAAAAGTAAGCATCTGCCTTTTCCCTACTTCATTATAATCAGCAGTGGAGTATCCCATATTCCTGCTGCTGAGCAGAACATGCCCTCAGAGACAGTCAATATTTTCAGCTCGTAACCTATAACTCTGAGCTCAACCCCCCGAAGGGGAAAGTTTTCTCTTTGAGGATTCTCATCGCTATGGTAATCAGCCAATCAGAGGGTGTTATGCCATCTCCTTGTGATGCAAATATTTGCTTTACATGCAAAACCTCCAGATTAAAAATCTCTCTCTGATTTCCACTTGAGCTCGAGCTAGCAATCTGACCGCCGTCAATGATGTAATTGCACTGAGAAAATTACACTCATTGGATAAGGAACCCTGCAGTCAGTGAGACCACCATCTGTAATGTTAGTATATTGAAGAAATTACACAGGACATGGCATGGGTTTAAATTTATAGTGTTATAGCAGATAAGGAAATTCCTCCATTTGAAACAAAATAACACAGCTGTTCTCAGACAGGAGTTCCACTTGATCGTATGCCGGGACAGCTGAAGTGATGTCATCATCCTTGTATGTTTACTGTGGTTTAAAAAATAGACTCTCATATAAACCATGCATGACTGGCCCACAGTTAAGAGATTGTTAAACTACCCCAGGCACTGGCTAAAATTGCCAACCTCCGAGAAGTCAATGATGCAAATGAAATAAAATTTCATTTAGCCTTGTCATTTCATGGAGAAGCTGCCTAGGTGTTTATGGAGAGCACAAGAAGGTCAACTTTTTTTTCCTGTGTAATACTCAAGGTGTAAATTAATTGCTTGCAGTAGCTCTTGTGGACTGTTTGAATCAAAGACCAGCCTTATATTGGCATAAAACTGCAGAGCTAACCTTCAAATTCACAGTAAGCTCTCTGAAGACCTCGGAGTTGATGTTTTCTCTTCCTCACCCCCCCAGCCTCGGCCCTTTATCTTCACTGTCAGGGTAAAGCACATTACTTCAAACCCATGCAGGAGCTGCTCCAGGCTGTATTGTGCTCCTTACCACAAAATAATAGAAAGAAAAGTTCAAGAGGAGTTTGACAGATCCAGCAAGATGGGACCATGTCAAATCCATTGAAGGTTGTTCCAGGGGTTTGGGTCTGTCATTGTCACAACTAATAATGTGTGGTCCCCCTATCCTTGGCATGTGGGTTTCTCTGTACAAAAATATCCAGCATTTACCTTGGCATTCATCTAATTTATTTATGATGTCAGAGAATTGCAGAAGAGCTATGAAACTACTACAGGAGACAGGTGTGAAGGGCTCGATGAGAATTACTGTCATCACTGTCCTAATATCACTAATTGTCAGCAGTATACTGTCACTATTTGTGCGTCAAATTTTTTAGGATTAAAAAAAAATGGAGCTGAAAATTAAACATTTTTGTATGGGTTCACTTAGTTTGTTTCAATAACCATGCAAGAATGATGTACATGTAATATTATGCGCCTGTATTCCAAAGCAAATGGTTTACCACTGATTTGCATGCTCTTTTTTTCTTTAAACTTTTCCTTAATTATGCCTTGAGTCACTGTGTTGGTCCCAAAATCACAGACAAATAGGCTTTTAGATCTTTGCCTTTTCTTTAATGGCTATTTGGAATATTCATTCTGGTTTCATGGAGGGCCATGGCCCTCCAGGCAACCCTCCGGGCACATGCCCAGAGACCTGCAGGTGGAAGACAAATGTCACAGAGGCAGAGGGAGCACTTGATAATTCCTGCTCATTAATCTTTTAAAACATAGTCTATGGGCATCTCAGTTTCAGAAGTGGCTTGCACTAGTGATTCATGATTCCATTACAAAGTTGGTGTGTTAAATCCTTCATGGTCTTACTGGATGATAAGTATTTACTAAATTAGATTATATGAGATTAGACACCTCAACTAAGTGCAATGAATCATGACACAGACTCAAATCTTAACTCAATACATTATAAAATACTGGACAGTCTGAAATTCCACTTGGGATTAATGAAGTATTTTATCTATCTATCTATCTATCTATCTATCTATCTATCTATCTATCTATCTATCTATCTATCTATCTATCTATCTATCTATCTATCTAAAGCTTCCAACATGTAGCTAGTAAACAATTTAGTGGTGCCATAATCACATCACACAGGCTAATTGCCAAACAACTTTACGGACCAAAGTCAACTGCCAATCCTTTGTAAAAATGGTTATTCCTGTTTATTTGCATACACTAAGGAATACAGCATGTGTGTCACAGTAAGTAGAATCATACAGACTAGAATGAGTGGGAAATATCAGGTTATGCTATCATAAATGTTAAGCAGTCATTTAGCCTAATATACTGACATTATTTGTTTTCTAATTTGAGGTATATGGTGTTATTTCTATGAAACATAACTTAAAATTTCCCTAGTTTACATGATTATAATCCAGCATTTTGTTCAGGTGTCAGTCAGATATTACTTTTAAATCTAATCAGTTCATATGTTAGCTAAAAGCTAAACAGTAGTTTTGTCAGTTGGCTCAGCTAACTGAGTTAAAACGATTACACCTGACAGTTAGTAGGCCAAAGTGTAAATATTAAGAACAGCTACTTAAGAACTAGGCTGTGTGGTGCAACCCACTTTTCTTTTAGTTTAGCATAATCTCTCTAATCATAAGTATTTATTTTATAATTAGGCTGAGTTTTAACTTATGAAGAGCTGAAGTTCAAGGCGTGAAATGTTACAGAATCTACATTGAAAATTATTCTATTTAGCACCATTAGCTGCATTTGCAAACTGCAGACAGTCACATTTCTGTTTTCCACATATACATTTGACAAGTCCAGTTTCGATAAATACATACTGTATTTACTGGCAACAATGTGATCTTTTTTTACGGACAGTGTGACAGAGATGGGACATTCCTGTGACACTATGCCCTTCTGCTTTCCATTTTCCCAGACCACACTAATGCATGCAACAATGCATCAGTTGCCTGCCCCACTAGATTAAAGGAGAGAACTGGGGATCTTCCAAAAATAGCACTTGTATCAACACTCCCACCAGCTGCTTCATGCTCCACCCGGGGACATCATATTCTATCAATCTTTCAACCATTTATTGATGGGATGTCCACATAAATTTGTCTGACGGGCGTTGGAGCTCTATGAAATATTAATTTTATATTCTCTGTCTGGTGTTCCTGGATGTGGGGCAGGTTCTGTCCCTCTGGCAACAAAAAGCAAAGGTTCATACATAAACTAGTGGAAAATGTTGATGGAATACTGAGCAGTAGGAAATGTACTGATGATGACAGTGTAGCGTGGGGACAAATCACAAGAAAGTCACATTGTAATATGAACAAGAGGGTGGCCCGATCATTAGAGAAAATCTGAAATGAAATGTAACAACCATAGACCCAGTCCCCACAACAATACATATAGGCCTCATCAAAGTGTTGAAAGGTTCTTGAATAAGACACTGAATCCATACCATCTCACTCTCTGTGTTGCTTCAGCTAAAAGCTGGACATCTCAGGCATCCATTTCCCTGCATGTAAGCAATGCTATGACAGTTTTTCACACTTCAGGGAAGTTGAGCTTTTTTTTTCTAAGCCTGTTTTAGAGGCCATGTATCTCACTGGACATAGAGTTTCTCAGCGTATTGTCAACAAGCCTAATAGCCATTCGTTGCATTGGTCTTAATAAAAACAACAGAGGGAGTCATTGCCTTGTAACTGCAGCCCTTGTAAAGGAATGAAAAAGCGAATTAAATTTGCATATTTACACTTTGCTTTCCTCAAAGTGACAGCGATGTAACTGCACTTGGATGAGGCGCCAAGGTTACTCCTTGGTTTGATGCTTCCTATTTAAAATCTGTCGGAAAGCAAATATATTATGCACATCAATCCATGCAGCAAGTACAAGAAAAGTGCTGTTCAGTGTAATTATAGCAGCAAATATAGATGGGAATCAGAGGGGTTACGGCGGTGTTCCATAAATCATATCTCTATATTGTATCGCGTTGCATGTGGCTCTAATAGCAACACATGCCTCCACTTTATGGGACTACATATTTCGATCTAACAACCAGGATACTGCAAGCATGTCACAGTGCAGGGGGATATGTATATAGTAGATTTATTGTTTTCTTTATTGTGTTTCACAAAGAGTTCGGACAAAGTCATAAACTGCAGCATAAACGTACGTCAACTGACTGGAAGGCTGCAAAAGGAGAGAAATACATCATTGACTAGAACAGATGGAAATTCAAATTCAGCAGATTCAGAGATATAACAAGAGGAGTGAGGAGATTTTAATGATGAAGGACTAACCCCAAACCAATTCTTTATTCATCAGTGGGGTGAGGAAAGTGCCAGGCTGAGTGGTTGAGGAAACCCCACTGCAGTACAAGAGTGACAGCGGCAGAATAACCAGTGCCTACAATGATATATGACTTTATTAATGGGAGGCACGTGAAAGGGGAATAGGTTGGGACCATCACCACTCTGGTAGCAACACCTCCCCCTGCAATCCCAACCTCCTCTCCCAATGTTTTAATTCGATTATGATGCAGGGATGAGATAAGCGAGCTGTTTGGTCGATCAAAGACCACAAACACTGAAATCAATATGGTTATCTACTACAAAGGCAGCCCTGTGACTAAAATACCAGTATAAGGACAAGCATTATTTAGCAGAGTGGATTCAATCTTTTCCGCTTTAAATAACCAACAAGAGTAAGAAATCAGCCAGTAAAATATTACCTGTATCTAGTTTGTGTACCTGCTCAAAATAGTTTGGATTTATATGAGAAATAAACATTTTTCCTCCTTATGAATATTCTTTGTTAATATTCATCTTCAGTAAATAAAAGCAACATCTTTAACTTTTTCACCCTGTGCGGCCTTGCACTGGGGGGAGGTCTTCTTATTATCTTATTCTAATAATTTCCATCTGGCTAATGAGGGTTTATTTTCACTGCGCCCAGAGGCACACTTGTTTGTATTGTTGTATTTCATCACTTGGTTAAATGTTAATTGAGTTTTTCATATCATTTGTGCTGAGTTAATGTCTCACTCAAAGGATTTCTCCCAAATTAGCTTTAAGGGTCTCTGCAGGTGTTGCAATTCCACTCGCAGTGCTAGGTTCTGTGCATAATTGTTTGTTGTTAAACCATGTTTCTTTGACTAATGAGCCGTCTGTTGGGTTTGGAACGGTAAACGGGATCGACCTACTGACTGTCTCAGAAGTGCTTCAACATACATCGTCCAAGCGAATCATACTTTTTCATCCCACATTGCAGTACAGGATCTCTGAAGCATCGGTGGTTTTACAACTTTCCTCTGCCTACATGCATCCATTTACCCCCCATGAGATCTTTCCTGTTTACCATAATCAATGGACTGCAATTTTAAAACCCTCCTGTCTTGTGGCACTGTAATTACTCCAACGTATTTCACCTATAGACATATTAGCATATGCTAATCATAATGAGTGAAATGTGTGCACTGTGCAGCTAACGGAATGGACATGTTTAGAATAGTAACAGGACTTGACAGGGCTCTGCAGTTTGTTGCACTCCCAATCAATATCATAATAGCACTGTGTCTTAAAGCCCACACAGTACAGAAGACAAAAACACTGCAGACATATAATTGTTTTCTGTCTTTAATTGATGAGCTTACTGAGTTACTGAAGATTTCCATTAGATTTTTATATGTGCATTGATAGCTGATGTTGCTAAAGTAAGTGTCACTGGGTGTGGGATACAGACATTTATAATAGCTTGGCATTAAATATTTGTCAGTTTAATGGCAGCAGGAGCCCTTACTAGATGACGCTGGATTATAATGAGAATTCTTGCTTTAGGGGCAGCAATCAATTAGCCCAACAAGTCATGAACAGTGGCACTGAAGTAAACATGTGAATCAGCAAATTTTTATTCATGCACTGCATCACTGGATTTATGCATGCTTTCGTTGACTTGGGTCATGTTCAGAGCACTGTAGCTTGGGTTTCAGATTGTGCAGTCATAAGCTTATATTATAAAGCCACTCTTGTAGCCGTCAGACTCAGAGATAAGTGAGTTTTGATGAAAATGTGGAAACTGCATGTGATAATAGAATGAAGTTGATGTTGACTAAATTACATTTTTTTCCTCTCTTGGACATTTTTTTGGTGTGAATGCAAGAGTGTATGATTATTTTATCTTTATTTCTTACAGGTTTTGAACAATGGATGTCATAATTAGCATTTTGTTGGAAATAATGATCCATTTGAGATAATATTGTAGCTGTGAACATGCAATATGTATAGAAGAAACCCATTAACTGCACTGTTACTTGGCACAGTTAAACAGTGAAGGGTAATGCAACGGAAGCCTGTGCAAAGAGAGATAGACAACAGAGAAGTATAGAGTAATGCGACAGAGAGGCAGAGATAGACAGGAGCAGTGACAGGCAGGGAGAGGAGAGTTGAGGGAAGAGTTGCTCTGAGCATTGCCTAAGTCGTGCTCAGGGCTATGAGCATGTGACTGAGGCAGTGTGAGTACTGCAGTGGCAGCAGCTGGTAATTACCACTGTATCAGCAACATGTCCTCTGTGTCGTCCATTTCATTAGCTACGCATCCGCTCCCAATATATGGTGGGGAAAGCATTATTACCATCTCCTCTCCTTTTTTTCTTTTCCCTCATTATACCATTTCTGATGAAAGTTAAGAAGCTGTGGATGAAGAATATTGCATAGTTCACAGACATTTAAGAAAGTAGGGGTTTTTATATTCGCAGCTTGCAGGTACATCCAATGGGAATAGTTTACAGCAGATGTATCTGTGCCACAGGTACTGTAAGTTCTACAGTATGTGTTTAGGTTCTGCAGTATGTATCATTACAATGTATGCCATGGAATGCCATAATTTAATTATGTTTTCTAGACAACCATATCACTCAATCCCATTAATGAGATAAAGCCTCCTGGCTGTGTTGCAGTGTTGAATAGGTTAAAAAAGCTTTTGCGGATATATTATTAAAGCTGCCCTGCTCTCTCTCTTTCTCTCCCTTATGCATGGTCCACAACAATGAGGCAAGCAGCCTCATTTACTTTTTACAGTAAGACATGGTAGAAAGTTTTGTTCAAACAACAAGACCTCCCCAGGGACCTTTCTCTGGGATAAGGAGTGCAGCTACCTGAAATTTAAGTAGGCTGGATAGCCACAAGCAAAACCCCACAGCTAGCAACAGCAGAGGAAATAGTGTAAAACTACTAACGCATGAATAAAAACATAAATGAAAATGCAGACAGGCATGAATATGGACACGCTTACCCAACCCCACAAGCACAAGCACACACAAAAATTCTGCTTCACAGCCACATGGCTAAAAGATTGGCTGAGGACTTCATTACTCAACTCACAATTTGTGTTTCATTGACGTCACACTTGATCCTGATTCACTGATGACGTCTTATAAGCTATATATTTAACTACAGAGTAGATTGCTAAGGCACTCTGAACATTTCCACAGAGGCCAAAATAAACCAATCCAGTAAAATATTTGTTATGAAGTTAAAATGTTTTTTTTTTTCAAGTTGAATTTTAATTTCTAATTAGAGGAAGAAAATCCTCTGCATTTATCCTGCACGAGGATGTATTAGGGGCCATCAACTCAGCAGGCTGTGAATGTGATGTCAGCTCTGTACTTCAGCACACACAGGAAGTTGTGTTTGTCACAGCATGGATCCATACCATAGGTGGCAGCCTTTGGATTCAATGACTTTAAAGACCTTAGGCTCCACATGTAAAGAGTAGACATAGACACAAGTGGTTGGTATTTGGATGTGCATAAGCTTCAAAATTCACTACTGAGTTCAGTTCCAACTTGACAAACCAAGTGGAAAGTAAACCCTCTGAAATGACACAAACATGCCAAAACAGTGACGACAAATCTCTCAGTGTGATGAAAATGTCAATCAAGATAATTTAGAGCTCCCTCAGTATGTTAGCAGCAAGAAGCTCTAAGTGTATACAGTGGTACATGACATCCTCTTAAGCTGAGAGACTGTGTGTGTGTGTGTGAGGGTAGGGTTGGGGGGAGGGTGCAGTAGGTGCCTCTCTCATCATTACTCTCTACCTGGCATAAATCATCCTCATCCAATTATGATAAAGTCTGTAGCCTAGATTACGTGGGTTTACCATGGGGCAGGGAAAAGATAGTTCTCACAGACGTCTTCCACTGTGAATAAGAGTGAGATTTCATTTGGGCTTCAACAGGGCATGTCCTTTTAATTAATGGGGCTCAGCTGAGTTGGAGACGCTGCAGCTTTTTAAAATGCTAAATGGTTTTCCGGATTTTCTCTTTCTTGCTTAACAGAACACACACACACACGTTTACCGCTCTCTCAGTGCTGTCAGACTCACTCTTGGTGGCATCTGTGATTAATTTTGCCTGCGCTGAGAGGTTGTTCTGGTAGGGTAGGAAGTGTGCGTGTGTGTTTGTGAGTGAACATCTGTGTGTTTGTGTGTGAGCTACAGAGCAGTGATGAGTTGAGAGACTGATGCCTTATGTCATCTGCAATCTGGTATTAGGCCGGTGTTTTAAACAGGTCCAGCGACGCAGAGTTGTATTGTTCAGGGAAGATTGGGAACTGTGGCACCACACTCACCTGGCATCTGAATGAATTTGTCCTGGAGGAAGGACAGGACAGACCCTTATGTAGGGCAGCATCAGATGGAGGTTAGAGAAATAATAGGGTGACAAGAGGGCTGAATGTGGGAGAATGTGGTAACCAAAGGTAAATGAGAAACAGTTGCAATTCACAGCTATGGAAGTCTAGGAGCTCTGCATTATTGAAAGGTTGTTATCTGACTGAACCAGGGTTACATCCTGTTGTTAGAATAGCACATGGAGGGAGATATTTGACTCACATGTTTGGAAGTATTCCCTCTGGATAAACTACAAGCTTTTCTGAATAATCAGGATGACAATTTAGAAGAAGTAATAATTCTCCATGAGTGCATCATGAATTTCTCAATATCCATTTTACAACACAACACATGAATTTGGCAGCACTAGCAGGTATAATAGGATGTACTGTTGGCTGTTGGTACTGTTGTGCAAATTTTCAATATACCTATACAATATATCAGTCTCAAAGAAATAGTTCAATATTTCAGGAAATGCATGTATTCACTTTGCTATTGAGACTTACAGTACATAAGTGGATCCATGCCAATCTAATAACAGTCCACTAAATATGAAGCTACACCCACCAGGTACTTCGCCTAGCTTAGCCCAAAGACTGGAAAATTTGGGGAAACAGTTAGCCTGGCTTTGACCAAAAATACGCTAGGGCTACGATAGGTTGGGCCACAAAGGATCCACCCACTGGATCCTTGCCCAGGAAAAGAAGGACACATTTCTCGGCTGCTTTTGAAGGAGCCTTTGAAATGCGACGGTCAAGTCACACCATTGTAACACAATCAGTCTTCAAATGCAGCCTCCAAAGGATGCAGCCCCTGAAATGGTTCAAAGCTAGTGTGTGTGTTTCTTGGCTTGGAGCAGTGACTTCCTGGAATCTTGTTGTCATCATGAGGTTACCAGGCAACCGGCAGAGACACTGCAGATTTAACAAAGTATGACAAAATGTGTTAATTAGTGAGTTTTAGAGGTGATGGTAGGTTTTGTTCCCTTTGGATAAAGTCAATCTAGCTGTTTCCCCTTTTCCAGCATTTATGTGAAGCTAAGCTAACCAGCTGCCAGCTGTAGCTTCATATTTACTGTATACATCTGAGAGGGATATAAGTCTTCTCATCTAACTCTGGGCAAGAGCATTACAGCTTTAAGTTTGTGTGGTTTGATAAGACCATAAGTACTGACCTTGCTGTTGACCTTGGATGTTACCTAATGCTATGAAGGCTTCACCCAGCTATCTCCATACCTGCAGCTGTGTTTCATGATAGAACATGAGATAATAAATGCTCTATTGTTGATGTACCATCAGATGGTCGATTTCAACATGGCAAAGGGCAGAAGGAGAATTCTGGCTGCACTGCAGATAGTTTACCCTCTGAAGCCCTTGATAACCTCCCAACCCTCCCTCCCTGCCCTCCCCTGCATGCACCGTCACCCCCTCACCCCTTCCCACCTCCTTCCCCCCTAACCCACTGGTCCCTGGGGCTAACATTTGTGAATTCATCTCTGCCCTCACAGCCCTGCTCAGCTGTCACATCGCATCTCGCACACGCAGACAGTCAACGGTAACAGTGTTAAGGCTTTTTATGTTCCATACACCCGGTTTCCACCTCCCTTTACACCATCATGCAGTGTTACCCACAGTCTCTCTCCTCTGTTACCCCAGCAGACTGCCTCTTTATCCACCACCATGGCTGTGGTTGGGTGGCAAGAATTAAGCTCTCCCCTGCTGTTTCGTTCTGTTTTGGTTTCTTTTAGTTCTTGATCTGATCTTAAGTGCGATGGCATTAAGATCTGCGTAGGAGCATCACACACATTTTTCATCTAAGCTATTTTCAGTACTGCTGCTTAAAAAAATAATTACAAGGAATACTGAATGAATCATCTTAAAACAGCAGATCTAGGAGATGTAAACTAAAAAGCTAAAACACCATGGCAACCACTTTTAAAGCTGGGGTAGGCAGTCATTTTTTGGCCACCTTTCAGTATATTGTAATTCAAGTGGTCTGAGAGCAAACTAGATGTCTGCACCTTCTTTTGGCTCTGTTTTTAAATCTAGGATGTGACAGGAGACTTCAGCCAAACACAGGTCTTTTCAGAGAGAGAGAGAGAGAGAGAGAGAGAGAGAGAGAGAGAGAGAGAGAGAGCATTCCTATCAGCTTTTCTACAAAGGCAGATGCATGTTTGAATCTATTCAGATGGACATGTGTCAATATTGGAGAAGCGCTTCTGAGATGGAGAGAACTTGCTGTACTTCTAGACAGCTAACTTCATTTTCCTGTAATGTCTAAATGTGCTGTATTGGTTGGTTGTGTCGGTACATTGAACGTGTACCGACCGTAGCCAAAGGCTCACGGCTGGCAGAAGGACGTGCATATGCTGAAGGGAGGATGACTGTATTTTCAAATTCTCTTGTGAAATCAGTATTTTTATATTTAAGATTAAGAATTTTCACTGAGTCCTATCAAACACAGGACAAATCAACAATCCTTCAGACAATTTTTTTCAAGAAGAAAAAAAAACATTCCCCATCTCCATGCTTAGATACAAACAAGGATGGCAGCCAGAAATGATAGCTGCCTAGCAGAACACCTGCATATGCGATGAATTCTTGTTGAATGTCAAATGAGTTCAAGGTAGATGTTGGGGCCACACACTTTCCCTGTCATTATCAAACATGGTTGATATTTGATACTGACTTGCTGATTGTTTCCCTCTGGCCAGTGCTATGTCCACCAACATGTGAAATCTAAGTGATGCCTGCTACATGACTGTAGAATTTTATCTACTGCTATTTTTAATTCAGTTAGTAACACTGGTGAAAACAGGAGCAAAAGTCAGTCTGCTGATAGAGGTGCCTGGTTAGAAAACATTCATATTGCTAATTTAGAAGTCAATTACATCCAACTTTATTTGAAAAAAGAGGACTTGTTAGTGTATCTGCAAACCACAAACAAAATCTTGTGTGTGGTATTGTCAAATTATCTTCCAGGGTGCTCACTATTTGAATATCAGGACATACAAAAACAATAAAAAGATAAAGTATTTATGTTATTTACACCCTTTACTTCTATATAAGTATTTTTTCTGTCTATGCTCACATTTTATATATAAAAGCAGGGTTAGGGTTAGGGTAACATCAAAAACATCTCATTTTAATACCTTGGGGATCTGAGATTTAATGGAAGGTAGAATTTAGGACAGGATACAGAATAATGGGCTTAGCTAAAGGAAGGAAAACGTTTTCGTGAGAGCGGGTCAAGTGCACTGTAGAGAGTGAAGGGACAGGAGGCCAGTGGGATATACCAAAGTGGAAGGAGAGAGATACTCAGAGTTTATCAGAAAGCAGTAAAAGAGAGGAAGATGGTGCAAAACAAGAAATGTCTGTGCTGCAGAAAAGGACAAAAGCAGGGTGAGGAAAAATATTTTTCATTTTTCGACTTACTTTCATAGTTTGAAAATATTAAATCACTTATAATACTGTTTTATTCTCCAATCATTATCTTGATGGTTCACCTTTCAAGAAAAATGTTATCATAAGCAGTGGTAAAGTGGAACCTGGGCCAACCAATGGGGGATTATTTCAGCTTCTGTAGTGGGGGCATGCCAGAAAAAGTTAGAGATCCACTGATTTAACAGGAGAAATGAACAGTGAATATTGTACCAGTGATGTCAGTCAATTTCAAGTAAATTGTGTAAAAGAAAATCAAACTGTCCATGCAGAAAAAAAACAGGTGTTCCTTAACTCCAAATGAAGAATTTCTTTTGGCAGTAAATCCCCCATTACAGTACCGTGGAGACAGCACTGCAGGTCAGCAGGATGGAGAGACTTCAAACACACGCTTCAGGCTGGAGTCTGTCAAACTGATAGCACCTCCGTGCACATCCCTGCCAAAACATCTCCACTGACTACATGAAAGACCTGTTGCAGACAGCACGTGAAACTTTTCTACAAGTTATGTGAGTGAAGCAGTTGAATTTTATCCATAAAATCATTGAACTTGATACACATTTGCAACAGTGGGGCAAAACATGAAGTTGAAGTTATTCTGAAAGAGAAAACCTTTTGGCAGTAACACATTACATCAGACGCAAAGACTAACTTGCCAGTTGACCATTAACCAAACCTGAAGCCCTCACTGTTGCCACCAGGTATAAAAATTGTTCAAAGTGGGCAGTAGAAATGTTTAATAGCAGCTACCTGGCGGTCTTGTTTTATATCTGGGGTGAAAAGTGGAAATACTAACGTTGGCAAATCAAGCACCTTTAGGGGTAGCCAAGCCACAGGCAATCCTTAGAAATCAAGACACGCCAGTGAATTCAAGAATTTAGAGAGCATGTCTGTCTCGTGTCTCAGGTTTAGAGGTGAGGCCAACAATATTCTTCATCTATGTCGCCACTAATTTGAATAGTATGAACTGAGACATATTGGAGACATATTGGATGACAACCAAATTTAAATGACAACCAGACGGTTTTGACACAAACCCGGAATATCCTCTTCATAACCCAGGTAGATTCTGTTGCCCTGGATGAATGCATTAGTACAGCCACGCAAAGCAGTGTTTGAAAAGTTGTCGTTGTGAATAACTGCCAGAACTTGGTGAACCACTGAACCGTTTCCTGTGTTATGTCCTCGCGTGCTGATATTAATTTTTGCTGACAGTCCCTTCCCAAAGCCCCTTTATCGACCCATTCTCCTGGCCATATTTGTGTTGCATGTCAAAGGAAGGTCTCTCTCCCTCAATCACAGGGGTGCAACCTTCCAGATGCAGACACACAAGTTTCCAGGTGTCACGAAAGTACGTTGCTTCAAACAGTTGCCCCAGTTCACTGTGACGAAGAGGAAAAGGTTGTGCATGAGAGAAAAAGGGGAATGATAACACGGCGTCACTGGACTTGAGTGAGTGACTGACTCCACTTGGTATTGAACTATGCAAAGCTGACAAATAAAAAGAGATGAAAACACAGTATGTCAGTTCTTCAATTTCATGCAAGACTGCCCTGCATCATTGCCGTGTATCCCTATAATAAGGAGGCTTTGCGTTCTGAATAGTGATTACCTCTCTTCCTTCAATGTGCCACACAGCTGCTCATCTAGCTACTCTATGGATTCTTCACACATAGCGGCGCCTCACCTGACCTTAATCCAGTCATTTGAGGACACCCTTGTGTTTGTTTGCATCTGTATGTTTGCTGATGTGCTAGAGCGACCGTTTAAGCACGTATGTGACTTTGCGTACAGGTCACTAACGAGATATTAAAGAGGGAGCCGCAGAAGCAGGTGTCTTTCAGTTTCACCTTTGTCTTTGTCTGTGCTTTCTGTATCAACTGGGACACCTGTCACATGAGCAGCCCTCCTGGGTGCTGCACCACTGTGAGGAAAAGAGAAGAAGGAGGAACAAAGTGGTGCAAGAGGAATTAGGCCGGCAAGGACACCCGTCAAGCTAGCAGGCAGGTTGCCCAACATGGTCTTGCAACTGTGAATGTGATCGATATTGGGCTGACG
This sequence comes from Trachinotus anak, assembly GCF_046630095.1. Taxonomy (NCBI): domain Eukaryota; kingdom Metazoa; phylum Chordata; class Actinopteri; order Carangiformes; family Carangidae; genus Trachinotus; species Trachinotus anak. The sequence goes on along the minus strand of NW_027273885.1, from coordinate 6,210,160 downwards.
TCGTAGGCAGACACACACACACACACACACACACACACACACACACAAGCACGCACATAACCCAAGCCGCAACCACAGTATCTCTACTCCCTGATTACCCTAACTCACTTATTTATGTGTCCACTTATGCCAGCAAGAAAAATGTCCTGCATCAGCACTGTGCTGCTGGGTCGTGTTTGCCATTAAGCTTTTGATTGCATTATGGGACATAAGCATGATTGATGCAAGTGGGGAAAATGGTGATGCTGCAGAGAAAGGACAGTGCGCCTCCACAGATAAGTCAATCCATTTGTAGATTGATCATTTAGATCATTGCATAGATGGCTTGTTCAAGGAAAACCTGTTGATAATTGTCAAGAAGCTACAGTGAAAACTATATTAATATACAGAAAGAGACAAAGTATATACACCCAGACACTCAATTCCAAACCTGACATTCACAGATAGCAGTGATATTATTCATATTGGTGCCTAGGATGTTGCCTAGGAACCTGTTAATGTTTTAATGAGATGGTGTATTTTTGGAGCTGTTGGTGTTGCTATCCTGGCGCGGACCGGAGACTGCCATGTGCTAAAGTGCAAAGCAAGCTGATGTGGTAAGAGTCCAACTTGGAGTGTGATATTTAAGTTCTTTTTGTAAAGTATTTGTTGCTGCGTTTTTCCGTAGTGTTGATTGTTTTTCTCGCCAAATAGCCTGACTGGGCCAGACCGAGGGGATTGTGGCAAGAAATTGTTTATGTCCACTGTTCAAAATATTAATTTCAAATATTTCTTGTTCCCCTTAAATGTGTCCAGTGTGGCAAATAACTTCCTACAAACATATTCATTGTTAGTTGTACTGTTAGTGTCATGGTTTGACAGACATTTTATGTTTGGACTTTTTAATGAGTTTTGATTCTCTTTGTTTGGACTTTTTGGTTCATTTCCTGTTTTATTTGGGAGTTATTTCCTTGTGTGTCTTATGTTGTTTTTTGCCCCTGTCTTTGTCCCGTTTCCCTCCTCGTTGATTGTCTGCCCAGCCCTAATGTGTTTCACCTGTGTTCAATTGCCCTTCCCTCCCTTGTGTATTTAAGTCTCTGTCTTCCGCCTCATCTTTGTCACTTTGTCTGTTATACTTGGATACCGGGATTTTTCTGTTTTGTCCTGCTTTGCACCCTGTGATCCCCTGTCGTTTCATAGTGCTCCTGTGTTTTTTTTTTTTTTGCTTTTACCTCCAGACACCTACAGGTAAAGGAAAACATGGTTGACTGCCTTCATAAATTCTACACTCATTCTCATTATTAGCTTCTAAACACAAAAGACAGCCAACTGACATTCACATTTAGGGTAGCTACACCCACAGCTCTTGTGAAATGCTGGGCCTCCATGTTTACAGGGACATGATACTGTGTATTAGTACAATTTAACAGCTTAATCTGACTGAACTGAAAAGGACATACTTGGACTACGTGTGTATGAGAAGTGTAGTTTAAAGAATGCAGCAAACATTCATCTGGGTTTTTTTTTTTTTTTTTTTCAATTGCAGAAGGACTCCTTAACATGCTTGTTGGACTGATTGATGATACCCTACACAAGGAAAAGGCATGGGGAAAATCTGTATATTATCAATATCTTTCAAATGAAAATAAAACTTTTAAACAGCATTGGTTTATTCTGGTGGATTTAAAGGTGACAGTAAAATATGAGTTTATTTGGAGCAGAAAAACAGGCTGGAAATCAAAGATGAACTATTACAAACATGATGCAACAGTGCCTCAGGATAGCATTACACTATAAGAAATAATCTGCTGTAATAATGCCTCCTGTTAATAACCTTGTAATGTCATTAATTCATAGCCTGATCAACTGAGTAAGGAGTAATTTACTTTCATAATATGGGGTTTGCCCTTTACATTCAGCCTGCATGCTGACTCAGAGCATTATTCTACATTGTTAGTGCCTAGGCCTGCTCCTCAGGGCAGGGTCTGCAGATGACAACCATGACTGATGACTTGGTTGTGCTGTTCTTGCCATGTGCATTTCTGTTTCTTAGACCTAACATAGGGATTACTCCCACTTCACTTCTTATTAAGTCAGATACATGCCTGATGCTCCGTTGTTCTTTCTTTCTCATGATAGCTCTGTCACATTCACTCATCGTTGCCATTTAATTCACTCCAGAGCTCCAGCTCTCTGATGTTGAGCCCGGTTTTGCTCTTACAGCAACAGCTAAACATTAGGCACATTGTCATCGTGTTTGGAGGGATTCGGTTACATCTGCAGTCGAGTTCACAAAGGCTTACTTCATCTTACTTTTCTCTTGGCCCCTCCCTTTCCTTGTCTTTTCTTTGTTATTCTCCAGTTGGCGAGAGATGACAAGCTGATGTTCTGGAGCCAGGCAGACACGCTCTAGTGGACGGACTTCTGTGTAATGAGTGACAACTGCATGCTAGTCAGTCCCAGCAAATCAACAGTGAAAACAGAGAGCTGATCCGCAGGCCTAATGGAAACCACTGGTCCTGTAAGTGCCCGTCTAATGGGCCGGCCACACAAACACACACGCAGAACAGTAAGTCAGAAGGGATCAAATCCAAGGATATTGTCTGTTCTTGCAGATTCTGTAATTGTACAGATTTCTGTCACCTCTACCACTTCACTACATCAGACTCGGGGAAAAAAAATTGACCTTTAAAATAGCAGATTATGCCTGTGTGAAGGGAACTAGTGTACTTATTACTAATTCATGGTCAGACAATAATAGAGACAGGTTGTCAGTTGCCATATTTTTTTTTTCTCTATGGTGTGAAAATGCAGGATACTCATTGCTGCAGGGGAGGGCAGCTCCACACTTCTTTTCACTTCTATTCTATTCTCAACTCCCTCTGTTCTGCCTGATGGACCACCTGACCAAACCAGTCTTCAGCTCCCCTAGGCAAAGCTGGTAGCAGACAAAGGTCATTAGTAACCGTCTGGACATTCTCCCCAAATAGCACCCACTATAGGAAAACCACATGATATTAGCCCATGCGCCTATCATATTGTATTTCCTGCAAGCTGATGATGGCTGGCACCTCTGTTGACAAGTGTAGATTCTACGTACCCCCAGGGCCCCAGTCCCGACAAGATCCTGAAAATCCTGGACACCTTGTCTTGGACATCCTGTCAGTCATCCCTCAGAGGCTGACTGGGGGATGGATGGATGGAGAGAGGAAGGGACCCAGTGAGGGGAACGGCTCGCCAAAAAAAGGCTCTTAGCAGCTCCTTGTCGATGCACTTTGATACACATGAGACTGGCAAAAAGTGAATAACAGGGAGCTTTGTGAGACTCTGGAAAGTCACAGCACTGAGATAAGGGAAGTGCCCCCTTGTTGGCTGTCACTTTATATGGGATCAGGTCATCTTTTCAGAAATCAGACACTAATATTCAACCTCTGTCAGGTTTTCAGCTAAGGCTCAGTCACTGAGATACATGCAGCATCCAGTCCTCTTTTCTGCGCTGTCCTCTTGGACACAGATTACTGAGACAGATGATTACTGAGGAGTAATCAACAAGAGCTGTAATGCCAGGTGGCAGGGCCTATAAAGTGCCATTTAATAAATAATGACCTATAATGGTGACAGTTCACAAGTACATTTAACCTGTGGGTAATGCTGTCATTTTCTCACTTGTGTGGGTGCTAAAAGGCAAGAGTCCCCATTTGGCCTAAATGAGTAGTGCAGATGAGTAGCTCAGTAGTTGGATTGTGGTCTTGGCCTGAGCTAAACTGAGACTATCTGGGAGGGGGAAACTACTGATCTTCTATTTATCCCCACTGATGCCTCTCACTAAATGTAAAGGGGCAGGAATCCTATCAGAGAGGCGTGTGGCCTAACAGTGTGCGATCTGTGTGCCCACCAGCCCAACTTGTGTCTACTCCAATTATGATGCTCACTTTAACTCGCTATCTGCAGTGAGCTTCCCTTCTCGGGTTTTCGCTTGTTTGACGCCATAAGGAAACTGGCTCAATTACAGCCCTCATTCAGAAAGACATGTCTGGATGTAAACACAACTGCCTCACAGACAGAAAGGTGTGAAGAACAAATAAGGATGAAATAAATGTTGAAGGATTTTTTTATTGGAACTAAGTAACTGTTGCCTCTCCAAATCCACGGGTCAGCATGACTCATATTGATGATTTCCTAGCGCATTGTTGAGAAAAGGAAATGATGCTCTCTGTGTGATTGTAGCTCCTTTTGTGGGCACTTAGCCAACATTTGCATTTATTTATGACGTACCTCGTTCACCCAAGAGGCCCATGTGATACTCTGCCAGTATCATTTTATCTGCTGCCTCCTGTCTTAGTGCAAACTCACATTCTCACCTTAGGTCCTCCGTACTTAGACACGAGTTGAATTATGCATGATAACCTCACTTGACACACACGCACATGCACACGCCACTTTAAATACATTAAGTTGTAAGGTATACAGAATTTAATCTATTGATTTCAAGTACATGGAAAATGAAGTGTCCCTTTTTTATTTTTTATTCATTCATTTGTCTATTTATCTTTGTGACTCACAGCAGGTTGGATGGTAGGTGTACAAAGCCCTTGGCATTCACACTAGACTCCCAGCTTTGCATTCAGAGTTGAGTCTGTGGTGAGGTTTAGGCACTAAAAGCATTTCAGTTACAGTCAGTAACTGTAACCAGTAAAAATTTCCGTTGTATGTGTCATCATTCATGTAAATATTATTTCACCCCCAAAATAAAGTCTGTGACTGCAGCACACAAATTGGTCTTCAGTGGGATTGAAAAAAACAAAGCAGAAATGCAATGCTTTTGCAATGAGAGGTAATATTCACAACAAGACAGGGGGGGAAAAAAAATTAACATGTTACCTTTCACCTTAGTTTTTGTTCCTGCTCCTCTTCATTAATGCGAGATGAGTGTTGTGTATAAAACAACATGGCCTCAAACTGTTGGCTGGGCTCCATGTTAAATGTGCAGCTTGGCTGGCAACATCAAGTAAACACGAAAATGACTAGAGATATAAGGGAATGGTAAATCCCTGTTAATAGGCTGTTGAAGAATGTAAACAGGGTTAATGCCAAGGTTGCAAGGACTGATTAAAAAAAAAAAAAGGGATTTGCTACAGATTACTGATTATCTGATAAAAAACACAATTACTGATGTCATCCACAGAAAAGATCAAATCACCTCAATAAATGGTTTCAACTCTTTTGTTACTTGCAATCTAATACACAGATTCTTCATCTGACAGAATGTTATTATTTTTTGATATGAAATGTAAAAATGTTAATACATACAACATATTTTGATTGCATTTTTCTAACAAACATATTCCATAATCACCGGTTTAAAAGCATCTCTCACCTCATTCTTGTTCTTATACTAACTGCAGTACATTACAATTACCATGTACTGGAGAACTGAAATTTAGCAGGCTCTGTCCATGTGATACAGTGTACAACATACAGTGTAATCAGAGCTAAACATAGTTCTGCCTAAGCAGAACCATGACTAAAGCGTAAACAGAACATTTCCTGCCTAGTCTAGACTTAAAGTTTGGCTTCTATCACATAACCAGCCGTGTAAACAGAGCCCAGCGTCAAAATGTGTGTGTGAAAGAGCACTGGCGGGTACAGGAAGCTCAGGTCTCTCACCTCTGTCTTTTCTCAGCTGTGTGTGTGTGTGTGTGTGTGTGTGTGTGTGTGTGTGTGTGTGTGTGTGTGTGTGTGTGTGATGGACAAAGACACATTTAGTTGCTCTCATATGCCTCTGAAACGGTCCCATTTCTTAAGCCACATATCTACCAGGCAAGACTTCACTTTTCTGAAACAGTATCATGAGAGTTGCCATGCCTACGGGGTCTCCTTGTTCTTTGTAATTGCTTTCACTGCCATTAGCCCAACCAGCTCTCACTGCTCTCACACAGGATATAGCCTGTCACAGTCACAAGCAAGGCACTAACCGAAAAAGAGGACCAAAAAAAAAAAGGGCCATACTTTCTTCTCCACAGGCCCATCTCTCATGACGCCTCACCAACAGATGTCCAGGGATTACCCCATCCCAGTGGAAAGACACGGGCTCTGTTTTTGTTTGTGAATTTGCTTTACTCACTCGAAAATGTCAAGTATTTTTAGATAAGACTGTGCTGAGATGTTGAATGAGTGGGCTGCTCAGAACATGCATCAACACACTGGAAATCTTCCGTTCTGACAGCAGGTGATGCCTCTGCAGTGTGGCGTGATTTGCTCTGCTCCTCACTCCTGTTTATATTTCCTGAATAGCAGTGGGCCATTTCAAGTTAATAAGACTTGTGCACACTGTTCATGACAGTATACGGGTTGCTGCATATGAAGACATACTGCAGTAGTCAATCATAATTTAACCTTTATTCATTTCAATTCAGGGATATGCGAGGACACAGTGTACATTTTTGCATTACCAAAGGATAAAGCTACCAAATATTTCAACTGACTGTAATTTTATTGGTCTAATTTAGGCGGGCAGTAAAAATAATTCATTCTATCATTACAGATCTAATGGCCACACAAGCAGTTAACTAATGAGGGGGCAAGATTAGCCATTGCTGTCTGGACTCTGCTTAATAGCATGAGGGGTCCTACCAAATGCTGATGTTGCAAAGAGACAGATGTGTTAAATCATTATTTAAATCTCAGTAGTGCATAACTAGAGCTGTGGAAAAATATTATGACAAGCTCTGGCTGGTAGCCCACCACGGAAACTGACAGTGCATGTCTCAGCATCACTGGCAACCAAACAAACCTCACTCAAAAATCAGTTCGACTTTAACCACATCAGTTAAGTGCATGGGAACGTGGTCTCAGACTTTTGGACCCCATTTTATATAAAAATCTTTTACAGGCTCACTGTCCCATTAGCTGCTGGCAAGCATGAATGTTTTGCAACTAGTACAGTAACACCCAGTAGAGAAAGTAAATACAACAATAAAAATACACAAATGGTGTATGAGCTTTCTCCGCGCAGGCAGTATGTGCCTTTTTGTTTCATGGTTCAACCTATTTCTATACTGATTTAAATTTAGATTGTGATCTTTATAATACTGTATATAACAATATTACATTCTATAAAGAATATATACCATTGTACATTTTACCACATACTGTATATGGATTTTTTGCTGGTGGTGTTTTTGTGTAGGTCATGTGTGCTTAATTATTTACACAAAGGAATTTCAGTGTGTGTTGCTCCTGCTTCTGCCCCTCTCTCCCTATCTATCTTAAAAGCTCTTCTGCCTGTCAGTTATTCTATTCCCACAATGACTCCCTGCCATCTGGCTATCTGATGTATTGATGCAGATTAGCGCTGGAGAGACGCATATTAAATCGTAAAAGAAAATTTAGTTAACCCTCTCTCACATGAGAATCCATTTCCATAGAGTTCCTTCGCAAACTATTTATGTTCGCTGCCTCCCTCACACCTATTAACCTTTTGTTTCACTCAATTGAATTTGCAAATGAAGGCAAACCCGCAGATAAATTCTCACCGGACTGAGGTAATTGTCTATCGATGGAGATGTAGCAGTTTGAAGTGCTAGCTCATGTGAGACACACACACACACACACACACACACACACACACACACACACACACACACACACACACACACACACACACACACACACACACACACACACACAAAATCGCTCATACGCTAAGGACTGCTGCTTCAGTAGGGAGAGAGAGGGGCAGGCCGGCAGTGAGGTGACAGCATCCAAGCCAAGGTGACCCCCTTAAATCTATCAGCTACTCTTAAGCATGTGCATGGCTGGGAAATACGATGAGCTCCAGGGACATCAGCATACCCACTTAATGTGGTCTCAACCCTGGCATGAAGACTTGAGCACCCAGCTTTGGGCGAAACCTTCTGTATTCGGATGATGTGTCATTGCTTTAACCCAAACTGCTGTAACTGTCGGTTACATTTTACGAAGCTGCTGTGTTTCTAAACTGTCATCAAATAAAAAAAACAGATGATGGCAGATTACAGCAAAAGACCATATACATTTGCAGGACATTATATCAGACTTACTTAAAGGAAGATTTTGGCATTCACATTCTTGCCACATATGATAGTGGTCTTTGTCTGATCATCTAACTCCTGGAAAGACACAGAATGAGCTCCCATAACATATTTTTAATGATGGAAGATGTTTTAGTGTGGACATGAATTGTCAGCCCTCAACCAATATTTATTTATTTTATTTTATTTATTTTTTGTGAGATGGTTTAGTTTGAAGAATATTTAGGCATCTGAAGAGATGGAAACATCCAGTATTTCACTAGAAAAAATCTAGTGGATTATCAATCAAATTGTGTAAAAACAATATGTTTACAAATGAGCCTTCATCTTAAGAACTACCAAAAGCAAACTGAATCTTTGTGAGTATGGGAATTAAAAGTGCACTGATATTAATGTGCAGTCTTGGCCGCCAAGCTCCTCTTTTAACACAGTCATAAAGATGTATATTTACCTTTCTTAGATGTAATTAAAGTGCTCGTCCACTGGGACTGTGAGACAGGCCTGCTCACTCTGATATGCAGCTAATTGAGACCACCGTCTTGTACTTCAAAGGTCACAGGGTGCTCTTCCCCATTGCTCCCACAGTGCAGCCACAGCCACAGAGACTTCTTCAGGTATTGGTAGTACCATGTTGACAGATGGGTGAGAATATATTCAATGAACCATAACACCTCCGGGTCAGTTTCACTGACGTGGTTGTCCTTGGATTGTTGTTGAGGGAGGACTTCTATAAATGGTGGCATTTTTTCTTTTGGCTGAGCTTATCCCCTTTTTCCACACTTTGAAGCCAGCTCTCTCTTTGCCTCTCCCTCACTCTTACCCCCCACTGGCAAAAGCGCTGGCTCTTTCCTCCATTTGCTTTGAGCAAACTAATTACAATAACTGCACCTGCGGGATCCATTTTTTGGTTTGACACATTGGGTAATAGAGAGCAGCGATTAACCGCTGTGATTCATTGTTCTCTTCCCTGCAGTCATGTGACATGATGGGAGTTTGCTCTCCCTTCCCAACGTGTTCAGGTAAACAAAATGACTGTTGTGAGCATTTCATTTGATTTTTTTTTTTTTTTTTTTTTTTACCTGTAGGCATCATTAATATACAATAATAATAGTTCTGGTCCATTTTGAAGTTATATATTTGTCAAAGCTGCGTTGGTGTCAAAAGTTAGTGTTAGCAAGACAAAATCAAAGAATATAGATTTACTTAGTGTCTCTGATTAATATGAATGACAGTTTATAAACCTGAAATGTTATATAAAATGTGTCCCTAATGACATTGGCCAATGGGCACAGTAATGTGTTCTGTAATTGTATTTACTAAGTAAACAACACTCAAGCTGAGAAATTAGCCAGTGGAGTGCATAAACAAAATGTGTCCCTAAGCTTGTTAGCCCACCTCCTATCACAAACTAATTACAACAAAGTTTGATTTTTTTCTTTTTTTTCTTTTCACAAAACGGTTGCAGTGTCTCCCTGGAAATACAAACAATAGGTCCCACTGAGCGACACCTGCCAGCAGACAAGGCATCTCTCTGCATTTCCATTAAAGCACATTCTTCAGAGCAATGGACTCCCCTTTCTTTGTCCTTTAAAATCAACAGGGTAAAAAAAAAAAAAAAAAAAAAAAATCAATGCTCTTTTATTGTTTTTCTGTGTCGGACACATATAATAGTAGGATGGTGAATGCTTTGAAGGAGGGTAGCATCACCAGGGGAGGGGCCAGTGAGCGTATCTGGAGGAAATCAATACATTTTAAGTAATAATACAAATAACAATGTCTGAAAATTTAATGTAAAAAAGGATTACTAAAGCAATTTTTTGTTGAAAGCATCTCCTATTGGTTTATGCATTTGTAAAGATTAAGTATCTTAACATGTCAATTACAGATTTGAAATGAGGAAAGAAAATGTTGATCCAACAAAAAAGAGCACTGTAGTCCCTGCTTTTCTCAGTCATGTTTCATTTTACTGCACCAGCAATGACAAAGGGATTTGATTTGGTTGTCCTAAGATCATGCAGAGGTCCCATTATAGTGTATCTGCCAAGCCAGAGGTGAAGAAACGTATTGGTAAGAGGTGCAGTTCCCTTCCCAGGTTCCCTTCCTAGAAGATGAAAACAATGAAGGTAATCACCTCTTGACTGAAGACAGATAAGTGAAGAACTGAAGAGGTATGCTCCAAGTGTTTAACATACTTGATCTTGTGGCCCTGAAATATCAGGCAATCAAAGTCAAAGCTCGATATTGTAGTGAAAACAGCCTTATTCTTACACTCGGAAGGGGTATACTTAATGTGTCTGTGGGTAGAAATCCAATGTAAGTTATACAGAAAACACTCGCAGCAAAGCTATTTCAATATCTGATTTATTTCTCTGCAGCAGAGTGGCCTGATCGATGTTGTGTTCAATGCCTGGAACCTATGTGGATCTGTATTCTTTCTGTAATGTTTCAAAGTTAGTGCTGACATGACATTTGTCTCATACTGCATATTAATGGGTTGAAACCAAAGCTTGAATTAATAGGGTTGCTCACTCACATAAAGTACAGTTTCGGGCAGTTAGGGTACCTACTTTCCATCCACAAGACTTCATTTCTCCAGTGCCCAAGGACATCAGCTGCCCTGTTAAAATCTCCATCTGTCCAGTCCCATCTGTGTAGAAACATGGATCTGGTGTCTGCCTGTTCACGCGTGAACTTGACCAGTGATCAAGGTGAGCAACCACCTGCACTAGTATGTATGACAATTGGGCTGGATAGATGGCTGGAAGTGTTTTCTCCTGCATGTGAATGAATTTATAGACTTTCTGACATTAGCTTGTCAAAGCTTTCATCAAATATTCCATCGACTAAGCGTTATGACCTTTTTTTTTTATTCAGATGACTAATCCAGCCATGCTGCTATATCATTCAGTTCTTTTTTCCATTCAGTGGGCACAGCTGAAACAAGACATGGCTGTGCAGGAATCAACCATCTGGCCTTCAACTTCAAGTGTATCAATACATTATTGAAAACATCCCAAAAACAGCATTGTCTTACTCTTTAGTTCCTGCCTCATGTGCCATTAAACCATCAGGCTAAGCTGCTAAGTGTCAGACCCATTCAAACCTGTCTCGTACATCCATGTTTGATGGCGATCAGTTGAAGGGCTTAAATTATAAAGGCAATCTTGTCATCTCTGCCTGTCTAAATGTCTTTTATTGGGATCCAAGAATAAGGGGCATTTATGTCCATTTGAATTACCTTAGAAATTCAGGGCAAAAAACATCCCTGTTTGCTCTCTTCTGTGTTTTTTGGCTTTTAAGATTTCAATTGTGGATAGATCTCTGTTCCTTTGTTGTCAGCTCTATTCTACTCAGCACACCCTGAGCTGTAATTGTGCCTGTTAGACAGAGAAAGTCTTAAGAAGTTCAACAAAGTTGCTGTCATGATGTGAAAATGAGTGACTCATTTACAGTACATGTACTGTGGATTAAGGAGGAGACTGGAACGCGGCCTGCAGAGTTTTCACTCACAGCAATAATCTTATGAATCTTATGAACTACTTTCCACAAGAGCTAACAAAGACTGTCCCTGAGGGAGAATGTCTAGAAAACTTTTTACATTGTAGTGCAGTGTTAGGTAGAGTTGCAAAAGAGGGAGGATGTAGGCTTTAGTCAAAGGTGGTCCAAATTGTTTCTGTATCAAAGGCTTTTACACACTTGGCTATTTTGTTAGTATTGTCAGTAAATGCAGGCCAATCTCAATAACAGTGTCAGATATCTAAACTGCAAAGAAACATCTGACTGAGTTAAAGGTAGTAAAAACCAGCAAGTGAGAAAGTGGGATAGGACGACAGTTCATCAGAATTTCCCAGTGAATCCACCTGATGGTCAGAAACATGTGGTCCCTTCTGGCTTGCTACTGTAGATGTGCAGATGTCTTCTCCTTCCACTGATGAAGAAAGCCATTTACTTTATGTGGTTTTCAACCACTACACACAGGACAGTGTGTGATTCCCAGTGGGATCGGCAATACTAGCAAAAGTTCAACAAGTTTGAATCATCTTATTCAATGTCACTATCAAAGTTTTAAGTTGATATAGAATTCTTATTGCAACTTTACAGTATTTGTCTGATATACCATTCACAATGGTCTTACTGGATAGTATTTGTTTATATGCAGACTTGATTTCCTGTATATTTTTTCCATTTCATTAATGAGATCAACGCAGTGCTTCAGAGATGTTTGTAGTTCCGCACTCGAATAATCATACACCCAGGTTTGCCTCTGACTCTTGAAAGTGGAGTCTGTTTGTCAGGAAGTGAAGTTTTAAGTCCCGCAGAGGACCAGACTGGAGCCTCATGGCAGCTCCGCAAAAGGGAGCTTTATTTTTAGCTGTTGAACAACAGGAAGGAGAAAAGGAGGCCAATTCTACCTGGCAAGATATGTAGGAATGATGACATCGGCTCAGTGGAGTGTAAACTGAGCATGGGGAGGTTGGTGCAGTTTGATAGTTTGAACACTGTTGGGGGAGAGAGGAGGTGTTAAGTAAGGTAAAGGGAGAAAATCAACAGTGGAGAAGTTGACAGAGGTTTCACAGAACAGGACACAGGTCAAAAAGTTTCTCTGATCAGCTACAGCAATGATGTGTAGGAGGATCCTCTGGTTAAAGATAGAAAGAAAAATGTAATAAGCACAGTTATTGTTCATGGCTCATAACCCAAGTCAAAGTCACATTCTGGAGAAGCTATTCATATCTCTTTAAATATAAAACACAATTGTCTCTGTAAACACTTAAATATAGAGGAGCTATAACAAATATTACTGAGGGGGAAAAAAAAGCTAGAGCTTTAAATGCTTAGCATCCAAGATAATATCTGCATATTTCAACTTTGTTATCATCCTTGAATCTATAATCAGAATATGACCTTTTACTGGCTGGCACGCACATATTACTTGAATACTTGCATATCAAAGTAACATCAGAATATTAATGTACAAAAAAAACAAAAAAGAATACAGTTTGGTATGATCATCCAGCGTATTCCCAAAGCTGCCCTACACCATCAGTGTGTAGGGCAAAATAGTGCTGTGTGACCACATTTTTCATGCCACCAGTGGTCAGTCTGCATTATGATGATATTGAACTATTAATATTATATAATAATAATAATAGTTAATAATATACTATTAATATTTTGGCAAATGCTCATATCCTGACATTTTGTCCTATATGTCTCACCCATTTATTTTGCCATTATCAATTAGGCTAGCAAATGAAATGAAAATGAAAATCGCAATACAGTAAATAATCATTTTATTTTCTCATATTGCAACAAATTCTCCTGCCATCTGGTATTCAGCAGTTGTCCACCTTTGACTTCTCTTCCTCATGAGACTTTTGTACGTACACCGGTGCACTCTGCTGACAGCTCTCAGTATGGGCACGTGACCCGTATACTGAATCTCGAACTTGGCTCAGTATGCGCTTGGTGGTACTGCATGTTGAAGATACTGCTGCTCTCAGTGAGTGCCGCTTTTCAGTGATTGGTTCAATGCTTGTCTCATGACAGGCTGCAGATGCTGTGATTGCAGTGTTTGGTGAGGGAGGCTTTTGTAGTTTTGTTAGTTTTGTTGTTTTGAGAATGGGTGTATTAGTGGATGAGAAGACTTAAACTGCCAGCCACTGCTCCAGTATTTAGCTGCATGGAAAATACAGTATATGCCCTCAGCAAACTGTTTATACAACATTTTATTTGTCATCTGAGATATCGTAACATGGTGCTTACAACAGGAGAGCTAAAGTGCATCCTGTCTTTGAATTGTTTGAAGTTTGTCAGAGTGAGAATGGAAAAATTCAGCTTGACATTCAGCAGTCCACGATGAGTAGTTCAAAACAGACAGTGCACTGTGCATGCTCTCAGTCCTAAATGATCACAGAAGACAAGCATCATCTTAGCCTACATTTCAGCTTGTTATGCTCCCTCTGTATCACCTGCATGCTGCACAAACCTCTGCCAGAACCACCTCCACACACCCACCCACCCACCCAACCACTTGAAGCACTGCCACCACTATAAATGCAAATAAAATATCAGGACAAACTATACAGCAGCCTTTTTAGGAGGCATTTTTGCAGATAGAGATTAGTGAATAATTTAATGGAAATTCCAATCTGCAAGTCACAGGGATGGCATGCATGTGCGTTAACTTGGCTTACAAGGTAGTGCTGCAGGGGAAGGCCTTCTCTTTTCATTACAGAGGGCCGATTGGGAGATGGATCAGTCTCTGCATTCATTAGTGTGCTCACAGAGAAGCCTGATTACTGCACACAGAACTCCAATTCCTCACCTGTCGAGATTTTCTCACAGGGAAGTATTTTTCAAAGGGGAAAATGAACATTTCCCCTCATAAACACCTTTGATTTCAACTTTCTCCAAGTATAAAAGCCATTAGCAGTTAAATGGCATTAGGTGCAATTAAAAGAAATGATGGGGAGGTAATCACCGGGTGCCCAGAGCTATCACCTCCACTGATATGTCTGAAATATGCATAAGGAGGAGAAGGCAGTGGCACAGGACCAGGTTCAGCCTCTAATTAAGCGAGAATGCCCCCAGTAACTCAGATGTCACGGAAACAGCTTGATGGTAAAATTTCAGGGGATGAAAGGTCAAGCTAGAAACCCAACAAATCAAGATACTATATGTGCACATGGTCTCAGACTATCACACAACTCCCTCAAGGAGACTTTCCAGACTTAACAATTATAGTATTAAATGATCTTTGATTGTGCTCTTTCAAAATTTTAAGAAAGCCTTTCATCTCTTATGGAGAACACTTTAATAAAAGCCTTCTGAATCAGAGCGCACAATGAGCTAATTAACAAACATCTGATATCCAATAATTCATCCTCACTTGTGTATTTTTTTTTGTTTCAAAAATATTATCAATAAATAATGCTGGCAGCATGTGAGAGTGTGACTGAAATGTAAATGAGATTTGGTTTTTTAACTCCCATGTTCCGCTGTTGGTATCTGGTCTTCCAGGGAGTTATTTTTGAGCTAAATTTAGGTCAGGAATCGCAAGGTGTTATTTTTAAACATCAGCCTCTTTAGCCAGTGTCTGAGCCACAATAACTTCAAGCAGGCTTGATTTGCATTTTTAAAAGGACAGCTCAGAGATTTGGTGCACCTTGTTGGTCCTGTTCCTTTACTTCCTCCTCAGTTGCCAGCTATTTCAAGAGCATGGACAGAAGTGAGTTGTTGTGTCTGGCCTTGGTCAGATCCATTGTGATGTGGAATGAGACAGGTCACGCTTCAAGGCGCTCCGTGTCTGAACTCCCTTGCTCTCAGCATATTGAAGGGAAAGTGGCTGACTGGGATGCTTGCATGGCACTGTGAGTCACACAGACGGGCTTTAATTAGTTTCTTGGTTCCGTGTTACAATCCAGTGTCTATATTTGGATGTTGAAAGGCTTACTTCTCATATTTGTTCCGGAGTTTAACTTCACCATTAACGTTTGGCTCTGGTGACTGACCACATTTTTTTTTTTTTTTTTTTTTTTTTTTTTTTTGCATCGAGGTAAATGATTTGCGAAAAATGACTTTGAAGGCCACAGTAGGCGTATTTGACCCCTTTTCCACTTCAGAATTTGACAGAGCTAGTATTTAATATTCTGCTACTATTCTGGGGTTTTCTAAAATCCAATTAGACTCCTGAATTTACTGGATTATGACACGACCATTTGGGATTTAAAAAGCTTCGGTTCAGTCTTTGTAGAGGATTTATCATAGATATTTTATGGGAGAAAAATTTAATTGGTGCTCTATTTGTGTGTGTGAAAACACACAGATGTGCATATATTATGTATTTTTCTGCAACTTTGACATTTTCAATTGTGGGCAATTACACTTTTATCTCTTATTGAGATACCAGGTGTATCACTGTAATGATGCTGGCTGTCTGTATGTGTGAAAGACCCCCTCTGATGAAAATTAAGTTTTTAATCTTGTTAACATGTCAATATGGTGTTTTTTCAATATTATATAAGACATATCATTACTGAAATAAGCAGTCAACTCCATGACTGTATATTTCCACCTTGGAATTGCATGAACCAATGACAGTCTCGTAAAAATGGATTCAGACAGCCAAGGTTTCATATGTCATATACCAAAGGAACCAATCCCATCAACTTGAGGGGAAACAGAGTGGGCAAATAAATCTGAAACCTTGTCAGTACAAACAGAGTTTGCATTACTACAACTACTAACACTGTGTCAGCCACTGCCAGTTACTAGCTAACAAAAGATCTCAACTGTGCTTACCGTTCTGATACGTCTGCTGTTCGCTGATTTCAGCAGACTCCTCATCTGAGTCTGACTCTGGCTGAGCCTCTCTAATGTTTCCTCCAACGCTAACCATCTTGATACGCACTGCTCTTTCACCGGTCACCGGATGCTTATTGTTCTGATAGGTCTTCTAGTCACACATTTTGGTGTACAACAAACTCCTCACTCCTCAACAAACTCCTGAGTCTGTGGCCGAGCCCCAGATTTTTCCTCCACTAACCATCTTGATACGGTCTGCTCTTTCACCTGACAACCCAGCGCAAGCAAGTCTGATCCACAATTTCTTAATGAGAGGTAAGTGTAGATGTGCTTCCAAGCCCCAGTTTTCCTTATTTTTGACTTGTACATGGGAAAACATGTTAAACAAAATTTTTTACTTACCTTAAAACACCTCTTAAGAGGAACTTAAAATAATATGATGTTTTTACTTCTCTTGCATTTTGTGACAAATTGTCACAACTAACATTAATAATTTGAGTCCGTCAGGAGATGAGACGTGTTTTTATAATTTTACAGCCAAAAAAGCCCAGAAGTCCCCAAATGAACCTGCTGATAGTAGTGTAAGTTTATTCATAATGTGCCCTCAGAATGATCTCACAGTAACACACTGTGAAAATTCATTATTTACTACACTTCATAATGCTCTTTGGTTTACACCTGCTCATGGTAACATACACACACTGATGTCATTCTGTTCTGTAAATATATGCCATTTTGCTTTGAGGAATGCCATCAGACATCTTCGTGGTGGCACTGGTAGGGAAAAGTGTGACCTGGCTAACAACAGCCTCCCTGTTACACTGCACATCCAATTACACCTTCAGATGTTTTATTTTGAAACAGTATCACTTTTACGTCGCCAAGGCTAATAGCAATTTAGAAATCATATTGCATACGACTGGCTGTATTTGTGTTCCATTGCCTTCTGAATTTCATCTGCCGTGCTTGACTGATGCCTCTCTTCAAGTGGCGCAGGAGCCCACACCATTTGTCTGAGCTCCTCCATTTTTTATGTGCACAGGAGGTCTTGCAGTTTCTTCTTTTCTGTCACATTTTGAGTAATTTGTTTGCTGAATCACACAAAAGCCACTCTCAGTTCAACGAGCATCCCTCAGGTTCTGCCAGGAAAAAAAAAAAAGTGTGCTCCTTCAAGCACAACTCTCATGTCCATGCAATGTTCCAATATTTTTCCCGGTTGTTTGGAGTGCCAGGGGAAAACATACATTGTGTATTCACCAATCACAAACAGCAAGTGACAGAGGATATTCCGCCACAGTGGCCCGATATGTGAAATCTCTGGGAATGAGTTTCACCTTGCACCGTGCCAGAGTGATCTGCAAGTATAATGGTTATGGCCTGCATGGGCTTATCCAAAGTAAGGGAAGTATTTAATGAATTTAAAAGACCTATTTAGTATTACACCGTTGTGGAGGGAGACATCCATCATTTGTTGGACTATTCCTTCACAGCCTTGTCTACTTGACCATGACATTGCCACTGTAGTGGTACTGTGAAATGGATGTAATTAGAGTCATTGTGTTGGACGTTCACACAATTAGGTGACCCGAGCATCTGATGCTTTCCCCTTAAAGCTTTTCCTCTAAGTGTGCACCTCACTCAACCTGGGCTTTGATATTCAACCGGGCTCAAGGTGAATTCTCACTCTGCATGTGTTTTATGGCATGTCTAGAGATGATTCTTGTTTGCTGCGGACAGGCAAGCGATATATCACCATACCGCCTTTGCCTTCCGCTTCCTCTCCATGTACTTCATTTCTGTCTGTTGGAGCTCATTAAACAGGGCTAAGGCACTGGGTGAAGTGAGCTGCATGTCCTGAGGAGGAAGCTTGTCTTCCAAAAGCATTACCATAACCTAACGCATCTATCCTCCAGACGTGCCATTCCGCCTCTCCCCACTCTGTTTGCAGTGGCCCTGAGCTATGTGTGTTATATTTGCTATTATTAGGTGGAGAACTGCTGGAAGGTATAGAAATATGCCAGGGAGGGCAGCTATTTTTAACAGCTGGTGCTTGGCCTTGATCCCTCTTTTTCCTCCCTCTTTTTTTTTTTTTTTTCATATTTGAGCATGCTGTGCGCTCTCTTGCACTGCCGCAAATTGTTCCATGTGCTGGCTGGGCTTCAGTGCGTTGCCCCCTCTTTCAACTCCCTGTCCACCTTCCATGCCCATGTGCTGATAAATCACAATGCTCTTCCACCTCTTTTAGCTCCCTCATGGTAACAGACAAGAAGACGCAGTCAGCCACAGGGAACAAGACAGTGCGACATATATTAAGGGTATCACACATTTGTGTAAGATCTATTTTTAGAAAACGTATCTCACATCAGCCTGCAGCCAATTAATGAAGCGCATAGCTGGCCTTTTAAATAGTTTCCTGCAGGAGCCATGCAAAAATCCATTCATACAGTCTGGGATATACACTAGTCCTCGCTGACATTGCAGTGCTAATGCAGGCAAGAGAACCCCTCCTCTTTCACTGTGCAAGCAACACAAGCTGGGAGCAGCTCCAGAAGCACCTCTCTCTCTCTCTCTCTCTCTCTCTCTCTCTCTCTCTCTCTCTCTCTCTCTCTCTCTCCTCAAACATTTATCTTCACAGTTTGTTTGACTATCATTTCCTCCTCTCCCTCCTAACACCACAGAACATTTTCCACTCGCTTTCCATTCATTTCCATTTTTTTTTTTTTTTTTTTTTTTGTCTTTGACCCCTAACTAAACCCCTTTCAGTCCCACCAAAACAGAAGAAACAGGTGAAAAAAAATCTCTCCTTCCTTTTTCCGTGTTTCAGCTGCTTGCCTCAGTCGCACACAGCAGTGTTATCAACCACTTTAAAAATCATCAGATAAGATAATCTCTTGATTGCCTTGATCATATTGTTTCTGGGACACTTTTGAAGGCAGACAAAGACGGGAGAATGATAGTGATTTTATCATCCTCTAAAAATATCCAATTTGTGAGCTGTCATTCTATACCTGGAGTGTAGCGGCACAGTGCAACCGCTCCTCTAGTTTACCCATTCATCTGTAAAAACAAAACAGCAAGAAAAAAAAACCAGCATGATTTAACTGTTCTGCATCCAGAGAGTTATTTTTGGTGTGGACCATGACAGATGTAATTATGACAGCCATATGGCATTTTTTTATCTGTATCTTAATGGCAGTGGAGAGGTCATTTGCACCACCCGTGTTCAACGCTGAAGTTAACAGTGTTGTCAAGGCTACCGCATGCAGGATGTGAGCCCAGTGCAGAGCACATCATTTTCTTGTTCCATTTTTAAAGCCATGACCATGGTCTATGCTCCACACATAGCCCAATGTGTTTCCATTATATGTCTGATTCTGAACCCCATGCCTGCTGAAAAGAAGCTTGTGTCTCATTTGCATTGGAGAATCAAAGTTGACAAAAATGCATATGGATTTGGATTTTCTGTGGCACTAAAAAGATTTTATCTAGACTGAGGGCCTGTAGTGTCAACCTCAGCTATTACATGCACCATAGCGGTGAATGTCATCACCCACGGAAAAAGAGCAGAGGAAGAGAGAATGAAGGTTACGAAAGACTGTGGATGGGAAACGAGAGAGGAAGTGACAGAATGAGAAGACAGAGAGGCTGCACAGCTGGCATCGGCCCAGTGAATTCATTTTGTGGGGCCACAAATCAGTCAGTGTTATGTGAGTCAGAATCCACAATTTGTGTTTGCAATGAAACAGCAGCAAGTGCTCACGGTGTTGGAGCACGATCAAAGTGGATTGCGGTGGAAGTGAGCACGCCCACTGGAGCGAACCTGGAAAACATTTTGCTTTTAATTCACTTAAGTTCCTTGTTTAGCTTATTTAATGATCGCTTGTGTTAGAAGCATTAAATACAGCCCTGTTATCCACCTACAGCGCAGCAGCTGACCCTCCGTGGTGCAGACCAGTTCAGTCATGCATAAATGGCAACTATCCCCACGAGGCATGTTGTGTACAAAAAATTACCTGGTTTAACCTTATCTTGTGAGCTTACATTCAGTAAAACTGACTTTCACCATTCTATAGGGGAGAGTAGCATTAGGCCTGACACTTCCCATACCAGTGTAATATATTAATAGTGAATATTATTAAGTCTGCAACCCTCCAAATCAAAACACACATGTCCTGGAATGCATGGTGAATACAGACCAGGGTTTAAGTGTGATACATTAAAGTGTGTGCTTATTAGAAATACCTGGGGGTTTTTTCATGTGCAGCAGCCATAACGCTCGATGCTACATTAATGAGCTAGGTGATATTTAGTGGGTGGCCCTCCTGACTAAAGCAAAGTGACAGCTGCATGCTAGGTTGTAATTTGTTTCTTATAAAACCCCAGTTCGGTGTCCAAGCTCGTTATATGTGAGAATGTGTCACAAGCTGTATTTCACTGGTAAGTAAACAGCAGTTTCAAGTGCAGTGCAGTGAGATGTGATGTATTGTGCGTGAAAAATGCCAAGAATGAAAAAGAAAACAATGATTGTGTCTAAACAATCTATTCCAAACTGCTTCCGTAGAGAAATATTTAGACCAATACCAATATGATACACAATATAGAGACAAATAGGAACATGGGTATGTTAAGTCTCTCCCCTAGGACAGCTCGTGCAGTGTGTATAAACTTGCAGCAGTCTTTCATAAAGCTTGAAATCAGAGATGTGAAATCACTGAAATGTAAAATCTGGGTCACTCACACTAAAATGTATTGCAGCTCAAACATGACTTAAGGGAATAAATACAATTTAAATCTCATTTAAATTGCACGAGCACCCCACCCCTCATTTGGGTGGGGTGTATACGAGTCAGTGCCATTTATTTTTCCATTGCCTGATTTTACATTTTAAACCAAAAATAGAGATTCAAATGATTCATGTTTACTTCTTTGGTTATTGTAAATTATTTGGTAAAATCTGTGTTTGTGAGGTTGTGCAAAGACCATGTGTTTGATTAGTTCTCATGTTTGAATTAACCAACTCATCTGCCAATCAATTAATTATGCCCCAAAACAATCAGGATACATTCTCTGACAATCAAGGAAAAGGACATGTATCAGGGAGAGGTAAGCAACATGTGACACTTTCAGGAATAGTGCATTGAAAATCTTTTATTTCTGTTTTAAATACCTCCGTCCTGTAGGCTCGGCTGGTGACTCGGGACAATTTTTTCTGTTGCTCTTTTGCAGAGAACAGCAGCTGTTATTAGCCCAAATTTACTTCTCAGACACAGTCCTGCAGCATAACCTGATTCTCCACCGTTATTTTTGCATGTTCAGCTTCTTTCAGATATACAGTTAGTTACACAAGCTAGCTAGACACACAATTTTATGTCTCGATAGCAACAGTGTTTGCTAATTTCGTCATTACAATTGTATATTTAGCATTATGCAGTAAAAATCATTATAAATCAATATAACCCGTCCCGTGGTTGATTTACACATGCAGAGGAAGAGGTTATCCCTGAACAGCATATTGTGTTTCAAAGCTTCACCAGCAGAAGCACATAAGCCCCCCCCGGCCACCCCCTAACACAGACTTTGTTGCTCTATATATCTATATACTACATAATGCTAAATAGCTCATATTGAAATAAACCTCCCTTTAATTATTAAGAGAAATGCACATGCATTTAAAATTCAACGGATTCTTTTTCATGCCTATTTATGTGGCGGGTGCATTTGAACAGATGAAAGTAGCACACTGGTAGACTATTTTTGTAGCAAGAGGTTGAAGCAATCTCTATTTAGAGTTAGCTGCAAGCCATCCCACAGGACCCGGGACTTGTAGCTGCATTTGATTGTGTTTTTTCTGCCCACGTCTCTGGAGTGTTTGCATCTCCTCAAGCGTGACAGTTTCCATAGCATGTGCCACTTTACCTGATCCAAACATGACTGGCATATGGGGCAGACTGAACCTCCATTATCATATTCATTACCTGTGTTATTGGAAACCACACATGCAGGGTTGAGCTTACCACCTCACATGCAGGCGAGCTTCCCCAGGAGACAAGAGGTTACCCATGCCTCTTTTCTCTGGCTAATGTTAGTCTTATGTGAAACTACTCCCATCACAACTTGTCCTATCCAAGCTGGGACTGGGTGTGCACGTGGCGAGATCCCATCAGGACAAATTAGCAAGACCATGAATAAACTTGTCTGTGAGGAAGGAGGCAGAGAATCAAGACAGACAGAGTAGCCCCTCCAAGGCATTAAACTGAACTTATTTGATTTACCCCAAGTCACTGACATGGATAAAACCTGAATGTTGCAACTAACTGTTGTGCTTTCATCAGAGAGAAGAGTGGTCTTTAGAGATGTATTTTCTTCTAACTTTGGTGAGAAAGGAAACCTGTACCCACCCTGAAAGGTCAGCACAGAGATGGAGGCTTCCGTTCAGGGCCAGAAAGGTGATAAATCGAAACAGTGATGACCAGAAATGAACATCTGTGTAGTCGGCTGCTTTGTTTTTGATAATCTGTTGCCTTAACATCCCATCCATCAATACAAACAGATTTGAGATGAGTTGGTTGACAGTGATCATCATTCAAATTGTGCTGACAGCATCATGAAAATGAGAACTGATTCCTTCTATCCCAGCATTTCCACTTCCCTTTCACCTTTTTCTTTTCTGTGATCATGTGACAAATAGTCTCGTTTTTTTTTATGTCTTCATGTGTGTGCTACACAAACTGTTGACTGTGACGGCTGAAGTCAAGAAATCATGCGGAACCAAGCACCAGTTTCGACACAGTATGAATGGACAAATCAATTGATTGATTTGTGTAAGTGTGTAAATCCTGGTCGCCTGCAGATGGTCCTAAAATCTCCTCAGTGTGATTAGCAACTTCCTACTGAGAATGCTAAGTAGCCCAAACAGCAAACATATCAGAGCTCAGCAGTGGCGAACTGTGAGTACTAGGGCGAGGCCTTCAACCAACCAACCCCCCCTCCTCCCTCCCCGACTGTCCCTTCACTTGCCTGTGACAACTCACATATATTCTGGCAAATAGTTTTGTTGTTTTTGCTATTTTTTGATTTAAAGCTTAATCAGAGTGGGCAAAAAATATTAATGAGGGGGCTAAGTCACAGGTATTTATTACCTCTGGCTCCAGTCAGCAGTGATATAAACATGACACCCAGGTGAAGACGCCCCTTTTCAGTGCTAGGACATCTTTCAGAGCACACAGACACCGTAAACAGACCTATCACCTGCCCAGCACGGTGAAGTCCGATTGTCTGTCCGTGAAGGTCCTCTGATCAAAAAAAATCAGAGTTGTGAATACTGAATACTGAACTCTCTTCCATGCTGTCCTATCACCTTCTGTGCTGTGACTTGGTGAAGTACCTGATCTGCTAGCTTAAACCCCTGGACAGAAAAAGATAAACCCTGTGCGATAGCTCTGCCTTCAGCCTTGAGAAAGGCTTCGGGCAATGATTTTTGGTCCCACCCACTATAAATCAAGTAAATGATTGTTAAATAAAGTATTGTCTTATCGGTTAACTATATATTTTTTTTAATTTTATATTAGCAGAGACTAATTATTAAAAGAAATAGATTAAATATAACATTTAATATGCTGATAGGTCTGCTTGTAACATTTGCTATTTCTTTTAAAGGCAATTCTTCCAATTTCTTCATCACTGCTAATTGCTGTTTCTCCTTTAACCCCTATTATTTATGGAGCATCAGTGATGTTTCATCAGCGTAACCCAGGCTCAGTGACGCACAGTAATGCCTCATGATCATCATCTCAAAAAAAAATCCCTGCACAGTCAGATGTTTGTGTGTGTGTGTGTGTGTGTGTGTGCATCACATGGCCCACATTGCCCAATAAGGATACCATTGCTTTGTGCTGAACTTTTCATTTCTTGGCATTCTTTCTTTCTTGGTAGGGCTTGTCAAAGAAATGATCTTGCTTCACTGGTCCCTGCATCAGTCACGCCTCAGCCCAGGGCTTTAGAATAGTCTCCAGCTCAGGCCACAGAACTGTCTGTGAACAAAATCGTTTTTTCCTTTAGAAAATAATTTGTGCTCTTTTTTTTTTCAATTCTGGGGTTATTCAGTCAGCAAAGCACGCACAACATAATCCTGCATCATTTTTTGTGTGTGGTTCAAAAAAATCACATCGCTCATTTTGTCCTTTGGCTCTGTCCCTACTTTATTTGTTTATTTATTTATTTATTTGTTTTTATTTCTTTCTCTTTTTCTTTTTTTTTTTTTTTTTAACTTAAGACTGGCTTTGGTCCTGTCTTTGTCCAACAGGAGTCCCTTAACCTCATACTGTTCAAATAAGTAGCCAAAAGCACAAAATCCTGCTTATGTGACGTAGCTGCCACACAGTGACTCAGTCACTGCTCAAATCCTGACAAAAAATAAATACTGCCTGTAACAATAATGTAAATATGATTTTGACTTATGACTTTCCACATTTACTGATAGACAATGTAATAGTGAAAATACAAACTTTCATATCTAAGCCTCTCCTCTCATTTGCAAATTAATTTAATTCATGTCTCATAGTGGCTGTTGATATGGACTGTTGAAGTACAGTCCTAGTTGGTTCCTTGGGATTTTGCACTTGTTTGGGTCTAATAAGGTGTGTTTTAAGGCATATTTGAAATCACAAGTGTCTGAGCCATATTTAACTTCATGCTTGCACTTAAACCTGCAATAATTGATTTGGCCAATTTGGCAACTTGAGGGAATTTGTTGGCAATTTTTTTTTTTTATTTAAACATCCAACACATACAGAGCAACATTAACATTAATTTATTGTCGTTTTTGTGTCCACATAAATCCAGTAGTTACTCTCCAACATTCATTCTCCTCACCGTTCCATTCACTCCCAAACTCCTGAGGGAGGTATTTGGGTTTTTTTAGCTGCAAAATGTTCCACTATGTTCACCAGCTTGTTGCTAATTGTGTCTGTCTGCTGCAGGTAGCATACAGTCCTGGTGCAAGTGAACTGAAACAGTGAGGTTGTGTTAGAACCAAATTAGTGAGTAAAAAGATGCTGAGCTGAGAGGAACTGCAGAGGCAGTAATAATTCTCTCCTCTTATTATCACTGTTGTTAATATAAAAATATTTATTATAGCAGCTTGAAGAAAACAAATAAATACAAGGATACTTTTTACAGTACATACTTTTACTTCTATAAATGATTTTAACGCCTTCACCTCACCATGATTGTTTCTGTTACTGCAGTTTTTTTCTCTCAAGAACATCAAGCTTCTCTCCATATCAGATCGTTTTACATCTATAAATTGAAATAAAGTCCTTTTGGCCTTAACTAAGCGACAAGTCTTTTGGTACAAATAGCCCTTTCATAAATGCAATCACACATTTGACCTTGCAGGCTCCACTGGCCAAGAGAGAAGCTATAAGGGGATAAAACAGTGTCCCTCAGCCATTTAACAGACAAATGGAACAGGTTTGTTCAAAAGCCCCTTGAAATCTGCGTGTGTGTGTGTGTGTGTGTGTGTGTGTGTGTGTGTGTGTGTGTGTGTGTGTGTGTGTGTGTGTGTGTGTGTGTGTGTGTGTGTGTGTGTGTGTGTGTGTAAAAAACCTGTTAACATCATTTGCACAGTTGCCCTTCACTGTTGGAATAAGAAGCAGTGGTGGTTTTCTCTGCAGAATTGTGCTTCAGTTTTCATTGAGTGCAGATACTGATTAAGTAAATGGTTCCCACTGGTGTGGATAGAGTATGTGAGACTCGGGGTAATTCTTAAATATGCCCTGCAGTGTTACTCTCTAAGTGTTTACCAACAGCTTGGTCATTTCCCGCAGTGATGAATGGAGACATGTTGAAGACGGATGCCCTCCGGCTACACCCACACCTGACATACAGTATGATGCAGAGCGTCTGCTGATTTACGCCGGCTCTTCACCACCATATGCCTCACATCAGTCACTCCCCAATGACCAGGATGGAGACCACTTCATCAAGGAGAGGGCAGAAGTAATACTAGTCATGGTTAGGATTGGACAAAGGGCAGTGGAGTGCGGGGGCAGCAGCAGGAATTTCAAAATCAGCCAAATCAAACAAACGCCCTCAGCACTTCACTCATTCCCCTCTGCTTGTCCTCCAATCAAGCTGGCCGTCTTTGTTTGCTAAACAATATGGGGCTCGCGAGCTCTCCGTCCTGTGTCAATAAACCTGAAGAGGCAAAGCGATCAATGACAAAGAAGCCATGCAATTTGCGTTTAAATCCGAGGCTAATCAGCTAATTTGTTTGGTTCAGTGTGGTATTCTAAGCTCCCCACAAAGGCCGCTCAAATGTCCTGCTAATGAACAAAGATTGTTTTCTCATTTTACACAAGTCAGTTCACTGTGGAGGGATTTTCGTTGTACAAATGCCAAAGTTACTCTTTTTGTATGAGCTTCTTTGTCAGAAAAGGTACGTTCTCATTGAATAATGGTGCTGTAAAGGAACAGAAAAGCCTGCAAAGCAAAGTGAGACAGAAGATTGAATTAATGCTCAGCTTGTATTCTTGTTATGAGTAGATCATGGTAATAATGCACAAATTAGCTTCCAAGTACTTTGTTCTCTTGCTCATGCTCTCTTACTAATGGAAAAGCATGTTTAAATAGACCTAACAATCTCCTCCAATTAAATATTTATTAGGTTTTTCTTTTTGGGTGGTTTCTAGAGATGGGCAGGATGCGACATTTTCCTGTATCCGCTGGTGTGGAAAATGCCAGTGTTGAGGAAAACAAATTCCAATGCAGCATGCAATGTGGTGTAAATTATATTCAGACATGATTGATCTGTTTATCCAGGATTGGAGCAGGCTACAATTTAACATTATTACCTTTCCCAAAGTCAGAGCCGTGCGATTTAAAATAAACAACCATCAGTCTTATTGCACCCCTCCAAATGACACCATCATGTGTGTCTGGTTTATTCAGTCGTGTGCTTTTGCTTTGGTTGATGAATTCATTCATTCACTCGCTCTTTCAATCATTCCCATTCAGCGCATTCACTTACCCACACACCCGACTGAGAGATGTCAAATAAAACTGGGTTTGCTGTTCCTGGGTTCATGGATGCGATCCCGTCATCTGAACCTCTCCTTTAATTAGAGCATGATAACATGTTTTTAAGCTCTATCCTTTTCTGCCTCATGTTCCCTCTGAAAGGCTCATAAATAAATTGAGGAGGAACATCCACTCCTGAACCTTTACAGTCCAAGGAGACAAGTGCGCTCGCAGCAATGTGGAACAGGAAGTGGTTTCAAATGGCTATTAGCTCCTTGTCCTGTATCACAGTTTATATCTGAACTGCAGTAATGACAAGCACAGAATGCAGATACTTCTTCGATTTTATAAAATCTGTAGAATATAAATATTTTTTTAAAATGAAATAAAAATAATATGGTTTCTTGTGGTTGTTGGTCTGAGAACTTAATTTCCTCTCAGTGAAAGTCATTGATAAGGGGGAAAGGAAAGAAAACGTGAACACTAGTCTCATTATGCTCTTTATCAGTGGTCGTGCTCTCTACACTGCACACCACTGCTGTTTAACTGGATCAGGATCAGCTGTATGTTTAAAAAGAGGCTAAAATAATGAACATTGACCTGGAGTACATTTATTTTATTGGCTAAAGAAGAGTCTGACAATTTGAAAGCTCCCGGGGTGGGGTGGGTTTGGTACAGGAGAGAGAGAGCTTTACTGACACATGAACAAATATCCGATTTGGATCAATAAGCCAAGTGGCCAATGCTGCCTTGAGATCCTCACCATAAATCTCAGAGGGCCACCCTCTCCCTCATTAAATTATAAAGGATCTGTGAGCCGTGAAACACTAACAGCAGAACATCACACTGGTCGCTAAAAATAGAGAGGCCTAAACAAAAAGACTTTTTTTTCTCCACAGCCATATTGTTACTCAAGAATCCTTTTAACTATCCACTTTTCTCATTCCCTGAGGTCAGGAGAGAGAGGTGGCCAAAGCCTGGCATCCCTGGCATGCTCGCGTGTGTTTTAAGAGTGTCGTCCGTGCATCAACAAAACACCAACATCCCTGTGATGTCATGATGAGGGAGATACAGCTGTTCTGGCGGATGGAAACACTCTCACGGAGGCGCTCTGTCTCTGCCAGGAGGTCCGAGGTGCATCTTTTTGCTCCAATTTAAATTGCAAATCCACTTAAAGTACATAAGTCAAGAGTGCTCCCAGCTAAAATGCAAGCCGTGTTGGGTCGGGAAGATTTTAAAAAAATCATGGACCTTGCACTTAGGAGGATTACATTTTCATGCGCTAAAAAGAAAAAAGAGGGAGGGGGGGCGGTGCCAACACATCATCATCATCATCATCACCTCAAAAAGGGGCTGCACGCACAGCCAATGGTATTTATTCTGAAACAATATCGCACATTTCTCCTTATGTCTTGTAATAAATTTCACAACTGCTCATATGTTTTTGAGTGCAGTGAGAAACAGGCGTGTGGGGATTGCTGTGCTTTTGGTGATGTGAAACTAATCGGGGAGAAAGAGCAGTTTCCACACTAGTGGCTCTTTCAAGGCCCCATGGTATAAATATCAACCATCTGCGAGGCCATCTGCATTGGGGTGCTATATCATGCACCAAGGCCAAGTCACCAAACGCAGACAGGGTGCCTCCCATGGCACCAACTACACTACATGTGAGACAAGTAACTTATCGCAGAATCACTACTATCATCAAAGGATGTGCCCTCATTTCTCATGTGGTGTTGTCATCCGTTTAAACAGAAGTGAGGTCATCTTTTAAAGGAGCAACCGTGATAACCTCAGTGCTGTATAATGCATTCTGCAGCTGCATAGTCTACCCTGCCTCCACATCTCATCTTTCTGCAGGAGAAAACAGCTTTGGGAGGAAAGATTGAACATAGATGTGATATGTGTTGGCTTTCAGTTTTTCGATCAAGTGTTTCTGTGTCTGGACTTTTGTGATTGCGGGGGCAAACATGTCTGTTGCAACCAGCCATCCATCATAGTTTGACAGCTTAACTTTTAGCTGTTGAGAGTCTTTTTGTTTTGCTTTTGCACCTGGAGTTGTAGCTGATGTCTGTGAATACCGACTTTCACAGAGATGAGTTTCAATGAGACCGTGACCTTTTCAATTCAGGTGCAAATACAAAGAAAAACAGAGCAACACAAAAAGTGTTCCTCCAAACAAAATGCCCATCCACACGAGACTGAGGACACCACTTCACCGTGTCTTATCTGCCTCTGTTATGTTCTGCATTTGTTGAAGCCTCTGTGTCTCATCAACTGCTCACTGTGTACATGTGTTTCTCTGCGTCTGTGCGTTTGTGTTCTGGAAGACAGGGAAAAAAACCGAGAGACACAGAGAGAATGGATGTGTGTGCATGTCTACTTGTGCATGAGAGACATTGTTTCAAGCTATCTAGTTATTGGAACGGAAAGAAAAGAAGGAAGGCTGGTGCTGAAGAGCAGCCCACTTGAGGGGGAAAGAGAGAGCAAGAGAGAGCAGAGGGGCCACCGGCGAGCAAAAATCCTTTTGTTATTTCTGTAGATTGTTGAGACACAGAAGAGGGGGGGATTAATTTGTCTCAAGGCCTAAGAGCAGCCGTCAGCACACACAGCACTCCCCCCACCTTTTTTTTTTTTTGCTGTTTGTTTACCTAACTTAGACCATGCTGCTCTTGTAAAATATCTGACCCAGAGCCAGTGCACGGGATAAATCTGGTGTGGCAGTTTTGAAAAGATTGATAGAATAATCCTAAGATTGAGAAGCTGCTGGACAAATAAAAAATGGTAAGCGAACAAAAATATGTCTTCTGGTTTAAAACAGATGTTTAAACTGCCTTTGACCAGGAGCCTGCGTCATCACAATATAAATAGCATGGAAAGTGTTTGATGCTTTTGAATTTTAAACATGTTTCTCCCTCTGAAATCACACCCGGTTAGCCTGACAATCAGATTTTTAATAACCTATAAAATAACAAACACATAAGTATTGATGGAGATGCAAGTAACTATTATATAAATTATTGATTAATCTGATGTTTATTTCCTTGATGCATCAATAGTATCCTTCTATAATTTGGTCTATGAAATATGAAACATGACAATCACAGTTTATTAATTCCCAATGTGATGTCATCAAATTGCTTGTTTTGTCGGACCAACACTAAAAAACCCAAAATATATTCCGGATCACATAAGAAAAAGAGAGGTGGCAAATATTTACATTTCGAATGGATGAAGTTTGGGCAGTTTTGTTCAAAAAATGTCATGATTAATCAGTTATGGGTAGTTAATCCATCGACTAATCGATTAATCAACTAAGTGATTAATCGTTTTAGCGTATTCTGAAGCAATGTAAAATAACGTATAGCTATTTTATGCAGCAGTGTCATTGTGATGCTTCAGTATATTACACTGCAAACTCCGTTAAGACAACACTGCTCCAATTTTAATACTAGAGTTAGTTAGTTGGTGAAATTTAAGATAAAACCATGCTCTCATCGAATCCCAAACACTCACTCACTAAAAACCTTATAAGCCATTCTGTAGTTTGAGACTACTGTGTTATTAGCTCACAACATAATTTTCCTTTAAGGCAACTTTAATTTCCTCCATATGACAGAAATCAGTTCATTCGTGTCCACAGCAGCTACCAAGAGGACCCACACCCTCCCAAGCAGCCGGGTAGTGTTTGTAGCAGGATGCTCGGGCTGTGTAAGAGAACTTCAGACTCTAGAGGTCTCCATCCTTCAGCATCCCCTCATCATCCACCTATTCGCCCTCCTCCTCCTCCTCCTCCTCCTCCTCTCTAGCATTTTGTGCAGCGGAGGAGGAAAGGAGGAGAGACTGCTGAGTAGGAGACGGAGGGGACCCTGAGACAACACGTCCCACGCCAGAGCCAGACAGCCAGGGAACTTTGATTTGACGCCAAGTAGCCTACGACGAAAATGACGATAAAGAGAAAGAGCCACGTTTCTTCTTCCCCTTCTTCTTCTTCTCTGGAGGTTTAGATGTGTCGGGCGTGTGCAACATATGATGTCCTTGGACTCACATGCTCAATGAAGATTCATTTATCTCTGATTTTGTTCCTCAATTCGCTGCTGGTGCCGCGTCGTTGTGCCCGCGCTTAGGTCAGCCGGATGAATGTGAAGGCAGTCTGAGCGCATTGTTTCCAAGCTCCGTTGCATATGGGATTTCCAGCCGTGATGTCTGCAATATTCCGCTCTTTGTTTCTGGGTAAGTCACTTCCCATTCCCTTAAAAGATCGTGGATTCATTCAAAAAGCAGTGGAGCGTCTTCGTCTGTAATCTGTCACTGAGGATGAGGATGCTGATGTCTGTCATTATTATATGTAGAATGATTTGTTTTGTGTGAGTGTGTGTGTGTGTGTCTATGTGTGTGTACATTCGTATTGTTTAGCAGCCTAAACAGTACATCTGGTAAATATTCAGCACCGTTGTGGGATGATGTCAGAATATATTCATTTTCGGCTTTTTTTCTAGAGTCTCTCCTGCACTTTACAATGCGCATATGATTGTATTTGAAAAATGAGATGACACAAGTCAACCTTGATTTCCCGAAACCTGCTGTAGTTGGGTGAAGCTCTCCAAAAATAGGAAAAATGAGAGGGGATAAAAGTTCATCTGACCCCTCCCTTTAAATCTACCACCCAGATTTGTCCAGCATGCACCTATGTGCATGTGTTGACAGCAGTTCTTCAAAGGCAGGCTTCCTGCAGAGACAAAATGCTTTTTGCTATTTTAACACTAGCAAAGAATTTAAAATGAATCACTAAGATATTTCCTATATGCTGGGTGTTGTTTGGCCCAATCTGCGGTGTTGTGAAATTAAAGATTATTCAGGTTTTCAAGGCCACGTCATTAGTTTTCAGTTTGAAACGAAACTTTAATGGAGGTTAATTGAAAATGTTAGTTTTCCATTATCATTAATGAAAGCTTCCTTTATCTATCAACAACGACAGCAGTTGATGTTATCACCAGGACAACTGATACTAATACCAACACTGCTGCTATCATGACTAGCGCTGCAGTTATTGCTGATATAACAGTGGGAGCCTGGAGGAGATTCCAGGTACAGAGCTAAATAGAGGTTTGTTTAATTCCACTGTGACTCCACTGACTGGAAGTTACTGTGAGACTGTGAGTATAAATGACTTCCAGTAAGAGGTTTCACACCCATCATCTGCAGTAAAACAGGGGTGGAGGGGGGGGCTCAAATCCCCCTCGCTGGCTATATCTGGGGAAAACAAGAGACCCCTGAGTTAAAGTAAGAGTGGTGGAGAGCGGTCGTATGAGGGAATAATGCAGCACGTCTGCTCTGGTCTGAGTCCAGAAGTCGTGCTCTGGTCTAGTTGCTGTTGAGGTTGCATTGCAGAGAGAAACCAAGACACCAGCGTTTGTGTTTAACTTTGATTCGTTTAGACACACAACTGATGTTATTTGCTTATGCTCGATGCGGCCTGTGCTGTGGGCTTGTGAATGCCTAGAGAGGTTGTTATCTTCAGCTCCCCATTATTCAGTTACTTCCATACAGTGGTGACCTCTCAGGGGAGCACCCTGCCCTTTGCTCAAAGCATTCTGGGAAAAGCTCCAGCTCCCCTGTGACCCTGAATAAGATAAGCAGTATAGAAAATGGAAAAATTGACATATTCTGTGGACCTGCAAACATGCTGACTTGTTGGGGGTTACGCTGGTCTCCCAGTGAATCCAGAGTATGTGCTCAGTGGTGATGGTCACTGATCCTCGGTCTAACTCAAGGAGCTGACTCGGCATTGGACGCTGCATACTGAGACATTTTTTTTGGTTTTTGGTTTTCTTCAAGACAAATGTGCAGATTATCCAGATACCAATGCCTTCCTGATGATGATGAAGATGATGATGATAAAAACACAGCCAATTCCTAGCTGGCACAGTGGAGCCAGCAGTGGCGAGGTGAAAACTTTACACATTAAATGACAGAATAGCAATTTATTCCCTAACAAAAATAATGATACACTTTTCTTAAAATAACCATCAGTCTATGCCAAGGGTAATAAATGATTTGTTGTTGCCATGGTGAGGCATTTTCTCCTTCCTCTGTCATGTCACAAGATATGACTGTATAATACAATTCATGCAGCTGAAAAATGATATTTAGCTAAATGTCCAGGACAGTTGCAACCTGGGTTATGGATCTCTCATGCAGGAACAAAATATCTGCCAGTCAGCCAAAAGACCAAGGAAATATATGTAGCTTTTCAGGCTAGGTGGCTCTGCTGTGCCAGTCTGAGGGACATTTTCCTAAAGTTATAGCCTATATTAATTCAAGATCAGCATCGAGGCCGAGTAAAGTGAGGAAGTGGCTGTTTTATTACAAAAGAATCAATAGTCATTAATAGGGGCTCATTTCCTTTTTATTTGGTTTTGGCCTCACAAGTCATGAGACATCCTTAATTTAATATGTGTTGGAGATGTAATATCCACTGCTCACATTACAGATAAGTAGCACGATTAATTGCCGCCGAGACGTCTGTAGCTCCCTTTGGTAACTCTGCCGAAACAAAGTAAGAAACAGAACAAGGTCAAATAAAATAAGTCGTGGTGCAGCCGTAGGTTCAGCTAGGTGAAGGAGACTAGTGATGGATTGCTCATCTGTCCTCGCGCCAGGATTAAATGATTCTGAATGAGAGAATCTGAAAATGACTGTCCAAGAAGTAATAACACAGTGTAAGTCACTTGACAGAAATGTAATTGGAAAGAAGGAGCAGCTTTTCTATGCGAGAGCCCAAACTCTGCACCCACACGTCTTATGTTCGCCTGAGCGTCGGTCTGTAAGGACCAAGCAACATGAGTGATCATGGGAATAGAGTATATTCCCATTTAGTGTGTGTGTGTGTGTGTGTGTGTGTGTGTGTGTGTGAGAGAGAGAGTCATTGCATGTGTGTCTACGTGCATGCTTATACTGTATACTGTTTGTAGCAGTGGGAAGATGGCAATGCCTATGCACGCTAGTGTTAGATGTAGATAAAGAGAGCAGTGGCTCCAAACAGAAATTCTGTCCCCATTCTATATTTAGCATGTCTGCCGGGGTAGGCAGAGGATCTCTGAAATGTGAAGATGACAGGAGCCTCCTGAGCCAGAGGTTATGAAGTGACATCTTGATGTGTTTGCGCCTGAATCACACTCCCACACACACCCAGGCACAGACTTCTGACATTCCTTCAAACCCAGAGACATTTCGATATTTGACGTCTAGTTACCATACATTAAGGTTTCGTTTTGATCTCCTTTTCACTCGCATTATTCTTCAGCGTTATCATGTGGCATTCCCTGTGTATGTTCTCAGCTTTGAAAATATTTGTTTTTTGAGAGCATGCGTGGAATTTGGCAGATCTGCTTTGCGAGATCCGAATTTGCAGGATATGTGAAGTATTTGTCAGCTAGGTGTGGAGCCTTGTGCAGCACATTGAGGTTAACCTTCATCTCACATTGTAGAAGCATAAACTTTAAAATGACTTTCAGTCTCACCTCAGTCGGTGAGTATAATTAATTTACACAGAGTTTACTCGATGAATGCGATGCAGACATATCACGCTTTCTCACACACAGACTGAACAAAGGCACAATGCAAACCACCACAATACAC
This sequence comes from Trachinotus anak, assembly GCF_046630095.1. Classification (NCBI taxonomy): domain Eukaryota; kingdom Metazoa; phylum Chordata; class Actinopteri; order Carangiformes; family Carangidae; genus Trachinotus; species Trachinotus anak. The sequence goes on along the minus strand of NW_027273885.1, from coordinate 6,175,142 downwards.
ATAAAGTATGTGCTGTGGATCAATATCCAGTAGATATTGCATTCAAGCTGTAGGACACAGTATAGTATAGCTGCAGCTGTTTAGGGAAAATAGCAAATAGCAAGAAGTGCATTGCTCCAGATAGTGAAATGACTTCCCTTCCACCTACAATGTCAGCTATTTGACATGCAGAACAAAGTGTAAACACATTCCCATCAAGAGAGGATTGTATTACTCAAAGAAAAATTGGCAAATCTGAATGGATCAGCAAGGGCAGAGCTCTCTGGAATACAAAACCTCAACCAAGGTTGACAGAAGAGGCATGCAGATGAGTACAGAGGTCCAGCCGTCCTCAAAACAATTGACCCATATCATTAACAAACACTGATTTGCCTTCCAAGCACTTTCCCCGTGATGTGTGCGGCCTCTGAATGACAGCGTGCTTCCCTGAATAACAATCCGTCCTCCTTCTGTACCTGAGGGATTCTTCATGTTTCATTGATTGTGGTGCTTTTAGTCAGAAGGTCTTTCTATTCTGTCGCAGCAAGCTGAATGCCATGTTTGAAACGAGAGCTTTTGTAGTTAAAAGTGTACCTGCTTTGTGGAGTAAGTGCTTTTGTCGAGGGTCGAGGCCGGCTGCATTTTTATAGCAGTCCAAGATATCCAGAGTAGAAGATAATAATGATAATAAAGGCCACAGCGGTGGAATGGACGTGGCCTCCGCTGAATTCATCTGTTGTTTCTACAGTATTTCTTTGTCTGACAGTTTCTTCATCTTCCCCCTGGTGTTTTTCTGCCACACCCATAATTTCCAAGCTATCCAGGCGTTATCCTGTATGGGCCTTTTGTCACTTGCATCTTGTAAAACAGATAAGAAAACAGTAAGACACATGCCTAGACAGAGCTGGGTATTTGCAGTGCTCCTGACCTATAAACCCTCCCCCTTTTCATCCTTCACCAGGAAAATTACTGCCAGATTATTTTGGAACGTATGAACAGGAACTGCCTATTTCACTTTACTGCTAATCTTTGACAGATGTTCTGCAGAGGCTCACATTCACATTAACTGGAGCCACATGCGCAGTCCACACATGACAGTACAGCACAGCCGTGTGCTGCACTGCTGTACAGTGCACAAACAATTAAAGACACAGACATTTTAGAGCAGCAAACTAACGCACGTACACATGACAGCTGCATGCCGTTCTTACAATAGCTGAAGCATTAGATCATTTTTATTGATCCACACTCAAACTCATATGAGACCGGCTCAAGATGAGAAGCAAATCAAGGGAATCTTTAAGTTTTGCAAGAATCAACACAATCCATTGTTAGAAAGGTGTTCCTAATATTTTTGCAAATGACATTTTTTCTAATTAGCAGAATGTTTTAAAAATCGTTTAATCCAGTAAGACATTTATCCCAGAAATACCAAGAAATTATGTTTTACAATATTAAATTGCAGCAGTAATTACAATTTAATAGAGAAATCTGGTAACATTAAAGTTATTGGCATAGAAAAGAACAGATGTGTTCACTAACAACATATTTGTCATTGTTTTCCTCAAACATCCACTCTTGCAATACAATGTCCACTTGTATAAAATAAAACACAATATAACCTTATGTTGAATATTGAAGTCAACAGTGACTTAAAGCACAAGGCGCCACGTGTTAACTTTGCGAACTCAATGCAGTAAATACATGATTCAGATACTGGTATCTGAATGTAATTTATAGTCAGCAGAGTTCAAAGCAGAAACGTTGATCACACCCTGTTTCCAGCCTCTCAAATGTGAGGATTTGTTACCCTTTGCTTTTGTTGTAAACAGTCTGCAAGTTCAATGTCTCTGGGTTTGACTGGACTGACGAAACAGGCTATAGCCAAGATGTCACTTTGGGCTCTAAGAAAATGTGAATTGATAAATCAAACAAAACAAGAAGATTACTCAGCTAATTGTGGCAGTGACACTAGCACTCACCTTCCAGAGTTCCCTTTCCCTCTTGAATCAGTTGATCCTGCAGCCTCTGGATCGCTCACTAACTGGCCTAAGCAGAAGTGCATTCAGTTAACCACATCATTAACATTCTTTGGTTTTGCATTATTGCATCAGGAATGTATGTTTCATATGAGCATATCCCAGGAGTCCCGGTCTGTTACAGAGATCTAACAGTAAATGAAATAACAAGAACCTAACTTCCTTTCACCTCCTGTTATTAGTATGATTGTCATTTTTTTCTTCATCTTGTTATTGTCTTGCACTGAATGAGTTCAGCTTGTAGGATCATATAGATGTTATAATTAATTTACTCTTTTGCCATAATAATCTGTAAATTCTGTCCTATCTACTATAATTTACCTAAGTCTACGTGTTATGTCTTTTGTCATGTTATACTGCATCAAAAAAAAAAGCAAATGAGATGAGAATGCAGGAAATAAACAAGACAGCACATTTAGGTAGTCCTCTAACACCTTGTGTAGTTCTGACACTAAAAGGTTGCTTTGCCCTCCAGTCTGCTGTAATCTCTAATCCATGGCCATTTCCTCCAAAGTGAGGATTTCTGCCTTCTTTGCAGTAGTGAATATCCATGAAAGTCAATGAAGCGAGCACAATTACAGCTATTTTCTTAGAAAATGTGAAGTGATTTGCTCCTTGTGCGAATAAATATTTTAATCAAGGCCTATGATTGTTTTATGTAAGCGGTGAGGAGATCAAAGAGCGAACAAAATGTTGAGATAAGCGCCGATGCTGTCGGTGAGGTGGCGCGTGGAATTGTCTCCCATTGATTCACCCCCACTGAAGGTCTGTCCTGATATTAATTTTTTGCGGCTATTGACATTTGCTGGAATCCATCACCAACCGAGTGCAGTTCAGGTGGAAGAGCAGAGGTGATCAAAATTCATACATCTTGCAAAAACACCATTTAAAATGATTTGTTTATCAGCGGTGGGGGTTGAGATACTATCATCTCAGAGCCCTGTTGTGGTGCTTTCAAGTGTTTTCTGCCTTGCTGAAAACTGGCAGCGCGGAATAAAGCTGGCGCGCTTGTCTTCTCGAAGCAGAACATGCTTTTGATCTATGTTCTCTGTCTCTGAAAACAGGTATGTCTCTGTTTTGTGCGCAGCTGCTCAACGCAACTGTTCGGGAAAATAAACAGCTCAAAAAGCCAAATCCCTATTGCTGAGGTTTCTTTCACTTTCAATGAGCTTAGCATAGTGCTTACATGAGTGACACAAAGGAGGAAGAAGCAAACTGTTGATGAAACATTTACACGCAGCGAGCAGCACAGGAGGGACATTGGTTTTGTTGCAGTAGAAGTCAAGCCTTTTTAAAGGTTTCTTCTGTCACCTGGAAGTTTGTTAACATGACCACGATTGACCAAGGCCTGATTGCACTGATTGCACGTCAAGTCAAGATGATGTGAAATCATTCTCTTTATTCAGCCGAGTGGACCTTGATTGGACGCCATGGCGTTCTCACTGCAAGGGCCAGTTGTGTGCTTACCTAACATTTTCAGTGAGTGACAGAGTGTCAAAACCCCAGTAAACCATCTGCCAATAATTGATCGTCTCTTACTAGTCGCTGAGCACTTTAATTGGTCGTGGGGTGCACCTGTCAGACTCCAACCTGTGCGGTGCCTCATCTCACACTGTGATTATTGATTATCATGTCCAAATATCAACTTGGACAATCAAACAGCATCGCACTGCTGAAATGAGAATCATTCAGAGAATGCAGTTCGCAGCAAGCCAGCGACCACAGGGAGTCCTTCCTGTAAACATAAAAGCAAGAGGATGTTTCATGCAGACAGAAAGAATTATGAAATGTATTTGATTTATTCCAGTACGATGCAGATGTACAACACATTGACTTCTCTTTCATTCGGCTGCATTTCGATCCCCAGAATTAATTGCAGTTGAATAAAAGCATCTTGCCTTGCACCACATAATGGCAACCCCGGCAAGGTTTTCTTTTTGCTTTTCCAATTGGGAGCTGACTGAATGAACAGGAGGAAATGTTCCACGTCGCTCTATTTAGACGCCTGCTGTTCCTTTCAATTTGAAACAGTCTATTAGCCCAGCAAGCAGGACACTCCATTAGGTGTTTTGAACCCGCATGCCACGTTGTCTCACTCCATTTCCTCTTTTGCTTGCCAGTCTTCCCTAAAGCGTTAGTGGCTTTAATCAGCAGAGGCCCTTCTGCCCTTCAGACATTTATCTTCAGCCGCTTTTGGTCGTCACCAAGCAGCCTGGAAAGACCTGAAGATGGATGGTGTTTGGAAGGGAAGGAATTTGGTGGCCATTGATTAGAGTGCTGGAAGACAAAGTGGTCACCTGCACAAGACCTGAACACCATCTGGAGGATACCCTTCCCCTCTTAGTGGATGATAGCTAAAGTCAGTACTCAGCCATCTGTCAAATTTAGATCTATACTGAGTGTGAGGAAAAAAAGGATCATGCTGTAACTTTAAATTGTAGGCTTAATCTATTTATTGACTGTAATAAAGCTTTGGCCTTTTAAAGCTCTGCAAGATATGCAATTCTGCTAATTAATTCTTTATAGGGATGAAATCCTTGGTCATCAGAACCTAACCTCGTGTCAGTAGGAACTGTCAAAAGCAATAAGTTAGGTCCAGCCTTGGGTTGCCAGTGCAGTTCTCTTGCAGTGGATGTTGTGTGATGGATGGTTTAATTATCCAACCACAATGCCAGCCATTTGGTCTGTCGTAGCACAGCAAAAAACATTGCAAACTTAATATCACTGATCAATTGCTAACCTGCCCACAAATTAAGTACATAATGTCACTGATTGTACTACAGCATTCCCTTCAGTGTTTCATATTAAAGAGCACATATGAATATCAGGCCAAAAGGTTGAGAAGTTTGTTTCCACAGAGATAAAGTTGCTTATTCAGGAGCTCAGACTGTGGGTGCAAGTACAATATATATCGCCAGAGCTGAAAAAAGCTTTTTCCCCTCTTGTCCTCTCACTTCGGAGCAGATGGCACCACCACCTTGGGTTTTTCCATCTCGTTAGACTTGACTTGTTGATGAAATGGAGCCTTTACGCTGTGCTGCCCATCCAGATGTGTAGCTGTACTTTTTTTTTTTTTTTAATGTAGCCACAGTAAGAAATTGCCCTGCAGTGAGGGTTGTATCAGCCACAGCCTGGAGGATGTACAGTGTGGATGGTACATTTTCATCCTACAAGGTAGTCTTTTTATCTTTTTTCCCCTTCAATATGAGGATGGCAGCGCTAGCTTTGCTTGGACATAAAGTGAAGTGTGAGTGTGTGCTTGTTACAACCACTTAAACACTCATATACGTACTCTCTGCAGCTGTAGGCAAGTGGTGCTCATGTGATTGTGTAAACTGACTGCAGTAATGGAGTGAACCTCAGAGACTCGCACATTGATGCCAACAACTTTGCAATCATAACAATGTTTCCTGGATTTGTTTTTTTTTTTTTTTAATCCTCCCTATTTCTGTTCAGTGCACGCTTATTTAGCCTGGCCCATCACACAGCTTGTCAGACCCAACTTAAGCAACATCTCATCTCTTGTCAAGAGACAGACAGGGCCTTAGGACTGCATTGAAGATGCCTGTCATGGTTTGGCATTGTTGTCCACACTGTCACACTTGAAACTGTCTTATTGCGGTTGCTGGTTGAGGATAGTGATGTTCCTCAGTGTGTGAACAGTGGCAGTGAGCGAAAACGGTGCTGCACTGCAAGCTTGACGTCTCTCTCAAAATGATTAAATGTGGGGCTTTTTTGGACCTCACATTTCCTCTCAGCAGCAGACATAAGTTTTATTTTGTGTGTCTTTCTTCAAGAGGGAAATCAAGAGTGTTAGCATTTGGCTTGATTTGCCTGTCTGGGCTCCAAAGACGCTGTGGAGGAGGAAATAGCAGAGTTTGCAAATTCAAGCTCTTAAAATAATTAAAGTTGGCATGATGACTCTGCTTTCTAGACGAGTCCAAGCTTAAAAGAGACAGCTTTGGGACCCCACAGCAACAGCAAGTGGAGTTCTACTCTGAAGTTAGGAACAATGAAGGTTAGAATATGAAATGCACAGATAAGATGAAATCAAATGCATAATTCAGTCACTGTGGAGTGAAATGAAGCTTTTCGCCACTGACCCATCATACTAGAAAACAAACATTTTTCCATTCAGGAGAGGGAGATGCTGTTTACTCTATTAACCTTTCCTCTCGGTTGCACTCTTGACATTGAACAATGTGGAAGAGGCCAACTCCTCGCTGGCCCTTTTGCTAATGAGGCAATTAAGTCTATCCTGCCTTGGTGGAGCGAGGGGCCGAGAGAGCAAGGCAAGTCATCTGCTGTCTCAGCAAACACCAAGCATCTTAGCCGTGCTGCAGTCGGAATACATAACAAGCCCTGCTTTGCCTGCTTTGCTGTGGTGGTCACCCAGTTGTTGTGCTTCTCCCTTGTCAGTGGGACCCTTAGCACAGCTGGGGATCACAGGCAGCATCAGGCTTTATTTATCCATGTGCACTGAATCGCAGCAAACGGAAATGGAAGAAAAACACTGAAATAAAATTACGTTTGCGCTCTGTTTGTGAAGTCATGATGGATGGTAACTGTGTAGCACAGCTATTTGCACATTATTTTGGGAAACCAGCAGCACATAGAGCACTGAGGTGGACTGTTTGTTTTACTCCCTGCATTACAGCCCATTTCAGAATAAATACTGCCTGATATGTTTTTTTTTCAGTGGCTCAGAAAACACACAGAATATCTCAGAAATTGTACTTAGAAAATTTACATCAGTGCTGCCTGATCCCTGTTTCATTCCTTTGCCTCTGTGTGTCCTGTTGACTGGAGTATTTACCCTGTTACCAGCCGCAACGGTAGGGCTGGTATTGTTTCACTGCGTGTGTGTGATCATAACAAAATGTGGCCCTGGAGACACCTACTATAGCAGGAACTAACACAGAGGTGGTTTTGAGCAATTTGGCAGGCGTATATGTGTCTGTGTGGACAAAATTTGTCACCGTCATAACATCACAACTGTGCAAGATAGAGTCACAAAACTTCAGAGGTGTGTAGTTGATGACAAAATGAAGGTTGAGTTTAAAGTTGGGTGTGGTCAGACCCAAGATTATCAATCAGGCAGAACGAAAGAGAAAGATGTGAATGTATAACCGTGTGAATGGATACTTGATTGAGTGGCTGTCAATGTGTGTGCTCATGTCTGCTTTTATCATCAGATCCCCCCTCTGTTTGAGGGATAGCATGGAATTGCAATTGCCTCAAGAGCTTGCCAGGATAACGTTGATTGCTGTAAAATGTGCTGACACTCAGCATCCATTTAAAAACAAAAACACTCCTGTAACAATTGTTACCCAATTAAATGAGTTTGACAGCAATTAGCATGTTTCTTCCCTCTTAGCCAAGTGACTGGATGCTATGAGCAGCTGATGTGTCATATAAAAGAGGCCTGCATTAGGGCCTAAGTTAATGTGTTTAAGGGATGCACAATTCTAACGAGCGATAACCAAAGGCTTACGGCTGCTCAGAAGGGATTAGGGGACATAGTTGTCTGTCTTAAAGCTCAGGCTTAACCATCACACTCTTTTTTCCCTCCTCCATCTCTCCTCCCTGGTAATGAATCGCCACTGTTTCCTGACACGAGGCAGGAAAAAGAACTTGGCAGCGAACGAAGACGGCTGCTCATTAGCCGTGGAAAGGTAAACCGTACCAGAAAGACAAGACGTCTGGACAGATTTGTTTGAAATCAATGACGGTCTCCTGAAGCTTCCTGTATAGTAGGTGGCTGTCACAACTTACCAGACATGATTCATGCACCTTTGCCTCACATAGGCAGGAGAAGGTGTGTTGAAACCACACAGAGACACAGTGTGTAGAAGAAGAACAACAAAATGAGCACTGTGGCTCGTTTTAGCCTCAAATATCAGCCCTCTTGTGCAGGTTTCACTGTGCACTTTAACATATTTCCCGGATCAGTATTGAGAGATTACCGCAGCTCGGTGTGAGACACGGATGCTTCTGAAGAGGCAGGATTGGAGAATGACAGATCTACAGTTTTCCGTTACAGGACACACACGTCTTGGCAAGGGCAGCAGAAAAAGTGCACGGTTAGCAATGGGCTGCACCACGTGTATTTGCTGATGGCTAAAATTACTGTCATCGGACAGGACAGGTTACATGCTGTGCAAAATATACTGGATAATACAGAAAGCACCGTCATCACACATATGCAGCCTTCTTTTTTCTTCATCCCAGACTTCATCCTACCCTCCACATACACTTAGGGCAGAGCTTTCACAATGACATTTTATTGAGAAATGACTTTCATTCATTCAATATTCAACTCACATTGCAACAGAAGCAGCTCTTTTATTCCTTTGTTGCATTTAGCACTTGCACCAATGTGTTAATAAAACCCAGGACAGATGACACGACTAACCTTTGGCTTCATGTGTATACCGATGCTGTTGTTTATTTCAAGCTAACAGCCCTCTTGTGAACACAGACAGACCTGGGTGCAGTTTTTCTGAAGCAATGTCAGTAGGTGCTGCCCCTGCGAAGTGAATCAGGAGACCTTTTCATTGACATGCAAGTTAGCACCATTTTGCCGTCTGGCGACTGCACCACACTGGGTCTTGGGGGAAATCACGATGCAACAGCGCCGGCACATTTTTTTATTACCACTGAAAGTTATTGTGGCACATGCTTGGTTAGAGCACTGCTCACTCTGGTATCTCCTTTATTTCCTCGCTTCACTTCCCTATTGCCATCTTCTTTAGCCAGACCCACTGCATATATAATCACTTTCATCAGTTCATCTCAGAGAAGAGAGAGCAGTGGTTATAGGTGGGGGGAGAACAGACATTTAACCTACTCTGTCCAGTGGGTGGAAATTTGATGTATTATGGAACACATTGTCATCTGAATGCATTAGCATGGCCAGCAGAACATACGTTTTGAAAGCCCTCATTATTTCACATATTGATTTTTGCTTCACGTCATGTATGGCGGAGCTCAAGTAATCCCACTTGTTGTTTATTTATCCCATCTGTCACCGCGTATTGCAGTATATTTGATCAGAAGGTGGAAAAACAAAAGCAGTTTATATTTTTCAGACCCCAGATGTTCTCTTTATTGCTATTGTTTGCCTGCATGGCATAGGAATCCAATAGAAGTATGACTGATGTTTCACTAGAGTGACCAGTGTGGTCATTAATCCTAATATTTAGGCTGTAGCCACCATCCACTCCCAGCCGCGGCCTGACTACAAGTAATCATAGCCACATACCCGTGTGTATTGTGCTTCCGGAAAAACACTACAAGCATAGAAGCTTAGTCCATCAATCTAAGAGGCCAGATATTTTTTCTCCAACCCTGTGTTGGAGGATTTTACATGTCCCCCCCCCCTGCCCCCGCCCCCACCCCCACGCACACACATCCTGAGGGAGTATGTTCATGAGGCCTCTCTCTTACCGTCCTGTCTCTTCCCAATCCCCTCTCCTTCTTATGAGCCGAGTGGTCTGAGTGGACGCAGCGTGTATGGCTTTCTGCCGCAGGGTCGTGATGGATGGCCACTCAGCTATACGCGCCTTGCTCACCAGAGGCCGGCCATATTTCCCCTTCACTGGCGGCGTAGACCTGCATCTACATGAGGACTGTCAGGGATGCTGCCTTCTGTGAGCTCAGCAGGGCCGAGGAGGACTATTTGATTAGATGTAATGGAATTACAATAATATGATTCCAAAAAAGATGACATCTGTAATCTGTTGCAGTTACTGTAAATATGCAGTAATCAGATCACAGATGCTTATGATGCTTCAGAGTTATTGCATTGCTCAGTACAACTGTGGCATCTAAACTGTGGAATTTCTCATATCTTGCAGGATCGTAGATTAAAATGAACCTTGTTTAACTGAGTGCTTTTATAAGAGTGTGGCGGAAATGAACAATTCTACCAGCATCAGTGGTTACAATTTTCTGCAGGTAATCAGCACTTTAAGTAATTGCCTTTGAGTGTAATCCTCCTAACCCTTATAACTGGTGATGCAGTGAATGGTGGGCTGGTTGGGGTTGGTGCGATATCGGGGGGGTTGGGGATGGAAATGTCGAGGCAGAGTATTATCCGTGGGATGACCCAAGGGCCTTATTGGAGGCTACTGCTCGGTCATAGAAGGAATACGCGCTGCAGGGTGCTCTGCATGGCAGCGCACTGCTGCTTTTAGGTCAGAGAAATGAGAGGAGAGAGAGAGAGAGAGAGAGAGAGAGAGAGAGAGAGAGGGAGAGGGAGGGAAAGAGAGAGGGAGGATCTGTCATTGATCCTGTGGCATTAGCCTGGGCTGCAGTCATAATGAAGCCAGTGCTGTGTGCTGTATGTGTGAGTGTTTATGTGTGTGTGTGTGTGTGTGTGTGTGTGTGTGTGTGTCAGTGTCACTGACAACTCCTGTAAATATCTGCATCTGGAGTGTTTATATCCCAGTGATTAATTATAACTCATGTGGACACAAATAAATCACGCTGAGCGTGTGTGCACATGCATGTGTTTGTATACATGTGCATCCCCAGATGGCCGTGTGTGAGTTTATTTGTAGTGTGTGTGTGTGGGAATACACACATATTCACTCACACACACCTGCACAAATTGAATACACACATTCCTTTGTGTGAACATATTGCAGGGTATGCATTGTCATGGTGTGTGTATGTCATGTGTATGCATTTCCCTGACTTTGAGTACATGTTTGTGTTTGTGTGTGTGTGTGTGTGAGTGTGTATGTACACAGTGAGGAAGCAGGAGAGGCTGCTTGGCGACTCATCCATCATTTTCCCCCCTGGCTCACGGTGCCCTCAGAGGAGCGTTGCGCTGTCACAGTGACATTGGGCTCATTTTGGACTAGAAAAATGGTGCATCCGCCCCCAGTGTCCCCGCCGCACGTTGCCTCCACACCTCCAGCCAACCAGCCGGCTCAGACGCCACAGTAATGCTCCCTCTAACAGTGTCGTATTAGTTCCCCCGCCGTCAGCTTTACAAGCCATATCCACAGGGACTGATTGCTAATCAGAGCCAGGGCTCTATTGAAGCGCCCTCATTTGTCTACAGATGTTAAGTGTAGCTGCTTCACCTCCTCTGAACCTCCCCACCCCCACCCCTGGCTGCATAACCTTGGAAAGGGTGGAGGAAGGAAAGCAGATGTGGGAGAGGATCAGAGAGATGAGACCACTTTATGAGCGTCCCGTTGTCTCTCTGCCCCATCCTGTGTCTCTCCCTCGCTGGTAATGTACAGGGTGAGTCAGCATGAGCAACTGCAGTATAGCGGCCCAATCACTCTGTTTACGCTTGCCTCTAAAGACACAATGCCAGCTCTGTGCTGCCAAGCCACCGCTGCTGCTGCTGCTGCTGCTGCTGCTGCTGCTGCTGCTGCTGCTGTTGTTTCCTGACCCAATGCGCTGTATGTGCGTGAACGTGTCCTCCCACTCTCTTCACGGATTTGCCCGTGCTGGACAGTGCAAACACACACAGGACGAATCTTCACTCCTGAGAGCGATGGGTTTCATGGTCAAGGAGACATGCTGGGCAATGCATGAGATGAGAGGGGGAAAGAGGGGGAAGTGCGGCAGATAGAGAGAAAACTGTACACTGGCCTGATTTTTCCCAGTTCCTGTCCAGTGTGAGCTGCTGCGCTAAAGCAGACACTAAAACACAGAGCGCCAGTTTCTCTCTCATCAAGAGTTAGAACAACGGAGTTTGTGGATGTATAAATCTGTGTATATGAGTCTGTAGCCTACTTCATGTGTGGCAAGTAGTGCATGTAGGTAGGCACTCTTATAAGCACGTGGTCCTGTGAGGATAACCCACACATATACTGTAATATACACAGCCAGGGTACAAACAGCCATCTAGAACAATCACATTAGTTCATTCATTCCATTCATTATCATTATATACATTATCTCAAACACTTCACAGGGTAAGGTGAAGACCTTGTTTTATTATAGAGAGAAACTCTCATACACACAGAAAGTAGTGCTGTTTAATACTCACAGACAAAAAGACACAGACTGTTATTGCAGACACTGATAAGCACATTAACGCATGCAGACGTAGCTCAACAACCAGGTCCCCTTATGTAACAGCAGTCATCACATTTTAATGTCATTCCTCTCAAAACGGCACCTTGTTGCTGTTGAGGGGAGGGGGGGGGGGGGGGGCAGAAGCAGAGGCAGAGAGATAAAAAACAATGAAGATAGATATACTTAAAGGGAAAGAACAGAGGGAAACTGGGCGAGACAGAATTAGGAATATGAGCATGTCACAGAGAAAAACATGCATACACTGTGTATGAACAGATCCACTGCTACATCAGCAGACACAGCTTTTCCCTCAATAAGCCTCCTTTCATAGATAACCCCTCTCCAGCTGACAATAGCAACAATAGCATAAATCCTGACAACATCCAGCAACGACGACAAACACAACAGTGATGGACAACTGTGTCCTCCACTGAACCCACGTCAGCACATTCTCCCCCTCTTCTGATTTTTCTCTCCAAACCTGTTTTTTTTTTTTTAATCTTGAAAAGGCCCAGTTTCCACAGAAGGAAGCATCCCGTTAGGACATGTGGAGTTGGTGGCCGATTGATCAGCCTGCTGTGTCACTGGAAATCAATTCCCATCAATCCCCATCCACTGAAGATCTTGTTTCCTCCATTTGCCTGTAACGGTGCGCTTGGCGAACTTATATCCCCCCCTGACCTCACCTTTCCCAAAAGTCAGGCCGAAGGTCAATGTCTGTTTTTTATTTGCATGACCATTTTGACTGTAATGTCCTATTGAGCAGTTGCGCGCCCGTATTGTCTTTCATACAGTCCTGAGAATAACTTCCTTCCTGTGTGGGGATCAATAATGTAGTGCGGGGCGTAAGAAACAGTACGCCATTGCCCTCGCAATAATGACAGGAATCATGGGGAATATATGCTAGCCAGCCTGGAATCAATAGCCCTAATGTAAATGTAAACTCTTCCCTTCCTGTTTCAGTGGCAGCGTTGTGGTTTGTTTATGCACATTTATATACGTTTAAAGCAGATTTTATCTGAGAAAGCTACGCTGAAGGCATTTTACTTTGCAAGGTTACAAATATCACTCCGTTTTCCTTTGAATATCACAGCCGAGCATTATGATGCAGTGCTTCATGGCCTCTTATCACAGCCTCTCACCATGAAGGAATGGTGAGTAGCGCATTTCAATCATTCTGTCACGAGAGAACTATAATCTTTTTCTTTTGCATGGCATATGTCCTTCCACTTCTAACTAATCCTTATTATGCCTCAGAAGCGAAGGTCATTGTCAAAGCCGAGGGGTGATTAAGTTAATCCACTTGTTTTCTGAATCCGATTTACCTCATTTTCCAAACTAGGGAACAATGTTCCGGCACAAAGACATCAAGATGATAGTGCGGCACGCATTAAGGAGGAGGGTCCCTACACTGGGGAGACTTCTATTATCTGTCTACGTCATCTGCATCCCATTCTGCTTCTCAGTTCTATCAGCGGATTTCTAATGACTGCATTCAAAGATATCTCTGCCATATGGGTAGTGAGAGTGAAAGTGAGAGGAGAGCACCCAAGTTAAAAGCCGAGGATCTCTCAGCTGTCTCTTATTCATGAAGCGATCTGTGTCGCTGCAGTATAAGCCAGTAGCAAAGCAAGCCACGGTGCCCTGGTGAGCAGGAGCCCTGTGCTGCGGCCGACCAGCCTCAGTGAGTTACGCAGTGCAGTGGCATACAGTTGACTTCATTAGCGGGGCCCTCCCTTCAAGTGGGATGGGTTATTTACTACTGCACCAGGCACAGACAGATGCTCCACAGATATTATACTATAGAGACTCATTCAAGTACAAATAGGTGTGTGTAAGTGGGTGAATCTGTGTGTGGGCGAGGCTGTTTGCATCCCTTAAAGGAGGAGCCTCAAAGTTAACCTGTAATAAATCCTGAATCAATGCAGTTAAGTGATTAAAATGCATCCATGTGCATGTGTGATTGTTTTTAACTGTAACTCTGCATCTAAGCTCACACACAGGATGGCAGATGTTCACGCATGCACGCATTTTCATCCATTTGCCATGCAACTCTGAATTTCTGAATATTTGTTTATAGATTTATTAGTGCGCGTGCCTTTCAGTACATTAGTGTAACCATTAGCTTCTCCCTGTCCGATCTGATCACTCATCCGCCTCATCATCTCGTGACAGTGGAGCTGCTGTTAGTGGTAGAGAGAAGGGGAAACTGTGAGAGAGCTGAGCTGGCAACACACTACGCTCATATTTTCCCAATTATAGATACGCTTTGGCACTCACATATAATTTCCATTTGCTACAGAGTTTCTATAGAGGAAAGGCAGCACATGTAGCACATTGAGTATGTGAGGTGTTTTTTACTGTAATCTCTTGTCAACCAACACAGACCTACTGTAGCATGAGCTGATCTGCAACTCAAATCTGAATCATCAGGAGAGAAAACAAGGAAAAGTTTCAAACTACTGTTTTTTTTTTTCTGTGAGAGCTTTCATCTTCATGAGATCATGGGCTTTAGTGGCATTACAGCACTCTGTGATTTCAGTCTTTACCTCACCTTTGAATGCGTTCCACTGTGCAATTACTGCAATTTAGGGGATGGTGGTTGTAAAGTATGTGATTAACCCTCTCAAACAGTAGAGTCTTGCATAGATCTGAAGTTTTGGTGCAAGCCCTTTACTGACCTTACAACAAGTATTTTTTGTTGTCACTCACTGACTTGTATACTTGCTCATATAGTAGCTACATGTCGGGTTCTGCAATCTGACAATCTTATATCATGGGCAATCTTACTGTGTGGCAGCCATCTCCCTCACAGCTAGTGCTGGAACTACGTTTGGTTCAGTCACGTGGCTCTGCCCATCTGTTAATGTGTTTGTATTATTATCGTTTAAAAGCAGAGGTGATGACTAAATTAAAGATTTTACAGAAACATGAAGGTGAGGCAGAAAAGCTTAGAGCAAAGAAGCTAAGATCCAGAAAAATCCAAATGTTTCATATAGTTGTGCATCTTTCAGCATTAACCAAAGCTCCCAGTACAGCTCCCAGTGAGTCCAGTTCAAACACCAGTCAAGTTTTACAGCAAGAGAGCAGGAAGCTAGTCTGAGTTTATTTAGGAGGATAATGTTTTATAGCCTCATTTTCTGCTCAGAAATTCTAATAAAATCAAAGTAATCAATGTGACTAATCAGTGTGAGATTAGCTCAGACCTACACGATTTTATTTCTGGAAATTCCAACGAGGGAAGAAAAATTAAATATGCCTGGTGCTGTGTTTACTTCTGCACTGTCCAATTTGAGTCATAATCTCACACTCATAACCTACAAATTTTTCAGTTAAAGAGAGTGGAAAGTGAAAAATAGAAATCCATTTTAATACAATGCAAACTGTAACAGCAGCAAAGACCAGCGACCTTACTTATAAATGTTCTCTTATTGTTGATACTCAGTGTGTCGACTCAGTCACGTGGTTATTTTTATGACTCTGGCTGCTTCTTTGTTGTGGTTGTGGATTGTTATATAAAAATGTTCCTGATACAGTTTTTTTCCCTGACAAACCACAGTGATAAAAACCATCACAGAATTTGTAATATAATTACAGATGGGTACATGATTCTCATAAAGTGTGATGGGGGCCATATG
Organism: Trachinotus anak; assembly: GCF_046630095.1. Lineage (NCBI taxonomy): Eukaryota > Metazoa > Chordata > Actinopteri > Carangiformes > Carangidae > Trachinotus > Trachinotus anak. Next base: position 6,159,442 of record NW_027273885.1, on the reverse strand, counting down.
TGATGTTGGGTCGGTGGCCAATTTTTATTCCCACCCCACCCTTGACCTGCATTTTGGGGCCCCGGCTCTCCCTGATTTTTTCAAGCCTGATAGGAGCTTGGGCTGGGTCGCAGATTTCTGTTGTGTAGTGTATCACAAGCATGAGGCAAGAAAAAAAAGGAGAGAAGATGGAGAATGAAGAGGCAGAGAGTCGAAGAGGCAAGAAGAAGGGGAGTGCGACTGAATGTGGGGCAGACAAATAAACAGAGTTAACTTAAAAGGAAGAAGAGAGAGAAGTGCACATGTTTGAGAGTGTTTAGCAGATCCTGTTGTGAAGCTCTCAGTCAGTCACAATAAACAGGCCTAATGCTCAATCAAAGACACCTGGAGCCCCTCCATCACTTATTAAGTCAAGCTTATAATCATCAGGGGGAGGTGGGGGGGGAGGGGCGGGTGGGGGGTAATAGCAGTGTTTGTGTTTGTGTCTGTGTATGTGTGTGTGTGTGTGTGTTGTGTGTGTTATCCCTCTCCTCTCAGTCTGTCACTCCCACAGCTTTGCAAATTAAGGTGTGACCGAGCCAGAATGAGATCTCTCCTTCGCCAGAACAAACACCGTAATAGGCAGTTTGGGGACAGACCCTATTATTTCCCTGTGACAGGTGCGCTGCATTTTATATGATGCTGGTGTTTTTTTTTTTGTCAGTTCTGGTTCCTCATCATCTTCCCTTCAGAGACACCCACACCCCCCCACCCATCCCAGAGGATTGAATCACAAAGTTCTTGCCCCTTCACGTAAACGTCTTACTCCTACGCTCAACAGTAACGGTTATATAACAAGGTTTAAAAAAAAAAAAAAAGTTTGATTGCTTTTAAATGAGGAAAATGCATAAATGACACATTTGTTTGAAGAAAAAATTGGAGCAGATCACTGTCACTTGAGAGAAGCTTTTTTTTCACTGTTGACTGTTTTTGAGCTTTTAGCTTGAGAGAAGTGCTCAAATTCAACATCAGAGACAGGTTGTGTAATCCACTGGCAATATTATTAGTTGTTTTTCAAAGCCATTAAACAAAGATAGATCATTCTTATGGCTGAAAATGATGATCTGAAAAAGTTGGAGTTTAAAAATAATGTCCGAGCTACTTTTGGGTTTTTGGGGAGCAGACTTTAATAGACTTCTGATGTTGGGGGAGCAATTGGGCAGAGCCTAAGATAGGTTCTCCACATTTATTGAAATATCTGAGGGCTAGAGTAAGTAATGTTTCTCCCTCTTGGCTTCAGATTACAAATATTATGCAGCAGGTTGCATGAGGTGTGTTTGAGTTGGACTCACTGTGAGAAAGGCCAGAAGCTTGGAGGGAAAACTCACATAATAAAAGGAGCCTTTATCTTCTCTGTTATTCTCCAGCTCATATCCAGGACCACATTTGTGCTTGCTCTACAGTTTCTGGTTGTTTGTGTAGCTGGCCTCTGGAGCTAGAGAAAACCACAATCAGCAGAACTTTTAAAGTATTCCACTTTCCCTTGTTGCTGGAGTTGTTTCTCCTCTGCAGCCCACCACCCAGAGTTTCTGTGTGACCACTGCATTTGGCAAAGCTGGTCTGCCAAACAGACCCTTTGCACTCAGTCTGAGAATCATTCCCAAAATGTAGGAGTCCCACCAATCTAAATATTATATTACCTCTGATTCTGGAAGAGTCTGAAGCAGGGAAGAGGGAACTTTAGCTGAACTCCAGTTTCTGGAAAAATCCCATGGCTGCACCCACCATGATTGAGGCTTAAATTAATTATTACGGAGCATTTCATTAGAGAGAGAGAGAAAAAAAAGTATATGCTAGGGGCAGCTTAATCGCAGCCCATTTCCTTGCTTTATTGCTTGCTGAATGACTGTTTGTGATGATGAAGCCATGCTGGTAGTGGCCAATGTGGGAGCCGATCCTTATCACTTGAGTTCTCATGGCTTTGCCAAATGGAGCTCTTGGTGGCAATTTGGGAGCTACAGCACAGGAAGCTGAAGGAGGTAGTACAACACACTGATGATAGAGGGCCTTAATGGCTTTAAGTGTGAAACCTTGTCTCCCCACATGTCCTTATGGGCTATTGGAGTTTATGTTAATTAGCTTGTTTAACACCGCGGCTGGCCTCTTTTGGTCTGTCTAATATGTTCTTCTTTGAATCCTGCTGCCTGGAAATGATCACAGGTACTTTCATCAGGGATGAGTATGAGTTTGGTTTTTTAAAGAACAGCATTAGTTGATACACCAGACCCTGTGGATTTCCTCTCTTCTGGTGGGCCTAGAAGGCTTTTGTTAACCTTTTCCCTTCAAGTAAGTCTAGGTGCATCTGTTCAGGACCCTGGCTATCCAACTAAATCAGTGTCTGCTTTGATACTCTGCCTGTCCCTACAAATTATCTCTTGCCTCACCCTGGGAGCTGGAGCGCAATGATCCATTTGAGCAAGAGAGACACCTCCCCCATTACTCTCAGATGGAGCTTGGCGCCCCTCACACTGCCACACTGGTCGTAGACAGGGCGTAGTGGAACTGGTTTGTGTGGAAGGTGTGGGGCGTTTAAGCGCATTAATCTGTCCTAAATGGGTAAATTTGAGCAGCCCTACCTGCATCCTAATCAGACAAGACACCATGTACAAAAGCTCAATTTACAAAAGCCATTGCATCCCCAGCATGTCTTGAAAAATTAGCTAGGCAAATAGAGAACGACAGCGAAGCCTAAGACCCAGACATGACTGATTATAAGATGATTTAGTGAGTGAAAGCGGTTTTGACTCACTGAGAGAGCCATTGAAGACAAGCCTCGGAGGGTAACAGAGTGCGGTTTATGCTGTTTCATCCTAGTCTATCTCAGAGGAAGAGGAAGGAGGAGCGGAGTCTGCACAGCTCGAGGTGTGCGCTGTTACTTACTGAGAGGACAGGCAGAGATCAGAACTCTGGGCAATAAAACACCATTTCTTACAGTATCTCTCCACTGATTTCTTTGTTTCCTGTCCTGTTTTCAGTCACTCAATTTGTCAAATGTAATTTCTGCTGTCGAACAGTTAAGAAAACAGGGTCTGCAAAATGGATAAAGCAAAGAGGAAGCTACATTAGGCCCCTGGAGGTGCACCAGATCAACCTTTGCATATTTGACACAGTTAGCATTTATTTCTCTGGAAGCTACCGAGTCTGACACCTCGGCTCCACCTCATCTGCATAGCTGCTAATTTACTTATCACAATAAAGCTGCGAACAATCCAGGAGGAAATGAGAATCTCTCAGTGACAGCCAGTGTAAATCGTCTGGCATGCAATCAACATGTTTTTATTTGTAACTCCTTTTTTTTTCTTTCATTTTTATAATAAAGATGTTTCCCATCAGTGTTAATCACTTAATCTTGGTAGAGCTGAATTTTTCAGTTGTGTGTGGAATTAGCAATTCAGATGTACTTCAACTTCAACACAGTATGTTAGAAATCTGCTGCGTATATTAAGTTGCTAATTAAAACAATGAAAGAAATCACAGTTCTGTAGGCAGCTCATTACATAAGTAAACTCCTTCATACTGAGCTGTGGGTAGATTCCATTTTGTTAGAAAAAAAAGGCCTGTGAGTGTGTAACTTTGGAGGAGCTTGTGGAAGCCCTGTTGGATTCACTACATGAGAGGCCAGGGGGGATGGAGGAATCTGGTTTCTCATTCGCTGCTGGCCTGGGATAGGTTGGATGGGTTGGATACCAGATGTCTGTGGACATGCAAGGAATAAGGCAGGGCTGGCTCTTGCAGAATGCTGCAAAATATGAAAAAGCTTGGCGCAGTCAAGCAGCTCTCAGTATGCTCGTGTGCAACCTAGGCTTAGTCCCAGATCTTTCCTTCCCCAGCTTCAGTCCCAACCCCAACCCAGAGACATTTGTTTCTCATGATGTCATATATGTAACCAATTCACTTCTTCTTCCTGTTCTTTTTTCTGCTATTTCTTTTTTCTTTCTGCTTTTCTAATGCTGTGACCCCCCTACACATACACATACCCTAAGGTGTGATATTACTTCATTACAAGAGTATGATATTGTTCTAACACGCTTTTACAAAATAAACAACCTTATCTGAATTCCGGAAATAGAAAGAGGAAGGCTAATCAAGGTAATTAGCAATCACCGTCTTGACTGCAGCTCTTCTCACTTCTTGCTGTATTGGCATCTGGTGGATCTTTGCAATCATCTGAGCCGAGGTTCCCACGTGATCCTGATTGGCTCTTCTTTCTCAAAGTGCAGAATCAACTATATTACAGGTTTAACCAATAGTAGTTTAACTGCCAGCAATTGATCCAATGAAGAAGATAGATTGAATGAAGGTATGTGTCCACTGGCCACATTCGTCTTGCTAATATGTCTGGTCTCAAGGTTGTTAGTCCTCTTGGCCTGTGGTTATTTCATCCGGGGCTTTATGGTGCAGTATTTTGCTAACTTATCACTATCATGCCTGAGGGGTCAACCAGGGGGCTTGATCTGTGACCTTACAGGTTTCCACAGCCATGCTTCGACCACCCCTCCACCTATCCCTTGGATGAATGATGGCCTGTTAGCGTCACAGGGAGCGCCCATGCGTCCCTGAAGCTGATTAAAACCCAGGTTGATGGGCGTTATTTACTGCATGGCCCATGTGTGTGTGTGTGTGTGTGTGTGTGCACATGTTATGTGTTCTGTTTACGTGTGCATGTGTCTCAAGGACTCCAGCAGATTCCTGGCCACATAACGCCCACCCCCAGGAATGAGAAATGAGAAAGGGTGGGGGTTTAGGACAAGATGGCTGTCATTTCTTTCTGCTGGACGTGACACCTCTTTAGCCTTGGCGAATAGCTGGTTGAAGGTTGTGAAGGTTGAAGGCTGCTGACATGCGCTCAGACCATGATATGCCAGAACATGTCGTGTTTGTGTGTGCGTCTGGGTGTTCATGGTGGTTTTGTGTGACCTATTAGCACATGCTGCCTGTGTTTGTACGTGCATGTGCACGTGCGTGTATATGTGTGCACCTTAGACGACATTGCAGCTGATGGGTTGTCACTGATAGTGGCCCCACCATGAAACGAAGGTCACAGTACTCTCTGGGTTTCATCTGGCCCTCTCATAGGAGTACCTCTGTAGCTGTCAGCTAATGAGACAGTGGAGGGGAGTGAGGGAAACAGAGGATAGATAAAAGCTCTGAGAGAGAGGAAGAGAGAGAGGGAGATGGTGTGTTAATGAGAGGGTAGAGATGACGAACAGAAAAGAAAGGAGAGAAGGAAACTAGAGAGGAGAGAATATGGAGTCAAGAGGTGGACAAAGCAAAAGGCGAGGGAGAGGAGAATGAGCACAAAAAGGGGAAAACAAGAAAGCAGGAAATAAACTGCAACAGCAGAAAGGGGGACATCAGATAGAGACAGAGTTGCACTCATGGGAAAACAGCAGAAAATGGGGACAGTGTGGAGAGTGGCGAAGAAAATTAAAAGCAAAACTCTGCTTCAGCTCAAGCAAGCCATAAAATGTAGTAGCACAGAGCAGCAGAGAGCTGTTGCAGACACAGTATGGGAGTGGCCTCCTGCAGTCTGCCATGCACCACGCCTTCCTGCTGGGAGCATCCTACCCTGTCTCCTTTACATCCCCCTCTTGTCTTCTTGTCTTTTTGTCTGTATCTCACTTCTCACTGTCCTTCTGTTTTGCTCCCTTTTTTTTTACTTCTTTTTTTTTGTTTCCCCTCATTCCTTCAGAGGGAGCTCCCAGAGAGCACCCTGAGGCCACCGTACTCAGGAATGATGGATTGGGTCGAGGTTGCGTGGAAGAGGAGGGGGTTGTGGAGCACTGCAGTGTAGCATGACTGATGGGAACATGCATTATTTTCCTGGAGGGCTCAGCCAGCGAGGGCCAGAACGTGGTATATGGCTGGCGCTCTACAAGGGCCTGCTGCACAGACGAAGGGGCACTTTTTTAATGGTCATTCTGTAACCCTGAATCATGACCTGCTATTCCTATCAGTGTGTATTTTCTCATGGCAGTGACAGAGGGAGGATATTGGCAGATGCTCAAGCCGCACTACAACACCGGCTCCTTGATGGTTTGCCGACCAACCCTTGTTCTCCTCCACAGACTTCAGAGCTGTTAGCGTGTCCGTAAAGGGCTGAGACACTATCCAGTGACTCACCTCCACCATGGGACATCTTTCCACGCCCACTTGCCTCACTGTCATACATCATACATATGCATTACTTGGGCCGCCACCTACTGTAGACTCTCCCTTTTTTTTTTCCGTCTCCAGGGTGAGCGCATAAGGTGGAGTCTTTTACAAAATGGCCATAAACATCCACCCAGTTACTCCTACAGTGCTTTTAAGTCAGGTCATAATGTTTTAACTGAAAATCAATATTCTGGACTGTGAATTTCCTGTGACTTGCTAAAAAAAAAAAAAAAAAACATTTGTGCCCCTTCCATTACACTGTGCCTGTCGTACTGTGCATATGTACTGTAGCCTCGGCCCTGCTCATTCATTTATAATGAGTCGGTTATGACTCCCCTGAGTCATGCTGGAGACTAGAGTCTTATTGTTCAGTCAACCAGAACCTCCTGTAGGAGCAGGAAAGGCAGGGATGTGCCACCATACAGAGTTTGTAACACAAGAGCGGAGAAACGCTGCTGTGATATTAGCATCACTGGTAGAAGGGGGCTCAAAATAAGGCCCCTGTTTGGCACGCAGCGTTTGGTTCTAATTGTAGATTTATCAGCACAGAGCAGAAAAGCATCAAAAGCAAAACTCCAGCTGTGGTGTTTTTCAAGTGTTTTAGAATAAGTGCCGCTTACGATGACCCATTTCATGAAGCCTGAATGTGAAAACTAAGCCAAAAGAAAAAGAAATTAGCCATGGTTATCAATGTGTGGATTTACTAGAACATACAGAATTTAAAAATTAACAGTGCACGTCCTTGGTACAGTTATTTTCTTTCAACATACTCATACATGACACCATTTCCTCATTCTGCCTCCCTATAGATGATTGATTTATACATCTCCAAGGAAGAGCTTTTAAATTCCTATCATCCCATGCCGTCTCATAGCTTCCTAGTTTGATGTTCAAGTCATTAAGGTATAAATTCATAATGAATTTTAAGTACTAAAGGAATCTCTCTAGTGTCTTGTCCTGCACTTCCACAGGCGATGAGCAGAATTTCTTGGTGATCATTGCGTGTAGTACATGTACATTTTACTGTCAAATTTATGCGGCATGACTTAATGTAACGTACAGGCAAAGCAGTCGGTTTTGAGTGAGTATTTACTGTGCATCCTCACATGCTTTTCCTCCAGTCATATCCTTATAGGTCTGTCCTTCATGCTATAACCTTTGAACTGGTGACCAGAAAATCAGGGGAAACCAGGCCTCAGACTTTTAACAATCCTTTCCTACCACAGAGAGCTTTTTTGCTTTTGGACCATATATAGAACATTTTGTATGTGAGGAAATAAGAAAACTTGTATTTCATAGGAAGAATTTAATTTGCAATTCTATGTCAAGCCAAGCAACTGTCTTACTTGCTTTCCAATTTAAAAAACAGTGTTCCATATAAGTGCGTCATATAAAAAGGAATTTCTGTGGATAATTGAGAGAGATTAGAGTTGTGATAATATTATCCAACTGTGGAAGACTGAGAAACTCAGCCAAGTAGGGTGGCAATTATTCAGACAGGAAATAGTTATAATAATAGTGGCAATAATAGTCATAATAATCACAGTGGTGATAACCTAGATACAGTCTGCCTGCGTCGAATTCACTCTGGAGAAAGTTCAGCAGTTCCAAGCCAGTGGTATCAGATTTAACGCCGTTTGAGCACAGTCACCACAAAAACGTAACCTCCATAAATGTGTTGTCATTCAGTAGGTTTGTTAAATGTGCGCTGAGCCTCCACACGTAAGTATCCTGTTTGTCGGTCAGCAGCTGTCGCACATTATTTTAACCTTTATTACTGCTTATGAGTATCAGCGGACACATTGTTGAAAAAACAATAATGTATTTATCATTGTGCATCAAAGTTTCTTTGGCTTGAGGACCCAGTTTTTATTGCCTACTCTCCAAATATCTGGAATTTATGTCTCAGCTGCTGTTAAAGACGCAATGTATTTGTTCAGCTGCAAAGAAATGTGGGTACCCATATTAAAAACTTAGAGTAAACAAGCCCAGGATTGCATCTTGAGGACCTGCATCTACCTTCTCAGACAAACTAGTCGGATCATACTGATCTATGAATGTCTACCTGAGACTGGTAAGATTTCCCTCTGGTTTCAAACTGGTGAATTTTGCTGTCTGCCCCAGAGAAGAGTTTTGAGGATGACATGCTTATCCATCTGCTTAAAAGCGCCATTGTTTTGGATTAACTTGAGCTAGTGCATTACTTTGGCATTTTACTTCTCAGGTAGGCCCTGTCAGGGTCAATGTCACTCATACATCCTCCACTACTTTAATCTTTTTTGGTGTTTTGATATTGCTTGGATGCATTTTGCAAATTGTTTAAGTTCAAGGTTTCATCATTAATTATTTTAACAATGCACCAAGTCTCCTTGCTGCCCAGTCTTACACTATAACCAATGTCTGTAAAATTCAGTTGTATTACCTTGCATTATCCTGTGCTTTATCCAATTAGCTCTAGATGCAAAACAAGTGTCAGCCTATCTTATGTTACATGTCAGCAGACGGTGCTCGTCTGTAAAAGGATGACTCCATATTTATAATGAAGACAGGGCTTAGTGTTGAATTAACTTAGCTGTTGAGAAGTCGATGGCACATACTGTTCTACACACTGCTGTCACAGTCCAACCATCTCCACTCGGCTTGGATCTTGTGGGACTCTCTCAGGTATTTTGGAGTCTGGGAACAGCGGCTTTGTGAGGGGAAGAGGCTGGTGCCAAGTGACTAAAACCTAAACACTGTGAGAGCACACTTCATCCCCTCTGTCTCCTGCCTTGTGTTCCCTCGTTCTTTCATCTGCCCCTTCCTCTGTCTCTGCTCTCCTTCTGTCAGATTCCTGCTCTGCCTCCTTTTCCATGTCCCTCTCTCTTCTTCTCCTCCACTCCCTCTTTCATTCTCTCCAGTTTCTCTCTGCCCCTGCTTTTTATCTGTGTTTCTCCATCTTTCTCTCCCTATCTTTCCCTTCCCTCCATCCCCCCTCCTCTCCTGCTGTGAACCAGTGGGGCTGCAGAGAACATGGAGCCTGAGGACTGAATGTCAGGAAGTCAGCTCCCATGAAAGGCAATGGGTCGCCACCATGCCTGTATAAGGCCAGATGACTGGCCAGTGATGTGTGTGTTAGTCTGAGTGTTCATATGTGTGTGTGTGTGTGTGTGTGTTTATGGGCGTTTGAGTAAATTTACTTACTGCTTACTGTGTGCTCTAGTGCGCAAACAAGAGTTTTGGGGTCTGAATGAGTATGCGTGGCTACGAGCACTCGCTTTAGTATATGTCATGTCAGTGTGTGTGTGTGTGTGTGTGTGTGTGTGTGTGTGAATGAATCTTTGTGTGACTGCAGCCCAGCAGCAGGCTGACGTGTGCCATTCAGCCAGAGGGACCAAAGGGGTTCTGCTCTCTCTCAGCTAATCCAAACAAAGCTCAGGCTGAGCCAGAATGAGAAATGTCTGCACTGTTGGTCATAGACGCAAAGGGTCAACCAGGACGAGTGTGGAGGGCGTGGGTTAGTGTATTTGTTTCTGTGTGTGTGTGTGTGTGTGTGTGTGTGTGTTTTGACCATGCATTTGCCTGGATTTGTGGCTGTGCATGCTCTCGTGTATGTGAGTGTGTCTGTCATGCAGCTCAGTATTCTCTCTGCATACTTGAGTCGCAGTGCTGTGTTAGCTTGCAGGAGCCTTTTGGTGGGCGGGCTATTCTTATCCCCAGACTTACCTGATTGCCATGTATAGTCACAGAGAGATGATAAATTCACCCTTGCTGGAACACATTCAGTCTGCACCAGAATCATACACAAGGGAGTTAAAGAAAAAAAAAAAAAACCTCCACATACACACACACACACACACACACACACACACGGGCACATACACCACTGCAACACTATTTCTCTCAATATCTATGTGTTCTTGCTTCATGTGTTTATCCATTTTCTTCTTGTGTTTATCTGAGTCTAAGTGCTTCCTCCGGTTCTGTATACAAAAACAACTCATTTTATTTCCTGAAAGTGGAAACCTCATATGAAGTTCTTTTCTTTTTCCCTGTTCCAGTAACATTTGCACAACCCATTCCCATTTGGCTCTTTCCTCAGATTTCTGTTGAATTTCAAAACTCCAACCACTGACAGTGAATCTGCAGTTTCCTCAGGGCGACTTGTGGTGAAATACAGTTGAGGTTTGGAAACTCGACTCCTTGCCTCAGCCAGGAGGATCATTAAGGCGCTTGTCATCGACGGGGCTTTGCATGTCATGAGTTTTCCAATGAGCTAAGGGGTCACAGTGAGCTCACATGAGGTTTGCACTCGTGGCCAATTCACTGTGAAGATCACACAGCACAGTGCACCTTTGTCGTGAACTTAATAATGTTAACAAGAGAGAGATTTGAACGTTTACCTCACCATACAGACGAGCAATTTCGTTGAAGAAACGTGACGCATTCCTTAAGACAACACAGGCCAGACCAAGCCCAGCTGGAAAATTCTAGGGAGTGGAAATACTAACCTTGAATCACGGTGTCTGAACACTGTCATAGCCACTCGGCTCTGAGGACTTCCCATGTATGTGAGCGAACAATAGGACCTCACTTCACTGCAGTGTGCCTGAAGCACTGCTGTGGTCAAGAGGCTATTGTGAGGCCAGTAGTCTGGCACAAGTGGAGACACCCATCACACACATTAGTGTCACTGTGCTCAAATGGGAGAAAGAGGTTGGCGAGGAGTTTGGTGCGTGATGTGATATGTGTGTGCTTGTGTGTGTCTACGCACACAATCAGAGTACGGCAGCAAAACAAAAGAGACGGAATAAATATCCCATTTTGATCCAATTTTACGTCTTGGATATTTTTGGATGTTTTATGGATGAATTCAGTCTCCGTTGAAACCCTTTGAGCAGAATGGATGTAATGATGGATACTATAGGTGTCACCGGGTGATTTCTTTGTGGCCTTTAATGTCAACGGTGCTCTTCTCAGCTTTGCTGGGCTGTAAATGTGTGTGCGTGTGAGAAAGAGTGAGAGAGCATAAGAATGAATATGTATTTGTGTATGTGTGTGTGTGTGTGTGTGTGTTAGTGTGTCCCTGGAACCCATCGGTCATAGACTTTAGAGCAGCTGTGAATGGTTTGACCTCTCACCTATGAATATTTTACTCCCAGGGCACTCCTGCTACAGACAGATATTTTTTTTTTCTTGACTGCATAACCAATTAAAAGCGTAATATGCATTATGATCTCTTTTTACTTATATGATATTATTTGGATTACACCACTGAAGTGCGATGGGTCTGTAGGTGTAAAACTGTACATCAGTTTTCCTGCTGTTTTTGTATGTTTGATGATAATAAACATTTCCCCGCATTAAAAACTAAACTTTTACTTTCAGTACTCCTTCCTTCACACTTCATCGTGTAGAATTCCTGGCAGTAATGAAACAATGCAGCAGTGGAGCAGTCCATTTACAATGGGTATCGGTCCATTTGCAGTGGCACATGTTCAAACACTTTAAGTATTTGGCACACTGCAGGCCTGGTGCACTGTAGCATAGCTTTGTCCCAAAAGTGGAACTAGTTTGAGTACAATGAAACCACAGACGCTTTATGTAAATTGGCTCCTATCCATCCATAGCTCCCAGCCACAAGCAACACTGCGACTTCACAAGCAGGCCAATTAAAAGCCAGTGACATTCAGGTGTGGGAGACAGAGTGACATTAAAACTAATTCCTGCTAAAACCCAGTGACATTACAGCAACAGTCGGCCAACTAGAGCACAGGCATTCACTGACCATCTTTAATCTGCTACATTCTTACAGAATGTAGCACTGTGTAGGGAAATTGCCAGTGGGAACTCAATAGCAAAGAGCAGCCCTTCAAATGTCATTAGGCATTTTTCTCCGAGCTTTTAGCAGTTGAGATGATCTACGTATACTGTACAGGGGGAGTGGGGGGATTGAGGAGGAGGGACACGGCCTCCTTCTGTCCGTGATCAGAATCTAAATCACCTTTATTGCTAAGGATATTAACATGTTAGTTGCATTTGTGATGCATCACTTTATGCATACAGAATGTAGACCTGCACCTGCTTATGTTACTTAAAGATATGCATGGTGCATATGAGCACAGGGAATTGCACATTGTTACTGTAGTGACAAGAATACATTAGATGTGCGGAGTGGATGTGTGAAAAGAAGGGGAGCCCCCACCCCCACCCCCCACCCCACCCCACCCATTCTGCTGTGCTATCCTTGCTCTCGTGCTCAGGCAGATGTTATTCCCACCCCCCCTCCCTTTGCATTAGTGTGGGATAGGAGCAAGGCCGCATTAAAGGACATCTCAGGGACGAAGGACATTGGGGCTTGAAGGTCGTACCAGGGAGTCGATTGCACATTGCTTAGGGCAGCATTACTCTCTCACGTGCGCGTGCACACCTATGTTTACAAATCTGCAAGGTATGCACAATGTAAGTAGTAAGAATGAAAGTGCGTGTACTATGCCTGTGTGTGCTTGCATGAATGTATAATTGGGTATGCACGCTCCATCCAGTGAGTATATGGGGAGGGAAGAGGAAATTCTGGCTATATGCCGGATGCGTGTTTGCTCTCAAAGACCTCGCTTGGGGCTAAACTCTTCTGCTCATTAAAGCATACAGGAGTAGACTTTTTCCCCATCACTCTGGAAGAGGGCACCTTAATCAGCATACGATGCAGCCGTGATCCCACTGCTTACTCACCAAATGAACATCTGCATGAACAACTCCAGCAGATATTACTCTCATATGTGCACAGACCAGATGATTATGCAGGTGCGCTCGTACACACTCCGCATGCATGTACACACACATGTGCACGCCACGGTGACAGATCTCAGGTGGAACAAAATCCTCGGTCTCTCTGACTGACCTGCTCGAGTATCCCTCCATTAGCCTGGCTTCTCATGTGGAGCCACAAGTGTCACGTCGCATCACTGGAAGGCACCACTAATAGAAATATTAATATGGGGAAGATGAGAGAAAAGAGCTTTTTTTTCACCCCCTCTCTTTCCTTTTCCCCTCAGCAAACAGATTAGTACCTAATCCACCAGGGATAAGGGGAGATAAATTGTTCCTGATTGGCTGCATTGGGATAAATAAACACATGTCTGCTGCAAATGGATCTGCAAAAGGCAATTTTTATTAAGTCTTTTCGTCTCATTTCTAGCCTTAAAATCATACTTTATTCAGAATAATTGAATTCTGCCAGCGGGATGACATCGCTTGTTCTCCAGCAGAGTTTCCCTTATTTCAGGAGCTTCCTCAATACATGTTGAGATAAAAGCACAATAAGAGAGACTGAGCTCCATATTTTAAGAAAACTTGTTTTTGAAACAAATTAATTTACTTAATAAAAGTTCCTTAACTTGTACAACATTAAATGACTTTTAACATGGATCTTTAACTCTTTGTCTGAGCATGTTAATAGGCTCCAACAGCTCTGGTTGGAGCCCAGTTTGACTGCCCAGGGATTTGTTTGATATTTCTTGTCGTATAAGCTTTTTTGTGGTCTTGCTTTTAACAGGGCTGCATCGTTGCCTTGATCTCAGCTGTGGTGTTTCTTCTCAAACCCTGATACCTCTTCAGATGGAATTAGTGGTTAGGGATGTACCGGGCCAGCATGTGGCACATCGGAGCAAAGCTGAGATGTCTGAACAGTTTCTTCCTCTGAACTCATGGGACAACATTGTCAGCCATGCATGGCACAGGCATTAAATACTCTCGGCTGAGCAGGCGCCATGCAGGGGCAAAAAGCTGGCTTTTACGGCAATGGCTGTTTGTATGTCTGTGTCTGTGTGTGTGTGTGTGTGTGTGTGTGTGTGTGTGTGTGTGTGTGCGCACGCTCTCCTTGAGTTCTGATGTACAGCAAGGCTGAGAGATAAGAGAGAGATGTAAGATAGATTATGATGGCAGGGGATAGGACAGTGGAGCTGGTGGTGGTAGTAACCTCTCCCTTTGGTCTCCCGTCCTCCACCATTTCCCATGTGAGAGCAGACGCGTGGGGATGGAGACTGGGTTTTGAGATGTCTGTGTGGTGTAATTCAGTCTGAGGAGACGCTGCTCGGCCAGTGGCACATGTCCTGTTGAGCAGGGCATCACACACAGAGGGACACGTTGTCTTTTTTAACACTCTTCCTCAAAGTCTTCCAGTGTAGCCGGAGGGATTTGCACTTTTCGTTTTATTTAATCATGCATGAAGGTTCTATGCTAATCTTGAATACTGTCAAGTACGATTTGATGTCTACATCTGCTTCTTTTAGCCCCAGCATAACAGAGTTTCTCACAATTTATCTCAGGGACAACCTAGTACATCATTAGAGGAGTTCCACCACTATAGATAAGGCGAAGTGCTTATCTCAACAGTCTTTATTAAGGAAGTTTTTTGAGAACATGTCCACCTGCCTGCTGACCAGAAGTTTAAACCTGTAACTTCCTAAAACAAGAAAATCAGAGTGGCTTAAGAAAACGTTGGACTGTTTGTAAGTCACCTGACGTTACCCAGACACACAAGACAGGACCTGCAGTTTCCTCCTGGCTCTCTGCATCACTCCGCAAGGTAATAATAGCTTTGCCTGCATACCCATGCAACATTCACGTTGCCTATAGGCTTTCTCCTGACATAAACATACATTTATCAGATGTCAAGTGTCAGCATGCTGGAATATGCAACACATGCACACACAAGCACACACCCGCTGAAAAGAAAAAATACTATTAATACCATAATAATAATGTTAACATTCAAAATTTGGGATAATGGCTTTCATTATTATAACATCCGTCAGCACAAGAGAGAAGGAGGCAGATGTAAGGAGAGAAAATAGTTTGAAATACAGCAAAGCTTCACTTTTTTATTTATTTGTAGTGTGGGTTAAAAATGGAGGAGAAAGTGCAGGATGAAACAATTGCCTCCCTGTGTGAGCAGAACATTCTCAATGGCGCACCACATAAACCTTTCACTGGTCAGAGGCTGTTTTTAACCTTTGTGTGGGATCCAAAATGCCAAAGAGCCAAACATCTTTCATTAATCTCAAGACAAAAGCTCCTGCATCAGCACAACCTGCAGAGTGCCGGCAAAGTGAGAATCATTTCCCAAACTTTTAGAGAAACAAAATTCACCACCAGGCCGGTGCTGCTCCCACCTGTGTTCTGGTACACTGCCTGCACCGTTTTCTTCAGCACCTTGGTCTTTTTCTAATCAGCAAGGAAATACTGCCCAAGGACTGATGCATAAGGGACAAAACACTTTGCATGTCTGGCCCTAACTAAGATTCTACATTCTGGTTCCTAAAAATAAATCCATTTATTGCTCCCTGCTGGGTATGCTTTCTCATGCCTAAAAGGAGCACTATGTTGATTATAGCTTTAGCTGCCACACTCTGTAGACTACCCGGGCTTAAGCTCTGCAGCCAAATTTAAATGAAAGGACTATGGGACATGAATCTGCATAATACACACATGGGGAAAAAAAGGAAGCTCGAAGGTAAAGCCTGAGATGAAGTGACTGCTCCTTCTACGAAGCAAAAATTAAAGTCCCCCTGCGCCCCACCCCGACAAAATATCCACCCCGACATCCAGATGCTATAATGTGTTAAATTACTACCTCGACTTAATGGCATATCCTCAGATACACTTCATACACATTCATCCAACAATGTTTAATTCACTTGAAAGTTGAGCACAGGGCATGTTTTCCCATCTCTCCGCTCCCTTTTTCTCCATCTCCCCGTGGCGATGTCACAGGGGATTAAGTCACTGAGGCCGAGGGACTTGTTTATGATTCATCTGGAGGGAGGCTCGAGCCCACGGTAGTACCCACAGGGCAAGCAGCTAGCAGGCTACATCCCCTGCTCCCTCGCTTTCCTGTATGCTAATACAGGACACACAACACTGAAAAGTGTCTCATGGCCCTCATAGAGATGACGTACAGGGGGGGTTCTTGTTGAGTTAGATGACACATTTCAGGATGACGTAAACCTTTATGATGTAAGTCCTGCGTCATGTGCGTCATGTGAAAATTGTATGAAGGTAGGCTGTTTTAGAAACGGAATGAAGCATTAATGAATGGGTGTTTGTCATTTTCTGGCTGGACCACAACAGTATGGCCAGCCCTATAATCATGAGTGTCCCTGACTGACTGCCTGACTGACCATATTTCTACCATTGGTCAGCCAAATGCCACATGTCTCAGTTGGAGTTTCTCCGTTGGTCGTTGCTCTTTCAAAATGATCTGGCTCAGGGCTACAGCTCTTGTTACGGGCAGTCACCCAGCCGCCCTGGTTTCCCGGTTTTTCAGGGGCTGCAAAGTGCAATGTATATGTGAGGGTAGGAGAGAAGCAAATGGGTAAAGAGCTGAAACCAGCTGACACTAGACAGAATATAAATACACAATGATGCCGATTATTTAAAGCACTTCCACAACAGTTTTAAACTACATCCTCAATTTCAAACGTTGACCATACATGGCATATAGTCTTGTATAGTCTTGTTAGATTATCAATAGACTGCCAACCCTGTGGCAATCATTAATCAGAGGTTATAAGTATAATTACTAATTGTTTCCTGTCTGTTTCTACACAGAGGCTCACTATTATGACTTACTTACTTCCTTTTTGGCCATATTGTTTTGCATATTAAAAACACATTTCCTGTATTTAAATCTGTTTATGATAAATTCAAAAATAAGTCAGTGAAAAAAAAAGTACAGATTATGTTTATAACTTTATGAAAAAGTGTTGATATATATATATATATATATATATATATATATATATATATATATATATATATAATTTTATCAACACTTTTTCATAAAGTTATAAACATAATCTGTACTTTTATATATATATATATATATATATATATATATATATATATATATATATAATATTCAAAACCAACCTTTGACACCACCCCAGGCAGATGCAAATACAAAGCACCACTGTAATGTGTGTTGCTTTACTGATGACATTTAAGTCTGCTCCTGTTCAGTCTCAACTAATGGCATGTCAGATTTTTAACAACCTGTTGGACTTGATTAAATGTAACAAGTGTGTGTTGTGGTGAGGCTTGTTTTTAATAAGGCGTCAAACAGTAGGTAAACCACAACCAGTGCTAAAGGTTAGTTCGAAGCACATGTTCAACCACAAAACAAGCTAATCTGGTGCCAGCTTTTTCTATTGTTCCGTTATTACTCGTCTCCTTTGTTTGTGATGAAAAGTGGTTTGTTATTAGTGACAGACTACAGTAGAAGGGTGGTATTCAACATCACTGTGCTGGTGTCATGGGGACTAACATATTACCACAGTTCAGTAGGACTTACTGTCTTCTTTTAATTGCTCTTTTAATTAACTTGTGTCTAGCCTTCGTCTTGTCAGAGGATGCCCGAGCATGCCATTTAGCACAAGGTAATGAGATTAACCTCTCGTTGACCAAGCAAATGTAGATTAGACATTATGGCCAAATGAAATGAGCTGGGCTTTATTTACTCATGTGTACAGGCAGGCGGCAGGCAGGCGAGCCACAACTCTCTCAGCGGTAACATAGCTAAAATGTCAAGGGGATAGAGGGGAGTGTGTTTGGCAACGAGTCAAGAGTGTGGCCTACCAGCTGCATGGGAAGGAAAGAGAAAGCAGCCAGCGCTGGAAAATAGTACGAAATTCTCCCACTATGCCCCGCTATCTCAGGAGAGGCCAGCGCAGACAGTCGATGAAAACAAGCCGCTAATCAGTCAGTCACACTCACACAAGTGTTAAGCTGCATACACAAGCACAGACGCACACCTTCTGCAGCACCGAAACTCCCCCCTCTGTCTCTTTCTCACGCGCTCTTGCTCCACACATTTACTCATAAAGAATGCAAATGACACCCTCTCCCTCCATTTACACACACACACACGCAAACGCATACCATGACATGACCTATGGCGTAACCACTCGCTCATTGGGTGAGCACACTAACTGGTCGAGGCAGGAGGAAACCACACATGGCATGTTTGGCTGTGTTTCACTTCGCTCTTTCCAAGTGAATTGTTGTTGAAAATTTCTAATATTGCCCAACACTGACCATAATGTCTTTGGACGCAAACATGAACATTTTGCCTCAGATATCTTGAAAACAGTCATTTCCTGTAAGTATTCAGGATTTATTCTTGACATGCACACAACAGCCTTAAAAGTGCAATGTTCTTTATGGGTTACATGATACTTTATAGGACCCCCGAGCACATATTCTCAAAGGGAGCATTATTGTAAAGTATTTCTTGGCACCAAATCAGGTCCAACCAGTGTCAAAATAAAAAAAAGGCAAATTAATGTTTCTGTAATTCAAACATGGCTTTTTATCTTAGAAATGAAATGTGTTTTTGTTTCTTGTAATCAGTATTCATTCAGTATCTAACTTCTCTATGATGCTAATAATTCTTGCTCCACAGTTCTTGCAGATTGTCCTCATTTCCTTTGGCATGTCAGTTAGCGGTTTCCACGCCAATGTCCTACTTTAAACATCCTCAGCCGCTGTGCTCTCTTCAAAAAAAAAAAAAAAAAAAAAAAAAAGGAGGTGACAGATTCCTCACTGTTTATAGGCGGAATCAAATTTCTTCCAATTCACCTTTAAATGAGGACTGTGGATTTATTTTATCAGTGGAACTTTAGGAACTGGCTGTGTTTTATCGAGGAAACCTCTCCTGGGACAGTGTGAGCCAACTGCACAGGCTTTAGTTGTGACCTTCGCTCCCATTTCCTCCTCCTCGCCCGGGGTGTCACTGCGAGCAAATGTCCTTCTCTGAGCTCGAATAAGCTGCCTTGGCCCAGCTAGTGCCGCACCTCGTTTTAATCAGGCTTTGGGGAGTGAAATATGGGCCTGGCGAGCAGGCTGTACCCAGGCTCCATTCATCTGGTTTCAATCTTCTCTACGCCCTCGGATGTGGCTGCGTGGGCATTCCTTTTCCAGACACTTGGGGGGTGGGAAGAAGTGGTGCTGAGCAGCACAAAGGGCAGGCCTATTTGTTTGGAGGAGTGTGCCTGTGTGTGTGCTTTTGTATCACTGTTAAGAAGCTGTAACATTCAGACAGGGACTAACTCTGGTTACTTAAAAAAAAGTTACAAAGTGCAAAGGCCTTTATTTGGTGGACCTCTTCAGAAATGGACAAAGGGATGCACTTGAACCACCTAGAACCACATCATTCACACATTCCTTGGCTGACCTTTAACAAGTTATGTGAAGATGTCTTTTGCTTTATTCATCATTGTCAAGATAAATGCATTCCATGTACATTCTGTATGGAAAGGCTGCTTTTGAAATGATACAGCCCAGAGGCACAGAACATAGTGTGTATGCTTGCTCTGTGTGTTTACAGTATGAATATACTGTACTCTAGGTGGGCGCTATGGATGTGTGTGCAGCAGGTAATTAAGGTTAGTATCCTGCATGAAAGGGCTTAGCTAATCATAAGGACAGATGGTAGGTTGCTCCATTAGCTCTCCTAAACGAGCCTAAGTGAGGCCTTTCCTGGAAGCCTTGCAGCCCCTGTTGACCACCCCGGCCATCATGAAGCCACCGCTCTGCCTCTGTTAGCTGCCCCCACCCGTCAACACCTTTCAGTATACAGCTGCCAAAACAGACGTGGCATCTGCTCACCTCTGGGGAAATAGCAGTCATCGACGTGTCCTTCCTAGTCACGCTTCTTGGATGGATAGGTTACCTCTTTGTCCTTTGCTGCAGCAGCAGCAGCAGCTACAGTGTGAGCGGCTCACAGTATCAGTATCATCCTCTTATTTGTGTACAAGCAGTCCCCTGCTTTGTTATTTTCCGCTTAACTGCCCAAGTAAAATGATATGTCAGATGCATACCATAGGACTGGCGACAGCGCTAATATGTCAGTGACGCAGGGCTGGGCGGATGGAGAGAGGGAGTTAGCGTCCCGTCTGTTTTCAATTAACTGATGAAATGTACAACATGGGAGCTGCTCTGTTGTCTTCAGTTCCTTTTTTCCCGTGGATCCAGCGAAGTAAATTATCATCTTTTCTGAGAAAGGCTTCACCGTTTAACCCCAGGTGAACTTGGACTTTAGACACTGACAAATAATCACAGTGACCCTAATAATGGAATTAAATCTGTGTATGCAGAGAGGCAAGAAAGAGGAGAAGAAGAAGAAGAATCAGGGGAGCATCCACAATCCCCACACATTCCCCACTATGAGCTCCCAAAATGTGGTGCTTAAATGTCCTGACTGGGGCTATATACACTGCCTCTGGAGCTGAGCTATAGTGCTACTCCAAATATAGCGTTAGCTCTGGGCTTGTTTCCCCCTCATTCCACTTGCTCGTCACGTGCCAACAAACTTAACCATATAGCCTACTGCGGCTTTTATTGTCTTCCCACAAGTTGTTAAATGCTTCTTTGAAACACCATGGGGGAACTGAATTGCATTTAATAAAAGTCAGGGGTGTAGTACTTTAAAGTGTATGAGGTAGATAGTATTTGAAGTTTTCATCGGCCTCACACTACTGTGAAGCATCCATCATCATGGAGAGCCTGGGCGACGACGATACATTCCACTTCCTGTGGTCATACACCTAGTCAGCTCTATTTTCAACCTAATGGACATAAAAAAAATTGCAGATTGCAGCAAAATGGACTTGGCAGCACAAAAGCTTATTAAGTATTGATCCGCTCAGGTCAGTGCCCATGTCCAGCCACTCCAACAATGTGAGAGGAGTTCGCTCACACACTTGCCAGCCACATTGAGATTAGGCCACATAAATAACCGGGGAAATTGAGGAGCACTTTGTGTCTGGGGGAACAGAAAGCCGTGGTTGCCTGATGTGCGGGGAAAAGCTGCAGGAGAAAAAGGTTGTTTATATGTGCAGTGTGGGCATTATGGCTGTTTATATCAAAGCTGGCCCATCTGTCCAAACTCCAACAGTGCTTAGCTGATATGATATCATGCCACAGCAGTGCCCACCAGGAAAGCTTTAAGTTGATCAGCAGCAGGCAAACCTGTCTTCTACAGTGTTTTAATGAATACAGCTCATCTTGTTTCTCACCGCACCATCTGTCAGCCTCGCAGGGTCAAACAGAGCTCGAACTCAGCAAAGAAGAGCATTCCACTGTGCTGTCCATATTCTGGTGTTTGTACCTACACTGGAGAGCTCTGTGATGAATATTTTCCATCCTTATTCACAAAGCCGCGCCAACAAAAATAACTTAATGCCACACAGACCAAGAGTAAGCTCTGCCCTGGGACAAAGGCTTGTTGAAGAAACGAATGAATAGGAAAAATGCT
Source organism: Trachinotus anak (assembly GCF_046630095.1). Lineage (NCBI taxonomy): Eukaryota > Metazoa > Chordata > Actinopteri > Carangiformes > Carangidae > Trachinotus > Trachinotus anak. The sequence goes on along the minus strand of NW_027273885.1, from coordinate 6,137,973 downwards.
CTGTGTAGGAATGGAGGTAAAGTTGTCTTTGTGAGGGAAACGAAATTTGATTTCTGTCAAAGCAAATATAATTTTGCTAACTGGATTTGAAGTTGTTTTCTTTTGATAGCCCAAATCGCTGACTTACCGCTTTGAAACCGAGCAGTTGTTTTCTCTTCAGTCTTAGCTCATGGAAATGAGTTTCAGCAAAATGTCCTTGGCAAAAAAGGTGAAAAAAAAGTGTTTAATTCTAGAATGAAGTATTTTTTTTGTGGACACCTTAATACGTCAAAGGACTCACTCTCCTCTATCCTCCATTAAAAAGTGTTTTCTCAGGGGGGGACAGCAGGTTTATTCAAGGCTTTGTGCATGTGCTCCGGGGAGGATGTGCCCTTTACACACACACACTCAGCTTCAGTGATAAGTTTCTGCGAGATGTTAACTCTCTGTCGTCTTTGCTGCATGCTTCCTCCGTAGTCTCAGATTTGGAGACGCTCATGCAGAACAAAGAGAGTGCACACACACGCTGGTTTGTTTAAGCTTTGCCAGATGTTGGGAGGATCCCTTGCTGCAGCATAATGGAGAGGTCACTGTCCAAGCCCCATTTAACTGAAGCGTGTTATCTGGTGCAAAACAGACCATTCGACATTTGGACCTTGTTCATTCTCAGCACATTAAAGGGAGGAAAAATGTCTTGAATGGTGTTTTTTGAAGCCAAATCTAACTCCGTAAACGGTTTAACACCACACAAGCTTCTGGAGATTATTCTGCAAGTCAGGCTGAAGTCTCTAAGATGCATTGCTGTAATTAACATTTTAAACGGGGACCATCCTTTCCAAAGTGATGAATTGGTTTTTAATTAAAAAAGAAAAGAAAAAACTTCCAGCCAATGACAATCATTGTTTTTGGGTTTTTTTTGGTTTTTTTTGTGCAAGAGGCTGGAGTACGTCTAAGTCTTCCGCTTGTCACCCTTTCCACTTGATCACATGTTTGAGCTGTGGTTTTTACAAAAGGCACACAAAGGGTGGAAAAAAGTAAATGGCAGATTGCTCACACTAATGTGCAGTGTCTTTCTTTTTCAAAGCACTGTAAATATGTACTGTGCTTCTTCTTGTAAAGAGAACCAAAACCCAGAATAGTAAACATGAACAAGGATGGTGGAAGCCAGCAGACATGCAGGTTGGCGAGAGTGTTGCATGGGAACGACAGACCAAAGTGTACCTCTTCATGAGAAGCTCTGTGCTCTTTGGACCATGTCGAGCTAAAACCAGAAGATTTATGGAGCAGCTGAAGCATCTTGGACAACTACACTCATGAGTGGGGGTGATGCCACCAGATGCGGTGTTGATAAGATGTGCAGTATAGCACTGTAAGCAGGTTTCACTGACTTACCCTCCCTCTGGGCATGGTGTAATTAGCTTTTTCCCTCCATCTCCTCCCAACTTCCTCATTTTGCCAAGGGAAAATGTGGAATACTTTGGGGGAATTAAAAGTGCTTGTCGTGAAACTAATTTCGGATCTATTTTGGTGATCTGTCAGTGGGATGGCATCCCTATCGCTCTGCATGAGAGCAATGACAAAGCAATGAAAGGGAGGCTAATAAAGGCAATAAGAGCACCATGAGGTGCACATTTACCACAGGGCCTTACATTATTCAGACCTCAGTGGTATTTCATCTCTCTTTTCCCATTCCCATTGGCCCTCCCTCTCTTTTCCCATTTGCCTACCCCCTCCAGGTTCAAGGGATTATCGTGGGAATGATTTCCTTCGATCTTTTCCTCCTCAAACCCACTCATTACTGCTCCAGTCACAGTTCTCTGAAGCCTCGTCAGAGGTTAACATGAACAAGAAGACCCGCACTTCTAGAAATTTCCCTCTTAACCGTATTCCTCTTGTGGCCCTCCTAATGCTACAAATAATTGAAGTATAAATGGAAACATTTTCATCATTACTTCATGATTACTTCACTGTGTATGCTTAATGGTTAGGTGGCTAACCTGTAGTAGTGTGGCTGTGTTAGCTGTGATGTGTTCTGAATATAATCTTTTTTTATGATTTCAGCTGTGTCTGGCTGGTGTCATTCGTCAACACATGATACGATGTCAGTAAAAACTCACTGGCTGTCAGTAGGATGTGATACCTTCCTGGAGGGGACACAAAAATGACAAGTTGTGGTGACAAATGACAAGTTGTGGTGAGATACTATACCTTCAGCCAGCGTGGCATGAAAATAGCGACAACTAATGAAAGAATTATTCAGGAAGCACTTGTAAGATATTGCTAATTAGCAGTTAGGTCTTATTTGTTCCTCACTCCTTGGTAATTCCTTGGTAATGACTCTATGTACCTTACTGTAAAGTGTTACCTCAAAAGCTCTGTGTCAGCAGAAGGGAGCGCCGGTCGCTGGGTGTGAGGCGAGGAGGATTATGGGACTTTATCCCTTCAAAGAGCCAGCCTCCAGTCAGGGAAAAAAAACAGCCCCTTTGATTTTCACAGGACCAACATATTCATGAGTTGGACCTTGAAACTACAAGGAGACTGGTGTAGTGTGCCATATGCAAAACATGTGTTTTAATGGGGCATGATAACTTGCTACATTGAAAGAGACTTGCCCCTTAAGAAGCTGTAATTAAAACAGGGAGTTGTGGCTGTAAGAATAAAGGGCTCTCTCCCAGAGCAGGCATGGGGGTTGTTTTTTCGTAGGCGCTCAGTTTGCACGAACACCTGGAGGCAGCCTCTTGTCGCCTGAGACATCTGAAGCTTTCATGGCGTTTCAGGCCCAGTCTCTCTCCAAATCCTCAAAGACGTCAGGAGAGAGGAGGAGATGTAACCTATCTGTGAATCTCTGTGCCACACTGGTGGTATTTCTAAGATATATGTTTGGCATTTGAATTCAGCCAATTCAGGTCATACAAGAGCGATGTACTATTGGTGGGAGCAGACACAGCCTTTTAAACAGCAGCACACGCTGAGCTGTGAGTATTTCACTATTGTCTCATCAGCCCAATGCTCCTCACAAGTCAGCTAAAAGCTAGCTTTATGTCAGCAATAAGAATGGAGGAACTGTATTTGTACTTGCCATGTCAGATTTTGGTAGTTGCATGCATGAAGTCCTATATTGTGGAGAATTTGTATGGAGCACAAACATTTCTCTTCCTCCTATTCTTGATAAACATGGAGTTGACAGAAGATAAAACAGTTCTCATGCAGATTGGCAGCGGTGTGAGATGATTGTTACTTTTTGCCTGCTGCAGCGAGGCTGTACACGTTACTCAATTGAGTCGTATGCCTGATGACAGCTGTAATCCAAATCATAGGTTTGAGTGCTGAGATGCTGATTTACTGTCTGCAAAAGATAGTCCCTTGTATTTCTGTTATGCAGAAAGGCAGTAGTGGAAGCGTCTCTGTGACAGAGCGTGTGATCCCCATAAAGCATACATCATGCACAGCAGCGGTCACACATGCACATAAAATGAAGCGGGGAACACATGTATTCAATACAGGAAAAAGCAGCATGAATGCACACAACAGGAAATTGTGAGCATAAATAAAACAGTGATACCTCCGCTCTTTATCTCCTTTTGTGCCTTTGTTAACCTGGGTCTAAAACCACCTTTGTGATGGTATAATCCTTCCTCCACATCACTGACTTACAGTTAGTGCTCAAAATAAGGCATTGCACCATCCCTCCACCCCTCCTTCAACCCATTTTTCTCTGCTCTTTCACTCTCCCCTCTATATCTCTTTGCCCCCCCCCCCCCCCCCCCCGATGTGCTATGTTTGAGTACCAGAGGTCATAAGCTTTGGACGTGGCCCCAGCCAGGCCGATGTGCTGACTGAGGGGATATGGGGCTTGACTTTGGGCAGTGTGAAAGATCCAGGCCTGCCTTGTTTGTCTGTCTGTCCGTCTCACTGGCCACACTATAATAAGATTGCAGGGCTCTGTAAGGCGGATTTACTGGAGCACAACTCCCCCTAGGGCCTTTTCATAGAAATTGGTTCCTCCATATTTCACCCTAGCCTCTCACTCTCTCTCTTTGTCAAATGTGTCTATCCGTCTCTCTCACACACTCACTCTCTCTTTCTAAACCTCTGGTGTTAGCTCCCACTTTCTTTTGTTAATTATAATATGCTTCTTCCCTTTCTTTCTGTGGGTTGAACCTAAACACAAATGGAAGCATGACGCTGAGCCAAACCGAGCTGAGAAAAGCAGATACAATGGAGGGGAAAGAGGGATGGAGGATCTGGCCTGGGATATGGTGCAAGCTACAATATCACAAGCCCTCTCCACATTTATCTCTCCCTCAAGATGGACATGTTTATTTAGATGGCCTTTCTACGTCCTTATGGAATCTCATAAAGACATGTGAATGCTCACACAGCACCGTGAGATTAAAGCTAACATGTTACACGGTTTTTATTGTTTGTAAGTCACCTTAATGTAAATTGAAAGCCAAGGTCAGGAGCCCAAACGTGACTGACAATACAATTTTTTCACACTCTGTCTGCAAAGCTGCCACCGAGTTGTGTCTCATAATTGACGTTGACACAAATTTTGGGGTCTTGCAGTCCAACTGTCCCAGCTGTGCACACGGTGAATGAGGCCAATCCAAATGCGAGTGCACACTGAGATCAAGGCGAGCTTATTTTGGGAGCACTGTGTCATCCATTCCACAGCACAAAAGCCCCTCTGCAAGACCATTAATAAGTGGAAAAGTGAGGAGCAGCGATTGTATGCCAACCAAAAGAACCCCCTGTGATTTGTCTGCCAACTCTCTCTGGCAAAAATCAAGACAATTTTCTTTCCATCACAGATACAGCATGTTTGTAATCTTTTTTTTTTTTTTGGGGTGAAATACAAACAATTTATGGCACTCAAAGCCTCTGTGTTGGTCCATGAAGGACACTTTTGACACCAGCAGTGCTGGAGTTTCTGAGTTGACCCCAGACATTGTTTGAAGGTCAATTTAAGGTCAACTAATAGAAAGTCAACTACTTTGTGTGGGAAAAGATTGCAATGCCCTGCTTTCTGCGGTCACCCTGGCCCTATCTATCTATCCCACATGCGAATTCTTCCATTTACAGAGCCTGCGGTTGAAGCGGTGGGCAGTTAAGGATGAGGTGGGAGGTGAGAAAGGAAGCGGGGATTTCTTATCAGGCCTGCTACACAGTGCCTGGTTCAGCCCTGGGCTGCTGATGGGTGTGGGAGCGCTGATTACAGAGGTTAGCCTGTGGAGCAGAGGGGAGACACTGGGCACAGGTCTCCCAGCAGACCCCTATACCACCATCAAGCATTAACTTGCACCATTGGGTCACAAGGTTTAACCATTCTTCCTCTTCAATAATCTTTATACTGCAAAGCTCTCTCTCTCTCTCTCTCTCTCTCTCTCTCTCTCTCTCTCTCCCTCCCTCTCCCTTCTCTGACATCCAAACTAATATCGGCAGGGAGCCCACAAGATGAATGGCCCTGCAAATGCTGCATTAAAAAGTCATAAACTGGGATACCTTCAGGGTCCAGGAGCTCCTCTGTATGGAGGGGTGGCCCTTATTTTTCTGCTGACTAATGATTTGAACCGAGCAGGTGGTCCAACAGAGCAGACGGACCTCAGCAATCCGTCCTGTCAGCCCTGCGCTTCCAAAGGGGCATACAAACACTCCAACCATGAAGTGCCCTCTCTGTCTCTTTCTCTGTCCAACTGGTGGACGCAGATTGGAGTAGCCTGGAGTTCAAGTTTGTAGTCCTAGGCTCAGAAAGTATAGACAGAGCTTTGAGAAAACTTGAAGATCTGCTGAAATCCACCAGATGATGTCATCTGTGAGGGTGAAGCTCTGGTGGAAGAAGCGGTCTACGTGAGGCTACTCTCTGCCTCTGCGTCCTGTGTTAGCACTGACTCATTGTTTTCACAGCACAGAGCTGACATTTTCATTGGCCCAGAGATCACTTGTGGGACTGGGTGTTGGCTCCTGCGAGGGTGGACAAGTGAACAAGTGGACAGGCGCCCACCGAGTGCTGATGCATTCACAGACCACATTTGATCTCTTGTGGAACAACTAACAGCATGTGATTGCGTCTGCAGAGCACCAAGGCATTCTTTCAGTGACCAGCTCTGGGCTGAATCACTCCACCTCAGACATGGCATCTGTGAATGTACATGGTTGTTGTTCAAATACAGTATGTGTCCCACACCAGAATCTTTATTTATTTTGTGCAATCAGGGGAAATGTTTAACCTCCGAGCACGTATTGAGAAGCATGACAATGAAAAGGACATGTAACAATATTTACACAGCTGTACATTCCTGCATGATTCCAAATGAGCATCTGTCAGACCGGATAACTTTATTTTAAGCTCTCAGGATCCCCTGGTGCTATTGGCTCGTTTGGCAATTAAATTAAAGGCAGGTAGTTAAGTTAAATGTTGTAGAGCCAAAAATATCTGTCGCATTTGAGTGTGTAAGCTCAGCAGAGCTCTGCAGCATTGTACAGTGTTTCTACCAGGTGGAGGGAGTCGAGTATCTCAGCAGTGCACCACCTTAACTACACACACACACACACACACACACAAACACTCACAAACCATCCATAGCTTCAGCTTCCAGCAAACCCCCTGTGACGCCTCTGGCTAATTCCCCTCAAGCCCGCCGGGCTGTCCAGCATCCTCCAATAAATTAGCCTTGCTGCTCCCCCACTGAGACACAGGCCCTGACAGTCTGGCTGGTGCCCAAAGTCACTCGCTTGTGCACACACATAATAATTGCTACTTTTTACCGCAGTCCGACTTCTTCACTGAGTAGATTGTGCATTTTTGTTTGTTTGCTCTGTGTCATTATGATTGCATGATTTGCTTGTAATAGTTGTGGAAGGTGTTCCATCTCACACTTGTTTCCATTTTGTTTTCTTAAAATTGGCCAGAGTTGGTCTAGAAAATGTGAGTAAATTAACTGAATGATTGTATCACTTCAGTCTTACAGCAGAATTATCGATGTGCAGCTCCTCAACACTCAAAAGCTCTGCAGCTTCCCTTTCCCAGGCGACAACTCCCCAAAGCTGTTGCTGTGAATAAGAATATGCTCTTTGACTGCCCTTGTCAAAAGGGGTTAACACAAAGATCACCATGATACTTCTCTCTCTGACCTCGTATACCAAACTCTATTCCCTGTGAAAAGAATCCCCACTCTGTCTCTCTTCAATGTCTGGCTGTGACATATCTCAGCATCTGTCAGATAGTGATTGGGATTCTGGGTCATATCTCTCCCTGTGTCTTCCGTCTCAGTTTCTGCAGCATCCGCCTCTTCCTCTTGTCTCAAGTTTGGATCTAGCTAGTGTCCCCATCTGACATCTCTCTACCTCTTCTTCTCCCTTTTTTCCCCCCACTCCCCATCTCTCTCTTCCTCTCCCTCAGTTCTTTTCAGCCTGCTCTCAGTGGGTGCCCAGACGGAGATGAAGAAGGTCGTTGGGGACAACGCCACCTTACCATGTCACCACCAGTTCCCGTCATCCAACTCTCTTGACATTGAGTGGCTACTGCAGAAACCAAACTCCAAACAGAGAGTGGTGAGATAAGATTATTTTGCTTTCACTGTATCATGGCTGCAATTACAATGACTTATTGTTTCTTTGCTTATTAGGACATACTTAAGCTGTGAAGGGTCTGTTTTCTTTCATTTAGCTAGAGTCTCCATACAGGCCACAGAGGTCACTTACTGTAGACCATCGTCTGTTCTCTCTGCAAGGAAACATCTGCTCAATTCCCATTGCCAGTGGCCATAGCAACCAAGGTTATAGTGTAGGCCCCCCTAGATAAAGACAGACAAGGTGTCCAGTGGAGGAGGTAAACAGACATGATAAAACAGCCAGTGTCTTAGGGCTCAGGGTCATTAGTTACACAAGCCCTCTCTAAGTAGGAAGGAGGTTTAGGGATATACAACCTGAGTAAAACTTGAGTCAATGTTTATAATTCGATACCACAGGTGATGTGGTTAGGTGAAGAATAACCTTATTTGGACCTGCAGTAATTTGCCATGTGAGTCTATTTATACGCCCTGCCCAGGAGCTGCCTTCAGAATTGGGTGGCATTAAACTGGTTAACTTGTAAACGTTTCTGCTGTTCATCTCTCTTCTCCTTGATACATCAACCTTCCATTAATACCTCTTCTTGAACAACCTTAGGTATCCTGAATATTTCTCCCTTAAGCTCACAAGATTTCCTCCACATAAGCTACTGGAAAGTAAAGTTAAAACTAATGTGTTGTTTCTTTGTCCACTGGGGTTGCAGAACATTTGTGCCAAAACACAAACCTCTGTTTATTACTGCTGAAAAATGTTTTTTACCTGCCTTACACCCTTCCACCGCCCATTCTCTCTCTCTCTCTCTCTCTCTCTCTCTCTCTCTCTCTCTCTCTCTCTCTCTCTCTCTCTCTCTATCTCTCTCTATCTCTATCTCCTATCTTTGTTTCATGCTGATTGATTTCCAACTGGACCCATAATGGTTGTACATTAACTCAATGCCTAAAGTTACTGTGGCACTTCAAGTTTTAGTGCTTTCCACAAAGGAACAATCATGTAGCAGAATGTTCCCCCACTCATTTTGTAGTTGTAACCTTGGACCCTTTACTCTTAACTTTTCTACAGCATAAAAGAGACAAACACTAAATGTGCAGTTTTTAAAAATGTGACTTCCCACACTTCTTCCCGCAACAAAGGGGAAAAAAAGATTTTCATTACTTTCCATCAGACAGGTGGCTGTTAGCTCATTAGCATAACTAACACCGCCACCCTACTCCATCAACACATGAGAGCTGCAGTAGGACAAAAAATACATACACACTCCTTTATAAGGTCTGAAGAAGGCACACTTTATCTGAAACGTTAGCTTGTTATGTAAAGTCTATGCTGCATATGATGACTTTCAACGCTTCACGTCAAAGAAATTGCATTACATCTGAGCACTTTAAGCATCTCTGTCTTTTAAATGGTTAAATTAGCTACTACATAAGGTAGAATTGGCAATTTTTATATGAAAACAAAGCACACAAAAAACTTCCAAACACATGATTCATGTTATTACACGTTCTGCTATGCTCAGAAAATGCTCCACTTACAGTGATACTACTTTGGGTTTCCTTTGCTGAGAGTCAGAAACTACACAAAACATGAAATCAGTCGAAGGCAGCTGACTCTCGATTTCATCATAACTTCCAGCCTGAAACAGCAGCACAGCTTTCACCGGGCACAGGTCGTTAAATCCCCTTAATGAGGTTTTGTTTGTCTCACAGCGTCTGAAAACATTTTGGTATCGTTTCATCGGTTTTAAATGATACCCATTCTTCACCCAAACTGAGCATAGTATCTGATAACAGGCAGAGCGTAAAATCTCACCAGCTTTCTGTCGGAAGAAAGAGATTTCCTTTCTCTTCGGAAGTCGTTTGTTCGAGCACTGATGTGTTGGTTAGTACAGGGAAGTGTGACACTGAGAAAGAGAAGAAAACGAGAGTGCGGAGGGGAAACAGAAGGGCGAGGAGTGAAAGAAAAAGGAAAACAAGTGTCTTACGCTTTGATGATTCAGAGAGGGGCTGCCACATTGCGATGAATATTTAACAGGAAGATAACATTGAAGGCGCCATTAATTAAAATCAAACGTCTGAAAATTTGATTAGGACAGAGACTGCGCCTGTAGCTGAATGAATAAATCATTCTTTTGTTCTGCTGGAAGGCCGTGTTGAGAGGGAAAGAGCATCTTGTCAACATTTAGCCTCTGTTCGCAAATGTACAGGCTACATGTGTTTGGGACGCAGAGGAGCTAGAGACAGGGCACGTATGTAGATGACCAAAATTCATCCAGACTCATGAAGACGGATAGTAAAATGGTTTCAAACGCAAGTGTCATAACTCCAACCACTGCACGTTACCGTAGCAACAGCTGTGGCACAGACCTGGAGGGATGTCGTTTTCTTAAAAATGTAAAACATTGAATGAAGTAGGCTTCCCACAAATTATCATCCTCTCTTGAAAAATTATACCAGCAGGTGTGTGATATTAGTTATGGCTGATTGTGTGCTGTTTCAGTGCAAAACTGCCCTTCCACCACACAGTTTTCAACATATCTTCGTGGCATTTATGACCAATTGTCGTACACCAAGTGTAGGAAAGTGTCTCCAACGATGGCAAATATGACAGAGTCTGCACTGTATTCCTCTGTAGTCATTATACAGATGGATACATACATGATATATTAATTCATCATTATGGACAATAGTTTGAATGTACTCTTGGTTTGTATGTTATCTTGTCTGAATGATCCTTAACAGTCCCTCCCTGATCAAAGAATAGTTGTCTAGCTGTCATGCTGTCATGTAGCTGCCATGTTTTAACCAAAGATTGATGCATGATATGAAAATAAGATACATGGAGGTAAATCTGATATTTTTTTACAGGCAGATAGTTCAGATACTGATACTGAAAATAACTTCTCTCACTAGACACTAGCTCTCTGCCAACAACCCTTGCAATTAAAAAAAGATTAGCCTAATCAACCAATCAATATAAAACATTTTTACTGCAGTAAGTAAAAATAACTAAATAATCAAATCTTTCATCTAATGGAGTCTTTCATATATCCATTCAGAAAGCCAGAGATGGCAGTGCTGCTTCATGTCTGCATACAGTATTTTCAGTTTTTACTGAATAAACAAACCACCTCATTTTAATTGCAAAATATGACAGCCTCAGGTCATATTACTAAATTGTCCTTAAATTCCTCACACTAACTGGCACTTAAACTATCGGTCTCATAAATACGTGTTCAGAATGCACCCAGACATAACCAGAAGCAAAAATTCACATACACCTTATACTCACAAATGTGTAACAAATGTCCAGTTCAAGAAGGCGGCAAAAGTGTGCCCATGAGCAGATGCTTTTGAAATATGTCCCACTCTGTTCATGTGCGAGGGCCTGCAGCTGTGGCACAGTAATGTATGTGTGTTTGCATTCAAGGCGTGTTTGTACATGTTTGTTCAGAAGCTAGTGTATGTGTGTAGGTCTGAGCACGTGTGTGTGTAAATGGCCAGTCGTCACCTGTGATCACAGCAGGTGCCCCCGTTTCTTAGGCACTGATGCGCTGTGGCACCGGCATTTAGCAGTCCCCATCTGCAGGCTCTCACTTGCCCTGAGTAATAGGCCACTGTGACAGCTGTGTTTGTTTGTGTTTGTGTATGTGAATGGAGTGAGAGAGAAATAGATGGTGGGGGGGGGCATAAACAAGGAGAGGGTAGAAATAAGCAAAGACATAAACTGGTGGAGAGGAGAAAATGTAAGCTTTCAAGTACAGGTTTATAGATGTTACGTGTCTACAGTGAAGTTTCAAATCATCAGAGTTTTCCTTCGAAGACCAAGTCTTTGCAAACATCACTGAGCCATGTGCTAAAAAGAAAAAAAAGAAAAAGGAAAATAGATTGTGTCATTCGCAAAATGTACAACATTTGTAATTTTCTGTACTAGCTAAATATTTTATGTTTCAAAGTTCTGATGAAGACGCACTTCATCCGATCATTGTTTATTTTATGATTTATATTTTATTCATATAAAAAGTTTACAAAGAAAATAAAATAACAGTATATCCAAAATGACATGTACCCACATTATCATATACTGTGTAGTTTGCAACTGCATTAAAATATGCATGCATGTGCAACAACATGCATACATGCACCTTACATATATGCATACATATACAAACAGATGTATGTATACATATATGCAAACACATGCACATACATAACACATATTATTTCCTCCACAGTAACATGTCAATTTATAATATTAATGTACCTCAAAATACCACACCAGCTGGTCATTTTATCATTTTATTACATTTCTGGGAAAAAAAACTGATGCAATGCTACATGTAAGTCAATCTTTATATCAGCACAATGGACACAAGAATTCATTTTCATATCTTTGTTCTTTGGGGCTGCTGCTAAACAACAAACAAGACAAAACTGAGTAAAAAGAAACATGGCAGAGGTAAATTGGCTGAACATAAAAGTTAGTGTGCACTTTGGACTATGTTGGGTATAGTCCATTATCGACATTAGTTTGGTTTTTCTAGCCAGTGTGCTAACATCTTGCTTGTGCCACTGTGGGTACTTTAATCTTTCATCTTGGCCCCAGAATAGATTTTTATTTGGTCGATTTGACAGCTCCGCTTGTAGAAAGAGCATAAGGAGATAACAGTGCTCACAGGCAATCAGCTAAATGAACACTGGCATTCCAGTAAATGCATTCATTTGTAAAATATTATTTCCCAAGTGTTAATTAATTAAAAAATGATTGCTAACAGTGTTACCCATGAGTGCTGGTATTCTGTTTTCCTCAAAACTGTGTACCCAGTGAGGAACGATTTGGATATGTCAGAGCTGTGTGTACGCCATCACAAGAGTTATATAATTTTAAATGTTAATGGCAGGCTACCAGTCAGATATATCAAGGGTATTACTGTTGGGACAAAGAAATTAAGTTAACCATACATGTTAGTTTACATTATCTGGTCCAAGAGGAACATTCTTCTAAAAGGAAGAGTAAGTCAGAAGAGCTGTGATCAATCACTCCCATAAGGCATTAGGAGCTTGTCACACCAGAGTTTGGTATTTAGGATTTAGCCACATTAGCACTACAGAAGGACAGACGCCTGCCAACCTTCCCCCTGAACAACAGTCTGTCTCTCTCAAGGCCTGAGCTGAATACAATAAACAACATTAAAATAAATCTCTTAATTTTCCTCTCTTCCATGTCTAGATCATTACCTTCTTTGGGGGCCAAGTGTACACCAATGAGGCAACGGGCAGCGAGGCCAGCCGCCTGTCCTTTGCTGGGGAGTACCTGGGTGGAGACGCCTCCCTGCTGATCAGTGACCTGCTGCTGACCGACTCTGGGGAATACTACTGTAAAGTCAAGACTGGGGGAAAGTACCATTGGAGCCAGGTCAACCTCATTGTGCTGGGTGGGTGTTCTCAGACATACACACACACACACACACACACACACATACGGGTGCACATGCACATCTGAGAACATGCCATCAGGTTATGAAGAGACCCAAACTCATTTGTGCATGGAAAATGGACATGCACAGACATACACACAAACACACACACTCTCTGTCTCTCTCATACACACACACACACACACACACACACACAGAGCTAATCACTGGATCATTAGCCTGGCACATTTCCTCCGTCATGCTGACTGATCTAATGATTCAATTTGATTCAGACAGTGTGATTTGATTTTGCTCGTGCTGTTTGGGTTCGTTTGGATTGGTTTGTTGATGAGGTGAGACCAGAAACATGCGACTTGGGTCTGGAGGAGCACAGTGCTGATTGATTAAGTTAGGGACTGAGTTACATGGACAAGCAGCAAGTTAAATTCATTTCTGTCCTCTGTAAGAAAACAGGCAACAGACTCTTCTCCAAGTTTGAGGTGCATTCTCTAATGAAATTTAGTAGTTGAAAATGACATTGAAAAAGGCAACAGTCATCAATCTAACTGCTGATAATCTACTTAGGAAAATTACTCATACAAGTCATGTCTTAGCTCTTGCAGCTATACAAAGGCCTATTTTGGCCTCATAAGCCAAAGAAAGTAATCTCTGTACATTGTATCCCCCCATTTTTCATTCTTTCTGTTTCCTTCATTTGCCCAATATACAGATGGTTATAAATGGCTTAGCTTTACAGCTAGCTCAGTGGTAATATGTGTCTCTGCCTGCATATCTCAAATAGCTAAACAACTCTGAAGGACAGACAGCAAAAGGGGAACGGCTGCACCACAAAAGCCAGCCACAAAGTCCGGCGGGAGGAGCGAGATCGTTCTCAATGTCAGAAAAGCAGGAGATTTATTAAAACATCATGGGAGATTAGTTCAACCCGCGGTTATTGGTTTTCTAATGGAACAGTCTGTTAATCCTCTTGCTCTCACTCTCCTCTCTCTTCCATGAAGACATTTCAGTGAGTTAGTGCCTCCATTTTTACAAATTGCCCTCAGCTTTGCGGTGACACTTTCGATTTTGAGAGAGACGAACATTTGCATTTTTCTCTCAGTTCCCACACCAAGATAATGGCTTGGCAGCCGAGCTGGTAGCTGGCTTGGCATGAGAGAGTGTGCAAGTGTATGTATTTGTGTGTGTGCCAGGGTTTATTGGTGCCTCCGGTAGTTGTGTATGTGTTTATGGGAAAGCCTGCACGTTCATCTCTGGATGCCTGCACTGTGCGTGAATTTGCACATGCAGGTTTTGTGACTTAGTGGGTACAGTATGTGTTTTATTTTTGTGTACCTTTACTGTTATAAATATAGGTGCATTTGTATAAATGTGTGTGAGTTTTTGTGTCTGAGGTTACATGTTCCAACTGCTCCTGCTGCATTTAGGCCTAACTGACCCTGACAATGAGCGTCAGTGCTCCTCTCATTATATTCCTTGCCGAGTGTGTGAGCAGGAAACACTCTGCCTGTGAGAGCCGGGGATGGAGAAAAGGGGGGTTAGACGAGCAGTGGGAGAGGTGCACATAAGCTATCTGGCTTTATGTACCAGCTATCACTAAGTCACAACATCTCAGCATTACTCAGGAGTTACTTATACTCAACTTTGCTGACAAGCAGCATCATCCAAATGCATGAAAGTCGACATTGCTAATATGACAGCGCAACAAAAATACAAAATAGATGTTTAAATTTAGTTCAGCACTGATCTAAAAATATGTCACTCGGGAGGGGGGAGAGGTAGTGCTATTTTCCTGCTTTTATAGTGTAGCAGTGCCTCTCTGCGTTTATCAGGGCGGCTGCACAGGGCTCAGCCGGCTCCAGCCATACTGTGCTCTGCCTCCAGCTACTGGACTATGACCAAAACCTTTGACCTGTGGAGAACATATTACCACAAGCATTCACAGCCAGCTTTGGGGTCATATTGATCCATTCCCTATGGGACTATTTTTTTTTCTCTGTGTGTGTCACTAGCTCTGAGAAACGACTGTGATGGCAAACTAGACTCACCTATCCCTCATTAAAAATTGTGTATGACGCCAGTAATGGATACAGATGGACACATTCAAATAAAGTTCATCATGGATGTTAAAACATTTCAACTTTATGCAACTTTATAAACCATTTGTGTTATTATTATCTCACTTTTATGGCTTTGCTCTTCATTTTATGTTGCGTTTTATTGTGAGGTAATACACACTGGTGTTGGGCTGTTTCACTTGACTTTACATTATGGAATAACTCATGCTTCAGTAAATGTTCTATTTACAGTCCATTGTAAACTATAATTCATCTTATTTTAGACACTTAGAGAATAATATCATCACTAATCTACCCATCAACAGTGAATGGAAGATTGGTTTTATGAGCTGATGTTTGAGCTTTTAAACTTTATAATCACTATAACAGAACAAAATTAGCAAGTGTGTCTGTATTCCCATATATCGGTCTACAGAATACCCATTTTCATGGTGCTAAAGATTCTTCTTTAGTCTTGTATCTTTGGTTAATTAGACTACTTTATATCCACAAATTAAGTAATTTGCTAAGAATAATCCAAATTTAGAAAATATTTTTTATGTATATATTTTTTTTAACTTTATTGCTGATGCATGTAAGACTCTTGCAATAACTGCATCAACCTACCCTTTGTTGGCCCATTATATGAAAGTAATAATCTAAGTGTTTGATGCAATTTGATGTAAAACTGTATGATTTCAGTATGATAAAGAACAAAAGTTTGCTTGTTTCCTACACATTTAGATTAAACTCCTCCTGATTCCCATGTGTTGTTACAGTCAAGCCTTCCAAGCCAAGGTGCTGGATGGACGGCAAACTCCTGGAGGGCAGTGACGTCAAGCTGAGCTGCAAGTCCAGCGATGGTTCAGACCCCATCAGCTACAAGTGGGAGCGAGTTCTGGACAAAGGCAAGAGTCTGGGCAAATTGCCCAACCTGGCACTGATAGGTAAGAAAAATAATTGGCACTGCAGTGACGTGCTGATTCACCATCCAGTGCCCTGCAGAGAAATGCTGTGAGGATTCATTTTCATATTAGTGATTTTTATAGGCTGCGTTTATCCAAGGAAGTGTTTTGCTGAGCACATCATCTTTCCTTCACCTCCTCCCATCTTTACCTTCGTACATTTGCAAACACTGACACCTAAATCTGCCCAGTATCACCACATTCTCCTACTGCTTGCTCCTGAGCTGCTGCACTACAGTAATTAACAGTTAAAATGTTTTGCTAGAGGACAGTTAAAAGGGCTCAGATTGTCCTACATAGGGCCACTGATCCTTTACACCTTTATTATCTTAGACTACTGCCACCCCCTCCAAATTTAAGCGATGCGCCCAGGACCCCATTATCTGCACTACACATTTTTTTCGGGAAATCAAACAGAACACAGGCCTGTTGTTTGTCGTTGTACTCTGCTGGGAAGAGTTATATAAACACAAGAATGCAGGCTGATACTATGATTTGAAGGAGACATCTGTGACGTTGAAATGTCAGCTTGGCTCAAGTGAATTGTACCTGTTTGCATGAAGTCAGCGTGAAGTGAGTATTTTCTTGGATTGTGTGTAAAGCAGAAAAAAATCAAAATGTAATACACAGAAGTCAACTGGCAGCTCCCACGACATCCTGAAAAAAACAAAAAACAAAAAACACTGGCTCAGTAGTAGCCCTGAGGCGCTCTTCATTCACAGGATGTGGATTCTGCCATTCCTCTTGGATCATAACCAGGCATGTTTGCCTCGAAATAGTAATGGAGACAGTTGATAGGAAGGAAGCTAATGGTGGGGCAGTTATCCCCCCCCCACACTGTGTATTCTATAAACTGGAACAAACACCCCAGGGTGGCCGAACTCCCTGTCTCCAGTGTTCAACTGGCATCCGTGATGGCACGTGCCCAGACGAAAACCTTCAAATGAATGACCTCCACCAAACAACACCTGTTCAGTCTAATTAGTTTTCATTGGACGATAACACACAGAGTCAGCAGCCGTTATTTATGGGTCTGGTGAAAGGTAATATCACATGGTTGTCATCGGTAGGGGTGACTAAATATCCCATGGGGCTGTGGGGCTCCACCGCTCTCTCATATACACTCCTGCTACTCTCCTCAAGTCCTCCTCAGTGTGATGGGCCTCGCTTTTAAATAAACACTCCACTGGTGTCTCGCCCTCTGTCTTCCTCACAGTGTGGCTGTCTGTCTATCTCTCTCTCTCTCTCTCTCTCTCTCTCTCTCTCTCTTTTTCCTTCGTAAGCCATGATATATACTGTAGTTGCTTCTCCTGTATAACTGACAGTGAAGACGGTAAACATGCAGTAATGCTCGAACACCAATAGTCATTAGTAAAAACCAACTATCTCTCCCGATTGTCTGCATTAACCTTTTTTTTTTTTATTCCCCCAGATCTCAAGAACCCAGAGATTGTGACCCTTAGGAATCTCACCATGGACAGCACAGGTGTCTACAGGTGCACAGCGAGCAATGATGTGGGAGAGGAAAACTGCACAATTGAGGTCACAATGCAGCGTGAGTTTTGGGAAAGGGAAGGGAGAGTCAACCTCACAGCACTCACCTCACACCAAACTGCCACACTGATTGATGGTTATTGTTTCAAACTGCAGCTGGAAATACATTTATTCCCCCTCTCTGCCTTTCTATCCATCTCCCCACACACTCACCCTCCCCATTTTCCCTCAGTGCTTCAACACAAGGGGCTGCACTAAACTAAAACTGCTGGATATTGGTCACCACCTCTGCTCCAACACTTATGTTCCACTGTCACTCTAATACATTTCCTTAGAGGCCCAGGTTGGGGTCCTGTGTCGACAAAATTACACATCTAGCGCCTCAGCAGAAAAGGTTTGATAGCCCTGGTGTCAAAGCGTATTTGGCTATTGTGGCACAAAAGGAAGTGTTGAAGTATTTCCAGCTAATGAGCATGAACCAGAAGAATTTGTGTGAAAACTGTGAACAGTACGTGACAGTGAGTGACTCTCTCTCTCTCATCACGTCGTCCTTTCTCTTCACAGATGTGAGGGATGTAGGTATGGTAGCAGGTGCAGTGGTGGGCATATCCCTCGGTGTCCTCATCGTCATATTGATCATCTGGCTCGTCTTCCGGAAGAAAGAGAAGAAGAAGTACGAGGAGGAGGAGACTCCAAATGAGATCAGGTTATTCATCCTTCCTATTTCACTGATTATTTTTATTTATTTATTTATTTTTTTATTTTAAATGCTAAAAATGTGTGGGATTAGATAATCATGCATGTGTCTCTCTATGTGTTCTTTCCTTTCTGTATCTTTGTGGGGCTGTTGCTATGTTAGTTTAGCTGCATGTTTTAAATAAGGTAAAACATGTTGCTGTCTTGCCGAAACCACAAAACACTAGATTTGTTCTGAACATATACTCTACTACTGCTTTGTTCATTATCAAAAAAAATTACGAAAACCATTAAATATCTCATGAAAAGTGAAGTACAATGACATGCATAGTGTAATTTTTTAAATGCATATATCTAACAGTGCTTTTCTGCTGCTCCTTAAAATTTAATTAAAATATTACTCAGAAAAAAAAAAGAAGAAGAAACGGGGTAACATTTCAGATTTTACTGAATGCCGTAGGAATCGTGAAATACAAGCTTGGTTTGATGGAGCATTGCTGTTAATCATAGCACATAGCTGCGCGGTAACCTGTGTTACCCCTGACGCACCAGTTCAGCTGAAACCCGTCAGTTAAGCCAGTCAAATGACAAGTGACACCGCAACAGCACCTATACGCTTGGATGTGTTTGCTGTCTGCCTGACTTCCCGCCTGTGTGTGTGTGTGTGTGTGTGTGTGTGTGTGTGTGTGTGTGTGTGTGTGTGTGTGTGTGTGTGTGTGTGTCATCGGACTGAGGGATCACACTAGTGTTTATTCCTCCCTCTAAAGTCTGTGTGCACTGGAGGACCCTGTGGATTGCTAATGACACTTGTAAAAGCGACAGCATTTTTTTTCTGGTGACAGACTGGCGTTGGTGTAGGTGCATATTTACTGATGTAACACTGAATAATGCAGCGTGGCTGAAGGACAGCGTCAAGTAAATAATGTAGATGTGATGAAGTGTTTTCTGTTTTTATACCATCTTCTGAGCCTTTCGGCTAATATGCTCAACCCAACCACACAAGCTTTAGTGACACACATCTGGTGGGTATGGATTTAGAACCAACCTCACCAATGCTGCTTAAAAATGTTACTTTTTCTGATGATGGGACCCTCTCTGGTGGGTCTGAGGTTGTACCATGTAGCCAGCAGTGCACAGATGAGAGGTTTCTATTTCTGACTTTCTGTAGAATCATACACCATATATCAATGGGATAATACTACCTGCTGACTAAGGCTCACAGCCCACACACCCTGGTGGCCTGGTGACAGTGATTTATAGTAACTGCAAAGATCCTGTGCAAGTTTAACAACATCCCAGTAACAATCACAGCACATATTACCTTAGATCTGGTGATCAATGCTCCCCTCCACTGAATTATCCTGTTTTTGCCACATTTTTGTCCTGCATCTGTCATGAAAAACTGTAGCAAAAGTAGAATTATGATGGGAAATTTTCATTGTGTTCTCAGCAAAAACAGCCATTGTAACTGGGGAACTAGTGATTTCAGCAGGTTTCATTATTCCATGCAAATGTGCTTCGAAAACTCAAGGGCTGGGGGGTTATCTCATGAATTACATGAGGTTCCCACATAAAACTTGTCCCATATGAATGAGGCCTTAGAATAGTGTGTGTGTGTGTGTGTGTGTGTGTTCCTCCTCTTTATTTTTAGAGGTACAATTCATACTTACAAACCTTTATCTTTGTTTTCTGTGTATGTGTTTCCACTAACAGGGAGGATGCGGAGGCTCCCAAGGCCAAGCTGGTGAAGCCCAACTCCCTGTCCTCATCCCGCTCCGGCAGCTCGCGCTCCGGAGCCTCCTCCACCCAGTCTATGGTGCACAACAGCGCCCAGCGTGGTCACCGCCCCCGCCCGCCTGCTGTAGCAGCTCTCAAGGAAAATGGACAGCCTCCAGGCTTCCCCCAGTCCCCTCCAGCCTACACTACAGTGGTGCCCCCCAAGACCCCTGAGCCCCCTGCCACTCCCAAATACAACTCTAGGAACGTGTCTGGGCCCACACCCCCAACCCTCATGGTCCCTGCCCAGACCAAGGCCTTTCAGACTGTGTAGGACTGAAAGCCAAGCCCTTCCTGCAGCCATGTGAGACTCCCACCCCTGCCCAAGCCCCCTAGCCCCCTCCTAAAGACTCCTCCTTAAACAAAGAAATGCAACTAGTTAAAAGGATGTAATTAAAAGAATCAATACTATAAGCCCAAAACTTTTAATGAATGCATACTTAAAAAGGGAAAATATGACATGCTTGCCCCCTACTGAATTACATAAAACAAACAAAACAAAAGAAAAAACAAGACCCTAGATGCAACTGTTTGTGTCTCATGGGTACAGGCAGAACTTATTTTCTCAGTTCCTTCTTTTGGCTTTGGAAGGCGAAGGGAAGCACCATGTGCAGCAAGGTGGAAGGAGCCCCCAAGTAGAGCTTTTATTTATTTATCAAATCAAACAGTTAGGCATGCAGCTGAGTAAAAGAGTGGAGAAAAAAAAGGGAATGCTGGATAATAAAGTAGATCCAAACCCTGAGCCAGATACCAACGGAGTCATATAAAATGTTGAGCTTCACTTGTCAACAAATACAAGATGGACACGAGCAGGAAGAAAACACGGAGGAAGAAAGTGCAGCAGCATCAGACAGCTACACAATTTTTTTTCTCTGGGGCGGAGGGGACTGGGGGACATGTGGTGATTCTGTGATTCGTGTCACCCTGCACCTCGACTCGCCGTTTCCAGCACCTGCTCTGAAACCACGAACCCCTTTGCCACCCATGGGCCAGGCCGATTGCGCCCATCCATGTGGACAGACACAGTGTGTGGCGTGTGCATCATCCGCCTCAGTGCTCTCGGTCTTTTCGTGCACTCATAACGAACCTGCGAGAAACCACAGCGGCCCTGAGACTGACTCAGCCGGCTCACAAACAGCTCATCTGCTTTACCAATCAGCAGGGGAAACTTCAGGTACAAGGATGGAGCATTGGCAGCGGAGTCAAATCAGTGGAGTTGTTACCCTAGCCTCCCACACCCTGACTACATCTATGGACATCCTTTTTCTGGTACTGAATATATTCCCTGAATAATTAAATAGTATGTATTAGGCCTATAGCGAGTCACTACTTTAAATATAGGGGATAAGCATCTAGTAGACCAGCTGGACTTGTTTTTCTTTTCTTTTTATTCCGTTTTCCTGTGTCTCTTCTCTCTGGACAGGTTGTAAAGGGTGACAGACAGTTCTGTGTCCATTCATCCATGTTAAGAAGTGCCACCAATCCCTAGGATGGGTTATTATTGTTGCTTTTTTTACTCTTGTGTTTACGTGCTACATTTCTGAAGTGAAACCAAAACCTGTCACCATGAATGTGTGATGAACAAAGATGGTGGATCCCATTATTTGCAGCCTCCTATAAGGTACTGAATCAATATTCCAGCTAAGGCACAAAGAATCGACCTTGACGTTCAATTTTACCATTACAAATCCTGAATGAAGGGAACGAGGAGTATGATCCTGCAGACTTTAATTGTATAGGGTGTGTATGGTATCACTGTCAGTACTCTCCCTGGATCCATAACAATGGAGTGGCACTCGATTGCTGTCTCACTCAATCATCGGGTTCTGCTTGGCTATTGGTTGAGCTGTGCTATCAGCCAACCCCCCCCCCCTTTGTCGTATCCTCAGACAGACCCAGTGCGGTTTGATTGAAAGTAGCTGAAAAAAAAAAGGGCAAGTAGCCTATCTAGTGTGCCTTTGCAATCCCTCTTCCCTTTGATGGTTTCTTTCTTTGTCCTTATCTTCAGCACACCAGTGGTTAAGTCTCTGTTCACGATCCAGCTTCGAGGGTCAACAGCAGCAAATACTGAGAGATACAACTTCACAAACTTGCCCTAGTAATAACAGATGCAGCCTAGGGAGCACCAAGCAGAGTGAATTATCCGTGGTGAGAAAGCAATCCCATGTCACAGGGACAATGTACTGTATATTCTGTAATCAGTCTTGTTTTATATTGTACATACAGATAGATATACGCACATGATGTCATTTAATTTAATAAATAAGGGTATATGAGGAGAGAGATTTCCCCCTTACAAATGAGTCAAATGGGAAACCCAAAAGTGAATTTAAACCCTGTCCTTTTCCTACACATGTTGTCTTCTCAGTTAATTAATGTGAAGCAAATATAGAATAAAAAGCTAGAAGATATCTTCACAACCACTGGTCAAATTCTCATGTGATGTTGTATGGATTTTATTGATCCTGTGAGAATAATTTATTTTTCATTAAAGTGACCCGTCGACCCTTCCTGAGGCATCACCAATGGGTCCAAATTTTTCCTTGACCAGCACTTTGGTCACTGCCATATTTCCACAGAATCTGCCATTATTATTTATAGTCAACACATGATGAATAGTTCACTGTGCCCTGACCTCTAATCTGGCACAATCCACCTAAAATTTACACTACACAAGATATATCAAAATCTAAAAAATACATGCAGTTTTTATTTTAATGATTTAATGGATTTTAATCTCAGGACAAACTTAACAATATAAACTCCACTACTGGTTCTAAGAAAAGTAGTCAGTAAGTCCAACACTTTAATATCCCAGCCTGTAATAAACATTGCTGTTCTCTCTGTGCCAGCTTTGGGGTTTTATTGTTGTTTTACTTACAAATCTGAATGTTCACACTCAAGTAAAACAATAAGATGATAATTTAACTTCAAATTTAACAAAATTCCTGTAAATCAACATCTGTCTTAAAAAAAAAAGCACATGTGGCTTGACTTCACATGTGGGTTTTCACTTGTGACTCAACTGTAAGGGAAATTTAGGAAAAAATGCCTTTTATATTCAACTAGAGACAGCAGTTCGTATTTGACCAGGGAAGCTACTGTGTGTGTGTGTGAGTGTGTGTGTGCGTGCGTGTGTGCTTGTGTGCATGCGTGCATGTTTGTGAATGTGTGTGAGCGTGTATGTGTGGGTGTGTGCATGTAAATTCAGTATAAGCCCTTGGGCCACACCCACACATTCCCATGTTAGCCATTCAGAGAGAGAAGGATCCAGTCAGGCGAAGTAACCTCTATCCAAATTGATATGACTGCAGACTGGCAGGGTTTATGTTCATTTTCATTGACTTACATGCCGATTGAACTTGGCTTTACAGGCAGAAGTCTTTTTTTTTTTTTTTTTTTGGCTTCTGGGGGTGGCATCTCAAGACAAAGCACGTCAATAATTCTAAACATTGTCAGCTCTGGAGGCCACTAGTACGCTCTCTCTCCTTGCTCTTGCCATCTCTTAACCTAGAATGCACTTGGTGGGTGTACTGATGGCATCTCAAGGCACACATTCATACACAACACAAACAAGTGAAAGTTGTATATACAATTTATATATACACACATGGAACATCCAGGTGCACACAGGTGTGTGCTTCAAGCACATTCACAGTTGCACATGCACACACACGCTTACAAACACACACACACACACACACAGTTTGCACAAACAAAAGCCCAAAAAGCAATCCTTGTCATTTCTGCTCCTTCAGAATCAATTTGATGGATTGAAGGTCTGCAGATATTACGACTGACTGATGGAACCAGGATACTAAATGCAACACAGAAAGGGACATTCTACACCACATCAGCCAGGGGACATCTGCACACACACACACACACACACACACACACACACACACACAGATATACAAAAACAGCTACTGTAACAACACACACGTGCATGCAGACACACATGCACTCAGATGGACAGACACTGCTGTGCATCTTAAAAATCGAGGTAGCATATGCTTCAAGAGTTTTTTTTTCATGAGAATCTGCAGGAGAAGTACTGGGAATGAGGAGAGGTATAACAGGATTGATATTGAGCCAGGGCTGTAGGCTCCAGCCATTGAAATTCCCTCCACCAAAGATGAAAGTAGCAGTGGAGGTGGAGGATGGGATGCAAGTCTTCCAGCTGTTTAATTCCTCCAAGCTTTTTGATTTGCTTTCCAGCAACTGCAAGTCTCAGGTGGCAGATTCCCCAGTTTATGAGCCCTCGCATTGCATCTCTCCTCTCATGTGTGCAGCTTTATGGCCTGACAAACTTGCGCTCTTTCCAACAAATGGATTTTAAGGAGCTTTTGTCAGCTCAGTAGAGAGTGGCGAAGGAAAGTCTTAACACACCTCTGAGTGTCAGGAGCACATCCGATATCATTCTTTAAAACAGTATCCATCAGCACTATATATTGTCTTATTATCAACGCTCAAAGGCGCAGTTAACATGAAATCATTCATGGTTATCCTGCGTTATATGATAGGAGTATGACTCTCATGTAGCCACAATGTTTTATGTTCTATTAAGCAGTTTTATTTCTGATTAAAGCTGTTGAGCAGGGTTAAGTGATGCTCAGACTTTCTGGTTTGGCCTTGTGTCTCAGTATAAGGGAATGTGATGTATCGTTACTTTTAAAAGAGGAGATGGATGGGGCTGAAGTCAACCTCAAGCAAGAAAGCAAAGGTACCTGCATGTCATAGGAGATTGAGCAGATGAACGGGAATGCTTTGCTTTGATGTAACATAACTGTATTCGGCTAAAAGAAAAAAAAAAAGAAAAAAAAAAGGAAATCTACAATTGTAAATATATTCACAGAAAAATTTTATGAAGCTTTATTTTTGTCTTCTTCTTTGTTTTGATTTTTTCATCCACGTACTTTGCACTTTCTTGTGTGCTATGCTCATCACCGGCCTGTGTGCGATCTGCGTGGTTGGCTGTTTCTCTTGACTGCATTGTTTCGATGTCAGGGGGAGACACAATCAGCACGGCGTTACTAAAGGGAAATACAAGACACTTTGGTTTTCTTTACGCTCATCAGTTTTTTCTGCCGTGGCTTCTCTTTGGTTTTGTAAAACAGTACAGAAGTTTTTCGTTTGTTCGTTTGATGAAAACAATCCATGTAAATATCACAAGTAAAAAATGTATATTTTTACGACTTCTGAGTTATTACTCTTTCATTTGCAAATAAAATATTCAATGACAACTTAACTGGTCTTGTGGCATCTTGATTTGGATTTTACGTGAGATAGAGTCGATGTGTAAACTCTTAACGTGCTCTTTACTCTGTATGGTACGGTTCATATGCATTTACATGAAAATAAATTCATTCCACATGAGTTGGCCTGTCAGTAAAATCAAACATTGAAGGCAAAAAAAGGGGGAAAAAAGCAAACATGGTCGTTCCCAACGTATCATTTTTCCATGAAACTGGTTACCAAGCAGAAGCCGAATCACAAGTTTAGGAAAATGCTCAAAAACATGCTCACAGCTGCATCACCAGGTCATATTACCAGGTGTAACAGTGGTTATCGACTGCATGTTCAACACAATGAATTAACTATCTCAAGTAAGTGTCAAGACTCTGCAAGTTGACCTTCACAATGTAAAAAAAAAATCAGTCTATAATCTGTTCTTCAGAACATCAGGGTGGAGCCTCCTTCTTCTCCTTCCCCCTCTCGATCCGCAGCCTCTCAATGAGACACTGTGGCAACAAGGTCAGCGATATCTATTGACCTGTCAGCCACTTATTGACTGACATTCATCTCTTCCCTCTGAAAAGTTCCTCTTATGTTGACAAACCATTGAACTGCCAAGATGAAGTGGGTGTCAACCGTGGTTAAAGAGACGGGGTGTGACTTTATCTTTAAGCTTCAAGGGTGTGCACAAAAGGTATGACAACAAGTCCCAAAAGCATCCAAAATGGAAATAAATGCACATGAACAAGCTACGGGAGATAAAACAATGGCTGGTGTATTCTCTGACATCTGTTTGGTAAGGAGCTGGGTTGCTAAATTTACATCTTTTCAAAACACAGCATCCATATTAAGCAGGATAAAATTTTCAAGGCCAGATCACATTTCTCCTCTCCCTGTTCCATGCCTCTGTGGCCATTGTTCCACATGATTAGCCATGTGTGATAACGCTGTCATAAACCTATCTCACTGGCATGCCTACGCACACACTTACACACACTCGCACTTGTAAATATATGCCTATGTGTGTTGACGTCACTTAGCTACGGCTCGTATCATCAGAAAACTAAAGATGGCGATTTTTTGTGTGACAGGTAATGTGTGTTATTTACGTTTCATATAGAAATAATCTAATGTGACTTTTTGAGCCTATTTAGGACACATTATTGGTGTTGTGTCACAATTTTGAATTAACATGTAAAAGGGGCACATACTAATTAGCCCAAATACAAAAGTGATAAAATATGTCATCACACAGATAAGAAATCTTTTGGCTCTGAGCAGCCTTTGTAGCCTAATTAATACCAAATCATATTTTGCTTTTGGTCTCCCTCTGTAATCTGCAAAGTAAATACTTGTAGATTGCCACACAAGGCTTTCATAATTGAAGTCACTTATATAATTGCACCCCCTGGTGTCGGATGGGCTCTCGTGTTATCTGTGCTGCTGATAGGCTCGTAATGGGATGAGAGGAATCATAAGTCAGACATCACACATCACCAGTTGAGATTAGTTCATTAGAAATCTCATGTGTAACCTAGATAAACCAAAAGGGGTGCTGCTGGAAACTTTTGGAAGATGACTATCTAGTTGGATGTCTGTGTCACTCTTTTTCAATCTAGGTTTTTATGTGTGTGAGGCCTGGACAATGTTTTCTTGTTTCTTGGACATTAACCATATCACTAATAACCAGATCTCATTTCCTGGGTCTCCACAGATACCTCTAATCTAATTCAAGCACGGACAAAAAATATCAAAGATATATCAATTTGTGTAGCAATTGCACTGTGCACCATTATCCAATATGGTTCTTTGAAATAATAGAGCAGTAATATTGTTATTGGGTCTCAATGGATAAAGGTACTATACTGGCTATGCTTAAAGCTCCCTCTGGTGGAACCTGGTATGTGTACTGAGGTCGACATATAGCTGTGCAATGATAAGCAGGAGGAGAGTAAGAGAGGTGTAGACTGTTGGCCGTCACAATGCAGTTAGATGCTGGGTAGAACAGTACGGTAACAATAAACAGGAACTGCAGTTCAAACAGCTATTGGGTATTGATATTAAGTGTAGTTTTTATTATAATAAAACATCTTGTCTTTGTGTTCCATTCATCTGAAAGTGTATCATCTACCATCAGTTGCAGTCGGCTTTAAAAACAATGGTGTATAAGCACAGTATTTTAGGACACCACTGATGGCAGTGAAGTGGCTTCACTACTGGCAATTGTTGTGAATAATACCGTGGACTTTTACCAGTGCTTTGTGGGTCTTTGCACTGATTATGTCTGGATAATGAAAATTACACTGTGACCCATATTCAAAGTATATTTCACTCTGTGACAACTAAACTAATTATAGTGCTGCCATAAATTTACATCGAGAGGTTAATAGCATGCTATTTTTGACACTCGTTCCCTGCTAAAACTCCACTTTAAAAACTTGACTTGTCTTTGCATATAGATGAACTTTGGAAAAATGATCCTTTTGTGAGGCCTAAATTGCAAACTAACTACCCGATACTGTTCTACCCGACAGCGCAGATTATGATTAATACACCTGTGAAATCCTTGATAAATGTAAGCATCAATTTACATCCTCTGAAATTCATATGCTGGAAAAAAACTTTTGCTTAACTAGAAAAATTGTGATATTTTTCATGTAGAGCTTTGAAATAAGCCTGTGCAAGAGGTGAAATCTTCTCTGGTGCTGTTGGGAAAGTGCCCGCACACCCACCTGGTTTTCATAAAATACGTAGCTTAGAAGATATCTTCAATATCATTATATATTCAGGGACTAAATATATGATTTTCTTTATTTAACAAGAAGAGCAAGAAGCATGAATATCAGTTTAGTAAACTAGAATCTTAATTCTGAAAGCTATTAGTCCAATTAATTGAAAAATGAAGCAATTAATGATACTATTTCTTTTTAATTGGAGCAAGCAAGTAAAATTAATGTTAGGGTAAATTAGATAAAGAAGTAATTCTATACTATGAGGAGGAGAACCACTCAGCTGAGGATTTCACCTTCAGGCGCTAATATATGGTATCACACACATTTTTCTATTGACTGCTCATCTACAATGTTGATCAAAATATGGGTATACTAAGGGGTATTACTACAGTTTGCATCATAACAGAATCCATTTTTAAGCTCACAGATCCACTCTGGACACAGCAAACAGCAGCAGTTTGTGACTACGTGATCACAGTGTGGTTATCAGTGAACCTTTATTCAGAGAGGCTCACTGATAACACACTGCCCGTCAAAACAAAGGGTTATAGATTGACTTAGAATTGTATTTGTACTGTACAATACAGTAAACTATGTACAAATGTTGACCATATCACACATACAACATCAACAAATGATAGTTTCAGTATATATATATATATATTTTAAATCTTGACTTCTGCATACAGATGATGATGACATTGATGACACTTTTTATAATTGATTCATTTTTAACACTCATATTCAAGGGGCCTATAATGACTTTAGCAGGCTTGTTGTTAGACCTAATAAGTGATTGTTTGATTGTATGAATGAATTGACTCATGCGAAGCACTTTGTTATTTATATTGAAAAGTGCTATACAAAGTAAAGTATTATTATCATTATTATTATTATTATTATTATCATCATCCTCTCTGGTTGGGAATACTTGATAAATCTCTGATGCCCATGTAGATTGATAATAATAATCATGACCATATGAGTCTAAACAAGTGCTGAAATGCCTTAGTACCTCTGTGCCCCCCACCTCAAACGCTCTCAGATGCACAGTAAGCAGAGACTTAATGATGACCCCCTGATATATATATATGTCTTAACATTGTGCTGATGACTTGTGAAGCACAAAGTGAGTGAGGTAACTCTCTCACTTTGCTGGGAATCTTGTCAAGGACACCTGCTGGTCCCCAGACTCCTGTGTCAGACATGAAGCAGCTCCACCTCGTCTTGCAGAGCTGAAGCAGAGACGCTCCTGCGGCAGGTCAACAGTGCAGCCTACAGCTGTATCTCCGCACCCAGCGGGCTACCTGCTGTTTACCTCCAGGAGACCTGCCAGATACCGAGTGCGTTAAACCTCGTTCATTGCGCACACCTGTTACAGAAGACATGGCCTTCGGGCATCTCATCCCTCAGCTGAGACTGGAGGAGCCACCGGAGGACAGGCTGTTCAGGAGCATCGCCTTCCGTCCCTTCCAGCATGGACACCACCAGCGTGGGAAGTCAGCTTCTCCCAGCGGTGACAGAAAGCGACACAAGTAAGAGTCTGTCTTCACAGCAGTGGGTTCGAGGGGTTTAGGCTTCCGGCGAGGACAGAAAGTTGTGACTGCACAAGGAGATTATTGTCGGTGATGCTGAAAGGATTAACTTTGGCTGTAAGGAAACACAGTTGAAGCCCAGCCCACCATATACTTTAATGAAAAATAAACCGTGGTAATCCACTTACTATTTCAACCCTGTTCTTGCTCTTTAAATGTCAGATATTACAGTGACACCGTGGAGACAGATGGCAGAAAAAAAGCTAAGCTACCTGCTACCTGCCACCTGCCCAGTGAATGACCAAACAGCAGGCGAGGGTGGCGTTTACATGCAAGTTATACAAGCAAGTTAAGTCTGCTCAATTATAAGAAATCATAACAGCCTTAAAAAAAAAAATTAATAGAGAGAATATTGGACTTGCATTTATGAATTGAAACCAATGACTGCATGTAACGACACAGGATACCAAATGTCTGCTAATGTTGCTCTCATGTCTCATTTTAAGAGTAGGAATAAGCTGGCTGAAATTATATTGATATAAAGACTTTCCCCTGAATTGTGTATATAGATATATATATATTAATATTGGGGCCAATTTTGCCAGAACGTTAAAACCTCTTGAAAATAGAAGTTTCAATAAATGTTAAACTTTTATACACCAGTTGCACTGATATTTGTAAATTGCTGTTAATTAATGCAGTGTGGAGGAGACGGTAGCTTCTTCCATGTGCAGCCACTTTTTCTTGGCCAGCTGTTGTCTTGTTGTCTTGATGACAGTCTCACTGATTGTAAGGAAGTAATTAAAGGTTGTGTAAGCTTTGATTAGCAACATAACCGAACTTAATGAAAATGCACTATACACAAGATATACATTTTCTTGTCACAATAAATCCTGTGCAGCTTAAAATATCCATGTGATATTGCTGGTGTAAACTGAAGGCTACAGATCTAAATACAGGCCGTGGCCGTCATGCAGTACACGGCCATTTTCAGGGGAGAAATCCTCATAAGAGAGAAACTGTCATTTTCTAGGAGTCTAATTTCATGTCCTAATTTTGCACTCAAATTAGGCCAACACATTTTTTATTTTTTAAGTAAAATGTTAACACTGTAAAGCATGACAAAATGAAAAATTTCAGTAAATAAATTATAATGTGATTTTTTTGGTTTTTGGTTTTTTTTTAATTATGTGGCACTTAAAATAGTATTCAGACACAGTTCCCTATGTCCCTATCTGTGTGTGTGTGTGTGTGTGTGTGTGTAGACGTCAGTATAGTGCACTGTCCGTATGAGTAAATATACCACCATGTAAAATTTATGTTTACATATAGTCTGAAATTGGGGTACAGTATTTTTCACATAGTGAGGTTTGTGTTATTGCTGTGACTCAACAAACAGCGGCTGATGGAAAGTTTTGTGAATCTTGATCTCTAGTTAGGGTTAAAGGAGCTTGACTGTTGCAAGATGTTACAACGTGTCTGTAGTACGAGATATTGCTGTGAAACTGCAGACATCCCTGCCTGTTGCTACGGGAACTGTCACCTGGGACAATTAGGATCTAATTGGGGCTTTGTCTAATATGAAAACTGGCTGTTAGCAGCCACAGTGCTATGGTGATTAGGCATCCATCTCTTCCTCTGTTGAACAGTTATCAGCCCCACCAATGTCATGAATCTATCTTGTGATTCTCTGGGTAGAAGTGATGCATGCCAACTGTGTCAGAGCCAGATTACACAGCTCAGTGGTAGTGTTAGAGCATTAAGGGGCATCTGTCTAATGATGTGGCTTCTAAAGAAAGCTTCTGGGCTGAACAAACTTTGTTCTGCACAGTGATCAGATTAAGCAAAACGTGTGAAATATGCCAAATTTCTTCTGACATAAACTCACAAGGATACTTTCTGGCCTAAGGAGCTGCTTTGGTGTTGTTGCTTTTATCTCATAGGAATCATGTCATTAGGGAAAGAAATTGAATGTTGTGTGTGTCTCACTTTGACTGTTGCTGGAAGCAGTGTAGTACTATTTGTTATGGTCAAAACAATCTTCATGCTCAGTGCCCCGTTAACTGTTACACTGCCGAATGAAGGAATGAATTCACACTGGCAATTTTTGGGCATCATGATGCATTTTAATGTTACAAATTGTACATGAATATGTTAATGGTATCCAGTAACATGCTGTTTAACCTCGCCTCCAGAGAAAGAATGGGTGACATCAATTATCTGTGACATTACGAGTTTAAGGACACTATCAGCCTCACTGAATGGTGCGCAGTTGTCACTTGTCAGGTACCCAAGCTTGTCTCCAGTGGATGTAATTTGAGGTGTAATATGATTGCGGTGCCAACCCCTCTGGCTGTCTGAGTGGCAGTATAACACTGTAAAAGTGTCACTGCTGTCCTGACAGATTTCTGGGCTTCATTGCTGCCGTTTCTTGCTGTAGGCCGGTTATAAATCTGTCACATTATTCATCACTGAATCATATTTTTTGCATTGCCTGCAAATATGTTTGCTGTCATTGACCAAATGATGGGATTCACATATGAAATGATAATGGGATTACATAGTTGAAAGTATGTAAGTTTGTGTTTCTGCAACTTCCTGACTCGGTATTACTCAGAAAATCATAAACTTTTGCTCTGCTCTTTTGGTGCATACTGTACAGGTTCAGTCAGCGGGAATTTTATTGCCAGTTGATTAAATTGCTCCTAGGGAAGCACTAATAAAGTATTCATCTGGTCCAGTCCATAACACTTTTCCTAGGGTGGCATCTTTCCAAATGGATGAGTATGGATGCTTTTGTTACCTCATCTACTCATTTCCAATCAGCAAAATTAACAGCCACTGCTGCCAACTTTGACGTCACACTGTACCGCTTCAGCATACTGACCCCAGGGAAAGATAGAGAGGGATAAGCTAAAAGAACAGTTTTTAAAAAAAAAAATACAATATGACATAACTTTTTCAGTTTGACATAAAAGCATAGCCTGCTTTTAGTATTTGAATTACTCTTCAACAATACATTAAGTTGTGTATATATAGTTGTACTGTGTATATATAGTGTATGTGGGCAGATGGAAAAGTATATCCTCCTGACTTGTCAATCAGGTGTGTTACCATGCTTCAATCATCCTGTCTGAGCTTTAATGACCAGCAGTAGCCCAGATGCTCGTGTCACAGCGTGCAATGATGGCACCATGATTAGAAATCTTCCTCTTGTCATTAATGGCAGCTGCTCTTTGACTGAGCTTGTTAGATTATCATTCAGAGCTCCCAGAGTTATCGGGAAATTCAGTCCAGCTCACTGCTAACACATGACTTATACCGATGGCACTGAACGTGGCTAAGGTGAGGTGACACACAGACTGCATCAGAAAAGGTCAGGTGATCCCCACATTGTCAGCAATATTCTGCCTCCATTTCCATACTGTAACAAGGGTGTTCAGTCTCATGAGGCAGAAACAGCTGAGGATCTGCTGAGAACTGGCCCAGAAACTGATATTTCCAGCATTGTGAGTCAAATGTTGCAGTGGACCGGATGGACAGTGGCAGTGCACACATCAACACGCACACACAACAAATGGATGCAGAAAGTGTGAAGTGATGCCGAGGGATACAAATGTGGCGAGAGGAAATATGCATAAGAACTACTCAGGCTTCGCTCGGACCCCGCTTGCGAAAATTTCTAATTAGACTGTGTGTGATATGTGGCCTGGGTGGTTTAAATTATTGAACTGTGTCAGTTTGAGCTCTGCAGCTGATTCCGATGCACTTTCTTCTCTGTCACAGTGTCCTACATGGATGCTGTGACAGTGGATCCCGTGTGTGTGTAAGGGTCTAATGAGGACTCAGTCAAAGCTGTGACTAGCAAATGAGGCAGATCCAAGCCTTGGTCAAGGAATTGATCTTTTCTTTTATCCCTGCGAAATCTTATGCAGCAGCTCCCTCTGATAAAACACAGCTGAGATCAAAGCCACGGCGTAGAGCATTTTAAATCTGGGTTTAAGAAACAAGCTCCCCCATCCTGGTCTATACAGGCAGCACAGCTATTAAATGGGTGGGTGTTGACAACAGACTGAGAGAGACACAAACACAGTTGGATTGCCTAAATTCTCATTAAAATGTTTGAACATACGAGGCAAAGCAGGCTTTTTCACCAAAGTCAGTGCACAGTTTTCTTTCAAAGTACATTTGGACAAGCACTTGGGTATATTAGAAGAGGTTGTGCTACTTAACTCACTGGTACTCATTTGCATGCTACAGCGTTCTGTTGGGCCTTAAGTCTGTCACTGCTCTGCGAAACCTGCTGGGAAGCTTGGGAAAACACTCCTTTTTAAATTTCCACTTGCTGTGAGAGCAGCACAGACTTTAAATAAAACGCTTTTTAATGCCCACAAATATTTCATCATTTCTATAAGGAGTCAGTTGCTTTACCTTGAGCTCCTTACCAGCAGCTACCATTTAATATTTTACATAGGATCTTTTCAGTCGTGGCAAATCGCTGTACTACTGTAACACAACAGACCATTAATGTGTTGCTGCAATGATCTAGCTGATCATACAAATGCAGGTACTGTTGGTAAATGGCTGCATTCAATAGTGCTTTAATTAAAGCACTTTCCAATTTGCCTCTCATTCACTCATTCACACAGACACACTGATGGCAGGAAGCTACCATGCAAGGTGCCGGTCTAACCATCAGTTCTGTCAAATTTTACTGAGCGTTTCATGACCTCTAACATGGAGCAAATCTTGAGACAGTACGGGCTTGCCTTTTGTCTTTTGCCTGCCCTTTGACCTTTGCCCTAGTACTCTCTGCATGTTGCAATCTATTGATTCACCTATTAAAAACTTCAGCTTAATTTTCATAATGTTCAGACTCTTCACTGCATGCCTGATATTGGTCAAAATCAACACGGAACAACTTGAAAGATATCTTAACTTTTAATGTGTATATTGTAGATTCACAGCAGTGTATGCTTGTCTGTGGAATTCAACTTGTATTATAAGAAGTTCATTTCTGTGAAATAATAAATGATAAGCTAGTCTGTTTGGTCCATAAATTATTAATTTCTCCAGCATTCAGCAACAGCAAAGCAATCAGACCGATAGGCTGCAGAGTCAGTTAAGCTCCTCTGCAAGGTAATTAGATTCAGATAATCCAAACAACAAAAGCCATAATCCTGCTCAAATTCACTGCATTCTGTTGGTGTTGAACTGGCAGACCTGTTAACAAGCTGCAGCCAGAGAGATTATAAAACTGAGCTGTTCATTGGATCACAAGGCACAAGTTTACCCACGTTAATGTTATGCCATATGTCGTGGTGAGAACTGGATGAATGCCTCGCTGTCACAGGAATATACTCATACGTGTCTGTGTGTGTGTGTCCGGGCAGAGTTGTCTACCCTGCCGTCCAACAAATGCAGCAATGACCAGATGGTTAAATGCTGCATGTTTTTAAATGTAAGCCAATGTACCAATGTTGCAAAAATGATAGCACCAATTTTACATATTTGATAAAGGCTAATATCATGCAGACATTGGTCTAATCTATTAATTACTTCAGAGATAATGGTTGTAACTGATACCAACAGGATGTTGCAGAGACATTTTGGGGATTATTATTGCAGCCAGAAGTTACTGAGTTTTCGTAATGTGATACAAATTTTGACATCCAAGTTTTCCAAGTGGTTTCAGTGGAGGCGTATCATCCTTCAAACCCTTATTAACAGCAATGGCTGGCAGCCAGTTTCTCGTTGTGTTAGCACCCTTATTTGATCTGTGGTAAAAACTGACAACAACACATATTCTGCAGAAAATTAGTGATTTAAAAAAAAACAACCCATATTCACCCATTTTTTCATAAATGCTTCACTGAATAATATAATTAATTTGAAGGTGGTCTACACCAAAGCTCTAAATGAGTAAATAAATAGATAAAGAATGAAACCCTTTCTAAATGGATGTGTTTTGAGACTTTATTGTGGTACTGTTTTGTGTATTCTGTACAAAGCATCATGTCTGTCGATACCATGTCTCATAATATCATGTGTATGTATTTCCTGGCTCCTCAAGTGACTTGGCTTTGTTTCTCCAAGGGTATCACTGCAGAACCTGTCTCAACCAAGGGCTTCGGCTAATGAGCCAACGCAGGGAAATTGATTTAGTCTCCACCTTCCTATCTCCAGCCCATGCAGGCCAAAGATAAAACAGGGAGAGTCCCTGGGGTCATGGCTCAGTGAAGACCTCCAAAGTCATTTCCTTTCCTCTGTCTGTGGAGCCAGATTAATTATAGACCAATAAAAACTAGGACCAGGCCTAATTAGTGAGCATATTGAATATATGCAATCTTGCACTGTTAGCATGTAACTTAATGGCTGAAAAGATGCACCTGTACTCTAAAGTAATTCTATGCATTTTTCCTCAGGGCGCTGTAATTTATTTCTGTTGTATGACAAATTTAAAAACGCTTTTCAACATGCAAAGCCACTTTACCTCTGTTAGGACATGTTACCTAAACCCTAAAAGCCTAAAGCCTCAAGTCAAGTCTTTATTATCCCTCGGTGAACATTTGGGCATCATCACCATCAGTATTAAAGTTAAAATATTTAATTTGTCAGAACGTTATACAAATTAAATTTCTCCCTGTATTTGTTTGGGTCCTGACTACACATATTGTAGACTCAAAAATACAATAAATATAAGGTTGAAGGCCAGAACAGTATAATATTAATAGGAATCCATTAATTTGTTCACACCACTTAACACTCAGTCTATCCTGAGATGCCAATTCTGGATAGACTGAGTGTAGAAGATAGAAGTCGTCGATCACCTAACAATATGCTGCTGATCATTTCTTCAACATGTGGAAGAACAACAGTAACAACCTACAAAGCACTTAGAGTTGTTTTTTTTTTTGTTTTGTTTTTTTTTTTGCAGAAGAATATATAGCCTACTTTCCAAAACCCATTAGTAAAATAAATTAGTATATTGTAAAATGTATTCAAGGTCCTACAAACAGATTAAATTATTAAAATATCAAGCTTTATGCAGACCTTGTGTATATCCCCCATTCTTAAAGTATTAATATTTTCAGTATTCATCTGTACTGTTCATATCATCACTGTGGTGTAGATTACTGTCCACATGGTGGCACAATAGCTTTACTCTTGCTTGCTAAGAAATACTGTGCAGTTATTCATAAACAAACAGCCTCTGAAACATGCAATCTTGTAAATTCTAAGGTAAATGAAAAGGTTTGAGTTATTTAGTCAGAGAGCTAGGCCAGGTTACCCTTTAGGTTATCCTCATTATGTATTATAAATAAGTCAGATCAGAGTCTGGCCAAGCTTCTCACACAAGTCAAATGATGTTGCAGCTCGAGGCCAAAGAGTAATCCATCTTTTCCCTCTTGGCATCCAAACAGATTTATGACATCTCTGATACCCACTGAAGCATAACCACAGTTATACAAACACATATTGAGAGACTGTTTCATGGACCAGCTCCCAAGGTTAATTGGAGTGTGGGAAATGGGTGTGAAAGTTGCCTTTTAACAGCAGTGGAGAGACACACTCTTTATGCAGCTTCACCATTTTGGATTATTAATGGGAATCAAGAACAAGATCTGAAAGATGCCTGTTTAGAGGAAGGGAATCACATTAAGCTGCCTGCACAAAATTGCAAACTTCAGCCTAGCTTTCAAGCAGCTATGTGTGGAGTGGGCATCAGTAAACATCTTCACACTTAATAAGGCCATATTTCAGCACAGACTTATGAGAATGTCACTCCAATGTGCACTCCAGACATTCGCATTGCATTTCTCTGAAACAGCCAAGATAACAACATGCCCCAAAAGCTTATGAGATATTGATGAACCATCTCTTTTGTTCTTCTCTCAGCTGTCTCGCTATTATACTGTACAACATAAGTGGAAACTCAAAATGCTGCTGCAGTCTGCAACTAATCCTGCACATACTTGGCTGGTGGAAAAAAAACTATACTGTTAGGCATGAAAATATTAAAGGCAGGTCTGTTTGTCACACTGCAGCACTACAAGTCAGCTCAACAATGCTTTTATTTCCCAGCCGTGTCATGTAATTGCTATATTTATCCTATGTGTGGAAACAAAGCAATTTGCATTGTTTTTATGCAGGATTTTACATTTTCCCAAGGAATAAGTTGAGAAAACCACTCACATACTGGTCATTACATATAAAAACCTACACACAGACACCACATAAAACACATACAAAAGTACATGAAGTATGTAACCACAATGAACTTTATTTTTGCAATGACAGAAAGATGCAGGGAAAACGAGTGTATGAGTATATTTCCCCAAATGTTTAATTGTTCCTTTAATGCTTTATATTTCTCTGTTCAATTAAGCATTAGTCCAAAAGTTAGGGTCCTACAGTCCCAGACCATTTGTTTTGTTCATGTAGATAGAGAGAGAGAGAAAGAGAGAGAGATAGATCAATCATTGAATTAAATCAGTGGCACAGAACAATGACAGACTGACATAATCATGTAAAAGAGAAACTATTAGCCAAAAGCCACGATGACTTAAACAAGCCACCAGTCGCTTTTTCTTGCTGATACATGGCCATTTTATGCAGGATTTCCTTAACCACACAGCAGAGCTACCAATCTAAATAATTCAACAGGCCGTACATCAGTAAACCATTAAAACACGCATGCACATGCACACATATCTTTTCCTTTCTGTGCATCCCACACCACCTCGGCCCTCTGTCTAACAAAGCCCTGGTACACCTATCATTTAGCTCATGTACTTGAGCCTGGCTCCTCTGTAATCAAACACTATTCTACCACCCTCAGAGGAATCAGCCTGTTCTGTCCCTGATTATACCTGTATTAACACCAAATACCAGTTTGTGTACAGCACCTCCACACAGCTGCCTCATCAAAATCAAGCATATAATTTTATCCTCATTGCACATAATGTATGCAGTAAGACCAGTGTCACTAATTCTCCTCAGATGTATAATTTCTAATAAATGTTTTTCCCCTCTTTCTGACAAAGAGGAAGAGGGAGGTTGGGAAAAAAAGTGTCACTTTGTAACAGTATCTTCCTCTGTGCCTTGACTTTTATCATCCTCCCCTCTCCTCTGTAATTATACTCTTACTATTGCTTCCCCCTTTCGTTGCTTTGGAGAGAGAGATAGAGGTTATGTCGAGTACTCTCTGCACTGCTCAAGCTTTTCAATTATGGTGTTGTTGAATTGAGAGAGTTGAAAGTGGAAAGAGGTCAATTTCATCGCTCAGTTATATTAAATCAGTGAGGATAAATATCGGCTCATTTATTTAAAGCTCTAACCAGAGCTTATATAAATTACACTCTGGCTATTGAATAATGCCCCTCCAAAATCTAAAATGCATGAGCCAACTTCTTTGAGCTTGTTGTTTGTTTTTTTTTTTTTGTTTTTGTTTGTTTTGTTTTTTTTTTTTACTTAAATCCAATGGTAAAGTAGAGGCTTCCCAATACAGAAGAATAGATTGGCTATTATCCATAAGACCAGCATGCCAATTTCCTGTGTGTGTGTGTGTGTGTGTGTGTCTGTCTGTCTGTCTGTCTGTCTGGGGGGGAGGGAGAGCGCATATGCTGTGATCGAATTATAAATTCCACCACCTTCAATTTTCCAGTGAATACATTTCAAGCCCTGTGAGGAATGAGTGGAACATGCTGCAATTTATTTCATTGTTGGTTGAAAAGCAAAGATAAGAGCCGTTTGCTATAATAGTGTAGCCACAGTTCCAGCTTTGTGGGACTCACTGATTTGACCAGATGTTTCGCCTCAAATAACAGCAAGTTATTAATTATCTGTAATGAACAACATGTTGTTTTATATATTCACCAAACCATTTAAATCTTCTGCTAATGTGGAATAAGGAAGATACAACAATAACAATAATATTGGTAGATAATAAATGTGATAGGGATTATAATCTCCCTCCATAAAGTGTTTATGGCCATGGCTATCAGTTGTTGTCATTTTGTTTTTAAGGTATCATAGCATCAGTTCATCATAGCATCAATACCACAGCTGCTCCCCATGTTACATGACAGATGTCAGGGATCACAGGAGAGTTGTAGGCACCAATGGAGTTTTTGAACACCAGAGGTGCTGTAAACGTACCACTACGGGTCCATGCATCATTTCTGTCTTAGGGATGCAAGCATGAGGATGAGATAAGAGACATTTCTGCAGAGTGTAGAGGCAGTGATGTGCAAATGTGCAAGTAGAAGAAGTGGAACACTTAATGCAAAAAAAGTAAAAAAAAAAAAAAAAAAAAACAGTTGACATAGCTTTGCAAATTTTTTATTCATGACACTGGAAGTTTGTTTTCAAAGCCTGATGTACAGGTATATACACATGCTGCATTTGTAGTGAGAAACTAAACACATTTAAACGCCACAGGAACCTTTTAACATGCCTGTGGTTTCCCTCTCAACTGTTCCTTGGTAACATTAATTCTCCACAGTGACTTCTAGATTGGGTAGTTTCTGCTGCAAAATGACAGATGATAGAAGGCAAGCTTCTGTCTCACAAAGGGGTTGGGTCAAAGTGGCATTTGTTTTATGGTCAGGTTGGCATGGTACCATCACATGTCTTTCAAAGTAAGAGCCCAGACGAAGGCTACTTGATGGCGTCATGCCGGAAAAATTATATTTAAGAGAGACCAAGAGAGCAGGGTCGTTATAATAGCTAGATGGTGGATACCAGCAGATGATGGTTAACCTGTCACTACCTGTGAGCCTGACCTCACAACCAACTTGGTCATTTGTAGATTTTTTTTTTTTTTAAGATTTTAGGTTTATACTCCTACTTGATTTGAATATTTCTGAGATGCTCCACACAGCATCCATACATATTTCTACAGATTATTTTGCTCTGTGTGTTCTGCTGTTGAAAGCAGCAGCAAAGTAATTACAGTTGTTCTTTGCAATCATAAAATATAGCAATATATGATTGTAATATTTGTTTATTAGTTCTTGAGGCCATTCCGTTCAGATACAGGCCAGATAGTGGAAAGTGTCATAATACTTAGACATTAAATACAAAAGTTCCTTTATATTTTACTGCTATTTTATGATGATACATTATCCAAACCTCTGTAAAAGTTCTAATGATAGAGGCCACATTATTAACTTTGGATCAAATCTCTCCCAATTAATTTTAATGAAGCCTACAATGTACAGTAACACACAGGACTGCAGCACGTCACAATTCAGTTTCATTAAGCACCAGTTAACAGGACACATTGTTCCCTGACCTTGTTTCTTATGTGTGGGAAAATCTGCCCTCAGCTAGTTTTAATAACATGAATTTACCTTCCCACCAAGACAACAGAACAACCTTTTCTTTTACTTTCAGAAAGACTCCATGGCAACTAAGTTATTAATGCCCTACATGCCCCATGGGTTTTGTACAATGGTTGCACATCTAATGGCCAGACTAAAATACTGATACCGTACCATTTACTGGCTTGGTTTGGAAAGCCTCTCTGACAAATACTGCCACAAGATCACATTTCCTCTAAATTTGTCAACAGAATGAAGCCTGAAGAATCTGAATGACATGATGAAGGTTGAATACATAGCACACTGAAGCTTCACCTGCAAAAAGTGCTGAGCTACATTTCATAATTCACTACTCAATTTCAACTAGAGAGACAGATAGATTTTTGTTTAGTTTTTTTAACATAGCTATGTTTTCTGCTTATCGGTCTTTCCCCCAGGTGTTTCTTTGTATATTTGACTTTACAGTTCTGCAAAAGTGTCTGAAAAGCATCTGTGTTGGTCTCCAGCTGCTGTTGGCAGTAAGACTTCCATCTCTGTGCAGACTTTTTGAACCTTGAGCTTATCTACAGATTAGAGCTGCCATGCTTTACTTTTTAAACACAATGAATTCTTTGTGCTTTTATAATTATTGGAAGAATTTCAAGGCTTGTTTGATTACAGCTTAATTAGGCTGTTTTTACACACATTTCAAGAATTAAATTCTCATAACTATGCTTGATTACTTAAATGCTTTTCTTTTTTTTTTAACTTCATACACTTTATTGTTTAGATGGTCAATTTTTCTTTGCCTTTCTTTTCACAATTATTACTCTGCTGTCTGAGGTTAACTGGACGAGGACAGATATTTGTGTATTTGTCTGTTCATGTTCACATTGTGTATACAAGTGTAAGTAGGCATAGATGCAAAGTGTGTGTGTGTGTGTGTGTGTGTGTGTGTGTGTGTGTGTGTAACATCAAACAGGTAGTGAAAGACTAATATCTTCACCAGTAATGTTCTGTTTGACGCATCTGACTTTTCCTCATCAACCAAAACGAACTCTGTGATGATGATACTGTGCTGAAGAATGTTTAGCTGACACATTTCCAATCAGATTCTTTGAGATCTGCTGTTTACTACAGCGTTTCAGGCTGGGTGCAGCTGCTATAACAATGTCTAACTGGATTTGGACTCGTTTGACAATCCATCAAAGTCTGTGTAGGCAGGAAGGCAACCAGTCCTCCTGGCTTCACACTGACTTATCTCCATTCAGCATGGTTGAATAAACTGCTCCATCTCCTTCTCAGATTCTGACATTGTGATACTTTTAGATTTGGGAACTTAATATAAACAAATGAAATCACCTATTCACTGATTGGCTTTTTTTAAGGAAAAAAAAAACATAAGAATAAATTCCCAAGTGATTGGTCTCCAGTCCTAGCTGCTGGACCCTTCCCCACCACCTGCTAATGGCTCAGGTCACTCCAGAACTATTTATATCTCTTAGGCAACTCTGTCCCTCCTCCCCTCCTGCTGTTATCCCCTTAAAGCACGGAGATCTTCAGAGAGAGATGGGGAGGTGGTGTTGGGAGCGTGGGTGTAGTTTTAGGGGAGATTCTCATAATAGTACCTTGCTGTCCTCCTTCTTCTGTTGTGCATTACGGCTGAAGGCTCAAAATAGAACATCTCTCGGGAGCATCCAATCACGCCTGTGGTAGCTCTATACACACAGACACACACACACTGCCTGCTTTTTTTTTATGTGATCATGGGGAAATAGGATTTGCAGTTTAGATGTTACTGTACAATGACTCATTCGGAAAGATTTATTTTATTCATTATATCCATTTTTTACATCACAGCCGAGGCTTCCTTCATTCTGTATAAATCCCTCCACACACACTGCTTCCGGTTAAATGTGTGAGCAATTCTTTTTCGCACACAAAGCAAGGGTTGAATGTAGTACACTTTAATTGAATATATAATTGTTTAATTTTAATAAGAACCAAATACTTGTCATAGTGGAAAGAGCTTACATTTTCTAACCCTCATATTGTGATATGTTTGACTACATGTCAGTAGAAGCAAAGCCCTACAGAATTACTCTTTGATGAAGCTGATAGGTGGCTATTTTTGTGTGTGTGTTTGTCTGTGTTATTTGCATATTGCTGTACAGTACATTGTGTGTGTCTGTGGGTGCCTGAGCCACAGTGGATACGAAAGCATGCCAGAGTGAGTGAGCGAGTGGAGCAGGATCAGGAAGGCGAGAGAAAGAGAGCAGAGAAGGAGACAGAAGAACCACAGAGAGAGAGAGAGAGAGAGAGAGAGAGAGGACTTGTGCAGATAGTGCAGGAGCAAGTCGCGATTCCACAGGAAAAGGGAGGTGCGTCCTTCCATCTTCTCATGGGGGGTTTAAACTGGCTTCAGATTGGCTCCAGTCTGACGGAGGATTCCCCCGCTTGTGGAGTACGGCTCCCTCTTCTAATGTAACACTGGACTTTGTTGTGAAGCGAGAGAGGCGCACAGGAAGGAGGGAGAGGAACATTTGCTCCGACTTCCTTTGTACCCAGCCTGCTTGACAGATGGCACTGGCAGAATGATCTTTGACTCTCACCCAGCGACCAGTACTCGCTCCACTCACTGAGGTAACGTATGTCAGCTCCTCTCGGCTTCTAGCAGAACAAGCGGTGTGCTCATACATGCTTTCTGCTGCTCTGTGTGCCTTGAATGTGCTTGAATGAACGTGCAAAATGAGTATGACAGCTCAGTGTGCATGCAAGTATGTCTTAAATTTTCGTTCACAGGAGAGGACAGGAAGTACTGTAGCTCAATCACCACCTCACCAGCACTAGTCAAAGTGGACTTATCTAACATGGCTTAGTTGGTGGAAGT
The DNA here is from genome assembly GCF_046630095.1 of Trachinotus anak. Taxonomy (NCBI): domain Eukaryota; kingdom Metazoa; phylum Chordata; class Actinopteri; order Carangiformes; family Carangidae; genus Trachinotus; species Trachinotus anak. The sequence continues at coordinate 6,094,305 of NW_027273885.1, read as the reverse complement.
GTTTATCAGCTGTTTTTGTCCGTGGTGCTTTCTTTTGTTCTTTTAGTGATAGAGGTGTACTATGACTGACCTTCACATGGTAGATGCCAGAGTAACCTGAGGTCTAGATAGTGGTCATGGGAAGCTGAAGGGCAGCGCCCTGCTGCCAGCACTTTTTCCCCTGAGTCTGCACCCACCTGCACTTTTTCTAATTTCCCATCCTCCGTAAATAAAACCAATGTTGCTGTTCTCTGCACCTTGACTGGCTCGAGCAGACTTACAAATCATGGTGACACAAGTTCCAACAGAAGCAGGTGCCGTGTTGGAAATAACTGGCAGTGTCCTTGTAGTGTTGCAGATATTAACATTTGTGGTGTGACGCTTGGAGAGTTTGGGATTTGTGTGGTTCTTGTTGCAGAAAACAGTCAGTTCAGCCAGGGTCCCCTTTTTATGTTGCAAGATACAAAAAGCTATAAATAAAATCTAGACTGTGGATATTAAGAAATGTTTGAATAACTGAAACATGACAATCATAAGTTAAACATATTGAGATAAAATTATTTCAAGTTTTACATACTTAAGAAAAATTTAGAAATAACTGCAAACATCCCAACTTCAAGTTTAATGTTCAAAGTACATATAACCAGAGATGTTGTGATTTAGTTCTACTTTTGACTCTTTCTAACTCAGGATTAACATCAGATGACTTGTTGGCCACTTGCCAGCCTTTCTTTTAAAACCCATGCTCTCAACACAATGTGCAAGCTTCTCCCAAGCAGCCAACACTGTTGGAAATGTATTGTTTGATTTCCTTAGGAAAATAGATGACAGTCTCTGTAATATCTAGTGACAACCTGAGATTTTTGAATGTAGGGAAGTCTGCATCAGAAACAATGGCTGACTAACCGCACTTGTCTCTGTGTAATAATTCACTCACCTCCACTCTCAACAGCCCTCTCTATCACACAGTCTCTCTCTCTCTCTCTCTCTCTCTCTCTCTCTCTCTCTCTCTCTCTCTCTCTCTCTCTCTCTCTCTCTCTCTCTCTCTCTCTCTCTCTCTCTCTCTCTCTCTCTCTCTCTCTCTCTCTCACACACACTCACACACACACTCCTGCTCTCAGCATGAGGTTGATGATCAGAGGACTCCTCACAACAGAATATTGATTTTCCTAATTAGTGACATAAGACAGCAGTGGGAAACTATAAAATGAATAGCCAAAGCTTTTAACAGTACAAAATGTTTTTTATGGAAATCTGGCCACACACATTGGAGGTTTGCCTCCCTACTACTTGATTTGGCTGAATCAAGTTGGTCATTCACTGGATTCAACATATGGAACATTTTTATGCTTATTTTAGGGCTGTAAATCCTGTGTTATAAAGTGTTATTTTTAATTTACTGTGATTAATAAATCCCTAAAACCTTGAACATCAATAGTACACTAAGATGATCACGTGGAATATGTCACGGCAGCACAGTGGGAGTTCACGGGTTGCCTCCCCATTTGTATTTGTGTTCATTAACAACAGTGTGTCTGGTCATTGAGTCCTTATGCGGAATGGTTCTCTACTACCTACTGCATCATTCAGAGTATCAATGAGATGCTTAAAATGGAAATGGAAAATAAATACAAACTAGTGCGTCTAAGGGACTGGAGACTCAGAAGTAACTAAATGAGAATTACAAACCTTATCATAGTCGCTTTCAATTCCGTATGATAGCATTAAATACCAATATAAAAAGAAACTGTTGATGTGTTTCTTTTTCAAAGCACATGATCTGGCAAAAATTAAAAGAAAGTGATGAAAGATGACAACACTGAAAAAGTATGTGAAATATCAAGGTCTCAAACTTCATGGCAACATACTGTATGTGAAAAAAACACAACAAATGGCATCAACAAAGAAGAACATCCCAAGTTGAATTCAAGGAACAGGGACATGATGACATTTGTACAGAATAAACAGGTTGACAAAGCCTGCAACCTATTCTGCCCCCACATTGTACTGTAGCAGTGTTCACAAAGGGATTTTAATAGCAACACTACAAAGTTAGAATCAGTTTCATGAAGAGTTTATTTTATCTGCCCTTCATTATGTGTCCATTTGTCATATTTCAAACATTGTTTGATATGAATTCAACACATATCTTATTTGAATACATCTCTGTCCTTCAAAGGCTTTTTTTCCTTTCCAGCATGGATTTGAATATTTATCAAAAGCTTGTACCAAATAATTCATAATAATACACAGAGAGGCCAAAATCTGCATTGCAGGAACGTACATTAGTCTGGTCATAACCCTGTTTTTCATACTGTACTGAGACCCTCAGCATGCATGTGAACTAGACATACTATACTGAGCTAATTAAATATTTAGCAGTTATGGAAACCTTTGCAGTCCATGCTATAAAGGAAGAAATCAGTTTAACTCAAAGAACTGTCTATCAAGACATTTTAATTTTATCATGATTTTTGGATATAATTTCTGACACTGTTTTGTTATGACGGTATTATGTGGATCAACAAATCTGTAGTTAGTCTGAACAACATGTAGCTTCCCCCTTTGTGAAGAGGTGTCTGCAGGTGCATAGTTCAAAGTGTCGTATCTTGTCCTTGTCAGTGTATTGTTTATTTTTAGCGTTCATTGACCCTGCTCAGAATGAAGATTGATGTTGGATTCCCTCTCACTGCGTTCCCAGGGTCACTCTCCAGCTCTCCACTGCCCATGCTGAAACTCACACCATTATCTATAGATTAAGGATGCTTTGGCATCCTTTCTCCCTGACAAAGTGACAAAGCAGGTGATTTGTAGTCCCTGCAGTATTGTAGTTAAACCAATTCCAGCCTAATTGACAGATCTGTGAGAATGTGGCTGTGAGATAAATGAATGTGTTGGATGAGGGCAGAGATTTGAGGTAATTCTTTATGGTCAGAGTTTGACCTTTTGCTCTGGATGGGATGTTGTTATTACAGGAATCTGCTGAACCCATTAGAAATAACCGTGATGTAGTGAAATATTAGCTTTGGATTTTCTTTGGTGATTTTTGAGATATAACAATGTTTCCATGAAGTTACAGTCCAACAGGTGCTGACATATTTTTTTTAAATATTTTTTATTTTGTTTTGCATTTTATTTTAGTTTTCTTATAAAAAAAATGTTTCCGCTCATCCTTTCCAAAGCAAAATTTGAAAATAACTACACTATACTTAACCTAACCTACAGTTTGTCATGTTGCACACTGTGTTGAACACAGCTCTAAACTATTATACCGTAATTACTTGTGATACTTCCCTGTATGAATGTTTATATCAAGCCTGAAAATGCGGTATTACAATGGGGTCCAACTTTGTGGTTACAATCTATTGGTGAATAGCACTAAAGCCTTTTCCTTCACAGCAAGAGCCATAGTATAAATTGAATAAAAGAAAACACTCAAGTGGCCTGTGTTGAAACTGTATCCCCATGTAATCCCTGTCCTAATAAACACTCTTTATTAGCATTCCCTGACTAATCACCTGCTCACTTGCTAATGAAAATCAAAAGCTCCGAGGGTTAACATAGTTGGCATGTTTGAGTGGTATTAGCAGGTGTTACCATAAGCCAGATTGACTTTAGTTGTGGGGAGACATGCTGAGTTTTATATGGTCCACTATTTGATTAGTACCAGCTCCTTCCACACAATGGATAATGATTTACTGGCTGGATTAATGCTGATTCATTGAAGATTTACTATGCCTGCTTTAGGGTTCGTCTGGACTTTCACAACATGCCTTGTTAATAGTGTTTATTTCACACGGCATGAATTTCACATTAATTATTGATCTGATTTAGATGAATGACTCAGTTCACATTTTTCATGCTTTGCTTGACTGTTTCATGGATGGACTTGTTTTGATAATGTACATCACAGAAACATTTGAGCATTAATATAAGAGTATAAAGTAGTAAGTATAAATAAGATGTTATTACTCAGAGCTGACATTAAAATGCAACAAAGGCTTGTAGTTCTCTGTTCTGAGGCATCTGATGCAGATGCTCTGTCTTTTTGTGGCAGCAGTTTTTCCTGTGGCAGTGTAGTGATATTGAGTGAGTGCTGTGGAACGCAGCCCAAAGATGTTGTGGCTCTCAGCATCTCTTGAGATTGTGTGCGAAGATAGAGGATTTCTTAACACTTCTATCAAGGACAGGGAATTATATTTCACATCAGATCAGATGTGATTGAAGGTTAATTCAATTAATTTTAAGTACATTTTGTATCTTACATCAAAACTGTTCTTTTTTTGCTTGAGGATCAAGTTGCATGATCTGGAAAGATGAAGAAAAAGACCCATTCAGCTCCCCTTGCTCCCATTACATGTTCTAAAAGACTTCGTCCAATCAAAAAAAGGGCTCATTGAACATCCAGTGAGTGGCTGTGTAGCGGTGTGTACCCTATTGTTTCTCCTTAGATGTCTGGATATTATAAAATATATTAATTCAGTGCCAATACTCTGTCTGCCTGTGTTTTTCATGTAGTGAAACAGAAATTATAACATCCAATCATTTAGCCAGTGCAGGGAAACTTGCTTACTTTACCTCTGGGAAATTAACAAGTAACTAGCAAGCAAAACTAACTTCCTACGTGTCACACTAGAGAGAGGATGAGACCAAAACAAAAACCAGAGGGTGGGAACAACACATGCTATAATTAGCAGCTGTCATCATGATGCTTGAGAGAAGTTGTTTTTTTTTGTTTACTGCATGCAGCATTTATCTCCAAGAGCCTGTCCTGGAGCCCATTTAACAACAGTAATTTGCAAGTATTGTGTACATTCTGATTACAAAATGTGGCAGAGAGAGACCATAATACAAAATTAAACCATGTTCCACTTTGCAGATAACCTTTGGGCACTTGGCATCTCATGCTGGTAGTTACCCCACACAATAGGGCAGAGGAGCAGCACTGTGAGGCCCATAAACACAGCATGTCAGTGGTGGAGCAGACACGTGGCATGCTAACAGCTACATTTAGATGCCCCAACAAATTTGGAGGATATTTCCTGTGCAGCCTCCACAGAAAGTAAAATCAACATAATTACTGGCAGGTTTTGTGTGTTTAAAATGAAAACCTTAGTGTCAGATGATAAGACTGGTGATTCAGACTGGAGAAGGAGTTAGAAGAGGGATAGGAGGAGGGAGATGAGGTCCAGAGGCAGGATAGAAGGCTGCAGACACTGTCCAATTACCGTTAATGGGTGCATATATGAAATGTCTCTTATACAGACATCAGAGGACTAATCCTAATAACTTAGGTGATCCCTTGACTTCTCCTCTAATGCTACCTTGAGCCTCACATTTGTGATTGTGAGTAAAATAACTACTGACACTGCCAGCAATGTGAATTACATCATGGTAAGACATTAACATTTTGTTTAAAAAGAGATGGACAAAGTGAAAAAAGTGGGATTGGGTGAAAAACACAATCACAGAGCAGTAATCAATCACACATATAAGAAAAAATAATCACAAATTCCCTCCAAAATGAATGAGTAGACAGGTGGGTTGTCGACTTGGGGCACCTGTGAGCCATGTGTGACCACCGCAGACACAACTTCTTCCCACAAGAGAGTCACCCCTTCCTTTTTCTGCTGTACTTTTAGACAGGTCTCCAAGGCCAGTGACACCTTGTTTTGACTGGCTGACCTACAGTGCTTTCGCTGGTACTAGGGAGTCACTGAATTCACCATCAACCACTTTGGATGTGAGAAGAAGAATATAATGAGACATAAGGACAAAGTTGCCCATGAAATATCGTAATTATTTTGATGCAGTAGGAGCCTTTTGTTTGAGCCTGTGTCTGCAGCTCCCACCTGTTCTGCACTGATATCAAATCCCTCAGGAGTACCACCGACAACAACTTTTTCTATTACTGCTCTAACAGTTTGTTCTTTTTTATGCTCTGTGTGACCGATCGGCCTCCTACTTTCTGCTACTTTTTGTCTGATGTGAGTAGATAAATTAGTCATTTTCTTCTTCTCTTGGCTGATCTCTGATGATCCTCAAGCTGTGTTCTGTTATGGGTTTTTTTTCTCTTGCTACTTCCCTACTCTGAATTCCAGCGCCACTGGTTCACTGAACTAACTAAAAGGTAAGTTTTTGCTTTGGCTCACTGTAGGTGATGCCCAGCTTTTAGGAAATAATAGGAGTGAGGATGCTTGAGAGCAGAAAAGAAACGCAAAATGCAGCACACGAGCAGAGTGAGAGGAGTTTGAGGAGCCTTGGGGACACATCCCTGCTCCACCACTTACCTGCCAGACTCTCAAAACTACAAGCAGGCCTTAGACACCAAGACAGCTGAAGTAGGCCTGAGGCTGTTGCACGTATCACAAATGTAATGAAATGGGCACTAGAAAGGTGTTGTTAGCTACATGAATCAATGGCTGTTCATTAAAATTACCTAACTTTGGTGCACTTGGCTGCTGAGCAAACCTAACGAATGTGTCTGAAACGCTAACATCTCATATCTTAGCTACAACAGAAACGGTCCAAAGGCTTTGTCTCCATTCATTTTACACTATTTTTAATGAGCAGTTTCTACACCTTTGATACGTCTCGCACTTCTTCAGTGCTCAATTAGTGTCAGCTTTTAAACGAATATGGCACATAACAGGGTATTGAGAAGTTAATTAAATAATTGGGTTTTTTTTTAAACTTTTATTTCACTTGTTATCTCAGATCTGCGACTATTTTTGTACATTCACATACGTGTTACACCACTTTCAACTATGGTAACACCAACCCTGTTGATAATGTTGGCATCATAAGCTCCATGATCATGATAATGCTGTGCTTTTCTATGGATCACTGGAAAGGTGAAAACCCTGAATGTGAAAGTAGTGCATAGTGCTGCGTTCTTGCAAACAATAATGAAACAAAAATGAAAATCCAAGTAACTGGAAAACAAAGATTCGCCAGTATTTTGCATATTAATGTATTTGCAGTAACAAAAAATATACTTTTTTACTATACTGTACACATGCTGTGACAGTGCACTGTCTTTACCCTACATTTTGTTTACAGTTGAGTACTGTATGTTTGATTCCTGTCTGCTTCCAAAGACTGTTGTAAACATACAACACATAATGTCAACCACTGAATAATGCAAAAGTAAAATAGACAAAGAGATGTGCAAAAAAAGATATTCTCCAAACCTCAGTATTGCACAAGGTGTATCATGTAATATTATTTCAAATATACACACAGTCAAAATACGAAATGTCTGCAGTTTTCATCAGTAATTTTGGTTTTCTATGATTCCATATGCCTTCTGGACAGGTTTCCATATGTTCAAAATTAGTTAAAAAACAAAACAAAAAAACATACGAGTTCCCCCTTGAGATCAAAGCAAAGTGGTGATTCAATCTTCATTCTGTCTTGAGGGGCATTTCTTACGCTGGCTGATTTGTATAGACAAATGAAGTTCATGCAGCAGGCTGTTATTATAAAGACCTTAGTAGGAAGCCTTTTATGTGGAAACTGCCTGGTTAATTGAGTGGATGGATTTCCCCATTTCTCTCTTAGAAGCGAGAGAAATGATTCTTCCCTCTGATTCTGGGAAGAGGCCTCGCTTTGTAATTTAAAAGGACTGTGACATCTTTAAAAACTGATTCTCCACACAATCATGTTTGTCACAGAAACTGAAACTGAGCCCTGCAGTATGTACAGAGTGGGTCAGACAGATGACACACAAACTGAGATGGGTGTAGGCGTGATATTTTTCTGTAGTAATTTATAGATTTCTTTCTATAGCCATGCAAAACTGTACCTACAGAAGCTTTGTATTTTTCCCATAGTGTCGTGTTTATGGTTTGAGAAGTTTCTTTGGAATAATATAATGCTTTTTCTGATGTGAAAACTTTCTCTATTGGAATCCACTGATTACAGCCGGCTTTTACAGCCATAAAGGATGACAGTTTTGTAGAGTGTCACATTAAAACTGTAAAAACTGTAAGTAATTTGTGCAGCTTTTATTACACCTGTGATTCCTATTGAGCAGTCGCTGTTAAAACCTGATTTGTTTCTTTGTTCTGGCTGTTAAACTACAATAGAGTGGCGCTAACTCGGGGCCGTGATGGCAGATTTATGTGGACAGAGACCATATTCAGTGGCACTGATGCTAAGTAGAGCTGATAAAATGCCTTTGTGTTGTCAAATAATTGAATCATCTGGGCGCTGTACTGACACCAGCTCCCCTCCATCTGTCAAGCTGTTATGATCATCACAGTCTGTAATTCTGACTTGGTTTTTTTTTCATCAAGGTGGCCGTGTAGCAGTTTGTAATTATTCTACAAATAAAATGTTAGGTCTTTTTTGTCCAGCATTTTTAAAACCCTTTTTCGCCCCTTCAGAATTCTTCCCCTCATTTCTCTGCTTTGTCTGTTCTGCAAAATTGTTAGACTGGCGGGACACATTTTCAATATTATTGCAGTTATGCACTCAAAAGATTACAGTGGGGCTCAATGGACACTCAGAAGGTAATTGTGACAAAATGAATTTTATATGAAGAAATGGTTGTGGCTTGTAGATGATGCACCAAATGATTTTTAAAAATGATGAATGGAGATCTGCACAAGGAATTCCCACCTTCCTGGAACCTGGGACTGTGACATCTATTGACTCATATTAAAATGTTTTTCTGTGCTGTGCCCAGAGGCGTTCCATGGGCACAGCATTGTTATTGAAAGGTAATGTAAAGTCTGCAAACTATTGACTTCTTGTGTGTTTTTGACTCATAAATCAATATCTCATTGTAGCCTTTAAGTGCTAAGTGTAGCCAGCAAGGTTGTTTAATTTAACATATTAAGGTTGTATTTTACAACAACAAGACTTCATATTGATTTCAGCGGAAATTGAGCAAAATTGAAGATATCCATTACTGTCAAAAAGTAAAACCTTTCTCCATTAACTATTGACGAACAGTTGGTGCTGTTGTCGTCAGAGAGATGCTGCATGTATTCCACACTTTCCTCAGCACCAGCAGGAAAGACGTCTGTTTTTCAGCACTAATTACCTACTTGTAGCAGTTGTTACTTGTTTATAAGTAACAGCCTCCTAACAGATGTCAAACCTCAGTCTGAAATAGCGAGCTAACTGCTGCATTCTTGTTTCCCCCCGTTAATGAGGCACATGGCACAAGATATTTTTTATATAATTTCTGAAAGTGATACTGATAATGTCACACTGATTTGAGTGTAGCTCCAAACAAAGTTTTCATCTTGTAATATAAAAAATTATTCTAAATGCTAAAGGGTAACAACCTGGTACAGCAGCACTTTTCTGCTTTTCCTGCTGTTGTAATTGAATGACACACCATGCTAGTGAAACAATAACTCACTGACTTTCTTCTTTATTGCTCTTTTATATTAGTATTATCGTAGATCATCTCATTTGAGGAAAATAACCTTAACTTGGCTGACTGAACCCTCCTGAAATTACAGCACATAATTAGAAAACGCTAAATTTTCTCCTTAGCAACACAGTTACAGGTCCAGGCTGCAGGGAGAAGGTTATGTAAGGATATGGATAATTACATACTTTTTTATGAGAGGTGAAGCAAGAGCCTGATTATGCAACAGGCTTGCAATTTTTCTTGCACTTTTCACACCCTCTATTTGAGTTGCTCTGACACAAGGCTTTCATTTTATGTAATCAAAGCAGATATTCTAACAGTTTCTTGGATTTGGAAGCAGCAGCTGACAAAACCGTGTCACAACCAGGCCCATTTGGTAGAAGGCCTGGAGCTTTTTATCCGTGTCCCATGATCTTCATCAGCAGATGGAGTTCTGTTGTGTCAATGTCAAACTCTTCATTTATTCAGAACACTGTAAGGACGTCTTGTCGATGGTGGCTTGAGCGTTGAAGTTGAAGGGTTAAATCAAATAAATGTAATTCAAATCAGCTTTAAAGGTTCAGCTCAGACCAACATAGACAAGAAGTCCTTAAAGAGAGCAGAAAAAATTCAAATTTGAACATCTGCATACTGTCCCATGACAGTTGACTCCATCTGCTGAGAAAGATCATAGGACACAATCAAAAGCTACAGAAGAAAAACTAAACATTTTGCAAAGATTGTTTACCATGCATTAGATATCATGTCCAACCTAATGTATATATCACTGTCATATATGAATATCATCACCTATAGGCTGTAGCAATTTCTATATCATTACCTATCACCTCTATAACCGATTGGTTGCCTTTTAATTTGTAAAAATCAAGATTCTGCAAATTAACAGCTAAATATTAATCTAGAGAGACAATGTATATGCAAACTATTAAAAACATAATTTTAATAAGCAAATATCACCTCCCTGTATTGAATTTACATCCCTCCTGTACACCAATGCAAATCAGTTTTAAATGGCCATCACTGAGATCTCAATGTTTTTTCAGCCACTTGCAGTGAGTCTAAGCAAACAGTGATGCAGTTATGTAGAAATAATTCACCGTTTATTGTAAAATGAATGTCAGAATATGTCCTGGCCTTTCAGTCTCTTAGGTTTATGTGCTCCATCATTTCAAGAGGGGAAAGCTCCGGAGGCTATAGACATACTTGAAACATTCGAGGCTCATTATCTGTGCTGAATTACCCCCCATGGGTACCATACAGTATGGACACTGAGTCAGCCTCCAGTCCCCAACAATTAAAGATCTGTTTCTCTGGCAACAGAAATAGCCCCAGCTTTTGTCCAGCTTATCTGGTCACTCTTGACAGTCCCCGGCTCTCAGACTGTCAGGTTTCTGTTCAGTCAGTGTCCTTTCCTTGATCCTTTTTGGTCCAAAATGATTTAGGTTGATAGAGCTCTCAGGGTGAATGTGTTCAACTGTTCAAATCTGCTACTGAAAGTGTAAATCATCTCTTTCCTCAGTCGCCCTGCTCTTCCATAAGCTTTAGAGGAATAGGTGAAGATGTCAAAAAGAGTGAAAATCCAATAAAACATTATCACCTCTATTGCTTAAAGTAATTATCATGAATACATTTTTTTCTGTATGGTCTGTTGCCATGATAGTAATCACAGTTTTTCTTCGCTCATGTATGCAGAGTGATTTCTTATCACAATCCCCACATGGAACAACATATTCCTCAATCAGTGTACATCTCAGTGACTGTAAAAAAAAAAACAAGAGGAAAAAATGCACAAAGACACAGCTACACTGACACATCGAAGTATGGCGCGTCTGTGAGTGTGATTTTCACTCCTATGACTTCACGGTTTAAAAAAAAAATGACTCACAACAATATACTGTTGTGGAGACAACAGATTGTCACTGTCTGCAGATTGAGTTGCGCAGTGTTTGTCAATCTTATACAAAAAAGAAACATTTAAGTCATTCACTCACTGAAAGGGACTGGCAGATTGTTGTCTAAAGCTTTTCAAAGTCCTCCAAAAGCCAACTATGGAGTTGATCAAACAAAGGGCAGCCTCGCTCGCTGATGTGTTTCACTCTTATCACTAGGATCAAGCTTTTAGTACGCAGTAGATTTAAAGTGCCTATATGGCATATTCTTCTGTTCAGACCAGTCCCTGCTGCAGCAGTGAACTTTCATCTGATATTTAGACTCACTGTCAAACCAGCATAAGGACACAATGCTTTGTCACTGAACTAAAAAAAAAACAGGGTAATTCACTGTGTTACCCCCTTAGTCACAGCTGCTTCATCTATTACAGTGGCAGGCTATAACGTCCAGCTGTCATTTTCCCATAATGTTAAGGATTTATGATCTCCACTGTGCTGTGTAGGGGAATGAAACTATGGAGAGAGATGAGGATCAGTCTTTCAGGCAATACTAAGCTCATTTCTTCAGTGGCGTTCTCATTGCTTGTGCTACCAGAACAGGATGTTATGAATTGGTTTGTCCTTGCTATGTCTGGATGCTCAATTGAGTTTGTTTTAGAGCCTCATTAGTGAAGCAATTTGCATATGTTTCTGTTCATACTTCCTATGTGTACTCTAGCAGCATGAAAATGTAAAGTTGATGAGATGTGGATTTTGAGGATGAGTAAAAAGTTGCATAACACAGATTGAAGTAAACACTTAGAGTTGAATGTGAAATGTATACGTTTATTTATACAAAACACTCTTTCCCACTTTTACTAATTTCCTGTCAAAACAAACCATCTCAGTAATCCTTTTACCACCTCCCCACCCACCAGTGCTGCAGAGAAATCCTTCTTTTTTGAAACCATGATAACAACAGGTACAACAACAAGATGAATCTTTATGTCAGTGCCCTGGATACATCTAATATTTCAATTTTGCATAGAACTATATTAATAACTCGTGTGGCCCCATGTAGACAAGTGGCTTGGTGACTTCCATAGTGTGTTTTGTGTATTGTTGTCAGAATTATTTCCTACAGTCTGCTGTGGAGCAGCACTGGAATACCAACTATGAACTAATTTACTGGCAAACCAAAATATATTTCACTGACATCATTTCTTGATACCTCATGCATGAACATGCACATTTGTGATCCAGCAAATACACCCATACATATAAACAGCAATGCAACAATTACTTATGGGTCTGAGATAGGCTAAATGAAACTGTAACCATTCCGCTGCCCTCTGTCTCTGGCTAGATGTGTACATTTATTCAGATGATTTGTGTTTGCAACCTCAAGTTCAGCAGCTGCTGTGAGCAGCTTTTATTATGGAAAGCCAGGAAACTGCTCATAAAGTCAATTACCATAGCAATCTGACAGGCCAATGTAACCATTACTGCATTTTTAACAACCAAATTATTGATCTGAATACATTATTTTTTTACTTTTGGTCAAATCATCTTCTTTCTTAATATAACATGTTGCACCTGGTCATATTATGTAAACCTAACTAAATACTCCATCATCAGAGCGTACTTCTGTCTATTCAGAGTAAACATTTCAGCACCTGATTTTGCCAATAATCTGCCTCTCTCCTCTCTACTCCCCCGCCCCTGGAACTCATACACGTCTGTCAGTCTATCTGTTTATCTGTCCGTCTGTCTTTAAGCAGAATATCCAAAAAACATGAATACATTTCCATGAAATGTACCGGACAGATGGGTCTTGTATCAAGAAACATTTTTTTCAGTCATGTGGGTCTGGGAATTCTGCCAGTAAATGAGCAGCATGTTATAGTGAGTTAACTAACAGAGGTTCACACTTCAGTCCTCTGTGATGTTCACAGGTTCAAGAAATCCATATGGAAACTAGAGAAATCCATATGAATACTATGGTAACACTATAGTAACATCTAATGGTAACCAGTTGGAACTGCAACATTAGCTATATTATATCCTCCTCCACAAGTCTCTTCCGTGAATAAAAAGGCCTCCAAGTCAGTTCAGTTTTTGTCAAGAGTTCCTGCTATTGAGTCATCTTATGTTAATACTGTGCAGTGGGCGGACAGAGAAGATAGGCACCACTGTAATATAAAATGCATCGCAGCAGCAGTTGAGTCAACACCCCTCTGATTGTGTCCACACACATTTGCATTTTTGAAATAGTTTCTGGAATTGATATTTGAATATAAATGAACAAACAAACAGATACATGTGCAATAATCTGAGGCAATGACAATGATGCTCTTGCGCCACACTGAACTACTTTATAGTCCCTGGATGAGCCGATATAAGCTGGATAACAGTTTGGCACCTTTCACCTTCTTAATACTTCCCAGATGCACCTGGCTATAATTTTTTATGACATGTCTTTATGAGAGAGTTCAAAGCAGAAAAAAAACATAAAAGAAAAACATAAAACATAAAAACATAAAAGGTTAACAGCACTCTCCTTCTCTGTGTCAGAAACCAGCAGAATCAACATTAAATGTTCTGTTGTCTGTAGAAACTTATGACATACATTAAGGAAAAACATCCTTTCAGCTCACTCATATTCATACACTGCCACATTAGCGAGGCTTTACAGGTTCATCAGATAAAGAGACTGCAGTTCTTTTCAGAGAAACTGTGGGTGAAAAAGCATTAATCTTATCAAAGTGTGTGTACAAAAGTAGCTGCTTATGATTTATGATGAATTATGTAAATTTGATTTCCATTTATGCAAACGTGTGTGTGTGTGTGTGTGTTTGTGTGTGTGTGTGTGTTTGTGTGTATGTGTGTGTGTGTGTGTGTTTGTGTGTACTTGTACTTGCTACATAGTAAGGACCAAAAAAAGTATTTTAATAACAGAGTGAGGACATTTTGGGAAAATGAGGACATTTTGGCCGGTCCTCACTTTTTGAGAGACCTTAAAATCACATTTTGAGGGTTAAGACTTGGTTTTAGAGTTATGGTTAGAATTAGGTTTAGGTTAAGGTTAGGGTCAGGGGCTAGGGAATGCATTTTGTCAATGAGTGTCCTCACAAAGATAGAAGTACAAGTATGAGTGTGTGTGTGTGTGTGTGTGTGTGTGTGTGTGTGTGTGTGTGTGTGTGTGTGTGTGTGTGTGTGTCTTTGACATTCTTTTTTTTTTTTGCAGTTCTCTGCATTTAAACAAGGAGAATCAATAGAAAATACATACAACACCATACTGTAAAAAAAAACTTAAATGCTTGTAAATATGGCAATGGATGACAATTCATGTTCCTATTGTTGCCATAGAAACCACAATTGTCTCTACTCCACACTATGCTATGTATATTTATTATCTCATGTCTTGTCCACAAAATGTATGTGAAAGTCTTTTCATGAATTAGTGTTGGGGGGTGGAATGGGAGAGGAGAAAATAACAACTACAGACGCCTCTCTTCATTCTTCTGGAGCTGCAAGACAGGCGGCTGAAGATGAATGCGATGTTGGAGAATACTGCAATTACTTTACCAAGATTGGTGCAAAGCCCGCAGATTCTGCCACTGTTAGTGTGTCTCCATCACTCTGTAGCTTACAGACTCGTAGGAGCATTAAATTGTACAGTGCAGCAGGTTGTTAACTATGTCACTCACAACTCACAACTGTGTCAGCTGATGGGTCAGCGTTGGGGTGAGCCATCAGCACAAAAACTACCTGAGATATCAGGTGATGGACCTCAGGAGAGTTCAGGTTTCCAGCTTTTCTTTAAACAGATATGGTGACATTTTTAATTTTCTCTAGTCGCTCATTGGGTGGCAGCATGGGCTAGAGATTCACAGGACTACTGGACCAGAGGAGGTTAAAACTCCATGCTGTGCACCATGTCTGTTATATATGTAGTAAGCAAACATTTGTCACAGAGGGAGAGACATAATAGAAAATGGCACACAAACATAATTTAGAAAGGCTTGATTATTGGTGCACCACATCGGCTTCCTCCAGAGTCGCTCCTTCATTCATTCATTCACCACTTCCTAGAAGACAGAAGATAAAACAGTACCTTAGTAAACAGGAAATTGAGGCAGATCAGATAGACATTTATCAGACTAATCACCATTATTTTGTATCATCACTGACACACAACAGTAAATGTGTCTGTAAAGTGGGCAGGATTGTTAGAGGAAAGTCTTCTATGCATTTCACACTCAAGACTCAGACACTCAATAAATGGCAGACTAACTATAGAACCAGGATGTTGCTTTCGTACAGGTTTGCTTACAAAAATGTGTCCACCCCGCAGCACTCTCTCAACAATAAAACACTGGGATTTTCCCATTGGCTTTTGGATCATTGCAGAAAATAAACTCTGTGACAAGCATATGTTCATGATGCTTATATGTTTTGTTCGGCACAATAATCTCCAAAAATGAACACCACTTGTATGATTTGTGTAGTTTAAATACAATGAGGTATAGTGGGTTGTCCACTAATCAGAGGGTCAGTAGGGTCCTTGGGCAAGATACTGAGCCTCAAATTGCCTCTGATAGCTGTCCCTTCAGTGTGTGGAAGTGTTGTATGTGTAAAAAAGTGCTGCATGAATGTGTGTGTGAATGTGTGAATGTGGTTTGTAGTGTCAAGCACTTTCAGTGGTCAGCAAGACTAGAGAAGTGCTATATAAGTGCAGCCCATTTACCATTTAATCACCAGAAGTAAAAAGCTAATGTTAGGCTATAAACAAGCTCCTCCACGTCAGCGTTCCAACTTATACTTTGATTTAGCGCACTTGCCTCTCCCAAAAGCCTTTCCTCTCACAAAGTTTGTTTGCTCAGTTTTCATGTTGAGCATGAAGACGTTTAATGTGTCCGACAACCTCTGCAGTCTCATTTAGCCACTTGTTAGCATCCGCCTTTTTAAGACACATAAAAAATCACAGGCGGGGTATTTACAGATATATTATATGTCATAGAATAAAATGTGGAAATGTCTCGAGCTCACGCCTTATTTCAGCCATCTAACCAAAAACCCATTAAAAAAATTCAGTGACTTCAGGACGAGGGAACCGGAGGTGCCAAAATGCTAACTTGTCCCTGCTGCACTCTATAGTAAATACACAGTGATTTGGTCCTCAGTCAGGGTCTTATAGTGTAGAACATTACTCATAATTTGTCCATGTTATCTGGATGCAAAGACACAGCAGCCGCTCTGTGCATGTGGGCTAACGGATAACTAGGATGGGATTTTATGAGTTCATGATGTGTCCAGCTGGCAGTGACATGGTGTCTATGAATGGCGGAGTGGTCCCTCAGTGTGTGCCATGAATTACTCTCAGTGACTGCACATTACAACAACAGCACCTACAAAGATTTCCTGTTCCTCAGAGCACTCACTCATTGTAACAGAACCCATGAGCTCTGTCAGGCTGTGTACCTTATGTGATGTCGTTGTGATGTTTCTCTTAATGTTTCCCTTTACATCCAGTTGTAAAAACTCTTAAATTCATTGTTTCTCGGAACCTTGTTGTCCTCTTATCAGTCAGTACTATAAATATAAAGTTTTACTGTAGTCATGCTCTAAGCTCAGTGGGGATTTGTGGCTTGCTTCAGATTCTGTGAGATGGTAAAAGCACCAAAGCTACAATTAACTAAGTTTTATTTGTGGTAGATAATGAACCAACGTGAAGTCAAATATTTGATTTTCTGTGGTATAAATGTGAAATTGACCTCAGTCTCATTACCTTCAAGGGTCAGTTCCAGGAGCTGTAATAGCCGTCATGCATGAGTGAAAATCCATAAACTGTCCTGGTAAAACAGTCTGTCTTTAGTATGTCTATGCTTCATGCTTGTCTGTCTCTGTTTAGGATCTTTGAAGTTCCAGGGATAGCAGCAGTTAACCCCTTTTTGCACAGAAGGGCAGGCTAATGGACGTTAATCAGGAGCCGCGTCTTTGATGAGATATGGGAGTTAAGTGGCCAGAGGGGGAAAAAAAACTTTGGATGTACTGCATAATATATTAAATTAATTTGCATGGTAAAGTAGCCATGTAATGGAAATCCTGGGCCAATTGGTGGTTTCACTTGAGTCTCTGCTCAGCAAATGCACCTGAAAAATCAAAATAAATCTCAATAGTTAACTGACAGATTTGAGCTTTAGAAGCTTCGGCCAGCCTTCCCAAGAGCCTGAATGCTCGAGTTAGAAGTCTTTTTGTGACCGTGAATGATGTTGATTGTAATCAGCTAATAACTGTGGATCTGTCTCTGTCTCTTCTGTTGCACTGTCTGGCCTTTGTCACTCTCTGTCACTTTTCCATCAATAGAAGCATTGTTCAGTTGCTCCGCAGAATCCAAGAATCGCACTGTTTCTGCCCGACAACGGCCTTTTGCATGCTCTGTGCACAAGGCTCCAGAAAAAGTCACACTCAGAGAGGGAGGTGTGGAAACACACAAATACACGTGCGCACACAGTTTAATCACACGCTGGCAGACAGACTGCCCACATTGTTTGTCTGTAACCTTCAACCGTTTGTTCCCAAAGAGGCGGAGAAGGTCAAGCTTCATGATCTGTGACATAACAAGTCACTGCAGACTGTAACCTTCCCTGTTTGTTCCATTTTTTGAAACTGGTCAGTCACGGATTAAGTTTAACTCGATGGTGCTGAAAAGGATCAAATAAAATTTATGTCCACCTGCAGTACAGAGTTGTCAATTCTTAACAGAACAGAAACAGGCACATGTGAAAGTCAGCATTGCTCTGTAGCATAATAAAAACAGAGAAGCTTGAGGATTTCAGGTGAAACTCCGAGTGAGTGCTCACTCTGCTGGTGTGTTTCTCTGCTGCCTGCACGTCAAACTAACAGTAGATATACAGTATTTGTAATCAATGTCATATACTATACATTATAAAACGTAGTTTGGATAATTTTTCTTTCTTTTGGTACATACAGTATATTAACATGAAACATACTTATAGTAGCATACTACATGTAGTATCTTGCTGAGTGAATGTGTTTCTTTGCTGATAGATAATTACTGTCTCTCTTGGAGCATCACTAATACCGTGCTTAGAAAGAGTTTTACAACATCACCTTTTTGCAAAGTTGGTTGGGGTGTTCCTTTGTCTATTGTCATGGTGGAGCTTTTGTCACAGTACTGACTCACTAAAGGCTTAACCTTCTGAGTATAGTGTTTAAAGTGTAATTTATCAAATGCCTCTGACTGCACAGACCAGGTGACCTCCATTAAACTAATTGTTTGTCTTTTACTAGATGATTTCGGTATGTCCTATTAAAGGGAGTGAATACCTGTGCAAACATGCACATCCATTCATTTAGATCATTTATGTGTAGATCTGTTGTCATTTTGGATATAAAGGGGTCAAAAAGCCACATTAAATGTTGTAAAGCAATAAAACTTCCATAGTTTAGCCACTGTCAACCCAACAAATGTCAGATGTGTCTGGCCAAAAATGTTATATAAGACTACTGTAAATCAGAGGGCTCCAATGTTCCAGTGTTTTCAGGAACCTTAACATAATTTATGGTTACATTAAACTGGTTACATCAACCTGAGATGATATGTGTTGACTGAATAGTAGAAATATCCCATATTTTACAGTTTTCTGGTGTTCTAAGTTTTGATATCCATAAGAAGATATATTTGTGTTTTTCTGGAGCTCAAGCAACAACAGAAAACAGTCAGCCAATCAGAAGAGAAGCTCAGAGCACCTCATCTAATTGGCTGACTGTTTTCTGAGTGATTGAATAAAAATATAGAAGATTTTAGGGAAACACTTGGAGAAATCAAATCTTACAGTGTTGGATGCTGGGTCCAGGTAGGCTGTGCTGGGGGCGTAGCTGCGGGTGGTGACTGTTTTGTTGTGACATCACAAAGTTAAAGAAGTCCTGACCGCTCCTTTAATTTGTTTATTCGTGCATGTGTGTATTTTGTCAGTGGAATACACACTTTGATACTTTCGCAGTATTCATTTCGCACCTAGACCTGCTTTATAATGAAAAACATGTGGACAGCTCACTTTCTACAATATAGGACCTTTAACATTTTATACATTCATTCTCAGTGCTTTTTTTTTCTGGTGAATGAATCGGAGTTTGGAGGATCCCCTGGAACCTCCTGTTGACTGTACACACAGCACAGCACAGACTCCATCGAGGCTTCTAAAAGTAATGGATATCATCGTAAATAGTAAAAAAAAAAAAAAAAAACTAGATCTAAGTCGAGGAGCAGCACTCAGGCCACTAAGAGGTTAAAAGAAGGGAGGTCATTTGTGGTGTTTGGTCAGACACTGATAGGTCACTGCTCGGTGGTCTGCTCTCTGCTGCGGCTCTCATCCGTGAAGTAACGGGCTGCCGGTCTCCGCCTCCGAGGTGCACTGATTTGAGTGTGTTATTCCGCCGGGCAAACAAAGCAGCGCACCGCCCCGGATTATTTTTGCCCATCAGCATGGATGAGCGCCGTCTGTGAAGTAATCCTCCGGGTTTGGCGGCGAGTGGGTGAAGTGGACCAACAAGTTTGTAGAAGTTGGCGAAGGCGAATCGAAGGTAAAACGACTTCAGAAACTAAAGAAAAGTGTCAGGCTGTTTTTTTTTTTGCTGCCAGTTTTCGCAGTGGTTTTGTTTTGCGCTGTCAGTCTGAAATACACAAACCGAAACGACACCAGTGAAATCGGTAAAACAAGCAGTTTAAGAAGCAGATGAAAACTCAGCCTGCGACAGAGATTCGCAATATTAAATGCATTCACCAAAGTGCATATTGAAAACCCGACAACAAACTCTGATTTCTGCTGTGAGCCGGAGTGCAGGCTGTAATTTCCTGCATCGCTGTGCGCAGAGGGCTGGTGAGCACTTGCACTTGCTGCCCGGTTCCTGTTGCCTGTCTGAGGCAGATGCTGCTGTGTGCAGCGCTCAACTTTACAAGGTGTTCCAGTAAAATCAGTCTCATCTGAAATGACCGTGAACACCAGAATGCTCTGTTTCTGCTTGTCCTGTGGAAGAAAAGCTCTTTGTGTCCTTTAACATCAGGCTGTTTTAATAATGAAAGAAACGGCCCAGCAGTGTGTGCGGGGTCGTGCCTCAGTCAGTCGCGGGGTTTGGGGTTCGATCCCCGGCTTCTCCTGTCTGCGAGTCCCTGTGAGACTTCTAGTTTTATTGATCATTGATCATAGTACAGTATTGATCATACTGAAAAGAACAAAACAGGAACGTGTGAATATAGGCCAGAACCTGATACATGTAGCCCACCAGTCTAACAATGCTCCCACTTGTTCTGTGTTATAACCTTGGCACTGGCTGCAACATTCACTTGGCAGACCTGTGAACAGTGAAAAGTTGCAGCAAAAAGTTTCAAGTGTAAGTTCTGCTTTGTGGAAGTGTACACGGTTCCATCAAGCATTTTGTGAAGCGTTTTTATAACAATGTAGTCCTCCTTATCTGTCCCATGTGTTTCTTTGCCACCTTGTCTGTAGCCATCTGTACATGGTCGCTGTTGTGGGGGTTTGGTCGATGTCTCATTTTTATTTTGGTCACTGTAGCTCAAATGCTTTTATCCAGTTGTAGTTTTTGTACTTATTTTTGTTAATGCTGTAACACTCATCTTGATCTGGAGAGTTGTCCCTGTATGGTTTTGTTTTACTTTGAGTAAAGGAAGGTGACCTATAAGTGACATTTATATAATCTCTATATTATATAATCTCTCTATACCCATGGACACACCCTTTGGTTGCTTTGGATCACATTTTGAGCTGCTGATTACTTTTGAATATAACAGCCTAAAGTAGATTACAACAGTGTACAACACAGAGTAATCAGTGGAATGGTTCATGCTGGCCTAAGGAAGGAAAATATTAGAAACTAATGAAAAACAGAAAAATGTATATATGAACATTGTGTGATGGCGACTGACACAGACACAGGTTTTTGATTGGTTGGTTCTATACCGTGACAGCAGAGCATGAATTCAGAAAAAATCCTTAGGGGTGCTTGAACATCTTCCTGTCATACTATGAAAACATGTGGCATTTGAAACCGTTTAAAGGAACATTTTGACATTCTGGAAATTACACTTGATTACCATCTTAACCAAACACAAATGGAGAGAAGTCTCCGTTTCCTTTCGATCTCCAGCTAGCCTTGGGAATTGTTTCTCCTAGCTCAGCACAAAAATTGGAAACCTTTCAACAACCTTCTTATATAAGTAAATCACCTTCAGAATTAAAACTGTTAAAACATTGTGCTTTGGGAAACAGTTACAGTAGCTGTTAAAGCCATTTCTAAACCCACACGGTGACTGCTGCATCTCAGAAAGAAACCTGTCTTCACAGTAGAGTTGCCACCTTTGCACGTTTGTAACATGAGCTACATCCAGAAAACTGTTGGTTTTACTGCTGTTCTATGAAAACGCCTGTAGCAGACTCACAACAAAACAACAGCACGCTCTGAATGAGAGCAGTTAGTACAGTTTGTGGCTGTCGCTGTGGCTTTTGCTGACCAGCTTTCTCTCTCTGAATAAGAGCACTTTGAATGCATCTCACAGTCTCCCAGTTTCCGACAGCCACTCTTCTCTCAGCTGTTTGTGACTGTCAGGCCTGGGAAAATGCCTCTTAACCCCACAGGAAATGACAGTTGGTGAACAAACTAAGCTGTTGCCTGCAGTTGTCTTTACCTCAGTGTTACTGCAAATGAAGTAGTGTTGTAGATGGTCTTCAAAGATGAGATTCATCAGAGCGATTTTGTTTGTTTTGGTTATGTTTTTTTTTGTTTTCTTTTTGGGACATACACTAAAAATTCCTTTGTTGTCAGTAGCTGATTATGTAAGTAATTGCTCTCTGGTATTTTCTGGCTTTGTCCTGATGATGGACAGATAGAGATAGAGTACATTCGAAAACAATTATAAACATATTATGCTTATTTAGTTACAGTGCATCAGTTCTGGAGAAAATGTAGGTTTTGTGGCCCAGGCTTTTTCCTGTTCTGTTCTGTTTCTGTGTTTAGATGGTTTTCCATTGTATTGATCCTTCTAAACCATGTTATAAATAAGGTGAAATGCTTTAGTGCTCTTACTGAAAAGGGTACTTCAAAAGCTTGTGGCAATAGTTGCTGAGGGGCTTGTTAAAGGGCTTTCAACCACTAGCTGGAACACCTGATGGGGAGAAATAAAAGCATTCATTCATAAACAAAGTAAAATGATGATCATAATGAAGAGTTTTCCATAAAACAGTGTCATTCAGAGGACTGTGCATTAATTATCAGGTCGTGAGAAGTTTAATCTGTGAAGATGAGTTGTGAGCACAGATCTAAAAACGGTCTCAGTTTCACATCCTCTGACGAGAGGAGATGATTATATCTGCTGGAGCTGTAAAAGCAGTGCCACCTGCTGATTTTTTTTATTTTCTTAAATTATTTTTTATTTTAAAAGTAAGAAACTGGTACATTACTTGATTGTTATAGAGGAATTACAGTAAATTATGCAGGATCTTCTAAACCAAAAATCATCCTGCCAGTTCATTTGCAAATTAATTCTGACCATCCAGATTTCTGCACAATTTTAGCAGCAGAGTTTTGGGCCGCTTGCACAGGATTAGTGCAGCGTTAGTACAGCCAGATGGAAATGTACAGCCACATAAACACATCACTCATTTTAGCAATGTCAAATGTAAGAGGCAGTATAGCTTGACAGACCCAACTAGAATGTCTTGGCAGCGCTTCATTAAGTAACGTCATGAAACTATAATCTAATGAACCCAATCAGACTTAGTTCAGATAAAGCTTGATGTCACATATTAAAGCACTGTTCAGAACCATAAACAGGCTTTGTGTTGGGCGGCTTGAATGCAAAATCCAGAGCTTCCAGTTAAACGACTCTTTATCTCAGTATGTTTGAAAGTGCATGAGTTTTAAGTTTACAGTATCATTGCATTTCTTTAGGCTGACACTGACACTGATCAGACTCTGCAAAAAACCACTGCTCCCCCTGTCATCTGATATCCATGTTCGTGTGTGTGTTTCAATGAGGATGTTAAATCCAGAACTTTGTGAATAAGAGGTGTTACAGAAACAAAATGAAGCAGATACAGATAGCATTAATCACAAAGCATTAATCTGCCTATTTTTTTCAAATGTATTCAGAACAGACCTTGGTTGATTCAGATCAGCAGCCCGAGTGCATTCAGTTCCCTCAATTAAAACACAATCATTTTCAAACCATCCATGCTCATTCTGTCTGATTTTTTTGGATTCAGTTTGTCTCAGCTTCCTTTCATCATCAACTAAGATGTGTCTTCACTACAGTCTCAAATAATACTACATACTGCGTTGTACTTTACCAAAGAGCTGTGCCTGTTTCCATAATATAACGAGGCTATTTTTAGAAAGCAGGGGGTCTAAATAAGAGATGAAAGCTTGGTTTTTGATCAGTACAGCAAGTCTCTATAGACATGGACCAAAGAGATGGAGGAGGGAGCTGTTTTCACGATGAGGACGGTGGGACATGGGATTGCCTGACAGCTCTGATTGAAAAGGATTCACTGTGGACACATCGTAATACACAAAATAGCTTTATGTTGAAGGTGCTGTATGTGGCTTTTTGGCAAGCGACTATTACCACCAGTACGACCACCATCACCACCTGCTCCCGGCAGGAAATCAGGTGCAGCAGCAGAGAAAACATTTGTGAGGAAGCCTTGTGGGATCATCTGTTAGCATGCCTTGTAGCTTTGTAGCTGTTAATGTAACCTTTTTGCAAGTAATACATGACTAATATGACTCACGTCTGAAAATAACCTTTCTACTGTATTTATGTTTACAATGAAGCCATTTTACCATAAATAACTTCCCTGGCTGGTGAGCAGCACAGCAACAGAGCTGGAAGAAAGAGTGGCCTGTTTTTAGATGCAGTCATTTACAGCACAATGTGTTCCTTCATTCTTCTTTACAGCGAGTCGGTGTGCGCTCAGATGCCAGTCTGTCTGGAGCTCTACTAGATTTATACAGTAGATAAGCACAGGAAAGGGAAAAGGTAAAATGGGGTGAAGCCTGGGGCATGAACAGACTTTATAATCTCATCACAGCTTCACAGTGCAGGCTGTAATATTTGCCCATCGGTACTGCGGCCCTGTTGTGTTGCGGGATGCACTCCTACATGAGTGAGTAATTGCTCAATGACAGGGCTTTATGTGAGGAGGGGGTATTTAGCATGGATTCTACATCATAACACTTCAATAGCATCATGCCTGTGAGATAAATCTCAGGTGGACATAGGGTGTAAATATTTCATGATACTATTTCACCTTATTTGTCTCCAGTTTTTTGTTCATCCCCTTTCAACAGCAATGTTTGTGAGATGAAGGGGTCTCATATTACGCACATCGAATTTCTCTCAGTTTCTGAAAGTTTTTTTCTGTCAAGTGTTTTTTTTTATTCGTAGAGGTAACGTAATCACTTGTAATTAACATAATTTACTTTAATGGTAATTTGCTTTGAGTAAATCCAAATCTGTCAAAGCTGCTTTTGTTGGTGTATCAAGCTTCAGTCTTGAGTTTATTGAGAGACATGCAGTTGCCAGCGGCACTTCCTGTCGTTTGCTGCGATCGATTCCGTGATACCAGCACTAAACCGAGGCCTTGTCAGCAGCTCTCGGTCCAGAACTTTTCTCCAATTTTCTGAAAATATGTTCTTGTTTCATTCACCCGCCTGAATAAATAAGTAAATGTGCGCTCTGCCTACCGTTTGAATAAAAGGTTTTTCAAATTCATTTCGGCAGCATTTTTTGACTCAACCACTATGGTCACAGCAGCTCAAATTATATCCACTGCCGCAGCTGAGACACCACCAACCTCATTGTAATCATTACACTTTAGTAAAATATCAGCTGCTTGGCTGGATGATACTCTCTTGTCATTGTGAAATTTCCTGAGGGTTTGCTTGACTTGAAGGAAAATAGCATCCAGAGTTGTTAGCCTGCATCTTTTCTCAGGCGGTAATAAATGTTGATTTATAGATGTCTGTACTCATTTTCATAGTTATTTTCATTCTTTGTCCACCATAACAAAGCAATTTCTCACTCCTGAGATGCTGTATGTTTCGGGTTGACTAATCAGAACACTGTATGCTGCATGTTTTTTCATGAGTGTTCATTTAATCAGCATTAGCATGCCTCTGTAATCTGCTCACAGTCTTTGACATTGTGTTGACAGGGACACGGTGCTAAGAATAGAGAGGCAGGGAACAATAGAGCTGAACTTTGATGGTCAGTAATGACGCGTGAAAGGCAAGCAATCACATGGTTGTTCAGCGCCGTGTAGCCATCGCGGTGATGGAAAACTGTGATCTGTGTCTCAGCTGTAACAGCAAAGCTACTCCGTGGTGGGTCCATCTGTTGACTCCACTAAAGTACGCATGGCAAAGTGCACCAGGCAGTGAGACACAAGATGGATAGATCATTAGGGTCCTTCCTGCTGTGCAGTTTTTTTTAATATATTTTTACACTGCACAGGTGCATCAACACACTCCCTAGCTAGAGTGCAGTGTTAAACACTGTTCCCCTTTTCTGAGACTTAACTCTGAAAAAAAAAAAAAAAACATTAATCTGTTAATGAAATCTGAAAATATTAAGACATAAGAATTCATGGCAGCAGCTAGAAACAACACTCTAAGTCAACTGTGCACATATTCTCAACCATGGCATCACGTGGTCACATGACAGCGACGCCAGAGTATGACCTGAGGCAACTACAACGTGTGAAACTGTAACAAGAAACATTGTCTTTCCATAATTTATGCATGAAGTTTCCCCACTTCACACTCAGCCCGCAGGTCAGAGTGTGTGTCGTTGTTGTTGTTGTTGTTGTTGCTGCGTGTGCATGCTTGTGTATGTGGGTGTGTGTTTATGTGTGTGTCTCATGTTTATTGGAACATAAACTGTGAGGATATATTAGCTGTCAGCAGCAGTTGCTTCCTTCTTGTTTACGCCTTCATCTTCAGTTTATACAGTATGAAGGAATCTATCATAATGAATATTAAACAATGACTTCATAATGAATTTATAATGCAAGCGGAATGAATGAATAGTTCATTATTATCTTAATCATTCATAACATACCAGGACATCATTAGTAATGATGACTCAGTTAGATCTTATCATTGCAAAAATACATAACAGTAAGGTTGTCTTCTGATAGCAGTTTCATTCTTGATCTAGTTCCAAATTTGTAAATAAGGGATTGTTGAAGCAAACAGTTGTGTTTTTATGACCCTGCTGCTTTACAAAAAGCAGTGCACAAAATATTAAGAGAGTCTTTTAGCTGAACAGTAATCACGGCTGAATATAGCATAATAAAGAATATGCAGACGTAGCACTCTGTCTGGTAGAAGATTTAGTTTAACCTCTGAAAGTTTTAGTTTCACTGTCATGAAATGTTTGATGTCACCACACAGAGAAATGCTCAGTATTCCAGCCTTTTAGCTTTGACCTTTTAACAGCCCAATTGATTCAAGTCAAATATTTGTGAATGAATGCCTGCTGGCAAAATCCAAAGGCAACCTGTAATATTCAGAGGGCTATCTCTGTGACACTGATAACAGTGTTTGAATTTACAACTTAAGCTGCAAAGCCTCAAAATTCATGGTAGAAAAAGGGAATAAAAGGAATAGTCTGCACCTTATTTCTAATGCAAGTCATTTATGTGATCAGTACATATTTAGTACTTGGTCTGGGTCTCCAGATTACCTCTATTTCATTTAGAGACAGATAAAAATTAGCTCTTTGCTAGTTCTAGAAGTAGCCAGGAATTCCTAATTACATTTTGATGCAAACAGATTCAGGTCAGTGCTGCCTTTGACACAGCCAACCTTTCTGAGTATTGTATTTTCAAAACGTATACTTGCTCCATGGAGCAGCTCAGCTCTCCATTATTAATCCTGACTCACTGTTCGTTTCTTTTCTGCATCCTAACTAAAGGATACATTATGACCACATTGCGACCACAATGATATTTCTCACTCACTTAATGATATTTCTTCTGAACACAGAAACAAATGAAAGTTCATTTCTTATTATATTTCAAATAGTCCTTAACATCTGTCCAAGTTTCAGGATGTGAGTTTTTTAATCTCTTTAGTTGCTCAGTTTCTATTAAGTCTCTGGATCATCTCTAAAGTCAGGCCTCTTCTCGTTCGTCCCATCTAGGAACAGGCTTTTTTATGCTCTCACTTCCTCTGGGTGAGATTATTGAATGTGGTGTAGCTCTATGACACAGAGCAACAACAACATTTAGATTTACAGGAAAGACCACATTCAATCAGACAGCCCTTCCACATGATTTGCTAAATCCTTACCAGCTTCTAGCGAAAGCATATTACAGGTCCTTTTCTGTTAGAGCTTTTTGACTCTGGAACATCCTGTTTCAAACTTTAGCCCAGATTTGAAAATATACTGTTATACTATGCATATGATAAATATAGTGCTATACAATATGCTCCTCCCAAAATAAATGTTCTATAACTTTGTATCAACTGGTTTTAAATGATTCATTTATTTCGGAAATATATTTTCATTATTGTTCGTTGCAATAACTGGTACGATTAGCTGGTATAATATTTCTGTGCAATCAGGACGTGCTCTCTCTTCCGTCTCAGTAGGCGTATAACAGTTACCCCTGCTATTTGAGTCTCACCTCACAGATGCCCAGCTGAGAAAGCCATATGTGCAGAACAATTACTCTAGTGATGCTAATGGCGTAGGCTATGAGCACAACGCAGATGGTTGTGTTTACTATTGGCTTTGTACCTGCTGTATTTTGAGGCTAACACTTCCACTCTGACTGCTTTGTGCTGCTTTGTGATGGTTTGTACTATATCCCATTTTGTGTTTTTGTCCTGTTTGCTTGACAGTTGCACCTGCAAAACTGACAGATGTGGTTTTGGCCCCTATTCAGCAAAACCATCAAGGCACCTCTGTCTATGTCGATCATTTGATGAGTGGCCTCTTTTGTTTCCTGATCTGTGAAGGTGCCGTCACTCTGGTGCACACTTGGCTGCCCTTTAGCCAGTTAAGTAGTTAGCCATCGCTCAGATATCCATTGTGTATACTGGCAGTGATCCATAGAGGTTTATCTGTTATCAGCTGATTTGTTTGTGGACATTGACAGAACGTTTAAAGGTGTGTGATAGACTAAACAGCAACCAACAGAAAGGTGTTGGTGCGTGGTGGTGGTGGTGGTGGTGGTGGATAGGCAGTGTACGTTTAGCAGATCAGAATGTGACCATGTATGAGTGTGTTTGTGCATCTCTTGCACTGCCTGTTTCCTGTGACTGCCTACCATGATGTCTGCCTGTGTCTGTGCGTCTTCCTGTGCGCCATGCTTGCTTTTCTGATGATCTGCCTGTGTGTGTGCGTGTGTTTGCATGTGTGCGTGTGTGTCTGCTTAACTTGGTCATCATCGCCCTCAGCCTTGCCTGTACCTTGCAGTCCTATCACCTCCCTCTAACCTGTAGGCAGTAACCACCTGGAGACAGCGACACTCGGGGGCATAAGAAGGACCTCACCCTCGACATGGGCACAACCAAGGCTGACAGTGTCGTCCTCTGCTGCAGCAACGCCAAAATGAGCACAAAGTGACAACAAACAACCTCCCAGCCTTTTACACAGCATCAGCATTAATATTCAAGGGCTGACAGTTGGTGCCTTCCTCTTTAGCATTAGCAACAGCAGCTAAGGTAACAGCTTTGGCAGCTCGGACTGTAGCAAAGCCAATGTGTAAGTGTGTGTGTAACTTGGCCTGCCAGTCCCTGGGGAGGACCAGCAAAGGAGTTGTGTTACAGTCCCTGACAGGCCTTATACATGTTTCATCTGCTGCTCACAGAACAGAAGCCCCCATTGTTATCTTATCCAGCCCTCTCCTCCCCAGCCTGAGAGACTGAGTTTACTGCCACAAGACTGCTCTCCACAGTCTGTCAGCCAGCCACTGAACTGATACATATCAACCAACAGCTGAGGAGCAGCAGAAGGACTTGGTCAGGCCCCAGATATCTGCTATCAGGATTTCTCAGCCTGTCTTTCAATCCATTGGCTGGCATGTGGCCAGGGCTTTAAAATAAACAAGAGGAACTGAGGGGGCTGTGTGAGGTCCACCAAAGTCAAGATTTTCAAGGATCTAAATTGTGCCTCATCCGTTCAGCATATAAGCCTCAACTTTTCTGTAGCTAACAGCCCTTCAAGCTGCAGGATTGCGAAATCTGCAATTCCTTTAACCAGGGATCTCAAAAAAGAAATTCTTTAGGGGTTGCATTTGATTTTTAGTGATCTAGTCAGGACTATGAGTGACACTCTTAGACCTCCTTCACTCCAGGTGAGCGTCCCAAAAGACGCTCCAGCATACTCAGACGGAGGAAGCAACGCCGTGTCAGATGGCTCTGTGCGATCCAGCTCCTCAACCCCAACTCTCCGCCGCAAACGCTTCAAGATGCGCCGTATGAGGAATGTGCCCAGCGAGAGGGAGATCGAAAGAACGCGGCTAAACGACAGTCACCTCACAGTCCGATCCCGCTCCGGCTCCAAGGAATACCTCCAGCTGCCTTCCATCGAGATCACACCCTCCAGCGATGAAGATGCCCCCTCCTCCTGGTCCAGATGCTCCACACCCAGCGCCTCACCTCGCCGCAAACGTTTCCTGTTGAGGAAGTGGCTGAAGGTCCGAGAGAAGAAGGAGCAAGGCAGTGAGAGCAGGTTGGTATGGGCCCTCACTACTCATCTTTCCCCATTCCCTTCTTCTCCCCACATCTTCCCTAATACTTCCATGCTGCTTCAAGGCTCATGCTACCTGCACTAATGTGGTGAATCACTAATTGAAGAGAGTTAAGCTTTGTCTTTTCAATTTAGGTATTTTAGAGGATTGAACATTTAGACTTTTGTTTAGCTTGAGGTTTCTCATCACCTTTCAGAATTGGATACATGTTCAGCAGCAAGCAGCTTAATGACCACACACAATATAAGAGGCAGTTACACTGATGGTTTTTCAGGTGCTTCTCTCAGCAATCGTGTGCCAAATCTCAAGCACAAAATAGCGTTTTCATTTAGTAAAACTGTTACAAGTATCTGCCTGTAACAATTCAGCACTGATGGTTGTAGAGTGAGCCATGTGGATGTGATGCACTTCCCTGTGTAGTTTTCTGGTCTCTGTTGCAGTGTGTTATGGGTTTTCAGGTCATTTGTTATAGATTGCTACATTTGTTAACAAGCATAATGCAGACCTCTGCCCTGGGGTCACCGGAGTTCACAGATTGAGCACAAATCTACACAGTCGCTATTATGATCTAAAACAAAGGGCTCGGGAGATACTGTAGGGTCACTTAAAAGGATGGCCTGTCAGCAGTGCTAGAGGAAAGGTCAGGGGGTGTACAGAATCAATAGCTTTCTTGCTTTTGGATGCATGGTCATGAGATCCACAGACATTTAAGATATGGTATGTGGTGGTTGCACAATGGGGAAAAGGTCATAGGGTCATTAAAGTAAATCAGCCCTTTCAAAGTTAAAGTATTGTAACATATTAAAAAAAGTTAACTTAAATTTCAGTCAAGGCCTACAAATAAGAAATCTTTCAAATGAACTTTATTAGGTTCATTCATTTGTAGAACTCTTTTTAGTATTAGAAAGCAACTCAAAGGGGAGAGATTAGAGTAAATTTACATTTGTGCGTGTGTGTGTTTGTGTCTGGGAATCAATTCCAAAGTGAAGTGTCTTTGTGGGTATGCCTGCGATTTTGGGGGCAGTGTCTGGTGCCATAAGGTAATGTGCTAACCATCCCTGAGTTGCAGTCATGGTCAAGTCAACCAAAGCAAATTTTCTTCCATTTGCAGAATTCATACAGTACACCAGTTTTAGTGTTTAACATGCTTGCCTCACTCCACTCTAATTAGTCATAAGAGATTTGACAGGGAACTAAAGTAATCTTTGCGCAATATATTAGCAAGTATAGCTCTACCAGAAGAACACTAATATCTGGTAAATATTTCTCTTTGTGTTTTTTTCTTCTGTTCCTCTGTGTCCTAACAGGAAAGTTGTGACTGGTAACAGATGGCAGACAGAAACAGGTTCATTACTCACTCCATCAGTGTGTTATCTTTCTCTTAGCTGAAGACACCAACTCTCCAGAGGCATGTGTGCATGTAGCCTCAGCAGCATCCTTCAATGTGAAATGCTGCCATTATCAGGCGCCCCATGAGTAAAGCTCCACTGCTTCAATTTGCAATGTGGACTGTTGCAACATGCATTCCTCACCTTAATACCACACTGTGGCATTAAGAGAACATGGCCCCTCCTCAGTCTCCTCCTTGTTACTGGCTACATGTAGTATATACAAATTTCTACAGGCTTAAAACTGTGTGGGAGTGACATAAATAATCCAAACCTTAATGTTTATTGTCACTTAATTATTGATGAGGCAGAACAAGCTGTCATGTTAGGTTGCGAGCACACAGTGTGCTGCTGTACAACACGTCCTCACAGATTGTTTTTCTACAAGTCAGCATTGCTGCCCACATCCGTTAATTATTTCTGCCTTGTGGGCAGTTTTGTTGGGTTTTTCATTTTTTTGACAACCTAACATTTAATGGCAAGTTGCTCCACAATAGTAGGATTTTAAAAACGGCAGCTCATGGCCTCTTCCTTTTAGGCACTTTGGCCCCTGTGTTATAGCTGTGTATAGAGCATTATTTTCTGTGAGCATGTACATAGGTAATCAGTATACAGGAGCTGTGGCTGCTGCTGTCACAGGCTCTCCACTATCTAATTAGGTATATGAACTCACTGTTGTATATTTAATAATTTCTAGAAAATGCACTTTGCATAACCTGCAAATTTGTTCCTCAAACTACTACACAAAGTGGAACGGGCGTAATCAAAGCAACACTGGCTCAGCGTTGCCACCATAAGTTTCTTCCAGTAATGCTTTGCTTTGCAAAAGGGAAATGTAAGTGAAAAGCATTCAACAATAACCATGATATTTAGTAATGCTGGCAAGGTGTGGCTCTGGGGATGGTAGTGTTGGTCTGTCAGTATCATGGTCCAGCACTTTGGTGCCAACTCAAATATTTCAACAACTGTTGGAACAATTACTTTGAAACTTGGTGCAAATATTCATGGTGCCCAGAGGATAAAACCTAATGATTTTGGTCGTCCCCTGACTTTTCATCTGGCCACACCATGAGGTTCACATTTGTGGTTGCGAGTGAAATATCTCGACAGCTGTTGGATGGATTGCAGTGAAATTCAGGACAGACATTCATGTTCATGTTCGTGTTCAGGTTCATGTTCCACTCAGGGTGAACTGTAATCACTCTGACGACCTCTTAGTCCATGGCCACGTGTCTCACATGGCATTCTCCTGCCCTTCCACTTCGGGCCTGTTTAAACAGCAACAACCTCTGAGCTAGCAACCTACACACTGAAAATGGTTTAATGAAGATTTGGATTGTACCATCACGGAGTCAATATAAGTCTTGTACGGATTTTAATGGTGTTTACTTTGCTGGGAATTAGCCATTTTAAGGATAGCGATTGCCCCCCCACATGCAAATGTTCCACGAAGCCCCTCCGCGAGACACAGTTGTTCCTGCACTTTAGGTCTGGTTTAGGTGATTTTTAGAGTCTTAACAAGAGTAGCAAATGGAAGACCATGTCAGGGTTTTAATAATGTGACTGTCTTAAATTTTACAGTGTCATGTCTCATGGCAATGTAGCAGTTTTGTTCATCCCACTCCTTAAGCAAGACACTGGACTTTTACCTGTACAATGAGTGAGACTCATGGCTGCCCAGCACTCTGACAATTTCTCAATTACTTATGTGAGAAATAAGAAATCCTTTAACTTCCCACTGAACATTTCTTGAGATTTAATGTGTTGAAGTATAGTTTAAGTTTAAGCCAACTGTTTTAGGAATTACACGACAAATAAGTTTCTAGTTAATGATAATAATGAAAAAGTACTTACTGTGGGTTTGTGGTTGGAAACCTAGTGTGACTTCCCCAGTTAATATACAAACATGTCAGGGCATTTATAGCCAACCACATACCTGTGGTTTGTCAATGTGGTCTGGTGCAGTGTGAGCAATGTTGACATGGATTTCTCATCATGAAAGACGTAAAAGATGCTGTAAGTATTCAAAAACATTTCATCAATTTATAACTGATATAGATATTGTGTGTCTTTAAAAAAAATGGTCAAAACTGAATTGATGGAAAGCACTGTTAGTTGCTTTAAGTCTGGCTGGTCCAGTGTGGCTTTCTAATGCAGATTCACCTTTCCGTCACTGATGTGGAACCTGATGCAGTTTTACACTCAGAACGCTTTAAATCCATGAAGCTTTTTTAACGGGCTGAGAACATTTCAGTGTTTTTGTATTTTAATCTGCTCTGAGCTCAAAGTGGAGCCTGAGTGACACGTTCTTAGTCCTGTACAATGACCACTTGACAAGACTCTTTGTTATTTTGTTACATTAGTGACTGTAACATCTTAATTTTGCCTTTTTCCCTGTCTTAACCTTTGCGGTGCACAGGATTTGTGTACTTGAGGTGTGTGTGTGTGTGTGTGTGTGTGTGTGTGTGTGTGTGTGTGTGTGTGTGTGTGTGTGTGTGTGTGTGTGTGTGTGTGTATAAGATTGTCTGGGAACAGTGGAGGCTTGCACACACTGTGGAATCTGCTGTTTTGCAGTCTGATAAGAGGAGGGCTATTTTGAGGAAGTGGTGCAGTATATTTCACTTCACTGCTTCTACCTCGTCTAAGCAAACAAACAACAACTTCACATACATACATATATATGTGTGTGTGTGTGTGTGTGTGTGTGTGTGTGTGTGTGTTTGTGTGTGTAAACAGTATATATGTTTGTGCGTGTACAGTATATATATTCCATGAATGTGGAAATTGGCCTTTGGCATAACTGGATGTTTAAACCGCATCATTCTGACTCACAAACAATGAATACAGTAATAAAAGGTACAATAATAATGAGGTAACTCTCAAGATGGTTTCTGGTTCTTATTGCATTTTAAGCTACAGGAAATTACAACTTACAGTGTATTTACACAATGACAGCCAAATATTTAACGACCATGGGGCTAACATATTTAGATGCTTAAAATATATGATTCAGATTTAGATCATACTTGATTTAGCTGCTGTGTGAAGCTGTTGTGCACTCTATGTTGGAAAAAATAATGATAATTATTATTACATGCATTTTGTGTGGTTTTACTGTCATTGCAATCACTGTCTTAAAATTTACTTTTTTTTTGTTGCACCCCCTTGCTATCATGTTCAAAGTACATATTCCATCAATTGTGTATGAGTACTGAATAATTCATTGAGGGCCTGTGCCATGTCAACTTTCTGTACTTGTGACTTCGAATGAACATGCTGTAAAGGCCAGAGATACAAGTATAAACACTTGCATAACACGAACAAACCCAACTGCTTTTACAGCACATATGTCTTCCCTCTGAGAGAACAGCTTGCAGACACACTGCACCTGCAGCAGACAGAGACGAGGCAAAGGCATGAGGCAGAGTGGATCTGATATTCCACAAAAATGTTGATTCTGTGAAGAGCAGCAGCTTTAACTATGTCAACGTATAAGTTTCATATCTATCTGTCATATCTGGTGAAATGTACAAATGGTACTGTGTGTTGTTGTTTGTTTCACAAAAACATACATCTCTTCAACTTTAATTGAATTTACTTAAAGACTGACTCTGCTTTGTCTTATACTCAAACTTATATTGAAAAATTCCCTCAAGGTGGTGGAGTCTTATTTAGTTTATCTTTACTGTACTCCACACAAGTGACTGGTTTACAGTAGTACCCTGTATATACTGTAGTATAACTGAATGGAGTATGGTATAAGTAAGAAAGAGATAAGTATTAAACTTTCAAAAATACTTTCAGAATGCAGTATCCCAAAATAATCTCATCTTCCCAAAATCAGCATTTTCATCCATTCCAGTGTCCCCCTCAGGCTCTGTACAGCCCATAGCGGCTGTAGGAAACAGACCAGGGCCCCCTGCTGAGTATGAATTAATGAAGCCTTTTCCCAACAGACCAGCTTTATTCTTAAATGTCAGCTATGGACGGGAAGCAGGATGGAAAAATAGGTCAATCATCCATTGCAGAAACAAACAAACAAAAAATACAGAGGAGAAAAGGAAACTGTGCCTGTGTGATATCATTCATACTGAATGTGCAACTTTGCTCTATTGACAGTTAAATGGGAAAGTAATCAAAGTAATCAAGCCTCTGCATTATTGTTTGGATAGTACTGATATACATTAATAATTAGTAACATCTGTAACCAGCTTCAATTATTATCAGAAGGCTTATGTTGGATAGCCTATGTCATATAGCCCCCTCTAGTGTTATAACCGCATTTGTACATGCACAGGACAGAACCTCTCCCACTATCCAAAAGGATGAAGTTGACATATATATATTTGTCAGTTCTTTTGTATCTTTGACATTTAATTTGCAGCAGCTTAGACAGCTGATGTTAGACCCAGCAGCAGCAGATTTGTGACCGAAACTCTGACATTTTTGCCCTATGGGGGTTTTAGATAATGTTGTGTAAAACAGTTGGAAATAAGCCAGATGACAAGAATGAACTGTGGAGTTTGAATATTCAGGTCTATTTATGTTATACTTTGCTTTCTTCATGTTTTCACTTAATTTCTCTTGTTCAGATTAGTTAAAATGGGGAATATCCCTGGTTTGATAATTCACAATAGGACTTTCCTTACATAACACAAAAAGAAATGTCTATGCAGGATGTCCTCCCATTGCTGTTTAGTAGAAGGACACTGTAATGATTGACAACCCTGACCTCTCTCCTGTGCCCCATGCAGCAGCCAGCAGAGCAGCCAGCAGAGCAGCCAGCAGAGCAGCCATGAAGACGACAGCACTCGCTTCTTGACTCCATTAATCCGAGAGGAGAGGTGAGCAGTATGAATGTGGGCCTCATTCTTTTTCTTCCTTAAAACCCATTCCAAATCAAAGCGTGGCTTATTTAAATATCTTGTTTAAATCAAAGTCAGAGAGTTTAATCCAGGAAGGATAAAGTATCTATTGTATCAGGTCACAAGGTAGATTCATGCTACTTGGATGAATAATCAACCCAAATTGACAATGTTTTCCATAGTCTTTGGTCACATCTGTTCTTTTCTTGCATGCATTGTCCACTAGAGGGCACTTCCTCCCCATACTGGTACCCATAGTGGTGATGGACATAGGGATTGCTGTGCTATGATCTGTTTTTGTCTGTTTCATTTTGGCCTTTGATGAGGACATTAACATTATTTGACTTGGAAGGGGATTCATTCTGTAAAATTAGATTTTCATGGGTAACTTGAAGTATCCACAAATTTATACATGCCTGATTGTCTCTGATGTGACATTAACGAGCATAGAGGTGTCATTTCTCATGTTTTCCAGGTATATGGCAATTTTACAGTCATCTAAAAATGGCCACATGTAATTACCCCTGCAATGATTGTTGTGTGTGCTTCTCTGTAGGTCAGTTTGAGTTGAGAGACAGGCAGTATCATTAGCTCTTTATCGCTCTGGAATATGTTGCCGCTGTCACAGGAGCACCAGTGACGGACCTGGACATTAAATCAGTTACTGAACCTGGTGTGTAGGTGTGTGTAGGTGTGTGTACGTGTCTGTTTAAGCGTATGTGTGTGCCTGCTGGCCTGGATCGTGCCATGGCCATGAAGCCAGGAGCAAATTCAAGTGAGCAACCTCTTGCCTTCCAAGGAGATTAAGAACGGGATGTAACAGGAAAGTTGAACTACCGGCATTACTTAACTTTTCATGTCGCACTGTCTTTTTGGTCTGAAATACTATTATTCAACACAGTGTGAATAGCAAATCACTGACAAGTACCGCACTGACACAGGTGTGTGTTTTCTGGTGTGTACTGCAGCCTCATTTTCAGAGTGCTGGGAAGGTGGGAAAGAAGAGTAAAAAGAAAGAACATACTCATTCTCCTTTGTTGTCTGTGTTTATTGTCAGTTTGTGTTTGTTTTCCAGCAAGACGGTACTTTGTGACGCCAGATGTCAGATTTTACCACCAGCACAGAAATGCAGTCCAATGATTTTGGAAAGAACCAGAATTTTAAACAGATTATTGGATTAAATCTCAGCCAAATTAAACATGTTTCAGCTGTTGGTAGAGGTATTTAAATTGACAATTTGTGGGTCATATCAGATAATTAAGGCCTTCTTAAAAAGAACATAAGTCAAAATACAGGAAAATACCAGGAGTTCTTGTTTTACTCTGGTTACTCTGCATCATCATCAGCAAAACATCACATAGTGTATTCAAAACTGTAATGCAGTCCAGTGGTTATTCCCACAGTTAAATAGTGTCTGGCTGCACAGAGAAGAAACTGTTGCGGATTTTGTCATTAAACTGAATTTTATAGTAAAACCAAATTTACCCATAACATGATGCTGAGAGGTTCTGATGAAAATTCTGAACCAGAAAATGTGCAGGGATCCTCTTTGTCTGGCTTCATAATAACCACCCACTGAGCTGTCTTTGCCTTCAGCTCTGTGTATCTTTCACTACACCTCTACTCGTTCTCTCTATCCTGCATGTTCCTCTCTCTGGCTCTGCCTCCCGCGCACTCCTCTCCCTCAGTGCCTCCACTCGCTCGAATTAGGAACAGTACCTGTCAAACCTATGGGATTTCTGGCCGCTCTTCTCTTTGCTGTGCTGGTGATAGCTAGTGAGGGGCATCTGCAGCAGCTGCAGGGAGAGCAGCGTTCTGTAGCCGGCTTTAGAGGGCACGGAATGTCATGTCTCCTCTGCAGGTAAAAAAAACAGCAGCATTTCTGCCTGGAGGATGCACTGCTGCATCTCCCAAAACTCTGCCTGTCTCGCCGTCTCCATGTCCGTCAGTCTGGTTTTGCTCTCACTGCATCTGTCTGTTTGCCTTGTGAGCTACAGATTGCTCAGTGTGCTGTGTGCAGCTGCATTTTCAGGGGAAGTGACAGCAGGCTGTTGGCTAATATGTGCCACTAGCTTGTTTTGTTGTTTTCTTTTTAGCTGCCTCTGCCAGATTATCTCGGTATCCGTAGTGGTTCAGGGGGAGAGATGAGGACAAGTTTTCTCATTTGCTGCCATTTTCTTTCACTTGCATCCTCCGCTATAACTGCAGAATGTTATGTAATATCACAACGTGACTTTGCCAAGTCAGTGTAATATGACTCATCAGTGAAGATGACGCAGCACATGATTGTGAGTTGTGAATCGGGATTACACATTGAGAGACATGCCATCACCGGGTTCATTTATAGAACAGAATGTATATTTATATAGCAATAATGGAACTGCAATATTTTGTACAAGGGTGCCTGTTTGAGGCATGCAACACTTTACTGCAACCCCCACATTTACCAGCTATATTAGCAGGTATAAACACATCACTCTATAAAACACTACATTGTAGCTTTTAACAGATGTAAGGAAATTTTAAAGTGTTTATTAACATATATAATGTACAATTATAAAAATGGGTCCTCCTGTTATGCATCTGTGAGGTAATGAATTAATGAATTAAAGCTATGTTATATAATGTTATCAAGCATACATTAACTTTATCGACACCTGTGATGGACGCTTCATAAGAAGAGTTATGAATTAGAATTATATTTGTAACAACAATATCGTTGTAACAGCTACGTAAGAGTGTGTCATACTGTGTTGTAAACATTGATTATCCTGATTGAATTTTGTTGGGATGTGCTCTCTTAATAGTCCATCTTATTGGCCGTGTCTCTGGTTTCTCAGTAGCTAGCTCATTATCTCTCTCAGGATTGTCCCTCTTTGTTCACACACACCTCGTCTCTCCTCTGCCTCATCTGATATACTTCAGTTCTTGTTTAAGTTCTTTGACATCCCGACTCAAATCCATAAGGGCTCCTTTCATTTTGACCCAAAACACTGTGAAGTCTTTCCTGAAATTTTCTAGTTTGTCAGTATTTGTTCCATCGTACCTCCTTCTGGCTTTTGCTTGTTTGTTAGTTTTGAATGACTCTTTCCCACTTTATTTGAAGGCAGTGTGATGGCTCCAGAGTACAATAATATCTTTACATGTAGATCATAAGTTACTTACTTCAATACTTGCAAATTGATTAAAACAATTATTAAGAATTATACATAAACAAACATTTATAAATAAGGTGTATTTGATATTCCCAAAATCATAATATAAGAATACTAATTATTATTAATAATATAATTTTAAATGGGTCCAAAAGAAGTTTAAATACTTAGAACAACCATCTGTTCAGACTTTAATAAATCATATCAATATAATTTTGGATTTTAAAAATTATAGTCTTAAAAACCTCAGTTCTCTCTGAAATTGTTAATGTCAAACATGTAAATCCATCCATCCATCCATTATCCATACTGCTTATCCAAATCGGGCCGTGAGGGGGTCTGGAGCCAATCCCAGCTGACATTGGGCGAGGGCGGGGTACACCCTGGACAGGTCGCCAGTCTATCACAGGGCTGACGTATAGAGTCAAACAGCCATTCATGCTCACATTCACACCTATGGGCAATTAAGAGTCACCAACCAACCTAGTGTGCATGTCTTTGGATTGTGGGAGGAAGCCGGAGTACCCAGAGGGAACCCACGCAGACATGGGGAAACATGCAAACTCCACAAAGACAGCCCAGGGTGTGCCGCCCCACACCTAAATCTTA
Source organism: Trachinotus anak (assembly GCF_046630095.1). Classification (NCBI taxonomy): domain Eukaryota; kingdom Metazoa; phylum Chordata; class Actinopteri; order Carangiformes; family Carangidae; genus Trachinotus; species Trachinotus anak. The sequence continues at coordinate 6,054,244 of NW_027273885.1, read as the reverse complement.
AGATTTATTTTTCAATTATTACTTGGTAGAAAACCACAGCAACTCTCTCAACAAATTGATCAATATCTTTTTAGAATGTTAAGATTCGCTGATTAGGCACCAAAATGAAACAAAAGGAAAAACACTATTAATGAAATTTTATAAAATGGAGATAATAAATCACAAGATTAGGAATCCAGCAGAACTATTTGATAGGAGAAAGTAAAAGGGGAGAAAATGGGAGGAAGAAAGGAGAGGAGGGAGGAAAGCTGAATAAAAGAGGAAAAGGGAAGAAAAGGAATAACAACTGTAAGGGAATGCAATTTAACAAATAAAGAGTACATAAAAACAATAATGGTGTGTTTATAGTAAAACCAAATGAGGTTTGGGAGGTTTAAAGTGTTACCATTACAGCTTTTAGTAGTATCTGAAGTAGTAGTGCAGTGGAAAACCGAACCTAAACAAAAGAGAAATCACTGGCAGTGGCTGCAGTGCCCCATGACTGATGGCTCTCTCCGCTCTTCCTCTGTGCAGGTCTGACAGTGCAGCCGACAAAATCAGGTAAGTCTGCCTTCTGACTACTATACACCGTCCTCCTTTACCTACAGAGGTGCGAGCATGCATCATATGTTGGTGGGCTTATAGAGCAGAGATACAGCGGGACAGGCCCTGCTGTCACCCCACATGCCCCTGCCTGCATGTGACACAGATTCACGGCTTTGTCCGCCAACCAAGGTGTCTGAATGCACTTTACATTTGGAGAGGCCAGCAGTGAATACAGTTGCAAGCCACGGAATGCCATTGTTTGCTTTTATTGGACAACATCAACATCAGACACAAACAGGGCTTTGTGAGCTGGAAGCCATTGTAGAGCTTTTAGTCTTTTAGCCGGTCAGCCGGTGGCAGGTCAGCAGTGTGGACACACACTGTGGGCCCAGACACTGTGTTCTTCAGGGTGTGAAGGCTTTGCTGTCACAAGAGACACTGTGCACGTCCTGAAGCCAAAAGGTTCAAGGCACAGGCTGAAAAGGTGAGTGATAGGTAAAGATGTTTTTAGCCTGTGGTGTGCCACATGAGAACTGGAGCAGGGAATTTAATGAATAGCTGGCCCTCGGTGGTTAACTTGGTGGAGGAGAACTTATATAATACTGCATCAGTTAAATATTACTTTCATACTCATACATACTGAATTTACAAAGCATTTAGGATGTCTTCCTGATGCAAAAGGTTTAAGTCCATGATGCATAAATTATATCTTGTGTCCGAGCTCAGCTCCTCTGGTTGTATGTATTTACATCTCCTCTTTAATGACTAGCACAGTATAGATCAGAATTTATGTGAATAAATAAAGGATTTACATCATTGCTTTGTTTTAATAAGGATTCATTAACCTAATGATCTTAATTTCGCACATGTGGGTTTGCATGTTTTTACTTGATGTGCACACAAGTGGAATTGTATAATTTTTCTGTGGTGCTAACTCAGCACTTACTGCTGTAGTGTGCATTATTTCAACTGTGAAAAGTGATATTCACAGCCTGTTATTAAGCCATAACCATGAAAGCTCTGTTATTTGGTGTGTGTGTGTGTGTGCGTGCGTGCGTGCGTTCGTGCGTGCGTGCGTGCGTGCACTGTGTGGTCAGTCAGGAGAAGTGGTGTTTGTCTGGCACATTTTCTGAGCTGAGTGAGACGCTGTTATTCTGGTGTATTTTCGTGTGTGCGCTCTGGTATGTGTGTGTTTGGTTTGTTATGCTTTGAGTGGTTAGTCATGCAAGCTCTGTGTGGAGCAGGAAGAACCATGTTTGCACCACTAGAAGTCTCTGCACTCCAACACACCACCATGGTTTATTGAGCCCAGTGTCTGTTTTCTGTGAGCATTTATCCAGGTGGGGTCAGCCATCATTCAGAAATGGTCTACAATAATATGTACTAACTAATGTTAGGTCTCTGTCTATTGCCTTATTAGATGGAGAACAGGCACAAGTTTTGCTTTGTAATAATTTCCTCAGAGTGGACAAGATTTTTGGTTTGACTCAGTGTCTTTCAAGCCAGTGCTTGGACCTTTTGAGTGTTGTTTCTGGTGGAGAATGAGCTTGTTTTCTGTCGCTGAGTGTGATATGTGACAGAAAGTCAGCCATTAGACCAGTGATATTGCTTTGTTTGTCACCATTTACATGCCAAGCATAATTTATGAGTGCTAATGCAGAGATGGATTATTAAATTAAAGATTAAACTGCTTTTGCACTTTGCTGATTTTACTAAATGTGAAAGTTTGTCTGTATAAGCAGAGTTCACACATGTGGCCATGCAGCACTCTGGAAGAACAAACCCAGCCTGACTGTAATATGAATGTTCCTCCTTCGAGCAAGAAAGCAGCTCCTTTGCATTTGAAATAGTGCCTCTGCTGTATATATTTTGCCCTGGGTAGAACAAAACGAAAACCAACAGGGCTGTCACTTCTGAGTTTTTTAAGTTTTTAAAGGATTAGCTTCATTAGTCACACATGAAAAATAGTGCTCTTGCTAATGTTTTTTTAACTAGTCTGATAATAAATCAGTCAGAATGAGGAACTGCTTCTTTTTTTGGGATCAGGGCACTTTATATTCTACCATTTAGCAAAGATTTTTTTCATTGAAATGAGAAGATATGTGCATGACTTGAAAGACCAAAGCCAATCTGACACAGTCCAGCATTAGTTTTTAGTTAGTGTTTTAGTTGTTATTATTTAGAGTTGTTCATAAAGTGGCCAAGCAGGTAGAGGTATTTATTTAGAGGTATTTAAGCACATTTATGACCTGTATAACTAAAATCATACAGGACATCTAGTCTGATAGGAGGATATTGATATTACATGAATTATTGAATGAATATTGAATCATCCCTGCCTTGCCTTCACCCAAAGCACATCTCTTGTTTCTGTATCCCTTGGAACCCCACTGCAGGTATTTCCTAAGTGGTCTTGAGTCACAGAAACTTCACAAGATCAATACATAGTTTTTTTATAAAGCCAGCTGTAAATAATGCATGCAAAAAGCCCTCTGGCTGAATAAAGTGGGCAGGATGCAAGTGCATTTGGAAACTCTGTACTTTGCATGTTGTAAAGAGGAGTTTAAGTCAGGTGCTGTGGAAGAAGGAAAGACACTCTGATGTATTCTATTGAAGACAGAATGAGAGGCTGTTGAGTTGAATGATGTGACAGTAACTGATCTTGTCCTTTATTATAACTGTTAGAATACAGGTACCTCTGCTGCTGAGATTCTCCTCAACAGTCCAGCTTTGTACTTTCTGTCTTTTCTGTCTTCGCTCTAACATCCGCATTGCTCCTGCGCTGTCTCAGTTGTTGGATTATCGATCATCATCTGTGGTGTGAGACATGAGCTCCCAGTGATGGAGGTCAGCATAATCTGATCTCGCTCTTTACTTAGCCTCAGAAAAGCGTGGATCCGACATATTGGGTAAACGATACTCAAAAGATAGACAAGATCCCAGTTTCTTGTTCCGGATGACTTTCAAACACGGGAAGGAGAAGTGAGTACAGTCCAGAATAATTAGACAACAGCGGATTTGTTGTGAGAGAGATATTGAAGTGAGAACATTATTGATCATCCATAACAATCAATTCAAATTGAAAACTTTACCACATAATTGTTCTACTTTCGTATATTTCATTTTATTTTTTATTTTTTCATAGGTTATATTGGTTGTAGTGGCTCCACTAATAATTTCTTCATCTACATATATTATATGGCTGATGAGGTTGTAGTTTCTCTTTATTGGCCTAACATGGTTTCATCTGCAGCACTGTTGTTTTCTGTCTAATCTGGTTCTTGATTTGTTAGTGGTACCTCAGGGTAATGAGTCCTGTAGTTATTCCAGCTGCACACAGTAATATCAGTGCTTAGTAAATGGTTATGATGATGACAATGACAATGACAATGATGCAAGTGTGTTGCTTGGTGAATTTGGGTCACGGACTTTGCCGGGGTGTTATGTCTGTAAGATAGGATGACTTCATCACGTAGCTGCCAGCCCTTCCCCATATTAATGTGTGCATTTGTGTGCTTGCAGCTACCGTGCCACTAATGCGGCTCCTCACAAAGACGTTGTGATGCTTTGGTAAAAAACCGCAGATGCATGCCTGCAGCTTGTAGCACAGACAGGGAGACAGAGGAGGAGGAGGAGGAGGAGGAGGAGGAGGAGGAGGAGGAGGAGGAGGAGGAGGAGGAGGAGAGAAGGAGAAAGTGTCGGAGAGCAGCGCAAGGGAAGGGAGGCTGATAAAGCAGGGAGAGCAGGAAAGGAGGTGAAGGACCACCCTTATCGAGCATAGCCGTTCTCAGTGAGCCTACCAAAGGGACCTTCCCACACACACACCATGGCCGGGCAGCCAATCAGAGCGCTCGCATCCTTGACCCATCCTCCCTCGTACAACTGCTCATGCATGGCTCAGCGAAGCAGATTTAAGGTGATACGATAGGAAGCAAGGCTGCCAACCTCCTGGACCGAAAACTGAAACTCGCTGTGTTTTTAAATTAAAGGGAGGAAAGATGGTGGTTTGACAAAAGCTGTGGGGAATTGTAGGCTCAGTCAGATTTGTGTCAGGATAGTGGCATCTGGTCAGCCTGGACATCCTGTGGCTTCTGAACAGGCAGTATAGATTCGCAACTGTTGTCTGCATCACCTCTCTTTGCAACTTTCAGTGTCTGAGCTGGTGACAATGTTTCTCCTCTGACTGATTTTTTTGGATGTGCTGTGTGAGAGAGGAGGACAAGGGGGATTTTATGAGGCTTGGCGATGATGACAAACCATGCTGGACAAGTGACAGTCTGACAACGAAACAGCGGGACAGTGATTGAAGAGAGGCCATGAGAGCCAGGAGAGAGGCCAGGATGGTGTCTCCCTGTTCACCATGCACAAACATAAGGTCAGGTCTGATTTCTCTTACTTTTCTTTATCTGCTCTACATTCCTGTCGTGTAGTCTTGAGTTTGGTCGGACTGCGGATTAGCTGACATGCAGTCAGGTTAAGGTGCGGGAAATAAATATGAAACGTAACCTATGGCATCAATAACCTATATTAATATTTGAAACAGGCTAGGTCTCAAAGATTTAATTACAGTCAAAAATTAAACTCGCATATTGTTCTGTATTTAATATCACCTGTTATAACAAACCCCATCCTGGTTATTTTTACATATACTGCTACAATATGTCCACTACACCTTATATATATATATACTAGTCTAAATGCTGATAACCATCACAGTTATCTTCTGAATTAAGTGCTAATGTAGTTTCTCATCAGGTGACGTAGACGACCCTGGTATTGTTCTGCAGCTGTACCCATTTCTGTTTGACCTTTGCTGAGAAAAAGCATCTGCTCCCTCTCTTTCTCTCTGTCCACAGCAGCTTTTTAAATGTCAATTACATTAATGTTTTGGTTTTTTTTTTTAGCTTTTTTTTTTTTTAGCAATTTAGCATTGAAATATTTAGGCAAACATTTTTTACAATTTAAAACTAATGTAAAACAAAGCATGTGCAGATATTTCATACATTGATACAGTCACAGTGTACTACCATTCAATGAAAAAAGCTGCGATACACCTCTGTAGCTGCATTAGGTATGCAATATTTTTGTACTTCTAAATGGGGCGGGGCTCATATTTGGTTCAGGCTAGTAAAGTAACTTTTTGTCAGCAAATTATTCAAATAGTAGAATGTGTCAGAATGATTAATATACACATGCTCTTACCTAAACCCGATGAATGCAGGGAAGAAATGAGTGTATGTCATTCTTTCTGCAGTACACACATAGACACATTTGTGTTGAAGGGGTTTTCCAGCTGGCTTGTGGGCCTGCTAAATGTCCACTGTGATCTCTGCTCCTCAGGTCCATTAAGGGCAGTTCTGTTAGATTTACTGTGCTCGTCCACGGGGGACACGGGGGCAGTCCTGCAGCTGCTTTAGGTTAGCTCTCTGTCATAAATACTTCCAGCAGTTAATAGTGTGTTACCCTCACATAACTTTCTCTTTAGTCCTTAAATGAATTACAAATGATTAAGTATCAAAAGAAGGGCTTGTAACTCAGGAGCATTTTGATTCGTTATTTTGATTATAAGAAAATGAGAAAATAGTTCATTTGCTTAAATGGAAAAAAAGAGTCTGTGTATTCTCTTTAAAATTTGGCTTCTGCTCCACACCTTTAAATGATGATACAAGCATCTTGTGCCATTCATACAGTGAGGTGTAGTTTGAATAATTTTTTTTTTTATGCCACCGCAGTTGTAAAATTGTATTAATTTGTAAATATTTGTCTGTCTGCAATATATGATTATTGACAGTGTGATATGAAACATCAGAACACACACCATCGACAAAGCTGCAGAAGAGAGGTGGTCATTACGACACTTTATATGATCATATTGATATTACTGATATTGACATGCTCCCAGAATGCCAGCTGCTGTTACTGAATATGCTGTCATTTTAGAAAGGTCTTCATGTTCTCACTCTTCATCAAGAATATTACAATATCTCTGCCTGATGCTACAGCTAAACAGTAATAAGATTTGGACAAAAATTTACCAAGTTAGCTGCTGGGTTTCATGAAAATGAAAATGCAAAACATAATGCTATTAACTGATATAAACATTTGACTGTGTAAAAATAATGATATTGTAGGTACACTGAAACTATGACCACAGCACTTTTATTGTGAGGAAATTCAACTGAAATAAATTCAAACTTGAATCGTTCAGATTTTTCAGAGCTGAAAAATGTTATCAAATATCAATATATCTGCAAAATGCTACAACATACTGGGATGATATTATTTTTCTATGTTGCTCATCCCTTTTTCATTAATTGTGGTCATTAGATCATGGTCTGACTGAAATTGTCTCAGAAAGCTAAGAAGTGATCCAATTTCAATCAAAGAAAAAAAAAACACACAAAATATGAAGCTATTGTTAAGGTTTGAACTAAAATGAACCTGTGTAGTAGTTGTTAAATCACAGCCTGTATTTTGGGCCAGCGGTTGACATCGCTCACTGAAGGTGATTCATTAAGTACCCCTGTCTGTAGACAATCTGTCTGTCACTGGCACACCCACTTGCTGTTTTTGTGAAAGGTCTTGTTTTCATGCTGAGCAGACATCTGCCTCACTGTGCAGTTGCACAAAGAAGTATGCCATGCACATATGCCATGAAAACTAAATATAGACCTGCCGTTGTGTTTTAGTCACCCTTTTTAGAGACAGTTGGAGCTGAAAGTGATACCAATCCATTTGTCGTTTGTCCAAAGCCCACTTAATATGCTGTCTCAATAGTGGAGTATTGGTTTCATGGGGAATTTGAGATAATGAAGCTGCGTTTTATTCAATCCATTGTACAACTCAATACAATCAACTGGGACAGTTACAGTATTTGGGCAAGGATTAAGAGGCAGGCACTGTAGAGCTATGGAGGCCTGAAGCAGCCAAAACGTATATCCAGGTTTTTCACATCACCCTACTGTATCCATCTGAGTGGGCCATGTGTCTGCATTCAGCAGTCCTTCACTGCTGACTAATCACAGGGCCTCTGGTGACTCACAGGGTAATTCACATATGTTCATCAGCAGATCAATCCCGCTGTTCACACTAAATGTCTTTATCTCTGCCCCAGCAGGCCAACATTTAATGCATTTTTTTCCCTGCAAATGAGCATTCTTATCCAGATGTATGTCCACAGGAATAAACCCTAAATACGTTGTAGATGGATCTCTCATGTAAAAATTACTCACACGACTGCTCTTTACTGAACACTGCAGTTCCATCGAGGGGTTTACCTCTGCAGAACTGCTGAGAATACTAAACTCCAAAGAACAGTCAAATTAAACTCTCTGCTACAGCTTCCCTCACTTAAACATATCCATCTTTAATATGGGGGAGGGGTATCTGTTTTCAGGTTTCATAAATCAAGTGGTGTAATCTGTAATCTCCCCTCTGAATTGCCTTCCTTCGTCACATACATGATTGATTTCCCCAGTAGCTGCTCACAAAGGAGCCGTAGATTATTCTCACTCAGGGCTCTCTCTGTTCCTCTGCATCCTGCATTTGCGATGGAGCAAAGTGTCCAGGGTCAATTTTGCACATCCACTTTTATCTTCTCATCGTGAACGATGAAGACACTGTGCATTTATTATGCCTCTGTCAAGCAACAACATTCGGTAGCATTAGCTAAAGGTTCTTTAGTCACAACAGGAAATACATCAGCTAATGAGTTTCTCTCAGTGAGAAAATATTAAACTCGATTGCCCATCTGACAGGCATGAGATCTGTAGAAGGTGCTGCACAGCCAAGAGAAACATCTCAGTGAGTGCTGGGAAGCTCAGTCAGGGGTAAAAGAGTGGGAAGAAATTGCTCTGACTGGAGAGGCAAATGTATTATCAGGTGCCACAGCAAAAATGAATTGATTGAATAGATGGAGGAGTGGTTGAGAGCCTGTGATCACAGTGATTCATGGTACATGTGGGCGCTCTGTATTGAGTCACTGGCAGCAGCAGCGACTATAGTGAAAGGACTGTGCTCTGCAGTCCCAATTACCCATTGCTTTACTTTATACATGTACACACAAATACACACAAATACACCTGCAACTGTAATTTTGTGTGAAATGTTGGTCTCAAACAATTATTTTTCTGTTTTTAAATTGTCTGGATTGATAAAACAAACAGCAAATGTCAGAACATATTTACAGCCGCATTAGGGCTTGTCATTTGAACAGGAGTGCTCTAAAATGACCATACCGAGATGACTGACAGTCTGAAAGAAAACTCTGCTCTCACTGTGCAGTATGAAAAAAGGTAATCTGAAAACACAAAAATGAAAAGCTCTGACCTTTTGTGGGGGACAGTGATAATAGATAATAACAAAGAGTACAGTCTATTATGATTTTTTTTTTTTTTTTTGCTTTTCTTTTCTCTTTTTTTTTCCTTTAATTTAGAGGCGTCCTGAAACTCTAGCAGACATGAGGCGTCAAAGCTAATGCATTTTAGTAAGCACCGACTGTCATCAGGACAGTCACTTCACTTCATGAAAAATAAAGAAGAGATTTTACCAAAACCTCTCATTTACTCTTCTCTGCCTTCACTGATAGGCCAAGCAAAAGAAGTGGAAGAAACTGATATGGAAACCTCAAAGGTAGGATATAACTCTTCCATCAAAAGACACTCCACACATGAGCAGTGGTTTTATGTGGCAGCTTAGTTGTGATGTGCTTCATGTCATTAAAGCAAAGATAGATAAGAGGCTGTGATACATTCTACCATCCTTCATATTCTGCTTATAGTCCCCTTACACCATATGTAAGTTCTTCTAAAAGAAAAAAACAAAAAAATGCCCTGCAAGTGATTCATCACATCTGAGAATGCTGTGTAGAGACACGCCAAGAGAGGGAGCTGTTCCAGTATATACTCTAGATCCCCACCAGTGCTCCTAGCTTCTCTCCACTTCCTCTCCTCCTCAGATTTCACTATCTGTGAGATCCAGGAACAAAACTGCTGCAGCATCATTTACTGAAACACTGTCAGCATTGTCCTCTGCAGGAGCACCACAGGTTACGTGACACTGCTGTCATTTTGGCTCCTATATGACCAAAATGTAGTCTTGAATGTTAAGCGCCTTCAGCTTTGCTGCAAGAAGAAGACTGTAGAGTACTCTTTGTTATGAGGTGAGGTGAAAAAAGGGAGAGCTCCACTCATTTTACATATCATGATCAGTTTACGAGTCATGAGGGGTTCTACTCACCGTTTGAGAACAGTTATATAAAGTTTTCTGTTGCTCTGGAGGAGCTTTGAAAATAAATAGAAAGCAAGAAAAAATAACCGCTGATGATGCCCGGAGACTACACGATAATTACAAAACACCTGTGGCAGTGTTCTTCGAGCTTGACACAAACGAGTGACAGAAAGTCAGGATATCTCAGCCTCTGCAGCAATGATTTTTAACATTATAATTTAAATTTGTCTCATTTGAAGTTTCCCTTCAAATGAAGAATAGAAATGTATTCTTTTGTTGTCTAGTTTACAAAAGCTATCACTGATTACATATAAGATTATATTGTACATGCATTGTCTCTACACCTGTTCCCTGTATATGTCAGGGTCCTGATAAAAGCAATGTTCTAGCACTATAACAGAAATGTAATTTAATGGATATCAATAATTTGGATGTGTCATTTATACATCATACAGCATATGAATGAGTTACAGAAGTGTGCACTAGGGCTGATTTACTGTGACTGCACAGTAACAGGCAGGGTGGAGTAAGGACAGTGTATCTACATGTTTCAACTTAGATCATTCTGATGAAGTTTGTTGTAGAGATTTAATAATTTACATAAACTGAAGTTTTAAGAGTGGGGCTGAAAAGTAGGGGTGCATCATGGAAATAAAGTGATAAATAAAAACACATTAAGAACAGTCATTTAGACATGTTTTCACATCAGCATGACTAGTAGTGCTCTCTTAATGGGTGCTGACAGACATATGGATGCATTCACCTTCATATAAAGGCACTTTAAGGCACTTTAGTAGCTTTTGTGAGTGTTGAGCAGTGTCCTGCATAGAGGTTCAGTGCACCCTTCTAAATCTGAGTGAGAGGAAACACTAAATCAATCCCACATTATTTTAGTCACTGCTCATGCTGTTTTATGACTGTCAGGCACCAAGGATCGAGTAAAGGATAAAGGATCAAACAGTAGATACAATGTTCCATAGTTGTGCATTTATGTCCTCTTAAAAAAATCAGCATCTGAGGAGTTGCATAAGACCGAGGTGAGGCTTTTTGTCTGAGGACAATCTTCTCCTCTGTAAAATTCAACCTTATTGATGTAATCCAAGGTTTCAGGTTTTCATCCACAGTGTAGGCTTGATGTGGAAAAAGCAGTGGGTCCTCATTGTGATTCATGACATTAGCTTTGCAGATTTCGTCAATGCAAAGTTGAGGTGTTTGAAAGTCTGAGGCCTCGCTGGGCGATTGTTGCTTTGTCATTATGAGTGACGTGGATCATTTGTGAGGCTCAAAATAACTCAAGAGCCGTCCTTGAAGGCCTCGTGCGTGGTAATGGCATAGCAACCAGTGGTAAGCAAATGGGAAGTCTGTGTGTGTGTGTGTGCGTTTGTGTGCGTGCGCTTCTGTGGGGTGTAGTATTTTTCCCTGGCTGCATCTGTAAGTCTGACTGAAAACAGCAGGCAAGGTCCACATGTGGCCCTGAAGCAGCAGGCTGGACCGCACCCGTCTTCGATGATGGCAGGGTCGTCTCTGTGGCAACAGCCCTGACTGAGTGGATGGAAGGATTGTCTGGGAGGGGTCAGTCAATATCCTCATCCCAATCCCTTCTCCCATCACTGCTCTATAGCCACAGTCCTGTATCATGAAAATAGCTTTCCTCACTCTGCCTTTGCTTCAGAGCACGCAAGTGTGTGCGTCACTGAGGAGAAAAGCTTTAACACTAACACAGAACGAACATGGACACCTTTTAGACGGCATCATCCGTGAGGCAGCTGTGTTTTTGATAAACTTGCCTGCTCAAATAAAGGTTAAACAAAGGTTCCTCTGAGGAGAGAGCATGAGGACACAGATGGGGTTATTTTGTCACCCGCGGTGATTTGTGTTTGAGTGTTACCAACAGTGAACAACCCCCTGAGCGACAGCACATCTGACCATGTTGACTTCCATGCCACAGTATCACACGCACACTGATGATGAGGTCATGTGGAGCTATTTCATAATTGTGTGACGACTGAGCTCGTACTGTGCAGTTATGTAATTAGGAACCATAAGGAATACGTGTCAGTGTCTTGGGAAATGTTTTGGCAATAATACCCAATTACTTAAAATATTCTTGTCTTAGTACAAATTATTATTATTGTATGTCTATGAATCACCTTCCTCCTTTTTTTTAGTCATATTTCTTTTGTCCTCCATTTTTGCAGCATCATAATGCTCACACAGCTACAACACAATTCTCCCAATAAACTGTCTTTTTAACAAACATTTGGAACACATGAACACACAGGGACAGGGTTTCTTCCACTTTTGTTCTACAACATTTCTAATTGTTTTGTGAACTGTAATTGTAAAAGAAATATGACTGAAAATACCAAGGAATCTTTAAATGTAGATATCAACGCTCCCCTGCAACAACTCTTTGACATTTCTGACCCTAGACAGCAGTGTCAGCAGTGCAGTGATACAGTAGCAGCTTATATGTATACAGTACATTACTGCAAGTGGACTAGATGTGGAGAGATCAGCATAACCTGATCTTTGCGTGTCTTGACATCATGTTTTTTTGTTTTTCTTCTGAGCGACTGTGTGTTTGAGGAGCTCAGGGTCACAGATGTAATGAGTCATAGATGTACAGCAAAAGAGCTTCAGCTCCAGCTTAGGCTCAAAATACACAAAGACATCTTCTGCCTCTTTCCAGTAGACATATACTAATTATCGGTGTATTAATAAGGATCAAGAGAAAATTTCTTCTAATTAATCTGATTTGTCACATGCTAGTGACACAAATTCAAACAATTCAATTCAACAATTCATGAGAGAGAATTCGTAGAACCTTGTATTTACAATAATGAATGCCTCTAAAACTGTCAAATAAACTTTTCTTACCTCCTTCTTTAATTCTCCCTTTGAAAGACAATGACGGGCCCTTAGTCAACAAATCTTGTGGAGCTCATTGGATGTTAAAAGTATAGTACAATATAAATAAGGCTGAGCAATATACAAAAAAATCATATGATGGTTATTTTAATTTTTGCAATATGAGTCGCTATTTCAGTGGGAATGGTGATTTTTTTTTGCTGTGCATTTTCACTGGGAAAAAAAAAATATTGTGGTGATGTAATGTCTTTTTTTTTTGGCGGGGGGGGGGTTGTACATTTACTCACATCTGGAGAATATGATTTGTATGCTGAGACATCTCCAAACCACCAGCATTTATAATGGTAGGTTGTGACACATTATACCTTTTATCAAAAAACTGCAGCTCCTGTGATTTGGATGTTGCACTTCCATTGCGATTTCAACAATATTTTGATTAATTGTTCAGCCCTAATTAAAAAGTTTTTTACTTGTTTTTTGCTTTGTCTGACAATACAAAATTTTGTCATCTTCAGGGCTTCATCCTTTTGTGATGGTAGCAGTTGGTAAATGGCCACAAATGTTGCTTTAAGTACACAACATCTGTGTATTGCCAGGGATGCACCAATGTGACTTTTCCTCTCCTGGTAGCATTTTCACTATGTCAGTATGAGTGTCTGAGTATCAGCTGACAACTCTTCTATGTGCAAGGCGTGATAGAGTGGAAGCTTTGAGTTAATGTATGTGTAGTGGCATTAGCTCTCCGCATGAAATGAACAGAGCTGAGCAGAAAACAAATAGAACAATAACTGCTGCAGGTAAGTCTGATAAATAAAGGAATTGTGCACAAGTGAGAAAAATGGAATCAATTTATTTTATAATGGCCATGGCTAAGACACAGTTTTTAGTAGGGATCGGTGGATTGGTCATATCTGGTCCACCCAGTCTGCCTAATAGGGTCAGTTATGGTGCAGATATCAACATATCATTATAGTCCTTTCCGGTGGTGCAGTGGTTAGCGCTGATGCCTGACAGCAAGAAACTTCTGGCTTCGAACCCTGGGCCTGGGGCTTTCTGTGTGGAATTTGCATGTTCTCCCCCTGTCTGCCAGGGTTTCCTCAAGGTACCCTCCAGGTACTCCAGAATCCTCCCACAGTCCAAAGACATGATTGGTGACTCTAAATAGCCCAAAGGTGAGTGTGTGTGGTTGTTTGTCTCTATGTGTCGGCCCTTTGATGGACTGGCGACCTGTACAGGGTGTACTCAGGATGACCCCGCCCTTGACCTGGTTTTGGAGAAGCGGTGTAGAAAATGGATGGATGGATTATAGTCCATTCCTATACACAAATATGAAAACAGTGAGTGTCAAACAGTCTTTTGATGGGTTGACTGATGTTAACAATTACAGGATATTTGAATTCTGATTCATTTATTGAAACTGAAAATGATATATCAAATTATCTCTAGTGTGTAAATAAATTCTCAAGCTCAATTAGCTTTGAACAATTGAAATGTTCCAGTATGAACATTTCATACAGGGTGGAAAATTAACAGGGTGTTAATTTTCCACCCTGATTTTCTAAGAAGGTATGGGTAAAATCAAGATGATTAGAAAACTACTTCTGGAGATCTGTTGTCTGACAAACCTAAACCTATTGTTTAGGTTAACAGATATAATCCCAAACTCTGTTCTCCACCACCTCTCTCAGCCTCTCTTCTCCTCCCTCTCGCTCTGCTTTGTTTAGTAATTATGGGTATGCGTGTGTGTGTGTGTGTGTGTGTGTGTGTGTGTGTGTGTGTGTTAGAGGTTTGTTGGAAAAGAAACCTCGGTCTATTTTCATCGTGCTCGCTGCAGCAGAAACAGGAAATGGAGGGCTTTTTTAAATGAGTGCTTTAATGTCAGCACGTGCTGTACTTTGTTCTTTTATTCATGGCGCACGTGACAGGCACACAGGCCATCTGTATTTCACTTTATCACATTTTGGGTGGACCTTATATTGAACATGATGTCTGTCCTTCGCGGTGTAGCTCCTTTCTGTCATCAATCATATGATGTCATTCATCATCACTGCCTGTCTTTGTCTTTCACTCTCCCTCCCTGCGCTGCTTTTATGTTTTAATCAGTGTTGCCTGTCTGTGTAGTGTCTGTTCTGCCTGTGCACAGTGGGACGTCTGCTGCCGGTGTGTTTTTCTGTATAACATTAAATTTACTCAGGACTCCTACTGAGCTGGGTTCTCTTGTGCATTGCTGTCCCATGTTTACGTCAGTTTAACTTTATTCCTACTGCTTCCATTTTAGATGTTGCCCATTTTCCTGACTTATCCATTGCCTGTCACTCTGTCAGTCAGGCATGTAAGCTTGTACTACTGCTGCCTGTCTTTAATCCACTTCTCTTTCGGATTCAGAAACATATGCACCCTGTAGACTAAATGCAATTCTTACTATACCTATTTGATCAAATGATACTTAGATCTAAGTTAATTGCTGTCTTTATTTCTTCTTTCCATTTTCCATTTTTTAATGCAAGGCACACATGTGCTCATTCTGTATATGTCTGGGTGTGTAGCCTGTGAACGCATAGCTGCTCTCTGTCTCCCCACTGTGGCGCTGAGAGCATGGATTATCCAACACGGTCAGCTCATCAATAAACAAACAGACAGCCTGTCACATGATCACCTATTTCACTCTCTGATCAGATAGTGAAGATCAATCTATGGGGAGTTTATCCATGTTGAAGGAAAACAGTACGAGCGTAATCCACTCTGTGTTACAGAGTAGGGAACGCCCAGCAGGCAGAATGGGAGTCGAGTCGAGCTCTCCAAGGCATCCAATCCCACAAAGCAGTGTAGAGGGATTAATCCAGATTATCTGCCAGTGCTATTCTCAGGAATAAATGAAAACTCTCTGGGCCAGATTAGGGTCCAAGTAGTGCTAAAAAAAGGAAGCTGATGCAGAAAGCACATGACTGCTGTTTCACAGACTTATATTAATGATTACTGTCCATCAAGGCACAGTAGTCACTTGATGAAATATGAGCACAAATATCTTTCTTTTATTTTTTCAAGCAAACTTAAAAGCAAAGCACCATTACCGTGTATTCAGGAAAGCAGAGTGTAAAGTATTTTCCTTCTAAGTGAGAGTCAAAACCATTTCTTTCTTGCTCGGAGCCAGTGGAAACACCTTTTGTGTTATTTGATCTTAGCAGTCATTTCACCACAGCAGCACTCAGCTGTGGTCTGGCCAGCAGGTGGCGTCAGTGAGAGGGAACATCTCACTGACTCTCCTCCAGAGGAGCTGTCCATTCAGCACCACTCTGTCAACTGCTCCTCCTCAGCAGGCTGGACAGAGCACCGGGAGGTGACAAACTACCATCACACGCAGAGAGAAAAAGGATTCAAGAAAACAAAACAATGATCAAATAACTCGGACCAGGCTTGTTGATGTTGCAGTGTGAGAGATATTTTTTGACTGGTAGCATGTGGCTTTTACATTTGCCTTTAGCTTGGTATAAAATCTGTTTTTTTTCTGACAGATACAGCCACAGCACAAAGAGAACATGTGCAGTTACCAATCTTTTTTGGGATGCAGAAAAAATACAATGTCACAATGACCCTCCCTGGATGCTTTGATACATAAAGTAATATTGTCAGCGGTTGGCGGTGACTTCTTAGTACCTGGACTTTATGGTCTTCCTGCATGTTCCCAGTCATGTCTAACGTCATTTATTCTGGCATTATTCAGATGCACTATGGCTGCAGGTATTTTTTTTTATTATTCTTCTCTGAAATTGTTAGTAAGCCATAACAAGGTGGACTCCACCAGATGGACTCTGTGTGAGATGACTTACTGTCCTTTCGCTTGACTGAAGCTCAGGTGACACCACTCACTGCTTCACCCTAGGAAGGGATTACAGCACTTTCATATCTTCGCCTCCTCGCCTCACTCTTCTCTCCCTGCAGTCCTACCGCATTCGCAGTAGCCCACGGGGGAAGAGACAGTGCAGGCTAACAATAGAGAGAGAATGTGTCCTCCTGTCAGCTCTTTCCTGCCCCGTGGCGCAGAGATGAAAGATCCTCGTCTCTTTGAGAGTTTTTCATCATAAAACTAATCGAAGTATGGGCTGAGGTGCTTTCCACAGCTGCCAACTATTGATTGTTAGTTATAGATTGTTTTATGGTGCCCCTCTTCAACCCAAGATACACATGTGCAAATATGCAAACACACACATTGCACCACAACCATGGACCGTAGGTTGTTGGAATAATGGAGCAATGATAATCAAATGATAATTTGGGGAAAAGTTTGTACAGTTGGAACTGGGGCAGGCAATTCTTTTCCTGGTATCCTTCAACCTGTAATCAAAAATCTCTGGACAATATGATGTAACAGAGATAATGTCATAAACAAGAGCAGGCCACTGTACACCTCACCAAAGTCAGAACTAGAACATGTCCTGAATCTGACGCACGCTCTGTGACAGGAACAGTTTCCTGACAGACCAAGAGCTCGAGCCCAACTGCATTATCTGCTTTCCATGATCTTTTCTGGTTGCTTGCCATTTCTCTGTCAGTCAGCCATGCTCGCTCTCTCCTGACCATCTACCTCTGAAAAAGCAGAGTGAGTGAATGAAGCTCAGTGACTCAGCAGGCAAAACTCAATATCAATAATAACAACAACTTAATATTGTGCTACACCAAAACTCATCCTTTATATTGCCATCATAAAACACGTAAAATCAAACAACAAAAGAGTATCAATTAAAGGAATCAATGAGCAACAAACAGTTAAACCAAATGAAATGTATCACTCAGTTAAATACATGAAATGAAATCATCTAGATCATCAGTGAGTGTGTGGGCCTGGCCTGGCCAACCAGAATCTCAGTTCTTCTGACGTTGGAGGGTTGGTTTGCATTAGCTGTAGTATTAGCCAACGCTAATGAGGTGTAATTTGTGTGCAGTGCTTTAAGAAGATTAAAGGGAAGATTGTGCTGCACCCTGACCCAGTGCCTGTCGGCCATTGTTTTTGATGACAGCTTCTGTTAAAGTGAGGCGGTCGGTTGCTCTCTGACCCCTGTGGCCTGACGTGGTCAAGGGAAGAGATTAAGCAACCGCCTCTACAGTTGTCAGTTGAGTCAGATTCTTGTTGTTATTACTATCATTAAAAGTTATTTGAAATGGTTGATCTCATGAAATCACAGATAAAAGAAGCCAGACTCCTCTTACTTACAGTTGCTATACCTGTCAAAGCTTTTCATTCTTACAGAGCACATAATGTAGCAGCAAACTGCATTATGGCAAATTTATCACTTGAAATTAATGGCATATTTTTAAGGAATAAGTCTTTAGGTCTCTAGGCAATTTAAGACAGAAGTAAAGAACAGTTAGGAATCTAATTGACCCCAAATTTTGAACAGTTTGCAGCTTATGTTAGAGCAGACAAACATATTCTGCTACACTTGTGCTCTTGTGTTTTTGCAAAGGCAGAAAAAAGACACCACCCTCCTAACTCATGAGGGACAGAGTATCATTGTTATCAGAGATTCAGCATGTGGAGAAATCCAAAGCTTCTCTTTTGTGCTGGTAAATTAGATGAATGAGGACTATTGAAAAGTCCCAGGTTTGATTCTTCACGTATGCAAAACACATACACAGCACACAGCTATAAACACAGGGAGTACCCCAGTACACTCGATTCATTAAGAGATTAACAGGGTGAGCTGCTGACACTGATCAAGGCAGGAGTCCAATACAAGAGGGAAGAATTGCAGCAGCCCCCCCCCCCCACTTAATACCCTTCTCATACATAGCAGAGAGGTTGGAGGTGGGGGTGGGGGTCGTTGCACAGAAAATGTTATGGCCAGAGGCTAGCATCCCGCTCTAGTCCTCCAATCGGGGCCAGCTAGGCTTATCATGGAGAGAAATGGAGAAAGAGAGCCATCTAGGGAAGAGGACAGAGAGAACAGGCGGGCGGGAGGGGGGGAGGGAGGAGGAGGAGGAGGGTAGAAATCCTGCGCCTGCTCACTGTGAGCACAGCAAGTGCAGCTTTCATCCGCAGCGGAGAGGGCTAGGGGAGAGACAGAGAGAGTTTGAGCGAGCAAACAGAGGCTTTAAGGGACAGTGTTTGACAGAGCCGGATAGAGAAGACACAGCGGTAGTTAGAAAGGAGCAGTTACCAGTCAGGTTGTCATTAATTTGCAATTCTTAGTCCCTCTGCTCCTCCCTCTGCTGCGCGCTGCAGTTTGCGTTGTGAGTATTGCGGTGCAGGTCACCTCCTTCTCTTTTGGGAAAACTGAGGAACCCCAGGGAGGTGGGAATTTCTGGCACAAGTGCTCAGCACTGCGGCACCTCGGTACGAGCTAAGGAATGTAGCAGACAGGTGGGCAAAGCCGAGGATCATCCTTCCGGACGTTGGTCCCCAACCATCCATCTGTCTCTGCATCAGCCACTCCTCCCTTCTTGCCGCTGAACATCTCTCCTGCTCTGTGCATGGGAGGTGAGGGTTTGGCAGGCTGTCGGTCAGCATGCGGCGGTGTGAACGGGCAGCCCAGTGCCCACATCACGCTATGGACGTCAGATACTCCTCGCTGTACTAATGAAAGGCTTCAAGCTCGCCTGGTAAGGCTAAACACGTGTAATGCAACATAAATGTTTTTTTTTTCTGTAGCTTTAAGGTCGTCATGTATGAAAAGCACAACCCAGTCGGGGCGAGATGTCTGTGACTATTTTCTGGTATTTTTCTGGACTAGGGCTGCACTGACATGTTGTCCCAAGACTATATACTCTCCTGGCAAGGCAGGGTGGACCGGCAAATGTTTGTCCATCTTCACCTGTGCATTACTATATGGTTACATAAATCATCAGAAAATAAACCAGCATGTAATGAGGGCTAGATCAATACACCATTAAGCTCTGACCAGAGCAGCCACTGTGGACTAGCATGATTTTTTTTTTTTTTTTTTTTCCTCACTGTGACGACCCCTCTCCGCTCCCCTCTGGCGGGCTCAGTGTGAGCGGAGCAGCTGAGGAGCAGCGCTCACGTGGCTGCCGGGAAAAGAGCAGGCACATGCTGCCTCGGTCTCTCCCCGGCTTTCGCTCTCGCTGTCTCCCTCGCTTATTTTCCTCTTCCCTGGTTATCTCACATGGACAAACAGATCCACATCCAGGTGGCCCCACTCTACGCGTTCTCTTTTAACCTGTTTGCTACAGTGTGTGTGCTCTCTGTGCACTCTTCCATCATCCCTCCTTCTATCCTCTCCTCCCCTTGTGTTTGTTTATGCTCCTCCTCCTCTTGCCTGATATTTTTAGAGACGAATTACAGAGCACTGCAGGAGGAAAAAAAACTAGAGGGGGAGCAGTTTCAGCAACGTGCGTCCCGCTTCCTTCCTTCACACTTTCATGAGGACCTCTTTCCCCCATAGGACCTCTTCTTTTCCCTAATGTCTCCATCTCTCTTTCATTTTCTCTATATTTGTCTGTCCTTCTCTCATTTGCATCCCTCTTCTCTCTGCTCTCTCCTCTCAAATCTATCACTTAATCCCCCAATCACTTTTTTTTCTTGAGGCTGTGGACTGTAGCTTTGAAAATTTCCTCTCAGGCCTGTATAAAATTAATCAGAGTGAGTGTGTATGTGTGTGTTCTCTCCCTGTTTGTGTGTGTATCTCAGACAGCCAGGGCTTCCTTATCATTGTGCAGCAGTGAAGGAAATACTTTGAACCCTGAGTCTGTCCTTATTTAATCTGTTTGTAGCACCCTGACACACACTGACATGTTACACTGAACAGCCATCTGTTAGCATCCTGTAGTCTCCTATACATGGAGGTGGCCTGTCTGGCTGGCTAGCTGGGTATAGTTTGCATGCCATGCTCTATTGTTACGCAACATCGCAGACGTCTGTAGTTATATCCAATAGGATAAATCTCCATCCTCTCCTCTCTTACTAAATATTACAGTATGTTTTTTTAACCTTTTCATCAAAAATGTGTTTGTAAAAGCTTCTAAACATGCACAATGGTCCATAAGCTGTTCAGCTGTGTTTCAGTCCATGTTAAAGGACGAAAAAAAATCAATCAAGGAACAGATGATAGTGGTGAGACATCAGTTCTCCTTCAGATCCAGCAGAAATCTCACTCTTGTTATTAGCGTTTATTACGCTGCCCTCTGTTCTCTGCAGGGACAATCTGCTACACAGGCAAAACGCAGTGACCTAGAGGTCACTCCATCAATCAGTGCCTCAATCAGTGCATTTGTTGTCCAGAGTCCTATAAACCACGAGCTGACCCCTGGATCTAGAATACATACAATGATTTATCTGTATTAAACTGGCCAGTGATTCTCACAGTCCCCAGCATACCTCAACATATTGTTGTGTGATGACAGATGAGATCACATAATGATAAGTTTTTGTTTTTTTTATACAAACATGCATCAGAAAAATCAAGATCCAGAATACAACATATATGAATTATAATGCAAAAAGTCCAAAAATTAAAAAAATATAGATTCACATACACTTTGAATAAAATGATTTTCAGATTTATATACACAAAGAAGAAATCACATATGATTATTAAAGCATATGTAATTGTAATCTATCACTAAATGAAAGTGAGACAAACTAAATGGTTCATAATATCAGCATCGCGTGCAGTGGGAGGGCTGTCTAATTCTGTGACAGGCTGATTGAAATGGTCATGATAAGATTTGCATCAGATGACCATTTTCTTACAAGGGTTTCCCTTCCTCTCAGCTATATTTTTTTTTTATAAAAATATCTATATATATCTAGTTTGAGGTATATGATTCCATCATTGCATCTATAAATATTGCACTGGAAGTACTGTAAATTGATGTGAGGGGAAACAAGTTTTCAGTTTGGAAACCAGGCTGCCCTGTTGGGTGTATGTTTGTCATAGTGCATGCTGTGATTGAGAGCCAGGGTGGAGGATATTTTTGCAGCATTACTTACTTGTCAGAAGACAAGGAAGAGATAAGGCGGAGAGAGAGAGAGAGAGAGAGAGAGAGAGAGAGAGCATGTGTGCGTACATGCATGTGTGTGTGTGAGTGTGAGAGAGATTGCTCAGGATTTGGCAGTGGTCCCAGTGTGGGGATGTTTGCTCTTGATATGACATTTGGTGTGACTTAAATCTGCACACAGATACACACTCGCACACAGACACAGATGTGCACACACAGCCAAAGGCAGCAGCTGTAGCAACAGCGAGGCACTGACAGGAGGCTGGAGCTGGAACTGGAGCTTATTCTCTGCACGTGGCACCGTGCACAAGCCGGTGGTTGCTGCAGGACAGTTGGACAGACTTGCATACAGAAATGGCCCGACTGTCTGGTCAGTCGTTCAGTTCCTTCATATTATTGATTGCCACCAATGAGAGCTGGTGACTGGTCATGGTTAGAGAGAGTTGCAGCAAAGGTGCAGAACACTGGAGAGAAGTCTTCCATCTGTGATTTTGTCTTTTGCACCCCCCTGAGACTGCAGCTTTTAGCTCAGTCACAACCACAAAAAAAACATCAAAGACGTTTGGAAATATTCTGCATCCACCAACATATGCAGGGATGCTTCAGATCCTGACTTACATACATGCAAACTACACTCCCAGGCATATATTATCCAGTACTGTGCTACTAATATCTCTCTGGGCTATTTTAGACTGACTTGAAAATTGTAGCTCCCAGGCCTCTGCACCAAGAAGATTCATTTCAGTATGCAAAGTGTTAGAGAAGGAGAAGGGAAATACATTTGGTATTAACTGTAGGTGAAATGCCGGTCGTTCAGCTGGTCCTCCATATCTAATACAGTCATCAGAAGTGATGATTAAGCTCCTTCAGTTCCGCAAAACTGATTCTAGCTGCTCAGACAACAAAATGATGAAGTGTCCAGAGTCAGGGGTTTATGAGGGATGGACCAGGAGCTTTGGAACCAACTGCAGATAAAGCACTGCACCATCAGACTGGGCCACAATGGACCCTCAAGTTCACAGCAGGGGCTCTGCAGCGATGAGAAACCGCAGAATTGTTTCCCTCCTGGCCACAGCTTATTAACTCTCTCTCTCTCTCTCTCTCTCTCTCTCTCTCTCTCTCTCTCTCTCTCTCTCTCTCTCTCTCTTCCGCTCTATCTTTTCCTGTCCCCCTTTTCTTTTTTTTATTACTGCATCCTTCCCACAACCCATTTGTCATCGCTGGTTATTGTTCCCTGCCACACTCCTCTGGCTGTACCCAATATAACCAGCCTTTTCCCCCTATCTTTGTGATGTAAAGGGATATAATTGATGATGCACTGATTTTATAATGTTTTATAAAGTAACTGAAAGAAACGGAGACGTATGCACAACACTTAATGACAAAGGAATTGTGTCTAAATGGCATTAAGTGTTCATGAAGCCTAGTAATAAACAGTTTGCATTAACCCCTACAGTGTTTTTATAAAGAAAAATAATATTTTTCCTTTGTTTTCAGACAGTGTGTTGTAATTATGAAATACCATTAGCGGACAGGCAGGTTTCCCTTGGTCTCAGTCAGCCTTATTAATGGACTGGATGGTGCATTCAGGGACAGACTGTCATGTTTACATCTCTGTGATGGATGTCTGATGAAAAGATTTCACATTCACGTTCCATATGCTTGTTTCTCAAATTAAGCCTGTCCAAACAATAAGGGCATTTTCCATTAAGCTTTTTAAAAGCACAGTTAGAACCTGCTCCCCTCCTCCCTCTCATGAATCACTAAGGCTGCTGTACACCAGAAAAATAGCTTCTTGTGTACCAAATCCATTATTTTAGTGTGCCTTCAAACATACATGTTCATATTGAAGACAAAACTCATTATTGCGTAGGAAAATGAAATTAAAAAAAGTAGATTTAGTCAGCACAGCAGTTATTAGAGACAGAAAGAAAGACAAAGAAATCAACCTTTTCTGTGTGTAGTGAATATCAAGCTCTCATCAAAGCCATTTATCAAGTCCAAAACCCCTGAAGTTCCTCATAGCTACCACAGAGAGTAAAAAGCCTTGTTTCCAGGAAATTAGTCTTATTTTTTTGTCTAAAGAGAAAAATAATCTTGTCAAGCATGTTTGGAAAAGTAATCTCATTTAAGAAAATACACTTAACTTTGTCCTAATAAGGTATCCCAACTAATATAATAAGATATAACAATGTTTTACATAATATCCCAGGATTAAGATTGTTTTCCTTATTTTAAAAGTAAGAACACTTGTACAACTTCTCAATTTATTAATCCTATGAAACAACAAGTTTTTTGATGTATTTGCTTGAATTTAGATTTTTCCTGTCTAGTGTTAAGGCCCATTAAGGTCTTTCGGTGCTAGTTTTAAGAGTTCTAGTCAAGCAAAATTGGCTTAGCCCATTGGCAGATTTCTTTGCTCAATACAGACAATTTGATGAAATTTAAGAATATTTTTGGAAGGGCTGCAGTGCAGAGGTTGATGAGAGGGATCAGACCGTGGATGTGTTTGCAGTAACCGTTCAGATACCGCAGTGCTCCTTGAAATAGTAATATCCTGTACCTAAGAGGTAAAGTGCTCAATGAATTGACGTGGTAGTGAAGCAGATTTCGTCCTTCTGAGATAGACAGTATTTGTGAGCATCAAAGCCTCCTGTGTGGGATGTGTTTGTGAAGTAAATAGTAGTGTCCAAAATGACCAATAAAGCATCATCTGAAATTAGTGTCATTTCTGATACAGATTAGTAAAGTCTGGACCAAGCACTTGAGGAATAATTCAGTATTCAGACAATGGAGATAACAGGAAGCCTGAAATTCATGTCTAGAATAAACACGGTGCTGACAGGGGTGCTGGAATTCGACCGTTTTCTTTCACTTTGGGCCGTCTTCCAAGCATTGTAGCACCTTTGTTCGCTGTGACAAATGTTACAATATTACACCTCCTCACTTCCCCTGGATTCTCTTTCCTCACACTAAGACCTCATATACACACTCTCTCTGTCTACCCTCTCACCCTCTCTCTGCTCACCGCTCTGCTTTCCTTCCGCCTGTATATCCCCTGCAGATGGCAGTGGCAGTGTCCCATTCCACTGGGACAAAGTGTCCCACAGGGGCTTAATCCGGTTGCCAGTTTCCTGTCCCCTCCCTCCAGTCTCTGACATCTCCGCCGAGTCCTTAAATTACCTCACCGGGTTGAGTTGTGCTCTTGAATTTAAATCAGTGTGTTTAATTATAGCTGCTTTTAAAACAGGTTCCCGTACCCAGAGGTACAGTAGGTCATAGCTTCAATGAGAACCCAAAAATTGTTTCAGGCCTGTCTATGTAGGGTTGCCACACAGTGAGGGTAATTAAGCATTTTAATGAAGCCTGGGACTAAATACTAAAGTTCTGCTCTCCGGGCTGGATTTAAATAGGTTTAGGAAAGGTAGAAACACACAGCGCAGTAGTTTTTAAACTCTACACACACACACAAAACCATCAACACAAAAAATGTTGTGTTGTCATCTTTCAAACTTGCTGCGAGTAAAATGGAGACATCATCCGTCAGGGCCCCACTGTCGCCCGCTCCTGTCACTCCAAACATGTTCACAACAAAGTGCACTTAAAGTCCAGGGCTTTGTAGATAACTAATCGTGTGTGTTAATGCTTTATACAGCAGCATCAACCCCCCACCCCACCCTCCCACACCCCCACCCCCACCCCGGACACACGAACACAAACACACCCTCCTCCAGCTCTCTCTTTCTCCCTGTAGTTGTGAACACTTCAAGTGGAGGTGCACATGAATGGTTTGACGGGCTGCCATGGTAACTGCACGGCCGAGACACAGTTGGGCTGACAGACATTTCCGACCCAGCCAGGCGTCGCCACATTGGTGTTGCCATGACGACTTGGTAAACAGCACGCCTTCGTCTCAAAAAGATGGAGAAATTTGTTGCAGTCGTTAACATTTGGGGTGTGTTTGGTTTGACTCTACACTAGTATTAATAGGAAATCTAATTTAATTGAAACTATACAAGGCTATCAAATCTGAATCCGAATCAACGGTTACATACCCATGACTGTTCATTACATACCATGTCTGTGAGTGTGTGGTCAACTTGACCATCTGTATGTCCCCTGGGTGCAACAACAATGAGAACAGAGGTCCCCTAAGTAGGTCAGTTGTTGGTGTGAGGCTGGGCAGGCTTATCTGGGCACACAGTGGTCCGGCTCAGTGGTCCAGCTCTCTTTGTTCCGCAGCACGGCTCTGCTCAGCGCTCCCACAGAGCCAGCCAGCACTGCTGCAGCCCTGGGGTCAAGTCTTTCCAGCAGCACAGCTCAGGGCTCCGTTGCTTCATAATAGAGACACTGAGGTGATTATTGACTGTGGAAATCTTAATGTATGTGGGAATGGATTACCTTGAAATTACCTTTCCTGGCATGTTCATAAGACCAGTCAGTGTTGGTTTAGTGTTAATGGGATGTCAATCAAAGAAGAAAGAGCAGTGGAAATCATGCACATCTTGTTTTTAGAGTGAGATGAGTTCGATTTTAACAGGTTAATATTACTGTGTTAATGTTCACCAGTCAGTTCATGCAGGCTATAAACGCTACAATAGGTGTGTAATTCACCATAACACTGGTAAGCCAATAATGGACACTCAGTGCCAGCCCTGTGGATAAAGTGGTGGTGGAAAAGTTGATGTATTGCTAAAAACAAAATGCAATGTGCAATGGAAACACACTTTGAGGAACCATGTGACTAAATTTGGTTACAATTTGTGATGTATCTTGATATATGTTTTTCCTGCTTTGGGATGTTAAAATGTCCTCCATGAAAACATCACACTTTACAATCTACTGTTCTTATAACCATAAAATAAAATACAGGGTGTGGATAGTTCTGCACTTTTCCATTCCAGTGTAGAGTAACTGCCATAAACTTCACACAAAGATAAAAAAATAAAGTCTTTAAACCCCTGAAGGGGAAACTAGGTTCATCTGTAGTTTAAATCACCATTTCCATACGTATCTAGCAGCATATTCAGTTAATGATGCAGTCTTTCCTTAAAAAAATAAATATCAGTGAAATCAACTGAAGTAAGCACTTTATACTGCGGCAGGAATGACTAATAGCCAGAGTTGCACTTGGCAATGTGTTAAAATGGCTTGAGAGTCTGGCAGTGGTAAAGATTTAAAAATATACACACATTATAATATCATGATGGCAGATGTTAGGCCTTGTGTATCTTTTGTTTATCAGTTCATGTGGTTGACTCCCATTAAGTGTAGTTGTTCTTTTTGTACTCTTTAGTACAGTTATTTTAACAGACTCCTTCCAGCCCTTATAATAGAAAAAACTCTATTACACACACACAATACACACAATAAACTAAGTTAAAGACAAATTTCACTGATAATATCTTCATGGTTATTAATATTACATTTTCTATAGATATGGCAATATTATGGGTATCATGAAATATTTTGGACATGATAATTCTGCA
This sequence comes from Trachinotus anak, assembly GCF_046630095.1. Classification (NCBI taxonomy): domain Eukaryota; kingdom Metazoa; phylum Chordata; class Actinopteri; order Carangiformes; family Carangidae; genus Trachinotus; species Trachinotus anak. The sequence goes on along the minus strand of NW_027273885.1, from coordinate 6,027,176 downwards.
GTGAAAATCCGATTGTCGTGTATGTGTATATTATGTATATGTTATGTGAGTGTGTGTCAGTGTGAAACCATCAAACCACCAGCCTGGGCTCACCTATTGTGGGATTTAGAGGGAGCTTCAAATGTAAAGTGACCTGAATGCCGGTGATGTCAGCCCCTCCATTCATGAAACACATGAATAATTGAGGGAGCGGCAGGCTCAGTGCACCAGCACCAAGTAGAGGTGGAATGCAAAGTGAAAGCCATCTCTTTCCTCCCTCTCATTTGCTGTCTCTGTGTCTCTCATTCTCACCCTCTCTCTCCCTCGCTGTCTGTCTGCTTGCACATTCTCCCTCAATCTCCTGCCATCTATTGTCAGTCTGCAGCCGTGAAATTCTGTGACCGAGGAGCAGAGATCGCGAGAGAAGAGCCTTGCTTGGATACTAGCGAGTGCAGTGATCAGGCAGATGATCCAACGGCTGGCAGAGCAGAGGAAGGAAAAAAAAATGGGGGAATGGAAAAGTGCAGGTTGCTAAGAGAGAACAGGAGCTTATCAGCCTTGATTAGACAAAGGGGAAGAGAGTGAATGATATAGAAGGGAAAAAAAACAGAGCCTGATCTCCAGCTTCTGTGGTTTCTCTCCGTTGATCGGGAAAATACGCTCTTTTTTATCTCTCTCTGCTGCGTCTGCTTTCTCCTCCTTTTCCTCCCATCCTCCTGGCATGCTCCGGAACTCGTTCACCCTCCTCCCATTTATCCCTCATCCCTCTCTCTTCTCTCCTCTTCCCCCCACCTCCTCCTCCTCCTCCTCTCCTTCCTCCTATGCCTCATCCACGGCTCCCGCTGTGTGAATGAAGCCGTTTGCGGAGGGCTGATCGCTGCGGAGCAGCTCTCTACATGGCTACGACCAGGTTAGTGCTGGGAATAACTGCCTGCCTACCTGCCTGCGTCCAGGCAGAATTACATGAAGCCTGCATAATGATTAGTTTGCCTGCTTGGCAAGATCAGCATGTACTGTTTGGAGGGAGAGTCCAAGGAAGAGTGGTGGGAGGCAGCTGCATCTCAGACCACCGATGCCTCTTCGTTGGCAGGTGCTGTTAAGGGCGATGTAAGCTGGTTATTAGGAGATCAGAGCTGGCCAGGGAAGATCAGTGGCCCTAAGCCTTCTAAAGAAAATCTCCCTGCCTGCCTCTTCCATCTTTTCTCTCTCTCTCTCTCTCTCTCTCTCTCTCTCTCTCCCTCTCCCTCTCCCTCTCCATTTATCTGTCCAGTTACCTTTCTTCTTCTACAGTGAGAGAGAAAGGAAGTCGGAGTGCGCAGCCTGTGGGATGATCCGCTGGATGAACAGCTCATTACTGGGGGCTGCGTACGAGGACATGGTGGTGTTTGAGTGTGTGACGGTGGCCAATGAGGGTTGTCGCTGTCTTGAGGGCTGCTACGGCGAGGTGTTGAGGGACTGTGTCTTTCAGCAGGGGTATGGCGGACCAGGGTGTGTGTGTGTGTGTGTGTGTTAGTGCCAGTGTGTGTGTATACAGAGAGAGTGGACGGGTGGGGTGGGATGGGATGGCTTTGGTCATATAATACATACAGTTCATGGGGTGTTTTTAACTGTGAAGGTGTTTGTGTTTGTAGTAGTTCCTGGATGATGTGTGTGATGTTGCTAAGTTCTAAGTTATCATTTCAGTAAAAATGGAGGGAACTGTGATGCACTGAAATATATGGGCGTATGTGCTCCGTGTCCACGCGCATGCCCATGTTTATGTCTGCGTCTGTCTACTGTCTGCGCAGTCCTGTGTGTGCATGCGCAGTGGCTGCTTTTGAGCGAGGTGCTCCTCATGGCCTTTTTCAAACCAGGCAGAGCTGAAGGGCCACTGCCAGATGGGTATTTTCCAGGGTCAGCAAAACTGTGAAAAAAAAAGTGGGGCCCTCAGAAAGGCCCGGAACTCTGTTCTATTGTGAAGCTGAGCGTTTGGACAGCTTGAGCCGGTTGGATTTAGAGCTTTAGAGCTTATTTAAAGAAAAGACTGTAACAAAGTGGCGCAAGCAGCATGCCTGTGTCTCTTTTTTGCACTCTACATGTAAGAACTTGACCTACTTTGAATGACTCTGACATGCAGGGACCCTGTTTGATCAACACCTTGAAGTCAGTCGTCTGTCTGTCTGTCTGTGCCGAGCTCTGTAATGCAGATGAGTTGCATGCTCAAGCCTCTGGGACCAATCCCTCTCGTACAGTATGCAAATGAACACACTGCACTGTGCAAAACGTGAGATTTTATGTTTTAATAATCATTAGGATGTTAACAATGGCGTATATAGTAACTTTGGATCAAAATAAAGATGTGAATTATTGTCTTGTTACCCCATTCTGGACCATAATGTTTTTATTTTACTGGGCTTATGCAATATATTTATATTATATTACGTATATTTATCATAACTTATAGAATATTTTTTGGAGAAATAAATTCACTTCTAAGTACACATGAAAAGAAATATTGCACACAACTACAGAATGAATATTTTAATACATATGAGCCTTATGAAATATCCATAAATTATAATTATAGACATTTATATCAAGGAGTTCAGACATCAGTCATCAACTGATCAAAATACAAGCCCTTGACAGTTTGTCTGTCACATTGCCTCCCTGCTGTATTCCCCAAACAGCCGGCATCTCTAACAGCAGTGCTGCTGAAGTATATTTAGTCACACTCTGAATATTTAAACCACTCTCTCTGTTCACTGTTGCTATAGTGATATTCAGTCTAAGAGCTTTGTTTTAGCTATTTGTGTGGGCGGCACTCTAAGTGATAGGACTTTTTAATTGTTAAACTGTTTGTCAGTAAATCATTGAAGGTAATTGCAGACCACAATCTTAGAGCACTTCATCAGTGCAGCTCCATAGCTCTCCAGCTCTGTTTGATTTCTGTATTTTTTTATAATCTATAATATAATTTTTTTTTTTTGTTATAGCTCAGGGTGTGTTTTTCTTCATGGCATCAGAATAACAATATATCATCCTGTACATGTATACCATGTACTGTACATAGCGACAGCTGTGTCTATCATTCGACAGCTGCAGAAGTCATTGTGCCGTTTCATTTACCTCCCAGAGCATTACAGCCCAGAGATAATGCTCCAGCAGGTACTGTTGCATTATGGCAAACTCTCAGTGCTTTTGTTTCATGAAGCAGTTACCAACAAAGCATCTCTGATAGATGCTTTTGTCTACTTCTCTGCAGGCTAGCGTCAGCTGCATGTTCACTCCATCCACACCACCACACTGGTTCAAAGAGCAAACTGCTGTGTGAATGACTGATCAGGCTTAGTCATTCATATGCTGATGATGGATCCGTGTAGCCATTGTTTACTGCCATGTATCTGGATAGGGGAGGCGGTCCGGGAATTCCTCTTCTGCTAAAAACAACAAGTGGAGGTTCCTGTACCAGAGATATCCTGTCAGTTTTTGAGTGGAGGGAAAGTAGCACAGATGAGCCAGTCAGTGTTTTGGTTTATGTTTCACTGTGTTTTTTTGTTCTTCTCTTAGATTTTTTTTGGTTGATTTTGATTTGTTGCCCAGCTGCAGCTCTTTATTATAAAAGGTATTGCTCTTCAGGCAACCTTTAAAAAACTTTATTTACCACAGTATAGCTGTTTTTTATGTGTCTAATATTTGTGTTCAGTCCCAGCACCTTTTGCCTAAGAGGCAAAGCCACTGTCTAAACATCAGCAAACAATCAAAAGATTTTAGCGTTTTAGTTATGTAATTCATGACCTCAGGGGGCCTGCATTTAACCTGACACTAGACCTCAACCCCACCCAGTCTTGCACCTTCTCACCCTGACCTACAGCGTGTGAGTGGGTGTGAATGTGTGTGTGTGTTTCTCAGAGTATGATGGGAAAATGGCTGACTGAGCCATCAGGGACCAGGGCTGGATGTGACATGGAAAAGACCATCACTGTCACACTGTATGAAGATGCTCTCTTTGTCTGCATGGGAGAGCAAATAGAGTAATATGTGTGTTTACGTTTGTGTGGCTGTGCAGTCCATTGCATACATGAGAACATGCAGTGGAAGTGGATGCAGCAACTCAAGAGTGGGGAACACAGTGTGTGCAGTGTGTCTGTGGAATGATGGCAAAGTGATAATTATCAGAACATAGTGACATTTGCCATGAGGTCCAACATTCCCACATTCAAATGCAAACTCACTAATAACCATTGCAGATCATGTCCTGCTCAAATATAGTCTGAATACACCCATTTGTTGGATCAGCATAAAACACATATGATTTGATACACTCTATACTCTGCTCTGTTGGGCTGCACATCTCATGATTGCATCTGTCATGGTAGACATTGATTTCAACAGTGTGTGAAAAGATAGTGATTATAGTGCTTTGAGCCTAATTACCATATCTTGTATAGTCACCTCTCCCAGTCCAGTTGGACATGGTGCACATACACAAGGCAAAGCAGCTACATTTAGCTCATCTTTGGGAAAACTTGTGCAGAATAGTTGGTAAAAAGAAATTAGAGCGTGATGTTCCTGGCTTCACTAACAGCTAAATCTTCCTACCAGCTACCATTGTACTTTTGGAGTACAGAACGTGTTGCTGGGACAATATGTTATTGTTCTGTTCCTTAAAAGTCATAATGCATATTCCTGCATTTGTATGGGATATTATTATGCCTCCCAAGTGACTGAAATGTAGCTTTGAGCAATAGTAAGTAGATTGGAATAATCTGTAGAAACTACAGTGCTCGCAAGAGACCCTCACTTTTATTTATTTATAATTATTGTTCCTTTTTTCTCATCATTCGACATGCAGAGTTCTCCTTTCACTGCAGTCCTTACTGATGCTCCCTCTGTTGTCTGAGAAAAAAGGACACACAGAACGACTCAGTGTAGGCAGATCAACCAATAGAAGTCCCCACAGGGTCACAGTCCCTCACTGGCTTCCCCAGCACGGATCACAGCCAGTAGTTTTTAATGGGGCAAAGCCAAATGACCCGCAGGATCTGCACCTGCACCACCTTGATTTTAACTGGCATGTTACCACAATCACTTAAATAACTAACTGTAGTTCAGGACTTTAAAAAAACACTGGGTGAAGACATTCATCTGCTCTCATCTAGGTGCCTCTTATGGCAACTCTGTGGAAATGTACTTTTGACTGCACAAAATGTTCTCCTGTGGCACTGCTACAAGGAGTGTATTTGTTTTTATCATTTAAGATGGATGAGAATAGTCCCCGGCAGCACGATGGTGCAGTGGTTAGTGCTGTCGCCTCACAGATAATGGATAATGGATGGATGGATGGATGGATGGATGGATGGATGGATGGATGGATGGATGGATGGATGGATGAGAATGGACCCTCCTCCTAAGAGTAAACTGTCGACCTTGGACAAAACATTCAGAATGGCCCCAAGCCATTAATGATTACTGACTCATCCCCTACAATACCTGCTGAGCCACATCAATATAGTTAATTCAAAGTCTCCAAAGTTGCAGTATGTTAGTTGTATCTCTTAGCAACATATCCTACTTTTTACAGTTTAATGTATCTAATTTGTTGCTATGGAAACAGCCGTTGGCCTGCAGGGTTTTCTGCAGTGTTGTAAAGCGGAGGTAGGCTGCCGGGCCTTGCGTCATAAAAAATGAATACACCTATGAAATAAACCATTAACATTTGAGGAGAAAGCACAGGTACCATTTCACACAACAAATGCCATATATTTAATGATTAATGTGGATGCTTTTTAGCACTTCATCCACTAACAAAATTGATCACGAGACGAGACGCGACAGGATCTGGGTGGCTCATCACCCCTCCTGCACAATTTCCTTTCCTTGGTTCATTTGCCTGCCAACTTGCATCGGTCCTGTATGTTTGTGTATAACCCAGACAGCCTCCTGGCTCAGACAGCTCAGACATTATCATGCAAGCTGAATATCAATGCACCTACCATCTTAGTGTGCATGTGTTTGTGCAGAGTTATACCCTGATGGATGGCATATGACACTTGAAAATCCAGTAATGAATATAAAATACACAAAAACTGTGCCTAAGATACAGTAATAATGGTAGAAGCCTGGTGATGGCTCTGCACCAAAGAGTCATCCTGCAAATTTACTCCTAATCAGGTCAGTAGGGACACTGATCTGTTGTCAGTGCAGAGTACACAATGTACAGTACATTCAAAATGATCATCCCCTAAACAGCAAACCATTTGATAATCATATAAATTGATGTCAGTGGCACCGTAACATACCAGACGTGCACCACCCCACCCCCCCGCATTAAGCAGCTGTGACGCCTCTGTGTGCACCTGTGATGCCTCTGCATTGCCTTTGCCGTTTAAAATCAAACAGCAACTGGTACGTCAGACCCTGACAGTCGAACAGAAGCTGTCAATGCTGCTCTCTATGATTCAGTGCTCTAAGCTGCAATGGAGTCTGAAATGTAACAGTAGATCAGTAATTCATGGCCACTAACAGCAGCCATTGGCTGGCAGTGACGCAATGGCTTGCATAACGCCATGTCAAGTAACCGAGCCTGGCGGGCGCACTGCCACACAGATCACTTACAGAGCCCTTTGTTAGCGTCTGTCATTTTGAGGAGAAGGCTTCTTGCTAAGCCCCTGATGTGTGTGTCCATGTGGGTGCATAAGAAAAGAGAGTGTCTAGTGCTGGATCAGAAAGGCTACCTGATAGTAACTTAGTGTAGAATGAAAGAACAGGGGCCACCTGTCTGAAGACAACAGTCCTTCCACTTGGCTAGAGAGCTGTTAGTGGAGCGATTAAAGCAAATCCCCATGTAAAGTCAACACGTACCATGATTTTAGATAACTGAATCACATTCTATAGACTTACTTTAATAGCCTGATGCTTTCCACCTGGCACTGTACCTTTGATCATTTAATCCTTGTTTTGTCTTTTCGGCTCTGCTGCAGCATGGAAACAGTTTTAGTCCTTTGATCTTTCATTATCGTAAGGCCTCATATTTTGCAGGATTTGAAAGGAACAGCTCAATAAATGTCAGGGTCAAGACAATTTAAGATGGCTGTTTTTCCAGACTCAGTAGATTTCTTAATGAAATTGACAATGGGCTCAAAAACAAATGTCAATTTCCCAGTTACTTTTAAAGTACAGTGTTAGTGAGAAAATCCTCTGGTCATGTGTGTGAAGGTGTCTTTCTACCTATGTTTCCCTCACTGCTGCTGGTTGTTGGTGTTGTTGTTATTGGTTTCCCGTATTAGCTTAGCTGTTATTAGTCAGGTTAGCACATGGTGCTTCAAGCCCGTTAAGCCACATGTGATGTAAGTCTGAGGAAACTCTGTGTGTGTGTGTGTGTGTGTGTGTGTGTGTGTGTGTGTGTGTGTGTGTGTGTGTGTGTGTGTGTGTGTGTGCGCGCCAGTTTGCTGCTGTCATTGAAAGCTGATGGCACTACCTTGTATGGTGCTTACACTGATATATCCAAGGAGTGTTTGTATGATTTCTATGATGCCCTTTGCCATTCCATGGGCTAGATTCTATTTTTTTAATTAGATTTAAGAGGAAGTAACATTTAAATCAATCAGTGGCTACTTTCCTTATCGCTCTTTCTCTTTCTTTTCCTTTAGCACTGCCAGTAACTCAAACAAGAGCACACCTGCCTGCTCACCGGTCCTACGTAAACGCTCGCGCTCTCCCACACCACAGACCCAGGAGGGTGAGAACATGGTGGAGAAGGGTTCAGACCACTCCTCTGACAAGTCCCCCTCCACGCCTGAGCAGGTTGTCCAGAGAACATACTCCCTGCAGTCAGCACGAAGCGGGGGAAAGAACTCAAAGGTGAGTGAGCAGGAGATGCTCCTTTTTACCTCTTGCAGTGCCTTTTTGATAGAGACGAAGGTTTGCCTCGCAGTTTGAAGTGTGGTGTCGTTTAAAATATGTTAATCTAGTATCTCTAAGTATTTTGAACTTGAAAACCACATAAAGTTCTCAGCTTTGTCAAGAACACTCAACAGTGTGTCCTTTCCATTGAAAGGAGTCGACGCTGTGAGGAGAGCTTCCTGGTAGAGAACAACCGTCAAGCACTCTGGTGCATAAAGCAGCTCTAACATTTTCACAGAATGGCTGTTGTGAGAGGCCCCACCGTGAGATATTATGTGCTGATTTCACAGATATGGATTAAGGATAGACTGATTACACAGCAGACATTACAATTGATTTTACTTCTTACGTGCACTTAGATGTGAATAATAAGAAAGAATCAAAGTGAGGGTGCATACAGGGTTATACAGTGTAAATGTTTATTTCAAGTAGGAACATGACTTGTTTTCTTTTTCCTTTTCATACATGGTCAGAGTGGAGTCTTCCTGACTGTGATAGCCGAGATGATGTGTAAACTCTTGTATGCAGCCGTTCATTAAATGTGACTGCATAAATACGTCAGAGTTGTCCTGGCTTTATGATTTCTTTTTTCCCACCCCCAGTGTGGTGACGTATGTGTTATGGTTGGTTATTGACTTGTACATACTGATGTGTAATTAGAGAGCTGTAACTATCACTCTCCCCCCTCGGGAGAGATTGCACCCTCCTCTCCATTCCAGCCTTTCATTTTTACATCTCATTTACCCCCCCAGTATCTAAACTCTTTCTTCCCCTTGATAAAACTACAATTGAATGATAGAAAGGAGCCGTTCAGTGCTCTTCTTCAGAACTGTAATCAAGTAGTAAAAGCCTGTTTTACTCCTTCATAGAGCTGAGTTTGTCTGACTCATCCCACATGATAAAATCAAGCTTAGATAGTGAGTCACATTTGCAAAACCTGGGCACTTATTCATTCACTACTGAGATTTGCTAGAATTAGAGGTCCAAGGTAGTGATGAAATACAAGGATGAAGGAACTCTAAACTCAAATCAGTGCTTCAACAGACAGGACAAGGCAGGGATGCAGCTTGGTCCACACTGTCATAGTTAAAGCTCTAAATGAGGTGCAGCAGCTAACAGCAGCAGTATGTCTTCATCAAAGTACTGCAACATCAGAGCCACTCTGATGATGACGTGCTAGCTGTTGAAAGGTTTGTTTCTGCTGCTCTTAAAAACCCATCGGACCAACTAAAACATCGTGCTCCAAACAATATCCCTCCTAAACTGTGTTTCTCATTCAGGATAATTTTGTTTTAGACTCTTGTAGTTTTTCACCTGTTAGATGGATGTTCCTACATTCCTATTTTCACAAGAAACTATGCACAGATAGGTTTAACTGTTCATCGCCTTTAGCATTTATTCGCCTGATTCTTGCATTGTTTTTCTACATTTGAGAAACGAATTCAGCCTAAAGATATGATGGTGTGAGGCTTTGGGTTTAAAGGATTAAAGGATGTTCTCATGTTTTTAAGTCGAGCAATACTTGCTGCTCATATGAACACTGAAACAGCTCTTACTTGCTGTTATTCTTCCTCCTGTTACTACTGGCCATCAGTAGATCCTTTTTTCAATTTCAAGTTTAAGTGATGGGACAAAATTTACAGTCTTCCCTCTGTTTTTAGCTGAAGCTGATATGAAGCATCAGTTAAGTGAGTATCTTTCAAGGCTACAGTCTTCCTTTATTTTTCTGTCCACCTGTCACAGCTCAGCAAGGAAACACTGTCTAGGGGACTTTAAAAAACTATGAAAAGGACAATAACTTTGGAAGATTTGTTTCACTCAGAATGTTCATACACAATATTAACTTCAGATAAAGAGGTCTGTAGATTTTGTCCCCCATCCCTTACATCAGCAGTGCATTAGAAGAGATCATCTTCAACAGCAAGTAAAAGCTCTTTCCATGTACATACATGCATTTAAATGTTCTTTTAAGACAGACTTGAAAAAATGTGAACCTTTAACAGCAAGTTGGAGAACGTATTGTCACTGGCAGAGGTTTACTGTGTTTTCTGCTACTGAATAAAAACAGTATTGATTGTTGCATGTGTTATATATTTAGCTCTTGTGTGGACGTGTAGGAAGACAACAGCAGGAGCAGCCCTCCATCTGTGGTCATAAAAATGGCATGAAGTTTTAAAAAGCTGTTTTTAGGTGTTATTAGGTTTTATTTATTTCGTCTGCATCGTATCCCTTCACTATAATGAAGCTGAAGTTCAGGTTATTTCACAGAAGGAGCATGTGGCTCTAATGTTTGTATGCTCAGCACTCATTTGAGCTCCCAAAATGTTAGAAATCAGCCATAACACTCCCTCCATGTTTTACCTTCTCATTCTGTCCTCATCTGTCTCTGCTGTTTTTAAACTCACATGTTGTTTTTGAACTTTTGTTTGAATCATTTTTTTTTTTGTCTCCACAACACAGTGTGCACGCCTTCTCTCTCTTTGCTGCTGCTGCTACATGCCATGTGATAATGTGTGCCATCTGATGATGACTGTTCAGTTCTTCTGTTGGTACTTTCAGCTGTTTCTTCTTGCAGTTGATTTCTTTCTAGTTTCATTTTTCTATCTGATTTTTCTTTGTTCTTCTCCTGATTGCATGCTAGTCTCACAAGCGACTTTCCAAAGTAAGCATTACTCTTTTTTCTGTTCTTCAAATATTACTGTGCCCAGCCCCCCACCCCACCCCCCCACCCCCATGCCCAACCTCTTGTCTTGTGAGCTGCTCTGTGGAAATGTCCAAACCTTGTTTGCGATGCTTTAGCCTGAACCCAGCTTGTTTCTGTGCACACTGCAACCATTACAAGCCCCACATCTGCACCCACAATTACAGCAGATGGACATTCCTTGAAACAGACAAGCCCACTCTAAACCTCACTCACTTCCTTTCCTTTTCCTCTCCTGTCCTTTCCTTTCCTTTCTGGTGATATGCAATGTGGTAGTTCCTGATTACACTTTCAAATGTTAACCTGGGTATACATGGTGCAAATAAATGTCACATCAGGATTTGCAGATCAAATATAGAGAAATAAAAGAGAAATATAAAGCAAATGCATACACATATAATGGAGAAATGGAGCTTTATTTTCCAGATTTTGTCAAAGATGACAAGAATGAAAATGAAAGTTTCTGGTGCAGTTTTCTAAATAAATCATTTCAAATTTCCTCTCTCTCCTCTGCTGTTTTTTTCCTCCTTTGGCCTTTGTCCTATCATTCCCTTTCAAAACTTATCCTGTTGTTACATTTTGGCAATGAGAGCTTTGTATCTGTCGTGCTGTGTGACTGCCTGGCTGCAGAGGGATAAACGCTTAAAAATCCTGCCAGGATCTCAGTCCAAAGCTCCAGGACTACATCATTATTTGAGCTGCCTCTCTGTTGCCACATGAGAGAATCCCGCCTGCTCTTTTTCTGCCCCACGAGCCCAAAATCCCCCTCCCTGTCCTGCAAATGCACTGCAGACTGGTGTCACGTTTTAGTGCATTGCCCATACTCTCCACCATCCATCTAATTTGCTACTTGTCAGACTTCATCCCACTTTTTTTTTTTGTCACACGTTAAATTTATAGCTGAGCATGTATATGGTCTCATTGTGTCTTTTGCAGGCACAGACAGAAATAGGACAGACATATATGGAGTTTTTAAATGGGACTTTGGTGTGAGCGGCAGCCTCATGACGTTCTGTTTGCTGCTATGCAGTCGCACAAACAGTTTCACGCACATACGCTCGCATATCCCAATCAATTACATCACTCCTCACTTCAAAGCCCCCCCCCCCCCCCCCCCCCCCCCCCCCCCCCCCCCCCAATCCCCAATGCCATTGCAAACCCCCCTCTCCCCGTGAGCCTCTGTGGTCAGCGGTGGTCACATGACCCCAGATGGCGTGAGGTCGTCCCAGCAACGTGAGCTTGATCATCCAAGCCCTAATGCAATCCAAATAAAAGAGTGCATTCAGTGAAAACAGAGCCTCTCTGCAGAAAAGGCCCAATGATGATAACAGAGACAATGATACAGCAACAATCAGTCAGGCTTCTCATGTAACATACCAGCCTAATGGAGAGTCAGATTTAGTAGCACAGCAACATGTCCGATGTCAGGTCTCCTTGATCCCTCGAGCTTCTTCCTTCTCATTTTCTATTTCTTTGTGTTCATGTTGCTCACTGCTTTGGTTAACATTTTGTTTTCTCTTTAATTTTCTTTCAGTATGACAGACTAAACCTGATTAAAGTAAGCATTTCTTCTTGTTTTCATTGGCCCCCATTAAATCCCCCCGGCCCTCCACTTCCTCTGTAGCTGTGCGACTGTAGGATCCCCTTTAATAGTGTCAGTCCCTCGTGTCCTTTCCAATGCTTTCCATCCCCTGAATTAATGTGAAAGGACAGTGATTTATGAACTGTGTAAAACTGTGTATTTTTTTAAATTTCTTTATGTTTAAGATTCTGCATTATTTAAAGCTGGTTTCAATCTGACATTCACAGCAGATTCCTTTTCTGAATTTGAAAACAGGCGCCACCCTAGTACTTGTTTGCAGTGAGGGCAGGTCAGTGGGGTTTAAAACCATCACTTGCACTACTGACTTTCTGTATGAGAGCTTGAGACAGAGCACTCATAGAACAGACAGAACACTAAGCTGATTTCTACCCCTAAACTCACTTATTGATTTAATGACAGATGTACAAAACAAACATGTTACTTGAAATTTGGTCTTTAATTAATTCTTTTGAAGCTGTGTATCCAGCAAAAAAGTGTAGTTTTGTAATACACATCCCTGTATGTGGTGACAGTTAAACCAAATAATGCAGTTTTTTAGTGTAGTTTTACAGACAGACCCAAACCACTGTATCACATAGGAGGCCCGGGCAAATCTCTGTTTAAGCTCTCTCTCTCTCTCTCTCTCTCTCTCTCTCTCTCTCTCTCTCATGTAAACAATCACAATAAATAGTGTGGCTCCATGTAAACAATGGCATCATAAATCTCACAGACTCACTAGCATGCAGTCACACAAAGTCAAACACAGTGGCGCACGCATACACACAAGCACCTTATCCAGACAGTTGCCTCAAAGTAATTCCTCTCTCGTGTCTCTGTCACCTTCAAATCAGATTAGCCCACATTAGCCCAGCTATCGTTACAGCCAGGCCTGGGGCCTGTTCCTGCAGCTCGCTGCTCGCTAACGCCACACACTGTAGAGCCCCTTTTACACTGGGCAAAAAGAAACCGGCGAACACCTGCTAACATTTGGCTTTTGTACCATCAAACCCTGTCACACTCTGAGAAAACTCAGACGACCCCAGGCACAAGAGAAAAACTGAAAGTCTTACAGGTTTTTGAAAGGAGGAATTGAACTGTGATGCACATTGTGAAGATATTGGTGAAGCTGATTATCCACCAGGTCAAAATAAGAAAATGTTTAAAACCTCTTTGAAAGACATTCAGTTCTGTAGTCACTATTAGGTTAGCAAAATGCAGAATGTTTAACAGTGGTCTCACCAGGAAAAGTCCAACTGTAACTCATCATAAAAAGGTCTCAAAAATAGAAGAAAAAAAAAATTCTCTTCAGTTTTTGGAATTTTTTGTTGCTTTAACTTGAAATGTGGTGCTTTTATTTATTGTACAACTGTAATCAGACACTGGATATCACTTTTTATCCCTCTGTTCCCCCCTCTTCTCTCCCTGAATATCTTCCTCCTTCTTTCACCCTCTGAATGACCAATCACCTGCATGTTTCCCCTCTGGGACTTTTGCTCATAGACTGTTAGAGCAGAAAGTGTGTGTATATGGCTGGAAGATGTTGTGATGTCATAGTCGTAATTAAGAGATATCTTTGCTGCCCTCTGCTGTTATAAAACTGTAACAGAATCAACTGACTGTCTATGAAGGGCACACAGAATGATTAATGGGATGATAATAGGAAGTCCCCACTGAAACATTTGAATATGAATATCATCAAAAACCCATTATAGTTCATTTAATATGTTATGGCACATTAGACACTACCATCACACCTCTCACAAAATTGATAAGAAGTTGTATTAACTTTACTTATTATTAACTTCTTGTAAGACATTTATTAAATCAGATGTTGTACGTTATTCAAAACTCTCTTTTTAGAAAATTCTTTAAATTATTTCACAGCACTGGATAATTTCTTAAGATGGAGAGATGGACATGTATTTAACAGTATATCTAATGTGCTAATGCAGTACATGCCAGGTTTGAGGTGAAATTACTTTCAGTTACACCAGTACAGGAAGCAGATTTTCCTCAGAAACCCTTTTATTTTGAAAGGTTCCAATATTTTAATGATCAATAAATGTCTACTGTAAAGGACTTTGTGTAAATATCAGTGTTATTTGAGTCAGTGAACTGAAAGAGAATTTCACCTTGCGTTTACCTCAGACACACATGTCTGGTATTTAAATTGTGATGATGACTTCCTGTGATCTGTGGCAGGAAGGGTATTGAGGTCACAGTTATGTACAGTTTGACCTTCACGCCTGCTGGTATTTGTTATGATGAGGCTGATCAGGTTTCATACCCGCAGTATGTCTGTATGAGCCCACAAGCCTTCTGCAGTATTTACAAGCTTTAATACGTCCTCTTTCTCTCTCTCTCTCTCTCTCTCTCTCTCTCCCTGTCTCTCTCTCCACAGAAGAGCCAAAGCTGGTACAACGTAAGTCATATCTTATTTTTATTTACATTATTGACGTGTGCGATTGTGTACGTCTTTTATGGGTGTGTACATGTGCTCGTGTGTGTTCACGTCATGTGGGTGAGGTGACTCCTGGAAGTGTCCTCAAGTTGTTGTAGTGATGAGCGCTGCTTACGAGATGAAAGGTCATTGTCCTCGACCCTGTTCACTGGAGCACCATGTCACAAGTGTGGGTTACTGGTCCTCCATGCAGGGATTATCATGGGCTTAAAAGAGCAACAGGTCGACCTTTCAGATGCAGGCAATCGAGAGAATGGAAAGACTTCAGTAGGACTTAAAAAATAGATATGATGCTCATAAATGATTAAAGTTAATTCCTAATGGTACACACAGTGCAGACTTAACAAAACCAGGGTGTTGCAGTTTTATAATGCACCACTAGATGGCGAGCTAATACTGTTTCTTCCTTAATGGCTCTCAACCAACATTTGCACTGAAAAGGAGCTTGTTGTGTTAACTAAGCCCACAGAGGGGCAAGATTGAGGGTGTTGACCTTGTCAAACCCTAGTTTCTCCATAAGTGTCTTTATTGGACTTTTTTCCTATTTTATGTTGCTTTATTTCTTTTCTTTTTTTTTTTATTCCCTGTGTGTACACTCTTCCCTTTTCTCCCTAGCATGAAAGACAACACATCCTGAGAGTAAGCATGACTTGTATTCTTGTACAACCCTGAATATCTTTCAGTCTCTCTTGCTCTTGCTTGTCTCTTGGTTCTCAGAGCAGTGGGATGATAATATCCTCCTGCCTGCCTGTTTCTCATTCCATTGACCGCACTTAGTGTTGTTACCACCAGATAGCAAAGCCACACTTTGAAGGAACTGATTCTGACATGTCAAAGTGGATATATCTTAGATTTTTGTCTACCTAAAGCCCCAAAGTTTTAATTACAGAACATTTCCCAGCTAAATCTTTTATTTGCTGCATCAGAACTTCAGGCTGTATTTTAAAAGCCGTTCAGATGTGGTCAAATGCCTGTCACCACACAAACTTCTAAATCTGGTGCGCAACAGGTGGTAACAAGCACACTTGAGTTTCTCACTGTACTAAACAAATCAACAAACCATCACAAGGGCCTCTGGGCGAGCTTTGAATGTCTTTGAACAACAGGGGAATGGAGCATGGTGCTTTAGGTCTCAGCATGCTTCCGTCCAGCCCAACTGCGTTTCACACGTCCCAACAAACTGGGACACTTTAGGCTTTAGGGTTCAGGTAAGACAATCAGAGGAAAATACAGGGACCTCAATGCAGATAATGAAAATAGAGAAATGCTTCTAAGTTCAAAAGAGTTCTGGTCCATTAAGTCCATACAGCTTCTTAAATCCTTCTCTAATCCACTCAGCTAATAACCCACTCACATTTTCTTTACTGACCCGCTGTTTGAAAAGGTTCATACATAACACTCTGACACTCCTAATGTCTAACAGATGTAAATGTCATGTTTACAGATGACATACAGCTGGCTACCAGCACAGTATACATGAAGTGTACAAGAACTCAAGACCACCTGCTCTTGTCATCAAATATACTACAAACTTGTTGCCCTCCACTGAGTCTCAAAATCTTATTTCTTAAATGATAAAGTGGGTGATATTCTAATTTTTATTATCACCAAACCTCATTGTAAGACTATGAATTGATCCAACTAACAAGTATTTCCTGTGTTTTCAGATGTATTTTATTCCTCTGTGCCATTCAGTTCCACTGTCGTCCAAAAACTATTAAAATAAATAAATAAAAAGCACATCACTGAGCCCCAGTGTTACATTGGGTGACGTGTTCCTTCGTCTCCATGAACACACACACATAATAACACATATAACATCCTGCTACCAGAAATAGTCTCTACTGTAGCGTAGCATGTGTGTTAATCCACAGCTAAATGTAGTTCCCAACAAATGCAGTTACCTCAGTTTGAGTAACATTTGCTAAATATAACAGTGCCCAGCTGTTACAGAAAGAGACTCAGCTTTTTTTGTTTAAGTGAGACTAAATAACTTTTGCAGTGTGGCCATTAATGATAAGTGTGGGATAATGGTAAACGCTAAAATATCGTGTAACAGGAGCACTGGTAGAAACGATTTATTAAATCAGCAAACTGACTGTAATTTGCTGTCAGCGCAACTCTATCTATCTAACATTATAAAATATCAGTCACCATAAACTACAGCTCAGTGAGGCTGCAGCAGTAAAATCTCTGTACTGAACCAAGGGAGGGCATGTTGCTTGTTCCTTCTGAATTTAACATTTTACTTCAAGTAGAATAGGATTAGTTTTTTTCTTCTAAATTTACATATTTTCACTTAAAGGATGAAACTACATTCTATACAGTTTACTGTATGTGACCTGCTGAATTAATGGGCAAAGGCTGGATGGCACAGGGGGAATCGTAAAATACTGGGAAATGGCCTGACATGTTATTGATTTTGGTCTTGGGACAAATAGAAAGACACCAGGGTATCAGCATCCATTAAAACAAGTGAAAAAATTGACCGACTGGTTTAGAGTATTTCACCTGCTTTCAATGCAGTTTTCAATCATCGAACCACACAGACAGATTCTATTTTTGGGTTTAAGAAAATACTGTTCAAGCAATTGATATGAGACCAAAAGGCTTGTGAAGATTGATGTGTTTTTACTGTGTAGAGTTGGCATTTTTAAAAGGGGACTTTACGATTACAGTGGATTCGTGAGGGTGTTAAGGAAAAATGCTCATCCCAATATTAGGGCTGTGTTCCTGATATCTTGTACACTCATCCTTACTCACAGAGCACATACATAAATAAATACAAAAGCACAATCAATAAGTGAAATAGTTAGATACTTTTACTTCAGTTGTCTTTGACTGTATATGTAGGTCACACCTAAGATGCGTCTGCATGTGGGAGATTGTATGCATGGTTGTCTGTATGTGTGCACCTCTACATGGCAATGATGACCTCCCATGGCACTGAAACCGCAGTGATTAAAAATGCATCCGTCCGAATGTGAGTTCTGAGCCTGTTAGAGATTATGCACAGTGGCCATCTTTCCTCTGAGAGCGCCTGTTTATTCGCTTTGCATCGACTCAAGGTTGTCGCGGTGCTTCCATGGCAACTAACCCACAGGCTTCGGAAAGTTAGCAACACTGGAGGAAAAAGCTCTAACAAACAGTACACGGAAAAGGGAACTTAGCTCAATGAATGGATTACATTTGTTTAAATCCACATAGATAAAGGAAGCAGATAGCATATGCTGGGCCTTTCACGTAGCTCCACTCAGATCAATACACACGCCCACATACTTCAACTGAATTTCCATCAAACTAAAAACAGGATGGGATTGTTGTTACCGGGATGGACACACACCTCCAGCCTTACCCCCCTTTAACACACTTAAAACCCCACCCTGATTTACGGTACCACTCTCTTCCATCCCCTACTGTTTGTCCAGTGAGTTAATAGTTAACCAAAACCATAAACTTATCGACCTCATCACAAGTCTCATACTGTCACCTGAACACTAGGCGCTGCGTCAGTCACAATGGCCTCTTTCTTTGCTTGATATATAAGAGAGGGTGAATTGAATGAGCAGGAAATAAAGGATGACTTTGATCGTAGACACCACGAGTAATTTTGAGGAATGTTTTGTAACGTTCTGGTCTTCAATCGAACCCACATTCCACGGGAATTTCATCCACATGATGTAAAGGCATTCTCAGCGTGGATGAAAGCCTTTTCAGAGCCGTGTCTGAATGATCAGCACTGTTTTCTGCACTGCTGCTGAAGATTATTTTCCAAGACGCGTCTTTTCTCCCCGCTTCAGATTGTCTCGTCAGTGTGTGGTTAAAAGGAAGGATTGGGAAACAGTGCAGGGGGGAAAGTGGAAGTCATGGCCGATCGCCAGTGCGCAAATGTGGACTACACATTTGCTTCATACAGCAGGAATCAATGAAATGCAAGCTGTTGCAACATTGGTGGTTTTTTTTTTGTTTTTTACCACTGGGACTTTCACCACTATGCCAACCTTCTTGACTCTTGAAATATATTTAGTTAAGAGTAGTGGGGGGACGTGCACAGCAATTGTTTGTTAAGCGCGGCTAAAATAGGAGCTGCAAGCTCTGCATCCTTCTTGTCTGCTAAGAAGAGTAACAGAGGGTGATCAAGTATCAGGAACACATGAATGACCTCAATACCAGCGAGAAGGGAGGAGACGCCTTCATACGTTCAACACCTTCAAATCACCAGTGATCAGTGCTTTTGGTCCCATCGGTTTGATTCCAGAAGATTCTCATACATAAAATTAATAATTGAATGAAAAAGATAAGCAACAAAATACTTACAATGTGTTTGTCCAGCCCCTTCACCCTGCAATGTAAGCACTGCCCTGCAACCCAGCGCAGACCCCATCAAGATTAATGGTGTTGTTTTGCAGGCGAAGGTAACTGGAGGTTATGCTCACATCTGTTCTCTGTAACTCAATCACTAGGTCAGACAGCAAGACGGACTCAACGCATACTCCAGTGGACTCAGCCTTGTTTTCTTTCTTCTTCACTACGTCTTTGTTTGTTTTAGTCCTCCTCTCCGCAAAGTCAGCCTGCCTCATTCTTTGCTGGTCGTAAACAGGGTAACTACAAGGCACTCAGACCTGGACAGCACCACACACACACACACATACACACACTTACTAGGAGGAGTAAGCGGGAAAAAAGGAAAAAGCTACTGGCATGATAATAAAGGACTTGTTGGCTAGGGGTTACTAGAGGGCAACGGCCGTAACTCGTCTGCCTGTGTGTGTGAAAGGAAGAGAGAGAGAGCCTGAGAACGACAGAGCGAGACAAGGATCATGTGGCTGGCGTGTGCCGTGTCCAGCGCTCAACGCTGAAAGGGAGCAGCACCCAAAACAGGGGGCGGGTACTGCAGCTTCCAAACCACTGGACTCACCAGCTCTGTCTACTCTTATTTTCCAAACCTACTGTAACTGACAAGTCCACCAACTTTAAGAGGAGTCCACTGGGGCCCGTTGTGGAAAATTTGCTCCCACCCAGGCGCCAAAAGGGATCTGGCGCAATGGATATGGAATTGGATGAGGATTGTACAATGTCAGACTGGGAGGCCGTGTTGGAGCTGGATGAGGCGTTGGCAGGGTGGCTTCTGCAGGGTCCAGAGAGAGGGGAGTGGGGTTGGGAGTGGGGCTGGGCTGCCTCAGACCTTCAGGACCCTGCATGGGACACTGAGGACATCCCTGCTGTAAGTTTTCCTCCACTTGTAAGCTCAAAACAAAGAGGAAAAAAGGAGGAGAGTGAGCAAAACAATGTGGGGAAGCTGGAAAATGTTGTGGTTTGGATCAGCGAAAAGGCCTTGTCGCAAGCTTTGTAGTTACTGTATTCTGCTGTAAGTGCAGTTCTATGGCAGTTTTCCACCACTAAAGAAAACAACTGGTTTAGTTATGAGTCATAGCTATTTGAATTCTCCCAGAGCTCATAGAGGCCTGTTGTTCAGAGCAACCATCAAATTACTGTGAGTGACTTCATGTGTAAACAGTGTAGGTGTGTTGGGTTGTTTCTGGAAATGGATGATGGCTTTAAAAAGAAGCATCACGATACCGTGTGCAGTCAGTGCAGTTCATTTCAAGCCCAGGCAATTCAGAGTTGTCACTCACATGATTTCAGAGCAGTTCTCCACATCGCCACACTTATCCCAAAAGTGAGTAGAAGCATCAACTTCTTGTTTTGCACTCGTAGGGATCTTTAACGTGAACATGCTGTTCTTTTCCCACCAGCCCTGATCCAAAGGAGTATTTCTTTTCTTTTGTCTCAGTATACCTCATGTTATTTATTGGCAGCTATTGTTTCCTGAAGTTTTCCTGTTAAAGGAAAGCATCTGGCGCAGACAGTGAGAGCCCTCACTTCAGCACACACATTGAGATTTTACACATTGCACTCTGCAAATAATCAAGTCGGCTGAAGCCGAGCAAAAGAGAAAATCTGATCATGTTAGATAGGATGCCCTTCCCAGTGCTGGAAAGAATTTGTTTGACCGGGTTACTCAAACAACTGTGTACAGTTTTGTTTATAATTGAGATTTCATCAGTCGTCCTTCCTTCCTTGTCACTAAACAAAAGCCTCATTGTCAGATACATGCTGCGCTGTAATGCAAATCTGAGAATGTGTCTCTTATTATACATGCTCGCAGTCACAGCAGAATGTGTATTGAATGATCTGCAGCGGGCTAACGCTTGGAATGGCGCTTGAAATCGCTCTGCTGTTAAGTCTCATTACCGACTGCAGATAACTCAAGCTACATACCTCTGCTTGCCCATTCACAACATGTCCATGTCCAGTGCTTGTCAAAATTCCCCACAGAATGAAAGCTATCAAACCTGTGGGTGGTTTTCACAAGGTTATCTCACATGCTCACAAATAACCCGCGCTGCGTGATGGAGGCGACACTTGTGAGTGAGTGAGTCAGAGAGCATGAGCTGTGTGTGTGTGTGTGTGTGTGTGTGTGTGTGTGTGTGTGTGTGTGTGTGTGTGTGTGTGTGTGTGTGGGGGGTGATGTTTCTGACTCTGCCTGTCACTGCAGGTGCTGAGCCCGACATACAAGCAGCGCAATGAGGACTTTAGGAAACTCTTCAAGCAGCTCCCTGACACAGAGAGACTCATTGTGGGTGAGTGGACGGCACAGACACACTGGGGCCATCTGAGGACTGGCAGGGTGCAGCTTACTCGTTAGTAATTAGAAAATGATTAAACCTTACACAACACAGAGAGGGCACAGATAAATATTGGACATTCCTTGTGTTGAACTTCCTTGTGTTACATGATTGTAACTAGATTTTGTTCGCTGACAATGTAAAAACTAAACCACAGCTTCCAGATGGCCTCTTCTGCTTCTTTTAGAGGAACTTGTCACCTGATAATTAATTTTTCCAGCAGTCTGAGCTCCATGCTGCACTCTGCCATGAACACACAATCTCCCAGGTTTAGCTGATTTGTTGTTGTTGTGCGGTTTTCCCAATTCTCTTATCAATGCTGTCTTTGTCTGAAATGCCTAAAAAATAAAACTCAGATAAAGACGGGATAAAACTGAGCTCAGGGTGTGACTTTGTTATGGTCTGGTTATGGTGAATTCACAGCTTGTAAACTAAATACACGCACAGCGGGGGCACTGACAGGCACTGCAGTGAGGTTTCTGTGCGACACTGAAGTGAGCGCCCTCAAGTAACATTTGATTGAAATGCAGACTTTTAATGAATTATTTACCAGTTGTGCATGTTAATGATGTGATTTGTAAATCTGCATCACACTTGGCGTGTGGTGGTATTTTTTTTCTCAGTTTTTGTGACTTCTTCATGTTTCAGACTACTCCTGTGCTCTTCAACGGGACATCCTCCTGCAGGGACGACTCTACCTCTCTGAGAACTGGATTTGTTTCTATAGCAACATCTTCCGCTGGGAAACGCTGGTATGCCTATTAACACTCTCTGTGGGTTCTCCTGGCTGCATTGGATCATACTTGAAACTATAATTTGTGCCAGTATATATGATTGTGTGCTTTTGTTTCGTGTTTGCGTGTAGCTGACAGTGCGGCTAAAGGACATCTGCTCAATGACAAAAGAGAAGACTGCCCGCCTCATTCCCAATGCCATCCAGGTCTGCACAGACACTGAGAAGGTAAAGGATACAGAATGACTGAATACAGCCATTAACATTTGTACAAACTAATGTAGGTATACCTAAGACTGAGGAGTGACTGTGTGTTAAATCAAATCATCCTCACCTAAAGAGACCAGGGAGGGCCTGAGGCACAAAGTATTGGTGAATTATTCTTTATCACCAACATGGGGGACATGTACCTGTCACAGATGGTTGACTGGAGAATGGTTGGCGAGCTATTAACGCCCACCATCACTGCCCAAATGTGTCAAATAAACTCGAGACTACAAGGGTTTAAACGGTGCTCTGCCTTTGATTCCACATGATTGCCTTTCATCCTTCACAGCACTTTTTCACCTCGTTTGGAGCCAGGGACAGGACGTACATGATGATGTTCAGACTGTGGCAGAATGCACTGCTGGACAAGGTGAGCAAATCTGACACACGAGAATATTCTTTAGCTCACATTCGAGAATTTTTGTACATTTGCATCACATGGCTCGATCGTAAAGACAAGAAATGTCCAGAACCGTTCTTCTTTTTTTTCCCTACATATTTTCCTTTGCAGTATTAAAGAATCCTCTCATTCCTCTTTTTGATTGGTTTATGCCTCTTGCAGCCTCTGTGCCCTAAAGAACTGTGGCACTTTGTTCACCAGTGCTATGGCAACGAGCTCGGCCTAACCAGTGATGATGAGGACTATGTTCCCCCTGATGACGACTTCAACACCATGGGGTGAGTCTGGTTATGCTGCAGCATCAGTTACTATGGTTACCGCTATAAACATTTTTCAGTCGACCACCTAATCATCCAAATTGCAAAATAATTTGGGAGCCTGGTATGAGCACACACATAATCCATTTATATACACAATGACACACTTAGCATCCATCTCAATCCTCTTCCAATTTAGACTGCAGCTCTTTGAGGGCTTAAAAGATCCCTCCCTGCTCTGTCTCTTCCTTCATTAACATTTTCCCTTCTTGTCTGAAGTTGATTTACTCGATAAAATCAATACAGAGTCATGGTTAGAATCTGTTCCTACTCAAAATGTCTGAAGTCTTCTGTTGACTGCCGAATGACGTCAGGAGGGCCGTGTAATTTGAGTGTTTGAGCAATGTAATTGTGGCCAATATCCAACAGTCTGTACTTTTCTCTGGGTGAGGTTACGTTGACAAAGGGAGAGAGAAGAAGAAGCCGAATAAGATGCTAAATAGCTAAGCTAAATAAATCTAGACAGTTATTCCTCTTTGCAACCATCGCTCGGATAAATAGAGAATGACTAGTCACAAGTCTGACAAACAATGTACGAACTGAGCTCTGTCTGTTGTAAACTGTGAGATCACTGCTCGCTTTTCAATTTACTTCTAACGTTTCAAAGATACACTGAGCTGATCCTTTAATACTTTGCTTTGATTGTCCAAAGATCCTGTAAATAGCACTTTACTGCATTCTGATCCGACCCATCTGGAACCAGAGTAGAACAAAACACACCATAAAAGATCTTTGTAAACACTACTTGAGTAAAATCCTCATGCAGGATGAGAGATAAGTAGAGACGATTAAGGTTCGTGCCTGTCGCTGTTCTCTGGTGCCTTCAGGTTCAGCGAAGAGATTCCCAATGAGGAGAATGAGATCAACAATGACAACTTGTCTAAGAGCAGCACTGAGGCCAAGCCTGAAGGGAGCCCTCCTCCACTACATAAGAAGGTTGTCCCCAACAGCACCATCCCCAGCCCAGGCAACCACGACACACCCATCACAGTAAGTTACATCTGTTCTATATTCTTAATTAACACACACACATACACACACACACATTTACACTGCAGAGAGCAGGGGAAACGTTATTGATGTGACTGATGCCTATGTTCCTCCTCTCTCTAGTTTGACCTCCCAGCAGAGGAATATGCAGACTGCCTACCCGACGGCGAGCTGCTGGCTGTGCCACTGGTGGCAGAAGAGAAGAACAATGACACCAGTGGGCCTGGTGGTCCCGTTCCCTCACCCTCACTTGACTTCAACGACAATGAGGACATCCCCACTGAGCTCAGTGACTCCTCGGAAACACACGACGAGGGTAACTGCACAGAACAGTTATAAAATACATTTGATAAAATATATATACTGTATATATCCAGTAGAAAGTCTGCTCCTCACCACTCCGTAACAGGGTGATGTAGGTGATGCGAGTTACAAGAGCTGAAAACAAACTAAAGAAGATGTCTCTGATTTTTATGTCATCTTGTCTGATGTGTAGGTGAAGTACAGGCTTTCCATGAGGATCTGAACGGCAGGCAGTACATCAACGAGGTCTACAAGTTCAGTGTGGACAAGCTCTACGACATCCTCTTCACTGAGTCGCAGTTCATGAGTGACTTCATGGAGCAGAGGCGATTTTCAGGTTCGTATTTGTGATGATTCTGCAGCTGAAATCTCTGGAGACAGTGCAAGCCAAGACAATGTGCTGTCCCGCAGTGGTTATCAGTTCATTCGTGTCTCTGTCTTGTCATTTTGTGGTTTAGATGTGGTTTACCACCCATGGAAGAAAGAGGAGGCTGGGAACCAGACCAGAGAGATCTTGTACACCATCTCTCTGTCAAACCCACTGGCCCCCAAAACGGCCACAGTCACTGAGACACAGGTACAGTCATTTCAAAGTACATGAGAAACACTTTCTATTATTTATATGTTTTGAAGTGACTTAAAGACACTCCATGTCCACTGTGTTTTGTCAGACTCTGTACAAAGCCAGTCAGGAGAGCGAGTGTTACATCATCGACGCTGAGGTCATCACACATGATGTGCCCTACCATGATTACTTCTACACTCTCAACCGCTACATGCTCACCAGGGTGGCCAAGAACAAGTGTCGGTTACGGTGAGTCGGAGCTGGTCAGATACACACAGCGCACACCTGGGAGATGAGA
This sequence comes from Trachinotus anak, assembly GCF_046630095.1. NCBI lineage: Eukaryota > Metazoa > Chordata > Actinopteri > Carangiformes > Carangidae > Trachinotus > Trachinotus anak. Next base: position 6,002,007 of record NW_027273885.1, on the reverse strand, counting down.
TGTAGTAGTACATCAATGTGCAGTATTTCTTACTATTTCATCTACTGTCATCTTTTAAGCCTTTATAATTAATTTTGGATTGATGGATCATTTTTAACAATGTTACTTTTGAATCTGCTCTTTATTTAATATTCTGCTGAGCTTGTTTTTATAACTTATTGTGAAAGATTGTCTGTCTGTATCCAAAGATGCATTCTGGTGTCTCCCTCAGGGTATCAACAGAGCTGCGCTACAGGAAGCAGCCATGGGGGCTGGTGAAAGGCTTCATAGAGAAAAACTTCTGGAGCGGGCTAGAAGAAAACTTCCGCCATCTTGGTAAACTTGATTGTTTTTAGTTTTTCCTCTTATCTAGTTATAATATTTCATAATTTAATTTGTTAAAAACAATATATGAATATACATATAAACAGATGAATTTATTTTTTACAAAAGTAACAGTTTTTTAACATATGATTTTTAAATGTGTGTATCATTGTTTTTTTGTTTTGGTTTTTTTGGGTTTTTTTACAAAATAAAAGAGTGCACTTTGAAATTATATGTTTGAATCACAGAAGTCCAGTATTTTTTGGCTACTCTTAAAGATAGAGGAGTGAGAGGGGAAAAAAACTGTGGCATGTAACAATTGTCCTCTTCCCTCTCAGAGTTGGAGCTGTCCAAGCTGGAGGAGATCCTGACTGAGACCCACCAGCTGTCTCCAAAGGCAAAGGCCGTGAAGAACTCCACAGTGAGGCGGAAGAAGAGGACGCTCCCCCACATGCGCAGCCAGCATCTGGACGAGGCGCTCAGCCCCGTCACCACGCCAACGGACGAGGAAGTGATTCAGAGGATCAAACAAGTGGCAGGATCCACACAGACCAGACACCAGAGTCCAGAACACCATCACCTGCCCGGAGGCCTCGCTCTGTACAGTGTCTCCAAACTGCTGCTCATCATCAGCTTTGTGTACGCAGCAGATCACAAAACACACAAACTTGAATATTTGACTATGAGGATGAATATACAAATTTGACACGTCACACATTAAAATTTCTGTTGCATGACTTCATCCATTTTTCCAGTAGGCTCTGTAGAGTTTTCATCTGTTTTACAATTGAGAATTACAGTCCTTATAAATATTTCATTGTTGTTCTCTCTCCTCTCCTTTCATTGCCATCCATAGGATCTGTTTAAGGTATATATAATATCTGATAAGCAAGTGTAGCCAGATGCATATATTTACAGTATTACCATTACAAATTGAATGTAATTTCCATTTACATATCAGCTAATTAACTGCAATATGAATTAGCAAAGTGCCAAAAGAGAATGATTCATTTGCTGACTTTCTTCAGCCTGGTCCTGCTGGTGTTCCTCAACATGATGCTCTTCTACAAGCTGTGGATGCTGGAGTATTCTGCACAGTCCTTAACAACCTGGCAAGGTCTACGGCTTCATGAAAGGTACACACACACACACACATGCAAGCACATAGGCGCAGATGCAAGTTCTGCATGTTTTTTTCATCTATTATAGAGATTCAGCAAAGTTAATGGACCAATGAGGAACTGGAGGATACAAAAACTTCCACTGTATATCCACTGTTGTTATTTGGCTGTTTGCCCAAAAGGCAGTGACACACAAGCACACACATACAGTTACAGACATACAAATACACACACACACACACACACACACACACTGTTACCGTTACATGCAGAACATTAAACTATACCCATATGGTGGTTGATGTGTGTGACAGGAAAGCACAAAGCTTCTAAAATTACCCCTGAATAGCTCTGAGCTTACTGAAGCAATTTACCAAACTGTTTGTTGGCAGTCCCTCAAAACAGAAATCATGCTTCAGCGACTGCACTCTGCTAACGTTGCTAATGTGTGTGTGTGTTTCCCAGTAAACTGCCTCAGACGCAGATGGAGTGGGCCCAGCTCCTGGAGGCGCAGCAGCGTTATCATGACGCCGAGCTGCAGAAGTGGAGGGAGATTATCAAGTCGTCAGTGGTGCTGTTAGACCAGGTACTCAGACACAAAGGGACATTTTCAAAGTCGTGTCAGAACTGCGATGTGATGTGTGATGTTGTGAGGCTCCCAGAGAAGCAGGTATTGGGTCAGTTCAGACTCTGCTACTGCTGCTCGCTGTTCCCTTGTATTGACCCATGTATGCTGATCTGTTGTCTCTGGTATTTAACTAAATTGTCTGTGAGTTTTGAAGTTGTGCGTATGGACTGTGTAGGATGCAAAGAAATTGCCCTTCTTGGGAAGTTATTGTAGCGTCTCAGCTAGCAGGCTAGTTTGCCAAGTGCACTATATCACTGTATATAACTATAACATTTTAACACTGTAAAGTGTTTTACTTCCACTACTTAGAGAGGAAGCCTGTGAGCCAGTAAACCTCCATTATTGCATACCCAAGAATCATCAAAATTCATGCCAGCCAACAAAATGCCAAAGTGCCATAAATGTGGGGGTAATTTTTTATATCTGACCATGTATTTACAATGTCCCTTGTTATAAGGAAGTGTTAAAAAATGTGTTTATCAAAGTCTTTGTGTAGTACAATCCAAGTCCAGTCACTCAGAGCTGGGCTTGAGAGAACATTGATCCACTTACTGAGCCAGATTTCAGGAATCCTTCATAGCTCAATTTTTAAAGATGGTTAATGATAATACCGGAATACATACATTTTAGGTAAGCCACTGAATAACTGTCAAGTAGGTCAGTGTAAGTTAGTGTAGGTCAGTGTCATTTTTCTGTCTTTTATAAAAAAAAAAGCTAACATATTGTTTTTTCCTCTTGTTTCTCCTCTTTAGATGAAAGACTCTTTATTGAACCTCCAGCGAGGCATTGGTTTAAGCGACTACAGCTCTGAGGCGGAGGAGAAGAGAAGTCGCTATCACTGACACACCACCACAAGGCCATGAGGGCGTGCTGTGCAATATAGGACCTGTTTTGTTTGTGAACCAGTATGCAGGCAGCAGCAAGATAAGGAGAGAGAGGACAGAGGGAGAAGCGGGACCAACGGTGAGCTGGTCCAACACAGACAAAGAGGAACAGAAGGTAACCAGCACACAGAGGGTAAAAACAACCAACCCTGGAGGAGGAAGTCATGGACAGAAAGTGCCCCTTTCACACACAGGAACTGAGGTGTCCCCAACATCACTGAGGCACTGAGGGACGGTGCAAGACTAGCACCTTCTCTACACTTGTGGGATAACAGTTTTCTTCAACTCTCTTTAATTGCAACTGCATCCTTCTGTAAGCCATGTCGACCAGGAGAGTGGCAGAGAGAACGAAGGAAAACTACTGCATGCATTTAGACAACCTAGCTCCCCTCAGTCAGTGTTAATGTGGTCCAGTTCCAGTCTATGTGTGTCAAAAAAAAAAAGAAGAACAGAAGAAGATGATGAGAGATTTAGTCAAAGGAAAGGGGGGTCCTTTCGAGTCTTAATGGCTTTCTACACTCTCTCGACTGTTCCAAACCAATCGTCCCCTAGAGGTCCTCGCTGCAGCGTCCCTTTAACAAACCTCCAGGTAATCAGAGTGCAGTATCATCCCACAACCAAAAAGGAAAAGAAGTGTTACAGCTGGAAGCTCCTTGTCTTGTTTGACCCTGGCCTCTGTCAGGGCTGGTTCCCTGTCAGACCATTGTGTTGAAATATTTAAAAGTAGAACCTAAAGATTAAGAGGACCTAAACCAGTATTTTTAACCTCACCCACAGTTCACACAATCAGTTGCCCCAGCCACTGTGTTAGCTACCTTACACTGCATGATTCCTCATCCTTGTAAAGAAGCCGAATGTATTAGCCTGGACAAAAAGGCCAGACTTTGATCACAACTTATTCTTCTTTGAAAAAGGGATGCTGCAGCCAGTCCTGTAGGGAGATCTGTGTTCTTACTTGTTTTATTACTAAACTGTGACTATATCTCTTCAAAAATGTTTCAAATTAGAAAAAACTCTATGAATATATTTGAAATATATAAAAATATTTCATTATTTAATATATATATTTCAAAATATATAAACATTACCTATATTTATTGTTAATTTATGTACATAAAGAAATTATCAGAGCTCTAGACCAGTTAAAGAATTTCTAACAAAAAGTGTTTTCTTCTAAAAATGCATGCCAGATATGTCTGTGACATGTCCAGTGTGCAAGTATGATTCTGCATTCGCGCGATTATATTCGCGCACGTGTATGACTGCGTGTGACTGTGTGTGTGTGAGAGAGAGAGAGAGTGCGTGCATGCATGTGTGTGCACACAAGTGTGTGCTGTGAAGTGTGACATTTTTACCATACCACACTTGTATGTTTCTTAATTTTTTTTCTTTTCTGGCTCCTGCAGCCAGACTGCCTTTTTTTTAATGCTAATGCGTTTGGATGCTGCCTTGCATTCGCCCCACCAGGGTACAGTTTACAACCGAAGAGTTTTGTTCCAAAATGAAGTATCCAAGATTTGAAGATTTGAAAAAACAATTTACACCTTCATGTACGAAGTGATTGATTGCTTATCACTTAATGTCACTTTTTGATGCATACTAAGTATCTTAAATCAGTGGTTGACAAAAGGAAGAAGACAGATTTGATCATCCAAATTTTAAAGATTGAATGAACTTGAACTTTATGATTTTTCTCTTGTAAATGGATATATAACATTTTGGAGATGGACCCTTCATCTGCCCTCTGTGAGCAGCTCTTTGTCCATGTCACCACATTCGTGGCTTTGACAACTCTTTGCTAAAAGAAATAGTTTGACATTTTGAGAGATACGCTCATTTCTTCCCTAGAGTTCAATGTAAAGATCAACACCGCCCTCATGTCTATACGCTCCATATGAAGCTACAGCCAGCAGCCTGTTAGCTAGCATAGGGAGTTGTTTCCTACCGTTTCCATTAACGTGTTTAAGCTAACCATCACCTGGCTCTGCTGGTTATTAGCTCATTAACTTAGCATGAAAACAAGAAACTGGGGGAAATTGTTAGCATAGCAGCTTGGTCTGTATGCTAACCAGGTAAGCTGTTTGTATGTGCTAAACTAAGTTTGCTGGCTCCTGGCTCACTCTTGATATGTGGCGTACAGATATGAGAGAGGATCAAGACCCTCAGCAAGTCATTGGATGAGAATATGTCCCAAAATATCAAACTAGTGTTTTTAAATCACCTTATTCAACCCAAATTATACTCTCCTTTCCCCATTTCAAGTGTCTGTCTTGGATGCAATGAAAGCATGAGAATTAACTTTACGCAACTAAATTGAACCAAAAGAAAGAAGTAGAAATGTACCTTCACGAATTATCACGTTGTTTTAAATGAAGTATTTATCATGTATGTCATGTAGCTTATTATATATATACTGGATAAGGTGCGGTAAAGAGCATCTCTTCTGTCGACAGTTTGTCAACGGAGACCCCTTAGAGCTTACAGACTCCAGCTATGAAAGCACTTCCAAACTAACTTCCTTGTGTAAAAAAAAAAAAAAAAAAAAAAAAAAAAAAAAAAGAAGAAGAGAAAGTGAAGCACTTTAAGGCCTTTCAGGTAAAGAATGATGGAGAGAAATGGCAGTGGTTTAGTTTGGATATGAAAGCAGGACTGAAGAAATAGTTTCACTGGTGTGTTTCAGTTAATCACGCTGGTGATTTACAGCTTCCAAATTCATTAGAAATGGCTGGATTTCAACCCTGCTGGTGTGTTACTGCTCAAAATTAGAGTTGTTTTTGCCTAAATCGAATATTATTGAGGTGATTACATGTGAATCCTCCAAAACACATCCCTATCAAAGGGAACTCCAAACTGAAGTCTGCCACACCTCTTTTCTATTTCAGGGCAAGGTGATGAGTGACTTGTATGAGGGAAAAAGCATCTTTACTGTGTGCCTGTGTGGCGTGTTACTGACTGACTCACTGAACACAGCAGAAAAGCTTCAGGATTTGGACCCCTGCTGTTTGCGTATTCCATTTGAATAAGGGAAAGTAATGATGACACGTGGAAACCTTAAGACCTGAATGTGAATGGTTGGAAATGTTTTCTGTTTTATAGAAATCACTTTCACAATCCTGATGACACTGAAAGATTATAGTGAAGTTATTCTTCATGCATATGATGGTACAGAAATGTCACACATATGAAATATATATATGAAAATGTGATTGAAATGCTTTAAAGAGTTTGTTTTTTAAAGTGTATGATGAAATTGATTTTTTTTTTCTTTTTCAGATGCTTGAATTACTTTTTTTCTTCTTTTTTTTTTTTTTTTGCATCTAAAAAAATTCAAACATTCTTGTCCGTGTTGAGGGAGCCATTGTAAATGCTTAGTTTAACTTCCCAGCTTTGGTTTGATACATTTGATACCTGATTTTAATCTTGGGGCAACTGTATTTTATTTTACTGTCAAGGTTGAGTAAAACAGTTCATAGTGACAGAAACATTTTAATACCGAACTGTTGTAAATGCACATCCTCCTCAGTCCAAATTACAAATGCACTCTAGCCTCCAATAAACTCTCACAGCACACCTGAATTTAATTTTACCAATATCTCCACTATTTAAAGTTTTTTTTTTTGTTTGTTTTGTTTTGTTTTTTTTAACCTTCATCATTCCCTTCAAAACTCAAGTTTCTCATTGTTCCCAACAAATGACTTAAACAAATCAAGTTTTGATTCTTTCTTTTCCCATGTGCAGTTAGCTGTGTTGCAAGAATGATTGTATGATTGCTATTGCTGCACAGCTGTGGAACCAAGGTGACCCAAGAGTTCTGGATGCCACCGTTTTGTCACTGACAACTAATGAATTGTGCGCTTCGTTGACTGTATAAATTGGCATTTGCCTTGCTATCACAGAGCCGGCGAGACAATAGTGCCACTCACACAACACCGTACTGACTAACAGCCTTGGTTAACACACAGTAGGAATCACATACGACCTCCTGAAAACGACCACTGATCAAACTCATAGCAAATGCTCTTCTTCGAGTGTGTCTTGATAATAAAAAAATATGTACTGGTGTAGTTCTGTTCAAAAAGAATTGTACTGTATGTTTGTTTGTTTTTTTTCCTGTTTTTTTGTTTTTTTGTTTTGTTTTTTTTAGAAAATGTTTTGATCTCTAGCGAGACTTTTAGTGAACTTTATACATGAGATAAATATACTGTAAGTATATGTTGTGTATATCTGCAGTGTGCGCACACACACACACACTGACAAAAGAATCCAACCTGCGCTGCGCGTAGGTTTTGACTTGCCGATGACTTTGCCTCATAGAGAATGAAGATAAAAGTGGCTTTCTGGTTCATGTGAAGTAGAGACTGGAAGTATGAATAAAAAAATATTGAACAAAAAAGGTGTTGCTGTTCTTACAGTGGATAGCTAATGGTTATTACACTAATGCAGTTTTGGAGACTTTTTAGTTTTTTTGTAGTAGAATCACAGAAAGGGTCCTCTTACACTTTCCTAACAGGAAGTTGAGTTGTTGTCCTTAAAGACCCAGAGTGTGTGACCTCGAGAGACTTTACAGTGGAGTAGTACAGAGGAAGCTTGCATGAGGACCTGCGATGAAATATTAATCTGTAACTGCACTTTAAAAAATAAAATAAAATCAAAAGATGATAAAATATTAATGTTACATATTGAAAGCATTGTTATTGTAGGAGCTGTACTTTTAGTACAAGCTTCTCATAACCTAATACAGTTTGTTCAGAGCATAGGATTCCTATGGCCCTCACTGAAACCTCTGTTGCGTACTTTGCACATTAGTTGCCACTATCTCTATATTATATAAATTAACCAGATGAATCCAGATCAAAGCTATGATCAAAGCTATACTTACTGAGGGGAAAATGGACAAGGAAAGAATAGTCACCATTTTTTTCATGAAGCTTAATTCACGACACTTAATTTAGCCTATGCTGTGTTTCTAAATTGGGTTCTGCTCCTTTGATCCTTGTTCTGCAATATAAGTTATGTTAATTCATAATGAATCTAAATACAAATCATGGCGAACAAGTGACTGGGAGAAGATGCCCAGATGCCCACTGCTGCTGATCCTTTGCTGCTTTGCTCATTCATTTTGAGGGGATGTTGTTTGAGGCACTCAAGATGTGAGGGTGAAATCTCAGATATGATGGTAGTTTTCCCCTGTATGTCCCCAGGGAATTGGAGATGGTTAAAACCTTGGTTCCTGCTTAAATATTCGTGTACCTGTAATTTGCTATGAACAAGACACAGATATCATATACAAATCTATATCTCTATATAAATGAGGACAAATCTCTGTCCTGAATATTTTGGACTATATGCACAGTGGCCTTGGGTTATCACACCCTGCCTACTGTAACTGCTGGATCCATTTCACAGCTTTCTTCACCAGTGTTTCAGTCTGGTTATTGCTGCATTCCTTGCTCTGCTCCTGCACGGCGGCTTTAAATCGTTTCAGGGTAATAAAATCCCAGCCTTTTGCTGTATCCCCAGAAATAACCGTCCCCTGAAGTAGTCCATTAGCCGCAGGCCGAGATGAGAGGATGGGTGAGGTCGACGCGTCGCTGTAATGAATCAAGGGGGATGGGACAACGTTACGCGCAGCACCGTGGCAGCCCCTCACACCCAATGAAGGCTGAGATTGAATTTGCAAAGGGGCGGGTGACTCCCCACTTTCTCGCCGTGGCTGGTCGCAGAGGGCGGAGCTCTGCTGCTGCGTTTGACAGCTGCGAAACAGAAAATGTATAGCGCATAGAGGGTCTGGGAAACCATGCTGCTCCAAGGCAACCATACTACCACAAGGAATGGGATGCAGGATGGCCCCTTATAGCCCACGAATGCCCTCGTAAATCTGGGCCAACTGGAGAACACGAAATTCGAAATAAGGGAAATAATTAGCTTTCACTGTGCAGATAGGCCCAGTCCTGGGATTTGCGGGGTCATGCACCGTGCCTTCTCCTTCCCGGTGACTGTGGAGCGCAGTCGGACCAAGGAGCGCCTGGAGGCGAGTCTGGCCGGCCTGTGTGAGCTGGAGCTCCGCAAACAGAGGCAGGAGTGTCTTGTGCTGGGAGCGTTGGCACTGGGAGACCCTCTGCCCCAGGACAGCTCCGGGGGAGAGCTGGCGTGCTTCAGCAGCTGGGGGCAGGAGAACTTGACACTGAGGCGCCAGCTGGTAAGAAGTTTATACAGAGTGCCTTTTACTGCATGTTTGGATTCCGGCAGCCCTTCCATGTTGGCCCACACCATATCACCCCACCCTGTGCTGAACCCCACTTTACCCCTTGCATGTACAGAGTTTTGAATATAAAAGCCTTTACAGCGTATCCTCATTGTAATCCGCTTGACCGCTGCATGGACTCTTGGCTTGGGCTGCGCCTTTTGTGTGGAGGTGACCTCTATCTGCAAAAAAGTTACTCAACTTGATTAATAGGCTCTCTGTTTGAAAGGCAGTAAGGCGTCTCTGTGCTTCAGGCGGAGATTTATGCCTGTGGGTAACGAAATCAGGGGGTGGAGCACCCGCCGTTTGTGCCACAGACCCACTACTTAATGGCCCATTGTTCCCTCATCACGGACTTTTGTGGGTTTTACTACTTAACAAGCTCTTATTTGTGGCTCTCTACAGATCATAAAGGGATGAATTATTCCTTCGGCTTGTGTGTTGCTATTGCAGCTAACATTTTTACGCCACTATTATTTTGGCTTTCCTTGTGTGGAGCTCAGCCGAAGTTGCGGCGAACAGGCTTCGTTCGGCTGCGCCGCCGCGGCGCCGGCACGAACAGGAGAATTGAAAGAAGTGGGTTCATGGAGGCGAATCAAAGTTTGGGTGTGACGGCGTCGCTCCCCGCGGAACTTTTACGCACCACTGAGCCCCCTCTCAACGCTGGCGTTCGCTCTGTGTTTGTTGCGTTTCTCGTGATGCTGTGTAAGGTTCACTCTGCGGTCTGGGAGTTTTGTTGCTGCTCTTGCACAGCCCGCATGTTGTCTCAACATTGCTACAAGAGGAAGCCATTATTAAAGAGGGTGAAAAAGAAATTAAATCAGCCGCCTCCTCTTCACACCTCCTCCCCCCCCCCCCCCCCCCCCCCCCCCCCCTTCTCCTCCGCCGGGGGCCTAACAATAGGCGCATATGGAGCAGAATACTAATGATGCCGATCGAGGCCCCTGCAAAAGGACAAGGCGCATCGGTGGCCTCGTACACCGGCGTCATTTGGGTATGGCATGATACGGGCACCATGATTTATCTTTGCTTTCATGAGTTCTGACAGAAAATTAAAGAAGAGGCTTCTTGCAAAGCCAGTTTGAAAGCTGTATATCGACCTATGGGTCAAGTGTTTCCAATGTGCCACACGCACCACGTCTTAAACTCATACCCCCCCCCCCCCCCCGTGTTGGTGAAGCTGTCGGCTCTCAGCCTGGCTCCTCATCCTCACCCTGACGGGAAACAGCAATTTCCAAGGCCAGCGAAGAAGCGACACGCGTTATTTCCCCTTTTTCATTTTCTGCAGCGAGGCGCCTTCGGATCGATGTTTATTAACTGCTCCGCTTATCCAAGCGTGTGTGTAATTACACGGAGAATTCCACGGAGAATATTTTTTTTTCCTCCGACAGGACTCTAATTGAAGTCTCAAATTGAGTCTTCATGATATCAGGTCACCATCTGCGTCCGAGCCAAATCCCCCAATCTCATCCTCCATGTAGGTTAAAGTCTCCAAAAGGTGGAGTTCAGGGCCTGACACAGAAACAGCTGACCCGTGAGACTGCCAGGGTGTGTGTGTGTGTGGGGGGGGGGGGGGGGGGGTGTGTGTGTAGCTGCCGTGAACATGAATGTGGCCCCGGACAGCCTCAGAGGCCTTCTCTCCTGGATACAGTGTGTGGTGCTGAAGGTGTTGACAGCTGTGGGACGCCAGACAGCAGCTGGGAAAGCATGAAGCTCTGACCTCCCTCTCAGCTGCCCTGCTGTGTGTGTTTGCAGAAAGTAGAGGAGAATATATGAATTGTGTATGAGTTTGTGACATCCTTAAATCCATCTGTGAGGTGCCCTGCAGTTATATTTGTTTCATATTAAGAGCAATTTGAACATTACTCTGAATATTATAAACTTAGTGGATTTAAATAAAGTGTTTGCAGGCACATGCAGATGCAGTCTGCGTTTGAAAGTGTGTGTGTGTGTGTGTGTGTGTGTGTGCATTAGGCTGTCCTTTGGTCTGTGCTTTTGCTGAGGCAGTGACTCATCATCGATCAGGTTGTGTCTGTCCTTGTGTTAACACAGCAGCACATCATTAGTGAGAGAGAGCAGCACTGTTAGTCTACACAGCAGTGACTGATCACTCAAGTGGATCACTGGATGGGTTCCTCTGCTTTGTTCTGCCGCACAAACATAAAAAAAAATAATAACATCTTTGCATTCTTTGGCTTCTTTGTGCACATATGCAACTGAGCAAATGACCTTATGAAAATATATATGCTAATACACATAGAGAAGAGAAACCAGGTTGTCCAACACACATTTGCAAACAGAAAAACCATGAGATGGACTCAGAGCTGGTCCCGCAGCTGTCAGTCACATGAGCACAGTCTTGTGCACGTCTCTCTTTAGAGATTCCATTCACAGCCAGCCCACCCTGCTGCCCTGCCCTGCAAGCCTCAGTACACTGAGCACAGAGTCGGAGCTGGCTGATGAATGTCATTTACTATAGTTTTGTAAACACCATGTGCCCCTGTGTGTGTGCAAATCCATCCTCTGTCAAATTAGAATTTTAACATTAAGATTTTATTTACCTTATTGATATAAAGAATACAAATTTTGTGTATGTGTGTGTGTGTGTGTGTGTGTGTGTGTGTGTGTTTGTGTTTGAAGAAAAAAGGGATCAGTAGTTCAATCAGGAAGTGGAACTGGGGGCAGGGTGCCTTGTGTGTGTTCGTGTGTGTGCATGTGAGTGTGTTTCCGGCCTCCCACAGCCTTCTCTGTGTGGAGCCAGTCACAACATTGCTTTAATTATAGAGGGTCGAGCAGTGTGGCTGCATGCCTTGTGCGCCCTGTTCCATAGATTTCTATATCCTGGCCTTATTGTTTCAAAAGGCGTCCGGTCACTCACCGGTTTAAAATTCTCTTTACAGCAGCCATGGTCTGTATCTTTTTTTCCTCTCTCTCGGAAGGGCAGAATTGCAATGTCTCTATGGCATCCCTCTAATTTATTTTATTTTTTTTGTCTTCTACTTTTCATCTCCACTCCTCAGGGGCTGTAACAGGCGATAGCAATAAGGCATCAGTCATAATGTCCTGGATTCACCTGCTGGTCAGTCTGTTTCTCTGAAAGACCCGATGTGTTGCACAGCCCATGTTTAACAGCTTAATGGCTAGGTGAGGGTGGCTGCACCGTGTCCTCTGTGTTCCCCATCCCCCATCAGCCTCAGGCAGAGGATGCAGTAAAACAGTAATGATACAGTGTGCAGAGTGTCAGGGAACCAGTGTGAGACTATTAATAATGGAGCCACACCGTCACCAAAGCCACACTGCTATTGTGTTGTGTTGATTTGTTCATCCACAACGGTTTGCTTCTTTTCTGCAGCTTTATAATTTAATAAGCAGCCCCTTGGCTTCCACAGTGTGCTCATGTGTGTGTTCATTTGTGGGCATGGCCAAAAACAGGCGGCAAGCAATCAATTGAGTGAAACAGCATCATTGATTTATTGATTTCCAATCGTTTCTTCTCCTCCTTGCCATTTCTTTACCCCACGCCAGTAGCTGAAACAAAGCTCCCTACTCTTTGTTTCTGCCACACAAAACCATCTTGATGTGGTGATGCTAATGCTTTGTTTATAGTAAGACAATAAGGACCCTTGTTGAGACAAAAGGAAGGACAGTGTTTGGGGTGAAGAGGTTGTGTGGGAAGCATAGGTTAGCTTGGGTCAATTGCCCGTCAGCAGTGTTTGCATTATGACGGCTTTTCATCTGCAGGACAAAGGAGTCGGAGCTCAAGCACTGATTGGAGCAAATGACCAAGAAAATAAGGGATCGTTCAGTCCAGTTTCCTGTTTTCTATGGGGTTTTTTTTCCTGTAACATTACACTTTTGAGAGACAAAATCTGCATTTTTTAAGCTTGAGCTGTAGAAGCAGAGTAATGGAATTTTGTCCAGGAAAATCTGACAGTGAGTCCACAGCCAAGCTACTGGGGCTCTTTACTTTTGTTGCATTCATTTCAAATAAGATGGGAAAGACTCCCATGTTAACAACTTCTCTATTATTTAATGTAAAGTCAGATATGTTGGATCTTTCAGAAAAGTCCCAGCCATAATCTATTTAAATGTGGGAAGTTTGTAATGGTGTTTTGAGCTAAATGTCAAATGTCAGCATGCTAACAATGTTAACATGCCGATGTTTATCATGTTTACCACATTTATTAATGAATACCAAACACAAACTGGGGCTGATGGGAATGTCTTTAGTGTTGTGTTGTCTTGACCTGATGACAGCGCCAGAGGAAAAGTTGAGAGGTTCTCTATAGTTATTTTAGTTCATCCTAAGGAGAATTTGAAAGCCTGTACCAAAGGTAATCCATCAACCTCAGGGTGGCGCTAGAACAAAAGTCAGTAGATTTTGTCCTCTGGGCACCACGAATGTCCGTAAAGCATTTCATGGCAATCCATCAAATAGTAGCTGAGATATTTCAGTCTGGACCGAAATGGTGGACCGACCGACAGACCGACCAGCAGTCATCCCTTCAGCCCTGCTGCTGACATGGCTGAAAAGACACTCCGTGCATACCACTGTGCATACCCCCACCACCATTTCCATAGGCAGTGTTTTATTGGCACAGAGACACAGATGTACAAAGACAGTTCTCAGGAAGTGCAGGAGACTGTAGCAGTTGTCTGACAGGTGCTCCATCATAGAAGGTTTCTAATGTAAAACGTGCCACCTTGTTATGAGGACATGCTCAGTCTCCGGGTAATGAAGTCCCTTAACGAGTCTTGAGTGTCAGCAGTAGGCCCATCACTTCTACAAATGACAAAATGAAGTGCTTCTGTGCATGTATGTATGCAGGTGTGTGTTTGTGTGTTGGGGTGGGGGCATGGGGTGGGTTGGGGATGGGGGTATGTGTTAAACCATGCAGACAAGCTTGCGTGCAAGTGTCTGCTGATGTTAGTACAAGAGTCAGATGATGCTGACATGAGACCCGCGCAAATTGTCTCAGTGGCTGAACTAATATGTCCAATTACACTGTCTCATTACTTTGTGTGTGTGTGTGTGTGTGTGTGTGTGTGTGTGTGTGGTCCTCTGCCTTTATGAGAACCAATTTTGACTATAATGCAGTTATTCTCAGAAGAAGTTTAGCAGATATGGAATTCATGTAATCAGCAGAGGATTGAGAGCAAGCGTGTATATGGAGTTCATCTGTTATCTGTGGTTTTTTGCTGAGTATATCTGAGCTGTATAAGCAAGTATTTGTCTGCGTACATGGCAAGAATTTGTCTGCATGTGTGTGTTTGTGTGTGTGTGTCCATGCCCATGAAAAAACACCCCTCTACCTTTCACAGATCCTTGAATTATTCATGTTCCAACTGACTGCTTCCTCTGTAAGCTTGCTTACATAAGAGGGAGCCCACTGACAGCTATAGATGCTGTGCACAGTGGTGACCTGTGATGGCCACATTCTTATTTTAGAAACTGCTGAAAGTCTGAGTTGTGACTTTATCTGTTTTGACATTTGGCATTGAATCATTTGGGCCATTTTTTTATCCCCGCTGGCTGAGACAAAGGTAGAAAAAGATCCTTGCACAAACTGAAATGACAGTTACTCTCTCAAATTATAACGATTAAGTCATTAGTTGACAACATAATGCAGCTAACAGAAGAGTAATTCTTTAGTGTGTCACATGCATCACATGTGGATAAATGGATACACTGTTGTAGTCTGGAGATAAATTCATCTATTCACAGACGCAGAACATTAGACTACAAATTTCAGAGTTTATTTCAACAGGTGGCAGATGATAATGAGTGTCAAACAAAATGAGAGCTGGTGTGCAGCTGGAGAAAGAAGCAGGGAAGGATTCACAGCTGTGCCTCTGCCATTAGCAATTCGGCAAACTAGTAATTTGACTGCAAGGTCTGTTTGAAAATGTTTGCTTTGTTGTTGAAATCGCTGATTGTTGCTTCTTAGCATCTACTTAAAAAATAATTTTTCAACAAAGCACAATCAAATACAGACAGCAAGAAAACAGTCTGAGTGCGCGTGTGTGTGTTTGTGTTTCAGAGTGCTCTTCAGAGTTCCCCATGGGGCCTGATGCAGGCGCTGGAACAGCAGGTGGGAGAGCTGAGGATCGACACAGACGATGGCTGTAATGACGGAGCTCAAGGAGACACAGGCGACAGTCGGCCGAGTTCTGGTACTACCACAATTTTAAACCTTCACTTTCAAAGCCAGAGAGCATAGTTTTTGAATGAAATTGGTGCTCCATGCAAAACTTATGTTTTCTCTTTGCATTGTGAAATACTGTATGCCTGCAAAGAGTTTATTTCTACTGTTATTGTTGTTCATGCTCCAGTTGCTTATAATTTTGTTTTTGTGGTCTCTCTGTGAAAATGCAGGGAGACGCTGCCTGCATCAAGCAGCATATTTTTAGACAACTGGAATGATGGGGGAGCTATAATGAATGAGATAGTCATCTCTTCTCCCTCTAACTGCCCTTTTCCTTAGGTTTCTATGAGTCGAGCGAGGGTCAGTCGCCAAAAGGAAGGTCTTGTTCCACTGAGCCTGCAGAGACGGTCTCCTCCTGGGCTCACACCAACGACAGGCCAAAGTCTGTGGGTAAGAAAAATTAGCAGATCTGGAAAGACTGAGGTACATTTGAACTTGCACACACATGCATTCACAGAAATAGCAACAGACACATAGAGCATTGTTGTTGTATGGGTATTTGAGCAGTCCATATTTCAGTGCATAATTTTAGCAATTTGGCTTTAAAAGCCATCTGATCTAATTGCAGCATGTATGCATCTATTCTTTTCATTTTGTAAAGTAAAAAAAAAAAAATTGTTATTCTCTGGCATCTAATATCCTGCAACTGACCTAAAGACATTAAAAACATGCTCTGATGTCACACTTTTTTAAAGGAATTCATTTTAATTTGGATTTATTAGCCAAATTAAGCCAAAGAATCAGGAAATGGAGACAATTGGATGGAAAGAAAAAGCTGCAAACACCACAGTTACATAAACTTACTGTTTTATAAGCTTTGATACTCCATTGAAGGAAAACATGTTTAAAATCAGCACCAAGGCATAGATTAGAAGTGAATTTAAGACCCTAACCGCACTTGTAGAAACCATACTGAATTTGTATTCTGGAGTGCAGTTGGGGGTTTATGCTGTATATATTATTGAGTCCCAGGAACTGACCTTTAAAGTGATCCAACCAAAATAAACTTAAGATGATAAAATACGCTTTTGGTTTGTCAGGACACCACATCATGCCTTATTGCTTGTTTAATTTCTATATTTGTTTTGGTTGCAGTACTAGTATAACTTTGCTCCTGCGCCTCAGCCTACAACAGTTCTGTTTTGTGTGATTAGGAGACCCCATCATGTTGAATGCAGAGGTGGATATGCCAGTCCTGCGCACCACCCTTCCCCGCTCTTTCTCTGCCCCTTATCCACCCCTGGAGGGCATCGCTGAGGAGGGCACAGCAGTGGACCCCTGGCAGTGGGACCCCAGCGGAGCCAACCAAGCCTGGCAGCAGCACCCTGCAGAAGACCAGATCACTGAGGAGGACTACCAGCAGGCTTTGAGGGTGGAGAATTACATCCTGAGTCTCATCCAGCGTCACACCCTCTCAGCACGACCGTGTCAGCCTCGCACCACCCTGAGCCCTGACCCTACATACTGCAGTGCCTCTGGACACAGCTCCCTACACAGGAGAACTCCTTCTCTTACGACAGAGCAACGCCTTCCTGACCCCCATCTCCAGCCCCATATTGACCTTTTGGCAAACCCTAAGCGCCAAAGCTTGGGGTGTGACCAGCTAGAGGGGGAGGCCTATGGAGGAGAGGCCCCTTCTTTGGAGGAAGACTGTTATCTGGCTTTGCCCTACCCCCAGTCCAGGCCACACTCTCTGGCTGAGAGGCTACCATCACCTCTGCCCTCCTTGGACCCCAACTGTGGTGTTGGGACGTTTGACCTTTGTTGTGAACCCGCATCCCCCCAGCATTATCTACATCCACAACCCCCTATTCATCAGAAGCACAATTTGGTAAGTGCTCAATATATCCCCGGACAAGCTTGCCATGCCCCTGTGCGCTCCCCCAGACACTACAACCCAGAGCAGCCTAAACCTAACCAAGCTGTCGCCTCTCCTGACCACCCTAACTCCAAATCTGGAGCTTCTAAGAAGAGCCACAACGAGCGGCAGAGATCCAAGAAATCAAGCAGTAAAACCAATCGATCCCAGTCAGAAAACAGCCTCCTGGGCCAGCGAGGGCTGCCTGAGCGCAGGTACAGCACCACTGAGAGACACCAAGGTAGAGTGGATCTTGCTCAGAGCCAGTCCCAGGTCACTGGACCACAGGTGGGTAACAACAACCACAGCGGGAGCCAACGCTGGTGCTCCAACCTGGAGCTCAGCCAGGACGAGGGGGAGACCTGTGCAGGGCAGGCACATAGACGACCACCTCGAAGAGCTCGCCACGGTTACTCATGTCCCCATTCCCAACCCCAGAACTACCACCAGCAGCAGCACTCTGAACGCTGGCAGCCAGACTTTCAGGGGAGAGCGCCTCTCTGTCGGGGAGAGGAAGGCTACGCTGGTGCTGCCCCCGCCGAGTCCGAGTCCAGCATGAGTGAGGTGTATTCTCCAGCTTCCAGCTCACTGTCCAGTGACTCAGATGAGAGTGGGGGGCTGGTGTGGCCCCAGCAGCTGCCGCCACGCCTTGCTTCTACCTCCTCCTCATCCTCACCTTCACCACAGGCTACTGCCACCGCCCAATCTCAACCAAAAGCCTTTGTTAAGATCAAAGCCTCTCATGCCCTCAAGAAGAAGATCCTCAGATTCCGCTCAGGGTCCCTCAAAGTCATGACTACTGTATGAGGACGCGATCAAACCTGTTTCAAACCCATAACCTTTACTACTGTGTTGTAAAGCCATTGTCAGAGCAACATTGTGGCTGCTACTTTTGGCCACAATCATATGTTAACTAACCAATCCAGTTTTTATACTCTACCTACCTCTAATTACAGTATGTTTTTAGTGAGAGATGCTTACATTAATGGGCATGATTAAATATCTGCCAGAGATCTTCTGTCTGTAGGATCTGGTTGAAGTCTGACAACCATCAGACTATAGGCTAATGAGCATTATCCTGCTCTAATTGATGATAACTGAAGTGATGCCAAGTTACACCGTGTTGACATGGACCACAGTGAAGCTACGTGACTGAATATATTGACTTATGTCTGTTGGCCTTATACTTAATTAATCAGTGGTGTATGCTTGATTAATTCCCACAGTGTAGAGTTGGCCAAACACACATCTACACAGCTGATATTATGACAGTCTGACTAATACATCTTCAAAACCTTCAAGTCTTGCTACCAAAACTCTAAAAATTAAATAAAAGTGTTTCATGGCACAGACAAGACATTTGGGTAAATTTTCTCTAACTGAAAGGTCCAAATTTTCATAATAATGTCCTAAAAGGTTTCTTAGAAAGTACTATGTAATTTGCTACTAATCATAGGGAATATCCCCGAAAGAATAGCTCCATTTAACCTCAAGAAAATATTTACTGAATAGTTAATAGAATATTATTGGAAACTAAAAGTCTTGCCAGGTTATACTACCAATTATTTAACTGGAAGTGTATCATTTGAACACTGTCTCTATTTTCCCTCAGATCAGTACCAAATTATATCGCTCTTTCCAGGAAACTTCTTGGAAATTATTTAAAAATTATTAGGATATTACTTGGAAATTAAAGATCCAGAAAATAAAGCATGACTAACGTGGTAAGACTCAAAGCTTTACAGCAGGGGTTTGTCCTGCACTCAGCCAGCATCCTAGAGAAAAATCTCTCATTTGTGAAGGAGTGAAGAAATGTTTAATGGTACAAATATATGTCTACATATGGTTTTCCTAACATCTCAGAATTCATGGCCAGGGACAAGTTTATATCCCTTCATCATAGTTCATTGTGAACTGTCCTCTGCCTCTTCTCCAGCCAGCTGCTTTTGGAGTCACTGAGAGTAAATAGTCAGACCGGTGAGGCCATAGTAAGGGACCAATATACATGCATGCATATACAGTATGTTTAAGTGCACAAATTCATTGACACAGGTACACAGACTGACACGCTCTTGTAAATATGTATGTTTTTGTATATACCATCACGTGGCCTTGTTTGGAATGAATGTAGTTTTTAAATAAAGCCAATTTTGCTCTTAATTTTGGTAGATTAACACATTTATTTTATTTTGTTTATTCTTACATTTATGGTGCTGGTACAATAGGATCATTCTTAAAGATCATAAATGAAAATAGGCATGGTGGAAAAAATGGTGAGTTTACATTTCATACACTTCTGGAGATATGCAAAGCAGTGCACTTGTCTGAAGTGCATTTATTTAACAAACAGTCCAACGCTCATTTTACCCGTTCACTCTCTTCTTTAGTCTGTCTCTGCTGTCCCCTTTTAGTCAAGACGGCCACCATCTTTTGCACATTTAGACATCAAAGTGTTACCTCCCTCTTGTGGCCAATGAATGAGCTGCTAGATAAGTTATCACCATGGTAAAGTTGCGGTTACACAAGCTTGTATTTAAATTTGTGTGTGCATGTGTGTTATTTATAATAATATTCATTTAATTTCAGTGTCTAATTCCTGACCACAAACTTGAATTGCAACACACACAAAGCTGAGCTCTGACCTGAGATCATCGAGGGATGAGGGCAAAAAACAGAAGTGTTAAGACACACTTCGCAGATTGGCCAATATTTCCTGTGCAATGCACACAACAGTGCTATTAACATCTTTGCATGTCACCTAAGCAAAAGTCCCCTGCAAGTCCACTTTCAGTGTCAAAACTCCGACTTTGTTTACCAGTATACAATGTAAAACATCACACAGGAATTTAGTGTAATCAACTCATCCGTTTTGATTAACTTAACCTAAATATACAAGTTCTATTTATTTCAAGTTAGTTCAACTTAAAATTTCTAGTTTTTATTTTCAGAACAGCTCAGAATGTGTTTGTCTGACTTTTAACTTGAAATGGCGAGCTGAATAAATGAACTGCTGAGAGTTCACTCAACATATCAAAGTGCATTTCTGAAGAAACCTTGTGAGCATATTAGCAAACCTCCCAGCATGCACTGCTAGAGAGTGAGGTCACTCCTGAGACCCCTCTTTTTGTATTTTGAAGAGAACATACATGATAGAAACTTGCTGTGTCTGTAATGTACATGTTTGGATGATAATAAAAAATAATGGTGAAGGTTGGTATTTAATTCAGTCCCTAGCCCAGTACACTTCGATTTGAACGGACTCACTAGGAGCAGTCTCACATGTTGCCTGTGTATCAGCTCTGGTAACATGATGAACTAACTCTTCAGGCTGAGAACACGTAAAAAGAAAGCAAACCTGACAATAATAACTGTGTGTGAGTGTGATTAAGTTTAGAAAACTTGTTTTCTGGAGTTACTTGAGGGAGCTATGCTGATTTTACATCTTTAAAACTCACAAGACTACTTTTACCTCATTTTAAACATAAGTCCAACTTAAACAGATTTGGAAGCATCTTAAAACAGGCTTATTCACAGTTTATGTCACAAGGTCACTATGATGAAACCAATCTCGGTGCAGAAGGTTAAATCCCGTTGAGCAATTCAAACCTCGACCATTATTAACGTGATGATGTTAAAGTGAAAGCCAGCACACGATCAGATTTTGGTCATTTCCTTGCCGGTGCTCGAGCTCCTGGTGTCGGTGGTGGTGGTGATGCTCACCCTGGTCGTCGGGTCCTCGCTGATGAAGTTGAGCATGTTGCGCAGGGAGCGGTTCACGCTGTCTTTGAAGCCTCGGCCCAGGCACACATACAGCAGTGGGTTGAGGCAGCTGTTGAAATACGCCAGGCAGAGGGCTAAAACGTGTGCCAAGTAAATATTTGGGCTGTGAGCGGAATTTCGACGGATAACCAAAAAGAGGAAATCTATCATGTGCAGGGGGAGCCAGCAGAGGAAGAAGCTGAGCACCACGGCGGAGATGACCCGCACTGTCCTCTTGGACCGGGTCCGACCACGGGTCAGGCCGTGCTCGGCTTTCCTGTACACCACCCAGTGACAGATGACGATGACCAGGAAAGGGAGGAAGAATCCCAGGACGAAGCGGAAGGAAGTGACCATCGCCGCACTGAGCGGAGAGTTCACCGTCAGGCACTCCCGCTTGTTCTCACCCGCTTCGATCTCCTTGGTGTAGACAAACTGTGGGATGCTGCCGATCAGGGCCAGGCACCAGACAGCGACACACCCAAAGGCAGCCTGCTTTGGTCGCCTGTTGTTCTGGCACCAGACCGGTCTGCTGACCAGCATCCAGCGATCCAGGCTGATCAATACCAGCTGCAGGACACTGCAGTACATCACCAGGTAAAACACGCCCTTTATCAGCGTGCAGGCCAGCGGGCCGAAGTGCCAGTGATCGTCGTGGGCTAAAGGAACCATGAGCAGGGGGATTGAGAGGCAGCAGAGAAGATCAGCCAGGGCGAGGTTGAGGAACCAGAGGGAAGTGACAGACTGGGGCATGCAGAACCCTGTCACCCACACCACCAGGGCATTTCCAGGGACACCAAGCAGGACCACAAGGCCATAGAAGACCAGAGCCACGATCTGGATCGGTTGAATCTCAGGAGTCAAACTGTCAGGCAGAATCTCAGGCAGGATGTAATCACCGTCAATCCCAGACCAGTAGTCCTCAGTGATGTTCATGGTTGGTCAAAGCTGTGGGTGAAAAAGATGCAAGAAAGAAAAAAAAATTATAGTCACTAATTGGGTATTTTGTGTCATGCTTGAATAAACATTATGAGTAGCTGAACAACATTATAGGTTCATCTGATCTGAGACATCTTGTAAAACATATAAATAATAGCTATGTTTTACACACACACACAGTGTTGTTGTTTTTTTTAATTGTAAAAGTTAACCGAAAAAACAGGTTAAAGTTGGATGATCTTTTTAAAAACATGTAATATCTAGTTTCAAAAATAGAAATGACATTTTGGTAATATTTCTACTTACAGTTTCTGGAGCCTGTTGATGTTGTAGTCACGCTGCTTCTTGGAAGCTGAGGAGCTCTTCTGCTTTTAAGTGCGTTTTATACACCCCTGTCCCTCGTGCACACACCCAAGACACTTTCACAAGATTTCTATCTAGACTACAAGTCTTCCAGATAAAGTAAAAATCTTTATGAACACAATGCCAAAACTGTACATACCTCCTCTGAAATACAGACCTGTGGATATTTAATATAAAGAACAGTAAAGATCAAATTTTGACTATATATGACATGTGGTTTCAGACAATAAACCCTGTTGCTGTTCGCTTTAAACATTGAATGAAGATTTTTCGTTTATCTGTTTTAATGATAAGAGACCCTCCCTTTACTATATACTTTATCTACTTCTCAGTTTCGGTTTGTTTACTTTGAATTGTAAAGTTTTACGCTTCATTTATTATGGAACTTATTTGTCATCTCCCTTTATTTGTGATATTTTTGGGTTTGATTTTACTTTTTTTCATATTTCATTTACATGTACATGTACATAGAGTCCTTGTAAATCTGCTGCAGTGACACTTCAGTTTGCCTGCATAAAATTAATCTTATCTTGAACATGATGTTGCAAAAAATGTGTTGCGTATTACTTAAGATCAAGGTAGCCTATACTAAAGCCCAAAAAAGTGCCTCGTAAAAAATTGCATGAAACAAAAGCAAAAAAGAGTCAGTCTGTCAGAGTTTGTAGATGGTTTTCAGTATAGTTTCCACAGTTTTCATTAAGTAATATTGTAGTTTAGGTCTAAGAACAATTATTATTTTAGAGATTCATTTATTTGTCAGTGTTTTCTAAATGCAGCATCCAAAAATCATTTCCTGTATTAATGGGACAAATACTTTATTGTCAAATCCATAATTAACATTTTACAGTAACACATCAACTTTTCCATATATACAAGTTATTCACAAATCACCCTACACATAAATTTGAGTATTATTACACAACTACAGTTGAGTAGCATCTACAGCTGTTGCAATGAGAAGATGCCTAGAGCTGCCTTCCCTTTTTTTTTTTTTTTTTTTGTTAAATATGGATGACAAACAAACATCCAATCCATGGTTATAAAAATGAGCAGTGATTTATGGAACCCTTTGGAAAATGCTGATTTCACAGATTACAACATTAGTCAACATTCGTCATTCACATAACGCATGATGAGACATCAGAATCTGATGAAACGGCTGCCTGTGTGAGAAGTTCAGTTTAGATAATGCCACCACAGAATGTGACCAGTGAAATCAGATTTTTTTTAAATCACATCTTACAATGCTCAACAAATTCAAGAAAGAGCAAACAACAGCGAGTTGATCCAGAGAACAGCCAACACACTTTAAAGACGTCTCTTGTACATCACATAACCAGGTAAATGTCCTCAGAAGCCACCAGTGATGGTGAGAGTGATGATAAATGATATTTAATCAGGTACATGCTGTTATCTGTATCAAAGACAGATATGAGGTATAGATAATAGACAAAACACAAACTAAAGAAAATATGTTGCCATACCAGGATGTCCTCTTTTAGCCCTATGACATCACTGAGCTCTAGGACACAAAGGAAATGAAACACAAATTCACAAAATCAGCAGAATTGTCCTTGTAATTTAAAAAGCAGTGAAAACACAGTGTTGCTTAACTCTCTATCACCAGCGTCAGCGAGCTGACTTTTGTGGTCAGAAAAATGTGTTTGTGTATTTATGTCCCTGTTCATCTTCCCATGTGTGCAGGCTTGTCTATATATGGCTCTTCTTGTACGCACTCATATAAATGAGAGCATAAATTTCACAGTTGCCATGTAGCTAAGTATCAATGACATTGGTTTTCAGTTCACACTTTGAATCTTCTGTTACTGTCAAACTCCCGGTTGCTATGTTTTATCATAGATGTTGACATACTTGATGCCAGGATGTTTCCTCATGTGTTCATCAGAGGTGCAGAGGTTGTTAGGGGTTAAGTCAGTTGAGGGCTGGAGCACTGCTCGGTGGAAGAGTGGGGGTGTCATCTCGAAATGCATCTGACTGAAGGTCTGCAGAGGAAAAAGTACACTGTCTTTATGTTCTGTTTTTCAAACCTTTAACGTCAAACTTTTCGCTTTTACTGCGCATTGCACAAGATCGTGCACAGCCTGCATTCTCAACATGAACTCAACACAGAGATCCACAGTCACTCCAGTCAGGTTTTTGAGCTGACAGTGTGTAAAAGTTGAAAACTAACTTCAAAATAACGGCGATAAGCTTGTAGAGACTTGGTGAAAAACAGATTTAGAAATTGTTGTTTGGCTATTTTATGTGTTTTCCCTGTTAATTAAACATTCCCCAGCAACCTAAGAGTATAATAAATCAAAACCATAATTTCTTTTAAACATCAGGATCTGCATGTTTAGCTGTCAGACATTTCTTCCACATTGCTAACAGTTTTCTACAGGCTTTCGATGTTTGACAGCGGTAGCTAGTGTATTAATACTTATCTGTGTAGATACTAAAACCATGCTGTGTGGGTGGTAGTTCACACACACACACAAACCTATTCCCATCAAAAATTAGAGAAGTGTGGTTTTACAAAAATGCTGATTTAGTTATTGCTTGTTTGTTTTTTTTTTTTTGTTGAAAATATATTTTTAAATGGGGTGAAAAACCAAAAATAAGTGCTGTTTTCAAGGCTGTTACAGCAACTAACTTGGGGTTTTCTATATTCATGATGTCTTCGAAAGGCATATGTATTTGAAAGTTAACATGTTCTGCCAAACTAAACACATCCAAACAGAGCATTAGGATTTTAAAAAGACTTGTTAATCTCATTGGTGAGTGTAAAGTGGAGGGTATGATACCATGTTCAACTCACCAATGAGCGTCAAGCCTTGATGCTGGTTCAGTATCACTGACGTCTCCTCATCTTCCTCCTCCTCCTCCTCCTCCCCCCAGTCTGCAATGTTAGCTGGGGGGATGCACTGCTCTAAGAACAGGTCCTCCTCATCTTCCTCCATGTCCATGTTCTCTGGAGGCCAGCGCAGCTCTCCGCTCTCCACCTCGCTCACCTCCGTGGGCTCCACCACGATCGAGGGCAGACGCTCCTTCCCATGGTCCTGGTCCAGGCTGTTCAAGGAGGTCTCTGGGCCCAGGACAACTTCAACAGGGTCAGGGAAGATCTGGAGGAAGAGGCGGAAGAGTTGACTGAGAATTGAGTGGAAAGAGTCCAACTGAAAGTAAATTCAGTTAACAGCTAAATACTTAGGTGTTAGAATAATCTGTAAATCTGCTCTTAGTTGGATAGTTTTGAAATCAGATGTTTATAAGGTATATATCATATTGACTAGTAATCCTACAGATTGCTCTCACACATACACAAACGACATATGCACGTTAGACCAACTGTCTCCAGCAGGTGACTCACAAGCTACCAGTTTCAGAGTAGAACAGTCATAAGCAAAACTTTTGCATGAAACACGCCGCCATGGAAAGTTAAGTATACTGAATTAGCAATTTTAAGTTCCTGTTTTCGACAATTGTCACTGGATTTCTTACCAAGAATCTTCTTTTTTCTCTGATTTCTAAGCAGATTTATGGACGTTTATTTACAGTGGTATTGTCATGTCTGTGTGTTCAGGTTGGACTGAATCATGACTCAGGTTTTTGACACAAATATTAACACTGATTTTACTGACTGATTGACACTGGTTTCAAATGTTTTTGGAACAAAAAAGGGTATTGATGTTTGATGACTTGTTAGATTATCTTATTCATCTGATTTGGTTTGGAGATCAGTTTGAGTGTTTTGATACAATATGGGAATAAATGTAACCAGAAATTTAAGACATGAGTAGCTCTCAGTTCCTTTTATTTTGTCAAAGTAGCTCTCAGAGTAAAAAAAATTGGAGACCCCTAGTCTAGATCTTGGAATTTGTGTATTTATTGTGTCTCCCAGTCTTTAGTCCTTGTTTTTATCAGCCCTTGTGTCCCTTCTCTCAAGTAAAGCTGTTTTTATATTGTCTTGATGTGATAAATGCAATAATTACTTGAACAAGTCTGGTCACAGTATGATGATGGAACATACCTGGAATGGCAATCTTTGGTCTTTCCTTTGCATGTCTTCACAGTTTGGATCTTGACCACTCATCTCCTCCATTCCTCTGCAGAAACAATAACATAATGAGACAAAAATAGTCTACAGATAGGAAGCCTGTCTCGTGACGCTCTTTTTGCATTGAAACTTTACAAAATCAGACTTAAGTAAGCTCCTTAACAGCTCCCATTAAAGCTGAATTTCAACCCCCCACAGACTCCTTGGGTATCCATGTGGAATCTCTGCAAAAATCACATTCAGAAAGTCGATATACACAGAGTGTTGGTAAACATTTTACTGCAACAGTAGAAACAAAGGTTCTCCATAGTTTTAAATGAAAGATGTCATTGCATTGATTTTATCAGTCTCAGATTATATGTTTCTCTGTTCTCTCCTATTTTATGCTTGTCAAAAATATCGTTCTCTGTGGTGTGTGGCCCTATATTATAAAAAAGAAAATTCTGCCTCCAGGCTGCGTACATGGACTTGTAACTCTCACTTTTACATGTCTATCTGAGTTGTCCAGAACTCTCCCACAGCACTGAGGCCTACTGTTTGACATTCATTCTAACAAGTCCTCCTCATGCCCCAGTGTCATAGTTGATTTACACTTTCCAAAGTCTCTGCCTTTTGATTCTCTGTCCTACATCAGGCCAAATCTGGTCTGACTATGTGAATTAGGTGACTTTGTGCAAGTGTGTGAGTCTCCTAGTACACACACACATACACACTGAAACACACTCACACTCCAGATTAGATGAGAAATAAGGTTTGATACCAAAATGGATTATGTCCTTTGAAGCACATATTTTATTTTTTGACCACGAGCCTGACAGAATAAATGCGCTGCTTTGGCTCAGTCACCTCCTACAAATGGCTGTGAGCCTCAGCAGCCACAGCCTTTTATTTCTCTGTGCCATCTCTCAGCCACTATTTGCAAACCAACACATTACCTTCACAAACCAAAGTCACCTCTCATCAGACTACTGTACTGGATCAGAGCCTGCAGTATACATTAAGTTCTCACTTGTTTCAGATACATGCATGGGCCTGTGTCCATATCCAACTTCCATCTGTTTATGCAGAAGAGCCGACGTGGGGATTAAGAAGAACCGAGGATCTGTCCGAATCCTCTTTATCCCCCTCTCCTGCTCCCTCTCTCTTTCTCCCACTGTGTCTGGGTGTCTGTTCTCAGTCCATAAGATACCAATCATGGTTTGTTTTCATCCAGAGGCCAGTTGAATGACACAATCTGTTAAATCTTGCTCACTCTTTAATTAAATTTCAGTTTAAAACAGGTTTAATCTCTAGTCTTTCTGTATTAGACTCTGTATTGGGTACTTTTTAGTATTTGCCAACAGAAGCACCAGTCACATGTTACGCAAAACTGAAGTGAAAACTCCAAATCTTTGGACAGTGCTTGTGAAGCTTCCCTGGACATGTAAGTGTTGGCATATTTAGGTAGAAAACAAAGGATGTCAGGTAGGAAAGGGTGTACATGTAGGCCCACAGCACATTTGCTATAAGTATCTACGTATGCTTCCTTGGATATACCACACATGATAGATATAAACACTGAGCATAAGAATCAAAGCAGGGATATTCATGAATTAGAGGAGAGGAGGAGATAACACATGAATTTGCTTTTACTTTGAAAGGATATAACCACCTGAGCAAATCTCACAGCTGCTCAGGTCAAAGCTAACGATGTTCTAATTAGCAAATGTTAGCATGCTAACATGGTGGATGTGGTGAAGTCTGCACTTGCTAAACATCTGCTTGTCCACACTGTCATTTAACTCAAAACACTGCTGTGTCTAACTAAACCTCACACCGCTGCTGGCATGGCTGGAGACTCGTGTTGAACTCATGGTTCATTTTTTGTGTTAATGCACATAAGTGTGTGATATGACATCTACAAACTGATGTTAACAGGCAGTTTGAGAAACATTCAGTAAGCTGTAGGTCAAGTGGTGTGTCTATAGTATGTTAAAGGTCAGATATTATCTGTGAAGTGTTCAGATCAGGAGCTGCAAACATGGTCTGAAAGTGTCTAATGTTGGTTTTAACATAAATGCTGGCTTGTGTGAGGCACCAAAAGGGTTTCCGTTTCCTTTGAATTGATTCGACATAGGAGAACATTTTTTAGTTACAACAACTGAGAATGTCAAAAATTGCATTAGATTTCATCAGTGGCTCTCTCTCCCTTCCTCTCTCACCCACTCCTCTCTCTCTCTCTCTCTCTCTCTCTCTCTCTCTCTCTCTCTCTCTCTCTCTCTCTCTCTCGTGCTCGCTCTCATATTCAATTGGATTTTGGCTGATCTGTCTTTCTTTCCCACTGCCTGATTTTGACAGTTTTTTAGACTCTGTGATTCTGATCAACACGCAGGTTTATTGTACAGTATGACAAATGAGGAAACACTAAGCCAGTTTGCACAACCGTCAAAACGAGGACACCCTGTTCTCGTCTAAATAGGATCAGCTTTGGGAGGATGCTATCATTTTTGACCCACTTGTGAATGTGTGCAGCCCTACGATTCAATTTCTGATATTATGCTGCTGACAACTGTGTCGCGCTAAGCTGTTTGTTTGTCACCTGGGATGGAAACTTTCAGCAGCTATTATGATGAGGAAGCTTAACCTCCATGTAATCCCCCTCACATACACTCTCTCTAAACACCTGCACATTTCAGCTCAGTCAACAATCAGTCTTTGTTTGTGCAGCGTTTTTCATGCCAAATAAATTCTTACTTTAAAATATGAAATGTGTTATGAAGTTATGAAAAAAAAAAGGTCTGTACTGTAGATTTTATGATTAAGGCTGTATTTTTAATCATAAACCACTGAAGGAAAGATATAGAGTTCAGTGAAATGTTAATGATGCCAAATGCTCAGTGATATACCTCTCTAAATTTAAATGCCTTTTGGGTCAAACCAATCTGACTTCACACTAAACAGGATGACACTAAGATTCGTACCATCCACCAAACAGGAAACTGTGATAAGTCAAACACCACCACGAGAGATCTGAAATTTGTTCTCGCAACATCGTGTTCAAATGCACTGAATGACATGGTGCTGGTGAAACTTCTGTGGCCACCTTATAGCGGGTTGTGAGGTTTTCCTGTGTTATCGCAGCTCTATGATTTAAACTGTCATATGCCCCACCATGACCTGTGGGGAATTCTCAAAACCTTCAGAAAATCCAAACCTCAAAGCAAACACTCAAACAGGGAGCCTGAGCAGATTCATTTTGTCACCTCTTCTTATGGTTTTTCATTCATTTTTGTTGTTTCTCTTTCTCTGTTCTCTCACTCTCTCTTTCTCCTAACCTTATACACATTCCTATGCAAATTAAATGCTGTCCACATCCCTTCACACACAAACACACACACACACACACACACACACACACTTCTATTCATTCATAGCCTAAACCCACTCCCACTTGTTAGTGTACTAGAGTTTATCTCCTTTTTTAGTGTTCCCTTTTACGACTTATTTTCCACTCGCACAGACAAGTTACTGAAAGTTACTGTCCACACAAACACTCGCACACACACAGAAGATTTACACTTCTTACTATCTACTAGATCCTACCAGGTGTTAACCGGATGCAAGGTGTATAGTGCACTCTCATAGGGGAATTCAGCCTGAGAAAAATTCTTGAAACTGTAAACTATATTTGTGTCTCAAATACACACACAAGCTTAATAGGCCCTTACCCCTCAGTCGCAGTCAGGCAGATGTCTTCTCCATCTTGGCACAGCTCCACAGTGGTGAAGCCTGACTCCTCCACAGTGAGTACAGGTGACACGAGTGGGGGCACAGGAGGAGGTAAGCAGCTCCCACAGCATTCCCCCTCCTCAGAGCCCTCAGCGAGGCTTTTGGCCTCCAGGGCGAAATCTGGATGGGGGGGTTCCTATACCCCTTAGGTATCTCAGATGTTTAACGGAGGATCAGGAGGTGGAGGTGTGGCTTGTTCCCTTTGTCAGTCAGGACAGGACCTGTTTCACTTGTCCAGATCAGTCTGCCTGCTAGCCAAAAACCTGCATGCACTCCCTAGTCTCCTGAATCCAGCTTCCTTCCTCATGTCTCTCTCAATATCCCTCCCTGTCCCACCCCACCCACTACCAGGCTTTGGAGAGGAGCAGGATTAACGTCTCTTTCGATTACAGAGGCTGGATGGGTGACGTCAGCCGAGCTTGACAGTCCCCTCTGATGAGTTGGCACACTGGGTCGGGGGTGCATCTGTAAGGAAACACATAAAGGGCACGCAGATGGTGCATGGCCCCACTGCTGATGGAGGCTAAATTGACTCAAGCAGAGTACAACTGCTCACAAAATAGTCAAGGAGAATTTTTGAACAACTTAATACCAGCTCCTTTCTATCCTCCCCACCCTGTCTCTTACACCATCTCTCTCTCTCTCTCTCTCTCTCTCTCTCTCTCTTTCCAACTGTGTGTGCTGTTGCTACATGAGTGGATTTAGATTTGGACGATTCATGGAATTAGCCTAAGGATCAAGGGCTCAGGGTTGGGGAGGGGGTAGATATATATATAACAGGCACCAACTATTGCTAAACAGACAGAGCACTGTTAACAGCAGTGTGTAATCCCCTCTGTAGGCTAAGTCAGTAGGCTATATAAGGAACAGGTTAGTGAACGAGCCATTGCAACATGAAGGACGTCTTGCTTCTGCAGATCTGCATCAGTCTGTGCTGCACAATCAGGACAGTGTTTCCTCTTAACTCAAGTGTTAAATGAATATGTGGTCATTCAGACTTTCCAATGTTTATAACAAAATATATAGTGGCATTGGCAATGACATTAAGTTTGACAACCTCAGGTTTACAAAAAATATGTAAATACATAATTCTATGCAGATCAGATTGCTATGTTAAACAGAAATTGCCATGACATGTAGGAAAAGATCAGCTGTTACTATTAATATAAAGGCTGGCTCTGCTTTATACAAATGTCCCAGTAATGGCCATGACTGTGTGACAGTGAGCCAGCATGCACAATACCAGGTTCATGCAGCTGAAGCAGCTACATTTTTTCTGTTGTGACATGTAAAAAAAATGGCATCTGTGATAAAAAACCGCTGGTAATAAAATCAGATTCAGGAGACAGAAGAACCACAGTAAAAACGGTTTATACTTCAACAGGCATGCAGAAAAGATTCAACGCTGGAATACTAAGAGAACAATAAGGCAACTTAAACAGCAGGCCTTTTTCACTCCAGACATATTGACAGCATTGATTAGGGCTCTTGTCAATAAGCCTCCATTCACAATCTACAGCAGGACCCCAGGAGTGGTACATATAAACAGAATGCAGTCATCCTTACATTGTTCATTACACCTGTGCTTTTTATTCTATTATATTTTTTGGTGTGTGTTTTATTCTACATTTATGTATATATAGACTCTTTCTCACATATATATATTTGCACAGCTCCCTACACACTGCTCAAGTCATGTCATGTATATGGCCTTAAGACTATGTATATAATGTATATAGCTTTTCAGTGTCATCCAATTAATTGTTTTTATTTTTGTGTGTTCATTATTTTAATATTTTTTTTCTGTAATTAGTGTTTCACATGAGGGCAGCATTGCACTCAGTACTCTGAGATCCCATATATTCAGAGAGTCTCAAAATTGATTGATGGTATTAGATGGGTTCATGGTGTTAGATGAATAGACAGGTGGCATTAGAAAGATCCAGCAAGGCTTTTCAAATGCTTCCTAGGCCTAATTAAAGGCCAGCACCAGAAAATCCATACATGCCATCACTTCCAATAGTATGTTAAGCTGTCAAACTTTGCAGCTACTGCTCTTTTTCAAGGGAGTAGCAGGTAAGGAGCTTTTTATTATTTCATGTCTAAGTCTTGTTTCTTAAAAGCCATTCCTAATGTTTGAAACAGTGCACAAGATAAGACAGCAGGCCAGTGTAATGGCAGGTATAATGCTGACATAAACATTTTTAATGATAATGGTAATTCCCCTACTATAGCAATGAAGAGTAAGTACAATGATCATCTTAAAACATTTAAGGTAAAAAAAAGTACAAACTGACAAGGGCTGAATTCATTTACAAGGTCATAGTCAACATGAGAGCATCACAGATCACAGCAGAAGATGACGATGCTTTCTTTGATGGGTTTCATTGATGGGGTTTCATTGATGGGTTTCATTGATGGGTTCACACACACACACACACACACACACACTATATTCATATATATATATATATATATATATATATATATATATATATTTCTGCAGCTTTCCTGTTCTCTGCAATGCCATTTTGCTGCTGCAACACTGTGAATTTCCCCACTGTGGAACTAATAAAGGCGATCTTATCTTAGCTTACCTTATCTTTTTCGAATAGATATAGGTCTATCATAGGGGAATTCAGCGTTGGAAAAACCCTTAATTCTTGTGAGTGTGAATGATATATTTGTGTCTGAAATACACACAAAACCTCAGTAAACCCATAACCTTTATCTGTCTTAGCACAGCTGCACAGTGATGAGGCCTGGTTCCTCCACGGTGAGTACAGGTGGGTTATCAGCAGTGTGTAATCCCCTCTGTGGACTAAGTCAGTAGGCTATATATGGAACAAGGCGGTGGAGGAGCCAGTGCAACATGAAGGGTGTCCTGTGTCTGCAGAACTTTGAAAATGAGAGAGATTTTTACCACTGTCGCGTGATCAGCACAGTGCTTCCTCTTAATTCAAGTGCTTATATAAATATGTGACCATTGCTTTCACCCAGATTCAAGTTTTGGTTTAACTATCGTTCTTACACAATACCTCCACCACAATACTGCAGGCTGCAACATTGCAAATCAGTGATCTCACAACTGGCTTTTTATGAGCAAGAAACAACAGTACCTGTGCTGTGGAATTTCAGAAATGATGAAAACACCCGTTTACTTTCCAAGAAAATCTTTTTTTTGTGTGAGTGTGTGTGTGAGTGACACGTAAAAGCCAGAGGCAAAGGCAACACAGCTGATAACCAGTTTGTGAGGATATTGTTTTCTCGGTTCTGGCCTATTCTCTAATTCTGTCTTATACTGCCACTTGTGGCAAGTTGTGGCAGTGCTGTATGACTGGTACAGAGGAGCAATATCAGTTTAAAGATATGTGATCAAAAATTTTAAATGGTACAAAAATGGTATACAACATAAAAGTGGAAGAAATATCAAAGTTGAAAATCTCAAAAATTATAATTAATATTAAGTTTCTATACTTTAATTGTAGCTGTCCATTAAAGTTACCGCAAATTCCAATTTCCCTGCATTCCTCATTTTCTATTGTTTTGTATTTAAGGAACAATTATCCTTTATTTAAAAAAAACTAACATTGGGAGTTCATGATAGACAGGAATTGCAGGGAGAGAGAGAGAGAGTGGGGGAGTAACATGCAGGAAGTGGTCCGGCCGGCCTGGAGGCCTGGGTTTGCTTTTCCGTGTTTTTACACTCATGTGCCCCCTAACCAGTCTGCTATTGTGTTACCCCTGGGGTGTTAAAACTAAAACAATTGGTTCAAATATATGAAAATGTTTGCAGACTTGTGTGTGTGGTCCTTTTTGGGGGGGGTTAAGTTACAGTTCAGTGTCTGGGATATAAGTATGGTTATTCGCTTGCAGCCTCTGTTGAGGGTTGACCAAAATTTTTAAAGACAAGAAAACACCTAGAGAGACTGAAAAAAAAAGTCAACAACTCGTCACAACCTGCAAACCGGAGAAACGACTTCAGCCTATTACTCTGCTTGTCTTACTACATTTGTAGCATTCTCCTGCAAGACAGCAACAGGTAAAAAGCTCTTTGCTCCTGAGTTAGATTTGTTTTCTTCTGTCCAAAATCTGTAAGTTGATTAGAGAAATGCAGTGGAATTCAGATGGAGAGAGGAAATTTCTACTTTATGCTGAAATATCAAAGTCAACCCATTTGCATGTGTAGTAGGCTACTCAGTCTATTGTGTGGTAAACTGCACACATCTGTTACATGTCATCATGTAATCTTGTCTGTAACTACCATTCGTTTGTTTTTTAGAAGTCTACAAGTTTTAGTCATGGCTTATGTCCCTGGCCGTGGAGACAGCATTTCACCATCAGGTAAAAAACAAAAGGCATTTTTAACATTATTATATCTCTCTATACCACCAGTGTTTGCCAGCATTTCAAGAATTGGACAATTTGTCCCCTATGAATAATAGTAGAATATTAGTTTTACTACACTAAAGTCCTTGATCTGATCACCACAGTGTCACCCACTCCAGGCACTGTAGCCTTCACAGCCAAGCTGAACATCTGTGACAGCTACCCAACACACTCAGGAGTCCTGAAGTTTGCCACCGTTCTGGTCAACGAGGGAGGAGGCTACAGTCCTGACACGGGCGTCTTCACCTGCCCTGTGGATGGCCTCTATCACTTCACCGTGCACGTGTCTGTGTATGGACGTGGACAGTGTGCTATATACAAGAATGGAGAAAAAGTAGTGTCTCTGTATCACACCTCCCTCCCTGATAAATGCAGCCAAGTTGCCAGTGTCAGCAGTGTGGTCAAGCTGTCTGTAAACGACACGGTATGGGTGAATGTCTGGGGACCTTGCAGAAACGATATCTTTGCGACTGAAGATAATGACACTATCTTTGTTGGGGTTCGTTTGGGTTGATGACATCTGTGTTAAAATGTCTATTAAGTTCATTCCTGAGCTATTGGACTAGTTTGTTACATTAATTTTTTATGTAATTAATTGGTTTGAATCTTTTGTTTGTGTTTTGTTGGTGTTGCCTTGGTGAATATGTAAAAAGGTGTGTTATGTGTAGATTATTTCGTGACAAAACAAATCAATCAATAAATTTAGTGTTTTAATGATTTTAATGACTGTGTTCGCTGATTTAGAAAATTATAAAAATGATTTAATAATATAATATTATAGACTGTATAAGGCTTTTATGGAAAAAGATTGTTTTTCGATCTTCCAGCACCTAGGAGGCGCTGTGGCTAAAATCCTCACGTATTTGAGCAGTACACGCATGCGCAGATCGTGTGTTTTCAAACGGCCGGACGCGATAGCGGCGGTGTAAAGTGACTGAACATCACATTTGTTGTTAATTGTGTAATTTATCTACCAGAGCCAGTTTCTCCGATGGATTTAGACAGTGGGACATATGAGCCAGGCTTTGTTGGCATACGGTTTTGTCAAGAATGGTGAGTCTGTGGCCGAACAGGTCACATAAATGAAGCTAGCCGGCTAGCTACACGCTTGTTAACCTGGCGTTGAGTTAAGACTGAGCTCCGTCTTATTTTGTGAAATCATTGAACACCTCAGGAACCCGCTAAACACGCCTACTCTGTTTTCCAGTAACAACATGTTATACCCCAAAGAAGACAAGGAGAACCGGGTCCTGCTTTACGCGGTAAGTGTCAAGCTGAAAGTTATGGGCTAATCGCACCATTTAGCTGCACTGTACAGCTATAATCACAGCGCATGTTGGGACTACTGCCGCAGTTTTACAGTTTCCTTAGTCAGCCCAGCCCACAAATAACCTCAAGAAGTTGTGTTTAATTTACCTTGGGAATAAACAAACCTGTGTTGAGATCATGAAGTGGCGTTTCAGACAATCAGAGGGGTCATCTGATAGTTTATGTGCATTGCAATAAGTCTGAGTGATGATGAAGTAGGGGTTACTCTAAACTCGCACATGATTACACTGATATTACATGAAAATATGTACAATTTAAAAACCTTGAGGCGTATTCCAGAAAGGGGGTTTGGTGAAAACTCTGAGTTTGTAAACCCTGAGTTGAGGGACACCAGGTTTCCTACTTCACAAACACGTGTTAGACTCACACTGTGAGTTACATACTGTGACAATTCACATGCTGCCACCGGCACTTAGTCCCCACCAAGTTACAGCTGAATGAGTAAGTAGGATTCCAGCTTTATAATATATTAAGAATAGTCAAGACTGCTAAATGACAAATGAGTGGACTACACTGAATAAAATGCAATAGTATTTACTTAGTCCCTCTTTTTTCTACTCCAACTCAGGCTTTCACTGCTTCTGTTGTGTTTTTTTAAACAGAAATGTGCCCTGTCACACTTTACCTCAGATTCCAAAACCATGATCCTTTCAATAAGTGTATAAGTTCTTGTAAGGACGACATAAGCATAAGGCCCAAGGTGGGCAGCTTTAAAGTGAAGTCACTGTTCCGGTAGTCTTGTACTAAGAGACTCAATGAACTGGATGGGATTTCTGCCCGCCCACTAGAATCTGCACTGACAAGTTCAATCAAGCTTGGTGTCTGCTTTTCCAGGGCTCACTGGACTTGTATAAGGTTCATGCTCTATGGAATAAAAAACATGTTATTACTCCAGCTCCAAAGACAGCTTGCCCACTTCAGGACAATGATTACAGGCCCATAGCACTGACCTCATGGGTGATGAAATGTTAAAAGAAATATATGGTGACTTTACTAAAAATTGAGGTGAACCCAGAATTAGACCCCTGTCAGTTTGCCTACAGACATAGCAGGAGCACAGTTGATGCAGTCAGTAGTGTCACCCACTTAATTCTTAAACACATGATGGAGGGTGACAAGGCGTATGCACGTATGGATCTTATTGATTTATCAAACGATCCTAAAAAGTGTAATTCAATATGGCATTCAAGTCTGGTGTGGTAACCTGGCAGCACAGTTATTGCTGTTAGACAATAACAGTTAGTCTAAGTTCCCATGTCTCATCCAGACGGTCATGAAGATCATACAGAAAAAAGAGAATCACTATCTTCAGTCCTTATACAAGAAATCTTTGCTTAGGGAGGCCCAGAAGACTCTGAATGATCCAACACACATCCTGAACCCAGAATTAGAGATGCTGCCCTCAGGCCGACAGTTCAGGATGCCAAATTGTAGATTGAATGGGTTCAAGACCTCATTCATTCCATCTTCCATCAAGATGTTAAATGATAACAAGTAGGGTTACAGTACCTGATATATCTGAGTTATTATTGATACCTCTGTGGTTTTTATTATTTCGTTATACCTGGTTTTAATATTGTAATCACAGTTTATCACCGTGTCTTACTTTCAACATTCGATTCTTGGCATGTTTTGTGTAGGTTTGTATTATATGTATTATTATTGTGTGTTATGTGATGTGGGACAATAAAGTATACCTTACCTTACATTATATTGATATTTCTAGCTCCAGTGGATTAAAATGCAGACACTGCTCCTTATTTACCTGTTGCCACGATGAATCATAGAAGCACAGTTCAGTTTGTTAAACTTCTGGAAGAGGTGCTTGTCTTGCAGTAGTTTCTTTTTGTTTCCTCTTTTAGATGAAACAAAAGAGCTGATGAGATGCTTGTTGTGACCCCAGAAGGCAGTGTGCTGAACTGTCCATTGTATGCCTGCAATTATTTTGCTGAGTGTCCTCTTTGTGTTTTTTGGGGTTTTTTAAAAATTATCTCTACCCACAGTGCAGGAACTGTGACTACCAACAAGAGGCAGACAACAGCTGCATCTACGTCAATAAGATCACCCATGAGGTCGAGTAAGTAATGGAGACCACAGTGCCATACAAATGAACAAGATGGTGATTTGCTTAAAGTTGACTAATTACATTGCACTTTCATCTCTTTTCATATCTGATCTGCTTGTTGTGACACCACTGATGCACTACGAGTAGATCGATATGATTGGTCATAGACAAGTGACGAAGTTAAGATCCATTTGTAGTTTCAGGTGTGCACTGTCTGATTTATTTGTCTGCATCTGTCCTTAAATTTAATGGGAAAATCAGGAAAAGAGGTTGGTTTTAACTGCATGTACGAGTCACAGAGATTACTTGCCTTTTCATGATGGTTGAAACTAAATACTGAGTGACCACACACAAAGCAAGACGTTTTGAATCTGCCACTGTTGCATATTCAATGTGTGTAATGTCAGTCGTTTGAGGACTATTTTTTGTTAAGTCCTCAACCATCTTGTTCTGCTCTTTCTCCAGTGAGTTGACACAGATCATCGCTGATGTATCTCAGGATCCAACACTACCAAGGACAGAGGATCACCCCTGTCCCAAGTGAGTTTTACCATAATCAGCTGACCACACTCATTGTCTTTGGACTGCCCTAATAGTTTATCTGTTTTTTTAAGGGTACTAACTCACTGCTTTGTTAGTTCGGTGTAACATTCAGTATAGTTGGATTTGTAAGGGCGCTCAGTGCTGGAAAACAGCTTTGGCCTATGAGCTTCATGATTTTTGACCACCAGAGGGCAGAAAGGTGATCCCTTGACAAAGCAACAGCAGCAAGTTTGGATAAACGCTACCAGCTCAACAGGTTCTTGCAATTGCACTTGTGGTTTCTTAAACTCTTCCTTCTCACTACCTGAATAATGTAAGCCAAGTAATAGTGCATCTTCAGCTTGCTGGATGTCGATTGAACTGGGCCAGTGGTGCACAGTCCGTTTGTGTGCCCATGGTTTTAATATGGGGAAAGGTAAGCTGGAGTGGTTAACTACATGAGGAAGAAAACCTGAAGGATTGACTGAAAGCAGGTGAAAGTCGCATTAACCCACAGACTGGAGCGACTGTTTTAAAAAGCCTCCTCACATTAGAAAGAGTGATTTAATTCAGTATCAGTATTGTCTGACATAGCATTAAAATTAGCTCCAGGTAAATGACTATGTTAAATGTTTGTAGGGCAGAACAACACCTAGTATTGAATGTTGTCGAGTGCAAGTACAGACAACATGTAGTGACGAATACTTTGGGGAGACACAAACTAAACATTGACAACCACGCTCTGCTGTAGTCATCTGAATCACTGTGTTGCAAAATTGATGACTCATGGTGGTAGTCACCAGAGCCCCGAGAACTAACACAACACACCCCTTGCTGACTTTACACGAACATTGTCATATTTTTTTATTTTTTTATTTTTTTTTTATTGAAGTCTTTACCCATTATCTTCATCACTATGTAGTTATCCCAGATCCTCCAGCCACAGATGTCTTCACACGTGCCAGTTGTTTCTCTTTTCTTAATTTTAGATGGTGTCTGAAAGTTTTGTGAAATTAGAGAACTGTGGTCACACTTAAATAAACTCAAATAATCTGTCCAATATCTTGCGCCACAAAGTCTCAGTGTAGTTTTCAACAATCCACAACTAGTCGTCAAACAACACAAGGTTGGCTATTATATAATAAGACTAATTCTTGTTTGCCTTACATGAGCCCAGTCTCGTTAGTTATTAGCCACACGTCATAAACATTCATACATGCAGGAGCTTTGTGGAAGTTGCAATAACCACACATAGTATTTTTATTAATTGCTTTTTGGAAACATTTTAAGACTTTACCTTTTTTCCTGCAGGAGCACCAGCACTGGTGTACCTAGAGCATCCTAACAGCGTAGCTCTTTTGGACTGTAACTGATTGTGAAATGAGACATTGTGATGTTGAGCGGTTCTGTTTGAAATGAAGTCTTTTCTAACATTGCGTGCACACCATCTCTTCCTAGATGTGGTCACAAGGAGGCGGTGTTCTTCCAGTCCCACAGCATGAAGGCTGAGGTAACTATCACTTGTAATTAAATACAAAATGCATGAGCTTTAGTCTTTATCTTCTTTGTATATGAATAAGTTCACCAGCAGTTTTATGTGGTCAGCAGGGTGCCTTGAATTAAATATTAACAGTAGTGGGCAATATTGTACCCAACTGTACACTTTCATCTACACTCATCCCACCCTCTTAGCACAAACTCAGAGAGGAAATTTGTCCTGTGTTTCACACATCTTTTGTTTGGATTTCAAAAACTGAAAAGAAGTTCTACTGTTTCTCCTGACAGGACGCTATGAGACTGTACTATGTTTGCACGGCTCCTCACTGTGGACACAGATGGACAGAGTAAAGCTAGTGGTGATGAAGAGGTCTGACATTTGCATCTACAGTATTGCTGTTAACAAACAAAATACTTCCGGCCGCAGCTTGAATAGCCACTTTTATTCTACCAGACTGAACTCTACACAGAAAAATGGTAAAAATGGTTATAATAAAATATCTTAGTGTGCAGTTTGTTGTCTAACAGCACTGTTGATGTTTGTAGATCCCAAAATGCTCTTTGTATGACATGTTTGTCACACACCATCTTGTGAATATAATGTATGAATAGTTTTTTAACAGTTGTTATTTTCAAATATGCTTTGTGAGATTAAAAGAATCAGTTGTTTCTAATTTCTCTGCCTATTTACTAAAACATGTAAGAAATACTTTTGTAAATATTCACATAAACATGTAACAAATGCTTTTACAAATATTCACATTAGTGGACAAACCCATGCTTTTGTCATGGAGAGTTAATCTGCTACAATTTTCAGTAGTTATCGGGATTATATCACAAATTATTTCCTCGTACCATAAAAACATGAATGAATGATTTTGCAAAAGAAGGTATTACAAATTTCCTCATTTAGAAGCAGTCATGCCTGATTTGGGGGAAACTGCAGCAGAGAATTGACCAGTTTTTCTGTTACCATGTGGAATGTTGAGCATTTCAATCCAACTTCCTCTTTTCTCAAATGTATATTCCAAACACGATGTTGCATAACTGTGGAGTAATACTCAGCCAACGTGACCAGTCAGCAAATAACTTGTTTGCCCATTAAAGTGACATGCATCCACATGCAACAAGAACAAAGACGGTGTACTTTCTGTGACCACACCTACTGACACGGGCTCTTTGAAAAGGCAGCTGCACAGTCTGCTGCTGGTCAGTCACCACAACCAGAGGCAACTGTGCACAGAGTCATGGCGCAAAAAGGTATGACATCGAACTGCATTCCACTAGAGATCTTGTTGCAATGATTTCTACTAATTACATTGTCAATTATGACATGCCAGCTTTTTTTATTTTGAATGTCCTCTTGATTGTCTTCAATTTGCTTTTCAGTGAACATTGTGTCAAGGGAGCAGTGGGGAGCAGCTGCCCCCAAAAAGAAGGAGAAACTAAAAAGCTCAGC
This sequence comes from Trachinotus anak, assembly GCF_046630095.1. NCBI lineage: Eukaryota > Metazoa > Chordata > Actinopteri > Carangiformes > Carangidae > Trachinotus > Trachinotus anak. Next base: position 5,960,619 of record NW_027273885.1, on the reverse strand, counting down.
CCAGAGAGTCATCATACACCACACTGCCCTCCCAAGCTGCAAAGACCTGAATGAGTGTAAGGAACGCATCCGTAGCATTCAGAGAGGGCACATGACGGACAGAAACTTCGATGACATTGGATATAAGTGAGTAGCTTTGTTGCCTCAAGATGTCACATGAGATGAATTATGATTTGATCCAGCCAAATGTTAATTTTTATGCAATTCCGTATGTGCAAAATGGACAAACTTGGTTTTCAATGCCAAATAATTCTCAACCATTCTTTGTGTATGTTTCAGTTTTCTCGTGGGAGGAGATGGTACAGTGTTCGAGGGGCGTGGCTGGGGTCTGTCAGGGGCACACACCTTGGGCAAAAATCATGACTCAGTGGGGATTGCCTTCATGGGCAATTTTAACAGTAAGAACAGTTATTTACTTTTTGTATTGTGGAAGCAATAAATGCACATCATACTGTATGTCTATTGGGAGATTGATAAAAAGCGACAGGATGGTCTCATGAAGCCAATGACACACCCTTCTACATGCATTTTTCTTTGCTCAATTTGCATACAGCATAAAATGATAATGTTACTCTTCTGATTTCAGATGACACTCCAAGCAAAGAGGCATTACTCTCAGTCAAACAGCTGCTGCAGTCTGGAGTTTCCCAGGGCTTTTTACAGAAAGAGTTTGCTTTATTTGGGCACAGAGACCTGGGACAGACAGAATGTCCAGGGGAAAAGCTTTATGCTGCACTACCACAACTAAAGGCTAGCACATAAAGCTGGCTGCAAGTTTTTGATGGAAAAGGCTTTCTTTCTGCCACACAAACCACAGCCTTTGGGATAAACAGGATATCAGAGCTTCATAGATAAAACGCAAACTCTTCAGTCACTTTTTTTTTTTTCTTCTCACATTTTTTATTATGGGTCTCTTCTTAACTTAAGGGAAATGTTTGTGTTGAAACATAACAGCTTTCACAGCATATTCACAGCCCATCTGTCTTGCAGCAGAGGGAGCCCTCACATTGGATGAGACCAATACGCACTAGCTGTCAAGATGTTTGTGGTTCTCTCTTTCTTTCAGTATGTCACGATACTTTTTAGTTTTTAGAGTCTAGGTGCAATATTAATATGGTGTGCAATACATTTGATTTAGGAATATTTTGCTTGATATTGTTATTAGTGGAGCGTGGTGTAAAATAAACATTTACATGGATTTAACTTGTTCTAATGTTGTGCTATGGGTCTTTTGGAAATAAATACCAATTATCAGTGATATTCTGATTATTTGATTCATTTTTTATGATGTAAGGAATTCTCTCTATGCTTGCCCTCTACCCAAAAGGTCAAAGTCCGCTACCCAGTAGTGCTGCTGCTTGGGTTTCACCGTCTGAGTCACAGACACTTGATCATTCAAATAGCAATGAAATATACTTTATTTAGACCTAGAGATATTCTTTAAAATGGAGAAAAAGATCCAAGGGGATTTCAAGTGTTGAGTCAACAATGCATGCTTTCTGCAGGGCCACAGACATTCCCAACAAGTGCTCACTTGTGCAGCACAGGGATTATGGAGGGAGGATCCTATCAAATTGACTAAGGTTATAATACTGACAGATTACAGGTTGTGTAATTCCAGTTGTCATACCTGATGTCCGGTTTGTGATCTGTAAAACTCCAACAGTTGAATTATGCCTGTAATGTTTATATTAGATTCAATTGGACTACTTTCATCTGTAAGAAGTCAAGAAATGCAGACAATCTATGGTGTATTTTTTCAGTAGAGAGGAACTAGTGTTGATCACTGCCTATTTTTAATTTCCCAAAAAAGTCTCAAGAATTTCTCCTCTATGTTCCTGTTCCTTTTACTGATGGTAAATCCTTTATGGTCCAATGAATGAAATTTTTTAGCAATTCACTTGGCAATTTGAGTATCAGAACAGATTTCAATGCGCTGACTTTGCTTTTTGCAATGGTTCATTCACACTGGACTGGGCAGACATAACCCAAATGGTATAGCCTGCTGAAAGTACTATTGCCTCTAAAAGTGGTGGCTGGCCAATGTTTTTTGCATTTTTCAGGTGTCTTGACTGCATAGCAGGATACCTGAAAAAGTTACAAAAGGATAAATTGAAGACATTGAGCTTTAGCTTGATTAGGGGGCAAATTTAGTTCAAAGCCTTCAGGCACAGACAAATATACAACACGAAATGAGTTTGCTGTTTGAACATGCTTCAGGCCCATCTGATGGGATGAATTGTTGTCATCGGGGAACACCCTTTTAAACAACAGTACAAACACATTTGCTTATAGTCAGGAAATGTAGTTGGCTGCTGTTTTTTCAACATGTAAATAATTTCACAACCTTATCCGAGACGAGGAGACTCCTCAGCTTATTACAGATCTATTCAGGACCGTGAGCTGTCGGCTATCAGCTGAAAGAGTTCTGTGTTTAAATGATGGTATTTTGATCAGACTGTGGCACAAAGAGAAGCAGCACAGCTTAATGTGCAGTGTGGCCCCCCTGTAAGGGGATGTTTGGCCCACTCCTGTTTTATTTTGAAATCAACAGATTTCAAAATAAATTCTGCCACTGGGTGCATTTTCACCATATTGATATTTGTTTTAAGTCTTTTAAGTACAAGTTAAGAAATAAGTGGCATCGTCTCGCCCTATTTGCTTATGTTTTTATCCATCATTACGCATTAGACTCTGTGTTTGATTAGGCCTTTCACCTACAGCATCATTCAGGCTACACCTACTTCTTTCTTTTGATCGGATGCCTGTTTTGACAGATGACGGTGTCAGCAAAGCAGCGCAGGGAGAAACAGATGAGGCCAGCCCAGAGGGCAAGGAGCGTGTGTGAGTGTTGAGTTTCATGATTCGCGGAAGTGTTATAATTGAACCTGAGAGTTCACTGATCAGTCACACAGATTGACAGCACACCTATTTCATACCGGCTTTAAGCGTCTCCTGCAGATTACTCAGTTTACTCTGCACTTTTTTAAATTATGGCCCATAAGTATCCAATAAAGATGAAGCACAATGAGTTACATTATGTGCTAATTGTTTTATGGATAAAAAGGATCTTATTTGAAGTAAATTAGTTATATCAGCTCAAAGTAGCCTCCTGGAGCAGGCACAAACAGGCTTTTCACTTTTGGAACAGAAATACAATAGAAAGCCTCTGTTGTCATTGTAAATACAATTTGAAAATACAACGAAATTAGGAGTGCTGCTCCTGGTTGGTGCATGAAGCTCAGTTTTTTTTTTAAACGAGAAAAAACGAGATCCCATTTCAAAATAATCCGCTACTTTTCGGAAGGACCGAGCCCCGGGCTGCAGTGATCATGCGCATTTGTTGTCACGCTGTGTGGCCAGCGTGCGTCTTCGGCTCCTCACCACTTGGAACCGGCGCGTCTTTGCTCTGTGGGTTCAGGAACTCGCCCTGCTCGGAACACCAGGCAACTTTGAGGGTTTAGGATTTGAGGAGCGCTTTTAAGCTTTCGAGATGGAGGATTTGAAAACTTCGGAGCGATTTTTCCACAAGTCCTCATTCAGCATCAGCAGTCTGCTGTGGAGACGAGACCAGGAGTCTCCTTCTCCGTCCCAGAAACCGCGCTCCGCTCATCCAGAGAAACCCAGTCGAGAGGAAAAGTTTGACAACGAGAAGAACTGCGAGAAACCAAAACAGTGCGCAAAGGCAGAAACCAAAGCGGTGACTGCGAGCGGAAAACGGGACGGAAATAAAGGAGAATCCAAAGAAAGCGGCGGAGCTGAGGGGAGCGTTAAACCTGAAAAGCCTCCTTTCAGTTACAACGCGCTCATCATGATGGCGATCCGCCAGAGCCCGGAGCGACGGCTCACACTCAACGGCATCTATGAGTTCATCATGGACAACTTTCCGTACTACCGGCAGAACAGACAAGGATGGCAAAATTCAATCAGGCACAACCTGAGTCTGAATAAGTGTTTCGTTAAAGTGCCGCGCCACTATGACGACCCGGGTAAAGGCAACTACTGGATGCTGGACCCCTGCAGTGAGGATGTCTTCATAGGTGGCACATCAGGGAAACTCCGGCGCAGGGCCGCGTCTGGCTCCAGGGCCAAGCTCGCACTGAAAAGAGGAGGGAGTCGTCTGATGTCCCCCGGCACCGCAGCCAGTGTGACCTTGGCCACGGCGGGTTCGTTTTACTGGCCGGTGCCGCCGTTTCTGCCTCTCCAAACGCCAGTGCGCACGCACGTTGGCGCAGGGACTTATCTGAGTGCGCACCCCCGCTTCTCCAACCACGCCACATCGGTTGTCTCACAGCGGGCCCGGCTGAGTGCCGCAGGTGGTGCAGACGCCGACCGGTTCGTGCAGACCCAGGAGATGTCTTACATCGGAGTCAGCTGCGCGCAGTCCCGCCGCCATCAGATTGGCACAGCCTGCACCGCTTTCTCCACATCCATCCCGGCGTGCACGCTGCCGCTGCCGGATCCCTGCTCTTTTAACATGATCTCCGGACAGGCCAGCTACTTTTACTCTCATCAAATACCGTGTGCCGCAACTTTTAGTCCATGCCAGGAGGAGCACGCAACGACCAACGCGTCCCCGGGGCAATTTTTACCCAAGAGCGGCCACTCAGACCTCGGGGGATGCTGTAATGACTTTCCAAATTATTGCCATCAAATCAGTTCAAGCCTTCCTTCGTCTTGGAATATAGAAAAATAAAGTAACACTTAGCCTCAACTACTCAGTAGCCTATCTGAGATTTAAAATAGCCTCTGACTGTAGAATCCAGATGATCAAAGATGGCAAATAAAACGTCAGAGTATCACAATTATAATAGAACCTGCAAAGTGGAATTTCTTGAGTTTATGAAAAAGTCTGGTTAAAAAAAAATATCCTGCAACTTTTGCCCAATAAATTCTTTGTGTTAAGATAACTGAATTGGAATGACCGATTTTTTTGGACTAGACTTTTATTATTTAATCAGAAAGTGTGTTGCGCAATTTGTGTCAAATTAACAAATATGAGCAGATGCATGAACAGCAAGGGTCTCAAAAAATTCAAATTCAATTCAATCAAGTCCTCTAACATACGCGATTTACAAAAAAACGCGCAGAAATATGTAGGCCTATTTGCGCACTGGTTATTTCAAAACACAGATCAGTGTAACCAGGGACAGGGTCAAAAGCTAATGTAATTAATGACAACTTGGTCTGTATCTAATAGCTGAAACCATATGTTCATATTCCTTATGCTCTCCACTTATGTGTTTTTCATTCATTATTTCTCACATACGTGTAAACTGAAGGCCTGTGCACGTATGTCACTGTTTCAGGCCCGATGCCATCCAATGAAATTATCTCCTATAAAATGCAGAAAAAATACATTTTAAAAAAGAAGAAAAAAATTCACAGTGTCTGAAGCGCTTCACTTGAGCCAGAATGTTACCCAACAACTTTAAAAATGATAAATAAGAAGTCATTTCAAAAGGTAGAAACGTAGCCTGTCCGGTGTGAGTGAAAATACAGTGTTAAATGACAGTTAAACTGCTCGTTTGCTGCACTTATTGTCTTCGATTTCGTTGATGTTGCAACTAAAAAATATTACATTCCTATTTTAATTAGCCTACATGTAATTAAACAATAAATAATGCATTTTTAATTGTGCTTTCTTTTCACCTCATTAAACCTATAGCTGTTGTTGATTGTTCTTATTTGGCTGTGTTATTATGTTATTAAACGTTTCACTCTGAGCCCACACAAGAACTAGAGAGAGATGGAATGAATTGTTTAAGGTACAAATTGTGAAACAGGGGTCTGGTTGTGGACATGCAGGGATCCTCAAGGCTACTTTCTTCCTTTTTAAGATTAAAAATGGTTCAGATGTGCAGCCGAAAAGCTTGCTGGGGACACTTGGTGTTGAACCAGAGCGCAGACCAACAGGTAGAAATGATATTTCCAGCCACGCTGATCGTATTGATCTGTCTTGTGTTTCACCCGCCGCTGACATCACTGCCTGTTAAACTTTCCCTCACCTCTCCCCGTCGCACCCCCTGACATAGAAATTAATGGTAAAAAAAAAAAAAAAAAAAAAAAAGAAAGAAAAGAAAATAGATGTGCTGTATGAGGATACAGGTTAGAGCAGCTTTCTGGACGGCTGCCTCCGGGAAACAGAAGGCTCTTTATATCACAAAGACCCCGGCCCGTCACCTCTCCAAGCCCAGTCACATTCACAGTGGCCTGTGGTTGAAGCAGACACGGGCTGGATCAGGTAACTTCACTGTTGGCAAACTCACGGTCTAGATAGATACGATGATAATAATATTTTCATTACTGGCGTGAGTCACCGTGAACGCAGCACAGAGAGCAAGGGGACAGAGTTGTGAACAGACAGGTTTAGGTTTTATTTCCTGAGGCAGAAGTAATAAGATACTGCTTTTCAATGAATAACCACCTTCCTTTGACAGCTCTACTAATGACCACAGAGCTATAAATCTCCCCGGATAATATGGTTTCACTGTAACCATCGGGACAGTTGGCCTATTGCTTATCTCTTGCTGTTGATGCCAGTGTGTTGCAGACCATGAGCTCCACGTTGAGTAATTGATAGGCTATAGAATTAATAAGATGGTTTCCAACAGATGTTTTGCCACCAAAATCAATAAACAGTGAAAGAGTTGATAAACTAACTAAGGGACTACAAGATCTATAAGGGATCCAAGGGGGAGTCATAAAAGGGGGCAGTCGTGTATTTTTTATTTTTGTGGAAAGATTTTTTTTTTTTTTTTCAGGAGGACAAGGCATGTCTTTTAATTTACATAATCGCATATTTACATTTTTTTTCTTTCCTTAGATCAATTAGGCTGCATAAAATTAAGATAACTGTTCAAAAATAGAGAAGCACTAGATTTATATATATATATATATATATATATATATATATATATATTTACTTTCATCATGGTAGTTAAAGAAAATATTAATATTTCAACCCTGCTCCCCACTCAAATAATTTTCACACAGTCCCTAAAGACAGAAATTCTTCAGGCAGCCATAATCCTAAAAGTTAAGCATTTCAAATGTCATTCTCCACATTATCAACTATTTTGTGGTTCTTGACCATCTGATTTAATGGTTGTAGATTAATCTCTGCTCTCTTAATTGGGCAGCTGCGAAGGTGTTTTCAGGTTAGTGCAGCCCCACCACATGAACACTATACTCTGAGCTCATTTTACAGGCCCACTGCTGCACAGTTTAAGATGCAAGTCTTTTGGCTGAGGAAGGTGTGCTTCATAAAGATATAGTACAGCTCTGGAAATCAATCCCCCACACTCACCTCTCCTAACAGCACACAGGCTGCCATTATCTGCAGCAAGTGGCTTTCACAGGTAGATCTGCCACCCTTTGAAATAAGGTGGGTGGGTTGTACACCCCTAGGCGTCTGTCTGTCTCTTGCCAGAAAGCCAATCTCTCAATGTCTCGTTGCTGCTGTGTAGATAATGTAGCCTACATCCCCATCTCTCTCTCACACACACACACACTTTCCCCTCGTTCTTGTTGTATTTAAGAGGAAAACAAAGACTTTCCTGTTTGGGTCTGCGGTATCCCTTTGGCTGCTCCCTCTGCCATTTATTTTCCTGTGACAATTTCTGTAACAGAAATGTGGTAAATGTGCACTCACTGAGCACTGTATTAGGAACGCTTGTACACCTGCTTATTCATGCAATTATCCAATTAGCCAATCCTGTGGCAATGCATAAAATGAATGGAGATATAGGTCAAGAGGTCAGGCTCATGGTGAGGCACAAAGGTGGTGAAGCCTTGTGCCAACAATCCAGGCTGCGGCTGGTGGTGTAATGGTGTGGGGAATGTTTTCTTGGCACACGTTGGGCCCCTTAATACCAATCATTCATGGTTTGAATGTAACTGTCTATCTGAGTATTGTTGCTGACCATCTACATCACTTTATGGCAACAATTCACTGCCCTCTAATGGCTGCTTCCTTTATGATAATGCATCATGTAACAAACCAAAAGTCTCAAACTGGTTTCGTGAACATGACAATGAGCTCATTGTGGTTCGATGGCCTCCCCGTTCACATTTTGGAGGTGGTAAAATGGGAGATAGGCAGCATGAACACGCAGACGACACTATGTGACGGGATCATGTCGACATGGACCAGAAGCTCAGTGCGCCCTGGTAGCTAAGGTTAAGTGCATACCACAAACAAGGCTGGGTCCTTACTGCAGTTGCTCAGGTTTAAAACCAGGCTTTGCTGCATGTCATCCCTTGTCTCTACCCTGCAGGTCTGTTATTCTCTACAGTCTCTGTCTGATAAACAGCCGGAAGGAATATTTCCAGCATGATGTTGAATCCATGCCACAATGAACTGAGGCTAACCCTAACCCGCTCTGTGAGTGTATACAGTATAAGATATCAGCCCCACACAGAAGACAAAGAAGAGGAAGAAAGACTGGAGTACTACACTGTAAATTACAAGTCAGTTGAATGAAAGTACGCTCTGCATTATCAGAAAATTGTATTTACAGTATCAAAAGTTGAACTAGGCTTGTATTATTATAATCAGTGTGAAATGTAATAGGTTACAGATTACTAGTTACCCTGTGTAATAAGTAATTTTACCATATTAATTACTTTATCAAAGTAATGTAACTTATTACATTTGATTACTTTCTGATTACTTTTCAGTACCAATAATTTAGTCTGTTGGTGCGTTAGTGAGTGTGTCAGTGAGATCTCACACCTATCACCTATCTGACGCACGTTGTCGGCACAGAGAAGAAGAAGATACCAAAAGATGCAAAGCAACAGAATGAATGTTATATTCCACATATATGTTTTCTACTGAAAAGAATATATTCAGATGTAACCGCTTGGTAATCACCAATATTTTGAACTGTAATTTGATTACAGTTTTTCTCACTCAGTGACTGTAACAGATTACAGGTACATTATTTTATAAATTTAATTACAAAATCCCAAACTAGTTATTCCCCAACATTGATTATAAATCATACATTAACTTGTAGTCAGCATTTTAATGTTTAGGCATTTCAGTGGGTAGCTGCAAGGGACACCAGGTGCACTGCATATAATGTGGGGCTACATAATTTGATTAATTGCAAATTTGTTTTGAATTAACATGACTGAGGTAGAATATCAACTATGATGGCTCTCCATCTCGTAGCTTCATTTTGTAGAGGGACCTTGTGTTAAGTCTAGTTTTAAGACCCTTAGTGTTTTAGTTTATATTGAAATATTTTTTTGTAAAGTTGTGTCAAACTGTATCAAACTGCCTCTATTTTTTCTGTCAGATAATTAACACACAGGAAATCACAGGCAATGTCATATTATATCATCTCAGGAGGATAGTAAGGCCGCAATTATCTTAAATAGCTGAGTGATTAGTTTGATAAAATGACAGAAAATAGCGGAGAAGGGCCCATCATTAACCCAAGTTAACATATTCACAGTGCATTTTTTTGTCCAACCAGCAGTCACAAAACACAAGATAAGATGTAAGAAATTAGCAAATATTCACATCTGAAAAGTCTGCATCATATTTGCATGAAAAATGACTCAAACAATTATTTGATTAATTGGGTAATCATTTCAGATCTTAAGTACTGGTTCTTTGCTGGCAGTCTGGAGAAATAAGGAAACTGCCATATACAGTGGGGTAGGGTCCAAACAACAAAGCTTTGTCCTCAGGTCCCCAAAGAGATGAATCAGTCAGGATGGAGCTAATATCAGCTATTTTATAGGTTATAGGTTAAATATACTCTCAATCTAAGTTTTTCAAATCTTAGTCTGCAAAATAATTTACCAGAGTTGTTAAACAATTTTAACTACAAGTAACTACAGTATTTGCCTTTGAAATGTAAAGAAGGCAATAAAGTAAAATAAATACCTCAAAATAGCAGAGTGCATGTACTTAAATAATTTTGGTATACAAAATACACATCATATACATCTTCAACATATGAACAGAAACTAACATGTTTCTGTGCAGTCTGTGGTTTGATAGTTTCAGGAGAGCTGTGATGACCCGGTTGTTCTTCCAGCGCATAGACGCGCGTAGTCGTTGACCCGGAAGTAGCCTGGTTCACGCGTGAATCGTTGAAGAGACGGAGGCAGCCGGTGGAGACGAGCGGGACACGGTCTGACAAAACAGTTTTTAAAATCAGCAGCCATGTAAGTATCACCGATGATCGGCCAGTCTTTGAGGGGACTGTGATTTCCACTCTCAGAGCCTGAACTCTGAGTCGCAGCAGCCAGAAGCTACAATGCTAACATAGTTAGCATTTTAGAGAGTCAGCAATGCTAGCGAGGCCGGTTAGCTGCAGTTAATAAGCCCTTTGTGTGTCATTTCTATCATGCTATGAATTTTCAGGCTGAGTTATGTTACTATTACAGTAAATATAACAGAAATATAAAGCCTCGAAATATTTAAGCTTGTCAAATTGCTGTGTTGCCAAGGTTAATAGGTTGGAGTCAGAAGTCACACAATAGCATTGCTACATGCTAGTTAGCGCTAACATCAAGCTCCGAGGTGAGTCTGTTTCCCCGTTTGTGATCCGTTACGTTTTAATGAAATAATAAATATTATGGTGAGGTGTTTGCAACTTACAATCTTTGCCTAAAAGTGAGGTTTTCACGCAAGTATTGTTAGTCAGGCAGAATAATGTTTTTGGAAAGATGCTTGAATCCTCTGATGAAAAATGATTTTTTCCTTCTGGTAAACACGGTGATCAGAGTCGCACATTCCTGCTCTTTGCACACATAACAAACCAGTGTTTTCACTCCCTCACATATTAAGATTTCCTGCTTTTCTCTGCAGACCCTTTGTATCATTTAATTTAATATTTTGTGCTGTTGGTTGGACAAAACAAAACACCTAAAGATATCATCTTAGACTCAGTTTTTTCTGACATAAAAAAGGACACTATTCTTAAAATATGAATGTCAATTCTGATCATGCTTATTTATTGTCACCATTTTAATTAATTTTTTTTTGTGTTGCTCATCAGGAGTTTGTTAACGAAGCCCAAGTCAGAGATGACCCCTGAGGAGCTCCAGAAGCGAGAGGAGGAGGAGTTCAACACTGGCCCCCTGTCTGTGCTCACCCAGTCAGTCAAAAACAACACACAGGTCCTCATTAACTGTCGAAACAACAAGAAGCTGCTCGGAAGAGTCAAGGCTTTTGACAGGTACGGAGCCTAGACACTGGTTTATGAAACAACAGGCCGGATTGTACAGTATCATATATATAATTTTTTTTTCTCATGTAAATATTAAATGTCAAACTTTTATGACTAGACGAATTGGAATGACAATTTTATTGATATCAACAACCAGACTTTTTATGGTCATTTAGATGTCCCTAGTGAGTTTACTGTCCTTCAGTATCTACTCTGATTTTTTTTGTCATGACACATGCAAATGCAGAAGTCCGAAAATGCTGCCTTTTTAGCACAAGTCCTTATTTATTACAAAGTATTACACTGTTTCATATATATATGAGCTATAACAATTTGAATCCAATATTTTTTTAGTATAGTATAATATCTGTTTTTAATAAAAATTCCAGATATACTTGATGCATCAGGAAACAGATTAGTGCAATGACAGCTGTGACATGACGTGATTGTTTGTATAGATATTAGAATAGGGAAATTATTATTATTCATTATAAATTAAATAACTGGCAAAGATCCTGTTGTGATTAAATAAAGTACTCACTATTTATCTCAATATTAGCAAATCAATAATCTTTATGCTAATATTTGAGTAAAATCACAAAATAATTGCAACATTTCTGTATACCCGGGGTCATCAACTACATTTGTGGAAGGGCCAGAATCTTTCTCGGCAGACACTGTGGGGGCCAGACTTTAAAATAAAATTAAATAAAATTAATATTTTGGCCTCATTAATGTATTGTTGTTTTGATATTTTAATTTTCTTATAAAATTGATGTCATTTTTTAGCCTTTATCAGTCAGGCTCCTATCGCCTATGCCGCTGCCTGCCACCAGGGGTGATAGAGATATTTTGCCTTGAAATTTGTGGGGCTGTCATGTCCATCACTAGAAAAAATTGATGCGTTTTGGAACAAACTTTGTTGTCAAGGAGGCTGCTGTGGCAACTTCACAGAGAAGATGAAGGAGGAGAACTTGATCTCAATTGCTTTTTGCTTTAATAGCGGGGATTTTTTTTTTTTAAAGGATACCCTAAATACCACAAGAGATTTTCTTTTTCCTCCTCACTATTTCGGAATTCAATCGCGGGCCGGATTAGAAGCTTCGGCGGGCCAGATTTGGCCCGCGGGCCTCCAGTTGACGATCACTGCTGTATACCATTGCTTTTCAAGGACTCCTTCATCTAACCTTACATTTTTCTTTTCTCATTGCCATTGCAGGCACTGCAACATGGTCCTGGAGAATGTGAAAGAGATGTGGACGGAAGTTCCCAAGAGCGGGAAGGGAAAAAAGAAGTCTAAGCCCGTGAATAAGGACCGCTACATTTCTAAGATGTTCCTGAGGGGCGACTCCGTCATCGTCGTGCTAAGAAATCCTCTGATCACGGGAAAATGAGCTGCTTGTTAGACGCCTAGCTGAAGTGGTCACTCAGGCCTTTTTCTTTCTTTTTCTTTATTTGAAAGATTTGAAGGCAGCGGACTGTCTTTAACGTAAACTTTGTTTTTGATTTTTGTTGTTGGATAACTGCATTCACAGCTGAGACAGAAATGTAGTGTCAACAAAATGTATGTTTCTACTATTCTGAGTCAATAAGACGCACCAGTGCATGATTTTGTTTTGTCTACAAAAGTCATCTGTATTTTTCAATTTAATAATAAAAGTGACGAATATTCGAGACTCGTTCAGGTATTTACTTTCTTTTAGTACAATAGGCTCCAACATTTAAACTTATATTTTTCTCTTGTCTGGCTCATTCAACACAAACTACATCAGATGTATTGCAGAAAGCTTTGGCAAAAATCTTTCTTTTCCGGTGTGTGTTTTGACAGCCCCCCCTCTTTCTCCCGCTGTCACCCTTTCACTCTCCCCTGACAGCATCTAAGGTATCCGGCTTGATTTCAGCCAGCAGCGCTCAATATGCGACAAACTGCCGTTTAAAGGCCCGCTGCATTATTGATGAGACCAGATGCGCTGACTGTCACTTCACACCCTCCTCTCTCTCTCTCCATTTCAGGCCGTTCCTCTCTGCCGCTCGGCCCCTCCTGACCACTTTGTTAATTGTCTTAATAGCTGAACAGCTCGTCTCGCCTTACCTCTCTCTAACAGTTGGCACCTAACCTCTGCTCTTTGGTGCTCTCAGATTTTAGTGGTCAAGTGTACACGATTTTGATTAGTGTGCGTAAATAAAAAGCTTCTCTGTGTATTTAACAATTTTTGGGAAGCTGAATGTCATTGATTTCTGATCCAGTGTTTACATCCTCTCTGGTTTTATCTGCAGGCCTTATATTGAGAAAACAAGTTCCTGAAGTGAGCAAAAGCATCTTACATTGACTCATAAAATATTTTATCACTGAAATAGCCTTAACTTTCCTTCCTGCTACAGTACTCTGTCGTCATCTTGACATCTCATGTTCCATACCTAACATTACAGAACACGTTACTACTCTTAATGTTGACCCTCGCGTGCCTGAGGCCAGCACCTGTGGAGTATCTGTGTGTGGGCAACAAGCACTCACTGATTTACAGCTCTCAGGTGAAGCCTGCTGGGCCAGACGGAGGAGAATCAGTCTGAGCACTGAATCTTAAATGCAGTGAACTTTTTTGACCTTTCTGCTAAATGTAATGGTGTCCTTTGTACTCCCGCTCTAGGCAAATCTTGACTTTCACTAAAAGTTTGAGCGAGATCGTGTTGCAAGGGATGGAAAATCGACAAGTTTTTGCATATGTAGCTCAATGCTTAAGGAATCTCTTGAAGACTCATCACTTCCAAAGGCACCTCGTCCCCTAATACCTTTAACATCTTTACTCTTGTTAATATGCCTTTTACCAAAAACTACTTTTATGTTCCAACAAAATCTAACAAACATAATTTAATGAGTTAATGTGCCATAATTTAAAGGCAGTTTCTACATTCAGCCATACAAACAGCTGAAAACCTTTTATATAGATGGCTGACTGGATAAATTGATATATTTAGTATTAATAAAGCTACACTGTGGGGGTTCAGAGTGACAATGGAATGTAAATGTGATATCTATTTTCTTCGAGAATACATTCTCACTCAAGTGCCACTGAAGATTTGGTTCAAAGACAGGGGATGAAAAAAGGTTTTGCACTGTAATAATCAAATCTGTGTGGCTTCGTACATAATGTTTCACTTCCACCTGCTGTCACGCACCCAGGTTGTTTTTTTTTGTTGTTTTTTTACCAAAAAATATGACTGTAACCCTAAAAAACTAAATAAGAAAAAAAAAAGCACAATTTCAGTCATAATTAAATGAAAATACACGATACAATATATAAGGTCACCCCTTCTTATTATCCATGGATGAAATTTGTTCATGGATGAAAGCTTTGAAAGCTGTTAATACAATCTCTCTCCATCTGCAGGTGTGTCCTGGTTGGACCACCATGTCGAAGGCCTCACAGATTCACTCTTGAACTCTGCTGGAGGGATGAACAGCATTCTGCCAAAAGATATTCTCTCATTTGGTGTTTTGATGATGGTGGTAGAGAGCGCTGCATTACCAATCAGTCTAAAAAGTCTTTCTCAAGTGGTCAAGTGGGTTGAGATCTGGTTGACTATGAAGGCCATACACCATTTTTATACTAGATCAATCAATATTTGACTCCTAAAATTGCATATTTATGGATTATAGTGTAGCCGAATTACAAAGGAGCCTAAATCAGAGCAGGTTGTGCAGGATCTTGTTGACCAACAGATCACCAGCTCAATTCTGGAGCCCCAAATAAATCCCACGCAGGGTCCCCAACACTCCTGACCCGGCCTTGTGCTCGTTATATGGAGCATCTTAGAAATATGACTGCACCACCGAGCATACTTCCTCAGCATAGCCTACTGATTGATATGACCGGTGCAGCATCCTAATACAAAGAGCTGTCAAATAGCTGGTGGGTCTGTTTGAAGATGCCTGCGATAAAAACAACTTCGGGGGCCTCATTTGTTGGGTATCACTGGCGCTTTTCTCATGTTACTTCACTCATCTCAAAGACGCTTCAAGAATCCCGCTCCCTCCAGATTTTAGGCTGGGGGGGTGAGTGATCCATGAGCAGGAAGGCAGATGTTTTATTCAGTAGGTAAGCGATAAGAGGGGGGAAGTGTGATTATGATAGCGATCGGTCATGCATCGATACTCGACCCTCCCAGCAACGCGACACCCTGCAGCGCATCGATCGGGGCCAGGTAACCGGAGCCGCCGCCGCAGTTTGTTTCCAAGCAGAGCCGCGGTCCGGGTGTCAGCGCCGGGCAGGGCCAGGTGGAGGGAGAGGAGGCGCAGGAGGAGAGGGTATCAGCCCCGTAAACACACAAACACCGCCTTCCCTTCATCGCTCCGGCTTTAAGTGTGAGTGACAGTGGCTGCAGTGAGACGTTCAGTGGCAGCCAAAACAAGAGGGATCGGGTGTATCGAGCTGCTGCGTGTGACCCGGACCTATTTACAAACAACCACTGCGGTGGTGGGAAAGAAAGTGGGCTAAACTAGTATCAGGTCTGCTGATTTTTTTATTTTATTTATTTTTTTTTTTAATCACATTTAATCCTACATTTTCATACACGCCACTAACTTCTACACCTGGAGATAATGACAATTATTAGGCAACGTGTCTGTGTAATCAGTGATTTTCCATATTTCAAATTATGTGTCCAGTAATTCCCACCCTCCTCAGAAATTGACAGGCCACTAAAAATCTTTGTAGCTTATTTTTTAAGAATATTTATATGTCCGAATTATGCTAATTATGCTTGAAATATACCAGATATTAAAAAAAAAAAACACACACACAAATTTCACACTTGCTTGGAGCTTTTGACCATACATCACACTGTCTCCATCAGCAACAGTTTGTTGTCAGGGCTCCACTGAGGCCTTTTCACCCATGGTGCTAGTGGCTGTTGGAGAATACTCCATCACTTTAAGTGTTTTGCCTAAAAACAGACACATTCTCAGGCATTTAAACCAAAACAATCAGAATCAGGCTTTTTTTTTTTTTTAATCACAATTTGTAACAACAGTTTACAAGAATGTAAACTACCTCTGAAGTCATGTAAACACCCCAATTCCCTAAATGCAGTTTATAGTTTCATAAAATAAATAAATAAATTGCACAACATAAGAAAATACAGGAACAGCACAGAGTTGGAGGAAGTTTTCCAGTGCCCTGCAGAGTGAGGGGTAAAATGTAGACATGTCTGTAATATATTATGGTTTTAGTGCCATCTAGTGGATTATAAAAGCAATATACCTGCTTTCTCACAGAAACCCTCTTTTAGCTTGACTGACAAGTCATTTTCATTTAGTTATAAACCATGTCCTGAAAACTGAAACATATTTACTGTGTATTGAAAGCATCACCTAACCTAAGGGTATTTAATATGACATGCATGAATATATATCTCTCTAAGTGATTTTTTGGCCGTTTTCGTTTTTATCTTTATCATGGAAATCTGACAAGAGCGAATTTACCTTTCAGATGAGAAGTAGCACAAAGCCTCTGGTAGAGAAATTAAAGCAGAAGTTTAAGTTGTTAATTCAGAAAATTGCACTATTTCGCTTCATATTCTCCACTGTGAGGATAGAAACCTGGTTACTTTGTCAGTGTCCAGAGGTCCCAGTTTGCCCTGTGAGGAGGAGTTCAAGGCCTAAGTACATTTCAGGACATGTCAGTTGGACACTCTCTAAAATCCTACTGCTGCCCTTTGCTTAGCTGGCCTCCAGCCCAGACCTCTTAGGGAACTGTTGTGTCTCACTCCCATTTGCAGATTTTACCCTCCTCCAGTCACATTCCTTCCTGGAAAAAAATAAAAAAGATGGAGTGAGAGTTAAAATACTTCACACATTGCATTTTTTTGTCCTTGAAAATTATACCAAACTCTGGAGTAGGTCATACTGAATCTCACTCTCAGGATCCAGACACATTTTTCTCTTGGTTTAGCTCAGTTGCATAATTCTCTTTCTCCGTCTGCTATTCAACCAACAGCGGAGGCTGATGCTTTCAGACGCTGCCTCAGGACTGTATGCTTCAACAAGCCCTGGACTCTCTGATAGAGAGAGAGAAAGATGTAGTGGCTGTGCAGTCTGTTTACATAAGAGCCTCTCTGCAGACTCACAGGCACAGAGAGATACGTAGAAGTGTTATTCAGCCTGGTGGACCAAGCACGTCCACTTTGTCAGAAACTTGTCGCTGCAGCCAACTGTCCTCATTTTCCCATTTTTCAGTCTCTCCATCAGACACTCACACACATTTCTCCTTTAGTCTTAACCTTTAACAGTACCTCTGAACACTTGCCAGAGCCACACTCCTCCAGGTCTCATGGAGGCCTCCCCGCTCCTGTCCAGCAGATCTTCTGTCAGGCTGCCAGCTGTGGATGGTGTCGATGGACTGACGTCAGGCTGTGGAAATAAAGCTGTGGTAGGAGGAGCGCAGGAGAAACCTAAAATTACAGCATGGCTGTTTCCAATTCTTTTACGAGTTACTTTCTGGGAACAGGACTGACTTTTTGAAAACGAGCCAACACAAATCACACAAACGCCTCCAGAGCCGGTGTTAATATGAGAAAACTGCAGCGATGGAAAAGAAATTGAGGTCTACTTGACAGTTTGAGTGGACAGCAGAATTAACAGGGGACGCCTGGCTAAAAAAAAAAAAATACCAGACTAACAGTTGCTCAGAGCAGTCAGCCTGTATGTCTTGAGAGTGTGTGTGGTGAGACTAAAGGCATATTGGCTTTCTGGATGTTTACACATGCCATGCAGACGTAATGCATTCCTTTCTCATCTTCTCTTCCACTTCTGTCCCCATTAGGAAGAGGGAGTGCTTTTAGTGTGTACACTGTCTCATTGTTGAAAAGTGGGCCATGTGAGGCATCTGACTTCTTTTTCCATTCATTGTTAACAGAATTAGAAACTATTACCTCAGCATTTCACACAGGTTATTTTAAGGATTTCTACAGTTCGGTGCCATTGCTTCTTGTGCTGTCATCTATCCTTTGAATTAAAGCTGTACTGATTTGTTATTTCTTTATTTAGGTATTTTATTGCAGAAACAGCTCTCATTTACTGCTACAGAAAGTCTATCTATAGAATAACCACAAAAGCCACAGTAGCTAATAGAGACCCGAAGTTTTGAACCTATGCAGCCAGCAGGGCGAGGTGGAGGGACTGACTAGGCCCCTGGCTGAGATGAGATGCTGCCTTTAAGTGCTTTTGGAAATTACACATTTCAACTACCAATTTAGAATGTGGGATATTTCTGTGATACCCCAGTTTGTCCAAATGTGATATGCAGGAGGGGACTGTGCATTTGGGAACCATGTTACTGATGTTGCAAAAATACAAAGAGGAGGGTGTGTGTGTTTTAGCCCTGTGGTTACAGGGCTTGGGGCTAGCTAGCTGAGCTAGCATGTTTAGCTGTTCCTAGAATTGTGAACAAAGTTAGACACTGGTTCAGATGACCACTTTGGAATATTTTCAGCATCACATAATAAGAGAAAAATGTTTCTATGGTTATACTGTAGATGCCATCTTAGGAGAGACAGAACAAGTTTTTCTTAAAGTCTCAAGAAGCCATCAAATTATAAGAAAAAAAATATGGTGTCAACCACTGTATGTATAATTAGAGTGTTTCTTAATTTCCACCTTGGTAGCGTGATCATCAAGTTCAGACAACCACCTATTCTACTGAACTACTACAGCCCAGTATCACCATGCATCCCAAGCAGGGCTTGTTAGAAATGAAAACCAAGGATGAACCTGGCTTTGAGGATGAGGCTCCTGACGTTTGGTCTTGAACACTGTAAAATGAGCCCACGACCCCTTGTTTTGGGAGTGCATCAGTTTAATCTTTCCACTCATAAGTCATTTTTATCTCTCTTGCACTTTAGCTTTGTCCCTTTGTGATATCTGACAGGTGCAAGTAAAGTTCCTAAAAATCTATTTACAGAAATAGGCCACATTTTCAAGTACCTAAATTGCCTAAAATAAAAGAAGAAGAGGAAGAACTACTTAATTAGAGAGTGAGTAATTTATTGATGATGAAGTGGGCTATGAGCACTCTGGCTTTGTATTAAATAGGCTACTGGTAGGCATGCTGAAACTCCAGTTTGGTGTTGATCATTGGGTGAAGTGCTGCCTGCTTTCACAGCTGTTTTTTCAGTGAAGTATTTTGTTGTCAACAGTGGCAGAAGAAGTACTGAGTTAAAGTAAAAATACATACATTTGTTAAACACTATTACTCTAATCCTGCATCTGTAAGTCCACTGAAGCAGAAGTACAGAAGTGTTAATAGCAAAATATAATAGAAGTAGCAAAAGTAAAAGTACACATTAGACAGTAGAATGGCCAATATGAGTTTTATATCATATAATTTATATTATATTGATGATACATTAATATGTAAGAGGCATTTGTGTTGTAGTTGGTGGCGTTTAAGCAAATTTTAACCGCTTTATATACAGTTGGATTATTTATTTATTTATTTATTTATACGCTTTATTTCTAACTAATGAGTAACAACTAAAAAGTGAAACTACATTGAATTATTGTGGAGGAAAAGTATAGAGTAGTAGTTACTCTCCACCGCTTTTTGTCATTTTCTATTTTCAGTCCCTCTAAAATAAATCACGCACAAGTCGAGTTGGGTATTTTTTTTTTACGAGGCGAGCTTGAACGCGTCGCAGATTGTAGCCTACTTGGAAGCCGGCGGGTTGGGCCAGGCTCCCGTGAATTTGCACAGACCTAACGACAGGCCGGCGACTGAGGAAGGGAGCGGAGCCCGACGCACACACACGGGGTTAATCTCCAGAAACAAAGCGGTAAACCGACTGAAAGTGTCCCAGGAGAAGTTCTGGGTTTTGCAGCAGCGCCGCTTCTCCTCGGCTTCACCTCTTTGGCTCACTGTGGGATAGTGATTGGAGTTGACAAGCCCGCTCCGCTACTGTATCTACTCTCTGCCTCCTCCTCCTCCTCCTCCACCTCCTCCTCCTCCTCCTCTCCCGCTCCACACAACCAGGAAATCGTCGAGGTGTGCTCCTTTATCCCGCTGCTGGCTACCCCGTTTGCGGGTGTAGATGCGCTTTTCTTGTCGCCGATTTTTCTCGGTTTTTTTTTTTTTTTTTTTTTTTTTTTTTTGTTTCACCGGTTTGACTTTTTTTGAAAGCCGGGCTTCAGCTCTGAAGTCAGACAAACTTGCCTGCGAGGAGAGGATCTCCACTCTGGCCGAACAATGAGGTGGGTACGGCGGCACAAATCCCCTTCACCTTCATTGTGTTTCCAGCCTACATTTGGGTGTTTTTCGGCTCCTGGTTTCACAAAGGCGACTGGTGAAGGCTGACCCTGAGGCACCTCTCCGGGGCCTGCCGGGCAGTTGATTTGCCCCCTCACTTGTTTTCCAACACATAAAATCGCATTTCCCCCTCAGGAGCAACTCCCCGCTTGTGGCTTTTGTAGCGCTGTTCCGACCACAGGGGCACACATGAGACTTTGTAGCAGGTTTTTGTGACCTTTGATTAATATGTTTGATGGTGTGTGTGTGTGTGTGTGTGTGTGTGTATATCAAAAAAAAGTACTGATGGTGATGAAAGCCTAGTCCTTCCTGTTGTAGTGTGGCTGCCTTCAGGAAAATGTTCACAAGTTGGGGTAGTTCAGCAGGTCAGATGACAACAACATACTTGTGTATCTGTTTGAAACACTCACTCCATGTTGGTTCTTTTGTTTTGCTCCTTTGGCTGCAGCAGCTCACTATTATTGCGGCACGTACCCAAAGTAAACCACCGTAATGCAAAAATAACTATGATATATTAATAGTGGATTAATAACTAAGCTTAGAGCTGATGTAATGGTGTCTTACTCTGAAGCAGGTTGAATTCTGCCCTATGCAGGGGGCTGCACAATTGGGTCACCAAATTCATGTGCTGTTTATATCATGCCATGCATTCCACAGACTACACATTCAACTCATCCCCTCTCCTACTATTCGTCTCCCTCTGGGAGTGCAGAGGTTTGCACCGAGAACAAAATAGGTCTGTGGAAATTTCATGTCCACGAATTCCACATCCTGTCACAGCCTGTGCAGTTGGCAATTACATGCTTTGAAGTTCGCTGCTGGCTGGGGCTTCTCTAGGCTGATTCCTTTTTTTTTTTTTTCTTTTTTCTTTTTCCACACTCCTTCACGTTTAAACAGAGAAGCACTCCACTTGTGTCAAGGACCAACTTTGTCGTCTTAAAGCTCGACAAATGCAACTTTCATTATGAACCATGAGGTGCAGTGGAGTGTGTTGGTGCAGGGCCGATAACCTGTGTGACTAGTTCTTTATCTCAAGCTTACTGCGCTGCCCTCTCTGTAATAATATATCTCATGGCTCTCTCGGGCACATGGGTTGGTCTGAGTTTTGTATTTGTTTTGCACATACTTCTGCATGGTAACTTTGATTACAGCAGGAACAGGAGGCACTTGAGCTGCCTGAAATCCTGCCACAGTCACAACAGTGCATTAAACATACCCTGCTAATGAGGCCATTAATAAAGTTAATGCAATAATTAGCAAAAGCTAATGTGTTAACATACTTTACATGATATATATATATATAGGCAGTTTGATATGGAAGAAGTGGCATCTGTTTTTCTTGTTGCTATACCTTTTAAGTATACTTGTGGAAGAGTTTCTGTCAGACACACGTACACATCATGACAGCACACTGTCTATGGTGCATAGTTAAATGATTACACATCATACGACAAGATAAGCAAACTGCTTTTTATTGTCAAATTGCATTCAGAAAACACTTCCCCATCCATAAACCACCGCAGCAATTAGACGGCACCAAAAACAAACAGTGTAAACATTAAAATGTCGAGCATTTATTAACCACGTTCAGATTTCACCCGGCCCCTGTCTCCTGGATGTTGTTAGGTAGCGTCTGGCTGGACCGCTGCAGTTCTTCTGAATGGATATCGCTCCTGCTGGCGCTCCATTGTGGCCTGAACAGTTCATGTCACCTTGTATAATAGGTGAAGACTGGAATGCAGCTCCGCTCATGTTCATTGTCATTTCTCCCCGTGGAATGTAAATGTTGACACAGAAGTGCAGTCAGTTGGTCAAAAGTTCAGCAGTTTGACCCAGTTGAGAAAAGGGGCTCAGCAATACATCCCATCTTTAAGCTGCCTTTACAGCTGCAGTCAGGAGAAACCAAAGCGTTGTCTCCGCTGACCACTCTCAGAGCGCATCTGTTGGTTGGTATCCTTGGGTTATGAGGCACTCAAAGTGCATCCATCTGCATTGTGATTCACTGCTGTTGTCAGAGTGGTGACTCCCATTTCCCAGTGTGACTCACTGACTGGGTCTCTGTGATTAAAAGAGCTGTCATATCAGACACCAGCAGTATGGCTGCCTTGGGGGTCAGGTATTAAAGCACATGATGTGAGTACACACACACAGACAGACAGACAGGTGTAATGCATCTGCTTAACACTTCAAGGAGTTCCCTGTGCTCGGTTTGGAAGCTCTACATGCCTGGAAGCGACGCCAAACCTGGCTCCTTCACTGTTCTCCTTTCACTCCTGCATGAGGGTATTATTGATCAGCCTTAAAAGCAAGGAAATGGCCTCCCCCTCAGTCTCCTTTGTGTCTCGGCTCGAGCTTTTTTTCTGCCTGGGCAGTAACTGGAGAGGAATGCAGCTCTAACAGTGATCTTTAGCAGTTTTGTTGTCATGTCTTCTTCCTCTAATGTTCTACTTCTTGACCTCATGTCCCAACAGGCCAGTAGCTGTTATTTAAGGAGTTTAGCAATAATATTGTGTCTGTCCATGAAAGGATAACAAGATGAAACTTATTGGTGTTGCGATAGCTGTATGTTCATGCTGTGTTATTGTGTAATGTCCGTGGCTGGTGTGTTGAGAGAGTAGATGATATTTCATGTCTCCACTTGTTCTTCTAATCTCTTGCACAATTTTTTTTGTTTTCTTTTGAAGTCTGATGTCAGTGGCAGAGGCTGAGTAGACTTTCATCTTGTGTGCAACTCAATGCGTACTCCCTAAAATATATTTAAAAATTCAAATATTAAGCAAAGAAATACGTGTGTACTTGCAAAGCTCTGTAAAACTGCATTGTTCTTAGCAGACCGACAAATTTGTGTACCCATAAACATAGGAGACGTTCTGCATGCGTGAAATTGTTACACCTGAACATGCTGAACATGATCAGCCTTTTCTAATTTTTTTTTTTTTTTTTTTCCCCCCAACCAAACCCCATGTAATATCCACACTTACACCCACGTCCCAGAAGCAATAACAATTTGAGGTAATTGGGGTGTGCTTGTGGGAACTCTTATCTATAAAGGATTAAGAGTAATGGCTTTATTTCATGCATCATAAAGAGTTGCATGTTGATGCGCCCTTCAGGAGACTCCTCACGCACAGACGCCGTGTCCAAAATGATCACAAAGCCCATGTGCCTCATCACTCCACGCGCACCATTATTAAAATGGTTCAGCCTTGTGAGTTTGTCTCTCACAACACCCAATCACAGCGACCCCCTCCCCTGAAACAATTATACCCCTCTTGGCCCTCCCACTCCTCATACTCATAAATAGGCCATTATGCCAGCCTGCCTCTTGGATTAGACGATTTGCTGCAGGAGTTACTCAATATACAAAACTTTCTATTGTCTACTTGGTGACAACTCCAGTTTTCTTGTTGGTGGGTAGTGTTTTTTATCTTTAATTGTGTCCCCAGGCTGTTGTGTTCTCTCCGTATTTTATTGTTTCTTCTGTGATCACTCGTTTCAAACAGAGCCTTTACCCCAGCTAGCATGTTGGACATGTCTCACCCATATTAAGCAGTTTCTCAATGAGCTTGGTGTTTTGAAACTCACATTGAATCCTCTGTCACAGGAAGTGAAGTGGGGAGAAATTGTGTAAATTGCTTACAGTCAGTAATGTGGATACAGTCTTCTGTCATGCCAATAAACAAGTCATTTATCAGGCTAATATGTCAACAATTCTCTGGTTCCAGCTCCCACACCAGAGGATGAGCTGCTTCACTGTTTTATATCTTTGTTAATTGAATTTTTATCAGTTTGGATTGATCGGACAAAAAAAAGCAAATTTCAGATGTCATCATGGGTCCCTGGAAATTATGTAGGGCCTTATAAACTAAATGCTTAATACAGTCTTTAAACTAATTGCTTGACACGTTGTTCAAAATTCTTATGTATTGTGATATACATTTTCCAGAGACTCAAATGAGAACCTTCTCATAGATGAAATTACCAGATGGGGCTGAGACAGCTTATGGTTCAGTAAATACCATATGTGACAAATCATGGTTCTCCATTAAATATGTGTACACTTCCAATATTGCTATAAGCAGTTAGGATTAGGATAGACAGTCTTCGTTCATTAGTGTAATACAACCAGAGATATTAAACTAAATCATCTCAGGATATATCATATATCATATCATGCAGCCCTGCTATTAAGTAATGCAGGGCCTCGTGGCTGTTTCTGGAAAAGATGGAAAACAGGAAGTAAATATTTCTATTGTCCAGATAAACATGGCCCGAAGCGTAGGAAATTACCTCTGTTCTTTGTGTGTTTTTAAACCACAGCACTGAGATTACAATTCATAGAGCTTAGTTACAAGCAGAATATATTGATCTGACACTCGGACTGAATCATTTCACTTCAGTCATTCAACCTGACAGTGTCCTCATTTTTACTGATTTCATGCTGGGATTGGGGCTTCCGTGTGGTTTACTTTACCCAATCCAGAGCTGCAACTCTAATTAATTGATTATCAGCAGAAAGTATAATCAGCAACTATTTCTATAATTGATTAATCATTTTAGACGTTTAAGCAAAAATGCCAAGTTCATTCAGTTTCCAGCTACACAAATGTGTGGATTTGATGTTTTTTTTTGTTATATAATGATACATGTTGAACATTTGTTTGAATTAAAGTAGCTATATGAATACTTCAGTCTGGACTGAGAGAAGTTATAATTAGTATTTTTCATCTCTTTGACATTTTGTAGACCAAACAGCAGTAGCAGTGTAGCAGTGGCTGATTTTAGATTTAAGATTTGTTATGTCTGTTAGTGAGTTAAGTGCTTCTCGATCTTGCCTAGCTTGTTGCCATTATCTTGATGCTATTGTTCATGGATGTCCCATTTATACACCTCTGCTTGGACTTTTCCCAAAACCACTGAAAACAGCCTCAGTAGACATATATGTCCATTTAAGCTTCTATATTCCATCTTGTTTGACTTTTTTCTGGCAAAGATCAAGCCATCATCAGTGTGAAATCCAGCAGAGCCCTGTGGAGTGGACATAATGAAGTTAAGTGCACATCTGCAAACCCTGTGGTCTTTTCAGCAGCAGCCAGACAAGAGTGACATCATCCCAGATGATGGAGAGTGTAACATCGTAGGGAAACCGAAGCTTGTTGTGTGGAGAAATGCAGCAGTGATATATTGTATGCTCAGCACTACTAATGGGCACAAAGATACAGTGGGCTCATAAAGGGGTCCACTGCCTAATGGAGCGTAATGGATGCCAGCTAGTATAAAAACTGCTTTATGCTGTCAGCCATCTTAAACTGTCCCACTGATCAGGTCCTCAGATCTTAGCTTCACTTATCTGGGCTCACGGTGATACACACAGGCTGTCTGAGATAAAACAGCACTGGAGGAAACCCAGGAACAGCTCTACTGGTCTGATATGCAACAGTTTCCTTACATTATCATTAGGCACCACTTATACTGTGGGCGATAAGGAGGGATATTATTGCCTCAGAAAATATGAGCTAAAGGTTTATTACTAAACTGAGAGAGACAGGCTTGCAAGGAGAACCTGTTTTGACCTCTTCTGTTGAATTCTGAGCCATTTTCTGCATGGGTGATTTTCTTTTTTTTTGGCATGAATAGCGATGCACATAATCTTGTTTACAAAAACACTTTTTGCTGTCCTGGATGCTGACTGCATTTCCCTTTCTGGCCGTGTGAAGTCTGATCAGCAGCTTGCTCTATCTGAACGGTAAAAGTTCAATTTAGTCAGTTGAGTGGTCTGAGGAGGGCTGTCTTTTTGGTGAAGATGGTTATGCTTACTGTTGAGTCATGGGTGGATGCTGGCATGATTTATTTTTTTTTGTACTGGTTTGTTTGTATACAGTTTATACAGTGCACTCCATAATGTTTTTCTCTTTGTTGTCTCAAGTTTACACAGTTGTGATTTTAGTGCACATTCTAGGCTTTAATTTAAGAGGATTTGGATGCATTTAGTGTCCATCATGCTGAAATTACAACACTTTTTATACACAGACCCTCTCATTTCAGGGCACCGTAATGTTTGGGACATTTGGTTTCACAGGTGTCTGTAGTTGCCATTGTTCAACATGAGGAGATGAGCTCTGCCAATGACAATCAAAGAAGTCTTTGTGAGGCTGAGAAACAAAAATAAAACCATTAGAGACATCGGACAGACTTTAGGATTACCAAAATCAACTGTGTGGAATATCATTAAGAAGAAAGAACCCACTGGTGAGCTCATTAATCACAAAGGGAATGGTCGGCCAAGGACGATCTCCACTGCTGAGGGCAGAAGAATCTTCACTATGGTTAAGAGTAATCCTCGAATGTTTGTCCGACAGATCAGAGAAAGTCTTCAGGAGGCGGGTGCGTATTTGTCAGAAGCTACTTTCCGCAGAAGACTTCATTAATAGAAATCAAGAGGCTACAACGCAAGCTGAAAATCGTTAGTTAGCCACAAAAACAGGATGACCAGATTACAGTTTGGGGAAGAAGGACCTGAAAGAGCCTGGAGAATTTGAGAAAAAGGTCTTGTGGACAGATGAGACCGATATTAACTGAACTGCCCACAATCCAAAGCATACCACCTTATTTTTGAAACATGGAGTTGGGGGCATATATGGCTGCCGCGGGTACTGGTGCACTTATCTTCATTGATGTTTCACAGTTAATTGTGAGCTGTATAGGAACATCTTATATGCTCAAGTTTCAGTAAATGGCTCCGAACTGATTGGGTGGTGCCTCATCCTACAGCAAGATGATGATCCTGAACATGCTGCAGAAGCAACAAAGGAGTTTTTAAAAAGTTAAAAAATGGAAAGTTCTCAAAATGGCCAAGCCAGTCACCCCATTTAAATTTTCAATTCAAATGTTCCAAATGCTGAAGGGAGAACTTAAGGGGACAAGCCCCTGAAACAAGCTGAAGATGGCTGCATTAAAGACGTGGCAGAGCATCACCAGAGAAGATACTATAACACCTGGTGATGTCTATGAATCTCAGACTTCAAGCAGTCATTGCTTGCAAGGGATATGCGACAAAGTACTAAACCATGACGGCTTTAATATTTCTACCATTTCTGTGTCCCCAAACATTATGGTGCTCTGAAATGAGAGGGCCTGTGTTGTAATTTCAACATGGTGCAAATACCCTTAAGGTCTTCAGTCATGTCTGAATGGTTTGAGGGGCATATCAAGGAAAAATATGTCTTTGTCCTACACATTACGGAGGCCACTGTATAAACTGTAGTGTGCAAAGACCTTTAGCAATAGAAGCAAAGTGAGGAAGCTTTCAAAAACTCATCTCGTTAATAGTTTCTATTTGTCAGTTAACTTCATACAAAGTGCAGCAAACACTGAAAAACCAAAATCACAGTAATATTCGGTGTGACCACCCTGTGGCCCTAAAGCAGCACAAGTTTTCTCAGGACACTCTGTCTTCTTCTCTTCATGTAATCCCAGACTGACTCCATGATGTTGAGATCAGGCCTCTGTGGGGGGTCACACCATCTGTTGCGGGACTCCCTGTTCTTCTTGCCACTGAAGATAATTCTTTATGACTCTGAATGTGTGTTTGGACTCTCATGGTGTTGAATGAATGTGGGACAAATCAGATTCCTCCCTGATGGTGATGAATAAGAAAACATTAGGGCTGCAAATAATTAGCTTAGGGTTGTTCAGTTATCAAGTAACAGGTTTTGGGGCAAAGCTTTTACATCTGATTAATCGTGGAAGTCTTTATTGCCGACTCTTTATTACACTTGGTTTTCTATCGTAAACTTGGTGTCCTGCTGATAGCCGGACAATTGGCTGTGTGCATCGTGCTGCAGATTGGGTTTTAAAAAGAGGCAACACTGTGCAGAGTGGATGGAGTGTAAGTCGGCCGAGAATTGGCAGTGCCAGTGGGAGGATTATCCAAGTAGCCAGTATCTGCAAAGCAGGCTAATGTAAGGTCAAAGTCTACGCACTCCTGCCTCCATATCAATGAGCAGCAGGAAATGTGATTAAGGTGTTGCCTTCTCTTTCTTCCTTTTCTTAACTTTGCCTTTACCCAACATTGGGTACAGAGTTGAGTGAAGACGTCCTTTCTTCAGTGCGAAGGAAAATAGTGCTACAAGTCAGGGCAGCGGAGAGTTTCTCTCTGGTGATTGTTCCTCTCCAGAAGTGCACGCCTGCCTCCTCCTTGGCCTGAGTCGAGGAGGATGTGCTCCAACCTGTAAAAGGAATTGAGCACAGTGAGGAGGACAGAGGTGAGACGGTTCCAAATATGGGCATTGAGTGTGCCAGTCGTGCCCCCCCCCCTTCCCACACAAACACACACACACACAAAAACACACACGCACGCACACACACACACACACACACACACACACACACAACCGCCCTCCTCTGCCTCAGAAGCAGGAAGGAATTCATCTCAACTCTTGAAGTGGTCAACAAAATGAAAGTTCGTCCATTCAACTTTTCCACAATGCTCCATAAACGATGCCAGGCAAAGGATGAGTCAGTGCGCTAAGAACGCTGAGGGGTTTTCTCAGTAGAGGAGCTTCAGCTGGAGACGTCCGACTCTGTTCAGACAAAAATATTGAGAAGAGGAGTTTGACAATAGCTCAGATAGCCTGGATGCCTGTTTCTGTGTGGCTGACTCGTGGAGGAAGAAAACTGTAGCCTACAGCAAGAGAGTGTGTGTGTGTGTGTGTGTGTGTGTGTGTGTGTGTGTGTGTGTGTGTGTGTGTGCTTTTAGCAGCATGCTAAGACCTGTGTGAGAATAAACAGGCATGAGGAAAAGGACAAAGAAAGAGGGAGTGAAGTTAGCCGAGGAATAAAGCAAAGGAGGGCTCGCAGAGATCTACTTTCCTGGCCTCTCCTTCAGTCTAAAGCCTTTTCAGTTTTTATTTCACCTTCACTAAAGTGACAAGATGATTATAGAGAAACAACTTGCTCTCCAAAGAGTCATTTTCCTGGTGAAGTAAAAAAAAAAAATTAAGTTCATCGTGTTCAGTAGAATGTATTTTAAATGTATTTTACTCAATCCTCTGAAAGGCTTTTGTGAAGTAATGTTAGTTCTGCTTAAATTTCCAGGTCATTGCAGTTTTGTAAAATGTTTGATATTTCAGCAAAGAGAAAACATTTCTGCTTGTTTCATATATGACAACTTCCAGAGGAAGGAAACATAAATGAGCATTTAAGTTTCAATTGCTGTACTTGTTTGTGTTCTCTCTCCACCTCATATTCGAAGAAAATAAGCTGCCACAAGTATATTCTCTCGTCTGGACGTCGAGCTACATATTAACATTTATGGGGCATTCGTCTCTCACAACAGGACCTGCCCTTTGCAGTTTGAAAGCTTATCTAGCACCTACTGATTCAGTCAGTGATGATCGTTCAGGGGTTGATTCCAGTGTCATGTGGGCCCAGCTGAACATCACTGACGGCCGTATACATACCCTGAGGGTGGTTTGAGGACAGCGCACTGTCAGATGACCGGGCCCGCCGTCAACAGGCTATTGTGTGGGCTCCCCATGTCCGAGTCAGCAGCAGAGGTCAAGTCCTCTACCACCATCATGACCCCAGTTCAGTGTTTGTAATGAGGCAGCAGAATACCAACATGTTTTTTTTTGTTTTTTTTTTTTTTTTACGCTTACCCCTTTTTTTTCTTTATTCTGCAAACCTGCAGAAGTAAGAAACTTCAGAAACACCCATCTTTCAAGTGATTTTTCAGTCTCTTGTAGAGAAATGACTAAAAGTGAAAGTGTTGTGATCTCACACATGATTGACCATGCAGTCAGGGTTTCAGGGGCTTGGTATACCGAGGAGCATTTACATACTGGCACATGCTGAGTTTTCCCATGTTGTCTCTTTGCCACTGCAGTAACACTTCCTTTTTTCACTTCTGTCTGATGTTGGGTGTCTCTCCGGAACTCGGCTTTCCCAGCTTTGTGGCAGGTTAACCATTCAGGTGCTGTGGTGGAAAGAGGAAGCTTGACTCTGACACTTATGAATGAGATATCACAATAAAAGAATCCACCTCAAAAAATCTTCATTTCCTTAAATCAAGAGAGAGACAGAGAGAGAGAGAGGGAAAAAAAGTGCTGATAGACTGAAGTAATGTCACTTTTTTTTTTGATCTGCAGTAAATAATTTTGTAATATTCAAAAACGCACAGGAATTCACCTGTAAATCACCACTGGAAAAACATGTATCAAACATTTTTCTTATACACATCATAGAGCGTAATTCTATTATTCTATTTGATGCTTTTTTTCTCCACAATACCAATATTTATCAGTATTTATTGTGCGTGTAATCCATTCTCTGTTTATATCAGGAAGGAGAACGAGGAAGCGGTTTGGTTGCCTGCTATTAAGTGACTTATTTTCAGTCCCTGTCTGGATCTAATGTCACATTTTAACAACAGGGAAAGAAGGAAATAAGTTATGAATGACTGTTTGCTTGTGTAAGGTGCGGCGTGGCCCAGGTTTACTAATTTGACACCTGTGTCTCATCTTATGTTTCATATTTGACTCAGAGTTGTGTGTGAATCAATTCTCAAAGCTGTGAGAGAAAAATGGCATTGATGAGAAATAAAGCTGCATGGCTGTAATTCTTGTTTGTAATGTATTACAGTAGCTTGTCAGATATTTTGCAGGAGCTACTGCTACAGGTTCCAGTGTTCTTTGCTGCCTGATTACCACACAGAAAGACACTTATTCCCGAGGGCAAGAATAACTCAAAAAGCCTGAACATCATTAAAAAATGATAGTTGGTTGGAGTTGTGAGGACAAAAAAAAAAAAGCTTTTTCATATCGTGGTGTTCTGAGGAGAAAGAAGCCTGGCGAATAAGGAGAGACATGGAGCCAGAGACAAATACTGAGTGTTACTCTACTTAGTGTCTAGACAACACTGTGTAACTTCAGTCTGTCTTTTGTCCGCCCCATGACTGATGTCTGTATTTCATATGTGTCATCGTGTTTGATCAAACTATGTCATGATTCGCAGTATGAATGCACAGTTAAAGGAAATGTGGAATTTGCCTGTGCTCAGTTATTATTTAACTGTAAGAAAGGTTTGCTTATCCCTGCAACCACATATATCCTCCAGTATTATGTGAGACAGCTCTATGCACGGATGCCACCAAGAAGCATCTCCGCGCAGGTCTTATACTTGGTCGAATTGTGTGTTTGATTTGGACAGAAAGGAAGCAGAGCAAGCCAAGCAGAGTGGCAGATGAGCGTGGAGGGAGGGTCAGGTAAGAAGAGGAGGAGGAGGGAAGAGACAGAGCCACTGGGCTTGACTGTACTTGCCAGCACATTTGGGGAAAAGCTCTGAGAGCACAGCCATATACAGACATTTCCAAGAGAGCATGTGCCCCGGCCTGTGCACTGCGGTTTCCTGTTAACCCCTCGCTAACCGTAGAGCCACAGAACGACGAGGAACTCTCTCTGGCTGTAATAATGACAAGTTAAGACAGACTGGGTGCAGTTTTCCAGTGTGCTTCTGAGTATGTGTGCGATTTGCATATCATCCTGCTGGTCATTTTCATGTGGTGAAGTGTTGTAGCTGTTTGCCTGAGGTGTTTTAAAGGTTGGTGACTCAAATCCCTCCGAGAGCATCAGCCAGTGACCTATTTGTGCTTAGTAGAAAACCTCTTAAGTCAACCGGTAACTTAGTTAGCTTAGGTCCACAGCCAGCGTCAGTGTACTCACTAGAGGACTGGTGGTCTTTGTCCGAGGGAGGACGGGAACAGATTGTTTATGACCGCGCCTGCTATAATTTATTCCAGTGCTAAAACACAGTGCAGTCAAACCTGGCCACGAGTCCTTTGCAGCAGGTTATAACACATGGACACGCGTGTTGGCAGGTTGACAGGTGTGTGGATGTGTGCAAGTCCCTTTATTTATGCGCGTGGGCCACACGCTTTTAGAGTTTCAGTGTCCGTGGTTGTATCAATAATGCAGCCGCTCTCAATCTCACTCCCGAGCCTTCGCTTTCTCTGCCATTAAATATGCATCCATTTCCCAGTCCTGAGTCTCTGTCCCCTCCCACTTCCCATAAGCCCTCTCTGCCCCACACATCAACAGCATACTTGATGCAGATGAGATCAGAGAACGCTGCAGTGCCGTCCAGACATAGGTGGTTTTCACCTGCTTGAAGGGACCGATGGGCAGGATTGTGCCTGCTGAAGGTTTTAAGGCCACAGTGAGTGCTTTGACCTTTTCCAGTGTGCCTTATCTCCCTTGTAAAAATCCTTCCTTTATATGCTGTTTTCAAAATGTTACAAGTTAGTTCCCTCTGCGCAGACTATATATATATATATATATATATATATATATATATATATATATATATACTAAAATGCATAACATACAAAAACATTTTGGAAAGCCCCTCTGGAAGTAGTTCTTTAAAGGATTTTGAATGAGATACTAAGTGAGACATTGAACTTGAAAATGCACTTGTGAGTGTTATTTGGTGGACAAAGTATGTAATGAAAGTCAGCTCCCTATGATCTGAACCAGTTCTGTAATGCATTTTGTTTATTTATTGGTCGACATGTGTACAGTTACAGTAGGATCTGCAGTAAGCTAATATCTCCAGTGTATCTGACTCGGAGCAAATCACCTGTCTGCCTCTGTTCAGCATGGACTGAGCCACCTCTTACAACATAGCAGTATTTTTTTATAATTCATTTTTATACAAGTCCTGTCTCACTTATCACTATTAACTTGTTAATTGTGTAAGATTAGCTCATGTCTCATTACAGCTCTGTCAGATGGTGGGTTTTCTGCCTGAAGGTATTTCTCCTGAAATGTTAAGAGGAATGTTCTAAGTTTGACCTTTTTTAAAAGTCAGACTCACAAAGTAGTTGAAAGTTTGTGTAAAGTGCAATACTTTATATAATATAGCTAGTCTCTCTAGCTACATGTTCCAGCCAAAAAGTTACCATGAAAAACTAACATTCACTATGGGCATAATTATAATACAACTTGTGCCAAATAGCACAATCACAGGAAGGTGTTTGAAGTTTATGTAATACATTTTTCTGTGACTGACACCAAACCCAGAGCTGTCTGAAACTGTAAACTATAACCTGTCTGTTACACAGATAGTTCATGCTAAAAGTCACTCACTGGTTCTAAGAGGAACCCTGAACACCTCATCATTCATCCGAACATACGTCTGTCCTCATCTTTCCTCTCATTCTTTTGACCTCATTGTCAACAGTGAAGCAAAGATATGATTTCATTAACATACACTCAATATAAATGTTATCAGCTTGTAGAAAAACATAGGGGGTGTGTGTGTGTGTGTGTGTGTGTGTGTGTGTGTTTCTGTTGACACATTGATTGTTCAGGCTGAGGCAGTCCTTATTAGGCAGTGCTGGCAACAGGAAGTAGGTTGTGGCTTTGGTGCTGTGTCACAGGAAGCAACAGATTGTATCATGGGCAGGACAGATGGAGGGAGAGGTGGAGGAGATGGATTAGGGGAGAGCATGGGGGGGCAAATAAGGAGATGAAGGGGGAGGAATGGTTAAAAAATTGTAATTGACAAGCTACCTCTTTGTTCTCCTACATCCTCCTCTACAGCCTGTACTCACTGTTAACTGTGTATTTATGAGGCAGTTGGTTGGTGTTATTTTCTGTTGTTGTAGGTCGGACACATGCATGAATGTCATCTTTTTATATTTCAGTGCTGATCAATGCTATAATAAATCCTAAACAAATGTTGACATTTTATGTAACCTCTCATTTTGAAGCATTTCTTGGCCAGAAGATGTTCCAATTTGTGTATAACAGGAACTTGCAAATATTTTTTTTGTGTTTGCTATTTGTTTGGGCAGATTTTGCTGTTGTATAAATCTGTCATTCTTTTTTTTTTTTTTTATCTGTTGATTTCGGTGTCTAACATGCAAACGTGCACACACTCTGCAGCCTCTAGCACTGCTAACTAAACTTTCATACATGCAGGCATTCCTGAATGTGTTGTAACTTGTGTTTGTGTGTGTATTCGTCTGGCATGTAACTATAAATAGATGTTTTGTCACTGATCTCAAAGCACATGTTGCTATGTTGTTTTTTTTTTCTTCTTCTTCTTACAAAGTGAGATGAGGTGGAGGTTGATGTGGAGCAGGTGGAAGATTCCAGAGCCTTGCCTCTTTGGCAGAGTTTGGCACAACTTCCTGTCTTTGTCAGGCTCCATTGTTGTCTCGCCGCCCATCTTGTTTGGGATCGAACTAATCTTTTTCTCTTTTCAAATCAACACTTTGCTGCTTTCTTTCCCCTGGTCTTTCTCTTCCTACCTCTCGTATATGTGTCAGTACACAGTGTTTTCTGTACAAATGGGAAACGCTTGAATTACTCCACAAAGTTTGGTTCACTTCTCCATGAAGATTATGTAATCTGTCATAATACTGTATGTCAGCTTCCTGTATTGCGACATTGTGGGTTAGATGAGATGAAGTCAGGCTACTCTCAGAAATCTGACTCTCATCTCTACTATGGTTTGTTTATAATGGAGTGTTTTTGATCTGTTTGTCCATCCGGTGTCTCCAATTCCTCCTCTCCTCCCTTTGTGTTTGCTTCTTCCTTTCCAGCTGCAGTCCACATCAAATACCATTATTTGATAGCATTTCAAAATAAGATAATGATGATGAATTGTGGTTTTACAAAAGTCTTTTGTCCAGATTAAAAAACACAGAT
Organism: Trachinotus anak; assembly: GCF_046630095.1. Lineage (NCBI taxonomy): Eukaryota > Metazoa > Chordata > Actinopteri > Carangiformes > Carangidae > Trachinotus > Trachinotus anak. The sequence continues at coordinate 5,925,411 of NW_027273885.1, read as the reverse complement.
TTTACATTATATTATTTAGCTTGTAATATGATCTGTCATTTGTCATTAAATGTTGTACAAATCAATAGTAAAATAGCTTTATTTTCTACTTGTACATCAGTGTAAAATTGTTGGATTCACGTGTCACACTTACAGGGTGAAATGGTTAAGAAATATGAGTCTTTGTCAGCATTGTCTACATACATCCATGAGAATCTGTTCATTCTTGGGGCTGTCACCAGAAAAAATATACCAGATGTCTGTGGTAACGGTCACAAAGACTGCTTGATCATACAGTTGTTGGCTGAGTGTGCAGTCACTACCACAAGCCTTCGTGGTTTAATTTTTGCGGGTGGACTTTCATCTTGGAGCTGAGTAGTCTCTGCTCTGACATACAATCTTTACACGAAGGTCTTCTCCATGTCTTCATGGCTGCAAACAGGAAATGTGTTTTGTTGTGCAGGCTTGGTTAAGCACAGGAATTGATGTACCTTTTATAGCCTTTATACAAATAATGAGATTTGTTCATGCTGTTTTTGGGTGAAGAACTTGAAGCTTGGCTGCCAAGCACCTTTATCAAAAGAATACCAAATAAAATCTTACTTTCACTGAGCGAGATCCCTGTGTGCTTAAGAAAATTAATGTAGTCTCTCTCTGTTTTGCCATCTCTTTTACAGTGAGTCCAGTATTTGCCAGGCTCGGGCCACTGTGATGATCTATGATGATGGCAATAAGAAGTGGCTGCCGGCGGGCGCTGGACCCCAGGCCTTCAGCAGAGTCCAGATCTATCACAACCCCTCCACCAATGCCTTCAGGATAGTGGGACGTAAGATGCAGACAGACCAGCAGGTAAATCTGCCAGCTTTGTGTATGCTTTGTGTCTGACAGATTTTGTGTGTGTGTGTGTGTGTGTGTCTGAGTGACTTTGCCTGTGGAAGTGTGAGTGTATGTGGTTGCCTGTACCTCATTCATCTGTCTCCGTCATACGGCCCGTGGGTGTCTGTGGACTCCTAAGGGTGTATGAGTCAGCAAGTAGGTGTGAGACAGTCTATCTTTGTATGTTCCCATTCATCCACAGTATCACTGTCTATGTGATACTACACACTAGGGCTCGGTGTTGAGAAAATTTACTGCATACACTGTAATTTTATCAGTGGTCCCTTAGAAGGCAATATTGTCAATCGCTCTATGATTTTATTGCTCTTTATGCACTTTCATTTGGTCAATCATTTACTTTGATGCATAGACAACAGCCTGAACTCTGTACTGGTGGGACATTTATTCTCCTGAAACGCTTATTATAATGAACTAGTGGCTGACTGCACGTTTTCACCTCTAGTGGCCCATTTCAGTTCATTTGATCATGAATTGTGAAGTTGGGAGAGTGAGAGAGGTTAAGGCGTTCTAGATTTAGTGTCCCTCTCCTTGTTGAAATTCCTCAAAATGTCAGTCCTGGTTGTTACTCCCACTGTTTTGTGTTTTGGATAACGAGAGAACATGTAAAGAACAGTTCTGCAGATGCTTTAGAGGAAACTGGGAGACAAAACCAAGTAATTGTTTTGATTGTGTGCAATGTGCAGGGACGATTTCAAGTGTCTTTACAGTAATTTGCAGCCATTTTGTTTCATTCAGTTGTGCCTTGTACTCATTGACCTCACTGGAAAAAACCCCAGATGACAGTCATTTGAATTACCCTTGAATTAGCCATGGTCTGAAGGATGCACATACATGCTGTGGGTGGGGTTTTGTGCTTGTTTTTATAAATATTGTCTAACCCCCACATGTGGTCCAGCAGGGGATCCAGATTTAGACACTGAGTGCTAGAGCTGAATTTCTGTGGAACATGTAGTGTTCATTTTGGGCATGATGTTGGCATTAGAAAAGGAGAACAACGGTGGTTTCCTTGACGTTATCACCAGATTATGACTCACATCAGCAGATAAAGGTGGGCAGGTTCTAATTTAAAACGCTGGGTAAACTGAGTTTGGGTGGGTCCGTTGTTGACTACGCCCCTCCTCTCCCTGCTGCCTCAGTGTCTCTCTCGCTCCTTCTTTAAACATTCACGACTCTAAAGTGTCCCCCAGAGACAGGTCTTAAAGTGGATGATGTTTCCTGTGAGATAGTTAGCCTGCTCAACCATTTCCTGTGACAATTTAGGGAAAAGCCTGATACCCAGTAAGGACTCTATATTTGTGTCTGTTGGAGACATGCAGCTTGGTTTGGGATGTTGGTGTCAGAGAGCAGCAAGGAGCTGATGAGAACATAGGGTGGCTGTATTTTCCCTCTACGTCCATGTTCTCCCCTTTCTCTTTTTGCTAATATTAAGCTTGTCTCCTCAATTGTTCAGGCTTTTTTATGTTGCTTTCTTTCACTCAGAAAAGATACCAAAGCTCCTCCTTTTGATCCTGATTTTCTTTTTTTTTTTTATGTGCTTGTGGTCACATCCTCAGTACTGTTCCTGCTGCCTTTTGACAGGATTGATGAGACTTTAGGAATATCACTGTCTGCAGTGGCAGCTGAACTCGCTGTCCTCTCTTTTCAGAGCACGTTGATCGCTATGATACTCACCCTGACAGGGTCTCCTCTCCTCCTGTCTGCTCTGTGGAATCCAGAGGCTGTTAAACAAATAGTGAAATGGTGTGTCAGCACATTCAGGCAGCGCTCAAAATCCAGAACATTTTTTTTCTTCTTCCCGGTTCATAGGCTTCACGCCACCTGCTGGGTGGAATACAAACCAGGGTAATTTATGCACAGGCAGGGATGTGGGTTTGTTGGTTTTTTTTTTTAATAGCTTTTCCAGTCTTCTAGTGAGGGGTCCGCCTCCTAGAGGCTTTTTTGGGGGGCATTTATTTTAAACTTCTGACCAGTAGTTTTGGGCTCAGTTTAATATTTTCAAATCTGATATTTATAACTGTCATAATTTGTTTGAATATAGACAAAAAAACACAGAAGCACTTATTTTCTCTATCAAAACATCCCTGTATTGATCATCTGTCCTCTTCCTTTCCCAGGTTGTTATTAATTGTCCAATCGTGAAAGGTCTCAAGTATAATCAGGCCACACCCAATTTCCACCAGTGGCGAGATGCCCGGCAGGTGTGGGGGCTCAACTTTGGCAGCAAGGAGGATGCTGCTCTATTTGCCAACGGCATGGCTCACGCTCTGGAAGTGATCAACTCCTTGGCAGATGCAGGTAAATGAGTTCTCACTAGATTCCCCATTACGTCATGTTTCCATCTGATTGGGTCTCATTCATGAAATACTCTCTACATACAGATTAGATTTTATGCACAATTTAATAACTTCATATTATCTTATTTTGGGTTAAACCCATTCATGGCAATATCTGTTCCCATGTTCTTTAATCTTTTTTGTTTGTATTGAGGACATTTCCTGTGTTGTGTTTTGGCAGGCTATGCAACCCTCCCCCGCCCGGTGTCAAATGGTCCGTCTCCAGAAGAGCTTGAACAACAGCGGAGGTACCTTCAGACATCCTCCAAATGCTACCAACCTTTGTTTTACTTTAAGTCTAAAGACCCCATAGGCACATTCTATTGTGAATCCTCTTGGATGTCCTCTGGACCAAAGATGAGCAATATCAGCAATTATTTAACAAGTAGATTTTCTCTGGAAGCAAGTGGTTTTACTTGTGAAGTTTAAACTCCCAGCTGAAGCAAACTATCCTCTGGGTTTAGTTGCATAACAATCAATAGCAAGTCAAGCTGTCTTGGCTTTGCAGTAGTCCTGTTGGCACAGTTTTGCACACACGCATATGTAGAGGATTTGATGGCATTAGCCTGACACTGCTAAACCCTCAGTCAGTCCCTGTAGGTTAAAGGTTCAAAAGGCAGCGAGGCAGACACCTCTCACATCAACCCCACCTTCTCTCCATCCATCTATCTGTTCCTCCGGCATTCAGACCTGCTGCAGTGGCACTATGCAAGCCTGCATGGACTAGGCATTAACCTTTTAATCTCATTTAGACTAAAAGGTAATATGTTGCACAGTCGGGGCAGGCTTTGTGATTGGTCAGAAAGACTGTCTGTCAAGTTACTAGCTGTCCCACTGGCTGCTGACATGCTGTGGCTGAGGGAGCCTTTAAAACCTTTGAAATCCGGCACAGATGATGGTGTTGAGGGATATTTTTTGCATGAATGCTTTTAGTTCTGATAGCATTCCTCATTATTATTTCACTGTTCAAGAAAAAAAAAAATCAAGAAAAATTGCACCTGATCTGCCCTCCCCATTCCCTGGGCTCTCTGCCTCTGCTTTAAAGCACAGCAACTCTGACTTTGTGTGTATGATTGCGTTCATATGTGTGAACTTTTTGACTGGGGTGTATGAGTACATTGTATGTGCGATGGTCTGTATACAGCTGTTGTTGTGAGTGGCAGATGTGTTGGGGGAGAGGGGACGGAGCAGTAGCGAACTGAAGCAGCTCGAATTAGGCCACCACTCTTCAGTGGCAGGCTAATCAGAAGCAATGAAATCCTACTCTCATCTATTTACCAAAGTCAGTATATTAGATACAAATCCTGATTTTAGTTCTCCACACAAATACTGTGTGTAATTAGAAGAGTTGTGTGAAAACAATGGCTGTGGCATAAATAATCCAATAATCTGCGGGATATTTAATGTGTAAATGCCCCGCAGATTTCCCATCTTACCCAACTGGTCACGTTTAGTCTGTTTAATCACCCCAATGAAATAGCTTTAAGTTTAATTTATCCATCCTGTCCACCTTTTGATTTATTTTGAGCATGTTTACATATGTTTGCCGCTGACAGATGTGTTTATTTGTGCACAGGTTGGAGCAGCAGAGGTTGGAACAGCAGGAACGGGAGCGACAGGAGCGGGAGCGGCAGGAAAGAGAGAGACTGGAGAGAGAAAGACAAGCGGCTGCAGGTCAGGAAACACCTGGGCTGATCAACATATCTGTACTTAACTACAATACAGTCCAGGCTTAGTAGCACCTCATATATCACCAAGTCCTTTTTCTTAAGGCACATACCTGCTATGAGAGATAAAATCTTGTGAGACTGTGCAATGAAAGCCCAGTGATTCATGGTGCTTTGATCTAAAGAGAGTAAATGTTAATTCAACAACCAAACACAAGTTTGGATTTTATATTCTTTATACAAAATATAATGGATCAGACATTGTTTTGGATTGTGAACCAAATATTTCACCACATTTTACCCACAACTGTTGACTTCTCTGTGGAACCTGTTACTCTTTACATGACAGTACACCTGCATCACTCTCAATGACGTGCATCTTGAATCTCATCTTTAGATGGTTTGTGAGATGGTTACTGATGGTCTCTTTCTGTTTTTTTTCTTCTAGTCCCTATTCCTCCAGCTCCACCATTGGCCCTTGGAGGCGTCGCTCCACCACCGGCCCCTCCTCCACCCCCTGGCCCCCCTCCGGCCGCTGGCATCCCTCCGCCTCCGGGACCACCTCCCTCCGGACCTCCGCCAGCCCCACCCCTGCCCGCCGCAGGAGGAGGTGGCATTGGTGGTGGGGAAGGTGGAGGTGGTGGGGGTTTGGCAGCTGCCATTGCAGGAGCTAAACTCCGCAAAGTATCCAAGGTGAGCATGTAGCGAAACCGTTTTCTAAACCTTTGACAGTCACCTGTGACTCTGTAGCTGCTTTTGAAGTCAAGTTTAAGATGATGTACAACCACTGAATCCATTATTTGCTTTTGTAATTATGCAAATGCTGTTCTGCTGCTGTGCACAGAGTTGTTCCCTCTTGCAGAGCTATAGTACCTGCAGCCGTGCATCAGCGTTTGAGTGACTATGCCTACACAGTGTCTGCCTGACTCTTTTTGCTATTTGCTGCCCTCAGCAGGAGGACACAGGCTCTGCAGCTCCATTAGGCAGAGTTGACTCCAGCCGCAGCAGCAACTCCTCTATTGGAGGAGGAGGAGGGGGGGGTCTGATGGGTGAGATGAGTGCCATCTTGGCACGAAGGTGGGTAACACCACAGGTTTTCAGTCACATAAAACATCTAGCACACACATTCAAAAAATAGACATTTATTGTTATTCTATTACAGCTGTCACATTTTCATTTTCATGTATGTCCTACTTGTCCTTTGACTAATATTAAAATTCATAATATACTGTGTATAACCAGCTCTTGAAACTGGTCTGTTTGAATGTACATGACAACGTAACTTAAGATGATCCTTCTCTACATCAGGAGGAAAGCTGCAGACACTGGGGAGAAGCCACCTGTGAAGACACAAGAGAATGTAAGCATCTGCTTTTTGTCACATTATTTAAAAAAACAAAAACAGATAGTCCAAAACAAATATTATGTTTTTATATGTGACAAAACAGTGTAGGTGATGGGTAGTTTAAAAAATAGACACGGTTTGAGGATGACTCACTCTTAACAGACTGTCTCGCTCTTTTCTTTACAGGATGATTCAGAGCCTCAAGGTCAAAGCGGTGAGAATTGAACATTTTTATCTGTGGCATGCCACCTACATTCATTCTGATATTCACTTTACATAATGTTCAAGATGAATGTTAAGAACTTGTTTTTATGCATCCTCCCACTCAGACACCATAAGAAGACCCTGGGAAAAATCGTCCATGACCAGGTAATCCTGGATTCACTTATTTCTGTGCCGCCATCGACAGTAAATGTGTAACCCCCCCCCTGGTGTTTGGCGTCTCATGTTTGAACTCATCCTGAGAGTCGTTCTCCATCAGTGTGTGTGTGCGCTTTTGTGAACACGTACGCCTGTGGACAAGTGTGCTTTTTTGTGTGTGACCATCTTCCATTTCCATTCTAAGAGGAGAGTGTGTGTGTCTCACTAACAGGAATAACTCCATCGCCAAGAACATGGACTCCACTCCCTCATTGTCCCAAGGTTCCAGGTATACGTGCTGTCCCGTTCACTCGTGACCTTAGTTCCCCTTGCTTTTCTTTTCTCTTCAATTTAGCACAGCATCACTGCAACCTACGTACCCAGGTAGCGTATTTTGCAGGTGATAGCACCCTCTAATGGATCAGAGAATGGCATGCACCCCAGGGACTTGCAGGTGTTCCAGCTGTGGAGTGTTATCTCTGAAAACTGAATAATAAGATAAGCCTGAGGGTGTGATTATTGTTTATTTTTACATCTCACCTCTGAGTCGGTGCTGTCCTCTTGTGGTTTCAGGTGGCTTAGCTTGGTTGTCTGTATACTGCAGTTGAGGCATGTGTCTGCAAATACACCAGGTTTATTTAGGTTTATTTAAGTATACATCAGTGGCATTTCTTTATGGATGCTATGAAAGGTAGGTTAATGAGCTTAGATATTGCAGCCCTCATTGCATCTCTGGGTGTGTGTACATCTCTGCGTCTTTCTGTTCACTCTCCCTTCAAATCTTTGCTACTATGGTGATGAGCTTGATTGACAGTCGCACTGTCAACGCAGTCCCATGGACCTTCTTGGCTTTTTTTTTTTTTTTTTTTTTTTGTGAAACACAGAAGCATAAAATAATTGTCTGTATTTGTCTGTTTTGTTGTCTTGTTACAGGGTGAAGCCTGCGGGCAACAGCAATGATGCAGCTGGAATGGATGACTCAGATTTAGAGAAAATGAAACAGGTGAATTTCTCATTAGCGCAAAAGAGCTGAACCTGAATGAGTACGATGACATGCACACCCACTCCAGGAAAAAAAAAACACTAAAACTAGTGCAGCACCCTCTCTCTCATACCAGTTAAAATAAGAATATGGTCGGGGAGGGGAGATATCTGCTTACCCACCAGCTGCATGTTTACACAGATTAACAGAAACCAGGTTATTGCAATGCATGTAAAGGCATTCTCCCATAATCAGCATAACCTTGTTACTAAAGTCCATGTAAACACACTGAGTGTCAGTGGCACCGTATCACCATGACTAACATGGTTTGTCAATCAATGTTTCTGCAGGAGATCCTCGAGGAGGTGCGGAAAGAACTACAAAAAGTCAAGGAGGAAATTATTAGAGGTAAGATTATGTATTCTAAAAATAATTTATCAAAATAATTAATTTATTAATTTTGCCTCAATATACAGTACTTCAGGTACTTAATTTTTTTTTTGTCCCCTCTACGCTTTCACAGCCTTTATTCAGGAGCTGCAAAAGAAAAGCACATAAGTTCTGCTGAGTGTCAGGTGTAATGGAGGGATATGATGGATGGAGGTGGCTGAAGCCCGTTGGGACCTCTCCTCCACTGCGCCCTCCCATGTAGCCCAGGGATTTCTCTTTTTCACCTACACATTTTCTCTTTTCTCTCTTTCTCTCTCTCTCTCTCTATCTCTCTCTCACACACACACACAAACACATGTGAGCATACCTGCTTATGTGTACAACATGCATATTCACTTCATGTAAATGGTAACCCAGGGAACCTCCTCACGTCGCCATCCGGCACTTTTGATGATCACTCACTAATATTGCAGTGGCGATACCATCTGTCCCATCTCTCCCCTGTCCATTCATCCCGTCCCCTTGTGTCCTCTATGTGCTCTGCTCATGTGAACCAATTCAGAGCACATAGCTACAGCCACAGTTGCTCTTCCAGTTCCTCATTATGTACAGTCATCATAACCCTCTTTTCTGCAGAAGTCCTGCTACTTGTGTCTTCTCCCTTCCGCTACCAGACACAACCATTTACTGATAGAGCAGTCTTCAGTATTCAGGGACAACGTATTAGTCACATTTTTACTGTAATAGCAAGATGCTGGCATGCTGGGATAATTTTTTTCTCTCGTTCTCAGTTGACAAATTATTGTTCAACCTCAAACACTGCTACAGATAGTTCAGTTCATACATCCTCTAGTAGTTTATTGCCTCTGATGGTAAAGGGTGGAATAAACAACAATAATCGAGGATGGATCAGAAACCCCACCTCCCTGACCACTGCAGTGTCTCTCCATCAAGCGGACTTTGAGCTCCCAGCAATGGCTAAGAACCAAAACAGCACAACACAAGCCTTCACCGCTGCGAGATAGAGAAGTTAGAGGAAGATGAAACAAGCAGAGGGAATCTGATGGACAACCTGAGTGCTGTGAAAGAGGAGTTGTGTTGTAGTTTTATGATGTGTGAGAAATTTATTCTCTTTGCATTGCACTTGTTCCAGAGGAAGTGTGTCTGCGTGCCACACTGCCTTGACAGACTATTCCCTCTAACTCAAAATGAGATATTATTTGTTGACCAGTGCAGTGGTCCCACACTGTGCTTCAGCTAGTCATTTTTTTTCCATTCTAGCTATGTTTTCTAACTTTGAAACATAAAAAATGGCCATGATGAGGTCAATTAATTTGGCCATGACCAACTGCCTTGAGGATAAATATATATATAGATATATAGATATATATATATATATATAAGGAAAATATATATTTGTTTTGAGGGAAAATGTTAAAGCAAAAAATGAAATGGTGTTTCTATTTTAATTGAAGTGACTGGTGAATGGGGATTTTGTTTTCCTTTTTTTTTTTCTTTTTTTTTTTCAATGATTGTTTTCTTATGAAATGTTGTTTTGGGTTTACTGTTTCTTTTTTCTAATAGAATCTAGGCTTTTTACACTGAAATATTAAGAAAACAGCTTAGAGACACTGGATTAGAAATGCCTTTATAGTCGAATACAGCTGCTTCTTGAAATGCATCACTTTGTCTTGAGTCATCCTTTGCGTCCTGTTGTAAGATTTCTTTGACTTCTGAATTTTGACTGAAATTAAATGAATGGGGTGTGCTCTGCAAACGTCCTCACACTGAAATCTAGTTTGTTTGATAGAGACGTGAGTTTGAGCATTGCTCAGAAATGTAGTGAAATAGAAAAAAAAAATTAACAAAAATGTTCAGAGATCTTTGCCATAGATAGAAGTAGTATGTGTGGTTCATGACTGAATTGTACCATCAAGTTAAATGAGAGATTTTAATGTATTTTCAAAAATTGACTGTTTTATTTTATGTATTTTTCAAGTATTTGTTCTATAAAGGGTTAATAGTTGGACTAAAGCTATAAAAATATGCTGTTAGGGATTAAAAAAAAAAATACTCATTTATTACGGAACTGACGTACATGGGCGAATTATGACTTGGTTTTATGCAGACTATAATCTGTAAGAGAGCAGAAGCGCAAATAAATTATATTATTTTATTAAAATTTTTCTAATAATAATAATAATAATGAGAATAAAAAATTTGAAACTGCTCATATCCATTTTAAAGACAGGGCCAGAGCCAGTGTCCTTCTAGAGCTCCCTGGATGCTTCCGGGCTGGAAAGGCTCTGAGCCGTTTCCGCCGCCATTGCGGATTTTGGACAGAAGATCAGCCGTAGCCACTGCTATCCATCGATGCAGTGCAGAAAGCACACACAGAAGGGGGGACAAATCGCACATCTTTACTGATCCCAGCCTCCGGAAACACGATTGACAGCACTGCATATTACCTTTTTAATCGTGTTTTTCGTTTTCACTGACTGGCTCCGACCTACACGTACAGTGAGGAGGTCGTAGCTAGCGCGGTGCTACTGCCTAGCCAGCTAGCTGCACGGCTAGATTTTCAGGACTCCGGAGAAGCTCAAGGAAACCGCCATGGCGCAAATCCTACCTATCCGCTTCCAGGAGCACCTGCAGGTATGTCTGCAAAACATAAAAGCTATATGAACCACCAGCATTCTCATTTCTTGTTTATTTTCCTGCTTAACAGTCGTTTGACAGCGCGCTAGCTAAGCTAAACGTCAATACCCGCAACAAATGAATGACCTCCCCTCCCCCGTTTAGCCAGCAGCTAACAGCTAGCTTTTCAGGCTAGCAGCTCATTCATTTCACTGATGCTGCTAGCCGACGTTAGGTGTCACCGACCACCGGGAGGAGAAACTGTTTAATATTAAACATTATTTCTGACCTTCACTACTAAGTTATTGCGTTATTGAAATATGAATGGCCACATTCAGGGTTTGCTAGTAGCAACGACTTTAGCTAGCTAACAGTGACAGTTTGCGTGCCGTGAGGGATGTTGGTAGGTACATCGTTTAATCGTAGCTTTGTAAAACATGGATCACATAAAAGATTAAGCAGCCATAATGTTGTTATCACACCAACCCTGGGATGGTGACGATAATAACGATGAGTTAACTGATCAAGTAGCTGCGGTCTGACTGGACCCTGTGCAATTTCACATGACACTGGAAGGTTTTGTCACGACAGGCCTTTTTTTTTTTTTTTTTTAAGGGTTATTCTGTCGGGTTTTCTAACTCAGATGTAATCACCTAATCCAGCTATCCGGGGTAAACCGGGTTGTGCACTCATCCTGTCAAAATGGCCCAATTTTTCATCTCAAACATATACATAATCTTATTTTAAAGAAGTACCTGGGACTGGCTTAGAGTTCAGTTGGTACATCAAATCTCAGTTTCTGACTGCACTAGATGTGCATAGTCTTCTCATTTAATACTTAATTCAGGGTGGAACCCCATAGGAAGCAGTTTGTGTATCATAACCATGCACCTTGGGTGACCTTTCGATGAGGGATAGTATACAATCAGTTGCTAGGTTATTTTATACATCTAACTAAAACTAATACATTTTAATACCAATGTCCTGAGAAAAATCTGTTTTAGAGAAGTGTTGATTCAGCTTTTTCCAGGTTGCAGTTTGTGGTTCTGTTGAACTGTTTAGCATAATACAGTTAGACATTTTTTATATTTAGCACACCCTCATTTATATAAGTGAGATGGACAAAATAATAGAAACACCACAACCACAAGCCGCAGCCTCCAAAACTAGAGGAAGTGTTGTTGACTTGTGCTTACAAGAGTTTAATACTAATATGGGTATTTGTTCCTTAAGAAGTTGCCTTTATATATTTAAAAAAATACAAAAATAACCACTGTCGTTTTACAAATAATGTAAAATTCTGGTTTATGTTAAAAATTTTGATAATTATTTTTCTTTCAAATTTCTCTTTTAAAGCGTGACTCAAAATGATGTGATGGATGATTCTTGAGTTGTGTCGTTGGTAAAATGATGACCCCTGGTCACTCCAGCATATTTGCTGTCTTTACAAAAGGGACCAAAGTGGAAATAAGTCTTGTACTTCATTGTATCAGCCTTGTAAGTAAACAATTTTGGCCATGAGCTGCTACTAAAACAAATCATGCATTCATATCTCAGCTCCAGAACCTGGGAATAAACCCAGCCAACATTGGATTCAGTACTCTGACCATGGAGTCCGATAAGTTCATCTGTATAAGGGAGAAAGTGGGTGAGCAGGCCCAGGTTGTCATCATAGATATGGCCGACCCCAACAATCCCATCCGCAGGCCCATCTCTGCAGACAGCGCCATCATGAACCCTGCCAGCAAAGTTATCGCCCTTAAAGGTAAGCTTTATAGCACTGTTAGCACATAGCTTTATGTGCCACCTAGAGGGGAGTGCGCTAGGTTTTTTTAAGCACATAGACAGAATAATAGAATTAAAATTTTGGTCAGTCAGATACTTTGCTATGGTCCTTTTAAAGTAAATTGGCTAATTTGAGAAAATTTTGTTTGTGTTGTCAGTCGGTTATGTAGCTGTCACAGTCTGCTTTTCATTTTGATGTTCATATGTAGATCACCCCATTTCTGTTTGTCAAAAAAAAAAAAAAAGATACTGAAATGTAGCGTAACACATTTAAATATACAAGAGATTGATATTTTTGGAATCGTAGATGTAGTCCCGGTGCTAGTAAAATGTCATGCTGTCATGAATGCTTTGTCTATTTTGCTTGTTTTTGCTCTTTTTTTCATTTCTTACTGCTTTCTTATGTTTGCAGACGGTGAGTTGAATTTTACATATCATGAGTTGTCAAAGTGTAATCCTGTATGCACTGTCTTGAAATGTTTGCACAGTACTGATAGTAATTTTAATGAATGCTTGAATTTACCATGATAACACAAGCAGGATATAGCAAAATTAATAGGGCAGCTCAAAAGACTGTATCTTTTTTTCTTTTGTGTATGTGTTTGTCCCATTTGCTACACTGTACATATGTTATATCACAGCTGACCATTTTCTAAAAAGATTTTTGAATGCTGTTATGATTTCCATTAACTTTGGTACAGTATAAAAATTAGCACATAAAGGCTGAAGAGTAGTTTCATATAGGTAATTAATTACAACATCCTGCCCACGTGGATTTTTGTCCACAGTTGCCATTATGTGGTAATCATAGACTATATGTAGCTGAATGAAAACATTGATGTGTAGAAAACATTCCAGGACTCGACTCAAATAGCAAACCTTGAGTCAAACATAGGCAGTGTGAAAAGGACATAAAGATCCTGAGGGCACCCACATAACATAATATACAATATATCTGCTAGAAAATTGTATTTAAAGGAGAAAAAAGACAAACCATAGAATAAATGGAAAATCAGGTGAATCTTCAGAAATGTTACAAAGTGTTATGTGCCTTGGAAAATGGTTGGTAGTAATGTATAGTACATGTAGCAAAAGGGCTAAAACATGCAGAAAAAATGATATGGTTATTAAAACAGTGGGAAAATCAAGCAAGCCGTGGCATTTAGACTGGTCTTGAATTTAAAAAAAAAAAAGTAGGCTATTATCTAGTGGCTGTCCTATGGACATCTTTCTATGATGTAGACCTAGGCCTATGTTATCATCCAATATTCTTGATATTTATATGTATAGAGTATGTCCTCCAGCGGAGGCCAGTGCCGTCATACTGATTTGTAGATGACACTTGCAAGGTCTGTGTAAAATGTGCTTGACTGTTTTAACTATATAAAAATGTAATCTTTGGCTGGCAGTTGACAGAAATACCAGAGTTGTGATATTATTTAGGATACATGTGGTATGTCGAAATTTCCATGAAGTTACTATATGTAGAATTTAAAATTTTGCCAGTTTGGCACCCATTTGACATTGCTTACAGGTTCACAACAACTGTGTACAAATTTTTTCATATTTCCAGAGTAGTATTCTACATCATCTATTGTGCGTAGGTCTACTGACCATTCACAATATGCCAGAGGATTAGTCTTAAGTGGCTTACAAAACGTATGCTTAAACTTTCGTTGAATAACTGCATCTTTAAATGTAGTCTAAACAGAGAAACTGACTAAAGGACTAATCTGTATTATTGCAGTATTCTATTTATAGAAGTTTACTGTATTTTTGTCTCTGGACTAATTACTGATTTTCACTTCACTAATTCTTACTGTGTTTATTTTATGAAGACAGTGTATTTTTCAGTGTGCTGTACACATAGTATTACCAAATCATTTGTTCAAAAATGTCACTGTACCTCACAATTTTGATTTTGAGCCATTGTCATTCATATGCTGTGTTAATTATAAATCACAGTTAATGATAGGGTGTAGTTTGGTTGAGGCTTGTTTGGGCCTGATTGCGCATAAGATATCTGTCTTGGGCCCCATGAATTGGAGTGGCTTTCCTCCAGTGAGACCGAACTGGGGGAAAAAAAACAGAATGGGTGTGAGTGCATCTGTCCAGCATCCTTCCCGTCATCACATCTGTTTGTGTGCTTTGTGGTCTTCTTTTGCTAATCTGCATTCAGACCCAACCTAAATTCCCACATCCCTCATTTTAGGATTAAATTTCAATGTGAATCACTTTGGAGCTATAACAAGGAGTTTCATCTCTCTAGTAGGTGGTGTGGGTAGAGGGCTGGACACAGGCCATAAAGCCTCATTTTGACTCACACTGGGGAACATGTTTTTCTGCTGACACCGATTCCTAATTGATTTAAGTTAAAAAGATTTGTGTAGAATTTAACCATTGCAGCATAAACAACTTTGAAAATTACTGATGATCCAGCTGAAAGACGCAGAAAGCATAGTAGTAATATCTCTAAGTGACTTAAATAGCACTGCATTAAAAAAGGCAAGGCATGTCTTTACAGATAATGTTGAGACAATGAAATTGGCTCCAGGAAGATCCATGAATTTGGAGGCTAATCAGAAACCACAACACTGCACAGTAAAAACACAACACTGTAAAAAAAAATCATCATTGTGACTGTTTTTTTTTTTTCAAGCATCCAATGCTATGATTTCAAGGCCAACAGTAGCGATACTTTGTTCACATTGCAAATTCATCCACCTGGACTCTACACCAGCATATATCTAGCCAACGCAGCAACTCGCCTTATGTCATTGCATCGCGTTGAAGAAAAAGTTGGGCCACGTTCAACTTTTTTGCCTCCGTCCCTCACTGTATCGGTACAATGCCCTCATCCAGGGGGGCTGTATTACATGAAGGGGCTGCATTTTTTTTAATGCAGTGCTGATATCAGTTTTGACACAGTGTAGTCTGTTTGAGTTTTTGAAATTAAAAATCAGTTTTATAGATGAGTGATGACTTAAAATTTTCAGTTCAGATTATCAGAAGAGGTTTGCATATTCAGTCTCAACTGATTGTGTTCCGCATTAACAGCTGATTGCATCAGACATAACTGAATGCAGATCTACCACGTAAATGGTTGCCCTTTTGTTGGTCTTGCCTCTTGTTTTGACACTGGTACTGGCTTTTTGTGTGGTCCTTCGGTGTTATTCAAACCAAACCCCGATTACCAACATTTCTCTAGCAATTGCAATTTGGTGTGCACAAATGGTATGTTTACTCCCAAAGTCTGCTGTGGGTTGTGTGTGGTAGCTTTAGCACTGGACTGTTATTATACTGTTTTTGGGGGTTCACAGCTTTCACCTGCATCACTGTATGCTAACCTGGCCTCTGAATATTTTCAGCGGCAAAGACCCTGCAGATCTTTAACATTGAGATGAAGAGCAAGATGAAGGCTCACACGATGACAGATGATGTGACCTTCTGGAAATGGATCTCCCTCAACACTGTTGCCCTGGTCACAGACAACGCAGTCTACCATTGGAGCATGGAGGGTGACTCACAGCCAATTAAAGTCTTTGACCGTCACTCCAGCCTGGCAGGCTGCCAGATCATCAACTATCGTACTGACGCCAAGCAGAAGTGGCTGCTGCTCATTGGCATTTCTGCACAGGTAATTAAACTATGGTTAAAGGGTTGCTTCAGCTTGATTTAATCCTGATCACTTTGAAAATATTATTCACACTTACGCTGAATACTGTTATTTGTCTTGGTTTTAGAAAACTGTTATTGCACTAGAGAACAGCAGTGCAACAGTTGATCCTACAGTAAACATTTGAAACATTTTAAAAAACATTTCTTTTATGATTATATATGCTTTCACCTGTCATAAAGTGCATTGTTAGTGCTTCAGTATGTGAGGTATTTGTGTTTGCTATTGCAGCTTAACTTTATACAATGAAACAGCATCTTTCATCATAGACTTCAGTGGTTTCTGTGATACTGGGAATGGAGGTGTTAAAGGATCTTTTGCCTTTTGCCTAATTTGTGGGATTTTTCTCCTCCTCAGCAAAATCGTGTCGTCGGAGCCATGCAGCTCTACTCAGTGGACAGGAAAGTGTCTCAGCCCATCGAGGGGCACGCCGCTGGCTTTGCACAGTTCAAGATGGAGGGCAACACTGAGGAGTCAACTCTGTTCTGCTTTGCTGTGCGAGGACAGGCAGGAGGAAAAGTAAGATTTACTGGCACTGCAAAGTGTCAGGCTGACGACAGCAAAAGGAAAGAGATCAGGAGAGACTTAATGGAAAAGTGGATTTTTTTTTATTCTTAGAAAAGGGTTTGAGAGAATGCAGAATCCAAATCAAATGAACTGTATTTAAAAGGAAACTTTCCTGAGACCCTTGTTAACCTGACTTTTTCTCTTTTTGTGTTTTCACTTGCAGCTGCATATCATTGAAGTGGGAACTCCACCAACAGGGAACCAGCCATTTCCAAAGAAAGCTGTAGATGTTTTCTTTCCTCCAGAAGCCCAGAATGACTTCCCTGTCGCCATGCAGGTACAAATGCTACCCATAAGGAGACATGTAGACCTCGTACTTGTTGGTTGTTTGTCTTTGTTCTCCAAACAATAGTGTTACCCTCCTGTGGGAAACACCATGCTCCATATGTCTTCACGGCCTTGATGATGAATTGTTATTGAAGTGAAGAAATTGTCTTGACTTGGAGCAGATTTTATTAAAGATGTTACAGGTACAGTTAATAGATTAATTCATCGTCATAATTTGATCCAACAAATGCGCCTCAGTGTGATTTCACCACTTGAAAAAATAAAGGAGGTAGTGGTCAAGCAATTTTGCTAATGAATTCCACTAGTAGCTCCAGCATCTTGCCTTGATCTGTCCTTTTGCTTACTAGTTCTAACCATTCTCTTCCTGTACATCTAGATCAGTTCAAAGCAAGATGTAGTCTTCCTCATCACCAAATACGGCTACATCCACCTGTACGACCTGGAGACTGGTACTTGTATCTACATGAACAGGATCAGCGGGGAGACCATTTTTGTCACTGCCCCCCATGAGCCTACTGCTGGCATCATTGGAGTCAACAGGAAAGGACAGGTATTCTAATGTCCACACTCTGGCCCTCCATCTATCTAATAGTGATTCACCTCCACAGTAACATTTTCCAATTGGTTTTATTTATTTTATGTCATTGATATCAGTGTTATGTAATTTCCTCATTACACACTGTGCAAAGGCACATTCTTAAAGTCACAGCAGCACACAGGACATTGTTGCATGTTCATGTAAAGATCGTACTCGATCAAACATCTTTGCCTGCACGTTAGGTAACAGAAGGATTTTTAATGACTGACCATAATGCTGTAATGACAAAATGATTGCCGTTGCAAAGTAGGGCTCTCAGATTAAGCATGATTCTGAATATTAATATTAAATGTTAATTGTAAGTTGTGTTAGACAGACACTGGGAAATATGGCCTTCCTAAGTAAAAGGAAGCAATGATTACTTCTTATTTTAGCCGACTGAAGAAATGGCACCGACTGTTGAGCTAGTGGACGTTTGTAAGATTGATGCATTGTTGAGTCAAATAATTCAGTCCACTGCACTGGGACACTGAATCACTGAATCAGCTGCTTAATGAATACCAGTGGAATAGTTAGGCTGGGGCTAAGTGTTTCCCTTTGGGCTTTTTACAAATTTAACCGCTAAGATTTACACATTGATGAATATATCTCATGTTTGATCTTGGTTGTTGGTTGCACCAAAATGATGTCGGTCATTGCTAGAGGTTCAAAACAGGAGAAAAATGCAACCACTGAATATCTTCCAAAGAATCAACACAGATATAAACACTGATTATTTTTAAATCTGTATCAGTATGAGATGCGATGTGTGTATATTCATGCTAGATTCCTCCCTGTGTTGGTCTGTTTTTCGCTGACATTTGTTAGTGATTCACTTTCCCTGTGGTATGTCAGCCCTTTTGTGTAACAGCGTGGGTCCTCAGGTGTTGTTGTGTGACCTTGACTGAGAAAATCTCTGTGAAAATATCGAGCTGTAGCAGCATCTTCAGTGTCAGGCAGCATGTGACAGTCACTGCAGGAGAGCTAAGCTTGGCCAGGCAGACTACACTGTCTAATCCTGTTATTGCTCTTGGCTCTCACCTGCAGGCCTACAGTATACAGCTCAGTGTATCGCACGCACTTACTCTCTCTCACATACACACACACACACACTCAACACTGCATGTAACAACATGGGGTAATCCCTCTGTGTAATTTAGGAATGGGACAAGTACACGTCTTAGGATGTAATTCACTTAAATCTATTTTTGCATACAGAGGTGTTTACAGAGAATTTGAACTTGGTTTCAAATCCAAGTGTTCCAACATTTCACTTTCAATTACAGGTGCACTGTTCACACAGGCAGTTTGCATTCACTTGCCTGGAGTAGCATGTGATGATGAATTATTGTAGGTGTTTGAGGTTAAGAACGATTCTTTTTTGATATATCACTATACATGTCTTTTTGCTGTAGTGGTAATTGTTTTTTGAATGAACTGAGGAACTAAATAAAAATATAACATGGACACTGTATTGTTTACCTTCAGGGATAATTCCCAACCATGAGAAAGCCTCTGATGTGTACAGATAATAAAGCATGCACGTGTGCTTCTCCAGGTGTTGTCGGTGTGCGTGGAGGAGGAAAACATCATTCCCTACATTACTAATGTGCTCCAGAACCCAGACCTGGCTCTTCGCATGGCTGTCCGCAACAACCTCGCAGGTGCTGAGGAGCTGTTCGCCCGCAAGTTCAACACCCTCTTTGCAGCAGGGAATTACTCAGAAGCTGCCAAGGTGGCGGCTAATGCACCCAAGGTACTGCCAGTGTGCACTCAGAGCTGGGTCAAACAGCATGACACAACTCACAGTTCAACTAGTGCAAGCTCAGACTGTTAGACTAAGCAGATTTCAGTAGATTAGTATAATAGTAGACACCCAGAGGTATATGTAAAACAAGTTTAGATTTGCATGCCAAAATAGTTTAAAATCAACGACACAGATTAACTGGGGATGCAGTCTTTTACTAGTGATTTATTTATTTATTTATTTATTTTTTAACTTTTCTAAGAACATGAATTAATAAAAGTTTCTTAAAGGAATACAATAACTGCTATAAATCTAAAATTCACTTCACTATAGTCACTAATGTTCAGCTAATTCAACTGCTTCTTCTTCTATGCAGTGTTCAGAGGTGATCTTTCTCTACCCAAATCTTCCCATTGTTACTGAAATACGCTGTCTACCCATCTTTCTTTTTCAGGGTATCCTGCGGACCCCAGACACTATCCGGCGTTTCCAGAGTGTTCCAGCTCAACCAGGCCAGACGTCTCCCCTGCTCCAATACTTTGGCATCCTGCTGGACCAAGGCCAGCTTAATAAATTTGAGTCTCTGGAGCTGTGCAGGCCTGTCCTCCAGCAGGGCCGCAAGCAGCTACTAGAGAAATGGCTGAAAGAGGACAAGGTATGTGTCCAGTTGTTGGTTATATTTTGCACAAACTTGGTGTTATCTTCAGAGGAAATCTTCTAAAACCTAAACTGGTTTTCAATGACACTGTGTCCGTGTCCATTCACAGCTGGAATGCTCTGAGGAGCTTGGAGACTTGGTGAAGTCTGTCGATCCCACTCTTGCCCTCAGTGTTTACCTCAGAGCCAACGTCCCCAATAAGGTCATTCAGTGCTTTGCAGAGACTGGACAGTTCCAAAAGATCGTCCTCTATGCCAAGAAGGTTTGTGACGATACCTGAATTTGTTATTCCAAATTTATCTCATGTTATTATTAATATAATACAGAGAAGTGAGAGAGAGCAGTGGTTTTAATCTGTGTTCCGCTGTTGTCTTTACTTTTGTTTGTGTTATATGGTTCATTCATAGCAAGGTGCCCTTGAGTTGAGATATAGGGCTATGAGGCTTAAAGATCTGGTTTCCCTGTAGGTGGGATACACTCCAGACTGGATCTTCCTGCTAAGGAATGTAATGCGGATCAGTCCAGAACAGGGACTACAGTTCTCCCAGATGCTGGTTCAGGATGAAGAGCCACTTGCTGACATTACACAGGTAAAAAAAAAAGAAGGCAAACAAACAGGAAACCAAACCTACAGGTTTTTTAGAGGAGTTTGACACCTATGATTGTTTCTCTTATGTCTCCAGATTGTTGACGTGTTCATGGAGTATAACCTGATCCAGCAGTGCACATCCTTCCTACTAGATGCCCTGAAGAACAACAGACCCATGGAAGGACCACTGCAGACACGCCTGCTGGAAATGAATTTGGTTCACGCACCACAGGTACATGAACATGTGAATACATCAGATCTAAATAAGTAATTATTTAATTTTGAATCTATCCAGACTTTTTTTTTTTTTTATTACAATTTTTGAAACTAACCTCTTTCTTTCCTTAAAAAGCATCTCATTGTGTTTCCTTATACTAAAGATCTAATTTCCTGTTGCCCCTGTTGCAAAGTTTCCTGTTAGCAAAGCTTCAGATGATGCTGAAATGCCTTTGTCCCTGTGTCATGTCTTTCAGGTTGCAGACGCCATCCTGGGCAACCAGATGTTCACCCACTACGATCGTGCTCATGTGGCACAGCTGTGTGAGAAGGCCGGTCTCCTGCAGAGGGCGTTGGAGCATTATACTGACCTGTATGACATTAAGCGCGCTGTGGTGCACACACACCTTCTCAACCCAGAGGTACAGTACAGATGAAGGAACACAAGAAAAATACTAACACGATCAAAAATAGATAAAAGTCACTGTAATCCTGTTTTCTTCACATGCTCATTTCAAAAACATATGAATGTATCTTGATTTATTGCTTTGTGGTTACAAAATTTACTTTTCTATTGCTGACTGTTTTCTATTTTCTACAGTGGTTGGTGAATTTCTTTGGCTCCTTGTCAGTGGAGGACTCTCTGGAGTGTCTGAGGGCCATGCTGTCTGCAAACATCCGCCAGAACCTGCAGATCTGTGTGCAGGTGGCCTCCAAGTACCATGAGCAGCTCAGTACTCAGGCCCTCACTGAGCTTTTTGAGTCGTTCAAGAGCTTTGAGGGTAAGCTGAGAATACACCGAGTACAATTTTATAACTATTTTAAACAGTTGCAGTTGGTTCTCCTGTTGATTTTGACTTTTTTGTCTTGCAGGTTTGTTCTACTTCTTGGGTTCCATTGTGAACTTCAGCCAGGATCCAGAGGTCCACTTCAAATATATCCAGGCAGCCTGCAAGACGGGCCAGATCAAAGAGGTGGAGAGAATCTGCAGAGAGAGCAACTGCTATGACCCTGAACGTGTGAAGAACTTCCTCAAGGTCAGAAATGGAGCAGTGCAGAATAAACAAGTCTAACCTTTCTGCTACTAATTAGTCTGATGAGAGTATTGTCCAACAAAGGTGGCATTTATCAGTCAATATCAATTTATAATATTTTTAATTTACAGGAAGCCAAGCTGACTGACCAGCTGCCTTTGATCATTGTGTGTGACCGCTTTGATTTTGTCCATGACCTGGTCCTGTACCTGTACCGCAACAGTTTGCAGAAATACATTGAGATCTACGTGCAGAAGGTACATTACAACTGGTTGACATTCGGCTGTCTCAGATATTGGTCTTTACCTGAATGGAACCATTGGAATAGTAACTTTTGGATCATTTATTCCAGGTGAACCCAAGCCGTCTGCCAGTAGTCATTGGGGGGTTACTGGATGTGGACTGTGCCGAGGATGTGATAAAGAACCTGATCATGGTGGTGAGAGGACAGTTCTCCACAGATGAACTGGTGGCTGAAGTGGAGAAAAGAAATCGGTAAGAAGAAAGGAACTCATTGAACTGCACAGTAATAATTAGTCGTGTTACTTAAGACAAATATTTTTCTGCTCTTAGTCATGAGAAGATCTAACTGCGTGTCTTTCTCCAGACTGAAGCTGTTGCTGCCTTGGTTGGAGGCTCGTATTCATGAAGGCTGCGAGGAGCCTGCTACCCACAATGCTCTGGCCAAGATCTACATCGACAGCAACAACAACCCTGAGCGCTTCCTGAGGGAGAACCCCTACTACGACAGCCGTGTGGTGGGGAAGTACTGTGAGAAGAGAGACCCCCACCTGGCCTGTGTGGCTTATGAAAGAGGACAGTGTGACCAGGAACTGATTCATGTGAGTCTAAACAGAAATCATACTTTGACTGAAACCATAAATATTGACAGGGCATATGAACTTTGATAAATTGTCTAACTTTGATACGTTTTTAAGATTCTTATATTCATTCATTTTGTATATCCTCCCTTAGGTGTGCAATGAGAACTCACTGTTCAAGAGTCTCTCCCGCTACCTTGTACGTCGCAAGAACCCTGAGCTGTGGGCAAGCGTGCTGCTGGAGACCAACAACTACAGAAGACCACTCATCGACCAGGTTTGACCCTTTGCTGTATTTAATCTCTCTACATTATTGTATTGTACTTCAGCTGGTTTACTTAGTTTATTCATGCAGAGAGCTGACAGCATTACTGACCTGGCTTTTATGGTAATCATACAACACTAAAGCAATTATATTGTTTACTTAATTAACTTTTCCAAAGCTTTCTAGAAATATCCGTTTTTCCTTTGTCTTGTCATTTGCCTTTTGTGTCATAGTCTATAGCTAAATTGTTAACACAGTAAAAAAAAAAATCAGTTATTCCAGATGTTGTCCATCTAGCATGTTGTTCCTCTCTGCTACAGGTTGTTCAGACAGCTTTGTCAGAGACCCAGGATCCAGAGGAGGTGTCTGTCACAGTCAAGGCCTTCATGACTGCTGACCTTCCCAATGAGCTCATCGAGCTCCTGGAGAAGATTGTCCTGGATAACTCTGTCTTCAGCGAGCACAGGTGAGACAGGCTTCATGTTACATGTAAGGAGCAAGTCTCTTGTTGTTTTGGACGTAACTCGGTAAGATGTTTCAAGTTATTTTTTCACTGAAACCATTTTGTCAGTCGTAGAAGCCTCTTGAATTGCAATCATGTTTAAGCCACGCAGAGAATTTAGACGCTCACTGAGAACCTCCTGTCTCGGTTATTTCAGAAACCTCCAGAATCTGCTCATCCTGACGGCCATTAAAGCTGATCGGACACGTGTGATGGAGTACATCAACCGTCTGGACAACTACGACGCCCCAGACATTGCTAACATCGCCATCAGCAATGAGCTGTTTGAGGAGGCCTTTGCTATTTTCAGAAAATTTGATGTCAACACCTCTGCTGTGCAGGTCAGTGGATTACTGCTCGACTTTAAGGTGTTTCAAAAAGTCAGAATATGAACCCAGAAGCTTTTATACTATTTGTGCACAGTTTTAAGCTTTTAAGCTTTTTAGCTTGATGCTTGATGATGAGTTGAATGTTGTCTCGTTTGGTTCAGGTTCTGATCGAGCACATTGGTAACCTGGACAGAGCTTACGAGTTCGCTGAACGCTGCAATGAGCCACCAGTGTGGAGTCAGTTGGCAAAGGCCCAGCTTCAAAAGGGCCTTGTCAAAGAAGCCATTGACTCTTACATCAAGGCTGATGACCCCTCTGCTTACATGGAAGTGGGACAAGCTGCAGCCCAAAGCGGTAAGAGGAACTTTATCTGTCATGTTGGCACATTTGGTGCTTAGATCTGAAGAATTTTGGATAACTACTAAATTCATTGTTAGCCATTTATTGTTGTATTGTTGTATTACTTTAACTGACATTGTGGTATATATACTATATATACAGTTGATGGGTGTGCTTATGAAACTGATGGGGGTTGATTGTGCAGGAAACTGGGAGGACCTGGTGAAGTTTCTGCAGATGGCCCGTAAGAAGGCCCGCGAGTCTTACGTTGAAACAGAGCTGATCTTCGCTCTGGCGAAGACCAACCGCCTGGCTGAGCTGGAAGAGTTCATCAATGGACCCAATAATGCTCACATTCAGCAGGTTGGTCCTGAGAAGCATACAGACACACAGAACACACAGCTGTTACCACCTAAGTCTTTTTCACCCGTTTACAATTGCTGCTTTGCTGATCGTGCCATTTTTGTTGTTTTTTTTCGGCCCTGCAGGTTGGTGACCGTTGCTATGATGACAAGATGTATGAGGCAGCCAAACTGCTTTACAACAACGTGTCCAACTTTGGCCGTCTGGCCTCTACCCTGGTCCACCTGGGAGAATACCAGGCAGCTGTGGACGGAGCCCGCAAGGCCAACAGCACCCGCACCTGGAAGGAGGTAAGGAGTGATGATACAGTTTCACTTTATCTCTTTGTATATAAAAAGTCCTTAAAGAGTAAAGAGGCAGATATGAAATTCATTTACTTTGGTTCTGTGCTCTCCCAGGTGTGTTTTGCGTGTGTAGATGGGAAGGAGTTCCGTCTTGCCCAAATGTGCGGCCTGCATATTGTCGTCCATGCTGACGAGCTGGAGGAGCTCATCAACTACTACCAGGTACGTGGTGTAACCTGGGCAAGTCTCAATCAATGTGAAGTAACTACTGAACACAGAATCAGACATATTGCGCAGTATAGTAGGGTTTGGAGTTTTCTGTGGAAATGCAATTTTACTTTCAAAGGACAAAGAATGAGTAAACTGTAATAAAGAGAGATCCTGTCTGCATCCTCCAGGATCGCGGTTACTTTGAGGAGCTGATCACCATGCTGGAGGCCGCTCTTGGGCTCGAGCGTGCACACATGGGCATGTTTACCGAGCTGGCCATCCTCTACTCCAAATTCAAGCCCCAGAAGATGAGGGAGCACCTGGAGCTCTTCTGGTCCCGTGTCAACATTCCAAAGGTAGGGAAGGAAAACAATAGCAACATCTTGAAGCAAAGCATGATTTATTATCAACTTAACAATGAACACATCAACAATCCCCAATATTCTTTTGCATGAATACCTTTGTAAAAGCATGGATTAGTTAAGACAAATTAAAATGAATGTTAGAGTTGAACTAGTCTCTGTTTTTTTTTTTTTTTTTTTAAAAAAAGGTTTCTGATTAGTTTACAAAGTTAAATATGAATTCATGAACTAATGTTTGTGTTTGTGTGTGTCAGGTTCTCAGGGCTGCAGAGCAGGCCCACCTCTGGGCAGAGCTGGTGTTCCTCTACGACAAGTACGAGGAGTATGACAACGCCATCCTCACTATGATGAGCCACCCAGCTGATGCCTGGAAGGAGGGCCAGTTCAAAGACATTGTCACCAAGGTAAATTTAAAAAAAGAAGGAAAAAGCTGTTGATAGATGAGTGATGCTCATTTTCAATCTGATCGGAAGTTCCATGTTTAATAACAATACCAAAATTCAGGCTATAATACGTTTTTCTTTCCAGGTGGCCAACGTGGAGCTGTACTACAAAGCCATCCAGTTTTATCTGGAGTTCAAACCATTGTTACTGAACGACCTGCTCATCGTCCTGTCTCCAAGACTGGACCACACACGTGCTGTCAACGTCTTCAGCAAGGTTCTGGGCCATTGATGCTTTTTGTAAACATTGACAATAAAAATATCAAGTGTTATTTGGAATGAAATATAACCTCCTCCAGAAATGAAAGTTAGAAGTGACCGTTCGCACATGAAGTCGACTTTGGCAGAGGCAGAGAGAGATTACTTGAAAATAGACATTAATGATTTTTTTTTTCTGATTCTTTGTTTAGGTGAAACAGCTGCCTCTGGTGAAACCTTACCTAAGGTCTGTCCAAAATCACAACAACAAGTCAGTGAATGAGGCACTCAACAACCTCTTCATCATTGAGGAAGATTATGCGGTATGATATGATTCCCATTGTGTACCATAACAGATATTAAAGTAATCTATTTTTTAAATATAGAACAGCACACACAATAAGCCACAGTTCTTCAGTTTATCTGAATTTTCACCACCAGGATTAATATTCTTACTAAATTGCATTTTCAGATGTGTCTCATAATCCTCTCTCTCTCGCTCATCCAGGCACTGCGTACATCCATCGATGCCTATGACAACTTTGACAACATCTCACTGGCCCAGGGCCTGGAGAAGCATGAGCTAATTGAGTTTAGGAGGATCGCAGCCTACCTTTTCAAGGGCAACAACCGCTGGAAACAGAGCGTTGAGCTCTGCAAGAAGGACAAGCTCTACAAGGTGCACAGCCACTAAAAACAATAATAACTTTCAGTTTGCCCTCCAGTTCTTCCATGTAATATAAGTCAGAGCTTCACATTTCACCCCAGAAATCCACATAAAGGACTGAAATGTAAAACGGCAGATGTGGTGACTTCCTGGAAGTCAGTTCATTGAACTGTAACTGTGCTCTCCTCTCTGCAGGATGCCATGCAGTACGCATCAGAGTCCAAAGACACGGAGCTGGCAGAGGAACTCCTGGCCTGGTTCCTGAATGAAGACAAGAAAGAGTGTTTTGCCGCCTGCCTATTCACCTGCTACGACCTGCTGCGGCCCGACGTGGTGCTGGAAACCGCCTGGCGACACAACATCATGGACTTCTCCATGCCATACTTCATCCAGGTCATGAGGGAGTATCTGACTAAGGTGGGTTGGCCAGAGGTAAACAGTGTGTCCAGTCTATCAGGAACAAAGTAGATGGCTTTGTGAGAGGGTTTCTTAAGAGAGAAGAGCGTATTAAGACATGCTATAGTTACCCTTTACAAATCTAAGGTAGCTACAGTGAAAGAAGGCTGTTAGACAGTAGATGGACATGATAACTTCCATGTGGACTGTTGTTTTTTTTTTCTCGTTTGGTGTTAAGACTTGTGACATAGTATTTGTAAACCTGTTCCCATCTGTGAAAACCCACATGTCTGGTTCAGATGGGTGTACCACGTAAAGAATCTAAATATTAAATTTAATCTTTAAATACTTTTTCCCCTGATTGGTATCTGGGATTTCCACCCATCTGATACTGACAAGCTGCTTGTTTGCAAATACTATTCAACTATAGGCAGTGTCACACAGTTTCACCTAGACAGTATTATACATAAAGCCCCACATTATTGCCTACTCTTTCCTCCATTCATGCTCATCTTCCTATGCCCCTGTCAGCTATGTGTCACCACTGGTGTTTTTCTTCTCGTTTGGGTTTCCATCCACTCAAGCTACTTTTCCATACAAATGTGTTCCAGAGGAGATTCCTAACTGCTGTGTCGCTCTTCACACCGTTTATATCTATGTTACGTGGCAAAAAAAAACGACCCACCTATTGTTTTCATGACGGACAGTAGAGCTGAGTAAAGCAATAGTAAAATTTGTCGTGTTTATTTATCAAACTTGGAATGTCAAGTTGGTGGATTTTACCACATCAGAATACTTCAGTCTCTCATATGAGCTGTGAGTTACACAAAAGGTAATTTTCTTGTGGCTGACTACTTGTTGTAGCAAGTTGCAATCCCATCAGATGGTTACTTGAAACAGATGAATACTTCATCGTTTGTATATTTTGATATATATAATTATTCATTCCAATAAGTCTTTGCATTGCATACTAAACATTTTACAGTATTTAGTAGCTCTTGTTTGAATGTTTAAATGGGCCTATTCTGTATTTTATTCTGTTGTCAGCAACAAGTTGAAATGCACCATACCAGAGTAATCTCAAGTCTGCATTTGTATCAAAAGTGGCATTTTTACCCGCATCTGTCTCTCAGGATTTTTGTGTTCTCTTTAAGTGACAAGTCCTCTGTTTGCTCTTTTTCTCTCTGTCAACTTCTATTTTGGGAGACTTCCATTTGTTTTTTTTCCCTCCTTAAGTTGCCTCTCTGAATTTCCTTTCCAGGTTGATGCGATAAAGGAAAAGGTGAAAGTCGAATCCATTTTCTAATCATTCTTTTTGACCCCTCTTCCCCTGTCCTGTAGCCTGTAGTTTGGAGGAGTAAAATTAGCAGAAACCGCATGACCCCTCTCCCCCCCCATGTCACTCTGCTGCTTCTGATTGTAAACTCCACATCTCCACTAGACCACCTACCAACCCACAAGATTCCAGAGCGGGGCTCTTCACACCCATCCCTCAGGGCTCTGCTGGGTTTGCTGGTGTCAGTGACGGCTTTTGGTTTGATTCGAGACAAAAAAATGAAGAACTATTTATTGGGTTAGGTGATGCAAATCTGTTTTTCCAAAGTATTTAAGACATTATAGTTCTATTCACAGATCACTGTCAACACTTGGTGGTGGGACGTTGTTGTCAGGTTCCCAGATTTGCTCAGATTAACTCTGAGCCTGACTAAAGCCAGCCAGCACTGTTACTACTATTATGCATTTCATTTATTCTACTTTAAAATTTTAGGATTATTGTTCAGACTGTCAACCATAAACTTTGCTAACAGCAGGTAAAAATGAGGTTCCTGCTAATTTTTCCTCTTCCAAGTCCCATTTAAACCTGTAATAACATTTTTGGTCACTTGGGGGCAACAGGAAACACACAGCAAACACAACCCTGACATGTTACCACTTTTTAAGATGATATGAAGAAAATAGACAGCGACACTATGTGCAGTAAGAGTGAACCAAAACATTTAAGTTGCAAGCAGGGGACAAAAACAAAGACCTGAAAGATGCTGTCAAGTTCCACAGAGCTGAAGGATAATTCTCTGTGGGTTTGTCACTATTGATGACTTCTTTGACCTATTTCAAATGTTATCAGATGTTCCCCATCACAGCCTTTACCCTCAAACACGCTGAGCCATCCAGTTAAACCAGCATGCCCTTCAGCTCTCCATAGGCATGGGTGAAGAGTGCCACTCTGGATTACTACCTCACCTGCTGTGGTCAGGTCCTTTTCTCACAGACTTGTAGAAGAATTCTAATGTTAAATTGTCTGGTAACATCGCTCAGCTGCAGTCTGCTGCTGGCCATCGTCCTGACTTGGATCATTGAATTCAATTCAATACTTTTATTCTCACTGTACGAGAATAAAGGTATTGAATCATTTAGGAAGCACGTGTAGACACTATAAAGAGAGTTTCAAGGCATATGATGTTGATAATTCTTAATTATATCTTTACATAGTGGGACAGTGGGGGCATATTTATATATGTACCTGGACAGTGGTGCAGTAGCATAGACTGCAGCTAAGTGTGAGACCTAATTTCAGTAAATGAGGCATCATTTTAATGAAGTGACCATTCTTTCAGAGACCTCTCTATTTTTCTCCACGTCTGTCTGTACCACTGAATTTATGTCAAAGCCAGAAAAACACAGACAGTAAAAATCATAAACGTGAGGTTTAAGAGTGGGGTATTTTTCCACAGTGTGTCTCTCTGAGCATTCTTTGATACTGTAAAGTGTGGTCACGCAACAAATAACTTGAGTGTGTGAGAGCTAATAATATGTAGTTTGGGTGTGTTCTCTTGGGGGAAAAACACATAACATGTAGAGCAACAAGCATGCATTTCCCCTCCCTTGGTAGCATCAGCAGCTCTCAGGCCAGGCTAGGAGACATCGTTGTTGGCTGTGCCTGCTTCTGGAAACCTTGAACTGGCTGTACAAAACCATCCCCTCCACCCTCTTTCACACTCCCTCCACTACGGCTCTCTGCTTTTCTTTCTTTCTCATGCACTCTTTAAGAAGAAAATGACTAAACTGCCGCTTCAGCATGTCTCTCAACCCTTCTCTTCTCAAACCAAACAACAGCCTGTCTTTTCTTGAAACAGCCTGCTTAACCAGACTGACTGACTGTAATAGGAAACGAGACAGTATGTAGAGAACTGAACCCAGAACCACCGTAAGAGGAAAGCTGTCCTGTTGCATCATTTAGCATTGTCCTTAACTGATTTCATGCCGTAACTGAGGGTCACATCTGAAGCTTTTCGCTGGCTGCTTAATTCTTTCAGTTGTTTTTAGCTCTATCTTTTATCTTTTCCCCGTCACTATCTGCCTCTGTGCTGCTTAGCAAATACTAAAGCACCAAAACGGGCCGTTTTATCAAGTTGACTCCCAAGGCTGCTACATGCTTCTCATAGCTGCTCGCACACAGGCAATGACTTAGTTGAGCCGTGTATGCACTGAACATACTCTACAAAGTGTTGGTGATTGGTTTTAAAAACCCAGGGGCAACTGGAAACAAGTAAGATTAAGCAAATGGGACAGAAAATATTTGCACATATTTGCTCTGTAGTCCTCCCTGTAAGTTTTTATGATCGTTTCATCTACTAGTAAAAGATTCGACAATTGGATAGTCAATGGTCAAACGTAAATTAATAGATAAATTACCAGCTGTCTTGTTATTTAGTTAACTGCTAATAATTTTTTAACCAGAAATTCATCTTATGTGAAGTAAATGTTTCGGTTTTGGACTGTTGATCACCTTTAGGAAACTGTGATGGGCATTTTTTATTAAATTACATTTATAGACCATATGATGAATGTATTAATAGATAAAATAACTGGCAGATTAATCAATAATGGAAATATTTTATTAGATTGTTGTTGTTAGTAGCCCTATTTTCAACATTAATCATTTGCATTGCACTGTATAAACTTGGTAAATGTGTATAATTTAGTACATTTTCAAACAAATACACTCCGCTCATTTTTATTCCTCTAATCCTAACATAGACTTCAACAAGGTATTAAGGATCTTTACAGTGAGCGTTTCCTTGAGTGCTACACCTTTCACATGAATTTCTATGGATGAGACTGAAGTAAGCCCACATAAATGTTTGTGGATTGCACACAGACGTCTACAGAGAAGGTAGTGTACACACAGGCACATGAAGCATGTTTCAGCCTCAAGTTTTACTTTATAACTATGTTGTTACTCTGCCGTGTTAGTAGCAAAACACCTTTAGGAGATAACTCTAACAGATCAAGTCCTCACCTGTTAGAATGATTACTGACAGAAATGCCAGATCCTGATTGCAGCCGAGGGCTGATCGAGTTGTGTCTTGGTCTGCTTCTCTGTCGACCAAATTAAATACTAAAACGCACAGAGAAAAACATAAAATGAAAAACATAAATGTTGTTCTTAGTAAGTGTATTTGTACTGGTGAGAGGTTGGTTCTCTACATACTCTACATTTCCAACATGTTAGAGTAGATGATTTAGGTGGCTGGATGGTGGGACCATTATTACCCAGTAGCTGTTTGTTTTTGTCCCCCCTCCTAATCCTTAATACTTTCTACAAATCAGCAGATGTCTATCTAGACTGTTGTAACCAAGCTTGATAGAGTAGCCAGTAGCTCTCTAGTTGTAGTTACTCATTTTGCCTTATAGAGGGCATCCAACACATTAGCAAGGCCTGCCTCCTGCAGCCTGATTTTATTTAAATCTGGACTGTATTCGTCTTCGCCTGTCAGGAATGGTCCCATCCGTCAGCCAGTGAAATAACCCAGAGGTCAGTTTTAAAAACGCGGCGTCTCAGCCCTTGCTCCTCAAGAGCCCACTGTGCAGCTGACGTCTGACAAAGTCACTGTTGTTGTGTTTTCCACAGGTGGACAAACTCGAAGCCTCCGAGTCTCTGAGGAAACAGGAGGAGCAGGCTACAGAGTCTCAACCCATTGTTTACGGTGAGAAGACCACACACACATCATCATGCTGCTGTGATGAGAAGATTTTTTGACAACAACCACAGCCGCGTTCATTTTAACGAGTTATGTGGATGTGTCTGTTACAGGCACACCCCAGCTCATGCTCACAGCAGGGCCCAACGTGGCTGTGCCTCCCCAGCAGGCCTATGGCTATGGCTACACAGCACCACCAGGCTACGCCCAGCCGCCACAGCCCAGCTTTGGTTATGGCATGTGAACACCCAACGGCCCCCACTACAACCGACCCAACACCTTCCCTCCATCTGTCCTTCTCTCTTTGTGTTCCTCACCAGCTTCCCATGGTCTTCTACTCACAACAGGGGCCACAAGCAAGCAAAAGCCCACTCCGGTTTTGAGTACTATTTTTTTATTATGTTGTCCTGTTACAAGAGAAAACATTTAACTGCATTGAAGGACTTTTATTTGTATTGTTTGAAAAGAAATTGGACCACTTGTTTCTTTGTTTTTCACATTCCATATTTATGACTACTTATTTAGATTTATATTTTGTGTTTATGTTAATGTCATGTTTTTTTTATCGGTTTATGGTTTGTGCAGACGTGGACTTGCTAAAGCTCAGCAATGAACCTTTGAAGTAGGTGGAGGAGCATTGGATTTTGCACTCGTGAAGAAATTAATGTAGAGAAGCTCTTACTTTTGATGTACTGAACATGTGAACAGCTTACATTGTCTCGTTTGTCTGTATAATGCATTTCATCATTGTATATTGAGGAAAAAAAGGTTACATATAATATTTGAACATATATTGCCATTTCAATGGCTATAGCTAGCAACACTAAGTAATGATAGTATATTCTGCACAGGCGTGTAGCTTTATGGAGTTTTAAATGCATACAGACGTATGTCACTGTGTGAATGAGGATATGAGTGTGTGTGAGTGTGAGAGAGAGAGAGAGAGAGAGAGAGAGAGAGAGAGTGTGACCTGTTGGTCTAAATAAGAATTTTAACCCCCTCTCAGCCTGTACTGGGCTATCCGATCCACCCTCTTAGATGTTAGCTCTCCTTCATTGGCTCCATGTATTTAGGTGACCTCTTGTGCCGTGTACAGTGCTTGTGTGAGACTGTATCTGTGTATGTGGAAGGACGGGACCACGGCTACCAAACCCCAGGGCCCTTAACCCTTAACCGTACCGTGCGTGTGTGTATTTACTCTGAACCCTCCTCGTGCTGAGGTCCGTGTATGCCAGGTGTTGTGGTGTTTCCCTTGGTCACTATTACGTTTTTTTGGCGTGTACAGATGTGAACATGACGAATTGAAACATTTAGATGGAGACCCCTTCTCATCTGTCCTCCACCCACTCCCCTGTCCAGTTTCCTCCTGTGTTAATGCTTAGCAGCAAGAACAAACAAGGAGGCAGAAGACGACAGGCTGGTGGAACCATTGGTGTCCTAACAACAGCTCAGTTAGATCCATGAACACTCCTGTAGGTTGTGTGTTTAGATGGTTATGATGAAGAAATTAGATCTCAGTACATCCAGTTCTTTGTTAAGAATGGTCTGAAATAAAAGCCTGTATTTACCTTGATGTACTTAACTTCCTTACATGCTTTAAGCTGTGTGTGTAAAGTGTCATCTAAACCCTAACATAAGTTGAATTCCTTTCTGTTGTCATGCATAATAATAATAAAGGGGATCTGTCAGTGATAAGTGGAAGAATATGACATAACTGAAAGGGAAATACTAGCCTAAATAAAACCTAAAAATTGTACCCAGTGTCTGTGGAGTCAGTTTATGTGAGGAAGTGACAGTGTCTCAAATAGTAATTTTATTTTGTTGACTTGTTTTTTGCACACAGTGCTCAGACAAACCATACCATAAGCTGCAAATACCTGTACATATGAAAAATCAAAAGCTAATGAAAAGTTCGGCAGAAACCTAGATTGGTACATTCTTATATATGTTGAAGTTACATTGGTACATTAATAAATGTGTTCTTCCTTCTTAAGGAGACTGTAAAATGTGATGGAGGTACCAGATGAGGGTCTCGCACCATTTAAAGCTGTGGATGACTCAGAGAGACTCAGTGCAGGCCCTCGCCTTCCTTTCCACCTCACTGCAGTATTTTTCAGGGAGTCCTGTAGCCCTGCAGATTGACAAACACGTCAGGGTTATACAGTTCATTCACAATACAGTGATCCTGTATTTCCATATATGAGGTCACCATCACCATCAGGTCACAATACCAGCCCCAAGAAAGGTCTATTAACCCGCCCCTGCTTACTTGAGCTCCTTCAGCTTCTTCTCTTTGATTTCATCGAGGCGCATACGTCTCTGCCGGGCTTCCTCGATCAGCCGATCAGCCTCCTTGAAGGTCTCTCTGCGCTGGGCTATGGCTGAGAGCTCACGGTCCTTCACCTGGTGTCGAATGGCCTCTGAGTGGTGCTGTGCTTTCTGACGCTGCTTCTCCTCCTCCTCCATCTTTTTGGTGATTGCTTCCTGTTGCACTCTGTGTGGAGAAAGGTAGAAGTGGCAGGGAAAATTGATATTGATAAACTGGTATGCCTGAATGTGTACAATAACATGAATAAATGGAAAACAAATATTCAAGTGTTAATACTAAGAGCATTTTTATTACTACACTGATTGAACCATCCTGCTGTAGGTTGTAAGCGGTGTTCTCCTTTTACTCTGAACCTTAAGGGAAAGTGATTTAATAGTTTCTTACTTCAGCACCCTCTCAAACTCGGCTTTCTCCCGGCCAGCCTCGATCGACAGGAAATGCTCTTTGCAGTGAACTTGCTCCAAGCGAGCCGCCCTTAACATCGCTTCCTCTTGTGCCTTCTTTAAAGCCAGCTCCTTCTCTTTTCTCCTCCATTCTCTGTCCATAATGTCCTGGTTCCTCCGAGCTCGGAGCTCGTCCTTCAAAATGCACAGAAACACAAGATTACAACATACAAAATGCTCTAACTCCCAATGATCTGCATGGAGGGGTTATGTACCTTTATTTTAATTTCAATCTATAATTGGGTTAAATTGAGTAGATACCATATTTATGCCTTTTCAAAGTCACCTGATGGTTTTATTCCTCACCTGCTCTGCCTGGTAGTCTTTCGCTTTCTCTTGGCGGGCCCTCAGCCTGGCAATCTCCAACTCCTTCTCCTTCTTGATTCGTCTCTGCTCTGCTTCATATTCGGCCTCACGCTCCTGCAGAGAAAGAAAAGGAAAACAGTATTATATGGATTAAATAAATCAAAAACGTGTGCATGTGAATACTGACAGCCATTGAACTTCCCCTGCATTACGAGTTTGTCGGTCATAATAACTTGTATTTCATCTGACCATTTTTTTCCGGATGTATTCCATGTCTCTCATGTCGGCCAGCTTCTCCTCCTCTCTCCTCTGCTCCTTGGCCTGCAGGGTCTCAGCGTTGATTTTCATGACCTCCTCCAGCAGACGCTGCTGCTTCGCCCTCTTCTCCTCCAGGGCCTGGAAGAAGACAACCGGTCAGAGAACAGACTCCAGTGCAAGTGTATTGCAGCGAGGGCTGTGTATCCCCCTTTGCGTCCACACCTTGAGGTCTTCCAGGTTCATTTTCTCCTGGTTCTCTCGTATCTGCTGTCTCTCCAGCTCTTTCAACTCGTCTTGCAGTTGCTTCTCCTCCATACGTTGCTTGATTTGGTCGTAAATTTGCTGCATTCCACTGAAACGTACAACACACACACACACACATGATAACGACTCTAAACTGGGAACCCTTTGCTTTTGCTGCTTACCAGTAGTCTATAATTAGAAAAGGGGTGTTATGACAAGGATGTAAGTGGTTTTGTTCGGACAAATACATTTCTTCTTACCTGATCCTCTGCTTTTTGTGCAGCTCCTCAATCTGCGCCACAGTCTCCAAGACCTTGCAGCGCTCCACCTCCATCATAGTATCCAGACGCTTCTCCTCCTCTGACAACTCCATCTGGATCTGTTTCTTCTCCTGGATTTGGGCGTCACGAGTGGCTTGGCACTGAGCACCCAGAATCAGCTGAGGGGACCCCACACACACACATAAGTGCTGATGTTCATACAAAAACAAAAATCAGCAGTTCTGCCAGTGAATGATGGTTTCACCTTCAGGTGCATTTAAAAAATGTCATGGTCTACCTTGTTGAGCTTTTTGATCTCCTCCTCTTGCTCCAGCCTCAAGGCGTTGGCACGCTCCACCAGGCGCTGTGCACGGTCCCGGGCCTCTAGCTCGAGCTCAGTCAGTGCGGGGTTTTCTTTACGGGACAGGTCTGCCTCATAGATTCGGCGCTTCCTTTCCTCTGCAGCTTTCTGGATGAGGGGTATATTTTAAAAAAGTGTGACAGGTTTATTGTTTTATTGTTAATCTGCAAGTGAAAGGTCCATTTTACTGGAGTTTTAGTGTTTCCTACAATTTCTTCTTCTTTCTTCCTCTGATAAGCTTCATGCAAGGCCCTCCTCTCCTCCTTGGTGAGAACCCGGGAGGTTGAGGTGATCCGCTTAAACTCAGCCGGTGGCAGAATGATGGATTTCCCTGAAGGATCCTTCAATGGGACCCTGTCAAAATAACCGGTGGTGGGATAGTTTGATGAATTTTTACGTGGGGTCTCAGTTCTGCTGCATTGCAAGCACCACAGACACACTGATAGACAATATTTGGAGTTTTCAGTGAATGTTAGCCTGCCTGAGATTGCGAATGAGGTCTTTTGTGATGATTTGAATGGTGTCTCCTTGGTCCTTCTGGGACTTATCCTTGGCCTTGGAGGCCGAGTTTCCAGATTTGTCTGGGGATATCTGGACAGATATTATTATTATTTAGTTTATTTAGTTTTTTTTAAACAAGGCATCACACCAAAGCTATAAATTGAAGTTATAGCACTGGTAATACTGTTAGAAATTTAAAAGAAAACACACTGACAACTGCTAGTTTATTTATCTAGGGTAGGCCAGTATATAATACAATACCTGCCACTCTCACTCACCGGTTTTGAGCTGCCAAACAGGGTTTCGTCCACCTGAGAGGTGGGGGCCCGTGTGCGGTACCGGCGGGTCTCGGAGCTGCCTCTGGAGGTCACGGAGCTGGGTGCGAGTCTCTGCGGGGGATAAAACAAGTGAGAACAAATATCTGTCTTTGCTACGACGAAAACACCAATTTAGGATTTAAAAAGTGGTGTGGAATTACTCCACATTTTAACCTGACACTTACCATGGTCCTCGGTTTTTTTTTGTTTGTTTTTGAGTCCAGGTTTTGCTAAATGATAACTTCTCCTGGTTTGTTGTCTCTGTTAGTGTTTGAGAACTCGGAATTGTGTGTTGTCGGTTGCCATGGGAACAAATGCAAGGCGGAAGAGGAAGCGCTACTGTTGTTGTTTGGTTTTTTTTAAATTAGAAGTTTTTATTTTTTTATTTTTTT
Organism: Trachinotus anak; assembly: GCF_046630095.1. NCBI lineage: Eukaryota > Metazoa > Chordata > Actinopteri > Carangiformes > Carangidae > Trachinotus > Trachinotus anak. The sequence continues at coordinate 5,888,113 of NW_027273885.1, read as the reverse complement.
TTTTATTTTAAAGAGAAACAGAGAACAAAAGAATTCATAACAAATCCAAAAGAGAATCAACAACATGGCGACAAATACTGTGTAATTATATAAATATAAAAATATAAATCATCCCGGACAAATACCGACTAAAGCTGTCCCTTTATTATCATAACCATATCATCTTACAGTTCAATCCTCCCGACATCTTCTCCCATCTTTATTTCCCCTTTTTTTCGGTTATGATGAATAAAATCACTGGTGTTGAACCCGAGGCTGTGTTTCGTGGCGGGGCGGCGCCAGTGAATGACGTCATGCGGAAACTACACATCCTCCACTTCTCCTCCACGGCTCCACATCATGAGTTGCCTCACGGTGAAGACACGAAGCCGAGTTATTTGGCGATAAAGCCCAACACACAAGCAGCAGTCAGGCGGATAAGCCTTCATGCACACAGAGGTAGCTGCTTTGCTCCCATTCAAGACTATTTTTGAGCAGACTTCACTTTTTATACACTGTGCTGTCCACTGCGAAGTATGAGCTACTATAAGTGTAAAGTTTTAGCTTTACTTCATTGAGATTGACTTTTTTTTTTTTTTTTATTCATGCTTAGCTACAGTGGTATTTCAGATCCACTTGCCCACAATCTCCTCTGCAACACTGTACAGATTGAGTCTGAACTGTTGCCTCTGTTTCTGCCTCTTAGGTGTTTTGCTGCTGAGGATCATCACAGTTCGCACACCCTGTCACTTGGAGAGGAGTCTCCCCCTGGTCTGCAGTAACTATTGGACTCCCCGGTGAATCATTAATCCCATCAGTCTGAATACTCCTTCATATATCCTCGGATTGGACAAACAGCGGCACAGGAAAATGACACCGAGGTCACTGTTCAAGTAGAAGGACCCCCTTTTTTTAATCGATGCCTAAAGGAAACGACAGATCATATACAGTGTTGCTGTCACAGACTGATTGAAGTCCTTTTCCAGGCCTTTTCTGGTTGGCCTGCAGCACTTTATCAGATTTATGCAGCTTGGGGGGAGAGAAGTTGACCATTAACCCCCCCCTCCTGATTGCAGACACATCTCCACTTGTAAGCAGCTGGCTCTGTACAGTGGATCCTGAGGCAAAGTTCACTGTCACATGCAGCAGCAGTCTGTCAAACGGACTGACTCATATTTTTCTTAGTTTTTCGTTGGACTATTTGCAACCTGCAATCATGGCTACAGCAAATTACGGATACTACAGAGGGACTATATTTCTGGCCATGTTTGTTGGCTACACGCTGTACTATTTTAACAGAAAGACTTTCTCCTTTGTGATGCCTTCTCTAATGCAAGAAATTAAGATGGATAAGGATGACCTGGGTATGAGAAACTTGGTTTTGCATTGGCTTTACGCTTGATTGTTTCAGTGCATAAGTAGCATATTTAAACAACCCCTTACACCTTCTTCTAAAAGTCGTAGCGTTTAATTTTTTTTTTACTTGAAAATTGTCAAAATCCAGGGGTGGATGTATTATGTACCCCTAAAATGTCAACATTATCAGCATGACCCCTGACTAACTTCCACAAATGCTTATATAATACGTGTGCTTTATAGAGAACTGTATGTCTACAGTATTTAGGACCAAAATGTTGCTCTGTGTACAGTCCTCTTCTCCTGTCCCGTCTTTGTTCAGGCATGATCACCAGCAGTCAGTCTTTGGCCTACGCTATCAGTAAGTTCATCAGTGGCGTGCTTTCGGACCAGATCAGCGCCCGTTGGCTCTTCTCCATTGGCCTGTTCATGGTGGGAGGCATCAATGTGGTCTTCTCCTGGTCCTCCACTGTCGCTGTTTTCTCTGCCCTGTGGTTTCTCAACGGCCTTGGCCAGGGCCTTGGCTGGCCTCCCTGTGGCAGGGTTCTGCGCAAGGTACCTGAGCCACATGCTTGTTTATCATGATGGACTGATATCTAATCCTGAACCTGTCAGCTACCACCACAAATAGAATCGAACTGCGTAGGAAACACTGCACTGGTCCGATTATTTTATCCCTCCTGTATATCAAAGGGAAGATAATGACACTACCTGTCACTGCTTTAACTATTTCATGTCATTATTTCTTCTCGTCTGCTGTTAGTGGTTCGAGCCCTCTCAGTTCGGGACGTGGTGGGCAATTCTCTCCTGCAGCATGAATCTGGCTGGCAGCCTGGGCCCCATTATCGCCACAGTGCTGGCCGAGAGTTACAGCTGGAGGATGATACTGTCAGTCTCTGGAATGATTTGTGTGGCCGTCTCCTTTGTCTGTCTGCTGGTCATCAAGAATGAGCCGAAGGACGTGGGGCTGCCCAATATAGAGGCAGCAGCCAAGAAGAGCAAAGGAGGTGAGACTGATTCGCCGAATGGTTTATAATGATTCTTCAGTTTTATACCCAACCGGAGGTTTCAACCACCGCTCTTCTCAGACAGTGACTGAATCAGACACAGTATAACTGCTTAAATGCTGAGTTTACACACAACTGTGCAGGTGTGTGTGTGTGTTTTTGTACAGCATGTGCCCGTTGTGTTGTGACTAAAGGTCAGTGACTTGGTGGACTCTGTACCCAGTGTGCTCCTAGCATGCCACTGGTGTGAGCTGTGTCTTGCTCATGCACCTGCAAAGAGAGAAAGGAGCAGGTGCAGTGCAGAGATGTTTTATGCATTAATCTGATTAGAAGTAGAGATCCCTCCCACCCCCACCTCAGCCACGGCATAATTATGTTACACCCATCCTGTAGTGTTGATTGATTTGTTTCAGATACATACAAAAGGGGCACAAAAAAAACCAGGACTGGTGATAATAGTTGGTCTTCTGCCTGTTTCCCGTTCAGGATCCTCCAGTGATGAAAGCACCCTGTCTGAGTTTCTGCTGTCACCTTACCTGTGGCTGCTATCTGTGTCCTACCTGGTGGTGTTCGGGGTGAAGACGGCCTGCACCGACTGGGGCCAGCTCTTTCTCATTCAGGACAAGGGCCAATCTGCACTCATGGGTATGACAGAGGGATAGAGTGCCGCATATTTCTGTTGAGAAAAAGTTTATTATTTCTTGTGAATCACTGTGTTCTTCTTCATAGGTAGCTCATACATGAGTGCCCTGGAGGTGGGAGGCCTGTTGGGCAGTCTCGCAGCAGGTTACCTCTCTGACAAGGCTGTGGCCAGAGTGAGTTTGCATATAGTTCACATCCTTCCTCAGCCTACACCTATATTTAAATACTTTTTAACTTTTTTTAACGTTTGATTATTCAGTTGGTTTTGTCTGGTTCACATATCCAGACATTTTCTTTCTGCAAATTTGCCTCAATCAGCTGTGTGCACCAGAACTGCCTGTACCATTTGGCCAGTATGGGTTGCCACAGATTCCCAAACACAATGAAGTAACTACATTTTGTAGGGCAATTTCCAGCTACCATAACTTTCATGGGGGTAGCATCTATACAGAGGAAGTACAACTAACACACTGATTAGTCCTGGGTGGCCTTCGCTTCCCTTCTCGAGGAATTTCTTCTAAGATCCAAGTCAAGCAACAAGCAACAGCTCCTCTTTGGTCATATATTTGTTCATGAGGTAAACTGGGCAAACAGTGACATGTTCACGGTCACCCAGTCACAGAGGGTAAAAATGGTTAAGACCACCTCACTAATATCGAATTGCACATTCCAGGTCTCAGATGTCTCAACAACCTAAAAAAAAAAAAACTCTCTTACCTGTTGACACTTTTTCATTTCCATTTCATGACTGAAAGGCATTTTCCCCCAATAAAAAAAACAACGCACATATATTTAACAGGCCAGTCAGAATGCAATTTTCTGTTCATAACTAATGTTGATTTTTCACATGATACTGCTTATAGCCAGCAAAACCAATATATTTATATATTTCTTTCTTTGTACAGCAAGGCATGAGAATCTATGGCAATCCCCGCCACTTCATCCTGATCTGCATGATGGGAGGAATGTTTGTGTCCATGTACCTGTTCAGAGTCACAGTCACTCCTCACAGCTCAAAGGTATCGAATAACATCCCACTGAGTAGAACCGAATAACAGAGATTCTCTTTAATGCAGCACACTGCATGGCAGACTTTCTCATCCCCATGGGTGCGTCTCTCGTCTGTATATTCAGGTGTGGATACTCAGCTTGGGTGCTGCTTTTGGTTTCTCCTCTTACGGCCCAATCGCGCTGTTTGGAGTTATAGCCAATGAGAGCGCCCCATCCAACTACTGTGGGACATCGCACGCCATTGTTGCCTTGATGGCTAACAGTAAGTTGATTGGTTCCCAAGCCAGTTATAAATATGGAGCATGTACAAGCTGTTGCTAACTGCTAAATGCTTTTACAGTAAAAAATACCATTACAGTTACATAGCAATAGATTCCTAGTGATGCTTTTTACTCTGTTTAGTTTATATATTGCAAGATCCTAAACCCCACAGCTCTCCACAGGATCTTGGTGTTGCTGATTCAGCCTTGGAAATACTGAATTGTAAGCACTACACTTTTTCTCTTATCTTTCAACGTTTGTATTCTCCTCAGTTGGTGGTTTCCTGTCTGGACTTCCATTCAGCACAATTGCCAAGCACCATGGCTGGGCCACGGCCTTCTGGGTAGCAGAGATCGTCTGTGGCATCACCACTGTTTGCTTCCTCCTGCTGCGCAACATCCAAACCAAGATGGGTCACAAGTCCAAGAAGGCAGACTAAAACATCATGAAACCTCATCCTCTGCATCCAGGGGAAAACTGAATATTTAGAGACGTTGTTGTATTGTCATATTTTTCTTACTTGTGTTTTTTTTCTTTCTTTCTTTTGTTGTAATACCACAGTATTTTTTCAGTCAGTCAGACAGCACAGGTTTGAATTAAGCTGTTTTCTAAGGTGCTTCTCAACATAGTCTGTAAACATTGCATGAATAACTCAACAAGGGAGTATAAATGACTACACATGTATGTTATACCATGGAATGTGGCAAAAACACAACTAAAGAAAGGTTATCTCTCCTAAGGCCACCAAAACATTACAGTGACAAGAGCACAAAACTGGAACCTGGTTTAGAAACTGGTATACTATATTCATATTTGTGTTTTTAATATTGTAATAATGAAGCATGAATGGAATTACAAGGCTATGCAATACTAATCTATTCTAAGGAAAGGACAATGTGTTGTCTTCATTATGAGAACAGTCACAGACTTGAATAAATAATATGTTATTATGTTTTTTCTGTCATTTTCATAGTTAATGCTCAGTAGACTACAGTGAGATCACACTGAAATTCAATATACATGCAACCAAAAACAGACAAAATATGAAATATTAATACACACAAGTTTAATCTTTAAGTATTTACAAAACATTCTGTATTTACAATGTGTGAAATCCCAGTCCAAAGTAGCAAAGAAAATCCACTTCATTTCCCTAACCAACATCCTCAGTCATTGAAGTTCAGGCATATTTATGCTGTCTCTTTAGTTCTCTTTAGTTCAAGATCCGGCTCCAAAGTTTCCGGCTTTTTCTGCGATCTCCAGGGCACCCTTCAGATTCTGATCAAAGAGCTCACACCTGGAAATCACACACGTTTACAGTGTCAATGACATCAGAGGGCACAATCAATGGGATTTGTGGTTGTTAGACATTAGATACTTCATATGTAAACTGAAGTGTAACAAGTACACAGAGCACGGTGGAGAACAACATCATGCTCTGGTGAAATGTGCCTGTTACCTGATGGGCATTTCCAGAGAATAGAACGGGTTCTTGAGGGCAAAATCAGAATAGATTTCATAAATCTTCCTCAACAGCGCATCAATGCCAGATTGTCGAGGGTCCGCCAGCACAATGAACTTTATCCCTGATGGAACCAAGACAGAACAAACAGTGAGAAAGATGTCAGGTAAACAACTATTGCTGAAACATCTGCAGTCTTCTTTTCACCCACGATCACACTGTTTATACCACTCACCTGTGAGAGTTTGGAAGCAGTGGAGTTTGAATACGTCTGTTTCTAGCATCTCGATCCCTGAGCTGCCAACTTCAGGAGACAGCTGTGAGCCTATAGCAAACAACCTGAGGAAAAAACACAAATAACATGGGAGTCCGTGTTTCAAATACATCAGCCACACAGCTCTCACTTGTTCACTTATAAACAGGATTTTAGAATAGAGGAAGCTCACTGAAAGTCCTATGTGCTGTGGAGTAGATGCTTGCAAACAACGACTTGAACCTAACCCCCCCCCCCCCCCCCCTGCAGCCCCAGTGTGAAACAGTGAATTAAACAATATGGTTTTAACTTACGAGTGAAACATGGACGCCAGCATCAGCTTTTCATTGGAGCTCAGGCGTGCCCGTCCAAACCGAATAGACACCGGGTAATTTGAGGGCTCTTTCAGGTATTCAAGGATGTCCTTTCCCTCCGCCGTGCTCTTTCCAATCACGTCAACTCCATTGATTGACAGCACTGCATGCCCCACTGGAAAACGACAACAGAAATTACATCATACACAGATCATGAAGTTAGTACAGACATATGATCCGTTAATTCATTTAAATTCTCGCTTGTTTTTTTTAACCACATTTGCGGTGTTTTACAGTCTTTTGCACACAGTAGCTAGCAAGTAAAATGAGCTAACAACATGCTAAAGTTCGGTTGAGGCGTCACCTCTGATTCCGTCCCGTTGTCCAAACGACACGACGACCTTCTCGTCGTGATGTTTGAGCACCAGGTCTAAAGGATAGCTAAATGTTTTCTCGGCCTCCGCTCTCGGCACGGAGTTGTCATATTGGTAAATTAAACCTCCAGCCTTGTTCACCACATACACACTGAAGATCACCATCTTTGCGGCGTCCTGCCCCAGCTGACAACACGGTCATGTGACCTCAACGGTGTCAAAAGTCGGGAGAACTACAAATAAGCTCTCAGTCATCCAGTTTGACTTTTTGTTGACTCACGTTTCGGTATAACTGCTGTGCAGCAGTTTGGTGGACCGATAATAATGGTGAAAATCAAGAAAAACGAGAAAACACGAGAAAACTCAAGTTCCCATAATTCCTCGCCCCATTTCCGCATATACAGGTTGTCTAAGGGGCTCTTGCACGGGTGAACTTCCTTTCGCTCCGACATCTTGACGAGGAAACATGGTGAGGACAGTTATTACACGTTTTGTCGAAACAAAATAGAAATTGGTCCTGTTTCTGAAGCTCTACCCGAGTCCTAATTACTCGGAACAAATCGAGAAAGGACCGTGTCTCCTACGCTGTGATGAAATAGTGTGAATTAAGTAGTTAACGGTTACATTTTACTCATTTAGCGGCTGGCTAGTTAGCTAGCTAGCTTGCTAATTCCACCACGCTTTCATGCTGCACTGTGGTTACAGAAATCGAGCCGAATGAAGTTGCCCTTAATAACTCTGTATAAATGTTAAGTGTATAAGTATATGCACACATTGCGCTAGCACTGAAGAGCTGAAGCTATGTTCAGGCATTATAAAATCAGTAATACTAAGAGTGAGGATAGGAGCGCACCATGAAGACGCAGACAAGGCCGTCATACACCGGCCGGCCGAGCTAACTCCAGGCGGCACTAGCCGGGCGCATTTTATCATCCTTACCTTCCTGTACAAGCGTAACATTATGCAGCACACATGCTAATGTTCAAACGTGCTGCCAAACCCCACATGTAGTCTCAGTGTGACAGACAGTTTGAAGAGTTACAACTTGTCTTTTGATTTCAGCCTCCCAAGCAAGACAAGAAGAAGGACACTGGGAAGTCCAAGAAGGACAAGGACCCAGTCAACAAGTCTGGAGGCAAAGCCAAGAAGAAGGTATGCAGTGGTTAAATTAGACATAGTTTGTCCTTTTGTGTTTGATGTGGGTCCTGATTCATTGTCCCAACTACCATTGTACCACTGACATTCCCCACACACTGAGAGAAAGCTGAACCCATTTTTATTTCACTCTGAGCAGAAGTGGTCCAAGGGAAAAGTGAGGGACAAGCTCAACAACCTGGTCCTCTTCGACAAGGCTACCTACGACAAGTTGTACAAAGAAGTTCCCAACTACAAGCTCATCACCCCCGCTGTTGTGTCAGAGAGGCTGAAGATCCGTGGCTCCCTGGCCAGGAACGCCCTCCAAGAACTGCTTGCCAAAGGTGACCGTCACCTTTTCAGCTCGTACCCCCAAACAGTGCATGTTGGCTCCAACAAAGAAGGGCTGGATCCTAACTTAAAACTATTTGTCAGGGTTTATTGTTAGGAAAAAGTCTAGTCTATGATAGTGGGGTTGGTAGGGAGGTCAAGGTGTGGCATGCTGGTTGATGTATTTTAAACCACCTGCCATGCTCTGGTTTTATATACTCTTTAATAGTGTAAGTTGAATTTTGATGGCTTATCGTCACAATTTCAGTGTAGTGAATATTATGTAGATAAGAAAGCAAACAGATGGTGACATCTGTTCTGAAATAATATGTTAAGTACTAAGTAATTACAGACATTTTTAAAGAAATTAATATTCTGGTTGTTGTCAAAGATTGTCTCTGAGGAGTTCCAACAGACTGGCTATCTGTTTTATTTTAGATCCTGCAAAGTCATTTTGGTGAAGAGTAGGATTTTAGTCAAAGGAACAGATAAATGAGACGTCTCCATATGTTTACAATAAATGATTAATTGCCCTCAGTAAGTGGCCGGTGGGAAAGTCAATTAGAGATTGTAAATGAAACCTTCTCTGAATGTTTTCTTCGATCTTCCAAGTAATCTCATATACCAGAAGACATGTCTTTTGCATTAGGGGTGGAGGTGGAGATAGTGATGGTTCTGGCTGCAACTCTACTAAACACCAACATGTTTTGCCATCTGTAGAAGTGTCATGCAACATTAAGCTAATCCCATCAATATGCTCCACAGTCATCAGCACATTGGCTGTGCCGAACATTTATAAATGCTTGATACTTGCACACTACATACTTTTTTTGGTAGATGTTCTTTCAGTTGTTCCAAAATGACAGTGCACGGATGATGTCATAGTTGCAACTATGCAGTTCTTTCGTATATCTCACCAGATGTCGGACAGTTCAGATATGATACCTGTAACAAAAAACGTTGCTGTATGTAGGATTTATTTTTTAGAATTTTTTAAAAACTTGGTGACTTCGACTCACATGAACTTGACTCCCCAATGGCTTGTTTTGTTAACATAAGATGTGTTAAACTGCAGCATAAATAAGTTTTCACCAGACTATTCAGCATTTTGCTAAATGAACCCCTCTTACTTGTTCCACACGTGAGGCAGCAGCATTTATAGGTAGTCTACAGTAATGACATGAAACACGCTCTATGTAATGACTGATGCTTAAATTGATTTTAGTTTTGCTCTCAGTAGTGGTCGTACAGATATCTAAAGAAATCTGTATGACCACTACTGAGATGCAGTGGCTACACATACCACACAGCCAAAACATATATATATTGCTTATGTTTACTCTTTTTCCTTTGGTAATATGATGTAGAATATGTATCTAACATAATTTCATTGATACTTGCAGTTTTCTGACACTTCCACTGGTTGGAGTTGCAGTACAGGTTGACTAAAATAATTGAGCACATGAGATTATACTGATAGAACATGGTCCTGTTTTGTGTTCCAGGCATGATCAAGCTGGTCTCCAAACACAGAGCACAGCTGATTTACACACGTAACACCAAGGGTGGAGATGAGGAGGCAGCAGCGGAGAAAGCATAATCAGGTACCACAGCAGAAACTGAACATCTGCATGTATTGTTATTTTTGTCACTTCATTTTTAAAGCTGTGTTCACTGACCTACAGCGTTTTTGTCTTACAGGTTCTCCTGTTTGTTTCCTGTTTGTAATGAAAGGTGAATAAAAACTGTAAAGACAAAATGTCAGCTGTGTATTTATTTTAATGTTCATGTTTCTTTAACTCATCTGGTAATTGGTAAAAACATTTTCATGAGTTTGTAGGTAGATTGTTACACTGGTATCAGAGGTTACATTCAGGAAAATGGCACAAAACTTAAGGACCTATACTTCAAAATATAAAAAGATCTTGGTCAAGAAATGGTGAAGTGTGAAATTAAAACGTCAAGCGGTCTAATAGGCAGATGGGAGCATGATAAAGTGTGCACTAACCAGGCAGCAGAGTAATTTCCTACTGTCTTCTCAGTAACAACTGATCTGTGTAAAGAAATGCACGTTCTCCCAATGTTCACGAGGAGTTCTGGTGTGTACTCCGTCGCCTCGCACCCAGGAAGCCGTATGTTGTGTATAAATTTGATGCCTTTGCATGAGACCAAGGTAGTGTTCTCACAACTGTAGCTAGGTGTCTAGTAATGAGTTAGCTACAAAGAACAAACCTTCCCATGGGCAATAAGAGATTTTTTTGGTCTTTGTTCAAAAATGTTTGAAATCTGATACTGAAAACAAAGACGGTTACACAACATGCTATAAAACAGGGAGGATGCCTCTTGGGATCTGACAGCAGTAATAACACAGAGCAGCTTCTCCTCATCATTGTGTTTGTAAACACTGTCCTATTGATAGGAAATTAATTCCTCCATAAATCAAGGCACATTACTTTGTTAAAAGTTACAAGGCAGTTGTTGGTATTACATTTAACTGTGTAGCCACATTAAAGACTTTAACTACCGCTTTTAACAAAACTGCCTTGGGAATCCATTCTCTTTTATTGTAGACACTGAAAATAAAGTTTTATATCTGATTGCTTTCAGGTACTTTGAAAACACTTACTTTGACATTATGTGGGTTCAGAAAGCCAATGTTACTCATGCAGCAGACTTTCAAAGCTGTTTAGACGTTATCCTGTTCAAAATAGCACACTTGGGATGAGTGTTGTACTGACTCAAGAGCCCGTGCTGCTGGATACATTCACACCTCATTACTCTTTTGCATTAAATTTCTATCAGCGTCTTTGGTAATGAACGTCCCCGGCTCTTCACCTACGCAGTGTACCTAGTGTTGTCACCCAGTAAATTTAAAGAGACATCCCAACTCAACTCATCGTGTGTTCAGGTTGAGATGAACCATTTCTAACGTGGTGTCAAGAGATTCATGACTCATATGACCCATTTGTCTGTGAGAAGCCACAGGCATTGAAAGGTTATGAGTTATTGATAAGAAATAGTATGACATGAAGAAGCTTTCTCCACCGTCAGATGTTTGCTCAGGGCATAAAAGACAGCAGTCTTGTGATAGATGCTGTTAGACGTCCCTTTGTCACCGCGCAGCAATACCTCAAGCAGCAAGTGGAAAACAAACTGCAGGATGCTCCTCTCAGACAGATGCACCACCCTTCAGCCTGTGAGAAGGCAAAGACATTAGTACCTCTGTTTTTCAATGGAGGTGACCTGCCACTGTTCATCACTAGTGGGTTTATAAGAGACCAGCTGTCACATTTATAAATCTGTATTTTCTGAGCTTTGTCTCGTATGCATGCAAGTGTCTGTGGCATGTTGGAGCAAAGAATGAACCTGTTGGTGTTTGATTCCATAGACACAAAAGTTGTTTCTTCACTTTAAAAGGTTTATTAACATTTTTTATGTGTATGCACAATGAACTTGCCTCATTAAACACATCTGAACGTGAAACTCGCAGTCCTATAATTTTGAGTAGTGCAATCAGAGTCTGTAATCATGTTCGACTTTTCTCAATATAATGCTGAAAACAGTAAGAAGTGATTTCCCTGCTGTGTCGCTAAAAGTGAATGGTGGGCCTGCTCTGTGTGTCACCGTATTTATTTGTGAATACAGTACATTTTTAAAGGCTCTCTGATGCCGTCAGTGATTGTGGCCAATTACCTCTCTGCACACGTTGAAGGTGGGAATTTTGTAAGGGCACTAGACTCTGTGTAAAGACAATGCTGCAACAAAGCTAATCAAAGTTACCATGGGTGTTTGTGGCCTCTAAAAATGATATTTTTATCAACAGAAAAGAGGTTTTACAACTACTGAACATGTGGGGGTGGGATGAAAACATGCTTGTGTCTTTTTCAGTGTGCAACATGTAGCTTCAGGAATCAACAATAAATCAACCTATACTAAAGGTGTTGTCTTCATAGTTCCTGTGGAAAGCTCGACAACCTTTAACGAAAGCTTGTTGGGTTATTGAGAGATGGTAAATGCAACTGTAATTGTCAAGGAAGAGGTTTTGCAATCACTTTTTCATGAGAATTGATTGATGAAATGGGTCCATATGACTCACATTTAATAGGTGATTTATCTGATTTTAAAAGTGCTGTAAGATTAGAGGAAGTTGTCCTTTTTTAGAAGATTAATCTATCATTTCTTTAAGCTGCCCCAAAATTTTCTCTTTAAAAATTTTTCTACATGTCTAATGATGCATCCATCTTAGATATGTCTTAGAGATGTCCTCCACTACTAAGGACAAATCTAAATGACTGAAAAAGCTTTTGTGTATCAGTGGATGTAAAGACGGTTCTGAACAGTAAAGGCTTCCATGAGTAAGTATATATTGATTTTCCTAGAGTTGGAGGACCGCTGTCCTTCTGCCGCCTCGATTTCATAAAATGTTCTCTGGTTTTGTAAGCTTTTAATTAATTAATAAATGAATCAAATGAGTTTTCTAATAATGGCCTCACTGACTTAATTAATTGCCACTTATTTATATAAATTTGAGAAGCCAATCTGTTAAAGAAGGGAACACATAAACTCTATATATATTATATATATGTAAATGTTTTATAACAAAAATGTATTTTTAAAAACGCTCTTATTGTCTTAAATGACAGAGTCAGGAGTGTGTTAATACATAACCACATGAATCATGTGTGTTTTAGTAATACTGAAGGATTAGTTGATATTTGTTGAAATACCTACACTAACTTTTGAAGCTGCATTTTGTGAATGAAACAATTCGAAGTCATCATTCATACTATTTCCATTTCAGAACTGCAGTATTCCCCCGCCTCCTTTCTATTAATTTGTTGTGTTTGCTGCCTGTCCCTTCTGCCACCCCGACTTACTAACTGCCCCCTACAAGTTCCGCCCTTCCTGCCGCCTGTCACCCAGCGCAGCTATCTGAAAGGCCAGCTTAACTTCATGTTGAGAGCCATGACTGAAGTCTCAAATTAGACTGGACTGCATCGAGCCTCGGGCCGGGCAGTGAAAGTGACTCACTGGTATGTATGACAAACAACTGCCTCTGTTCATTATGGATGGTTTTTATCTGTGTGTGTGTTTGTGAGAGAGAGATTGAACCTCTTCACTGATGTTTAATTCTCCTCCTCCTCCCCTCCCTCCCTCTCTCTCTCTCTCTCTCTCTTTCACACACACATTGATGGCATTCAAATGTCTGCAGGACGGTTGAAAAAAGGCAGAGGGAGTCAGGGGGCGAGGGGAAGCAGGGGAGTGGGAGCGCCGTCTCGTGGTGATTTCTCTTCCAGAGCTGAATTTATGGCACACAGCTGTTGAGTGGCTGACAGACGTGTGAGGAGCTCAAGCGCTGCTGCCTCTCAAGCTCCTCGTACCAGCTCGAGCTCTGCTTACTGTAACGTAGGAAAGAGGACTGCTCTGCCACAGCACACAACAGTGAGTACTCTGCCTTTTTCAGCACATGTAATCTGTGTCATTGTGTTTCTGTGATAACCTCGTCCTAAGATGAAGTTGAAGAGTTTTATAATGGCAACCTTTGACCTACTGTCCATTCTTTTTTTCTGTTTTTTTTTTTTGCTTCTTTGTGAGTCATGTGTCTCATGTTGTGCTGTGAACACTTTGTAGTCCTCACAGAGGTGGTTTGGGGATTTAGAAAAAATGTTTTTAGTTGCCAGCTGTCGGCAGTTTTACCATACATGGGCAGCAATAATGAAATACAGAATAACTTTGCAAAAGAGCACCCACTAATGTTTTACTTGTGTTATGAGCAGTCCCCCAGTGTCTAAATGGTTGTTCATTACTTATACCTATGGAGTGTGTGTCTGTGCGTGTGTCTTGTGGAGCTTTTTTAAATTTAGTTCACAATGCTGTGTCCTATTTTTAGAAGTTAAGGCATCACAGCCGAGTGGAGACATGTTGTCAGGCACTTACCAGACAGGCAGACAGAAACTTCAGAAGCCCTGTGCTCAGCTTTCAATCGCTCCTCACTCCACTCACAGACAACCAGCTAAACGATTTGAGTTTCTCTAACTCACTCAAACTTCTGGCGTTCGGTCGGGTCAGGCCTGTGCTCAGAGGGAAGCCTGGATTCTCAATCACAGCCGGACCCTGTGGATTTTTAGGGCGAGCAGTGAGCCTGTCTGGCCGAGCCCTCACTGTCATCCAGAGGTCAGAGACAGAGCCTGGCAGGGAGCATCACTGCTTTAAGGTTAATTGAGAGGGTGCCCTCAGATAAATAGCCTTGCTAACAGTGCTGAACCAAGTACTCTTCATCTCAGAGAGCAGAGGACTGTTAGACGTCCACAGTGCCTTTCAACTTGCGTCCCTTGTGGTATAGGATCCATATTTGTAACGTTATTAAAATATTAAAATCTCATTTAAAATAATAAGCTTCTATCACCAGGAAGTTTTGAAAGAAAATAAAGGCATGATCGTGATAAAAACAATTTTCTCCTAAGGCTATTTGGTCAGACTGTATTTCCGATCACAATGTTCCATAAATTGAGCATTCCTGGCACTTGAGCAGCGAGGCTGTTCAGGGAGTGTTTATTTGGGTTGCTATGGAGGGATCAGTCTGTGGCTGAAGGGCTGGTGGTAACGCTGAAACTGGAGCTGGAAGACGCCTTTAAAGATCCAGCCTCAAAGCTGCTTCCTTCTTCCAACTGCTGCTGAAGTAAGGAGGCCTCCTAATGCTTTCATTTGAAGTAATTGGACTGGGTTAGATCAAATTCATTAACATCATTATGAACGAATCCACAGCTCTTTCATCCTCACCGCTCATTTGCCCAAAGTGCACAGTTAGGCTGAACAACATGATAACACGCAAATGATCTGTGGCTGGTAATAGGTATTGAGTGGGGATACTGGAGTTGTTTTATTTTAACAGACACTCTCAGTGGGAAAAAAAACACCAAACTGAATCCACGTTAATAAAAGCAGAGCAAAGTCATGACATGTTGAAGTATACACCCTCTAAAAAAGTTGCTGTTGCCCTGCTGCAAAGCTGAGATTCAATTTGCCATCATGACTCATTGTCATAAGTCCGATTAATAAATATAAATGAGGTGAGATATGGACAAAATAAAAAAAGGATTTCACATAACCTACTCCTTATCAACTTTCGCTTTCCACTCCCTCGTGGCTCGCATTTTTTTCTCCTTTTTCAAGCAGCATTCATTCTTCTGGTTTTTGAAATAAGGGCTATTCATCACAGCTGGGCTTGCAGGCCATGTGACAGGTCCTGTGGAGAGGCGCGTTCGGTCATAGAAATACTCTCAGCCTTTTATGCCCACACGTCTCCTCCCTGTGTTTACTGCAAACAGCAAGAAATGAGCCGCGGAGACTACGGGCCTTTATCATCGTCTCTGGGAAACATCTTCTCCAGGACCTCAGAGACCCCAGCAGCGAGCGCATTTGCTTTTATCCATCATCCCATGTTTAGAGGGCGGAACACTGTTTACCTTCATTATTCACAGAAACACTATTTTGTTCATACAGTTTGTCAATGTATGGAGGGAGTCTGTCTCTTGCTTGTATCATCATCACCACGAGAGTCACAGTGGGATGACGTGCCCAGCTGAACATCTGTTAATGTCAAGGAAGAATTACTTCTTGCTCTGCGAAGTGGCTCCGGTAACGTGATGGAAAACACCTTTACTGTGGCAGTAAGATGCAACATCTGTCCTGTATGTAAATCAGCCTGGTGACTGGAGTCAAGTTCAGAAAACACAACTGAGACAACCTAGATGCATTTTAGATAACTTTTGCTATAAAGTTGAGGTGTGGCGGCACTAAAGATTTGGAGCACTTTGTTGTGAAGAGAAAGGAACAATCTTTGTCTGTTTTCTGGTGCTCTATCGACTCAAAATTACCCACAGCATGGCAGCATTTTCCTCCGACCTTGTTCTCAGCGAAAGCAGCTTTCTCTGCAGCCTGCGCCTGGTTATTAATGTAGATTAATCAATAGAAAGTGACACAGCTCCTCTCTCTGCAGCCCTGTGAGACTGTTCTTGGCTCCAATGTGCGAGAACACACACTTCTTGTGCCGCTGTGAAATCCGTCCCTGAGGTTCCCTGTTGTCACTGTGTCAGATGGCCCACATGTGCTGACTGGCTGGATGGGCTCCTGAACCGCCGAGCGAGCTCGGTCTGTGCTCACGTGAACTGAATACACAAAACTACTGTTGTGTCGTAATTTATAACACTGGCTGCAGTTTGAAGTGTGCTGACATTCACCTCCTTGGTCTCTGCCATCGATAGCCTGCTGCTGTGTGGCCAGAAAGTTCCGCCCCTGCTCTGTAATAAGTGGCATTTTCCTTTTCCTTTGCCTTTTCGTAAAACTGCTGGAAACACAGTCAAGTTTTCCACTGGTGCAGTGGGCCAGATATCCAGTAGATCTGTGCACGAGATCTGGGCTCATGAATAACAAACACACTGTATGTACACTGTGTGAACAAGGCATTGCATGGAGGTGCCATTAGTCTGTTTGTATGTATATAATTAAGCTTGAAGGCTGGAAAAATGGAACCGAAACATTGTGAAGTTGGATTTTTTTAAGATGTGTGAAAGCTCTGTCAGAGAAACCCGCCCCACTTTGGAAAGTCAAGAGACATCTCAGAACAAACCCATAGGAACGATCTGTTACTTACCAGGTTATACATTATTAAATTGTATTAAATCCAGATATTGATATCTCTCTGATGTCTGAATTCTTCCTCCAAACCTTCAGCAATAATGTAGAAGGCTGCAAATGTATGGAATGTTCCTCTTTAAAGACCCAAAAGGGAATAAATGAAAGAAAAAGATTAATATTTCTCACTGACATACAGAGCATATCTAAGTGGGTTTAATGAGAAGAAAAAGTTGCCTTCTATTCAAATACTCGTCACTGTGACTGCAGGCTTTAAAGAAATGCCTAAAGCAGCTATAATCAACATTCCTTACATCAACAATGGATCTCATGACTACCAGTGTGTGAAAGAGGTCACTTGTAGCAACAAATACAGAAAATGATAACCCAACTTTGTCATTTTACTCAACTCTACAGGTTGTAGCGACTTTCAGCTAATATATCTGGTGTTTAACTTTACTGCTGTGTTTTGGTCGACTCCCCCACTCTCATAGTGTAGATTCTGGCCGGAGCTGGCAGCTGTTATCAGGAAGAAATCTCTAAAAAGAACAAAAAAGAAAGAACAAAGTTAGCAACTAGCTGGTGAACAAAGTGGCACAGTAATCATGTAAAGAGACACAGCAGTTGGTGGAGACCAAAACAGAGCTAAAAGGAGGGTTAATATTGGACTTAGATTCCCCAGGTCGCTAGAAACACGATTCCAAATGAATGATAATGTTACTCTGTAAAAAAACAGTGTTGCTTTTGTCAAATTAATTCCCTCTGTGTAGGCAGCTGACCTATATTACATGTAAATAATGTTACTTTCCATGGCCTGTTTTCTCTGATCCCTCACAAACTCCCACTGACTCTGTAACATCCAGTCTCAGTGAGCAGCATGGAAGAGCAAAATCTGTGTATGTATGTGTGTGTGTGTGTGTGTGTGTTGTGTTTCTTTTTTAACATCTGTTAATATTGCCTGTGCACCGGGCTCCGTGTGTTGTGCCCAGCCAGCAGATGGTGCGGGAGCAGTATGTCACCACCACCCAGGGCAGCAGCTCGCCCAGGCCGGTGGCCGACCACGTCTACAAGATCGGCATCTATGGCTGGAGGAAGCGCTGCCTCTACCTGTTTGTCCTGCTGCTCATCGTCATCTTGGTGGTCAACTTCGCTCTCACCATCTGGATCCTCAGGGTGATGTGGTTCAACACGGTATGCATGACTCACCTTGGCAGTGTGTATTTCCAGCTGGGAGCATTTTCACTGCTTTGTTTCCTGCCTTTCTTCCTTCACTGCTTTTCTTCTGTATCATACTTTTGCCAATGATCACAATCTTCCCTGAATATTTTTGTGTCTAGTTTCTGATAGTGTATCCATCACACTGCTCCAGTGTTACCTGCTTATTATATGTAGTAGCAGAGGCCGTGGTATTATCCATCATTAACTGATAGCTGGCTGACTAAACAGGAGAGCTTAAGTGTTTGTTATTTCATGGGGTCTTGTCAGCTTGACTCAAGTCCAGATGGCAGCTGTGGATTTATGCAGAAACAGAACAAGAGCTGCAACAAACCCACACACACACCCATACACACACACACACACACACACACACTGTTGTGAAATGCCTGCACAGCTAAAGCAACTGGCTGGTTTATTCTTAGATGGCCCAACGTGCCACAGGGAACTACGCAACATGTGTTTCACACTTGGAAACCTGTGAAGCGATTGACTGATGAAATCAAAGTTCTTCCTCCCCTAAACCTACTGCTATTTAGTCTGAATACACCACTCTGTGTCTTCATTTCTGTTGCAGGAAGGGATGGGGCTCCTACAAGTACACTCAGATGGGGTCAAGCTGGAGGAGGGCGAGTCAGAGTTTCTGTTTCCCGTCTACGCTCAGGAGATCCACTCCAGAGAAGTATGATAATCAGGAACACACACTTTTCATGCTCGTCCTCCCACATTCTTCCTCACTCTGATCTCCCTCTTTTTTCCTCCCCACTCTACCTTCTGCTTTCCTCCCTCTTCTGTCTTCTTCCAACCTAATTGTCAGGCTGCTGTTTGCTCAGTTGAGTAGCCCGACAGCCTGCCCATTATTCAATCTCATTGTTTACCAACTTTGAAACTAGATTGTGAGTTGGTTCCGTGCAGACTACACGTCCTGTTATCACCTCAGACACTCAAGCAGTTTTTATCAAGCTCAACTGGATATTTCTGACTGTACTTTTCTTTGGGAGATGTGTCAGAGCAAACTGGATTTGGCAGTCTCACACACTGCACGTGGTGGTGCAGAGAGCTGCCCATTAACCTCAGGGATATTTGTGGTGGAAAGTAGTTTATAGCCTGCCTGCTAGCAGCAGATGGGAACACTTTGCTGCAGTTGTTTGCATGTTATGGCTTTTCTTGCTCATAGCAGCATTTTTTTTTAGCATTCTTTCTTACTTTATGGGCCTCATTAAAAAGCCAGTGTATTCCTCATTAGGGACGGACACTTTCTTCAATGTATTCTATGGATTTCTAATGAGATTCAGGAGTTTGTGAGCTACTGGTTTGCCTTTGAGATGAAAAGTTTCTTAGCTCATTTGAATAAACAGCCCTTCCTTACAGCTAGGATGGAACAGGAAGTGACTGTTCATATATGGATTCTATTTATAAATTTTTTGACCATAATTTATACCATAATTTCTACATTTTATAAAGGGTTACTTGTTAGGAAGTGGTGCTATTTGACCTCATGGTGCTGCTGGATTAAAAAACGAGGGATCACCAAACCCATTACAGTTCATTTTAATTGAATAATTCACGCACAACCACAAATGTGAACCTCAAGGTGGTGTTCGAGGAAAAGTCAAAGCGCACCAAAGCGGTTAGAATTCATTGTCTGGGACCCATGACCATCTGTACAAATTTTCAAGGCAACACAGCCAATATTTATTGAGATATTTCAGTCTAGATCAAAGGAGACCAACAGTCCAACTAACTGACACTGTGCTCCCACATACTGAAAACTATTTCCATTCTCATTGTTTCTGCTGCAGACGTACAGCATATCACGTGGTATCTGCTCAGCATGCTAACATGGCAATCTTCCTTTCTGTTTTTTTGCAGGATTCTTCACTTCTAGTGCACTCATTGGAAAATGTTTCCCTTAATGCCCGCAATGAAAATGGGGATGTCACGGGGAGGATATCAGTGGGTGAGACCCTGAAAGAGCACACGTGTACAGACACACACACACACACGCACACAGACACATATAGCACTCATGCATAACAAAGTATCCCACTGATGTATGAGGGCAATAGTAAAGTCATTCATGCACTTGTCCTGCAGCGATTTCTCATCCTACATTAACAGTGACAAGAGGCCATCTTTCCATTTACATTCTCTTCCATTTCCATTTAAAATTCATTAAATGCAACATTCCTCTCTCCACCGCGGCTTCTGGATCATTCTGTATTACACAGAGGGCCCAAGGCCTGCAGAGGATCATATTTGTGCGTCTTTTACGGCTCACCAACGGCTGCGTTGGGGTATTTTGTCATAATTAAAAGGCCAACAAATGACCCAACTAATTGCCGTGTTCCACAGGCCCGTTATATGTCCTTGATCATTAAGCCATAAAAAGCACCGCCCGCATCCTCTCGGCCCTCTGTGAATGAAACTGAAATGCTTGTTAGGGAAGATTACATGCCGGTTCACAGTTGTAGGTGCTGAAGTGGTTTAAATCTCCCACTGACTGATCTACCTGCAGGGCTCTGAACATTGATGTACTGAAGGATGAAGTGAGATAACATCAGATGTGTTGCTTTTCCATTTTTTTATCTGTTCATTTTTCCGTTTTTTTTTTTTTTTTGGTTGTTTACTCACCTTTGTTGCCACCAAACCGCTGTGTGTGTGAGGAGACCGGGACTGTCACACAGCAAAGCATGGATGTGTCTCATTGTATTCTCTCAGCACTGCAGCTTTGACACACATGACAGGAAGAGAAAGTATACATTTTGATGATTGATTTTTTTCATTCAGTGTTGCCAAACCCCTTTAGGTATTGTTGTTGTTGTTGTTGCAGGTCCAAAAGAGGCTCAGGGACACACTCGAAATCTGCTCATTAACTCCCACAGTGACAACATGCTGTTCACTGCAGATGGCGACCAGGCTGTGATTGGACCAGACAAACTACGAGTCACAGGTATAACAACAGCTCACACCTGCTGTTTCCTTGGAAATATCCCACACCTCTCGGCGAAAAACATTTTTCAGATTTGGAAAAAGAAAATATTGACAACAGATGTGAACTCAACAGGAGCTTTTTGGTTTGATGGCAGATATTTGTGCAGCAATCCAGCAGCCAAGGACAAGGACAGACACAATCATTCGTGTCATACAGCTGGGTGGATATCTGTCAAGTACAACTACATATAAATGAAATGTCATTGAGCACAGTTATCTACACCTGAGGATGCATTAACACCATGTAGGATAGATCCATCACATTAATAGAAGATCCTAATCAAGTATTTTTTGAAAAACAATAGCACACCTCAGTATCATGCAATATGTCATATGTATGAAATATCAGGCTGAACTTTCCCCCTTCATCTTTCCTGTCCAGCATTCCCAGTGTCTCAGTGTCCAGTGTGTGTGTTGATGGTGCTGTGGGTCACTGACTACACACCATAATGGCTGATTAATGTCGAAGGCAGTGTCAGCTGATAGCTTCATTATGCCTGGGGTCATTTTGATCCGCAGAGAGCAGCAGGCAGCAGCAGCAGCTGAGGAGGGGATGTTTTCTAAAAATCCTTGAAACAAAGCTTTTGTACCCACTGTGAGGGCAGTAGTTTCATCCACCACAACTGGATCCACATTCTGTACAGTATGTTGCGGGGTTTGGGTCTGGACCAAAGTGGTGGACTGACTGACAGACCTGAAGCCTTGTCGCTAGAATGGCTCAAATGCTATAAATTCCAACAGCTTATCAGATGCTTGTTTTAAGTAGTTGTACATCATTTTAGCCCTTATTTAAGTCTATTTGACTGCTAGATAGCTGATAAGATTTTGAAATCACAGAAACTCTGTACCATAAGCACATGGTAACAAGTTCAGCCTACACGTGTGGGCATGAGGTCCTGTGACTGCAGGAGAATGGACTCAACCTCAGCTGAAGCATGTGAATGTGCGCCTCTCTTTCTCCATCAGGTCCTGAGGGAGCGCTGTTCCAGCATTCAGTGGAGGCGCCCCAGCTGAGGTCTGAGCCTTTCAAAGACCTGAGGTGAGCATTTCGGCCATCTTGCATGGGTCACGTTAGTGGGTAACAAGTCATGTCTAAGTTTAAGGGAGATATTCAGAACATTCTGTGGACTGAGCCAAGTCACAGCAGTAAACAATACATTTGCACGATATCCACTGAAGAAATACAAAACCTTACGGTTCTAAGACACACTTGTAATTTTACCTTCTTCAGTATTGCTGTAATGCAGTGTCATTACTGGGTTGCAATGGAATGAATGTGGAACTAAAAAGGATCAGATTTTCCGCAAATATGTTCAGATTTAAAGAGGTGGCATTTCATAAAAAGAAAATATGAAGATAATATGGGTGGAAGATGTATTTATTAAGCCGAGATGTTTTTCTTTAGGTTGGAGTCTCCTACTCGCTCTCTCAGTATGGACGCGCCGAAAGGAGTTCATATCAAAGCCCTAGCTGGCAACATTGAAGCTGCGTCCAACATGGATGTTATTCTGCAGTCGAGTGTCGGACTGGTAAGAAAAACATTGTGCGCTCCCTGAAGTCTGCTACATATCATCACATTCAGGCCTGTTTTTTCTTTTGATTACCAGAATATACAGTAAGCTTTCTGAGCAACGTGCTGCGTCACACTTCTGTTGGACAGTAGCTCTGCTTTTTCTACATTTTCTTTCCCAAAATACCTCAAAGATCACCTTTTGACAGCTCATCCGACCAGTTCTACTTTAGTTCTACTATTCTACTTTATCTTGTTGTAAAAAGCAACATGTATCTATTGCTTGTGGCTCTAAAGGTGAAGTGCTGACTGTGAGAAATGACTGATTGTACGATTGTACTATTTATTTGTGAACATGAAGAGGTCTTTATTAAACTAAAAAAGACCACTATAATACTTGTCTTGAAGCTGTAATGAGCTCGTTACTCCTTGAACTTATAAAACTTTTGTTTGGGCTCTATAAACCTGTTGTGGTGTGGTGGTGTACAGTCAATGAGAGCTGGGTAATTATTGTGATGCAGCAAGCAAGCTGAACTCTAGTCTCTACTGTCACAGGCACTTATTTGACCTTTTTATGATGAAGTTACAGGGTGTACCACACCCACATCTCTCTTTTCTTGCTAAAGGGAAGGAAAGGGTGTTATCTGCACTAAACATCCGGGATAATAATAGGAGCGGTTTTCAGTAGTTTTTCTGCCACAGAAACGTGAACTTCGTATCATATTCTATTTATTATTATCTTCTATTATCTTCCTCATGGACCAGTGCACTTGTTAGACACTCACTGGACCTCCCTCTGTAGTTCCCAGTGTGTATGCACTTGGCTGAAGTGGAGAGAATGAAGCAGAGTGACATTTCCTTGTTGATTTAATGCGACTGTGTTGTTCTCCTTTAACCGTACCTGCTCTCCACACTGTCTGCTGTGCAGCTGGTGCTGGATGCCGAGACGGTGCGCATGCCGAGTTTGCCCCTGAGCGAAGGAGGGGTTTCTGGAAATGCTCAGAGTCTCTACGAGGTCTGTGTCTGTCCCAGTGGCAAGCTTTTCCTGTCCAAGGCTGAGGTCATCTCCACTTGCAGCGAGAATCAGGAGTGCTAGGTAGACTCTGATAAGGTAACTGATTTTCCATCTCTTGGTAGATGCATCTTCTGGGAGGCAACAAGCACAACTGTTCATATCCAGCCTGAGTTTTTTTTTTTAAGTTTATACCACTGTGGATCTACAATGATTCCACTGGCACATTGAGGCCTGTAAAAATAAAAATGCCTGCTGGCGTACATGTTGGAGATGACATGAAGTGTATCCTTTTAGTTGCATTTATGATCTTCTTCTATTCAGCTGAAACAAATTGTCTCTCAGTATCAAATTTATCTACATCAGAGCTTTGCGGAGAACTTTTTACACACACAGTATCATGGCTGGGCAATGAGGAGCTGGTAACAGCTTACATCCTATGCAATATTATCTTGTAGTGCAATAAATTAAATTGACATGTATCAAGGGCTTGGAATAATTTAAAAAAAAAGTGTCTGAAATGGCAAAAGAATGTTATTGAAAATTATTTTGTTTTATATTTGTCTGTCTGGCTCCAAGCCCTTGGTATGTTGTAGTTTTGTTTTGGTGTTTAGCATGTTTTTATTTAATTGGATAAAAATAAAATAAAATAAAATAAAAATAAAAATAAAGAAATGCTGGTATATATTTTGTCATTGTCATAGTCACATGAGAGATTCAGAGATAGCCTTTATCTCTTTTTTTTTTCTAACTCAAATTCCAACTCCAACTCTAGGCAACAGTTTATTTTGTTTTGATTGCTTCATAAAGTTGAGATTAAAATACCAAGTCCTTATAGTAACATAAAGTGTTATTGGTGTTGATCACACATGTAATTATGTGTTTTTTATGTATGTTTGGCCTGTGTTATTTTTAAGTCCTTCATAAGCATGTAATTATGCATTAGTAACAAGACAGACAGCTTTTTCTTGCAATGAAACTGCTCTGTGTTTGTTCAGTAACCTCATCTATAGCCAGGGTCTATGACCAATAAAACAACAAGCAAAAGTAAAAAAGGTCTAATAAAGACACTGTAGTTATGGGTTGTGACTTCTATGTGGAAAAGTAATTCAGTTTTGGTTTTGCATTTTGTGTTAAATATGCATTGATTTTATTTTCTTAAGCTAAGATTCACAATGTCAAAATAGGCAATATTTTGTAACGATGGTTACGCTCAGTTTAGCATCAGTTTAAATTTACCTTTCTGCCAGACTGTTTTAGCATAATTAACATCTCATGGTGTTGCGTTGATAAGTAGTTAAAGTGCAGTTTTAACCTCTGTTCTGGCATATTTTGATAAAGTGTGTAATGTGTATTTATTAATTTTGTATGTTGAATAAACTTTGTGCTATTCTTTTATGACGTGTCTGTCAGACCAAGTCATTCTCATATGTTTGTTTCTCTGAAGACTGCTTTCATGTTTTCTCATGTTTTCTAATCACAATAACTGCAATAACTTCTGTTCTGAAAAAACCTGGTGCAGACCCCAACAAATCAAACTATTGTCGCATCTCAAATCTGCCTTTTCTCTCTGAAATAATTGAGAAAATTGTCATTTCTCAGGTTTTCTCTCACCTTACTGATAACCATCCGTTTGAAGAATTTCAGTCTGGACTCCTCCCACCTCAAAGTACAGAAAGAGCCATGGTCAAAGTCGCAAATGACCTGCTGATGGCAGCTGACTGCAGACTGTTAACCATCCTTGTACTACTTGATTTGAGCTCAGTCTTCGACACGGTTTCTCACAACATTCTCCTGAAGAGGTTATCATCTGTTGGCACACTGCCATCACTGGCACCCCTTTGGGTGGTTTAAATCATATCTATCTGGTCGAACTCAGTTTGTTCAGTTAAAGAATTTCAGATCACATTCCTCCCCGGGCTCTGTTCTAGGCTCCCTTCTATTTCTCATCTACCTTCTCCCCCTTAGACAGATTTTTCGGAAATTGTAGACCTTTACAGTTCCACTGTTATGCTTAAGACACCCAGCTCTACTTGACTACCAGGCCAAATTCTCCTTTTCCACCCCCTTCCCACTCTGATTGCCTGCTGTAAATTGAATCCTGGTGTCCTATAACTTTCTAAAACTCAACAGTGATAAAACTCAGGTACTCCTTGTTGGTACCAAAACAACTTCAGCCAAACTCTACAGTTTCTCCTTACTCATCCCAAATGTAACAATTCCTCCTTCAAGAGGAATGGGTGTCATCCTTGATAGCACCTTGCACTTTGTAGCACACATCAATAACATCATTTTTAGCTGCATTTTTCCATCTACACAATATCAATCGCTTACATCGGTCACTTACAACACACAGCAATGCTATTTGGTACATTTCTTAGTGACACCCCGCATTGATTACTGTAACTCTAGCCTCTCTGTTCTTCCTCACAAACGTCCTCATAAACCTCAACTGGTTCAGAATTCAGAAACCTGTATCATTACCAGAACCCCTTCCAAAGAACATATCACTCCTGTCCTCCAGCAGCTGCACTGACTCCCTGTCAAACACCACATTGACTTCAAGATCATGCTTCTCACTTTCAAGTCCGCTCCGTTCCTGTCTGACCTACTCCATATCTACACACCTGCCCGTACTATCAGATCTTCATCTTCCATTCATCTCGCTGTTCCTCCTGTCTGACCACCATGGGGTCTAGAGCCTTCAGCTGTGTTGCCCCTTAACTGTGGAGCTCACTCCCACAAGACATCCATAACATTGATCCCTTTCCTATTTTCAAATCTCAACTCAAAACCCACCTCCTCAAGCTTGTTTATTCTGTTTAACACACTAATGTTTACTCGTATACATTTATGCAATTATATTTATTTTATTTTATACTGTTGTATTTTATGCCTTGTACTTGCAATCTATCTTTTACTGTGTTTTAAAGTGTCCTTAAGTGCCTTGAAAGCCTCATGTAAATAAAATGTATAATTCTTCTTATTAAGCATATCTTATGGACTGGAAGATACCAGAGGATGGGTAGGCTTTTCATTTATCACGTGATCATTTTAAAGTTTTACAGCCTCTTTTTTTCGGCTGTGCATGAAAGCTGTACCATGTGGACTGATACAGTTTTCAGCATTTCCTAACCAGGTTGGTGACTCTCTGGTGCACTCTAGTGGATAAGCTTTGCTGTACCACCTTGATTCACAAAACAGCATTAAAACAAACATCAACAAGCTCAGATAGCAAACTTTATGCCATATATGCATCAGATCTGACTCAGAATTCAACATTTTTCAAATCTGTTTGATTGATATTTTTGTTGAAAATGCAATTCTATTTTCTGTGAAAATTCTAGGATGGACACTTATCCTTAAAATAATGCATTACAGCTGGCCCTGTAGTCTGTGACTATCTCATGTCAATATCAATAGTCAGATTACATTAGAACTAAATTAATGACTCCACTTAAGAGAGCAAATAGATAGGTTGCTCTGCTTGTAAACCTGAGACAACATATAAAATATTCAAAGATAGATGCAATATAAAAATATGGGAATTTCATAGTGCCAGGATTGTTTAAATCACAGACAGACAACCCATTACCTTTTAATTTGCCTTTTATAAACCTACAAAAAAAATCTGAAACAGGTTATTTAAGTGTAATTTATTAGGCCTTCCTATGGCACAGTGCACAACAACATGTATACATGTACATATACATGATGCACAAGGTACTCGAAGGTGCTTTATCCTTGGAGACGCCTTCAGCTGAGTCACCTCAAGCATGAGGTGCAATAAGACAACAGATACCAAGAAGCACATTTTAAATTATATTTCAAAATGACATAATATGTGGTCAGTGTGTGTATAGTCTTTCAAAATAAAAGTAAAACAAAGCTGTAAAAACACACAAGCACCACAGTCTGGTGCTGCTCTATGTTCCTTAAACCAGAGAAGTTCAAATTACCAGAAATGTATGAACATGGTTTCATGCTGACAAATGTTAACATGTTAAGGGTTGTGCCCCAATTATAGCATATATATGGCTCTTTATACTATCACACTGTCCTACTGAGTATTGCCAAACAGGCCATCACTGTCAAAAGAAACAATTTTTGGATGACTTGTTAAAGCAAAAGCTGAGCTGCAGCTGTCACTGCACCATCCAAAACTAGTCATCAAAGCAGAAATGCTCTCTGTAGGGTACACATGGTTCATAAGAAAAGGTAATAATGCAAAACAGTCATCAAATGTTACTGTATGGAGCCAAACAAACACTTAACATAGTCAAAACAAGACATATCCCAAATAAAAAAGCTCAATTGTGTTTAAAGTAAAATAAAGCATTTCCCATTCACAGTTGGATTTTCCCAAGTAGCTGGGGTGACACAAGCGCTATACAAGTGCAAGTGTGAACACATAAGGAGTTTCAAAAAAGTGCTTTGTCCATAAACAAGTGACTGGCTATGTTACAGAAAATTTACAAATTTACAGAAATGATATGAAATCAACTATTAAAAAAAGAAAATTTACAAACATGATTGTATTTCCTTGCTTGCTGAGATCTTGCAAATAGGACACGTTGCATGAAAATAATTGCTGTATTGACAGTTTGAGTTTATCTGTTTTTTCATTACAAGCGCAACCTTTAAGTACACTCAACTGGTTTTCTGTAGCAAGAAAATATATATATATATGTTTTTTGTATAAAAGATAAAGTAAAAAGAGCAGCATTTTTTTTTTTTAACTCAGAGCAAATAGGTTTAGAATGGGGACTTTGGTAAACAAAACATATTACTGAGGCATTTGTATGTACAGCACATGTAGAATTTTTTTTCACATGTTACAGCAAATGTATATTGAGACAGCGGTTATGGGAAGCCATTCATTTATTGACTGTGCATGGGCCACAGCACCACCATCACAGGAAGGAACTGCATATGTACCATAAGCTGCCAGCTGGATACTTCAGTTTTATTCAAAGTGATAGCATGATCTGTATTGCACACAGCCACAGGTGTCCTCTATTCTACAGAGGATCTATGCATACTGTAGTTTCATTGTCATCTTTAACAGTAGTATTATATTTTTTGCTGCACAAAGGATTCAAGCTTTATGATAATCCGCGCAGTACATTCCATCACTCTCATTGCCACCTCAGATGTGTATCTGTCGTTAGGAATTTGTGGAAATGGCAGGAGATCAGGGTAGCGAGTTCTCAGGCTGTCCACACCATATCCCTCCAGGATCTGGACATCATTGGCAAGGCCTGTTAACTGGGAGCTGTACTCCTCCACTTTTTGAGCCAAAGCAGTTGGTTTTACATCTTTGTCTGACTTTCCTCTGACTGCATAGTCTGCCGCTATCAATGCAAGCTTTGTGGCCAGGTAGCATTTGAAACAAACCCACTCATTGGCATTTTTATGAAGATCATTGCGAGCAGCAGAGTAGTTTGCTCTGGCTTGCCTCAGCCATCTGCGGGCTTCCACAGGGTTTCCAACTGTCTTGAAAGTTGGGGGCACAAAGAAACGATGAGAATGTGATGAACCTGCATAGCTTGTATAGTGTTCCCTGAACTGCTGCCTCTCTGACTTGTGACTTGTTGCTTCTTGGTTCCATGATGAATAAAACCTTTGAAATGAGAACTTCTCTGATTGGAAGCGGGTTGATGATGTGGAGTAGGATCTCCTAGAAGCTCTGTCTGTATTTTGTTGATCAGCCAAAGACTGTTTCTCCATCCTGTTGATCTCGTTCTGCAAGTGCTTAAAGACTTCTGTGGCAATGTCCAGATTCTCTGCATTTTTGTCTGGATGCCACTTGAGATACAATCGGCGAACTATCTTCTTTCTTTCTGTTTCAGGAAGCTTCCAAGCTTGTTCAACAACTAAGGTTACTTCTTTCAGAATCTCGGGCAATGCATGAAGTTTTATCTTTTTTGGTGATTGTTTTTGTGGGGGGGGTCTGAGGTTTTCCTTGCCAGCGAAAAGAGGAGGGGCCATTCGTAGACCAGAAGAACGACAATCTGGGCTTGTTGGAGTTGATGGGGCACTGGTGTCTCGAACATGGGTACTTTCATCTTGTCTTGAGAATTTGTACAAGTCAAGGGAGCTTACTATTTTGTATTCACTGTATCCAATGTCAATCTGGAAGCATTTTCCAAGGAAACTTGTGTTTTCCTCCTCATCTCTTTCTACTTCTTGAACAATGATGGCGTATGTATAGGTAGGCTGGTAGGACCCATATATGTCTCCTCCCTCAGAGTCCACAAGGTAACCCACATATTCCCCCGGATAGAATACGTTCATTGGATCCATGAGGAGTGTGTGATGGATCTCAGCTGGTATGGGGGTTCCAGGGAGAGGCAGCTCAAGTTTCGAAGGCTCTGTTGAGTCATACTTAACACCAAGGCTGTCCAGCTTCTCTGTGATTCTGTAAATGTCATTGCAGCCCAGCATGGCAATTAGATAGGATGTGTCAGAAATCAAATTGTCTGTAGCAGACTTTAGTGTCATAGCCAGTGCCAAGAGAAAATTAATGTCTTTACTGTCTGAATGCTGAATGTAGAGATGAATTACAGCTGTCCCATACCTCTTGAGGAAGGCAAGTGTTTCACTGCGGCTGTGAGGGATGGGACTACATCCTTTCACTCTTAATGTTGTCTGGAGTTTCTCAAAACAAGATACTTTGAGTCCTTCACAAAGTGCTTTGCAGAGACGTATGGCTTTTTCCTCATTCACAAGGTATGCATTGTCATTCTCATGTTTCATTATTCTGATCAGTCCTGTGATGAACTGCTCTGATGACAGCAACAGCTGGAGGCGACCTTGAAGTGAACAAAGAGCTCCAAACTGGCACATTTTTGGAGAATCCTCATCCAGTTGCTCTTCAAGAATGCTACTCAACAGTCTAGGCCTTAGTTTCTGTGGAAGTAGCATGATCAGCTTCGTGTGGAAAGCGTGATCTTTTCCCAGATAGCACTGGCTCAAGTCCACTAGCATCTGAACTCCAACATTACCCTGAATTCTGCTCTTGTAGTGTGGGGCATCATCAAACACTAAGCTACTAGATTTTGCTAATCTACCATCATGGCTTGGCATATAAAATAACAAATCTCTTAGACTCTCTAGGTCTTTGCGAATTTCCACTGGATCATTATGGAGAGACTTGAACAAACCTGAAACAACCCTTTTCACAGTTCTCATTTCATTTGGGTCAAGCTGCTTGCCCTCTGAACTTCTATAAATTCTCCACAGCACTTCAACATACTGTTTGGTTGACACAACATCTTCTGTGCCAAGGAGTTTGAAGAGTTGATGAAACATACCAAGTTCTAGAGGCAATTTGTACAAGTAAGGTTTGAAGTCAGATTCATTGTCAAGATTAATGACAACCTCTTCAGGTTTCAGCAATTTCCAGCCATCTTCAACCATAACAAAAGCCACCCCACGGAGCTGGAAACGGAAATCTCTTTTATCTGCATTGAGGA
Organism: Trachinotus anak; assembly: GCF_046630095.1. Classification (NCBI taxonomy): domain Eukaryota; kingdom Metazoa; phylum Chordata; class Actinopteri; order Carangiformes; family Carangidae; genus Trachinotus; species Trachinotus anak. Next base: position 5,857,147 of record NW_027273885.1, on the reverse strand, counting down.
ACTCGTAGGTGGACCTTAAAACTTTATTCCTGGTTTTCACCATTTCATCATCTGGACTAGATAAGTTACAGATGTTCTTGCAGTTGCTTATGACTTTCTCCAGCGGTGGGTCTAAGCTGACACCTAACATGTTCAGCACTTGGTCAAGTTGTTCCTGTCCAGTTTGAGTGCTCCCTTCTTGGTCCGTTATACTTGATGGAGTAGCTTTCTCTGGTAGAATTGGGCAGGATGTCCAAAGCAAATGGATAATATCTGTTTGCTTGAATTTTGGATTAACCTGAGATCCACTGAAACGGATCAGAGGAAGTGTGCCACTCATCTCTTGGTACTGAGAATGAAGCCTGATGAGTTCTTTGGGCGCTCTCTCAGGACAAAGGAATGGTATCATTGAGAGCTCTTTAAGAAAAGTACCCTGGAACAGGTCTGTCCTCTCTTTGAAAATGTGGTTCAAGAGAACATCGACAATGATTTGCACTTTTTCTTTGGTCCAGCTCTCTGTCTGGGCTTTGATGCTGACCTCTTTTGCAAACTGAAGAACTTGCTGCTGGGACATTTCATGCTTGAGACCAATATTTCTCAGAAAGGTTATCCACGAGGTGAGCAACAATGTTCCATTCTTTGGTTTTGACACTTGCTCAACCTTCTTGAAAAAGTCACTTGGTATAAATGATTTTGCAGGCAGCATAACTTCAAATACCTTCACCGTCTCATCATAGAAGAACTTAGTTGGCCTGAGTCTGTTTGAGTAATCATAGATGAATGTGAGTCCCTCCAGTTTCTCATAGAGCTGATCTTTCATCTCACATGATTCTTCCATTGACAGAAGTCTCTCCTTCAAGTAGACAATGTGTTCAACTTTGGCATCATAGGAAAGACTCTCAAACTTTGGCAGGAGATGGTGAAGGTATATTTCTAAGTCATCAATTGGCATACAGCCAAGAAAGGTGTACAGTTCTTTCAGCTGTGGACTGTCAGCAAGAAAGGCAAAGGAGGCTGTGTGAGCCCATTTTTCTATGTCTGCAGTAGGGATGCTTTTTGCAAGGACATAGTTTGCCCCATAGTTTGCAATGCTGATGTACCTCCCACTAACTGACTTAAAGCATGGGATGAGTTTTAGGCTCTGTACATCCTGTTGTGTGAGGTTAGCTAGGTTGCAGTTGAAATACAACAGAAGAGCCTCAATGTCCTTGTCAGTCAAGTTTGCTGCTTTGAATGCAGATGTCTGAATCATGTATTCTACAGCTTTCAGAACACTTGATGGATTTTCAATGTTTGCTGTGTACTGTGCCAGAAAAGGCATAATGGGACTGTCTTTGACACAGATTTTGCTCACTGCAAGCTGAATGCACCCTGCTTTCATTAGGGTGTGAAAGACTTTGTCATTTTGGCCATGTGGAAATATGGCTATGTTCATCAAACTCAGAGGCAAAAGCACATCATGCTCAGGGACAACTATCTTTTCTCTTGCCATGAATTTGATTCCAGGTAGCAAAGCCCAGTCTTTCAGAATGTCAAGCACTGTGTCGAAACTGGGTTTGATGTCTGCCTGATCCTCCTTAACAGCAATATTCTCACTGATGAAGTTCCACACATTCTTCAGCCAAGATTCACTTGCAAATGTGTCTCTCCACTTTACAGGGATCTTTGTTCGATACTCTCTTGGAAGAACAGACCCCAGTAAGTCACCAAAGCTGCTGATATCAAAAATCTTTGCGACTCCTGCGTTGAACAGGATATTGCTATACCTGATGAACAACGTATTCATGAACATTTCTTTTCTTGATGAGATTAGCTCATGATGTGATGTCAGGAACTTTGGTCTCTTGGTGTCAAATACCTGAAGCATATTGTCCATTGTTATCAACAGAGGCAACCCCTCAATTTTGATTTCATCCACTTCTATGTCTTTGAAACAGTAGTCGAATAGAATCTTCAGGTTATGAACTAGCTTGTAGTTGGACTGTTGGAGACGGCAGGGGAGTTTTCCGACATGGCAAGACGTGTCTGGTGATGAGAAAGTGTGAAGAAAGTTGCGGACATCCTCTGGTGTTACATAACTGACTGGTATCCCTGCATCTTCCAAACAGAAGTAGAGATTTGCAGTATCATCGCAACTGTGAACCAGGTTGAAACCAATGTCCAGAAGCAGGGTTTTCAGCCTGTAGATATTTTCAGCCACAGACTTCCTTGAGGTGATGTTGTACTCTGTGTTTTTCAAGTGCTGAAGCTCATCTTGTAGCAGATTGTCAAAGAAGGCTCTGCCTTTGTTTGCTGTGGATGTATTCACCCATGAAATGTAAATGACAGAGTGCATGTCAGAGTTGTCAATTTGTGCTGCTCTGACTACTGGAAGTAGACGCTTCAGATCAGCATGGATACAGTTGTACACTGCTTTAACCAGGCAGTACCAGTCTGGCTGTATATCAAGTCTGTTGACTGGGAAGAAGAACAGATATTTCCGCAATGTATCTTTAACTACATGAAGTGGTGTTCCTTGTAGTACGGTCATGGTAGGATCAGGACCTGGGAAGTATCGACGCTTAAGCTGAATCAACAGTTCCACGCAGGCAGGGGCTATCAGTGATGTCATCAAATTGTTATTCCAGTCACTCCTTACCCCTACTCCATTGTCATCTCTCCATAGGTTTCTTCTAGCTGAGTCTAAAGCAAAATGTCCATTGACATGAAAAGGTAAGCCAGTCTCCAGTGAAAGAGGCAGAAAGCAGAAGGCTCTGTGGGGTTTTTTGTAGTTGTGGCTTACACATGCAGCTACCCCTCCACGTGGAAACAGAGTTATGTCTTCATTTTTGTGAGCTGAGATCACACTTTTTGAGACATTTTCAATGTTAGGGAAACCAGATCGGTTGCAGATCATCCAGGTAGTCAAATTTCCATCAGTGTCCTCTATGTCCATTGTGTAAGTTATCTGCTGGACTGGGATAGCAGTGAGCTGCTTCTTTTTCGTCACACTATCAATGACTGAGGCATGAAACTGTTTGCGTTTTAGCCGATCACCATCTGTTATTTTGGCTGTCACAGAGTAGAGCACTTTCAGTTCTCCAGATGCATTATCAATTTCACAGATTGATATTTTTTCCATGTGGTTGAGGAACATCAGAAGCTCTGCACCATCAGTTTTTAGTTTATCCAGAAGGTTTTGCACCATTCTGTCAGACGCAGGGACTGAACTGATCTCTGAAGTCTTCGCCATATCTGTAGAGCGAATAGGGAATCTGAACATTGTGCTGCGTTCTAACTTAAAATTAACTCCTAAGTAAAGATTTAAAACATCTGAAAACTGAGATCTGAAGTCGGAGTCCAAGTCTCTAAACATTCTTCCAGGACTCACAGATGTAGCTCCTGGTGCATACTGTGCATGGGGATCAAAGATGCACAGAATGTCATTGTTTGAGATGAAGGATGGGCAGTCAGTGATGTGATAGACAGAGTTGAATCCTATACCATACTGACCAGTTTTGCCTGGATTTGCCTCTTTTGTTCCTCTTCCGAGATTCTGTATGCCTCTGATATCATCCTCTGTGAAAGGCTGGTTGTTATATACACAGAGTGCAGGTCCTTGCATCGGAACCCATTTATCGTCAAATATTCTGTCTGTGGGGTGTGTTCTTGGATCAAAAACAAAGTAAATTTCAGTAGCTTTGGCATCATCTGCATTTTGAAGCAGCTCTTTAAGCATTTCTTTTTCTGATGGGTAAGCATTGAGAATGCTCTTAATTCTGCTTGTGAGTTTTTCTTTCTGGCCAAACTCACTCCCGAGTGGAGTGAAGCAAACATTTGAGGCATACCTTTCCAAGGCTTTGTGACGTTTTGGGATTGCTCCTAATTTCACAGCCACTTCTCTTGGAATATCCCCGTGACAGTATTTCACAGAAGAGTCTCTGACTTTGATCCAAGGGCAGTCATTATAGCATAGTGATTTTGATGGCTGCAATGTCAGATTGGAGTCAGGTAACAGAATCCCACCATAATTTGCTTGGCAGTATTCTTGGTTCTTGTCTCGTATGAAGCTCCATATTCCTTCACTAATAATTCTGCGGCACAACTGGAAGTTATCCTCAGTGAGTGCCCTTCGCCCACATTCCTGCTTCACAGTTTCAAGAACTGCTGAAAAATCCTCAACTGTAAAGCCTGGCTGTACCCCAACATTTTCAAATAGCTCACGACAACTGTTTCTGTATTTGTTCGGGAGCTGATAAAGATGAGGAGCTGCATCAAAATTCAGGTGGAATGCAACTTTGGAGGGATTGACATATGTGTTCTCCACTAGGATGGAGTTGAATGCTTTCAGTTCCTCAGTTACTTGTTCTTTTGCATTCTCAGCCTGTAGCATTTCTTCATGTAGATACTTGTAACAGGCATTTGTTATGTTTTCCTGATACAGTGTGACACCATCAAAGGATTGAGACAGTTTCTTGAGCTGACTGATGACCAGTCCAACTGAGGGCTTCCTTATTAGACCAAGACAGTCTTTTACAGCCAATGACATTGCACCACAACCTTTGAAAGATGGAGAATTCTCATTCAGGATTGGCTTCATCAGACACACAGTGTCCTGATGTTCAGTTGTGAAGAGTTCTCTAGCAGAGAACATTGTTGTTGGGGAAAAGTTGTTCCCATGCCATGGTAGTGAGAACCCTGCAGGTCTTGTCAGAAATGGAAGGAACTTGATGTCCTGTAGCTTTTCTAAGAGCTCAGCTGCTGCGGCATCTCTCATCTTCAGCTTTTCATCAATGAGACTAAGTAGGATACTGCTACGAAAGCATGCACCTGCGTGATCACTTTCATTAAGATGAGTAACAGACTGAGCACGTTCAATTAGGTCCTCCCATGACAGGTCATCTTTCACCATGCCTAACTGCACTAGCTTCACTAAACACACAGGGTTTAGGTAGTCTTTGGAAGTCCCTTCTGGAAATCTTCCATCATCAGTGTTGTAGAGTTTAGCAACTCTTCCCTCTGGGTGAATAAGTCTGGAAGGCAAAACCAGTTCCTTATTTGGGCCAGAGCATGGGATACAAGGTGAAACCCTCAGGATTGATGCAAAATCTTCCAGTTTCTCATTCAAGACATAATGCATCAGGGGATCTCGAAGCTCTCTGTCAATTTCCTGGATGTGAGGGAAAAAGACATCTGAAAAGAACTGCTTCTCTGTCAGGGTGTTTTCCATTAATTTCCCTTTACACCCAGCATCATCAAATCCCTCCTTCACCCAGTCAGGCAGCTCAACAGCACAGAGGTTTTGTGAGCCACTCTTCTTGAGGTATTTCAAGAATATCTTGAAAGCAGCAGGACCAATGTCTGGCCTACTGAGTAAAGCATCATCAAGGAATCTGACGTATTTGATTGACACCCAGGTTTTGCCGTCTGAGAAAACCTTTGCATGCTCACTGTCACCTCCCTTGGCTATTTCTTGGTAGACACCCTGGCTGATCAGTGTGAAGTCATCATGCACCTGACTTGGATCTGGCCATGCTGCGTAATAGCTGTAGTCAAGCAGTTCTCCACTTTCAGCCATTGAACGTAACATTGTGAGTGCTGCCAAATATGCCTGGACAATGACATGTCTCATGAACACAGAATTCCACTGTCCTTTGGTGTCAGTCTTCCAGATCTCCTTCCGGTTGGAAGTCACAGCAAAGCAGCCATTAATATGGACTGGCAGGCCTGTTTTGATTCTGAGAGGTAAGTAACAAAACACCTCTCCAATTGGTGTGGCATTTGTCTTTACTGTCCATTTGCGATTTTCTTCCTCTGAGAGAAGAACAGCCACTCCTCCACAAGGTACTAGTCCAAGTCTTTTTCCGCTGTCACTTAGGGAAAACTTCAGTGCCTCACTAACATCCATGCATGAGCAAATGAGCCAGCTGGTGACCTCAACTGCCTTTTGGGGCATTTCATCTGTTAGCCTTCTTGTTTGAACCCCTTTGGCAGCCATCTCAAAGTACTGGTTAGGATCTTCCTCTGAACCTCTGAACAGTGGGGAGTGGAGATCGACAATGCGTTTGAACACATTATGAAACTCTTCTACCACAACACGTATGATGCAGCCAGACTTGGGAACATCAGCAGGTACCTTGTTGCTGCTTGCTACTTTCTTCATAACCTTTGCTGCAGATTTTAGGATACTCAAAGGTCCATATGAGGCTTTGGATGACCACACACTTTTGTTGATAGTCACGACATCTTGTGCTCCTGCTGGATTTGTTTCTTCATATTTCAGGTATTTCAAGACCATACTTCCAACATGCTGTGTAAACAGAATGAACCGATGGCCACATATGCTGAACTCATCAACCAGGGAATAGATGTCTGTGGTGTTGTAGTACAGACTACTGATTTCACTTACTGAGGCTTCCTGCTCTGTTCTGAATGGGAGTCTAAACAGTGTGCCATTGAACTTGTATGGGGAATCCTGAGCTAGGGGAAGCTGGCAACTGAAGACATTAATGAAAGGTTTGAACTGGTTGGGGAATTTTCTCAGCCTTTTTTGTTGCTTGCTCCAATTGATTTTGATCCCTGGATTAGACCTGTCTCTGATGTGCTTGCTGATGTGATTGATGTTTGGATCAAACATGATCATGAACTCTCTGCTCATTATGATGGGGATGTCAGTGATGTGGTAAACTGAGTTGAAGCCCAAGCCAAACTTTCCAACTTTGTCTGCTTCACATCTCTTCACTGATCCACCTAACCTTGTGATGTTCAGAAAGTCTGTATCCGAGAATACAGAGTTATTGAAAGACCACAAAGATGGCCCATGGCAAACAATCATGCCAGGATCAAGGAGATTCTCTCGAATGTCAGTGTTTTTTCTCATGTCAATGAGGAAACTGCACTCTGTTGCACTTGCATCATCAGCATTCTGGAGGAGCTCTTTAAAAATGTCTGCTACAGATGGATATTCCTCCAAGATGTTCTTTATTCTTACTGTTAGAGGTTCTCGTTGACCTGATTGTTCAAAGCCAAGGTTCTCTGGGTTTATCAGTCTTGTGCTCAAACATGGCACCTTCAGCCACTCTGCGGTTTTCATGGGGATGTCATCATGGACTAATATAATGGGCTCTGATGCATCTTCAAGTAAGTCATTCAAATCGTCGACCTTGATGTCACAGTAGGTGCATTCTTGAATGGGCTTCATGGCTAATTTGCTTGGGTCCTTGTAACAAAGAATTGGCACATGCATGTTAGTATCTACAGTTATCTGATTGTTGTACAGCCATCTCAGGATGTTGATCAAAAGCAGGATATCATGTTTGCTTTCCTCCTTGGTAATATCCCCTTCACATCTTTGACGGATGGTGCTGATGACTTCAAACACATGGCTTGGGACAACCTCTTCAACTGAACCACAAAACTTAAAAAGCTTGTGAAACTTTCTGATTGTCTTTGGCAAGGAGTACAAGTAAGGCTGCAAGTCTAGATCGGGGAGGGGTTTTAGGACTGTGTGGCCAGGTGATGAGAATGTCTTCCCTGTCCACACCCAGTCAAAAGGCAGGGATTTCATTGCTTCTCTTGCATCCTCAAGATGAGCCTGCATGAAGGCGTAAATCTCAAACAAGATCTGCTGAAATTGATACCAGTCCTCTGTGGTGAATGCTTGAGATTTGTGCCAGTCATTCACTGCTTTCAGGTGTTGTAATACTTGATCCACCTGTGGCTCTACAGTTAGTTTCAGTGCCTTCTTCATACCTGCAGATGTGTGTTCAACCAGTGCTACTGAAGATCCCACAAGCACTGCATGGGATATATCACACATCTCAGACAAAGAGCAGATATTGAGAGTATCTCCAACCCAAGCAAGGGATTTGGGGTAAGTAAGAGGTCTTTCTTTGCAGACAGGTACCCATTTCAGTTTTAGCAATGATGTCTGAGTATCAGCTGATTTTACCAGCTTGGTTTGTCTGTTCAGAATCTGCAGGAGTGTTTTTGCTTTTTTGATTATGAAGTCCCACTCAGGTTCATCGCTGCTTTGTAGCTCCTCTATCTTCTTTGCCACATGGAGTACATCTTTTTCACTGAGCTGTACTTCATTTCTTAGTCCCAGTTGTCTAAGTGAATGAAGAATATCTGGGGAGGATGTGAATGTATTTGTGGGAAACCTGGTTTTCTCTTCCTTGTAAAAGAGATTCTGTAGAATCTCCAGGCCAGGATCAAAAAGATCTAAGGCTTTGACTGACTTTCCACAAGGTAGCTGAATAAACTTAAGAGCAGAAAGCCATCCAATCACAAATGAGTTTTCATTCTTTAGAAATGCCAGATGTTTGAGTGCCCAAAGCATGATCTGGGTTATCTCATCTGTTGTATAGAACCCCCTCTCAATATCCTGAATAATAATCTTCAAACATTCTGTTGTTTTCACCTGTTCTACATTTAGCATCTTGATGAGGCGGATTGATTCCTCATCGCAGCAACCCACAAGATTCACAGATAATTTCACATTTGGTGGATACTTGGCTCTATGATGTAAAGCTCTAGCTCCTCTCAGTGATGTGAATGCTGAGGTACCTTCAGGGCAAGCCCCAACTTTCTCAAAGATCGAAAGTTCAAGCAAGGTATGCTTTTCCTTCTCTGTTATGTCCGACAGTCCTGCAAGAAAGCTTCTGAGGGCAATCTTCTCTTTGACTGAGAAAGAAGAGACTTGGCTGGATAAACGTTGTGTTGCTAATCTATCCATAATTTGCAGAAGCGTACCAGGAGAGGAGGGATGGATGTAATTCTTTAGCAGAGGGTGCTGCAAACATGAATCCATCTTTTTTATCACTACTCCACCAAGCTTTTCCATGATGTCAAGAAGGTTTTCAGAAAGTGGCGCCTCTTCCTCATTTGCAAGAATAATGGGGGATGGTGTTTTGAGACGTAGTAGCTTAACTCTGTCCATGCTTTCCTCAAGCGGCACAAGTGGAATCAAAGGCATGTCTTCAAAGGTACTTATGTCATCAGCAAAATCTATATAGAGATGCTTCCAAATAACCTTCAGCCAGGAAACTGTAGGATGTTTCAACTCTCTGTTTCCAGGCTCCCACTGGACAATGAAGTCTCTAGTTGGCCAGGCTGTTGATAGGATCTCCTTGATGAGTCGAGCTGATCGTTCAGGGTTCAACACTTGTAGCTGAGTGCAGGGTCTTCCTGTTTAAATAAAAAGGAAGTTTTTAGTTATTAGTTATTTTTATAGAGGTAACTAATTGCTACTTTTCAAAGCTGACACAGTTAGGCTTGTTGATGTTCTTGCATAATGCAGTCACTACAAAGGTTAATTCTGTAAAAGGAAAAATGCAAGCCATTTCCCTTTCAAGTACTGTGAGGATGAAAAACAACAAAAGATTCCACCAAAATTATTTTTTTTAATAAATTCGAGAGCAACACTGCACAACCAGTAAAACAAAATGACAACTTATAAATAATTAGTATGTTCATACTCAACATTTAAGACTTATGGCAATATTGCTGATGTTAACCATGCAAACACACTTACATAAACCATCTTCTGTTCACACACACACACACACACACACACACACAGACACAGAGTTTGTTAAATTATAATAACAAAAGTCCTGTCTCTTGGGCCAATTCTGAGCATTTCAGTGCAGGGAAACAATTTTTGAAAGAGCCCTTAACTAGTAAACACTGCAAGTAGTGAAGTGCACCATGAAACCTGTATAAAATAGTCAGAGTGATGATGAGTGAATGTGTTTTACTTTCAGGGCAGAATTTTACAAACACATTTTTTTAAACATTTTTTTTAGTTTATTTTGCTACTCATATCTGAGAGTTCTCTGACTGCAGTAAACATGGTGCTCTTCCACAGCCGGCATTAGTTTAGGTCAATAGTAAAAAGGGTCAATATTTGACACAAATACCTACCTGAGCAACCCCAAAGATATTGTTGCACTGTAATTCAAGTAACAAAATTTAGAGATCTGGAAAGAATTTTACAAAAAAATAAAAGAAATAAAAAATAGACCTTTTTCCACTGTAGATGTTTTGACATGTCATAGTAAGTAAAACACAGAGACTGAGTGACTAGTGAGGAGGATGGAGATGGGTAAGTCAGCTGATATTAGAGGTTCCAAGAGGTGATACTTTAATACTACTTTCATCAGCAGGGGTGGGGCCAGATTGGGTACCAAAATAAAGATTTCTAATGGATGCAGGATGCTAATAAAAGTTATGCTACTGTCGACACAATGTAAGTGACTGTACAAAAATGAAGTGGCAATACTCACTTAAAAAAAAAAACAAATTCAATATCTAGATAAAAATGAATAGGAAATGGAGGGTTTCACAGAAAATGGGGACAAGAGAATAAATATGTTACTCAGCATATTTCCTTTGTCTAGCTCACAGCCCTCTTGTCATAATCATGGCTGGGTTTGTAGTGAGGGCAGTAAGGATTGAGTGGAATGTGTGGCACAGAAAGAACTCTTCCATGAACCAGCATGCTCACTCTTTCTTTCCCTTTCTGTCTCTCACTCCTAAATTATCCATCAGCAGTGTACCAGATTTAATGCCCTGCTGGCACTGCGGGAGTAAAGTGACCCAGTGTTACTACAATATGGCTAAAGCCACATAACCCATATAGTCATCCCAGGCACTGTGAAAATTTTTCAGTTTCAGTTTAAGATACAGTTCTGCAGACATCTTGTATGTTACACTCTATACACAATCTATACATTCATTTATTTTGGGATTTCATGTAAATTAAATATGTTACATTACCTCTGGATTTGGCTGCTTTCTTCAAACTGTCCATTACTGAAGGTTTAATGCTCTCCAGTATAAAGCGACCCTCAAGTCCTGGATACAGAGACCTTAGGACAAAGCAAAACAAGGAAAATAAATTTTACAAATTCAATTCTACGTGTACATGTTTTTAATGTTGAATAATTACCATGTATACATATGCTGACAATGTCATTGATATAGTCATTTGACTCCAAATAAACCAGTAAAATAACAGTGCCATAGAGCTGAGCAAAATTAGTATATACAAGTGACTTTAAGTAAAAGGTAAAAAAAAAATCTCAGAAAACTGAAAAGAAGATACACTGAGGGCCAAATTTAGGTGCATGAAAGGAGGGCAAAAGCCAAAAGCTAATCATACACTCAGGCAACAACCTTTCTTTAATATTTCTGTATGTGCTTCAGACATGGAAAATCTATTATATATATTATATCTGCTCTTACTTTGAGGGACATATTGACTGTGCCTTAGATCAAAATCTTCCAGGCTGCTGCACCCATTAAAATTTGGCTAAAGTGGGAACATGTGCTGTGTCCATTAAATAAAATCCAGGTTATTTAATTTAAATAATAATTTCATATAATTTTCACCTGTTAAAATCACTTCAGGAGTAAAAGGAAACTGCACTTTATCTCTACCTGGGATATTCTTCAGATGCAATGTAAATGGCATCTTTGTCATTGACAGACGATGAAAATGTTGTAAATGTGTCATCTTGCAGTGGCAGGAGCTCCAGTCCTATTAGGTCACTGTAATTGGCATCACTAAGCGCAAACTCCAGCAGCAGCAGCTTCTCCTGTGAGGGACCTTTGTGTTTGTACTTCCTGATCACCTGCCGCACCAAAGATGGAGTCACCTTCCTCACTTCAGTGGAATCAGTCATGTAGGCAGCCAGAACGGACTCAACGGCAGCAGGCACCTTTGCCACCTGCATTCCTGAGCTTTGGAGGTAGTTGATCACAGTCGCTGAAATGTCCTCGTTTGTGTCCAGTTCTGAGAACACAGCCTGGTCCACCCGGATCCAGCTCTCACTGAGGGAGTAGATAACTTCCTGCTGCAGCAAGTCATGAAACAGCGACTGGAGAACAGGTTTCCAGCGGGACTTGACCTGCTTAGGGTTTGGCCAGGCCTCATAAATTCCTGTAGGGGACAATGGAAAGTCTTGGTCCTTTTTTGTCTGTACCCTTTTGATAGTCTCAGTGATGAGTGTGAAGTAAGCCCTAGGGATAACAGTGATTATAAGCAGCTCATTCCACAGGGCAGCTGGATCCCTCCACTGGTCCACTTCCCGCCACTTGATACTCCTACGGTTGTCTGTGAGACCAAAGAAACCACTGACATGAACTGGAAGCCCTGTCTCACTCTCCTCCCCGGGGGGGAGAGGGAGGAAGCAAAAAGCCCGTCCTGAGAAACCAGATGTGGCACCTGCATCTTCTCTGTTTATCAAAGTGAGAGGCAGGGCAATGCCAATGGAGGGCATGAACTTCAAATCATCTGCCAGAGAGTCCAACTCAGCACACATTCCTCTCCCCCCAACTCCATTACAAACCATCCATGTCGTTCTCTGAGTCTCTTTAGCTGTTTCATCTTGAGTCTCTATGTTGACCTGGTAAGTGACACATGTGATGGTAGAACTGGGAACACCATTGCTGTAGCTGTCTATTGCTTGACCCAGAGTCTTCAGCGCGTTTGGTCTTTCTAACTTATCATCAGTATTTTCTGTTGCCGTAACCTGGAACAACATGCGTTCTGTACCATCGGACTCACGCAAATGCAAGGAGATCTTCTGAACACTTTTGAGGAAGAGGAGCACTGTGTCTGCATCCGCTTTGAAAGACTCAAAGAGCTCCAAAACTTTTTCTTTGTTGTAAATGTTGCCACTGAGCTGGGAGGGTTTCATGCGGAGCGGGAAGCGGAACAGCGTTCCAGGAAAGCTGCAGTCCTTAAAGGTTTTCTCAGAGCTCCCAAACATCCCAGTGTAGGGAGCAAACTGGTCAGCAAGTTCTGTGATCTCCTTAATGTCTGTCTTCAAGTTCCAGCACTGTCCAGATTCATTCACTCCAAACAGAGTCTGATGAGGGTCCAGCATGGCAATCTGGTCTCCACTGAATATACTGGGAACATCTAAAACATTGATAAGAAAAACATAAAACCTATTAATGAAAATATAAAAACATTGATCCTTTTATAAGCTAATGAATATAGGTAATACACATTACTGCAAGTGTTTTTTAACCTTTACTTATTTAGCTTAGTTTCCCTGAGAGGCAACCTTGTTTTTACAGGAATGCCCTGATTACATTTACACAGTTACACACATTCAATCTGCCCAGTACAAACACAGTTTGACATCATTGCCACTAAGCAGCCCTACTGGAGCAGTTTGATTAAAGGGCTTTGTTCAAGAGCACCACAGTGGTGTTGGTGAGGGAGGGACAAGCACTGCCCGTTTCACACACAAATTGAAGTTTATGCTTCTGTGGTAAATATATACATATTTGATGTTTTAAATTAACATTAAAAACAAAAATATCTTACTTTCAACAAATTATTTGCTTTTAAATATATTATAGTAATTTTATGCCAAGATTTAAGAGCCATTGCTGCACTGCTTGTCTTTTACTGTATATCATTTGATGAATTCAGATATACAGCACAAATTAGTCATTTACAATGACTCTTAATAGGACATTTGCCTAGTAGGCAAAGCAAAAACTGTATAAGCAGACATTTACAGAGGTAAACAACATTTGGCAGGAAAATTATTATCATCTCAAGACAATCCTCACCTGTAATATGGTACACAGAGTTGAAGCCAATCCCAAATCGTCCCACTTTCAAAGGATCCTCTCTCTTCCTGCTTCTTGCAATCTCTTGAATCCCATTCCAGTCTTCCACAGTGAACACAGCATCATTGTAGACATACAATGCCGTTCCTGCAATACAAGTTCAGTTAGAATCAGATCAGTATAAACAATTTAAGACAATCTAGAAAATATATATTCAGTAAAGGTACAATAAATATGTAACTGTAATAATGCATTATTTGAATAATCCCTGTGACAAAAGTGGCTTGTCCCTTTTCCCTGTTTACAGGGAGGTCAGTGCAGAGGATCAGCTATAGAACAGCTGCTAAACTATACTTCAGTAGGGCAAATACCTGCCAACATGAAGGCTTGAGCATATGCCTACCAGTTAAAGAAGAGTGTCACTGATCAGTGAGCTATGCTATAGTGCTTGACTAGTTATTTACTACTAACCTTGATGCTGAGCCATATCAGGTGACCACAGTGACTCCACTCCATACTCTGTCTCATCATACATGAACTTGACTTCTGTGGCTCCAGCATCCTCCGCATTTTGAATCAACTCCTTCAAAATAAAACACAGCAAATACATGCATTTATGGAGGCAGGCCATTTACAGTGAAAGTATACAATGACATCAGCTTATTTGGTGGATGCTTTTATCCAAAAAGCCTTACAGTCAAATGAGAGCACTATTAGAGAGGACTACTTAAGAGGGACCTCAACCCTTTACCCTGGCAATGTTGCTACCATATATCGTAATACAGCTGATGTCAGCAAGTAAAGCCAAAATAGAATTATGCTTTTTGTTTTGTGCAAGCTTGACATATTTTCTCATTCAAAAACCCATGATACTGAGTTTTTCTTATTGCGCATAGCCTTCCCTGGGAAAAGTCTCTACCGTTCAGCCTGTTAATCTGGGTCTCTTTCCCGAGCCCACATAAAACAAAATAGAACATAGGTTATTAAGGATGAAAACTATATCACATTTTTCCTATTTGTGCTAATTAATTTTAATGGCCATTTAGCCAACAACCACAAACAGTCCTGGGAGATTAGAATTTACTTCTTAGTGAAGCCATAGTATAGCTTGAGTATCATCCATCAAAGTGGGGGGTTAAACAAGCGAATGTGTGAATTAATTTCTATATTACTGACCTATTTTTTCAAATAAAATAATTCTGCATTAATTCTGCATAACATCTGTGGATGCTTAATCTGTTTCAGTAAACAAAACTTTTAAAAAAAGTAATGTAGCCTGAAACTTACCTTCAGAATCTGTCCACCTTCAGGATACCTCCTCAGAATATCTTTCAAAAATTCAACTAATGGTGGTGTAGTCTGTCCAAACCTCCCTGTAAAAGCCAAAACAGGTAAGCCTCACGAATTGAGAATAAGAATTGGTTTATTGCAGAGACAAAGTGGTTTTAGTCCTACCTCCCCCTTGAAGGCCTCTTCCCTCCAATGCGATAGATACCTCTGGGCATCCTGTGGGCACCAAGGTCCCTATCTGCACGCTGTCATCCAGCTATAGTGGACAGAGGACAATTTAACATAAGACAAGAAAGCATTAAAAAAACACAACTTAGTGTGCATGGTCTGGTTTATTACATGGGGAAAATGTCATGCAGAAATATTTAGAAATATCCTCAAATGACAACATAAAGTAAATTTAGTGCAAAGTTGCCCAAATAAACCAAAAGAACTTGACATGAATTTGGTGAAAGATGGGTATAAAGTATTTTATTACTCACTGCACTCATAAAACAGTTTGAAAGCCCACTAGAAGTGAATGTCATTTTAATAAGAACCCATTACAGACTTATAATTGTCCGTCCATCAAGATTTATTTATCATTAGTCTCTCACCCCAGCCACACTTTTGGGCAGTGTTACTGCAAACATTACTGTGATCGACAGTCTTTTCCTGGTGCATCTTGCAGAATCGATGCAGCAGGGAGTCGTCACCAGGCCGGATACTGCTGCTGCTCCTACTGTTTGAGGCTTTTCAAGGTGACACTGTGACCCACTGCACTCAGCAGTCTTTGCACATCAACATGCCATCTGGCAAACTGGACTCTGCACAAGCAAAATCCTCGGTCATCATCCTCATCATGGTCATTGCACTATGCAATTTTCATTTGTACAATGCAGGATGAAGGAACTAAAGTCTAAAATGTCTTATTGGTGGGATTGTTGGGACTCCCAGAATCCACCTCAGGCCAGTACCACACCTTATGATCCTCAACAACCAGCAAGAAATGGTAAGTCATAGGCATGACTACAACCCATACCGAACCTGTAAATAAAACTGAGATTCAAGTTTGTGCATGTGAGAAAATTGTGCATGCAGGCTTGCTTAAATGTTGTAATAAGTACAACATATCTTGTGTCTGCTGCATTTACCATTCATCTAAAGAACAGAGTGCTTTGGCTAGATGTTTTCCTCTCCTAAATAAAATGTATGTAAAGCAGTATAATAGTTTAAAGTGTTTTTCCTCATTTGGCTTGTGGATGCTTACGAAACTCACAGAGAACAAGCTAAACTTGCCTCTCAGTTTCTCCTAAAAGGCTACCACTCCTCTGCTAAGTACAGTATCTGGCATAATGCCTCATCCATCAGACTGCTGCACTTTTTTAATTGCATCAGGCAGAAGAGGAATGGAATGTGAAACCTAGACTTCAAAGGGAACAATGTTTTTTTTTTTTTTTTTTTGGAAAACAGTTCACATTACAATAATCATGTTCCTTCAATTTAACGCTCTGAACTGCTGAACCTGACCTTGCAGTGCATGTGGTATTCATTTGGAGGTGTGGCTTACAGCTAATTTCTGCATATGAGATCAGGGGGGCTTCCAAGCACTGACCACCACCTGGTGCTTTCCATCTGCTCAGCCCCAGACAGGGGGTCAACTCCAATCATATTAGCCCACAAACTGACACAGCCATTAAGATATACCAAATAAAGGTTGTACAGTACATTCATCTGCCAAAAAAGTAACTTACTTATCAAATGGAAACGACTGACACATTTGACCCCAAAATAAGATTTTTATAGCCTGACAGATAATTAAGATTAATTCATAGAACTGTAAAACTGTAAAAAGATACAATTTTTTAAATCTATCAATAAAACTGTGACATTTAATTAAAGAAGAGGTAATATGTCTAAAATGCTGAGAGTCACTCAGAAGATTTATATTTTGTTTAATATTGTTTAATACGGCATCTATAGGTGACTTATTTGTTTCATATGCTAAAAATGCTGTAACTAAACAACTGCACTGTTCAATACAATGAGATTATGAGAAGCCTAGTCATGTTGCCCACAGTATGAGTCAGAATATTTAGCTGCAGTCATCCAAGCTGATATTGGATTACACTGCATTACTCTGTTAGACTCCAACACAAGCAGTAAAGATCAGACAGACAGTCAGATACAGAGACAGATAGACAAACAGATAGTTATGTAGATATGATCCTTATTATGATCAAATCAGTCATAAGATCAACAACAGGACAAAAAAAGATTCAATTAATTGCTCACAGAAACAACAAAATAAAGCAGCAAGGGAGACTCTCAGCACTTATAACAATGAAGGCACTATTATCAGTTTAGATAAATGTCACATCGTTTGGCCTGCAGTTATAGCATGGGGTCATTAAAACAAGCCTGCTCTCTTCTGCTGGCAATTATCTACCCTCAGAAACATCAGGTTTCCCTGCGACAGAACTCACCCACAGAACAGCAGGCAAACAAACTAAAATGTCCCCGATGAGCTTTCCAATGCTGCGATAACCAAGGAGAATACACTGAATTTGAAGTTTATAATAGACAAAACCAACACAAGTAACAGTATTTTAGTTTACAGTAACAGTACTTTTACATTTTCAAACTTAGATGTCAACACTGTACAAAATTATAACACTACTTTACAACTTTTCCCATGCACTCTACAGTTTAGTGACTGAAATGAGTCCAGAAAAGCCTGTCCAGTACATTAGAGACCAATAAACAAGGGGCTAGAAAACCGAAAACTTTAAAAACAGAAGTTACGCAGTATATGAATACAATAAACTGACTCAACCACTTTGATTTGCATCTGTTTTGCAGTGATCAAGGCCCAATGCCCATTTCCCATAGAAAATCTTCAAACTGCACACTTTTTGTATATTTTAGTGAAACATTTGCCCTGCTGCTGCAAACTAACACTCACCACTCTCCCATTGTGAGTCAGTCTTTGCTCTTCAACCGGGAGATCCGTCTCCTCATAGAGCAACTGTTTAACATCTTGAATAGATGTGAAGGGAGAGACTTGATAGGACTTAAGGCCAATGTACTCATGACGGACTGTCACCCGTGGCAACCTGAAAAGTAAAGACAAAAATGTGTTTGAGGTTTGTCAACACACAAAAACACTATGGTAAACATCTCATTATGAGCTATTTTAGAATGTATTTTTTGAGCTTCTGATAGTTTCATCTGTGCATGCAAAACATAAAGTTACGACTTCTTTCTAAATAGATATAGATTTACATGCATGACTTTTCATTCATTTGGAGCACTCTCCTATGAGTGCACTGGTAATACTAAATTGTCAACTAGAGACTAAAATTGAAAAGTATAGTGTATCAGCACAGAAAGGGTGGCCCTAAATTTGATCACTGCTGTTGAGGAAACAAGAGTCTTGCTGAGGGTCATTATTGATCAAGGTTTAGGTTTGGAAGAAACATGAGAATGGGCACCTCACCAGATCCATCTGTTAATGGTCCATTAGTACCAGTTAGACATATATATTAAGCTCTAGATGTTTATTTCCAGTATACTTGCATACCTTCACACACACACACACACACACTGCAGTCTTACTGCACTGAAGTGCTGCAGGGTGATATGTTATCCTTAAAAAGTAAAATCTTTAAAAATGTTGCAACAGACAAGAATATTGATCCCTTCCTCAAGAGAGATTTGCTGTTTCCCATCAGTGGGCTGACTATCTCAGTCATTTTGTTGCTGGTCAAGTCTGCATCCATAATCATTACATTACTACCCCGCTCTAGAAGTGGACTGCACTGCTATTTGAGGTAACATCACGTGTGTTTTACTTATGTAAGGCAAACCTATAGGTTAGCCTGTCAACACCTTAACAGCAATAAAGCAAAATATTCTTGCTTAGTCAGCATCAGAGCCCTGAGCCCCATGCAGCCAAGTCCAAAGTGGTGCAGTCACTGGAAATGGGGTGGGTGTGGCAGCCAGGACTGGATGGTGGAAAAGCTCCACAGACCATATTAAACCATCCAGGACAATATGTAACTGACTGGGTGCAATGTTGAATCCATCAGTTCCTAATATGCAATATGCTGCAATGTAGCCAGGAATATTTCACAGCACACGATGAGCTTACCACGGGTTTGGACAGGTGGCCATCTCGTTGTGGTTTTGTGTCCCAGCGCAGACACATTCATCGGACTATCTCCGGCACCGGGCGCAGGGATACTCCACCCGGAAAACGGCTGTGACAAAACAACACAACCGTTACTTTCCTCAAAAAGAAAAACACACCTGTCTGCTCCGTGTAAGTGCGTGGTAAACATATATATCTACCCTCGTTTGGTGATGAATAAGATACAAGCAGACACATAAAGTCAATATGTTGTTGTCAGTGTGGCTAAGAGGCTTTGTTTTGGCCGGGGATCGCCGGTGCCGGGTGTTTAGCCTCTTTAGGAGCGTTATCCCAGCTAACCCCACTCACTTGTGTCGGTCCAATGCGCGCCGTTAACGGTCCCTTTACAAAGACGACACATTTCACGGGAGGTTATCGTCCCTGGGAACAATAACAACAACAATAGCAACCGACACGGCTCTTTCCCTCCAACAACATTTTGACTCCTTCAAAGGCGATGTTCTAATAATAATGAATTACACTGCGTGTGAGAGCAGCAACTGTGGAGACGGAGCGAGAGGGTTCCCTCCCGGCTACTTCCGCGTCGTCTTAAATCCTGTCAGGCAAGACTCAGCGGCCTCAACTACCTCTTCTCGCGTTGCTGGGAGTCCTGGAGGGCGCATTATTGAAACTGTTAGATGTATATTTACATAGAGAGGCTTATTTTGTATTTTACAACTCTCTGTCACTGATGTAGTATTAATATAGACCGTGAGAAACAATCTGGTTTTGTTTTGCGCATGCGTAGTAGCCAACGTGTAATATAAATCTTATGATTCACTACCATTCTTATAAGTTTTAACTGCATACTTTAGCTTACTATCCTACTTGCTATATATTGATATTGTATTTACAGACTTTATCTCTAGGTCAATTTTTCTCACTGATCTACAGAGACTATGAAGAAACAAAGATCTCCCACTCTGTCCTATTCTACTGGCCCAGTGTTCCGGAAGTAAAATTATTGATATTGTGCATTGACAATGATAAGTGAGTGGCTGCCAGCTGGAGCCATTCCAATGCCTGAATGGGTATCAAACCATCAGTTCAGACAATGAACATATGTGTTGAAGAGGTTGATTGATAGAACTTATAGCTGCATTAATTGATTTCTATGGCCACTTGAGGGCAGGCTACCAGGCTGGTATCCAGCAGACATGGAGCAGCAGTCATTTGGAGTCATCTTCCTAGTAGTTTGATGATTATAAGTGCACTGTTCATTCCTCTGTTACATTTTATTTTCCTCTTTAGAAACTCCTGATAGAAATATCTGGCGCTTTAATAACATTATCTTAATATATGTATGAATTGTTCTGATTGGCCAATTAGAGTTCTGCTTTATCATTTATTTAATGTTGAGGAAGTATAATTTTAAATCAAAGTTATTACAAAATGCAAACTGTAATGTAAACAGGATAAAAGTGATTTATTTGGGGTTTTTTTTTGTAAGTTATGGGTATGTTTAGTTACCTTTTTATTTTACCTTATTTTTTGCTGTCTTTTAGTCTTTCATTTCTTTCTTTCTTTCTTTCTTTCTTTATTTGTTATTTATTAAGGCTATTAATTTTATTCTGGCTCATTTCAGACTCCATACTGATTCACTTTTACTTTACATGGTGCCCAGTTTTATTTTATTTATTATTAACATGCACATACTAGCCTACAGTTAGTCGCAACACAACCTAATATGCAGTTGACATAACATAACCTCGAAAAACAGCGGTCATTTCTATCGGTGTTGGTGACACTAAAGGTTTTTTTAGTGTGACAGTACGGTGTCCTGTGTGTCTAAATCACATTAGTGACCTCTTGCAGCTGCATTACTTTGACTAGGCTGATTGCTTTACACCGCTGAATTCTGGGACTCGTAGTCCAGAGACCACAGGGATCAGACGCCAGCACACTGCAGTCAGAGATGCGCACATCAACTTTGTAGACAGGAACCAGAGGCTGATATAAGGACCTGTCCGCTGATGAACCACATTTTGTTAAGGCCCAGGGCAAAATCTGATTGAAGCCTTTTATATGTTATTAGAAATAGCCTCCATATTAAGAAACTCCACTATCTGATGCTAACTAATCTTGTAAAAGATGCTCTGATGCTCCAAGCTCCAATCTGATTACACCTTTGGCCCAGATAATAGCTAGCCCCTGCAACATCCCAATCCCAGCAACATCCCAATCTCCCAATATGTTTTGACAACATATCTCAGTGTGGTGCATCGCCTTTTGGAGATACCAGCAGGATTACATAGAAATGTGACATCATCACCTCAAAGTCAAGGACTCCCAGCATCCTCAAATATAAAGCTGTTCTCTGTGGCATCATGGTGGATTTCCCGAGGTGCACACTCAACCTACTGAGCACCATCCTTTGCAGAAAAAAAACTCAATAGCGGTCCTACTTTTCAGAACACCACACAGTATGTGCAAAAATACATCAAACTTACCAGAGTGCGACGATTTCAGCCGCCAAAGGCTATATAAGAGATTTCCCCATGGACTCATTTCTTTTCAGTAAAGACAAAATTGCATTATTTTGTAATCTTAAAATATCGTTAGAGCTCAAATACATCTCTTAGTGTCCTATCGCCCCATCTATTAATGCCGCATTGAAGAGAGAGAGAGAGAGAGAGAGAGAGAGAGAGAGAGGGGGGTACTCACATTAGGAAACCAGCAAGCTGGCAGCAGCATCAGTGCAGCATCTCATGTCCTCTGCACCGCAGGGGAAGGCACAAATCCCTTTAAATGAACACATAAATATCATGGCACCCGACTTTAGCAGTTCAGAGACGGTGTAATTCTAAAGAAATCAGCTATAAGATGAGATATCTCACAATCGCGAACACCTCCGGACAGTTCACTGCAGGTTTTAACGCACAGGTTTTTTAAAGCGACAGCTGCTGTATAAAGATCCGATGGGACATACCACAGCAGCAAATATGGGCCGGGCGAATAGAATAGAATAGAATAGAATAGAATAGAATAGAATAGAAGCCTACTTGCCATGGACCAGATATGGAGTTTACAAACTGAGATAAAAAGTTCAGAAGACTAAAATAAAATAGAAGCGGATAGGAGTCTACTTGCGACAGAGTCCTATAGGCAAGGAGGGTACAAAAATATGAAGAGTAGTAGAATAGAACAGAAAATAATGAATCCACTTGAGATAGGACATTATACATATTCAATGTGCAATAAACATTACGATAATATTTTGTAGAATAGAACAGACGTAGAATAGAATATAGTAGGATAGAATAGAGTTAGTCCACTCAGATGGGTTGTTATAAATATTGAATGTAATTAATAGAAAATACGGCCTAATAGTACGGAATAGAGTAAAATACAATACTATAGTGGACTAATTGAAAAAGATTCCTCCATTTGCCACAAGGACATTATATGGAGGTGGAAAACTATGAAGATGTAATACTGAGGAATAGAATAGAATAGAATAGAATAGAATAGGTGGTAGGAAATAAAGTCCACACACTTTCAAATAACAAAAACAGAAACAGAAAACGCACATAGCACCAACAGCTCAGCAGTAACGATGGGCTACTGATAAACCATGACACCAACATCCCAATAGATGGAGACAAAAGCAAAGCTTTAGACAAAAGCAAAGCTTTAGTCTCTTGCTGTATGATGAAGAAGCTTTGACTGTAGCATCGTCATTTCACAGCTAGATGGCTCAAATTACAGTTACCTGCATGTCACCAGTCTACAGATTTAACTTAAACATAGCGGAGATGAATACATACAAACATAATCAGGAGAAAACAGAATATTTTTGTTAAGACTGCCACAATGTGAAACTAATCCTCTACATTATTTCATGAGCTAAACTCATAAAGGTGATGAAAGTATTACAACAAGACTTTAACTCAGACCTATAAAGTAATAAAAAATATATATTTATTGCATCCTGCGTGACACTGTTTGAACATTAATATTCCACAACAGGTTCTGTAACAACTAATTATATTTGCAAAGTAGACACCGATTTCCTGGAATTGATATACAACATGCCCAGACTTGTACAGTAATTGGCCACTTTTGCTGCAGTGCTGAACTTTTGTCCTCTGTGTCTTTGCCTTGGTTCAGACACACACCAGCACACACACACACACACTGCCCTTTTTTTTTTCTTTTTTTTGCCAGAGGTGGATATGATCATGTACTTGTATGTCAGTGTGGCCTTTGTCAAGCCAGTGGAAGTTGCTGCACTTGTCTCAAATGAACTACCATATATTTCTAGGAAAATTAAGACAAAAATAGGATGTCATTAAATAAAATGTTTGTAGTGTGAGCTATGTCCACCCCACTCTCCATTAGAATACAACAACTGTGACATTTGCTTACAGATATAGATTTAAAGGTAGCAGCTAAAAGTTAATCTTTAATGGAGTCTTCACTGTTAATACTGTTTGTAAAAGTGGGACATTTTACTAAGAGGAATTCAGTTTGGTTCCATGGCTGGTTTTTTTTTGCAGCTTTTAAGAAACACATATCATAATACAAACCCTGAATTATATAAGCATGGATGAAGTAGCCTGTCTGTTTTCCAGTGTGCAACTACCATGCAGACAAAGTCAGTAGGTTGACATTGAACCCTGCTCTTCCCAGCAGATGGGTTAACAAGTCAACTGAGCTGCAGCCAATCCGGGAGCAGCTCGCTGACGTCATGTTATCTGCAGCTCATAGAGATGAAAGCTCCCAAGTAATTTAACGTCGACAAGCTCCAAATAGACAAGATAAAGACTAAATAAGCATTAGCTGTCATAAGGACTAGCGTTTGAAAAATTAAAAAAAAAAAAAAAAACTTTGTGGCTCCATAACTTTAGAGTGTTTTTTCTATTTATCATGTTATTAAACTTTTAGCTGGGACCGCAGGAGTTGTGTCAATGTCCAGTCTAGGTCCCCGTGAAACAGTTTGGGAACCACTTGGCTGGAGTTCAACACTCAGAAAGCACTGCCATGAAACAGCAAGGCTGTCAAATCAACCACACACACACACAAGCATATATGTTGGGAGCGGAGTAACTCCCTGTTGACATTAAAAAAAAAAGGATCATTTCCACATCGACTCTCATAATAAAGCAGCCGACTGGAAACGCTGTTATCGGTCACACTGTGAACACATCAATGGACTGAGCTCAGTGCGCGCTGTGTGTGTGTGTGTGTGTGTGTGATGTAGGCAGGCTGATCACAGATCAGATACATGCGCTTCAGCTCCACACACCGCCCCCCCCCCCTCTCTCTCTCCCCGCCTTTGATCTCGGCGCTGGGCTTGTCTCCGGGCGGCGGCGGCGGCGGCTCTGTGTTGTGTTGCACTGGGCTGGGGCAGCAGCGCTGACATGGTGAGCAGACCGGTGCGGGAAACACACCACCACACCTCTCGCCGGTCTGCTTTCGACTCTTAAGAACCAAGGCTCTTTTTTTTAGCAGGTAAGAGGAGTTTTTCATGAGTTTTGAGCATTCACACTTTATGCACTTAACGACAGGCGATACGCAGCGAGCTCCTGGTTCTGTGGGAACAGGAATATAGATACAGAACCAACCTGTAGTCCCTACAGGAATATCTGAAGCATTATACACTGTTATTATAGCTACACCATAAAATAAACAGGCGACACTGTCGCTTTACAGCCGAGTTAGTGGCTTCAGGTTCTGGCAGTCGCTTTACACGTACTGTATGGATTATTTAGTGACTTTTAGTTTGGGATGTTGGCTACATGGGGACAATATTATGGATTATTTAGTCATTTGAATGAGGATTTAGAAGTTTTCCTCATGTAAAGCTGTGGACACTGTGGGCTTCGGGCTGGGGGCTGTTGTGCTGCAGCTGCTGATGGGACTTTAATCAAGTTGGGACCAGTGTGTGGTGATTGTTTAATCAGTGCTTCACAGCCCTCACCTGCTCCATTATAGAAAAGGGTGTTTTTAAATGTGTTTAAATCCAGAAAACACCACTATAGTCTCAGACTGGGAAGATAGCCATATTCCACCCTGTATGACAGTATCATATTTTTATATGCTTGTTGATTCCTCATTAGCTCGTAGGATGTTTTACAGTCAGTGAAATATTCAAACACAGAATCCATGTTTTTTATATCTTTGATTGAAATATTCGGAGTGTCTTGTACAACATTTTATGCATATTTCCAAGGTTAAACAAACCTTTGCCTACATTGGTGTTAATAATCATAATGAAAAAATGTATTGTCACATCAGGAAATTTGATCCAACCAAATGTGTTTTTCTTCTAAATAAATGATTAAGTGCATATTATAGAGAAGAAACTATGTAATATTATACTTAAGCTCAGTCTTTTATTGTTGTGTCCTTTTTTTTTTTTAGCTGCAAGCAGCAAGTTGCTCATCAAAATGGTCTGGGTGCTTCAACACACCTTCTCACTTTTAATAACTGTGCATGTCATATATTCAACTCTGGTAAGTGTTTTATTATTTGATGCATTTTGAACATAAGTGGTTATTGTTTTTTATTATTTTGCATGCTTTTGTTAACCTTAACAGAGTGGAGTTTCTCCAGATTCAGACCACTGAGAAAACCCCATTTGTTAGGTTGAGATGTGATGGAAATCTTCAAAAAAAAGTATGCAAATGGATTCTGTATGAAGATTTTTTTTAATTGAGCTTCTCTGTTCTATTCTCATCAAAAATTTAACCATTTGCAATTGTGTGGTCACAATATTAACGTACCTATTGTATTTGTACTGTAAGTATTAAGGTGTAAAGTGGAGTGTGACAACAAAGTGTTTAGTTTTTGCACAAATTGCACACATGCACTTGAACTGCACTGCATGCCTGTTTATGCTGTGGGGGTTGATCCCTCAAACTATTATAGGAGAGATAACTGTATGATGCGTAGACCTGGATTTAGTCTGTTTTATCTGTTATGGATATAAGCGGCGATGAAATGGAGGAATCTCTAACTTTCACCAAATGACTGTCCCTCTCAGATTCCAGTGAGGGCCGAGGAGGAGACCAGAGAATGCAGAGAACAGGAGTACAAGGACAGATTTGGGAACTGTAAACCCTGCAAGCAGTGTGATGCAGGACAGGAGCTTTCAAAGGTTGGAACAAAATTGTTTTGGACTTACTCTGTTTATCACCTCACCTGTATGAACTTCAACCTTTGTTTTAAGCAGATTTGTCAAAGGTGCTGTGTTCACTCAGGAGCATTTTCCACAGAGCCACTAAAAGGAAAAAGTATTGTCACCCTTTTATTTAGGAAAAGGAATGTGTAGTAACACAAGGGATCTATAACGGGTCAGTTGAATCAACTTCCCTAAGCTGAAAAAAAGATGGATGGATTATTCCTGCGGTGAAAAAAAGGACAAGAATGGACATCACTGTTTAGAAAAGTGTATCTTATCCAGGGACCCAACATTATTTATCACTTCCTCTCTTTCATGTAGAGAACAGCCAAGCCGTTATTAGCTTTTGTAGAACACCGACCCTTCTTTAATCAGTCACACCCATGCTTTTGACCTTCTGCAGCTGAATGGCTTCCATTGTTTTTCTCTGTTGCACCCTGTCCAACTTATTGTCTTCACTGTTTGAAACTAGCCATGCCTATGCTTGCTGCTCTCTCGGCTGGGAATACAGTTTTTTCCATCACCTTAGCCACAGGTTTTTTGTGTGCTTTGTACAAACAGGCCTCTATAGTTGTCAGTTAAGGTTGGAAAGCAAAGGCTTTCCTCCATGGCAGCAGCTATACTTTTGCAAGTGTAGGCAGTGATGTAAAGGTAATTAAACTATAATCACCTGTGGTTTTGTGGCAGACATCTACATTAAGAAACTCTTACTTTTTTTGGTTTAACAGTAACTGTTGATAAACTGAAAAAAAAACAGTTCAACTAGTCATTTTCTGCCATATGCAGATTTGCAGACTGTAATTAAGTAAAACACTGAGACCATTCTACTCAGTCTGAGTGCAGATTTCCTTGTTTTAATATTTTAAAAAGGTTAGTCCAGCCAGAGATTTATTTTCTTTGCTTGCTTAACAAACATTAGAACAATCCATTATTTGAATCAACAATGGTTGACTAAATATTAGAAACACCTCTTAGTATAATGTAACACATTCCCAAACAACCATAAAAACTAAACCTTATAACCTTCATGAATGTTGGATTTACTGCAGGGCTGAGACTACACTAGTTAGGTGTACCTCATAAAACTAAAATATGAGAGTATACCTGTTATATTCTATTATAAGATCAAAGATAAAGATTGGGCCTAAGGATAGAAGATAGGATGCAGATTTTTTTGCCCTAATAACTTAGCTTCAGTTCATTTTGTTATACTGTGAGATGTACCTTTATGTCAGAAAAAGTAATGTTAACCTTAAACAATGTTCAGCACATAAAACCGCTGGTAAATTGACTTTAGGAGGGTTTACACTCCACTACATCTTTGAGTGCTGATGAGAAAACTCTGTGTCACCCTTGACATCTGTTGCACACATGCATTTAAGCCCAGTTGCCTTTAATCTCAGTGCACACAGACATGCACTCTGTGGTTGGTAGTACGCTTCAGTAGTCCTCATGTTCCTCTGCCAGCTCAACAGGCATGAATGCTGCTAGCCACCCTGGGGTCCTGGTTAATAATTGGCTGCCTCATTCTTTCTCTGAAGGTAGCGGGACGCCGGCTCACACTGGAGACCTATGCCTGCACTCAGAGAAAGTTTCCCAGAGAAACAACATCTGATCTGAGCTCTGAGTAACCAAGACAGTCTGTCCATATTCTGAAAGGCACGACTGAGTGTTGGGAGGGAAGCAGACTTTTGGAGTCCTTCTGTGCAGCTGCCATAGAGATCCCAGAGGAATGTGGCCCAGTTTGCCTCTGGAAGCTGCTCTGAGGCGGGCTGACAAACATCAATTAGCCCCTCCACACTAACTGTAGCTAAAAGAACCACCCACACAGAGGGAACGTCCATTAAAACTAGTTATTCTTTTCATCTCAAACATATTTCTTTCTAGGTTTCATTCATTGTAAGTTGCTTAGCCTCTAATGTGGAGAAGAAGGGGGGAATCGCTCTCCAGTGCATGCTGGAAAACTGCCAGTGGCCAAAAAGGCAGGAACACAACTTTGATGTGTCAACATCTTGTAGTATGTAGCAAGAGTGTAACATATCCTTCAGCCACACTCCTAGGACAAAGGGCTTCTGGATGGTACTGGCTAAAGAGAGAGACACAGTTACAACAGTGCATTAGCAGCAGAAGGTTTAAAATGACAGTGGTCAGACATCAGCTAAAGACACCAGACAGAAACAAAAGTTTCAAAAAGTGTAATAGAGTGAGGGAAACAAAGGGAGTCAGAGTGTGTTCTGTCCCACACACACAATGCTAACTTGCACTGTTTTCTGCATTGTTTAATTACCAGATCAGATGACTGGCTGCCCCCCTTGTGATTCCCTCCTAATCTCAGAAATATCTTTGCGTCTGAACATGCTTCAGGTCCCAGCCAGCTCGCCCCCTCTCTTCGCTCCACACGGCTGTTATGCTTGGCAATCTCACCCAAACTAGATCAGGAGATAGGATAGAGAAAGGGGGTGTTTAAGCATTTGAGTAGTTGAGACAAAAGATCATAAATTATACCTGAAGAGAAACACAAAGATGTTGCCTCTCAGCTGCCAGCAGATGTGTAATGGAGAATTAACTTGCCTTTGTTTGTTTTTGTGTGTGTTTTGTGGTATTTTGTGCCATTGTTGTAGCATGTACACACCCTGAAAATATGGTCTTTTCAGGGGGGTTTAACAGTTGAATATATATTCTTTTGTTGTTACTGGTTGGTTTTTTTATGGTAATTTATTGTTGGAAAGGGCTAACACATTGTGTACTCACCTTTTCATAGAATAATAACTTCAACATCACAGATTACCACAGAGTATAGTCTTTCTTTTAGCTGCTAAACGAGTGTGAGTCAGTGCAGGGTGTCTGCTCTGTGGAGCTTTGTTAGCAGAGATAAAAGAAGAAAGAGATCACTCCTTGAT
Organism: Trachinotus anak; assembly: GCF_046630095.1. NCBI lineage: Eukaryota > Metazoa > Chordata > Actinopteri > Carangiformes > Carangidae > Trachinotus > Trachinotus anak. Next base: position 5,828,106 of record NW_027273885.1, on the reverse strand, counting down.
GTTCTGGATGTGCTGGATCAGAGGGGCAGAAGTTGGCTCCATTTTCCTTTTGTTTCAGCGCTCTGATCTGCTCATGTGTACGTGGCATCAGCCCCCATCCTGCCATGTGGTGCCCCATGGACAGAGCCTGTGCCAGTCCCAGGCTTAGTGGGGATGAATCATCCCTGGGCCTCTTCCTTCATGTGGAAGTGGGTCACAGAATCAATGTGAGGTACCTTTTGGTGGCTGGGCCTGGTATTCTTTTTCAAGGACCAGTCCAGTTTCAGGGTTCATTGCTGTGGCAGTTTATCTGCCTCCCCTGCTTCAGTCTTAGCTTCTTTTTCTTGAGAAAGGCATGATTATGGCTTGCAACTGTGAGCACCAAGTCTTCTTTATTCTGACTTTCCCCTCTTTTATCACTCATCACCCCCCAACCCCTCGCTCTCTCTCTCTCTGTTTCTCTGCCCCCCACCACCTCCACTGTTCACCCCGCCCCGCTGAAGAGCAAGGCCTTATATGGAGACTTCATAGCTGCAAAAGTCCAGCCCTAGATGGCCCACCTCAGGCCTGTCCTGGCCGGAGGGTTCAGTGTCAGGCTCACATGTGTTTGGCTGGAAGGACTGAATTCCTCATCTTCTTGCCCGACTACGCGGTGCCATCACACGATCACATCTTTGCCTCTAACCTCCCTTTTAATTCCTTGCCAGCCAGCCTGCTTCCTCAAACCCAACCCCCATATCAAACTCTTGTGCCCACATTCCAGCAGGACTGCATGCCCAGGCAGTGAAATGGGACACGGGCGAAGAGAGAAGAGAAGAGAGAAGCCCTGTTTGAAGCTGACCTTCACTTTAATGATATATGAGCAACTCCACCCCTGCCCCTTCTATCCTCCTGGCTTTGGATAGCAGAATGGCAACACTGGACAACAGGAGGGCAGCTGCTGTGGAGCTGATAATGAATGATCAATGTATGATGTCATGTATGATGACTTTTCACTCAGTGTGGTGTACAGTCGTATCAGCTGTCATGTAAATGTCAGTTTGTCATTGAGGTCACCAGCCTTCAAATATCATTTTAGAGGAGGTGACAATGACAAAGATCGTCTCCGAAAAGAGACATAACAAGACTAACATTGGCAGATGGAGATAAGCAGCTTCAGTAATAAGTGAAATTAACAAAATTAAATGGTTTGTGTTTAATTCAGTGTTGAGATTAGGTTCCTGTCACCAAAAATGTAAATTTTGCTTCTAAACTTTGCCAGACTTAAGACTGTAAGATGAAGAAAAACAATGTTAAATCTGTAAAAGAGTTAATCTAACTCATACAACCAAACGAGATACACACTTCATCTCCTGCCTTTAGTCTTAGTTGTGAAAAACAATGAATGGGTCTTAAATTTTAGGTTCTTCTTAAAAATATCTGTCAGAATTTAAATTTTGCTTGGTTCAGGTGAGCAATTTCTCAAAAGGTGGTTCAGAATTAGATCACTCACACATCGTCTGAAGCTGTGCTTTTAAAGTGTTCAATTGTTGAACACAAAAGAGTATTCATCTTATTTTCTCCATATACCTCTCCATAATCCTTGCCCCTTCCTAAAGCGTTTCCTTTGCTTGCTGGCCTCTCAATCAACGGGACGCTCACTGAGTCTGCTTGGAGAGGGAGTCACACAAAAACACAGCAATAAACTTGCAATAATACAACAGTGGGTGTCCTCCAGGGCCTTTATTATTCAAATGCCTGGCCTTTCTGGGTCTTGCAGCGGAAGGCTGCTCATTCATACAGAGAGAGTCAGGGAGATTATTGCCAGTGTAAAATGGACTCTCAAAAGCGGCAGGCCATTGTTCTGCTCTGATCCTGTGAGCCAATATCATTCTTTAATTCCAGACCCCCGGTAGTCCACATTCAAGCCCTCTTTTCACCAGCTGCACATCACCCCAAACCACCGACCCCACCTCTTACCCGGTGTATTTCTCCCGTTAATCCCCTCAGGAATGTGGCTTTGGTTATGGAGAGGATGCCCGGTGCGTGCCCTGCCGGAGCAGTCGCTTCAAAGAGGACCGGAGCCTGCAGAAGTGCAAGCCCTGCTTGGACTGTGGACTCATCAACCGCTTCCAGAAGGGCAACTGCTCCACCACCAGCAACGCCGTGTGTGGGGACTGTCTGCCAGGGTGAGAAGAGAGACACAAATCTACCAGACACTTGTGTTATTTATGAAAATGATTTAGTCTACAAGAATAGTCTGACGAAGAAGAGAAACATGTTACAACAAACCATTATCGGAGTTTGTGCGCGTTTGCTGCTCATGACAGCTTTGAAGGTTAAAACATGTAATTTTGTGTCCTCAACAGATACTACAGGAAAACTAAATTAAGTGGTTTCCAAGACATGGAGTGCATACCCTGTGGGGACCCTCCGCCTCCTTATGAACCTCACTGTAAGCACCTTTCCTTTCTTTTACCTCTTCTAAAAGTTGGCCAGACATCACTGGCACATTTTGATAAATGTTCTCCTGAATATAGGCTATTCATCTCAGCCCACAGTAGGTGATGTTTTAAGATGAAACAACAGGGATACCGTTGTCTAAAAGCAAACATCACCACACTATTGAACTCCTGGCCAAAATGCTACTAGAACCAAAACTCAAGCAGCAGTGCCACAGCAAAGCCTGTACACACAAAACATGCCAGCACAAGGTCCTTGGAGTAACCAGAACCACAGCCTTTAACGGGTAGAGCAAGCTATAGTTCATTCACTAAGTCTCACTGAGTCAAGCAGCTATGCTATATGTGCAAATAAACACTTGGATTTCTAAGCTGTGCAGTTGGAAAGCTGAAAGGGATACCACTAACATAATAGTGGATTTGCCAACACTGGATTATATTAGCTCAGAGCATGTCACTCATTTTCAGCACTCAGTTTGGATTAAAAGAGCAAACTTCCTTGGACAAAACCTCCATTGATATTTCCAGCCAAAACGTATCTCAATAGCATGTCATAAACTGCTGCACTGTTCTACAAGTTTGTGATTCAGCACCAGAGTAAACACATCAGTTCAAGCAGCGTAATTTATTACCATTTGCACTGGTCCATTATGCTAAAAAACAAAAACAAAAAAAGGCATGAGGTGTGTTACAGTACGTTCACAAAGCAGGGCTCACATTCCAGTAGGCTACACATCCAATTAACGTCTTTCTTCCGGCCATTACAAGTAGTTAAGTAGAACCTTATGATTTCAGGTTTCCATATGAAACCAACAGGCGACTGAACTTATACCTTTGGTAATTGAGTGTGACTTCCTGATGGCAGAGGAGGCTGCAGCTGTTTCTGAGGAGGCTTTTGGCAGCATGAGCATCAGAGCAGACCCAGCCAGGGTTAGCACCCCTGTGTTAAATAAATGGAGACAGCTCTGGGCTATCGGACAACTAAAAAAAAAAAAAAGTGTTTGCTCCTTGTTTTCAAGACCTAAATGTTAAGAATCATGATCTCAACAAACCATCTACTGTTTGTTTGTTTAAATGTATTGTCTTTCTCAGTCTAGATTTCTTTTCATATGTATATTGTTGCGGGCGGCATTACTGTTTTTGTAATGAACACCAGCCTTGGGACAATTGGCCTCCCTCTGCTCATTTTTCCATCTGTGCAGCTTCCCGTTTTGATACAGGAGGAGGCCAGTGAAACAAAATGGCCATTGTGTCTGAGAACATAGCTGGTAGTTAGCTCCTACTGGGACTCTCCGTGGAGCATTTCCAAATGTTTCAAAGTCTTGCTCCCTCCCTCCAGTGTTATCTTGAGGCGGGTGGTGAAAACTTAAAGGGCAGATCATTCTAATAGGCCACACTGGCCCGGGGCAACGGTGCAGCTGTGCAGGGGGGGCAGACACCGTCAGGGGTGGACTGTAAATCTTAAACCACCCCTCCTCCCTTCTCCTCCCTTTCCCCCAGTGGCTTTTTGGAGTGGAGTAAAAACGAGATTGTGTTTTATGGATTCCTTTAGCCTCTTTAATGTGTTTCATCTGCAGGAGTTTTTCACTGTCATGGTAGATCTCAGAGAGCTGACGAGGCCATGATAACACACACACACACACACACACACACACACACACACACACACACACACACACACACACACACACACATGCATAGTTGCACTCATTCAAGTAGAAAGAATATCACCTGCTCTTTGTAGCTTACCCCTTTGTTGCCATTATTACCATTTCCAACCAGAGTTACACAGAAGTTAGTTTAGTGTAAACAGACACAGTGGTGCATCTTTGAAATGCAGCTGTAAGACGTCAGTTATCTTTGATATTTTAGGCAAGCTATTCCAGCAAAGAAGTTATACATGCTACTGTAAGGTTTTTAGCTACAACAGAGCTCCTGATGAAGTCTAGCCAAAGGAAACGTGATCCAACAAACCTCTGTCCCTCCTGATAACCTCACTGCTCCATCTTGTAACGTATTGGCTCCTGCGGCACGCTCACGGACTTCAAAGCTGTATGCAATCAGCTCTCACCACAAACGCACAAAACACACCAGGCTGGCAAGGAACAGGAAACACTCCTAACTACTATTGCCTGCCAGCAGTTCAAACCAGACCCTTTAAATATTCAAAAGCACGTTGACCAGAGTCACTTAAAGGCCAACAGCTGAAATGATGATGGTTTATCCTCGCTGTTGTCTCAGTCAAGTTATGATATTTGGTGTTGCCACATTACAAGTGATAATCGTAAACAGTTTTACTACAATCCCAACACCTTGGGGGTTTCGCTTTTGGAGACACATCCAATTTTATTTTAAAATTATACCAAATGGTGATTTGATAAGTCAGTTGTACCTGCTTCAACTGCACCTGAACTACAATAAAAGTTCAAAAAGAGCTCCTGAAGATGGTTATGCATAGAATATATTTGCATCTAGAGAAGCAATTCTAGATCAGACTTCCATGTGAACGCTCTCAAAATAATAGAAGAAACTGAGCTCATGATGAAAGATTTAAGGGAATAACAGATGATAAGAAGCACATCCCCCCTGAACTAAAACTCTTACATTTCATATTCTGTCTGAAATGGCATCAAACCAAACACTGTTGCATTTCCATATATTTGAAAGCAGAGCAAAGTGGGCAACAGTTAATTCCCGTGTTTATGTATTCACTTAATTTAATTTTAAAATGTGCACAGAAGCTCATAATGTTAGACAAACTAAAATGTCACTGTAGAGCTGACCAAATCTGAAGAGCTTCTTGAAGCTACTCACCAGGGTCATGGTGTGAAATAGCATCGCTCCAGTGATGTCTAGTAATATTTCAGGACATCAGTATCATTGAGCAAAAACAAATAGAGACACGGTTAATTATGCCCCTTTTAAACAATATGATAATTCATATTCTAATTCTAATTTTACATCACATACTAAAACTTAAGACTACAACTTTATTCTGAGTCAAAAGTTTATTTTATCCCATACTCACTTCTCAGAGACTTTAAATATCTCACAGTTACAGTTCATTACAATGTGCAGCCATTAGAGACGCCAGCGTTAACTGCTGAAATCCTGTCACAGAAAATCTCCTTATGCCAGTTGTTCTTATTAGCCGGATGCAGAGTTTTCCTTTTTTGTCACACTAACCAAACAGAACCTTTGAACATACCTTTAAAAAAATTATTAATCCAGGGTTCTTGGTATAGATTTATAAATTTAGTGTCTGTGTGTGAAATAAAGGGGACTGTTTTCACTGCTGTTGGCTGTATACACCAAAGGAGACCACATTCTTTTCTGTTATTCAGAGCTTTGGATAAGACGGCGCTCAGTGTTGCTAAAGAACCTCTTTAAAGGTTTTTTTTTTTTTTTTTTTTTTTTTTTTTTTTTTTTGAAAGATCCGTCAGAGGCGTAAAGAAGTGCTTCTTTTATTTGGAGTATGTGGCGTTCAATAAAGTCAACAGACAGGGAGTCTGTGAAAGGCTGTGGTTTATGGGTCTGGTTTGTGTGAAGATAATATCAGCAGGTGAGCTCTCTTCAATGGCCCAGTGTTTATCTGTGTTTGCTGCAGCTGCTGGGCCTCTGATAACAGGCTGCCTTTGTGTTGTCGGGCAGATGATGCTCACCTCAGACGAGTTCAGTTTGACCCTGACAATGAAAACCAAATGTAAACACGATGGTCAGATGTTCCTGCTGTGGATTAACAATACAGTAAAGTTTGTGTATATGTCTGAGTATATGAAGATCGCTGCTTTGACAAACTTTAATATAAAAAGTGGAGGTTTCACACTATTTTTGATAAATAAATCAATGTTTTATTAACAGCATATTAATATTTTTAAGAGAATAGCACTGAACGTAACACAGTGTTCATATATGACTCGAGAGGTGATACTTGCGTTGATTTTCAGTGTGACCAGTGGGATTACATGCAAATAAAGACTTGTCAGCTTCATTGAACACAGCCTTTTAATACAAATACTCTTGTATAAACTGCCAATGATTTAGAGCAGCTGCAATGATTTTAGTTTTCTCTTGCTGTTGGCTCTTGTAACAGTTTTTAAGATCTGGCACTGGATTGGCAATAGTTTTTTAATAACAGGTAATAAGTCATGTTATTGACTGTATTTACTTTTCAGTGCGTATACCACAGTGTTCCTTTACTCTGCCCTCTGGGTCAAACGAAGTTTTGGAGAGCAGCTTTGAGTTTTTCCTCTTTTTTTCCCCCCCTCTCAGAAGGAATGTTAAAATACCCTTATCCCCTATCGTGGCTGGATAAAAAAATGTTTACATTGCATAACAAAGAGCTCCTGGATGTGAAAAGGTTGAAACCAGTTCCCATGATTAATATAGTGAAAAGCAAACAGCAGGGCTCACTGGAAAAGTCATTCATTATATTTGCCATAATCATAAAACATTCACTCACAATTAGTTTTTTCCCTGCATATGATGAACTGGTCAGTAACCCTAACAGTGTCATTACAGCATACTTTTAGTTTGCTCTGTATTAACCTGCACTGTCTCTATAATACATTGATGATTGAGGCAAATTATGTTTGATTACTGATAATGATCAGAGACAATTACACGTACGTGGCCTCAGAGAGAACTATCACTCAGTTTGAGAATTCAGGCATGCTGCTGTTTCTCTCTCTCTCCCTCCTAAAGCTACAAACCAAAGAGCTGAGGTTGTCATGTGGGATATGCAGCTCTCTCGCTGATGTAACGCTGCTCCCTGATGTCTCAGTTACACACACACTGTCTGGACAGTCACAGACTACTATTTCTTTGTAGATGATTTCTGTCATTTACATCTGTGGAGGATCAGCAATGCGCCGCTGCAGATTTTCATAACCCATTTCTCCGTTTCTAAATGTTATCTTAATGCCACGGTTCAGTCTCAACCTGCAGTCAGAAAAAACTAATTACATGTAGCAGAAGCCAAATTTTCAAAGATCACTCTCACTTAATCTGTTCTACATTGTGATATTTAGCATTAAGCTGTATTAAACCCTGATGTTCTGTATTTGTGGGAACTTGTATAATGAGCAGCATTCTTGGGGCCAAAAGTCTTTACAGGAGAGAGTGCGTGAAGGGTCCTGCAGACAGGGCAAACAGTGACACCATGTTTCCCCTCAGGCAGGATGAGAACCGTACCAGCGGCTCAATCATGAAATCAGTTCATGTGCACACAACTCACAACCACAGACACAATAACACACAGAAGCATAAATACATTCCTGTCCCTCTCCATCACATATACAATCATATCTGGTCTGCCCTTCACAAGAGATTAGTTGAGTGTCAAAAACCCTCAAATAAGTTTATTCTAATAATGATTCCACTCATCACATTTCAATAAGCTGCGAATATCTACTGTTATATGGTTAATCAATCAAAGAACAGACAACATTTCGCACCTTGATGTTTATCTGTGCGTCACATTCATGTCTGTCCACAGGCAGTGGGCGAGTGAACCTGGTGCCGCTGCCCCCGGTGGTGACCAGCCCACGGGACATGGCCCTGGCCGCGGTCATCTGCAGCGCTCTGGCCACCGTGCTGCTGGCCCTGCTGGTCCTGTGTGTCATCTACTGCAAGAGGCAGCTGCTGGAGAAGAAGCCCAGTGGTGAGTCACAACATCTGGAAGCACTGTGTGCAACAAAACATTTAAATCTGAAAAAAGACTCTGCAGAATTAAGACAAATGTTTTGAGCTGAGGCTGAGGCTGAGGAGCCTCAAAACCAGTGCAGAGGCCTAAAGATGGGCTCACATTTTCATTCCCCACTGTGACTGTTTTCTATAGAGGCAGTTTCTTTTTTCACAAGCCAGGTTAGCATGTGGTTCTATGCAGCGAGCATTGAACTTTGAACACCCCTCCCCAGGTGCCAGTGAATTCCCAGTACAATATGTACCCTGGTCAAGACTTCCAAAATAAAGGAAAAGCTCATGTTATATGTTCCAAAACTTACTTACTTACACAACATCATTAGAAATACCAAACAGTGAAGATAAGGTGGCGATAAGGTATCTTGATTATACCACTTGTGTTATTCACTTGTGTGGTTTGAGATGTGCAGAGCAGGCAGTTGTATGGAAACCGTCTGCAGAGGCTTCAATTCCTTTAACTGTACTTTCAATGCAGTGAGTGAAGGGCAAGAACTGAGTATATATATAGCGATTATATAGCAGAGCGTGATTTCAATGTTCTTTTGTTAACTGCACTACCACACAGACAGAGTGCCAGTTCATCTGTCATGTCCTGTATTAAACCTTATTAAACCCTGATGTTGCATATTTGTGGGAACTTGTAAAATGAGCAGCATTCTTCAGGCCAAAAATGTTTGAGTGTGTGAAACATCCCAGGGCAAAGAATGAATGACATCACGTTTCCCTGGTAAGCTCACTGAAAAACAAAGAGTGTGGTACAAGTTACCAAGGCGTTACCAGTTGTTGTTGTTTTTTTCTTTTTGAAAGTGTGTGTAAAGTGAATGCGTGAGTTAAATATTTTGTCAGTAGTTCCACTCAGTCCAAACATGCACCCCACCCTGTACCCAAGCCGCTACAAAATGCTAACACAGTTGTTTTTTAAATTATACAAAGGAATTTTAATTGGCCTCATGGACCCGAGGGTTGTGAGGCATTGCCCAACTCATTCAAGAGCGTCTAGGTTTAGTCAGATATACACCACAGCTGGAGCACTGAGGATTTAACCTGACAGCAGCAATTATACTGCAGGAAAATCTAATTGCAGACTCGTTTCTGTCATTAATCTTAGTAGGAGTGTAGCAAAAGTAGAAGGGTACCATCCTCTAGTAAGGGTTTATAAGCTATAACTACTGGATTTATTGACAGTGAATAAATCATTCATTAATACTTAAAAGCTCAGCTATAAACATTAATAAAACCAAATGTTGGGTTAATTATCCTTTTTGTTGTTTGGTAATGATGTTTGTTTGTCTTGATGTCTTAATGCTCTTAATTCCATTAATTTAGAAAGCTCTAATGAAGGATGATAGGATAATGATTATTATTAAAGTGCTACCACTAAGAGGTCTCTGCTGTGCTGAATGTCTCTGTGGCTGACTCTCCTCCAACATGTTTCCTCAGCAGCCTCTCTGAGGTCCCAGGACTGTCCGTACAGTGGGGCAGAGCTGTCCTGTCTGGACCCCCGCTGGCTGCATGACTTTCCCCAGAGACCCTGCTGCCAGTGTCACCTGGGTCCCGGTCACACCTGCGGTAGGTCGTAATTCAGACCAACAGGATTTTATGCTGTCATGTTGCATTAACAGCCCCTTAGATTGAAACAAGGACTTTCAGATGCTGTTGAGAAAGTGTAAAGTCAGAATCTCGTGTGTGATGTTCAGGTCCAGTCCACCTGATCCCATCTCTGTGCTGTGATGAGAGCTGCAGTCTGGGCCGCAGCCAGGACAACAGTCCCTTCCAGTCCCAGACGAGCCTCAGTGACGGGTAAGGACAAACTCTGCAGCAAATTTATGCCCACGAGGAACAAAATGAAAAATATTTTTTCACGTGGTAATATTTTTCATCTTTTGTTGGGTGGCAAAATAAGAGGGAGAAAGCTGGGTGAACAGCTGCTGAGAAACTCTGTGTTGCATGTACAACATTATTACTACTTAACTGTTGAACGCTGCCAGACAACCATGACTGTGCAAATTTTTCAGCCCCGAGGGAAACTGGAAACTCTGCGATGCTCTGCTTAAACATTGACCTTACAACAAACACTATAAAAACACAATCATACACGCAATTTCATGCCTCTGTAACGATTCCAATAGTGGAGCTGTTCAACTGTACGTAAAGTATTTCATCTTATCATATCATGTGTTTTTACTGTTTACACAATAGAACATGTAAAGTAAGGTACATACTTGTGTTCATACACTGAGAAAAGGACTTGACCCAGCGTCATTCCCCATCGGCTCATGTTCAGTACATCTATAGCAGACCTGGGAACAATAAGCAGGAAAACACTAAATGGCTGCGCTTCTGCCTCGGGGGCAGTGTTCTCATTTCTGATACTGTTGAAGTTGCTGTACACATAATTTAATTTGGTTAATGACAGTCTTTGAAGTGCTGAGAACAACCAGGGATAACTTGCATAAATGAAACACCACAGGGTGTGGCTGTGAACAGAGATTAATGGTGATAATAACAACACCTTTCCATATCTTGCCGCTCCAGAAATACACACCTGGATGAGGAGGGCGCCCCGGTGCACCTGAGAGGACATCCAGAGTCCGTCTCCGCAGAGAATGGTGGGATGATGGGGAGCTCAGAGCCTGCAGAAACACTGGAGGTGAAAGAGGAAGAGGATTGCGGGGAGGAAGAAGAAGGGTGCAGATCAAGGGAGAATTCACCTGAGAGGACTGGAGAGAGCTACAGTGAATCTGTGACAGATGCACTTCTTCCCAAACAGCAACCATCAGCTCAGGACGGTGAGTCTCCACAGCTCTGTCATGCAGAAGACCAGAAACCATCTCCCTGGCTGCAAATCAGTAAATCTAATAAACGTTTCGCTGGTGCATTCAGACACTCCCTTGACATTTTAGATTAGTTGCCTCAGAGAAAAATGGCAAATGATCCTCAATATCTTTATTATTTAATTAAAGTGTTAAGAAAAAGTCACATGCCCTCTCCCACTGCAGAAAACATAGATAAGTTTAGATGAATTAGATACTACAGAGTGTTATGATTTCAAAATGCACTGTTTTACTCATTCCTACAAACCTACTGCGTGCAATTTTCCTGCAAAGGAAACCCATTAATAATCTCAGATGTCCTTTTTAAGGATTGAGACATTGCTTGGTGTGTGTCCATGAAGAACAGCTGGTAAAAGAGACAAGAGATAGCAGGAGTTCTTTGATGTAGACAAGACTATCCTGTTTTAAGTCGGCCCCTGGCTGGCTCTGGGTAGATATGTTACTAATCGCTGCGTGTCTGTGTTCCTCTTCCTGCTCTCTTTCCAGGATGACATGGACTTCTTTGGCTCATGTTCCACCCTTGAACCACCCTGGACTCAACAACAGCCGTGGCCAGATCCCGTTTCAGATTACCCACCAGCTCTCACCCGCCCACACACACGCATTTTGAAATGCCTGCCGCTGACCTCAGAGCCCCTCGTCAAAGCATCCAAACGGAATATGTACATAGACGCAAACAAAAGCACTGCTGAGGAAATGCAAAGCGCAAGGGCAAAGGCAAAGAGAGAGATACACACACACATATACACACACACACAGAATGTGAACTCACTGGCCCAGAAGGTGAAATTGAATGAAGTTCAAACGTCGAGGAGCATTGACTTATTATCGCGGAGCAAAGTGAATCAAAGCGAGCCTCTGCTCTGCCTTGAGAATGTCTCACATCTTCACATGTAGGAGGACATAAACTGTACCGCAGATCTAGCAGCTGGTGTTATGAAGCTTTTGTGTGTAAAGGTAAAAGTTGTAAAATTTGAGGTGTGAAGAAAAGTGTCAAAAGTTATGTTGCACATTGAAGACAATCTTCATAATACGGAACAAGTTCAGACAAGGAATGTTTAAGTGAAAAATATGTTGTAGATACTGTAAAATAGTAAATAGGTCAATATTTTTGTAACATAGACATGACTGACAATATGCTTTTCTTCCTCCAGTTACAGTGTTGATGGATGTGAATGGTCACTTTCACATATTGATTTTGTAAATAAACCACTTGAACAAGTTTACATACTGAGGAATTATATGATCTCAATTCTCTATTGAACTCATGTAGGACAGATTAAAAAAGAAGTTTTTTAATCTGTCTGACATACGGCTGACATAGCCTTTTTTGCCTCTACCTCCCAAAGAATTTATCCTACACTTCCCACAATGCAAGCTGAAATGATTAGCCAATCAACAGAAAATAAATCACTGTCTGAGTTTTGGAGTGAAGGTCAGACAAAAAAAAAAAAAAAAAAAATTGTAAATGTCGAACTGTGATAGTAATTTTTCTTTATTTTAAAGGCAACCAATCAATTATTCTGGAAAAAAAAAAAAAATAACTTACAGGTTTGTGAGGCAGGATTTTCATGAAAAAACTACTGTGTCTAAGCTTAAGATGTAACAAGCTTCACAGATCTCATCCAGAGACATAGAAGACTTTATACAATAGTTTTCAGTTTCACAGCAAAACACCTACTGACAAATTAACTGATTTTCACGTGTCACATTATTGGAGATCCCCTTTAAGCAAAAGGAATCCCTTTAATAATATTTAGGTCGTTTCTAAGTTCAAATAAAGTGCAGCTACATATCCAATCAGACAAACTGCGATGTTGCAGCCTCTGTGTGGTTAGAGCCTCCCTGCTCGCTCTGTGACGGCATGTTCTCACCTTCAATGAACCACATGAAACTGCTCCACATCGTCTTCCTTGGGTCTCAGATCTGAGCTAGGGCAAGCAAGGACATTGTTAGAGGGAGCAGCTGCAGTCCCAGCTCAGCTGATAATTGCTGTCTGAATGTGCTGAAACAGATGCAAACAGCCGCTCTGTTCAGCAGACTGCATGTTCTGGGGCATCTGTGGGAATGTGAAGAACTCCTTTAGAAACCAAGCTACAAGAGGCTCTGCTTTAAAGTTACGTTTGAGTGGCTCTAACACAGTATGAAGTAAAATGTACTACATATGAACTTTCCATAATAAATCAACTGCCACAGGAGCTATGAATAAGACAATCCAGATCAGACCTGAGCACAACTTTTCTATGACAACTGAAAATTCATAACACACTCCTCCTCCCCCGTCAGAAGCTCCTGACAGACAAAACAGATGGAGCGGTATTAATTTGAAGTCTAAACAATGACCACATGACAGGAAAAGCAGATTAGGTATTCTTCCTCACGCTGATTTGATCAGGAAAAAACAATGTTCTGCTAGTGTGTGAGCTGAAAGAGGATATTCAATCAGAGGATAATAGCTGTGGAATTAATAGATTAATGAAAATAAAAGGGAAAGGAATTAATGAAAACCACAAAATGTGAAATTTTTAAGGATGTATTACATTACAGAGTACATTTTCTGTTCAGTTTTTCAAGTTCATTCAGACAATGTCAACAACAAAAAACCTTCTGCACAAACTTAAAATCATATGATACTAAGTGAACAGGCCTTGAACAAGCTACTGTTACATGTGTTGAAATGTCATTATTGTTGACACACCAGAGTCCATAGTACTGGGAAAGAGCCTGTGAATGGGACAGAATTGACCATTATCTGTTTCTCAGGTCTTTCAGTTTTACCATATAACCTTTTCTTAACAGCAGAATTGGCCAAAAATATCAAAAAAAGTCAATGTGACTTTAAGAGAGACCACCAAGATATAAAATACAAACAATTCATTTACAGACAATGGAAAGATGCTTAGTAAGAATCAGTGTGCACTTTGCTGCCATGGCTTTCACTTCTGGGCTCAGCAGCAAAGATTCAAGTCTGTGTCCACGCCACCAGAGACGTGTTTCAGCTTTCAGAGTCCATGATGAAGGTCTCAAAGTTTGGGTTGAGCTCAGACACCAGCGCGTCCACAAAGTCCTCAATGGTGGGCCGTCTCTGTAGCATCCCTGTCACACAAAAACAGAGCAGCAGGTTTCAGGGCGTGAGTGTTTGTGTGTTTGTGTGTGTGTGTGTGTGTGTGTGTGTGTGTGTGTGTGTGTGTGTGTGTGTGTGTGTGTGTGTGTGTGTGTGTGTGTGTGTGTGAGCGTGAGTGTAAGGAAAAACAGCTCTGGCGAGACAATGGGATGAACTGGTTTTCTATTTACTGTCATTCCATCTCGCCTCATTCTAAAAAGGAAAGGTACAGATTTTCTACCCATTTAAATATTTTTAACCTGAGGTCACTGCAGCAGTTTTACAAAACAGAGCACTCTAATAGAGACATTTTTAAAAAACCCTTTGAAGCAAGTGGTATTTTTATCCCAAATTAAGTTAAAATTCAATTAAGATCCTGGACCCAGGCTGCTGCCCCGGAGACTTTGATGGTTTTATTTATAGCATAATTAGTATATTTTTTAAAAGAAAGTATATGAAAATTTCCACATTTTGCACAAGGAAACTTCATTATTATATCCAATAATTAAAGACAGTGCAGCACTTTCAGTTTTTTTTTAACCTCACACATTCTCCTTTTACCGAAAAGAAGTGAGAACAGGCACAGAAACTCAGGCCTCAGTGGTGATATGACCCAGCAGACTGTGTGCAGTAAAACAAAGCTATGAAGTTCTCAACATCTTCTGTTTCTGCCTGTAACATAACTAAAAGGTATATAGCTTTAGAGCTTAACAAGGGTGATACTGAGCTCACACAGATATACAGCACACACTCTCTTCACACCAGACTGTGACTAGTGCCACAGAGCAAATATGACAGCCGTGCAGCCGTGATCAAGCCCTGGGAATGTCTGTCTGTGTTTTGAGAGCCTGTCTGCCAGCTCATGCATGGAGGACTCCCTTGCTCGCTTTACAATTCAGCTGCACGCCCGCTTTGAAGTCAGTTCATTTCCCCTTGTGTAGCTGCCAATGTAAATAGGCGCTCTCCCCTCCCCCGCTTTCCTGCATGGGTCACCTCCAATGCACACATGCACACAAACACACACACACTTACACACAAGCAAGTCTGCACAAGCTTGCATGAATGGGGACACAAAGAGTTTCACACAGCAATCCTGAATGCACGGACACACATCAAGATATGGACAGTCGAACACAGACACGCACATTACTGTGGAGTGTGTGTCGCTGCCATCCTGAAACTGCCTCAGCAGGTAGAAACCGAGTGCAGTTCTGGTCTGGCCTGCAGTGAATCTCCTTGCATGAGAACACCAGAGAGGGGATTATGATCTCCTCTTACCCACCGGTCGCACCCTGCCCCTTGGCTAAAAGATGATACCAACGTACAGGGGTCCCCAAGACACTGCAACCGCAATGCCCCTGGATCCTTGGGAACAAGGCAGCCACATGAAAGCGATCATTTCCAACCACAAATGACAGCTCTAATTAAGGAGCTGAAAGATGTTTTTGCTGTGACCACTGCTGACATCTATGGCATTTGAGGACCGCTTTAAAGTGGAGACCAAAATGCAATGAACAGATTAGGCTGCATTAATAAGTGTTAATAAAGAGAATATTGAGGCCAGCCCATCAAGTTACACCACAAAACCCTCCTCAGAGAGCTGGCTTTATGAGAAAATACTGTTCTCAGAATAATAAGAATAAAGTGCTGCATTGCCATTTCAGTCTTGTATTTGATTCCAAGAAAACATTTGGCGTCTGAGGTAAAGGGCCGAACAATCCTGCACAGACATCTTAGTCTATTCATTTTTAATTAATGAATATCTATTAAAACAAGACTAAGAGTGTACAGTCATGCTAGCAGCTCTGTGAGGCTGTGCTGAGCTAAAAACTAACGTCTGCATGTTAAAATGTTTATGATGACAAATCTAACGTGCTGTTTTTTTTTCTAATAACTTTCTACTAATGCAGAAGAAACAAGTTTTCCATTTCATGTACTTCAATAGTGGCTGACATCAGCAGAAACCTCCAGCTTAACCAATTCAGTACATTGATATCAATCACACTTCAAAGCCTCAATTACCATCCTTACTCATTTTTCAAATTAAGAGCTTAACTGTGTTCACCAGCTAGTTGATACAAGTAATGTGGGATAAAACCAAAACAACAAGCTTAAAGATGTTAAAATCTTGTCATTACGTGTGACACCTTTCACATTACACATAGGTATTTGCCCCTTTGTTGATTTAAAATGTTGATTAGCGCAGCTTTAATCCAAAAGGAACTCCTGCATAGGAGGGTAAATATATTGTTGGTCACAAGTGGATGGAATATTTTACTAGTTCCTGCTTGAATGTCCTGTTTTCAGTTGCCCCTCTCTGCACAAAGGTCAAGGTCAGTCACAGAAAAGCATTCTTGAAGGTCAAAGAGTAGCTTACAGGACTGAGGGAAAGTCATCTCCCCACTCACTACACCAGTATGTGGCACAAAAACAACAACGTAACAGGGGAACAGGTACACACGTGTTCTGACATGACACTTGTTTACTTATTACAGTACGTGAGCAGACAGAGCTGTGGGCTCAGCTACTCATTTGAACTCTCCACACACTGTCTGCAGCCTCACCAGCACTTTCTCTAATAGATGTAATTTCCTGACTGTGTATCCACAGGGGGATTTGATGTCTGGAGCATTGCCTGCCACAGGTTAGTGTGCTAAACAAGCAAAGTTAACACGACAAGAGTGATGAGAGAGCCAGACAGAGGAGGAGGAAGAGAGAGAAAGAGACAGAATTAGAGATAGAAAGGGAGGTGTGATCACAAAAGAGGTTAGAGAAGGTAAACAACAGCGCCCTCGCCAGCTTCTCACCACCAGCTGTGGTGTCAGCACCTGGGTCTCACATGGCGTACAACGGTAGATGAGAAGGGGATCAACAATAAGCAATGAGGACTGAGTCTTTTCTCAACCCAGATCTCTGGGAGAGTTTGAGAGGAATGCACAGATAACCTCAAAGTCATAACAACAGTGTAGAGGACAATCTGATCTGAGAGGCAGCTTTTATAGATATACACAAGGAGGTGGGGCTGATCCAACAAAACATTGGACACAATGTAAAAGTTGAGCATTAAAGCTGGTGAAAATTTTTGGTCAATCGACTAATTGACAATAGCTCTAATTGCAGCTTCAGTTCACAGTAAGGTGTTTTTCTCTTTGCAGTTTGGGCGAACCAGCCCAGGAAAATGCTCATCAATTATCAAGACAGCTGAAATCTACTCCACAGTTTCACATGGGACATCCAGCTTGTTGTGGTTTACAGCAGCACCCCATCAGTACAGATACTGTACGAGTCTGTGTGTATGCTTAGTGTGTAAGCATAGTTACAGTGGGCAGAAGTGAACACTCACTCTTGGCTACGCACTGAGGAAAAACCAGAGCCAAACCAAACATAGGCCGTGCTTTGTGTCCATTGTTGAGAGAGCCTTAGGACAGAGGCTTTACCGTGTGAGTCACCTTGTATTAAAGAGTTTCCATTTCCATTCATAATGGCACTGACAACCATTGAGGAACATGGCTTCTACCCATTACAGTCATCTCAGGGCCCGCAGCATTAGCCAACTTGGCCAACAGAGTTTGGATAAAACGGCAGGTGTTAAAAGACGCATGATGAACAAAGTATTCAAAATGACAGTGGGTCTGTGTTCATAACCAAAACCTTGATTTTGCAGATACACCCATTTAGGCCACAGAAAAGCCTCACTGGAGCAATTGCCTGTTGAGTACCTTGCTCAAGGGTACTTCAAGAGTACTTGTTAGGGAAGGAAAGTGCACTACTCTTTCTCTACCCCTGTCCATTTTTTCCAAGCTGGTGTGGGAACGTTCAAACCACAGACCCTCTTCTTTAGCTCAACTTCCTCGGCCTCCTCTTGTCCGTAAATGTTATTTTTTTCTAACCAGACCAGAGAGATTCGTCTTGAGAAATGTGAACTTGTTTTAAACACTTAAACGTAGCTCTTGGCTTTTCTGCCTTTTTCACCTCTTACAGGAGTACGTACTCAGTATGCACAGAATAACTTGTTTATTTACTCAAAGGGTGGTGGGTGATGAGTATCAGACAAATGAAGACCTGTGTGGCTGGCTAACAGCTCTGAGGCCTTGGTAATGACAGCTCTGGGGACGAAGATTCAGCAGAAATGTTTCAAAATTGTGGCCTCCAGCTACTGCTGATTGAATTTATCAAACATCTGAGTTGCCGCCTAGAAAGAGTCATGGATGCTGTCACGGATAAAGAAATTGGGAGTAAACTGTCTGATGACCTACATTCTTCTAAAATTTGATAAATAAAGTAGTTCTCCCATTTTTCTTTTTTTTTTGAACATATGTACAGTTTAAAACTTTAATTATTACCGAAATATACCTATTGGCGTTTCTACAACAGCATACCAGCCCTCAACTTTCTGACTTGGCTCCCTGAAAGAACATGCAGTAAGCACTTTCCCCTGGATCTTGCAATTACAGCACTAATCAGCACTGTTGGAGAGCATCCTCAACCAATCCAAAGGCTTAGCTAAAACTGGCTGTTTTATAAGAGCCATTGATCCCACTCCCATGGGCTTGGCTGTGCTCTGTTCTTTCATGATTTAATTGGTTGCTTTTACAGGCCAATTACACCTACTTGCAACTTGGTGGGAGCAGCTTTATGCCACATTTGTACATTTAAAATGTGAAGAAACTGTAGCATGCAGTAACATGAGCCCCAGCCTCACCTCCTCTGCAGCGAAAAAATTTTCATACACTGACTTGTAGACAGAGCTTTAAGTCACTCAAGTCAGAGAAGAGTATATGATCACACATTTCAAACATTTCAAAACAAATTTCTGACCGATTCAGTGGCTGTTTAGTTGCTGCTCATAACCATTCCAAACATGTCACAGTGTGAAAAGCAGTTACCTCTGTCACACCTGGAGGCAAACCATTGGTTCACTGCCTCTGTAATTACACCTTTGAAGTTCAGGAAGCTTTTTCTACAAACCACACTTAAGACAGGCCCAGAAAGCAAGCAGGACAAGGGTGATGACAAACATTGCACTGGGAGGCTCTTTGTTGAGTAAGTGCCTCATAAAAGGAAAAAAAGAAACAGAAGAAAAACCTGCAATGTTAATACTCAGTAAACAAACATCTGAGAAAGAATGAAAGTTTTTTTCCTCCTAAACCTGCATAAAATTAAAATGTATTAACATGCACAATCGGGTTTAGCATCAGCATTAGTTTGTTGATCCAAACTGAATTATTTCAACAACAATGTGCTGGATTACAGTGAAAATTTGTACAGACATTCATGGTCACCAGAGGATGAATCCTACTGACTTTGGTGATCCTCTGGCTATAGAACATAACAATGACATTTGTGGTTTTGTATCTCAAATCAAATTTGTATCTTAAATCAGTAAATCAAGAATAAGACACTTTCATTTGTGCCTGCACTGCACGGAACACTGAAAGATCATTTTCATCACAAATCATGTCTGCTTTTAAGTAAGGCCTATAAATCATGCAATTTGCCGCTTTACAGCTTAGCCGTGAAATTTATCAAATCCTCTCCTCAAGTTCAAACAGAACTATACATTATTGTCACAAAAGTGCTGTGGGACTGTACAGACCACCGTGCTCCTGGGGTTTATTAGAAACTATGCAAGCAGTCATAAGAACTATTCAGTCAAGCTGCCTCCGGACAAAGAACTAACAGGGTCCTGGGACTCAGCTGCTTAGCCCAAGTAGATCCATTTTCTGTGCTTGGCGGTCGGGGCTATGGGAACAGTCTCGGCCATGAAAGCCCTCTCTGTAGCAGGACCCAAGGTTCAGTTCAGTCAGTCGCTCACCTTTCACTCTCTCCTTCCCTTTCTCTCCTTTTTCTTCCCTCTTACTCTCTCTTTTTTCTGTGACTCGCCCACTCAGTCCTGATGCTGCTGCTCTGGATTTAATGCCTAGGTTTACATTTCAACACCGTCTTTCCTGGGAAACATCCAGTAGCAGGCATGGCAGGGAGCCATGCAGATAAAGACTGGACTCTGATTAGCCTTGACAGACCTGCTCCGGTTCCCCGTGTGCCCTTGTGCCCCCTCTACCACCCCTCCAAAACGGATAGCACGGAAATGTTACACACCTCCATTTACAAGGGTCTTTGTTTGAAAGGATTACGTGTAATGGGTTGGATCTGGATTCAGTGTCTTTCCTCTGGTTTTTCTGGTCTCTTGTGGCCTAAATATTCCTTTAGACATAAAAAGGCCCTTCTTATTCGCTTCAAAATCCTTTTCCATTCCCCAATAGGAATTCAAGATGATTGCTATGAACCTCTCAACCCCATAGCGAAGAACAGTGAAAAGCTAAATGTTTCAGCACATGCACTGATGTGGTTTTATAACTCTGACTTCAGCGCTGTTTTAAATAAAGAGGACATATGTAGCCATCAAAATAGCAAGGAGGCTGAATGAGTCTTAGTTTAAGCATTTCTGCAGATCCAGAATAGATTTTATTATGATTTGTAAAAAAAAAAGAAAGAAATGTTTTTTGATGATTATCATAAATGCAGGTGCACAGATTGAAACTGGGCCGAAAACTGTGTTAAAGGACACTGCCAAAAATGTTAGACTGGAACTGACATCTAGCAATTTCAAGGCTCTTTTAATTTGATCTGCATTTTCTGTTATAAAATGAAATTATTTTTACTAGCCACATTTCCAATGCAGACATTTTTACAGTCTTGAGGCATGTACAATGACTTACAGCTGGGAAAGACTGCCAGAGGGATTAAAATGACCCTGATAACTATTCTGCACACAGGGCCTTGGGCTATAATTAGAGCAGCATGCACTTCAGAGGGAGTCATAAAAGCAAATATTCTTAGTTCAACAACAGTTAATTGGACAGTACGTCTAATAACAAGGATCTGATCTGCTCGTGGCTGTAATTTCAGAGGCTGGGTGCAGCCCTGGTTGGAGCTGTCAGAGGGACAATCTGATGGGGAAGGGAGGAGGTGACCCTGAGGGAGAGATTTACAGTGCACTCCCACGTGTCACCTGATATTATTACTCCCTCTCACCTTCTCTTCTGTTGTCCTGTCCAGACATGCCACAGGGACTGCTCAAGGATGGGAGGAGAGGAGGAAGTGACATGAAGATTGTTTTGTTGTTTTGTTGCCTGTCAATCGTACATAAAGATAAACTACAGCTTCTGCTACAGTGACATAAGATGACTAACTAAGTTTGATGGTTACAAACTTGGAGAAAAGCTGAAAGACAGAGGGCTAGTGTAGCGTGTTATGCTAATGCTAACATTTGCTAATTAGTAAACAGTGCAAAGTACAGCTGTGGCTGATGAGACTATCATTAGTTTTGCAGGTATTTAGTCATAAATCAAGGTAACAGACAAATTCAATTTTTGACCTGGTGCTGGGATGAGATTAAAAGCAAGTGGTCACAAAATCGGGAGGATTAATTCTTTGGAGACCATGTTTGTCTGTTTAAAGTTTCATGACAATCAATCCCATAGATAACCCTGAATAGAGTGGCTGACACGGCCATGTTGGCTAAAAATACATTTGATTTGAAGTGGTTACAAGTCTGTGCTCTCAGCCCTGCAGAGTCAGCAGTGTTAAGCATCCATAATCACCCATGTCTGTCTTTTCCTTCTTCTAGATTTTATTTGTGCACAGAAAATCAACACGTTACATAATGCCATTTAGAACAGGTATTTTTTTAAGGAGATCAAATAATAGAGCTTAAGAAAGGGTTGAACTAAAGTAGCATGAGCTCTGTGGCTGCCACAAAGGGAGCTAACTTGACAATTTACTGTATATCCCGGCAGCCATAGTAGGACTGGCTGAGACTCTGAGTTGACAAAGCTCCTGTAAACAAAGATAAGAAACCTTGGGAGGTGTGTTAAAGCTGTAAATATGAGCCACTGTGGAGGTTCCAGCACAGACTGGGCCAAACCACAACAGCAACAGCTGCGAACAGCTGAAAAAAACATGACTAATAGACTCACAGCTGCTTCTGCCTGATGACAAACTCAAGTTATTACTAAAGTTCCCCTAAGGTGATCGTGTGAGGATAAGCCTCAGTTATACTTCATTTCAGAAGCACACTCAGACAGCTTCAGACACCACGGACACATAGTTGTTATTATTATACTAGTTTCTAGTCCGCTTAGAGGACGCATGCACGGTTGGCGTCCTTGTACCATAGTGGTCTTGCTTTAAGGGTGCATGGATGTTGGCACAAAGCCGCCCTACACCGCCTGATGATGAAATTAATGTCACTCAAACCCTAGGGGACTGTAATGGAGATCAATAACCCTTGTCTATCAAACTTGCCATATAAATACCTAGTCGCCCCAAATTATTGCTATTAATTGATGATTCTTCTGTAGCGTTACCAACCCAAGAAGAAAATGTAAACATTATTTTCTGGTTTAAGTGTTTTTATAAATAGTTTGATGTGTAATTGAAACCCCCACCTTCTCTTCTTTTTCTAGTGTTGCCGGAAACAATTTGACTTACACTTCAATTACTAAATTGAAGGAGACCTGGAAATGAACTCAGGGAAATCCTAAGTAAAACTACTGTATACTAACCATTGACAATAAAGGGAGAAGGCCTAAGGGTTTAATTCCTAAGCTTGATGAACTGGTAAGATGTTTCATTGACTGACTTGAATGGGTATAAGTGAAAAGATTCTTTCAATTTTTTTGGGAAAAAAAGTTTGACGTAGTAAGTTACCTTCCACCATCAGCATGGGCTCCTTAGCTCCTCCGTGGGCCAACATCTCCCGACGGTAACGTTCACCCATGTCCCTAAAAAAGACACAAAGAGTGAGACAAAGACAGACACAGAAGAGAGAGATAAGGTTACAGACACCTGTATTCTCCCCCGTCAGCTCCTCATACTCTGTCAACCCCACCACCACCGCCGCCGCCACTTGGAGCCCAGGGCCAAGTCTCCTAAGCTGCCTGTTCACAACAGACAAGTGACAGGAAACAGAGATCTGACAATTGCAGGTGGAACTAAAACAATCTCAGAAGGAAAGCAAAGAGAGGAAGACAGAGAGACGGCAAAGGAAAAGAAAAGGAAAGAACAAGAGAAGTAGAGAGAAAAGGCTGCAGGGCTCGAGTGGATGGAGACACAGCAGAGGTTTTATTTTTCAAAACAAAGTCTTTGTGCTCTGTCCAGGAGCAAACACTTGTGATAAGGGAGGGTCTGGCAATGTGGATGCTGGTTGTGTGTCTGTGAATTACAGCAGACACCTGCCAAGGTGGTGGTGCGTGTTTCACATTAATGTCATGTTCAATGTCTGGCGGCAGAGCCTCAAACAGTATCCAGAGAAGGGGGCCTGTCGGGGAGGGGAGGGGGGTCTGCCTCAGCGCTCTGAAAACAAAACAGGTTCATACGGAGCTTTTACATAATTAGTGTAATTCCTCATGAGCTTAAAAATAACTGACAAGAAAGTCAAGACTGAAAGTTAATTAAAGCACATCTCATACCTCAGTGAACCTCATGACCTTTGTGATTTTACTGTTGAGACTGTCATTGTTTATTTCACTATTCAAATCTAAAAATCACCATTATTGCCATGATCTGAAAAGTAGCAGCATCAAGAAGTCCGACAGAAAACATGAATCCATGCTTTCAGACATTTCAGTAGATATGCATTGATAATGTGACATTTTTTACTGCACTGTGTTGTAAACTATAACCTAAGATCAGTCAGACAGAGACTGACAGGGACGACTGAAGAGAGTGTCCCGCCTCACAAAACCTTTGCTACTGGGTGTCACCGCACATGAAGATGCATTTGTAGTTGTAGAGGGCACTACACATTACAGTGGAGGATATTATGAAATAACTAAACTGTGGGGGACACTTACAATTCTCCAACATGAGCAGGAAACGGCTATAGAGCCATCACTCAGTTGTTTGCATTTTGTTGCAATATTCCCAAAATAACAGGCTGTGGAATAGATTATATGTACTACTTTTAACATAAGCTTGCTTGTACTAAAAAAATAATTTCCCTGATCTATTTTAACTTCACTACTCTTTTATTTGTCTAAAAAGGTTTGAATATCTGACAAAGTTGCAACAAGGAACTTTCTCCACTCTCAACCACCTGTGCTTCCATTTGGAGGTAGAGGAGTAAATCAGTACATTACTAGTTCACTCTCATGAAAAAGCAAATTCTCAATTTGAGCTTTCCTTGCTGAGTTTAGTTTAGTTTCTTATTGATTTTTTTACCTTAAGCAGCTGTCTCACCTGTTTAAAGGGTCCTGAACGAAGCACTGTCTCCACACCATTGAGGCCACGGCCCGGGACATGAGGTAGGAGTAATACTTGGCGCCGTAGCCAATCAGGTGGCTGAATCTCAGCTGCCATGCCTACACACAGGAAAAAACAGAAGACACCTCAACATTATCATCTTCATTTGAGTGAAACGACACAGGGGCTTTAAAAATATCCACAGGTTGTACAGCTGCAGAGTGGGTATGACAGAGGGGAGAAGTGATAGGAGAATTCTGGCTCACAAATAAAGAAATTACACAAAGAGAGCAGGAAATTATTCCTTGTCACTATGAATTAGTTTTGACAAAATGAAACATGTAATGGGTTTGATGGAAACATATGTGGTGAGGCTGCAGTGTGGCAGAGGGAGAACAGCCTTAAAAGGCTTTCATGTCTGTGGTCGTAAAACTTGTTGAGAGAAGCTGTTCCATGACCACTGCTAACTATTCCAGTAAAAGGCACAAAGTGAGGCTGTAGATGAAGACTACAACTCAAACTAAAACTACAGTTAGGCATAAAAACCATCTCCATAAAGTATCAACCTTCTTTCATTTTTTTCCGAAACTAAACTGATGTGGATATTAATAAAAGGTCTGATAAATATGTCAAACACTCCTTTCATCTTTTAAGCCGCTTCCTATTGTCTTTATATTGGTGGAATAAATACAACTTTCCCCCAACAAACCTCTGCAACAAGATATTAAATCACAACCTGCCAGCTCCTTCTTTAAAGGACAAAACATGGAAATTCCTAAATGGTAGAAAGCCTCCTCCTTTTCTCCTTTTTTCTCCCTTGTAGTTGCCTGAGGGGGCCCCCTCTCCATATCTATAAAGACAAGCTCTTTTATGATCTTTGCAAATGGGGACTCTAGGGGAATTCAACTGGCAAACACTCAAACATTCAGCCTGTTAGAGAAGACAGCAGCTGCCATAGTTAACAAAACCATAACAGACTACAGATGCCTCCTTCAAACTCCACATTAAAAAAAGCTTTAAACGTGTTAATGATGTATATTTCAACTGCAAGTGAAATAACCGTCTGAATCAAAGGATAACGTCAGTTATTCAGTATCATACCAGAGAAAATCCAGGTACATTTTATATTATCCTTGGTCCTCAGTTGCTTCTTTACGCACCACACACATAAAGATTAACTTCTGATTAATTTGTAGTCGCATTTGTATCATCATATGTGCTTTTAGCTGTGTTTTTGGTCACTACCAACTACTGAGGGAAAAATCTGGCACTTCAGCTGATAAATGTTAGGTTGCAGTGAGTTTCTGGAGTCTTTTTTACTGAAAACAACATGACAGCGCTGAGAGTGAACCAGAACAGTTAAGCTGCAGGCCAGAAAACCAAAACAATTAATTTTAAGATGCTAAAAAAAATATTGACTATAGCATCTGCTAAATTCAATTGAGAATGAGATCGCTGATCTTGAAGAAGAAGACCGAAGTGCGTTCTATATAAGGCATTCTATACTACATTGTATAGTAAGAAATACTATTAATGACATTATAAACATTGATCAATTGTTAAATCAATTCTGGATTATAATGATAGGATTGCATGGTGTAATCATACCTAGAATCATAATTGTTACCTCTGCAAATTACATTTTATTATGTATTAATTTATTTATTTAAAGTCTTTGTAATGAAAGCCTAGATCAATTGAGATGCTGCAAATTGGACAACTAATCTAAAAAAAGCATAATCAAAAGATACCAGCTAAAAAAGCTTTAAAAACAGCGTATTACATAGTTTTTCATTATAAATAAATACCTTAAAAATTATGTTGTGGGATGATAAAGTGTAATAAATTCTGTAACTGCTGCTTGAGAGTCTAAAATGGGAGATCCTCATCTTCACCGCGGTGGGGGGAGAGCTTGGCGGTCTGACCTGGCCTGAGTGATCCAACAGCGTTAAAAATACTTAAGCTCCAAAGTGTCGACTTGACAAGGCTCTTCTGGCTGTAGTGACTTTAATAAGAGTGAATAGCACTCCTGAGAGGAGTTCAGGCTCAGAAAACCACAGGAAAGTTGAAGTTGTCTGCTTTGTCAGCTGAACACAGAAGTGATACACTGCCCCAGGTCATGTGTGTTAAAGTCTGTTTTAGTTGTTTAGAATCTAACTCGCACTAGAGGTAAAGTGTTAACAAAATTAATTGACAGATTATGTTGTTCTGTTGTTCAATTTTAGTTTAATTAAAGATTTAAAAGCTAAGGGAAAGTCAGCTTTTCATCTGAAGACTGAAGAGTTGCACTGTAATAGCAACATGGTTAATAGCCGCATCTGTTCTGAAAACCAATAAGCAGCTATTGCAGAGCTGTTACGTATGCTGCTTTGTCTTTGTCTTTAACATTTGTTACAATGTGCCACGAAAAGGATTTTTTAGCCTTCCAAGCTCCTCTTTGTTTCCAGTCCCTTAGCCACACATCAAATGATTAATGTCAACTTTTGTGAGGGAGTGCAAGTGAGTCACATGTCAGTGAGATATCCTTTTGATCCTTACACACAAAGGGCACAAAGTCAGCACAGGCT
This sequence comes from Trachinotus anak, assembly GCF_046630095.1. Taxonomy (NCBI): domain Eukaryota; kingdom Metazoa; phylum Chordata; class Actinopteri; order Carangiformes; family Carangidae; genus Trachinotus; species Trachinotus anak. The sequence goes on along the minus strand of NW_027273885.1, from coordinate 5,801,234 downwards.
CACTACTCTGTTCCACTTGTACGTGAGACAAAAGCCAGTTTTTGTTCTTTCCAAACTCAGCTCATAATGTTTTGTCCATGGTGCTAAGGTGCAACAACACATTTTTGCAAGAGAATGTGGAAAAATATGAGCTGGGTCTTGCCTTAAAAACACTTAAAAATGAGGAACATCATTAAAAAGAGGAACAAACACTTGGTCCCAAAGCATTCATGCCAAGAATTGCAGATTAGAGAAATGTCAACACAACGAGCAGAACATTTTGCTTTCTGCCATTTATTTCCAAATATTATCTTCAGCTCAAGGGTGAGCATGTGGTCTGTGTTACTCACAGCTGATCCTCTCTCTCAGCACACAGCGGGAACTGATAGCCCTCCTCTATAAACTATACAAATCAGCGTCACCCCAATGTTTATAATCTGTGGCTCTCCATAACCTATTAGCCACTCAAATGTTCACTTTTCTGTGGAAACTTTTCCTGTGCTGTGTTTTCCATGAGAACATGAGGAGAGAGAAGAGATTCAGAGGGTGAATTTAAAAAAGTTAAAGTAGAATCTGTCACTGAAGGATCTAAACAAATCTGTTTTCAGTTGCTCTGATCCAATGATGATTCAATTCTTGATAGTCAAGCACTGCAATCATCCCCACTTCAAACGAGGAAAACGATCTGCTGCGGTTGGCTGTGCACATGGAGGTGAAGTGTGTGTTAGAGCTTTCAGTGTGGTTTGAAAAGTTGAAGAGAAATAGCTACGACAGTGGGAAACTGTATAACATAAACCACAAGTTCTGGACTGGGAGCTACAAAGCGAGGCACAAGCAGAAGTATGGGAGGACTCCTGTGAGGAGAAACGCTGGCCGGGGCACTGGGAGAAAATACAGCAGTTCTGAAATTTCTATTCCTGATGGCACCACACATAATTATAGCCCAGAGTAAATGTGCTTGAAGACCATTTTTGGCTAAATTATGACTGTGCTTTTGATTCTCTTCTCCCTCCTGGCCTCATCCCCTTGCCCACAGCTGCAAAAGTGGGGGAAATAGAGAGATTTCTTTCATTAAAGGACCAGGAGGAAGAGTTTCAAAGCATTCAAAGTATACCTCTGCTTTGTTATTTTAGCAGGGCTTCAAAAAAGAAAAGACTATAATCCCTTAAATGTTGCTGTGCCTGGGTAAAAGATATAAAACCAGAGAGAAAGAGGAAGGAGAGAGGAGAGTAAAAAGTACACAGTGGAGTGTGTGTTGTTTCTGTGATCACCTGGGCAATGAGAGGAAAATTTTCAGGGAATCATTCACAGAACTTTCCCCAAATTATCATCAACCTCAACGACTGTAACAGATCTCATGATATAATATTAAGGAGACCAGCTACTCAAAGGAAATGAACTCAAAGAAAGTGTATGAAATAGCACAAAGACAGACAGGGATGTACCGTATTGGATGTATATGGCAAGCCGTAGAATTTCTCCTGCATCTCCTTCAGGATTTCTGTGGTGGAGCGGTTCTGAGGTTTGCCATGGTAGATCTGGTCCAAGACTGCATAGAAAATCTGCCCAGGGAGAAAAAAAATAGCTCTTACCGAATCAGTCCTGCACATACAGAACAATCTTAATAGAAGAAAGAAAATAAAAGTTGTAGCATTCTCTGATTAAATATGGGCACATAATAGCATTTATATTGTTGTATTTAACATCAATAATGAATTGATGATGAAGCAGTTAGACTAGGAAGAGGACGCTTTTTATTTTAGTCGAACATGTCCAGCAATACTGCTCAATGATAAATACACAAAAAAGAAAAAGGTAATATGGTTTATATTATATTATAATAATTTAACCTAAAATATCCAACTCCACAAGTAGTGGTTTCACAAACACTAAATCAGGAAAAAAAACCTTGTGTAACCACTTGAACTACCAGATGCTGTTAAATGTTTATGACAAGTAACATTTCCACATCCTCCATCCTTAAAGGACCAGAGGCTTTCCAACTTGAAGGAATGTGCATTTTATCTTCAGCTTTCTGTCATGACTTCAAGAAACACTGATGCTGGAGGTCATTAACAGTGATTATTTACTCTTCCTATTAGCGTGGCTTCTTCACAGCTTTTTATGGGAGGAACCCTCAGTAATCAAAAAGGCATCAACAGTGAAATACCTCTGAGCTCCTTGTAAACATCCTCTGGGCTGTCACAAACTAGCAAACCCGAGTTGTGAAAGGATTCTGTAGTTGCGTTTTCTTTGAAAAGTAATGTACTGTATACTTTTAGACTTTGAGTAACGTGTGTGGGACTGGTCACTGTACCTGCAGCTGGGTGTCTGCAGCTCCGCACACCTTCTTGGACTCGCACAGCCGAGCCACCATACTCTCAGGCAGAGGCTGAGGAGACAATTAAACATTACGTTTCAAAAAATGATGTTTCAAATTTCTCTTTCTGAGTTAACTCTGCTCTCTTGCATCATGAAGCAATAATATCAGCTGATGCAACACAATCTTAATTTACAACATCACAGCAAAAATTAAAAATGACAGTGTTAACAATACTATAATTATGATTAATAGGACAAAATGTCTCTGCAATCACTGAGTAATACTAATGCAAATCTGTCTTCAATTTGGTCTTTATTTTTAGGGCCTAGGTACCTGTCCAGTTTCATAATGGCGTGCAAACTGACTGATGACTCGATAGTCGGTTGCAAAGTACTCCATGAGGATGGAAGGGACTTCAGCAAAGTCAGTTGAACATCTGGTTCCTGGAGGAAAGATGTCAGAGTTCAGATACAAGAGGAAAAAAACATAAAACAAAGGAAAGAATGGCTTAGTTGAATGTGCCTGTGTGGGTTGATGCAGTCACAGATCTATCACACTGTGCTTCTCATGGAGACAGTGCAACAATAGAAAAACTCAAGTGATTTGTGGTGCAGTAACAAAATCAGGTCTTTATTTTTCCAAAAAAGCAAAATAATGACAGACAAGAACTGGCCTCTCAAACACTGTGCATCACTCTGACGCTCCACAGGGGTTTAAATGTGATATCAAGTGCAATGTCAGATGGAAAAAGATATTCAGAGAAGTGAAAAATACAGAGTTAAGTTATTTGTAATGCAACAATTGTGAGCTTTTAGCCACAATTAAAACTTAAGTAGCATGTCAACAGGTGTAAACATGGTGTCCACTGAAGAAACAGCCTTCATTTGAGTTAACTGATACCGTTATTAATGTAAAATAAACACTTTTGGGATCTCGAATTACTCGCAAAGGTATCCATCAACTTCATCTGGCAAGTGAAACAGTGTTGAATGACATCTTTGGCAAGCAAGGATTCAATCCAAACCTCTCCTCAGGGGTTACACTTAATTGGATTTACCCTCAATTTTCAATTCAACACGCTGTAATGAACAACCTATAGCTCTGTAGATAACTACATAATTCCAGCCTGTGACATTTGGGCACGGCCCAGGCATCATTTTCAGACACAGATCTCATAAATATCAACCATCAATCATCTCCCACACTTCACTAATTCCTCTTCGGGGGTTAAGTTTGAATAAAACCTACTGAATGATACATGTGTACAATCCTGATCCAATTATAATGTCATACTTTTGAAAGTAGGTGTAAATCTAACCAAAGTATGAAAATTGCACATGGTTACAGTATCCAGTATGTTCTGTGTGCGCTCATGCCTCACCTGTGACATGCTGGTAGCGAGTGCGTCCCAGCATGGAGTGCATGGCGTGCCCCATCTCATGGAAGAGGTTCTCCATCATGCCCGGTGTGAGCAGGGTGGGGGCGCTTTTGGTGGGGTGGGGCAGACTCAGCATCAGCACCACAACCGGCAGCTGGTATTGACCCGTTTCCTGGCACCAACGGCCACCACGGATGGTGAAGTGACAGTCCTGGGAGAGAGGAAGTGGTGAGGCCAGGGGTGGGCAGGGAGGTAGAGGTTGACGGATGAAAAAAATGTGGATGAAGATGCATATTTTGTCATTGCTGTTTTCTGTTCCTAGTGATTTTTATCTCAAACACTGAAATATCAGACTGCACTACATATTATATTATACCAATTAATGGCATTGCAGTAGCTCAACAACACAGACTTGCAAAATCAGTAGCTTCTAAAGTAGCTTACATGTTTACGTATAAATACACACGTCTGTATATTTATGTGAGAATATTTTTATTTTGAAAATCCCTTTTTCTGATTTTGTTCTTGCTATTCGACTCAAATTTTCACCATTTGCTTGATTGTTACCTCCCTCAAGGAGATTATGTTTTCACATGTGTCTGACTGTGTGTTTGTCAGCGGGATTATGCAAAAAGTATTGATGGTGTATGTTGTTTGACATGGGTCTTATCTGTGCTCTCTGAGTAACCTTCTAGTTTTTTTAATTGTTTATTTTTGCTTTTTGTGACACTTTTGTTATCTTTGATTTTCAAACTTTATTGTTATCTTAATATAATTATTTTGCAAATAAAGTTATTTCAGTAAAGAATATTTAACCTGAAAACAGAAGTGGTAGTAAGAAGAAAAAAAGTGCAGATGAAATGAAAAAAGCAAAAAACAAGATCATCTAGCATGAACCCGTGTAGATGAGTGTCTGTGTACACACCTGATGAGGTTTGTCTGACCGGTGGAAAAAGTCGCAGTAGATATATCCCAGTAATCCCTCCGTTTCATGCACCACAGCCTAAAGGAACACACACACACACACAGACATATTCACACATTAATTTTTTATCTTTGAAAACTCTTTGGTTTAATCTAGAGCATCAAACAGACTCCAGCTGATAAGATGCATCAAATTATAATACACGCTAGAAAGGGGCACTGACGCCTTATTAGCATAAAGAATCAACAGAATCACAGACTGATTCCAGTATTAGTAAGAGTTACCAGTTTGCGGACATCCTCGCTCCACACCTCTCCAGCGCTGGGATGTTCAGACATGAGGGAGACACCGTACAGCTGAGTAAAGAGGTTGTTCAAACCCTCCATACAGGCGCCCAGAGACAGGTAGGGACTGTACAGACTGGGCTCTATGTTGTATCTGACAAGACATAAAACATATGAAGCAGCTGTTTTTAATCTTCAGGTCAGTAGGTCATGATATGATTAGACTTTTTAAAATCCTTTATTTAAAAAAAAAAAAAAAAAAAAAAAATTTGCCAGACCTGCTACATTTATTAATCAGATCCCACACTAAGCCTTGTTCTTCTGTGATTTGAATATTGTGTCTACGTCTAATTTACAGATTTAATATCCAACAAACCTGAGTTCACTCCTGGTCAATGTCACTAATATGTTAATTAATTACAGATATGTCCATTTCATACAATTTATTTGTTTATAGCCAAAGCCCAAGAAGAATGAAGCCAAATGAATATTAAAGAGAATAAAAAATGTGCTGTGGCCCTAATGGAAAGTAATCTTGTGTCTTCACGCGACACAAGTTAACCTCCCATCTTCTAGTGTAATGAAGAAAGTTTCAAACTACTTTAAAGTCACTGGATGTAGGCTGTGGGTATAAACCTGCCACTGGACGCCTATTTCAGATGGCGTTCTCCTCCTTCTCTGCTTCCCCTGCCTGCAACCATTTTTTAATACCCCTTCGCCACAACCTTCAAGCTGCAACCTACACACGGAAAATGGCAAGTTTTGATGAAGATTTGGATCATTCAATCACACAATCAATGTGTATGTTTGCTGTTTTTTGTGGTTTTCTTTGCAGGGAATCAGCTGTTTTAAGAACAACGCAAATGTTTCACCAGATCAAGTTCCCTTCCAACACTATTTTGCAAGGACAATGTCAATGCATCCGGGGCTCAGTGCCGCCTAAGACAGATGTGATTGGTTTAAAGAAATGCAAACAAACCAGAGCATAGATAATTATAATAGTTACAGCCAGAACAACTCTCCAGCACTGACACAGCGCTGTGGCAGTACGTGGGGGTTATGGCCTGGACATGTCAGACCAGATAAAGACTTAAATGTTCCAACAAGCCCAATCCACACAAGCCTCACTTTAAAGTCCAGAAAAATCCTCTGACCATTACACACATGTGATCTCAACTGGTAGGACAAAGTTCTTGTGCTTGGGCCTCCCATGCTTAAAATGGCTGCATTCATGCCGCTATAAGGCACTTTAGATAAAGACCACCAAACCGAAATGGTTGTTTAGCAGCACATGTAGTGTATTATCAGTGATGAATAACAGACTGCTGCTGAGCACAGCTACCAGCTCTGTTTACCACACACCATCACACAGACATACACACGATCTGTGCTTCATTCAGTATGGTTTGAACACTCTCCAGTTCCAGCGGTTACTGATGGAAAATCAGAAAATGATTTGAGTGAGTGACTGAGAATAAACATGTGATAGTGACTGTTGGGTTTGTTAGAGAGATCGACGATTTTTGGGTCTGTGTGTGTTTGTGTGTGAACTTGTGTGTTGTGGAAAACAGAAGCTGCTTTGGGGAAACTGCTTTTTAATGCAATCAGACTGCATCCTTAATTTCTTTATGGATCTCCTGCCAACCAGCAGAGCCCAAAACCACACACACAAGAAGACTAGAAATTTCCTCTGCTGGGGGAGTGGCAGCATGAAAGAGAGCGGAGGACAAGATCCACAGTCACCAACACATAGCAATGCACACGCACAACTCTGTGGCTGCTTAAATCCAAAGGACACATGAGGGATCTATAACATCTGCAATAAAGATTTACTTAAAACTTCTCCAGAACATTTGGCCCAATGTGTTAATAGTCTCCAGTGAGTGCTAGGAAGGAAAAGCGCAGTTCATTAAGAACAGATATCTGTAAAAAGTTGGAAACGCTCAAGAGCTAAACTTAGAAAATGGCAGCATGAGTTTTTAAGGTTGGGCATTTTAAATGAGTTTGAAAGGAGAAACAAAAACAAGTACCCTGGTGGCCTAGGGGTTTTAAATCAGGAGGGAGAAAAGTGAAATCTCATTGAGAACAATCACTCATAGCTTAGGCTGTCATCAAGTCAAATTAGGTGAGTTGAAGAGGAGCAAAGACCATAACAACCACACAAATCATAACAACCAGAGAAATGGGTGAGGAAAAGGTGTAGCTGTTTTGTTAGGGAGCAACAATTTTGCAAAAATAATGTAGAGACATGTCGAATACAGCAGAAATACTTTTGGAGCTGCAAAATGCACTGGAACTCCATAGCAATACAAGGCATAAAACACACTTTAAACATAAAATCACCCCAAAATGCAACCACAAAGAAGAAGCACAGACTGAAGCAGGAGATGTTGATTATATCAGATTGTATTGTCCTGAATCAGAAAAGCAATATGAGAGAACACTTCGACAACTCCCATGCTTCTCCCTTAACGGCTTTTGTAACATCTGTCACCCAAGGAAGATGCAATAACAACCTGCACTGTGCTGGGATATGGAGTTACAAACAGCTAAGACCGAAACAAAGATACTGATCAAGACGCCTTTATCAAATGACAGCAGGCTGAAAAATACGTTTCATAAGATGGCAAATACTCACCTTTCAGCACGCAAGACACCACTGAGGAACGGGTGATCCCAGGGCATGAGCTCCTATAGGATAATACCAGGAGCTATTTTATTTACATGTAATAGCAAACAAATAAAAACACAAAACAAAATTAAAGGCGATAAAAAACAGAATATAACTCATTCACATTAAAACAAATCCCCTATTAAACCTTTAAGCACTTGATACTTCTGACATACCGACTGAGGGAAATGTGTAATATTTGACAGTATCAGGATAAACTGTAATGCTGTGTAGTTGTAAAAATGAGAAAATATTCTTGTACATGTTGTGGACCAAAATCACTCACAGAATTACGAGGGTTGAGTTTCTTCTTCATGTCCCTCATCATCTTAAAGTCTTTCGCTGTTCTGTGAGATAAAAAGAAAAACATAAAAAAAACTCATGAGCTAATTGACTGGAGGCGCTCATTCCAGTCTTTACCCAGTTATCTCAAATCGGGGTCAAGGGGGATCAGAACCTATCCCAGCATGCATTTGGCTGAAGGCAGGGAAACACCCTGGACAGGTTGCCAGGCTAGGACGCTCACATTCATACCTGTGAGTAATTTAGAGTCTCGGGTCAACCTGACTTGCATATTTTTGGAGTGTATGAGGAATCCCAAATACACAGAATATACTTGTATAAAAACACAAAGAACGCAAACAACACAAAAATTCTGTGACCCTCTGAATGTGAATCAACACTGGAAACATGTCAAAATAATATGGACTCTTGGACATCATGCTGTATTTAGTGGGCAACAACTTAGAGTTAACTATAAAGGGAAACACAGATTCAATAGAGGTTTTTTACAACTGAACCGTTTTTAAAAAACAAAAACAAAAAAAAAAATCAGGTCATGATAACAAGTCTGTAAATTACTAAACTGAAAACTGGGTCTGTACCTTTGTGAAAAAAACTTTTAAGAGAAGACTCTACCTGTCTGACAGCTTGTCTGTTAACAACTGAAGAAAGCTCATCACCGTCTCTGCAAAGGGTAATAAAATAAAGTTTCAGTGCGTAAAACCATCTCAGACCAGCTGCCAAAGGCACAAGAAGAGCATCTTGGTTTCTGTAGCTTATATTGAAATTCTAAATGAGAATTATGTGGTATTTTATTGTAAATTATTACTAATTATTATAAAGCAAATACTCAAATATTAATTAAAATGTATCTTTTCACACTCTCTCTGCCAAACAGTCATACGGTTACAGCAAAGATTAATAGTTACTGAAGCTTAGACAAAGAGATGCATTAACCTGGTGTTTTAGCCATTGTTCCCTTTAGGGCTCTGTGACAGAAGGACTCGTAGCCCACCAGTTTGGCCAGTTTGTATCTGCATTTCAGCAGCTCCTCCAGACATGCCATCAGGTCTGCATTGGGGTAAAGGTAAATCCTGTAGGCGATCTCTCGCACCTACAAGTGAAAGACAGGACAAATTCATACCATGTCAAACGCAAAATATGAACGAGGCTGGTCTAAAGCAAAATAATCTTTGGCTCAATAGTTATAAAGCAGGTTGAGTGATATGGTGTAGACAATAGTTATTATGGTACCTTTAACTGCACTGTCAAATATGTTAAGATTTTAGACCCTTTACAAGGATCAGAATATAACAAAAATTTTATAATATTGTGATTTTGAGAGCGAGTATATTCAGACTGATTTTAAAGCTACAAGAATGTTTACTAGTTAGCAAATGCTAACAGTAGGGAGGAAACGATAGATTATAAACAAAAATGCTCTGAAAAGAAAGCATTATTATGTTTTTGAAAAATAATTGGATTACTAATGAGGACAGAGCAGACTATAACAATTTTCAACCCGCCCTGACATTCAGTCTTACTTCAATGTTATATGGCAGAGGCGCCACCTGCTGAACAAAAGGGGAGAAATATTCCATTGACCCATCTAAACCCACGCCTGTACATACCAAGTCATCAGGGGAGTCTGCATGCAGACCCCCAACTTGGATGAAGCTTCCTTCATTGGCAAAGTGCAGGTGTAGATGTTCAGGAATCGCAGACCTTGCAATTCTGTTGGGCATGTGAGAGCCGACCAAAAACTCATTGTTTAGATCCAACAGGTTCACATGAAGGGCGACTGCCTCTTTCCTCTGCAGGGAAAAGAGCAGCGAGTTCAGTAAATATGCTGATGTTGTCTTTAAGTATTCTTGACAAGTATTTAGACATACATTTATCTTAAGGTTGTTTTGAAGTCGGACCGACTGCATATTCTAACTAACTCACCAGTTTTTCATCCAGGTGAATTCCACTGATTTCAAAATCGAACATGAATAACTCTGCCACTCGTCTAGAAAAGCAAACATAAAGGAATATTTAACCTTCCAGCACTGGGTATGATGTCATTATTAGATACTAATACAATTATGGAAAGAGTAAAAAAAAAAAACAAAAAAAAAACTGTGGTCTCAACACCGCCTACAGAGCCTGCAATAAAACCAAATAAGATGATGGAAAATTACCTTGTGTCGGGGTCCAGCTGAGCCACAATATCCGGGTTGTCCAGAAGATTTTTTAAGCTCTTGCATAACTCAACATTAGTGTTCAGCCTGAAACATACAATTAGAAAAACTGAACATCTTACAAGTAATTTTCAAGATCCATCTCTGCAGAAGCATGCAGAAAAATGTCTTTCAATGACCAGCATTTTCTTACTGTTGTAAACAGTATCATGCAACATGTTTTCTTAGCAACTATTCTTGGTGTTGTGCAGCTATGACAAACATTTGTGTAGGTGGGATCAATATGTTGCCTCTTACTTCTCCACAACTGTGCCAATCTCGATGCAGGTCTTCTCTGCAGCCTCGCGGAACGCTTGATCGGGATGAGCTACTTTTACAAAGTCTGCCTGAATGTTGGGAGATTAATTACATGTCATTTATAGTGCGATAAATTGCTGACAAGGTCGCCAACTGAAAGAGCAAGACATACTAACATCTACATTTGATAGGGATTCCCTTAAATTTTGTCATTGTTGTGGCCAGGACATTTTAAAGTTGTAAAAGTTGTGACAAATACATCAATACTGATACATCTGTGATTAGTTTACATCAGCCCTGCTTGTTTATCGCTCAACCCATTATATCAGCTGTGTACATTTCTTCCCACTTGGATTAGTGCCGCCTACAGACGATCAGCAACCATTCAGAATCAGCTGAGAAGCTTGAAAAGTATCTGTAAAATGTTTGTATTTTAATTATATCTTTGCACAGTTGTCATACACAGGTTTAGCAAATTTTGGGCATTGAACTCACCAGATCAGCCACTTTACACAAATTATCAGAGAGCTGGTCAAAAGACTCGACAGTCTCCACCCCTGGAGGACAAGAACAAGCTCTTTGCACCAGGAGCTGAGTGTTTTTCAGAGCCGTCTTCGTGGCTGCCTGGAAGCCTGCAGGACAGCTCAGCTCTGGCACTCCAAACAAACCCTGCAACCAGAGACCCAGACTGGGAATGTAATGACATTTTGACAACAAACCGTGGACGTATTATTTCATTGAGACTGTGTGCATGGACACTGCAGTGCTGTAGCTGAATACACACAATTAAGACAGGTACAAACCACGCTTTTCTCGAAGCGGTCAAGCCTCCTGACAGGTTTGGCATTGAAAGCAGCTCCAACCGGTGACCATGTTGTGACATTTCTCCGAACCTGCGTCCACAAACTTCTGTGCTTCACAAAGGAAAGCAACCTTTTACACGCAGACATGTTGTACTTTATCTGCTGTGTGTCCTGTTGACATCTACTGGGGCTTATAGTGATCACAGGGGCTGACAGAGGACATGCTAAACGTTAGCTGTAACGTTAACCGTTTGCAAAAGCCTCAAATGTAAATATTTAATAAAAAAAAAAAGTGCTATTATATTCTACAACGTTATCTTTGGAAAATTAAAGACTCTTTGTTTTTTGTCATGAAACATACCTGTCAGTCCAATAAACACAGCCACTCACATGTTAGCTCAGTGGCTATCTATCGAAGTCAATATACGTGACGGTTGCAGATGGTATTTTCGTGAAAAGATATGAACACATATTAATACATATTGAAGAATGTCATTTTTTTAAAAGTAAAACTATGTCATACTATAATATCATTCAGAGATAGATGCAATATTATTACGTTATTAAAAAAAAAAAGATTACAAACTCTACAAATCAAATCTGTCGAAAGTGCGACAAGCTACCTGAATTCATTACGTGACGTCGTGACGTCGTGACGCAGAAGAGACGTTGGGGTCACTTCACAATAAAAGGGCGAGATTTCTTTGGAAGCTCTTCACAATAAAACCAGGTAATATCGGGCACCAAAACTGAAAACATTGAATGTCATCTTTAATACATTATTTCTAAGATGTATGAAAAAAACAATTGTTATCTTTTCAATATATACAACAAGACAGCAGAAAAAGCAAAAAGGCTAATCAGTTTTAGATGTTATTTCATAGGGCAGCTGACAAACAGCTGGTAAATGATAATAATAAAATAATAATTTTGTCTATAATAATTTCAAGGCGCATTTGGCCATGAACCATTCACAGATAGATTAACAAATGTGCATGCATCATGCATACATTCTGTTCAGTTTGGACATTTATTAATGTCTCCGTGAATTAAATTTTTGGAAATAGATAAGTATACTGTGTATGTGAAAGACTTGATCATCATAATGGGAACTACAATTGTTTCCTGACAATTGTCCTGTTTCCTTTCCCAAATTATTACTATTCCTTTGACTCTTGACATAAACAGCAAGGATACAGTATCTAATTTCATTAGCAGAACTTGCTAAAAACTTAATAGCTCAAAAAATCTAATCTTTTCTTTGCAAGACAGCATAAGGACCCTTTCTCAAATAAAGCATGTCTCTTATTACATTTCTCACTCTCTAACCACTACCTAATGCCTGAAAAAAATAGACCAGGCAAGACAGAAGCAATCTAATTTCTGTATAGTCCCAAGTAACATTGTAGTTGATTGTGGATTTAAGTTGAAAGAACATTTAGTCCACACTGTAATCAGGTTTGTGAATGATAAGGCAACTACATGAGAATCCTAAAGCTCACAAATGCCTCATAGGAGAGAAATTAAACACAACTACTGCAACATAAAATGATTTGTCATGTTGCAGAATTATCTCCAAGTGAATCATGCTCATGATGGCAACATGTAAGATTAAGTCCAACACAGAATACACCTTGAAATGATGTCTTTATTAATAGGAGGAATAACTCATTCATTGCACTCCACAACCACATTGTGTTAATAGTTTTCCTGTGAAATCTGTTTATTAAAGGTGTAGTACGAAAAACATTAAGCAAAATGTCATAAAGCGACTATTTAGAAACCTCCCCATAAACAAAACTAAACCATGTGACTGGCAAAATGTTTAAGTCAACTCTGAAAAGTAATTTAATACTGAAAGTAGGTAACACAGGACAACAATAAAAGGTCTTCCCAATATGAGAAATCGCAGTATTTTGCAATAAGTACTTTTGGTTACTTGTACTTGGCAAAAAGGTACCAATTTGTGACATATGGCAAGACAATGCAGTTAAACGTAAAAAAAAAAAAAAAAAAAAAAAAAAAAAGCTTAAGTTTAAATTAATGCTTTGCTACTGACTGATCCACCCTTTCAGACAATGTCATTCCCAATCACATATTTACATCTATTCACTAGAATACAACACAAAACTTATGAAAAAATGAAATTTATGGGGAAAAAAAAAAAAAAAAAATCATACTCGTTCATTTGGCTCATATCAAAACATAATACAGTCAAGCATTAATGTGGATTTACAAAGGAGTGCTGTAGTCAAAAGTCTGAACATGGATTAATTTTTGTCCCACTGAGTGTGCTTGGACATCTGCCGACCTGGAATTGTTTCTTTTCCTTACTTTAGCTCAAAAAAACAACTGCATGTCTGAGACTACAGTAAACTTAGTTGACCCCTGAGTTTCTAATGCAAAACTAGTGTATGAAATACCTCATTACAGTGTATCTTAGTGCAAGCCAGCAATATGCTTGATTAAACAGAGGTATATTAGATAGCACCCAAGCGGACAAGATTCCCCAGAATGGTTACTCTGCTGGCCAAATCACAACAAGCAGTATGGGAGGTGGTATTTTGCTCTGTATCCTTGTGAAAACCAGCAGTTCAAATGCTTGAATTTGTATTACATCTATAAACATGTTTTTTTTTTCATAGAAAATATAAATATCCCTGAATGAAACAGATTCACAGCATTTTCTCTCGAGGACTCCAGTGCTACTACCATAACATGGCCATCAAGTGTCTTTAAGGTCTCCAGTTAATGTCCGTCTCCGTCTTTCCTCCAAAGCCTGTAGTTCCAGCTGCTAAGTCCTTCATTCACTGTCGTGATAATTTACCGTCCGCTTCCCCCGGTTCCGGGTGTTCACACGTGTCTTTCGCTGTGATTTGCTATATGACTCGTCACTGTCCTCCTCCTCTGAGGCAGACCGTTGCCGCCGCTGCCTAAGTTGGCGGCTGGCAGTCCTTTCACCGGTCCCAGACCGTCTGTGACTTCTCCTCTTTGGACTGCTGTGGGACCCTGAGCTGGCAATTGAGTTTTCAGAGGCTGAAGATGACTGCTCGCTTTCTGAGTCTGAACTGTGGTTGCTGCTGCTGTAGCTTTCCTTTCGTTTGTGTTTTGGCTGCCTCAAGTTCTTCTTCCCGCTCCTTGATTGACGTACGTCTTCCTCCTCCTCGCTGGAATCAGACTGGGAGTAGTTGTCCTCTTCGTTGCTGTTCCCATCCACTTGTTTGGATTCCCTTTTGGAACGCTTTGAGGAGCCTGACCTGCTATTTTTATTGTTCTTGGACACTGGCTCCTTCTCTCTGCCCTCCCCATCTTCAGAGTCTGAAGTGTAAATACGTTTTCTCTTGGAAGACTGAATCCTGGTTTCACTGGGAGACGTTCTGTTAGACTCTCTCTTATTACACCTGCCGTTCCTCTGTTTAGCCTGGCCCGCAGTAGCAGAATCTTCCTCAGAAAAAGAGTTGTCACTGATGTATTTCTTTTTTGGTAGGGCTCGGAGACTCAGCCGTATATTTGATGTGTTATCCGAATTATCCGACTCTTCGTCTGATGAGCCAGTGGAGCGTTTTCTCCTTGATTTCCTCTTGGGTTTGTATTCCTGCTCAGAACTCTCTGAAGCCGAGGTGTCGCCATGAGGCCGTTTAGATTTGCTCTTGTTTCGTGTTGATCTCTTTGTCTTTGTTTCAACCTCAATTTCCTCACTGGAGTGGTTGCTTTCTTTTTCGTGTTCTTCGTCTTTTTTCAGTCTTTTCTTGCGTGGGCTGGATCTCTTTGGAGAATCACTGAGCTCGTCTGATTCTGCACCATCCAGTTTATTAGTTGAGGCAGATTTTTGTTTGTCTTGGTTTTTTGATGGCGAAACTTTACTCTTTTTCTTAGAGTCCTTGTGGATTGCTTCTTCCAAGTTTCTCCCATTTTGGTGCGGGTGTTTCTGGGAACTTCGCTCTTTGTCCTCTTCATCTGAGCTTACAGGAGGTTTGTGTCGTGTGGTCCTGCGTTCAGTGTCCTCTACCTCCTCCTCTTCCTCCTCACTTGTGATCCTCTTTTTCCTGGCTGGAGTGGTTGCTGTGCTTCTAGAAGGTTTCTGAGACACAGCCGCCTGTTTTTCCTCCTCCTCCTCCTCAGCTTCTCCAGAGCTCTCCTCTGCAGTTTCCTCCTGCTCAGAGTTGCTGTCAGACTTGTGATGTTTTGCACTGTGTCCGTTCACATGGGACAAATTATCTGCAGAGGAAAGGAAAAGTAATCCAATCAATTAGATAAACTCTCATTACAATTCGAAGCAAGTGGCAACTAGATATCAAAAACTAAACATGCCTGATAACGACATTACTCACCATTTCCCTTTGTTTTAGCAGCTTGTTTTGACGTCCTCTGTTTGTTGGACCTCGTGTGACCATTCTGTTGATTCTGGGAGGAGGATGAAACGTCGCTGTCATTTTCATCCTCCTCAGCCTTGGATTCACGACCAGATTCTTTTGTATTCCGAGAAGCTAGAAAGTGGAAGAGGAGCAGAACTGAGCAAAAATCTATTCTGTGACCTGCCTAAAACATAAAAATGCAAATAGGACTGTTTAGATCTGACAGGAATCTGTGTTTTCTTTCTGAATTTAATTCTCAAGTTAAATTTTAGAAAGTACTAAGAAAAGCATTTGCTTACCCCGTGATGACAGCTCTCCATCTGAATCTGAGCTGCTCTGGAGCACTGCAGTGCGTTTGCTGGCCCGGGTTGTATGTCGGAGGCGACTGCTGCTCCTCCGTGGCTTCTCCTCCTCTTCCTCGTCTTCTTCATCTGACACTTCAAGAAGTTTGATCTTATTCACTGCTGCCCTTGCCGTCTTTCTCTTGAGTGATCTGCGGACCGTGAGTTCCTCCTCCTCCCTGTCCGAGCCCTGGGACGTGGCTCTGTCAGAGTCCTGGTGGTGACGTCTCTCCCTGCGAGATGACCTACTGCTGTGACCGTTCATCTCTGCTCTGCCCTCTGAAAACAAGCCGTGGAGAGGGATGTTAAATGTGTAAAAGGGCTTGAAGTTTCACACGGTTGTGTCTGTAGCGTGTACCTGTCCGTTTCCTGTCGGCGGCAGCGCTGTTTCTGGTTAGCCGTGTACTCCTGCTGCTGTTACTCCTACTGGGGTAGCGACGACCTGAAGACTGGGAGGACGCCTCTCCATCTTCACCCTCTTCACCTTCACTGTCAAAGTCCTCCTCCTCCTCTTCTTCGTCATCGTCTTCACTATCACTCTCTGCAACTGCCAACAACATTGTATATCATAATTTTCAGGCCTTTTTTAAAATACACAGTTTTTGAATGTTGCATTACGATCTTCTGTTTTTTCTCTAAATCTAAACACATGGTATGATATTTGAAAATTAAAATTTTAAACTAGAAAAAACTTCCTGACCTTTTTTCCTCTGCTTAGCACAATTGCGTCTCGTAAGTCTTGCTTTCTGTCTGCGTTGGTGGTGCCTTGAGGAACCAGGACGTTTCTCCTCCTCTGACTCGCTCGGCTCGCTCTCGCTGTCAGAATCTGAAGCAGAAAAACACTTAATCATGTCAAGATTTCAAATAATGAGCTATCAGACATGTCATTGCATTTCACGAGTGCACTTTCTTAAAAATGTTTCTTCTGAACAGTATTTAACTGAGAGTTGTAAAAATATTGCGAAAATCATCTGCAGACTGTAGCTTTCAGTTTACAAAAAACTGCCACAACAATTCAGAGTACAGCACCCATCTCCATGATTAATATGCAGCCGGATTACTGTTAGAAAAGCAATTGGGTAACAAACAAATGAGGTTAGTGCTCCATATTTGGGTATGACTGCATAGCAATGCTTAATCTGAGTTTGGATTAAGCAGTTAATTGACAATTACTGCCATGTAATATTTCATTCCAACACTTGGAACAGACTTTGTCATCTGCGAGATAAACCCAGTATAACACAGGTGGAGAATCTTGCTTTTTTTTTTTTTCCAATGATTTACTATAACTTATCATTTGGAGGCAAAGTCTCTTATGCACCTGGTGTTGACGAACCACCTTTGGAGTCGTCCTCCGAGGAGCTGTGACCTGAGCTGCTGCTTCGACTCCTCCTGGCTCTCTCAGGAACAGACACTTTGGCTGAGGTAGATTTGGTCACTGATGTCGACTCCACTTTTTCCTGAGTTTTGACTGCAGCCCTCCTTTGACTTGAGAAAAGAAGAATGCAACTTTTTAATCAGACAGTGGCATGAAAAAGTAACATTTTTTTTACTGTTTTTGCAAGAGAAAAAAAAAACAGTTAAAACCAGGTACTTAATCCAGATAGCCTTTAAAGAACATATTATTCCCACTCATTTACACAACTGTTAAGCACATCAGCTGAGGAGAGGCACAACTCAAACAGACCTTGTGGCATTGGGCTGATCCTGCTGCTGCATTTTCTTGCGGAACCTCTGACTGCGGCGAAGCCTATCACTGCTCTTGATGGCAGTTTTGTACTCTGATATGATTGTTCTGATTTGCTCCTCAAAGAAGGCTGAGAGCCGCAAGGTCATACTGTAAATCTATGACAGAACAGAAAAAGAACAGAAGAGATGGGTCAGACAAACATTAATGACTTGGCACTTTAATCTAAAGTCTGAACCCCAAGAAGGTTTTAATTGCCGTTTAAGTAGATAACATTTTCTCCAGGCTTTATTCACTACTGTACCTTGGAGCGTTTATTGGGTGTGTAGGCTTTAGCGTTGGCAAATATTAGGCGGGTGTCTTTGCAGAGTTCTATGGGGTTTTCATAGTGGTCTTCCTCCAGGGTCCTTTTCACCGAGCCAAAGTCCATTGGTGTATCAATGATGTCATGGTAGTCCTGGACACACACATAAAACATGATTTAGACTCAATCTTTACCACAACATAAGAAATTGTAACCCACTGATGTCGCTTTATTGAAAGCATGACTCCAGCGTGCTGTGTTAACTCACTGGATAGTTCTCAGGATCCACAGGCTGTCTGAATGGTTCTGAGTCCTCACACTGAAATATGTAGTTGAGCAGACTCCTGCACTGTTCCTTCCAGGCATCTCTGTCTGGCAGCACCTCTACAGAGCGCTGCAAATATTAGGGAAGGAGAGGGGAGACATGTAACACATGCTAATCCACCGCTATCCTTATCACGGTCAAACAGCCACCAAACTGTCATCTCCATTTTCCCTACAGATAGTGTGTCTTAGTAGCAATGACATAGTACTGAGTTTCAACAACTGATACTGACCTGTTTGGACATTCTCAATTTCGGTAGTCTTGTTTTTATATTCTGTCTTTGTATGAAATCACATGAATTATCCATCATGTATATACTAGATGTCTATTTACCTGACGTAACCGGTGTCCAGCTGAGGTTCCAGGTGCTTCTGCATCTTCATCCTGTAGACAGTATTCAAATATATGTAACTTGAATCTGACCGTTGAGCTGCTAATTTAATTTTCCACTGTTGAAGGCACATTCATAAACTGACTGAAAATGGAAAATAACCATGTCAAACATACAATTATAACTGCAATCAGTGTCATTCCTCCTAGATCTCTCCTGACTTTAAACTAAAATCCAACAAATCCCAGCACTGACTTAAATCAACCGGACAGATTTTATGTATTTACCTGTATTTGCTTGTCAAACTAATAGCTATTTGACTAGTACAGTAACTTCACCAATGTGTGACACATACAGTATATAAAAATGAATAAACTTTATGACACATAAGCTTACTTAGGTACACTTACCTCTTCATCATCATCCATCTCTTCCACAGCATTGTAAATCTCCATGATATCTGTGCAGCTTGGATTACTGAGGAAATTAGGAAAAATATTATTATGTTTGAGACTAAATGAATAAAATTTCTTTAAGTGTTACTGTGTTATAGTTCGGTTATCATCACATATTCTATAGATGTCTATCCCTTCAGTTGTTGACAGACATGTTCAAATACTGTTAAGGGATGCAAAATTCAGATTATTATTCAGAAAATTAAGATACAATATAGAGAAGACAAACTTACTTGACAAACTTCTGTAGGACATTTGTGATGATTTTTGCAGAGTGGGCAATCTTGCTCCTTGGCTCATTGAAAGTGCGGGCATTATGTGCAATATACCTGGCATCCCAAATTAATGCTGAGAGGCGCCTGTGGATCACCAGAGGTTAAGTAAATATATATTGTTTTACACATAATATAAGTTGGTAGAATTTCAGTAGGCAATAAGATCAGTCCAGAGTACAAATAATTCTGTGAATGAAGTCTGACCACTTTGCATTAACAGGTATGTGGAAGAAAGAAAGACTGGTGGGTCTGACCTGTAGAATCTGTGCACGAGTCGCAATTTAATGGTTCCCAGATCAGTAGGATAGGCGATTACAGTGCAGTAGGTGGGATACTGGATCAAGTCCACAGGACCAGAGAAGGGAGCTGCAATCTCTGTAGCAGAAACACATGTGACGATGTAAGTACAACCAGGAAGGAAACCTTTCACAGTTAAATGGACCCTGATGTGAGTGAATAAAATAGAAAGTATGTGAGTGAATGTAAACTAAGTAAAGTTAAAGCGTATCCGTGTATGTATACTCACCGACAGTGATGAGCTTGTCGATGCCAGTGATGATGCGTTCGCACTCCTCGTCCCTGCTCTTCTCCCCCCACTCCCCTTGCAGAGGCTTGTACATCAGCTCGCTCATCTCATCTGCTGTCACAGGGATGCCGCCTCCCTCTGTCTCTGGCTGCTGGGCTGCACAGCAGAGACAATATACAATGAAATCCCACCAACCTTACTTTCTGAGCAGACACCATAACAGTGATGCCTGTGGGTGTGACAGCAAATACAAGGTCTGAATTACCATCATCTGGAATAGGTTCCACATCCCAAGGACTCAGTTTCTCATTTTCCCCATTGTCCCACCTGGTGGAAACACAGAAATTGATTTGAGTGATTCCTCTTCGTTATTTCTTTAATTAATTCTTTAATTAACTGGTGAACATGTTACGGACATTAATGAGAAGTTTTGGTTTTGTTACAATCTAAAAAATAGAGATAAATATTACTGTAATTACAAGAACACAGAGGGTCATTGACATGATGTCCTGTACACAGTACAAAGCAGAGATGAATAAATGATCTTGATACAATGTGAATTTGTTGTCTGTAAACACTGTAATGCCTCTTCATGGGCACTAGGGGGCAGACAGATTAGTCATGGCCATGTGGACATAATCTGTAAATGTATAAATAATTAATACAAATGTTAAATACATGAATGAATGAATGTAAAATTTAACATCACATGCATTTTCAGGAAAGGAAATGTTTGGCTCAGATTTGCATTTATTCCTTGCTGCCATTGTTGTAGTCTCAGGAGGCAGACAACACTAATTTCATTCCACTTACTGCTGTATGGCAAGGCTGCGGTGTCCAAGCTTTGCTTTAAACAGTGGCAGCAGTGACAGTTAATCAGCGTGTTAGAAACTAGCTTATTATTCCCAGTTATCCTGTCCTGACAACTGTGTGTTTTTCCCACCTGACTTTGAAACACTGGAAGAGACTGTCTGGATATTCTGGCTGGTAGGGCTCCTGACAGACGATGGTCCCAAACCACCAGGCATCGTCTATTACTGAGCGAAACCTGTCGTCTGCAACGGAGAAAATATTTCCATATTCAGGGGGAGAAGAAAAACGCCTATTTATGCAGGTGTGAAAAACAACAGATCTTCATTTATCAGCACCTACACTAAGAAGCAGTTAATCCAAATATGAAAAAGAATCCTCACACTGGAATAAGGGTCTGGTCTTTCTGAAAAGCTCACATAAAGGTATTAAATCCACTCTAAGGATCACCTTACATCTGTGTAGATTAATGTATTTAAACTGATTAAACAGATACATGGAGGATACTACTTGGCCTAGAAACAAGGCCTTAAAATCTCTAACAAGGTACACAAACTTACTTGGTTGCCAGTTTCTACGAAGTGCCTCGTCGTAACTTTGCCTCAAAACCAGGAAATCTATAACATCTGGCATATCGTGATACCTGATGGAGAAATCAGTCACTTTAATGGAGAAATACAATAAACATTCTTTGTCTTCTTGAAACAGATACTGAATCATTTTGACAAATACTCATCAATTTTATAAAACATAAACTACAGCACCAGATATTTAGCCAGTATTTCAAAACCAAAAACAGATCGTTAAAATTTTGGAAGCAGAGCTCTTCTTATCCTTATCATAACAGCAACCCAACACACAAATGCAGACATTATTATTTCCAGAGAACAAGCATATATTCGGTTCATACAAGACTTAGGCAAATGCGACCTTCATGTTAGGTTGCTAACAAGAATAATGTTTAATGTGTTTCTCAATAAAGAGCCAGTGAATGAAACTGAGCTGCTTACTTGACAGAAAACGACTTGTCTGTGATTTTGCCGGTGCCATGGTCAATGAGAGTCAGCTTCAGACAGCAAAGTGTTGGAGGGCAGACTTCATATTTGATCCCAGTGATCTTCACAAACTCTTGGTCCTACAAAATGTACAGCAGAGTTTCCATTAATTTGCAGTTCCAAAATTTCTACTTACATTGATGAGCTGCAACATTACAACCACTCAAAGATGTAGCAAACAACATTGATTAGCTTGTAACAACAAGGTCTAGGATACATTAGATGGTAAGTGAACAGTTGGTTCGTGTAGATGATGTGTTGGAGCATCTCAGATCAGCTCCTGGTCAACAGTGGAGAGTACCACAGACAGTGGTCGGAGGTCAGACACTGGTTCACAGACACAAACTGGCGCATCGATGATGCACAAGTGCAACAATGACTATCCCTGCTGGCTTTAACAAACCACAGGGTACTGTGGCAGAAAATTTTAATGATGGTTTGGGGAGAAATGTGTCACAACACATCACACATTACATGTTGCTGTGTATGGGGCTGCACAGACACAAACCGGCCAGAGTACTCATGTTGGTCATGATGTTTTGCCTCATCAGTGTAAGTCATACATCATCTTGATTTTCTGTGTTTTTAGTGACTTGGGTGAAGACGCTGTAGACTATTTTCAACTTCTTCCTTCTACCAGGAATGTTTTCCCTGAGTCTTACCCGCAGTTCCATTTTCTTCCAGGGCTGTTTGTCTAAGTTGATGGGGTACAGGTCATTCCGGCTCACAGCCTCAACGTAGGCTTCATGTCCCTGCCGAAAATAGATCACCTGACAGGCACAGAGAGAGTCACAGCTTAGAAAGTAACTGAGTAACAGGAAGGTGATCATGATGCCAAGGTACTACCACCAAAAGACTTGTATTTAGACTACATCCATACATGGGCTATATATTTAAGGACAATCCAAGCTCTTAACAATATCTAACAGGTAAATATATATCATATTTCACATACTAATTTTACATTCTGCCGACAGTTTAAAATCGTCTGCAAGATGTTTACAAAAACCTGCACTTCTTCACATTTTGAGGTTTTAGGTTTAAGGTTAATTTCTTTGGTTCTTGTAGTAACTTTATCCATTTCTAAGCTTCTGTTTCTCTGTTGTGATAACACGATGGCCTTAAGAAGAATTATGTTTGATCTTTTTGTCTTAAGGAGGATGATTTCTTGCCAAGATGTCCAGGTTAAGTTACAGCTTGAAAAATGATTTACATTTGAGAAGACAAAACAGAAACTTAGGGACTGAAAAAACATCATGTTTTCTTGTAAAATTACCCGGTGGCTCTGTAAAAACACAGATCCTTATATAAGCACATACCTCGTCACCCATTTGGGGAACAAAGGGAGACTTCCTGGGAATGACATCAGTGATCCATGGTGAGGGTCTGAACTCATTGGACACTTCTCTGTTGATGGATGGTCTGGCCTTTGGACGCTGATTAGAGCACCAAGATGGATAATGTTAGAAGAATAAATATGAACCTGTTTTGAAATATTTGTTGAAAAAATTTGTCATGATATTTCTTCAATGACAGAATCTAAATCTGAGTCTGGGCCATGACTAACCAGTTACGATTCACACAGTGACACGTCAGGATGAGTAAGCTGGTGAGTGGAGTGGGACATCAGTGTCTAACTCACCCGGGGTGCCTTGTTCTTTGCCTTCTTGGCCTTCTCTTTGCTTTTCTTGTTGGGTTTTTCCTCCTCATCACTCTGCTGCTGCTTCTCCTCCTCATCATCATTCTCTTCCTCCTCCTCTTCGGAAGTGCTGAGTCTGCGCCGCACTCGTTTCCGTGACGACAAGGGGGTGGAGGGCTGCAGGTTGATACCAGCATCTGCCGTCCAGTCTGAGTACTCGCTGGACGTGTGGCTGTCCAATCAAAAGCAGTAATAATCCCGAATTTAAGTTACATAGATTTAAAACAGGCGATACAAAAACTTAATTAACTAACTTGTTTCAACCTGCTTGGGGTACCAGATGGGTGGAGATTGCCACCTAAGACAACACAGAGGAGCGACACAAAGTTTTAACATCACAGTCGATATTTTTTTTAATTTAAACAATGGGTTTTTGTGATTCAGGAAAACTCTAATCTGGTACTCTAAACAAGTTCAAACAAATGAAAAGAATTACTGAATGTGACCATTGTCTATACAACTTCATCCATTTACTCATTTGGCAGATGCTTTTATGCAAAGCAACTTCCAAGTGGGGGACATCACAAAAGCCTCAGTGAAGTGCATCTATTTAACTATACCTTGAGCTGTCACTGTTCCACTCCTCCTCATCATTGGAGGACTCCAGTTCACTCCCATCCATTTCATTGTCCTGAACATATTCAAAACAAAACGCAAAATCACTTAAAAATCCCTCCCTTCAAAAAAAAAAAAAAAAAAAAAAAAAAAAAAAAAGACAAATGACACTTTTGCCAAAGTCACAGGAGAGTGGGAATCATGATACCTCAGAGTGTGCCTCTGAGCTTGCGGTCTCCTCTCCTTCTTCACACGAGAGGTCGATGAAATCCACTGTGTCACTGCGGCCGTGTGCTCGCTTCGTTGTGGGAGGCTCATCATCTGAATCATCCTGGGGGGAGAGAAGGACAGAGAGGACAGACTCAACACCGGTGCAGAGATCTGAACTGAAGTGGTTGTGAACTAGAAAAAACAATATGAATAAACACAATTCTAAACAGGGCATAGTGAAAATAATTAATACCCACACTGTATATTCAGTATTTTAATACAGACCCTGTTATATGCAAGTTGCAGATGGGTCAAAGTACCATAGTGTCTACTGAAAATTCACAAAACAGGGGTACACACAAACCGATTTTTTAAATTGCCATTTGAGACTTTATATTAGTAAAGGAACAAGAAACCTACTCGACAGCTACTGTAGATAATGCGCCTCTTCTTTGCATTGTACAGAGCCACCTCCTCATCTCCTTTGGCTGCTCGGATGTCTTCCTGGTCCCTGAAAAACAATTTCCATAATGTTTAAGATTAAAGAGGAACTCCACCACAACACTGCTGTAAAATGTTGTTATAAGTAAAACACCATAAGCACCTGACACTTGTCTGTTGATGTTAATGTCATGCCTTCTATGCCCACAGTGCATAAATAATAATACTTGACCTTTTGTCTGTTGATAAACACCAGGGCACATTCACACAAAGACTTGTGAAAATAACCTCTAGACCCAACCCAACCTAGATATAATAAATGATCTTGTTGTTGATGTTTTTTGATATTAATGTAAAATGTTCAGTTGTCAGGATCTATTTCCATTTCGGTCATATCCAAACATTACATGATAAAAGTAAGTATAAAACTGTTTGTCTTTTGTGTAAATGGTGTCACCTCAGAAACTAAATCCAACAGAAAAGTCCAGAAAGAGCACAGACATGGTTGGTAAAAGGTAATACTGCCATCACAGATCTCTACCTGTAGCTGCTGGTTGACAGTTCAGGCACCACCACTCTGCGTCTCCAGGCCTGCAGGTCTCTCTCGGTGGCCATCTGGCTGCGAGGAGCATTCTGGTGCATCTGCCGGACACCCTCCACCTGCCCGCTGCGGCGCAGACCCACATTAGGGGGTGACTGCACGTCTGCTCGATCATTCACAGACACTGCAGTGAAGTAAAATGAACATAAATCAGTAAATGATTGTGCTGCATTTTCAGGACATTGTGTCCAACTACCAAAAATCAAACAGCTAGCCTCCCAACAGCTCAGCAGATCAATACATCAGCTAAAACAATCCAATGGAACACTGGAATTCTGTATTGATACCTCTGCGTGGTGTGCTTGGTGCTGGTGCCAAGGCTGGGCCCTGTGCCTCAGCTTGCCCCCCTGGTCCTGCTCCAGCACCCATCCCTGCCTCTCTCCCAGGCTGGTTCCGTCGGTCCTGTTGCTCCCTGAGCTGTCGGATGGCTTCGTCCAGAAGGCTGCTGCGTCTTAACGCAACCTCCTCGTGTTCTGCAGTCTGCTGGCTGATCACCTGCTCAACCACCTCACCATCACCTGAAGATGTCATCAAATGGGGAGACTAAGAGCATGAGTGGATGGTAGTGGAGTTTCATAATGGGCATATACTTAGAGCAGGCTTTGTGGAAAAGCTTGACATGTTCTTACATCTAGTTGGTTGATAAATTATTAATTAAAATGTACATACATTTTAGAAAAGTCTAATTATGGTCAAATTCAGGCCTTACTGGTGGCTACGTATCCCAGCTGAGGAACCAGGTGTTCAGCAGCAATGTTCTCCCTCCCTGGAACAAGACGCTGGTACCTGAGGTTTTTAAAACAAAAAATATATTGATATACATTTTAAATAAAAGACAGCTGTATATAGATGAAGATTATAAGTAAAACAGATACAATATAAGTAATATATAATAGATTAAAAGATAAGTATAAATAATAGGAAGGTCATGTTGTATAGGAAGGTCATGTCTACCTCGGAGGATGTGGGTTTCCATCCACATCCACCAAGAAGGGAGGGGGCATGAGATGGGGTGCCTGTTGTGTCTGTTCATCCAACACAAAGCCGTTGGCATCCCGGATCAACGGCCTATAGTCCGTGTGGAAGAACACCTGGTCTGGAAGCTGTGTGTGGAGACCAGGAGAAAGATGCACGTGACACACTTGTTTTTGGATGGACACGTACATTTCCATATTATTAAGTGAACTTACAGAGTTCAATTTAAAAGGTGACGATATTTTATCAATTGTAAAAATGCAGTACTGTATATCTAGACTCAGAACACAACAACTGTCCCTAAAAATGGAATTACTGTGATTTTTACCTGGCAATAAAGATGAATTGTTTGTGTAAACATTTAAATGTGCATATGCAACTGATTCTTGCCTTCTCATACGGCTTGGAACTGCCGAAGCCAAAGATGAGCAGATGGCCGTGAGAGTCTGTGCAGGCAAAACGCTGGCCATCAGGAGTGAATTTACAGTCGAACACGGCTCCATGACCCTGGCCCTCGATCTGGATGAGAAACACAAAATCAGACCAGGTATAGAAACTCGTTAACAAGGAAGGCCAAATCCACACAAAGGAGTTTTTAACAATGGCCATGTATTTTCATGTCCTTGAATGATCCTTCTGTTCAGATCCTGCAGAACCTCAAAGTAAATTTAAAAAATAAATTAAAAAAAATCACATCCTGTTTCCTCCTCACTACATCCAATACACACTAATGTTCCTTATCGACATATTTGTTACATTGCGTATTGTAGCATGTCTTGTTTGTTTGAGTATTGTTTGTTCATCATGTAACATAACTCCTGAGTTCACAATTCTGTTAACACCATGTTCTGATACTGTGTGAGTGTACCATGTTGAAGTAGTGCTGTGTGTTTGTCCCTCGCAGCAGATCCCATATGAAGACATTCCCATCATGGCCGGCAGACAGGATGATCCTGGGGTCAAAAGGGTGCGGTTCCAGCACAAACACCTCAGCCTCATGGCCCTGAAAACAGTGTTCGGGTTAGTGTCTGGTATTAAAATTAGTCCGTTTGCGAATGTTTAATTGAGTTGTTGTGAGTGTGCACAACATCTTCCTAAGAGAAATACAACATTGTGCACAATTACTTTGAGGATATGTAGCAGCTGTCCTGTGTAGGAGTTCCACACTTTGAGGAGATGGTTGTTAACAGCCGTGATGACTGTATTGTCATGGCGATCCCACGCTACCATGGTGACTTTGGGTTTGAAGTAGCTTTCCTCTTCACTCATTGCTTCAGCACTGTAGAAAAAAGGACATCAAAATCAGAAAATACACATAACTACACTAGGGTGCAGCTCTTTACTCAACACAAGTGGCGGAGAAATAACTGGCAGCTTGTATCTGATGATGTAAGTGTTTCTGGAAAGCATTTCCCATGAATTTCCCTTTGTTTCCTGTTGAAAGGAGCATGTTGCCACCTATTCCCCACCACAGCTTTATCTTGTGCATTTGTGTTCTCTCTTTCACTTTACAGGGGAAGACAAACAGGTTGGTATTTTTATTTATTTTCAAACAGAAGCAATCCAAGGCAATCCAGCAGATTTACCACAAATAATAAAAGATTAAACAGAATGGGGGCATTTAGTTTGATCTAAGAGTGACTTACTCAGCGACATAAACAATAACTGAACCTGTGTGATGCTTATGATTTCTGATGATGATGATTACATGTTGCTTGCACAAGGCAGTGAAAATGTTTTTGGCAGGTGAGCTAATTTTAGAAACTGCCAAGACAGCTCTTTTATAATTCTTCAGAAGACAGACAGACAAGCTTTGGGTGGTAAACACTGTTTTTTCAAGCACTGCAAAAAGATGAAAGGAGCTGAGAGTATGGCTAGATTTATATAAATATAATATTTAAGTGATGTTGGCACACTGGGATATATATATGCTCTATGTATGAATGACAGAAAATTTCAAGTTTGAACTGGTGTGTTCATTGTGTCCATCAAGCATGGCTGTCTGATGGTAAGCACAGTACAAACCACAACTCCTAACTAACTAATACAGCAAAAAATAAAAAATAAATAAATAACACAGTGAAATGAATGGCAAAAAGTCTTATGGTTTCAATGATCAGAAATTATTATTCAAAAATAATGATACTGCAACAAAAAAAAAAAAAACCAACATCTTTCAGTCCGTAGCTGGAAATGATGTTAAGTCTTCATGACATGTTAGTCAATGCCTTGCAAACAGATGAGAGCGAAGGCTTACACAACATGACAACTGAACAAATAAAACATTTGGGAAAATGGATTCTTCAGCTGACATCAGCACCTGGTTCACTTCGACATGCTGCAACAGCTCTTTAAGGCGGCCTATTTAACAAATTCTCCAGATACTTTTTACAGCAAATGAAATCTTGTTCTTGCATATCCTGTTCCTTGCACAGTGCATTTCCTCATCTCATTACACGATTACTGAGCACAAACCAAAGGCTTCTGCACTAAGATCATTTTCATCCACGCTAGTTTACAACAGCAGAGTTGGTCCTTACCCTGGAAGAGTGGCAGACATGTTGAGCAAGATGCATCTCCACTGCTGCCGCTGATGGAGCTTCCAGATCCGTGCTGTTCCATCACGACTTCCACTCACAAACCTGAGCAAGGACAGCGACAGCGACTTACATTTAATTCACTATTGACAAATATATGGTGCAATAAAGCAAATTAATACAGTCATTTTATCATACCTTTCACCTGAGTGGCAAAACTGGATGCTATCGACTTTGTCCTGCACAGAGACAACACAAATATGGAGAATGATCATTACAAGTTTGTGTTATTGCTGATGAGCAGCTGACAGTTTACTGAATATGATTTGTTTGTGCAATATGCTGCTGCAGCCATTTAAATGTTTATCGGCTCAAGAGGGTTCTTACTGTGTGCTCATGGAGCTCTGAGATCTTTTCTGGACTCCCGCTGCCCAAGTAATATATTCTGATGACATCATCAGTACTTCCTGTTGCTAAGAATATCCCACCTGAGAAAAACAAAAATCAGCTTTAGGTGTTAACTGTATGTCTATTATAATTATATGGTAGCTAGATAATAATTCTGAGGACTGTGCTATGCTATAACACACATTAAAAAGCATATGTACAGCACAACAGTCTACCTTGAATGACTCCTTACCTGGACTGAATGAGGAGCACACAGTCTGAACTCCTGGCCTTGGCCTCTCTGTAAATTTGTGTGGCCGATCACTTGAAGGATAGTAGAGACAATTTTACTGACAGGAAAAGGACATTTTAATGACACAAACAGTAAAAGAGGAGCTGTGTTATTTTTTTGACTATCCTTCAACAAAACTGTCAAATAAAGTTTCATCTCATCTAACTGGTTTTTTAATTTCAGGACACCAAATGTAATTGCAGTCGGGTTAGATGCAGGGTTAATGTTCTTTTGTTGGATTAAGCCACAAACTCCACAAACTTGAGGAGAGCAGAAGTCACTTTATACCAATTTAGTCCAAGTCTCGCTTGATATCTTACTAGTTTCATTGTTTTATACTTTTTACCTGGTTGATTGCTGTACAAGTAGATGTTTTCTACTTCACCTAATTGAGGCAAAGCAGGCACTTTTCAGTCACCTACACCGTAAATCGAAAGGTGCTGCATTAGCGATACACACCGATGACCCATAACATTAAAACCAGTTACCTGTTTCAGTGCAAGTGGCTTATCAGTGTAGTTGCAGAGGTGGAGCAGAAAAAAAATAAAACTGTCAACCCAGTTTGGCTAGTTTTCCAGTGTCAGTTTTAGGCCTGCTTCAGCTAGGAGAGCAGCCATTTTTAACTCCCATTCACATGACTGTCTACAACTTAGCATGTTACAATGTTTGCTCAGAGCCTTGTTTGTTTAACTTATATGCAAGCAAATTAAACCATGTTTTTTTCTATTTGAATAACTAGTGAGAGTGTTTCCTTTGAATTTTTTTAAAGATAAAATATTCAAAAACTTTTAATGGATTATTAATTTGACCTTTTTTTTTTTTTTTTTTTTTTTTTTAAATAGTATAGTACATTTGTGAATGAAAAGCTTTGAAATACATACTGTTACTTAACAAGCAGCACTCACCTAAAGTTGATGTTATTGACGTCCCACTGCCAGAAGCAGACAGTAGCATCAGTTCCAGTGGACAGCATGTAACGTTTTGAGCCCTTGGCAAACGGTGAGAACTGAGAACACAGAACACAAGATGTTCACAGATCAGGCATCTGAATAACTGACGAAATTATTCTAAAAAATCCTACAGACATACATGACACTTTTGCCTCTTACTATGTAAGTCAGGCCAAAATCCTGATCTTGAGCCAACACGCAAAAGAACCTGGTTAAGAACTAGTTTTTTTATTTTCTGGTGTACTTTGTACTGTACAAAGAACAATGGTTTAACACTTGGATGAGGCAGTTGTCATAGCAATAAAGAGGAGATGACGTGACAGCCGATGGAAAACTGCTTCATTCTTGTTTAATTTCAGTCAGTGTCAGTGCAGCAAAAATATATTACTGCTGCTCAGTGTTTCAAGCCTCTGGTCCATTAAAAATATGATACAGCAGATAAAATTAATTCATTATAAGAACAAATTCTGTCATAGGTGAAAAGCAGAAACAAACTTTACAGACACTCCTAATTACATCATCTTTTCTGTCCTATATCTGCATAGCACCAGTTGATGGACTGGGACACAGATTTAATTTAGCTCTTGGCAATTTTTTCCTCTTAACTTAAACTTTGTAGAGTCCAACTAAAACATACCCAGTAAGACCTACATTTTAGAAATACTTAACTATTGTATAATGAATCTCAATAAAGATAAATAAAGATATCTAAACAATAATGATATCTCACAATGCAATTGAAAATGACTGTATATTAGTATATTGACAGAGATTCCTTTACCTGAAGGGAGGTAATGGATCCACTGTGCCCCTGCAGCACAGCCACAGGGGCACAGGTACGAAGGCACCATACACGGATGGTCTTGTCACAGCTTCCTGCAGCAATTAGTGTGTTCTCATAATTAACCGCCAGGTCTGTGATTTCTGCAGAGTGTCCTCGCAATGTCGAATGAAGCCTTCCATCAAATGAAGACCAAATCTTCACCAAACAGTCATCTGAGCCCTGCAAAAGAAAAATAATAACTTCTACTTTAATATTTTACTTTAGCATACAATAGAGGACAAGTCTTGCATGAACTTAAGATAAAAGCCTAGCAATTGGAGGAATAATCAACTTCAACTGTGGTCTTAATAATGTGAAATATGGACCGTCATAATGCTGTATCATCAAATTCTGTGTTAATCAGTGTTTTAAAAAGAGCCAAATCAAAATTAAAATTACTGTAATCATAGCACATAAAGTAGCTGAGGGGAGTGTACGCTGACAAATTCCATCTTACTGTGAAGATCCTGAGACCAGTGCGATCAAATGCGATACAGTACACTGCAGACAGATGCCCCAGGATCCGCCTATGCAGCCGCATACGCTCATAGTTGCTGACAGGATTGATGGAGCTGAAGCGCTGCACCCCAGTCAGCTCTCTCCCGCGATGCACCTCCACTGTTGACGATAAGATGCCAATCATCAGAAGAGTGATGAAATTACAGGACTGCAACAGGACTGGCATCAGCACAAACACAGTGGGCGTGAGATATATTTACTCTAATGTGGGAAGGAATGGAGGGGCCATTATAACCATGGCATGAAAGGAAACATATGGAAATACAAGAGGCTGTTATTCTTGGGCTTAAGTATGCAAATGCATTGTCTTTCAATAAACCTTATGTGTCTCAAAACAGCACCTAATAAACTTAGGTTTTAGTTTAGTTTGTTCCTCTCAGTCACTTGGTTTATATCTCGTTTTATACTAATCGTGTCAGTTAGTAAATTTGATTTAAACTTCAGCGGCACAAAATGTAACCGCTCAGAATCAATCTGTAAACAATAACAATATCACTTCTGCCTTGAAGTCATCTGCATCTGGTTTGTATCTGTTACTATGGGAGACGACAAAATATCAGAGCAACATGAATCCATCTGTAATATTTTTTTCTGCTTTAAGTTCTCCCTGCCTCAAGATGAAGTTGTTTTAGGCATGTAGTGAGGCCCATTTGTGGTTCATGCCTTCTAAAAGGTGGCTTACTAACAGCTTACGACTTCAATAACATTTATATAATAAACAGAATAGCCAGGCCGCTTGCATGTGTATTACTTTCCCAGAGGGAGGACAGGTTTTAAATAAAACTGGAAAAAAAAAATTGTTGAAAACCAACATAGCAAGAATCTCTGCAGTAGTGTGCAGGAGATAAATGCCTCAACTGTGAGACAAAACAGGAAGAGCTGGAAATCCTGGAAAATTGGGCAGGTTAAGTATTGAAAAAAACTGTAATGCTTCTGCTAAAATCTGATGATGATGATGATGACTTACAACCACAATAACTGTCATGTTAATACCAACAAACACTGCAGTGTAACAGGCTGCATCCGATCTGGCTAAATCACTGCAGTGCACCACACTGATATTTGTCAACAATACACTGACAGAATGACTTCTATTAAAATTTGGCAGTCAAGGAAAAAAAAATTTTGCATGGTCCATTACACAGTGTATAACCTAGGATCAGAATCCTTCAGAATTGTAAATGTGCACATTTCCCAGTTATTCAATGACTTGTCAGCACACACATCACATCACATGCATGGTTAATGGGAAGATATGTTTAAAAACACAGCTAAGCAATACAATGCAAAGTATATGTAACAAATCCCAACACATCCATTTGTCCATTTCATTTTTTTTTTTTTTTTTTTTTAACAGAAAAGCCTCGAGCAAGGCCAGAATTACCTAAGGGTGGAGGATTCTTGCAGTTCAAAGGCCTCTCTGGTGGTCTGCCCCGGTGAAGGGCTGCATATGATGAAGCTTTAAACCGCACATTGTCACAGTCTGAAAAACAAAACAGAAAGTTCAGAGAATGATTCAGCTGATTACCAGCTGCGTGTGGTGAATGGAATGTATCAGCTCTAACAACTGCACAAACTATTCAAACCTTTCAGTTATGTAAAACTCAATATTCATCAGTGTCAGTGGCATGTATAATTTCCGCTACATTGTCGGTATTGAGGAAAAAAAAAAAAGGCTTGCTATAAATTTCTGTCCCCAGAAATACTTAAGAGAAGCTTTGATGATTGTGTACCTTTTGGGGTCCTAAGCACTGACTGCTTTCCAGACCCCAGGAGAGAGTGTACACCTGGGACACATGATGGCACCTCTTTGTCAAGAAGCGGTCCAATCTGCTTACATATCTGTAGCAAATGATCCGGTGCAATGTGTCTGTTGGCTGCAACCTGCGAGAGCAAACAAAGACACAGTAGCGATATGACACTGAATGCAGATCACTGCCGAAATGATTGGTCAATAAACTGAACGACGACTGAAGAACTATTCTGATAATCAATTATGAGACTAAAATGCCAAACAACCTTCCTAAATGTAAGGGTTTGCTGCTATTCTTTGTTTTGAATCATTGTAAACTGAATGTGTTTTAAACTGTTGGTCAGAGAAGACAAACAAAGCAATATATGTGCAATATAGTCAATAATAGTCAATATAATAGGTATAGATGGTTTTTAACAGTGTGGTAGATGAAAACAAGAAACCATGCTGGTGTGTTGTATATTGCTTTATTTGAGACCTATGTAAACCTATATAGATAATATTTAAAGGTTTTTATCTTATGTAATACCGGCAATTGAAAGGCTTTTCTGGAAGCTGCAGTTTTGTAAAATTTGATGTCTGACAGGGTGTCTGGTTTTTTCATGTGCTTCCCCAACTCTTATTCTGAGAGGCGTGGCTTCTTATGCAAAACTTTCTCTTTCTAAGGACCAATCACAGCGCCGGTCACATGCACAACAAGGCAGAGACAGCGCATCTCGGCCTCTGATTGGCCAGTGGAGCTGTCTCTACGCATTGAGAAGCCGAACTACCCACCCTATCTGCAGTACAACAGTCGGGGCTAAATAATATTAAACCCTACGTTCAAATGCCGTTTTCTCGGCGAACATATCACAGTTCACCTTCTGAAATTAACCCGATGGGGACGAGCTGCGACTCTGTCAACCCCCCTGACTCAAGGATATCGAGCAGTAGACCGGCAGGAAAAAGAACAAAGACCGTAAACAAGCTCAGAGCATGGGCACAGGGTCCCCTGTCACAAGACAATAACAACCGCCGACAATGAACTTAGCAACTGAGATGAAGTTAAATCTCACCACTTCTTCATATGTTCTCGGATGCTCGTTTCCAAGCCAGTCCAGTCTCCTGGGCAAGAGCTGTCGAAAACAAGAGTTTTTGTAAAGCGCAGGCTGCACAGAAAACACCAGCAGGTACATCAATGAGCTAGTAAAACAACCGGGTGATGTCAAACGAGTGAGACGTGCAGAGGTGTTAAAAAGTCGACAGAAGTGAGACAAGTTTTAAGACCAGACTCAGTCAACGCCGACGGATAGCAGCTAGCAGATAACAAGCCGCGGAGGCAGCAGGGATACACACCTGATATTCCTCTAGTTCGCTCGACAGGACCTGCAATGGTTCAAAAGAGGCGATTCAGATCAGGCTGCCTCTATTAACAAACTCTATTATTAACTAGCTAGTTAACTATTTTCAAAGACAACACTGTGCCAGTCAAGGCACGCCAGCTCACCTCAGCCGCTCTCCGACATGGACCCGTTGTTAGAAAACGAGAAATCAAGTAATAGAGCTCTGAAATTGAACAGTGAGGAAATTAACCGTGAGAAAATCAGATGGGTTATCAATTAGCACGAACCGTATCGTTGTAAATTGAGCTATCAGTTGGGTTTACTTCTGCGGCTTACCCGACTCAAGGAGCGAAGTGTTCCGATTTTTGGCCATGGAATCGGCCGTGATTTGGAGAGGAGAAACAAATGTTAGGCTAACTTTGTGACTACAGAGAATAGGATATATTTATTTAATTTCGGCTACACAGCTCTGACCCCCTCCACGGTTGCTCCCGCTTTCTATTCAGCCTGTTTGCAGTCGCCATTGGAAGGATGAGGCCTCAGCGAGTCGACTTACTTCCGCCACAGCGGAGTAACACAGGAAAAAGGGGGTGGGGAGGAGCGTCCTCTCAACAAAAGACCGAAGTGTACGTTAGCTAGCAAGTTAGCGACATTTCTGTTAATCGAGCCTAACATCAGGCGTTGATATTATTTCCAACCCCACTTGTAAAAAATAAAATAACGAAATAAATAAATTAATTAAAAAAAATAAAAAAAAAACATTACATATAACGAAGCAATCAAACGCCCCCCCCCTTTTTACCGACCAAGGTCGTGAGTCCTGCACATGACGTCATAGGTGGTGGTTGCCAAATTTGCTTCATCAGTGTGTTGATTGATAATTTTTGGTTTATTAATTTTGTAAAAATTATCAGTCAGGCCTCTGGAAAGGGCAAAGGGCACTACAATAATGTATATATGACTATTTTCTTTGTAGTACGTAAAAAGGTGAGCGAATATAATATAATATCTTCTTAGGTATTCATACCTATATATATATATATATATATATATATATATATATAATATACACTACCGGTCCAAAGTTTTATATTGCCTCTAGTTTTCCATTTGCAGTTTAATGTCTCATTATTTCTGAAATTAAAGTATAGAACAAACAAACAATTGGATGTTAGAAGAGAAATCATGGAATCTTCTTGTAAAAAATAAATAAGTTTAAGCAAAATTCTTGACTCATTCACAGCTGAACACACTCATGCCGTTCTTTCTACAATGGAAATCTAATATTGTTCACAAAGTTCTTCCCAAAGTACCCACAAATGTGTTGCACTTGCAGGTTGCTTTTCTTTCACTCTTTATTCCAGCTCCAAGGGCTTTAGGTCTGGAGACTGTGCTGCTTCTTCCATCATTTGAAGCCACTGTGTTCTGTTCTTCAAATGTTATGGGTCATCATCTTGCTGTAGAGTGAACCCATGGCCAATTTTTCGGTTTTTGATGACCTCAACTTTTTTTTTTACACTTACCTGTGTACCATTAAAAGTTATTCGGTGGTTTGCGCTGCTTAAATGTCAATAAAAACTAGAAAATGAAAGTGTCACAAAACTTTTGACCAGTAGTGTATATTGCTCAATGTTTTGCAGGTGTGTTGGGAATGTTTTCCATCTGCTTTGTTTCATTTAAGAATAGCATTGATTTCTAAAACTGTTTAAGGATTGAGTTTGTAAATACAATCCTAAATTTTATATGTATTAATTAAGGAGGACTAAGAGGTACAGCATCTTGTGTTTAAGCTTATTTGCCAAAAAAAAGTAAATTTAAGTTTGGATGAAAATATTATTGTCAACACTAATCTGGTACGGCGAAATGGGATAGAGCTGTTGAATTTTGCTTAATTTAAATTAAGTGTATATTGTTTTTTATGTTATTCATCTGGTAAATACAAACACACATATATGTATATATATACACATGCACTTGTTACAATAAGAAGCTTTTTAGTTTTAAGGTAGTTCTCACTTAAGTGGTTAAGACATCAATAAAAAAGAGAAACATCTGATATTAGTCAATCACTGAATCAAACACTTTAGAGAAATTCCATCTTTATTTGGCATTTTATACCATTCATAACAAAGAAAACATTTTTTTAAAGAGGAAACTGTACATTAAGTGAGAAATCCCAAAACCACAATGAATATATCCACAAATTTGTGGCATATACATTTTGTTGATTTAAATGAAAATATAGTTATCCTAAAAGGATAAACACAGCAAGACTGATGAACTCTGTACTGCATTTTGTTTTGAGCACAGCTGAGAATACGGATCAATTTAACTGTTCTCAAATGTACCATTACAGACTGCATTTAGAAAAACAGGAAAAAAATCAACATGACCAATTCCAGTACTAGTGAACATGATTAAGGTGAACGTTGTGAACAAGATGTTACTTAGCACAGAACACAACTCTCAAACTTTCAATCATCCTATTTCCTATCAAACAAACAGTATTACAATGTATTAATTAACAAAACAGTACAGGTCACAAAATCCCTCAAGAATTCCTCTGGAATTGAACATCATATTCCTGATATATAGTGGAGTCCAAGAATCTGAGGCCACTTGAATGGGAAAGTGGTCTCTGACTTTTGGACCCCACAGCAGGCATGACTACAGGTCATGCAGAAAAACACAATCTAAAAGGCAAAAAAAGGAAGCTAGAGAGACAAAACAAAAAAAAAAAAAACAAGTACAATGACAAAGTACAAACTTTCCCTTCACAGAAGCCATGAAATTGAATGGAATTTGTAGTATTTTTTAAAAAGTGATTTCTGCAATCACATCCCTAAAAACACTGCTGTCTTAAGAAAATAGAAGATAAAAATATTCTCTGCATTGTACAAGAAAGGAGGTACAGGGGGCATCGGCAACTGAGTTTTTAGAGTTTTTATAACTACTCTGCTGCTTTATCCTCCTCTTCAGTCTCGCCCTCCTTTTTGTCTGCCTCATCTGCTGCTGCAGCCTGCTGGAGGTTGAGGAAAAAATGCTTTATCATTTTGTTCTCTTTGAACATTACTACAGTGCAAACAAAGCAAAGGGTCATGATGATGCCAAGTTGCCATACCTCTTCAGGTTTGGCGTCACCGTTTTCTGCAGGAGCCTCTTCTTTCTCTGCCTGAGGTTCTTCTTTCTTCTCCTCCGGCTTGGCCTTTGCCTCTTTCACCTTTTTATTCTTGGGAGGCGCCTACCATGTCCAAAAAAGACCAACCAGCATGAAATGCACTGTCAAGTGTGAGTAATAGTGAATAAAAAGTGCATATGAAGTGGATACAGTGCTCTTGTGCAATAGCAACATTTCTCCTATTACCTTTGTTTTTTCTGGCTGTGGTTTTGGCTGTGTCTCTTTCTGTAACACACACACACAAACACACACACCAAACGATTATGCATCATATTAGGCCAGCAAAATAGCTATAGTAATAGTAGAATATGGGCTGATTTAATCAAGGTGAGATGATTTTTGTTGGGATTTATAAAACTCACGTCTGACAACCTTTGAGACTTTCTCCGTGGCTGAAGAGACATGAGACAAGGTGTTAGTTCAGTCATTTGAAAGCATTGAGCCCACAAAGCACTTTTTTCCCATAAAATAAGGATGAAACTAATGTTACTCAATGTGAGGTGGTACAATGAGCACATGAGGGAAGTGATGAGTGCTTCGACATGTGTTGGTTAATGTTTATTTAAAGACAAACAGTACTGGGAGAAATAAACAAACAAAAAAACAAAACAACTTATTTATCAGTTTAAAAAGTCTATTTAACAATCCTTACAACTCATTCAAATGTACATCTGTATTAGACATGAGATAAGGTTTCAGAGACAAACAGAGGTGAAAACATAGCTACCGTGACAGAAGAAATTGTGTTATTTTCAAACTGGCAAACTAAGACTGAAAAGTGAAACAGCTTCCTTGTAGTCTCGTTCACCTTCTCTACATAACTGTACTTTATAATGTCAGACTGGGGGCAAGATGAAACATTGCATTGTGGGATTTTAAGCAAATTGTAGTGTTTATGCTACGGACCCAAAGTTAATTGTGGTCTTGTGAGAATTATTGAGAGAATTTCAACTTGAGAGTCAGGGCAAACTAATTAAAAGGGCAAAGTGGCCCCTTTTTACAAGCGCCCCCTAGAGGCTGTGCAGTTCCTCAAACCCCAGTAGTGAGACCAGGTTTGGATTATAAGAGTAAATTAAAACCATCTGACTGACACTGTAATCCTTAGTACTTTAGCTTCTCACTTGCAGGATTAAAACCGGGCTGCACTTAACTATGTATATAGTCATCCTGCATCAACAAAGCCCTCCTTTTTTTTTCTTGAAAGAAAATAGAACAAAATGTTCATTTGACTGTCAATTTGGATGTCAAGATCTGGCAGGATGTCAAAACATGACAAGATACTAACCTCTGCACTCGCATCTGCATCAGCGGTAGACTGTGAGAGAAAGAGAAAGGGAAAAAGAAATTAGTAAACCAAAAACAACAGCCATTCATGAGTGAGCTAAAGTGGGTGTGTAATGCAAAAGGGGGGATGGGCACCTCTCCCTCCCCTTAAGTCACAAAGAAATTATGCAACCTTTAAGTGGGGAGGGGAGTCTGACACGTTTCTATTCTAAACTGGCTAAAAAGGTTTAGTCAGTTCCAAGTTTATGCCAACCAAACACCGCAGCGCATCATCATTAATGAGACAGACATGTTTTTGCTAAGAAGGTAGATACTTCAAGAAAGGGGGGGGGGCGGGGGTGGTGGTGGAGGAGTCGCTCCATCTCCACATGCGCTTCCATACATCTCCTACAGTTTATCTGCTTTTTTTTAATGCCCCCAGCCTGACTAAACCTCGGGGATTGTTCCGTAAAAGTTCTCCGACATGGTGATTATACAAGCAAGCGGTAAATACGCCCAGATGTGTCGCTGTCTTTTCGAGGATATATCAGCTGCCATGACGCTCCTAAAGAAAAGAGCGTACACCTCAAGGGTGACGCGCACCAGCTTTAAAGTACGCGCAGACAGAGGTCAAAATCTCTACAGTGTGGACCGGGATTACACAGAAAACAACTCGACATATCCTAGGTAAAACAGCAGCCGAGAGGGTAGCGCGTCTAACCCACAATAAATCCAAATATCCAGTGGCTATTACGCACGTAATTTCCTTGAAATGGCAACCTGTGCATCGACGGCGGTTACACCCCTTTGTTTGATCTCAGCAACACAGTGAGGACTAATTTTTTTTTTTTTTTTTTTTTTTAAACCAAAGCCACAATCACGTTTTAGCAACTGAATCACCAAGTGGTCGCACAAAACGAGGCTATGCAATTCGCAAACTTGGTCGATGAAAAGGCATGCTGCGCTGTGCCAAGTAAAAAGGCGCCACTTCCCTGTGTGAGCAGCGTAGATACGACAGACCTGAGCGCAGCAAAGGTGGACTTCATGCAAGCACATGGACAAACTGTAGCCACCGCTGGAAACGTTACATTATAGCTCATGCAAGTGTGAAAAGACACACGGTAGCGAAAGTAAAACACAGCCAGTGCATTTAATGTGAATAAATACACTGTATATGTCGAAATTCCACAGAAGCTACACATTTTAACTTACTTTTTTCCTTCCCATTGTTGCTTTGACTGTGCAGCAGGGGTAAAAAAAAAAAAGAACAACACACCCTTTTACAGCTCAAGAAACTAAATGAAATGTGAGTCAGCCTTAAACCTCTGTCTGCACCTCCAGTGCGGTCTGTAACTTCATGTATTAACGTTATAAACGTCGGACTTGTACCAGAACTAGCTCAAACCGGATTGGATCCCCCTCTCGGTATATTTTATCCCTTATCCTACCAACCTACCAGGAAGCGTAAACCCCCGCCCCTTGCTTCCAGTGATTGGCTTTAAGGTCGAGGCAGCATATTTTTAAACCATAACATCTTACCTGTGTGGGCAGGATTGTATGCCAATCAGTGAACACAGCCAACTCTCACTTTTTAATTACGGGCTCTTTAACAGGGTGTGTGCAAGACAACTATGTGCATGTTATGAAGTATTAAATGACAATGTGCATACATATAATAAATATAAATATATTTTTTTGTTTTTATTTTTTTGACCCCTGTGTCTTTGGTTTGTTAATTTCTTACTGTCGCCAAATCATACACTGACAATTCTAATATGTTACTCTAATAAACATATGGGTCTTGATGAATTCACCGCTGTTGAAATATATTATCTGTGTGTGTTTTTAAATAGCTTTCGTGTACCTTTAGCTATTACCAGCATAACCTGAATGGCCTAATTATTATGTAACTGCACTGTGAACTCCTGTAGCTCCACAGCTGCAACAAGGAGGCTGACTGGACTGGAGGGAGGAGAGAAAACATGGCGGCCGGGTATGCTTGGTTCCTTGTGCTGGGGTCGGTTTTTCTGTGCAATCTCATGAAAACACTCCTGCCGACCATATCCTCTTTCGTAAGTTTGGGTCTATTGTTAATATATGTGAAGTTACAAAGAATAAGCTGCTGTTTTGGGGGGGATTGTTAGTGTTTTAGCTTCGTCCCTCAGACAGCAGTCCATTGTTGACTAGCTTAGCTTACTGTACAGCTAACGGATAATGCTACATGGGTGGAGTTATCCTGTGAACCCCGTCTAGTTACAACACTTAAGGGGGAAACATTTTCTGCTGCATTGTTCAAATAAAAGGAGCCAACTTTAACGTCAGGCGTTTGTGAAACTGTGTTTACATCTTAGCATTACTGCTAAAGATAGCTTAGCATAGTGCAGATCTGTTAGCTAAAACTCCAGAATAGCTTTTATTGTCTAGTAGGAGCTGTGTGACTGCTTCCAAAAGCAATAGCTTATATTACAGTGAAACTGTGTCCCCCTGTTCATTCAGTGATAGTCCTTTTTCTTTCTTCTTCTTTCAAGCTGACTAAGATGGTGCAGAAAGATGCTGAGCAGGAGAGTGAGATGAGAGCTGAAATCCAGGAGATGAAGAAGGAGCAGTCCTCCATTAGCATGATGGATGAGTTTGCTAGATATGCCAGGCTGGAGCGCAAAATCAACAAAATGACAGACAAGCTGAAAACACACGGTGAGAAACTGAAGGAGTTACTGACATAAAGAGGAAACACAATCTGCCAGGAGTCCTGAAAATTAAGTTCAATGTATAAGCGTCAGACTGCCTTTAAACAGCTTCTATTAGAAGCTGTATTTAATGATATCAGGAACATCTAGTATCTGTAATTTATATTTACAAATGGGCATTTCTATGATGTCACAATGAGAAGTGAACAAAGGCTTTACGAAGGAAGTGTTGTTTTGGATATGTATCTTTGTTACTTAGTCCACTCCTTGTATCTTCTCTTTGTTTTTAAACACACGGAAAAGTATATGGTGATCCATTGTCACCATAACTGTAGCTATAACTGTTTGTGTCTTCTACACCTGTGAGCGTTTACTACATCAGATCACTCTTTAAAACCACCACCTGCAGGAAGTAGCAGGGGGTTTTGGATAACATACTCACTTTACCCACAGCCTCAGAATTATCTTGTGACCAGACAGGAAGTGGTTAAAAAGAATTTGAGTGGGATAAACATCTACAGCAGAGCAAAGGTGTGTCAGATCAGACCCACATTGATATTTTCTTAAACATGCACACTGGCAGTTTTCAATCTCCCACGACTAAGCTATACATATACATGTGTTGTACTAGGTATGACTTGAACACATTCTTCCACCAATCCTTATTTTCTTCTAACTTCCCTGTGTCCATGACCCCCAAACAGCTGACTCACAGCCTCCACAGTTGTGTTCATGAAGGGATCACCGCTGTTTGCATGAAAAATATTTTTGTGAATTATCCAAAATGAACAAACCATTGCCCAAATGGTGAAGTAAAACAAAATGACAGTTCAATCTGACTAACAAGACATAAAAGGCCCTGGGGCTGTATAACTGAAGGCTACATCACCAAGACAATCAATCTACTGAGTCTAACAGTTACATATTTCCTCCCTTTTCCAGTGAAATCAAGAACAGCACAACAAGCCAAAATGAAATGGGTTGTCAACATTGTCTTTTATATACTGCAGGTAGGTGGCACTCATAAGTAGATGCACTAATGCATTTAGTAGTAGACTATGGTGTAACTATGAGATCCACAAAGAGCTACTTCAGTATCAAAAATGTAAGCATGGGCCATCTCTTTGATTCCACACCTCCAGTTAATGCTATTACGATTACTTTATTCTGTTAATTTTAAACATATAATGCTAGAGTTGACATTGCAAGCATAATGACAAGCTAATAAAATCCTTATCATGTGTTATGTACCTACATATTTCCCTCTTTTTAATTTGTCAGGCTGCTCTGATGATCTCCTTGATATGGAAGTATTACTCTGATCCCGTGACAGTGGTCCCCAGTAAATGGATTGCCCCTGTGGAGCGACTTGTTGCCTTCCCAACGGGAGTGGCAGGTAATCAACATGTAATTTATTGTCCCTTGGAGAAATTTCTCTCGAGGCTCAGAATTGCTGGAACTCAAAGTGTTTTTTGTATTTGATTAAATATAAGAGAATGTATTTACGGATTCAAGCAGGACACAACAAATACGCAATACACATGGTGTATAATTTCCATCAACATAACTTGGATTAGAACTTGGTTTTTATAAAAATCGTAGTATGTCATACTTTTCCTC
This sequence comes from Trachinotus anak, assembly GCF_046630095.1. Lineage (NCBI taxonomy): Eukaryota > Metazoa > Chordata > Actinopteri > Carangiformes > Carangidae > Trachinotus > Trachinotus anak. Next base: position 5,757,833 of record NW_027273885.1, on the reverse strand, counting down.
TCTTAAACTTGTCATCAAGCTGAGTCTGTTTATTAATTCATTGACAGAGCTGTTCTCTCCTTTCAGGTGGAGTGGGAATTACGTGCTGGCTGGTGGTTTGCAACAAAGTAGTTACACTTGGTCTCCATGCTGTCAGCTAGAGATAAAAGCTGTGAGCACAAACATAAAAAACACATTGTTCTCTTAACTTATTGCTCAACATTTTGTTGATGGAAAACTACAGTTTTGTTCCATTATTGTTTTTGTCAGCTGCTCCAGGTCAACTTGTAAAAATGCAGTGCATTTTGGTGTTGGCTGTCTCATTCTGCAACATAGTACTTTGGTGTTGTTGAAATTTGTTGTGATAATTTTGTTTTAATTTGATTGTGAGATTGTTTTGACTGTATATTATTTCAAAATGTATTGAAATGCCTTTCTAATAAAAATGAACAGAAGAAAAGATTTTATTTATTGTCACTTTGCAAATTGGGAGTTGACGAATAAAAACATGTCAGGTAGTTTTCTTGAAGTAGAACTGTAATGGAGTAAAACTAAGTAGATAAACCACAATGGACTGTGTGGATCTCTTATGTCAGAAAATAATTTATTCAGAGAAATACATAAGTAAAAAAAAAACATTTGAGATTTGAGCCACAACAAACATGTATGGCATCTTAAACTTAACCAACTAATTCAGGGACCTCACTTGGACCAAAGGGCTGCTCATCAGTTTACACTATCTTTTTGGACTGCCCTTTACTCACACTGAGGGCTGCTCACTCCACCTCTCCTGGATTTCCCAGGTGATAGGCCCACAATAGAAAGTTCACAAATCCCACTGCGGAGGGCCTCCACCCTTTTTGTGATCTCGGTGCTTTCACCGGGGCTCGTATCCACGCTGCTGTAGGCAGGTCTGCCACTGTGCAGGTTCTCAATAGTTTGATTGAAGGTGTAGTTGCGTTTGATTTTAGGGAGTTTGTATCCTTCTCTCATAGGTTCGGTTGTATTCAGAGGCTTTGCTGAAATATCGGACTCGCTTTCATGTTCCTCTGGTTTCTTCTCTTCTAACACAATCGTGGCCTTGATGAATACCTCCGATGCTTCCTTCTCTTCTGTGCAGTCTCGCTCAGTTTGATGTTCTGGGCTCTTTTTGGAATACCTATTTTGCTCACTGGTGTCTGAAAACAAATATATTTGTACTTTTTCAAAAACACTGACCCAATAACAAAACAAACATTTAGCTCCTTTTCCATGCTTCTAATCATTGTAATGTTTGTGGTGTTTTCTGTGTTGTTTGTATATCCTGGTGAGAGTTGTTGGTGGATAAAAACCACTTTGGTATTTTCCTTTTCTTTCAAATGACCTTAAATGTGTGCATGCTAAGGTAGGGTTTACACTATGTGGAGTTAACTAATTACCTGCATTTATCTCAGCATCTTCTTTGTGATACTCTTCTGACGTGACATTTACAGGATCCTCTGTCTCTGGATTTTCAACTTCCAAAGAATCCTTTACTGGATTGTAACAACACTGAAACAACACACAGGCTTTATTAGTATGAGAGCAAAATCTCACATTATTTAGATGATAAAACATAAAGAAATTACAAAAAATATAAATGAAAAGTCTTCAGAGGTACAATATTTCATCATGTACCAAGTTCACAGAGGTTGCCTGCTCTTCCAGCCTCTCCTCAGTCCCAGAATCTTCTAACTCCAAAAGACTCACAGCCTCAGTGGGGAGGAGGACGAATCCATCTGTTTGATGTATGTTGCTTTCTTTGCCTGTAAATCAGGATCGAGTCTCAGAAAACAACCTCTAAGTGACAACAAATTAGAAATTGGCCAAATTGAGTTGCCAAGTAGTTTTTATGTTTGCATACCTTTTTTGGTTGATCCTTTGAGGAATCTGTGGGAGTAAATATTGTGTGTATCTAGTTCTCTCTTTCTGTCCTGTAAAGGGGGAGACAAAATCATAATGAATTTTTAGTCTGGTATCATATATCTTTCTTAAATAAGCAACCACGTGAGAGTTTGTCAGACGATATTTGAAAATCTGTTTCTGCAAAACACTGAAATAGAACATTAATAACAATCTGTAATGTTTAGTTTTCTCAGTTTTAGGAATTACAGCATCAAACACAAGCGCTGAGCCCTCAGTATCAATCAGTAGATCACTAATGGCCAGTCGTCTGAGATAAATATTGATCCATCCTAACTTAATTCTCCCACAAATGCTTAGTCTGACTTCACTTTGGATATGACATGAAAACAAATCCTGTGGTCCTGTTTGCAGATTGTGTTACTACAATGTGGAGGCCACTGCTAGTATCTCAGAAGATAACAGCTCGCCCCATAACCTTTAGCAATAATTAAAAAACAGCTTTTTTCAACTTACTTGAATTTCATTGGACAGCTGATATATCTGCTCTTGTAGAAAACAGGAAATATTTCTCGCCTCACTGATCTTTCTCTGTTCAGTGACTAATTGGCGATTGAACGATGCTCGGCACAACTCAAGATTCTTCTCCAAGTCCTAGAAAACAGGCAAGAGATGAAAAAATTGTTTTTAAATTCCTCTTCCTGTTTATTTCCCAAGTATACTAGTGGTTTAATTTAATCTACATGTTTTGACCATGGATCTGGTTTGAGTTCTGGTGGATGAGACACTGGACTCCCACACACCCATCACCATCCCACCCCACCTCTCCATACCAGTATCCTCTGTCCCTTCTCCTCCAGCTCAGTGGTGGCCTTGGACAGCATGAGGGTGAGCTCCTCCCTCTCCAGCAGGCTGTGATCCTGGCTGAGTAGCTGCAGATGCTGAAGAGCGGCCTTTGTGTTCAACAACTTATTTTCTGTGGCCTGTAGCTGCCTTGCCAGGCGGTCACGGCAGGCACGGGTCTCACGGAGCAGCCCCTGCAGGACTCGGACCTCGTTGTTGTGTTTGGTGAGGATCTGGGAACAGGGACGGCAACAAGATAATGGAGAATTGGAAGAAAGATGAGGCAAAATTCATCCGATTTTCTGCCTGGGGAGATGAACCAATAAATAGCTGGTGAAATTTGGATAATACATGGGAGTAGTTGTAGAATGCATGGTGCACACAGATAAAAGCATTCCACCTTTTAGGGATGGATAGCCACCAAAAGCCCTGTTTTTGTCTCTGAGCTTCCTGTGCACACAGTGATTTGGCAATGATTCAGATCTGACCGAGCATGGGAGACACCAGAGGGACACAACCAACCAATCGACCAACCCGTGAAATGCTGCCCTCTGAGTCTTGGAAGTGCTGCAGTGCCACCGTGTGGCGATGCTGGAGCCTCTTCAGCAGTTTGTTCTCAGTCTGTGCCTCTCTCAGCTGCTGCTGCAGATCCCACACCTGGCTCTTCAGCTCCCCGATGCGGTTCATGTGGGGAGACTGGATCCTTGGGTTTGAAACCTGCAGGGGCTTAATCGGAGGCAACCTCCGGACATGGCGGTGTGCAGCACAGTTTGTCTTCTGTTTGTAATCCACATGGGCTTTTTTATCTGAAGAGGAGACAAAAATATTTCTTATGATAATATGAGTTACACTGACTATATTTACATTATGTATAATTCTTACTACACACATATTAAAGCAGGTTAGATAAAATACCTTTCTTTTTCACAGGTGGTTTTGATCTCAGCCACTTGTCTGTTGTCTTGGCTTCTGGGGTCTTGTCTGCGCATGGGTCAGCTTGGTCTTCACAGTCAGATGAGTATTGTGCACTATCAGAGCCACGGTGCAGTTTGGAGGGAGTGGACCACCTGGAGGTGTCAGTGCTGCCGCTCACAGCATCACCATCACCCTCCTTCTTGGGAGCTGAGGCCGGCTGCATCAGGCTCTTCTGCCTCACGCACATCAACTCTTTTACAGGCTTTACCACTCTGGAGAAAAAACTACAGTTAAAAAAAAAACACAAGAGTTAACATGAACTTACATCAAATAAAATGAGTTCCTTTTGGAGCTTTCTAGCTCAAGGATCACAAAAAAATAACACATATTCTCTTTGGTCCCTATAATCCTGTTGAACTGACTGAGTTGCATAAAATAAAGTTTCCTTCATCCTCAGCTTAGGGCTCATTGGGTCTTCCTAGTTGTAACTGGTGGACCCTGAAAAATGAGAGCATCTTACCTTCTCCTTGCTTTTGAGAGGAGCTCTCTTTGTGCTCTTGTTGCTCACTACTGCAGGACAGGCAACGCTGTTATTTTCACTTAAGCTACTTGCATCCAGTTGTGAGTATTTAGTTAATAAATAAGTGGATCAATGGTTGCCATGGGCTGTTTTGTAAAGACACTCACGGTTGTCGTGGAGACGAAAAGAAAAATGATTAAAGCTCCAAACCAGCTTGGAAAAGAATCACTACTACACAACTACTGAAGTTACAAGCTATAAAATATATATGCTAGCACATCTATAGGCTAGACTATATATCAACGCAAGACACTCATTCTAATTTTATTTTTATTTTATTTTTGTATTTTGAATTAAGGTTACACAATTCCTTCCTAAACATTTTTGAAAAATACACATTTTAAATAATGAGTAATATTAATATTAATATTCTAACTAACATTGTAGATAAAAACAACAACTAGGCCCACACTACATCTAATTTACATTATCTCAGTTTCACAACCACCTCTACTGAATTAATTCAACAATTTCTCATTCTGTTTGGGATCCTAATCGAGAACCTTTAACAGGTCCGAGCTCCTGCGTTTGGAAACCAAAGACTCACAGCCTACAGTGCTGGTCAGTGCTATTTCTGTCCATATATGAACTCAGCCGGAGACCTGAGACGGACCTCACTGTCCCCGGCGCCGACAGACAGCTGAAGTTGCCAATCAGTCCGTGTGGCGCTGCGCCCCTAGGGGCCATCCCACCAATCCTGCACTGATGGAGCCTGGGGACAAAAATAGCCTCAATAGTGTGTGTGTGTGTGTGTGTGTGTGTGTGTGGGTGGGTGGGTGTTTTTGTGTGTTTGTGTGTGTGAGTGTGTGTGATCTCAGTCTCCCTCCGTCCTGGGTCCGGTCTAATAATAGAGGAGGCTGCCTGCTCCTTTAAGAGCCTACTTGTTGCAAACTACAACATATATTGTAAAATAATGGTTATCAAAGTATTCCTCGCCTCTTCATCGGGATCCACTGCGGTAAGCATCCAGCCAGTGGCTGCTTTCTCATCAGACTGAACTTTGCTGCTTGTTGCTCGCTGCTCTGAACCAGATCAGGACGTTCACCCGCACTGGCTCAACAGCGTTAAACCTCAAAATGAATGTCACTCGCCTTTCATTTCGCGTATCTAAAGCCTGATGACATGTGTGTGACTTGATTGTTGTGTGGGTTTATGCTTGAAGTGTGATTCACTGCCCCGTTTAATTACCTCGCAAGTCGACCTGATTCATATGCAGAGCTTTCTAGAACAGGGGCTCCCAAACTTGTTCATGTCTCGGACCCCGGTAACCAAACGCTTCAGACTACATGGGAGAGATTTTTGCCCACAAGAAACAGCTTTTTTAAACAATCTGTGATCATATATCTGTTGAAGCAACTGTCTACACACAAGGTGGGGTGATAACTGCTGCAGGGAGGGAGAATTCATCCTCTTGATCTACTTTTGGCAAAGCTAAATAAGCAGCTTGAACTGGCCTAGTGGTGGCATGGTGGCCCACTTGGACAGGGCTGCTGTCTCACAGCAGAGAGACCTGGTTTGTTTGTTCAGAGTTTGCTTGTTTGTAGAGCATCACTGAGTTTATGCTGGGAAAGGTTCAAGCTCCCCATACTGCAATTAAGAGATGAGTGGAGGACAATTCGTGTCTTTTCTACTAGTAAATTAATTGTTTTCAGGCTATAATTAGCAATTATTCACAGCACGAAAGCCCAAAATGAAAAGATATTCAATTCTAAATGATGAAAAGCAGCATATGCTCACACATTATAAGGTCAAACTAGCAAATAAATAACTTAAATGAGTAATAGATTATCAGAATAGTTGGTGGTTAATTTTCTGTCGATCAACTATTTATAAGAGCCTTAGTTCATATATTTATGTGGTAGGACAGAAGACTGGGAGGGAGGGAAAAGTCATGTGCCTTATTTTGAACCCATTCCACCCATGATTTGAATCATGCAGTGTGCCCCATGTTTAATCTTTAAAGTTAAATATCACAGCCTTCTCCCCACACTGTGCAATCAATATTATGCTATTAATTTTCCTCCTTCTCAGATCAAGAAGAAGCAGCAAGATGTGGTTGCCTTCCTGGAGGCTCTTAAAGTGGACTACACTCAGTTGGACATTGCGTGCAACGAGGAGAACCGCATGTGGATGAGGCAGAATGTCCCCGAGGAGAAGAAGCCCGCCAACGGCATCCCCCTGCCCCCCCAGATCTTCAACGAAGAGAGCTACTGTGGGGTGGGTATATTCACAGCAGGGACTCACTATTCTTCAGACTTGTTGTTCATTAGCCAGCGGTTGGATCCAGATGTCAATCCAAGATGTGGGGCCTCTGCAGAATAGCACAGAATGTATAAATACTTTGTGCGTAATGATTAAGTAGAAATAAAAGATGAGTGGATTTTTTATTTTTACAGAATGTTTTCTCATACTTTCCTGCAGGACTACGACACATTCTTTGATGCCAAGGAGGACAACTTAGTGTATTCTTTCCTGGGGCTGCCGCCTCCTCCTGGATCAAAGGTTGGAACTTTTTTCCGTTTTCCACTGTGTAAAAAAAAAAAAAAAAAATCTATTAAAATCTATTTTCATTTACCCCTATGCTAGGATGTAAATCTGCTGTGGTGGGACAGCATGCAATTCTGGTTTGGCTTTCAGAAATACTTAGTATAGATGTTATTGATATTATGTGATATTATGATACATTGTTAGCATTCCTTTAGGATTTTAACTGCTTGAACAATACAACTAATTCAACACCTACTTGTCTCAAACAATTTGGCAAATATCTCATTTATCATTACAAACTGTGCAATCTACTGAATTAATTTTATCGAGAAATCATCAAGGTGTTAAAAGACTTTAAAGCCCTGTGCAGAGTTTTAACTTAACACCAAACACTTGCCCATGTAATGAAGTTTTTATTATTGTGTCATGCATATAGCTTGCTTGCAGCCCGCATGGATTTACAAGACAGCCAAACTAATTTAGACCAGAGCCGGAAAGCTGCACAAGCATTTTTAAGCAACATCCAAAATACTGTGGAGAAAACCAGGGTCCATACCTCACATAATCATGTTGTCAGACTGTAATGTCTACAACAAAGCTCATAAATGACTGATAAAGCATGTCATGTTTTAATTGTAACCTATTAGAGAAATCAAAGTGAGCACGTCTAAATAGTCCATCTTATAACAACAACATAACATAACGACATCAAACTTAAATTCAAAGCATTGCAGTGTTTGATGATCTTTACACCAGAATATTTGAGGCCATTTCACAAAAAAATGTACACAAACGGACACCCTGGTGAGTTATATCAGACTGAAGAACTTCAGACTGAGGCTATAATTTTCCAAATCTGTCATGTATTTTTTATTTCACTGTTAAATATATTGAAAAGGAAACACCAATATGCATAGAGGCTGTAACTTGAAATATTGAAATAATACAATATTGGCTGGTGATCCCAGCAGTTAATTTCAAGGGCTGATTCTGTGTGATACCCTTGTGATAAACCTGATCATTTCATTGGCACAGGAGGCAGTGCAGGCCGACGAGGCGCACATTGTGGAGAACGGGACCCATGTTGAGGAAACTAATGCAGAGGGAAACCTTGATGACTCAATAGTAATGCCGTCGTTACTTCCCTCATGTTTTGTGTCTTTTCACTGTGTCTCACCTTTTCCTTTCCATCCAGTGTTACTTAACATTTTCCCCTCTGTCCAAACCTGTTGACGTGAACTGACTTTCCATTACCTCTTGTCCCAGTCATCCACTGACTAATCTTTTTGTGCTTTGCATGAGTGAAAAATTTTACTCCACAGTAACACAATGTACCGACTTGCCATTATAACACTCCGGCACTGCATCACTCAGAGGACCACAGAGTTGTGAAGCATCATGCACCTACAATCCAGTTAGTACTTTACAAAGTGAAATATGTTTGGTTTGATGTTTTGTTTCTTTATTAATGTTTTGTTCAAGGCATATGTTTAAAAAGCATTTTGTGTCTTTTACACTTCTTGGTTCCAGAGATTGTCTTAACATTTTTCCTCCCAGCTGACCTTGACTCTGCATTAACCTTTAAAATGGAATTAATATTTTTGTTGCCTCCAATTCTAAGTGAAGGACTTGCAACCAAACATTCCTCATAAGCAGGATGTTATTCCACCTATATACTTTATCTTATTGTCTTTTTTTGTCGTACTGTTTGCTAAAAACACAACTGAAGAGCCCTGCCTAGCTGAACCTTCCTCTCTCTAATCCCACAGGATTTCATTCAGTGCTGCATACAGAAAAGCGCACATTCACTTCACTTTAGCTGTATTTTGCTTCCAGCAGGATTTCAGTTGCATATCTGCTTTTACTGCTTATTTATCAAATACTGGTGACTACACTGATGAGAGGAGCAGTTCTGGAGAATTTTGGAGAATAAGCTTATTTGCTTGTGAAGCTATCACCAGCAGCCTGGTAGCTCAGCTTAGCAAAAAGACTGGTGGAAACAGCTAGCTTGGCTCTGTCCAAAGATATCAAAATCCACAGACTAGCACCAATAAAGCTCTAAAATAAATCTGTCTGAAAAAAAATCAGACATTAATGTTGAGAGCTTGTACAATTCGGTGCAGGTCCAGATAATAATCCAGATGTGGTGGAAGAAAATGTTAGGCATTAGCGGAGGTATGCGCTCTGATGAGTGCTTCTAGTTTAATCTGTAATAGTCTGGCACATTACACCTCATAAACCAGAAAACTGTTACTCATACACTCAAATTATTGCACGGATTAAAGAAACACCATAGGAAGGCTAGCTGTTTCCATATGTTTCCAGCCTTTGTGCTAAGCTAAGATAAACTAACTGACCACTGAGAGTAGTGATTAAGTGTGAACTATTCCTTTAAGGCCATGACTGATTTTCACCTGTGACAATTCATGATGCAGCATTCCAAACATCTGATTTCCATGAAGGGTACTGACACTTAAGTCTCCTCCTTTTAACTGCTACTCCTCCTTCCCTCCTCCGCTTTATTCCCAGGATTAACTATCACCTACATTTTAAGCTTCTGAACCTTCACAACTGATGAACTCACAGTCGTGGTGCAGTTTCAAGCACTACCTGAACAACTATGCAATTAATATTCAAATTTTTTTTTTAATCACATCATTTGTTGCCCTTGATCACCAGTTGTTGTTTTCGCCTCACAATAAGGAGGTTCCAGTGGAGGAGCGTAACGGGGATGCACACAGCAAGGAGGAGCAGGCACAGGCAGCAGATGAGAAGGAGGAAGGTGAGGAGGAGGGGGAGGTAGCAGAAGGAGAGACTGCAGATGATGAAGCCATGGAGGAAGAAACAGCAGGAGACAAAGGCCCCGCAGAGGAGGAGGAGGCATTGGAGGAAACAGACGAGGTCACAGAAGACACAGTAATTGCCACTTAGCTAGAATCCAGCCTCCCCGCTGTTTTGCCTCTCCCTCCGTTTCTTGAGTGTTTTGAACGTCTTCTTCCTCCACCTTCCCATCATTCCTGGAATGCTCTGTTTTTCTCCCCTCAGTATCTACACTTTCCTTTTAATGTTGTCTCTTTCCTCCACATCAAGGGTTTGCCTCCTTTTTAAGTTCCTGTTTCCCCTGTACTGCATCTCCTCCTCGAGTCTCCCTCTGGATTCAATCGTTTACTAACCCACGATTTGCAACATTCCTCTTCAACTTTCCCAATTTGTCCCTTTAGCACCACTGGACGTTTAACCTGTTTTTTGTGACTTTCTATGTGTTTCTGTTCACATTTAATTTACCTTCATTTCTCACTTCGCTTTATATCTTACTCCTGACACTGTTACCACTTGTCTTGATGGTTCAACCCACATTGCACCGCAAACACATTCACCATTAACAGTCCTGTTCATGGTGTGTCGGTGTGTCTCAGTTTGGATATTCAGTCAATACTGCTACAATACTGAAGTGTCTGTCTCCTCTTTCAGCAGGCTAATGCAGAGGAAGAACAGGTGAGTTCCTGGAAAGCTTATGAGCACTCAGTTCAAAGGTGAAAGCGACTGTGTATTCAGTGATTTTCTTCTCTTTTCTTTAACAGGAGGAAGCTGATGATGACAGGGTAAGAAGGGACTCTGTGTGTTCTTGGTGCCAAATGTGAAGGGTGTAGACGTCATATATGTTTAATTATTTCAAGCTATTATTACACACATGATTAATTGCATACCATGGAGTGCATGTGAAATACATTCAGTGGATGTTCATGAACTAATACTTTCTTGTCTTAGCAGTAGTTGCTGGTTTAGAGTCAGTGCTATGACCTGTCTTCACCGGCGCTGCCCAGCCATGTCGGTTTGCCAGATCCTTAATCTGAGAATGTCGCCTAAGATAATAAGCACTAACATGAGCTGAACTTGTAGGGTTTGAAAGCTGAGTCTGAAAGCCAGATTAATAATCATGTAACAAAAGTCTTCCTTCATAATGATAGTGGATATCACAAACTGCTTTGCATTGTTTTTCAAACAGTAGTCTCTTTGCTCAAGCAGTACGCTACTTTTTTTTGTGTCCATATATGTTATGTTATATGTTATGATATATGTTTGAAATTTTCATTTCCCTCACTTCCACACCACAAATATAATGAGTAGTAGTACTCATTATTCCTAATGTCCAGTACCTTTGGCAGAAGATGGGCAGCTATATTGACTATGGCTGGTCTTTTTTTCCTAAGCTACTTTTCACCAGTGTAGTAGCTGCTCATGCTAATGTGGGATTGGAGTACTTTTTGTTTAAATTTTGTAGCCTCTAAAACAATCATCTGAATGTCAGCATTTTAACGTCTTTTGGGCAATTTGTTAGGAAAACAACTCTTGTGGTAGAAATGCATGTCATGAACCATTCATACCAACTAATTTAACCTTAAACCTTTACAGCACTGAAAAAAATATCTATGACGAGACATTTTGAGGATGATTGTTGATTTAACTGTTGATTTGCCCCTCAAAATACACAAATATATTCAGAAATGCTACCATTAACTTTGAGCTCGAGGCTTTGGCAGTTGGTTTTTACTGTGAAACATACTCCAACTTTATAGCTCACACTGCAGTGATTGGCTGATCCACACATCTATATCCATCTGCTACTTAAGGTGGCTGAAGAAGTAACACATTTCCTCAGTCCATTTAAATCACTTCACTCGATTCACATCACTTAGATGCAACAGTTTCAGAGGTCCTTCTGCTGGTGTTCACACCAGCCATGTTCCTCGTGCACACGCCATATGGCATTTGACCACTTCTTTGCCCTTTTGTCCATCTCTTGGTTTGCTCCCTCCAGGAGGAAGAGGATTTGCAGTCAGAGGTAACTGTGCGTCGGTGATCGTCTCTCTCTGCGGTTCCTCCCTATAGTCATCAGCAGTGTGGGTTTGATGGTGCAGAGGTCAGGGGAGGCTGCTCTGGTTGAGTTAGGGTGGCGGGGAGGGGGTCTTGGTCTGCTGTTCCCACTCATCTGTATTCTCTTTGATTTGCTCACTTCAAGACTACACCTTTCATTTCCCCCCTCTCTATTTGTTCTCTCTTCATCACTCTCCTCCATTTTTATTTTTTCTATTTTGTTTACCTCTCTCTCTCTCTCTGCTAACATCCCATTCCTCATTTCTCCCCAGTCCTGTTGCTGCTTCCTGACAACCTCAACTATCCCCGTAGTTTCCATCCTAAATCAGAAGACTGTTCTGTAGCGCATGCCTGTGGTGCTCTTTTGCTCCCCACACAGCCTGCTGACCTGCTATCTGTTATTTCTTATAGGAGGAAGAAGAGCTACGACAGCTTGAGGTAGATTCATGTAATATTTTTTTTACCTGCCCCTAGCCCTCTTCAGTTCGTCTTGTCTTTTTTCACCTGTCCCTTGTAGTCATCAAGCTATTCAGCTTTCTTCTTCACTAGTCGTTAGTACATCTTGTCTCACCGAGGATATTCCAGAAGGTCTAAGGGTATTTGCGCAGTTTGCCATGCTGTCAGGCCAAAAGGGACCAATCACATAGCTAGACGAGCAGCAAGGCATCTGTGGTAACAAAGTTCAGAGTTCGAATAAAATGTAAGATACTTGACAACACTGTTGGCCATACCAAGAGGTTTTGCTTGTAGCCTCAAGTGTGTGCTCTCTATCTGCACTTATATATGTAGTGATGCAGTGATGAATAAACTATGGCCTCCAGTGATTGTCAAAAAGAAATTGCCAATATAAAAAATCATAATTATAAAATAATAATGTAATTTACTTCGTAATGTAAAGTCCCTTTCATCACTTATGTTACATTAGTTCCATCTATTGAATTTTGAATTTACAATATGTCTTAATGACTCTCTACCTCATATATACACATTTGAGCATGCACTCACACACAGGGATGTAGTTTCCACTGTGGGTTTGGGGGTGGGGTTGGTGTCCCTCTCACTTTTTAAAATCTTATTTTTTTAACTCACTTTTACAGTTTCAGTTTGATTTACTGACTACAATATCTTTGAACAGTGTCTTACTCTCTAATAATCCAGATGACAGAATACTGATTCATTTATAGCCTTCAATTATCACTGTGTGCTGACACTGAGCTTCATCATCAGCTGTAAATTCTCTGTGGACCTTTTTTTGCCCAGGGTTTTGTCAGGGGACACACAGGAAGACCACTGATTTACTGATTTCATTGTGCCCCTCTCCATTAATGAAACCAAAGTTACGCACTTGCTCGCACACTGTTTTTCACAAGGAACATAAATATCTGACCACAAGGTTGCAAGTTTCAATACTCTTTCAGTGATCAGTTTGACACTTTTCCACACAGCACTTAACTCAAGGTTAGACCCCTGGAGATTTCAGTACTGACCAAACTTGAAATAAGGATCCACATGCTTTAGAGTGCAGTTAATCCAGGATAAAAAAAAAAAAAAATCTGGTTAAATCGTCTGTAGAGTGCTGTGTTGAAAGGTCTCTGCCTCTCTGAGACATTCCAGCCTCTGCCTGATCTTCTGTCTCGTATGCTCCACTGCTTTGCTTTGCTTTGCCTTCTCTCCTTTCCACCTTTCCATCTATTTTGTTGTTGTTGTCCTTCCTTTCTTGCAGGAGCAAGACGAACAAGGCAGTGAGGTAGTTTCTTGTGGTTTGTGGCGTCTTGTATTGTTTTGTATTTTGGCCTTATCGACTAGAGAGTTTCACTGTCCTCCCTCCTACTTCTCTCTCTCTCTCTCTGTGCTGCATGGACTTGTAGATTTTTTTTTCCATAGAGATGCCTGATGGTGTGCAGCATGATGAATATGACAATATTTTACTTGAACTTTAGGTGGATTAAGTGAGGTAACAGAAATAGCAGTCATATACAGGCCATTAGGTTGGGTATTATCATAACTTCCTGTTGATGTTCACATACTAAACACCACCTGATTTAATCTTCCATAGGAAGAAGAAGAGGCTGAAGTACAAGAGGTATATTTGGATTTCACCGTCTCCATGTTTTGCATGGTGTGAATCCTGTTGGGACTTGGGACTGGATTTTTTTGCATGATTTGATTGCATACAAAGACTGTATGTACAGGTTTATGTTAACTTTTCTACTGTCTCTCCCCAAGGCTGTCTTGCATCATGCGGTTCAGTGCACAATTACTTCAGAGATGACGCCACACAGGATTTGTTGTTAGTGAGGTGTTGTAGTGGGGGTTACGAAACATTCATGTAGGCATTTTCTCTGAGCCTGCCAAGACAGTTTTCCTTTTTTTGTTTTGATTCCTTAAGAACAGGTGGAAAGTTGTGTTGTGTTGTTTGTCTCTGCCTGTGTGCACATGAGCATAACTTGGACATGTTCTCACTTTAGTTATGTTGCACGGTCAGGGGACACACTGACTTGACAGGGGGGACGTGCTCTTTTCTTTCTTCTTCTTTTTTTTTTTTTTTTTTAAGAAGTCATGGCTTTTGCTTCTTTTTGCCAAGAGCACTGACACAAAGTGGATGTGACAAGTTCCAAAGAGGATGGAGGAGATGGAGCACCTCTTGTACTGCGCAATACTAAGAGGGAAAACAGTACAGAAAAATATGTATGTTGCTGCCAAATTTGTTTCCAGGTGGTGTAGGTCTGTTTGTGTGACAGTGTTTTGGTACTAACTACCTTTAGTTGTACCACTAGATGGAACCGAGTGGCAGCTAATTATGGGTAATGATGTCAACTCCCTTTGTCCCTCGGTGAGCGTGTTGTTTACTGCAAGACGGCAGTTATCAAACTGTGCTAACAAGGAAGAGTCAGAGCAGCTTGAGGGATTTCACTTAAATGCAACATATAACAACATGTAGTAACATAGTTAAAACATCTTATATGGTGCCCCCTGTCTTAAGGACCACTCTTGTCTCACACAGGTCATCTCAGAATATACAGATATCCACAGGTCATTAGTTTCCTTAGTCTCTCTCATTCCTTCTGACTGCACTTCTCTCGGATCACTTCTCCATTTTTAACCCGCCCCTCGCTACAGCCACTAACATGTGAAGTCCTCTCACCTTCCTGCCATTTGGACCATGACTTCACACTGCCCCCTTCTTTCTTTCTTTTTCTTTTTAATGTGTCAAAGGAAGAAGAAGAAGACTTGGAAGAACCACAGGTAGTATTACAGCGCAAAGAACTGCTTGATCTGCCTGCAAAAACTTGTTGTTGTGGATCTGTGTGGAACACAAAAACACATTAAAAAGAACATCTTGATAGTTCAGCCCCAGTAATGACTGGTTTATGTTGGATTTAGTAGTCTGGGTGGGGAGCAGCAAGAGACACAATAGTTGTTTTAGAGGGAAGCCTTTTTTTATGCAATCTCTGTCAGATGAATCATTGCTTTTAATTATGCAACAACCCAAGCATCTCCAACTGTAATCTTTTTTCTTAAATCCATGAATCCCCCCTGCAGTGGATCTGACACAGATCAATGAGGTGAAGGGGATGAAAGCAATAGGCCGCCCCAATTTTCACTGGGATTGTTTGTTTTGGAACAGAAATGACTGATTTTGCCACCAGAACAATTTAAGAAGTAGTATAATAACCTAAGGAACTTAAAACACTGACTTTAGTACATTCTTGCTGATCCTCTACCTCGGTCATCTTTTATTGCTTCCCTTAACTCCGTGATTATTTCTTTTACCAGGAGGAAGAGGCTGAGTAATTAAAGCCAGGAGATGTGGATGATGTTGACTTACAACTGTCAAGGTAAATTGCTTCTTCTCTCACTGCTGTCTTGTTTTAATGCTTCTGCTTTACCACTGGAGGGCAGTGCAACATAATGTGAGCTGGTTGAAAACATCACCATGAATAAGTCCCCTTTCATATTTGGCATTTATGTAACCAGATTAATTAAACAGATAATCCCGTATTCTTCTGTGTGCCTCTTTGCCCCTGCAGTCAAATCAAAGGCCACTGTATTACTCAATGTGTCTGCTTTATCTTCACTATACACTGTCCCTATGAAGCAGTAATAATATTCATTATAATGTAATGTTCTTGCCTTTACATATAGGACGCATAAATCTGCCGATACTCTCCTTGCTTCACCTTGGTTGTCTTTTGTTTTCCGTTGACTTGCACTTTGAGATGTTCAGTCAGAGGAAACAAAATAATGCAGCAGCCTGTTTACAGGGGGAACTGCCACTACTGTCTCCATCTGCAAACAGCTTCAGTGAGCACACACAGTGCCTGGGGAGCATCTGGAGCTGTAACAAAAACATCTCACAATTCCTTTTTTTTTTGGTGTCCCTCTGAGGCAGTGATAGTGATGATGATGATGGTGACGATAATAATAATAATAATGCTAATCTTCAAAGCCTGTTCCTCAGTTCCTCTGTGCGTGTCAGGCAACTATGACCCACTGCAGGAAGAGCTACAATGTGGGCTTTGAAGGAATGGCAATGATTCTCTCCCTCCTCCCTCTGCTGTCTCCCAACCCCTGCGAGCCCCTGTCACGCCTTGTTAGAGGAAGCTGCTAAGTGAGCTTCAGATTTGCCTCCAGAGGAGCGGGCTGGCTGGGTGGCACAGCTGTAGCGGTAGTGGTGGCTCCCTCAGCCACCACAGACAACTCAGAAATGTGTGACCTCAATTTTTTTTTTTATTTGTTTGTCTTGTGTTTCAGCCTGAAGGAGCCTCCTGTTCAGCCTCTCCCTGACCCCTGATGCTTGACCCCCTCAGACCGCCCCTGCCACCACTCCCCAAGGCCGCACTGGACCCCCACTGGAAACCATCAGACATGTGCTTGAAGGCGCCAAACTGAGAAGTCCTAACCCTACATTTGCAACCCCCATCCCTTTTGACTGCAATGTTGACTTAATTTTTATATTTTGCGTGTAGAGTCATTCTGTAATGAAAATGTGCAGAGTAGCTTAGAGCTGTCGGCTTGTTTTTAATGAGGAGCTTTTGTAAAATGCACCAACAGTTATTTTGTTAAATTCAAACATATTTCTCATGTTTTACTTTTAGAGATTCTAGTTTTCTAACACAAAGAGGCAGTGACCTTTTCAAATAAAATACTACCCTGGCATACCTTAGCTTGTGCCCTCTGGCGTTCAGATTCAAAGGTTCACAACTCACTCTCTAGCAAGTGTCCTGTACTTTTATTACGATGTTGTGCCTTGATGACTCCTTCCATCAGCTGAATGTATGAATGCAAACTAAGACTTCTAATGGCCACATGAGAAAGGAAATACACACATACTACAGGATTGCAAACTACTACACCACCACTACAATTACTTCTGCCAATACTGCTGTCTAATCAATGCACTTTGTTGAATGAAGAGTAAAACATGTGACTAAGACCGTCCTGGATGCAATTGAAAATGCAATAAAGTAGACTGGTAAAAAAAAACACCCTCTGTGGCTCTATTTTGTTTTATTTTAAGCTCTTTTGTTGGCATATTTATGAATCAATGGATCATTGTGCTGTGTGAGCAGTGTTGGGGCCAACAGGAAAGCTAATGCCTTGTCCCTGGAGATTCTGAATAGAGGTGGAGAACTTACACAGTTATTATTAGATGACATGGGAAAAAATGACCAGGCATGTACTGCAGTTATCTCATTATACCATCTAAGCATTGTTAATATGCTAAATTTACTTATAATAGCTTGTCATCGACACAGGACCACCACTGTACAGGAACTAAAAATAACAACTGAGGAATTTGCTCATTGTTTAATTTGAGAATGAAGACACAAACAGATGGAAAGTTTGGTGTAGAGTTGGAAGGTGCAGTAATGGAAGAAGTGCTCTGATGCTTTACTTAAGTAAAAGTACAGAGGTATTAAAAGCAAAATGTGCTAAGTATAGAAAGTATATGTACTCATTAGAGAGAAAAATAAGTGACTGATATTTTAAACAGTGAGTTACATTATTAGGTTGTGAATAATAATATAATAATGCATCATTGTTTAAGCAGCATTTTATTGTTGTACCTGGTCAGGGTGATGCCTATGTTAACTACTTTACACACAATTTGATAGTTTAGGCCTAGAGGTCAAGTCCTCCTCAGAGACTAACAACAAATCTGTGGGTTCATGAGATGATTAAATGATTAAATGATAAAACAGAGGTCTGCTACACAGACTTGGATTACTTTGTGTATGTATGTGACTTTTTATAAGGCGCTTACCATTCAAAAAAGTTAGCAACCACCGGTTTAATCTTTAACAATACATTGTATTATCATAAGCTTATGATATGTGTCTTGATGTAAAATCTTCACCAGAACAACAAATAACTATAGCTATCAAATACATGTAGTAAAACATGTAATATTTGCCTCTGCTTTGTAGTGGAGCTGAAGTCTCAAGTAGCATAAAATGGAAACCACTCAGCTACATGTACTTCAAAACTATACTAAAATACATCATTTGAGTAAATGTACTTTCTACGGGAAAGATGTTTTTGGTAAAGCACTGAACACAAACCAGATGTGTCACTGGCTTTGACAAAATCTGTTTTCATTTGGTAAGAAAAAAAAAAACAAAAAGATTTTGATTTAAAGTTGCCAGAGGTTATTTTTTAAATAAAATTACCAAAATATGTCTTCTATCATGCATTATTCAGTGTATCCAAATGCATTCATCTTGAGAGGGTGGGGGCCTAGCTGTAGGGCCCCTGGGAAAGGGGGACTTAAAAGGGACATTGTTTGCAGAATGAGTCACACTGTGTGTTTACATCTGCACAGAGCAAAGTTCTCACTGAGTTTGGTAATATTTAACGGGACAGTTTCGCATGATAGAGCACCATGGCATGAGAAAGAAGCAGCATCACTGACATGTATCCACTGTATGTGACACTGGCTGCTGATCCACAGAGACTCCAGACTGAGGTGAGCCAGACAAACACAGGCATTTATAGTTAGTTATTGTAAACTTAACCTCAACTTCAACTTTATTCAGCAGATGCAACTTTCTCCCATGTGTGAAAGAAAAGGCTGAGAGACAGGTGCAGTGCATTTAGTTACTTATATACAAGATCTTACCGATCTTATTGGTTAACTTGGTGTTTTTCTAAAACAGTAGCAACACCCTGACCTAACTTAGCTGAAATTGTTGCACTTTGATAACACAGAAGTATCTTTACATGTGCGGTAAAGTGAACTTGGTGTTTCTTTCATGGAGTTACCATACACTCCTATCTATCGTCATAGAAACAAGAAATATACAGTTAACAGATGATTTGTCCAAGGACAGATACACTAGCTGTAATTTGCTTTAACTCGTCAAGTGTGTTGCATTGATTTATTTAAATTTAAGTAAAGCCTGAATTTATTAAATTGCTGTTTTAAAAGACACGAACACACAAGGATGAATTAAAATCAGAATTAATAAAATGAGAATCAATAAAATTGAACAAAAAAGTATTTATTCCCTGACCTGTTTTTCTTTTATGAACTTAATTTTATTACCAGCTACACTAAAAAGATGGAAAAGTCCTCTTCTCTTTTATTGGTGTCACGACAAACTACAGAGGGTGTGTGTGTTTTTTTTTAAACAGAGAGCAGGGCTTTGATGTAAATGTTAAAGTGAGCAAACGTGCTACATTAGCACAAAACACAAAGTGAAGCTGAGGCCGATGGGAAAGTCACTATTTTTGCAGAAATTTCTTGGACCAAAGTATCTGAAAAATGAAGTCATTGGTTCACAACAGTTAAACAAATGTATCCTCCGAGCCACACAGACGCCTGCACCAAATTTCATTTCATGGCAATCTATCCAATAGCTGCTGAGATATTTCAGTCTGGACCAAGGTGGTGAATTTAATTAAATTATTGTCATTTCAGGGCCATCCAGCACTGAATGATGGTGGTTCATCTGTTGGTGCTTCTTCTTTCATGCAGCATTCAAGGTGAGAGCTCAGCTCATGATTTCTACACATTCTGCAGCTTCGCTCAGTTGTGTACTGCCTTCAATCTACAGCAATCTGACCTCTTTAGATACTTTGAAACTCAGCATTTCCTCATATCAGACACACAATTATTTCAGATGCATCACCCTCCTCAGGAATTGATAAACTTCTGTTGGTGGCAAAAATGAAAAGGTGGTATTTTGTTTTTATATGACCTCCTAGCTTCAAGCAAGGGGTTATCATGTCTTTTTCAACAATTTCAATTTCAATGAAAATAGTTCATAGGGCACACCACAGTAACTTAAGACTTGCCAAGATATACCTGAATAGGGCTGAAACTTGTGACAGATGTTCCCAGGCCCCTTGTATATGTTTTGGTCATGTCTGAAATGACATGGAAATCCTATATAACAATCACTGAAATAATATTAGCACAAGAAATTGAACCATCCCCTTGTACTGCCATATTTGGTGCAGCTGAAGTTGGCAATAATATTTCAGTGAAGCAAGCAAATGTAATCTCATTTACCTCTCTAACAGCCCGTTGCAGAATACTGTTATTATGAGAGTTCAGCTCATAACAAACACAGAAGCTTGTTTTACTGGAGATGCGTCACAGAGGCCAGTAATGTGCTTGTATTAATGGCCACATTCAGTGCCGTGGTGTGTTTAATAGCGGAGCCCTTCAGATTAAACCCACAGACGATCTAATTAGAGGGCCTAATGATCTATCTGCACTTTATAATTAATTTTCTTTAAAATGGCTGCCTATCTAGTTAACAGTAAGATGTTGCCAGCGGTCAGGGGACTTCAGAGTCACTGGTTCATGGTCCCAATAGGAGCGCGCACAAATTACGCTCATTAGTCTGCCATTCTCTGATTGCAATGAAAAGGAATAGCTGTATAGGCTGGCCTAGATAGTTCTCAGACCTCATTTCCTAAACGGATGCATAATATATGACTCTGCACACTGGCTGTAGAAGGTAACAGGGTTAGCTCACCACAAACAAGTTATACATCACCCTGATCACTGTGGCATAAACATTTTATTTCATATTTCACAGTTTGCCATTAATATTCATTTCTTTACTCCTTCATTTGTCAGCAACAGAGAGCGACAAAGATGTGCTGGAATTTAACTGAGGATGTGTGTGTTCATGTGCCTCTGTGTGTCTGTGTCTCTGTGTTTATGCACGTGTCTGAGTAATGTTTATGGAGTAACTGAAGAGTAGGTCTCTTCAGTTAGTGCACAGCTGGTTATGGATGATTTCTCATAGAGTCTGTATTTCTATTTTAGCCCCAATCATGCAACGCTTGTAGCTTCATCAAGTTCTGCAGGTTACTGTTCAAGTGTTTACCCTGCAGAGCAATGCTGCAGCCTGTTGCTGGCAGCTACACATGATTTTACACTTTTTTTGGCCAGTATTTCTTCCCTAAATCCTATTTGACCTCATTCATCCTGACAAGCCAAATCGCCACTCTCTCTGTGAACAGCCACAGTAAAAAGCAGATTTAGGAAGTTGTGCTGTCATTCTCCTTCTTTGTCTCTTTATCCCTTTGAGGCCTAGTTCATGTCTCTCTTTCTCTCTTACTATCATTTCATCTCTTACTTTCGCTCGCCGTGTCCTGAATGTTCTGACAAATTTGTCTTGAAGGGATCCTGTCAGGGTCCTCTGTCAGGGCCAGATTTAGATTTGTACACCGAAGCAATAACCCATATTCACTCTGAACAAACTGAATGAATCCATCTACTTACTCATTCTCCTCTATATTTATGGTTTTTCCCTCACCTTGCGTACGCTGATTTCAATCAATCCTCTTTGAAATGCAAAGCCATAGGATCAATACGACACTGACTGGATGTTTTAATTCTGATATCTGCTGAAAATGTGATTTTGCTGTCTATGTACCCTGGATACATTTTATTTCCTCTGGAGTCAATTTGCACTGAAAAAAGTGACATAATGACTTTTGCTGATGTCACTTAAGAGAAATTGCAGCATTTGACTGTTGTTGAACTGTGCATCTTTGAAAAATACATCTCTTGCATGTTTTCCTTAATCAGGCAGCTGCAAATAATTTTCTTACATCAGTAGTGAAAATGTGCAACATGTGTGTGGGTTTTTTTTGGGTGTATGCATAGCCAACCTCTTCATTGTGATTGGCTAAATACTTTTCATTTACATTCATTTGGCAAACATTTTTATCCAGAGAGATTTACAAGTGATGGACAACACTAAAGCTTCATGTTGCCAGGCAACCTCATGATGATGACAGGCCAGGAAAGTTCAGCACATAACTTCCCACAAAACCATTTTATTGTTTTTTCATTTTGGTTTTTGTACAAATTAAATGAAATATAATGTGTTACTTTATGAGCTTTAGACAGAGGCAGGTTACATGTTAAGCTAAGCTACGCTAACCAGCTGCTGGCTGTAGCCTCATATTTACCAAACAGACAAGAGAGTGATGCTGATCTTCTCAGCAAGAAAGCAAATAAGCTCATCTCCCAAAATGTCAAATTATTCCATTCAAAATATTTCAGAAGCAGTGTGAGTAAGTGGTGCTCTGGTTATTTGTTTTCACTTATTTCAGACTCAGTAAAAGATTGATGTCTTTTAGTCATTTTAGTCTCTCTTTGCACCTTTAGCAGCTGGAGCTCAGATGAAACTGTCACCTGAAACTTTAACCGTCCTGCGAGGGGAGGAGGCCCGGTTTACCTGCAGTACCTCCAACACCCCGTGGACCGTTATGGTGTGGCTGCTGGACGGCACAGTGGTGCTCACCATCTCAAAAGTGCACGGCGTCCTGCCGTCCACCAACGCTAATGTGACAGCCGAGCAAGGCTCAAATAGAGACACCTGGGTGTTTGTCCTGAAGAGCACAGAGAGGCACAACCAGGGACAAGTAACCTGTGACCTCCAGGACGTTGATAGGAAATCGGCAAGCCTGTTTGTACAAGGTCTGTATGATCATAAGTTTGCATGTGTGAGAGAGTCAGAGGAGGTCTTATGTGCACGTGTGTGCCACCTTGAGTCACTGTGATAGGAAGGCAGCCAGGAACTGTTTGTTTCTGCTGCAGAGAATTTCAAAGGCTTTCTATGCAGCCAGGTTCTCTCAGGGATACTCATTTTCTTGCAAACAAGAGTATACGCACGCACACACACACGCACGCACGCACGCACGCACACGCACGCACGCACACACACACACACACACACACACACACACACAGGAAGGAAACCAAGCAGATGGCAAGTCTTTTGAAAACCATTGCAGTGTGAGAGAGTGCAGAAATACACTGGATTTAACCTTGACAATGCAAAAAGCAGTGTGTAAAAAAAAAAAAAGTAAACAAAGGGACTAAGCAAAAGTTTTGTAGCTGCTTTGATTATGTCCATCCACACTCTGCTCTCTTTACTAAAATACATAAATAACATAACAAAACCTAAAACGAAACAGTAGTTGCTAGATTGGGGTTCATAGAATGAAAGTTTTCAGCCTCACTAGTGCCCGAGTGATCAGTCATGGTGTATATCAGTGGTGGGAAATAATCTGGGTCTGGATGGTGGAGCACAGTTACTCAGGCATGTTTGATGGTTCTTGTGACAGTGTAAATGACAGTGTGGGTGTGGTGTCGAGGACAGGAATCGATTGGCCCCGGATATAAATACCAGTTGAAAAGTGCTGGACTCCGTGGCTGTCAGAACAGGCAGCAGCTACAACCCATCTCCTCTCCTCTCCTCTCCTCTCCTCATTTAGTGTTTATCATGCAGATGCTGTGGAGACAGGGGGATATGCTGTGTGAGGAGGACTGGGTGGCACATTTGCTGGAGAGTTACGAGTCAGGACTTGATAAAAATCTGTTGTTCTCTGCAGTTCTGGATGGAGTCATTATCATGAGCTGGAAAGCACTGCAGTGTGAAACAGCATTTTAACAGACGGGATTTCCCTTAAAGTAATTACCAAAGGAAAAAAAAAACACATCCAAAGCAACTTAACTTAAACAACTTACATATTAAGGTTTAAATTTAGATCTTAAATTCTTGATTTCTTTTAGCAATAAAAAAGAAAAGAAGTCGTTCCAATACATTAACTATATTTCTAGAAATGAATGGATGGCATTGATGTTTTTTCTCGCCGTCAAGTTTTTAAAAATCTAATAACAGTATGCACAAAGTGAACTGAGAGCTCAGCTAAAAAAAAAAAAAAAAAAATCAGCATGGAAACATCTGCTCAGGAAAAAAAACCAATGACCCATCGCCTGCAATATATTATGGAGAGAGCCCTCATTGCTGCCAGTGCCA
Source organism: Trachinotus anak (assembly GCF_046630095.1). Lineage (NCBI taxonomy): Eukaryota > Metazoa > Chordata > Actinopteri > Carangiformes > Carangidae > Trachinotus > Trachinotus anak. Next base: position 5,733,977 of record NW_027273885.1, on the reverse strand, counting down.
CAAATCCCCACTGACATATGCAGCCATTAACAGTAGTGTATGGTGAATCAGGCCCTCCAGTCTGGATGCAGAGGATCACTATACCCTGACACAGCCTTTGAATTAATTGTGCAACCTGGCACGCCCAGTTAAAAGTCAGCAACTCTGCCTGTGATTTGTGTACTGCAGCTCAAATATACTGTTGGAATAGAGCCACAAATCCACACAGGGCTGGTTGACTCTGTATGCTATCATCCACACTCCCTGCTTTAATTGTCCAGTATGAAGATGGTGTAAATATGACTACACACTCCTGCTGGCTCTCGCTGCTTCTTCTCCTGCTTGTTCCTCTCACTCACTCAAACTCAAACACACAAGTCTCTCACTTGAACAAATGAATATGTGCTCATGAGTATGAACAGGATCTGCAGATGGCTGGAGCTGCAGAAAAGGAGAGAACACTTCAGTAAATCAGATTTAAATCAGACACCTGCATGTGGTAAATGCAGGGGAATAGTTCCTGTGTTATATACTGTTCATGTAACACAGGTTGTGTGTGCATACACACCAATTCTGCACACACACACACACACAGGTACATGGCTTTAAATGCTGCCTCCAAAGTAACAATTTCCCCTCTGAGGACGCTTGCTGAAAAATCACTGAAATTAGAGTAAGTCGGGGGCTCCCTGCCTCTCACCGCAGCCCAGAGGCTTCAGACTTTCCCTACAGTGATTAACAAACCTTTTGAAACCTTATTTCAGGGATCACTTAGACCGAGCTTTGGGGGGAAGTGCTGATGTCATTCTTTTTTTTTTGTTCAGCTATATCAATCAGCTGTGATCGCCCTGAGCCCCTCAGTCAGTGCAAACGAGGCTGCTGGTTCCTCGCCAACCTTTATTCACCGGTGCTGAGATAAGAGCAGCTGGAGTCCACTATCAGAACCGCTTGCTGTAAGAATTGGACAGTGCGATGTTCATGACACAAAATCAGGCATCGAGTTAAGGTCCCCAGGGGAAAAGGGACAGCCTATAATTTGTACAAAATATCTGAGGATTTGAACCTAAATCAACACAGACATGTCATTCGCTTAGACAAAGCACTGACGCTTCTGTAATTATCTTTCTGTCTATAGCAATTGTCTGTTGCATCCACCGCCTTTCAGTCTGCTAGATAATAGACTTCACGTATGAGATACTGTATCTGTCAGGGCCTTAAGTGGCTTATTTGGCTGTCAGGGAAGGAGATGAAGGGGAAAACGTATCCGTCAGGCAACTGAGACTTTGAGACATATGATCAATCACCCGGGACGAATGAAATCCATCTCCAGGCCAGTTGAAGAAGCGATGCTCATCTTTGGGCACACATACGAGCATGCTGCAGCATGGCTTTCAAAGGAGACACTTTGATGAAAATCAGTTTAACACTGGTGCATATGCAGGAACATACAGGCATATACAGTATACTGTACATGTGTGCAGGCACATGAAAAAGAAAAAAACAAATTCAAATTTGTGAATGTACTTTCCTCTGATTGCAGAAAAGGGCAGTGTGAAAGTCCTCGGGGACAACAAGTTGGCTTTCAAGGGGCAGTCAGTGCTGTTTGAATGCCAAGCAGTAGGATGGTACCCTGAACCCAGTCTGCAATGGACGGTGGATGATATAAAGGTAAGTACATAACTGCAATCAGCCACGCTCATCATCATTCTCACCTTTATTTTGGGGAATTATCCTTTTTTAAACTGAGTGTCTGAGGATAGATGATGTTGTATGCTGAACAGGTTGTAAAACCCTTTGAGACATGTCATTTTGAGAAATTAAAAAGGTACTTTATAGTAGAAAACACTAATCAAAATACACTGTTAATAAGAAAATGTTAATGTGACATAAAGTTTTCACATCAACTTCATTTTTACTCTACTCTACTACAAAAACCACAACTAAAGCAGGTACTTTTATCACTTTTAACTTAGCCCAATACAAATAAAATACACTTAACTGAATTTGGTTTCATTCAAAGAGTATAAAAAATCATGTTAAAAATATTTTCTAAACTAAATAAAAACATTTTACTCACAATTTTACTCGCAGATCTCTTAGTGAGCATTTTAACCCAAAGCTCTTTTCAAGAGCCGCTGCACTTGCTTAGAGGAGGTGGCTCAAATCTCTTCCTGGCCGTTTAGGAAACTGTCAGGTTGTCACGGTGATGAGCGCACTGCTTTTAGAGGGGATGAGAGAAGCTGACTGGATTGACCGTCAGTGAAGTCCATCCCTTTCACTGTACCTACTTGTGATGTATTTCTGCTAAAAGTACATTCATCTTGCTCCAGCACTTTTCTCCAGAATGTGCTGCTCTGTGCGTCTGCTCACTAAGATGGAAAAAAAAAAATCAGTCGGTCATGAACACCACTAGCTAATGCTCGCACCCCATTTTATGGAAGTGGATCTCTTTAATTTATCAGCATCAGAAATAATTTGGTGGACACAAGGTCAATGAATGATAATATCACTGCATCTGTCTTATCTTTTGCTGCTCTAAGAAACATCAAGCATTTGCTGTTGAGCCCCGTTTTACTGGGATGAACTATCGCACAACTCAGCAAATCATGCCATCTGATTGGACACAGTGTCTCGCCACTGAATAGCGTGGGAGTGGTGCTCTCCATGTAACTCTGAGACAGATCCATCACTTTCAAAATGCTCTGCTTTTCTAAACTTGTATCTTTAAAAACATCAGACAGAGATGGGCTCACTCTCAGTCCCATACAGTAAACGTCTGTGGGTTATCTTCGCCATATTTACAGGATAACTCAAGTCAGAACTTTAGACATTACAATTAGAATATACTGTAAATGATAATAATCCTCTCTCTCTCTCTCTCTCGCTCTCTCTCTCTGGGGAATGGTGTGGAGGTGAGCCAGGGTGAATACAACATCAGCAGTGAAGAGTCAGGGAAGAGCCTCTTCACTGTGAGCAGCAACCTCAGCGTGACAGCAGCAAAGAGCTCTAATGTGGACTGTCTGGCCTCTGTGTCTGCCCTCCCCACGCCACTGAAGAGCCACGTCCGTCTGACAGTGGGTGAGAGTGTAACACCGCCATTACCACATTAAAAAATGCACACAACTGCACAGTGAGAGCTGCCTGTCAAGCCTCTCTTTGTTCCGTCCTAGTTTAGTTCTCTATCTCTGTGTTTCATTTTGTTCTCTCCCCTTTTTTTTTCTCGATGCTTGTGAATCATCACTCAGCATTATTGTTGAAGAGGTGAGTGGAGTAGAAAGTAGCTGCCAGATCAACACTGCATGAGTTTGAAGTTGCAAACCTCTCTGCAGCGCACAGCTTCAAAATACAAATATTGCATTATTATCTTAATAATGTTCCTCTTGTATTTTTGGTTGTAACATTTTCTTGAAGTCTAAAAATCGAAACAGGAAATTAAACACAGCTTACTTTACACCAGGTCTGCAAAACTGCAATTGAATTGCAGAGTAAGAACAGTGCTTCAGCATTTCTTTACTAAAACATTGATGTGACCTTACCTCCTCAGTTGCAGAGGTGGTGCAGGAGGGGGATGACTGCACAGTCCTGTTGGCAGTAACGGCCTCCCTCTCTGCTCTTCTGCTGCTCCTCCTGCTCTGCATCTGCACTGTCCTCTGTTACAGTCAACGGAGACAAGCAAGTAGGCACTTTTCTCTTCCTTAAATTGCTTTAGGTAAAAAAAAAAAAAAAAAAACCCACCTCCCCTCTCTCCCCCTTTTTCCAGTGCAGAAGCTGTGATTAAAGTATAATGAAGGCGATAGGTGGTTACACGCTGTGACTCGGCACTGCCCTGCACTGGCCTTCACCAAGGGCATGCAATATTTTTTCTGACAAAGGCGGAACATTAGGATGTCAGCAGAAAGCTTTACTTCTCAGGGAACAGCAGCAGCAGAGAGGCTAGAGAGGTATGTGGATGAGCGCAGGGTTGGCAGTTTGAATCCCAAAACAACTGGGAAAAATCAAGACAGGAAGGAATAATGACTCACCCCTCTGCTGCAGAGGAGTAGGGCAGGAGTTTCTGCAACACAATTTTCGGGTGTGAAGTTGTGCAGCTTTAAAAGTCAAACTGAAATTAAATTGCACATTTCTTCTGCTATGGCATACAGCTGGTCAGATGCAGTACATTTAACAACTTTAAAAATGTAGTTGCATGTGTAATTTTGTGCAGTTTAGATGCTGGTGGGGTCTGCCCGTGACTCTGTAAACATCACTTTACAGGGCAAGTATTATCACTACATTCCCCTGCTGGGCCCCAGTCTGCTGGCTCCACTGTCAACTATTAAGTTAAAAAAATCACTTTAACATTATGTTTGTCTGGAGAAGAGAGGACTAAATGTGATTCTGCTGAGACTTGAAAGTCTGTAAATATACTTTTTATACAAAGTTTTTACTGAAGTTGCAGACCTTACTCCATTTGTAATCACATCACAGTTTCTTTCCATGTTTTCCTTCGGCATCAGAAACTGGACAACGATACAGCCATCCACAGTGAACAATAAGTCACAGAGGAAGAAGGGGTAAACATTTGTTTGTGCACTTTATTTTGTAATTCTGTTAGTTTGAAGTTTGTCCCACTGTGCTTTCCAATAATGACCTAGAGTATAGCACCAAGCAAGTAACAGTTTCTCCACTCCCACGGGGCCAGCAGCCTTTTCACTGCTGGTGTTTGATTTAATAAAGGTCGCTGCAGAAAAACAGGTTCCAATTTCAGTGAAGGGGCTGTGTCTAAGTCCTGGGTTCATATCCTCAAACCTTGACAGTCGCATCAGTGGAACAGTCTGAAAAAGGCCACTGAGGTGTGAAGAAGAGTTGACGGTTGTGTGGTGGGAATGCAGCAGCCTTGGACAGGATATCAACTTGTTTGCTAAAAGGATCACAGCTTTTGGCACATTGGCAGAAATTGTACCTCGGGGAACACGAGGTCCTGACTCACACCTGGTTCCTGTCTGATGAGTCAGTAAGTTCGACTGAAGCTCGCTGCCACTCAGAGAGGACACAGCTTATCTCGCAAATTTTAAGAAAGTCAGACATTGTGTTTATTAGCTCTCTTGGTGAGAGGTACATGGGGAGTTTAATGCTCCTCTCATGTCATATGGTAAATATCTACAGTATCTGAAACTAGCAGCTGGTTAGCTTAGCTTAGCATAAAGCAAACATGGGGAAATGCTATCTCTCCAAAGGTTAACAAAAACTGATTACCAGCTTCTCCACACCAACTTAACCTGTTATATCCCTTTGTCATTTTTATTATTAAGGTTTTACACAGATTTCTGATCTTTATGCTAAGCTAAGCTAACTGGCTGCTGCCTGTAGCTTCATATTTACTGGGCAGACTTCCCAAAATGTTGAACTATTCCTTTAAGAGAGACATGTTGAATTTTATTTTTGTTTTTAAAGTTGAAAGGTGACTAAGGCAGTATCAACTCTTCCTTCACAGCCCTCCAGGTCTTGCATGGGTCAGGAAATGCCATAAACCCATTGATAAGGTTTTAAAATCACAGCACAGCGAGACAGTTTTACTGCAACTCTTTTGGAGCTCATAGCCTGACCTCGAATATTGGTGATGTGGCCAGGCTACTTGTCACCCCTCCAAGCAGAGAGGTCGATACCTTGGCGAGGTGCGGAAGTGGAGTGGTGTGATGTTGTAAAAAGCCCGGCCAGGAAAGCAGGACGTTGCAGAGATGTTTCTGGAGCGCCATCTCTGAGGGGATCGTTGCTGTAGCACAAGGCGGAGGAGGCCTGTTTGTGTGCGATAACAAAAAGTGGCCCTGAGTCACACATTAAGAAGTCACTGTAATCCCCGTGACTGATTCTGGACCACTGCAAATCATGGCCATGGTTTAGAGCTACAGGATTATCATAAAGCAGGTGTGACCTTTCTCCTCCGGCAGCTGATTCTGTACCTGAAACGTCTAATGCCTCCTTCGCCGTCCTCCCGGCTTCAGTCTCATATCTTTAATGTAACATCCCTGAACAAGTTAAATTAACTTCATGAGGAGGCTTCACATGTTAGAGGATGTGGCCTGCTTCCGAGTCACTAAGCTTTTCTTTGGGTAATCCACCTCGATGGGGACCAATGTATGCTTTATAATTATTTGAAAAATAGAAGGGATCTAATATAGTTCCCCTCAAAGACTTTGGCCAGCATGACAGCAGGGATTTAAAATATAATGACAAAGGCAATTTCTCTCCCTGTTAAAGGAACAGTTTATATCTCTCCTGGGGCAAGCACCATCTGCACCATTGTTATATTGTTGTATTTTTGCTGTGGCCAGGAGGACCTCTGGCAAAGACAACCATGAAGCCGTGTTACAAAACTCATTAACACTCAGCTCCAGCTTTCACTGTTGAACTGCAAGCTGACTGGAGGCTATGCTAGTGGTGCAGAACCCAAAACTAATAAACGGCAGGACATTTACAGCTTTCATATTGTAGCTGCAATGAGGTAGCACAATGGTTGTGTGGACAATGCAGTGAGAATGATTAATAGTTCTGTAAACTTTATGCCTCTTTTTTTTTTACCTTTCAGAACCAAGTCCACAGGAGGATATATGGTAAGATTTAAAAGCTCTTTTTCTAGACTCCATTTGCTTTATGGGGTTATTTTTAAACAATAAAAACTTTGAATTTTCTCCACTTTTCTGAACTAACAAAAAAGAACTTTAACATTAACTGTGGCGTGTTAAGTGAAAGTGACTTTCTTGTGGAGGAGAAGGAGCTGCCAATAATCTGTGGCAGAGGCAGAGACATGCAGTCCTGGCTGTGTTGAGCTCTACTTTACATAAACTACTAGAATATGAGGACTCAGCGTGAATCTCTAGTTAATACGTACAACTTATTTCTGAGCATGAATGGGCTTTTATTGTTCCTCATTATAAAAGAAAACTGAAGACATGAATTTGAAATTACATGCATTAAATAGCTATTACATTTTGTAGCAACTTAATTAAGATTCAAATTGTCATTAGCTCATTTAGGAAGAAGATGTATCATGTATTGTATTTGTCAGCATTTCTCATGCAGCTGAAATACATTTTATAGCTTTTCCTTTGAGCACACTGAAGTGAAAGTTGAGTGCTTTGGTTGGCTCTAATAAAATGCAGAGAAAAATGATGACGATGTTCATTTCTTATCTGTCAAAGCACTGATGAAAACAATGCAGCGGCCCCTCATACATTACTGCAGCTTTGTGGGAAAAGAAAATTGTCTGTTCACACCAGTATAGACTCTGACAGTGTCACTCTGCCGTATCCTAGCTAATGGTTATCTTTTCCACTGGACTGTTCATTTGGGTATCTGCAGGTCCAACCAATCAGTGGCGGGGAGAGGCTTGGTTGCTGAGGTGACAGCGGGGAGGGTCAACCTGGGATACTCCAGTGAGGGCCCCACAGGTGAGAGAGCATCATACAGTTCACCGTGACAACTGTAAACCTCAACTACAACTGAGAGACACAATGACACTGCTGTCAGAGGGTACAGAGAAATAAACGGCAGCATTTAGTTACAGTAAGTAGGTTAGTACTGTACAAACTGCATATGTAGGTCTCTAAATGATCACAATACTTCTGCTGGGGTTTTAATAAGGTTGTTTATTATTTATTACCAATTACTGAATGAGCTACTGAGGTTCTGGTTAACATTTAATATGACAGTATCAAGTTTATAATTTGTGGCACATCTCTGCTTCCTTTTTTGACTGGTAACTGGTAAAGGTCCATAAATTTAGTAGATCACTTAAAACAGCTTCAGTCACCTTAAAGGACCTTTCCACCAGGTTTGTATGTGTTAGCTTCAGATCTTTAACCACAAATAAGTTTATGAATGCACGCTACATATTTTTAGGTTTCAGCAATTCATTGGTTTCATGTCATTTCCGTACAATATGACAATCAATCCGTTGTGTAATATAAAGTTGTGTAATTGAACGTAAAGCCTGTACTAATTTCAGTTTAAAGGCGCTATTGGAGCTATTACAGTCTAGAAGAAATATTGCAAGTTCAGCATCAACCTTAATTCCTTTACTCACCAAGAGCTGTCTCCAGCAGTGCAGACATGATGTTCGCTGTGATGGATTACACAACTAATCATATTTAATCAGTCTGCAAATATATTTTGAGATTGCACAGAAATCAGTGGAGGCCAACAGATGTGTGGAATGGCAGAAATTTTCTAAAACACATGGTTTACAGGATGGAGAGCTGTAATATGAAGTAGATTTCTGGTTAATGGGTAAAAACATTCAAAAATGCTAGTTTAGTCTTTTAAATTATTGGTTTATCAACTTATTTTGGTACATTAATCAGTAACATACAGTATTCACAGACGTAGCCTATACAAACAAGGTACTGTGCTGGTTGAAAATCATGCAAATCATATTAAGTTGCATTTTTTAGACAGAAACTAAAGATAGTTTGCCACTAAATTTCCTGAATCCTACTATTTTGCTGATGTCTGAGCTGGTGGGCTGTAGCTGATCAGAGGGGCTGCGAGGTTAGATCAGGCTAAATCGCTGTTTTTCACCCCGCAGATCCAGATGACAATGAGATAATCACGGAAACACGTAGCCAGATGGACTTTGTCAGCTTTCGCAAGGTACGTTAGAGGAAGAGAAGCAGGTGGGAGGGCTGAGAGAGAGAGAGAGAGAGAGAGAGAGTAAGAGAGAGAGAGAGGGAGGAGGAGAAAAACCGATAGAGGCAGAAATTGACTGAAGCTGAATAATGCATCCAGTCATTTTGCAGCTGGAGGATCTGTGTGTCTCACACTGATGAGAACAGGAGGGAAACTGTGCTGCTTCACTGTCTCACCTCAGGTGGCCTCGCACCAGACAACTCAAACCATCCATTTGTTGAGTCAATCCAAATTTGTGAAGCATGTCACAGCTCCACAAAATCAGAGCTACTTTTAGCTCACAGGGCACTTCTAAGAGGCTCCACCATTATTGTGGTGTATGGTACAAATATTGTGATGATCTACAGGTGTATATGTAGGATAAACTGACACCTATCTGAAACACAAACTGAGAAAAATACATATGCTGTAAATTATGTCTGTATCCTCCTGTACCCTATTGTCATTGGCCTAACACGGTCCTAACATGTCAGTATTGATGAGGTAATTGTGCCTCAGGAAGATTTCAAGGCCTGACCTGTACTGACTAATTGACTGTCACATTGATTTTGGATAAAATCCTGTATTGATCCTGGTGAGTAATAATGAAAGGCACAGGGACAGCTCAGTAAGTCTTGAGTGGTTTTTCCCCAATTAACTCTGATGTGGAGCAGCTTTGACATGAACTCACAAGTTCAGTTCTGATTCACTGTCTTTGAAGTAATGAACCGGTGCTTTAAGTTTGGTAATAGGATTACCTTATCTGGAGGTACTGAAGGTGGAAGACTGTCACTTCGAGGCCTTTAAGGCAATAGCTGTCTTCCAGCTGTCTTCAGATATGTCCTAGGGGGATAATACACTGGACAAAGACACATCCACAGTGTCACTGCTGCACTCATGTAGGATTGTGTTGTTTCCATGAAAGCTTAGTTTGCAGCCTTTTCCTGTGACTGTTGTCCATCTACATTGCTGCAGGAAATTACCCGGTGTGTTGTCACTAGCAACTAAATCTGATGGTGTTTCCAGGTTCCTGATGTCGTGCACTGCGGCAGCCTGTCTCTACACAGTGAGAGCCAAGAGGAGGAAAACTCCAAGAACATCAGAAGGATTACCACAGTCTGAATATGTTTATTATGATGTTATTTCATTTAGTAAATGTGTTAATGAAAACAGCATTATTGTGAACTCTGTATTATTAGTGTACACACTAGTGTTTGTATGACATAACTGACTTTTTTTATAAAGCTTTGAGCTGTACAGCACTTTTTTTTGCAAAGATATTGTTACCTTGGTGTTTTTGAATAAATCTTGAAAAATGTAAATTGTTTTTGAATACATAACATTGTATTTTTGTTCAGTAAATGTTTTCTTATGTGTTTCACAATATTGTTGGTTTTTATCTAGTTCATTTGTAAATAATATATGTCAAACAGTACATTTTACTATACACATTATCATAACTTGGGTTGTTGATCAGCAGTTATCATAAGATAGTATTTGATAGGTTGATTTCTGAGGAAGTGAAATTGATTAAAAGTTGACTAGCACAGGAAAAGCGATTGCTCAGCTCACCTGACAGGTTGTAAACAAGCCAGAAGTTTAATCAGTTGATCTAAACCACTTTTTCTGGAGGTAAAACATAATGTGGCTACACCTAAAATTTCACAAATTTTCAGTAACTGTTCAGGGATAGTGTGCACATAACTACAGACACTAAACTGGACATCAAAGTAAACTCGGATAGATATGACGGCGTTGTCATCATATCCTGAGAATGTAGCGAATAATTTGGCGAGTACAGACTTATTATTGCTGATAGAAACAAATACAGTGATAGAAATGGTTGTAATAAGCCAAAACTTTCCTTTATTATCCATATAGTGTGTAATGCTTTAGCTATTTTAAACCTCCTGCTATGGACGACACTCTTAGCTCATCCTCAGTAGTTACCTGGCCCTCTTTATCATCAGGAATCCTGAAATATGGAGGATTTCAAGTGAATCTGACGGAGCTGTATGTTGCTTGATATCCAGATTACTGTTACTACAGTGTCTGCCATGGTACTACTGACTGGTGAGGTTTGATGTGACTCTTCTCAGTATTTGCTTAAAGTCCCTCACAGACTGAACGAGACTGAATATCACGATCACTTGATCCCAGACAGAGTTTCTCCTCCAACAAAACCCCACCATACTGTACCGTAGTCCCACAGCCCATTCCATCATTTAGGTCTAATCCTGTTTTCAGGGAAGCCATAATCCATTATATGCCTCTTTCTCTATTCCATATGTGGTAGCGTCTCAAACTCAATGAATTTCCCAGTCGTGGAAAGGAAATGGTTATAAAATGCAACATGAATGGTAAAGGCTGGAGTGCAAATTAACACTGTGTGACTGGTGCTGCAATGAGAAGGATGTGGTGCCGAGGCTCTGTGTAGTAATGCACAGAATAACAGATTTATCTCTATGTGAAGTGGGCGGGTGACATAACATTTGCATTTCATAATAATAAAGGATGGAGTCGAGTGGAGTGGTGGAGATGGAGGCGTATGAATCTGCCAGACACTCTATAGTTTCACCAGCATAGATGTTATTAAAGGAGTTGGCACGTATTAAAAAGATGACATGCCTATTGCTGGTGTCCATGAATGAATATGTCCTGAAGAAAAAAAAAAAACTCACAGGAACTTAATGTACTGCTGTAGTTCATTTCCCTGCTGATACCCATGCATTATTTTTCACATTTCAGAATCCACTTCCTCCCAAGTTCCTTAAATTACTTACCACATGTGGTCATTATCATTGTCTGATAATGTCACAGTATCTCAATAAAAATCTGCACCAATGAGGAAAACAGGCTTTTTCTGGATGAAGCTGTGACTCTTTTTGTATTGATGCATCATTTGTCACCTCCCACTACTACAAAGGCCTTGAAGGAAATGGCAAAGCACATAATCAGCAGCTTATATTTTGTTGAATGGGAAATACTCCTTCATTTCACTGAGGGCCAGTGCACATTCTGATTGGACCTTTTAGTTTCGGACTTGATTTATCTGTGCTGGCAACCTTCATTAGCTGAATGTGACTGCAATCCAAGAGAATGGCATAGTGGCTAAATGTCTGCAAACAGAAACCTCAGCTGAAAGTAAATGCAGTCGTTAGCAGCGGGCTCAATTCAGAGGTTGTATATGATCATATAATAACAAATACAGTCTGAAAGAGGAATCTACGGGTTGGCCAGAGGTCAGGATCAAGAGTGATGACAGCTGGAACTGGAGGTGCACACAAACAGTAATCTCTTGGGTGACCTAGTATAATTTATAGTTGATAGACACCAGCAGTGTGTTAGAAATTCAGGAGTCTAGTCTTTTGTGTCCATAGGGCTTTGGAGAAAAGAGAAAGAGAGACAGATTTGTACTATAGGATGTAAATAAAAGGCTCAAACCACTCAATAGCTGACATCTTCCCTTGAATTGTCAATTACACAGTGACAGCATGCACGCTTGCATTATTGAAAATAGCATGCTGACATAGTTCCCTGCTATTTTCTATCACCAGATGGCTGACACAGATCTTCACTTTGGAAATCACATCTCGCCAGTGCATGTGAGGAAAGTGTTTGTCCTCTCTCTCTCTCTCTCTCTCTCTCTCTCTCTCTCTCTCTCTCTCTCTCTCTCTCTCTCTCTCTCTCTCTCTCTCTCTCTCTCTCTCTCTCTCCCGCTACGCTTTCATCATCGCTGCCTTCTGTTTACTCGCACCAAACACCTGGCATTGAGGCAGGCAGGCTATTAAATAAATTAGGTTTCTGACAAAGACAGGCGCAAAATGAGAGGCCTATTACATGACCTGCGTTGGTGTTTTGTTTTCCAGCTTAACCTTACCCTTCCCTGGGGCTCACTTAGGGCACTCCATGGGTGTCGGTTACGCTCCACAAAGTGGTGTGCTTGTACTGTTTGGAGGCATCTAAAGCTCACAGAGCCAACCAGGCCGGGGCTGGTCAGTGTCCGCCTTTCCAGCAGTGAGGCTGTAACAAGCCCCCTCACTTCCACCTCCCATAACCACTGCCATCTTCTGGACTCCCTGCCACTCATTCGTCGTCTGCCCTGCTCCTCCTGCCTGTCACAAACTGATCTCCTCCTCATGTGTGACACTATAGTTACACTGCACATGCTCAGTCTCCAGTGCCACTCTGGCTCCCAGGCTCTTATGTCAGTGTACAAACTTCTCGAGTCTGCAAGGGACCACCTGTCAGTACAGCAGGTATCTCCCTCCTCCCTGCATGCATCACAGAAAATTTCAGAGTGGAACAGAACCATCGGGGACGCCGAGAGGGGAGTCTGCCGCTAGGGTGCACCTCCCTAGCTACCTCAACAGTTTTCTGCTGGCAATTAGCAAGAAGCCACTGCACTCTTTTTTTTATGTATGGATAAATAAATGGAAACTTGAACTAATGGCTCTCTGGAGTAAAACATGATGTCTCCAGTGGCTTGTTATGTTCTTCCACTTCCTGTTCGTCAGGGTCCATTAACAGTCCAGTCACTGCTCTGCTGTAGGAGAGGACGCAGAGCGGAGCGAGGACATTAAATCCACACACTTAGAAATATCTCACTGCCAGAGTAACATCGCCTCCTGTTTGTGTTTCAGTCTTATTCAGGCAGCTTCAAAGGTTAAGGCTGGAAATATTCTGTATTTGCCATGAAAGGGCCAAAACCATCAGTGAGTTTCTCTATCTCTCAATATTTTCCATGGGTTCATAGAGAGAACCACAATCTTGAAAAATGGTTCTAAAATACGTGGTTTCATTTTCAAATCAGATGAAGTAATTTCCTAAAACAGCTGAGTACTGTAGTTTTTGGCAAACATTGGTCAAACATGAGCACACAATGCATGTGTTGGGGACTATTTTCAGCTGCGGATTTGTACACATTTGGTCCTGATGTGACTATTTCCTGCAGGAGTAGGGTGTGTGACTGTAATAATTCAGAACAAATGTTCATTGTAGTGACGGAGCATGTCATCCTGCACAGTGCTGTGGCTAACTGGTGTGCATTTGAGGTCTACAGTATGGAAGAATACGCTATATCAGGCTTTGGATACACAGGAAATACTTAGTAGAAGCAATATATTGTATTTGTTTTGTTTTTTGTTTTGGTCTTTTCATTAGATTTGTTGACAATAAGTAAAATGTGAACAACTGCTTGTCAAGAATAAGCTCTAATTAATGATGTGTGAAGAGAAACAAGGAATTCTTTGCTAGTTCATACTCTATAGATCAGACTCCTAACCTCAGGTGTCGCCAGCTGTGTGTTGGCTCCGTTATCACTGAACTTTGAATACACAAGGGCCACAAGGACTCCACCGTTACTCCTCAATCATAAATATGATAATGAAACATAAACCCCTGAGAGCACTTCAACATCAGCTTCATAAATATTTATTCATGCCCAACAGACCGCAGTTACATGTAAAAGCTCTGCTGCTTCAGAATGCCACTGTGCTGATTGACTTGAATTAAATGGGGCCTCTTGGCACTGGTCACAATTAAGCAGTTCATGCTTTGTTTGGGCTCTGGAGGGCCAACGCTGGTAGAGCACCACTGATGAATAACTTAACACCTCCTCTCATTACTGAAAGTCAGTGCTTTCAAGAGTTTTGTGGCATGGAGCTTCTGCTAAATTAAAGGCCTTCAAAAGTAACTCTGTGCCACTGTATTATGTGTCTAGAGCCATTACCAGCAATTGAGGCTAAAATCCTTGACACAACCTTGTTAGCACAGGGTGCTCTTTATTAGCGCTCTAGTGGAACTCAGCAAATGTTTTCACAAAATAATTAGCACAGTGCAAAGTTAAGAGTTGTTCAGTGGTCGGTATTTAAAAAATAGACAAACATTTACTTGTCTTTTGCATAGGGTCCCTGTGGCTGATGAACCAGCCCTGGTGGGCAGTGGAGCAGGAGTCAGCCGGCAGCCTGGCTGAGCAGAGCAGTTCCTCTGCCTCTGAGAAATTTCCAATCACATCCACTCCCTCTCTCTCACCTCTGTGAGTGACTCACTGTGTTATGACAGATCACTGACCTGAACCGTGATTTTCAAGCAAGCCAGCAATAAACTGTATTTAAAATCAGTAATTAAAACATGAAACAAAATATCATTTTTTTGTAATAATTAATATTTGGTGAAACTTGAACTGAGGTTGAACAGGTTTAAAGTAAAGTTGCAGAGCACTGTTCTACAGTGTTACTGTGTGTATATATACAGTCACTGAGTCTGTATATTGTAAAATTAGAGCTGAGACCTACTGTGACCTATTGTTGACTTGTTGGCAAATCCAATATTTTCTACATGTATATACACTTTAAAGAGCACTATTGCACTAATGTACTATGGCTACTTACAACAGGTAAAAAGAGAAGCTGCAGTCCAGTTGACATCCATTTTTAAAAGCGTGTTTTCAGTAGTTTCTGCTTGATGATTAAACTGCTGGCTGTCTGAGGTGTGCTGATGATTCTACTCATCTTTGACCAAACTCCACTGAAGGTGAACTGATCTGGTCCAGACCAATCCAATACCTTATGGACACAGAGTCCTTGTGTGTCACCCAAAGGGAGAGGGACGGCTGCGACTGTGCACGCTCTTTGGGCCGTTTTTTATCATGAGTTCTGACCTGCCCATCTGTCATGGCCGGGCTCAGATGGCAACAACGTTGGCAGTGCAGTTCAGCATGTCAGCGCTTCTGCAGACCACATCCCCTGATAGTGCTGTCCTGATAAATGATATCCAGCTGTCATTGCACGGGCACCCAGAAAGACTTATGCACCAACTCTCTTGTAACAGAAAGCACTTCTCGTAAACTCCCGCACCGACTCGTTGCTCAATCTGACAACCTGTACAGTAGCCTGGTAAAGCAATTCCCACAGAAACGCAGGGGCTTCTTCTCTGCCGTGTGCTGGGCACCACTGCTACAATCAGCTGACATATACAAACTAAAGTAATGCTGCATACATGCCTGCGCAAAAAACAAGACTAGACATGCCATGTTTGCCAGACCATGAGAAAAGATGTAGCTGGAAGGACATTTCAGAGAGGGTCACACCGCTTAATGATCTGGCTTTTGGATGATTGGTTGGATTTCCGGTAGCTCAGGTCAGTTTGGCTCTCACATGCATCTTCTGTTGCAACATCTGTAACTCCAGGTTTGGTCTGCTCAGACTAATGCAGTGACACTGCAACCTTACCTCACCAGACGAAAATACTAGAAACATTAGCAATGACAATATATCAGTGGTATAATACATAAAGTAAGTTCTGCATGTGAAAAAGAAAACTGGAACCTCACATGATCACTGCTTATCTTCATATATAATTGTTCTGCCACATCTGGCTGAGTGCATCAACTTAAAATACAAGATCCACTGAGAACAGTTTATTGTTGGAAGCTGGAGCTCGCCCTCAAGCAGAAGCCTCTGCAGCAAGTTTGCCAAACAAACACAAGATGTGTGTCAAAAGCTGTTAGAGTGAAAAATTAGCTGACTTTAAACAAATAAGGCTGCCGCTGCAATATTCTAAGCTGCTGTCAGTTATGTGGTGAAGGCAATCGTCATGTTGCTGCCACTAATTTGTGTTTCAGTTAAAAGAGGGAACTGCTCGATTGACTCCTAACAGCCCAGAGGACATGGTGATCGATGCACGCTGTGATTTGATCTTTTAAGAGAAAGACAAGAATTCCACATTGAAAACTGAAAAATGTGTCTGATTTCTACACAAAGAGAAATTGAACTGAATAAAAATATGATTTGTACTGCCAGTGGATATCATTTTTAAACTCTTGTAGATATCTCCAGGGATTAAAGAAAAAGAAGATATGTCTGTAGAAAGTAAATGAGAATGAGAACGGGAAAAGAATGAATGGAACGGCTATCGAATGCAAGGAAATTCTATAAAATGGCTTTTCAAATTACATTTCATGTTGAATATATTTTGAATGTTAAATTGAGTTTCAGAGAAACAGGCCTTCATGCAAAGTACTAGAAGTTACTACAGTCTGTGTACATTTTGAGATGTCTTAAACTTACTAAACATTGAATTTCAGGAAGTGGCGTCCAGGCTGAGGGCACATAAGGGGATCATCCCAAAATGACAGCTGTGCCATTTGATAAAATTCTGCAGTGGACTAAGCTGAACTAGCATGTTGTGATGAACCGAAAGCCTCTTACAGGACGAGCGACATTCTCCAGTTTTCCACCTGACGCCGCAGTACAGCAGCCAAGCATACAGCAGATTTGTACGACAAACTTCAGATCTGTTGCTCGTACTGTAAATGTAGATGTTTATCTGTTCCCCTCAAATCATAGCAGCTAATTCCATGACATGGTGAAAATAGTTAGAGGAAGTTACACTGTGATGGATTGGAGTCGAGTTTGTCTGATTTATTCCAAATGTTATGAGATACAGTAGAAACACAAATCCTCCTGCAGTCCTCCATGATCTCATTCTTGAGTGTGTAAAGCACACCATTGATTTTTCTCCCTCCCACTATTTCGAGGCAGATGAAGAGTGGGTGGCTTTCCTCCCTGAGCATGAGGTGAATGCTCTTGTAAAGTGTAGTAAAATAGCCTTCATCTCCCCCGCCCTCCCCGAGACTCTGCCCAGTGATCGAATCCATCTCCAACATGAAGATAAAAAAGAAGTTGAGCAACAAGGGATATATATATATATATATATATCCCTTGTTGCTCAACTTCTTATTTATATATATATAAATGTTGGATGGCTTGATACAAGAAAGAAGATGTATTCATCCTTGGAGGAAGCTTTGTGTATTTGATAAGCTTTTCAACTTCAACTTTCTCCGACATGTAGGAGCAGAGATAAAGTATTTACAAGAATTAATGAATTGCTTTCAGAAAGTGGTCCATACACTGAATGACCACAAGAATAAAAACATCTGGAAAAACACACCTGCAACAAATACGACTGTACCTCAATCAAAGTGTTTAGCTTTGTTGAAAATACTACTTTAATTTTCAACTAGTAGTAAGGTATATTTTGAGTTATTGTAGTTTTTGCTGTAAAATTAGACTCCACATTACACTGAAAGGTTACTGTGATATTTTTACCAGCCCAATTACATATACAGAGGGACAAGAACATAGAGATAAATGAGGTTCACAACAGTGAGGGAAAACTCACACATATTCTAGTGAGGTGCTGGTTTGCAGGTAAGACATTAAAATATCAAAAAATCTTAATATATATTTGAGATTGACTTTTATCTGAGTTAATGTAAATTTGTATTTTGTGAATCATTCCTTGAATTGTGAATGTAATATATTCTGTTTTTTTTTCTAGTTTATGCATTTTGTTTTCTTGATAATGTGGAGATGCGCTAGGCGCTTGAATAGCATTGAGCCTTGATTTGTAACATCAGTTGTTGTTAGTATAAATGTCAGTCAAATGACTGTCAGATGATAAAAGTTGAAATAAATGCATCAGTTATGAGTGTGTGGGTTTTCCCAAAGTCTCACATATAGAGGTGTCTATTTTTCTGATCCCTGATATTGTCACTAACAATATCTTTAATTATGTTAGCAGTTTTGAGGGATTTGATATAACACGTGTGCACATATTTACATACCAGCCTGACAGCAGAGGCACTGTGGCGGATGAAAGAATGAACATACTGAGTAGTTGACTGAAAGACACCTGTATAATAATATCTAAGACAGTATAGGTGACAGTCAGGTTATAAGTGATTTAAGAACGGCCACAATAAAGAGAGAAACCATCAGATCAGGTAAAGGTTTCAGGAATAAAGACAGAGGAAGAGGGAACCGACCTGACTGGATAAAAAGTTAGTAACCACAGGGTGTAGCACCTAGCAGCTATTTGTAAGTTTTGCTATTGCTACATAGCTAACATTAGCATTAACAGCTGTTTTCTTAAAAGTCTAGAAGAAACGTGAGTTCAGCATCAAAGTTCATTCCTTTACTAGCTAAGAGCTGCGGAAAGCAATGCCAACTCTGTGGAACCTCCCTGGGGTTCGTACTGCACCGCTCCACCACAGACTCCGATAAACCAATGAACCTGCAAAAAATCTGAGACCTGGCCAAACATCTCCTGAAAGAACTGGCAGAAACATGGACCGTATGAGGCTCCTGATGATCTTGCCAGATCATTTGGCAACCTCAACACTGGTAATTTAGACACTCTTGGCAATATCTAAAAACAAACAAAACGATTTTCAGAGACCTGGGAAATCTATCCTGATAATGAGACATGCCCTTGTCACTTTAATAGATTAATACTTTTATATTATCATCTTTTGCAGACTGAATGCGTTTCTTCCCGTTCTAAACAAGCCTGTTTAGACATGAGCAGGGATAACATTTTGGGTCCCTTTGCACTAATTGCTTGCTCTGCTTTGTTGCAGAAAAAAACCAACAACATCCTTGTTCATATTTGTTTTTCCTACCAGTTCATATTAATCTAACAGAATGAATCTGTCATATTTAGGTTCAGTAGGTTTAATCTTTTGACAGTGTCTCTACATGTTGCATCCCAAATGGATCCGTCTTGGTCTCTTCATGCCATCTCCTTTTCTCTGGGGCAGTTGGGTGAATGAGAAATATTTAATAGGTTTTCAAGCTAATGAGTATTGATAGGCCATCAGTAATGCACCCTCATGCCACCCCAGAGCCTTTTGTTCTCCTTTTCAGGAAGTCTTTTGCTTCGTTCAGCAATTTGTCTCATAAAATACAGCTTGAGGTAATCTTCGAAACCATTTTCCAATAATGTCATTGGGAAGTTGGAGGAAACCACGGACTTCTGGCTGTGTAGTAATTAAGCTCTGACTCGTCACGGCTGCTCTCTTCCTCGATGCTGAGTTGACTGGTTCTCCCTTTCAGGTCTGTGCTCTGCTCTTTGGCTAAAATACAGTGTTATTCAGTTAATGGGAGGATCTATGACTCCTCTCGTTCTCCTGACATCTGTAATTACACACCTCCTACAGTGTGGATTTTTTTCTGTGTGTGCTCTTGAACATCTTGATTTTACACCCTCTCTGCTGAGGGAATGAAAGTCAACAGAGAATCACCCTTTCTCCATGAAACACTGGACCGGCAGACTTCCTCTGCTCCGTTTTTCTGTCTGTCCTCCCAACCAAACAGAGTTTTGTTTGTTCACCTCCCAATGAAACTGTACTGTCTGATTTCACCTGGCTTTTTCAGACTCACAGTTTTTATTATATCTGCTCTCAGTTATCCCTGTTTCTGGTTGTACTGTTGTAATTTTACGCAGTTGCTGTTTTGTGTGCAGCATCATGAGGCGATAAAAACACTTATGCTTAATGAAGCAGCTGCTTTTAACAGCTCCATAAATGTGGTGCTGGTAATGTAAAAGGTTTTTAAATGTTCTTGGCATGAAAGTGCATCCACAAATAATTTTGTATGTCATAGAAATTGACAGTGTTACAGCTCTCCACATCCACACAAATCTCTCTAATACTTTCATGTAACACTTGCACAAGATGATGGTATAAATATGGCGATAACCCTTGTTTTTCTTGTCTCCACTAAAAGCTAATAGCACCATCTTCCATCTCACTTTGTGCCAACTAAACTGCACTGCTATTACTTTTTAAATAGACATGAAGCAGACAGGAGCCAAAACTGAAAATGGCATAACGCATAAAATATAGACAAGCTTATGTGGCATTTTTAAATACAGTATGTTAGCTACTCTTAACGGTATTTGTGCTAAATATTACATACTGAAAATCCAGTAAGAGGCCAAGACAGCTGCAATAATAGTCAAGCCAATTTATCCACTGAAGTACATTTAAAAACAAATGTTGACCAAATTGAGTTACAGAGAAAATAAAGTGGAAAAAGGTTACTAACCCTAACAAACTAAACTAAATTAAATTAAATCAAAGCATCCATATCAGCATATCAATAACTGAACAGACTCAAATGCAGCTGTAGATGATAATGAAACTGCTTAAGTAATGATATAAATTTAGCAAAGATTTATAAATCATTCATTTTCTTGGTACTGTCACAAAGTCTTGCAAAAGTAAAGGTTACAGGTTTTGAAAGAATAGTCTGACATTTGGAGAAATACCCTCATTTCCTGTCTTGCTGCGCTTAGCTTAGCTTAAAGACTGGAAACAGATTCTGACCAAAACTAAACAAAATCTTCCCACCAGCACCTCTGCAGCCCAATAATTAATATATTCATCTCAGATTTGTTCAGTTGATCAGTACAAACACTGATTGACTTCATGGAGCTCTGTTACATATTTTAAGATAAGCTAACCATCCTGCTACATATCTGACAGACAGATATGAGAGTGCTAACGGTGTTTTCATGAAACTCTTGGCAAGAAAATGTCAAATTATTCCTATAAGGAGCATTTTTTTTACATTGTTTTAAGCTTTGGTGCTTTATTTCATTTTCATAAATCTCCACATGCGACTTCTCCAGACTCTTTAAAGCTCCCTGCGACCCTCAAATCGACTTTGCGATCGAGTGACAATACAATTGTCCATAATTTGCTATTGATATACAGGATGAGAGGGATTGGTTTAAGATGGATTCAATTACTCTCAACGCGTTTCTCCCTGATATGAATAAACAGCAGTATTGCCAATATTTCCTGACCAATCCATCCATGTGCAGGTGCTGACAGTGCACACTGGTTTGGCCCCGCTCCACTTGTAATACGATTGGTATTGATCAGCAGCACAGACAAGGGAAGACAAATTAAATCCAGACCTCAACAGGAGGCAAAGAGTGGGTAAATTCACTCTCAGGACATCAAGCCGGTGGGTTCCACTTCATTCATCGCTGTCTCTCTCTGTCAGGCAGACGTTCGACTGGCGCCTCACATGCAGATGGTGTATCATCACTTTCCTTTGACTGGCAACACTCCTGCTAATTAGGCACTAATAACTGCAGTGTACAGAGCTGAGACACGAAATGAACTGTCTCTGCTGGAGATCCCCACTGGGCACGGCAACAGTGCACATGTAGAAGGTGAGAAAGATGTTATTGTGCGGATGTGAAAAGGAACAAGATGGGGAGGGAGTCAGCAGGTTTGTGCATGTACTGTGTGTGCATGACGGCTGAGAATCCACAGTATAGAGTCAGATAACAAACGACTTTAGGCTTTAAGAGTCAGGCTTTGCTTTTTACAGTTTTTCTAAAAGCATATTGGTCAATGCTTAAAGGAAATCTGTTCACTTGTATTCTTGCAAAGGAGTTCAACGAGAAGATCTCCATCCTTTGCACCCCAACGTCTTCCAACACTGAACTAGTGTTGCTGTGTTTTCCTTCCCCTCGCACACAGTATGCATCTCATTAGCTGCACCCTACTTTGTCTTCAGCGAGCTGTGTGCTAATAGAAGCTGATTGGCTCTGTGGCTTTCAGTGCCCAGCAGCTAGCACTTATTATAAAAATGTCTCTGCACGCTCTGATGAGGAGGAGGAGTGTTTCACTGTACACAGGGACCTGGCCGCAGCAGCTGATGGCTCACAGAGATGGGACGCGAACTCTCACACGAGAGGACATGAGGTGTGTGACAGCGGTTGGGAGTCCCGCAGAGGAGGAGGGACATAAAGAGGAAGACAGAAGAAGAGCACAGAAGGAGAAAGAGAGAGATAATAGCTTTAGATCACGAGGAAGAGGATCTGTTTCTCTGTATGAGATTTCATTTCGCAGCTGTCTTTCCAGTGGTTGCCGTGCTCACGATTAACCTGCCAACCACGGTCTTGAATGTCCCTGGGCTCTTTAGAGACAACGTTTGTTTACAGAGCGTGAAGAGGTGCACGCAGACACACAAATCTGTGATGGCTGGCCACATACAACAGCTACCGCCTGCACAAGAGGAGGCAGTCATGACTGAAAAGAAAAAGGTGCTTTATTAGCCTCTGTAATGTAGAAATGTTGCTCCTTCCCTCGTCACTGTAAAACACTGCATTACTGACATTTTATTTAAGTTAATTAAATTAAATTAAAGTAGAAGCCATGTTTCGCAAGGTATTTAATAATAGAGAAGACAAACTAAAGAGTTTTGCCATGCTTTGTAAATTAATTATAAGCAATATCCATGTTAGTAAGGAACCATATAAATTGATTATATGAGCTTGCTGCAAATC
Source organism: Trachinotus anak (assembly GCF_046630095.1). NCBI lineage: Eukaryota > Metazoa > Chordata > Actinopteri > Carangiformes > Carangidae > Trachinotus > Trachinotus anak. The sequence continues at coordinate 5,711,201 of NW_027273885.1, read as the reverse complement.
AGTCTGTGCTATTCCAGCAGCAGCAGCAGCAGCAGCAGCAGCAGCAGCAGCAGCAGCAGCAGCAGCAGCAGCAATTTTAACATTACTTTGCACTCACACATCCCAGCACCCCTGACCAGAATTATAAAGAGCTGCACTTGGAACAGGCCGGTGGTGAATGCTGTGTGATTGTACTTTAATCAAAGCGTGGAGACAAAAGATGTAGTGCTGAGCGATACAGTGGCCCGAGGCTTACAAACAGAACAACGTGGTACAAGAGAAATGAAGCTACCTCCCTTCTGTACCTTCCAGTTTTGTACCGGGACTTGGCCCCTGGCCCTCAGACAAACTAAAAGACTGAAATTAATTCTTGTTGTTTCAGTCAAGCCAAAAATACACCAGGTCTGAATTCCAACATGGTGGGATTTACTGTGTGTACAGTTGTAGCCTGTACAGGTAAAAACAACAAAGAACAAAATGTTGAATTCTAACAAAATAATCATGATATTGTCATCTCTTAAAATTTCATGGTGTTTTAGTTTGATCAGTTACATTAGGAGATACTGCTTTAGCTTTGAATTTGCGCAGAAAAAGAGGTAGTATGAGGAAATACACTGCAGGATAAAAAAATAATAAGCTCAAATAAGTTAAGTGAATTCCATGGGTACAGTATTTGTGACCCTGACAGGATCATTGATGTAGGATGATTCTAGAAAAAACCCAGGTTATGTTCCACAACAACATTTTTTTTTACATCCAACGTCAACGATGTGAGAAAATAAAAATGTTTGTGATATTGTTAGGCAACAAAGACACGTGGGCATGATTAGGGAAAGCTCGTGATCGTTTATTTCAGGTACACGACAGGATATAAACTTTATTCTCCTGCGTGAAAGTGTGATGCACTTCACACCGACCCACTGCCCCAGCCTCCACACACCTTTACTATATTTGTAAAGGGCACTATTTTCTGCACTGACTCTCTTTCTACACCAAGTTCTGCTTCTCCTCAGTCAGCTCTCTCCTGAAATCGTCTCAGACCATCACATCCACTTTTCCACTCGCTTTTTCCTCTGGATCACCTCTCAACTCTTCACCTTCTTTCTCAGCTTGACCTAAACCTGAACATGTACTTTTATATCTCAGCCATGCTTCCCTAGTTCTTGTATTCACTTTCTTCAGCTCAGTATCTTCTTATTTCTGCCAACGTCTGTCCCAGTCTACCTTCGCTTCTTTTCACTCTTTCTCAAAGGCGTCTTTGATCGTCCCTCTCTTCGTCTTCCAGGCAGCTCTGAGTTGGTTCTTCTTCTTCTTCTGAGCACAGAGGCTTCCTTGAAGGGAGGTGATTTCCTTTTTTTTCTTTTTCATCTCATCTTCTATCTCTCTGCACTAAGTGTCATCTTGCTGACATCATATGTTCTCTTCTCTTTGCTTTCCTGATCCTTAAAAACTGGTAATTTCCTCCACGAGAGAGCTCATCATCATTTTATAGGGCTGAAGCTGAGGAATTATTGCTCCTGAACATCTTTTGCAAATGTATTACTTTTGTTTATTTATTATCTCATTAGCTGCACAAATGAAACCCTTGTTACACCTGGCTGAGAAACTGATTATTGTCTCATTCTCTCAAGATCATATCTGACTAATTCCAGTCCCAGCAGCCACATTTACAATATTGAACAAAGAAGACAAACACCCAGTTTAGATGAACTGACTGAGCACAGAGCTGATATGAAAAGATATTGTTTATTGGTGCCTGTCAGAGCGAACAGTATTATCTGCCTGTGTAAGTGAAAGCCATGGACACGTTCTTCTTCGTGGTGCTAGCAGGCTGCATATCAGGGGTCAAGTTAACTGCAGGCAGCCGTCTGTAATTGCAGATCAGCTTCCTTCTGTAGAGTCTGAAATAACATAATGATAACGATAAATCACTTCCTTCTGCTGTGGGGTGATTGTGTACGTGTGGACTGATTTGCAGCGTGTACTCGACTCTGCGCCATATATCTGATGAAGTCCCCTGCAGTGCACAGTGACTGCGAATGACACTTTACACTTAGCTCCTGTTGTTCATACTGGGTGTACTGTGAAACTCTGTAAGCTGTCACTGAGTCTGCACCAGTGTCGCCAAGACAAATCTGTGTGCGTCTATTGTTCTCAGTGATTTAAGCCACAGTGAATCATACTGAACGTGGTTGATAAAAAACAGGTCCTGAAACTTTTTCAATCCACTTTCTTAATTCATACTAATCTGGTTTGATGAAAGTGCTTGAATCACCTCTTGATGTATTATTTTGAATTTCACATAGGGGAACATCATAACAGACTGTTTGCACAGAGCAGAAATATGGTTCACTTGATCATAAGCATTTCAAAGTTCAAAGTTCAAAGTATCTTTATTATCCCTCACAGGGAAATTGATCTGATTTCATTCACATTTTCATGTATACATATTCATATATGTAAATGTTTTCCCAGTAACTTGGAGTACACCTTACTCACTCAGCATTTCTCGTGTAGCTCGTCTTATTTATCTGTGCTTTAGAATTGCAGATGACCTGAGGAAGTAAATCCCATCGGAGCTAGACGAGGCTCTCGCTACATGCCATAGTGATACTGTGAAAAGATCTGCAGCTCTCAGCACTTTTACAATTGCTACTCAGACAGTAGAGACCCACAGTACTTTATGAATCTCTTCACAGTATAAATATGTCCTAACTGACCATCTCTCGCAGTCTGAGTCTGGACTGTATGTGTGATATGTCTTGTCTCGTGCTTTAGGTATTATGGTGTATTCTATAGTTTTCCTTCTGTCAACAAATCCTGTGTTAGTCCATCTCTCAGTGCTATGCACCTTCTCTGTCCTGTCTGGGATGCTCAACCCTCGACCCACTGAAGATGTAAATCTTTCCCAAGCTGTCTGAGATGTTTATTTTCATTCCTTGAAAAAACTTAAAATGTCCTTAAACAGCTGAACACTATAGGTTTGAACAAATGACACTCAAACAGGAGTAAACAGTGCATTAGTGGGGGACTATTTTCAGCTGTGGTTTACAGTAACATTTGGTGCACCGCTGAGTATTTACAGCAGCAAGACAGCATATGAGAGACTGACTCAAAGTCAACTACATTATCCATGTTTATAGTAATGAACAAGCAACTTCAGCACAGTAGGAGACCTTGGTTTGAGAACTTAGTACTAATAAAGGATAAGGATAAAGACGTTTATTTTCATTGTAGTCTCTACAACGAAATTCTGTTTGACATCTCATCAAAAGAAAAAGCAGCAGGACTCAAGGTTAAAAATACACACCAACACGAGACAACTAGATAACACAGTATATAAAGCAATAAATAATAAAAAAGCATATAAACAATCTAAAACAGTAACAGACAATAAGTAATAAGGGCAAACAAAGTGCAGTGCTAAATAAAGGCAGCAGCAGGATACATTGGATTTAGAGGTCATCTATCCAATAAGGCGAAGTGCAAAAAGATCAGGTAAAGAAGTGCACAGTAACTGCTCATTAGGAATCTTAGGGTTTTAGAGGTGTTAGGAGAGGAGGTGCTTTCTTAAGATGAGTCTTCAGGAGATCCTTGAAGATAGAGAGGGGCATCCCCGCTCTGATAGCATTAGGTAGCTTGTTCCACCATCAAGGAACCACAGATGAGAATGGTCTGGACTGTGATTGCCTTGTGTGCAGGGGTGGCAAAGCCAAACCAAATTCCTTGGAGGAACGCAGTGTCCATGGAAAAGACTGTACCCATGTTGTGTTTACCACAAGAGTATTGACAAATGTTTAAACTTTTAAACGCAGATGCAATAATGAGTCTTTAGTGAACAACAGTCTCTTTATGTTTTTGCTAAATTCTCAGCAACACTTTGCCTGACCGGCTTTGTGACTTTTACTTTTTCAAACAATTGCTTGTAAAAATGTTAAAGTGACAATAGTGTCAACACTGTATATCATCATCATACATTCATTTGTATCACTCGTACAGTTTCTGCTGGGTTTGTGAAGGCGATTATTTTTATCCACATCGCCCTGCAGCAAGAAGGACACTGAGGTCACTGTCTTTGCCCATGTGTTCCAACCTACTGGGCTGAGGTTGGCTTCTTCAGACAGACGGAGATGAAAGGAAAACCCGTCTGCAGTCGAAATGCTCTCTATGTCTCCTTTAATAAAGATGAGATTGATTCTCTGTGTGCATTTGAGAGCTGGTGCATGCTCTACACAGGAGATACGGAGGAGGAACATGCTCGAACACACACCGAGTCTTTGATGTCAGATAACAGGGTTCGTATATGTTCTTTCCTCTTAGTACATTGGTACTGGTGTTCATACAGTACATACTTTTATCATCTGATCTGAGTACATGCATTTTATTCGTCTGTCTTACATTCAGTTAGGTTTGTTCAAATCCATCGGTTCATCTTGGTCCCTGACAATAACACACTTCCAGGATCGGTGTCACTCTCCTCACTCCTCACACATCCTGTGCCAAATCACTTTTCAAAGTAAAGAAATCAGATTTATATGATTATTAGATTATTAGATTTATAAATATAGAACATTAAAACTATTATAGGATCCCTATGATCAACAGAAGCACTTACTCAAAATCAGATGGCGTATCTCAAGTGTGTATCCTGATAGGATTTTTAAAAAAGTTTTTGAAACAAATTAAAAAGCAGTTTTGGCTCCAGGTGTTTGTTGGGCACAAAAGAGCAGAAGCAATATCAGAAAATATCACATCACATAATGATATGTAGCATATGTGAAATATAATTATTAATCGGGTTGTGCGTGGGTTCACTGTGTGTATTTGGGGACAGCAAAATTACTTAAAATCCTGGAGAAATGTATGCAAAGGTCCACAAAAGGCCTAATTAACATACATTTACATATATAGTATGTGTGCACCAGATCGTCAACACACACACACACACACACACACACACACACACACACACACAACTAAAAATAGATTCTATGCAACTCTCTGTGGGAGGAGTATCTAACAAAGCACAATAAAGGTGTTACTTTGGAATAATTCATGAGTCAAAATCCTGATGGAAAAATAACTGAGCAGCATCAAAAATGCACACAGAGGAATGTAAATATAAAATACAGGCACATATGATCTCACAAAAAGTTCAAAGAAACAGGCCAGAACATATTATACATATTACTGTTGTTATAACGTATTGTAGTTTTCCAGAAGGAAGAAATAGAGTCTGTTCATACAGTGGACAGTATGTTTAGACTCATCACACCCCTGAACTGCTTCAAACACTAGTGTTCTGTGGATGACCTTTGACCTCTGAGTGCACATACATCAGTGCCCTAAAGGGAAAATCCACTAAAAATGAGATGTTAAAAGTAGAGATTTTACAAAACCTTCTCAAGATATTCACATGATCAAAAACAAAGTTCAACATTTACCACGATAAGTACTACAATGTAACAATCCTCTGTGTCCTGAGCACAAATGTCACATGAATGACGAAATGTACTGACCTGCAGAGAAGTGGTTATCAGTCCTAGACTTAGAGCCATGTGGCTTTGTATCCCGGCCATTTAATCAGGGGCTGTTTCATTCAGGAAGCTATTTTAATCAGTCAGTTACTCGCTGGGACAGAAGACTAAACGCTCACATACACACACAGCCAGTAGACATTTCCCTTTGTGTGTCACCTTCATCCTCAATCTTTTGCTCCTCTGACTTCAGCATCACATCTTTCCTTCAGGTGGTGTTCGCTGTCTCCTGAGGAACAACCAGCTGTTTTCCCTCGTCTGATGTCTCTCCGCCTCCAGCTGACCGACGCTGTGCCTGCTCATGAAAGCTTCACTGCTGTGTGCCCTGTGGACTAAACCAGTCATCTTCTGTTTTTTTTTTTTTTTTTTCCTGACGTCTTCACTTTCTCAGCTCTCATCATTTTCTTGTTAATTGCCGCTGTCAGACACTTTAACATTTGGTTGTATTGCCAGATGTCTGCGCACTTGATTTACATCCAGAAGCTTCACCTGAATATTAGTTAGGGGATGGGGACTCAACAATGAGTCAGATTTTACCTGAGGATGGATTCATCATACCAAATATCTTTTCATAGCCAGTGTACAAGCTGCACAACCACATTGTTCCACTAAGAAACTTTTCTAATTGATATGTCTGAACTCAATGGCTGGAATTATGCATGTGTGATAATACAGATGACCTCTCTGACCTCTGCAGCGAAGGGTGTTTGTGGGTAACTATAACATGTGGACCTGGAGGTCCTATTGTGCCTCAGGAAGGAGGCTCCAACCAATGAATATTTAGGATCTGTCCAAGAACAAAACAAGCATTTTTTCCAACTGATATAAAATCAGCTAAATGTCTTCCCGTTCCTGTTTTTCCACACAAATCCACACGATTGAGGCGCTGTAGGACTTCAAGTCATTACCTCTGGTGCGAGCTGACCAGTTTCTCTAACTTCTCTGCAGTTAATGTGCTGTGCTGTAGGTGTCCTGAATGCTGTGAAGGAAAACAGTAGCTCAGCTATGATGCTACATTGCAGGCATCACAGATTGTGCTGTGCCTTGCTAACTTCAAAAGTTTCTACAAAAACCTCGGTACCATCTGCTGCATTTGGCAAAACAAAACAACGTCCTCCCTTCCAACTCTCCTAAGCAGAGAAATTTAAGGACTATTTCTGCAGAAAAAAGACCCTAAAGCCATTTTCAGTGCAAATCCGCTCCAGCTTGTCGGCCGCATTGACAGTTACCCAGAGACACACAGGTCAGATCAGAGCAGCAGAAATGTTAGGCTTCATTTGTAATCGGTTTCCTCTTCCCCATCCATCAAGACTCCACTGGGACTTCACTAGAGCTCCAGTGACAGTCCATAAGGAGGCTGAACAGCCCTCAAATTGCATCCACATCAGAGCTTCAGTCCTATTTCTCTTGTAGATGTGCAAGAAACAGATATAGGTCACATCTGGATTTTGAATTGAAGTTGCTGTTTGCTGGTCAATGGCTAAATTTGACAAAGCCTGGTTGTACTAAATTTTACAAATGGATGTATAGATTTAAGATAAATAATAATCAGCTTCCATAATTTCTGAACCCAGTGCTGAAGCGGATGAAGAGGAGGGAATGGAAATGGCTGGATGCCGTGAGACTGGCGCAAAAGTATTACACAAGCCTGCTAGAAATAGGCACCATCCTTTCTGGTAAATCACCAGCTCTTTCTCAAGAAATTTAATAAAGTTAAAACACAAACCTCAGTCTCCCTGATGCAATAAATTCAACATGCAGTTATTTGGGAATGTACCATAGAAAATCTAATCAGCTTATTATACCACAGTGAACATTTACTGGATATAATTAATCATGCAATAAATATGAGAAGACAGCTATGCAAACATCATGTCAAATTTCATAAAGAAATATTCCTACTAAATGTTATTTACAGACGTTTTATAAAAATGAAGAAGTGCATTATGTTGTGTACAGACAAACTGTAAACCCCTGCGTTTGAACATAATTTTACTTTAGAGGTTTTGTTATGAAGCTCACACCCACGCACTGCTGCACACTCTCAGGTGGGAATGACAATGCTACATGTTCTGAAATAACAATTTCTTCTGATGACACGGTGACTGGCGCATGAAATGCCTCCCAACGCTCACATTTGTGAGCGGCTGTTCATCAACAGGAGAGAGACGCTCCGTTTGGCTGATCATGATGAAAAAGGGCTTACACAGCGTATGAATATTTGAAGGAGTTGGGTGGTGACTTGGGAGACACATTTGCCCACGGCGTTCCTATTGGTTTATTGGTGACGTGATGACACGGAGGAGTTGGGCTTAACACTTTATAAAGCTTCTCTGTCCGCGGCGAGCCACTCTTTTTAAAGACCACCGTTGCTGAAACTTCTCATTCCGCAACTCACGTACTGGAAGCAGGCGAGGAACCTCGACACTACCTTCCATCATGAGCGAGGTAGGACTATTTTATGTTTTAAAACAAAGACGCGTCGGGATTAACCCAATTACGCACGATGCGCGCGCTGTGCGCAGAGGGGTAACGTCGTAAATGAGAGATTAAGCAGCTGTTGTCGACGGATTTCTGTTAACTGATGAGATTTCTTATCCGAGATTGACTGATTCAGCTCGGATAAGTCTCATTACAGTGTCAGATGTTGCACAGCTGCTCTGAGAAAGTGCGCCGATCGGGGAACACCGGGGCGCATCAGTGTGCTGTGGGTTCCCCAGCGCCAGTGTAGTGGGTTTAAGACCGACAACGACATTTACTTTTCACTACAACGGTTCAGACCTACTTGACGGTCAGTCATGATGTGAACTGTATCGTGTGGTTCAACAGCAACTAAAGTATAAAGAACACAATGTGGCGAAAACAGAGTTCAGTGTGAACAGTTTTGGAAGATACATCTTTGGCGTGAGCAGCGCTCACCTTGCTTTTGAATTTTGGACAAACGCAGCAAAAAATGGAGAAAAAAAAAGACAATTTAAGGTCTCATTTTGTAAGAAAACAGTAAAGCAGCTGAAATGCTCTGCAGGTCGTTTATTTGACAGCATGTAGTTGAAAGTATATAGCGGCAGCGCAGGTGTATAAACACTCAGGTGAACCATAAAGCCGAAGGTTTATCTCCCCGTATGAACAGCCCAGCAGTTAAGAGAGATCCATCACTGCAGGGGGTTAAAGCTTGCAATGGAAAACTGCTGTTAGGTTTTCCCACAGCTCACTACCCCCGATCCCATATAGTCACAGATGTTCAGCTCCATTCATTTGAAAGTGGAGGAGGGGGATATTAATAGCTCTTTTTAATGGAGAGTGTTTATTCTGCACAAACTCTAAAGTTCATTATTGAATGTGCCCTGGAGAACTCTGCTAATGTCACCACTAGTGTTTTAAGTTTGGGTGGCTGTGGTGCTAATTTGGGACATATGGATGTTATAAAATGTCAGTAGAGGCTGTATTTGACAATCATGTCTTAAAGAAAACTGATGATCTGTTTTTCGATTATGTTTTGCTTGTCAACTGAACGTCACTGTCATATCTCAGCTGCTTCCAAGTGAAAACAGTGGTTGTTAGTGTGTGATATATCTGGACCTGGCAGCAGATTGATGTTCAGCTCTACACCAGCGATAGGAACAATCTCACTACCTCTTCAATCTGCCAGTACAAGCTTTGCAGTTCAGACTCAACATATCAAATTATCTTATAGAATTTATTTAAAAAAAGAAAAGACTTTGTCCATATTTTTAAGAAAATCTGAATCGTGCTTGTTGCTGCTGCTGCTGCTGTGATGATTGAAAAGAGACGAGATTGAACAGCAATGACTTGACACTTGTCCTGCTTTGATTTGTGGTCCGTTCTGCTGCACGTTAGCAGAATATATATGGTGTTAATTGAAGTCACAGCTGTCTTATTTCAGAACAATAGTGCAGTTGAAGTTGTGGGAGGATTCTTGTTTTGCATGTGTATATAATAGGTGTATGGTATATTTGATTTTTGTATTATATGCAAATTTGTGTTTGTCTAACCCCGTGGATGTGTTGAAGTTAGCAAAACACACTGTAGGCGTAGATGTATGCACAAAGGATAAACTGCAAGTCTGAGCAGCGGCTGTAATACTCCTCAGACCTAACACTTCAACCTCACCAACGGCAGCTTTCAGGTAGAAGTCAGTGTTGCTGGAGCTGAATGGTTCAGTCTAATGGCACACAGACGGTCCTTCCCTCTAATGGATCAGTGGTGGACATCAACATGCTTCCCTGCAAGCTGTTTATAACAAGTCATTCACTAGCCGCCTCAATAAAAGATTAATTCAGGGGGCACACACAACAGGAGCTGTAACAGCTTTTGAATAATTGAATCCCTCGCCGGCAGCGAAATCAGCCGAGCCTTTTGTTTGGTAATAATGTGCAAAGTGAAGAGAAGCTGTAACATCCTGCTGATTAAAAGAGGTGTAATTTTAGGGAGAACGCGGCCTTGGTGTGAATGTCAGGAGCAGGAGGAGGAGGAGGAGGAGGCAGGGGAGGGGAGGGGATGATTTTTCTGCTTAGCTGATAGGTTTGGTTGAGTACTGTGGAGTTGTTCTCAGTCAAAGTCATCAACGTAGCCACTCTCCAAACTTGACTTGAAGCCAGTGACTGAAGCAGAGCAGCTCAGCATGTTCTGGATGGATGAGTCTCGCAGTGGTCAGCACTGCGGCGCTCCCGCCCTCACCCCCGCCACACTCTTCACCCTCGCTCTCTCCACCTCCCTTCATCTACACACATCTGCTCAGAACAAGCACAATACTCTAAGGTAAGGTAATACTGTTACACAGTTTTACCCCCACATCTTCCATTTCTACCTTCCGTCCTCTCTCTCTCTGTCTCTTGGCAAATGAAGCAAGTCAAGAACTTTAAAATCAAAAAACTTTAAACATCCAGCAGCACAAGTCGGAGGTCCCTGAAGCTTCTGACGCCTGTCAGCGTGTTCATGTCAAGGAGGAAAGAACAAGAGACAAGAGAGACTGAAAAACTGTCAGGTGCTCCAGACGGTGGGAAATAGCTGACTCAGACACTTCAATACATTTCTGTCAGATTCAGAAGTGGAGTTTCAGCTACTGACATGGTTACGAACATCATGTCAGTCAGTCCTCAACTTCCTGAGGTCTTAAGCTACAGCTTGCTTTGCGCTCATGCTCCCTGTCCGAGCAGTGCTGTACTCACCAGTCTGATATTCCTGGTTTACAGAGCCATATTCTGATATTTGTGTGATGCAGGCTCAGTGAGAGGAAATAAAACTCTCAGCAAACAGTCTTCCTCAAAGGAAAAACAGAGGCGTCACTAATAACCTTAACGAGTGCATTGTTTGAGTAATGCTGCATTCACACACTGTTGGCAAAATGGGCAGAACAGGAAAAGCTTCTGTTGTGCTGACCTGCGCTCAGTCGTCTAGTCACATCATTTAAGCAGCTTAAATGATCCACTTATGCAGGTTATATAGGCTTTCATGCAGCGGAGCATGAAACCAGATACACACTGTATTAATATCTGATTTTTTTTTAGATGCAACTGGCGAATGGTTTGCTGGCAGCTCTACGTTTAGCCCTTTTTAAACAGAGATCCCACTATACTGCCATTAAGAAGACTCGCCATTATGCCGGAAACAGAGGCATGACGTGGAACACAACATGGCGTCTGGCCCACCACACCAGCTCTCTACTTTTACACAGACATCAATCTGGCTCTGTGACTACCTCTGCCGCTGGCATAAAGGCGGAAAAATGCCCCCACCAATCCGTTGTCATAGCTTTTATAGAGAACGGTGAGGCAGAATAAAGATTCATTCCCACCTTGAACAGGCTGTGTAAAAGGAGCTGTTGCTTTCACCAATTGGGAAGTCAGAAATAGCTGATGTAAATGTTTTTTCTTTTTTTTTTTCACTTTTTTTTTTTGGAAATGTTTCTTTCACATCAGCCTTGTGTAACAAAGCGATTTCCTGTCATTAGATAAAAAAACTGAAGATGAATGCGAACACAGCAGAATTAGAATTTCCAGTTACCAACACGGACACTTCCACTAATCATGGTCTTGCTTTTTGTTTTTTTATTTTTTATTTTTACTGTAGCTTGTAGGTGGTCAGTGTGTTTCTATAGGTTAGGTAACTCTGCACTGAAAAGCCACTGTTAAGAGTTACTGCATATTTCATGGAGCATTTTCCAAGGGTACTTGAACTCATGTTGACTCACAGGTATTTTCAGACTACAAAATTGCACAGTGCTGTTATATTCCTGCAGTCACTGACTCATAACTAAGCCGTCTTCAAGCCAAAACAGCTCACATGGCGGCAGCCGATCTCTACTTTCCGCACCTCCCTATGACAATTAGTTTTTCCGTCGCCGTCACATCAAATCCATCAGCACTCACTCAGACTTAGAAGACGGTGTCTAAATTAAGTCAAAGATATTCTTAGATCTTATTGATCTTACTTTGGCACCTCCCGTCCATATTCTGCTCTGAGCCAATTAACATCAAAGCAGCGTTGTTATGTACCGCTGTAACCTAATACACCGACACAGATGTGATGGGTGTGCTCATAAGAAGGTGTAAGTAAGATTTGCATGTGTCTGCAGGTATTTAGATTCACGCACGTGTACGTGCGTCCGTGTGTGCATGTGCATTTTAAAAGTGACGGTCACACTCAAGATGTTCTTCTTTTTCAACCATTCATTTTATGACCAGCATCATTTTGAGCAATTTGTCCCAGACGGGTATGAGCAGAAATGCTAATTAGCTTGATTAGAAATTAGCATAAACTGGGCCTTGATTGGCTGCCAGATCAGTATTACAAGTACCAGCTTCTTTGGAGATTTAGAGTTTTTAATGATAAGAAAAGCCTTTGGTCATGTGGATGACTGCAGCGAGAAATCAGACGCAGTATTCAGACGACTCTGAATTAGCCCTGCCTTACTTTGAACTTGGCTGAATTCAACAGCCCATGGAAAAGAGCCATAAATTTGACAGAAAAAGCTGTTTAATCCACTTTAAGCAGAGATTGGAATTTCTCTAAGTACTTTGACTGAAATAACCCCAACCATGGAAGTTACCATGAGGTCATCATATTAACAGTCAGCACAAATCAGGAGACTTGATGGTTGAAAGTTTTTAGGAGGTTGAGACCTTTGCTTACTTAGCAAAGTGAGCCTATTGTACTACACTGCACTGTGAGTACAGGTGAGGCTCAAGGTACATGATTTAGTGAGGATCACTGAATTACACTCAGTTCCTGAACTTGATTACTGTAGATCTTCCTTTAGTTTTGGACCAACACTTTGACCAAATATTATTGCACCAAGAAGAAGACAACTGACCATGTTTAATTATATCTGACAAAAATCTGCTTTGTGTTTTGAGGCAGTCACTCCCCTCCTTGTGTTAGTCGACTGTAATGCTGGACTGACATCTTCACACATCATCACCATCCCAGTTCTCAGATTGGATTTTATGAGACTACCCGAGAGGCCCAACACTGAGCTCTGGGTAGGAAATGTAACAGGCGTTGTGATAAATCCACTGTCTTCTTGTCTCCAGAGAAAGGTGGACGCATTTTCCACTTCAGTTTGATGCATCATGTTTATTAAAGCTGTGGGAGTCATGACATCCATTTTCATTTGTGGTCATTATCTGGGGTAGATGTCAGGAATTGCTTTGGAGAATGCCCTTTTTCCCGCTCTCTTTTGGTACCCTGCTTACTTTTTACCTCAGAGTTAAAGCATTACTTTTCCCACTGTCATCAGCAGGTTTTAACCAAGAGCACTTAATCCTTGAAATGCACGCTGTATCTGAGAAAAGAAATCTGCATTAATGCCAAAAAAAACAAAACAAATAAGTCTGTCCTATAGTGTCTCCAGGTTGGTTGACTTACAACAGGAACTGCTCCGGCTGTATGTTCAAATATTAAGCAGTTTAGCACATGTACTGCTGGATTAGTGGATTTTTGTGGATTGTGTAGATCTGTTGCGTCAGTCACATTCTTGTTTGCTGCCCAACAGGCAGATGGACCATACACGGAGAGATTGTCTTTCATTCTAATGGGTTAAATTGGCCTGGCTTTGTAAACGGACTAAAGTGCAAACTCAGAGAAATAAATACTCATCCCGTTGTGTTTTATCACTGTCAGTCTGTCACTGCTGTTGTGATGGACTTTCTAATGAAAACACTTTGATGGCATGTTGTGTCTGCAGATGTTTGTCCTGCCAAAGTGGATCTAATGTTACAGACAGTTAAGAGAGGTGTGTCAAATTAAAGCTTTAAACGCTTCTTTAAATTGTTAGAATAATTGTATCATTACCGTAGTAAAACAATCACACAGACAATCTAATACTATTGGCCTATTTATTATCCTCATGTTGATTCATAACAGGTTTAGTTTTCCCTGTGAGTCTAATCAACAAACACTCCATCAACCAACACGATCTTTATCAACAGCAAAGAAGATATGAATGGCAATTTACTCACCCGCAGCATCATAAATCACTTGGATTGGTGCCGAACGCACAGTGAAACTATTACACACTGGGTGGCTAAGTGACTGGGATGAAAACACTTTTTGTAATGCATGTGTGGCTGTTGTCTGATTATTATGCAGCCATAAATTCACCAGCTGTGTACACGCCGCCGACGGGCCCCTGTTCCTCAGTTTCATGGATTGTGTCTTGCAGATGCAATTCACAATGTAAAGTGAATCAATAAAATCCACCGACATCTTTATTCAGCCTGTTGCTCTGGTGAAGTGCTGCGGAAAGTGGTTACACAACTCCTGTCATCCTGCAGCTGATGGATGAGTTGTAAACTACATGCATGTAAAAAAAACCCCAACAAACTCTTAAAGTGTCTTAAAAACTTAAAATACCGATGAATTGAAAAATGTTAAAACGTAATATGTTAATGTTGTAAATTAACATGTAGCTTTTAATATTCAGATTGTAACACAACAGATTGGGATGTGAAAGCACAGTTTGACAACCATAAAATGTGTTAATATATGGTAATAGGCATCCTCTCTGTGTAAAAAAAAAAACAACAAAAAACTATGGTTGTTTTGTGTGTTTATGCACCACAGCCATGTAAATCACACATTTCAGCAGTGTCAGCAATAGTGTATGTGCCGGTGTGAATGTTTCACTCATTCATAGTACGAATCGAGTGGGTGGGGAAGGGCTGAATTAGCAGAGCGACATTACTGCTGCACACTGCAAATATACCTCCCACAAAATCATTACAGCATCATACTCCACAGATTTGAGACTGAAAAGAAGACTTTAGGGACTGCAGGGGTCCACGGGCAAACCTAATGAGTAAGGAGGTTACAGAAACATGTTTGTGACTGCAGGGTCCCCGGTTTGAATATCTGGACATATGGAAAAATCTCAGCGGAAGCAAACAGCTCCCTCACGCTCTGCCTGCTCTTACAGTATATAAAGAAACTCGGTAACACTGCACATGGTATTATACAACATGCTCCCTCAGTAGTGGTTTGGTTTTTTTGGCTTTTTTAGTCAGTGATGGTAGAAGAGACAGGACTTTAAATGCGGATTAAACTACTTTTGTGCACATTATCAAACTGTGGAGAGTGAAAGTTAAAACTGCTTCTTATTTTTCTCTATGGGGACTTAATGATATCTGAGAATGAGCTGAGCTTCATTTCTGGTTACGTTAAGTCATGACGAGGATTTGCTCGTCAGTTTTTTGGGAAGCACTGACGATCACAGTCAGACACACAACAGCTGGTGCGATATCTGAACCAAGATGAAGCAGATTTCCACACCGAAGCTTTCACTCTGGATATTTAGAAGATAAACTGAAGTAATGTCTTGTTTATTGATGTTGTGTTAGAAGCCTGGTTTTTACTGTAAAGAATAAAGAGTCCCTTCCATTAGTTAGACTGAGAAGCCACGTTTATCTTACTGTATCATTAAAATCAAGATGATTAATTTACTATCTAACTAACTGAAGCTAGTCAAAATAGTAACCTGTAACTGGGAAACCAGTTATGAAGGTAATAAAGGAGTCACCATAACCTCCGTTGAGTCACCATGAGATGGTCCAAATGCTGCTCATCTATTCCACATCTACCCCAGGCGGCTTTACTCTTCAGCAGACCTTTGGTGTCAAATTAGCAAATGACCTTTGACTCTACAGAACATTTTGAACTTTATCTCCAGCCAGATTTTGTTGCTTAATGTCCTGTGTCTTTGTTTTCAAGGATTATTATGAGCTGCTGAGCACAGAAGTAGCTGCAGCAGAGGGAAAATATATTTTGAGGATGCTCAAAAGGACATGAAATGAACCGTTGTGTTCTCATTTATTCGTTTTGTTTACCCACATGTCTAAACCTCCTCAGGAGCTCATACAGGGAGCTGGAGCCTCTCCCATGTCAGGGGATGCATGAGTGACAGTAGTGATTTGTTATATTGTGTCCACCTTAAGTTTGTGTGCACAGTTTTAGTAGTTTCTTAAAAAATGAACACATGCTCATAATTTTATCTTATTCTTATGTTTTTTTATTTTTTTATTGAACTTTATTTTATTTATATATTTACTTCAGATTTTAATAAAGTAAAATAAACTTGAATGAGTTACAGTATAAGGCAGATAAAGGAAGAAATAAAACTAAATATCACAGTGATCCCACCTGAGCTGAGGGGTTACTGCACCAATAATATACAGACCTAAAAGTTATCACAGACTTACCCACTTACAGAAATAAACTTCACAACACATGTTTTATTATGGTAATGCATGTGTCAGTGCACTCTTTAAATATGGATAAGTGCAAGATTAGACTTCATACAACCAATGTTTCATCTGCAGGTATGTTTCCAGTTCACCTCTGTAATGAACGCCTACATTCAGTGCATCAGCTTTCACCAACACTGCGCTCGGCCTGTTAGGGAACCAAACCTGTACTTTACAGATGGGTCTTCCCTGCTCTTCCCATTACGGACTAAATAGAGCCTAGCTGCTGCGTTTGTTTCTAAAGACCCTTTTCCTCAAGTGGAAAAGAAAACCTGGTGCTAAACGTTCACCGTTTGTCTCTTTGGATTTAGGAGTAACGGACAGAGATGAGATCAGCAGGCAGAGCGGACAGAGATTTGCAGTGGCCAGCGCTGAGGTGGAACGTGGATTTTCTTGACAAGCGGACATAAATCACGAGCTGACAGAGAACGTCTGTCATCCAGCATCGCAGCACTTAATTAATTTGGGATTGACCTGCCTCATGAATGCCCAGTAGATCCATATGCTACTGTTTATACTCCAGGATATTGATGCCATTAATGTAAACAGTAAAATCACAGCTGTGAAATAAACAACACAAAATCAGTAAATTGCTGGTGCTTAAAGAACTTATTTAAACTGATAGCAGCTTGTGGGCTAACATCAACCCTCGTGTCCCGCAGGTTTCAATCACCGTCTCCCCTCAAAGCCACTCTGTCACAAACCCCTCTCGTCTGAGTGGGCACAAGCCCGAAGCCAACACGTGCCCTCTGCAGATGTCAGGAGGAATTCACTGCAGCTTTTGAGGAATTATTTTATAAGATGGTGCCTCAGAACCACATTCAAACATGAGAGGAGCCATCCTCAGGCTCGGTTTGTAGTTTGATTAGTTTGCTTTAATTGTCCAAAAAGAGAAATGGTGGATGGCTTCCTGCAGCTTTTACTTACTTTTGCTATTTCCTTCCTTCCTTCTGAGAAATGTGTTCAACTGAAAACCTGATGTTCCACTCAGGAACCTGAGCTTGAGGTTTCTACAGTTTCTCCTCTCACTGGAGGACCAACGACTCATTTCTCTCTGCCCTACGGTTGAAGAAGAGAAATAAGAAGAGGCGGTTTGGTCTTATGTTCTTTCTGCTTGAATTGTCTGTGGCCTACTTCTGCTTTTTTAAATTCTTAATGGCCACTGAGTGTGGCAGGGAACTCTTGGACTGTGCAAGCTGCCAAGTCTTAAAATAACCCAAGAAAGGAAAGAACAGAAATATCAAATTAGTTGCCCAATTCTTTCATCCACCACTCTACTTTGATTATAATTACTAAGCCTTGCACTTCAGTTTAGTAACCCACTGGGCATAGAGAGAGGATCTGTTAGCTGAAAAGGATCCAAACTATGAGCTCATCCTGATTTTTTTCACATTATCACATCAAATACCTGGCCACCTCTTCCCCGGTAAGCTGTTCTGTGGGACGTTTCTACCCGACGGTCTCTGATGGGACGGCACAAGCAGAAGACAGATTCATCATTCCTCATAATTAGGGTCTTAATTTGAACACCTTGCTCTTTTCAGTTCATTTGCAAAGCTACTCTCCTGCTGCTTGGCCCACAAAAGCAGACTGGAGCGCTATCTGGGTCGCCTGGTTACATAGCGAGCGCTTGCTGTGTCACGTGGTCCCCCTCCCCACAGCTGACGGGCGCTTGGCACTGGATCTGAGCGGCAGAGTTGCCCGCCAACAGGCTGGCCCGCCTCTGAAACGAGCCAGTCACTCTGGGTCTAAGCTCTCAAACCCAAAATGGCCAGTGTCACTGAGCCAGACGAAGGAGCTGAAGCCAAAACATCAATCATCACATTATGCCAGCCATGCTTATGAATCAGCTATTACAGATTAAAAAAGTAAGAAGCTTTCGGGATCCACAATATTGATTTTCTCATTCTCATCACATCTGCTACAAATAGCAAGATGCTTCAGAGTTCCACACAACAGACTTAAGCCAAGACACTACAGGAAACTGCCATCTTAAACCAACTTCAGCTTTCGCTGATTAAAATAAAATTTTGCATGACGATGACAGGACGATACTTTGGGTTTTTTGAAGCAGCACGCAGAGGCGAGAGACAGTGATGACGTGCAACAAAGGTCAGAGAGGATTTTACTAAACAGTGAGACTGACAATTCATTCTTGACTTTGGAAACGACAGTTGACAAAGCTGCTGAAAGCTGGAAAGTTGATTGAAAGCTCTGAAACGAGCGAGTAAATGGACCATTAGCTGAGACTGGTCAGTCAACTTCTGTTTCTGAGGTCAAGAATGGACTCGACATAAACATGCTGTTAAGATGTGATTCTTTCACAGCTGTATAACACTACGAGTGTTGAAGAGAAGAAGAAGAAGACAATCATAGTAAACAATAACAACAACATGTGAAATGACAGCAGCAAATGCAGATGCAGCAACAGGTAGGCGGCAACTTGTGAAAAAAACAAAACTGGTGTACAGAGATATTTTGTATTTGACGTGGATCATCAGAGACAAGTTATAGACAACAAAAAGCCAGTTTGCAAACGGTGCCACAGGAAACTACTGTGTGCACAGTGACAATATTAAGGTGTGTGTGTGTGTGTGTGTGTGTGTGTGTGAGTGTGCAGCAGCCTGTTTTTTGTATTAAATCTGGTATCAAAAATCATTTTCAGTTGTATTGGTACCGACCTCCAGAATCCTGTTGTTCCCTCGTCCTCAGTGTGTTTTGAAATTTAGTTTGATATGTAAGGAGACAGAAAGGGGCAGAATATTTCTGGAAAATTAAGTCATTTATTTCAAAAAGTCTCCCATTGCAGATTGAAATATAAAGGTGAGAGATTGTTTTCATGCAACAAATTCTCATTCTTTTAATCTTAAGGAAGCTAATGTGTCATTTTAACAGATTAAGCAAACAAGATATTATGTGTTAATTAGTGAAGAATCCAGGCTAGCCCTTTCCCCACAAACAGCATTTATGCTAAGCTAACCTCCTGCTGTTTACCATACAGAGAGCGAGAGGAATCCATGTTCTCATTTAACTCTTGATAAGAAGGTGAATGAGTGTATTTTGCAAAATATAACTGAACTCCTGTACGTCAAGGCGGTTTGCTGTGAAAACAAGTGTTGCTACTTCACCTCACTGGCAGATTGATTATATTGTGATTTAAATAAAAACTGGATTTTCACTCTAGCTACATGATTAAATCGAAGGACTTTCCCCCACTGCACAGCTTCTGTAAATCAGCCAGTAGATTGAACCGAAACTCCGCCTGATCACAGGGAACTCCCTCATCTATTTACTGGCCTGCTGGTTAGTTTGTTGCTCTGTAGCAGCATGCTGTACAATCTCAAAGTGAGGAAACCAATCCCCGGAGATTGGCGACTCCCACACTAAAAGAAGCAACACCGAAAAATGTAATCTCGCCAATTTCAAGGCTCATTAAGTAGAGTAACAGACGGGAGTTTGAAAAAATAATTTGAAGAGGAGCTGTAATGTGTTTTCTCTCCCCTCCGCTCTTCTGTCTCCCTCCCTCATCTCTTCTCAGTGGAAATTGCTGTGAATCAATGATTTTTTTTACCACAGCACCAGCTGTATTAAGATGAAAACAAATGATTTTCTTTTTATTTCAGAGGTCGTTTGTGAATTTGTGTGATTTCAGGCTTTTCTGGGCCACGAAGGCATTAGTACTTCTTGGCTTGGCGTCGACTGCTTTATGTGAGCTGAGCGTCTTCCTGCCGCATTGCAAATATCCTCCAAAATAATGTTGGATTTAAAAAACAAGAAAAAGAAGTTTGAGTCAGTGGGAGCTTTTCTGGAGACGGCTCCTTGGTTGCATGACAGCTGGCCTGCTTTTTGCAGAGACTCATTTTACCAAACGCCCTCCCCAGCCTGAACATCAGAGGAATATGAAGGAAGCAAAGCAGCTGAACGCGCTTCTCACACACTGACAGGCGTGTGCGCAGCGTGCGGAGTTGGCTTGACGACCGGTGCAGTTGCGCGTATGAGAAAGTGAGCGGTGGAGCAACTGCTTGGCAAAAACGCTGTTAATATGAGAAAAGACGCGTGAGAGGAACAGGGGGAGATGATCTTCAGCGTCAGGGCCTAACAACTGTTCACTTCAGCTCAGTGTCACCTCGGGAGCCCTGGCTGTCACACAGGAAATGGGAAGCGTGCAGCTGAGTTTCTGTGCCTCATGCTGCACCCGGCAGACTGTGCCAAGGTCCCAGCACCGCCAGTCAACATCAAACAGCTGATGTTTATGACAAGCAATCAGCTGCTCTTCCTCTCCCCCTGCTGAATCTCTCTCTACCTGTCCCCAAGGCTCTGCTGGGGAGAAAACCCATCTTCACTTGACTTGTAGATAGTAAAAGATACCAGACCACGGTCATCACCTTCAGTGTCATTCCCACACCCACTCTCAGCACGAGGATTAACAAGCGCCACTATGTGAAGAAACTGCATTGTTTTCCCAGAATCCACAGTAGTTGCATTCCCTGAACAGACTGTGTAAATGGCATAAGAGCATTTTAGCATAACAAATCTTATCAAATGGTTTAATGCGAATAATCAAACTAAATGAATGGTTTCAAGCTTAAATAGTGAGCTGCCATTTTCTCAGTGCCTGAAGCTGCAGAGGTGGATTGTAGCGTAAGTACCAGGCACATATCTGGCAGTTTAGATCCATTTCAACCTTAATTCCTGCCTCTGTGTGGCCCACGAATGGCTTTATGTTCTAATTACTGTGGTTTTTCTACTGTCTGTCTTTTCAGAGGAAAAAGGTCCCAGGGAAAGTCAGTAATTATGTTTCATGGTAATTATTGACCTCTGCACTGCAGTACAAATGTAAGAGCCCACCCACTTCCTCCTTGATTTCAACTAGACGTGTATTGGCTGCCTAACAAAGGAAAGAAAATCCAAAAAATCTGCAGCGGGGAGTTATTGACCCAGCACTGATTTGGCAGTGTTTCAGTATGCCCTGTAGCCTTTATGACAGTATGGTTTATGTAACTGCCAATGGAGCTCATACAGATGAGTGGTCTGTAGCACACAACCCTGCACACACACACACACACACACACACACACAGAGAACACTGGTAGTAAAGAGCGCACACAGACACACAGCCACTCGTGCTCCACGCCCACTGCCTGCACACTGAGGATGAGCAGGCTGATTTCTGAAGAGCTGAAGAGGCAGGAGGAGAGTGAGGTTAGAGGATCAAGAGGGAAACAGTGTTTCACCGTGCAGGCTTTAAAGAGAGAGAGCCGCATCCTCCGTTCGCCGAGCGTTGCCTCAGAGGCACAGCGGCAGCAGCAGAGTAACATGCCGTCATGAATGATGCGAACATATCACTGTCATGGAAACCAGCCTTCCTCGCCCCCACATACATTCCTCTATGTCAGAGTGTTACATTTGTGCAAAGTGTTGCTATGCACCAGTGAGACCAAGTCATTTAATCAAAGTGGTGACATTGTAAGGATCAATTGTGATATACCCTTCCTTATTTTTACTTTGTGTGTGACATCTATTCAAATTCTCCAATAAGTCTTTTTTTTCATTTTGGAAAATGTGCTTACTCACTTCTTGCTGAGAGTTAGAAGAAAATATCAACACCACTCTCACGTCTGTCAGGTAAATATGAAGCTGGCTGCTTCTTATTTATCTTACACATGTCAGAGTTGGGTCAATCTTCTCATCCAGCTCTCGGCAAGAAAAGAAATATTCCAAAATGTGAAAAGTTTTTCCTTGTTAAAACAGGAACTCTTCACATTGGTTAAGTAGAGGATTACACTAGAACATACTGAATAAACAGACTAGTATCAGGCTCCATGTCTGCATGGCTCTTCTTTATTAACATAACCACATGAAGATTAAATGAGAAAGTGCAGGCTTGATTTTTGGGCATGAATGCATATTAATCTTGACGTCCATCGAAGAAAAAAAAAAAAACGTGTAGTGTAATGAATTCCATTTTCACTTATATTTACCACACATCAAATAAAAAGGAGTCAGTTTTCTGAAGTAGAGAATCAACAAGTCAGGTGCAAAGAGGCAACCTGCCTCCAGCATCCTATATAACTGAGTTTGGCTCGGAGTCAGGGAAATACAGGCTCGCTCTCAGCAGAGTGAAGGAGGTGGATGTTTTAAAACCTCTAAAGACCTCCCTGCTCTCCTCCCTCCCTGCCCCCCGATGAATGCTCAATCAGAGATAAATCATATTTACATTTCTCTGATGTGCAATGTGCTTACAGTGTATGCACACTGGATCTTCTGTTATTCTGCTTGACTCACCCTGTGTTTGAGAGTGTGTGTGTGTGTGTGTGTGTGTGTGCATGTGCTTGTATTCTCATCTGTGCTGTAGTGCTGTATGTAAGTGTAAGTGTGTGTGTGTGTGTGTGTGTGTGTGTGTGTGTGTGTGTTCATGTGTATGTTTTCCCCTTGAAATGTCCTAATTGAAAGCCTGGAGGCACAAATTCTGATGCAGTGTGCTACAGTAGCTCTACACACACATCAAAACGCTGTTTGTTGACCTCGTGTCCCTCTGAGTCTGCTAATGATTAATGAGAGGCACAATATGTATCTCTGTGCTCTCCATCTCCCATGTCAACGTCATGTAATTACTGTTTTCTTTTCTGCTTGATTGGTTTCTCATCTACTTGTTTTTCATACTCACGCTGTGTGAAATTCTGTGTTTGTGAGTGTCAGTGTGTGTGTGTGTGTGTGTGTATCCTGATGTGTACACAGGTGTGCTGATTTGTTCACCAGTGTAAGTGTGTGTGTGTGTGTGTGTGTGTGTGTCTTCATGTGCAGGTTTATGTGCAGAGTGAGGATAGACCCTTTCCCCCCTCAGTAATCTTACTCATCGAGCTGCTGTTATTGCAATTTACACTTGGCTCGGCTCCAGAGCTGCTCGGCTGCAATGGCTCCTCCTTTCCCCGCTGCCAGCGGGAGTGTTACAGCTTCTCATCACCTCTGCACTGAGCTGAGCGCCCGTGGCATAAACAAAGTGACCTCAAGTCACGTCTTGAATTTAAGCCAAGTTGTAACCTGCTAAACCCAGCAGAGCCCGTTGTGAGTATAACACAGTGATTATCATGGGTGAGCACACAGGGAGGAGACATTCAGGGGTTTCAGAGGAGCCATAGTGCAGTGCTGCCATATTAAAACCTCATAACTCAAATGTTGCTGGTCACTGTGGGTAGATAAACTTTTACAACCGTGGGTTTTATGAAAAAATTTCAAGCATCCTCTAGAGGTGCTCGGTATATGAGCAAATGATTCTTTAATTCAAAATCCTCAAATTGAACAGTACACTCTGAATCATTAGTCGTTGGCTCAGTTTTAATATCCACTGTTAATTCCAAGTTAAAAGCTTATGAAAAGACAGAAACAATCATGATAGATGGTCTATTAGCCTAATAAAAAGTGCTTTTATGGCCCTTCTCCACTGCATGGCACCAGCTCAACTGCTCAACAGCAAAAAAAAAAAAAAAAAAAGCGAGCTGAGGCGATGCCAAAATGAAAATGCTGCATACTGATTGGTCAGAGAGAACAGTCACCTTTGTGTCATCATTGCATGAGACAGGACGTTCTGAGAAAACCCACCAGCCAAGCGACTGTACACCACTCTCTGTAGCCTGTAGCCTTTGAACCGTGATGCTACTGCTTTCCTTAAAAAAAACAGAACCAGTAGTATCTATGACCTGCTATTGAACAAAAGAGCTAAAATGAGAGGTGTGGCTCAGGTGTGAATGTATTGTTTGCATATGTATTATTCTGACACATCTCAAATGGGTTGTAAGAATCAGACCACAAGGAACACGTGTGTAAGATATGGACTGAGCTGGGTTTTCATTAAATCTCATCAAAGGAAACCAAACTATATAGCCATTTCAGTCGGTCTACGTGTGTAATACAATATTAATCTTGTTGCAGTGATGGAGCAGTGTTACATCAACATTATATCTCCAAAAAGCAAACATGACCAGATGAGCCAGATGAGCATCCAGACGAGCGTGAGGCCAGTTCGGTTTGCAGAGAGCGCTGATGCAGTGCAGTGTGGGCTGATTGGTCTCCTCTCTCTCCCTCAGCTGGTGCTACAGTAGGTTTTTTGGGGGGCCATATTAGTGTGCTGTGAGGGAGCAGCTACCGTAGCTCCAACGCAAGCTCCAGTTCATTTCATGGCCATTATAAGAGGCTGATGGAGAGACTTAGCTCTTCTCTTTGAACTGGGATTAGTAACAGGGGAGAACAAAACAGTGCTCTTATCTGGCTCGGATTTTTGTTTGGAGCTGCGGGGGGGCCGGAAGAGAGCTCAGCCGTGTGACTGTAATGTAAAACACCAAAAAGCAATTTGATAAGTCGTTTCACTTTGGGCTTTTTCCTGACAGACAACTGAAAAGAGAGAGAAGGTATAATTCTGATATGCATGACAGGAAAACATGAAGTGCTGTTTTGTGTGCGCATATCTCGCATACTTCAAATAATGATTTTTTTTAAAAACCAAAATTCAGAATTGCATCAAAGACCAGCCTCAAATTAGACCTTTTTTCCCATCAGGCTTGCATGTGTTGTGCTCTGAACTCGCGAGGATGCTTCAATCCCCCTCACCACCCAACCCTCTCCCAAGCATCAAAGCGAGGCACACGCTGTTTGAAATTCATTGAAAGCATTGGATTAATAATGCAGAAAGAGAAGCTCAGAAAAGAGGACACATAGTATGATGCTTTCTCAACTCCTCAGCTATTAAAGCATGGAAACCCGTCTGACATGGGCAAATGGGAAACCTTTGAACGAGCGGGGGAATAGCTGTGAAAAGGTTGCGGTGGAAGAAGCTGGAGCTAAATCCCCCAGGAGGCAGCCACATACACGCTACCTAAATGAAACCATTTCCTTTCTCTGTTTTGTTACTGTGCCTACTCCACAGCGCTTTGGAGCAACAACAGTAAAATAAATGAATAAATAATAATAATAATAATTAATAATATATATTATGTCAAGACTTGATAATAAGAACAATAAGGAAAAAAACAAACTTTTATTTAAACAAAAAATAAATTAAACAGCATCGGAAGTGATGAGCTACCCATTGTATCTGTCATTTTATCTCCTCATACTCCTCATACTCAACAGTTCTACATTTTAGGATATACACTTACTTATTAGATGAGAGGACTGGTACCACTCTTGTGGTAATAGTAACATTATCTTAGCTTAGCATAAAGTCTGCAAACAGGTAAACTGTTGAGATTATCCAAAGGTGAAACAAAGCCTGCTTATAACACACTCCCATACACATGGATAATGTGTTTCTAGAGAGCTGACAATAAAAGTCTGTACAGTGTATACAGACGTTAAGTACTGACTGCTTTGCTTTCTGTCTTAACAAAAACTGAGGTAAAACAAGTCATATGGATTCTCGACTGTTTGCAGGAAGTCAGTACCAACAGCCAAGAAATAGTCCTGCATATATTCCTTCTGAAAACCACAAATTGTCTTTGTACTTTGGCTCTTGCTCAGACCAAACAACCAAAAATAACTGATGAACAGGGGTGACCATATTTTCAAACACATATGCGTTTTCATCAGGATGGAGGACAGTTATTTCAGCACTTGGTACACCTGCCGCGTGCACCTTCCAACACCGTGATTGCAGCTTTTTCGTGGTCGGGTACCTTACCAAGGAAGTAATAAACCTCCAGAAACTCCTTAGTACAAACCGACTGTCTCTTTTGCACGGCAGCTAACCCTTAATATACCAACAGGTTAGGGACTGTTTCCCCCATAATTCCAGTCTTTGTGCTAAACTAAGCTAATCAACTGCTCATGATAGCCTTTTATTTACTGGACAGATATGAGAGTAGTATCAATCTTCTACCATCAACGTCTGGAAACTTACAGTCTCACTGTTGCAGTCCTATCTCTCCCCTATTTTCTTTCCCTTTTTTTTCTCCAGACAAGAGGAAGCAGTCAGAGAGTTGATTCTGGTCATTTATCTTCCCAATGCCAATTCTGGTATAAGTACAGCTTAACTGCAGAGGGGGGGTATTGATCCTACTCTCCTCTCCTCTCTTCTCTTCTCTTCTCTTCATCCTTTACAAAAAAAAAGAAAATCCCATCATAACAACTCCCACCCAGGCTGTGCATATGAAAACACAAGCTGACAACCTGTTTGCCAGCAGGCAATGAACTGTGTAAGCTGATGATAAGGCGAGTGACACTGTAATTCCTGCAGTAATTTCATATGAGAGCCTTTTTTTTCCTGTGCACGCTCAACACCAGGTTCAAATTGACACACACTGATTGTATGGGGACTCTCAAGCCTCCACCCTCCTCTAACACTGTGTGTGGTTTCAGAGCGAAATTGCAAACATGACACAAAATGTTAACAGCATCAATTTTAACTCCCTATCCAGTTTCTGGGAGTTTCTACAGGGGAGCATTTCCTCTAGGGACTCCACTTTTTAAAATGAATGTACATACCAAATGTTTGTGAGGCAGTGATAGAGGAGTTTGGAGTTGTTGCATCCTCAGATCTCTCCACCTGCTTTTTGGTTGTGGCTGTGAAAATAAATGGGCCACCAAGGCGGTCCCAAACACATGCCGGGGGACATCGGTTAGAACGGGGATGGCTACGGCTGAATGAATTACTATGGGTTGATATGGTGGAGCATCAAACCGAAGGATCATTTGATGCTATCAGGGTCTTAGCTCCATTAGCATTGAACACTGTGGTGAGTGGTCTGCAACTAATCTCCATCTAATCAAGTCATTCATATCTGTAACATCCCTCCATAAATAAATATTATTTTCCTTAAGCAAGCACAGCGAGATCATGAATGTCTGTATCCTAAAACCAGAAAGTCAAACAAGAGAAAATACGTCATGTTTGTCACGTGTTTAAAGCAGTAGATCAATATTTTGGGAAATAGACTTATTTGCTTTCTGGCCTAGAATTAGATGAGAGTATCAATATCACTCCATTTTTTTTTTTTTTATTCTTCAATACTCTCACTGTGTTGCTGCTATCTTGGCCAGAGATCCATTATGTCAATGGGACAAACCTGATGAAATAAAGGTTAAATAAAATAAACTAAACTAAAATAAATAAATACATTTCTGTCTGGTAAATATCAGTTAGCAACCGGTTAGCTTAGCATAAACCATCGGCACATAACAACTGCATAAAAGGACATGTTGTTGTTTTTATGTCTAGAGTGGTACTGACCTTCTCTAATTCTCTGCCTGTAAGAGAATAAGCATATTTCCCAAAATGTCCAACTATTCCTTGAAAGAAAACAAGACTTTGAGAACCCAGAAATTACATGATTTTTTTCTAAAAGTTCAGATTCATTAATTCCTATAGTGTAGTATAGTTGTTTTCTGCACCTTTTCAGGGAAACCTGTCTCCCCGGTGTCACCTTAATTCTGTGATTAATAAGAAGCTTATGATGTAACTGCTCTGCCTCCTTACTTTCTTTCCTCAATCCTGCTTCTTTTCTTTGCCATACCTCCTTTGGCTCCTTTATCATTCCCCGTGATAACCCCTCTCTCTCTTGCTCTGCTGCATATTAAAAGCAGGACTATAATATGGATCTAAGAATAGCTTTGCCTAATCTGATCATTGTGCTGGAGTGTCACTCCTGTACTCCTCTCGAGCACAATATCTGCTTTACCCCTTTTTTTTTCTTTTACACCTCTAATGCTGTCGACACCTGCCTGAACCCTGCAGGCCTCAGTGTACAAAATGGAGCGATTTCATTTCTACATTTCTTCTTTTTTTAATGGCAACTTTTAAATTAATCCCTAAACAACACAAACAGATGAGGTCATAAAGTAATTAACATATATATATAACATTGATGTTTGCAGAGTCAGCTATATCTAAATATCTCATTATGAGGTAAAACTACTCAAGCTCCCTTGTGTTGACTCTATTTTCAAGTGTGCACTGACAAACGGAAAAATGGGGAATACATGCATTAATACAGCCACTCTGTGTTATTTCTCTGGAGACTGGTGCCTATTTGTACTTTAATAAGCGAAGAGAGTGTGTTTGTGGTACAGAGGTCACGTGGCTTTGCAAATAAATGGCTGTAGGATGATGAAAGATGACAGTTAGACAAATGCTGCTGTGTTCGTATGGAAGAGTAAAACAATCATGTTATATCAGCTGAGTGTTGCTACTTATCACATCTGAGAAGTCATTTGTTGAGCAGGAGAGTGTGCAGCAACGGGTAAGACTTTTCCTCAGGCTGTGAAGAGGAGATGTTCTGTTCTTTTGTGCAGTTGGTGGTTTTCTCATTTACATCCATCAGTCTGCCCATTTTATACACCTCTGTGTCGTGTGATGTGGAGTGAATTTAAATGAGGATGGGCCCATATGGCCAAGAAAAACCAACACTGCATAATTAGCATGAACTCTCACATTTGAGAAGGTTGAGTTGTGTGTGTTTTTCCTCTCTCTGTAAAGGCTGTATTCTATTCTTGGATGAAACCCTATATATATCTATCTATCTATCTATCTATCTATCTATCTATCTATCTATATATATATATATATATATATATATATATATATATATATATATATGATGGATATACTAATATTATATGAATTTATAATATATATTCTTAGTTGTATATATTGATAGCAGAGGGTAGATTGTTTTGTAAATATTTTCATAAATGAAAGATGTGTAAAATGATTTTGACTGATGGAGTTAATTTGCCATTAAAGGTCATTCTCAGTATTACCACCTTAAAATGTATTTCATTATTAACAAAAGTTGCTTATTATTCATCAAGCATTATGCATAGTTCAAGAAGGTCTGAAAAAAACATTTAGCATTTTTTTAAATGAAAACACACAATGACGCGTTTGACAGCTTAAATAACTCTCACTTTCTACGCGGCAAAACAAACACAATAAAACATAAAGACAATGGGAATGAGGTCATTTGCTTTGCTTCAAGTTAGTATCTTTCTGACCTCTGTCGTGTCACAGTGCCATGTCATCGTAACAGCGACACCTCGGGTGTCACTCCTCTTTCTCTTACTGTACATTGACTTTGGACCTTGTACTGTCACAGGGCCCTCAGCCCACAGGGTCTCCTCAGAACAAGGGGACCCCACTGGCTAAAATACTCCAGAGTAGGAGCACTACAGAGCGTGCTTACAGATTGGGTGGCGGCACAGCCCCCAGTAGATGTCAGAACAATCGTGAGGACGGAGCTTAATTAGTAAAGGGCATAGAGCAGCGACATGTATTCAGCTCATTTGGAGATGATGACAGGATTGTGGGAAATCATCTATTGTTGTGCTGAAGTCTGGTAGACTGAGGAAAATGGACTGTGCAAAAAAAGAAAAAAAAAAGTCTAACTATTTTTCTGCTTTGCTGTTTTTGCATTACAGAGACAAGGATCTGGAGCAGCTGCTGGCAACAACAAGACATCTGGAGGACAAGGTACGAAAAACTTACAAGACTTGAAAAACATTGGGAAAAAAACTGTATTTGTATGAGCTACATTAAGACATTTAATTTCAAGACATTCACTTGTATTTGCATCATCAATGTTGTGTTTGGGCCACTGCATTAATTTTCAAAATAAAACTAACAACAGCTGGACAACTTATGGTAAGTTGGGAGGGGGGGCAAAGAGAGAAACAGAGAATGATTGACGTGAAGAAAGGATGAGAAGGGAGGGAGGGTAAGTGGACCACAGTTTATGGTACACGTGGGCCCGTGTATCTAAAATGAGCTTTAAAAGGCACATGTCACATGATTGATGGTAACAGGCTCTGAAGGACAGCTGCCACACAGAGACAAACAGAGTACCTGACCTCAGGGCTGTCCTTCAGATCCAATCATAATCACAGGAGTTCAGTTACTTCGAACCTTTCATAACCTGATTTGAATTAGTTTTTTGCATCTCTGTCATACAGTTGTCAGTAATGAATCACTTTAAAAACATAGATACAATAGTATACTGCAGTGTTCTTATAAATCACTTGACCACGCTGAGGCTTACTCTCAGCTTCCATGTCCTAACTCAGCCGGGTAAAATAATACAGACCCCTGAACAGAGATGGACTGTGTGTATCAGTTCAGTCCTGAGGGAAATAAGGATCAGCTCCGTGCACCAAGTGCATTACAAATCATGTTTATTGTTGAGCTTTTAGTCATTAAACCTATCACAGTGAAGCAAATGAAGGCTTCAACCAGAAAAACCAATATCTTCCACCTCCTATCTACCTTTCACCTCCTCTAAATCTAGATTTGGCGCGTCGCCCTGACTCAGCAACACATCACTGTTTGAGATGGAAGCAAGAAGAATGGACTATTTTTATTTTTATAAAATAATGTGGTGTTGGACTGTTTAAAGATCAATCATGTTTTATCCGACATGTAGAAATACTGAAGATCTCATTTTGGAGTGACTGTGGTCACTTGTCTGAAATGTTGAAATTCTCCAAACAAGACGCGAAGACACGAAGTTGACATTTTGCAGGTGTTGTATTTTCCCAATGACACTAACTACACTATATTTTGTTCTATTCACATTTTACAAATACATATTTATAGGATGGTATTTAGTTCATTTTTGAGCCGGGGCCGAGGCTGTCAGGTACCAGGCCAAAGTCAAGCATTTGTAACTAACTGTTGCCCAACAGTTTGCAGTGTATTTGGCACAGTTGGCCTTAGTCCAACACCCAGTAGAGGCAAGTTATTGGAGGGAAAATTCACTGTGTTTTTTCACACCTGCCCTATGTCAGCTGTAACTTTTTGTCAGGCAGATTCTTAATTCATTTTAAATTCAAATTTATTGCACAGAAACAAAAATATAGTTGAGAATGAAGTAAAGTGGAACCTTTATGAAAGTGTTAAACCAATTCAAATGATCATCTTAGTTGATTTTCTAATTTCATCCATAAGCAGTCCATCTCACAAAGAGTAACAGATTACGTTGCGTCTTAACCATCTCTATGTAATCACAGTCTATCTGGGATTCAGATTAAACAGCTCGTAAGCTGCTTTGAAAGGACGCTAAAATAAACACAACTTTATTTGCGATTGAAGGAAGCTTTAAACCATCTAAGGCGACCACTGACCCTCTTTGAAAAAAAAATTAATTGCCCTATTAAACAGAGTCACGGCTCTGGTGGCGAACATTATTCACCACCAGAGATTAATGGGATCCAGTTTACCTCCAGCAGTCGACTGAGATGAAACGCTGCGTTTTAAGAGACTAATTTTTCACTGCCTGTAGAATTCAGCTCTGGCTTTCTATTCACTAAATAAAAATACAAAGTGAAGGAAAATACACAGGCAGCAGCACACACACACACACACACACACACACACACACACACACACACACACACACACACACACACACATATGCACACACAAAACACTCCTTTGTTGTCTGACCTTGACAATTAATTTGATACCTGGAAAAACTGCTTTCCCAGCATGTCTTAAGTGTGTCTCTCAATATAGAGAGAGACACTGGGACTGAGTGAAAGAGAGAGAGCGCTCTCTCTTAGAGTGGGCGAGTGAGTGAGGAGGGAGTAAGGCTGCTATTGACTCTCGCCCACTCTTCATACCCCCCAGCACACAGCAGAGCACAGTCTTTAGAAACAAGCGCTCATGGGCTGAAGGACAGCCACAGAGAGATGTATTCATATTCAGTGGAACTCATTTTGAGCTGGGCAGGCACGAGAACATGCAACTGTGACGTCCCTCAGTGATGAAGCAAAGGCTGTTTACCCGATAACAGCGGTAACAAGGAACTCAAGGACGGAGGATGGAAGAGTTCATTGTCAAGATAACGGCACAAGATTGAATGTTTTTTCGAGTGGATGCAACTGAATCAGACTTTTTCTGCTTTGCTGCATCATGCCTCTGATTTGCTCAAGCTGCAAAATACGAACTGTGCTGGAGACATTCAGAGTCAGGGGACAGTCGCTGCTGTTGTTGATGGTGCTTATTCTTTGTGAATAAATGTAAATAAGAAAGGAAAGAGGTTCCTTTGTGCGTTCAGATCCTTTGCTTAAGTAAAAGTAGCAGTGCCACGATGTAAAAACACACAAGTAAATGTTAATTCAAAAGGTTACTTAAGGAAAAGTACAGAGATTATTACCAGTGAAGTATAGAGAATATATATACACACAAAAATAAAAATAAAGGTACTCATGCAAAAAAAAGCTTCATTTAGAGTGTAATATTATCATATGAGAAAAAGGCCTTGATTTCTGATTGAATCTTTTCTTTACATGACATATTTCTGATAGACATTTTAATCAGAGGCCTCCCTGACACACACAACCACTGCAGACAGCAGCTCTGTCACCATGGAGATGCTCACGAAGCATCTCCCATCCTGCAAACTGGCCTTTGATCAGCACAGCAGACAGCAGCCTTATTTACCATCTCCACTCTGACAGCCTGCCCTGGACTCAAACCACCACAACATCCACCAAGCATCCGGAGGAGTGCAATCAAAACAAAGACATTTTACACTGTGTGTCAGTTAACACAGAACAAACAGCCATCAGGAAAAACGCAACAACTCAGTATAGGTTTACTCAGTGGGAGTGAATGGATGACAGCACCTGATCACACCTGGTCACTTTAATTGATATAATGCATCATTCATCATCAATGGCACAGCGGCCACATGTTATCACACTCACACACACACACACACACACACACACACACACTATGTAGCTGCGCATCGTATGACATTTGCATTGCTACAGATTTAAATCTTTAAAACCTGTACTCACCCATTAGTTCATTAGGTCATTTAAAACACTGCTAGAGTCCAAATCCCTGAGTCCGCTGTTCTCTGGTGAGAGTGCAGCCAATCCAGGTAACGTTGTGCTCCGGCTGCTCACCAACAACGCTAACACTGAACCAACTTAGTCCTGCTCAGTAAAAGACTTGTCTAATTTCAGAAGTTAACTCATCCTGTTGTCTTTCATCCTTCCTCTCCTGGGCGCCGCTGTCTTGTTTGCTAAACAATACGTTTCTAACTCAATCGTGCGCCACCTGAAGGACACGCCCCTCTTCACAAAACTTTGAGGAAAACAAAGTCAACGCCCACTGAGGTAAATTATCAGAAAAGACAGGGAGCATCCTCATTGGTCAAATTGGGATTTCCCAGGAAAGCTCACTTTGTAATTTATGAGAAGAAAGCAACCAAATGAAGTAAGTGATGGGTAGAAATAATATTTATTTTTCATAAAACATTGCAGCTTTGGAACATTTCAATAAGGGCAATAAAAATATGAAAGACTATGACTCAAAACCTTAAGTGTGACAGCTACTGGGCCCCGGTGCAGGGCAGAGATTAGCAACACTAACTCTGTACAACAGCACAGTTATGTTACCTTCACCACTCTCCTGCTTTAAGTTTCCTTCCTCCAACAGATTTCTAATTTCATTTTTCATTTCACACAGGAAGAAATATATTGTTTCAAAATAAACGTTATCCAGAAACTCCAATATAGTCTCTCCCATTCTTTGTAGGCTTTTAATTTGAAAAACAGGACAGAACGTGTTGGGTTCCATTGACTGAACAGTGTTTAAAAACGGAGAGTGAAATCAACCATGTGAATCAGTGAATAAGTAAATGATTAAAAACATATTTAGAAACTAGGCAGCAGACTTATACACATGGCATGACTTTGTTGTCATTTCAATTTATGTAAAAAAAAAACCTCAATGTACCATGTTAGCTGTCAAGAGTACAGGTATGTCCACACTCCAAGCTACTGTAGTCTTATTAGAGAATTTACAGTTTATACTGTTATGTACAGTTTTACCAATGCAACATATTTTATAAGCTGATAATATGATTTGTATGTAAAATCTCAATCTGCATAGTAACTAGTGACTATAACTATCTCCTAATTGTTCTGGAGGCAAAAGTTGAATATTTTCTCTGAAATTAAGTGCAACAGAAGTAGAAAGCATCCCAAAACAGAAATACAAATAAAGTACAATACCTCAAAACTGTACTCAAATACAGTACTTGAGTAATGTAATGTACTTTATAATTTACACTCCCAGTACAAGCACATTCACAGGCTTGGTATTGGCCCTAAAAAGCCTTTTAGTCATCTTCTTTGACATTGGACGACATGGTTGGAGTCCAGATGTTGTGTATTTGGGCCATATGCTCCATATGTTCACTGACCTAATGAGTCCAAGTGCAACACAGACTGTTCCTGTCACTGCGACAGCTGGGACAGCACAGGCTTACTATAGCTTTACATCATACCATACAAACAAACCACAGTGACAGGAACATTAAAGGATAACACTTGACAATCGTTTGTTAAGATGCTATCATATGTTACATAATCATCTGCTTATTCATGTGGGACGTTCGAGATGAAAACTGCTCCATTTCTTTATGTAAATGTTAAGCTTTCAGAATACTGTCAAAGAACAATGTGGAAAGTGTTACACCAACAGCACCTCCCCCCTCGTTTCAAACAGGCACAGGCGTAATTTCAAATCGGCTCACCTTAGAGATCAAAGTCATCCTTTTATAATTAGCTGCGATGGGCTCTCAAAGTGAAGATGACCCATTTCCTACACACTTTTTTAATTAGCTATACTGTACTCAATTATAGCCATAATGAATTTGTCTTATTCTGTCAGACATTGTTAGTAAATGCACACAGCATGACTGTTTCAGAAGCTTTCAGTGCTAGAAGGAGCTGAAACCACATATTTCCTCTGTTGGCCTTTGAACAGCCCACGTTTTCTGGTTTCTTTTTCCAAATGTGCAACCACGTCCAAGTAGGTTACACAGACACTTCCTCCCCAAAGCAAAGTAAAAGTTGATACACACTGAAAACCCAAGCACAC
Organism: Trachinotus anak; assembly: GCF_046630095.1. NCBI lineage: Eukaryota > Metazoa > Chordata > Actinopteri > Carangiformes > Carangidae > Trachinotus > Trachinotus anak. Next base: position 5,676,042 of record NW_027273885.1, on the reverse strand, counting down.
AGCACCAATCAATACAGAGCTGGTCCTTCCTGTGTATTTGAATATTGATCGCTGAAGTCTCTCTCATGCTTTGCTGCCCCTCTGTTGTTTCAAGGCCAGAGGGGTCGTTGATATTTTCCTGACTTTCACACAATGACTTTCAACTGCAGACGAACAAACACTTGCAGGAACACACACACATTCCTATGTACATAAATATATCGTATGCAATTCATCTTTACATGGTGTACATAACCTTTTTGTGTAAAAAATTCAGGCTGCATTGATCAAAACTAAATAAATAAATGTGCAATATTTTTGTCAAACTCCACTGCACCAGATAATGGATACATAAAAAATCTTGTAAGACTAGGAAAAGATTAAATGGCTGTTTTTCCGCACACATGCACCTGCATGGTCAACCAAAGGTCACTCCATCCAGGATGTATAAGACACTTTTTGTGTGGAGATTCATTTGTAGAGAGTCGAGCACTGCAGGCTCTGCTCTTGTAGTCTGACACAGGTCATGTCTTTCATACCAGAATCCACTTACTGTAATTGTTGTTCTATTTCCATCCACATTCACTAGATAAAATTGCTGATGGCTTTGAATATCTGCAGTTTCACTTTTTTTTTTTTTTTTTAATTTAAAAATGAGTAAAGCAGCAAATCATCAATGTTTTGCATTTTTATTAGAAAAAATAAGGAAAAGATTCATCAGTAATCAAGTCATCTCCAGATCTTAAATTTCAGCACTTGAAGTGTTATTTCACAGTTTTTAGAGCTCCTCCATTTTTGCAGGTATACATTTACAATAGTGTTGGAGCTGTCAGTCACCACTGGAAAAGCTGATACAAGAGGATTTTCAAAAGGACGCAAAAATACCGGTGCTAATTTGGGGTCTTCAAAGCAATCGTGATGTTTGATTTACTCCAAAGTGCAGCAGGTGTCCATTAAAGCAACAAATACATTACACACTGCAGCTTCTTATGCCCAGATAGATTACCATATACTGTGTAAAACACTTTTTCCAATCTGTCTCTCTTGTCTCAAGGTCGAAAAGTCCTTTTTTAATGTGTCTTGTTCTCAACAGCCACAAATTCCTCTCTTGGCTCAACTGGTTTTAAGCAGTGAAATCAATAAGACGTCCAGGCTTTCACCGGCCTTGAGAGCAGCTTTGGAAAAGACATTTTGAAAGATAGCCAACCAAGGATGTTCTTATCATGTCACGTAGTAACCCAGCCCATCTAGATAAAAGTGCCAACAGCAGAAAAGTCATGACGAAAGTAAATCTATTGAGCCTCAAATGTTGTAGCAAGTAACCTTCAATTTTAGTGGTTAGTCAGTCAAGATGATGTAGAATGATCTACAATCTGTCAGTAGATATTATTCTCCGATTACATGAAGATGAGACTGTCCTACTGTTAAAAAACAAACCCATAGGTCGTCTGTGCTAGCAGCTTATTATCCACAGTTATGTCTTGTTGTTAGGCGATCTCTAGGAGCAAGTCAAGTGATGTAGGCTACATCCACACTAAAACAACAACGATCTGCGTCCAGACGAGTGTTTTAGCTCCATGTCAGAAACAATCTGTGTCCATACTAACACACATGAAAATGGATACATGTGTGACCATTCACATTATTCAATTCAACCGTTCTCTCCTTCTAACTGCCTGGCAGCAGGTATGTTTGTTTTTCTGAGCTTGCTGGCTACAAACTTGAGATCTTCCTGCAAAGATCGGTTCAGATTTCACTCCAGGAGGCTTGGGAGAACACAGCAAGCATACCAAAACAAAAATTTGTTGATGTGTTTCTGGTAATCGGAGAAAGCGCTGCTATTGGTATTAGTTACTGCCCTTCTATCAATCAATCGTTCTAGTTTGAAGACAGGCGTCTACCTCATCAAATGAAACAGAGGAAGGGGGGTTGGGCACCTCTAGTTGTGAAATGTCCCGCCTCAAAGCTGAGAGGGTGCAGGAGGAAACAAGAAAAAAGTATTGACACTACTTTGAATATTATGTTGTTAGGCATCAAAATGCTTCAATATGATTTTTTATTGTTTCCAATTAAAGAGTTAAACCACAATTTTCTATTTTGTGACCTTTTTGAGAGGTCCAAAGATTTCAGTGAAAAAAACGTCCATAGCTCCCATGAGATTTCATATAGGTGTTTTTTGATAAGATGTAGAAAGTACTTCTAAGGAAGTACTCATTTTAACCCAAACCACAATCTTTTCCTAAACCTAACCAAGTAATTTTTGTGCCTAAACCTAACCAAACTATGACTGTTACACAATCGTATTTATTATTATTACCATAACTAAGATACAGGTCGTATTCAAGGGCAGGGATAAGCAACCTATATGGTCGTTTAAGTTGGAAGATTTATTGGTGAAGACAGGGACACTAAAAGTGCTGCCAGGGGTAATAAGTCTGATAATCTATTGTGTCTGTGTGACTGTCAAGGAGGAGATGAATCCTCAAACTGAGGAAAATGATGAGAATGACAAATCCATCATTGTCACATTCAGCCACTGCTTCCTGTCTGACAAAAACTGATGAAAATCTGCACTCAGGCCTCAAAGCCATTGTCAAGATAATGATATGGTTCTTTTAGATGAATGCACGTGGTTTCTCTGAAATATTAAACTTAATCAGTTTGTATGGTCACAAAAACATTTACAGCAAATGCATAATTGAGATCTAAACTGAAAATGTTGACAATTGAAATAAAATCTAACTGAAAGTCTCAAATCTATAGCCTAGATGACTGTGCTTTCAGCTGGATGAAAACTAGGCGGACACCAGAGTAATACACATTTTCATTGACTGGTGATTTTGTTTTCTGAATTAAAAGTTAGTTTGTGCTGCTGCAGACTGAAAGAAGAAAACTGTAGGGGAAAACTAATATTTTTGAAAATACGGCAATATAATAAAGAAAATGGGAGGTTGTGGAAAAAAGACACTTTTTTCATTAGTGCTGACAAACCTCATTCACTGTTGCATTTTCTTCTCCAAACAGACTCACATGTAGCAGAGCATTAGTTGAGGCGCAACACTGAAGTTATCCTCCATTAACAAACTGGCATCAGCTGTTTCAATTATGTTTCACAATCATTGGTTCATTCACAGCTGGTGTGGCAATCAGCTGACCAGTAGCATTCAATCACATTCATGCAGGTGTACAGTAGGCCATAATAACCTGGCACATCTTGTCATGTCTCCGATGCAGGTAATAGACAGATATTAATCAGAGCCATCACAAACTATAAACAGAGAGATATTCTGCAGTTTCTGACAATGCTCAATGATCAGACATCTCTCTAGAAAAATGTCACCAGCTTGTAGCACAAAGATTATGAACATGTCTGTTGTTGTCACAGTAGAGGACGCGGCTCAATAGCTAATGATGCTGCGACAAAACCAGCAGGCATTAGAGCATTGAAAAATTCAATATCAATTAATGCAGGACTCGAAGCTCAGCTTGACACAGCAGTTAGTGATTCTTTGAACAGCAAGAGGGAGGTACTCAAGCTCGGCCCCAAGAGAACCCAAGGATTAGCTGCACAGTCAATACATGAGTCGCTTCTCTGCTTTTCTGCTTTCGGTACCCTCTCTCCCTCACCCCCCTCTCAATGTCTGTCATGCTTGTTTCTCTACAGCAGGCTCTGCTGATCAGACTCAAGCAGATCGATCCTTTGCAGGATGCTGCTGAGCTTTGTAGAGAAACAATTAGTTACTCTGAAAAAAGGTTGAAAAGCCTGACTATTTCATCATCAAGTTTCATCATCTTAGTCACTGTAGACTGGTAACAGCTTAACAGGGACTGGCGATGAAAGGAACCTTACATTAGCCACTGTATGTAAACAACAACGTTTTTCCATCAGCTCTTTGTTTGTGCGTTACAAAAGCAGTGGGCCAGAGAAACGGGATTCTTCACAGTTATTCTTGGTGGCATAAGCTGTCGCAGGTGGATGTCAGAGCCACAGTGAAACCTGCTTGGGTAAATGTTAGCTTGTCATGGCCTTAAAAGGTCCCGTATATACCTGCCTCATTATACCCTACAGCTCTGGTGGTCTCATTTCACCAGTACGTTTCCATGGTACGGCCAGGAGTTAACACAATAGAAAGATGAATATCAATGACTGTTTTCCCTGATCCCTTACTCCAATTGCCACATTTGTGAACCTTTACTTGTAATAGTACTGATTTAGTGGCCATGGGTATGTAAATTATGTATTTTATAACTAAATTTTCACATAATGTTAAAGCTTTCAATGTTAACCACAGCACGCAGACAAGCTTCCAAATCTTAAAACACATGTACGTCACATATTTACATGTTACAAGTATGTATACATGTTTAAGCACAAATTCCCTCAGGTCTGGTGGTGGGTAGATTCTCTTGTCTAACAGAGTTAGTATTCTTCTGTAGTTTTACTTTACTCCACACTTCATTGACCAGGGGAGAAAAAACCCTCCTCCTCTTTCCTTAATGCTCGCTTGTGTTTTTTTTGCTGGGATTACAGTCGTGTCCTTATAGTCAGTGCTGGCTGAGCGCCGAGGAGGATTAAGAACTGGAGATCAATTTATGCTTTGGCTTTTGACCTAGGAAACAACTGCTCAGGCTCCCCCACAGGAGCTCTGCTCCACTATTATTATGAGGGCTGAGAAATCAGAAATGCTGGGGGATATTTAACTGGGTAGCACCACAGTGTATTGTATCACTGCTTCCTATACTAAATGAAGAACTGCATGTAAGAGTATTCAGAGTTAGTGTTATATAAGAACGGTTAGTGTAGTACTACTGGAAATCATTTCCCCACTTAGAATATTATTGCAGTGTATAGTTACAAATTAGTCTTGTATTGTATTGGTGTCTTCTCCTCCTGCAAGTGCATACTTTTAAAAATTGTTATATATAACAATATATCATATAGTAATAGTCTATGCTCACTAAGCCTTAAAGGCCAACATGCCGTAATGAAATTGACCTTTCCCTAGGCCCTGCCCCCCTTAGTTATTCTCTCTACCCCTGCCAAGCTATGTGTTCTTCCACAGCACATAATGCACATAATGCACATAATAACGGTGACAGATTTATCATTCAAACTCTTAGTAATTGTTGAAACAATAGGTTCTTAATTTCAGACAGAGATAGACATAATCAGATTGTCATTATAGTGGGTAATTGTTGTTTTTGCTACTTAAAATAACAACTATCACAGGTAAACTGAAGCTAGATAATTAAGCATTAAATTACAGTAAATGTCAACTCCAGTAATAGCTTGAAAATGCAGTCTCTAAATTGTTTTAAATTTAGAATATTTTTAAAGAGGCCTTAAATATGCACTTAATGGTTTTAGAAAGGCTAAAAAGAAATATGCCATCCTCCAAAGTCTTATATTTATCTATATATTTATAGAGAACCCTCCCTAGCGACTTGAGGTTGCTAAGCTATGATTGGACGATCACTGTTTCATGTCAATTCACCAGATTTCTCATTGTGACTCAGACCACTCTTTGTACACTGCTGTGAGTCACATCCATCTTTTCCTTTCCCTTCCAGATGCATCCAAGACGAACGTCCCGGAGGACTTTGACATTGACATGGAAGACCCTGAGACTGAAAAGGCGGCGGTCGCCATCCAGTCCCAGTTCAGGAAGTTCCAGAAGAAGAAGCGTGATGAGAAGTCCTAGTGAGCACAACGTCGCTCTGCCACTGTGTGTAGAGACGGCAGGTGGAAGTGACAGCACAGTGAAGATGGTGTGACATTTGCATGTAAACAAATTCATACCTGTTGGAACTCCAGGGGTTGTGATGGGGTTGGGGGGTAGAGAATGCAATAGCCTGTTAATCATATGACACGTCTGTGAATTTTCAATTTCCTATTATTATAATGACTATTATTTATTATTTGACTGCTGTATCAATAAATAAGTAACAGACAAAGTTATAAAGATCTGGTTTCTGTCCTGCCATATATGTTCCATATATCATGAAGTCTAGCTGGTGTTTGTGTTAGAATATGTTTTTGTACTTATCCCAGCCTCATAGTTCTACCTGCAGCATCCCTGTCTGTATTGCTTAGGACTACGTTTCCCAAAATCACCTGTGTTTGTGTCACTAGATGGAACAAAGCTGATGTTAGAGTGAAGGTTGTTTTCAGGAAACGTAGCCTGGAGCTTCCCATCCAGAACAGAATATTTCACCCAGAGGCATTTTTCTTACCCGCATGGTACTATCAAGCTGTGTCAGTGTACATTGAATAAATAAAGACTCTGTGTGGAACCTGTGTACAGTGCATGTAAATACCAAATTTTGACAAACACCTCAAGTTATATATTAGATGTGGCTGCTGAATCGTAGCAGTATGACTGACATATTGCATTAATATACACTCTGCTGGGATGGCAGAGCGACTAGCACTCACCTCTCACACACCTGTACGCCTGCTCACTCATGCAATTATCCAATCAGGTGATCATGTGCCGAGCAAAACATTGCATAAAATCGTGTAGATACATCAGAAAAATGGGATCTCAGTGACTATGACTGTAGCAGGATTCGTGACACCAGAGAGGCTAATTCAAGTATTTCTGAAACTGCTGATCTCTTGGGATTTTCATGCACAACACTCTCTAGAGTTTTCTCAGAATGAATAATGTCAACAACAAAAACAACACCACACCTCCACTCCTGTGAGCAAAGAACAGAAATCCGAATGGGCACAGGCTCCCCAAACCTGGATAAACTGGTGATTCTGGATTTCTGCTGAGACACGCAGGTGGTAGGGTCAGACAACAGCAGGAATCCATGGACCCAACCTGTCCTGTATCAAGAGTCCAGGCGAGTGGTGGTGGTGTGATGGTGTGGGGAAAGTTTTCTCTGGCCCCTTTTGGGCCCCTTGATACGAATCAATCACGCTTTAAATACTACAGTCTCTCTGACGATTGCTGCTGACCATGTGCATCTTTTTATTGCCCCAAAACATCTTCTAATGTCTACATCCAGTATTATAATGCATCATAAATATTTAATCACAAAGCAAAAGTCGTCTCAACCGGTTTTCATGACGATAATTGGCAGCATGAATGTGCAGCTGACAAATCTGCAGAAATTACATGATGCAATCATAATCACACATTACAATCAAAAAGAGATAAACAGAAATAAATTGAGGGGTTTTGAAAGTAAAGGGAGGTCCTATCCAGTATTAGTGTTCCTGATAAAGTGCTCAGTGAGTGTACAACAAACTATAAATAGAAACCTCCTCAGAATGAGCTCAGCTGAATCTATTCCCTTCTCAGCTTGATGACCTTCTCCATGTAGAGCCAGGCAAACTGGTTGATTCCCACTGAGCTGCTCTCAACTTTGGGCACAACAACCCAACAACATGCACCCATATTCATTTTGTTCAGGATTATAATTTAACATTTCATAATTTGAAAAGGCCATTTCTGTTTTCCTAATTTTTTTGATAGAAGCTCGAGTTAAAAATAATTAATCTGAGAGAAACCTTGGCATCTGATTCTTGTCTTATTTGCCCAGCTGTCGCTCCATACTTTGTTTGACTTTCTCAGCTCAGTGTAAGTGACTGGCGGGCAAGCAGCTGTTACAAACACACTTTACTCCTTTTAAAGTTGATCAGATGATCAGTTGCATCATTGCAGTATACTGCTCAGACACATTAGGTGGTCTTCCTCAGCAGCCTGTATGAGGAAACGTGAGAAATACACAAGCATTGGCAATGTGTTACAGCCTGAAGGTCATATGTTTCAAAGGAATAACATATGAGCATAATACATCTTATGGCATCATTTGCTGGTTTTCTGGTGAGTAAACTATCTATATTTTATGAGCTACTTTGAACAGCAGATCATTTTTGGCCTGTGGACTGGCTTTAAGGCCACGTGGTCTGTCTGTCAGTCAGTCGATCACTTTGATCCAGACTGAAATATCTCAGCGACTATTGGAGGAATGAACATCAGATTCTGTATAGACATTAACGGTACCACCTGACTTTTGATCTAGCATTACCATAAGTTAAACATTTTCAGTCATTCTGTGAAATATCCAAACAGCCATTACATGGATTTGCACAAACTCTTGTGCAGGCATTCATGACTCGTACACAATGACTTTTCCTCTTGTGCCATTATGAGATTGATATTTGTGGCTTTGAGTGAAATGTCTTCACAGCTGTTGGATAGAGTCCATGAATATTTTATTCAGACATCTGCAGTATGTTACCCACCAGATGAACTGAACAACTTTTATAATCCCTTAATTTTTAGTCTAGCGCCATCACCAGGTCACACCTTTAATTTGTCCAAGGTTCATGAGCAAATATGTGTAAATCTAACCACATTTCTGTCAAGTTGTATTTTACGATACCTGTATGTTGCACCATGCATTGTGATATTTCTAATAACAAAGAGGTGTTTAAGGTTTGGATACTGAACTCCGGTCAAAACCTTGAAACATAAACATATACTTATTACACACGACTATTTAAACTAGACAGAGTTGTTTTACACCGAAGATCATCAAGCTTGTCGACAGTTTAAACTGTCAGAGGTTAGGATGATCAGGATCATGACACTACATCTAGGAGGGTCAGTGAACTGTATTATAACACGGACCTTTGCACTCCAGGGAAATGATCCTCACTGCAGATCAGCTTTGTAATCCTGGGAAGATTAAACTGCCAAGGCAAGTGCACACGATTCCTTGATATCCACAGCCAGATGTTTTACAGTGCAAAACAGAAAGATAAAATAAGTCTTCAGCATCCATTACATTTTGTGTAGGCTCTAAATTTTCATAGGAAACGCTCAGAAATCTCAGTGACATCACCATACTTTGCCTTTGTCTTCTTTTCCTGCTAATATAGGAGGTTTTGTGCCATAGTCTTGCTTCCTAAATGGCAACAGTGCTGCGACCTTTAGATTTTCAGTGAAGGTCACAGTCTCATGGAAATAAAAGACTCACTGCAGTTGCTTGTTTGTTTGCTTGCTAGTTTTATTTTCCACCCAGATGACTACTAAATAGGATCCTGCCATATCATCCCAAGGCCCACAGAGAATAACGAGGCCTCCCAAGGCTCTGCTGGTCTTCTGGTGTTGTGTGTTTGTGTGAGTGTGTGGTAACAGAATTTAAATCATGAAATTAACATATGGAGATTTTTTGTTACCTCACCTTTCCTTTCCTCTTCTCTCCTCTGCTCCCAGCTCTTGGGAACAGGCAGATTGGGATGTTGACAGTGAAGTGTGTCATCACCTCTGGGTGCTCACTTTGTCCCTGACGTTTTGGCTGGAAGGTGTATTTCTCTTACCTAGAAATAGGAGATAGATAACAGCTCCATGGTCTCCAGACACAGTTGTACTATTTTGAGTCCATGTTTGGAGTTAAGTCAACAGAGACACCTTTCTTTATCCTTTAGAAACAACAGACAGCACTCATTCATCTAGTCTGAGTAAATACAGCAAGAATACACTAGATACAATAGACTATTTTTGGGACAGAGATCAACCCCTCTGGAGATCTGAGGATATGTTGATAAATGCAGTGGAACAGTTATGGTGAAAATGACCACATGCACTGAGAATGGGACTGTGAAATTCACTGAAGGCCTTCTGCTCTGCCTACAGAGAACAACATCACTAATGCAGACAGCAGAATAAAGCTTTAATAACCAGAGGTGGCAGGTGGGGCATTTTCTTTACCCCTCAGAGTCAGTAAAGGCAGCATTCACTCACTGAGCACTTTATTAGGAACACCATAATAATAGCCTCAGATCTGTGTGGCGTGGATTCCTCAAGCTGTTGGAAACTTTCCTTTGAGATTCTGGTCCATGTTGATGTGACTGCATCACTTAACTACTGCAGATTTGTCACTGACCTCACTGTCATGTTCATGAAGCCAGTATAATGCGACTTTTGCTGAACTGTGGCCACACCAGCTCGCCTGGTATAAACAATCATTCAAAGTCAATGAGATCAAATTTTTCCCCATTCTGATGTTTGTTGTGGATATTAACTGAAGCTCCTGACCTGCATCTGCATGATTTTATGCATCACACTGCTGCCACATGATTGGCTGATAATAATGGATAATTGCATGACAAAGCCAGGTGTTCCTCATAAAGTTTGTAGTGTAGATGTAGTGTAGATGTATAGTCTATCAATTTATTTTTGCCCTATTCCTCTAGTGTATAGCAGGCAAAGATGAATTCAGAGTTTATGGCGTATTACTGTTTTCTTTGCTGGTGTCTGCACAGCTACAGAAATCAAATTCACACTATGTGGTTACTGATAAAAATGAATCATCCATGATCTAATGAAAACTGACATTTTCATGATTGGCTCCCACACTGCTGCACAGATCCACTTAGATATGCATTTGAATATATTTCCTTGAGAATAAGTGTCTGTACCAGTTTTACAGAAAAATGAGACTGACCCTCACATGCATCCTCGGCTTTTTTGCATCTTTTGAATCTTGTGGCTGGCTGGTTAGAGCTGTCGGTATTTCCTGTAAGACTGTGCCCAAATGGTTCCTGTAGATGTGGAGAAAAAAAAGATTTCATTGGGCTTGATTCATTAAATTGACATTAGTCATTAATTTCCTGTCACACTAACAGTAACATGAATTTGAACAAACCGACGAGTGTGCCTGGAAGCTGAGCGTGAGGAAATTCACTGTCAAATATAACAGCCTAGTGTGCGTACAAATGACCGATGCTTCCGATCAAACACCCTTTCACCTCATCATACACGAACTGTACAAAACTTTCAAAAACTAACATCAGCAAGTCTCTCCTGTGTTTGTTGGCTACATGCAGTACTTTGCCGTGTTTTGCACTGATAAATCTCCTGCAGTGATGAGACAGGTAATATAGTGTTGGTGGTTTAAATCAAAAGTTACTTCTCATGGCCGAGAACAAAGTAAAAAAATCTAAAAGACTGACTAAAACTTTATATTTGCATCCTTGTTGTCAGAAAAACAGGCCGGTGCCCGAGGACAAGCACACCTTTGTGCTGCTCCACTCGAGTGGAGCCACAGTAGCTCAGAAAGCAACAGAAGCTCTATGTAACGTCTATGGGATTAAAGAAAAAATCTGTTCGTTTTCAACCTGGCTCTTATTATGATAATTGTAATGAATACTGTATTTTGTATTTTGTCTTTAACTTACCATCAGTTTTCTAAAATGCTTTATTTCTATATCGTAACATCTGCTTTGTCTCAGGAGATAAATATAGTGAATACTAGATTTTCAGTGTCTATTATATTTAATTATAGCATTAAATTTTAAATTTAAAGTTAATATCATCTAACCATTTAAACTATTTAATATTTTACCATTAGTGTTTGCTACATTTATCCCTTTGCATCAGATGGTGTTTTCCAGCACCAACCTCAGTACTAATGGTACCATGGTTACAGCTACAGTTTAGACTTAATGGTGTTAACTCAGTTCAGACTGGATCCTCCACTTTCACCAGTGACACAGAGAAACAAAACCAATGGTTCAAACTGGGCCACTATTGTTAAAGAGGACTTCGATGCTGTTTTTAAGGCCTCACCTCCCATCCACACATGGACAGCCACAGGTGCTCTTCAGCTAACACCCCTGTAAATAAACAGTTTGCAGTATGGTTATTTAGTACAATATTAGTCAAATGATTAAACCTGTTTACATAAGATTACTAGGCCAGAATGATCTGGGTGAAGTTAATGAAGTGAGCCCCGCAGCAGTTGCTGATACTATTTCTGTTGTTTTAGCTAGCTAGTGAGCAATAAAAGCTACCCGTGCAAATGGCTCATGGCATTTTCATCAGTAAAGACATCTTAAGCCTTGGAGCAGAGGTAACGTGCAGAAGCAGCTGACGGCCACTGACCCATGGTTTTAAGCGCAGATACAGGGGTGACAGTTGCTGCAGATGTAGCTGCTCCAGTGCATAATGAGGGAGCAGTGTAAAGTCTCTGAGCCTGCAGGACTGGCAGATGATACAGAGGGAGGGCAGGGGGGGAAAGATCACGACACTGGTTCCTCCTCCTCAGTGGCTCACACTGGCATGAGGATGTCTTTTCAGAGATTAAATAGAGATCAGAATAACGTAATGTCCTTTGTCAGATTCTGAGTGCTTCAGGAAGATGCTGAAATAGTGTGAACATAAACATCAGTGCTGCAGGGTGATAACGTGATAGGTCAAAGGATCCTGAGCTAGAAGAAAACTAATCCCCAAGAAAACCCACGAAAACCTTAAAGGTTTTCGGCTTCAATGTCTGCTCATTTTGTAAAATATCACTGCTGTCCAAAAACATATCACTCTTTCACTGGCGTCTTCTCTCTGTCATCTCACTCACACACTGTGCATTGTGGAATATATTTTTTCATCTTCATATTGGAACACTGTCCTAGAAACCTTTCCCCCTGGCAGTACTGCTGCTCTACTAACCTTGTGATTGTGAAGTAACCTCAGAAACCAGGTGCTATTTTTACCTGCTGTTCTCTCTCTCTCTAATGAGACCTCACCTTCACAGCTGCAAATCGCTCTTCGAAGGATTTATTTAAATGATATATTTTCATGAGACCATACACTATCCTTTGTACAGCACTATAATATTTCACCAAAGCTTTTGTTCTCTCTTTTATCTCAGTTGCAATATGAATGAAAAATATTTCACAGAACAAGATATTCTGATAGAAGGAGTAGATAAAGGATATATCCTAAAGATATCACAGGCCCTCAGTTGAGGTTAATCAGATGCTATTTCATTTGGGGGTTGTGGTTCTGAGGGGTTCAGATTTCTGGTTAAGTCACCATGGGGTGTTTGTATCAAAGCTATGTACTGTAATGATGCATACTGTATATATTGCTGTTTTAGTGCCTGTCAGGTCCACTCACATCCTACATTTAGCTTTATATAGACCCAAGACCCATGGGAATAACTACCATCATGTTTTCAGCGAGTCTTGCATTGAGCAAAAGATATACAGGCAGTGCATATAGTGTAAAAAAAAAAAAAAAAGCATGACAAGGGTCAGAGGAGAATGTTCAGATTGGTTCAGGCCTGCAGACAGAAAAGCTAAAGCATCTCGGGCTAGAAAAATCTAGGGGAACTGCAGGATGCTGTTGAGCCACTGTGGACCAAAATCCCTCAGGATTACATCCAACATATTGCTGAATATATTTTCAAAGAATACAGTGTGGATGTAAGACCCTGTCCTCCAAATTATACAGTATTGTCATACAATTTATCCATATACAGTGTTTGAAGGAGCACTGCAATTTCAGGACTTCATCAGAGACTATGGATTATCCTGAACAGTCAGGTTGATTAATTTCCAAGTAATGTCCCATTTTCCTCCATAACTGGTTAGAAAAGACAATACACAGTCAATAGACAGTAGGACTCAAAAGGTCAGAGCAGTTTCTGATACTTAAAGCATAAATAGCTAGGAATGACAAGACTTCAGCTTGTATTGCAAGTCGGATGATAAATCATTTGCCAAACAGTACTATTTTTGTGAAAAGATGAGTTGGAAAAGGTTGGGAACTACTCCTGCAGGAAACCATCCCAAACAACCTTAGGTTTTGGATGGTTGACATCTTTGGGGTCTAAGTCTTGGCTTTATTTTTGATGTCTGCTGTTTCTAGAAGGACTATGTTTATTTTCAAATGTTTTATGTAATTAGGTGATTATGTACTGCATGACTTCTGTTCTATTTTAATGCTACTGCGATAAAAGTCTCTTAAGGGAGGGTACAGTGAAGTAATGTTGTGTTATCTTACTCAAGGGCTTTAGCAGATGGGGGGACTCTCCAGACAAGTCAGACACATAAAGCACAAGAACAGATCACTGAGCACACAACACGTAATCCATCATTGTTGAATGATGAAATATGATGCAATACTGTGATAGATTTACTGCAGTCCGGCCAGTGTTACAGTCCTGCTGAAAAGTCCAAAATAACAGCAGGTCAGGTGACTTCAGCTTTGAGATACCAGCTACGGCGGATGCTCTCTGATAAGCCGCTGTGTTGACAGCTGGAGTACAAATCCGATCAGTTATGTGAGCAAAACATAAAGAGAGGCAGTTGGTGGGAGCTTATCCAGAGCACATTACAACAGTGGGAGTGAACACAGCAGCTCCAGAGAGATTCAAACCCCTGACACTGGTCGTATTAGCGCTCTGCTCCACACACAGCTTTATTAAAGATCAAAAGCTAACTTCCCTTTATGTAGCACGCTGCAATATTCTGGTGATACAATGCATTCAACAGACTCCCGATCTGAGTCCAACTATCTATGACCAATTACAAGTATAATTACCAGCCCCTTTAGACATCGGCCTCTCTTTATGAGACTCTCTATCATTTAATTGTGGTCGTTAACAAGGGATACACGAAGAAGAAAATTCGCCTGAAAGGCAAATGCTGGCAAAATCATTGACACTGAACATGTAACACCTCCTCTCACTGGAGTTACTTCTGTTCAACAATGAGAAGTCACGTTTGGATTACTTTGGTTGTGCATGAAACATTTGAATTGAAAGAATGTAATTGGAAAGGCTAGGTTTACTATTCATTTTAAAATAATGAAGTTATGTGTCCTTGCGCCCGCCTTAGTGGGATTTTTAAATATCTAATTGAAATATTATTATAAATATTATAATATTTTAAATATCTCAACAAATGACCACTTATTTTGTTGTTTATCTGCCTTTGTCTGTACGTCAGGATATCTGTGCTCTACTAGGAAATGCAGTAGAAAGCAGAAAACTTATCTGAACTGACCTGGAAGGGAGGCTCTGAGAAAAACAGAAATTTTAAGAGGTGCAATACAGTCAGAAATTTGTTTTCCGGACCATCAATCTAAAATTAAACCCCTGCAACAGCAACTTGTTAAAAAGAATAACACAGTCATGTCATTTTATAACTTACCTGTATCAACATTTGTTAACACTATGAGATAGTCATTAGATGTAACTCCACACCAATCATAAATCCATGGGAAAAGGTGTGGTGGTGCGAACATGTCAGTTTCCCCCTAGATGACACAAGAAACTCATGGGAGGCAATTTTTTGAGTCAGAAACATCCTGTGCTCTTCAAGTCCTTCACTTAGGACAAGGACAGGCGAGCTGCTGGATCGATACAGTGATCTGAGACAGAGGGAGAGAGGAGAGAGGGAGGTCAAAACAGAGTAGAGTAGAAAAATAATGGGTCCAAAGGAGAAATAAACATAGTGGAGCACAATGTCAAGGAAATGAAAACTGTTCTTGTGAGGCCAAAGAGAGAGAGAAGTCAGGGTGTGACTGATTAGGGGAGTGTGGTGTGAGCTCAGGGGGAAAGTCCTTCCGTTTCCTGCTCTCTAAATTGCCCTCCTGTCTCCTGCCAACTCTTCAGGCACCTCATTATGAAATACAGTTGGGAGGGCACTGGTCTATTCCTAACCTGCCTCTGGTAACTGACAGTACTTGTCACGCTATGGTGTCCTCGATAAAAAGGAAAATCCTGATGAAAATCTTCACTATCTGACGACTTCTGCCAGGATACTTGTTTCCTAAGGGGTACCACTAGAGCTAAACTAATTTGAAAAAATAGCAATGACCATTTTCTTTAAATTAAAATATATCCGCACACTGAATCCACCGTTGCAGAGAAAACCTAGGAATTTTGGAAAAAGGAATAAAAACCAGTTAACAAGCCAGAAAACAATTAGCCAAAGGTAAAGGATAAATGGAATTAATAAAAAGTTGAATATTAGGATGAAAGTGTTGGACAAAAGTTAAATAGACATCTTTAAGTATTTGGTAAATGTTTACCTGAAAGCAATGAGTTGAAATAGCTACCTAAAAGTATATGAAAAAAGTTGCGTTATTGTGGACAAATGGCTAAATCTTAAAGAAACTAATACATTGTTAGGTTATAATGGATAAGCTAAATGGTAGCTAGCTAAAATTAAGAATATAATAAAAATAAGAATACATTCTTATCTTAGAGTAATTCAAGAATAGTGAGTAACAGTTGTTAAAGTACTGAACAACAGTTGAAATAGTTTGCTAAAATTAATGGATAAAATTAAATAATACTGACAGATTTATTAGCTGAAATAATAATATCAAAGCTCACAGTTTAACAAAGCTGCTGAACTAAGCCAGAAGTACAGGGTGCTATTTGTACGCTTTGCTAACGCTACTGCAACAATGGCTGAACGTTGGATATGTAGCAATAGCAAAACCTACAAATAGCTCCTTTAAACAGCTGAAACAGCATTAGTTAGCTCAAAGTACTGGTTAATTGTTGAAATAAGGTTATTTATATACAATTCATGGATGAACAGTTGAAACAGTTAAAAGTACTGGATAAATGAAAAATCTAAGAGTAGTGGATGCTTGGCTGAAATAGCAGAAAGTAAGATGGTTAATATAGTTCGGTCAAAAATAATAGATAAATGGCTGAAACAGCTAAAAAGAGGATTAGTGGTTGAAACGTCCAGGTTCGGCCACTCTAAGTGCACTTATGCAAATTTTACCAAACCAACCTAAACATTATCAGTTCTGTTGTATGAAAATCTTCTGTAGTGGTATCTATCAAAGGTGTTAGAACATCTATTTTAAAGTCAACTCAAATGAACACATTTCCAACGTGATGGGTGGTGTTGCTGAAGGGGTACTCGAGTTCATCTGACAGGGCTGTGGGGGTGCATCAGACAAAAGGGGTTGGGGACCACTTTACAATCTTATTAGACTTGAAAACTCCTCTTCCCCTAAACCAGAGTATCTCTCTCTGGCTGCTGAGCCTGTGGGAGGTGTGATAATGGCACACTCCAATCCTGCTCCTTCCTAACGTATGAGGGCAGCTGCAGAGTCATGAAGTATTCTCAGAGTGCAGGTTGCCCATCCATCTTCATTATGCTACCACACACGCCAGTGAGGGGAGTGCACAGAATTAAAAAGAAACTTAAATTATTGTCATTCAGTTATTCTTTAGCCACTGTAAATCTTATCCTTAGTCTGATAACATTTTCTTGGAATCGCTTTATAGTAAAGTTTTCCCAGTGGATCAGCAGACTGACATCATACATGTATTCAAACATGCAGCAGATACACGCAATCTATAGAACGGGATAAAACATCAGATTATGTTTTCTTATGTTCTTCTGAGCAACAGAAATACTTAATTCTACATCGGTGGAATTGATTTCCCTGGAGGTTACTAAAATGTGTGTGTACTTATATGCATATGTAACTGTGAGCATGCAATCTTTTCCCCGCCTCTGCTGTCTCATCCACTCTCTCCAGGGCTGTGACGATCAGTGTGGCAGTGTAAACCTGATCTAGGTCCCAGTGTCAGGGCTGGCATGAATAATTCAACGTGTTCAGGTTATTGTGCTCCTGCAAGTGGCAGACACACACAGAAACAGACTGCTGGGTTGCCCTTGATGTCTCTCTCCAGGTTGTCACAAATAGTTTTGGTGCTGAACCATCCCTTTCCACCTCCTCAAAGACCACAAGCATACTCCTTGTTAGCAGCAAATGTACCCAATTCAGTGACTGCACAGCGCCATCTGTTGATCAGCTAAAGCTGCATCAATACAAACTTGCTCTCAGTGCGTTTCTTAAAATTGCCAGTTAATGTTTGTGCCATGTCAAGGTTTTTCTTCACCTTTTCATGCTTCCAGCTGGTGTGTGGACACAGACAGGAGAGCTGGAGAAATCTTCTCTTACTAACTTTCGATTTGCTGCAATTCATTTACATATGACAGCAACTCATACCCTGAATAATCCTGCTCAGTAAACGTGGCAGATTTGTTTTGTTGCTATTTTTGTGTAGTGCATTGATAATAAAACGTTTCCTCTTCTTACTGTCAGTCACTTTTCAGTGAAAGAAAAACTTTTTTTTTTACATTATCCCTTCAAACAAGTCATGTTTAAAACTTATTGCAAAATCCAGTTCTTGTTGGGAACCCTTTTCGTTATTTTTAAACAGAATTTAAAGCAAAGTCTGCTTCTTGTAAATACATTTCAAAAAATTGTTTAAATTGTATTGCAGGCAACCCGACTCTTTCCTGCATGTCCTTCCCCATCTCTCTGAGAATATATTTTAAAAATTGTATTGCATGCAGCTTTACAAGCGAAACTTTGGCATTGGAAATGGAAAATATATATAAACACAATTAGATTTATTTTATCCCTAAATTACATTAATTCTCTTAGTACTCGCAATTTAGAATTGCATGCTCACAGAGATGGAAAACTCTTGAGAGAGAGATTTTAAACAGAAGGGAAAGGCAGAGAAACTGTGACTTTCAGTCCCTCTTCTCCAAAACACTGGATGCTGAACTTCCCATAATGCAGCTCAATGGCTTCTTTCATCAGACCTTTCCTGCCTGATAAAGGCCTTTTGAAGTCAGTGCCCCTAGTTTGCGGTGTAGAGTTCGGGCCCAAGACTCAGAAACTACACATTGACATCACCAGGCTTATTTTCCCAGACTTAACAAAGTTCCTTCAAAGCCACCAAAACATTTTCAAAGGCTAAGTCATGATTATTAAGTTTTGGTGTAGTTGTTCCTCAGCTTGATCAGTGTGGTGAGGATTGTGTTATACAAAAAGAGTGAGGTGAGCTAGTGAGGTTGAATAGAGGAAACAGCAGAGATGTAACACAGGATGCAGGGCTGACAGAAACCAATGTCCTTTGACCCAAACTACCGCAAAAACAAAAAGGTCACAGTCACAACAGAAATCTGAAGGATCACGAGATGAGTAATGGGGTGGAATTCAATCAAAAATATATTCTGCAACACAAAATCATCTTTGTATCTTTCACCTTTTCTACTCTATTTCCTTGTGAAATATTTGAGCGAGGCCTCTAAAATTATTTCTCAAATCTGATAAGGGAAATATGATTCATATGTACACCCCGTGAAATCAGTGACTTCGGGTCACATGCAGATATGGCTTTGTTTTAAGTGTCGGGAAAGAAAGCACTACATTAAATTAACATTATGGACTTCAAACTTAATTTGATACCAGAAGCCAGTTTTTAGCAAGATCTATGGTGGTGACTTGAACTGTGAATAATCAGGATTAGATATGAGGACAGTCCATTTCAAATCTTACCAACCACAACTCATGTGTTTTTGTGTAGATGAAAAGTCTCAATAGGAAGTATAAGATGAATGTAGGTTATAGAAAACAGGACAAAGGAGAGCGAAAAGAAAGGATGGAGGAGGAAGAGAGAAACAGTCGAGAACAGGGAAGGATGTTCGTCTTGACACATATGAAATCAAAGTCAGATGTGTGCAAACATGACTAAGGACTTTATTAACCAAATCATTTTCCCCATAATATCCACAAATAAAAGTGATCTCTTTATATATATTCACATTGTATAATTTCATAGTGTGACAAAAATTCTCTTTTTTTTTTTTTTGGATTTCCAGCCATTCCTATTAATTGTCATTTGATCAGTCGCCATGCAGTCATCAGAAAGGTTGAAAAACATTACGATTGGTCAGCATTGGCGGTCGTGTCTGGCTTCACTCTTCTTCTCCTCTATTGGCTCTTCATAGTGCTAAAAACCCCATCAGTTACCCAATCACAGATTTCATCACACTGCGACAATAAAATAAAAATAAATTAAGAAAGCAACGTTCTTCTGCAGAGCGCTCCAGAGTCCTCCTCCCTTTCCCTTCTTGTTTTTTAGATATTTTCTGTTTTTATATAATAATAATAGTAATAATAATAATGACTATAATTGTACTTGATATAAATTCAATAGTATTTTTTCTCTTTCTCAAATTTTAAATAAATCATTTTGGCAATCCTCATATGTTGTCACTTCAGAATAAAAGAATACTCAAGTAGAAAATAAAAACTGTGAGAGAAAATTCATCAGAAGAGGAGCGAGGTGTGAGAGAATGAAAAGTGTGAAAGCAACAGAGAAGAGCGACAGAGGAAAGAAAGAAAAGAGTGAAAGAAAGAAAGACAGACTCAAAGAAAAGCATCCACTTCAGACGCATGTCAGAAACGGCTCTATATACAACAATTTCTGTTGTGGAAAACTGTCCATCCTGTGCCTGTCGTCTGTCTCCTGTCCTTCCTCCTCCAGTGTGTCTGCAGAAGTCCTGTTGTCTGAAGCAGTCCGTTGTGTGTCCCAGTGTTATACCAGAGTGTAAGACTTGGCATAGGGGTTGTTGCTCTGTTTCAGGTGTCCTCTGGAGTCCAGCAGGGACTCCTGGGAGGTGCTGAGCTTGGCAGCCTGTGCTTGGGCAAGGTCTCCTGAAGAGGGGACCTCTGCCCGGACCTCACCCCGAGCCTCTCCCCTTTCCCGGACATCCCTGTGGGGGAGGGTGGAGGCAGTTCCTGGCTGCCACTGCTGCACCTCCCTGGGTGAGGGCACTTCCATGGGGGTGGGCTCCATGGGAGGTGGCCTCTTCAGGGTACGGCTCCTCTGGGGTTCCAGGCAGGTCTGGCCCATGGCTCCTCCTCCTCCTACTCCTCCCCTTGTTTCCCCTGTAGCACCAGCACCAACTCCGCTTGTTCCCGCTCCCCCTCCTCCTCCACCACCTCCTCCTCCTCCTCCACTGCTGCTGCTGCCACTGCTGCTGCTAACTCCTCCACCTCGGGCTGGCAGTGGCACACCACGGTTCAAGAGGAAGTCCATACGGAGGTAAGGCGGCAAGTGGACCAGTTCTCCCCCTGGGAGGAAACACACAGGAGAGACGCAGGGGACAATTAAGGATTAGTTAAATTACAGTGACATTATGACATGTTGCTGGTTGATAATGAAAACACTTTAAATCAGCGTTGATTGATTTATTTAGCCACTTGAAAGTGTTTATTATAGCTTTTATTGCTAAAAACAGCTGTTTACTGCTGCTGGAACAAAAAATAGTGCCATAAACCAAAACAAAGAGCTGAAAGACACTAAAATGCTCTGTAAAGCTGCGAGGAACAGAGTCAGGTGGGTTCATCACTATGAATGTCACCCTTAACATTACATATAGTCATTTGCTCTATTGTTGATATAGAAATATTGATTGGTGCAGCTTTAAATAACAGTAAATAGCAGTATTAAAAACAAAAGTATCACCATGACGATATTCACTAGAGATTCTCTGCTTGTCCCTGGAGTCCCTGCAGTTGTCTGGGATCCTCACTGTACGGTCTCTGAACAGGTCTAAGTTCTGACTTGTCTCCACAGACTCCATCATTCCTCCTCCTCTGTTAAAATTAACTGCATAGAGAGCTAAAAATCCATATTGGACTCACATTCACACTGTTAAATTTGCTCACCCCAGGTTCTCCTGGGATTATGACTGACATAACTATTATTTTAATGTAACACCAATCTTCTCCAAGTGTGAATCTATTTGAATTAATAGCTCCTGTCAGGAAAAATGTGCAGAACATGATGTAATAGGAAGCTGAATATTACAAGGTTATCTTTGCTATCATTATCAGGGCCTGATGCATATATATCTTTTCTTACTGTGATGAAGCTGAATGATGGAACTCTGTCTCCACTGCACCAGTCCGTCCTGTATATACCGCATTAATTCCTGCTTGCATTTGGCAATTCTCAAACCCTCTCTCTGAACCCTGAGAAGAAGAGGTGGGGTCTTACTTGAAAACTGCACACTTGTTAAAATGCTTGTGATCGGAGGTGTTAGATATGAAGGAGGGACAGGCAGGGAGAGACACTTTGATTCGGTTCACTGAGTTTATGGTACCTCCACTGTGATTGCATCTCTTTTACTGCTTGGATTACATATTTAACTAAGCAAATTAGCCCAATATTAAAGGGTGTTTGGTGGCCAAATCTAGTGGGCTGCACCTGAGTCTGTGTTGTTGAACGAATGCTGTAGCATTCATCCTCACATTCATCTTTGAAAGGTCCAGAGATCAACAGACATTTACAGGTGTACGATTCATCGCTGAAATCACAAATAAACGTTCTCTCTCCCACACGTGCAGACACACTCACATGTTCACAGCCCACACGTGCACACACAAATAAGTTTATACTCTATGTAGACACACACACTATATGCTTTCACTGCCAGGCTCTCAGTGTTAATGCCAGCACAGGCGAGGCTTTTTTCTGCAGATTCTGTCCAACATGTGACCTTAGAGAATGGATTTCTGGATTCACGGGGAGAATGAATAATTTACTGTGTTTTATAATAAGCCCTATTAGTGCCAGCAAAGATGATGAATGGCTAGGAGTGTTAATTGAATTAAATATAGATTTAAGTGGTTCTGTGGGAGCTCATTAGAAATGTAGTTTGAAAATTCATCAGCCTGTAAATTGCAGATCGTACAGTAATGGGACCAGAATACAACAGCAACTCTGCCAGGCCATTAATCTGTGCAAGCGTCTGATGCATCTTCAGCTGTCCAAACTGATGCATTATTCTGTATTGTGCACGTCATTCAGACACACACACACACACACACACACACACACACACACACACACACAGACCACTTATGTTTAGGCCTATCATAAGCCGAGTGCTGCCTGTAGCTCTGTAATTACCAGCACAGATGTAAAGGTTTATGTGTTTATATGTGCTGATGAACACACTGAAATGGGACATGGGGCCCAATAGATTTGCTCTTATAAAGCACAGAAGAGGAAAAGCGCAAATGAATAAACTGTGACTCTCAAAACAGTTCTGTTAGGTGAGGCAGGTCACGTGAAATGAGACGACAGAGTGAAACAGAGAGAGGGATGAGTGAGTCGCTGTCCATCTGCCTTGAACCTTTGCGATGGACCAGTGAGGTCAGCTCAGGTCAGTTAGATGTAATAGAGACAGAGGTGGGGTTGAAGCTAGGTCATTCACCAGCTGTCAGTCAAACTGGCCTCCGCACTGGGTCTGGGTTTCACCTGACTGATACTGTAATGTGCTCTACCTAGAATTTACAAGTATGGAGAGAAGTTTTTCAGTGCATCTCCTACTTTAACTAAAGATTACAAAGGGGCTATTAATTGATTAACTGTGTTGTGACTTAGACTGTATGGAAACATAGAGGAATTTTTGTACTTTTGGGCTGGGACTGCAGTTAGATCAGTCTCACCCCTTACATCATTGTAAGTACATTGTTCCCTGCCCAGCCCCAAACAGGCGATATGCAAAGTTAGCAAGTAGCTGATTAACAGCTAAATGCTGCCTCACATTTTCTTCAGGACTTGGTTAATACCAAAACAGGGACAGTTAAGATCTGTCTGGGTTAAAGAATAGGGTTCCAAATTCATGCTAATGCTATAATCAGGCAACTATTTGATGACGCATAACAACTTTATTAGGTGATATGTCAGTGTTGTGTTAACAGTTTGTTGCTCAGTCCCAGTTAAAGCTGCTTTAATGCTACATACATGACATTTTAGACAACACTGCACTTCCAACAGTTTGGGGAAGGTAACATGACAGTGTCATTTTGCACAAAGTGAGTGCCATATAGAAATAGTTGTCCTAGTTTGGTGTGGCCTGCAGGTGTCCTGACCTCAACCTCATCCGACATCTTAGGGATAAGCTGTAACTACCGCCCAACGTCGGTGGCCCACTTCACCAAAGCTCTTGTGAAAGGAGGCAAATCCCTGGACCCTGCTTCAACAACTCTAGTGGGAAGGCTTCCTATGAAATGTGTTGTTCAACCATCACATATTTGTGTTTCTTTATACTTTTGGTCATGTAGTCTGTAGTATTTAGACAGTAACAGTCAACCTTTTCATATGCAGAAACAAATTCTTACAACAAAGATGAACATTGGCGACAGCAGCAATTATAACAGCTTATTATCCTTTAAGCCCTTAAGATGTTGTGATTTAAATAATATGCAAACCCAACTGTCCCTCGTTGTGTCTGAACACTTACTAATTGGAAGAATTGCTGCAGGTTTAAGTAACTGTATGCCTCTCAGAAAACCTCGTTCTTATCATTTTACAGTCCATTGACTGTGGAGTCAGCTGAAATCTACAACGTTTGACATCTTAAAAAAGCTGAAAATGCTAATGCTCAAATGAAAATATATAATACACTTTAAGGTCTGACTCACTGATGATGCAAAAATTGTGCTTCCAATTTTCCTGCTTAAATGACACTTTTTATATGAGTGCATAAGCTGCGCAATGTCAAAATACCACTTTGTAGAAATAGTCAACAACCTACCAGGAAACTCTAGAGGCAGTGAAACAGTAACAGACACCAGAGTCTAGCACTCAGTAATGCCTGAGAGGCTGGTATTACACTAAACAGCCTCCACTGTGGCAGTAAAGTGTTGTTTTGTTCTGAGTGACAATGGCTTCAGGTTGGGTTGACAGATTGCCTTTAGTTGCCCTCTCTCCTTGGTGAACTGGTGATATGAGTCTGCCACCCTGTGCACAATCGTTCAAAACATAATGAGGCCCGAAACTTAAGAAGCAGATCTGATGGCTTCAACTCTTGTCTGGTCAAACTGAGGCTCCTGGGACAGTGTACCCTCTCTCACACACACACACACACACACACATTTCTGGTGCTAGGACAGGACACCTCCAACAACGCTCATTATCAGTGGCCCCAGACACAGTATAACATGGCAGGGGATGGAATGATGGATGCGTTGTGTACAAGTGTCAGGGAGGAGGGTGTCTTTTTAAATGCCTGTGCTTCTGTGTGTGGTCAGCAGAAAGCCAACAGGCTCTGCCAGACCTTGTAATTGATCTGCAGGGCTACTCAGAGGAGTAGAGGGTCAGGTAAGGTAAGACTACGACCTGAGAGGAGAGAGCGCCGTGGTATTAAGAAACTGCATCTCATAATCCTTGTTCATGAAAGGAGATGGGCTTGTTTAGTGTGTTAAAACTCTAAAGGTTAGAGAAAAACAAGGAGCTACTCCCACTGAAGACCTATAAAAAAAAGCCAGAACACTTCTACAGAGTCTAATGTACTACACAATGATCTGATGGGACTGTACTGTATGTAGCAGCAGTCTGAAGGTTATCAGGATGCACCCCAGGATTGAAAGATGATCAAAGTTCAAATAGAATTTGACCAAGGTGATTATCAAAAATGTGATTTTTGAGAATGAATTGGGGGTTTTTACAGACAACAAACTAATTAAAAGTGACACCAAGTAGTTACAACCTTACAATCTAAGTGACATCTTGAAAAAAAGAGATGCATTTATCCTCTACCACAACTACTGCTACTGTTGTAGTGTGTCAGGTGACCCTACACTAAAAGTGACCCTAAACTAGAAGCTACAGTAGATTTTACTCTGTGATGGGAAGTCAGGGCCGGGATCTTGAATGTTTGCAGGTCAAACACAAGGTTAAATGCGTTGTGTATATGTTTTGTGTAGTAAGTTGCATTTCCTTACCAGGTCTGTGTGCCTTGGGCACGGCCATGTTCATGACCCTGCTGACATCCTGAGGTTTGGGCGGTGAAGCGGTAAAGCGGCAGATGCCTGACTCAGACGGCGTGCTGGAAGTCAGGCTGTCGGTGTAGTCGTTGGTCCCTGCTGTCATCTGTTCGGATGAGGTGTCAGAGATGAAGCACTCGGTGATGGTGAACTTGGCGTGGCGGAGCTGCTCCTCCATCTTTGCGTGCTCATAGGCTCTGGCCAGCTCCTCGTAGGTGGAGGACGCACTCTCTGTTGATACCATGCTGCTCCGTGCCCGATCTGATGATTACAGGTTACACATTGTGAGAATTGTTGTTGTTGTAGAAATACAGCATGGAGTGCAGAACTTTTTCAAAAGCTGGCATATATACATGTGGTGTTTTTCAGTGGTTTTTGGGGTGTTTTAGTTTTATTTAATGCAGTGGAGTGATAGATATTTGGTGGCTTTAAGTTGGATTAACACCCTGGACGCTTCAGCCAAAGGTACGCCCCAAAGTTGCACTTTCAAATTAAAACACTACAGCCAAAAATGTTTTGGATTTCATAAAAGCCAATGTGCGAGTCATGCAGCCTTCACACATGACAATCTCACAAAGGCAACATGATTTCTGTCACATTCCCCAACTTTCCAAAGTAATTTAAAAAGAGGCTATGAGTCCATGGTGCTCCTGGTCAGGTGTGATGGTCACCCTCCTCCCCGCTCCACTCTACCTGTATCCTGTGAGGGGCTGACACTATAGCTGTCACTCTCCTTGTCCACAGATCCAGTGGCGCGTGGCGTGGGGAGTCTCCAGTCAGTGGTCAGGGTGTGTGAGGAGCTGGTGGGGTGTGGCCGGTTCAGAGTCCACTGGCTGGCGTAGCGGCTCCGTGCTGCGGCAGGACCGGCTTTGGCAGTGCGTCTGGCAGTGGGATCTGGTGAGGAGAGAGGGGGAAAATTGTTTGTGAAGAGAGGGAATAAACAGAAAATCTATTTTTGCTTCATCAGTTTGAGCCAAAGCTTTCTGACACAACGTTAAAT
This sequence comes from Trachinotus anak, assembly GCF_046630095.1. NCBI lineage: Eukaryota > Metazoa > Chordata > Actinopteri > Carangiformes > Carangidae > Trachinotus > Trachinotus anak. The sequence continues at coordinate 5,649,639 of NW_027273885.1, read as the reverse complement.
AGCCCTTTAAGTCTGACTGGAAGAGTTTATTTTGATTCAACGGCTGACATTTTACATTTGTAAAATTTAAATAGATTTAGATATTTAGATCTGAACTCATTCAAGTCTAAGAGCTTCTATTCTGTGAATAAATAGATATTAATGCTTAAATCAAACAGTAAATCAGTATTTTATTCACAACCATACATCAGTGTCACTGTGTATCTGGAATTGGATAATATAATATCTTTTATGAGAACCGTGTTAGTCTCTAAGAGAATATTTCATTTCCAAATTCCTCTGTCATAATTTAATGTCATAATTTTACAGTAAAAAATGAAGCCTTTAGCAATGGCATCAAACAAACAAACAAATTCAAGCACACAGGGACACATTTGGCTCTAGCAGCTGTGGTCTAATCTTCTGATAGACAAGGACCAATTTAAGAATTTCCTCATCTTCTGTTGCAAGACAAAGTTAACAGTTGACAATATTTTGGATCATCCTTACAGTGAGAAAACACCGACACTGGGCAAAGTCTGTGTGTTGTGGTACAAATCTCTCAAAACTTTTCTCCTCTCTGTGAACACTGAACATTATCATCTCACCACTCTATACAGTAACATTATCATCAATCTAAAGCTCCAACTGTCTCCGCACAGACATATAAATAGTATCATATTCAGCCTGACCCAGACAGGCTGCTGCTGTATGCACCGCTGGGCCAAATCAGAACAAGACCCTTTAGAAACAGCCTGGATTAGATTTGTGCAGAGAAGAATGGTGCTGGTAATTGTAGTAGGTCAGACAGTAATTCCATCAGTTGGGATGGGGGGATGAAATGATGGAGGTGCTTGGCCAACAGCGGGGAGAAATAAAAAAAGGGCTGAGTCAGCAAACCGAGTCCATGCCCCAGTGTCCAGGTTAAATGAACCAATCACCTGGCTGTCTGCTCGTGTGTAGATGTATATGTGTGTGTGACTGTGTTGCATGTTGGGGCTTGTGTGTGTTTGTGTATGCGAGTGTGTGTTAGAACAGGTGTGTGACATTGTTCTGTGCATTTTATGATCCTGTATATATTATATTATATTAGATTGTGCTGTGTGTACGTGGAAAATACACCCTGATCCGTGACCATCCTGTTAATGATGGAAGACATGAATCATACCTATAAAGCATAGTTAATGGAAGAAAGCATGTTTTTTTTCTCTGGTGATATCTGGCAGATTGTTGAATGGATATTTTGTGCTATTGAGTGCAACTTCATTGTAAAATTTGCAACAAAATTTAACATTTAAGCCATTTAATTAAGAAAAGCTAAATGTCCACCTTAACTAAAACTATTACAAAAGTGAATATTAGTAGTGGCATCTGAATCTGTGTTGGAAAATACTGGGATGCAGGGTTATCCAATATTTGCACTGTCTGCACAAAAATGATTTCAGTGCATCACTAATCTGAGTGTATGTGTGTATGTGCATGTGTGCACTCAGGCTCAACCAGCCAGTTGGAGCAGGGCAATCAGGTGAGGACATGTCTACAAGAGGCAGGGAGATCGCTACTCTTCATCAGTTCTGCTTCAGTGGAGCCAGAAGCCCAGAGGTTGCTCTGCAGCTCGGCTGATGGGTCTTTGTAATCTCACTGCTGAAAGGCGGCTCACCTATTGTACTGCATGATGGCAGACTATGGTTAAGCTAAGACAAGGTGGAATAGCTATTTGCCTTCCATGTAATTCAGATACATGTGCAACTGAATGCTATTACAGTCACATGTGAAAAGATAACTATGTAGATTCAGGAGGAAAATTAGCAGTGCAAGATTCATGATGGCAGAGTAACTGAACAAACACAAAAACACCCACTTTGGCCACAAGACACCGCTTCAACAGTATGTTAATATTAGTAACGCAAGACTGGCAGTATGTTAGCAATATTAGTAGTGAAGGAAATAAATGTTGAGCACTGACGGTGGTGGGACTCACTGGTTCCAGGCCTGGCATCGGACACGTCCACCAGCGGCCCAGTGGCCTGGGACAGAGACTGGTAGTGGACTGTGTGGGTCACTGTGGAGGATTTTTGCTTATTTGTCTCCCCAAAGTCATTGTCTGTCAACAGCACAGTGGACCTGTCATCTGCGAGGCATAAAAGTAGAAAAGCAGAAAGAAACAGGATGATGTAAGTCAGGAAAGAAGAAATGACAAGAAACAACAAAAGAAAAAGAGAAAACAATTATTTCAGTTATAAGCATTAATGCATGTGAATAATGAGCACAAGGTCTCATTTTGAGTGTCTTACCGATTGTCTCCATGGTGTCCCTCTCCTCGATGAGGAGCTGGGCTCTGGGGATGTCGATATGCATCCTCAACGTCTGCTGCTGCTTGTTCACTGTGTCTGGCGTCCGCGTGTTCTTACTGAGGAGATTAATGAGGAAAATTAATTACTTTTCATCTGCGTGATTTTGCATTGTGTCGCAGAAATGCTAATTCAGTTCCATTTAGGTTGATAAGGAGCTGTAAGTAGGCAAGAGGGACAGCATATCCTGTGTGCAATATATTAGATTTTTACTGATAGGCGCTGTAACTCTGGGCTACCTTGTGATTTATGCTTGCTGCTTAAAGGAAAGCAGCAAGCATAAATTAAAATTAAGCATACATACCTCATCAGCATTTCCGCCAGGCTTTTGGCATCTGTGAAGTCAGCAAAGAGGTAGTTAATACCATAATAGTACTGTCCTGGTTCATAAGTTACAGCAGAGGAAAAACAGTACAATCACTGACAACTTCTTGAACAGAAAGGCAGTGAAAGCATGCTAAGAGAAAATGTGAGCTTGGAGGTGCTTGGCCCGAAGAGACAAACACTGAAGTCTCTTAATTACAAAATCCAAGTTTAACCTCAGATTGGTTTAAAATAGTTACACTGGTTCAGTTCTAATTAAATGACACACTGACTGTATTGCTTTTCTTTTGTCTGTGTGCTTATGGGGGTGTTGGCGCGCATGTTTGCACATTAGGCTTATAAACTGAATGTGTGTAGTAGTGCCAGGATGTGTGCATACAGTATGGATTCATGCTTAATAATATGTACAAGATACAGGACATTTTTTATTCAGATAAAGTAAATTTGGTCTTTAATAGATCCAGTATGTACAAACTAAACTAGACTCTACAACTCACCTCTGAGTCTCTTGAGCCTCTGCTCCCTCCGTCTCCTCTTTAGCACCATAAGCATGATAAAAACAAGCACGGCTACCACGAGAACAGAGGTGATGGTCACCACCATCTTCAGGCCGCTGCTGCCTGACATGTTGTCTGAGATGGGGTCTCCTGTTTTCAGCAGTGGAGGGATGGTACCTTGAAGGGAATAAATCCATTCAGACATTAGCTGTATGAGGAATTAATGATCAGACATCTGAATGTCCACCTGAATGTTGCTACTTGACTCTGCCTTTAGTCTTGTGCAGGTCTGACATAGTCTTTTCATTATAATGTTTATGTGAAACATTTGTTCAGAGCCACACTACTTTGCTCATTTTATGTAACACCAAATAATAAAGTGCAGCACCAAGATGACAATGTTGAAAAACAATGTTTCCAGCAAGTAAAGAGTAGAAGAAAACTTTTATGCAACACAGTCAAAGATTATGGAGATGAAAAATGCTTAGCAGTTAAACTTTCAACATAGATTTTCTGCATGCATGCTTTTTATGTGCAGACCTCCCTGCAATTCTTGTGAAGCCACATTTCCAATTGATTATAGCTACTTGAAAAGCAATTCTAAATGTTGTAAACACATTAGAAGAGTAAGCAGTTTAGGTGCTTTATTATATATATATGCATCGAGGAGAGGGCCAACACATAACACATAAACAGATAAACACACAAACTCCAACCCTTCGAATTTGTGAGAGTTGCCAGATGCCTGTTGTTTTCTTAAATTCACCATTAACATATATTTTCTCCTTGGTCAGAGTAGAAAAGCCTGGGGCACCAGGTTTGTTGGAGACTGAATCTGTGCTGTTAGTCTCCTGGGCTACTGCTCAGCAGCTGAGCTGAACCTCTGTCAAACTGACAATAGCATCCACACACACACACACACACACACCAAAGCACATCCACTCACATAACATCCTGACAGGCAGCTTACACATCTCAGCAAAACTCTTCAAAGAAAATTAATGAATAGTCTGAAGCACACCACAGAACTCTCACCGCATCCTATCCTTCTTCAGAGCTTATACGTTTTCTTTGTGTGTGACTGACACAAGCTGTAGCCTGTGGCAGATAAAGCTACACCAGGGCCCGTGGAGAATCTGAAGACCGTCCCAGTTTTCTTACTCAACTCAGGATACCTGTCAATTTGTTCAAAGGCTGACAAAAATGGCTGACAAAAACTGTATGATTCACAAATAATCTTAAAGCACATACTGTACTGTAGGCAGAACTGCAGAGCGGCATTTGCTGCTGAAACACTGTAGTTCCAAACTGTTGCAGTAGAGGGTGCAAAATAGTTTGCACTGTTGATGTTATGATGCTTTTGTTAATAACAACAGGAAAATGGTACTTTCAGTCTCAATCTGTGTCCAACTTTGTTTGAGGGCTTCTGTAAGCATCATCATCATAACACCTTAAGAATAATGAGATCTGATAACAAAGAACATAAAAAGAAAGAAGAACAAGACTGGCTTCAAAACCCTTTTCAATGGTCTTTACACTTGTTTCCTGTTCCATGTTAAGTTATCTGTAAACTAAATAAACTGACATGTTTGGTTTGGAGCTACGTCTTATTACATTTTGACAAATTCTTACAGAATCAGAGTCAGTATCACTCTCTACTGATACTTCTATTCTACCCTGATCCCATGATCCGTCATATCTGTGCAACTCTGAGGAAAACTGCTAAATCCAAACTCACTTCCATCAGCATTGAGAGTAGCAAAGGTGATCCTCTTTTCTGCTGAGCCGGCGCTGTTGGTGACCTTCATCTGCAGTTCGTACCAGGTTGCCTCCTGCAAGTCGTACAGGATGTAGCTCTTGGTCAGCGATGTGCGCTGGGCTGTGGTCCAGGTGGCAGAGTCCACTACTCGATACTCCAGTATGAAGGAGGTGATTGGACAGCCGCCGTTGTTCCAGCCAACCAGGTTGAGCCTGGCCCTGGTGGAGTTGATGCTGGTGAAGAGTTCATGTTCTTTGGCAAACTGGGGTTCTGAGGAGAAGGCAGACAGAAGAGTAAAGCTTAAAACTCAGAAAAATGTCAGAGTTCAAGATCACAGGTTGGCGCAAACTTTCAAAGTCAACCAGCATCATCATTTTTAAAGTTGAATGCAAGCAAAATCACTGTGAATGGATCTTTTTGCCCAGAATTTTTCTATAGTTTGTGTGTTTTAGAGGAGATTTGGGATGTGAGTTTTTTGGAGCAATGGAAATTAAATCTTGTCATGTCATCATTATAAGAGACAAACTGTAACATATGGCTGATCACAAGACTCAGATCTCACAATGTAGGTCTGTAGTGCGAGGCTCCTTACCTTTCCCATGGGTCTTAGCTTCAATTATCTCACTGATTCGCCCTGGCCCCACTGCATTCTGGGCCGTCAGGGTGAATTTGTACCAGGTTCCACACTTGAGGTTCTCCAGACGATATGAGCGCTCACTGGGGCTGATAGGGAAACTGCCCCACTGCTCACTGTTGTCTTCTGAGTACTGCAGGATGTAACCTGGGAGGAGGAGGGTGATGTAGACAAACATGGGAGGGGACAGATTTGAAATTAATTATACAGAAAATCAAATGGTAATTATGAATGGAAATGTATTTTTCATATGTATTTATCCCAATTTATCTGATTTGAATAATATGAATGGATAGCATGAAGGAGTCTGGAAAGCAAACAACCACAGACGTCATTAATCAAGGAAAACCTAAATGTTTATTGCACCTGGTAAATGCTTGCCTGTCTGCCTTTCATACAATTTTAGCTGAGCAGTAGATAACTAACCCAGGAAATCTTTTATAATCTTTTACAGCTACAAACAAGACTATAGTCATTAGTCTTAGTTTGTAATAGGGCTGCACAATGACCCAAAAGTGCAATATCCAAATCCCAGAAGCTGCAATTTTTTTGATAAATGTAAAATATTTGACAACATACCTTTATAAATGTAATATAAATGGTGCTACAGAGATGCCCCGGGCTGCAAATCACATTCTACAGATGTAAGGGAACATGCTTGTTTGGCGCAGACCCCAGTAAAAATCACATCACTATTTTCATATTTTTTTCAGTGAAAATGAAATTTAAAAAAATGACCATTCCAACTAAAACCAGTTTTAGTCCGTCAAAATTTTTGCATTATGATTTTTTTGGTGAATATCGTCTCGCCCTAGTTTGTAGGCAAGTAAGCAACATGTAGAAAGTCTTTGATCTGTTGGTGGCACTAAATGAAAAGCCAGAGATCGTCGTTAACATTGTTAAGATTCATCCTCTGGACACTGATTGTTTGTGCCAAATGTTATGGTCGTTATAAATATCCAGTTATAGTTATCAGGACATAAGTGTTGGGGTGACAGTCTGAGGACGGACTAAAAGAACCGAACAACATTGCCATCCCCAGAGCTCGCTGCAGGCCTGGCTGAACATATACAACTGTAAGCTGAAGTGTGTGTATTTTGGTGATGGATGATGCCGCAAGCAGGGAAGCAAAACAAATATCACAGGGAAGCCATCACGGACAGCTTTTATAGTGACTACAACTCCGAAGACAGGAGCTCCATGATTAGAAGCTATGATAAATCACCCCAAATAGTCTCACTGTGATTGCGCTTTCTTTAAGATGGAGCGCTTTAATCTTCCACTTAAACAGACCTAATCTTCCCTGCTGCTTTTTAATCTACCTTTCAGGACTCGGGTATTCAGCCTTACCAGCAGATAATGAGAAACAGGAACAAGAACAGGGATGTTAGACCAGAGTGAAGGAGGGTGTGACATTGGTTATCATAGGTAGCTGACTGTTTCTATATGAAGGATCATGTATGTAGTTGAAGCATATTTGTCCATGTGTACATCACCCGCAGCTGGGATGAAACTGTCCACTGTGCTGTTTCAAGTTAATTTGTTTTATGTGTTTTTGTGTGTGTGTGTGTGTGTGTGTGTGTGTGTGTGTGTGTGTGTGTGTGTGTGTGTGTGTGGGGGGGGGGGGGGGGGGGGGGGGGGTGTCTGTCACACTCACCTCTGATGGAGCTCCCTCCGTTGTCTCCAGGTATCCATGACAATGTGATTGATGTGGTGGTAGTCTTGGTAACTGTGAGGCGTGGCTGGTCAGGAGGAACTGTGGATATGAGGTGAAACAAAAATTTCATTGCACGGTTTGTATGAAACTTTCTCAGTTTCCAAGTCAAGATTCAAACTCCAGTCTGTAAAAGCGATATGGTACCAACTTCTGACCACACTCTTGGCCGAACTTTTCTTTTTACCTAAACATTTGGCAACTACAAGAAAAGACTGGTGCTACTGTTGTGCTTAAGAGGTCTGGTGGCCAAGAAAGATATTAAAAACCTATATAGCATTTGCCCATGAAATTTATCAAGCCTGTGTATTATATTGTTATACCTAAGAGCTGTTCAGCTTCCAAGCACAGATACTGAATAACTTGTATTAATGTGACTGTGCTCATTGTGATGAAGTAATAGATCATCCAGTGCACCATTGTGGCTTGTGTTTTTAATAGTTTTTGGACCATGATGGAATTTTATTACATGGGGGCAGAAAATATATCAGGCTTTGGCAGTGTAAAGTGTAAGGTAAGTAAATTGTTGGTTTGGTCTCTTCAGGGAGTTATTCTTAATAAAACAAAAAAAAAAAAACGCCAGATTAACCTTTAAACTCTGTAGGTGTTTCTCCTTAATTTAGGCTTTAAAAAAATAGTTTTATTATTTATATAATGTAGTTTAAAAGCTTTGGGACTCCCATTGACATATTTGAGTCTTGTTTTATGTTTTGAATCACTGTGTAGTATCTTTACATCAACAACTTGCCTTGGACCTGCAGGTTAAGTGTGATCTCATCAGACCCCCAGTTGTTGCTGGCCACACAGCTGTAGTTGCCAGAATCCTCTGCTTTCACTGTGCGGATGATGAAGCTGCCATTGCCATGGACACTACGACGACCATCCACCAGGACAGGAGTGGGAGTCCCATTAGTGCTGGAGAAAACAAGAAAATAATCTAAGACACTTCTACAAAAAAAAAAAAAAATGCACTATGTTTCATGACATGCCTGAAAGTGTGATATTCTATCTGTGCTGAGCAGCAGCTCTTGTTTCTTTGTGTGTAACTTACTTTCCTTTGAGCCACTTGATGGTAGGGGGAGGGTCTCCAACAGCCTTGCATGGTAAAACTATGTCTTTCATCCAGGGAGTGGTGACTGTCCCATTGAAGGTCAGAATCCTGGCTGGCGCTAAAAACACACAAGCACTTAACTTATTGTGGTGCTCTGAATAGATGAAGCTTTTGTTAACAATGTAAGACGCAGGATTACAAATCCATTTAAATGTCTCCTTGGAAAAATATGGCTTATGCATCAGTGTATGAGATATACCCTTGTTATCTCGATATTTTTTAGTTGCCTAGTGATTTATCTATATACATCTCTATCAAATGCAATATCTGATGCATCTGTCTAATTAAATAGTTAACTGATGATAAAGTGTAGGAAAACAATGTAAATATAAAAAAAAAAAAAAAATGACAGGACATTGATTTTGATGATGTACCTTTGGCCAGAGGCTCCACCGTAATTTTCTCACTGTTGTTGCCATGACCAGCAGCTGTCACAGCCACCACCCAGATACTGTACTGTCTGTTCCGAGCCAAGTTTGGGATCCTGTAGAAATATGCATCTGGAGACGCCTCAAACTCACTCATCACCTGTAAAGTGGAGAGAGAGGAAAGATTAATGTATCATTGGGAAGTATCTTGGGAAGTAGAGTGCGGAAACGCAGTTGTGACCCTTCATAAACATACAACTGGTTTAATTCAAATCATCATGTAGAAGCATGGGTGCACATATTTTCAGCATTGTAGATATTAACCTTAAATAGCGTGACTGTACCATGTTTTAATATTAGCATTATCAGTGATCATAATCCCTGGACCGGTTCTGGGAAACTGAGAAGGAAATTAGAAAAAAACCCACTGACAATCTTGTGGTATACAAATGCTATTACCATCGGATGCAGGTTAGAGCAGAAGACGATGTATTTCCTGATGATCCCATTGAGTTTGAGTGGAGGCAGCCAGGAGACAAACACCACTGAGCTGCTGGAGGCTGCAGCCTTTACCCCCGCTGGAGGACCAGGAACTAAGGAAGGAGAAAGCACAGCAGGATGCCGGGGGGGGGGGGGGCCATAAACATACTATAGACTACACAGTACGTTGTGAGTCATGGTGAAGAAAAGCATCAATACTGTAATTAAAAAATGTTTTATAATCTTGATAAGATTATGACAAAATAGGTTCTTATGTTCTTGTCCTCCATGCTGCAGCAGCACCACACACCCTTGTCTGCACTGAACAGTTTTCATTCAGTGTCTTTGAGTAGGAACTAAACTGCGTTGAATTGTGATATACTGTATGGTGCTGTTTCTCATACCATCCTCTTTGGTGCGCACGTAGATCTGTTCACTGCGGACACCATCTCCAGCGTTGGTGAAGGCTAAGACCTGGATGCTGTAGTTGGTGTACTTCTCCAATCCTTCCAGCTCCAGAGACGGCTGATTGGTGGTCACATTCCTGATGTCTCCCAGTTCTGACACAAGAGGAGAGATAAAAAATGATACACACTCTGTAATGGTACGGCGCAGCTTACGCTGATAATTATGAATAGTACGACCATTCCAGTTCATACAGCGTTGTAAAGTTATGAAAATACTGATTCCCCATGATAAAAGCTAAAATTTAACTACAGTCTTCTGAGAAAATCACCTTAAATGTTCTGATTGTACAGCTTAGATAATGTATGTCGAGCACTCCACTGCTTAATAACGTTGTTTCAGTCCAATAAAACAGGTATTATGGGATTCTACTTTTCATTTTTGCTCAGTTTTTGACTCTCCTCGCCTCCATCCTCCATCCTTCTTATATACTGTCACTCAGAGCTGAGGCAATGGGCCTGGCTGGAGATATTGCATTGTGAATTATTGATGTAGACCAGCCAGACTGCAGGCTGGATCGCTGCGATAAAGCATGGTATACATTCAAGGGAAAAACACAACAACCACAAATACTCCCTCTGTGTAATGCAGACTTTTTATACCTATTGTTGATCAGCGTAAAAAAACATCTCATCTCATACTGCAATTTGCCACAAATGGTATGTAAATCGTTTAGGGTTAGGGTTAGGGTTTCAATTTTGTTAGCATTATCAAATTTTGTAAACCATCTGATAAAATAATTTGCATTTGAAAATCACACTGGTAGTGTTTTGTAAACCTCAAATAGGATGGGTGAAATATACACCACACGGAGTAGTGTCTCAGCTACAACTGTGCCTTACTCAGGTCTGCTGCTGTTGGTGATTTATTAGGAAATAACTGCTTACATCTAAAAAGTCTGAAAAACATTACATGAAGGAAGGAAAAAAACACACACACACACAAGCACAACACATCTTGAATTATTCACATTCCACCACCTCTACAACGCACCAGCACGTCACAGTATGACAATACCACAGCCTCCCCTAGTGGATGAACCATAACAACAAGCAATAACAATGAAAAACAAAAGACATCATGAAAGACAACACAGTTGATTTTAGGTATTGGCTTAATTAGCAAATCCACTGCACTGATTGATAAATCATATTAGTGTCTGGATGTGTGGATGTTACCTCCATCAGGCAGGTTGGCCCAGTAGATGACTCTGTAGCCCTGCAGGTTTCCATTGAGAGCCTCTCTGGGCAGCGGCATCCAGGACAGTGAGATGACCTCCGGAGATTTGGCCACAGCCAGAACATTTTCAGGAGGCCGAGACGGCACTACCAGAGACACAGGGTAAATGCATTGGAGTTGAAGCTTTCTGAGTGACGGTACAAGCAATTGTTAGGCCAAATGCCTTCATGTAGATGATTTCTTTAGTACCCAAGAACATTAGTTAAGATATATGAACAATAAAATATCAGTTATACTGATTTTCTTCTGTTATGAAAGAACTCTTAATGAAAAATTGTGTTTAATTCTTAAAAGGTTGAATGTTTTTATCAACAATTGATGACATCCTGAAACTCCCTAATGATTATTGTAAGTGAAAAGATCCTAAAAACTGGATATATTCATATTATCAAATGTAAATATTATTACAGTCCCTACACCACATACTAACAGTATTCAATGAGTTTGTTTGAAACATTTGGTGTTTGAATGAGGAAGTATAATTTAATTCAAGAAATTTTTCAAAAAAGAAAAACAAAACAAAAACAACAACAATAAACCAATACATTTTATTTTTTCTATATGAATAAAGGGCAGTGTTTTTAGAGACACAGAAATATATGATGTAGTTAAAAAAATGTCCACTAGGAGGTAGCCTTTTCCCAGGGTTGACCACATCTAAAAGTCCAGGGTGGGATGTGTGTGGGGTCAAATCTGGCTCAAAATGCAATGCCTTTACTTACCATCCTCAAGGGTTTTGGTGACCACCTGCTGTGAGGATGGCCCAGTGCCTGCACGGTTTGCAGCTTGCACCACCACACTGTACTGAGTGAACTTCTTCAGGTTGTCCAGCAAGATGCTCTCCGTGGTGTCTCCTGTTGTGTCTACACTGATGATGGTGAACTGGTGGCTCCCACCTGGGCTGTACTCCCTGTAGCCCACCTGGTAGCCCCGGATCACACCGTTCTGCAGGTGCTTCTGAGGAGGCTGCAAAATGAGAAAATGGTTAGAAGACCATAACTCATAACCCAAGGTTGTCCTAATGCTAGACATGTGTTAACCACATTTATTTGGCTGCTTTAGTCACTTTTTTACCCCAAATTAGTTTAAATATATGTGGTTGCTACTCATCTTGTAATACACATAAAATAATTTAAAAAGCAAATAGAAGAAAAGTAATATCTGGTCATCTATCTCTTAGCTCATAATATGACACGTGGACCGCACCTTCCAGGAAACTTTGATGCTCTGCGGGGAGGTGGGCTCCAGGATGACATCTTGTGGAGGGCCATCAGGAGCTGTAAATGAGGCACATCATTCACCATTATTACATGCCTGTGTTTAAATTAGGGAGACGATCTACCATGGAGGGCAAATTATGTTTGATCACTAGATGGTGCTGTTGAGTTAAGAATGCATTTTCCTTCATGCTCTTGCTCATTTATACACCTTCCAGTTTCCACCTCAACTTAATAATCATTTCTGAAAAAAACTTGTAACATCATCAACTTTAACCTTTAAAATAACGTGTGAAATTATATGTGTTTTATTTAATTTGAAGTTTATGACTTTATTTTAGCAATGAATCCGATAAAATGGGCCATTTTAATGTGCTGCTATGCCTGTGGGGGGATCATTATGAGCAATAGAAGATAAGTGAAGACTGATAGAGCTGACTAATAGCAGGAGTGTACTGATCTGTTTCCCCAGATATAAAAGATGATGGCCTCCACTTAAAACAACGATTAAATTATTTCATACAAGATGACTCAACAGGTTTGAGGGCCAGGAGGAAATGGACACTATACCCGAGGAGTTTCATTCCAAAACAGCATTTGGTCAAATAGTCAATTCTCTGAAGAGAGTTAAAGTTTTAAATTTCATGATGATGGCAATGTTATATACTTTAATAGACATATTAAAGTTTCATTTTCATTTATATTTTGGGAAAATTAATTTCAGCCATAGTTTGACTTCTTACCCCCTCTGAATCAAATGAGTTAAAACTGATTATATGTATGTAAAATACCATGGTGGTGAGGTTTCCACAGGACTTGTTATCATGCTCATGAAAAGCTCACAAACCTGCTTCATCTGTAGTGATGGTGAGCTCGTTGCTAGGATTGCTGTTGCCGATGATATTCTTGGCGACCATGCGGATGTTGTAAGTGGAGGAAGGGTGAAGGTCAATAATAGTGGCCTGGTTGAGCTGCGGTGACACATCTTTGGTTACCTGGGCTGATAGCCAAGAAGCTGGAAGAAAGATAGAGAGAGGGTGGATAAGATGTCAGCACTGAATAACAATATTTCTCCTTTCTTTCGTAGTTACTCTGTAGCCACATTTCAGTATTTCTTTAACTGAATCTGTGCTTCTCAAATTTGTGTCTACCTGATTTGTTCTTGCACTCAATATCATATCCTGTGATGGGGCTGTTGCCATCGAAACCCATGGTCCAGCGGAGAGCAATGGTTCGATCTTTGACCTCCCGGATCTCCACCTCTGGAGGGTCAGGTGGTTCTGAGGCAAGACAGGAACACAGCAGAGTGTGTGAGAAACAGGCAAAGACAGTGGGACAAAGTGGTTCTGGTGTGCTGGTCCTGAAATAGAACTGGGTGGTGGGCAGACCAGACAGATGTATCGGTTTTATTCTGTCTGTGATTTCCCAAGTGAGAGATTATGGATAAATCTGCCAAGAGCAGAAGCAACACTGTGTAGTAATTAAATTAATAAATGAATGAATTAAATAATAAATGACGGAAAGCTTTACTGCCTCCTGAGTGGATTCTGTCTTCTTCTAAACACATCCACTGAACAAGAAGCTCCTACCATGAGCTGAGCTGAGGGGGAGCTTACCTTGCACTGTCAGCTGTATGATGCCTCGGTCCTCGCCGAAGGAGTTGATGGCATGACAGGAGAAGAACCCCGAGTCCTCACGAACTGTGGGCATAATCTGAACAGACACACACACCACATGCAGATCTTTCAGGTGGTCAGAGAATCACACTATCAGTTAGAAATCTACAATTATGTTTCATCCCAAGTGATTTTTTAACAGGGAGGATGGGCACTGTATTCAACTTTAATGTTTTTATCCTTTACTTAGAGATAAAGCAGATGGAGAGAGAGAGAGAGAGAGAGAGAGAGAGAGAAACCTCCATCCTAAACCCTGTGGGACACTTAACTACTCAATTATCTCAAGGCACATATTCCTTGCAATCTTACAATAATGCCCTACACATGTACGAGTTCACACTGTGTTTTAATCACCATTAAATTTAACCAGAAGGGAGCTCTTTAATATTTCATGCTCTACTTGAATATTTTGTGAATGTATTTAAAGAAGACTTTTCTCTGCCCTTTCTCCTTTATTCTCCCTCTCTCTCTCTGCTTTCCATCTGTCTGAGCAGATAAAAACGACTGAAGGCTGGTGATCGCCCCCAAAATTAGATTCAAAGGGCATTTGATTTGCAGTGAAACTGAGCACCCACCACCAGCGTAGAGATGACCTCGTCGGCCACTTCTTTGACGGTGACCACGTATCGGCTGGTCTCAGGGTTGATGATGCGTTCTTCTTTCTCCCAGCGCACCATGATGGGCTTCTCTCCGTGAGCTATGCAGCTCATCCTCTTCTCCTCGCCCTGCGTGGCCAGAGTGGTGTTGGGGTAGGAGGTGATCATGGCTGGTACTGGAATTAATAAAAAACTGATAAACATGTGGATCTCTTATACATTTTGCGCACATATGCTGTGCATAAAGACATGGAATTTAAGCATTCTCTAACTGTATTTCTTGTGCTTTACTGAGTAAGACTCCCTTTCTCTGTTATTCCAACAATTATGACAACTATTGAAACACTCCAGGGACCATTATGAAGTCATGTTTGAGTCTACTTGTCTCCTGCAATACTTTGAGATTGAAACAGAGCACTTCAGGTAACTCTGTACCTGCTTTGATAACGACAGCGAACAGTAACGTGCTGCTTTCTGAGGATGAGGCGGAAGAACAGAAGAAGAAAGTGGTGACTCCTGACTGAACTCCCATCGGTCTGAGCACGGAGCCGGTCTGGCTCTATGCCGTAACCACACACCAGGCTCATTAGGAACACATTTAGCCCACGTGTGAGATGGTGTGTGTGTGTGTGTGTGTGTGCGCGTGCATTGAGCAGAGCTGTGCACATCTCTCACTCAGGCTACACAAAGTCTGTACTCACACTCTCACTAGTCTCATACTCACACTTT
Organism: Trachinotus anak; assembly: GCF_046630095.1. NCBI lineage: Eukaryota > Metazoa > Chordata > Actinopteri > Carangiformes > Carangidae > Trachinotus > Trachinotus anak. The sequence goes on along the minus strand of NW_027273885.1, from coordinate 5,634,500 downwards.
CTTTCATTCTTGTCCTTTTCTCTCCACTTGCATGAATCTGTCTCCTGATTATAACACTCACAGAGACTTTCAGGTGCTATTCACAGTATAATGATCTCTAACGTGTGAAGCTCCTGAATTGGATTATACCATATTAACTTCTGCGGTTCTGAAAGGAATGAATGAATATGCTAATCTTTATCAGTATGGACATTATGGACACCATCTTAATTATTATAACAGACCATATAATGCAGGTAAAACAATTCAAATGTTCTGTGCTGGCTGAGTATTAGTATAATGAAATTTGCAGAATAAATGATCATTGGTATCTATTCAAAGCTGCACACAAGAAATGCAACGTCAGTCTGCTGTGTCCAAAACAGAAGTCCAGTTCTTCTGCAACTAAAGATAATAATTATTATCATTTATTCTACTGATTTTTCTGCTGGTTTTCTGATTAATTGCATAATTTTATCTATCCATATTTGTTGTTTCATCTATAAAATGTTAGAATACAATGAAATACATCTATCACAGTCTTTTCATTTTCTGTTGAGTGACTAATTAGATGGACCAGATATTTATTTTCTGTGGGGTAAACACGGTGTAGTGAATGCTGTGTCACTGAAAAGGACAGTAATGGCAGCTACATGTGGCAGATACCAGTGCAGCAGTGGTTGGAGGCCTTCTCCTCCAAGAAAAGATGCAATATGTGTGCTTGAGTCACTGTGTGAATGTCTGCACACTCCTGAAAAATGTGTCTGCGTGCATGTGTATCACTGTTTTACTGTGAGTGCATATGTATGAAAGTGTGTGTATGAGAGCGGCTGTGTCTGGGGGAGCTAAGTGGGCGAGCACAGAGAGCAGAAAAGACTTGTGCTCATGACACATCTCAGCCACACTACACGATGGAGGAGAGAGAGAGAGCATGTACCCCTGCAGCGCTAGCTATGATCCCTCTCTCTCTCCCTTGCTCGCTCGCTCCATCTCCCTCCTCAGGCTCCCACCAGGACAGTGATGATTTAATGATGAGAGAGACCACTTTGATTATTCATACACAGCAGACAAGTCCGCTGGCCGTGCTGCCGCCTCACACAGACACACTTGCATTCGAACATATACAGGCATGCACGAACAACGAAACGCACACACCCACTGCACATTCAGAAATACACAAATAAAAACAAATATAGAGATACTGGCCTTGCACACATCTACTATGCAAGTGCAGACACGCTGACAAGATTAAAAATCATAGGGATGCACATGCACAAACAAATGCCAACAAAAACTGCAATGACACACAAACAAGGTTTGGAAACACACACATTTCCCTACGAATACAGTATTCCTCTGAGTCACACAGTGTTTGCAGATAACTTTGCAATCATTTGTTTTGGCTTCACACAGGCACCAGACTGGGAGGGTTCATACTAAGAGAGCCAGGAAGGTTAAATCATCACGTCAATTAAAGTTCTTGAAATTATAATGAATCATTTATTATACTGTACTTGTGTGAATGGCAATTTTCAACATGACTAAGAGTCTCCAGCTCTGTGAGGCTGCACTTTGATGTAAACAGAAACATTAGCATGCTAACAATAACAATATTAAAAGGCTGATGTTGAGCCAGTATAAAGGTTACCTTGTTCAAAATCTCAGTTTAGTGTGTGTAACATGCTTATTAGTCCTAAACACAATGTACAGAGAACTGCAGGTATGTGGTCATAAATCCAAGAATTTACAAATTTGGATCCAATGATGGCACTCGACAAAAAAGTTAAAGGATCACCAAGATTATTATAATTTATTTGAATTTCTCCTGAGGGGAACATGCACAGTCGCAATCCATCCAATACTTGTCGAGACATTTAACTAGAGGGATTCATCATCTGGGCACCATGAATGTCTCTACAAAATATCATGCCAGTCCATCCAACACTTGATGAGATAAAACTGTTTCATCACAGACATTAAATTTCTTTGTGCTGTCACCAGTATTTCTGCGATAAGCTAAAAGTCGCCAATGATTTCGGCCATGCTGCTGTATCAGTCGGGATCAAATTTGTACACTAAAATCTAATTTGTACACTAAAATCAAGAGAGTTAACAAGCATGCACTCACACAAACACAAATCCCTCTAGCACCCCCCCCCCCACAGACACACACAAACGGGTACACACAAACACACACAGACTCCTTCAACATGTTTCTCTGTCTTTTTTCTCACAGTACATCTCCTTCTTGGAAGCAGCCAACAAAAATCAAAAGGGGGAGCTACTTGCATGTGTTTGTGTTCATGTATGCCTGTGCATGTGGGCCTATGTGCTTGTGGGTCTGTGTGTGCGTGTGTGCGCGTGCACTCTCAACCCCCACCCACCCCCGACATGATGGAATGTGTCAGACTTGGGACTGGCAACGTTTAAACCTCATTTCTTATTCACCCGCAGCCCGTCCCTCTCCCTCGCTCCCCACACCATCATCCCCTTTCCCACTGCCCCCGCGCAGGAAATCGCTGATTTATTTTGCATAGCAACTATGAATTTTAAGTGAGTCCTATTAAAAGAGTCTCCTCAGCCCTTCTCTAAATGTTATTGCTCCTTAACAGGGGCTATTTTCTCCATCTAAATCTGAGGCCTTGGCAGTGCACGTTAACATCGATTAAGCTTGTGTTTGCTCATTGAAAGACCTCAAGAAAGGGTGCACAATGGCAGCACACAAGGCTGTGTGTGTTTGTGTGTGCATGCTTTTGTATGATGTCATATGCGCATGAAAATATTCGCCATTTATGTTTGTATAAGCAAATATATATGTGTGTTTGCACAGTATGTTCCTGTTTATGAATACATATATATATGAGTACATCTTTTTGCATTAGGAGAAGTTTCAATCTTTCTGTGACCTTGTATGTGTAAGTGTGTGTGTTTGTGAGTGTGTGTGTACCTATTTGTGGGAATGACGCATGTGAGGTAGACTGCAGTATCGAAAATGTTCTACAATCTTCACCAATCTTGGTTGTGCTTCAGTGGCCCGAGCTGAGGTGAGGCCACTTCCTCCTCATCTCATCTCTATGCATCTACCGTGCAGCTCTTGCAGGGCCCCAGGCTAAACCTATTCTTTTTGATAGCCCATAATTGCTCGGTTGATGTATATTTTTTAATATCCAGTGATATTACAGGGGCCTGGTAATAAAACATGGGAGGGTAGAGGAGAAAGTGTGAATGGGAATAGGGGAGACAAGGGAGAACGAGAAAGCGGAGGGTGTAGAGAAGGAGGAAAGAGAGGGAACAAAGACAGCAGGGTGCAGATAGAAAGAGAGGGAGGTGTAACATGGGGCAAGAAAGGTGGATTCTGTCACTGAACAGTGCAGAGGAGGCTTCATTCTTTTAAAGATGCATATTCAGAGGGGAGAAAACAGGCTAAATGCTGGATCATAAAATAAGAGCACCATTTGTATCAACAGTGGCTTGACAACAGTTTTATATAGAAACTGGAGCTTCTTAATACCAAAATACCTCAGTGGTGAAGTGGTGTAAGCACTTACAAATGAAAGTAGAACTAAAACAATCAGGAATCCAAAAGCAAAGAAGTGGTGCAATGATTAGACAACTGCCTCTCAGGGGAGGGGTGCTGTGAGGATATAATCCTTTTCTTTGTCATGTACAATGTACTCAGTGATGAATTGATTAATCAAGAAAATAAACAACAACTGATCATCAATCATTACTTGAGTTATGCTTGAATTCTGCTTGAACACAGCATAGACATACAAATACAACCAGGCTGATTTCTTTAGACTGAGGAGCACCTTACTGTTTATTGTATTAATGTTTTTTTAATTGAGTTGCTCTGTAACATTTCACACATTACAAAGATCTTCAGTTATCTGAAGCACAAAAAGGATTCTGCTATCATGAAGGCAGAACAATTCTCCTCCGTCACTTTACAGGATTCACTGTCATTTGGACAGAGGACTAACATCAAAGGATGCACAGAGACACGCAGAGGAACAGTGCAGACTGATGTGCAATGATTAAAAAATATGATGTATTACTCTAATATTCATCTGGGATTAAAACAATTTTGTTAGCGGTATGATTGAATGTAGCTAAAAAAATGATCTGAAAATGGTAAATAAATGTATGTTTTGTTGTAGTAATGGGGGATTTAGACACTCTGAGGATACACACAGCTGCCAGCAGATAAACAAGGGTATAAAATGAAACAAATAATGTGTTATTTATCTTTTTAATCATTGCTGGAAATGTTAGAAACAAAGACAGCCAGAGAGTGCAAATAAAACAGAGAAACATGCAGACTGCTCTTCCCTTGAGCCCATTCGACGGCTTCTAATTGAAGTATTGACGGATTTAAATGAAGCAGAAATGCAGTCAAGAGTTCCAGCATCTAATACCATACACACACACACACGTGAACGCACAAACAACCAAACAATCACGACATGTGCAAGCAGAATGTAGACAATACACCATGCAAGGATAAACAAATGAAAACAGACATGTGACTGCAAACACATATGTAAGTAATGAAATGTACCTACAGTATGTATAATAACAAACAAACTGGGTGTTAAAAATGAAGAGAAATGCGTAATTATACACAAACACACACACATAGGTCACACTAAGCTACAGAGATGATGGCGAACACGAGCCACAGTAATGGTCTCCCTTTTTCAAACCACTCATGCGAATAAGGACATTTCTACAGAAAAGCATCTTGAGCGTACGAGTACAGATTGGGGTTTAAAGGGCATGAAATGTGACCGGTTGATGAGTGACAAGCCAGCGACTGAGCCAGCATGTAATGTCTGAGCAGCCAATGGCAGCAGAGGAAGGACAGCGCAGTGTATTATCATAGGCCCAAAGACCTTACAGCTGTTTCCTGTAATGTGAATTATTCTAACTATGAAGATGACAATGTCAATGCTAACTGAATCATGAATGACTTAGAGGTTTTAAATGACACTGCAGTAAATGGACAGAGCGTGAAAAGAAAATCATTCTAATGATGTCATGTAGACACTGACAATCTGCCAGAGGTCAAAAAATACACCAATGATACATTTGGTGTATTTTTTGAATATTGATATTGTCATCGGCATCAAACAACCAGGTGTAAAATGTGAACAACGTTTGGCATGCAGTCCCGCCATGTGTGTTAGCTGTTTTAGTAGTCAGTTGTTTTCTGGAGATTAGACATGTCACCAGATCACTCAAAGGCTTGAAGTGAAGATTTGCAAGATCACTGTGCCAAAAAAAACCAAAAAACTAAAAGACTGCATTTGCATACAGAAAATAAGTATAGAATGAACTTAATTTAATGAATAGATAACAGTAATATGAAACTGTCTGTATGTATTATCCCACTTTGCTTACTTACTTATGTACATAACCATGTTCAACTTGTAGTAAGATAAAAATATATTTTAATGAAAACTGACTCATACTGCTAGAAAGAAAATGTAAATTCATCTTAAGGGGAAGAACATGTCTTGGACATAAATAATGAAATCTGTAAATAATGCTATAATAATTACAGTTCATGTTAATGAAACTACTAGTTATGAGAAGTAATTTTGCATTATTCAGCAGTGAAGCTGTCAAAATTCACTTTGATAGAGCTGAGTACAACATGAAACTGGAGCCTGGAGCAACAGCAGTGTGCATTTGGTGGGTCAACTCTCTCTCTCTCTCTGTCTCTTTGTCTCTCTCTCTCTCTCTCTCTCTCTCTCTCTCTCTCTCTCTCTCTCTCACACACACACACACTCCTCTACTTTGGTAGATGATACAACTGGCTATGAAGACCAGTGAATCTGAAACTGTGCATGCCCTCGACTTCTTCTCCCACATTTGTACAACATACACACCTACAAAACTATACAGAGTATACATAAGCCAGTGCTCTTTCAATTATGTCAGATATATCAGTATTAAGTTGCTCATCTCCTCCAAACACACACGCGTGTCAAACGGCAGAGGGGTGTGAGGGAAATACACTTCAACATTCGTCTAATCTTCTGTCTAATCTCCTGAAGAGGGTGTAAACTGTGCACACAGACCAGTCACATTACCAGGCTTGATTGGGCTTATAAACGTCTGCATTTACATTGCTAGTACTGTCCGCCTTCAGTGCCGTACCACAGAGAACACATACACATACTGAGAGAGGAGAGAGGGGGAGAAGAGCTGCGCTGTAGTTCAGAGCGCTGATTGGATTACTGATCTATATCATCTCACTCTAACCTGTTTATGGTAGGCCATCTCTTTGACTCCAAGAGAGTCATATTGATATGATGGAGTCCGGTAGATACAGCACAAGCATATCATGAACAAATGCAGCTCCAAATTATTACCAACATTTTTCATTGTTTGACACAAGAGATTGTTGGCTTGTAGTTTTCTTAAGTTTAAATACACTTCAAAAACATATATTTATGTTATAAACATATATTTATATCACATAAATATGCTACTGAGAGTTGAGTCTACTGTAGCAGCAGCCACAGTGTTTGTTCACTGCTTGGCAGAAAATGGAGGCAAAAAAGGTAAGTACAGCCATAGGTCAACTTGCTGCATAGCAACTGGGTGCTACAGTCAGCAAACTGACCTATGAAAACACAAAGAGCATGTTCATCTCTGAGTCTGCTGCTGTAGTGCTGACAGCTGCACACAGGGGTGGTTCTCAGCCTTGTGCACTGCAAGGCTTAATTACAGTGACACATGAATTTCCATGACATGCCCGCTGATATTAATGATTAAAAAAAAAAGATTTATCCAGAAGGGGAGTTTTACATAAATTATTTTTTGGCAGTTCTTCCACAGAGAGGTCAGGGGTTAGGGTTAGATAAAGAACTTTTAGAGCATCCAACCTCTACTGTTCCACCCAGTCCGACTCATATTATAAATTCAACTTCAATGTGTGTGCAAGGTAATTGTATTCATGTTCTTATATAAGCAACAATAGCTGTGATTACAGTATTGATGACAGCATGCATGCTTGAAAAGATGTATAAAACAGTAATATCATATGGAGTGGGCGCAATCATGCACACAGTAATGCACATGTAAAAATACACACAACTACACAAACAGTCACATGTTTTTCAAACTTGAGTTCTACTGCAGATATCACACTTCGGGTAAAGAAAGGAGAAGTGATAGAGACAGAGAGAGGGCTGCCCATCAGCGGGGCTCCTCATGCTCCAGTTTGATAACAGTGGCGAAGGGAAAATAAGCCCCACTCATGTCTAAGCACCATGAAAATGAGGAGCCGCTCCTAGCTCTATAGGGGAGCTACATGCTACTGCTCACTGGAAGCGGGAGACCTGTAGTCGGGGACACTGAACACAGCGGTGAGAAGTGCACACATGCATGCAAACAGAAACATGCTTACGCACACGCAGAGGAGGCAACAGAAGGATGAGCTGTCTGCAGATGTGTTTGTTCAGAAAATTGCTCAATAACTCCTGGTCCTTCAGTGTTACTATGAGCATGGACATAAGCCTCCACTAAACAGATTTACTAAGGGTCTGTTGTTTTGTCATCTTCCCTATTGATCTTTTCATTCACTTCTTCAAATTTACTTTATGTCAAGTCAGCATTTTTAATGCGTTGCTTGGCTTCTAAAGTGTTTTTTTTATGCAGCTGAATCTCATCATAGGCTTTTTTGGCCAGAGAGGGGTTGTTTTGGATGGATTATAACCACAATCTGTCAGACTCAGACTCAGTTTGTTCATCACTGGCAAAGCTCGTCTATTGAATCTGCTTCTCCTTTCCTTCCAATTTTTTTTTTTTTATAACAAAATTAATGTTGATCAACTCAAAGAGGAACTACTGTATCTGTACAAGCCCACAGCTGGATATCCATCTTTAACAGCAGCTTGTTGCTGCTCCAACACATACATTAAAAAAACACATAGATTTCTGCCCATCAGCTGCTATTGATGCAGGCTCTTACTTTTGACGGTGAGGTACATGGATTTGCTCACATCAGCTCCCACGTCGTTGCTGACCTTACACAGGTAGAAGCCGCTGTCATCCTCCAGCACGTGTTTGATCAGCAGCGAACCGTTGCTCAGCAGCTGGATACGAGAGCCACTGTTCAGAGGGATGGGCTGAAACTGAGGAACACCCGCACCTGGTGCAAGTAGCACGAGAAAAGACAAAGGAAGAGAGAGAGAGAGAGAGAGACAGAGTAGAAACATTTTAAATAATTAGAAAAAAACATTAAGATGTAAAATCCAACTCAAATTTAGTAGAAAAAGAAATGTATGACCCTAAACCAGCATACAGCACTTGACCTCCAGTTTATCAGTGTGTGTGTGTGTGTATGTGTATATGCATTCATTTAGCCATGTCTCTGTGTTTACAGATTTCATAACAAAGCCTGTCAGTTTTAGGGAGGATTGTAAACATGTTTCTTAACACCAGGCCTAAATCCTTAAACCGCCAAACAGCTGCTGAGCAGAGTGAAGCGGACCGAGCTGCTGTTGTGATGCAGTCACAAGAGACTTAATGCTCATGTTTAACAAGACAGCAGATTGGTGCAGAGGAACAACAAGCTGAAGGAGAGCAGGAAGGGCTTGCATGGCTGCTGGCCTTCAGCCGGCCAGTGAGATTCAAAGTTTGTTTACTGTGGCTAGACAAGGATTTCTCCTGACTCTTTACTCCTCTGTATCAACTCTCTGGATTTATTCTTTGTGTTTGTGTTGGTTGAATTAGTTGATCCAGAGAAACACTCACACATTAATGGCCTTAAAACACATTTTGATGTAATCTAAGTCGAGGACAGACTCATCCTAAAGGCATGGATTTGTCTGATTTGAGAGCAAGCAGAGCAATGCTTTGCACATGCCTACCCTCAATTCTCACAGGTCCAATACGACTGACATTTGAAATCCATCACTGAAGCATTGTTGAAATAATTGAACTTGGCATCTTTGACATATTCTGTTGTGCTGCCTATGTTTAATTAATATCTATCTTTTTAATAGAAAATGATATAAACACTTGTTTCCTATTGTTAAACAATATAGTAGCTCACTCTGCAATGGCTGCCTTAAATCTGCAGGAAGGCTAACGTCTTTAGAGCAGGCTCCTCTTATTGTGATGAAAGCACTGTATTCCACCTTGCCCGTGTAGTATTAAACACATGTGTGAACTGAGCCAGATGTTGTATTAGCTCGTGTTAAAGTTAGCGTGTAGAGATTAGACCATTTGGTGAGCTGTGGGTTTTTGCTTTTTAATTAAAATGCAGTCAAGTGGCCGTGGCAAGCAAAGGGTCAAGTGGTGACTTTGTTCCTGCTCCCCTGGCTCGGAGAGGGAGGGAGCGGGAGGGAGATGTGTTCTTCCTTGAATTATGGATTTTGCATATCCAAATAGTGCGAGTCGTTATGCTAATAGCAGATGACCTTTACTTACTGTTCCATATCTCCCAGAGACACTCATCTGGCTCTTAGCTACTTCTGTCGCAGTAAAAGCATGCCAGACAGTCATTCTCTGGACAAACTGCACTCTGCCTTACTACAAATTAAACAACGGCTTCCCAAGCCACCTACCCCGGATACATTTTATTTCTTCCAAGGTGATTTTCATTGCCATTTTGCTCTGACTGACACCCTGAGTAACAACATATTTCAGAGCAACAGCAAAGATGTGAAAACGTGAAGTAAATATGTTTGACCGAGGCCTCAAATACCACAAAACAAACCTGCTGCCTGGTCAACTGAAGCATGAGGGGCTTCCCTCTGGATAGGTAAAGCTTCTTTCAAACACTAGTAAGTGAGTAGACACACACGCGTGCGCACACACACATGCACATACACACACACTCCATACTGATCAGGACTGGTCAGACAGTGCTAATCAAGCATGAGGCCTGTCTCACATCTACACACACACACACACACACACACACACATAAATCGCATCAAAGGGTAAAACAAACAAAAAAACAAAAACAAAAACATAAGATTCTTTCATTCCTTTGATCATGGAGCCTTGTGCACACACACACGCAAACACACACACACTCACGCACCACTCCTCATTGGTTGTTGTCCTTCTGTTGGTGAAGCTTTCATCCCTGGTTATATGGATGATGGAGCAAACACCTGGGGCCCCTCTTCATCTGCCCCTGCTCAAGTGGCTGAACTCACCTGCTGCCTTCCTGCCTGTCTGACTGCTTCGCTCTGCCTGCCTCTGTATATCTGTCTTTTTTCACCCCGTCTGTCTCGCTCTCTGATGATTCTCTAATGATGCAGGTGGAAACCCTGTAAGCCCCCAGCTCATGCTTTCATTGCATTGCAGATGGTTGTATGTGTGTGTGCGTGTGTGTGTGTATATGTGAATGCACACAAAACCTGTAAGTGCTGGCTGTGGATGAAGCAAATGGAACCCACTCACCTGCAAAAACAATACTACTGCCACATCAGCTGTGTACAGAACTCTCCTTCAGACACAGCTGCTTTAAGGTACACAACCTATTATCTTATATGTGTGGCCCAGCTAGCTGAGCAATACTGCACTGTAGTTGGCAAAATGATCCTTACATGATAACTCTTGCTACTGACTGAAAATATAACTTAATCAAATTTAGATATTTTACAGGTCAATCATCATTTCTTGTTTTTGATTCATATTTGATACTGTGCAACAAAAAATACATACGTACATAGGTCTGTATAGAGGTTAATTCTAATGATTATAAAAATGGACAACGCAGAGCAATAGAAACTAGAAAAAGCTGCAGCCTTCAATCACTGCAGTTAAGTATAGACCAAAAACATCACTGAAGCTCAAATTAAATTAATCATGATGCTGTAAATGCTATTGTTAGTATCTGCTTCTTCACTGTACATGGCCACTGTTGCAGTGACTTATCCAAGCAAAGAAAAAAACTCCTAATGCTGTGTTCACATCATATGGGATGGACAGTAGAGTTGAAAAACTAAAGAGAGCTATGTGATTGCAATTTGTCATGTGAGGGATAAGCATAGTGTATATTATAACACTATATCCACTAAATCTGGGTTAAATTACATTGAATAAAGTACTTTGGTTTCCAGCTTGTACAGTATCCTGGTGACGGCTCTGTTATTCTGTGAGTTTGAATTCAGAACTGTGATTTTTTTTAAATTCCAAATGATAGTTCCCTATTGCTGCTGGCAGGTTCACTTTCAGTGGGTAATGTGTTCTGTGCTTAATGTACCTTTCGAGTGCTCCCATACAATGGTGGGCGGTGGGTAGCCTTCAGCGGAGCAGTTGAGAGTCACAGTTTTCCCATAGATCCCATCTTGATCCTCAGGCTGAACCACAAACTGAGGAGGAACTGCGCATAGACACAAGCACAGACACAAGCAAAAGTCATACATGAAATTGTGGTTGTCTTTCAAATAACTTCAGCAAGACAGGAGGAACTAATAAACGAAGTTAGGTGCTGTGGGGATTGGTTAAAATGAAAATCGGAACACACTACAGATTATAGTAGTCCACTAGGTCTGTTCCTTTCTGCTTTCTTACCTCTAACAATGAGCTGACTCTGGTGCTCGACGGCTGCAGCCTCGTTGCGGGCGATGCAAGTGTAGTTGCCATTGTGGTCGGGAGTCAGGTTGGAGATTCGCAACGAGCTGGTGAAGTCAATGTTGTCCACAGTCACACCCAGGCTGGCGGGGATTGGCCGTCCATCTTTCTGCCACGTGATGTCCAGTGGCCGGTCTCCTGACATGACCACGCAGGGGATGAAGACACGTTGACCAATGGTGAAACGCTGGAACTCAAACGGTTGGATGTAGGGAGGGACTGCAGACATGAGAGGTAAGAGAGAAAGAAAGTCAAGGATTAAATGTTATTTCAGCCTTGAGTTTCAAAGACCACTTTAATTCCCTGGATTCTGTGGCAGGTACTATGTCCTTTTTTCAGAATAATCCTACAATCTTCTAGCTATCTTGCTTTAAAAGGGTCACTGATGGAACACAAAAGACCTGAATAGCAAAGCATTCTGCAATAAGTCCCCATCATTCTCAGACTGGAACATTTCGTCCTCTCAGAAAAAGGCTACAAGCACACTCAGACACTAAAAAATAACTTTGACAAAACAACTCATTAAGGCTGCTTAGAAAAATAAGTCTGACTGAACCTGAACGTTTTCTGTCTATCAATCAATAATCATCTATTAATCTACAAACCACAGACTTTCAGATCTGCCACACTGGCTGCTACTTCAATCAACCATATTATCCAGTGATCTAAAACCCAGATTGCAGCTATAGCTCATACCAAGCTCAAAGTCAATCTGGCTGCATAATATAATCACACAGTTCTACGATAAGATGTATTCAAATTGCCTGTGCTCTAGTCTGGAAATCTCCAGCCATCACACAAGTCATCTGTGTTTGAGTGTCCAGTGAGTTCAAATAACTGTGAAATAAGCAGCACTTTAGCAGCTTATTTAATTCACAACAAAGTGGAGATAATGGACTCCAGGGATCCCCAAAGACACTTCCGCATTTTAAGCATGAGCAGAGTAAATTAACAAATGCACTCGCTCACTATAGCACCACTGGGAAGTGTTTCTTTATATCATCACTCTCTCTTTTTGTTCTCACTCTCTCTCACCCTCTGCTTCCCTCGCTCTGTGGAAAGTGTAATATAGTGACAACAACCCAACATACTGTACAGAGGCAAGGAAATGGGGCATAATGGGGAAGCCCTTTTTAGTATTAGCTATTACAGGTTGTAAGATCTCAGTGGAGATCAGTCTCTTAGCTCTTTAATATCACTGATACAGTCTTCATAAGCTACTCTGATGTACTGCGGAATATCAGGTAGATTAATTCAGTGTGGTGAGATCTATTTATACACCCGTCTATCTCTCTTTGTGAGTGCGTGTACTTATTCATCTATCTAATTATGGCTTTTTTCCCAGTGAGGCCAATGTTGAGATGCACATGTAGGCAGGGGGCAGAAAAATAGAGTGCATCACAATAAGCTTTGCATTTCCCAGTTTAAATGAAAATATGGGACTTTGGCATGAAGAATTTGAGATTTTTCTTCATCATCATATAATGCAAGGAAAAAATTGTGACCATTTAAAAGAGTCGAAATACAATTATTTGCTTTCTTTCCCAAAGTTAGAAGACAAGATCAATACGACTGTGTTAGCTTAGCATAAAGACTGGAAACACAAACTGTACCTTTTACATGTCACACTGATTTTCTAAATTAATTAAATAAATAAAATTAAAAAATATTCTTTGGTGAGGTTTAATGTTGCTTGTAGGCAGAGTTTATCACCTTTTTATGAGCCAGGCTAGCTGTTTCCACCTGTTTACAGCCTTTATGCAAAGCTGAGCTAACAGGCTTGCTAACCGTGGCCTTATATTTAGTGGGCAGATATGAGAGTGGTATTGATTGACTGATTGATTTTCTAATCTACCTCTAGACAAGAGAGCAAATTTGCAAAATAACAAAAAACAACCAGCTTAGGTAACCACAGCGGGGTGTTGTTCATCAAATTAAAAACAACTTGTGGTTACTTGTCTGATTTATATTTAACAATGCAATTTGGCACATTGAATCTGTAAGCAAGTATATGGTATATCTGTCTGTCTCAAGCTGTACAAATTAAAATTGAACACTTGCAAGGAATGAAGGACAAAATTGAGCTTTTGAGTAACTGTTTTAACATATTCATCTTTTGCAGCATATATTACTAATAGAAAATATTGTATTTTAAGCAGGTTTTTAAACAGTCTATGCTCAAGATGCAATGGAAATTACAACAACAACAACAACAACAACAACAACAACAACAACAACAACAACAATAATACAATAACTTCGCAAGGATGTGCAGCATATTTAGCTGAACCAAGAACAATGGGATTTACCTCTCACTCGAACATGGACACTCTGAGAGTCCATCTTGTTGGGTTGGACCATCACCTTGCAGTTATACTCGCCGGCGTCCACCTGCTGCACGTTGCTCAGCTTCAGAGTGCCGTTGTTCTCGAAGGCTCGCTGCCGATGGTTGAATGGGAGCAGTGCTGAGTTTTTGTACCATTTTATGGAGTAGTAAGGGTAGCCAATCACCCGGCAGTGAACAAAGGCATCCCGTCCAGCAATCGCTGTGATGTTTTTCATTGGACGAATGCTGGCGCGGCCTAAAGAGTGACAGAGAATGAGAAAGGAACCTTATATACAGACATTTCAAGGAGAGTGGCGTTGAGGTTTTTTGATGTGTGCTGTTCTTGTGAATGAAACAAAACATTTCAGACTCATGACTTAACAAATATATTTCAGATTTAAACAAGGTGAGGTCAGCTGCTAGTACAGAGATATCTGAGATAACACCTATGGTGCCTGCCACCAAAATACTGCGGAGTGCTGTTTAAAGCTTTTTACCGCAAGATCTTCAACTTAACTCTAAGTAGAATAGAGATTAAACGGTGCTAACCAAGGAAAACCGAATGTTTAGATAACACTGTACTACTAATACTTATAACTCGGCTCCTGCTGCTCACCCACATAACAGTTACACGTTCTGTGTCTTATAAGACTAAAAGGGGTTATCACTTTAACATCTAATTGTTAAAAGCTCAATTGGCTGCTTGAGTAAATACACGCAGACACAGACACACACACACACACACACACACAAGCAAAACAAGGATACATTTATTCATGCAACTAAAAGAAATTTATTATTCTTCTGGCTATTTACAAACCAGCGCAATTTTGAACCAAAGATCCAGATATGCTTTTGTGCAGCAAACCAGGATAATTTATCTGGCCTAAAAATACAGGCATGTAGGAAAAGCACAGTAGTGATTTGGAAAGAAAAAGATGAAGCTGCAAAATTATACAGGGAGCAAAAAAAAAACAAAATAATACACGAAAAAGAACACAAAAAAATCTATAAGTGGAGAACAACCTCAAAAGAAATGTAAATGTGATTAAAGATTTAATACTAGAACTAAAAATGGCTGAGCAACAATGGCAGAGAAAAACAAAAGACGAAGGGAAAGTAACAAATCATCAAAAGAACAAACATAAAAGCAAAGAAATAAATAAAACCTTAAAAAAAAAAGTCATTTCAGAACCAAAACAACTGCAAATGCCAGGCAGCCAGCTGGACAGAGAGACACGGACAGACACACACAGAGAGACAGACAGGTATGTGTATTGTTGTTCTTGGAGGAGCTGATTTGACAAGCACCTCTTACGTTTATTCGAGCCTGGTGGTACACGAGCCCGGCCGAGTTGCTGCACGTGCACCGGTAAACCCCGCCGTCCTGCACCTGGGTGTGTGTCACATTGAGCTGGCTGACCACGTGGCCTTCGTGGGTCTCATAGTGGCCCAGGTGGTGATGGCTGTCTTTGATGACAGGGTCATCGTCCAGCGACCAGGTGCACCTGGGTGGTGGCGTGCCCTTGACGTTGCAGACCAAGAAGACCGGCTCGTTTGGGTTCACCACCTTCTCGCTGAAGGAGGACAGGATCTTTGGAGTACCATCTGTAGCAGGGGACAAGGTGGGAAATGGAAGAGGACAGGACAATAAAACAATGGTTAAAATGTGACCTCATGTTTGTGATGGCCAGCAGCCTAAGGATCATTTCACAGAAGGTTTACATAGCAGTCACAAGACCCCAGTTTGTATTTCCTGACACCAGGGTTTGTGAGGGTTTGAGAGGTGATGTTTGCTGTCAGCAGTAAAGCTTTGTCATAAGAGCCAGCAAAAATGAAGGAAACATCTTTTTTTTTTCTAGAATTCACCATTTTGTGCCTTTGCCTGTGTCAGAACCACTACATCTGTGTAGATTTCATCATGAACAGTGATCCAGGAGCCTTCCTCCCAGACGCAGAGGCCGGTTGGCTTTTGAAATGTCTGTGTCTGCCTGCTGCTGCTCTCTGATAATCTAGGTCTGTTCCACATGATTATAGATTATCAATATCTTCTTTTTACAGCTCCCTGGCCACAGGAGACAGTTGCCTGAGCAACGCTGCCAAGGTAAGCTATTGAATTTGAGAGTGTGTGTGCATGTGTTTTGGTATGTGTTTGTGAAGTCTGGTATGGTCATACTAATGGCAGACTAGAGCTGAGAGTCACAGCAGGATGCAATTAACACATAAACCCAGTATTGATCTTCAAGGCCTGAACCTGTCTCTGCTAACTCATTGATTATGCATAAGACGGCTACCACGGTGTGGCTTTTGGTCAGCACTTGTGTGCTTGCTCCACCCTACAAATGACATGCACACATTTTACCTTCAAGGATGACTTGCACAAAGTCCTGTGCAGACATCTTGCCCTTCCTGGCGAAGCACTGGTAGGCTCCGCCGTCACTCTTCGACATTCCCTCCATGATGAGGTTCTCCCGGTTGAGCCCAGTGAAACGAACATTGTTGCCAGGGTAGATTATCTCTCCATTGCGATACCACGACAGCTCGTACTCGTCCGAGCCGCTCACGCTACAGGACAGAGACACCTTGCTACCCACACTGCCTTTTACCTTCCGAGGGCTGACCACTGCCTTCAAGGGCTCTAAGGACACAAAAATAAGAGAAATACTACATCTTCAAAGGTGTTTGAACGATTACCTGATAGCAAGACTGAGAGAAAGATACAGAAAAGAGAGGACAAGTGAACGATCTATCGGTTAGTCCACAGAAAATTAATCAACAATTTGAATCATAATTTGTCTGATAAAAAGTCTGATGAATTCACTGATTCTAGTTTCTAGAGCATGAATATTTTCTGGTTGTATTGTCCTCTATGATAGCAAACTTAATATCTTTGGGTTTTGGACTGTCAGTTGTACAAAATAAGCAACATTCCTCATATTTATTACTATTTCCATGATCAAAGGTGTTATAAACTGGAGGGATAGCACGGAGCTTCAGTAGTTTGGATAAACTCTAAATGTGTGTGTATCTGTTTTGTGGTTGCTTTGGTTTCCTCATGCTTTTCAGTAAAATCCTTTGTATCATTGACTATAGTTAATGATAGTAATGGACTGTAATTACATGGACTGGACACTTTGACCATGGACATAAGGTCTTTAGTTCTTCCATTTTTCATTTGCACCATTTTCCATCAAGTGACCACAGCATGTGATGTGAATGACTAGTCTACAGATAATACAGAGATATCCTTCCTATAAATAAAAGACTTACGTTTTACATACAGGCGCCCCATGACCTCAGCGTTGCCATAACTGTTCCACACTTCACAAACATACGTCCCAGAGTCACTGGGCTGTGTGCTCTCTATCAGCAGCCCTGTGATGGTCTGGCGGAAGCGGCTGTCTGGCTCCAAAGGGCTGTTGTCCTTCAGCCAGCGGTATTTGGGTGTTGGGTAGCCTGAAGCCTTACAGGGCAGCTCCACCCGATGATTAATCATCACCTCTCGGTGGTCAAAGCCATCCAAGATGCCTGGCTCAGCATTAGTGGGGTCTGTAAGGAGCAGAGAATTTAGTGTTAATTAGTGGCGAGTGTTGCCAGGTGCTTGATACTATAATCCAATATTGATTCTTGAGGTCAAGATTCAGTTCTATAAACTATATATTTTGTTATGTGAGGCAGAGGAGAGAGAAACAGAAGGTTCTACAAAGTCTTGATTCGTGTATTTCCATTATATATGAAGTTACCTTGAATCATCAAACTGCACTGCGGCATACAACATAATCTACAGCCTACAACAACCTGTAATAAAATTATCGTTTTGTTTCTGACTTGGCCCAAAGAAGTCAGTAACAAAAGAATTATGGCTGCTCCTGAACACATTCCTCACATGTTTATGTTTGATCTAAAGTTTCCTGGTAATATTAATATTTAGAGACATTCTTCTTCGTTGCCCAATTTTAAAACATATGCAATGATGAGTTAAGGCACTGACTAAATATTCAATACAAGTTGCAGAGTTATGGTTTTTGCGGTTGAACTGATTCCTGTTTGAATGCGTTACTGACCCGACACAATGAGACGTGCACTGTTGCTCTGACGAGTCTCGCCGGTGTAGCGGTGGCGTGTGGTGCAGCGATAGTTATTCAGCCCATCCTCAGGCAGGACGTCCAGAATATACAAGGCTCCCGTGGATGTGATGAGATATCTTTGTCCTGAAGCGGATAAGAAGAGCAAGTGGAAACACATGAAAGGCAGAAGCTGTGTGGTTATGTATATATCAAAACAATTTTTACAGTATAAAGAATTCATTCACTGCGACACAATTGTGGGATTTCTCTGGTAAAGTTTGAGTCTCAGAGCAAACAAAACCTTTAGAAGTTATTCTTTATTTCTACATGAGATAACCAAGTTCACTGGAGCGAAATGAAAAAGAAATCGTTTGTCTCATGCAAATAAACAATAATGACAAGAGATTTGGAGTAAAGCAAGATGTGAAGTTCTACTGTGAACCCACAAATAATTGAAGAAATGCTGTAAATTAGTGCAGTAAAATTGGTATCACCCAGATCATGGTAGACAAAATGCATCCATAAATTTCAAAAATATGTTCTTAAAATCAAATCTTTGACCTCTAACAGCTCGTATTGTCTTGTCTCTGATTTCTGCTGTTGCTGAAACCACAGTGGTGCCATTGTCTGGTATAGAAAGCCAATCCTTCTTTGGCTGTCACAGCCAGTTCTGTATGTACGGTAATATTATGTTAATTCTGCAGATCAAACCAGGCTGAGTGGGGTTGTCAACATTCATAAAGAATGAAACCTTCCTCTCCGCCATCACATGAATGCTCACATTCCCATGGGAGCAGATTGATGTCAAAACTGATCGAAAAAGCAATTTACAGGAGGTTGTCTTCACTGTGCAGTGGTGGGCATGCTAAGACAGAGGCAGCTAAGGAAGCCTTTAAAGCCTGGAGAGAAACAGCCCTGTAACAGCTGCAGGTAACATTAACAGGGTCAAGAAGAAAAACAACGTACAACGACATCATGGGGTCAAGGGAAATACCACTGGACAGATTAAAAAGTCTTCATCGTCTTTGCATCCCTCCCTACTGATTTTGTTATGTGTGTAAATAAGGTGGAAAACATTCAGAGCAAATGTCATCATTTCACACCACAAATATTTTACCACTTTTAAATCACCTGCTCACTAAGCTAATAAAAGATGTCATAAACAAGAAGCCTTGGATGTGACAGTATAGTTTGTAAGGTGTCATGTTTCATTAGGGATTATTCACTGGAAGAGGTTTCTATTTCGTCTTGCATGTGTGTGTGTGTGTGTGTGTGTGTGTGTGTGTGTGTGTGTGTGTGTGACCTGACTGACAGTAAGCAGAGTGTAACATAATGTGTGTATTGATATGGAAACTTGGCACTATGAAACGATTGTCAGGAAACTTCGACAAAATCAAATTAAGGCTTTGTGTTTACTGTGTTAGATTATCAAGGTGGGGCAGTTCATGTGTTTTTCATACTGTGCAAGAACCTTGTTATGAAGGCCCAACAATAATACTCTGACTGTTTATGGGCATCTGGATGAGGAATATTAAGAGGGGGGAGAAACCTACACAGGCACTAACACTGGTACATTCCTGGGTGACTCTCATTAAGGTTATTTTTTTTAGATTATTTTTTGACTGCTTAGATTAGCAAAAAAAATCTCTCTGCATATTTGATTTTGATTGCAGCCCATGTCTGAAGGCAGTCATATCAGCGATTTATCCAAAAGTAGAACGAACTGGGGCTGCGTGGGAGCTGCTAAAGCAGATTAGCAGTGGGTAATTCATTTAAGTTGAATGAGGGGAGTTGTGGGGTTTCTTGAGATTTTTCAGAGTAAAACACGTGCAGTATGGTGTGGTTTTTAAATTTATGATAAAAAAAAAAAAAAAAGAGAAGTGGGTCTGTCAAACAAAAGTTAGAATTAGCCAAAAGGGTTCTGAAGTGATAAATTCCACATATTTCTTCCTATTTACAGTGCACTGGTGCAGTTTTAATATTTACTGCTGTCAGTGAGAATGGCCTTCCAAACAGATATTTCAAGCAGGTACAGAGGTTTCTCTTGTCTATATGGGTCAACAAATTAAGTGCCACCTTCTTTAGGTCACATGACATCATCCCCTATAGGTCAGAGAGGGAAAGACTGTATGTCACACTATTATTGCGGTGTTGCCTCAACGTTTCTTCTTGTTGGGCTCTAATATTGTGTTGAGTTACAGTACAAGAAAACAGTTTGAATACTTACACAGTCCAAAGATAATAGGTGTAAAAACTTAATAACCTAGATATAATGTTAGACTAATATTAACATCAGACCACTACATGTTTTAATATTCCACTTGAGACCATTATCTATGAAAGCATGTTTAATATGCTCACATTTTATATGCATTTCTGTTGTTTATACATGCAAAGCAAAATCAACCTTGTGGGGTTAAGCAAATGGGGGGCGTGCAGAGAGAAAAAAATTGTACAGCTATTGTAGGCA
Source organism: Trachinotus anak (assembly GCF_046630095.1). Classification (NCBI taxonomy): domain Eukaryota; kingdom Metazoa; phylum Chordata; class Actinopteri; order Carangiformes; family Carangidae; genus Trachinotus; species Trachinotus anak. The sequence continues at coordinate 5,614,051 of NW_027273885.1, read as the reverse complement.
TTGACCTAGATAGAACCGACAACAGATTCCATGGATTTGATGTCCTGAAGGGTTTTCACTGGTTACATTACTGGTTAGATGGGCAACCAGCAAGTGGAATCTATAAAGAGAGGGAGAGAGGGTGTGACTGCATGTAGAGTGTGTGTGTGTGTGTGTGTGTGTGTGTGTGTGATAGGATGCCGGCAGCCATGCATGCATGTCAGTATGCAAGACGATTGGTGGGAGGAAAATCTTCTCAGAGGTTGAGGAGGCCAGATGCAAAAAAAAAAAAAAGCTTTTGCTTTTTAACACCATTATCACAGAGAAGTTGATTTTTCATTTCATTTCATCTTTCATATGGCTTTGCATTTCGGTAAGTGCTTCCTCTATTGTAAATATTCACCTACTTTTTGCTATTGATCACGTGTTTGTGATTATTATAAAAAGTGAAAGAAAGATTGGAAATATTTCACCAATAAATAACAGTATATGTGGAAAAGTTGAAATCCCTGGAGACTATATATTACCATGCTGCAGCAAAAACAAAATTCACATATCTCCTCAGAAGCTGTCCATTCCACACACACACACACACACACACACACACACACACACACACACACTGCCTCTTTCCCTTTTTTCTCTCCTCCCTTCTGGCTTCTCCATTTTGATTCTGTACTGGTCCTCTGAAATCTCACTGTGGAATCCATCTTGAGTGAGACAAAATGGTATTTCACTCCAGCCGCTGTGAGCTGCTGCAATTTTCTCTTCAAGCACCTCTATGCTCCTGCAATGCCTTTTAAGATGTCAGAGCTCAGTTATTGTGTTATGACAGAATGAAGTGCAGGCAGAGGGGACGCTACAGTGGGGAGGGGATTCAAAATGAGAGCTATTGTGTTGAATTGTATTGTATTGTATTTCTTCTTTGCAACCCGCTCCCCTTTAATTCCTCTGCTTTGTCTTTAACTCACTCAGTACATCAGCATTTAGGAGTAATTCCCTCTCACAAAACCACTATGTCAAGTAAGAAATTATGCACAATGTCCTCTTAAACGCTTCCTTCCATTCATTCACAGCCACTGCTACTGTAAAGTGAAAAAGTGCTCCACTCCACCAAACACACTTTATCTAATCATCCCCACTTTGGCAGAGACAGAATCTAATACGAACAGCAGGCTCTCACTCTCAGCAGGCTAAATAAGCCTCGACGTACAGATGAGCTAGTGTCACAGCATCCTCACTGCCAACAGACGCTCCGGAGCTCGATGTGATTTAAATGAGAGCCGAGCTGGTCACATCTTAGCTCACAATCTGCAACTCAGTATCTAGAATGAATTAGTGATAAACTAGTAATGTGTTTATTCAAACTGGTCATGCAAAATCTTTTTTTTTTTTTCTTTTTTTTTGCATCCGAAGCTGCCTGAAAAAAATAAGTTTGTATGTTGGAAATGAACAGAACATTGTTCAAAAAGCTGAAAACTACAGAAATAAAACAACTTGTGATGTGATTAACCTAAGACGCTGTTTATTTCTCTTAAAGATGCCCTTAACACAACTAAAATTGTGTTAAGATTCAGTGATTTTCATCAAAATGCACTACTCTTAAATTCATTTTTGCTTCTTTACTGTCTTGTTGCATTCCTTAGCACGTTACCACAAACAACTGTGGGTATAGCGTGAAACGATAGAATCAAAACAGAGATCCACTAGTAAGAAAAACTCCTCCCCACCGGTGCCAGTGCTCAAAAATCCTCATGGTACCTTTAATTTTCTTTAAATTAAATCAAAATGTGTCTACATGATAATCTGACATACATATCCTGTCTGTGTACAAAGTTTAATTTATCTTAGATACCAATGCATCAGTTTTGAATATGAAACTAAGGCACATTATCCAGTATAAGATTAACTCTCTCAGATGAGTTACACCAATAAACAACATTACACTAGATAAATGACACAGTATGTGTGAGTTGTAACAGGTTTAGCGGTTATTGTTTAAAGAGGAAGGTGGGACTGGCTCTCAGTACACTGTGAGTCAGACAGTGAGGAGGGACCCACTTCTAGTCAGGTCAGCAGAGACAGACCGATGATAAATGGGCTTACGAATGTTCTGCGTCTGTGTGGTAACTTCTCTGGCCCACTTCCACTCTCCTGAGTCAGTTCAGATATTAAATTAAAATCAAAGATAACGGTCTATCCTGGGCTTACTGTACACTCTATCTGCACAAAAAAAAAAAATTAACAAAAAAAAGATTTTACAGCTTAAATGTTACTTAAAAAGGTCTTAGTGTGCTGTTAACCTGGATAGAGAGCCTCTCTACAGCTCCATCTTTTTTCTCCATTAATTCAGCAGTGATGGACCCTCGCTGCACAATACTGCAATTCACTGTTTATCTGTACACAGACGTTGAGACATTAGAGAGGACGTACTGCATTCACTACTGTGGTGGTAACGTCAGAGGAGTGAATTCTGCATTCTCAGACTAATTTCTGCCTGCTCAGAGTCGGGGGTACGTTGCATCGCGAAACAGGGGCCAGAGATCAGATCACAGCTTTAATCTGAGCTGATTGAGGTCAGATTGCAGGACTGAACTCTCCAACGCAGAGCTCCTCAGGGCTGCACGGCTACATGCAGAGAAACTGAAATGAGCACTATGACTATTCTGCACATCCAACCAAGAAATAACTATTGTTAATCTGTCTGACTGTCTGTATGTTCAGATTAGCATATGCTTAAACAATACACAGTCACACTTATGCACCGATGAAGAAGATACAGTATATCAAACAGTGCTGAACCCCTTGCCTGGTGTTGTGCTGTAGGTGTCATGCTGTAACCACTGCATTACTGCACATAGCAGACCACTAGGTGACTGCAGACACTGTGGCTCTCCAGGATCCATTTAATTAACACAATGACTCCGAAATCAATAAAAGACATGCTAATGGTCAAACTGCTGCAACACTCTTTAAATCAATGGATACAACCTCCTCCACCGTACAGTCATGGAAGGGCATTAACAATATTATTGGCGAAATTAAAAATACCTGGGACTGAATGTCAAACTTCAGTGTCATGTTTTGTTGTTACAGGTGCTTGCAGTAATATGGCTTAGTTCTCTTTAAGTTATCAGTGGGTGGTTTAGAGCACCACTTAACCAAGTTACTATGTATTTTTTGGCTGGATGTAGTAATTTACTGGAGTCCTGGCAACTCCTCCAAAACAAGATCTGGCATATGATTTGGAGTTTTCACAGATTTGGTTTCTGTACGTCTCATTTTTGTAACAAATGAGATATAACATGTTAATTAATGAGTTTAATTAATGAGCTGGCAGATTTTGTTACCTTTGGACAGAGCCAAGCCAGCTGTTTCCACCTGTTTCAAGTCTTTGTGTTAAACCTAGTTAACCAGCTCCTGGTTGTAGCCTTATATTAGATGGACAGACAGACAATCTTCACATCACATTTTCTGCCAGACAACAAAGTAAACACATATTTCCCAAAATGTTGAGATACTGATGTTTACATTTCTGTGTCTCATTTGGATAAGTTTCCAAAACTGTGATTGCACTGTCCACTTGTCGTCAGTTAAGTGTATAATGATGAGCCATAACTCCTGGTCACAGGTGGAAGCACTGGGTGAGATTGCTATCTAGCAGTGCACCAAGTCAGGTCTTGCGAAGCTGTTGCAGAATAAGCGATTTTCTAAGAAAAAGATCATATATGGCCCTTTTGCATGGATGAACTATTGGGAACATGCTGGATCTTCAGCAAATGTGATCTGATGCTCTCAAGCCCAAACGTACAGTCTCATCGATACTATGGGCAACACCTTCAAATTGTTTAGGGACCACAAAGAAAAAACAATTGTGCAGACTATGACTGGACCAAATGAAAATGCAGATTATCTTGCAAATACTTAAGCTAATATTATTAAAATCTAGACAAATGCAAAAGCCTTCAGCACCTTTAAAAGTCACCTATAAAAATCTCTTCCTCTCAATGCACCTGCTGTGTGAATAGATTTAAGAAATACAAGTAAATGACAGAGCTGCCATTGAAGCCCCGGTGAAGAAGGAATCCTTGGTTCAGTGAAAGTTTTGGCATCAGAGCTGGAATGCTAAGAGACTCTCTGTCTCTTATTCAGCCTGAAAAACCTCTGTGTTCCTGTTTGGCTCATTCTACTTCCTCTCCTGCTTCTTCTCTGTCTCTGCTGCTTGGTCTCTCTCTCTCCCCCTTTCTGTCTCTCCCTCTGTGTCCTGAATGCTAAAGCAGTGTTTGGCTGTGTCAGAACACTGCAATGAAATCCTGCAGTCTCAAACGCCCACATCCAGTAAACACCTACCTTTACCTACATGTTGACCCCAAAGCTATATTTTAGCATTTAGTTGCACGGTACAAAATCCTTCTAGATATTGAAATTACTGTTGGCCATATAAGAGATTAACTCTGGGGAAGCAGAAAAAAAACAACAAAATTAATCTAAAAGTAAAAGATAAATAAAAATACAAATACGACCTCAAGTTGTCCATAATAAAATGCATCATTATGTAATGTTAAGTGATGATAAAGGGCTTATCAAATGTAAAGACATGCTGAGACTGTTAGATTCTAGTACAGATGTGTGATATGTGATTGATGCCACTGAAGGCTGTTGGGATCAAAAAGAGAGAGTAGGAAATAACATCTTTTTCACTGAATCTTTAAAACATGCCTGTGTGTCATAAGAGTATTTGAGTCCCCTAAATCTACCCGTTCAGTTATCTTATGTCGAAGAACGACTGGAGCATCAACAGCAAGTGTGAATTTAAATTTGGTTTAATACAAAATTGGTTTGTATTGTTATTGTTTTGCACCACTCCCGGTGTTGCAGCTACAACAAAACACAATTTAAGGCCACGAGCCACTCACACTTGATCTGTTAAAATAACACTTAAATGCCACCCACTTTGGTCTTTACAAAAATATATTTCTTTGTTTATTTTTTCAGAGTTCTTTCCAAACAAGAAACAGTTACGAAAGAGGCAGACAGAGTGAAATGCAATGACTGATAGTGTTATACCACCAATCCTTTAAATTAAAAATGTGCCTTCATACACCATAAATAATTGATGCATTGTAATTCATGCAAAAAATGTCCAACTGCCATGAGATGAACAATTCATATTTAATAAACAACTGCACAAGTGAAAGATGTAATTTTAATAAATCATGGGGACCCCACTATCTCAGAGTATTTGCTCTCTCTGGTCAGATTGCTACACTGTTGCAGATTTAGTGGACACAGAAGCATCATGCACAGTACAGATTTACTGTAATAAATCATGTGGACAGAAGTTTAAAAAATGAATTTGATATGTGAGGTTTCATTTTCTTAGTTATATCAATTAGATGCTGAATTAATATATTTAGGGATGTTGGAAAAATGTCTTGGTCTTTATGAAAACTGTTAGTACATAAATACACTTTGAGGTGTAACAAATTGGTTATTATTTCTAGAACTGTGTCATAAAGTGGAACATTTTTGGAGCATTTTAAATATAGTTTTGTAAATACTGTCACACATCACTGAACACTGAAATTTGGTAAAGGAGTGTAAAATGAGGACTTATACTTATAGATGACAGATGAATAACACTAGACTGCACATGGATTCCACAGCCACAGGCTACATAGAGGTTTTCTATTGTTTCAGGGATAGGAAACTAGATTATGCTACAATGGTGGAGCTAGAGGAAAAGCAGCACTGCACCTGTGTGAATACAAGGTTCATGTCACAACGGGAGAGCAACCTCCTACAAGGACGCATGGAGAGAGGATTAATTTTACATTAACGTATAGTAGCTTGCTGAGCTTGGCTGCAGGCGTGCACTCGCACACACACATCACAAAAACTGCTGAAAAGGAGAGTCGGGTCTCCAAGGTTAAAGAGTCTGGGGGTTGTTGATGTCTTTGATGAGGTTAGCAATCCAGTAATCTCTGCTGAAGCCCAGAGCCATTAAACAGCATGTTGCTAAGCAGGTCTGCACCTGAAAGAACGTCAAGACAGCAGCATCATAACAACAACAACAACACAAGTTTAAGGCGGGTTTTCAGTCAGGCAGCAGGATAGACATGATGTTATCAGAGACAATAACCTAAGGTCCAAAGCAGGTGACTTTAAAGATGTTTCTAAGTTCGCTGTAAAATAGAAAATATATTTGATCTGCTTCCACACGTTTTTTTCTCATAAAAACATGGTATAAGTAAAGCAATCAACAGAGTGGCAAATGTAGTTGTTGATTAAATTTTACACCCTGTATACACACGAAGGCAATGATTTCATTTCATATTATTGGCGATTAAACCAAGGTTATGGATCAACCAACAGGTTTAGTGACAAAGCAAGAGAGAAACAAAGTTACAGACAGACTCACTCAGCTGGCACCAAGGTACAATAGGAGCTACTGTAGGTAGCCAAAAATAACACCACACCAGCTCCCTCAGCTTCAGACACTGGTGGATTATTTCATGTACTGCACAACCAGGTTGTCTCGTGCCCCGGTGGCTTCATAAAATTACAAATGTTTTGTTCCAGTTTAAAGCCATTGATGGCTTGGAACAATTGAAGTGTGGCTTCATATTTTTTGTGGGACTGGAATTCCTGAAGGTTTTTGTTTATTTGCTGCTATAACATGTTGAAATCAATTAATTAATGTTGCAAGTAACTTAGGCAAGTTGGTCCACTACCATCACTCACTCTATTTGTATTGCTGCAAAAGCGGGATCTGTTTATCTGCTGAAAAATTAAATTCTCAAGCCAGGTGAAGATCCCAGCTCATGTTACACAAACTTTTAATCCTCCTGCATTTGTGCAATGTCCCTATCATGTTACCATGCAGATATTTCCACAGCCAAATGAACAGCAAACTACTCATTTATTTAGTGTTACTACATTACAGTGTCTGTAATTTAAAAAGGCATCTCTGTTACCCACAGCAGGAGAAACTGTTATCAACTGTTGCACTCTGTGTACGACTCTATGTCTGGTAAATAATACTCACAGATGGATAGTAAAATGAGTAATTAAATCTAGCCTTCTATTTCCACCATGCTGGAGAGGGGATGCTGGCTTTGGGCTGCTCGTGTGTGTGTGTGTGTGTGTGTGTGTATGTCTGTGTGTGTGTGTGTGTGTGTGTGCGTGTGTGTGTGTGTGTGTGTGCAACATGTGTAGCAGTCTGCCATCATAACCTAATTATTGCAGCAGCTTAACAACAGCAATTAGCACATTTCCATCAGACGACACTAATTTGTGAATTCCATTCCAGCGCCATTCAGGACCAACACACTGGGAAAGAGAGAGAGACTTAATTCACTGTTGAGCTACTGGCAATGCTAAATCCATATCTATAGAGCTGTGAAAATTGCTTATGGTAATTGCAGTTATTGTAAAACTAGGCTGAAGCTTTAATGAAATTTCAAATTTTAATCATTTGTTTTTTGTATAGTCCACATTTACCGACTTCTCCCCCAGAGGGCCCCATGTTTCCCCATCTGACTTCCCAATAAAACGCCCCTCCCTGACAGCTCCCTAAGATAAATGAAATTGTTTCATCAAACAGTGATTTCCTCTCACTCTGGGGGGAAAGGAGAGTCCTACTCTGGTAATATTTATATCCTTAATTGTAAAGTTTTCTAGTGTTACATGTTGTGATTGTAGATCTGTAGGAAATTTATAATGACCACGATTAATTAACAACAAATTTACAAAAGTCAGAAAATGTCAAAAGTCAGAGTGCGAGGGAATATTCACAACTGTAACCTGCTGAGAAATTATTACCTTTTAAAATGGCATGGCAAATGTGTTTGCAAACAGTTGCTTACTCACGTATATTACTAACTTTGATGCTGGACAACGAGAATACAGTGACTGCTGGGGCTGAAAACAACAAACCGTCAGAGTGAACAAAAACAGCAAAGGTGTTGGACAGAAAAACAAAACAATGAGCTGAAAGATGCTAAAATGCTCTGTGGAGCTCAGGGGAACTGCAACCAACTGATACTCATCACTACCAGCGACCCCTATGAGCGCTTGAAAGATCTTTGACGCAGACAGGATTTGCTATTTTGTAATTAATTACAGTAATTTAGTGCTTTTTAATCTTATCCTGTATCTTTGCTGCAGGACACAGCACCAGTGCCTCAGTCAAAATATATTAAAAGTGGACAACTCCTGCAGTCTTTGTTCATACAACTGTCTCAGAATAACATTCTCCCTTCCTCTTTCCTCTTTCCTCATCCCCCTCATTTCCCCATCTCCCTCCACCCTATACCCCCCCCGCCCTTACTTCCTACGCAGAGATGCATGTTGAGTGATAGGCCTGTGGATGAGTCTGGACAGTGCGTCTGAGGCCCTGGTTTTTAATAGGGTTCTGTTCCCAGTAATTATGCTGACACAATTTGATCAGCGCTGGGCTAAGTATCTTCATCTGAGGGAGATCGGGGGGAATTAACGCTGATGTAATAAGTACAATTTGTCACTATTAAGACGGAGGTGTTGACAGGCACTGGTGTTGTCAGGGCAACTGATGGCGCTCCCTTGCTACAGTATGTATTCTGCTGCATCCGGAGAGCAGAGCTGTCAGGCCCCCTCAATAATCGATTCCTTGGGTTGCTCTGCACAGGCAAAAGCACACTAAACTATGACATACTGATATACACATACACAATGCAATAAAGATAGACGGCCCCTGGATGTGCTGTGGTGTAACACACTGACATGCAAGCACACACTATAAACACTCAAGTTGCATACAGTACATACAAAAAAAAAAAAAACACAAACAAGCACATGAGCAAGAAACTACAAGGACGATTGGGTTTTGTCCAGAAGCTACTACATTAATGTCGTGACTTAGAACTGCTGCCAACTGAGATGTGGACTAGCGGACTCTCACAAACCTCAGTCTTACACTGACACGACTGAAACACTCAGTGTCATTACATAAACTCTGCGAGGGTGCAGGGCAACAGGGGTGAAAAAAAATGCACTAATGAGACAGGACTTCAGGCCTCACTCGCTGCTGAGGAGACAGCTAATGCCAAAATCTTGACCCATAATCCATCTCACTCAGCATTTTTCTGAAAGATAAACACATTAGCGATTTATACAAGACGTAGCTGTGCAGAGTAAGCCACCCGGCCTCAGGGAGAGCTACGCCTCTGACCACAATTGTATTTTTAGTGCACTAATGTTTGCTATGCAGCAAACAATTTAAGACTGTATGAAAACCTAAGCTGTGTGCTTCACACCAAAGCTGTCATATAGAACCATAGTTTCTCTGTTCTTGTAGATTTAGGCCTATTACAGCGTGTACATGTGCAGTCATCTAACTACAGCTTCAGTCCTGGTTGATCTGGTGACACCTCTGGTCACTGGCAACAACAGCAAGTGTGTTAAATATTAAATCATAGTTGAAGTGATAATGTCGGCACACTGAATCCCTCCTATCACTTCATAGTTGAAGTGATAATTGAAGTGACAATTATCACTTCAACTATGAAGTGATAATTGAACGTTATCATCCATATCATGTATATGTCCTGGCCTTCACTTCCTACAGCACCTCCAGCACATGGAAATGCAGACACCAGCAGTAACAATGAACTATAGATCAGCAACTCCTGTGTATTTCAAATAGTGAGATGTAACCATAAATGTATAAATAAATGAGCGAAAATCTCAGCCTAACACTATTTGACTCATATTGGAGAGTTGGTAGATGTATACCATGCTTTTTTATCATTAGTATTCCCTCCCTGTACAGTGTGGAGCCCTCTCTGCTCCAGACTTCACAAAAACATGTCTGTTAAGCCCACCTGTCTGCAAGGAGGGATTCGGTGTGCCGACATCTTGGTCTTTACAGACACACACACACACGCAGCGTCATACCCAGAGAGTCTGCCCCAAGCTACAACAATACCACAATACCATTGATCCGTTCACACACTCTGCTCAAATATCTCCCGTATAAGGCTGTGGGTCAATCGCCTGCAATACACAACACAATCTCTGACGCCATCTGCCATTATTTTCAAATCCATGTCAACAACACACAATAATGGAAAATAGCTTGAGTCTTCTGTGAGCAAGATGCTGTCCTGTGTCAGAGCTGAGGCATAATAGCTCACTGGTGGAATAATTATGTATCCCAGTCACTGGTCATCGGCAAGACAAACATAGTCACGTCTAAAGAACTGTATCTATTACAGTCTCCGTAACACAAGGTAGAGGTAAGCAAAATAAAATTTCCAGTTGTGGTGAGTTCACCTTCTTCTACATCTTTGCCTAAGCGTCATAAGGTACATTGAAGAACAGGATATAAATCTATCTATTGAGTGTTTCACTAAGAAAAGACATGCAACACAAACATTTGTCATAAATTAAGCTGAGAATGGAGAACATAGTGTTATTGATGTCTGCCCTTTTAAAAGCTTCTGGAAAAGGTCAGCATATAAGCAATCACAGCCAACTAGCTGCAGTGCAAATCTATGCTAATATCATTATATTATCCAATGTTGTATTGTAATATATATTAAACAGAAGTTGCATGGGCTAGCATGCAGTTTTATCTCAATGAATTATAGCACTGATGCCAATTATATACTATTGTTCCCCCCCCCCCCCCCCCCTTTTTCATTTTTTTTAATCTTTAGCTTTTAAATCATTATTGCAGGAATATTGCTGGAATAAAAACATACAAATGTTATGTCATTCATTAAAACATCTTCACAGCAATAATATTTCCTCTCCTGACTTTACTGAGCAAATAACAGAGTTGAACAAGACAATGATCCTGTTAAAGAATCTGGGTGAAATCTGGCCCACAGTACATGGCAACTTCAAATAATCCACATAACTGTATATCACACTTCTGACAGATATGGCCTCCAGCAAAATGATCATGCTATGCTTCAATATTTAGCAACAGCAGCAATAATAAAATCCATTTCACAATGCAGTCCTGTTGTTCTTTATGGGAAATGACTCAATGAAGCACGTAAAAGGGTCAGAAGCTTACTCTGGATTACACACCTGCCTCGGGCTCTCATTTACCTGAGAAAGCAGGTCACAGGGATGTTAGGGGAAGGAAGACATGGCAGGAGTGAGTATTATTGCATTGTTTATATGCAGGATTTAATAAAAGTGTTTACAGAGGGAGGGAGACAAGAAAGAAAGACTAAGTCAGAAAATGTGAAAAAAGGAAGTCAGGGAATAGAAGACAAGGGCAGAGGTATCAGAGCTGCAGGAAACAGATGACAAGCAATGCTCACGATTTCATGCCAGCAACACAACCTATAGCCTGAGGGATGTTAGTGTACAACGAGCAAGATGCATTCTCACTCCAGCTTGAGCTGATACTGTACACACATAACACACATGGAAGGTGGAGCTAAGCAGCAGTTTGGTGTCTTTAGCTATTCTCCAGGCTACGTCGCTGTATATGCTTGAAAACACGAAAATGTTAACAAACAGAAGTAAGCATTTCTTCTAACTTTTCACTTATTAGTTGATGTAAATGAGAATTTGCACAGTATAAAATCCAAGTCCAATCCAGTCCACAGCAGAACTATTAGCAAACAACCTCTATCCTGGTAACACAATATGTTAAATCGGGTCCACATGAATTACAAACGTGCCCACTTTCCTTCACAGAGACTGGACCTGCCCTCCTCTGTCATAGCAGGAGACATATCCACCTTTGTCACATCTCCTCCTCCAACTCCTGCCCCCTGTCTCTTTTCCCAAAGTTTTCAGGTTTGAAATACTGATGCATTATTTTGTGTATTTCAGTAGACTTACATAGTTTCCATTTTGTTCACGAAACACGCTCAAAGACTCTGCTACTGCAATAATGGAGGACCTTTCTCTCTGCTCTCAGGCAGACTCAAGTTTCCGCAACACAGATGCATATCGAAAAGAAGGAAAACAAAAACCTGTGAGATGCTGGAAGGTGAAACTGATGTGTACGTCTGTAGTGGCTTCTGTCAGAGATCTCTGGGATACATACAGTATACACACAGGCAACTACTGCTGCTTGTGTATGTCTGCCCCTTTTCCTTCAAAACCACTCACAAGGATAATTAATGTTGCTCCACTGCTCTGAAATATCCTTGATGAGGCCCTGCATTCCTCTGTGAGGGAGGAAAAAAGTCACTAAAGATTCCTGTCATGTCACGTTGTCATCCGTGGGTGACATAAACGCCTGTGACGTCTGACATTAACCAAAGGTCACATGTAGACTCTTACCACAGCCGCCATGACTCTGAGCCTCAAAGGGATACGCACCATCATCCAATAACACAGGCAGACGGGTGGGTGGGTGGGTGGGGGGGGCAGGAAGTGATACACTCTGAGCCATGTGGATCTGTTTCTCGATTGGACAGTGTTGTGACATAATCGCCTCTGGCGGCTCAAATCTGGATCTGGATGCTGAGGGCTCACGATGATGAAAAATGTTGGGTTGTTTTATTTGACAAGGAGCTTGTTAGCATCAGAAACTCATCTGCTCATTTGGGAAAGCGACAAATGAAACAATGATGTAGACCGCTGAAGATAGAGAGTGACGGCACGGACAGGAATTGGAGGGCGTCTGTTTTTTTGGAACTCCTTGTCTGTGACACACAAATACAAACAAATGCACACACACATTTGCTTGATATGCTGTGATGCACAGTTTTCAGGCATCGTCTTGGCAGGCGTTTTCTATGTGTGTGTTCGCGTGTGTGTGTGTGCGTGCGTGCGTGCTTAGGGCTCAGTCAGCATTTCCACAGTCTGCTGTCCAGCTGATGTCAGGAGGGCAAGAGCTACTGTACCAACCAGCCAGGCAACCCCCATCCCTGCAGCCCTGTGAAAGCTCCGGATCTATGCATCCATATGGCTCTTTCTTTCTGCTCTCTGTCTCTTGTCTCCTTTTCTTTTGATATCAGTGCACATTGTTTTCTTCTGTCTCTTTCCCTCCTGTCTCCTAAATCTCTAATACCCCCCCTCCCCCCCAATCACCCAGGCCTCTCTCTCTTTGTCCTTTTCTCTCTTATTTTCTAGTATACTTGTCATTCTCTCTGTGCCTTCCTCTTAGGCCTCTTGTCATTCTCTCCCGACTTCTTCCTCTTTCCCTCTGTCTCTCCGCATCTGTCTCCATCGCTCGCTCCTGTCTCTCTGTGTGCATCCCTTCCTCCCTCCTTCCTCTCCTTCTCAAAGCAAACACTGCCTCTCCTTGTGCACAGTCAAAGACTCTCCTCTGTCCTCTATCCACCGATTTGGAGAGTCACTGCAGGCCTGCCGCTCAGTATGCACAGTGGCCACGTGGCCCGACAATGGCTCATTTCAACCTCAATTTCCCCCGAAATGAATGGGAGCCCACCCCGGTGCACGCGGCATGCCTTTTAATTGGCCCAAGTTAGATTCAAACCATTAAACCACTGATGTCGACACATCTCCGCCGCGCCCATTGGCCTCTCCCCCACCACCCCCACCCTCATTCACACGCACACACACACACACACACACACACACACACACACCCTCTTTCCCTCTCTGGCTGCCAGAACATAAACGTCTTATCTCTCGGCCCCAACCGAGCACAGACACCATGAATATTCAGCAGCTTCCATCTCCGTTTCGGCAGACAACAGTAGGCGCGTGCACGCAATTGCATGCATATACACACACACACACATGCAGAGGAAAACACAGAAACACATAAACACACATACATACATACACACAGACTTTCTCCCGCACCCACTGTTTTAAAACGGGCATTGTTTACGCTTTGCTGAGTTTAGCTCGTTTGTCTTTTTCCCCTCATTTGCTACAGTATGAGCAGAGTATATCTGAGAGATATTGATTAAAAGCCAAGGCAGAACCACCGGTGCAGTTCTCACAATGTGCAGATATTAGCCTATTCTGTGGACACCAGATCAACATTTTTCACTTCATAATATCAATAAGGCTTACCTGTATCCAGGAGAGGAAAGCACGAAACAGAAAGAGAGAGGAAGGTTTAGATTTGTGCTCTGCAGTATCAGAATAGAACAAGACCATGTATAGTGTGTACTGTATCTATGCTGCGTACTGTATAACAGCATATTGATCATGTAATTTTCTGCTGGAAAACCTCATTATCATGCGCTCGACATCTATCAGCACTAATGAAGTTAAATGCAAAGGATGCAACCTTTGACACTGAGATCAGCTGATCAAAAATCAGATTAACACAAATTGTTCTTCGCTGCATCTGAAAACAAACATCATGAATAAATATTAAAGGCTTAACCGAGACAAAAAGGTTAACGAAGACAAGATCATTTAAAAAAACAAGGCCAGCTCCAAATGTGTTTGAGGAGTATTATCTGCTACCATCAGTCAGTCATTAAATAAAGATCAGATTAATCAGTGAGTGCCCGTGGCATTGGCTACAAAACCTCTAATCAGAGGCGAGGCTGGGAACCAGGTGTGTTTCATCTCTTTGAAACAGCCTGAGCCCAGCCAAGAAGCCCAGCCCCAGCTCTACCCCAACACCCCCTTTGAAATATTTCACTCCAAATTCACAATAGCCCAATCCCCCAGTGGATGTTGTCAAAGATGAAAGAGGCAGCGAGCACTGTTGCTCTGTCCGCACTGCTCTCTCTTTCTCTCTCTGCTTGTTCTCTCTGGAATAGAGAGAAAAAAGAAAGTGAATACTCAAGCAGCTTCTGCACTCTTCAACCATTTTACACTACCTGCTTTGATCTCCTTACAGCATGCCGCCGTCATAGTAACGAATCAAAATCTCAATGTCTTTGTATTAGAGGCTTTTCTCCCTCTTTTACCTTAGTTTGACTCGCATGCATTTATTTGCTTGTCTAAACCATCCCTCTCCTCTCTCTTTCTCCCTCTGTGTCTCTCTACCTCTCTCAACCTCCAGTTGCTAGGAGGGTTTTCCTCCTCGTTTAGCTCGTTAGTGTGTGGCGGTTGCCGGCAGGATCAATTACGGGGGAATGTGAGCTTGCGTCTCGATATCATTATCCAGCAAAAACTATATTAGTTCACTCTGAGGGGAACACATGGGCAGAAGACAGTCTGATTATTATACCAGCCTGCCAGCCAGCCAGCTACTGTTCCTGTTCCCTGGCTGCATCTGCTACTGATCTCCAGCCGGTACTGGTCTTGCACACTCCTCTGTTACGTTCTGAGCTGGAGAGGATATCGTGTTCACTTTGATCATAATAAAAATCACTTTAAATGACAATCAAAGCAGGAAATCTTCCTGGTGACATGGTGCAGCGTAATATTCAGAATTAGGCATCATGTCGAACAGTGTTTCAGTCGGTGTTTCTGAGAGTTACTGACACGCAGGATTCAAAGAAATCATACAGAGCAGATGCATAGTACAAAGCTGAAGTACTAAGGGCAATAACAATATTCATATTCAGAATTTAGCAGCCTCTATACAGTTCAGACTTCTTCTTCATATACATCCTAAAATAAAGGAAGTTTATTATTAAAACCTTTTTTTGGTGTACAAAGTGTATGGACCTTGTTTTTGTCAACCGCTGTTTCCAGGCTCAGGAGCTTCCAGTTACAACTTTTAAGCCAAAATGGGAGAGGAGGCCCTTAGAAAAGATGCAAATTCAAAACTTCTGCATTTCCATGAAAAGTGGGCAACGCCACCTGCTCAGGAACAGATACTAAGTCAACCTTGTGCCAAGATTTGTCAACAGCTGTTTCCAAGGTCAAGAATGAACTTTCAATCCCAAATATAAATACTGTATCATACTTGAAATAGGAACTTTATCCTAGAACAATGGTTCAGTGTGTCAGTCTGTTATATTTCATGGCAGGCAGCTCTTTAGATTGATTCCACGGAGGTAAAATAATATCTCCAGAAGAACACTGATATAACTAAATTTGCTGTAACAAATAAACGAATGATGAAAAAATGAAGGTTACAAGTATTCATACATCATCATCTGCAGGATTCATTTGATGAGTTTCTATCTCTCCTTTGTCTGCTGTTTATCTTTGACGATTGTCCCCATCATTCCCCCTCTCTCTTGTCTCTTCCTCTGTTGTCCACCATCTCAGTAACTTACATCTGTTTCCCTTTTGTTCTGCTTTCCTCGTCTTCGCCTGCCCAAATCCCTTTTGTTTCACAGTCTTCATCCCTCTCCTTCTCTGTCCCCATTTCAATCTCCATTTCTACTTATTTCTCTTTCTCTCACTCCTTTCTTCTCCCTCTCACCTCTCCCTCGGAGGGCAGACTTTACAGAGTAATCCAGCCTCCTAGACAGCTGCACATCACCAGCTGTCTGAGAAAGCAGCATATTCTTTCTCTCCTCGTCCTCTGTCTGCCTCCCTTCCTCCTTCCTTCTGTAGTCTCCCCCTGCCTCTCCCGGCTCATCTGAATACACACAGTGGGTGCAGCCAGATGCAGCCCGTCACTGATGTCAGATTGTGACACAAATTACCTCTGTTTGATCGGTAATGGAAGCCATTTAGTGTCAGCCAATGCTCCACTTCCACACAAGGAGAAAAGGATTTTACTTCAGTCTAAACTATAATCCCATGGAAAGGCAAAATGAGACTTAATATACAGGCTCATAGTGACTATGATATTCCTTAATGCATTGATAATATTGATTAGAGAGTAAAAAAGGGAACTTAGACATGATAATGTTTTGATGCAATTTGCATCAGCCTGTTTCGACTCACTGTTTGAACTGATTACCATCATATTAACTATGTATTAATATGGGAAAACACACCATCAGTTTTTATTTTAAAGTGGCTGCTTTCTTTACTTCCACAGTTCGCACAGTGACAGTGACATAAAAAAAGACCTTTATTGTAACTTATTAAGACATGTGCATAGACATGAGGAAACACTATAATTATAAACATACTGGTTAGTCCCTTTTCTAATCAAACCAGGCAGCTAATCTTATCCTTAAAAAAAAACATGGAGGACTCATTGTCTCATTATCCCTTGGCTGTTGTTTCAACTTCACATTAAATTTTGTGTTGTGTTCCTGTACACAGATTATTGTGTATCTTCTCTACCCTAATTCAAATAAATACAGGAAGAAAATGTTAAAGCTACTGCAGGACTATTGAAATAAATTACATTTTATGTAAATGTTGACTATGATTATGGTGATTTTGATTGTACCTCCTATGATAGTTATGTCTTTTACATCTAGTTTATTCTTTTTTTTGTCATTGCTCAGATTTAGAAAACAAAAGGGTGGTTTTACCCTCCACCCCACTCGCTATGTGTGGTACACAGAAATACTGCTGACCCCCTGAGATGTATTGTACAGCTGGCCTCATAATGCATTATTTAATGTTTGGAGATAATCCAGGTTACCAGTAAACAATGGGCAGTTGTTTCTTGGGAGGGGGATTACAGAGGACCACATGGCCACCAAAACACAAAACAACTTCCTCTACAAATCAATATAGAATAAATGAAAATGTCCCTGCTAATGCAAATGTAAATGTAAATTCACTAATCTTTTTCATGGCATGCTTTAGTTCCTTGTTGGCAAACTAAATTAAATGTAATCCAAGATAATTACTGCACAGGTGCCTCCTTGTTTCGATTTAAATTCTTCATATTTGGGGTTTTACTGTTACAGTTTTTGTAATTAAGCAAGCTAAGAAGTTTACAGGTCCTTAAGAGAAATGTCATCAGTAAGACTTCAATGAATATTTAGTCAGACAGAGAACAAACACGAGAAAATTAGAAATTTCATTATTTAAGAGAACAATTAGACATATCATCCTCACATGAAACATTTTAAGATGCAGCACAGAAAAACCTAGATGATGGCTAGGAGTGGTCTTCATAGCAACGAGCCTTCCCAAATTCACTTTTATCCTCTCATAACTGTCAGTCAAGGCCGTGTGTGCATAAGGTTTTCACATTTCTCATGTGTGTGGAGGGAGGACAGAAGAATGGGAAAGGGCGAGACAGAGAGAGAGAGGACGAGCAGGGGCATCATGAGGCGGAAAGGAGACTCTGGCTGGAATTTTAATGACAGAGTGGATGGGACTGGTGAGAGAAATCCACACACCACAAGGTCATGGTTTTCGTTCGCCAAGGCATATTAATTAAAGGCTGCTTTCTGGGATGGTGTACATGAAGCAAGGTCACGTTACACTGGCTTGTTCCTGCCACAATGTCACACTCTGGGGTGAAAAGTGTTGTGACAGATTCAGGACTTTGTTGAGGTTTTAGTGTCATGAGGAAAACTAGTTGAAAGGCCACTCATGGTTCTACAGGTCCAGTTCTATGGGACACTGACTTTTTATTTATACTGACCTCATGAGCCTCATCAGTCTCTTATTAACTGTAATTAACTGTAATTCTAATTCATTTGTCTTTAAAGCTGCAGTGATCAATAATCTTAAATCAAATATGTTTGATACAAACCCATGAAAAAAAAAATCAATATGAAAAAATAAATTATCTCCTCAGCTCTTAGAAGTTTTTTTGTGTCTTTCAGCTCATTGTTCTGGTTTTAAATAAAACAGCTTGCTTTCGTTAAGTCCTACCTCTCTCAACCTCATTTCCAAACACATCAAGCTTTGATAAATCCAGCAGAGTGAATATTCGACTCACAATCATCATGTGGCCAAAAATAGGACTTCAGATCAACGATAATGTTCTGTGTCTGTGGTGTGTAAAGAAGGAACTGATTGCTAACAGGTTCCCCACAACAACTTGTTGCACCGTGACAAATGTTATTTGTGTGTCCAGCTTGTTCTGGCTAATCCCCAAATCCAGACCAATACAAATGTTTGTTATGAAATTGTGTACATGCCTGTTTTACACTCAACGTGAACAGCTTGAATATCAGTGTATTGCACATGTCAGTTATGCATCAAGTTGATGAAGATGATTATTGTGTTTCAACACAGCTCTATTCAATCAAAGAGCAACTGCAGTCCTTTGTTCACAAATGTAAGTTGATTCAAGCTTAAATCACCTCTTTCTCTCTCTCCCACTGTCTCTCTCTCTCTCTTCCTCAGTCTCTCACTATCCCCATGGGGTACACTCATTGACATAATGCATTCCCTAGCCCCTTACCCCAACATCAACCATCACAGCTAAATGCCTAACCCTTACCTAAAATCAAGTCTTAACTCTCAAAAGACCTGTGGGAACTATGTATCCATGATGAAGTCCCCACCAGGATGCAAAAACAAGCCCACACTACACACACACACACACACACAGACAGACACACACTGAGTGGAGATTAGTCACTTCTCACTGGGAAGTTAAACAGACAGTCAACCACTTAACCACCCTAATAGGGGTGATTTCCAGTGTAAGATTTCATTTAGCAACTGATGACAAGCCTCACGTAACTCCTCCCAACAGAAATAAGGGCGATAGAGACATTGTTGCCACAGCGACCGGGAACGAGACACTCCAGGATTTGCATAGGGCTTAATTTGATCTACTTGAGATTGCAACTTCCTTCCACTTGATGTAATTAAACCGAGAGATGTGACTAATTAAGTTGACGGTGAGAAAACAGAGCGCGGCAAAGGCAGCAGATGAAACTGCAGAGGCAGATGACAGTAAATATTGACAAGGGAAGTTGATTGGGAGCGAACAGTATCGCAGGGTGAGGAGTGTAAGGGTTGGCGCAGTGTCAGGGTATTCATCATCCATCACGCCGATGATGTGAATGTGAGCACTGTGTTGCGTGTGTGTGTGCTGTCTGTGTTTATGTACTTGTAAATGTCTCTGTTGCCGGGGAGGTGGAGAGACAAATGATTTAAACTTAACATAAGACTGTAAGATAAACTATATTGTAGTGCATGTAGGTGTGAAAACTGAGACAGGGATGTGATTGTTCATTATTGATTAAGTAAATTTAAGTACCATGTGTGGACTTACATCATTACTACTTTTTCCAAGCTTCATGCTACACTTTATTTTGAAAGTGTAATGCAGGCAGCTGAGAGCTTTGTCACTTACATATCACATATATATAAACTGCTCCAGCAAATAGGTATGGTTATCAGACAGTTATGAGATTAATAATACTAATATACAAGTCACCTGAGTAACCTATTGTCCTATTAGCAACCAAATTAAGTGAACAGTTACCAAGCCGGCTGAGAGACTACTACTAGCACGTTTCAGGCAGGGAAGCCTTTTAGCAGTTAGCTCTCCAACTACAATGGTTAACCTAACAGCCTTTTGAGTGCTCACTATGTAACCCAGCTTCCAGCACAACCTATTTTACTAGGATGCATGGATGAACTTTGCTTTGCCTCTTCCTCATGTGACCAAGCCTTTAGAGAGAGAAACTAACCTGAACTCTTTTAAAGGCAGTGCACACCCACACTGGTATTTTCACTGATCCTGGCTGATTACCAGAACCTCTGCTCAGGTCGAACGAGGGCAGAGCTACAAAGGATTTATGTGAAGTTATCAGGTACCATTAAGAATTCCTCAGGTGTAAGTTGTCCTGTCCTGAGAAATGGTCTAATCAGGCAATGCAAGTGAAAACAACTTCGGGCGTGGGCCATTTGTCTGTAGGGCCTTTAAATGCTACTTAAGCCCCAAACGTTGTTCAGGTTAAATGAGACCATCTGACTGATTAAAAAACTCTGCTAATGACCGTCCCAATGACACGGTAGCTAATGACACAAACAATTAGTGCTCCACGTAATTGACTGAACCTCAGCTAACTAGTAACAACCAATACCACATCTATAAAAATGTATAGCTAGCACCAAGTTGACCCTAACATGAAAACAGACTCACACGTCTACTTGACAAGATTATGCACATAGCGCGTGTATCCTTGTACACGTTATATTCGTTCCCAGACACACACACACACACACACACTGTACGAAGAGCCTCTTACCTGTTGCACACACTCCAATCCAAGAGACCTGTCTATTAACATTTGGCAGATGTGTTTTCCCAGATGAAATTCTCAGGTCTGAACCACTAAAGGTCTCTTGCAATGTTGAGGTGTATAATTGCCAATCTGTGTCAAGCCCAGGGGCCTCATTCACTTCGTTTAGGCCTTTTATGGTGCAGCAGCAGACGGAGAGACTTTAAAAGTACATAAAGGAACAGATGTTAACATCTTACTGATGGTCTGCTCTGCCTTGTTCTCTCTCTCTCGTTATATCTACACACTGTATCTATATTTGTTTATCAGCCTTGATGTGAGACCACAGTTATTTTAATTTTGCCTCCATTAACTGAAAGCACTTTTCCAGTCTCATGACATACACGTAGCCTACATTAGATATAATCACTGAATGTGATTTATTGGGTTTAAATGGAGCCACTCAGCAAAGCAGAACAGCCAGCACCCGTGCACACTTTTACCTTTAATTGAATTTTAATCTGTGTTTGCGGTAACAAATCATGCAGTGCAGGGTAATTATCTATTAACGATAATGTTATTGGATTTATATGGAAATGCCACGGCAGGAAACTGAACTTGCAGTGTGGTCATAAGCACAGAGTGTAATTAGTGGATGTGGCTGGCAGGGCAGTGGCTTTTGTTTCTAGAAGGATCCTGGGCAGTTGACAGAGAAGGTTTCTGGTGTGCAAAGACCCGATACAAGACAATGGCAATTCTGCCTCCGCACTGCCTATCTTCCCTGTGATATATCTCTGCTTTTCTCTGTCTGCACCCCCCCCCCCCCCTTGCTACTCTCTCTGTGTCCTCCAGTGGTCTCATTAGGGCGGGACTGTGAAGGGAAGGTGAGATGGTTACTGTGACAACAGCAGAGAATGACGGGCAGAGTGGCAGAGAGCAGTGTGTGTGTTTGTGTATATATGCAGGTGCAGATGTGTATGTGTGTGAGTACAAAAAGCTATTCCACAGTATTCATTATTATATGTGTATTGCACAGTGTATGTCCCTGAGGATGGCTATTTTATCCAGCTTTTCAGTGTACGCTAAAGTCTTGAAAGTCGGCTGCAGCTCAGTAGTAAATCTCACTACTAAGCAGCTAAGATGATGCACTTTATATTTGCAGGAAAGAAGAGAAGAGAAGAGAAGAGAAGAGAAGAGAAGAGAAGAGAAGAGAAGAGAAGAGAAGAGAAGAGAAGCCAGAATAGAGTGGCGCAGTATGAAGCACCACAGCAAACAACAAGATACAAGAAAACAAAACATCATTGCATAATTGAGTAGGCCATCCATTAAAGTCCTTATCTATTTCAGGGGCATTAGGCACACAGAATCTGCTCAGTGCTCCACAGTGCCAGGAAATGATGGGCAGCACTGAGGGGCAGAGCTAAGATTAGACTGGAGTGATTGACAGGTTGATAGAGCCAACTGGAAGCCTGCCATTCCTCCCTTAAGATAGTCCTTACAGTAATGAAGCAGAGTGAACCAGCTCTACATGAGGGCATAAGCAGCCAAGGAGATAATGAGGAAGTTGAGGACATTCCGTGCAATCCTTCCTCTCTTTCTGTCTGACTTGCTCTCCGTCTCTGCTTCTTGCTCAGGGACGGGTACAAAGAAGAGGAAATGTCATTGCAGCCTCGAGACTGTGACCTCTGACCTGGACAGAGTCTCTTCAACACACAGAAAAAACACAGAAAAAACAAAAACCATAGAAAGAGGGTCCATACAATCTTTAGAGGCCTGTTAGGAGTCGAACAGACAGAGCAAACAGCACTGTGGGGAGTCGGCAGTGTGGATGCTGCCTCCTGTGGTGTGGACGACCTTTCCAACGCCACGTAGCTCTGCAAGACTCTGATAAGACCAGCTGGAAGGTGACAAAATGCCCTTGTGTTGGACACAATACACAGGGGTAAAATACACACAGGAGCAACCAGCTGGCCTGGAAATATAGTTTGACTGAGGTCAGTGGTTCAATTTCCGTTTCCGACAGCTGGGTGTACTCCAGGTCAGACATGGCAGCTAGAAGGTAGCTGGCATTAGATCTGCGATGCCCTGAACCAGTGCTGAGGCACTTTGAAGAAAAGTACTAAGCCCCGAACACATAATGCACTGCTGATTACCTTATGTTACAGGTTTTCAAAGGAAATAGTGTGAGTAGTATGCACTGATCAATTATCAGCATGTTATCTTGCATAAAAAAAAGGTTAAAAGAATTCAATTGTATGAGCATGTACAATGAAACTGGGTACGTGCATACATTAACTCAGCAGTAAAAAAGAAATTGTGTTACTGAAAGGATGGAACTTTCAAAAATCTAAAAAAAAAAAATCTAAATTAATGCATGAGGAATGAGAATCTGGATGTGATAAGATGGCCCCAAGGGACAGTCAAAAAGCATTTGGAGAACTTGCAAAAAAAATGTCCTTTTCAACATTAATTAGCTTCAGAGTATTCAACAAGAGTCGGAGAGTGAGAGGAGGAATATGGAAAGTGAAAGATAAAAGGAAAAGATGAGAAGGCTGGTGTGCCTGCATTAAATGGAACAGAATATGTAAAAGCACAGCTTGTGTGACACACTGACATGCTGCACTTCCTTTAAAGCTCCGCTGTTCTGATTCAGATACCTCCTGTGAACCCACCTGCACCTACAAATATGTAGCATATGTATATGTGAAGAGTATAACACATACACACGCATGTGCACACACACACACATGCAGACACACAGGAGCAATGACCCTGTCTCTGGGCTATCTAAGGCACCTAAGGCACAGAGGTGGTAATAGGATGAGACTGAATGAATGTGTTTTGGCCACATCTGCTGACAGGACCACCAATACTAACAGAGCTGGGTCCAGTCCAAATGACCAAACATTAACACACAGACACACACACACACACACACACACACACACACACACACACACACACACACTCACACAAACATGAACATGCTCAAATTGAAGCAGTAGTAATCTGATTATGTAGCAGCTGTCACAGATGGCCTGCATTGCCTTGGTTTATGAGTCACTACACACACACACACACACACACACACACAGGGTTCCAATCACACATAAATACACTCACACAAGCATATGTCCAAACACAATCTGTATACACACTAACATATTCACATATACAAATACACCCTTACCACCATCAACTTATCTGCAACTGTTCTGCATTACCAAAATAAAGGTGATGCTGCTGGTAGTAGGTATAATCAACATAACAGAAACAACATCCATATTGAATGAACTGTGTCTGTAAGGTGTTTACTGCCTGCATTTGTTGCACACAGGCCTCTGCCAATATAAATATGAACATTTTTCTAGCATATCCACCTGTAACATCGAGAGCATTACTAAGGTACGGTTACAGAATCTAAAGGTAATGTCTTAAAGTTAAAAAATAAATGTGAATGAATATAAATATTTGAAAAGTAAATATTAAAATGTCATTTCTGAAATGTTGTCTGAAATGGGAATTGAACCCAAGCTGTGTGTGTCAAAGAGTGAACACTTTCACCCTGCCGGCCTCCTTATCCTTTCTTTTCGCTGCACTATGAAAACGTCACACAGATCCCTGTAATGCCAACAAATATCCTAAGTATTTCAAAATGATGGGTACAAAATAGTGTCATGTGAATGTAAGTTTGTATGTCCTCCCCTCTGAGTGCTTTGGTTTCCTCCTATAATCTGAAGACATTAGGGTTAGATGAATTAGAAACCTTAAATGACAATGCCAAGACAAGTGCTTTAGGAAATGGATGAATCATACAGATGAGGAATGCACACATATAATAATAATAATAATAAATACCATATAATAAGGTTCAATATTATTAATAAATAATAATAAAATAGTAGGAATAGTTGCTCTTTGCATTAAACTGTCTTACCCTAATGAATTCAGGTAAAAGCTCTTATTGCTTATGCCGTCCGTTTCAGTCAGGAAGGAGGGATGAAGATAAAGGAGAGAAGAGGAGAGAAATATATTCCAAGCCTGGATGCAAGTAAGAAATTGAATGTGCAAATCAGGCAGGCGCTCAATATCAGCAACTTGTTCTGAATCCTTTCTACACTGATTGCACATTATAGACAAATGCAACAAGATAGACAGAATTTAGTCAATAAGGATGAAACGGTCTCTCCCATTTGAATAAACACACGTGCACATTCTCTCACACACACAAAGCTATTTCTTCCCAGGTCTTTCTCACAACTCATCATTTCTTCCCATTTCTTTCAATATCAGAGGTAATGGGAAAAAATGGAAATGTGCCTGTCAGTCAGACAGTCGTCGTGCCAGGAGCGAGGGGTTCCCTCTCCACGAGGATGAAAACTCATGTGCTGACAGATGAGTCACAGCGACCATCAGCTGGTCAGTCTGCAGACAGCAAGTCAATCAGTCAGTCATCAGAGAGTCAGGAATTTAGTGGGTCAGTCAGTTAATTAGTGAGTCAGTGAAACAGCCATGAGGTTTTGTTAGTTAGTAAGCCGGTCAGCCAGCCAGTTGGTAAGTCTCCACTTAAGTCAGTCATTTAGATGGCCAGCCAGACAGTCAATTAGAGTCAATATGTTAATCAGTGATTGCTGTCAGCCAGCCAGTCAGCGTGATAATGATGAACCACCAGTTCATGAAGGATAATGACAGTCAAGTCTCACACAGGCAGATGTTTCTTCATAGCTCAATTTAGAACATGACAACATGTGAAAATATTCAGCCCACAACAAAACTGTCGACTGGGAATAAAGCTGGAAATATAAAAATAAATCATCCTTTATTTCACCTACACAACACAAAACATTAACAGGGAAAGGATGAGGGGAGGGGGTACTGGTTGACCCTCCATTAACACTGGAGATGAAAGTCACCATTTTCCTGGAAAACACCTGCTAGCCAGACTAACAGATCAAGAATTAGCAAGCAGCTGGAAACTGTGTGCTCCTGTCTAGTGTGAGTGTTTCCCGTTACAGCAGGGGGGGACAGAACAGACTGCATAATGCCGAGAAAGAGAAAGAGAGAGAGAGAGAGGAGTGGCAATGTGAGGCCTCTCTGTGATCACATCCATGCTGCACATCAAAAATAAGAGGCAGAAAATGTTCACTTTCATCATCTGAGAGTCGTTTGCTGAGGGGAATTGCACTTTGTCGTTGTCTTTGACTGAGACAGGAAAATTGTGTCTGTGGATTGTGCTCGGTTGTGCGTCTGCATATGAGTGTTCATGAGCGTAGGTGTGTGTGTGTGTGTCAGGGCTCCTGTGCATGTGTGTGTGGCGTGTGATGTGTGTATTTAAAGGGGGGGGGGGGTCGCACTTACAAACAGAATGGCATATGGTGCCTTGCTTTTTGGCAATCACGAGTGACAAGTGAGCAGGGGAATCAACAGTGAATGCAGGGTGTGTGTAGAGGGGTTGGGGGTAGCAACGGGAGGGCTTTGCTTAATGATCTCATCTGTGTGTGTGTGTGTGTGTGTGTGTGTGTGTGTTCATGTCTATTTCCGCCTCTAGGCAATACAGTGCTGCTTTATGTAGATGAATGTGGAACAGGTCTCGCCGTTTAGCAGAATTAAATAAATACATTATAACAATACAGAGCAGGGCCTCGGCACAGAGCGGCTCTGAACGCAATGTCAACAGTTGCCTCAGGGCACGTTTTTCTTCCTTACTGCATTCAGATTGCAAGATGAAAATGTTTCACACAGTCCCACCAACCCTCACCCCCTCCACCTTCCACTGCCACCCCAACACACAAACACAGGCCCCATGAGGGAGCAGGATGGGGCAAATGGAGATATGTCCAATTTGCTAGCTGGTGTCTTCTGGACAAGACTAGACTGGACTAAATGAGCCCCTGGCTCTTTATCCAGGTAATTCACCTTTTTTGAAAACATCTGTTAACACTATTAGACTCTGAAGCATTAGTCCAGACTTCTGTTATAACCTGTTCTAACTGACTGAGTAAAAAAAAATTACTTTGTGCCTAATTAGGAATTTAAATACTTTTATAGACTCTTATATATGTTTTTTAAGTGTTATTTCCTGTGCATGTAAATGTGGGTTGCCAAAATAACTATCTATCCTATCCTAAAAGGATTGGTGAAAGGATATCTCTGCCCTGTTCATGTAGTTTCCTGTGTCAGAAGATGCATGACTCAACAAGCCATGTGGGTTTGGAGCTTCCTCTCATGCAACGAGGGACTCAGGCGTGACTGGTCATCACTTTACTCCAGCCCAGAGGAGGTGATGTTGACTACAGGCCGAAGCATCACTCTCCAAGGAGACCTGTAGGTCATAAGGATTAACAAGTGGCGCTAACTAGCTTATCCTTATCATGAACAGTAAGTACTGTAGTTAGTTAGAGCTTAAACATTTAGAGTCTTACTACAGAGTTTACTGTAACCAAATAGAGAAAGTCCTTTGCGTCTGCGCACCTCTAGATAGGAGGTGTGGTGAGCAGTGGAACATCTGTATTCTAAGATCGGCACTGAGAACAGCCATCTCAAAAAAATTTAAAAAAAAGACTGGACAGGCACCAAAATGCTGGACTTGTTAGGTATTTTCTGCTTAACAAAGACTTCTTAAGACTTCGGGGAATTGTATCAACTTGTTAAAAAAAAGTAGGGGACCTTTAATTCAGATTAGTCTGGAATATAACCCTCTGTTCAGTCCAGCAGGGCTCAGAGTAATGTAGAGAGAATGATATTAGCTAGCGTTAGCAGAATGACAGCTATTGTGGCTCTTGATGTGCCTGGCCGCCATGCTGATTGCTGCCTCACTGTACATGGCCCCGGCCTCCTGAATAATAGGTGACTATTTTTAGAACAGGGGGTGTGGGTGGGGTGAGGGTGGGGTGAGGGGGTGGGGTGCTGAGAAGAATAGGGATGAAGCAGAGAGGGAGAAAAGGAGGAGAGAGAGAAAGGGAGATTGCACTGACGATCACGCAACACTGTAGTAGCAGAGGGAAGACAGGAAAATGTTATGGGCAACCAAGCAACTAATAAGCTTGAACCTCAGCACTCTGCATAATGCGACAGCTCATTACCGCCCAATTAGGCATTACAATGCCTTGCTTACTGAGGTTTATTGATGCAAATCAACCAGGGAAAGATACCCTGGTGCCAAAAAACAGGAGGTGAAATTGGATGAGAATTTGTCGAAAGTACAGACTCTGTGGCAGTTCAATCAATTTACAAAGTCTCTGTGGGGGAGGTTATTCAAATTAGTATGTGATTCTGACAATATGGTGATGATTTTTTTTTTCACCCTCTCGTTATCAGGAGGCTAAGGTTTCCTCTGATGATATTATGGTGACCCTTTTTACAGCATAAGGCCACACGCTCTGTTTCCAGTGATGTCATTAATTACACCATCTGTCTGATACTCATCTACTTGGCGTGCAACATCCTGCAGCTCTTCCTTCATCCTCAGTGCAGATCATACACATGGTCATTCAAACATGCACGCAGAAAATCTCCCATCACAGTTACAAATCATCTCAAATCATCTCACTCTGACACGCGCATGCATATATACACTCAAAGGCGCACACACATTCCTAACAACACACTCTTGGCCTCATGTTCCCTCCTGCAGACCTGCAGACAGCCACCAGGATGCTTTAATTTCTTTATTTTCTTCTGGACCTCTAATTCCCCTCCTCCCATATGCTGCCTACATGGATTATCACATGCTACTAAACTCAGTCTGGATCAGGCCTGAGGTAATTACTTTAAATACATAATACTGTGTGGCTGTGTGTGTGTGTTGCTGACAGAGCGTGGTCCACTGCATTGACGTTTAAGTGAGTCAACATTACTGTGTATATGATGAATATACACAATCGTGCAGGTTAGATCTGTTAATGATAAAAAACATGCATTACCTGTTTCCAACCTGTGTTGTTGACAGTCAAACATGGTGAAAAACGTATAAAAATTTCCACAGCCGAAGCAATTAGCAAAGCTATTACAGTCGCTGTGAGGTTACACACATAAGCAAACACAGACACACACACACACAAGATGTGCAGATGTTTACTCACGACTATTGTACATACACTGTCTCCTTGGTTTATTCACCAGCCAAGAACAGCATCTAGTTAAAAATCATGTGGTGTGAAACCTTTCACAGAATAACTGCTAAGGAAGAGTCAAAAAATCAACATGAAGAAGTTAGTTAGTAACATATTTAAATACCTTGCTACAGTTCTGAACTCCCAGGTGACCTTCTCTGAAAATACAGAGTATATTTTCAGA
Source organism: Trachinotus anak (assembly GCF_046630095.1). NCBI lineage: Eukaryota > Metazoa > Chordata > Actinopteri > Carangiformes > Carangidae > Trachinotus > Trachinotus anak. Next base: position 5,584,880 of record NW_027273885.1, on the reverse strand, counting down.
AGTTGCTCACAGCACCTTTATCTTCTTAGAAAACTCAGTGTTCAGTCAGCGGATTTTTAGAACTAGTGTGCAAAACTATATGAGTGTCGTAACTTTTCACCTTCCTGTCTGATACGGTCAGCTGAACTTTTTTTTTCTTTCTAGGATTGTGTCATTGGCAAGCAAAACAGCAAACCCCAAAAGCCCTTGACTCAATTTTTTACAGAAAGGACAGAAGAAGAAGGCGAGGAGTGTCCTGGCAGACATGGCAGTGTTTATTTTTTGCCACAGTTACCAAAAAATATCGCTCAAAACTATGGCTCTGTCGTCTCTGGAAGGTACCATCCTACCTATTCGATATCCAGAAGTTTTCACCCAGTTTTCAATGAGGCACCTTGTTTGACTGCAGTGTTAGACAAAGGAGTTCAGTGAATGACTAAGGATAAAACATTATAAAGATGGACTTTTACTTGACACATACATCTAAATCTAAAATATATTAAAAATGCAAAATAAAATAAAATAAAATAAAAAATAAAACCTAGTTTTCCCATTTCATCATTGCTAGGACATTGTAAAATTTGAGCCCTGCACCTAAAAGTCTTAATTAATGAATTTGGTGTTTGAACTACTCTGTAACAGACACAGCCCAACTATTTGTTCGTGTAAACATACAGTGTGTACAGTGTCTGAATGTGTTAAGACCGTGTTAAATCATGTAGCACTGCTGTGTTCACTCTCATATAAAGCTCATACAATATGTAATTTCCAATATCTACTGTGCGGCAGATTGCTTTAATATTGCCAGCAATTATAGCCACATCCAACAATGAGGTGTTTACATCAGCCCCTTTTTAAATTAAGAAACTGTGCATCAGGTTTGGTTTGTTCATGTTACTCCCTGCTGATGTGTGGCCTCAACACCAATTGCAGCTGTTTGCATTTAAATAATTTAACAGCCAATTACTGTAGTCATATATCCGGGAGTGTAATGTTTAAAATGATAGATCACATTCAGGCTCACTAAAGCTAGCTGTGGAGGGATCAGACTTTCTTTGCCACATCATTTTTAGAGGAGAGAGACAAAGCAAGGAAAAGACCAGTCTCCATTTTGTTTCTCTCCCAAGGACACAGAGGAAGGAAGACACTTGCACAGAATTTCTGCCCAAATATGTCCAATTCAATGAGAGATATTGCCGATCAGTCAGACACTTGACACACACACTGCACACAGGCGGTAATAAACACTGACATTCAATATACACATAGGAAAAAAAGAGCACACACACCCTCAGCCTGGGTCGAGCTAATATTCACGCGTGTCAGGTGGAACGGTCCATTCAGGGTGAGAACAGAGGGGTGCTAGTGCGCAACCAGGTCTAGTTTGGTTGATTTTAATGGACCAGTGGTGTAGTCCGATAAAGGGCAGCCATCTATCTGCACCCACCCAGTCAACTCTGACACTGTTTCCAAGGAAACGCCACCCGCGGGAGCCAGAAAGGGAGGGTGGGACCTTGAGGGAGCATATTCTCCTGTGCTGTCAGAGTGCCAGGAGGAAGGAGAACAGGGATGGAGTGACAGAAGGGTGGAGGAGTGGAGGGAGAAGGGAAGGAGAGACACAAGGGGGATGGGGGATAGAGAGGAAGGGTGCACCAGCCGCCTCACAGGGGTTTACTTTAATCAGACATGACACACACACACCCCAGGAAAAAAGAGTGACAAATGCAACTAGAATCACACACTCGCATAGATACACTTTCACGGAGAGAGATGGACTGTCACGTACATACTGTATGCACAAATGACATACAGCAGACTCACACTGTGCAGATGTGTGTGAGCATGTGTGTGTGCGGGCGGGCGTCATTTCCCTGTATACGGGCATCACGAGACCCTTTGCAAAATGTGCAGCAAACACAAGAAAATGACACATCATATTTCATTTTCAGATCGTTTTCTTACACTTCTCTCCAGACTGGTGGAGAGACAGAAAAGCCACTGATGCAAACGGCTGAGATAGAGTCGCCTTCCCATTGCCAGGTCCACTGCATCATCATCCAGAGACCAGATCGCACTGTCACCTCTAATAATGTCACACATTAACAACTTCATCATTCATCATATGGGCTATGTCAGGTATTTCTTCAGCTTGATTAATTCATATGCAGAGTATACTACTCCTGAAGCTTTAAAAAAAAAAAACACAGGGACAGTACATAAACTGAGAGATCCAGCGTTTGTGCTGAGCTACAGTATGAGTGTTAACTAGGGATGGGAATCAAACCTCAATATGTTTTGGTTTGGACTGAAATGTGTCTGTAGCACAGAATATCAGAACTGTTCAGTACTGGGAACTGGCAATGAATGTCTGGTCAGATTCATAATTATGTTTAGTTATGCTTTGATTTTTAGACTTCTGAGTTCTGTTCAAAAAGCAGAATTTGTAGAAAAAATTATATTTTTAAAAGGTTCTGCAAAAAAAACCCAACAAAAACACAACAGACATGAGGTAATTTATAAACAGTGATGCCATACTTTGCTGACAATTTTACATATGACAAAAAAACCTAAAAAAACTGAAGAGTCCTTATCAAATACACAAATATCAGTGCCATCAGTGCCATGTATGTTCCTGTATCAATCATTTCCTCTCTATTAGGTTACATATAGTTCATCCTGGTGACCTTAAGGGTTATGCTTTCACTAACTGACCACCAGTCTCAAATAATGCTGTGTCTAATATACATATGTTAAATTTTTCCCTCAAGAAATATGTCAACATAGGTAACACACACTGTTTAAAAGTTGTAGATTCAGTACATCAACAATCAGTTTAAGTTATATTTGGTGGGAAAGTAATGACTAATGGGAACAATTTATCCTTTCAGTTGAGTCTCTCCTGATCACATGTACTCATACTTTATATGCTCTAGTATACTCCACTGCCATATAAACATACCATTCTTAAGTCATTATCATCGTTATTACAAATCCTCACTACATAAAAACCAGTCCACACAGCACTAAACCACATTGAACTACACCGGCCCACAGCCGCTAGCACCAATTAGAAGGTGTAATCTCTGCACATCTATCTGCCAGGAGGCCTGGGCACAAACGCTGAGCAAAGAGAGAGAGAGAGGGAGAGAGTGGAGGAGAAAATAACCATTATTATTAGCAGACAGGGCTGTCTGCACTAGAGGCCTGATCACCTTCACTACACACACACACACACACACACACACACACACACGTACACACATACACAAAAGCTCAGAGCTTCTGGGCTTTGTACAATCAGATGACATACACACACACACACCTCCTATTTGCCTTGTAATTTTGACTTTATACGGACAGTTAGGAGCATCACTGCTTTTGTTGTGCAGTCTGTTGCCGTACTGTAATTGGGAAGTTGTAAAAGCGAAGGATTTCTCATCCATCTCTGTCCTAATGCTGTCATCCTCCTTCTGCCTGGTTGCTGATTACAGTCTGTGTAGTGTCTAGCTGTGTAACACTGACTTAATGTTATTTTGCTTGAGCAGAGCCATTGCAGCGACCCAGATGTCCATATACTATAATCTAATCTAAAATGATTCTGGCTCTGGATTGGCTAATCCAACACCACTCTTCCTAATCTGACATCTAATAGACAACATCTGGACTAGACTACATAGAGAACACAGCGCAGAGACAATCTGATTGACTTGTTTGGGAACAGTAATCTTGTCTGTGTAGTAACTTTGTTCATGTAAACATCAATGTAGCTGCATGTTTACCACAAAAAAACACAGACAAATCTTATCTTCATTTGAGACAAAGATGACAAGGACCAACTACAGTGATTAGTGTTTAGATCAAATGATTTCACTAAAGCTAAATTATGTGATTTAGTTGTATTTTCATAAAATTCTAACATGTCAGTTGAATAAGTTTGTGCTTTAGTTTAAAACATTTTGAGAGTAAATAATTAACTTGTAAATAATGAAACAGTTAATAAATAGTTAAAAGACACTCCTCATGTGCACCTCTCCCTTTGCCAGACAGCATGTGTCTCACTGCATTCACACCTTTGCCTAAAAAGAAATGAATAAGTACAAAGTCTATTTCTGCTGGTGTCAACATGTTCCTTTGAGTGTATAATGGATCAAATCATCAATAATCAATTGAATGTGTCACCTAGTAGAGGCAGCTCCCCTTATTTCGACACCTCTTTTTTCTTCTGTCCACTCTGGAGGTGTGATACGACCCCTGAGTGGATCCTCCCTGTCTTTTTCAAGCTGCAGGAGACCTTCTCAAAGAGCATAGCAACAGACCCTGTAAAAATAGGATTGGCTTCTCTGAAGCTGACTCGACGCCACAGATACAACACACACACTTCACTTCATTGATTATGCGCCCAAGCCCCTCAGAGCCCAGCTTTACAAGAGATGTCTTCCACTCTTTGCCTCGCTCGCTCTCCTCATAGCTCCCATTTTCACCCTCTCGCTCAGATTTGGGGCCATTTACCTCACAACCACATCAATATTTTAGCCCTCCTGGATGTGGAGACTTCCCTTTTTTATACATTTCTATTGTTTCCCCTCCATAATGAAATGTTAATGTTATTTTGGCATGAGAGACATGCTGTAAACATAGACCAAAGACAACCATGGCAGCCATGTTGTAAAAATAAGGAAAACTAAGGCCATCAGCATGGATGGATCCTGTCTCAGAGCAAAAACGTCCAAGACTTGAGAGTCGCTTTGATTTATATGCTCTCTATTCAAATGGACAATTTCTCAGTGGCTACAGTACGTACAGTAGGGACAAGTGCAATTACTGTTACTGGCTGAGCAAATTTGGAAGTGTCAGTGTTTGACTTAAACAACAAATCCCATGAAAACACTGAAACTAATGAGTTGATCTTACTAAGTTTTTCCTGTGTAGCCAAAGCTTGAGGTTTCTTATTCCTCTGTGCCATACAGCTCAACTTTTGTCCAACAACTATTTAAAGTCGTTCCCACATACACCACTCTGCTGCTGTAATGTACAACAAACTTGTGTTATTCCACAGCTGAAAATAGTCCCCAACAAAAGAACTATTTGCTGCTGTTTGCAACAAATCTACAACGTCCAGCTTTGTTTTGTGAAATTACTTGGCCTTTAAAAATTCAAAAATAAATAAAACAATATATTTGCAATCAATCAGTTTTCAAGATCTATAACTCCAGTAGCAACAAATGGCGTGGGACCACAGGCAGGGAGCGAAAACGTCAGAAGACACTGTGAGATGGACTTGTATTCATTCATTTTTAAACATTTGGGCCTAACTGCTCTTAAACCCCTCCAATTTAGGTAAAAGTATGGCAATTATAATTTTACTTATTACGAGACTTATTACTTCCTGTTACTAATATGTTGTTTATTCATTGTTATGTGATGATTCTAAATATGGATTGAGAATATTTGATACTTGTTGTTTTGTTACATTCTTTGGTGTTGTGGACATGACAACTTAATGTATTGTACGATATGGGGTCCACACACGGCAGTATGCTGGTATTTCATGCTAGCTTTCAGCAGCTATCTATTACCATCCGATAACACAGTGAGAAAAGTATAAAACGCAGGCGCCAGGGCAGAGGAGGCTGAGCAAACAAACACACTGAGAGGTGGGGAGAGAAAGGACAGATGTATTGAAAGCTGTTGAGTGATGTGTTTTTTCTTTATTGCAGTGCACACTGTTGACTGAAGGAGAAGGAAAGGAGGATATGCAGCTGAGCGAGAGCGAGAGAGAGAGAGAGAGAGAGAGAGAGAGAGAGAGAGAGGGAGAGTGGGAGGGAGGTGTTTCAGGAGGAATAAAATCCTTTCATATGGGTGTCAAGCAAAACAAGGCCAGACTGCACTGCACGTATGGAAATGTGGCACACAAAGTATAGCCATGAGAATACTTTATAGTGCATGTCTTAGTAAAGGCTTTTCTCGGAAATTAAATTCACCATCAGCAAATCTTTACGTCAAAATTTGATGGTAAAAAAAACAAAAAAACCATCCAAAAGCAAATCAAGCCTGATCTCTGATGTCAGAGTAGCTCAGCTTGGGTTATTTTTGGACAAACCAAATTTTCCAAACAGTATGTTCTCATTAATGGCTTCTCACCACATCTATTTGGGCATGATTTTAAAGAACTCAGATTATGGGTTATCCTGGATTATGCAAAGGACCCTGTGCACAAACACTTATCAGTTTCATTTCTTTGTCCTCCCAATGATATTCATGCCAAATCCCACAGCGCCGTATCTTTGCTCACAGCTGGCAAGTGTAACTAAAGGATTATGCAAGCAGCTTCTACAAGCAAATAGATTTCTCCCTACTTCAGAGGAAACTGCTAGTTATGCAGCGCCTATCTGTCCGCCAGGCATGCACAAAAACATGTCTCCCATTTTCTTTTTTTTTTTGCACTTGTTTCAACAGTGCATTTCAGAGGGAGATGGAGAGGAAAGAGGAGAACTAGAAACAGGAGAGTAAACAGAACAAGCACCAAACCAGCAAGTCTCAGACATTTATACTGTACTCCATGTACAGGCTCAGCCATTCTGCATCATTATCATCCAGCTGAATGCAGAGGTGGTGACAGCTGTACAGTATGTCCACACCTCTGCATTCAGGTGGTTGTTTTGTTGGGAGATGGCTGCTGAAACAAGAGGGTGGCTGAACTTCATTTGAACTGGATTTGCATTAAAGCACACGATTAGAGAGGGCGCGTTCCCACCGCCTAACCAATTAGCATGCAAGAACACCATTGGACAAAGACAGATTATGCATTTAGCATCCACGAATGAGCTTTAGTTTATGACTGATACCTTAAAGCAACAGTGCTTTGGGAAACACTTAAGGTGAACTCAACTACTCAACTCAACTACTTCCTGCATGTAATTATATCTGAAGGTTTCTTTCTTATATGTGGTCCAGATCAAGTGTAGCCTATGATGGCGCTTTCTGATTCTCTGCGCGGCCTCCCCACTGTCCCTGAGGGAGATGTGTATTAATTAGCATTGATCTGGAGCAAGAAAACACAGAGCAGATTGGGACAGGTCCAAGGCTATCACAGATACAGGAGCTTACTTAAAATACAACACATTTTACATTTTACATTTTACATTTTACATTTTACATTTTACATTTTACATTTTACATTTTACATTTAAGGCAGCTAACTGACATCCCAATCCAGAGCAATGCACCATGAGTGCAACAGTAGAAAAATTTCCAGGTAAAAATATCCACTCAAGTTTTTACACAGTCTTGTCGCAGACATGTTGCTTCACGAATTAAGAACTATTTGACCTTTTCAAGCATTCAAAATATTCTAGTTTTGTTTTGATATAAACAAGTACAATAACAACAACGACAAGTTTGGTATCTTTTAATATCAAACCCTCTCTTCTCAGATATTCCTCAGTCCTGTGCTTCTAATATACTGTGCATTACTCAGGGTCATATTGCTGATCTAGGCTCTCTCACCTGGATCCTTTTGACCATTTTCTTCTGTAATGACCTGAAAGCCATAATGTAAATGTTTCTAGATCAGCAGGCCCAAGATGTATTCCAACCCTTCTTGCTGAGCAGGCAAGGCCTCTTTGAGCCATTAGGCTCCAAACAGCTGTGAATGCCTTGTTATGTGCACAGCAATGTATCACTGGAGTCAGAGAGAGAGAGAGAGAGCTGGTGATATCTAATTCAGATTAAAAAAAGGGTCCACCAGACATCATTGTATGTGCAGCAAACTCAATTTAGGATTATTCTAGCCTTCTTGTCCCCTCTCCTCCTTCCTCTGTCTCTGTTTCAGCCAGGACGCCTCATTTAAAATCTGTTCTTCCACATGCATTTTGTGCTTACGATCGAATCCCTGCGAAAGTTGTGACACAGCAGTTTTTCATTGATTATCTCCAAACTTCTGCAATACAGTTTTATTAAAACTAAAACAGATTTCTGCCGGATCATTATCCTTGATCTGATAAGCTCTGTCTGTGACTTCTGAAATGATCATGTGCCGGAGAACATTTTTCACATCCTGAACTAAATATTGTCCAACCCTTTCTTCATTATGCTGTACATTTGCTCATTTGGTTTCGCGTTGCTCTGAGGCAATACGTATGTGCATGGCACTTTATGAGAGTGTGGCAGTTTCATGTGATTCAGCAGATCTTGTGCTGTGATAATCAGCCCGGGACAAACAGCAGCATTTTATTTTGTGGCTGCAATGATTTTTTTTTTTTGCATATGGCTAAAACTGTAATGCACTCACTAACACTCCAAATATAGTAATAAATCACAAGCATCTGAGAACAACAGAAGAATATCAACTTGTCTTAAATTATACCAAACTGTAAATGTTTAGATTGTGGACAGTTTGTTGGTTGAATATGTCACTCTGGGCTTTGGCCCATTGCACAGACCAAACAATTAATTTACTGATTGTGAAAATAACAATTATTTGATACTTAAAATGATTCTTAAATAAGGAAAACAAAGCTACTACCCCAAAAATCGCACCATATTTTCTTAGCCACGATGGTTGGATAAACATAAACTTTATGTTGGCAAACAATATGCAAAGCTCATTTGTGGTACACATGATGGTCTGCTGTGCTTTTTGATTTGGCTGGATGGTGAAACTGCTTAATACTATCTCAGCCAACTGCAGAAAAGTCCAAGAAGAATCTCATCTACGCCACATTTCCATTGTTAAGAGAAAATAGACAGAGGAAGGAAAGGAGAGAAAGAGAGAGAAATAGAGAGTTTGGCTGGGAGAACCAGACAACAATTACACTTGCCCTAGGAGGCCGAGGGAACCTGACCACGTTGCTATGGAAACTCAAGTACGGCAGAAAGTAACAAGAAAATCAATTCAGATTGAGCTTATCTCTCCCTCTCTGTCTCTCCCCTCTCATTTCACAAGGGCTACAAAGCACATTTCCATTCTGAATCACATTTTAACTATTGCCGCGCTGATGCAACACTAATCAGAACAAACACAGTGATTTGTCTTTTCATTCGCCTTAAATGACGGATGTGGATTATAGTTACCAGAAAAACACGTCTTCAAACGCTAAACTCTGAAACTGTATGAAAGAAAGATGCAGGCGTGAATGTGCTACGACACAAACACAAATCAGCCTCTGTCTCAGGCACACCATTCGTCCGTGCTCTTTCTTTCCTTTCTCTCCACCCTCTTCACTCGCTCCCTCGGAGGGGCAACAGCAGCTGTATGCAGGTGATAAGCGTGTGCGGCAATGAGCGCTCGGCTCTGATTGGCTTGCTCAACTCCTACGCTGATGTGAAGATTGCAGGCTGCGTCTGTCAAAAAGGCCACTCTGCTCGCGGTTGTCACCTCGTGACGTCACTGCCGCAAATGAGAGCTCGACTGGCCACATCATTCCAGCTTTCATGTTCCTTCATGATGCATCCCACTTACATTTACGAATTAATCATAGACAGGAAGCAGGATATGGTTTTAAATTATACATTCATTGTAATAACATCATAATAATGAAATCATAAATGTATCTAACATATAGCCTAGGCTGGTTTTGAAACACACACACACTCACATGAACACACAGCTCTGGTCATCTAACAGACACTGAGGTTATGACAGGAACTGACTGCCTGTCGCCTGTCCAGCTCCCTTGTTTTCACCACAGCCACTTAGCAGCAGCCTGAAGGGAGTTTGGGTGTTGTTTGGATCTTAGTTGTTGGCTGTACAATGGCAAGGTGAGGTCAAAGACAGGCTGCAAGTATACTCAGTGTGTGTGTTTGTCTGTGTGTGTGTGTGAATGTGTTCTCAATGCTCATGCCAAAGAAGAGGCAAGAGGAGAGAAAACGAGCCTTGAAGAAAAATAATGATGCTTGATGCCTCATACATCAAGAGAAAGAGATTGAGGGTCACCTTGCAGTGAAGTCAGCTGGTCATTTGCTACTGAGGGATTCAATCTGGAGAACGGTTTGTCAAGATCACATTAGACATCAACTGAAACTGATATGATGCAGTGAGAGTGTGCAGTGCTTTATATTTTTGTATATGTGATTATGCTTATATTTAGTCAGTTTTATTTTAAAACAGGAAAATATTCTTAATATTATATTATAATATTATTAAGATAATGATTTCAACAGTCCTGTGGTTTTGGGTACAGTGGTTTTAACATAGCAAGCCATTCTGTACTCATGAAAGGAAATAATTTAGTCATATTGTACTAACAGTGGTAATTTCACCGACAAGAGCTCATTTTGATACAGATGCACCAATGGTTCACACCCATATAGGTAAATGGTATCATAATATTATCGTATAAAAATACTAATAATATGTAATGAGCTGCAAGTATTTGAGAGCAAAAATTAGTAAGGTTTTACTCTTCATTTTCTGGTTAACTTAAAAGCAAGAGACTCAGAGGAGATTTTTAAAAACTAATGGTCAAAATGAAAGCAGGAGAGGGCAAGTGCTCTTGACTATTTGTCTAAATATCAGTTCAAGCCCCAAAAACTGTGATTCATATATTCCCCATCATGCAACACAATAAAAATATGCCTGCAAAAGACTCTGACTGCCTGGTCAATGTCCATGTCTTTCAAACTCTGCACTCTCAGTTTGTTACACAGGCTTTCTGGTGAAAACCAAGGCTATTTTTTAAATGCAGACAAACTGAAGAGGACATGATATGTGATTTTCACCAAACTTTATTGTTCCAAATGGGTCTGAAACAAATTTATAATGTATAGATTCATAAAGGGTTTAGTGATAAAAGCACTCAGTCAGATCCTCGTCTGATTAGTGTCCAGCAGGTGCTCTATTGCCATGATCATGTCTAATCACTGTTACAAATACCCAGCATGGGGCCACAGGCACCAAGGCTCTGTGTGAAAGTTTAAAGAGGCTCAATGTGATTTACTGTATTTTTCCAGATTTACCACCCTGGGAGCAGAATAAGACCATGTTTTAATCCTTGATTGGATGTGAAAAAAAAATGGAGTGAAAAATCCGTATTAGGTCAGCAGAGTGATTTGAGTTATTAAGTGCCTTTTTTTACTCTAATCAGTCACTTTTAAGATGGGATCAGACACTGTTGCATTATGGGCTGTGATTGAGCACACCAGTTTGTCTCCATTTCCCCCAGAGCTTCAGCTGGGAACATATGGGCAGGTTCCTCCATGAACCACACCACCTGTCACTAACACACGCACACACACGCATGGACACAGGGCGTTCACACCTACACATCCATAGTCATCCAACAGCCCACATCTAGGAGAGTTTATAAACAGAAATTAATTGCTTGTTTCAGCTGTAATTAGTTCACACCATGCTTATTACTAATCTGTGTCTTGGCTTGACGCCAGGCTCGTTCTGGCCCGGCTCCAGTCCATTTTCAACAGTGTTGTTCTACAGTAATCCATAAGCTCTGGCAGGATGGACCCGTTCCACTAACCGAGCTTCACTCAACTAGACACATCCTAGCTTTTCTATGAACAAATAATTTTATTAACCTATTACCATATTGCACTGTCTATAAATGTATAGTCCTGTAATGTCCTGATTCTATAACAGAGTGCGTAAGATAATTTTACCATAAGGTAAAATTGAATGTATCTTGATATTCTTAAAAAAAAATAAAAAAAAAACATTGCTGTAAACCAGATTCTTGCAGTGTAATGACAGCACACTGTACCAAAACAGTGCTGACTTAAGCTTCTGTCTTCAATCCAAGTTGAAAACAAAGGGGCATCCCCATCACAGAAAGCCAAATTGCCTATTAAAGATGAGAGCATGTTCATTCTCCCAATGCGCCCAGCCATCACCACCCTAATCATTCCCTGCCTAAACAGCCTAATGGCTGCCATATTGCTAGTGTTTATTAGTAAACACTGATGGAAGAGTGCCCGCTTCACCAGTTGTTGATTTTGTCTATCCGTATGGAGTATCAGCTGGGAATCACAGCCACTGTGCCAAAATGCTGTCTGCTGCTCAGTCTCCTGTCACTAAACAGATTGTTTTATTGTTTTATGTGTGTAGTGATTAGGATGTCAGTAGATGGCTTAATATAATACATAAACCTTAGATAAAACATAAAGCAAATTTGAAAGCGGAGAACAGCCCTTCTGCTGCTATTTCCATTTTACTCAGCTCTCCTACAGATGTATCATGAAACAGAATGTGAAAGCGAGCAAGAATTCAAATTTGCATTGTATTTCAGCACAAATTACAAGTCTGAGCCAGGCAGATGCTCCAAAGATGACCTTAGGTTTAAGATGCTTTTGGGAAGCCCAGTCCAAGATCGATTTCCCTCCATCTCTGTCTCAGTAGCCCTGCTATTGATCCTTATCAAATATGTATCACGTCCTCAAGCCTTCACCACAGCTAAGATGGAGACTTCAAACAGCACCAGCTCAAACAGAAAGTCAGAGAAGCTCTAGGTTTTCTACTTTCAAAATGGCAATCCTCATAGCCGAGGGAAGATGTGAAACAAATGTAAAAAGATGTGAGCCATATTGTCCCGAAAACACAACATATTATCAAAGCTTTAAAATAAAAATGTAATCACAGCTATCTAATAATCTGTAGCATCAAAGCTTTAAAAAGAACACTGGATGAATGCAGTCCTAAAGCAATCTTGACAATACAATAAGACAATGGCAGCCGTAAAATATGCTGTTCACACAACAACCCCCAACTATCTCCGCTCTAACCTCACTTCTTACTAAAAGGGTCTTGTCTCGTCCTCTTCCAATTCCCCAAACTCCCCTTCACACAGCACTCATATGTTGCAAATGCACAAAATGCATCCTTCAGCTCATGTTCCCATAATTCTCTGTGGCAGCAGCGTGATTAATGCACACAACTATTGATTTTTTTTTTCTTTGCTCTTTTTTTTTTCTTTCTTTCAGGAGCGGGCCCCAGCCCTTAACCCCAAACACTTCTTACTTGGCAGCATCACACATTGCACACCTTTACTCCCGTGTAAAGACAATGATTGTACATTTAAATGCAAATAAAAGCACAGTAACAGCACCTTTACAGACACACATACTGTGCAAACAATAAGCACCCCTTCTCCCTTAGCTTTCAGGCAGCCATGTGTGAGTGGACTGGGAAAAGGGGTGCAGTGAAAGACAAGGGTCAGCATTTCACTAACTGCTGATCTGTGTGGGAGGAGGAGGGGGGCAAAATGATAGGCTGTGTTGTTTTCATAGGATTTCACTGCAGGATGGGTGGAGTAGCATGCAAAAAAAAAAAAAAAAACACACATCCATGCACCCACAAACACAAACTCAGATGCACGGTATATTTGCCTAATGTACATGCAAACATACATGTTAAAATCTAGAGCCTCCTCTGAATCGCTACGTGCTTACATGCAGGGATCATGCACTCCTGCTTGAGCCGTGACCCATTTACCAGCCTCCTCACAACAAGATCAACAAACCATGTTCGTGTGGGAAAGACACAAAACTGGAGAGAGATGGAGAATGAGAAAGGCAGAGTGAAGGAAGAGAGAATGAGGAAGGAAAGTGCGAATGGGAAGACAAGAGGAAGAAGACAGAGGGAAAGGATTGTGTGTCTAATGTGATGCAGTCCCTTGTTTACCAAAGAAAAAGCCTCGCCCACTCTCCTCCTCTCTACCTTTCAAATCTCCTCCTTCTTGTTCTCTTGTTTCCCGAACTCTCTTCTCACTTCGTTCCCTCTAATCTGCCCTCTGTTTCTCTACATCTCTTTGCATCTTCTTTCCTCCCATTCTCATTTCTACAACAGTGCCCTCTTTTCAAGGTTGGCCTGACTTTGGGTGTGTTGAATTTACAGCCCCGTCTCCGCCTGCCTCTCAGTGCCCTCACTGTCAATCTCAGTGAAAAATGAAGGTGGTGGCACATCACTGGCATGATAAATTCCTGCTGAGCATTGATCCTATAAACCAAACAGCTACAGTGGCCTCTTTGAAGACATCCTTAACATTCCAGCGACTGAGCTGGTGGCTGGTTAAGACTGTGATTCTATTAGCAAGCAAACTGTTTAATTAGCCTCTATAAGCACTCACAAGAACCCATGAGAGACGAGTGAGCAGAATGCAAGACTGCTGAGGCACTTTCATCACTTAAATGCTAAACGCACAGTTGGGAGGCAGCCGATATGAATGTGACTGAAAAATGTAACTAGAGATTTTTTTTACTGATGCCATGAGTATTGGATGGACTTATTTGCATAAAGCAAATAAAAAAAAAACAACAGCATTTTCCAAGCAGGAGGGAATTGACTGGGGCGCTGTGCCAAGCAGGTTATGCAATGAGACGAGAAGAGAGGAGAGAAGGCCAATAGTGGAGGAGGAGTGGAGGATTGGAGAAGAGAAGAGAAGAGAAGAGAAGATGAAAGGAAACAAAAGAAAACAAAGTTGAAGGAGAGAGTGAAAAGTGGAAGAAGTAAGAGGTAAGAGGAGGCTCTGTATTGTCTCCAACATGAGTTGAACAAAAACAATGTCAGCATCTGAAACATATTACAAAACAGGTATTCTATGTACAAAATATATACAATATATATCTAAATATATACAAAAAACATATAATGACCCTCTTTTCCACTAGTGTAGCTAATGTAAATAAAATCTAATATCACACTATATATAATTTTGTATCACATATCAATGTAAATTATGATAGAATACATTTTCTGGAAAAAACAGTGAGCAATTGTTCATATATAAAATCAACTGATGGGGTATTTTTGGCTAAACAATCTTGGGCAGCCAACGATTATTTTCACTATCAATTAATCTACAGATTATTTTCTAGATAAAACAGTTAATCTTTTTATCTGTAGAATGTCAGAAAATAGTTTGTTTTTTTTTACACAGTTATGTCTTCACATTAATTGTTTTGTCTGACCAACAATCCAAACGCTAAAGAGAATAAGTTTACTATTATGTATGACAAATGATTCAAATGATCATATTCAAGAAGATGGAACCAGGTTATCAAATAGTTGTCCATTAATTTTCTGTGGATCGACTAATCAGGTAATCAGCTAGTCATCGTATTTCTAAAACAACACACACACACACACACACACAGAGTTAAGATCATGGAGTATGGAGACACATCCAAGAAGTAGGAGCGGCTTATGGAGTCAGCGCTCTCCACTGGCCTCGCTCTGAGCCTGTGTCTTAAGACCGAACAAAGCTTCCCATCCTCCATCTCTAGTCTAATCTCCAGCCTGAAAGGATGAAAGGCCTGCAGCTGTGGCCTGTAGCTGTGTCAGGCTTCCCACTGGATGAGTAACTGGATGAAGGTGTTGGTGTACTGCTGGCCTAGGTACAGTTACATTAGACAAAATGGGTCTTGTTTTTGTTATGTGAAATTTTCAAAATCATTTAAATGTGAGCTCTGTGAACCAAAGTGTGGGGCTGCAACAAGCAATTGTTTTCATTATCGATCAAGTATTTTTATTATATTAATTGTTTGGTCTGTAGAATGGCAGCAAATTGTGGAAACACCTATCAAACATCACAATCTTCAAATGTCATGTTGTGTCTGACCAACAGCTCAAAACCCAAAGATATTCAATGTAATATCATAGAAGACAAAGAAACCCAGATGATATTCATATTTACATGCTGGGACTAGTGTTTGTTTGATTTTGCCATCTTTGCCTTAAAATTACTTAAACAATAATTTGCCAAAATTGTTTCAGATTCATTACCTGTTGATCAAGGAACAGATTAATCAACCAATCAATGCAGCTCCAGAAAAGTGTGAAACAGATCTTCCAGCAGTGAATGAATCACATGAAGGTGCCAAAGGAATCTGACGTTGAAATAAATAAAAATAATAATAAATAAATATGTAAATATTTACATATATATTACATATATATATATTACATTTGTAATCGTTTGTTATTGGTCTTTAAATTTGCAGATGCCTACACTTACAGAAAAAGATTTAAATGGATGCAAATGTTGACACATGTATAAAAAGCTCTGAGAGCAGCACTGTGTGTCTCATTTGCCACAGAGATTGTGTTGACTCTATGCAAAAGTAGTTTCTATATCCATAAAACATCAAAAAAAAAGTCAATAAAAGCTCAGTGTGTGGAAGATGTATACACACAATTGTACAACAGCTGAAATGTTACTGTAAGCAGACATAGAATTTATATTCAAATTACCCAATATACACATGCATGATTCTTAAAGGAGAGCAAAAGTCTCAGGGAATTGTTCATTCAATATCTGAGCACTGGCTTTGCTGAAGCTCTTGTTGCAACCAAGGCTGCCCAGCTCATTATGCTCCCTCATAACAATGATGAGAGACAAGAGGTAGGTAGATGGAAAAACACAAAAACACACACCATCCCAGCTCCATCCCTTTTCAAAAGCACAGCCACTTGACACGCAAACACATAGGAGCATGCAAAAAAAAAAAAAAAAACACAACTAAAAAGTTATAAACATGTGGACACAAAGGTGCATGTGACAACACTGGTGTACACATGTATTAAATAAAGGTCCACCATATAAAATCCTGGCAGCAACACAGTAGGATACAGCTGAACTCCTCCCCTCCCTGCTTTACTTCCTTTTTTTTTTTTTTTTTTGGCTCTTTCATCTCTCTATTAGCTCTGTCAATTGTTTATCAAAAGCAGCGGGGAGGCGATCGGAGCCGGGCATTTGAAAGCTCGTGCTGCGAAATCCATTTTAAAATTCATGACGGGTTAATGGTATGTTAGTGGCAACATTAGGACCCAGTGAGCTTGCATCGTGCTCATTCACATTGAAAACAGGCTGCTTCAAATGACTACTAAGCAGTCCTCATTCTGAGAGGTAATTCATATTGTAATTAACTTTTCAATCACAGCTGATTAATTAAGACAGGCCCTGGTCTGTAATTATGCATCTATTTTTGACCCTAATGTGGAACACTAGATATTCAAAGATTTTGCAGCCATGATTTGAGCCGGTTTCCTCTCCAGATGCAAGTTACTGATTCAGATGTTTCAGGGAATCTGAACTGTGGATGTTAACCAGTATTAGGTAAACAATCAAGTGACATCATCGGCCCAAACCTTTCACCCAGAATTGCTGATGTGCTCTCATCTTGGTTATTTTGTTTGTCTAGTTAGAAAAATATCGAGCCTTGACTGTTCTTCCTCACATTCTGATGTACAATGCAATGGTAGGGAAGTGTGCTTGATGTTCCCAACAAAAACCTGAGATTAATAATTCAGTGTGGCTGTGGGATAGCTTTATTTTGTGTCCACTGAGACCATGTCTTCTTTCATGAAAAATTGAAAAAAAAAAAAAAAAAGAACAGAAAAGAGAGGCGAGAGAAAGAGTCGGAAAATGAGGCTGGGTCAATCTGCACCCAGTTGCCACTGTCAAGCCCTGTTGGTGCCCTTATGGTCTCTCTTGCTTTTCGCTCATGCACAAACACATGCACAAACACACGCGCACACACATCCGTTCGAACCCTCGCTCCTAGAGTAAACATACCCTCTCCATAACAGTGCGAGGTGAATCCGCTCATGCATCAGAATCTACCATCAAATATTTATCACGGAGCAGCAGTGATTTTGACCGTGTGCTCATGCTTTTGACAGCACTCGCCTGCTGCAATACTTATTGGAGTAAACACGGACAATCCAATATCGTTGTTCTTTTGAATGCTTGCGAAAGAAGTCAAAAGAACACAATATAATCCATCAAAATTTCACTGCATATTCTATAGGCTGTCAGACCTACTGGGAAAAAAAGGAAGAGCTGAAATCAGCAAGAGCTGATCTAAGAAATGATTGGCATTGACTGGTTTGTCAGTATAAAGGAATGGCAGACATACATTTAAAATTTATACTCCATATGTGAAAAACTGTTTTTGCATTTTATCGTATCACTTATATTTTGACCGACTTGACCGACCTTCCAATAGAGATGTATCTCATAGCATTTTATCCTCATAATAGACAATTTTTACAACCACAGTTGACATAAACATCATCTCTGAGTCTTGTCTACATGATTAATTTCATTTACAGAACCTCATCATATCTGTATGCTGCATATTTGCCCGCTCTCCATGACGTTAGGCATTGTCTTCAACTGGCAGCTCGCAGTGAGTAACTTCAGTAACCTCGAGTAAATAAGTCGCTGGCATGGATCAGAAGACACATCTTCATGCTTGAGCAGACACATTTAAAATGCCACCAAAACACCGTCCCAGATTCTGCCCTCAGTCAAATGACATCAAGTGCTCACTTAAAGGTCCCTAAACGCCCCAGTATGAAGCAAAATCAGCCAGCGGGCAGTACATGGAGCAATCAAAGAGATAAGCATCCCATTTAACTTGAGTAAAAATCCAACCCGCAGAACATTCTGGTGTCTCGTGTTATCATGCTGCGCCACTGGATTCAGACAAGGAGGGTAACTAGGTCAATGATGCTATGTAAACTGTTCCACTTTACCCCTTGCTGGACTCAAAATGGAGTTGGCTGGGATGGAGTGCGTATAGGAGAGAGAAGCTTGGTGATTCAACATGACAGTTATCAACATCCTCTGGCTAGTGAGAGGACAGGGATGTGCAGAGCTGCAGAGCCTCAGTAATGGCAGACTACAACAGTAAACAGGTAAGAAGATGACTCACAGTGAAACAGAACATAGTGTCCAAAGAGCAGGGAGCAGAGCAGAGCAGAGCAGGGAGGGGGCTGAGATAAACAGCAAAAAAAAAACAAAAAAGGCAGCACACCTCTCTCTCCGTCAAACATTTAATCTCACAATTTGTCGTTGCCGGAGCGGCCAACAAAAAGGCTTTACTTTGTGATCTTTAATAAACGATATTTCTTGTACAAAGTTACAAATGTGGCCCATTATTTGAACATTAACGCTGACATTTTAGCCTGACATATTACACATTGGTCTTGATTTTTAACAGGTTATGTATGTCCCTGTTTTTCCCAGCAGTAAAAGCTCTGTATCGAAGCACCCAGTTATAGAAAGTTCTGATGTATTCCTCCTCTTACCTGAGCTGAGTGAAACGGTGTCTTTCTCCCATGATACAACAGTGACGTAGGCCTCAACAGAAGCAGGGATAATGCACTTGAAGACGGCTACACTGCCTCTCATAGCCTTCTGGTCAGCCACTCTGACTGTGTAGGGTTCCCGGGATACTATCAAAGAAGAAAAAAAAAACAAAACACACACGATCGATCTAATTCATGAGGAATCAATTGTGTTTTTTGCATTCATCCTTTTTCAGGGAGAGGGTGGGTATCTAGAGTTGGACCCATGGATCAAATTCTCATATAGAGTAAAATAAATTCAACCCTGCTGAAGCCCCAATAATGTAACGATAGGTTTATGTTATGACTTGCACTTCTAATTATTTCTTTGTTTATGAGAAATTATGTCTTGTGCATCATTTTGGCTTAAGACTACAATACCCATGAAAATTGGCCACCGTTGCTATGATGAAGGATACAGGAAGAGTGGTTAGTTCAGCCTATCTTTCCGATCACTTATCTTGTGCAAGATATCCAATTACCTATTATTATCATGCTCCAGTCAATTTCAGCTTTTGAATTTTGCCAAAGATGCATGGCAGGGTCGTGAAAGGATTTTGGAAACCTGCTCTTAATTCATTTGTACAAAAACACATTTAAAAACTCTTAATTTGTCTATGTGCTTTTACAAAAAGCATCACCACCAGTACAGTTGCTACAACTACACCTACATTTACTGTAACTATGACTTTCATATCCTCTTTTACTGGTGCAGCTGACACAGATTTTTCCCTCACTCTCACAACAACTACTGCTAGTACATCTGCTATTCCTCTCACCACTACCATTACTAGAAGTACTCCTGCTACACTAACCTCTCATCTGTGGGCTCACCTGCTTTGATGTGGACATCCTGACTCCTAATCTTGCCAGAAGGGTTCTCGGCAGTGCAGTAGTACGTGTTGTCGTGGATCAGCTTGCTGAAGCTGGATGGCAGGAAGTTGAAGATCTGGAGGGTTCCATTGGGGTGGACGTGACGGATGCCCGGGACATCGTAGATCTCCTCGCCGGTAGCCAGATACCAGCGCAGCGAGGCAGGCGGCGCACCCCCAGCAGGACAGGGCACTGAGGTCCCTGTGGTGCTGGCAAATACTACCTCTTGCAGAGATGCATTGACAAAGTATAAGCTGGAATGTAGGTCCTCACTGAAAACTGCAAGAGAGACAACGCAAGATATTTGCATTTACAACCACGTCTTTTTTTTTTTATGTAGCATTTTTTTAGTTCCTGTGGTTATGAATTTGTTTACTGGCATTTCACTGTTTCTGGATCAATTTTTAACTCTGTTTTCCTATAAATAAAGTTTTGAAGCAACACCTTAAATGTAGTTCTCAAATGAAATCTGGATCAAAGACATTGAAATGAAATTAGTATTCCTCGAACGTCTTTCACTCTAAGTGTTCCTATTTATGTAACATGATCATTCGTTTTGGATTAATCACTGTATTCCTATCCCTGGGACTTTGGGAACATTAAATTAACATAAACTACTATCAATTATGAAATAAGGTCAGCTGCCTTGATCATAGTTCAGCTTAAATTTAAGTCAACATCGCAATTAAGAGAATGACAATAAATCCAGTTTGTGAGGGAGCATTCTCTGGAGGATGAGAGGATAATAAATGTCAATGTTGGAACAGTTAGCTTAAAAGTAGATCCTTGATCTCTGACTGAAGAAGCCAGCAGATGTTTGCAATCTGAGGTTCTGTATTTATGAGAGAGAGTCTGCTTGTATTTTTGTATTCCAGGCAAAAATAATTGTATATACAGTATTTGTGAGTGTGTATCTCCCTTGCCATCTCAGCCTGGTGACGAGCCCAGAGGCTCTGCTCTAAATGGCTTACAGTGGCACTGGCAGCTGGCTTAGATCCTCCCTGGGGAGAAAACATTTTAGCACTTCATAAATTCCTAACAAGGTTTCAAATTGCAGACAATTCCATGCGTTTCTCTGCTCCAGCAGCTCTCAACCCGCGATGAGACAGTCCAGTGACCTGCTCCTGTACATACACCCGAACATCCACAATCGTTGTGACAAATGAGGAACACTTATTCAAAATTATTAGCACACTAAAGATCAATACTGCAGCATTTCTTTCCACAAGAATTTGTTGACATGTTGGAAAGCTGGCCATTTGCAACCTTTGTGAAATGCGAACAACTCTGCACTCTTTGTGTTGCAGAAACCAGCAAATCTATTTGAGTGACTGTGCAGTCTTCATCCATATTAAAGAGGAAAGCAGAGGGGGACAAGTCCATCTGGCCACATGCATCATGTTGCGAAATACTGTAAAAAAAAAAAAAATGGCTATGAAAATATGTAACACATAATTTATTTAAATTGTTTTCTTTATGATTATCAGATATTTCTGTGTGCCTGACCCCTAAATTTGATATAGCAGCTATCCAAGTACAGTATGATATGATAAAAT
This sequence comes from Trachinotus anak, assembly GCF_046630095.1. Classification (NCBI taxonomy): domain Eukaryota; kingdom Metazoa; phylum Chordata; class Actinopteri; order Carangiformes; family Carangidae; genus Trachinotus; species Trachinotus anak. Next base: position 5,563,391 of record NW_027273885.1, on the reverse strand, counting down.
AGCAATGGGAAAGGCATACTGTAAGTTATCCTGCCCTGACAGATACAACAAAACTATAGAATAAGAGTCATGGAGATGAAGACAAGCCTGATCAGACATCTAGGTGAAGGCCGCAGCATGGTGTGGTTAGATTTGGGGTGGTACAGTTAAATATTTGGAGTTAATGGAAAAATAATATCAGTCACTGATAGCAAAACATTTGTACTTATTAAGTATACATACAGCATGAGGGAAACTTTCTCTATAAATGTTGTAGTCACGTATTAATAAAAGCTAAAGCTTATATTATGGTTTTAATGTCAATAAATTAACACAGACTTACCAGAGGGGAGCCTGTTTGGTCATTACTCACCGTTCGCAAGAACAAACTAATTCATTGGTATATTTTACTCAGAGCTAAGGTTAGTACTCTAAAAAGGGTACTTTTAGATGCTGTAAATATCAGCTAACACCTCTCAGGCTAACCTTTGTTAATTTAACGGCGTCCTATAAACCGTAACGTTGGTCGACTATTAATGCAATATAACTAACATCAACTGTACAATCAGGCAGTACAATTTTTTTCTGTTAGCTAGCTAACTAGCAGCTTCCAGAAGGGATGAAGTTTAGCTATATGTTAGCAATGAGGCTGCATGTCTAAATTTAAAAAAAACGCATTGATGAGTCAGTTAACATGCAATATATACTGTATAAAAACTTGCATTTATAGTCAGTGTTTTTGTGTCAGTGGAGCACACTGGAACACTGCAAAATATTTAACACAGTTGTGAAATTGTAATATCAAATATAGACTATTGAAACACTGCAAGACTGACATTTCCTTCAACCATTAAAAACATAGGACACTGTGACTGTTTTTACAAGCACAACAGGTCTCCTTATAGCAAAATTACACTTCAACCGGGAAAAAAAATATCATTACATGGCAGAAAAGGGCATTCAGAGAGAGCCGGTCTCCACAGCGAGTGGAGAGACCTCTGAGAAAACAATTGCAATTCATAGTAAATGACCCAGATATACCCCAAAATTTAAGGGTAAGCCAATACTTCTATGGAAGATAATTACACAGCCCAGATAATACAATACAGGATGATAGTTTAGATATCAGAATTTAGTACTGGAGTATAACCATTTTCTTCAACATCACAGCTGGGACGTAGCTTGTTTCGCAGCCTGCAAGATGCAAATATAGCAGGAAAGTCTGATGACTGAATCCATCATTTGTTTACCTGCCCATGCCCTCTGTTTCTGTATGTATGCTGATTTCATTTGTAAATGCTAACAATGCACATTCCTGACTCACTGCTGTAGAGAATTGTTTGTTACTTCCATCTGTGAATTACACAAGGTGATGACTAACAATGCACCTCTGTCTCTGCACATATTTCTGTGCATGTGTTAGAGGCTAGATATAAAACTGAACAGCGTGCAATATTTATTAGTAAGACTTAATGTATTTCTGTTTTCCTATCCTTATACATGGGAAATGAAATAGGTAGCAATGCATGCTGACAAATCAAATCTATCTATCTATCTATCTATATATCTATCTACCTGTCTGACACCGCTGCTTTCCAACATTTTCAATATGTAATAAAAAATTTATGTGAATAAATTGATAAACCTTTTACAGGATAATTTGATGTCAAATTGCATTTGTTAATAATTCTGATGTTGCTTAATATCATATTCAGTGAGAAATTGATTCATGATATAACATCCTCTCACCAGTATTGTTTTAACTCTTATGTTATTAGGAGTTTCTTCCCCCTTAAATGGTTCATTTGATCCTCATGTAAAGGAGAAACATTTATCTTTGCAAGACAGATTTTGTGAATTTCACCTTGTATACTGCAAAGAAATATTGAATCTTTAACTGTATGAGTAGAATAAAATTTAGAAAAGTATAGTAGATACTGAATGCCCCCAGCAGAGGAACTATTGTATACACTGTGTAGTCTCTTACATCAAAAAGTTTTAAGCAATTTAAATCTTTTAAAATGTGGTGGGATAGTGTGCTGGGTTTTCAGTGGGTCTGTGGCACCGGCCAAGATGAAAATAATACATCAAAGTCATATTAAATTCTGATGCATTCTCTTTTTTCCAGCTGGCACAGGAAGTATCAATCTTCTCAGTGCTCTGTTGATAAAACAGACTAGAGCCATAAGGGGTTGAGAAGCAGGAGGGGGGTCAAAACCCCACCTGGTGCTCAAGGTTAGTGACAAGGAGAAGACAAAGAGTAATTTGTACAAGTTAATAGAACAAAATATTATTTTGTTCATTTCAAAAAAATGCAATGACATAACAACTTGCACACATCAAAGTTTTCAGAAAATACAATTTAGGTACTTAGTTAATTGATACTTTGAAAGTTGCAGAGCTACAATAGCAAATGGCTGGAGAGAAGTAGATCAAAGAAGTGTGTGGTTGCTTGGAAAGCTTCTATTCTGTGCAAGCATCGGAGAAATTGGATTAGGATTTATGTCATGGCTGTTTTGATATTCGTCTATTTCACATATGAAAAGTATGTGAGAGCAACTCAATTTAGACTGGCTGAGTGACAGTGAGATTGATTTAATTAAAAAAAGAAATGGACTCTGGTGGAAGGGTGCGTATCACTGCGCTACTCGTTTTGCTAATTGACTAAGCTCAGGAGCCAGACCACAAATGGCCCGTTGGCCCAGGTACATCACCCCCTCAGACCTCACAGAGGGCCCCATGTCATGCCCCAACAAACGGCCTCAGGGCCCGACCACTACACTACACTGCCTGAGAGGAAATCAGTAATTGGCATAATTTTTCATGAGCTCAACCGCAAAGGTGAAATAAATGACACTGTTCAATAATGCATTATATGCATCTATAATTGACTATGATTTTTTTACCAACGGGATATCTTCAGGGAGAAGGGAAGAAACTATTTCATTTAAACAATTTCTGTTTCGGGACCAGCAAAAGAGCAAGAGTGCGTTATTATTTCCATTTATTCGTTTTAAGATGCTTGCTTTTTTTTTCTGAGCCTTACTTTTACTCACTACCATCCCTGTAGAGATTCTACATTATTACAATTGTCTTCCAGGGTTCACACAGCTGATGGAAGATACTGTATAATTGATTCAAGGGTAATAACTTTAATATGTACCATTTTTAGGCCTTTTTCTTTTTTTTTTTTTTTACATGTGCTGGACTGCTGGTGTTTTACGAGCTCTGCAGTGATGAGGTGAGTATTAAGTTTCTATATTTCAAAAGTCTGACCATAATGACCACAAATGTTCAGTATTTATTAATTTTAAGATCTGAAGCTAACAATGTCCATACTATAAAAAAAGACATGTACTGTATAAATAGACTAAAGGGAATTGTATCACTGAAACAGAAGTACTCTCAAGTTCTAATCAACATTGATATATTGGATTATCACCTTTTAAATCTGATTTGACAGCAAACATTGGTTTATTTACTCAGCCAGTAGTTACTATGCAACACTAGTATTCATTTGGAGGCCACCAGATGAATGTGAGTCTAACATTCACTCTCCTTTTAGCTCTGATTTGGTCTCTACCAAATCCTGAGGCAAATATCTGGTGTTTTCACTGCTAAATAGTCAATTTTTCTTTACCAGCTAGTTGCTACCTGTCTCTGCTGTTTGATGCTGGGCAGCATTACTCATTTGAAGTCCAAGTGTTTGAACCAGCGACCTTCCACCAGGATGCATCTGTAGTCTTGAGGCTACCACTTCAATAACACAAATAAAATGTGTGTGTAGAATGTGTTAATGTGTCGCAGTTTTCAGTTGAGTGTAAGTCACATGGCTTCAAGCTGCTAGGCCAATTTAAATTTAATACTGCACACAATAAACCTGACATTTAAATAGTCCAGTGCCCATTAATATTTTAGACTTTTTGTTAATAAATGCTAGCACTCCTCTCTTAGTATTTACAATCCGCAGCTTTTGTACTGTAAATGCACATTGTGACTGCTTGGCAACAGAATAATTACTTAAACTGTAATTTGTTTCAGAACAAGGTAATGAGGTAGGTTTGTCTTTGTGGAAAATGTACCAGAAAAAATGTGTAACTCTACTGAACTGGTTTCATATTATTCACGTCTTCATGATGTATACTGTTTAAAATGTGATCCGGGGAAGCAGCCACAGTAATGTTCCCACAGAGTTACTGTACAATATGACAAAGAATGCCTGTGGTTCAGTATCATCACAGGACTGTGATCCTTCACACAATGGAGCTGATCAGTTGACAAGGTGTAACCAACCATGACAGTGTGCTTTCAGAGCCACTGGGGCGCTTTATTTAAGTAAACGTGCAATCAATGCCAATGGGAGCAAACAGCAGGTACAAATGTTCTCTAACTGGTTCTCTGCTAAATCACAAGAAGGAAGAAGTTACCACAAGATCACATTTTCAATTTTGCATCCATACAGAGACTGCCACTCGGACCCCTGACCAAGTCATGTAAAAGTCACGTAAAGTTGGTTCGATTTTCACCCTCTTATGTGCCAACAGTGTTAAGCAAAGGGACCCAGTGCCACATGGGAAACTGGTGACAACCTATTTAAATCTCACTCCACAGTTACATATTCTGTCTTTGATGCAGCCTCAGGCTTTTTTCATGAACACTTTCTGACATGGGAAGAAGAAAGAACAGCAGAGAGCAAACAAGAGGAGACGATCATAGAGATTAATTCAGCTTCCCATATTTCAGAAGGCACTCGTGTTGAATCTGTTTAGCGAGAAGAGCCATTGTCTGAGTTGTCATCAGCAACACGGTGTGTATGTGTATGTGTGTGTGTGTGCGTGTGTATGTGTGTGTGTGTGTTGGGGGGGGGTTAGTGGGGGGCTCAGCACTGCACAGCACAGCAGCATGGCACTGGCGCTTCACAGTGACAATGTGACAGCAGGAACCCTGGGTAATTAAAGCAGCTCTGCTCTGTGCCCTCAGGGTAAGTCTGCCTGGGACGTGGAGATCATACCTGGCTCGCTCACATTCAAGAATCACAGTCGCCAAAGAGCAATTTTCCTCCTTAACAAATCCCAGGTCCTGTTCTGTGGGCTTATGGATAGCAGCATTGGCATGATGGATGCAGCGCTAAAGCATGCAACCAAGCTGTGTTCAAAGCAGCTAAAAATAGGACTTTGACCTGTGCATGACCCAAATTTCAAATACAGTGTACAGGTGAACTCTCTTCCATTTAATCTGATTAAAAGGGTTGAAAATCATATTTCACCAAAGTGAATTTAACTGCATATCAAGGTCCATGAACCTGAAAGTAACATAGAGTAGCAGACAACAACCATTGGCGGCCGTGCAGTCCACTGTGAGTAAGCATTCCCACTGATCTGATCTGCCCTTAGGCAATACACCATGCACAAAGTTAAATGACTATCTTGCAATTTGCTCTCATGAATATTAAGCAGTGCTGTGACAGTAGAAAGGGTTGGCTGTACACAGGCTGCTGATCCGCACCGACAGATCTGTCCTCTGATGTCTAGGAGGGGCGGGCAATACTAAAATGAGGCCCCCCCACAGCAGATGAGCCTCCTCCTCCACGGTCTATTTTCATGTCTTAAATGGGCCAGAGTGGCTGCCTGTCTCATCAAGGGGGAGCCAGGGACCCTGGACTGTTTCTCAGTTAGTAAAACTGAGCGATAAAAGACATTGATGTCTAAATTATGCTGCCGCTGATGATGATGATGATGAGTGCATGAGAGAGGATCTGATGAGGGATTACACTGTAGCAAACTATAGCAGCTCCCTCTGCTGCTGCTGATGATGCATAAAAACTTCCACTAAATCTAATATTGCTATTTAATGCAACAAGCGTAGTAGGAGGTGGAGGGAAACCCATGTCTGTAATAAAGTAAATAAAACAAAGAATTACATTTAAAGTGTCTCACAGGTTCACTGTGCGTTTACTATGTGAACCATATGCTCCTGAACCACAGCTGCCTTTGCAATTAGAAGGAACTTATTACAGATTACTTAAAATTTCAACACCTGCAATCTTACCTATTAATTGAAACTCTTTTCTAATTCTACCAAGAACTGAGGAGAGCAGCACGCTAATGTTGCCTCTCCTCAACCTAATTAACAAAAATAAAAACTATGTATTTATAGAAAGCTAATGCTAATCCTTTTGACGAACAGGATTCGGCAAATATATTTCTAAATATATTTTATGGATGATTTATTCAAGTGAGGTGCAACATTGGTGGTTTGCCACATAAAGTATCACAGGCACTGCCAAAAAGAAGCTTTTAAATTCAGCCTGACGCATGTATGGTGGTGATCATAACAACCACAAAGGTAATTTATTTCATATGTATCGCAATAATATGTATTTTGGTGAAGTCATATGCCCCGAACTGCATGGTGATAATTGGGTCTGTTGTCAAATCAAAGTCTGAAATCTTAAGTACAAAATTGTCACACCACCCAGCTGAAAGCAATTAGAGAATAACACAGAATCATTGTTGAACCCAAACAGTGTGGGACGAAGATGAATGCGAGGTAAATACAAGTGTCATCTGCTGCTGAATGGATAAAATTCTAAATATCTCTCTTAAAAATGATATCTCGGTCAACAACAGACACTAGAAACATAAGTTGCTGCCCACTCACGGGCTCATTCATGCAGTAAAACACACACAACAAACCTGCTAGCTATGAATGAGTTCTCACATACACATACAACAGCCTATGATTCAAGTTCAGTTTATTGTATGGGACACACTATATATTGGAATGATTAGTATATTTCAGTTGCCTAGGTACCAGTTTGTAGATATAGAGTTTGAACGTTATAAATGTCTATGCTTAAAGACTCTGTTTGTAATTTACTATTATACTTAAATACGTCTCATTGAGACCTGAGTGGATATAATCTAATTGCTTCCAAACTAATCTAATGGACAGCATATACTGTCTCTCTTCATAACAGCATTAAGCAGCAGCATTCGCGTTGTACAGAGAACGCAACATTGGCAGAGGCCTTACCTCAGTTGGACAAGTAGCCATAGCACAGCTGGACAAACCAACCTTATTATGTCACCAAACATTAAGGATAAGGGGATTCAGAAGAGTTGCTGTCGATGGGTTTGTTTACATGACCGCTGTCCACCCGCATGCCAGCTATAGTAACACAATATCGATGGAGGTTTTAGTGTCTATGGAGGCTTCAGCGTACACAAGCTGCGACGTGAGAGGCTGCTGAGGAGAATGACCTGACACTGACAGACTTTGGCCCTCAAGGATCTGTCACCTGAAACCTGCTCGCTCTAGCCACGGCACACCTTTCTGGACAGGTAGCCAAAATTCATCCGCCTGCGTGCTTACAAGCCACAGACAACACCTAGTTTCATGAAAGAAAAATCAACTGCAGAAGTGAAATCTATCGATTCTTCAGTCTCAACTTGTAAAATAAATTTCAAACTACAGCTAAGATGTGGAAAGTGGAGGACAGCCCACAGAATGACCTTATATGTTCTGGTAGCTATTAGCAACCCTGTCTCCTAGAGAGTATGTACTGTATATACTATGTGTATTAACTCAGATCACAACTGTTTCCCTAACTTTGACCATGTGCTGTCAGGGACTAAACATAACCATGACAAACATTAATCATGCTCTAATGGCTATTATTTTGCAAGATGGGATATTTTTAAATATTGTTGTCAGTGTTTCCTGATTATTTTTTGTCAGTAAGCATTTTGCGGTCATTTTTACCATATGATGTGAATACTTCTAATGCTGGTTGGTATGTTGTATACTGTTGTAAAATCTCAATTTCTTTTTCATTGTGTGTCATTTTTACGAGCCATTGGTGCCACAAGTGCAAGTCCGCCTTGTATTCCACTTGATTGTTGTTGTTTTTTGATACCTTTCTTACAGTACTTTTGAACTTTAAGCGCTACACAAATATGCTGCTCTCACTACTAATGTTGCACAGGTAATAATGTCATTATCAGGCCATGGCAGACCTCTGAAGCTACACCACGGTCCCTGTTTTGTCCAGGAGACGTCTGTGACCAGCAGCTGGTGGAGTGTGTTAATGTTGATGTCACAGCAGCTGGCTGCTCTCATCCTGTTAGCTCTGCCTGCCATTATCAGCCCCCCCTCACCCCCCTCATCCCCACCCCCTCCTCCTCCTCCTCCTTTAAAGCTGCTGCTGCTGCTGCTGCTGCGTGCCATGCTCATTTTAATACTCCAGACTCATTTGACCGTCTTTATGGACTTATCATATTAAACATTTATCGCAGCCATTTCCCTAAACCAAGCATGTTTATTCAACACTTAGGGGACCACAGCATGGCTCCTTTCAGCAGCACCCTCCTCCCACCCCACCCCACCCCCACCACACACACACACACACACAAACACACACAGATCCTTATTTTTTCCTTTTCCTCGTTTCTCCCCCTTTCTCCTCCTCTCTCCCTCGGCCCCCCTGGCTTGCTTTATTACAAGCCTCCTTCTCTATGTGCCACAGCCTGAATAAAAAACTGAGGTATTTTTGTACACTTTCTTCCCTCTCCTCTCCGGTCATCCTTTCCTCCAGGGGCTGGGATACCCTGAGACCTGTGCCGTGTGAAGCCAGGCAGCCAAGCAGACACAAATGTATTCTGAGCATTTAGTACTTTGGATGAATCGAGTTTTAATTTAATCATCTGATCAAACATTAATTAGCATAATCACTTGTGGGGATGGATGGTCTAGATAGAGAGACACAGAGCAACAGATAATAGACCTCATCCTGGCAACAGTCTACAGGGACACTTAGCAACACATAAACAGCTACATGCTTCCAAGGACCGGTGCCGGGTTCTGTCCAAATTACCTCCCTTTGTACGAACGATACATTCAATTCTCAATTTCCATCAACAGCTCTTCCACTGCAGAATGATCTATTCACTGCTAGACTACCCTGCAATCAAATGCGCCGCTGCCAGGCCTGTGCCCTCTTATTTGATCTTGGACAAGATGGCTTACTGCAGCATCACACCTTGGTCGGAGCAGAGGAGGACTGGGAATTCTAGGAATACCACAAAGTGCTAAGATTATTGACAGTGCACTCAGTCTCACGCCAGGTCGGGGGGGGGGGGGGGGGGGTCGATGAGTGGTTGGAAGGGCATAAATCAGACTCCTGTGGCTCCACTTCATGTCACACCCTAACCCACCCAGCCATCTCCCCCCACACACCTCCTTGTTGGTACTTGCATATGCACATAAACACCAGCAAACACACAAATAAAGCACCCACTTTACACATCTCACACACATTCTCACACACCTTACCTCAACTCCAACAAGATGACAGCGCTTTAAAAATGGCCAGCTAAAAATAACCGCCACTAACTTGGTCTTAAATCTTAGCATCTGTGCCAGGTTTAAAAATAAAGAGCAGTGTCGAGAAACCAAGCTGGACCCATTTGTCTTTCTGTCACTCTGTCTATCCAGCTCTGCCTCCACCGTTATCCCTTAGCCCACTTTAATATTCAGACTGTGGAGCATCAGACACATGGGCAGATGTGATGGTGAAAGATCTCCTGGAAATGCAGACTTCAGTCATCTGATTGAATCAAGGATTTGAAATATACAGCAAAGACGGCGTGGTTGGAAAACTGCAAAGAAATCGAAGAGACATGAAGTGTGTTTTTTTTTTTTCTTAAACAAAAAAAAAAAAGGTTGGCCTCCGAATGAAGGCCATGAAATATGAGAGGAGAAAGCAAAGCTCAAAGGCAGTGAGACAGAGAGAGAAACACAAAGAGTAGTAGATATGTTAGCGAGCCACAATACATCAGGCACATGCATCATGCCCAGGCCAGAGTCACAGGGATCAATTCAGCCTCGGGCCTCAGCGTGTGCCGAGTTCAAAGACTGGCCCTGGTATGTGGAAGACTGGATTAAGAGGCAGAATTTATGAGGTCCAGCGTGAATGTTTGTCTTGGTGGACGATGGATAGCAAGCTCATCAAACCTCCGCCACCTGTCCTCCACAATGAACAAAAGCTTTTGTGGGGGCACTCACACTACAAGTACTACAAGCCTAGTTCACAGTGTACAACACACACACACACAGAGGGTACTCTGCCCAGGCTCTCGTGTGAATGCACCAAGTCTATGCAGATTTGAGTTTAGACAATTTCAATCACCAGGTAAAATATATACATACACATTTGTCTCAATTATTTGAGATGTACAACATACAGATCTTTACAATCAACGTTTTTTTCAGTGGAAACGCAGCTGCTGCCTGGATTTTGTTTAGTGGTGAGCGTTTCTTCCAATGAATGAAGCGCTACATTTATGCATCCTGCCAAATTTGTTTGCATGTGGTCATCGGAGGATGGCGGGCTTATTAACCTCTGGACTTTGAGACCAGAGCCCACGGTTTGCATTTTGAGTCCCGCATGTGGTTAGGTTTAGGTCATAGAAAGATTAAGGTTAGGTTAGGTTAAGGTTTCTATTAATAATTTATAAAAATAAATGTGACCTTTAAGTAAGTGAAAACATGACCAAGATCCTTCCCTAACCTTAAGTGCTGAAGGTGCCTTAACATAACTAAAGTAACAGATGTTGTGGGAAAACAAATGAAATGAAATGAAATGAAATATGTCAGTGAAAGTTAAGTTCATTAAAAGATTTCCTTGTTATGTTGATAAAAATTACATTTGAGTTATACATTTCCCTCAAAGGGTACTTGCTGCTGCACATTAGTAGTATATTAACATACAAGTCAAACAGGAAATACTCCTTAGACTAGTATGAACTGTAAACATCTTCATATCATCAGCATTATTATAAAATTCATGTTTATAATTCTGAATGTTTACAGCATTTTCTTACACAGCGCAAAGACAAAATAAAGTAAATGAATTAAACGAATTTTAAGCAGAATTCATCACCAGTCTAATCACAGCCACAAAGGTCATATTGTCTTAGCCATCAATCAGCAGGATTTATAAACCCTCTACATTCTGTGTATGTCGGTCATGTCATGATGCGTTTACTGCACCTGCAGACAGGACTCTTGGGAGCTCTGCCTGTTGTCTCAGCTTGATTTGAAAACTCTCATGTAACTATCATTTCCATTTTTTATAGCGGACCAATTCTGCTTATTCAAAGTAGAGGCGGGTGATATGACAAAGTATAACTGTCAACTATCAGCGATGTTGTTATACCGTTTATACCAAGGCAGCTATATCTTTCATATGTCCAGCTGTACACACTCGCTCAATTGAAGACTGAAAATGTATCATCTCACAATACAACATGGTTGGTTGTTATAAAAAGCCAAGGAGCACTAGATACCTCAGGTTAATATTAGATGGAGCCAGCTTTGTATGCAAGGTGAGCCTCTGATACTTAAATGGATCAGCACGAGGCTCTACATCTCGACTTTCTGGTCAAGGAACAAGTTGAGGGGCAGGCACACAGAGAGTCGCAGGTCAAGATCGTGATGTTTCAAAACTTCTAAGCCCTTCCTTCTAAAAATCTTTGAAACCAAGTCTTGAAAGAGCCACTTCCATGCAGGAGAGCAGGGGTGCCTCTTTCTTGACTTAGTCTGTTTTAAACTGTCAAATAAACCCTTTACACCAGTTCCTCCGCTGAAGTACCTGTGCGGTGCAGCACAGTAATATAACATGTCACTTTGACAGGTGCTCAGTGAATTACTACAACCCCACTTTGCACGCATGATCAAACACCTACGTCTGGGTGCTGAGGGTTTTCTGCTCTTCCCTGCAGATGCTAAATGATATCGTTAACATTTTAATGCAAGAGACATTTACACGCGGGCTTGCGCAATTACACCTCTGATTCAGTGGAATCCAGACAGACACAGTGTGATCGGTAATTAGATTTTACACTGGGTGAAACGCAGCGCAACATACATACACACACACACACACAGACATGCACCAGTCGCCTAAGCCTGCTCCTAATTAGAGAGCTAGACAGGCTCAAGGAGGTACAGTACAGTAGAGTAGCCCTCATTATGCAGCTAGGATGTATGAACCAGGGGATATCTATTATGATCATATATCAGGATATCCATTACCCAACATTAGCAGCCCTTTCAACTAGAATCACACGCAGAGTTCAAAATGTAACCCAACAAACCCTCTTGTAACTCACACAAGTGAGCAAGAGTTAAGTGGGTTTGTAAACTTAATTTAGCCCATTAGATATTCATATCAGAGTAAGACTGTACAAGATGATCTATCACTTGACTGTATGCTACGGGTTTTCATGGGGTAATTTAATTTCATGAGCTGTGATACCGCTTCTGCAGCCAAACCCTAATTGGTAATTAGTAAACAGACTAATGGCTGCGAGTGCAGCTGTAAGGCTGGTCAGGTTTCACTCCTCTGCTTTGTGCGCGGCCAGTGTGGCCACTGGGACCCTTTGGACATTTTTACACAGACCGGAGAACCACCTCGCAGCTCCAGCAAATGGGGCTCTCATCAGTGCACTACCTTCATTGCCTTCATGTAGATTTATTGCAATGCAAACACCAGTTCCCCCCTTTCTACTCACAGCCAAGTTCCATCCATCTATCCACCCCGGTCCCTTTAGCGTTTTCATCCACTGTTTCAGGTTGCTAATAATGTGGGGTCATGTAAAATTGGCAGGCTAACTGATGTTGGCAGCTATTTACTGCACTGTAAGCTCCACTGGGTGAGATGGTCTGGAAGGGCTTCTTTATTTCCAAGTGGATCTGCCTTTACCTCCGAGAAAGGTCACAGCTAATTGAGATCAAAATTTGATTGTGTGATCTCCTGATCTGTGTGTAAATATTCTCTTTTTTTTAAAGACATATGAGATAAGTCCTTTTTAAGTCATGGGCACCAGGTTAAGCTGGGTGCATGTCTACAAACCAGTGCTGTCTTCATGGGGACTGTGCAAGAAGCCCTGTCTTATTATAGCTTTGCAATGAGAATGGGAATAGGCCAGTTTAGCTGTGGTTTTGCCTAGAGGCTGCTTTCAGGCAGAGATATTTAATATGTTTCCTCTCCTGTACTGATGACTGAATTTATAGATTCTGCTTTGATCGGCACAGGAAATAGCTAAAGCATAATGTCTTAAATAGAATACAAGAAGTAAACATGCCCGTCAAATCTGTCATATTTAACATTTTTAAATGTTTTTTTTTCTTTTTGAATGTCTTGATATGACAGAGGGAATAAAGACGGTGGCTGACTATGCTTCCATTTGATATAATTTGCAATAATTTCCATGATGAAGGGAATACAATTTTGACATTGTGTGAACATTGAGCAGTTTTGTGTCTATTTTCCTTTTGCTGAGTTCATAAATCTGACATAGGTACAGTGAAATGACCATAATACAACATGGGGAGGAACCCTGAAGCAGCTCATTCACCATTTGGCCCCTTATCACCTGAGAACATATAACAGGATGTGATTGGCTCCTAATCAAGTACTTCTGGGTCAGCTCAGTGTGTGACAAGAGCCAAACTCCCCATTGGATGTTTAAAATCATTCCCAATATATTGTCCACTATTTCCTGGGTCTGCCATTTTGTAGTAGTGTCCGATTCATCTCAGAGGCATTCTCATACCCCACACAGTGGACAGAAACGACTTCTCCGTGCAGCGGAGAAAGTAGTAAACAAGCACCAGACACTAACCGACAACCGCCATGGACTCGGAGTGATCTTGTTTTTTGCCACAAGACAACAACACACCATATAGTTTTGTGCCCCATGTAGTGAGGAGTGAATGAGTGAACGTTTCCGGACGCAGCCCCTGACACCCATTACGCAGGTTACCATAGAGACAGGCAAGTGAGCATGTGATAGGCCTAACTCCAAAGCAGGAAGAATTGTCTGGAATCCAATTGCTGTGCTGGCTTCTATCTACAAGGTCATTCATTCATTCATTCATTCTGACAACGCCTGCTCAGCCGATGAACGCCTCATTTTCATGATAATCAACAAAACGTCCAGCCGCAGAGGACAAAGTCATGTAGCCAGGCTCCTGTACAGTAACAGAGAAATCAAATAAAACTGGCAATGCAAACAGCAAGTCATAAAAGCACGTTCTTGAAAAAAAAAAAAAAAAATATTGCATTGCACATGAAGAATACAAAAAGTGTAATATCTGCACTCAACGCCATCTACTGCTTAATCCCTATCAGTTGTTTGCCACGGGCCTCCTCAATAATCCCTTATGCAATAAACGGACACAATCTTGCATGGCAGTTGATCTAATGTCAGAGTCAGACGATTATGATTAATGAGGATTCCTTATTGTTCCTTTATGAGTTTCAGCACAAGCTGGGCTGAGGGAGATACCATTTTATAGTCAATGTCAATAAACGGTACCGACTGAGGGTTGCCTCAGCTCTGAAGAAGCGACGACACAGAAACAAAAATCCATTTCGAAGCCTTTTTTATCATCCCGGTTCAGAAGGGAAAATCCATTTTGGGGACACACCATAATATATCACGGCCCCTCGATGTGGTTAAATGTATTCATACCTGTAAATCCTCACTTCCCCAATTTTTTGTTTTGTGAATTCAGGCTTTTTTGACTCTTTGATACAAAAGCAGCCGACCGTGGGCTTGATTTTGATTCAGTCTGTGAACACTCCCCATCTTGTCACCCCGACATGTTTTTTTATAGCTATGTTTCCATTTTCTTTCCTTCTCCATCTTCTTCTTCGACCCTCTCTTTTTATTCCCCATGTTTTCGTACACACCCAGTCAGCCATAATCCCTCCCTATAGAAGGGGCTCTGGCCAATAAGTGAATGCAATAAACTGTATCAATTTTCTGCTATTGATTATGGATACACTATATTAGCACACAAATATGCGTGCACAGTGACAGCTGCATGCATGCGTGTGTGCAGTGGTGCACATGCACTCACGCAAACACACATGTGTACAAGAAAAAACAGACCAGACCAGACGCACAACCAAATCTGGCTGTTTGAATACAGTATTTGAATGAAGCTCGTGGTTTTCAACTATTTGAATGAAAAATCTATTTAACTATTTTATGTGGATTTGTGAACTACTTTCCTGAAAAATGTGACCTCTGTGGGATGTGCCTCAGCAACAACACTGTATTTTAATTTTTTTTAAAAATTTTTTTTAAATTACTAACACAAACATTTTGTGCCAATGCTGTTAATTTTCTCTCTGTAAACTACATTTTAAGGTCAATAACATAAAGTTTGGTTAGGATTTTTGACAAAATTGGATGTAGAGATGCTGGAAACATTCAGTCACAGCCATGAATAACACTGAATATTTCACTTCAAATATGTTTAAAATGAAAACATGGATCACTGACTCTTAATTATATGTATGAATTGACCATTTTAAGGCATTAAATTTGACATTTAAGCCACTTTGAACTTGAAAAATATGCTCACCCTGAGGGGAGGGGGAAGGGGTTAAACCTAATGTCCATTATATCAAATACGTCACTTATTACTAAGGGCCACGGTGGAGCAGGGTTGTGACAGAATAAGTGTCATTGGGCATCAAATAAAAACAGAAACAAATCACATTCACTGGATGAAAATTTAAAATAATTCAAACTTGAAATTATAAAAATCACAATTAAACCAATACAACCAAGCCAGTTAATTAAACACAGGCCCAAACAAACGTAATCCACCCGCGTTATTTCCCCTGGCTCAGCATGTATGTCTGAAGGCCAGAGATGTGTCTACTGGTTTGTAGGAGAGCTTGAAGGATTTAAAACGCAATTCATGCCTCGCCCGTCGCTCTCCCTCTGTCAGGGGTGTCAGCCTTCTGACAACCATATAAAATCCATTTCATGTGGGTCACAGGTGACCTCCATCCTCCCTCTCAGTCACTTAGCTGTCTACCAGTCATTTGCCTTCTGCAATAGGTAATGAGCGCTAATAAAAAAAGATGAGCCGGTGAAACTTACCATTCAAGATGCTCTGGGAAAAGATAAAAGCCAATATCCACATGCCCTGCTCCGTTCAATCCCCCCCAAGCTATGCTTTCTCTTCTCCCTCCGACCGGTGCCTCCCTGGGTCTCTCTTCTGTGCGCTTGGAGTGAGGTTAAACATTTGCCACTGTCTTGAAGCAAGCCGGTCCAAGTCTACACTTTTAATATCCCCTTCCTACTTTTTCGTTACACAGATTTTTTTTTTCTTTCTTAGCCCCCTCTTTGCGCTGGCAACATTAATGAGCCTCTGTGATTGTCTTGGGGAGAGCTGCGCTCAGACTCTCCTCCTCTGCTCCGCGTCTTGCTGCTTCTCCCTGTTATTCAAAAGGATGCTGAAGGGGTGAAGCCCAGGTGTGTGTGATGCTGAGTCAGAGCCCGGTACGAGCGGATCCTGAAAGAAAAATGAATGACCGAAGTGGCTAAACTAAATCTAAAAAAAAAAAAAAAGATGTCAGAAGCTCCGATTTCCTAAATAAAAGACTGACTGACGGATCATCCTTGGGGGGGAAAATTTAAAATTTTAGAAAATTAAAATAACTAAAAGAGCAAAAAAGCAAACAGGGGGGAGAGGGTGGTAGAATAAGAATGAAAAACAGGTTTTTTTCTGAGACTCCAAAGTCAGATCATCTTCATCGCCTCTGTGCGTCCAGCAAGAGGCGAGCAAGCGCATCTTCCCCGCTGCCGCTCTCTAATCGCACCACACTGACTCTCTGAGCATTGCACAGAATAACCCTCTCGCCTGCCCCTGCAGACGCTTTAATTCCTCATTGCCTTAAAGGAGCAGAGGCGGCTGCCGGTCGGTCCGGAGGGCAAGGTAGGAGTGGAGGTGAGAGTGTGAGAGCACGCAGCGAGTGGGGGCATTTGCATTAAGGAAATGAGCCGCACCTGACGCACCGAGACACCTAGGATAACATTTTTACGCACGGAGATGTGCCGGCTGGAGCAGAAAGCGCTGTCTGCTGGCGTGCAGGTGCACTCAGTACAACGCATTACATCCCGGACCCGACTTGAATAAAGCCAATAGGGTGTTTCTGTCATGGACAAGAACAGGAGAGAGTTCCCTGTGGCAATGGAAAGCCACAAGGACATCCAATGACGCATATTTTGTGTTCATGTTAAATGCATGGATGTGTGTGTGTGTGTGTGGGGGGGGGGGGGGGGGGGGGGGGGGGGTTAATCGTATAACACTTTTAAATTGATTGAAGTGATTTGACATCTTAACTGCATGAACAGAAAATAGAGGGAAAAAGCAACATTTTGTCAGTAGCTGGAGAAAATAGAGGGTTAAACTACAGCACCCCCCACCCCAAAGGCGCGCGCACACACACACACACACACACACACACACACACACACACACACACACACACTCTATACCGCCTCCCACAAACCCATAATGCACCCACCACTAGCACCACCACCACCCCTCCATTTTAATGCTTGCCTTGAAGTCAAGGGTGTAGCTGTAGCAGGCTGTGGAAGCCTGTGGGCCTGTCCACAGAGCCGGGTTACACTGGATGTGATATAACCAGCAGGGCAGTCTGCATCTCATTCTCCATCCCACATGACAGAATATACTGAAAGTGAAATCCTGTTTATTCACCCCAGGATACTCATTTTCTCTCCTTATATCAGGGGCGAGGAAAGGATCTTCACAATCCTGAATGTGTGCAAAGGAAAATAAATATAAAATACTGGAATCATAATATATGGTGTGTGTGGTCTGCCATTGTTTTTTTCCATTGTGATACAAATGGCTGTAGTTGTGTATCTCTTTGGAGGAGAGAGCTAATTAGTCTACTATCCCTGTGTTAATTTGGGAAGGATGAAACATTGGTTCGGTAATATGCAGAAATGTTTTGTTCAGCCCATTTTGCTGTTGCCCAGTTTTCTTACAGTGCGTGTTTGCCTACAGTATCTGTCCACTTGTCTGCCTGTCTCTCCTCCAGTGGTCAGACGAACATGAACGCTGCTCTGCATTTGCTTAACTCCAGAACACAGTGTTCTCGCTTCTCTTAAAATGCCATGGCTCTCCTCTTTTTTTCTGTTTGATTTATGTGAAATAATTCTTTCATTACTGATGTCCTCTTCCTGAACCATTGTTACACCAAAATTTAAATTTAATTGAGTAAGAGGATCATTTGACTTACTCCCCCCTCCCCCTAAGCTGTAAGATAAACCCAAACAAGTTGAAGTCTCTGTGGCACTGAGGAGAAAACATGGGTGAATCAGGGCAGTGGGTCAGAGATCCTGCCTGTCATTTAGAGTGGATTAGGAGCGCTGTGCTGGTGTTTCAGCTCTGGATTCTTGGCATGGATGAGCAAGTAAGTTGATTAGCAGCAGCAGACTGTGAGATATGATCATTTCAGAGGGAGGATTCAATACCAGCCTGGCTGCAAAAGTATCAGACCTTTGTTTTGCCTCACAAGATGCAAATTCTGCTTCTTGGCACTGCTCTGTTGCACGTAGTTATATGATGTACATTTACATTACGAAAGGGGGGAGTGCCTTGCTCAAGGGCATTTCTGTATTTTTTATTTACTTTCTCTGTAAATTTCGAGGACTACATGTGTGTATGATGCCACAGACAAAGCCTACTCATGGCCTACAGGTAATAAACCAGACCAGTGCTTCATGGAGCTTTTCTTGGTTCAGCCTTCAGCAATGTTAAATGGTAAATGTTTTTTGTCACTGTAGGTGACATTAAAAGCCTGCAAAGACAAACAAAAAGAGGGAGGAAAGAATTATCCCACTGTGGGTTCAAGGGATGGGGAGAGGAAGGGATCCACAGAATTAGAGAGTGCCTTCTGACATTTTAGGGAAAATGAGGCATTGGTCTAATCTAGCTCAGCAAACAGGATTTTATGAGAAGCTGAAATTAAAAATGTGGGAAAAGAAATGGAATAAATGCAAATCAAAAGGTTATATTTGTGTGCATGGGATGAGAAAACTTAAAGCTGACACACATGGAACAATCAATCTGGTGTCAGTTAAGCAGAGAAGAGGAGCGAGGACTCTCTCCGACCCAGAGCATAGGCCAGGGTGACGTTCGCAAGGGGGGCTACGTATTGTGTGTACAGTATATACACACTCACGCCACTGTGCACACACACACACACACACACACACACAAACTCACACTCCATACATGGGAGTTTCCCAGTGTAAGCACAGTTTCACAATGTGTGTTTGACAGCAAACAAACACACACGGTAACATCAACACTGACCAAATGACCTTACAACGATGAAATGACAGCAGGTGTGTGTGTGTGTGTGTGGTAATTTCTATCTCTATAACCGGGCCTCAGTAGGTACAGTGCTTTATGTATGACTCATGTTTGATCCCTACACTGTAGTGTCTAATATTTGGCTGGTGAGAGTTAATTGCCCTTTCACCTTAAAAACTGTAATTAAAAAATAATTGCCTCCTTCTCCGTATTCAAAAATACCCATTTCTCTGAGGGAAGCTTTTAATACCACATGCACTGAGGTACAATCTAATACACGTGTGGGGATGCCGGAGACAACAACTCATAGTCATAACAGCACAGCTCAATATCAGAGAGAGCTCAGCTGTAATTTTGGTGATATACAAAGATTGCATTTAGCTGAGCGTGGTGATACATACACATCCAAGTGTTTGTGCTGATGGCACAAATGGGCCCTTGCATCCTTATGGAAAACAGGTGCTAGTGTTTATCACTTACACCACACAGACAGTTGTACAACTGAACAGGCTACTTGGGATGCGAAAGACAATACCTTGAGTTTCACTCTAAAGACAAGAGCCATGACCTTGTGACCAGATGGGCTGATGGAGTCAGTGGTACCCCCTAGGCCTGTAGTGGAGGCACACGTGTTTTATAACTGCGAAACCAATATTAACTTCCTTACAGGGCTAGTGCAAATTATTTTCAATCACATACTGAAGTCAAAGCTGAAGCTCCCAGTGTTTTTTTAATTAATATATAAAGTGAAATATTGTGGTGCAATTCATCTTATTTATAGCCTAGTTTGCTGTTATGGTTTTGTATAACGACAGCTGATACATAAGACAGCCATATCTGAAAACATTTAGATACGTAACATGGTATAAACAGAGAGCTACAGGAACCAAGCAACGTTATTAAGCACCTCTGCAGTCGTGTTTTGAATATGAGCAAAGAGGATTTTTGGTGGGTTGGAGTTCACTGTGTGGGTTGGGGGAGGAAGAGGGTGTAGTTCATTTTAGCCCCCTGGCATGATGCCTAAACAGTGGTAAGCGAACATGACAATGAGGCCCGCAGACAGTCCTGGCCTTGCTGTGTGGCCGTGCATGCGTGTCTGTGTGTGGGTGTGTGCTCGCATGTGCCACCATGTCTGTGTGTGCACACAAGGAAGGAAGTGGAGCACATATGAGATAACTCATGAGCAGTGCTTACCCAAGGTCGTGACTCCTCAGACTGTAATACTCACACTGGCTTAGGATCTGTGCTCAGTGCTATTTATTTTAACTGCCAACTTCATCATGGACGATAAAATAAGATTAGAGTTATTAAGATCTATGTAAGATCTGTATTGTGTGTTGTCTGAATCGTTAAATCGGTCAGTTTAAAAGTTATTGATGATTGTTGGTGAATTTATATAATACAGCATATTTATCAATCCAAGGAATCTTATTAATCTATTTATTTCTTTTAAAATTTATGGAGAAAGATGAAGACAAATGGGAGCTGATGAATTCAAAGCAGCTGAGAGGTGGACTGTGCAAAAAAAGCTAAAACTATATATGACGTAAAATGGGACACTGAGCCCACAGTATTGAGATTTTTTTGTGTTTTCGGTGAGTCACCATCCAAGAGCTGCAAACCAGTCTCAGGAAGGTTTCCTCAATCACTGCCCAAAATGATTAACGAGTGCAGAGAAAGACAGAAACAAAGCACAAAAATCACATATTAGTTAGTCAGTACATAAACAATGTCCAGGACCTGAATTCACCAGTTGTGCAGTTGTGTACAACAGTTACAGGGGACCACTTCCTTTGTTTACTGTCAACTGGGCTCAAAGACAAGTGTTGGAGGTGATTTCTTTCTTCAGAAAGCTGCAGAAAACCCTCACTCCTCCAAATCCAAATCTCAACAATAGAGGAGGTGAGTAAGTTATTATCATGACAAATAGTCATGACGGACAAAAATATGAGAGTACGAGCTAGTTTGGTAAAAATGGAAATTCCATTACTATGTTTCTGGGCATTAATGTTGATTTAACAAGTAAAATGTGTCAAACACTGCTGCCACACCATCTCCACCTTACACTCTATCATTTGCTGTCTAGCTACTGAATTAAGATCAGATAGGAAACAATATAAAGTGCACTTCAGTGCTCATATTGATTACATCATGAGTTAAATCAAATCAAGTGCTTCTTTTGATTTATTGAAACATACCACTCCTGTGGTCAAGTCTGCATATAATCCCTGTAATAACCTTTGTCAATCCAAAATATTAATAATGATAGGAAGATGGAGCACATTCTCCTTCAGTTATGTCTCCTCCAGGGCGCTCGCGCAGTCCCCCCGCCCCTCTGTGTCCCTCTGGCCGACCCTGTCCCTGGCGTGTGTGCAGACAGGCTGGGTAATCCCTCAGGATGGGGCCTCTTGTTTTGACAACTCCTGCGAAGCCCAGTGTCTCTTACAACAAAACACAGACTGGCCTATCATCAGCAGAATGTCAGCCCTCGGTGCACTCCTTCGTCACCCAAAGGAGGATCAGGTTGCCTTTACACTATGCGACCCATTATCTCAGAATAGAAACATTCTCAGTGCCAGTATAATGATCCCTTTTGTTTTCAAAAGACAATGACACTGATAGGAGACAAGCTGCACTCGTGGCTCCTGATAGAAGTGTGTATAAGGTTACATGTTGCCAGGGCCCGAGTGATGTGGCTCCTGCACAGAGCTGAGAGTGGTGTACTCTTACCCTCTACTGGTCCCTGTGGGATGAAAAGACACCTGCAGGTCAATCAGCAACAGGACACATGCATGCTCTTTAAATTAGGACTGCTATAACTTGGGAATGTGCCAACTGTGCCAAAGACATCAGGGTTCAAGAAGTTGACATGTGAACGCGACTAATGATAAAACACTAAAGAAGAGATGTGTTTCTGCGAAGGTCAACAGTAAGACAAAAGGACAAAGGACAAAAGGTTGGTGGTTAGATTGGCTTTTTGTTGAAGGCCACCCACATTGAACATGCACTCCGGGCACCGTTAGGAATGTGCTGTTGGGCACTGTTAGATGGCTTAGAATAAAATTTGAATGCTTTATAATTTGATTTCATATTTTACAGAAACTGAAAAGTTGTGACTTCAGATCCTCCCAGAATAGGAAAGGATTCTTTTTTTTATTCCTTGATTCATGTCTTGAGGGAAATGTCGTCCCTAACTGGCCTTTGAAAAAAATCATCTACCAAATGAATAAATGTCATTTAATGTAAAAAGTGTGTGTTTGTGTGTGTGTACATAGATATGACACTACTGGCAATAGCTGGTTATCTCAGTTTATCTTATCTTAGCTTAATTCAGTTTTGTTTCATTTAATTAGCAAGAAAAAAAACAGGCAGTTCGACATTTTAGGAAATTTTCCGGTTTTGATGCTAGGCTAAGCTAACTGGCTGCTGGCTGTAGCTTCAGTGGTACTGATGTTTCCATCTTCTCTATCTATTCTATCATACTCTTCCCTTATTTTCTGTCTCTTTATTATTAATTCTGGTCAAGATCCTAATTCAAATAATAATCAACAGATACGACAGGATCTCAGCGGTAAGACATTCCTGTAATACAGACCCACATTTTCTGAATACTGTGTTAACCTATAAGACTTATGCAGAATGGACCACAGCACATGCACTACAGTAACCTTTTCCCATCTCCCTCTCAATTCATGATACTAACACCCCAGCCGGCTACAGCAACCCCAGCCAGTTTCCCATTGGTTAGCCCCAAGGCACAGAGGAGCATATCTGTAGCCAACCTTGACGTGCTAAACTAGGACGCTGAAGGGGACAGAAATGGGAGGAGAGAGGAGGAGAGGCAGGGGAGCAAGCAAAAGGAGGAGAGAGGGGGGAGAAAAAAAGAAAACATAATGAAAGGCTGCTGGAGAAGTGGCAGAAATAAGGAAGTGAGGATGGAGAGCTGAGAGGGTGATGGAAAAGAAGGGATAGAGAAAAGAGCAGCGGAGAGGGAAGGGAGAGAAGGTGGAGAGTGTAAGTAAAGGGAGGGAGAGAATAGGGTGGGTTTTGGTGATTTGTACTCTGGCTGCATATGCGCCTGGTCTCCATCTCCTCCATTCTCTGCTTGAAAACTGGAAAAATCAATACACCCACAGTCTAGTGTATCCCCACATGAACTGGATCATTAAAAATATATAATCAAACACCCCACCATCATTTTTCATCACTATTACAATCATCACGTATCTGAACGGGCGCGGATACTGGTATATCACCAACATGGCTGTAACAATGTAATAACCCAATCAATGGCCTTCTAATTATTTCAGTGCCACAGTTAATCGCCCAGTTAAAGCAGTCTTTCAGCCTTGACTCTCAGAAAGGCACACGGAGACAGGCTGCTTGTTAACAAATGCACACAGCAGAACCGAAGCGGGGCTGTTGTAATAAGAATATCTGACTTCTCAGTTTCACAACTCAATCCAACTCAGGGTCGCAGTGTTGCCTAGTAACGATGGCACACTACTGACCTTATCTATGTGGTCATAAAAATGTATGAAGAAGCCCCCCCTCCTCGCCTCTCAGCCTCCTCCCCGCCTGCCTTCCTTCAGTCCTTCCTACAACCACACTACCACCCTTATCTCCCCCTCTCTGAGTAGCATCTACCCAGGGGGCAAGCACCCTCCATGTTCTCCTACCCCTGCCAGGGCAGCACTGCAGTGGGTGTTATCTGCCCGGGAGCTCCCCTCTGTTTTTTTTTTTTTTTTTTTATAGGGGAGGGGGGACATGTATAAACTTGAACCTACTGCAAAAACACAATGCACTTGTGTGCACTGTACACACACGCAGAGCACAACAGATACAGCGCTGGTGGGCGGGTAGTGGGAGGTTGGAAGGATGCAGATTGCATGCTATGAAACTGATAGATAGCTGTAAGAACAGAGGGACACAGTCAAGCGCAAAGGAGACTCAATACCACACCGCAAGGTGAGTCGGTGCACCAGCCTTCATGAGAATATTACTTCAGAGCGGAATTTCTGCTCTGCCAGCTGTGGGAGAAAAGAAACGTGGCAGTGTGAGAAAATGTTCTTCTTTAAATGAGAAAATAACAGAAATACTGAGGCATACCTCTGCAATGATATTAACAAATATGATGTATTTGGGAAAGCGATTTGCTCGTGAGAGATGAGCTGTTTCTGATCTCTATCCACTCATGGCTCCTAATAGTTAGGTTCAGCTTTTCTGATTGGCTATCACCTTGGAGATGCCCATCCTAATGAGGGAACAAACTCCAGGTGTTGCACCTGATATAACCTCTGGGAGTCACGGGGGGGTGTGACACAACACTGTACACACACTCACACCTGCTCCATCTGTCTGCTCTCCAGTTACAGAACCAGAGCATGGAAATTATTCAGTTTCACTTTCTTATGTTATAAGAAAAACTAAAACTAATTACAATACACAACATCTACTGTGGGTCTATTGTTTCAATTATCACAAACTGGTGACACAGTCCTCAAATTAAGGGTCTCGACTGCAAGAGATAATATCTCCAGATTGATTCAGATGGACATTCACAGGTTGAAAGAGTATGTATGTGAGTCTTGGAGTAAATAATTATAAGAACCACTTCATTAAAATGATCCAAGTACAGAGCAGCACCCTAAGCATGCACGCTGACAAACAGCCTCTCAGTAATGAGGGTGGCCAAAGCCCGCCACCGCTCTCCTGCTCAGGCTACTGCAGCAACATCTGCTCTGTGGCACCCAAAGCATCAGGTGGGATCTCTGGTATTTAAACAAACACAGGAGGCGTGTGTGTGTGTATGTAAGCGGTCGAGTAAGACTGGTGAGGGTATGAGTAGCGCCTTGAGGCAAGGAGCGGCGAGGGCGGCAGGGATCCTGACTCCCACCACGGCCTGTTTAGATGTTAGCCTCTATGACTCATCTACGTGCCACTAATGCTTTTCCTATGAATGAACAAACAGACACAGATACGGTGCAGAGCGGCAACGCTACCACCACGAGGGAAGAGTAAGTGTGAATAGCCTGTGAGACTACCATGAGCCATCCTTAGTCATACTCCCGCGTGTCTGAGCAGTGAGAGTTGCCATACAGTTAGAAGTAACTGATCTGAAAAAAACAAAAAAAAACAAAACAAAATAAATCAAAACCAGCTGTCTTTTATATGGCTGGAAACATATAGTGTGGTACCAGTGAATGAGCAGTGATGTACCCACGCACCTGTTGTCTGGCTCATCCCTCTTATCTTATCCAGGCTCTCCTCATTTGGGCTGCTCTCCTGCAGTAGCAGCTGTGAATATGTACACCTTGTTAGGGGGTTGACAGATCTGGCAGAGGGAGAGACAGGGAAGTAGCTTGTTATGGAGAGCAGGCAAACTATATGTCGATCCCCGCTATGCTGAGAGAAAACTGACAAAGAATAAACATGAGCTCTTCTTTAAAATACGAAAAACAAAACAAAACACATTTTCACCTCAGTATAAATGAATTTATGAAGCAAACAGCATTATATTCATTTAAATAATTGAATGTACTTAGGGAAAAGCTAATTGACATCAGCCACTCTGCTAATAAAACAGCATGGTAGAGTGGATATCAAAATGAGATTTGCCTCAGAAACATGTGGCCGGCCTGATCATTATGACCTGCACCACTGTAATCCCCATTTGCCGCTCATCCAGCTCTGTGATGCCTGTGCTGTAATTACACTGCATCCGATATCATGGGGAAATGCTAACAGATTCAGCAAACCTCTGATCAGCATTATAGACTTACAGTGATTGGACTGTCTGTGGGGCTGCTTATCACAGCCCTGTGTGACGCTAAAAAAAGGGTACGAGTTGGGGTCACTCCACAGGCAACAGCCCTAATTCAAGACTGCATAACACACTGTTTTTTTTCTACGGTTAACCTTGCTTAAGTTTGACTGAACAAAAAAACACACTCAGTCCTAAATGTATTGTTGTGTAATGTATATTATGGAGATGTAATGGGGATATTTTTAGAAAGATGTAACGAGGGTGATTCAAATCAATTCTCTTCTGTTCTCATTTCATTTAGGTTTACAAAATAATTATTATTCTATTAAACTGTTTTATTTTGCTGTTAGTTTTATATAATTGTTGTCCTGCTGATATGGCATGATGTGCCCTTTAAAAGAGATTCATTCAGTTTATGCCAAAATGCATCACCTGTTATCCTGAAATGATTAGTCAATTAACCAATTAGTCCAACGACACACAGTTAATCTCCAACAGATGTTTTAATTTATTATTCACTTCAATAATTAATAAAGATAGAATTGTAAATTGAATTTCACTGGGTCCTGGACTGTTGGTCAGACAAAATAAGAGATTTAAAGATGTCACCTTGGACTCTTTGGAAATTTCTCAAATTCATAACATTTCATGGACTGAATGATTAGGAGTAAATAAAAACAAATCGACAAATGAAAATCCTCATTAGCTGCAGGCCTAGTCATCGGATTTGTCAGCCTTCAGTTGTAAACAGAATTATCCAAAAATGATCAAGATATGAGGTGACTTTTTTATTACTGCTGGAGCTTTTCCTGTTATTTGGAAGAAAAAACAATTAAATATATCAGGGCAAGATATTATATGTTATTAATCCACGTTCTAATTTCTTTGTCAAAACAAAAACAGATATTGCTGCAGGAACTAGACGCTCACTGAGCAGCTTTAAAATCAACTCGCATTGCTGGTGTTAAATCACGCGAACCAGCTCTATCCCATACATGTAATGAGCGACTGCAAAGCGAAACCCCTAAAGATCTGGAGCTTATATTCATGATGTAAGTGGAGGTGTGTGTGTGTGTGTGTGTGTGTGTTGTTTAGGCAAAGGAGGAGTGGGTGCATATGAGATAATGTCGAGCGCTCTCCTCCTCTCTCATCAGTTGTAATGATCAGAGCTGTGAGGATTAAGTACCAATGTCCCAGTAAAGGAGCTTTGCACTGCCAAATGTAGGACCACTGGCTCTGCTAAGCTGCCTAATTTGTTCACACACAGATGATGCTACAGCACCGTCACATTAGATTAAAGGCACATGAATGGTGTAGAGTGCCTTGCTGTGGCCAACAGTTGCACTGCAGGAGGGGGCTGCATGGACACACGAGAAACACTGGGTCAAGGGGCACAACGCAAACACAATCTAAAAATATAACCATCACAAATGCTGCAAAAGGAAATGAAAGTCATTTAAGGGCAATTGTGACATTATTCACATTTCTTGGGCTAATCACGTTGGGTCAACTGCAGGCAACAATAACCCTTTGTTTTATGAAAATTGATTATAATCAATTAAATTCTGTTAAGTGAAGTTCTAAGAGGCAGTTATATTAACTTTGTTTGATCTATCTAATCAATACTATTTGCTTAATAAAAAAAACATTTAACTGGTTTGGTCATACATTTGCAGCTGTCTGTGTCCTGGAAGAAAACATGTACACTATATACGCTGTAATCATCGTCTGCATGGTAACTTCTCAGGTCTCAAATTGCTATACCTTCAGCTGAGATTTTTATAGGTGCTAATATGTAAAGTCATGAGCACAGAAGAATTTCAGAAACCCTCTAACCCAGGGAGGTAAAACACACATGATCATTCGCTGGATTCTCAGCGTTTCATGGGTAGTAAGAGACAAGTAAACGATGCATTCCTGATTCCCCCTGTTTTTATACTCTCAGGCCAAGGAAGTGTCTCAAAGTCACAGGGAAGAAGGAACAGGAATTGTGCTCAAATGGGTCATTCACAAGACCCAGTGCATGACAAGCAATACACCGGAAAGATGAATTTTAGTGGTCACAGTCTGTCCTCACATTATTCAGGTTATTGTAACTATAGTGATTAACTTCAATGAAATGGGGAGGGGGTTGAACATGTGATGGTGTAACTGTGGACTCAAGAGGAATTCAGAGAGAGACAGTGGTTGTCTCTGTGTGAAACAGGCAGCATGGAGAAGGCCTGTGACATCGATCTCGCCTTACTAGTGGGATCTTCTTCCACTTTCTCTGTAGTGTCAATATGGCAAATGAAACTGTCCTGGCTGAAACATGTGAAGAACAAAAACCCTCAGGGTTTCTTCCATAATTAGATGTAGTGTCTTTTAAAAAAAATCTTTTTACATGCACTCATAATCTATACAAGATCTGGTATTCAAGCAGTTGGTGCTTAAATACAGAATGAAACAGAGAAGCATTTTCTGGGGTAATGTGTGTGATTGCTGTGTGCATGAAGGCCGACAGGCATGATCTCTGGATTACTTATATTTTATGTAAACTTTCTGAGCTTGAGGGGTTGACAGAGTTTCACATGCAATGTGAATGAATGGGGCCTTTAAAATACTTCTGTATTAGGCTTTAACATATTGCAGTAATTAACTATCATGATACTGATCTTATGTAGAGTCAATTAGTGTCCAATACTGAATGCATACTTTGACATATGACATCAGTTTGCACTGGATGTGGGTTGTGTGCTATAAACACAGTTGGACTGAATAGGTTTGTGGATTTGAATGCTTTATATATCTCATAACATGTCATCATAATAAGTTTATGTACAGAGCAGTAAAGATCATTCTGAAATATCAATGTATAATGTATGCAAAAGCTGAGATATAATGCAATGAATGTCAATATAGGTACTCAAAAAGTATACCAAATAAAAATAAGAAAAAATAAGCAGACCTTGATTCGTGAGTGGTGATGGTAGCATTAAAACTGAATAAGAAACATATCTAAAGGTTTTTTAGAGTAAGTAGGCAAAATTTTATGTTTTTATTCTTTATAGGCTACAAAAAGCACTAACATTTTACTTAGGCAGTGCGGGTGAGAGATAAGCAGGAGACATGCAGGAATTTCAGAGGTCCTCACAAATTTTGCAACTGAAATCCCATCCAACATTTCAACTGAGTTAAATGGATTTTATAAATGTTTCCACATTGCAACATGAGGCCTTTCATGTAAGTATGAGGAAATTCCCTTTACTATGACTGAACAAGTTTGATATATCAGACTCCCATGACAAGACAACAAAGGGCTATGAGGAAAAAGGCTGGAAAATTGGATTTGCGCTGTAAATGCGGACAGAATAAGCGACGCAAAAACTGTGGAACAATGCAGATTTTTTTCATACACTCATAAAAGAATAGATACACACCCTCCAGTGTTATCTGCCCGGCGTGTTCCCATCAGTCCATGGTGTGATGGGAAGTTGGCTGGACTCTGCAGGAAGCGGCGACAGCAAGACCAGCAGCTAGGCCAGTTTCATGTCACAATAAAAGACTGGTCTAATTAATTTTGAAAGACAACGACTACAGAATAAAAAAACAAAAACAAAAGTCCCACAAATTTCATGTCGTGTGACTTAATAAAAGTAAAAATTTTGATGTTATCACATAAAAATTACTGTATGCTGTTTTTCTGCGTTACAAAAACAATAACCGTTGACTGCTCCTTTAATTTGGAGGCGATAACCGGAAGTCGTGTTTTCCGTTTTGGCTAGCTTTCCAGAGTTGGAGGAGTGGATGGAGGCGAAACATCTCGGTGAAGTCTACCGACTGCGGACAAACAGCTCTTCTCAGTGTCACACACACCGTGGTACGATGTCAGCATGTCCAGCTTCTTCTTGACGGCGAAGAGGCAGCGTTTCCATGATGGCGGTTACCGCGGTTCAGGCGTTTTCATGATGGCTAAACTGAAAACTTAAGGAGCAAACTTTAAACAAGGAGCTGGAGTCTTTACCTAGTATTTCCCTGTTGTAACTGCTAAAAAAAAAAACAACAACAAAAAAACAAACAGCTAACACCACCATGGCATACACTACTCCTGTTTCGATATGTGCATTTGCTTTTAGTTTATACTTCGGCGTGTCCAAGTGTTACTTCTCCATACCGCTGAAGATATACACAGGGAAGTACAACGTATCCTCGGCTGTGAATTTGACTTCTCTTCGGCGAGTAGCGTTGACCTCCGATGGAAACGGCCTCTCTCTGGCTTCTGATCCCACGGGAACAGTCAACTTTCTGGACATGGTGCACAACTTGGAAGGGGACTCCGGAAGAGGTTACTACATAGAAATGTCAATTGGCACCCCTGCCCAAACGGTAATGTATCCCAAACACTGTCGATACGTGTTTCATATGAAATATGTGTGATCTGTAGGATTTCTACAGGTGGTTTTTCAAAAACAAACATTCACTTTATTTTATTTTATTTATTTGCTCAGGTTTTCTTTCAAGGGAACGAAGTTAAATGCGCCACTTTCTCTTCACTCCCTCCTCTCCTCTCCTCTCTTTACTTTCTTTTTTAGTCACTGGGTTTTTACTCAGGGTCATGTGTTAAATTCAGTCACTGATAGCAGACCTGGTTTGACTGCTGTGTGTGAACAGGGGCTGGTCTGTCCACCATGTGATGCACAGAGGGGGAGTTGAGTGTGAGAACGGGTTTGGTGTCATTGTTTCACCCCAGGGCCTTGTTTACGTATCTTTGCAAGATTTGATATTTAATCATACTTTGCCCAACAGCAGAAAAACTCCACTATCAAAATTATTCTTAGAAAAGAAGATCAAGTGTTTATTTCACAGGGCTGTCTGAGTCCATCATGGCAGGATAGCATCACAGCTGTGGGGTGCAGCAGCTGGCTCAAGTCTGTACAGCCATGGGGTGTGTAGGTAGACTGAAGGCCCACTCACATGCCCCCTCACATGATGCTGCCTGTGAGGACCAGTGTTTCCTACCAGGCAGCTGACAGGGATTATGAGGCTCCCAGGGAGCAAAGAGCAGCCCCACAACTGTACAAAACAACACAAGCTCTGGTGCAGGCATATTTGCTGCTGATTTTCTTCTGGCTGCACCGAAATATGCCTGTGTAATTTATTGTCACTTGATGCTGCTCGTTATGTAAAGTGCCTAACAAGATCATATTAATGATTAAGGAGGACTAAATGGTCCCGGAAGAGTTGGGAAAGGGATTCTCCCGTCACTATTAAAAATACATGATGCTTCAGGGCGTTGTAGGCTTAAGGCAACGCTCTGCCATTGTGTTGAAATGGAGCTTAAACCAAAGGTGAATTATCTCATTAGTATCTCATTGACCTGTTGTTCCTGGGCCTCTCATGTTAAACAGATCAGAGCTTTTAAGACTCATGGGTGGCACAGCTCAGTTTCTTCAGTTTCTCAGGCTCACAGAGGCTTATCAGGGCTGCCTGCACTGTCACTTGCCTGTGTCAACCTCTAAGAAGATAATTTTGCAGCAGAGTTCCCACACAACTTTACAGCCAGTCCAAAGTTGTACTTTGGGGAAAGGTGTTTAATATCTGCTTTTTAGTGGCACGTCACAAAGTAGGAAATTATCAGGATTTGATGTTGGTTCAGGCTCTAATTTGTTCCAAATAACACTTTATTCCAGTGGACATTTCTCAGGTAACATAGAGGGCAAATGGTACAGATGCTCTCAGTTGCCAGACATGTGTGTGGTTTTTCATTAGTAATCAACAGTCATCAGAAAACAGATTTCAGTATTATTGTCTGACTCTTTCACAATTAATCCTCTGGAGATACAGTCACAATGGTTCATTTTCAAACAAATCGCTTACAGTATTTTATAGAAAGTGACTAAAATACTTTTCATTTATAACATATGGGCCCAGTTAAAACATGCTGAGTGTCAGTGGTGCCTCACCAGTTGATTCCTAATAGACCGGCACCACAGTAGACATTTAAACTTATGATAGAAGAAGAAGCACATGTGCAACTAATGACACTAGAGATGACTCAGAAGTGTCCCAGCAGTGAGACAGCATGCACAATACCAGGTCCCTGAAACCAGCTGACCAGTATGGATGGCAGTTTTCACTAATTAGCATTGTCATCATCATTACGTAAACCTGTGTGTTTCGATATGTCAAAATGACAGCTTTGAAAATGGTCTATTTCAGGCCTGTGACAGGTGACCTGCTCTCTACACAGCCTGAGGAGGCTCAGGGGGAAGTAACCAGTGATTTGAATACATTATTTTCCTGAATGGACTTTTTTCACTTTAAATGTTGCACCTGTGGATGATGGTTTTGTGAGAAATATATTGCCATATGTGTTAGCATCATTCATGTCTATTTCACACTATAGATACAGGAAATAGTTACTCTTCTTAACATTGCCCCTTTGATATTGCAGCTCTAACGCTCCTGTACTCTGTCCACAGTTAAGAGCGGAACCTTTATATCAGCTATTTATGCCAAGAGAGTTCAGTCCAGTTTAGTTCAGATTGGTTATGTGGTGCCAAAATGGCCTGTAACACAGTACTGTTGAGTTATGCTATCAGTATTATCGTAACCAAATGATGATGTGATTACACAGCTGTGGTGTTAAATGAGGCACTATTCAAATGAGCCACTAATTGCCACATCTGTTAGCATGTGGCACAGCCAGGCTGAGGTGTCGGCTGGAGAGCCTCACATCTGCTAATTGGTACAAACAGGTAGCAGATGCACGTTGCTGCCATGGAGCCACTGCCAATTAGACAGCGAAAGCTCAACTGCAGGCTGCCGCAGCAGCGGGGGAAGAGGTTTGCCCGAGGCTCAGTAGCCGAGCTGAGGGAGGATAATAGGACTAGAGCAGATAGACGGTGTGGGGATAAGAAAATGCCCCTGCTCCCCCTCCTTCGCCACAAGGTTCAAGTATTTTTGAATCTGGCCTGTTTGGCCGGTTCAGGTCTTGTTTGACTGGACTGGTGCCCTCTGCAAGGCAGCAGAGGGGTTTTAGATGGCACAGTCTCCATGATGGGACCAGGGCCAGCCCAAGGAGGAGGAACTGATAAACTCGCCTCCTGCAGAAAGGCCATCAGGGGCTTCCTGTGCCCAACTGAACTGGTCGATAACACATGGTTGATAATAACAGAACTGTTTCAAAATGACTTTTTGCACACCTGCGCTTGATAGTGGGATGTTGTCTATAAGTATTTAATTATGATACTTTTGCTACTTTTTGCAAAAATGCAGTACAATGGTGAACAGGCTTTAGTTAGACATGATTTATGTGGGATTGGTTTGAGGGCTTGAGGCAAAGTTTGAGGAAGTCTCTATGTTTTTTCTTGTTTGGAGTGACTTGTTTGCCTGGAGCATTCTTTTACATGTGAAACAATCCACTTCCTGCTGTTCTGGTCCATCAAAAACAAAGGCAGCCACACAGAAATGAAGATAGATTGATTGTTGCAGTTTGCCCCTGTGTAGCTGAGCATGCTGAATGAAGACTTAGTATTTTTATAGACTGTGTCATGTGACATTATTGAAAAGCCATGGTATAGACCTCTTTGTTGCTGAGTCGTCAGGTGAATGTGGGTTGTCATATTTATGAGCCTGTCGTGGTGGGAAACGCAAGCTAGTGAGTGTTAATGTGGCCACTGCTCAGTTGTGGAGGTGACAGAAGTCTGCTGGCTAATTAGTTCCCACTCGTTGATTTGATGCCTGGAAGACAACATTATCTCAACTGCTGTTAGCCGGTCCCCACTGTGCACATGACACATACCAGAACGGCTGCATAGCTCATCCAGTCATGTCAGTAGCTAGAGGCTATCATGCTTGACTTAGATCACACATTAGAGGGTCATTATATCAGATGCGCATAGTGTTTTACACCCAGTGACAAAGCTCTTTACACCAGTTTGTTCCAGTTTGGAATCTGTAGAAATTAGAGGTCAGGTTTTTACCTGATCCAAGTTCATATGAAATTCCTGCTCAGGCCCGGGTGCGCTTCAGTTTTGACTCAAATATATGGGACATCTCTGCATTAAGGAATAATTAGTCTGCAACTAAACACTGACCAAAAAGTTTGTAAAACAAAACAAGGAGCAGAGTGGCTGTTGTTTAAGTTTTCCAGTGTACTGATAATTTCACACAGGAGACATTTTAGCTGCCTGTCGACTTAACAAAACACACACAACACTGCTAAACTAGACAGTGTTTGTTAATGACAGGTTTGATATAGCTCTTTCAGATGGACGCAAATCAGAGATTTGAATTACTTTGTGTTTCTTGTTCTTTTTCCTTTTCAGTCGTTTGAGATTAATTTCTCTGTTATTTACTTTTTGTAAGGAATTTTCTAGTTTCTTTTGTTGTCTCGCTTCTTCCTCTGCTGTAGTTTCTCCTCATCTAACTATTGGTTCAGAAAAAACTTAAAATGTCTTTATCTTTTAAAGATTAGAGCTTACTTATCAGTATATCCCACTGTGTTTCAGCTGTCATTTTTACCCTGTGACTCAGGAGTGCTGTAAGGTAGGGTGGAGTTGTTGCAAATAATTAATGATGGCTAAAGCAAACTCTTCCTTCTGTTTTTCAGCTAAACATCCTGGTGGATACGGGTAGCAGTAACTTTGCCGTAGCTGCGGCCCCACACCCGTTCATTACTCACTACTTCAACACTGCACTGTGAGTGGCTGGAGAACTTTGTGTAATCTGATATTGAAGCTCTCAGAAATTTGACACCCATATTGAGTTTCAGTTTAGTTCTTGTTTTACCATGTCTGTTCCCCATAACCCACAGTGTCTCACCACAGAGGCAGAATTTATTGGTGTAATGTGTCAGATTGTAGATTTTTCATAGAAAGAGCAGATATTCATAGTACTTCTATATTTGTAAATTATATAATCAGGAATCAGGGAAGCTTTAGCTTTAGTTTTAAAGTGCTGAATCTGTCGTGTCAGAGTTACCTAAAATTTAAAGTAGCCCCTTTTTACTTTCTTATTATTATGATACTTATTATTCTTTCCACTTCTTGGCTTCTTCCTCTCTGCTTAGCTCCAGTACCTACAGGTCAGCTGGGCGCACTGTAGCTGTCAGGTACACCCAAGGCAACTGGGAAGGTGAACTGGGTATGGACCGTGTCGTCATCCCCAAAGGCCCAAATGGGACCATCATCGTCAACATAGCTGCCATCCTGTCATCTGACGGCTTCTTCCTTCCTGGGGTCAACTGGCAGGGCATCTTGGGGCTGGCCTATCCCATGCTGGCACGGGTGAGAGAGATCATCTTAAATCTTGTATACCACCTTAAATCTTAGATCGCCCAATTAGTAAAGGTTAAATTCCTCTTTCAATGATTTCGGTAAATATCAAAAAGCAGATTAACACTCTAAAAATATGAAATTAATAACATCTCTGTGGCCCAGGAAAGCCCTGGAAATCAGAAAAAATGAGTAATTAATTGTGAAAGAGCAGTTTTTCCCCCTCATTTTGGTCTGTAATAGGAATTATAACACAGTGTTTATGGTGAGTAATTAGAAAAATCAAGCAATTCATAAAGGGACTCAAAGGGACTATTTCTTGTCCATAGCTACAGCATCTTTGTTTATGAAGAAATTTACAAATATAGTCATCTTTGTAGTTTCCATATTTCAGGACTCATGTACTTTAGAGTTGGCAGTAAATGCATGAGGACTATACTATATTGCCCAAAATAAAATAAATATAGTTTGTAGCAAACAAGTTCCAATTTGAAAATGTTTTGACTCGTATTGAATATACTGAAGATCAGTCAAACCTTATCCCTTGCAATCACTTGGTCCTGCCATTGCCTTTTATCATAATTAGTTTTTGTCTTTTTAAAGTTCTGGGTCTACATGTTGACCACCGGGAAGTACATCAAAAAATAAGTTGGTCTTTTATTGCCACGCAGAACTAGAAGCAGTTAATTTTTACATCAAAGTTATTGTGTATTGCTTCAGGTATGAAGCTGTTAGACATGTAAGAAACAGAGAAATGAGAGTGTGACTCCAGGAGGCAAAACCTGAGGGGAAAATGGAGCGTGCACAGGAAGGAAAGATTATTTTCTTTATAATGTCTGGTTTTATCAAGTTAATAGAGCATGTCTTCCTACTGTCCTACATTTCTTTTACAGTACTGCATGACTTTTCAGACTAAGATCTTATCTAAGCATAGTCATGGATTCTTCACATGACAACAGAAAAGTTTTCATGTTCATGATTTATTTTCAGCAGCTAAGGGTATGAGGCTTTTGCGGGGTTTTTTTGTTTGGTTTTTTTTTCACTTTTGCTGCACTAATATGTCCTGTGTTTGTTTCTATCCTCACTTCCTCCACAGTAATACTTTGTCAGTCACTTTCCATTTTCACGGCACATAGGGGAACATCCTGTGTACGTGTTAAGTGTGACAGTGGCACAAAACCTAGGTGCTTTTTCTGGTGTCGGCTTTCTTTAACGTGATGATTTGGTGCTAATGACGTCAGTGTAAACTGGCACAATGCATTCTTTCATTCCGTGCGGACTACACCAACCTTTGGGATCAAATGCCAGTGATTGAGGGGCAGATATGCTCACACTGACCACTTTGTGCTGCTGGTGTCTCCTGAGTGTTCAGGTCCATCTTGCCTGTGGTCTGTTTGTCATGCGTGACAAGATCCTACAGCACTGACATGAAAACCTATCTGTGGAAAACAGGAAAGAACATCCTTTTGTCAAGGGGCATACCACTGCCCCACAGCCACATACTGTACATAAATGCACACACGCTCATACAGTCTATGTGGAGTAAATGTAATTTTGGTCATTGTTTGTTTTAAAAGAATTATTATTATTAAAAGAAATACTAATTTTAAAGGTGAATGTATGGAAAACACAATGAGAACAGTTTCATCAGCCTGACAGCAGTTAACTTTGCATATCTCCGATGTTATGACTTGAACTTTGTCCGGCTTCACAGACAGATGATGGTGTTTTAACATGGACACATGGACACTTCCCCAAAAGTTTACAATATCTATTTGTTTTTATTTGTTTGAAAATATGATCATCACCAACTTGTGTGTTTTTGGTTCTTTTTCTTCTCCACTTACTATTATTTCATTTTTTAAGACTACCTTCCCATGTAATCACTGTTAGGATGCAGAATATTTTAGCAGAATCATCAAAAAAATGAAAAATTTTTTTTTAGTTCTTTGTTTCTTTTTTGTTTTCAAAATTCACATTTAGCATTTTTGAAACAAAATCATTAATTTCAAAGGCTTATTTTCTTTCTAAATGTAATACCTTTATATGGTTGGCTGATTGTAAAATGTGGCAAATGGGGGGAAAAAACGTTATGCAAGGTAATGTGGACAATCACACAAAGTAAAAGCTCAAAATGTGAACGCTCAAAGCCTAAAGCCCAAATCGATTAACATGAGTTAATGATTACACATCTCCTCTCCTCTCTCGATCAGCCCGACTCATCTGTGGAGCCCTTCTTCAACTCTGTGGTGCAACAGCTGGGAATTCCTGACATCTTTTCCCTCCAGATGTGCGGTGCTGGACTGTCAGCCAGTAGCACAGCAGACCCTGCGGGTGGCAGTCTTGTGAGTAGTCCAGCGGGGATGTCTGGGGAGGAGTTTGATCAAATAAATATATCAAATAAGGTTTGCTTATACAGCTTGCTCAAAGGTTAAGTGGACTTTTGACCCAAACAGAATCACTTCTTCAATTCAATTAATTTTATTTGTATAGCACCAAATCCTCTGTCTCCCTTCTTACTCTTAAAAACTCTTGGAACCACCACCACACCTTTATTTTGAGAGTGGAGTGTTCTCTTAGGATAATATGGCACTATGAGCTCTTTAATATATAATGGTTCCTGACCACTAACACCTTTGTAAGTGCTGGGTGTCATCCATCCATGTAGCAATGGAAATTTATGTTTATATTTTATATGATCTAATTCTCTAATTCTGTATTTTTGCAATACAATTTGTGTCTTTTTTAGCATTAGCAATATCAATTATGTACTTCACTTGGAAAGTACTGGGATGTGGTTGAGTTCTCTTCTTCTCAGACTACATAAAATCTGTCACTAGTGGATCAGACAGAGCAGAGAAACATAAAAGCTGGTAGCTTCCTCATCAATGTGGTTTCTCCATTGGAGGCCCAGTCTAGTTAGAGTGCAGCTAATTAAGCTAAGACAGTATCCTGCTGAGAGCAGGTCTGTCACTGTTATATGAACGGCCTCAGTGCCTCGCTCCCTGCATTTCCATCACACGACCCACTGACACAGACAGATGGATTAGATGGCTGTGTGTGTGTGTGTGTGTGTGTGTGTGTGTGTGTGTGTGTGTGTGTGTGTGTGTGAAGCCAAAATGTGGAGGGATGAACCTTTGAGTGTGCTCCTGTTGGATATTCAGTGTGTTGCTGTGCTCACAGTTGAGTGAAGCAGTATTTTTGTTCCTCCTTAGATCATGGGAGGGATTGAACCAACACTGCATCGGGGGTCAGTGTGGTACACCCCCATTGTGGAGGAGTGGTATTACCAAGTGGAGGTTTTGAAGCTGGAGGTTGGTGACCAGAATCTGGACCTGGACTGCAGAGAGGTAAACTTCAAATGCTTGTGTGTCTTATCTCAAACTGCTGAACACCATCCCCCATTATTCTAAAATGATATCAAAGTTTGATTCATTCACGATGAGCTGATAGTGTAAAGGTTACAGCACGGACATGAAACAGAACCCGCAGCACTGCAAGGGAATGTAATCCAGTTTGTCTGCTTGTAAAAGAACTTCCTCATTTCATATTCTTTTGTTTGTTCAAGGTCTTCCATAGGAGCCTGTTGAGCTGAGAGAAACCCTACTGCACTTCACTCTTTCTCCCTTTCTTTCAGTATAACATGGATAAAGCTATCGTTGACAGTGGGACGACACTGCTGCGACTTCCTGTCAACGTCTTCAATGCGGTGGTAGAAGCCATCACACGCAGTTCTCTGGTACGCTGCCGTCTCTCCACAGACAATGATGAAACATGTTGTCAGAGCAAAGAGATGCAGGGGAGGATAGCGCACACTCACTATTCAAGGACGTAGTCGCTTTGAGAGGAAGGATCAGGAGTTTTACTGTTATAAAAATATATGTGTGTGTGTGTGTGTGTGTGTGTGTGTGTGTGTGTGTGTGTGTGTGTGTGTGTGTGTGTGTGTCCATGCTTTTTTTTTTTTTTTTTTTCTACTTAACACATTTTTCACCTTTTACAACCGCACACAAACAGTACTCAAGGTTAATTTGAGCCTGGAAGCAACATTTTCAATTAATGTATCCATATCCTTGCAGATTAATCCCAAGTGGGAAAATAAAAGAGAACAGCAAAACCTGTTTTGGTGTTGTGCTGACCTTCCGCTTCTGTATGTTTGTCTTTTGCCTTCCTGTCTCCCTCTGTCTCTGTTTGTCTATTTCTGCGTCCTTTATTTTCCTCTGCGGTTCAGATCCAGGAGTTTTCTTCAGGGTTCTGGGATGGCACCAAGCTTGCGTGCTGGATGAAAGGAGAGACCCCCTGGAGGTTTTTCCCCAAGCTGTCCATCTATCTGAGAGCCACAAACAGCAGCCAGTCCTTCCGTATCACCATCCTGCCTCAGGTACTTGGATAAACACAAACATAAAAACAAGTCCTCCCTTCTCCAGAGTTTCTCGGTCAACTTTAGAGACACAAACGCTTACCAGTCCTCATTCTCTGTCATTATTCGTTTATCATTTTGCAGCTCTACATCCAGCCAATCACAGACGTGGACGGCACGCTGGACTGCTTCCGTTTCGGACTGTCGTCGTCAGCTAATGGCCTGGTGATCGGTGCTACTGTTATGGAAGGCTTCTATGTGGTGTTCGACCGTGCCCAGCGGAGACTGGGCTTCGCACTCAGCAACTGTGCAGGTGCAGGTTCATTTAAGACCATTACATAGACGGAGAGGTTTAAAACTCAAGTGTTGCATTATGATAGTATTTTGTATGTGGTTTCAAATGTGTGTTTCTATATTTATTGTGTGTGTTTGCATGAAGTGCTGAACTGCTTACAAACACACAAGTATACACTCTTCATCATAGGCACAAAAAATCATAAGAGTCAGTTTTTATTTGTATAGCACCAAATCACAACAGAGGTTATCTCAGGGCAGGTAGCAGTAAGTACTTAAAATTCTTCTG
Source organism: Trachinotus anak (assembly GCF_046630095.1). Classification (NCBI taxonomy): domain Eukaryota; kingdom Metazoa; phylum Chordata; class Actinopteri; order Carangiformes; family Carangidae; genus Trachinotus; species Trachinotus anak. The sequence goes on along the minus strand of NW_027273885.1, from coordinate 5,523,228 downwards.
CTTTCTGTTCGCCTGTTTACAAACCACTGCAGTGTTTGAGTAAAAAAGTTCCCCTTAATGTTATTTCGAGCATCACATATTAGGGTTTATATGAAAGGGCTAAAGGTTAATCTCTATAATATGGTTTTGTCTGGTGATGGAAAAATGTCATTTGCTGACATGTTGCTGATTCTACATGAAATATTGTCCACAAAGTGCTGTAGATTAATTGATAACTTATGGAAATGCAAACTGTGCAAACTGTTTAATGATACTTTGTGTGATGAAAGCTGAATGTCCTGTTCATCATGACCTAAACAGCAGAGGTTTAACATTAAACAGTGGTACTTCCCTGAAGTCCTGTGTAAATATGAGCTTGGCAAGCCTTCCCACTCATCTTAAAGTACAAAGATCACTTTTGTTCTGTATTAAGCAAACAGATGTAGGCTGAAGGTTAAGGATGCAGGCTTGTGACAGTGGGGTTGCAGCTGTAATTCCTGAGTTGGCTGGTAAAATCCAGACAAGAGAAAACTCTCAACTACGGATGATTTTGTGCTTGAGTAAGACAGAAAAACCTCAAATTACGCCAATGATGCTGCTCAGTAGCCGCCAGTCTAAGACGACAGTTGTTTTAAGAAGCTGCCACAGGTAAATCGATATTGTAGCTTGATAGTAAAAATCTCAAACTAATTTCACCAAAACTCCTCAGTCCCTCTCTTTCTGTTGTCTCATCTGTTAGCTTATAGATTTTTTAATACTTCAGTAATAACAATTTCTCCTTGTTGTCATATCTGAATGAATAATACAAATTTAGTTTAGCTCCTTTTTTAAGGGTCATGAGCTTCATTCAGTCTTTTTTTATTCTCTGATTGGTTGGTATTTGCACTGGCACTTTATATTTTACTTTTTACCTCAGATGTGAATCAGCCTGTCAGAACTGAGGTCTGCAACTATCTGTCCTGTACTTCGTCTGCAGTGAGTGGTGGAGTGGCTCTGTCAGAGATCGCAGGACCCTTCTCAGCAGCAGACGTGGCGGCCGACTGCTCCGGCGGGATGCTGAAGGAGCCTATTATGTGGGTCATCTCCTACGCCCTGATGGCGGTCTGCGCCGTGGTCCTCATCATCCTGTTGCTCCTGCTGGTCCTTCCCTGTCGACGCAGAAGCCACTCCGGGGAGATAACCGACGAGTCGTCACTGGTCCGCCACCGCATCAAGTGACTGAGAGGGAATAGACGGGTGAAGAGGATAAACGAGCAGGGAGACGCTGAGCGGAGCCTGTCCACAGCGGTGGAGAAACAGGTGAGGTTCAGCCTGGACCAAACAGTGACACTCAGCTCTGGATGTCTCAGTGACTCTAGACTGGACTCTTCAGCTCGGCCCATAGAGGTAGACGCAGACACATCGGCTGCCTCTCAAAGGGAAAATCCACCCTAAAAACACTTCTTCAAAACAGCTTTTGATTTATTTATAGTTCCACAGTTTCCTGTTTACCTTTCTTATTCTCACTGATAATTCATGTAATTTCATATGTAGACACTGTGAGACATCAGCATAGTGGAAGAAGAACAAATTAAAAGTTCACAATGCCATGTAGGTACAGGACAGGATTTAGTAATGGGTATGACTTGGTCTTTCTCAGCTCGAGAGGCTCGTATGCTGTCAGTATTTCTCTCTGCATCTACAGCTATAACTCAAGTGTAGTTTGTGAGAACACAAATCAAGTTCATGCCTCAGCTCTTAAGGGCTGTTTATGGGAAATGCAGGAGATCCCTAACACAAACCAACCAGAAAGGTGAACGAAACTATGAAACACTTTATCACAAAAAAACCTGACACACTAAATATCACACCAGCACTGACGCATTGCGGGATAAGAATATCTAAAGGTGGAGTTTCTTCCTCACAGATAATCACAGGACTGTGGGTGGGTCAACAACCACTGGTGCATTATTGAACAATTGACACATTACTGGTTTCATTTCCAGGCAAACTGTGTGTTAGTAATTTCTAAGGACATACAACCTCTTTAAATGTGCCTTTACAGATGATCAAATTAATGTATCTGTCTGTTGAAGTTAAGGGTAAAAGCTGCTCAATCAATCACTGTTAATAAGAAGAATATTACACTTGTTTACAGTGCCTGTAGTGCCTTTAAGTCTCAGTTTACTGTTAGTTCAGCTTTACAAACTGTTTAAGACTTCTGCTGAATTGCACTTTTTTTTTTCCTTAAGTCAATCAAAAGTGTAATATAAAGTTTAAAGATCAATATTTCTGTTACGCAATTTTGTTGTATTAATGCAATTTTACTAATTGTGTATACATCCAAATTTACATTTAATTTTCTTTGAATGTGATTGTATTATTACTCAAATTCTTTCTTTTTAGACGTAGATGTTCAAGGGTACATATTTATATTTCATTTTTTATACAAATCAAAGACCTAATTAGAAGCCAAATGATTTTTGAAACTGACACATTGGAAACACATCGTCACCTCTTTGCTTTCTAGTTGAAGCTCAACGACCTGTTAGCAACTAAAAGTTATTAAATGCCATTTTATAGTCTCTTGACACTAGCAACAGTTTCATATATACTAGTCAGAGATAGAGTACATGAAATATGGTGAGACCGCTGAGACTGTGCTGCACAATCAATCTGAAACTAGTGCCTTTTGGCTCTGAGCTTCAGCTTTGACTCGTATGACTCGAGTTGCACTAACTTGTTTCTCTCTGCCAAAATTTAAAGTTGAAAAATTGTTAATTTGAAGGTACACTTGATTCTTTGAATGTTTGCTTATTTATAAGTGTCTTTTTCTGTGCCAAAATTGTACTTATGCTGTAAATAAAACCATTTGTGATCACATCAATGATGTAAATTATTTTAAATGAATAAACGTATTTTGTTGTGAAAGGCTACGCAGGACCGAACCATCTTTTAAGAGTCAGTGGAAAAGAGCTTGATATGGTTTGTGAGTGACATCTTGTGTTGACACATGGTATCTCTATTTACTGCCACAAACTTCACTGTTAATGACATGAAAAATTACAATCATATTTATACAGACTAAAATAAAGACATTAGAAATGTACAAAAAAAATGAAAGAAATAAACTGTTATAAAGAGATAATATGAAAACATGGAGCTTTTTACATTCATCTGAGCAAAACCCTACAGTCTACATCAACAGTGATAAATTATGAAGATACAGAGCAGCAATAAAATAAGGAAATAAGTTATGTTTGTGATACAGATATTGATGAGAAACATGTCTTTGCACAAAGAAACTGTAAACACAAATATCTCAAATAGTTAATCTTTGGTCTTGTCATCAGTCATCTTGATGCTTCTGTAAAAAGAAAAAAACAGATTTGTATTTAGTTGCATGTGATAAATGTGATTTTATGTCTGAACATTATTTAAACAACTCCCACATTTCAATATAAAAAACTACAAATGAAGAAAAAAACACTGATAATAATATGAAAGCTTGAACAAAGCAAAAAAATGATTAATTCCTAATTATTTAAATATTATTAAATGTCATTTACTAGTTTTTCCTTCACTGACACAATTATTTAATCGTTTCAGCACAAGATAATATTGTATTTTAAGCTTAAGAATAAAACCAAGCCAAACATAATTTTCCCTGCGCCATTAAAGCAAAGGAGGCCAAAGGCTAATTAAACACAATAAAACGTAGATTATCCTTTTGACTCGTCGTGTAGTTAAATAAATAAGATGAAGCTCACGCGACACTATTAATATCCCAACTTGCTTTAAGGTCCCGCTGTGATTCAAACATACTGTAGGTATTATTACATCCAGCCTCAGTCAAGCCGTAGTACTTGGAACAGCAGATGGATAAACCTTCTTAGAGCATCTGCTCCTCCAAGAAGATTAAATCAGATGCTAAGAATCATTCATGCATTCACATGCAGACATTAAATTACGAAGCATGGAATGGAAACTGATTTTATCTAACAGCCTTTAAAAGACTAATCTGTCCTTAGTTTGACTGTATGTTGCCTGTTGCATTGTCAAAAATCTAACGTCAGCTGTAAGTGGGTTTGACTTTGGTGAGTTTCTACCTTCATCTGAGCGTAGATCCAGTCCAGAAAATAGGTGACGTTTCCATAAACACCTGGTTTGTTCTGCTCAGCACAGTGTTCCCCCCAAATACTGTCCCCTACGAGCCACCATAGCCCATCTGTCAGAGACACCAGAGGGCCGCCACTGTCAGCCTGAAAATGAGTTCGGATCAAGATTTTAGTGAACATTCATGAACTACAGCCTCTGGAAGTTACGTATAACATATAACAACTCATCACTCAGTCAACATCAAGAGCTTCACTATGATCTCAGTGTCGTGCTTGGTGAAACTCGCGCTGACTCAACCTTCCCAATGATGTGTTACGAGCGGAACTGTTTATTTAAACCATTTACAGAACATAGTGCAGGTCTTGTTTGACTACGAGTTACATAAGAGCTGGAAAATGCTTTGAATTCTTTTCACAAACAAACTGTTTTTATGTCACTGAGCTGTTTATGCAAGAAAAACTGAATTACACCGGAAAATACAGTTTATTAAAAAGACTGTTTGTTGCTGCTTATGTGGATTTCTTTGAGTATACTGTATATTGATCACTTGATTCTGCGTATAAAGGCTGTATTTACAGCTGACATTGAAACATATCAACCCTGAGGGCAGTTGACCAGTGGGGTGGCTGTCTGGTACTCCACCATACAACTCAGAAACACCTCATGACGTGATATTATGTGGTTTGTGTATCATGTTATTGGTTTTAGTCTTTAAATATTATTTTCAGATCTCTGAGAGAAAAAACATTGCATGTTCGTCTTACATGGCACACGCCCGTTCCTGCCTCCATCTCCCTGGCACATAACATGCCCTGTGACAACCTGCCGTTGTAGGCGATGGAGCTGTTGCACTCTGCAGTATCTATGAGTGAGACCTGAGCCTCCATCAGGTGCGGAGAGCCAGAGTCTGTCAGGGACACAGCAGACAGATAACATGACTTTAGATCGTTCATTTAAACCTGCATCTTCTCCTGCCTAGTTGGACATTTATTTAAAGTAATGTTGGTTTTCTCCTCACAGACATTGTATATGTTGGTGCGCATTACAGCGTTAAAGCCAATGAATGCACAATTACAAAGACTTTACCGCCATCCAGTGGTAGCAGTAAAAAAAAGACAACACCTCTTAACCACATGTGACCGCCTCTCTCACCTCCATTTGCTGTTCGACCAAATCGTGTTATCCAGGCTTTCTGAGGAGCAGTGAAGTTTAAACCAACACTGGGCAGGCACACAGGTCTGGTATTACTGGAGGCTGCCGAAGAAAATGAGATGGCTGCTGTTAATAAGTCTGCAAAAGGAACATTTTTAATTCTCTATGACTTTTAAAAAGGTGTGTGAGTGTTGAGTCACGCAGCTCATGTGTGCTCTATACACATACATATACATTTATCCACCTGGTTTCCAAAGAATAGGGGCTATAATTATAATAATAATAATAATAATACAATTTATTTATAGGGCACTTTTCATGAGTTTAAAATGAAGAAGAAAGACAATACAGTAATACAAATGATACACAACATTAATCGTTAATCACACGTTTAAATCAAACATTTAATCACACACTATACAGTCAGTTGCCACAGGTACATCGTTATTGCCCGTCCCATTTATATCACTGTGGGTAGGCTAAATAACAGAGAGACCTCTCTGTTTAATGCCTCTCAAATTTAGAACATTATAACCTTCATGAATGGAGGATTGATTGCAGGACTGTTGTAATAGACTGTATTAGTTTAAGTTTGTGTAGTTATACCTAATAAACTGGCAGCTGAGTGTATATAAGAGATTTATGTTATGTTATGATTTATTACACAAACTGACTACCGGTTATGCAGATTATTTTAGATTTTTGTTCTGTAATCTTAAAAAAAAACTGGCCACTAGGAAAAGTGTGCGTGGCTCTATAGTTTGCTTGGTAAATGTTTTTGCATCCCTGTGTATGTAAATGTGTTTATGAGCACCTGTGAGGTCCAGAGCTTTGGTGAGCCTCATCAGAGCGATGTCATTCATGCGAGTGAGGCTCTTGTAGTTTTCATGGGCTATGATGCGACTCACAGAGTAGGCAGGGTTAAACAGGGTACCTAATGGATCCACTATCCCAGAATACACTGCCCAGTCGCTGGGGCTGGAGGCCCTGGGCAGGAAACAAACAGCAGAGAGGAGATTCAGGTCGGATCAGATCCCAACCACTGCTTTGAGAGGAAGTGTGGTGAGTAAGACCCCACCTGGCCACACAGTGTGCTGCCGTCACTATCCAGTAAGGGGAGATGACGGCTCCTCCACAGCGGTGGGAGCCCGCGACCTGCAGGCTGACCTGCCAAGGCCAGGACCCGAGGGAGGCCAGCTGGCCCCCGGAGGCCCTGCTGGAGTTCACCCCGCTCCCACAATCTGAGGACAGGACTGCTATTAGAGAGGCTGCATTTCACCTCAACAGGGGTTTTTACAAGCAGGTTCAATAAGGAGGAGGCCACAATCCTGTCTAACTACATTGATGGGTGCATGAAAAAAGGTGAAATCACTGGACAGCTTCACATTTACTGACAAATATAGTTTCAACTGAAACAGATACAACAATAAAATAATTTAAACCAGGAAACATCTGAAGAGGACAATAAAGCATCAAGCTTCACTAAAGCCTTTTTTTTTATTTTCTCATCTCCTTTGTTGGTGTCACAAGGACACAACATGAAGGAGATGAAGCGCCCTACACAAGCCCACACTCCTGCATGCCATTTCACCAAAATCAAGACAAATGTTCCTACGTCTCTGTCTTGGATATTCATAATATGTAAATCAAAAACTTTCAGCTGCAGAAAATGTCATACACCTCTAACAGCTTGGCTGCAGAACATAAGAGAAAATAAATAAATAACAGAAACTGCAATATTACCAAACTAGAAAAACATCCCTCCTCTAGTTTAAAAAAAAAAGATAAATTCAAAGTATATATGTATATATACACTTTGAATATATATATATATATATATATATATATATATATATATATATATATATATATATATATATATGTACATACCAGTACAACGTAATGTCACCACACTGTTGCTGGGACATGTTTTTCTGCGGAAGACAAAGAAAAAGACAGTTATTAGTTGACTTTGATCCAACATTAGCCTTTTGACAATGTTTTTTAGGTCCACTTACCGGAGCTCAAGCTGTTGCAGTATGAAAGCCTCCGGGTTGAAATCAGACTTCACCATTAAGAATCCTTCATCGGAGTCAGTCTTCTGTCGGCCAGATTTAAAATAAGTGTCCCTGTCAAACCACATCATGGTAAGTACAAGTTAAATCCAAGACATAAATCCCTCACACAGCAGTCTCTGTTTGTGAAACACCTGAGTGTCTTACCTGCTGTATCCAATGGTCCGGCAGCTCGCTCTGCCCTGCTGCTCGGCCCAGCCGTGAGAACAAACGCTCCTCCAGTTTTTAGCCTGAGTCGAGTAGATTTGGAGTAGGAAGCTGGAGCCGTGCAGCCTCACTGAGCACAAACAGCATGGAAAGTAGGTGTAGAGGGAAGTCATGCTGGAGTCAAGTTAGATTTTTCAGATTTCTTACATAATACTATTAACATTATACTAATGCCAATGATAAAACTAGGAACTATACACAATCATGACCAGCGGTGTGTATAAGGATTAAACACAAAAACTATAAAATCTGTTTAAAGATGATAAATATAGGCACAGGACTTTAATCTGAAAGTGCATAAGTTAATGTAAAACTTATATTGAGGTGTCTTATAAATATAAAGGTGAGTGGACAGATTGCAGGATTTTCAGGTGTGTTTTATCCTGCACTTTGGCTCTGGATGAGGCTGTTTACCACAGTTGGCTTCATCCTGGCCAGCTGGACAGTCTCTCACTCCATCACACCACTGGGACTCCCACACACAGCTCCCATCACCACACTGCATCCCGCGCACACAGGGCGAGGAAACTGGGAACAGAGGAATATCGTTGTGAATATACAATATGCTGTGTGTGTGTGTGTGTGTGTGTGTGTGTGTGTGTGTGTGTGTGTGTGTGTGTGTGTGCATGCATCTAAGTTTAAAATTACTGCAGTGCACTGAACAGTAGCGACAAATCCTCCACTCACAGTAATAAGCGAGGAGGATTCCAGCCAGCAGCAGAAGGAGCAGCAGACAGATCACAGCAGCCACAGCGAACTTAACACACCTCTGTTTTACATCTGACAAAACACAGCACACACTGTGACTGGAAACACATTTACACCCAACATACCCGCGTGTCAAACATGTCTAATATGTGCACATTTTCTTGTTTCTTTCTTATATGCAGCTTAAATGTTATTTTTGATGGTGTGTGAACATCTGTATTTTTGATCTTTGTTGTAAAAATAATTTGTTGTTGGAAACATCTGTCTGACTGACAGGAACCACTGTGAGAGTTACATTTAAATTAGATAGATGCTATACAAGTCATCACACTAGTTATGATTAGTCATATGTCAGACAATGGCTGTCCTCAGGGTGGAAATACAGTTTTAACAGTTACTCCTTTTACACTGTATATCTGATTAATAATGTGTTATTTGTTATTTATATTAAAAAGTTCTACACCTACAAGTATTTAGTTATGACTCTCCATTAACATTTTTGTCCTGTGCTTTTTCTTGAAGGGAATTGTCATTATTGAACTATAGACTTAAAAAAAATGTAGATCTGGAAAAGCTGAGCACATGTTTATAGCTATAAGATTGTAATATATGAAACCTGTTAATCCTCCTTTGAGGATTCAAAACCTGCACAAAGCTCCTCTTTGAACAGTTGTATTAAAAACACTTCAACACTATTTTTCCACTATAAAGAAAACGAAGCTGAACCTTTATGTTTGGGGACAGAGAGGCTGATCTCAGGTGGAGGGTTTGGGGCCAGATGGTGAACATACTGGGGCCTCACGTCTGATCGGCTGGGCGGAGGAAGTTTCCACTCTCCATCTTTGTGGATGAAACGAGAGCCTGGGTCCAGATACTGTAAAGTAAAGTCCAGTACTGTAAGTGATGATCAGATCAGTTTTCAAAATCCTGCTGCTTGTAATCCCTTTGAATTAAAGTCATCTAAGTTAGTCTGGGTAACTTGAAAATACCTCAACTGTAAATGTAAAAATGGGATTGTTCAACATATCAAATGCAAAATCACTCACACATCTAAACATGATACTATTTTGATTATCATATTAGTATGATAGGAGTTACTCTACATAGTCTTACTTACCGGGCTGGTGGTCATTTTCTGTTTATCCAACAATATCCTTCATTTACAGATGGATGCAGTGGAAAAATATCTTCCAGGTATAATTCAAACACCAATTTCGCATGTAAATTATCTAGTTGGTATCAATGTCCACTCCAAGAGTCAGTGAAGCTTTAAGATAATTTTTCACAGCCCTGCTCCCTGGAAAAAACACTATTCAGATCTGTGTCATCTCCTCTCACATCTCCCCTGTTCTGCCCTCTCTTGGTTCTCACACCACAGTGATCAAAGAGCCCGCACAGCCACTCGAGGGGTCACTCCTCACACTTCATCTGCATCGGTTTGAAGTTTCCCTCCTGAGCACACAACAAGCACAATAAGGACAGTTACTCAGTCTAAACATGCCACAGGTGTTATCTGCTGAGCTGTCAGCGCGGTGAGTGAGTGAGCGCCTTTATACCGAGAATGTGATGGAAAGGTACGACACTACACGAGGTATACACAGGCAAACACATTAAGCATCAATACTTGAGTTAATAAGTGACAGAAAACGCAGAGTGTTGTATTTGTAAATAAATTTGTCATAAATTACTGATCAGGCAAAGTACAACTCTGATGTAAACCGAGACAGACTTAACAACAAACCTGAAGAGAATAGGTCAGTAATACAAAGTGGAATGAAGTTATTGAATATTTGCAAGGTGTACACACATTATACATTTCTAAATGTCTTAGAAATAGTCTAGAAGCCTTACAGACTAACATAATATTTATTAATATACTGCCAAAAGAGCTGAACTCTTAAGTGCTGACAAACATCTGACCCGAGACTAAACCCTGCTCGATAAAGGAGTTCAACAGTATGTCAAGTGCAGTTTATTCAAAGGTGTATCATACATTCATAAGTCATGAATTCATGTCAATGATTAATGACTTCATACATCAAGCAACAGAATAAAAAACAATCACATCCAACTGGGCAAAAATACAAAAGTTGGACCTTTGACAGTGAACACATCAGGACACCACAGCTCATCGCTCTTTTTGAATTGCATCTGGATTTTTCAGTTCAAAGATGATGGCAGCAAAAAAAAAAAAAAAAAGGATGATCTTTTCAAAAATTGTGTGCAAAGGTTTGCAGAAAGTGAGGATTCAAAAGGACAATTCAGAGTTGACTGATTGGTTTCTGCTTCCCGGGAACTTTGAAACAGAAATAAACTGTTTATATTCTAAAGGTTATTTCAGTAGTGTCTGTCCACCTTTTTTCTCCATGTGTGTCACTGCCTTCAGCGGTTGTGAAAAGCAGCATTTTTTTTTGGCAGGGGAGAGGGGGCTAACATCTGTGGTGATTTTGAAAAAGGTGTGACTTCAGTTTCAATCGAGCAACTGGCTCAACTTATCGTACAGAGAAGGAAAAACATGTGTCCACTGCCTTTCATTGGCTGAAGCAGGAACTCTTCCGGCCCAGTGCCTTCTCTCAGGTCTACACCCAGGCCTGCCAGCCTGGAAAGAGTCTGCTGAGGTTTTTGGGGTCCATGGCTTGTTGGATGAGCAGGTTGACCTGCCCCCCCACACTGAGCACCGTGCCCTCCTCCACCCCCTTCAGTTTCTCCTGCAGCCGCAGCAGCACCCGCTCCGCCACCTTGTTGAAGCTCTGGCTGTCGCTGCAGGAGGAGGAGCATGAGGTGATGAGACAGAGCTTCAGGGCAGATTGAAACAGCGCCATATCTGAAATAGCTCTTACTTTGCAATTAAAGAATAAAAAACCCACTTAACAGCTTAATGTCTGCCAAAGAAGACAGCTTAATTGTGTAGTTATGCGACATGATCTGTGGGACCTGACACCAAATTCATTTTCTATTCATGTCCAGTCCTGTAGAGGAACAAAAACAGGCGCACACACACACATATATATATATATCCTCACACACAAGATCACCTGGATTTACGGTGGTTGACCAGGTCGTCTCCTCCCATAGTGGAGCTCAGCGTTGCATTGAGCTCCTGCTGCTCATCGTGCTGCAGGTAGAAGGCTTTCAGAGGGTTCATGGTCCAGTCAAACAGAGGGTCGTAAAGCAGCACCTGTTTCACACGCGGGAACCAGCACAGGAGCATATAAGCATATAGCAACATGCACAGGCAATAAGCACATGAGGTTAAGGGAAAAAAATGACATGAGAGGTGTTTGTGTCAGCATGTTTGTGTGTGTGCGAGTGTGTTTTGTCCAGTGTTCGTACCTCTACAATCGTCAGCAGAGCTTCTTGAGAGCTCCTCATCACCTCGATGGTCTTCTCACAACATCTGACCAGAGAAAACAGAAACTAATTATCCTTTACATCGTGTTTCATTAAAGTATCCTTGAAGGAATCGCAAACCAAAACATTTTAAAAACTTGTCCTGCAAGTTGATTTTCCCTCTGTGCTGACATGAATATGAAACAGTGGCTGACTGGAAGGTAGGAAATCAATCTTGCAATGTAGGGAACGGTTCGGAAAATGGTCATAAGTCATGTAAAGTATGTACTACTGCAGTTTACAAGATTAAAAAATGACAACTATGATGGAGAGAGAAACTCTCAGGTCCGGGCTTAATTTCCCATTGTTCTTGGTTATGAATAATTAATGCAATATTTTCCTCACCTCCTGAAAACTCCCTCCACTCCAGTGATTCCCATTCCATCCACAATGTCTCTGGAGAGCCTGAAGGGCACAGTCTCCGGCGTGGGGAGGATCTTCCCCTGCTCAAAGGCCACACCTGAAGGTTCAAAGCATGCAAAGGTCACAGAGGCAGGGATGTGTTAGGTTAGGTACATGTTATATGATGTTCTGTCATGTATTGATTTCCTTTGACTTTCTCTGAAGCTTTAAAGAGGTGGATTTTATAGCAAAAATCAATATATGATTTCTATGACCATTAACAATGAAATTCATAGACATTCAGCCACTGTTTACACACACTCACCTTTTCTGAACTGAGGAGAGAATTTTTCTGTGTTTATATGAATTTAACTAATGGGAATAAAGCAAACCTAAATCGATGTGCACCAGTTCAGCAGTCTGCTCATCAATCAGGATGTTCTGGATGTGTCTGTCGCCCAGACCTACGATGTAGCCGACTACCGGCACAAAAGAAGAAGAGTTGGTGAATATTTCAGTGTCTGGAGTTTCTACAGAGAAAGTCAGTTCATCCACGTTGTCAAGCCACCGGCATAAATGATTTGTTTTAAAAAGATTTTAAAATCTTGACCAGTTTTCCTGCTGGCCTGAAGTTTGTGAGTCAGCCACTTTCTTTAAAAGTATTTATTTCTAGACAAAAGACAAAAGTGTCAGGCCTCACTGCTCAACAAACAACCTTCTTGATTTCACTTCAACCCACACATACCAAAAACACGACTCTGAGACACAATGATGTAAATTTGTGTGTGTCATATTTATAGTACATGACCTGGGGTGAGCGCAGTTTACCTATAGAGGAGGTGGCTACGCTGCGGGTGTAAGCCAGCCGCTTCTCCATCCACACCGCTGGATCCAGGAACCGTTCCATGCAGAAATACCTGAACACCGGCCTGAAGTTCTTACACACCTCAGTGTAAGCCTCGAGCTTCTCATCAAACGCAAGTCTCTGAGCCTCCTACGACGACATGACAGAGGGTTAACACAGCAGGTTTTCAGTTTTGCTTTCAGTGCAGTTTTAACTTCACAGTTTCCTTGTCGCTGATGGAGCTGCAGTTGCACAGACCCCTCTGGATTACTACAAACTGAATATGGGCTGAATATGCCTGAGCATTACCATCATCTTCTTGCGGCAGGACAAGTTGGTCCAGTCCTGGGGTCGGAAGCGTTTGTGGGCTCCTTTATTGGGATCCACCAGAAACTCCCCGATGGGAACAGTGCCTGAGCACCACTCTAACACTCCGCTTCGCTGCGAGAACGGCACCACCTAAGAATGAAGTGCGAGTGCGATTTCGTATTAACATTGTGATTTAGTAACACTATTGTTTTGAATGGAAAATGAAGCTTTAGAGTTGAGTAAAGAATGTGTGCGACCTTGTATCGTCTGATGTTGAGCTTCCTCTTGCGAGTGTCTGTGTTGCGCTGCAGCAGCATGGAGCACATGCCGAAGACCTGCTGCATCACCGCGTCCTGCCGCAGGTCGTCCTGACCCTGTTCACACCGAGAGGGCAAAGGTCACTGGAGAACATACTGTATAGTGTACCACAGCACTCAATCTCATTTTGAGCCTCGATTGAATTCTGTATTTTACAAATTCTAATTGTTTTTTCAGACATTTGATTTTTTTTTTACCAAAACTAAAATAATTAAATACAAGGAAATCTTCATATTTACATTTATTTTGATACAAAGCATTTCCACCAATATTCCTGGGCTGTAAAATATCATTGACACATTTTCATGATTGAGCATCTGCAAGACAGCCCAGCAAGTGTACATACAAATATAATTGAGTCTATTAACTCTCTTTCTTCTTAATTTATTTTCGTGCTTTTCACATAGTTAATGCATCCAGCAAAAGTTTAAAAAAAACAAACAAAAGAAACAGAAAAAGTGCATTTTCACCATGACTCTCCTAAGTGTCTAAGTGGTGAATTATTAGCCTTTAATCCCCTGAAGAATGTCCTCATTACAAAGATGTGACAGCGTGTTTGTAAATCCAACGCACTCTGTATTTGTCCTGGTACAAAAACAGGATTAATTATTACCAACAGCCAAAGTGAAATGGAAAAGAACTGTTGCTCAAAGTGAGCGGGTTCCTCTCAGGGCTGGTCAGACCTTAATCACACATGAAAGCAGCTTTAGCTTCAAAGAGAGGTGGTTTGTTTAATCAAGAACGCACACATAAATACGCTATAAGACATGTCTTTATACACGTTTAACACACACACACACACACACACACACACACACACACACACACACACACACACTTGCCTTGACCAGTTGTCTCCGGCTCTTGCCGTCTGAGCCAACACAGTCGATGATCTTGGGCAGGTTAACTCCTCCGGCCAGGTGATACTGAGGCATGAAGGACCTCACAGTCACCAGGTTGTCATAGCGACCAGTTGGGTCAACCTATTTACACAATGAAACAATTCTTGTTATCATACAACACCACTTGTTATTGTTATTGTTCAGTGTTAAATACTTTAGCGTATAGTCCAGAGGAGGTTTGTCTGTCAAACAGCAACTATTGATCATTGATTATAACTCATCAAAAAATGGGTTCTTTCTGGATTCATTGATTGGATTTATCTGTATTTATGTGATTTAATGAAAACAATGCTCAAGAAAGAAGCTTGGGCTAACTTGAGCTTTCTGGAACTTTCTGGAACTTTCTGGAACTCGATTGTTAGCGATACTGAAAGTCTTTTTTCACCTTGATCTCCATTGTGGGGATGACAACCTCATCCAGGTCTTTGATCTGCATGATGGGCTGATCAGCAGGGATGGGAATAGCCTCTATTATGAAACAAGGACACAAAGATGGTTTTACATCAGTTTTCACATCAGTATTTCTTTGTCCAAAATGTTCATGAAAGTTCACTGTACATGACACATTGTGCTGTGACTCCTTACTCTTCTCAGTCTTGTGCCTGCTGGCGTCCATATAAGCCAGAGTGATGTAGGCGTCACACAGACGCTCGATCCCTCGGATCATCTCGCCTCTCTTTTCCCTAATCGCACTAATGATCTTCCGGGCCACATCTGAACGCTCCTGCATGAGAAACACGTGGCTTGTAAAAACAGACCTGGTGGTGTTTGAAGAGCTCTACAGAGAAGTCATCTGGAAAGGAGGCTGAAGGATGAGGGGGCATTTTATTTTCTACTTCAAACCTACCAAGATTGACATACGGAGAGCTTTAAACTGCGTCTTTAGTGAGGGAACATTTTTTTAACAGGATCCAGAGACAAAATATCATTTAAAAACAGACTTTGCAGTTGCAGCTTATTAACTGTGCAGTAATCACACTGGGTAAATGTCTGTTTTAGACAGTGACAATATTTGCAATTAATAAATACAGAAAAAAAACTGTTTACAAATAACATAGCTATGTTCTCTCTAATGCAACTAACTGATAGTCAAGTAGTTGTGGAAAACAGCTCTTTTGTACTAAAATATTGTGATATTTGACTCTCATATTTTTCTTGGTATATGAATATGTGTGATGTTCAAGCTACACACGAAACAGAAAATCATGTACTAATATGAAATCAATGATAAGTATGTAAATATTCCCACCAGGTCAAAGGGTGACGGCTGCCTCGGAGCGCTCTTAGACAGCCGGGTCCTGCAGAAGTTCTCGTCTTTGTTGGCATTCACCAGGGCGAAGATGATGAAGAGTGTGTGGTGAGGGTGCTCCAGAGACGCTTGGCAGATCAGCTACGAGGGGAGGAAATGAAGCAGAGATTGTAGTGTTTCTATATGCTGTACTTTCATCCATTATCTGCCAAGCATCTATCTTGTATTTGCTACAAAGTCAGATTTCTGAGATATGAAGTCCAATACATCACAATGGTTTGACTTCTAGTTTTGTTATTACCTCATTGAGGACATCATGGAAGCCTGTATCCTCGGCGATGCCAGTTGCCATCTTGGTCCCCATGCGTGCAGCCAGCTGATACATGAGAGGCAGAAACTTGTAGGAGGGGATCTGCCGCACCCCTTTCTGAAACACCAAATAAAAAGGAGAGCCCCTTAGAAGATTAAAGGTACTGATCTGACATTAAACCAAGTCATATTCATTCCAAATTATTAATCTAAAATGATAGCATGGACCTTCAGGTGTTTTGACTCACCATCATCATGTCATTTACAGCCTTAACATCAGCGTTCTCCAACCACAGTGAAGCCAGGCGGAACACCCAGGTGTCGTGCTCCTCACCCTGCTCCAGACACTGGATGTAATTCTCCACCGCCTTACACAGGAAGCGCTGTCTGTCTGTCTGCAGGTTGGACAGGGCCTTCTCATCTAGCTCCACCTCTCTTTGCACCTTTATTGTGTACCTGCACAGTCAGAGTGACGAGTGATGAGTAAGGAGGAAAAGAGGAGGATCAATATTTGCCCTAAATAAGTTTTAGAAAATGCGATCTAAAAGTGAAAAACTCGTGAGCAGCCATGAACCTGTTGGAGGTCACTTTACGCTCTTTCATCAGGTCCACTTCCTCTTTAGCCTTCTCCAGCAGCGCCTGCTTGTTCTCAAACTCAGAGGAGTTCATGTACTTGTCGATGCTCTGGTACTGAGCGTCAGAGAAGCGGGCCAGAGACAGGAAGGCTTCGGTCCGCTGACTCAGCAGCCTGGAGTCCTGTGATTCCCCCTTGATCACCTCCACTGCCTGAGGCCACAACACAGGAGAGACTTCTCACAGACAACAGCTTCTCTAACAGAGGGAAGTTTGAGCTGAAATAATACTGACAATGAAGTAACAGCAGAAAAAACTAAAATACAAACTCTGAGAGTTTAAACACTGAAAATGTAAAAACAGAGGACTTGAACAGCCAGATGTAATTCAGCAAAAGCAGAAACATCAAGGAACACCACTATAAGACAGTATGATCTCATTTGGTAACTTGGGTGGGGATGTGCAGAGGCGCACAAACACACACACACACACACACACACACACACACACACACACACATACATACATACAAGAATATAACATGAATAATTTAAATTTGTCCATATAAATCTGCTGTAGCCCCAGGATTGTAAAATAAAACTGTAAACTTGCAGAAGTTATAGTTACTATTTTGTCTTTGGGCTGTCTCCTGATCTATCTGGACATGTATAAATCATTAATGTGTTTATGTGAGACACCGCCTGGCTGATGGACAATAACTCTTTCTTTTCTCTGAGGGAGGCCTGCTATATAGGAAGGAATAGGTGTGTATATCAGGGTGTTTCATCAAGTAGCATTTATTAGACTTTTTAGATTCCTGTTGGAATGAAACAGGTTCTTATAGCAGATTATTTAATCATTCATATAAACATAAACTGTAGCTGACATTTTCTTAAATCTGTGCAGCTATATTTGAGATATTTGCTCCACTTTTCAATTGTTGACACATCCATGTGTATGAAACGGGTCATATATCCACTGGAATAAGACTTTTAATAAAGCTGTCCTACCCAGATTATCAGGATATAATAAATGTCCTCTCACCCTCTCCAGGTACTTCTCCAGTATGACTGCAGGACTTTCCAGGCAGGTCTCAGCCAGCCAATTACCACACAGCCTGAGGCACTCAGTGTAGACTGGAGCCAGAGCAGGATTCAAATCCACCTGATCAACATATCACAAAGCAAAAGGAGTAGTTCAGCAGGGCACCTTAAGTTTCAGTGGATAACATTATAACATATAAGGTCGTTCTATGACTAAATTAATTGAAATACAAAATGTCCATGTATTTGTTGTTTGATTTGAATCTGTGTGTTTGTGTGTTTTTGTCTGACCTTTTTCTCCAGGTTGTTTATCATCTGTCTCAGCAGGCCTAGAGCCAGACCCTGCTCTCCCTTTGCCCAGAACACCTGGGCCTCCTCCAGTTGCCACGACGACACAGGTGATGATGCCCACGACCCTCCGCCACCCTGCTGCTTCATCTGGAAGACTGCCCGCTCTGCTCGCTAGACAGAAATCACACTGTGAGTAGCTTGTAGTGAACCTTTTTTTTTTTTTTCTATAGGCATAAACATAGTCTTAAATCTTATCTCACACACACACACACGCACATTCACACAATCAGACACTACCTGTGTATTTCCAGCCTTGCGAGCCAGCTGGCAGAGTTCCATGAGGTGGTCGGTGACCACAGAGCTCAGGTACTGGCTGCTGTCGGGGTCTCCCACCCTGGACATCAGGGTGTGCTGGGCCACAGAGCGAACGGTCAGAATTGGCTCCACCAAAGCAAAGTCACTGTCAGCGAGCAGCTGGGAGTGCTGCCGCCAGCGGCTGCAAACGTCCCTCAGAGTCACGTCAGAAAAGGGTCTGATTTAAATAAAACACACATAAAACACAACATTAACCAGGTCTCATAAACCCCGTAGAGCCATTCTTGTGTCACTGACTGTGCTGCTGTCATCACCTAGAGAAGAGCTGCTTCACACTCTCCAGCTCCCTGATGCTCTGCAGGTTCCTGAGAGCCGGGTACAGGGAAGACACGGCCTCCAGGCTGCCTCTGCATAGCTCCTCCACCTCTGCACCCCTGTGGAAGCACACAAGCACGTAGATGGATGAATGATTCTGCCAGTGGAGAAATCTTTAATTCCATGAGTGTCTAAATGTCTGTCATACCTGGCCAGTTTCAGCGTTTCATCAAATATGGAGAACTCTTTGTCCCTCAGCGCTTGCAGGGAACAAAACACTGATTCATGGAAGCCTGGGGTGGATTTGTCACTTCTGACACAGCAATAAATATATGAAGAAAAATATATAGTGAGTGAGGAATTGTCTCCTTCTCCCTTATAGGTAACAGTTGTGATTTGTGTAGCAGGCACTGCCCTCACAGCTGTGTGGCTGTCTGCCCCCCTCCCCTCACCTCGCTGACAGCTCACAGTCCCACTGGGTGTTCCTCCAAGCCGCCTGGAAACGGAGCTCTCTCAGCTCAGCCCCCCACTCCACCCCTTCACTCTCCAGACCCCTCATGTAGGTGGCGAGGATGCTGCTCAGACCAAAGTTCTGCAGGCCCTGAGAGAGAATTTATACATCAATATTAAAGCATTAATCTATTTGACATTTGTTAGTTTGTATTTATATCTAACATCAGAATCAGAATCAGTTTTATTGCTGAGTAGGTTTTCACATTCAAGGAATTTGTTCTGGTGTTTGGTGCAAAACAGTAACATAGGAAAAAGGCAAAGAGTATAAATAAGAGTGAGGACAAGACACTTGAAGATAAATAGAAGAATAAAATTAAAAGTAAAATATTAACAATAAATATGTGAGGAATGTAATACTAATACTAGAAAAAGTATAGAATATACACATAAGATATGAACATTGCAAACAGGGCAAATCGACAGCATCTCATTCAAACGGACAGGCTGCTCTTCATCCTCGTGCCTCCACTTTCCTGCTTATTCAGATGAGACAGGCGTATTTCTTGCTTAATGCATCTTTCTGTTATCTTACCACCACGATTCCCACTTGTCGCGTGGCCTCAGGCAGAGCAGAGTGAAGGTCGTATGAGGTCAGGGCCTTCCCCCACATAGCCTCATGCTCATAGGTTCGAATCCTGTGATTTGTTAATCAAAAGAAAGTGTCTGTGTTTTTGGGTGCACAACATGTAACTGGCTATGCTGTGAAAACAACAACAATGACCAGAGTCTGCTTTCTAACTAGCACGACATCAAGCTGCAGGTCTGACTATCAACTTATTACCTGGTCAGTGGACTGGTCATCGTCTCCCCGCCACAGCCATACAGACTATCAGGTTCTCCGATGCTTCGATACACCTCAATAAGAAGCTCCTGCAAACATGTTACAAACAGGAACAAATGAGTGGAAGTAACTGTTTGTATTATACATGCATTGGACTGCATAATATCTTATCGTTGTTTATGTTGCTGCAGGTTTAGCTTTGGTGAATCACATTTGTCCCTCTGCACTGGACACACTGGAGAGCCAAACAATCAAATTGCTGCTTTTCAAGTGGAAATTTGAATTAGAAACTGCTTTCTGTTGTTAATAGAAAAAACCAAATGATTTATGCAGAAATCTATCTGGCATGAAGAACTAACCTGCAGACTGATGTTGGTGTCTTCCATACTTTTCTCTGTCAGGCTGAAGATGGTGAAGTTCTGGCTGTGCTCCTCAAAACTGAGCTTATATGTTGCTCTGGACTTGGTTCTGCAGATTTAGTAAATACATGGATCAAAAAATAAAATAAAAAGAAGATTTTGGAAAAAACAAAATGAAAGAAAAATTAAAAGTAAGACTTAGCTCTTGAGAAGCTTTGTATTTTATTGCGATTATTACTCAATTGATACTTTAATCTAACACATAACTGGACAATTAAAATCCAGTGTCCTCCGGGTTTAACTCCTTGCATACCTGCGACTCTCCTCCATGTTGGCTTTGATCTTATCGACGTAGATCTCTGTGTACAGCAGAGCAGTGAAGTGTGCTGCACAGGACTGAGCAGCTTTGGCCACCTCCAGGTAGTTCAGCTCCAGCCAGAAGTTTGAGCTACACACCGTGCTGCAGGACTTACTGGAAGAAGGACGCGCAGCTTATTTCAAAGAGACTACACACACAGCAAATCACTTCACAATCATCTACAGTGGTATAAACACAGATAACAAATTACATGGCATTTAAACCCACTTTAGGAAAATCACAAAAAAGGCCAAGAGACAAAATGCAGAGTCCTAAATCATTTACTTTTATCTGAGAATATGCTTAATTACAGTAACATTACAAACCCATTAGACTTCAGTGGTCTCTGCTGGTGTCTCAAATAGTCAATAACTGCCAGCATGGTACGCAGAGAGGTCTTGTCATACAAGCCCTGGCTGGCTGTGTCAGACTCTGTGAAGAATAATAAATGTTTCTCACCAACGGAAAACAAACCAAAAAAAAAAAGACATATACTTGTAAACATAGTGATAGTTAAAATTCAACACCTTAAGAACTGAGAAATAATTCACAATATGATTTTTATTAAGAGTATTTTATTTATAGATAATAATCAAGAATAAATAACCAGTGAATCAGAGCTGTTAATAAAGGAAAATTGATGCAGGAATAACCATAGTGAATGTTCTTATTACAAATGAATGAAGAGCCTAAAAAATCCTGATAAACATTCGAGTGAATGATAAATGTCATACGTCATAAATTATGAGGCTGAGTCACTGCACGTGGAGATAAAACAACTCAGGGGATAAAATGCAAAAGGGATTGTTTACAACCACCGAGCATTCTGGGAATACAGCCATATCATTAAAATCCTGCACTGCTGGATGATGGTGAGTCACATATATTCTGTGTGTAAATGTTTAAATGTGTGTTCAATGTGTCATTTAGTCACTGCTTCGACAGTGACCTCATGACCAAAAAAATCTTCCCTGTTTTCCAGCAGAGTGCATGTCATGATAAGCTCCACCCCCGTGAAACTGAGCAGGAATAAGCAGCTGAAGAGGAGACAACTTTATTATTGTTATCATAAGTTCATTGGAGTCACAGCCTCAAACTTACCAGAGTCAGAGTTGAGAGGTGTGGCAGATCGACTGGAGGCGTGAGCACTTCTGGAACAGAAACTGAAGAAGTCCTGGATGTGGGATGAGAGCAGCTCCCTCCACGAACCATCAGAGTCATCCAGGAGGATGGAGTGGATGATGAGGGGCAGCAACCTCTGACAGCAGTCCACCTTCACCTGGAGACAGACGGAGGTAATAATCAATCAATCATACTTTATTTGTATAACCCTAAAAGAAAATTCTGTGAAAAGAAGATTAAATACATTGCAATAAGACAAAATTAATAATAAAAGTAATTAAAGATAAAAAATAATTAATAAATAAATAATATTCCCTAAAATAGACTAAGATCTAGTTAAAAGCCAAATTAAAAAGGTAAGTCTTAAGTTTGCTTTTAAAAGTATCAACAGGTAACAAGGTGCAGTTAGATCTGGATTAGAAGATGGATTCAAAGAGAACTGGCCGACCTGCAGTCTGTGATGCAGCAAAAAGCAAACACGATCTAAGATGTAGATAAACATGGATCCACATTCATCCCTCCCATTCTGCCCACGTCGTTACTGGAGTGGCTGATATAAGAAGTCCAGTTATGAAGGGTAAGAGCTCTTTAAGTAACTTCCATGTTCTCACCAGACACAGTGGCCGCGACAGCAGCAGAGCCTCACTCTTCACTGCTCCGCTGTCCAGCAGGGCGGTGCACAGAGCCTTCAGCCAGGCCTTGTGGCCGCCCGCCTGAGGAATCCAAAACTCCTGACTCTCCAGCTTCTCCCTGGCCTCCAAACTCTCCTCAGCATTCCCTGCAGCCACCTAATAAAAGTCAGACTCATACATTAACAAACATGCATTTGTGTTCACTTTTTCAGTTCTTTATCTGTTGTTATAGGGTATATACACACACAGCAGACAGGACACAAACACATCACCAACACACCTTGCTCTTGGCCTTTCTGAAGGGATTAAGGTAGGCCAGCATGGGGTCTCTGTTGTCTTTGTGTTGCTCCCAGAAGTCGACCCCAGACTGAGTGGCGAGGATGCTCTTCACACACTGAGCTGCTGCCCGCCTCACCTCAATACTGACACACAATCACAGCGCAGAGCCCAGTCAGTGTCAGCACAAACCACTGGTCATGTACAAACAAACCTTTGGATTCACCGTACCGCTGATGAGTGAGTGCATCGTTCATGCAGTTGAGAATGATGTAAAGACACTGCGACTCCGTGGAGGTGAAGAGAGACACGGCCTTCTCATAGAGGGGGTCTCTGCCATGGAGCAGGGCGATGGTGGAGAAATCTACTGGACCCAGTTCCCCGAGACAGCTCCCTGCTGCCTCTGCAGGAAAAGATTTGCATTTGTAATTGTAAAACTGTCCAGACATGAACAACCAACACCACAGCACACTGTTCCTTATTTGATTTAATACCTAGTATGTCGGCTCCCCCGGGGTGGTTGGCTGCTAGCTTTGAGAGCTGCAGCAGACTGAGAACCAGCTTCACCAGCACACTGTCACTGGGGTCAGCTACAAGGGCGACAAAGACAGACAGGATTTCAAAGAAGCTCATTAAACACTTCACATGCCGGATATTTTTATCCAAAATCCATTTTTTTCCCTCATCCGGCATCATACCCTGGCACTCTTTAAGCAGCTCTCTGATCTGTGCCTTGTTGTCATGCAGCTGTCTGGTCAGCTCCTTCAGTCCCTCCAGTCTGGTCAGAGGTAAGGAGGCACAGGACGTCACTGACAGGAAGTGGGCTATCTCCTAGAAGTAGATCAGCGATGAAATGTGAGATTGTTAATTTTCATTGATAACCACAACATTTCCGCTCCTCGAAACACTGAGGAATCAGAGTGACACGTGCATCCAAAGAAAACGACTCAGATACATGATATTGATACATGGATATTAGTAAAACCTCTTCTTCATGTCACATAATTATTTATGTCCATCACCATAAATACGTTGGCAACACATGACATCAAAGATGAGGTGTTATTAACTGCAGTGTGTGAGGCATTATCCTGAGTGTGTTCATTTCAATTTACTTAAAGGATCTTTACTTTGAAATTCATGTACTCAGGCACTCACATCATAGGATAATATACTAATAATACTACTAATAATAAACTTTATTTATAGAGCACTTTTGATACAAGAGATGTAGCTCAAAGTGCTTTACAATAAGAAATTGAATGGTACAATAAAATACGGGTGAATAAAAGGACAATCAAATTAGACAATTAAAAGTCTGGCAGTGGAAGATCTAACAGCTTGTGAAGGATTTTAAAACGACAGAGAATCTGCGATGTAAGCTGCTCCCAAACCATTAAGAGCTTTAAAAACAAGTAAAAAAAACTTTTAAATCTATTCTAAAAGATACTGAGAGCCAATATCTTAATACTCAACAGTGGTGACACGTGTTATGTGTGTTGTGCATGACTGTGAGTGCGCCATCAGTTACCTGTCGCAGTGTAAAGGTCCCGGTGTTATATTTGAGCCTGTGTTGTACAGACCGCAGTTCTCTGAATGCAGGGAGGTCGGGAAAAGGCTCCAACCTGCTGATGGCTCCTTTTAACTTCTGCTGATTCTCTATCACAAGAAACTGCAACAGACTGAGAACCTGGAGGGCCAGAGAGAAGTGAAGATGAGACAGTGTGGCTCATAAATGCTAAACAGGAGGCAGCAGTTTCTCAGACACAAAAATACAAAAAATGTCTTTTCAATGACAAATAAGAAGGAAAATCCTCTTAAGTGGGGACATGGGAAGGAAGCAATCAGTCCATTCCTGTTGATGTGTACAAAAGCCCCAAATTCTGTGATATTTTTTAAGATTAAAGTAGATTTTTTGCACATTTCTGCAGACAGTAAAAACTAAAAGACCCTAAAATGATCACAAATTAAGAAAAATGTTCATCCATAAATCCATCATGTGTCCTCTAGTGGCAATTTTGGGAAATGTATGTTTAAATGCATAAATAATTTTGCTGCATTTGCCTCTAATTTCCATAGATGATGCATGATAAATATTTCAACGCACCACATGATGCATTAAATCTGTAAGCTTGAATGAACTCTTGAATTAACTGCGTGCCACTGACCTGCTGTGAGATAACAGGCTGGCTGGTCATCTGAGCCGTCAGGGTCCCAACGATGACCTGTAGGTGGAAGTCAAGAGCGTCGTCACAGAACTGCAGCGCTGCCCGGCACACAGAGGCCAAGAGGTCGCAGCACAGAGAGAGGCTTCGAGTAGAGACCTCATCGCACTGAACTGATCTGTGGACGGGAGGAACACAAACGGATTAAAGTTTGTTGAGGGAGATAATGATAGTGTGATAAAATACTGTGTGTGAATATTATTTCACCTGTGTGTGTGAACTAACCTGCTGTTGATGTGGTGTATGAGTGTGTAGATGATGTCTCTGAGGACGAAGGCCCAGGCTCCTCCCAGACCGTCCTTCACCTCTCTGAGCAGCAGGTTGACAAACAGGTGATACACGAGGAGGATACGATGACGTTCGTAGCCGTTGGTCGTCTCGGCTGCTCGTCCACACACCGCCAGCAGGATCCTTTGGATAGAGATCTACAGTGCAAAAATAGATGACAGTTATAACACTGTTATATACAACAAAAAAACTGTTGAAAACAGCAAAGAAAGAGGATTAACGACAAGACAAGTTAAATGAATGAGGCACCTCACCGGAGTTTTTGACAGAATGGCCACCAGTGACTTGTGGTTGGCACTGTGGCATTTGCTGAGGTAGTCCAGTGTAGCTTTGATGACGTAGGAGCTGAAGTATGGTGGGTTTGGCGCAGGGTCCAGCTCCCTGAGGGCCGTTAAAACATTTATTTACTCACATTTTCCTCCATTTTTTTTAACAGACAGAAAAAACTACCTTTAATAACAGTTGTCGTCATTGCAATGATAAATTGATTTTTTTTTAAATGTATGAAAATAACTATGGAAAATCTTAACTAAAATTACCCTATAAACCGTTTCAGGTCTCCTCTGTCTCCTTCAGCTCCACCTCCTTCATACAAAGTCATCAGCAGCTCCACCACGATGTCTGCCAGGTTAGTGTGGATCAGGCTGTCAATTTGCTGCCGACACAAACATGAGTAGAGTCAAAAAAATTTTCAGTTACTGTATCTTTGCTCATATGTGGTGCACTCAGCTGTGCTTGTGATCCTGTGTAACCGTCCTGAAGATGTGAGAGATAAATGTGCAAAAATCCCACAACAACTGTTAGTGTGATTGAGACTGGTGTCTTGTATGTCCACAATTAGTCCTGGAAATTACTTATTATGTGAGTGGCTACATCTCCTTGTCCCTTTTTTTTTCCTGTTTTCAAAATCATTTTTGTTGCTGAATTTGTCCTGATGATGTCAAATTAGAAAAGCTTCCTGAAATGAGAAGTCTAACCCCAGATGTCCAGTAGACTTGGGCTGGTGTTATAACAGCCGCGTTTACCTGTTTGCCCAGACAGTCGGCATCTTTGAGCAGGTCGTACACTCTGTGGGCCTTCTCCCTCTGCTGTGCAACCTGTGAGTCCTGGCCGGACAGAGCAAAGTACGGAAGGATGTTGACCATGATCTTGGGGAAGCAGTCGGCCAACAGCTCTTTCCAGTCCTTCTCCAGATACCTGCCGATAGACTTCACCTGCTCAAAGTCGTCCAGGAAAACCAGGTGCGGGATCAATACCTGATAAGAAGAGCTACAAGAACACAGGAGACAACAGGGATGTTAAAACCAGGTGCTTATGCATCATTAACTTTTTGTTGACCATGGCTTCGACTACAATGTCAGTAGTCTGAAATTATATAGCATAGTATGGGAAACAGGCAGAAAATATTTGTTTGTTTTGTGGAAAAATGCATAACGCTGACAGGAGAGCAGCTATAAAATAACACCACAGATTGGAGCCGTGAAATCAGATGAAAGGAAAGGACAAGTTTATTTCCTCACTTGTAGAAATCTTTGACTGCGTCATGGTCTAGGAGGGTGTAGGGGAAAGAGCCAAGGGTGTAACGATCGTCAGATTGTCTCTGTGCGAGCCACTCTGCCACCAAGTAGTGCAAGTGAGAAGTGACAAATGTTTTTACACTCCTGTATCCCAGCGCTCTGGATACTCGGCACAACATCTGTTGAGAAATGAAGGACAAAAACAGTTCATCTCTCCGGTCTTTCTTTAGATTTTTGTTTGACAGGAAAAAAGGGAAACCTACTGATATGATATTAGGTTACACACTGGCATATTATAAATGTACATAATTACCTTTTTAATGAGCTGTTCTTCGATATTGTTCTCCTTATAGGACTGGAAGAGGGCAAACAGAGACTGTTTTTCACACACTGGGCTACAACACAGCACCACAGACAAACTCTTCAGCAGGGTGGCCTTGCGGTTGAACGCCTCATCGTGCTGGTCCTCTGAAGAGCAGCTCCTCTGTTTGTGATCACACAGAAAACATCAGGGAAGTCAAACAGAGGCTGAAAATGAACAAATAATAAACTTTTCCTATTTGGTGGTGAGACTGAAGGAACTCACTGGGAGCCTCATTCCCTCCTGAGCCTTCAGGTAAACATTTTCAAAAGCAGCCTGCTGGTGCTTAAGTGGCAGCATCTTCCTTTTATCAGGACACTCTGGTCTCATCTCCAGAAACAACCTGGATACAAACGAGGATAACGTCTATAATCACATCTATGATCCACATAACAAATTAAATATAGATTTCCTATCTTATTTTTTTAATCACGTTTACATTCGATATCTCAGTTGTGATAAATCAGCTCCCAGCTAAAGCATACCTCTCCACTGACATGGCTACCAGCATCCTGACTTGGTGGTGGGCATCTGCAAGGTGAGATGGAAGGATGACGGACACTGGCTGGTCCTCCTCTCTGTCAGGGCCTCTGATACTGAGGACCGCCCACTTACAACACGGGTCAGCCTGTCAGAGAGGAGAGATGTCAAAGATATGCACTAACAGAACGATAATGCAGCTGAAACATAGGAGGAATCTACAGAAAAAGAAGAAGGGAAAAATTTGTCCATACATTTTTTGTGAAGAAGCACCAGGGTAACATTTTTCACTTCACAGCCTCGGTGGTGGGTAACATGTCAAACATGATACACCTCAAAGTTTGATAAAATGTTCATTGAGTATCTGGTTTACTGAATTCATTCCGAGTGAGATGTAAAAGATGCAAATCTAACATTTCACTGTTGAGCAGAAAAAGCCTGAAACGACACTAAACGTTTTCCCTGTAACTGCAGATGAGAGAAGATTATGTGAGAGTTTACCTCCAGCAAAGCAACCAGACACTGCACCAAGGCAGCTCTCACAGCTGAAATGCATTTCCCCGTTTGGCTCAGGAAACTAAAGAAACAGAACAATGAACACAGAAGTATCAAAAACTGAATCATAAGAACTTAAGACAGATTTGATTTCTGACAGATATTCATGCAGAAACAGATTCAGATATACCTCATGTTTACAAAATCTGACACAATTGGCAAAATGCTATTTTTTATCTTGTTTGTTTATCTTGCAACAACGAGGGGAGGCACATTTCACGCTTGATCATCTCCCATCAAAGACTGAAAGACTGTGCATGTTCATGCTATGAAAATATACCACTAACCAGAATCCAGACACCACTTGTAGCAGGGATCCCTGAACGTGTCTCATCTCCTCGGGCGTGTGGTGTGTTTTCCCCAGGCTCCTGATGGAGGGTAACAAACCCAGCAGCACAGCAGCACAGATGTCTTGGTCCTGACGGTACAGGTTACAGAGGTCCCTGTAAATGCAGCAAAACAGAAACACTTAATCGCTCACACAACTGCTCTATGGCCAACAAAATATATTTGTGTAGCAGAAATGTTTCCTTACGCCAGAGGACGGAGCAGCGAATCAAACTCCTCTGGAGAGAGCGTGTCCTCAGCAGGAAGCTTCTTCAGCAGGATGAGATACTGCAAGAGAACCAGACATTAGTGTCCAGCAGCTGAAGCATCACCATGACTCTCCACGCCAGCTGCTACTCACCATGTTGAGGTGCAGGGCTTTGCTGCAGTCAATCTGCTCCAACAGCAGCAGCAGCTTGCGCTGCACCTCCTGTGGTTTGAAAAGCAGACCGTGGACGTGCTGCACAGAGCCGCACTCACATAGGAACTCCAAGATCGCGAGGAGAGCCAGGTCCTGCTGGCCCAGATGATCCTCTGCTAACAGGCTTTTTGCACCTGAGGAAGGACAGAATCACGAGTTATCTCCACAGACAGGATGATCAGCAACTTAATCTAAAACGGCTTTGGTGACCTTCATATAATGGATTTCTCTCCTTTTGCCTGTTTGCATCTCTCTGTAACTCTGTGCATAAAAAAGAAGCCACTGCTGTTTGTCTCTGACGGCCTGAAAACAGCAAAACCTGATCTTCACTACTGATGTTCTGAATTGCTTAGCAAAGGGTCTAATCTGTGTGGTAATTACGTTTCTATAAATTAATGTAGACAGCAAGAGATCCTGTCTTACCTGGCCCACAGGAAGCATCAGTGTTGTCTCCCGTCTGTCTGTGTGTCCCATTGGTGCTGCTGTGTGCCTCTTCACCATCCTCAAACAGGTCAATATCGTCCCCTTGTTGAGTCCTGGTCCCATCCCTGTCATCATCCATATGATCGTCTTCATCCACAACATTGACTCTCTTAAAGACACTGGTCAGCTGAAGAGACAGGGAAATAGAAGATTTCCATATTCTTATACTCAGGCCATAAACATCCTGAATCTCTACATACTACTGTATATCTGTCACTTACCAACAGTTTGCAGATCTCTGCCAGTTCACTAAGGAGACTGGCAGGCAGTATCTTAATGAACAGACTGGAGGAGATGGGACAATCATTATCCTGCAGAAGAAAGCAGACCAGATTTTGACTCTGAATCCTCTAATGGCTAAAATGTCCATGTTTTGACTTGAACATTGTGTTGATAACAAACTGAACCTTGTTCTTTCTGCAGGCTGACTCTGTGCAGAGCTTCATGACAGACTTCAGTGTGTGCATGGTCCCCTCCTCTGTCATCTTTACTTTCACATTAGAAACAAACCCGCTGAAATCCTGGGCCAGGGCCTAAGACAGAAACACCAACCACCAACAGCCTTAAATTTAAAGTTCGTATTTCATTTCAACTGTTATTTACATGTTATTTAACATAAATGTATGTATATGTATGTATGAATGTACACCAATATGCAGCACAGGCACAAAGCACCAGGTAAGCTGCTTAAGAACACTGTATTAGGAGTAATGACGAATGCAGATTCACATTTAGAGGAGTGTGAAGGTACCTTTGCTTTAGTGAGGAGTTGTGAGCGGTGGACGTTCTCCTCAGTCAGAACCCCAGTGGAGACGTAACCTGCCAGAACACCAGTCAGCAGGCTGAAACAGCGCACCAGACACTCTGGAGGGGTGGACTGAGACTGTGGAGAGTGGATAAGTATAAATACCAGTTTGTTTATGACTACACAGACACATCCAACACACAACCATTAATTTCCACTCACATCAGGAGAGTAGCAGTTGAGTAGGTTGTCAGCCACACAAAGCAGGGACTGCTCCAACTTGTTTCTGAGGCCGGGGACGGCAGCGAATTGGCCATCAGCTGACGACGGCTTCACTGACTCTGCGGTCCCTCGGGCCTCTGAGGGCAGCGCATTGAAGCTGAACTGCAAGTACAGCCCCTCGATCTCCTCCAGGTTGTCTTTGGCCTCAGATGATGCATGTTCTTGAAAAAAGGCACTTAAAAAAAGAAAATGTTGCAGCATTGAGTACAGACAAAGCAGAGAGAGTTGGTGCCAATGTAGCATTAATTAAAAAAATAAATATAACTGGCTCTGTATCAGTAATGATGCCAAAAAACTACTGATACAAGAATTACGCTTAAAAGGGGTGGGGCAGGGGGTTGCCTCACCTCTTTGCTCCTTCAGCACCCAGCAGAAACTTCAGGCCAGCTCTGGTGTCCTTCAAGGTCAGAGAAACCAGGATGCCCGCGATTAGATTGTAGGGAAAGTCTCTGTAAACAAGACCATGAGAAAACATCAGTTTACAGACCTTTATCCTAACAACCAACATAAAGAAAGACATTTTTAAAAAAAAAACAAAAACAGTGCATATTTCCTTTTTCTGTGTGGAAGCAGACCATCTCAGGATAGTACAGTTAAATCTGCAATTCACATGGAAAAGCAACACAGTGACAACCTGCAAATGATGGGGTGGGGTCTGGAACTTTCCTCCATCTCATCACTCTGATCACTCATCAGCAGCCAGGCTATGAGGGTCTCCTTCAGGTTTGGAGACCCAGATCCTTCTGTGATCCCTGCACAGTCCCAGCCTGAGCTCAGGATGAGACTCTTAGGGACCGGACACGTCAGCAAGGCCTGGAAGAGACAGACAGCAGCACTCCTGTGGATAGAGGGGAAAAAATAGTGACAATAATATATTTTAATGACACATTTTCAGTGTTTACAAAGGCTAAATTTAATAGTGTACGATGAGAGAAAACAGAAACCTACTGGGATATTTTGCATGCTGATCCAGAGAAAAGCTTCCAGAACTCTCTGTCCATGTTAATCAGTCCACCATGGACAATGGAGGCCAACAGGTCCAGGCTGAGGGCCTCTGTCTGGGGTGAGCTGACCCCTCGCAGTGCCAGGGCCCACACCCGACCCCATAGCCTGCCCAACTCGGCACCGTGGACCTGTGTCCTCTCTGGGTAGCGAGCCTGGCACCGGGCCACCTCCCTCAGAGAACGCAGCACATACGGCCCCCTCTCTCCTCGCCGCTGCTCTGCCAGGAGCTGGTACAACACCGACAGCAGTGGGACCAGCTCACGGCCAGGCACCATGGATGGGTACTTGGAGGTGAGCACTGCAGTGACCTGCAGCCTGAGAGGAGTAAATTGGACACAGAGTCAGAGAAACAGCAGTTTACCTTAAAATGTTCTTAACGTGTTAATGGTGTTGTGATTTTCATACCATGGTATGATATCAAAGTCACTTTGCTGAGGTTGCAGATGGTCCCGGAGGACCTCCCAACCCAGTTCGATGCGGCGTCGCTTGCTGGCTGCTCCATGGGTGGGACTCCCCATCTGCGTGGCTCTGACAGAGGCCTGGGTCACCTCCAAGATATGGTTGTCATTGTCATCACTGAAAAGCTACAACGTGCAGGAAAAACAAGAAGATTGTGCACATCATGTTGTCAAAACAGGCAATTCTCATACTTACATCAAGCAAAACTGTGATTTTTCTTTATGTGCGCTTGAGACTTGATCTCTGTTACCTGATGGCAGATGTCAGCGGTGAGCTCGATGAGATTGTCTTTTACGGCGATGTGTCTCATGCCTGTGACGTACTTCCCCCTGCTGCCTATTTGACTGATTTCTCTGACCAAAGCGTCATACAGGTTGTACAGCTGACTCCGCCACTTCGTCCAGTCATCAGCATGAGCACCTAATATATGATGGTGGGGGAACAACTGCTTATTGGTATTCAAGTACAGCCAAAGGTGTCACCACCACTACAAAACACACATTGTTTTAAAGAAACAGGAAAAATTACTCAACCCGTGTCCTGTGTCTTGGCTCCTTTGGGGTGGTGAACACAAATCTGCAGGTTGAAGAACTCCACGATCTCCTCTTTGAGAGCAGCACTGGGCCTCTTGTCCGCCCAGATGTGCAGTATAGAAGGCAGAAGCTCCTCTCCCAGGTGACACACCCTCATCCTACAGTTCATGGCAGCAGATCTCAGGAATATGTTGAGAGCTGAGACGAGGTGCTCCAAAACAGTCAAGTATTTCTCCTGCCTAACAGCAAAATAAGATTTTGTAAAAAGAAAACACACAGTGAGTAATGATATTTTTTAGTAACAACTATTTAACTACCCATAATAGAATACTATTTCAAAGTAAGACTACAGTAATGTTAGTGAATTTGCAGATCTGATCAATTTAAAAGCTTGGTTAAAGGTTTCACCTGGCATTAAGCAGTGCTTTGGAGAAGAAGCTGAACAGCGCGTTGTTAAATCCATCAGTCTGCATGCAGCAGCCCTGTACCACCATGTGGATGACTCTGCTCACCAAAACATGGTTGATGGGTTTGGATGAAGAGTTGAACAAGCCACAGTACAAGTCCAAAAGCCCTAGTGGTCACAAAAATACACAGGGGATCCAGTGTTTAACAGCATGTAACTGACTCTGTGAAACAGTATTCAAAAAAATCAGGTGGTTATAACACAATGTAATGCACTGGTAAATACTAATCCATTTTTATTCTTATCAGAAATTGAACAAGTACTCCCATTCAATTCAACAGGATGAATAATCTGATTATATCGAGAAAACAATAAGTTTAATTTCCAAGACATTTAGTCAAACAGCCCACTGACTCTGCCACTGCTGTGGAGTGATGTCACACCAGTACTTGCGGACAGAGAGGATGTCCTTTACGAGGAGACTGCTATAATCTTCTCCACAAACCGAACAGCTGTACGAACTCTCCAGCACCTCCATCACATGTCTCAGCAGCTCACTGCACTTTAGACGAGGCCCGCCTGCACAGACAGACACACAGAGACACACACTTTAACTGCAGCACCTACGTAAATCCAAACAGACCGAATGAGCCAGGTGCAGTAATGTAAGATATGATTACAACATTTGTTCAAAAACATCCCTCACTGTGCCATGACAAAAAATGTTTTAGGCTAAATTTATATTGTGAATGTGTGCACTAAACTGTAAACTACAACTGGATCTTTCCAAGACAGTGCCCTTACGTTTATTTGCATAGCGAATGAAGTATTTGATTAAACTGCACATTTCCGCCATCTTCTTCTTCCGGGTGGCCAGCGCTGTCGCTGTGACGGATTTACTTGTCTGCATGCTTTCTGTCTCCTTCTGGACATAGCGCTGCAGAAATCTGACATGGGAAAAATGTGTGTATGCAAAACAGAATAGTCATTCTCTGACAGAATGAACATAAACTGAACCAAAACGCTTCATAAAGCACACAATTAGCATGAGCACAATTTACAGGCATCTTGCACAATATGAAAAGAAAGCAGACAATTCTTGAGAAAGAACTTGAAATAAAGTGCACTATGTCAAATTCCCATTTGATGATTGGGAACAGCAAGGTTCCCAGAAGTCAGCTGGTGTTCATTGGTTGATGATGCAAAGAAGCAGAAGTGAAAGTAAACCCGCAAGACTGAAACCAACTAATCTAAATGTCTAAGTGGGCAAAGTACAAGATAATAACAGTTGCAAACTTAAGAAAAGATTGCCTCACAGAATCAAGATGTGACTTCATTTACACTAGATAACCTCACATGTATTATGTTGCACGTGTACAGATATGCAGGGGCAGGTTACCTGAAAACAGCATCCCATGTGAGTTGCTTTGAGGCTTTAGCTTTAGGTCCTGAGGTGCGATCCAACTCCTGCACAACCTCTGGAGTTCGAAGGAGCCGTCTGAAGCGTTCAGCTTCTTTCTGGAGGCGTGAAGGAGATGTAGGATTTGTACTGTGCTTCCTGGTTAAACTTGGACTGCAGTGAGGCTGAGAAAGGCTGCTGAAATATATCTCGTTTCACTGTTTATATGCATGTGTGATTACCTTCCTCTCTGTGGCTTTGTCATTCTCCAGCCCCCTGCAGCAGACCAGGAGATCATGAAGGGCCAGGCTCATTGTGCTCCACACTGGATGAGGGCACAGCTTTCATGAATGTAGAGCAGATTACTGTGCCTGTTAAGACAGGATGTTGACAAGAGAGGGTGTTGTCATTTGTCCACATTTCTGCCATTATGCCAAAACTACATTTACTTCGCGAAGGCATTAGCTCTCATCTTTACTGCGCTACTTTAGCAACACAGCATCACCACACTTGCTCAGGAACATGATTCACAAACATCCATTCAAACTCTGGATCTGGTGCTCTGTCTTTCACTGACCTCAGATGACTGCACTGGGCCTAATTGCAGTAACGGGGCTGTGACCCCTGCAGCTGCAGATGTTACCTGAGGGGCTACGGTGCTGGGGGAGCCTGCTGCTGCTGCTGCTGCACCTCCTCTGACAACTTTTCCATCTCGACGTGCGTTTACACGTTAACACACTCACGCACAAACAGGAAATTCCCGCCCCAAGAGCAGCAGCGAAGAGGCTACATCATATCCAGGCTATGGGCAGTGCTGAGTGAGTCCGGCAACCT
This sequence comes from Trachinotus anak, assembly GCF_046630095.1. Classification (NCBI taxonomy): domain Eukaryota; kingdom Metazoa; phylum Chordata; class Actinopteri; order Carangiformes; family Carangidae; genus Trachinotus; species Trachinotus anak. Next base: position 5,488,448 of record NW_027273885.1, on the reverse strand, counting down.
TAGTGCCAACATTAAAACAAACTTTCTGCTCGGCTGGATGCTTTGTTATTACAGGGACAGAGTACATGTGGAAGCCATATTCCATCTATTTAATTCCTATACACTTATATAGTAACCTGCAGGCTACAGTGAAATGAGGGGTTTTGGATTGGACTACTACTACCAAGATTCCAATCGGCGGTTTATTTTAAAACTTCCGGGTTATAATTTCTTGAGTTCCCCGCCTTTTGAGTGAGCAGCAGTCCCCTACGGACGTCTCCTTCACAGTAAAACCGCTGACGGTTATTTTCTTATTTTGATGCTGTAGACCGGTTTTCTTAAGAGATATTTCCTGAACATGTAGCTAATACTTCATTGTTACGTCCTTTTTTTTTTTGTCAACCAACAAGCAGTCATGTTGTTGCCGTCCGACGTCGCTCGGCTTGTTTTGGGTGAGTCTGGTAAAACGTAGCAAAGCTGTAGCATTGTGCCGCATTCACTTGAAGTCTGCAGAATGGAAAGAATAGTAAAAACCCATTATTCATGCCTTATTCCAAGGTGTTAGCCCTAGTGTCAGCTAACACTGTAAACAAACAGACAGCTTTGAATAGCTACTGTTGTATTACGCATTTGTAGCGGTTCTTTATCGAGATAAACTGGATACAAACAGTGAACAGCTCCAATTAAATGAGCTTAACGGATTGTATTTTGATGTAGCTAACTGCCAGCGGTGGTGCGTTTGCAGGCTTTCTCCCAACAGTTTGCCTGTAGTTATTTTCACTATACTGTTGCTGTCAGATAATAATCAATAACATCTCCGATTAGGAATTGTATAATCATTTTTCTATTATCATTTTTCCCACTCGTCTGCTCCGAGTTTCGGTTTAAACGATATGCCGTGAACGCGCCATCAGCTAACAATGACACTAAACCGTAAACAGGCGGCTCAAAACTCACAGTCGTATGTATTCAATGGTAGTTTGAGCTTTGTTTTATTGCTGCTTCTCTAACTGGGTGTTGGTAAACGTCCTTCTCCAGGGTATCTACAAGAAGAGGGACTGTCCGCTACAAGCCAAGCTTTCATTCATGAGAGCTCCAACCTGAAGGAATATGCCGAGCACACCACTGGAGATGGGACTATTCCTGCTTGTGTGTTTGTAAGTGTGTATTCTTCTCCCGAGTCCTCTCACATATTGTGAATGTCATGCGATAAAAGGTACTAACTAAATGTATGATTCATTCTTTGTTCCCACATAGTCTATCTTTGGGAAAGGCCTAACAACCATATTAAACGAATATGTGGCCGCCAAAACAAAAGGTGAGATGATCAGCCATTGTCTTCATCACATAATTCAACATTAATAGTATATACATGTTTATGTTGTTTGGCTTTTTTCTTTTTTCAACAGAGTCTTGTCATGAGGTACCTGCAGTGATGACTTCATTGTGGAAAAAGCTGGATTTTACTCTCAACCAAATCAAGTAAATATCTGCACCTTTCATCATCTTAACTCACTGAAAGTGACAATCTCACAATCTCTTTCCTCCATCTTTTCTATTGAAAGTTGTCTTTGAGTGGGATCTTCATCGCTGATATTATTTCTCTATGTCCTTCCTTAGGTCATTGCAGAATTCGCCAGCTATATCAGCATGTCAGAGAAGTAAGTGTGGAATTAGTTTTTCTGTTTTATTCAGTTTTTTATACCCTGCCAGCAAAAGTTGCATTATTAGTGCACATGCACAAAATATGGGAAATTATCAGCATCGCCCACTCTTACCACAGTAGTCACACAATGATTTAAGATATAAATAGAAATACAATACATACAAAATTTCATTTACCTGCCTCTGTCCGTTGCAGCACGTTCACGCATTGGGCTGGCAAACATGGCTAGACAGCGGGTCCTGGCTGTGGCTTCAGCTGGTGCTGTCATCTGCTCATCAGTTTCTGAAGCGAGCCCCATCATCAGCCCTGCGCACACCTCTCACAGCATGCTCGGCCACTCCACTCCTGTGAGCTACACTGCTCTGCACACCAGGCTAGCGCCAGGCAGTGGCACACACCAGCAGATCCCTGATGGCAGCCGATTACAAAATACACCCAGTCAGTATGAGAAAATATTCCCCGTATATGCTTTTATATTATTATATTGTTGATAATGTAGTAGAGGTAGTATTTTTCAAGGTTGAGGTGTTTGTGTTTTAATGTTGTAATCTTTTCTTTAATCAGTCATTGTGAGAAGAACATAGGACTATAAAAATCATATCTATTAGTCTAAAAACTTTTATTGTACATTCTTACCAGTGGTAGTCATTTTCCTGTTGGGCAGACATAGCATTGCTGATTCAACTGTTGTCCTTGGACAAAGGTCTGTTTTTATGTGCACTTATGAAGCATTCATGGAGCTGGTCATTTATGTTTTTTGTGATGGCTCATAAAAGCTTCCCTTTTGAAGTCCATAGCTTTCATCATTTTCCATAGGGCTATTGAAAGATTTAGCAAAGCTGTATTTGTCCGTTACAGGGGATTCACCGATACAGATCACTGTGTCTGAGCATCGGCTAAATCCAGGCCCAATGTCTCCAGGACGACGGAAATGGTAAGGATGCTGTTAAATTATAATTATTGTTGACCACCCCTTATTTTGAGAGTGTTGAAGAGAGACTTAGTTGTCCCACTAACCCAAAGTAGCTTGAAAATTCTGCTTTCTCAGTACACAACTTAAGAACAGAAGTAGTTGCTAATAAATAGATTTTTTCCCTGAAGACATTTTAACATTTCACAGTAGTAAAAGCAAAGTTGTGAATGATTAATGATGGCTGAATTCCATTTAGCTGCTTCAGTTTCAAGGTCGTGGTATTTTGCATGTGGGTTTAGTGTCATAGCTTAGTGGGACACTTGACCAGAACAAAACCAGTATGACAAGTCAAAATATCTGCTGTGGAAAAGGATTATTTAAGGCTTAATATTTTAATCAATGTATCTGTTTGCCAAAGCATCATAAAACACTGGCACTGGCAAAACTGGCAAATTTAGTTTGAGAGACACTATAACTATTATATTGTCTCTCTATTCCTATTACCTTTTTAAATGGGCTGTGTTTTGAGATTGTCATTGTTTTTCTTATGTCTTGTGCATGTTAGCTGCCAACTTGATTTTTTCTTTTCTGCTGCCTTCAGGGACACCCCCAGGAAGAGAAGTGGTGCTCTGAGTGTGTCCAGTGGCCCCGGCAGATCTGCCACAGCTGTCAGTAGTGTCAATGCAGAACCTCAGCCTGAAGAGGTCGTTGATGAAAATTTCCCTGTAAGTAGTGACAAACCCTGACAAAATTTGAACAAACAAACGTTTTTTTGTGTTGTCATTTTTAACATGATGCTGCAGACATTTAATCTAATATTTTACATGCTTCTATCTCTTGAAAGTACTCATCTTTTACAGATTCATGAATCATACATTTTGTGACTTCACAAAAAATGTCACTCTCCACAGCAACTAGTGATACAAAATGCCCGCGACAAGATACTGGGGGACAGATCGTTACAAGAGAAGCTTGCTGAAAACATCAACAAAATCCTCGCCAAGTAAGTGCTGAGTCGGGACTCTGCAATGCCTCACTGCGTATATATTAAATTATTTTGGTGGATGGTTTATGATTTTGTCAGTGGCATTCAAAGTTGTGACATGACTGTGATTTTCCTGTTTCCTCTCTAATATTAGTGAGCCAACGCCCCAAACATCAAAGGCCTCTTCAACTACAGTGGAGGCAGACCAGTCTATTGATGAAATCCTAGGACTACAGGTGCTGAACAGCTCTAAATACCAGTATTATAACTTAATTTCTTTCCCTTTTCCCTAAAAATGCTCCTCATAGACATTTATCAATATCACTTCATCAAGCTGTTCTTACATTATTTCCTGACATATATTCTCTGACTCAGGGGGAAATCCATATGAGTGATGATGCCATCCACGACATTTTGGAGCAGACAGAGTCTGACCCAGCTTTTCAGGCCCTCTTTGACCTTTTCGATTACAGTAAGTATTAAAATTTTTGTTTGTTGTGCAGAGACCTTCTGCATCACACAATTCTTTTCAGTTGTGTATGAAAGCAGAATTGACAACCATTTCAGACAAACAGACTTTTAAAAAAATGATTTTTATATGTATTTGCAGATAAAACTAAATTCCCTGAGGGAGAACCAGTGGATGGAGATATCAGCAGTAGTCCAGAAGAAACTGAACCTGCTGGATCCTCATCTACAGTCAGACCCCTTCAGAGTGATGATCCAGGTATTCTTAAAATCCAGTAGTGCACTCTCATCAAAAAACAACACAGATGTCACTTTTGGTTATTGTCTTCAACCTCACACAATTCAAACTTAATGTTCGCTCCATTTAAAAACAGTTACATATATGATATAGTCAGAATTATAAAACTAATGCCGTCCCCTCCACCCCCTACTAGCAGCTTATTCAGTAGAGATTTTGTGATCAAATATCAATCCCTTTTTCTAGTTTAAACAGCTTTCTGTTTGAGGTATATGCTCAGTCAAAGTCTCATCCTTAAATCAGTCACAGGTGTAATTTCTTCTTAAATCTTTACTTAGCACACCTTGTCTGTGTTGTTGTCGAGAGCAGAGACAAGCTTCACAAGAGTTTGCAAACAGTTTGACAGTTTATGCCATACCCTTTCTGATGGGGATTTTTAACTTAAATTAATAATTGTTAAATGCCCCTAATGAAGAAAGATCTACCTAAAACACATGATATGGACAGATTGATCATCAAACTGTCTTTTTTCTGTTTTATTTTTCAGGCACTACACAGAAAGATATCAATGTTTTGGATACAACCCCAGTAACAGTGAAGACGAGAGCTGGGCAAGATCGTAAGACCAGGAAGTCTACTGCTCCCACCTTGTTAAAGAAAACAGTTATTTCCACCAGTGGCAAAGCATCCAGAATAGAAAACAGTTCGGCAAGATTGTTAGTGAGTCATGGGGCGCACCGAGGTGTCTCATCTGTGGCAGGAGACTCGAACAAAAAAGAAAGAGCCTCACTCTTCAATACAAGTGTTGGTGTAACACCAATGGATATTGATGAACCTTTGAATACACCTCCCCCTCCTTCAGACAGTGTTGACGGTCAGGAGCCTGCCACAAAGGACAGCACCTCCACCAAAACTGGTCTCTGTGAATCAACCACAGTTTCCTCATCAAGAGCCTCTGCTGCATTTGGGGCACCAGTAGCAACATCAGCCTCTAATGTGGACAAAAAACAGGAGTGTAAGCAAGCACAAGGATCTACAGGGCAACCTACTACAGCCCCCTCTTCAGCTCCGAGTAATCGACATGCTTTTTTGTCTCCTGTACAAGTTGAACTGAACAACACTCCAATGCCAACTGCTGACCTATCTTATATACCAGTTTCAAGCGGTGGCGGAGACACTCAGCCAATGTTTACTCACTCAGTAACACCTGAATCTGCCTCTTTGACATCTGCTTCTTCAGCTGTCACAGTTACAGCTGTGTCTGCCTCACCAGCAGCCACTACTGCTCTACCATTCACATCAATACCTGGCTCACCCATATCTGCGTCTGCCTCTGTAACTCTTACAGCTACCCCTGCCTCATCCACACCCACCTCTCTCACATCCCTCTCCTCTTGTGCCTCAGCCACAGCACCACCTGATCCTTCACCCACCAACCCCAGCGCCCAAAGCAAGCCTGCAGCAGATTCTGGTAATATAGTTTCTTTGAAAATCATAATCAGTGATAACCAGGATGAGGAACCTACCAGTGACGCAGCCTTGAATCAGGCAATTTCCAGCATTCCTGGGGACAAGATACCCACCATCTATCTTTCCTCTCCAGCCAAGTCCCCTGGAGGCCCTGGCACTCCAAAGCCCAACATGGATGAAGTGGCACAGGCAGTACGTGGCTTACAAAGCTCTGAGGCACATGCTAGTCCTCTCAGCAGTAAGGCTGGGGCATTGGTTGCATCTCCATTAACAGGGACATCACAGGCTCAGCAAAGCTACATAATTCAACTGCCCCTGGACACCACTAACCCTGCTCTCCACGGAGCGACTGCCAGCTATTTCCTCGTGACTGAACCCCCGAATACAGACGCTCAAACCAGACAGGTGCTACTTCCTGCTGGTGTCTCAAAAGGACAGCCTTTGCCCACCAACCAGTTTGGACTGACAACACCAACTCGTTCCCAAGGCTACTCCACTGGTAAGAGATGACAAATTTCAAATGAAATATTTTGAATGTAATAACGTAGTCAACATATGACTACCTTCAAGTCATGATTTGTTTTCTTGTGAGATGTCCACCGGTTTAACAGTGAAACACAGTCCACTTTGGATCTGCACACAGCATGTATTGTGTGTTGTCCTTGTGCAGGAATCTTTGCTGTCCCTAGTGTTTAGTGGGTCTTTGTTGCTCATTGCTGGGCAGTCTGTCAAGTCCATAACTATTGTTTTTATTAATGTTGTTATTTAAAAAAAAAAAAATCTGTGTTCTTTATGTGCAGGCTCAGCACTCATCTTACCATCACCTGTTAAGCCTGTGGTGCTTCCTATTTCTGTTATGGGCCAGAATACTCTGGGGAATGTCCAGATGGTGTCCAATCAGGTAACAGAACTTTATCTGCAGTTTGTAAGTTAGGAGTCAAAAGGTATTTCTGTTCTTACCATTTCCTCCAGTTCTTACAATATCCTGATCATTCTGTTAACCTGTCATCTACTATAATGCCACTTAGAGAAATTTTCTCTTTAACCATGACAGAATATCTTGGGAGCTAATAGGCAGGTTTGCATGAAATCAACTACACACAAGAAGACTTAATGCTATTTTAGACAACGCCACCCTCAGATCACATTATCACCTTAGAAAACAATGTGTCCAAACTAATGGCAGCATTTATGAAATTTGGTTTCCAAAAAAATGTTTGCATGACATGTTGTCTGCTGACCCACATACCACTCTCAGGCCAAAATGTGAACTTGTACACAATACATCTCCTTTAATTGGTAGAATTTGACTATTATTAAAATAAATTATATCTTTCCAAAGTGACACTTAAGATTTTAATGAGCCAATCACATTTCCTCTCAGACAAAAATTACAGTTACAGTCCCACTATTTGAAAGGCTCCAACAATAGCAAAAGTATTTTTTTGTCATTTGTATGTTTTTCAATCCATCCAAGATTTAATAATTGTGTAGCGGGTAAAAAAATATGATAATCTCAAGGGGCCCCCATTTGCTTTAGACTTTTTAGCAATATCCAGAGCAATAACACTTGTTGACATTGTTATATTTACAGCTTGTTGCCATACCAAACCCAGTGTCGGTGCAGCAGCCTGAAACTGTCAAGCCCAAACCTCCCACAGTGGCAATGAAACAGTTTACAACTGCTGGTAAGTTACAGGTTAACTTAGAGCAAAAACACTTGACTTAAGATACTCTTATTGAACATTATCAAGTGATGCTTCCAGTGTTGCTCTGCTTAATGTTTTGATGTCACTGCTTTCATTCTGTGACCATATTTCTCTGAATTTCAGGCACTGAGGTAAATCTCGTTGGTAAGGCAATTCAGCCTGTGTCAGCTGAAACCCTAGGCCAGCAGGATGCAGCAAATGGTTCCAGTCATAGAAGAATTTTATGTTTTGAGTCTTCTACAGAGGTTCAACCACAGACATCTAAAACAAAAACCACAACAACTTCAGCTACAAATATAAATACATCTACACCAAAATCTGCCCAGCAGCCTGAGAAAGATAATACACAGCCGGCCCCTCGACCAAAGCCTGCTATCTTGGGTGGCAACAAGCCCAAGAGGAGGGTAGAGATTGTCAGATGCTCGGCAGATCCCCAGACTGCAAGAGGCTTGGTGAAGGAGGCTGAGAAGTCCAGGCTTCCACAACAGCACCACAAAGACCCTGTCAAAAAGAACTCCCGCAAGCAAGATCATAACATTCATAAACAAGAGTCTCAAAGTGCAAGCACCAGCAGGGTTGATTCCTCACAGGCTGAGACTTTGAAAAAATCAGAATCAGGAAGGAGATCAGAATCTACTGACAGGAAACACAATCATGATAAGGGTAATGATGACGCAAAAGCAAGTGACTGTCATAGCTCTAGGCCATCTTCTGATTCTGCACTGAAATCAGGAACTAGAAAGGAGAAAGAAGAGAACAGCAGGAAAGAACCTGCAGAAAAAGCTCCTGCAAAATCTCGTGAGGGGCGTACAGAAAAGAGGACTCCCTCTCAGGAGATGCCAAATGTGACAGCTAACAAGGAGAATGAAATGAAGGGTAGTATGCAAGAGCAGCAACAGCAATCAACACCTTCATCAGACTTTAGCCCCCCAGCTGTCACTCAACCTACATCTAATCCCCAGTCCAAGGCTACAAAAGCCACCTCAAAGACCAGCTCTTTGGCCAAACAGGCAGCTGAGATGCTACAGGACATCCAGGTACTCAATTCTCCTTCCACCCCAGCCAAGAGGCCTGTAGCAGGTAGTTCAGACCTTAGTCTACCCCGGACCCCTGGGATTAGCCATAACCAGGAGGAGTCTGCTGACTGTTCTAGGACTCCTTCCCGACAGAAAAAGGGTAAAAATGGAGAGGGGACTCCCAAGCGTCTCATGCCTCCCAACACCCCGGATGCCCCCACCTGCAGCCCTGCCAGTGAGGCTGGCAGCGAAAACAGCATTAACATGGCTGCTCACACACTCATGATTCTTTCACGTGCGGCCATCGCCAGGACAGGCACTCCACTGAAGGACAGTTTGCGTCAGGATGAAGTAGGAGAAAAGTCGCCAACAAGCTCTAAGAACTCTAAGAAACGCAAACACTCTTCTCCCACAGCCAGCCCGCCTGCAAAGAAAGAGTCAAAACAATCTCCCAGCAAAAAGAAAGACCGGGTGAGTACAGCACATTCCCATCCTGTAGACGTGTTCAGTTTTTGTAACAGTCAAGTTCTGCTGCAGCAGTATTCAGTTTTCAGGTGCAGTTAGATGTAGGGCTGCAACTAATTATCATTTTAATTACCAATTTTTCAATTGGTATCAATTGGTGTGTGAATTATCAGGAATCAGTATTTTATGAAGCCAGAGATGACGTCTTCATATTACGTCTTAAATTTACTATCATGACAAAGGAAAGCTGCAAATCTTCACATTCAAAAACCAGAAAGGGAATTGATATTTGTGATTGAAAAATTACTTAAATGGTTACGTAATAAGTCCATCTGTCAATCGACTAATTGATTGATTAACTAATTGCTTCAGATCTCCTTAAATGTCTTTCTGGACAAAACAAGCCAATATGCTCTCGCTCAACAGCGTAGACTGATGAAAGTCAAGCTTAGACTTTCAGCTTTGAACTCAGCCTGATGCACAGACTCTGTCTCTGGGTGTTAGACCTGTAATAGAGAGGCAGTCTGTCCAGTGTGTCCTCCATGACCCTGAGCAGGTTAAGCCGTTTAGAGGGTGTATGGATGGATTTAGTTAACAACATGGCCTTTGCTCTGGTGCCACCATCAGGCCAATCTATATATGTTTTGTCCGACTGGGTCGTCTCTTTATTTTGCATCCATACACACTTGTGTTTTGGTTTATAATGAGCATCACAACCACATGGGGCTGAAAGCGTGGAGTTCTTCTCATGTTGATCAGAAACTTTTTTCAGATAAACTGTCAGTGGTTTTTATGTAAATGGTAATTAAGTAGTTATATGAAAGCTGTGTGTCTATTAGACTGTCTCATCAGTGGCATTAAATGAAGTAGAGTTTTGACACATATTTCTGTCATGTAATCCTGACTTTTGCTTTAAATCTGCAGGAGAAGAAGAAACTTATTGATTGCTTTCCACATGACTTGGATGTGGACAAGTTCCTGTCTTCACTTCACTATGATGAGTGAAACCAGACACACCAACAGGGAAGGACCCCCATATAACTACCTGCTTAGGTTACTATCCAGGAATAGAACAAGCCATCTGCTAAACCAGTGCCTATGGTTCCTATTAGTAACCTTGCCTGAGAACTTATAAGTTGCAATTCCAATGTGGGTTGATCTGCATAAAATCTTGTTACATGCAGCAGTTGTAGGGCAACCATGGCACTTTGTTGTATTTTTTATCCTCATGTTCACTTTTGTTTTAATCATCTTTTTTCAACTACTACAAAACAGTTATACGTTTGTTTTTGGGCACATTGACATAATGGGTGCTGGTTGTTTAAAAAGGGTGATGTAAACTGTTTCCTTGGTCAATATTTGACTCTAGTTTGAATCCAGCTGTCACTGACTGTGGTTGGTTTATAAAATGTGTTATGGAATATATCTACAATTCATTTTAGTAACACTGAATGAAGAGCTGTTCATGTTCAGAAAAGTCTGGTTCATCGAAAAATAAAGTAATGTGAGTATAATATTTTATGGCATACATGAGTATAGTTTTCCTTTTTTTGTAGAATCAGGCACATTAAGTATAAAACAGTTCAAATCTGCATACTGCATATATACTTCATCCATCATTGTAATAAAACAAAGAAATGGTTTTGTGTGTTTTTCCCTAGTGTACACACACTGGCCCTGAACCTCCTGAAGCTGTATTTAATATCACATGTGCTTGCAAAATTATGTGAATGTTGTTATATGGGAATTGAGACAGCACTAGGGCTTTGAGGAATTTCATATGTAGCTTAATAAATAAACTGTGTTGCTCACTGTCTGAAAATCATAATGGCCTACAGACATGTACAGTCTGCAGCACTGCAGTTTTTTTGGCTCTTAATGTGTGTGAAATCCTTGAAGCATGCTTGCCTGTTTCACAGTTGGACTGCCCTGATGGATATGGCAGACACTGGGTCTGAGCAACAATTTTAGGAATTTAAATAGGAGCAATGCCACTTTCAGCTGGTTTGTGCCTTCAGCGCTCTTATTCTGTTTTCTTCTCTCTTTATATTTTCAATGAATGTGGGCCCCCGAGATTCCCATTGAGTGGTAAACAGCTGTTTCAACTAAGGCAAAACAATAGTGTCCTAACATTTTGTTGGCAAATCTGGCAACCTCCGATTGGACCGCAAACTAGAACTGGCGGAAATATGTCTTCACTTCAACTTCAAAATAAAAGTTTTTTATTTATAAACTGAAGCATACTAAATGTACGGAAATGCTATATTTGTGCGATGTCTCGCTTCTACGTTTATACAAGTGACAGTTTCTACCCATAAAGCTATTAACAAACCTACTTTAGCATAAACTTATTCTCGGCTGAATTGCAACCCAGTTCTACTTTGGCACGTCCACCGTTTGTTTCCGGGTTAAGAGGACAGGAAAGAGGTACGGCTGTCACTTGATTTTAACAAACATCGCTCAGTTTTCTCCCTGTATAGTGTATATTTTCTAATTGGTATAACAGTAGAGCAGCAAGAAACGGTTATACATACCTCTCCAAAAAGTAAGGCGACTCGTTATAGATTTTACAACTCTTATATTCATATGGAGACTGCCAACGTCCCTAGCTTAGCCATTAGCGTGTTGGCTAACCGGTTAGCATGTGGAGGATGATATGTCCGCAATGGGCATCTTTTCTTGTTACAGACTGACCGACATGACGACGGTTATTTCAGTTAATTATATACGTTACTCTCGTGAATCATTGGGTTATTGTTCGTACCTTCGCCTTTCTGCTTTATGTGACATTTTCTCCTTGAAATCAACCATGTAATTTGAATTTCAGTTAGCCGGTGTATCGACGCAATGCTGGCATTAACGTACAGATATTGGATAGCTTAAGAGCCACTGATAAGGAGTTCGTTGCTGTGTTGTTGAGTCCCACAGTGTCTGTCGTTTTCTCTCGGTCGGTGGGAAGTGAAACAACAGTGGTGAGGACACCAACTTGTCATTCTGTGTCTTTTCGTCCTAGACTGCCTGACCTACTATAAGGGGATTGACATGGCAGCCAATGGAGCAAGCTGTGAACAGCCTCAGAAACGTGCAGGAGCCAAAGAAAAACAGAATGGCAACTCTGCAGGTTAGTTTTGGTAAACTTAAACAGAAGTTAACGTTCATTTTCAAGCCTAAAAAGTCTGTGTTGTGTAATCTCTGATGACACAGAGTGATAACCACCGCCACATGGTTTGAACATGTCATAAAAACCCTCAAGCTGACTTTATTATAGCTTACTTTCTGTTTTTAAAGTTGCAGACGTGGCCTAGCAGAACTAGAAACAGACTTGTTGATGTGATTTGTATCATGTACATAGCATTACCAATTCAACAGGATGCAATAATTGATGATGCTGCAAGTATTTCAGTATGTGAGGGTGATTTAATTTCTCTTTGTGCTCCAGACTCATCAATAAGAGAGAGGAGACAGAAAGATAAAGAGGAGCGTCTGTCTCTGGTGTTATGGAGGAGGCCCGTCACCACATTACATTACTTCCTCCTGGAGACCCTCATCAAGCTAAAGGAGTGGACGTTAAAGTAAGGAGTTAAACAGGTTTTTCTAGTGTGCCTATGCTTGTGCACTACTTTGTTCAGGATGTTTATGCTTACATATTTTAGTGGCATTTTGTCCTGTGTACACTCGCTGACTGACACAATTACATATTAAAAAGATTTCTGTGTCCCTTCGAAGCTGCAATTCTACATCTTTTACTGAGTGTAGTTTTACACTACAGAAGGATCTATAACATTTACATTTTTGGTATAATTCAAACGCACTAGGTCACTTGTAATGTCTAGCCCCTCTAATTAAATTTAACAGAAATAAGAAAATTTTATATTTAAACTTGTTTCATGTTTGACATTTTGTTTTCTTGCCGTCTTGTTCAGGCTTTGGCAGCGACGAGGGGCAGTGTTCTTATTTTTGGTGTTATGTTCTCTCTTCTCCATCGCATACTCTACTGAGGGGGCACACCAACAAGTAAGGCTTGAGTGATTTGTTTTTTGTTGATGTTAATAATCAACAGCATTGCTCCATCACCAACCTGTTTAAAAGTTAATAATAAGTCACTCTAATGATAAGAAGACCAGACTAGGAGAAAGCTTGCATGGGGAGATAATGAGATCTGCAATGTTGTCAAGTAACCCTTGATCATACAGCCAATTGGTTGAATGGTCTGTTTACAAATTCCTCTGTGCAGTGGCCTGTCACAGTTCAGTTAAAGGATAGCCAAGTTTCATTTTAGAATAAACTTCTTCCTAAGTTACTCACATTTTTGATGATGAGCTACTACATGTAATCAAAGGTAAGAGATGGTATTTGAAAGATGACAAAAATGTTTCCCTCTAAAATCAAATTAAACATTTTTTAAATTTTTCACTTCACCGTAATTATATGAAATGCATGAAGAGTTCAGTATAATGTGTAACAAATGACAGTGTAAAACAATCATAAAAATACATTATTATTAAATGACTAAAACTGTTATTAACACTATTTAAAAAAATGTCTCTATCATTCTCTGTTCTTCCCCCTCTGATATGTTTGGTTTATTTAATTTGTAGTATGTTCAGTACCTGGAGAAGAAGTTCCTATGGTGTGCCTACTGGGTAGGCCTTGGGATCCTATCCTCAGTAGGCCTCGGGACTGGCCTGCACACCTTTCTTCTCTATCTGGTAAGAAACCACTGATAGCATAGAAATGTGTACACACAAAATTTCTTAACATGGGTTAGTGCAGTGCACTGCAGACATACCTACTCGCAAACAGTATACACATTTATTTTTTGTCAGAATAAATTGCATTTAGATGCAAAGAGAAGAGATGTTTTTAAATGTGAAAATAAAGTATAAATACTCAGAGATACAAAAGACAGGTTGCACTGCATTATGAAAGTGCTGCAGTCCCAGTAGGATTCATTGCAAGACTCAGAAATTAGAGTCACTTCGCTCTGAGGGCAGCTGTGGCTGTGAGGAAATCTTCCATTTTAAAATGAGCAACATGACTAGACTAAAGTGAGGACACTCTCTTCAGTGCACACAAAGAAGTGGAGATATACAAAACAGACGCAATAAGTACAAGTACATTTTATTTAACCACATTCAGATCTAATCATACATATTTTTTTGTTGTGATGGTATCTGTTACAACATTTACATTATTCTGGAAAACAGACTCAGCTGGCATACATGTTACCCATATTTCAACAGTTACAAAGTGACAAAATGATAATGGATATAAAGAGAAACTGGTAACCATCACAGTCTGGTTCACGATACAATATCCTCTGTATATCTACAATATGCAGGTGGTTTATTTCAGTTGTAAATTATACCACGAGGTATTCTGTTAGATATACCAAAAGACTTTAAACTCTTTTGTTAATAGCTTGTCTGCTAAGTTCTTTAGTATATGTTCCTGTAGTTTCCAGAGGATGGCGTCATACTCCATATTCATTGTTTTGTACTCCTTCAGACTCATTCCATTTTGTCACAACTGTCTAAGCCTTACTAAGAGCTAAGTGTCATTCTTCCCTGACATAAAGTCACAGAATGACTCACCGAAATATGTGTCATTTGTGTTGGTTGTGGTAAAAAGAAGAATTTAGCTAAATGAAGGAGAGGAAGAAATTCTCCACCATAGTTCACTTTAGGGTGATGATGTGGCTTCTGTTCTGTAGAGCTTGCACAGATGTGGGTCGGCTGAGTCAGCTATTTCCATTATAATGTAATAATGGGAAAAGATGTAACTATGACCTTCCTGTTTTTTAGAACTGGTGTGTACTCCTTCTATGAATGCTTTACAGCTCACCATGTGTTTGCCCAAGTAGCTTTCTAGTAGTTTTTTGCTTCTTTATATGCTGTCTCCAACAATAATGAATTAGCAGTAGTATCTATTACCATACATTGTGTGTGCCTGTGTACTTCTGTGTCTGTGTGTATCGTAATACTGAGATGGTGTGATCTCATTCCTTCTCCCCTCTCTGTGTGAGTAGGCACTGTCATCTCCCACATATGGAACAACCTGGCATCAGTTAAAACAAATTTTCTCATTTATTTTTAACAAATACCAGCTTTTACTGTTTGCAGTTAAGACAATTTTAGGACACCTTTTTAAAAAAACATAAAGAAAAACAAACCTCTCTTTGCACCTCATAACCATTTGATGCCCACTGGAAGCTCATATTATAAACATTGTATTGTTTTACTCATCCTACTCATCTGACAGTACACATAAAATTATTACAATTCTCATCAGAAATCTTGTGTCTAGACAATAAAATGAAGGTCACCTCTCCATAATTTGAGTAGCTCCCACCTCCATTCTAAGCTAATACATCTTCTGTTATCTGATTCACATTGCAGCAGATTTCTTTCCCGCTCTGACTCCTAGCTAAACCCATTATTTAGAAATTTGGGAAAATTATATTCATATTTTTGCCAATGTAGGTGGGAGGGTTCTTTTGGCTCGAACAGCTTGAATGTGGTGCTTTGAATAGTCATCAGCTTAACACTGTTAATTGAACAAAGATGTGATTAGTGTCAGCAGCATATTTAAGGGGTTGTCTCTGTGGGGCAGTGGTTTTGAAGAGGTTGAGGCAAACCTGTTGAGCAAACCTGGTTCCGGTCACTTGTATTTTTCCAGTTCCTCTTTGTTGCATCTCCAGACATCTGCCTAAAGCCAGCAATCTCTCTCACACCAGTCCAGACATCCTATACCTTATTCTGCTGTAGTTTATATTGATGGTGCCTCTGCTTTCCTCTAGTTTCCATTTTACATACTCTCCCTCTCCAATGTCATAAAGGCATGTTTCTTATCCAGAAGATTCCTTACTTGGATATTTTTTCGGGGTGTGGTGTCTGGGAAGCAGCATACCTCTTTGGTGAGAATGGTGTTGTCCATACAAAAGTTGATACATGACACAGTCTGTCAAGCTGCCAGTGTCCCCTTTATGCGACTCTCCCGATCAGTTGCATCCAGAGCACCACGCAAAGCATCCCTAAATTCCTGTGACCATCTCTAATTTTTCCACGGAGAAGTAAAAGCCGCCTTTACACTGATGATGTAAGCCCTCTGCTCATGAGGAGACTATTTCCTGTTCCCCAGATCTTAGTTCATGTTCACAGCGCAACAGCTCCTATCAGTACTGCCTACTCAGTGTTGATGTCAGCCATAAATAGGAAACTCCCTGAGTTAATGTTGAGGGAAAAACCACATGTAGATCCAGCAGAGTTGAACTGTAAGTTTATCTCAAGCCTGAAGCATTAATAGTTAGCCCCACGGAGAGGATGAGATCATTCTCCTCATGAGAAAGGGGATTCAGTGACCAGTCTGATCTTATGATTCATCATGACGTTTTAGAGGTTACTGCTGTGCCTCCAAGTGCTGGATTATACTGTAGTCATAATATTGTGGTTAAAATAAACATGGTCATATATCGTTACTTTGAATTATAGATTTGTCTGTTAGCAATTTGATCAGATCACCAACTGTTTAAAGCATATTTTGTTTTTTCCCGGCAATGATGGGAGCTAAAGATGCTGATATTGATCCACAAGTTTGTCACTCTACATTTTGTCCATCCATCAGGAGCACAACTGGGCAGTTTACCATGAATTTTATATGATGCCCAGAGGATGATTCCTAATGTTGGCAACTTCGTGCCATTATCTAGCCAAAATTTTAACATCAACCAACAAGAGTTGTTTTTTGTTTTTTTATCTAACTGTCGGATTTCTGAAAAAATTTCTGCAGTTGTTTATGATCCTCAGGGGATTCATTGTAACTATTTTGGTGACACACAAGGAAACACACCCAAGAACTTCAGTCTTGCACCATCCACAGGTGAAAGGGTCACAACAGATTGCTGAGAGCTCAGTCATATTCCTTAGGAGATAAATCATTTTAATTACCCAATTGCCTCTCCTGTTGCGTCACCTTCCCAATAACCTCAGCATATTTATACCCATCACTGGTAAGACTGAACATGTCATTAAATTGTTTGTTCCATCCAACAATTTCATATCGTGGGTTGTAATGAAGTTTGCAGCTTCAAAGGTCCACTGGCAGTGATTTTCCCAAGTAGCCTTGTTCTTAAATCAACTTAGTGAAAAGGTAAATCTGATGAAATCAACTGTGGTTCATTCACCGTGTATGTGAAGAGTTCTGCTCTGCTGGTTTGAGTGAACAAAGAGGTTTACGGCTGGGGCCACTGTATCACCTGTCAGATGAGTGTATCAGAATCCTGTTGCAAACTCTGAGTCACTGTGTAGTTTTTTTTTCTTGTTAACACCGACCTGTTGTGTCATGAAGAAATGCTGTTAAGTTAAATCCTGTTTGGTTTGAAAGAGGCTTTGTTGTGTAAACTAAAGAGGGCTCCTGTGTGCTCATACTCGGGGTAGAGTGGAGAGTTTCTGTGGGGGAGCATTTTCAGTCAACACACACTAATTGTGTGCTGTCCATCTCCTGTCAGTTTTGTCTGTATCACCTCACAGAGACATAATGCAAAGCTGTGTTGTAGTTGCAGGTGGGCCAACTGTTATTTAGGCCAGGTGGCTCGGCTTAACCAGACTTGAATCTTCTCAATGATAAATGATGACATGGCTACCTGTAAGAGAGACTGTGTGACTCAGCTCCTGTTGGTGTGTGTCTGTACCTGTGGACCGATGCGTCTGTTAGCAAACACAGAAGTCATGTTTAATCATGAAACGGCATATTAAATTTAACTGGCAATAATTAAACTGTTCTCCATTAAAGTACCTGCTGTTACTGAGAATATTCACCATGTAGTGATCCAAGACCAAGAATCCTAATGGTCCATTATTGTGATCATAACGGACAATTGCAGTGCATCTCGCTGCTTTCATTTCACCAAACTACAGTATTTTCCACATTTACAACCATATGAAGGTGCATGTCCAAGTGTTTCATGACACACAAGAACAAAGAGAAAACGTATTTGTACGTACCAGAGGTTTTCAGTTCAGTAATGCATCCTATCCATCTTTCCTATCTATGCATTAGGGTCCTCACATAGCATCAGTAACCCTGGCTGCATATGAGTGTGGCTCCACAGACTTTCCAGAGCCTCCATACCCAGACCAGATTGTCTGTCCCCAAGGTGGAGCGATGGAGGGCAGCATCTCTCTCTTCTCAATCATGTCAAAGGTCCGCCTGGAGGCCTGTATGTGGGTGAGTAGTAGTTTGAATAATGAAACAATACAGTGATCTGTTAAAAAATGGCAAGAATGTTTGGTGGTGCCAGCAGTAGATGGCATTGTGACAGCTTGGTGAAGAATTTGAACATCAATTTAACATTTCAACACGCTCATGTCCCTGCTAGGCTGCAAAAAAACATTGTAACAGTTTTCTACACTTTCAAAGCCGTTCTTGTTTGACACACAGCCCGTGTATTGCATTATTTGACTGGAAAGAAGTTGGATGTATCAAATCCAAAAAGTTTTTGGTGGCATGAATAGTTGCCTGTTTATGAATGTGGGAAATGATAAAGCAACTGCTGACATCTAACATTTTAAGTTGTGTATGCCTAGGGTGCAGGTACTGCCATTGGAGAGCTTCCTCCATACTTCATGGCCAGAGCAGCTCGTCAGTCAGGAGCTGATCCAGATGACGAAGACTACGAGGAGTTTGAGGAGATGCTCGAGCAGGCTGAGGGCGCACAGGTCAGAGTTGCACATCTATAAGGAGAGGGATTGGCTTGGTCATTTCCTATATTAAGGTTTTTTTTAAGGAGGTAATTTGCACAGGCACATAAATACAAATAATATTTTGTATTAAGATTTAAGAAGCCTTACCCACCTCAGATGTGCTTGGTTTGATTTGAAGTTGACATTAACATTTGAGGTGTTTTTTCATTTTATTATTATTTCATTTCAAATTTTTCACGTTATTTAGTTGAAAAATTTCCACAGAACACAGGAAGCAAATTCAAATTTGGCTAAAAACTATTCCACAAAATTCCACATATTTATTGTTAAAGGTGGCCCAGACCTAGCCTCCTGCCTTCCATTGAAAACACAGAGCAGCTACACTGAATATTGAAACATCTATCCCTCTGTTTACTTCCGTATTAGCTTAGCTGTTGCCCATCCATTCAGTATGATATGGTCCTAACTGATTTGACTTAGACTTCATAATGTTCAACTGACCATGGAACCACGGCCTAGTGATTGGTCCCAAAGTGCCATGTGACTTCAGTGAAGCCACTCCCTCCTTACGCTTCCAGTAAATTTGTCTATTTGTGGGTGAGTCACCCTGAGCACGGCTCCCCCTTTAATCATCCCTCAGGCTTCGCTCCCTCTGCCGCCCTCCCTCTCTCTTTTCACCGGCCTCTAATTTGAATGACAGACAGTTCTGTCAGGAACAGAGTTCACATGACTGGAGACTGCTGAGATCAGATGCTGCGTCAGCAGAGCAGGAATCAGAGAAGTTGTGTGCATCGTCTCCATCACATATTCTCACTTCACTGGTTCTCTCTGAATAGGTTGAGGACGACAACCTCACATCACATGTCTGTGTCACGGGAATGAATCCACATGTGCGTTTGTCAGAGGTGTATAAACAACCAGACATGTCAGAAGAACTGTTGTTAGGAACCAATCAACTCATGGGAATGACTGTCACACAAAACATGTTGACAGAGAAGTATATCACTTCAAGATATCTATTGGTCATTTTATCAGTAACAGAAACTTTGCTATAGTAAAGCAATATACAAAATTAGGGGAAATTTAGGCAAGAAATTAGATGCATAGAGACAAACATGAAAGAAACTATCTATCTTTTATCTACATGAGGAAAACAGAATTTTTAATTAAAGAATATGCACCACACATGTTGAATACAAAAACAGTTGGCATAACTTAAACTGAGTTGGGTTTGAAAATAAAAACCAATATGAATATTGATTGTTGAGACTAAGACTAAAGTGAAATTTTTAAATTGCTTCCAAAGTTGACATTGATGAGATGCCAGTTTTTTTAACTGCCTCTTAATTTCCCCCCCTGCTCCGGCTGTGATCTTCCCCATGTAACCACAGACATTTCACCCCCAGAGGGTTGAAAATGGGATCAAAAGATCCTCTGCACTATTGTACCATGCAGTTTTTTGTTGTAATGTTACAAAACCAAACCAAAAAAAAAAAAAAAATCTTATAGTGCTCAGAAATAGCAGATATTTACCAGAACACTCTCACCGAGGCTCCTGTTTCGCGTAATAACACTGCAGACACAACCACTGTTTGGTTAAAAACCATGCATCTTTCAGAAGCTAACATGGCTATTTAAAAAAAAAAAAAAAGAAATGGGTGATTATGTGAAATGAGATATCCATGTGCATGTAAAATTTGTGATGCAGAGCAGTGTGAAGTCCATGTGTTTATGTAAAGGTCTAGTCTAAAAATTGTTTTTAAAAAGTTTTTTTTTTTTTTTTTTTTTAACAGGATTTTGTCACAAGAGCAAAACTGGGAGTCCAGCATATGGTACAGAAAGTGGGATTTTTTGGGATCTTGGCTTGTGCCTCAGTAAGTTGAAATTTTTTGTTTAAAGTGATTTAAATTCATATTTTAGTAAAGTTACTGACTTCTGTAACTTTATAATCTATATGTTTGTTTCAAGGCTATGAAACAGTAAGTTTGTCTGGTGTATGATGATGATCTGTATTTCAGATCCCTAATCCTCTCTTCGACCTGGCTGGAATAACCTGTGGTCACTTCCTGGTTCCCTTCTGGACCTTCTTTGGAGCAACTCTAATTGGGAAAGCCATCATCAAGATGCACATACAGGTCAGCAGCTCAACAAAAGGTTTCATCAGAGGTGGTTAGAAACTAGCAAAGGACCACAACAAATTGCACCCATACAGGCACATATGACATACTTTCATCTTGGCTGTGAATATTATTAATTTTTGTTTCATGTCATCACAATTCTCTGTCCACAGTGCAATACTGCATATCAAAAAAATCTACCTTTAGGAAAGAAATGCTGACTGACTCACTTTAAACAGTCCCCACAACCTCAAAACTTGTGGGAGAGATGAAAGTAGGGCTTTATTCATGACTTAGGCTGTGAGAAACTCTTAATTGTATACTTCTGGTTAAGTCTTTCTGACAGTGCTCTGTTCCTTTGGGGATTCCTTATTCTGGTTTGAGCTTTGGGATTCATCCAGACCATATAAACAGGGTCCAGATGAAAGGAGGGAAGCTTTTAAGAAGTCTTTAACAAGAGTTTGGATTTTTTTTTTTTTTTTAAGATCTACTAGATCAAAAAAACTTGATAATTACGGAGTGTATTGTTGAGTCTGCGACACCAGTGACTAATATAAGCCTGGCCTGAGAGAGGCTGTCTGTGTCCATGGGTGAGTCGCTTCAAGTCTTTCACAAACTAAAGCCATCCATCTCTTGGTGGTACCAGCCAGTGATCTCACCATGAGACTTTTCAGATATAGACACCCGTCAGGCATCAGGGGTTATGGAGGATGTAGAATGGACATGAGAAGGTAGTCCTGAGCCAAGGAAATTGAGCAGACGGTAAGAGGAGGGGAGGGTGGGGGGCTCTTGCTTTTTTTTTTTTTTTTCTTTTCTCTTTTGTACCTTGAACCCCTTGGACATCACGGGTCATATCCTGTCTGATTTTCTCCAGGGGGCCATGTGTCATGCTGTTTTAAAGCTGATCAGTTTCAGGACTGGAGAAGAATATTGTGGTTTTGCCCCCCACTTTGGCGCTTTGCAAACCACACAAAGCCCCTTACAGCTCAAAATGTAGCTTATGACCAGGTTTAAGTTTTTTAATTAGTGTGTCTGTGGACAGTGGCAGATGTGGCCACAATTTCCCACAGCTGTGCTGCTAAAATTAAGACTCAAAATATTTCTAAATATTGATCTGTCCATAATGTCCAAAAGACAAGCTGCTCTGTTAATATTTTTGTTCCTTGGTCTTTTGAAACTTTTGTCCAGAGGTGTTTTTTGGGTATTTTTTTAAGGCCATCCTCTTTTTCTGTGTTTTTATGTTTTTCTTTTTACCTCTGTATATGATGGATGTAGTGGTTTTTAAAGCTTCTTAATCGCTCTCTTGTTTTTCTACAGAAACTGTTTGTTATCATTACCTTCAGCAAGCACATAGTGGAGCAAATGGTGTCACTCCTTGGGTAAGTGGTCGTCTTGACGTGTGTGTGTGTGTGTCTGTGTGTGTGAGAGAGAGACTGCATTACTGCATTAATTGGGCACTCTGTGGAGTCATTGTCTTTCCTCTGGTTTTGTGGTTGGAAATGCATTTGTAAACATTTCAGATTCATTTGATTCACCCCTGGTTGAATATCCTGTATGAACAAATGTGGGGGTGTGCGTGCATGCATTTTGCATTTTTCCACACAAAGGTACTATAATGCAATCCATCTCTGCAGCACTGGTGGTCAGGCGTGTGAGGTCCCATCTGAACATGTAGATCTGACTCACCGAGTTCAGCAGTGACTGAGAGAATTTCCCAAGTGAGGTGGGAAACACAGTCGTAGACATAAAGAGACTTTCTATGACTGATTAATAGATGTCAGATTTAGCTTGTATTATTTAAGGGACCTAAAATGTTGTTTCTAATCAAAGATCATCAATGGTAAAATTTAAAACAGAAAAAAACAGATACAAAATGTTAAGAAAGGCAGCAAAGAGTTTAGTCAGACCTCATGCTAATTTCATGAATGGGATTCTACTTCTTCATTGAAGCTACTTAGTTTTCATTAATTTATTGGCTGTGTAATGTTCCCTTACATGTAGTAACTTTGACCATATTTAGATCTGAATCTGTTTCCCCCTGATTTAAAATAAAATACAAGGTTCTTTCCCATGAAATTCAGAGGGCCCTTAGTGACTCGTTATGATGCATGCAAATAGTGCTTCATTGCTGATACAGGATGTTTTTTGTTTTTTTTTAGCTGTTGCTGTGTGTGTACTCATGTGTTTGCATGTAAAGTGGGAGAGATAACAAGAATGAGTCAGTCAAACTAGTTAGGTTTATTTGAAATCAGCAATTACCCCGTCCCCTTTTGGTGTTTGTTTAGTAAATTGTCTCTCATTTTTTTGCTTAGTCTAGTCGAGTCTAGACAACATGTTTATGTCCTAACCGGGGACAGAATTGAATTTCTGCAGTGGGAGGGTTGTGTGTGAGTGTGTACAGTCTGAAGTATATTTTTCTTGTCATGGTAATGATAAGTTTCGTGTGATAAAGAGATCCTTTTTAAAATGCTCTGCCGCTGAACAAATGGTAAAACTACAACATCACTGCCTCTATATGACATGAATTGATAAATGGTATCCGTTATGATTGGACCCCTGGTGAGCCAATCCACACTGCCTAATAAGGACATGAGCACACCCTGATTAGATGTCTTTCTATCCAGAAGGCAGCATTGGTGGTAAAGGTGATGACATCATGTCGACTCACTTCCTGGTTGAAGGGGCTGACACAAGCGCCTATAGAGAGCTAAGCAGTATAAAAGGAGGGTTGAGGAGTTTCTGCTTCAGTCTTCTCTGCTGCCTGCTCCTGCTCACAGGAGCAAGTAGAGGAGGCGTCAGCTCCAACATAGGGCCCACATGTAGGATGGGGCCTTCAGCAGGTTTTACAAGGATGCTGCTTGACTGGTCGATCAGTGAGGACTTTTGCTAGTGTTCAGGGAAAGAGAAGACTTCATGAACTGCTCTTTGAGGCTATTATAGGGAATAATTATTCTAAAGCCAAGGCTCCAGTTTTGGGCTCCATGTCAAAGGAAGGGTGCTTAAAGGGTAAGTGATTGACTGTTTTTCCTCTCTCTCGCTCTCTTGTCTCTTTTCTCTGCCATTCTGTGTGGATGTATGCGGGGTTTGCGATGCCAGGTCTGTACCCAAAGTAGGACCATCTCTCCAGAAGCCCTTCAGTCAGTACCTGGAAGCCCAGAGGAACAAACTGCACCATGCTGGAGGAAGTGCACCCGCGGTAAGAACAACAATTATCAACAATTATTTTACCCTGCACTGTTTTCAGGTGACGAAATGTGAGCTTCATTAGTGTATTTATTTGCCAAGAGTTACATGTATGTGAGATTGAAAAATAGCAGCTTTTGCTAAGCAGCATCTGAGTTTGAAGTATAGCTGAACTGACACTTGGTTTTGAAGCTGATACCAATATCTGAAAGTTTAAAAAGTCAGATAAAGATATATTCACCAATATTGATTTAACATGTAATATATATCATGGATAACATCAACAGACATTTTGCTTTTGAAAAATGTCAGTGCTCTCTGGTGAGCAAACTATGTCATAACAATCCTGTTTCAAAAACTTTCAATTTCTGCTCTAAAGAATTTTGTTATTTATCAGACAACGAATATCAAGTTTTTAGTTTAGTCTTTGGTTGCTGTGGTTTAATACCCCAAACCTTGAAAGTTTATATTCAAATGCCATTTTCCATGATCTATTGTCATGAATGCAGGATCCCAACAATTTTCACATTTTCATGGTCACACCTGGATTTGTGTGCTCCGAAACTGGAATATTCCATCTGGCTTTAATAATTGTAACTAAGAACGTATCCACCCTAATTTTCCCCAGGATGAGAACTGGCTGTCATGGGTCTTCGAGAAGGTGGTGCTGGTCATGGTCGGCTACTTCGTCATCTCCATCGTCAACTCCATGGCTCAGAGCTACGCCAAGCGGCTGCAGCAGCAGAGAAACTCTGAGGAGAAAACCAAGTGATGACAAGACGAAAGTGGTACAAACATCCAACTGACTGTGTTTCTGCTGCTGCTGAGAGCCCTGCACTCAGCCCCAGCCACTCACAACTTAACAACAAACCTCACCCTCATCCATTCTCAAAGAGGCTGAAAAAAAAACAACAAAAAAACAAGAACAACAAGGCACTATTTGTTGGCGTGTGTGCTTTTGAGGATGTATGTTACCGTTTACTGTTAGTCTCTCTTCAGGTTTTGTAGATCTTCCTTTCATCTCACTCTCTAGGTGTGTGTAGTGCGATTGGTTCTACTCTTGATCTTAACATGCTACTTAAACGTTAAATTAACCCATTCATTGACCTCAGAAGAAAAGCAGCAGTTTGGCGGTGACTGCTGTGTTTGGGCAGTGCCCATCAGATGCTATGCCTTATGCAAGATGGGAAGGTCCAACTTCCCTTGAGTATAGTTCTTGACTTATAGACTTGATTTTTATTTAATTTTGTGACATTTATGTATGGATGGATCTTGATTTGTTTGTACAGTGTGCTGCCAAGATTACTGCGATGGATGGTCTTTTCTTTTCAGGGTTTAATTTTCCTCATGTATTTGTCCTGTTAAACTGTAAGACCAATTTGTCTTTTTTTGTTTCTGGAATCGTCCATTTAAAATGGTGGGAAAAAAAGCAATATCAACTTAAAACAGTGTGGTATTGATGGTTTGCACATTGTGTAAATATCTTAATATCTTTTTGACGGTATGCGCAGATGTATTTCTATTCTAATGGTCTGTGTGGAGTCAACTTGAACCAAAACACAAAAGGTGATATCATTTGTAAAGTGACATTGTACTCCCAGCTAACTAGTCCCATTTCTAATCTGTACATTTAGGTTGAACCTTGGATCGGATCATATATAAAACATGTAAATCATGCCACTGGTTTCCAAGTCTGAGTCTGTCCTTCTTTGTATTCTTGTGTAGGACAATTCTAATTTTTTTAATGTCCATCCTGAAAAGCTCTTGTGTTTGATGCAATGTTTAACAACTGTTATGTTTTTTTTAACCCTTGTGACAAAGCTAATGCATAATTTTCTCTTGGACATGGCCATCTTTAAGGTAAGTGAACAGCTCAGCTCTCAGATTGTTTTTTTTTTTTTTTAGTAATTCGTGGATGAAGGATTGCATTATGTGCTTAATAGTTGCAGCTAAATTTGCCTTTTGGTGTTTTATCTGAATGTTCAGTCTGTGCTGCTGGTTCAGAGTTTTCTTTTTCACTAACCTGCTGACTCCAAATCCTCCCAGTGTCGGGGACAAGTCCAGCCTGAAACGCACATCAGCAGATTCTGATCAACTCCAGCTTGTGGATAAAATCTCCCTCTGTATACTCAGTAGTGTGCACCTTTCCCACCCCGTCAGCTAGCTTATCAGACTGGTGTTGGCTGTTTAAATTACCATGGCAACAGTGGTCTGTAGGCTGGCTGAAGTTGTGGGCCTTCAGCATTTCATTTTCTGCTGCTCTGTTCATGTCGAGCCCGGACGTCAGCTGGTCCATCTGTGGGTATAACCACCTGTCCTGTCTTTAGTGACACTGATTTTATTTCCAATCATCCCAGTTCTGGAAATAATACTGTTATGTAGAATTAATGAACAATAAAATGGTGAAACATATTAACTGATGCCCTTGTCACTTTTATTTATGCAGCGTTGCTGTTCCCACATACACTGACATTTTCAAGCTTTAACAGTTACGGCTGATCCAAACATGAGGTCCATTTAGTAGCTGTTCTGGAGCTTTCAATCACATTCAATGATCTTTCTCCGCAGATGGAAACACTCAATGACATATGTTGATAGTTACATTTTTATTGAGCCCTTTAAAGGCTTCATGTGGCTTCAGAGGTGTAATATAATTAAGTACATTTTTGAGGTACTTGTACTTAGGTTGAGTATATTCAGTTTATGCTACTTTAGACTAATACTCCACTTATTTAATTGTGGTTACTAGTTTATTTTAATAGACATACACAATATAAGATCAACCTATTAAAATATGATGCATTATACATGAAAAGGACCTGCACACCCTCAAAGGTATTTTCAGCTACTGTGGGTGATTAGACCTATTTTTTAAAATCTTACTGCACAGCATATTATTATCCTGTGTGCATAAGATTAAAGGGGGAAAAAAACAGTGACTACTTTTATTTTTAATATTTATTTTGTTTTGAACACTTCTATAGTTGATTTCAGGTAAAATATTCATTGCAAGACTTTTACTTTAAACAGTATTTTTACATTGTGCTGTTGGTACTTTTACTTGTGGATACTTCATCTGTCCTAGTTCTTGTGTACATCAGCTTAAAGATTCAGTCAGTAGAGATTCATGCTTTACCTTAGAAATGGGAGTGGACTAAAAAAAAAATCTCATTACAAAATATATATTAATATAATTTAATAACATTTTTCCCTTGAGGAGGCAGTGAATGAACCTTCAGTGTAAAGAAATTACCTCAGTCCTTATCGCCACTTCAAAATCAAGGAACTTACTTGGCTTTCAGTGATGAAACTATTCCGTTAAAGTAAGCTATTTGTTTTGTTTACATGTTCTTCTTTTGAAAGCATCAGCAGAGTCCCACATAATGATGTTCTCCTGTTTACACACAGTCCAAAGGAGAGCTGGTGCTCGTTAGCTTTTCCTTTTGTTAGCACAGTTGACTGTAGCTGGCGATGACCTGCTCGAGAGATGTGAAGCTGTCTAGAAAGTCCTCCTCTGAGATCCCAAATTTAATGTACTGATGGATATAGGCCCTGTAACAGGAAAACAAAACGGGAAAGGAGGATGACATGTAATCCAGAAACAAAACAACTGGAAACTGTTACCAGGTACACTTCGTAAAAATATTCCCTTAAATAATTTTCACATTCAAAGAGTACTACTCAGTGCAAATGTCACTCTGTCAGGACCCACTTTTTCCTCAAAGTGATATTTAAGTGTTTTTCTGTCTCACCTGGAGGCAAACATGTTCCAGGCTTTTCCCACCATGTTATCCAGAGGTCTGAGCAGAGCCTGACTGTTACTGACCAGCGTGGCAGATTTTTCATACTTATTAAAAGGCACTGGGCATTTCCACAAGTTTAAAGCTTCCTTTGATGAGAGCCAGGAGGTGTACAGGGCTGGGTCCTCAAAGCCGCCTGTGGAATAATACACAAGTCACATCCCTGGTTTGGCGCAATCTAAAGAGTTAAGATATGAAAAACTTGAAGGTATCATCTTCATCTCCTTCATGACTGTCATAATTTTCCAAGTGAAATCAATAATTAACCAGGACTCTGACCAGTATCTGCGCTGAAGACGTCCTTCCCCCTCAGTATGAGCAGGTTGGCCAGAGAGGTGTTAAAGCTGGCTCCTGTGAGACTCCTGGTCCGCTCAGAGCCCACAGGTGGACGCACCTGCCAGTCTATACCTGACACAGGACAAACCACAAAGATGCTCAAATGTAAGTTGGCAGCTGAGGATCAATCCAATCCACTTCCAAGCCATGTAACAACTTAATAATCATACTATTATCTATCATCTCTAAACTGAAACTGAAGTGCGGAAACTTGCCTTCCTCCATCTTGCTGTTGGAGATGAGCATCTGTCGCAGGTGTTTGAGCAGCCCTGGCCAGCTGAACGTGCTGTAGGCTATGGAGGAACTAGGCATCTGAGGGATCGTACACACACTGAGCAGCTTGTACTCTGGGTGGCATGCAAGGGTGCTCACCAACTCACCTGAGAGACAGAAACATGAAAGTATAATGGCAATAAAGGCAATGTGAAGATGTGTACGTGTTTATGTGTTCGAGCTTAAGATGTTGGAAGCTTTAGTCATTTCCTTGTTTCCTCCCCAGTGCTGGCAGAAGGATTTGACGCCAAAGTGATGAAGACATTTGCTTTGAGTTAAAATTTCTTTGTGCAGCTAACTTGTCTCAAAGGAAAGGGCGTGAACTTGTCCACAAAATTTTAGTAAGTCATTTTCATCGTCAAAAATGACATTTCATTGTCACAACAGACATAATTTTCTTAATTTTTACAACCTTTCATTTATAGCCCGGCTGATTTTTATTACAGTATTTGATTGTTTTAAAAATCTGACTATGATATATTGACCGACAGTTTTTACATAATCATTTAACACGAACAAATAATTATATCAAGCAACAAAGCCTCTACAAAGTTTTGTTTGTCTAATGAGTTGAACCATCTGTTTCCACCTACAGCTGGATCATCTAGTGTTTTACTGTGTGAAGAAAGGTAGGAAAACACCTACTCTGAGACTTTCCCTGTGTAGACTACACCCCTCCTAATCCACTCACATTCCAGGAAATCCACGCCCTGCAGGAAAACTTCTGTGTGTGCGTGATACGTGTTTGTGTATTTGTGTCTGAGAGAGTGTGCATCCAGGCCTCTCTCACCCAGAGGATTTCTGCTGTAGACTCCGTGGGAGTCGGCGGTGAGTGCGGGCTGCAGCACGCTGCCCAGCTGGTGAGCGATAACCCTGTTGACGTCACTGAAGGAGATGTGTTTGATGTTGAGCAGCTGACTGCAGATCCTGTGCACCGTGTCGTTCTCGTGCACCAGGATGGCGTCTGACAGCTGGTAGAGATGAGCCAGCGTCAGCACTGAGTTGTAGTTCTGGACGATCACCTGAAAGGACAGGTCAAAGAAAAAAGGTTTTAAAAACGACTTCTTTTCTTTTTCATAACTGTCCATTAGTGTTTGCACTCGGCAGCAGTCTCCATTACCTCCCCAGTCCCGTACGGCCAGGTGAGGTGGTTGAGGATGAAGGACTTTGGGTAGACGTCTCGGAGACACTGAGTAACGTAGGTACCAACCCCAGACCCCGTTCCCCCTGCTACACTCATCATGGCCATGAGGCCAGCCAATCTGTCACAGCACTCCACCTCTCGCCTCACCAGCTCCTCCACCACCTCTCTGTGACGAGGACCGTGGACACAATACCTGAGTGAGGAAAGAAGCACGTCAGCAGCCGATTCCCCACCGGCTTCATTTCGTTTGAGAAAATAATCCCAACTCATGTCCACTTACTGCCTTTTATTTGTCCAACTACTATTTCCAAGGTCAGGCATGAGCTTTGATACCTCACTTTAGAGCTGAACCAATTAATCAGTAAGTCAAAAAAAAAAAAAAAAGGCAAATTCTGGTAGTCAGGAATTTCAGTATGTTTTCAGGCAAAAGATTTTGCTGGTTCAAGCTTTTCAAAGGAGAGCATTTGATGCCTTGGCCTCTGACAGAATAACAGCCATTTATTTATTTATTTAACACATTTCTAACATTTATTCCTCAAAATTATGAACTGATTTCTTAACCGCAGAATAATCCTTAATGAGTCAAGTCAAAATAGACTCTACTTGCTAAAAGTGCTATGATGAAATCCTGACAGCTGTCCTTACCCATTGGCCCAGTTATTTCCAGAGCCCTGCTTCTGGCTGAAGTGTGAAGCGTCTCCATACTTCCACCTGCCGGAAGTTGCAGCCTTGGCCATACTGTGGTTTATCACTTTAGGCTCCATGTCTATCAGCACCGCCCTGGCCACTACATCTGGTGGACAAACAGGACACACTTGTTTATGTCATTTCCACCCTGATGAAACCTATTGGTCATAAAAAATAATAATAACTGTACATGCATAACAGCATAACAGTACTTTTACAGTGTGGTTTTGGTGCTTTTACTTTATTATTGTTTTTTTTATTGCATTTATTTATGCACTATTCGGCAGGGCTGATTTTGGAGCTGCAGAGATTTGCATCCCCTGGTTGAAATCAGGATGAAATGTAATGAGTCTTATGTCTGTAAACATTCAGAAACTATATATATATATATATATATATTACATTTACCTCCATGTGCGGTCTGACGGAAGAAGCGCTCCCAGCTGGCTGTGCGGTAGGTTTTCCTCTGCCCCTCCTCAGCATCACCGCGGAGGACGCCGAACAGCTCCTGGCCCACCTGGTTACCGCACTGACCCAGCTGGACCGTCACGACGGACATTTTCACCCAGATATAAGTGACCACACTCTACGGGGGGGGGGGGGGGGGGGGGTCGCTGGTTTTCCAGTCAGAGCAAACGGTCTCAAACCCGCATGGAAATTCACACTGTGAGTGGCAGGTTTCATCACGGACCTGCTGCCGTGTTGTTGTGTTCACGGAACTTGCCGCCGCCGCAACAAGATAGACCGGAATTTCCGGGGGAAACTGATAGAGCTTTCGAAATAAAAGTCCTTTTTTTGGTGTGTTTATTAATGTACACAGTATTTATCAACAATTATTACTTCTATAAAGATATTTTATATTATCATAACCTTTCTTATTATATTATCATCCATTATCTGTTCATACATCCCACCTTTGGCTGCACATAGGACGAGTTACATTTGTTGATAAATGCATTAACAGTACTTAAAGCTGCTTACAACTGCATTATACTACATTTATTATGAAAGTAAGAAACTGAGCCTGAAAGTAAGCGTTACTGTTATCCATTATTATTATTATTATTATTATTAGTAGTAGTAGTAGTAGTAGTAGTTGTAGTACTTAAATGAGACCAATTTCAAACACATTTTTAATTAACCAAATTATATAGACAAAAATGACATGGTATAAACGTGGGACTTCTGGGGCCTTGACAGGAGCATGTGAGATTTTAAGATTGAATTTGATTTTAATTTGATTTCGCTTTATTTTTAGGTTTATCTGGGATGCGTCCTGCATCTAATAGAGTATCTATAAACTGGTGTGACACCTTGTGAATAATAACAACGGACTGACCTGAGGAGGTTTACCTGTGATGAACACAGCTGGTTGTGAGCTGTTGCTGTTCTTGTCAAAATAAAAGCCTCTCAGCTCACCGCCCCTTCTGCTGAGCGTCGCAGTGCGCATGCTCAGTGTAGTAGCCGGTTATGGCGGCGGTGTGTATTTGTCCATGAGGTGGGGGGACGCCTGCTATTCCTGCGGTCTGTGACAGAGCGATACGAGCGAGGCGCTGCCATGGCTGGAGTGTTTGACATTGATTTGGACCAGCCGGAGGAAAATGTCTCCGACGATGAGAATGAGGAGGTACTTTAATGGGAGATGTTGAACGTAACTGTCGGAGCAGAAACTCTGGTCCACACAGCAGCTAGCTGTTAGCCCTGTCAGCAACCGCAGGCCTGCTCTGCAGCCGGGGCACCCAGGCCTTTCCAGCGGGGTGAACACGGGCTGATAGCTAAGGCTGACAGCGATAAAGACAGAGCTGTCACTTATTGCGCTTTTGTTTGTCCTGTAGCCTCAGCCAGTGCCGAGACGCATGGCGTGTTGTTGCTGTCACGTTTAAAAAACATCGCTGTCATGCCGGAGTTGTGCAAGTGAAGCCTTACTTGGCCAAAGGTGCTGCAGTGATAAATGTGGCTCGGTGTGCAACAGTTTATTTTGGCAGGACTGTGACCGAGTGGTGCTGTGTGCACTGAGAGCTGGCCCCCAGAAACAGCAGAAACACAGCAATGCTGCACAAATGCACTCTACACTGGACTTAAAAAAAAACAACAACATGTATTTATATCATGTGTAAACACTGCTTTATGCAGATTATGCAGATTCCAGGTATCTTCATCTGCTGTCATTGGATTGGTACAGAGATACAAACAAAGTGCAATGTAAATATCTGCACCCAAACACATAGAGCATGTACATGTGTGCGTAAGATAAACAGCTTTTGGCCTTGCAACATGTTCCTGAAGCATGGATTGGGTAACTGTCAAATCAAAGCAGCTCTTGTTTGTCAGTATCACATCACAGCTTCTGTGTGAATGTGAAGCCAAACACCTTCTTTGTAAACAGGCTGGTATTTTGATATTTGTACAGCAGGAAATAAAGGAAGCTGGGCTGCAAGTAACATTTTATTTTCATGATCAATTATTCATTTCTCCACTACTTTATTTGTTGTTTGTTGTGGGTCTATTAAATACAGAAAATTGCTCTTCACAGTTTCCTGCATCCAAGCTGATGTTTATAGATGCCTTGTTTTGTTTGAGCAACAATCAAAAAGCCAAAATAATGATATTAAACAGAGGAAAAGCAGCAAATCCCCAAAGCTGGAACAAGAAAGTGATTGATGTTGTTTTTACATGAAAAAAAAAAACCTCAATTATCAAAATAGCTGCAGGTAAATCTTCTGTTGATCAACATTTGATTAATGCTATATTTTTTTTATAGCATGTTAAGTATTATAATTGCTGTACTATCATAGTAGTAAAATATGTTTAAATAAAAGACAGAAAAAGAAATAGGGAAATTATTAACATGTGATTTTTGTTCTGTATTTCCTTCCAGGCTCAAATCAATGATATCATGGATCAGTGCAGTGGATTTGAGTTGTGAGTATGGAGTCTGTCCATCAGTGCTCGTTCCCATGTAAGGTTTTATGATGCAGTTAATGGAGATACGCATTGACTATATCTCCGCAGCAACATGGACGACTGTGAGAAGATTGAGATATCAGAGGACAACGTCAATCAGGGGACGGAGAACATCAGACCGGAGTGCTTTGAGCTGCTGCGGGTCCTGGGGAAAGGTGGTTATGGAAAGGTACGTGGAAGTCCACTGAACATGCACACACTCGTACATATACACACACTCTCGACTGTTTTGCCACTGCATTGTGAGGTGCTGAGTTATTCTTTCCAGTTGTTCATTTGATATTTCTAAAAATGCAAATGACTGTCCTTTGTCTGCAGGTTTTCCAAGTTCGGAAAGTTGTTGGCGCTGCATCAGGCAAAATATTTGCCATGAAAGTCTTGAAAAAGGTACTTCATTTTTTCCCTCGTCAATGCCGAAACACAATCCTGTTTAAGTTGCATCAACCGGAGCGATGTACAGCTGCTCTCACTTTGTATCTCGTGAAGATAATTGTACGCCTGTTATTACAAATGAACATTGTGGCGCTTCTGTCTGCAAATATTGGCTGTCCTTGAAGCCAGTGGAGGGGTAAGATTTCACTGCTGTTTGGTAGATTGCCATCTGCGCTACTCTGCTGCATCCTTGGCACTTAAAACACTCTGCCTCAGCCCATTAGATACCACTGGATATTCACACTGCTTCTGCTTGATTGGCCCCAGTGACACGTCGAAGACCTGTCAGATTTCAATAGTCGTTTCAATAGTTAAGCATCAAAGTGGAAGGTATTTATAGGCATGCTTTGGTAAAGGCCTGTAGTATTAGGACAGAGGGACCGCACAGGGCCTTTGTTTCTAAAAGCATCTTTGAAAAGGAAATCTGCCTTGACTTGTCCAAAATTCTCATAGTCACATGTATTCAGTCTTGCATTTAGGCTGACAGCACATTATTAATTTCAGGAGAGATACAGAGCTGTCCCAACCTGCCAGGACTAACCAGCAGGTGGATGGTGATTGAACAAATATGCAAAGAATGTTGAAGGTTTGACTTAAAATCACAATGATGGCATTGGAATAAAAGTCTTTGTTTTCAGATTTCGCTCAAGATAATTATTCCATCTACAAAAACTGGGCTCCCTGTAGTTAAATTATATTAAGTTAAAATGTTCTCTCAGTTTAACAGCAATAATGTAGGACTTAACATCTATGTTTGCCATATTTCCAACTGAAAATGTAATGGTATCGTAAATTTTGTGTAATTTGTATATTTAGATCAAATATATTTAGTTTTTCTGTGATTCCAATTATTTTATGATACAAATGACATAACACTGTAATCCGTAGTGTAATCCCACAGTATGTCTAATTCAGCCTGTTGGTGTTTTGAATGTGTTGAATGAGCCACAGAGAAAAACTGTGTCCTAAACCTGAAATGTCTCGTACTGTTCAATGATTCCTTGCTGTGTGTGCAGTGAGGCTCATAAACAACACTCACAAGTCCTAGTCTTAGATGCTTGATTAACACAGGCCCACATTATTCTACAAAAGTAAAAAGCCAGTAGCATTGTAGAGGAGTTGCAAGCTCTGCACCTTTTTTTTTTTTTTTGGTGTCCAGTAGGAGCACACACCCAGTTTGGAGCTAACACATGTATATCTATCAATCATATGAATCTTAATCAGCCTGAACAGAAAGTGACATCAATAAACTTCAAGACTTCTCAGCCTTAAATTCAAAGGGGGCATCACAGCCTCAGTCCCCCTGTTGCAGCTCCATCGGTTGTAGTTCTGATGCTCAAAGCTGAGACAACATTGTTGCTGACAGGCAGCTCTTTAGCTTTCCAGCAGAAGTAGTTAGCAAACATAAACAGAACGGAGGAGAGGAGAGGAGGAATGTTTGTGGAGAGCTGAAGGAACAGAAGTGCACATATGAAAACCACAGTGGTGCTCAGTCTGTTAACATCATTATGCTCCATAGAACTGACATCCAGCTCTCTATATTTAAAGCCTTGTTTTTATTGTAACACTTTCTTTAAGTAAGTAATAATAAGGGTCAGTCACTGTTAAAACAAGGCTAAAAACATGGCTTTATTTACTCATTAAACTAGTTAGTTGAGGTCAACCTCTGTCCAGACGTTGGACAGTAGAATACCACCGTCGTCATGCAGGACAACCAGGCAAGCAGCTTGTAGGACAGTGATACATCGTACTGACTGGAAATGATGATGTTTGGAACATTTCACATCTGTCTTATTTAAAACATGCTCAGTGTCTCACCACAGATGCAAGCTGGTCTATCTGCCTCCTCCTGACTAATAGTAATATGTATTTCTTTGGGCTGGGGCACCAGGCTATGATTGTACGCAACGCCAAGGACACGGCCCACACCAAGGCAGAGAGGAACATCCTGGAGGAGGTGAAGCATCCATTCATTGTCGACCTCATCTACGCCTTCCAGACAGGAGGAAAGCTGTACCTCATCCTGGAGTACCTGAGTGGTCAGTACAAGCGCACACATCTGGTTCAAACACTACAAACAATATTAATATAATCATATAATTTGCAGTGATTTGTAAGTTAGTCTTAGTTAGAAAGGTATAAAGATAGTGATTAGACTGTGCCCGTGTTTAAGAGCATAAACATATATTCACCTGTGCAGGAGGAGAACTTTTCATGCAGCTGGAGAGGGAGGGCATCTTCATGGAAGACACAGCCTGGTGAGCTTTTTACTTTCATATTGTAACGTAGCTGGAACCAACTGTAACACATCCTGCGATGCAGTTTCATTTCTTGGTTGGCTTATCAGTGGCAGCCTGTTATGAAATGGCTGTGATTTGTACATTAGGACTCCTCAAACATAGACAAACTACATTGTAAATGAGTGCATATGGTATATTAAACTGCAGGTAACCAGCCAAGACTCACAGGTGAAAATGAAGATGACCACAAGCATAATGTATAACAATATCATATGCTATATATATATATGCATTTCTCTGTAGTTTCTACCTGGCAGAGATCTCAATGGCTCTGGGACACCTGCACCAGAAGGGCATCATCTACAGAGACC
The DNA here is from genome assembly GCF_046630095.1 of Trachinotus anak. Classification (NCBI taxonomy): domain Eukaryota; kingdom Metazoa; phylum Chordata; class Actinopteri; order Carangiformes; family Carangidae; genus Trachinotus; species Trachinotus anak. Next base: position 5,452,291 of record NW_027273885.1, on the reverse strand, counting down.
TAAAGCCTGAGAACATCATGCTCAACAGTCAAGGTGTGTGTGTGTGTATATGTGTGTGTATATATGTGTGTGTATATGTGTGTGCATGTGAAGAAATGAACAAAAACTTTCTGGCATCATTTGATAATAAACTGTCTTCAGTTTATTTATACTTTGTAAAATATTAACATCTGTATGCACATTAGTCATCCATGTCATAAGTAGCAATTTAAACCATTTACATTTGTGCTCATTATTTTAATGCAGATGTATGTATCCACCGCAACCATGAATAACTGTGTCTGATGATGTGATGATTTCCTTCCAGGCCATGTAAAGCTGACGGACTTCGGGCTGTGTAAAGAGTCCATTCATGATGGCACCGTCACCCACACTTTCTGTGGTACCATTGAATACATGTAAGCCAGGCTTCCTTCATTGTCTTCCTCGCTCCTTCAGTCGCACTAGTAGCATCTCTCTCAAGTGTGCGCTCACATCGTTGCAGGGCTCCAGAGATCTTGATGAGAAGCGGACACAACAGAGCAGTGGACTGGTGGAGTCTGGGCGCCCTGATGTACGACATGCTCACAGGAGCGGTCAGTTAAAAAAAGTTCCTGCTTCACTTATTAAAGCACTGTTATAAATTGTGATAATAATTTGAAATATTTGAGTAACTCCGTTTCGCACTGCAGCCACCGTTCACTGGCGAAAACCGAAAAAAGACCATTGACAAGATCTTGAAGTGCAAGCTCAGCCTCCCGCCCTACCTCACACAAGAAGCCAGAGATCTCCTCAAACGGGTAACTGCTGTTTGTTTTTGCAGCTCATATTACTCCAAGATGTTTCACAAAAAATAAACGTGGAGTTTTTGTTGGAGTGTTGTTCTGACGTTTGACTGCTGGTTGTACAGTTGTTGAAGAGAAACGCCTCGTCACGGCTGGGAGCGGGAGTGGGAGACGCCACAGAGGTGCAGGTGAGAGCGCGCAACAACATGTCATGAGGCACTAGAACAGAACTTACTAGGCTGTGAGGATAACCAGAAAACCAGTGGAAGCTTCTGTGTTTGTATGACAGTTTAAGTTTTCCCAGAGCTGAAATGCTCCATTTCATGGCTTTTTTTTTTTTGTTTTTTTTTTTTGTAGGCTCATCCCTTCTTTCGACACATCAACTGGGAGGATTTGCTGGCTCGGAAAGTGGAGCCTCCCTTCAAACCTTTCCTGGTGAGTATCAGAGGAAATGACTGCGAGGATTTCTGAAATGGTTACTTGTCTTTGTAGTTTTGGGTTGGACATTTGAGCTGAAATTAAATCTGTATTAGTTCACAAATGATGCTACCTGACTGGCTTAGGTTCAAGTCTTTCTTGTGAGATCAAGACAACGTGTAATTCTAGTTAACCGCCGTGATTAAACCGTCTGTGTCAGTTTCAGTAACTGAACCCAGGTCTCCTCTGGTTTCAGATCTGCTGACACATGTGCTCATGTTGCCGCTCCTCACCTGTGTTTGTCATCTTCTCTTGTCTTTGCAGCAATCAGCCGAAGACGTGAGTCAGTTTGACTCCAAGTTCACCAGTCAGACGCCTGTCGACAGCCCAGATGACTCAACCCTCAGTGAGAGTGCCAATCAAGCCTTCCTGGTAACTTCTGCAGCCACATTTTCTTTCTCAACAACAGCACCTTTACATGCAAAAATGAGCTTTTACTGAAACGTTGTACTGTATAGAAAACGGTTAGTTTGAGGTCAAACTGCTGCTACAGATTATTTTTCTTAAACTATCTCTGCAACCTGCACCTAAAATTTGACCCTGCACCATCTGTAACTGTGGTGTCTTCACTTGTAGGGTTTCACATACGTCGCTCCATCAGTCCTGGAAAACATCAAAGAAAAGTTCTCATTCGAGCCAAAAATCCGCTCACCTCGACGGATCATGGGCAGCCCCAGAACACCTCTCAGGTACGTCAGCCCACCTGCTGCAGCTGCTGACCGATGGAGTGTCTGTGTTGAGAAATAACATTCTGGCCCTTTATTGGTTGAGCTCGTACCATATGTTCTCAGTAGGTCTTGGTTCAGGTTCTGAGACCTGGCATCATTTGTTTGTTAGGAATTATGATATGTCTTTTTTTTTTTTTTTTGCTCCCCAGTTGGTATCAATGAGTTGTATACATCTGTAGTTACCATAGTAGCAGCTACACCCTGAGAAACACCGCCTTGATGCTTAATAAATCCACAACAGCTGCTTGTACACTGCTGTGCTTTAGCACTTCATGCAGACTAATAAAACACAAATCTTTTCTCCAGAATTTTCACATTTCAGTTCTCGTCACCGCGGCTGAATTTGACTGTTGCTGTGTAAAAATGACCCAGGAAAAAATACATGAAAGAGGGGGGAAAAAAGAACCAGTAACACCTCTGTGACGTCTCCCCTGTTTCTTTTCAGTCCAGTGAAATTCTCAGGGGGGGACTGCTGGCCCCGGAGCCCCCTCCTCACCGGCGGAGGACCGAGTGTCCTCCAGTCTCCTCAGGACCAGGCCATGGAACTGTCCACCCCAGAGCAGATGGACGTCACAACCAGCTCCGAGGCCTCGGCCCCTCTTCCCATCCGTCAGCCTGCCGGGGTCAACCTGGCTCAGATGAAGCAGCAAGCCTATCCTGTCGTGGCCAAACGGCCCGAACATCTACGTATGAACCTATGACCCACCACGCCTCTTTAGGAGAGTTTATTTCTTGACTCTTTTTGTTTTTCTTTTTTTTTTTCTTTATTGATATTTTTTAAGAAACAAAGCAAAAAGATATGGATGCTAGAGACAATGAAAATCTGAAATTGCACATCCACACACTACATATACTGTCACGAGCTGGAGTTTGTGCGTGGGTCTGGGACTCGGGCGGCAGATTGCTGCAGTTAAGAGCTACCGACGACATCACCATCTCACCACTTCTCCCCCGACACCTCAGGTCCTCGGGACCTTTGTCTCCTGACACTGCCCCCCGCCCCCCATCGTCTTTCTGAAAAGGACTACCAGGACTGGAAATCTTTTGAGGAGCTACAGCCTTTGTGTGATTGGGAAATCAAAGGCGATAATGTATCACACGGTGTGCAAGCGATTAAAATGCTGCCAGTCTACTGTACAAGACGACATCCAAAGTGCTTTGTGCTATTTGAATGAATGCCAGTGAGGAAACTGCTTCCTTTGGGAGATTTTGACAGTATTGCTTCTCAGACTAAAGTGCTTCCTGGCTCTAAATTAAATGATACGAATTAGGCTCATGATTGAAATAGAGCAAAGAAATCATCGTTATGAGCAGTGGACAAGCAGAAGTCTTGGTACTGACTAATATAGCTTTATGTCTTATGGTGTTTTATAGAATGGATGCATTAACTGTGCTATACATCAATGGTGAATCAGAGAGCCTAAATTAAAGAAGGAAAAAACATGTTGACATTTCACATTCTTTGAGCATTAGTGTTGTGGATGACTTGTTGAATGGCTTATTTGATGTGGGATCCATACTTCAATTATCTGCTCTTCAGGCGTACTTCACTATTGGACGCATCACTGGAATAAACTGACGCATCACCAGACGTAAATCAGCTTGATGCAATGTAAGCGTGACTCACTTTCCCATTACCACCCAAAACGTTAAACTGATCTCGGTGCTGCTTTGTGAGACAAACCCTGCTCCCACCGACCTCACCTCTGGCTGCGCAGGAGAGTCAGGCCCTATCTGACCCCTGGAGTGAATTCAGACTGGGAGAGTGGAGCACCAGTTGATCTGGACACTGTCTGCAGTTTTGGGGTTTGATGCTCCAAAAACTAGGGGCAACATTTACAACCTCTTGCATCAGCATTCACTTGTTTAGGAGGGAAATTTTAGAATTCCTGAAAAGCAAGGAAAATTATAATAAAACGCAAAAAAATACTGAGTGTATTGTGTCTTTTGTGTCTGCTGATAATCATCTGTATTCAAAGTATAAGGAAAAACAACCAGAGACCTCACAAGTGTGCTTTTTTTTTATTATATAGATTTGCTTCAAATCTGATCAAATTTGTATCCTATGAATGTCAAAGTTCATCACGTTCTGCAAGTGTATTTAAATATCTCACTTTGCAGTCACTGTTCTGTACTCTTCCTTCATATGATTGGGGATTTGGACTCACTGTAAACTAAAATTGTTCAATTAAAAAGGTTATGAGGTAACATCGTGTGATAAATTAAAAAACAGAATTTTCTGTAGCTGAAATAACAGTTCACGACCACCTAAAAGCCAATTTAGCGGACGAATATGAATCCCCAGTCTAAGAAATTTATAAAGACAAATGCATATGTTGCAGAAATGATCAAACAGTCCATCTACTATAACATGTTCAAAATAAAAATCTGACAGCAACGGCAAACGTGCCATGTTAACTGCAGAGAGGCTCTCAGGATGAAGTGCTGTCATATTACAATGACAAGCTGGTAACAATGAAATGAAAAGCCCGATAAACAACACAGCAAAAGAAATAAGGAACTGAACAAAATGATTAAAAAAATTATCCTCTTTCCTTTCAGCAGCCCACACTGTGCACCTCAACCTTTACGTCTGACACAGACATTGGATTCTCAACGCTGGCTTTTGATAAAATACTGTAACCTCACTTCTATGTGCAATATGTAAAACCTTAGCAGAGCATTTGCTTATCAAGTTTGTCACCCGGCTGCTGGTCTGGGATCTGAATTATTTTGTAGGCAAAAAATTTATTTATTTATTTTTTTCTTTTTTACAGGCCACAGCAGGTGATAAAACCTGTTCAAATCTATCAGTTAGGCCTATATTATGTGCCACATATGTTTAGTGATGAGGCAATAAAACTTCATACCTGGGAAGCTTGATACCTGCCAACCAGATAAACTTATTACAGCTCTAACTCAGTAACATTAGCTGATGGATGGTGTTAAAGTCACACCAGAGATGGAAGCTGTGAAGGGATCCTTTGTAGATTTTAGCAGCCCTTCATGAATGTTAAAATATTTAAACTGGGACTTCTGTCATAAATTGTTGCATCGCAAATTGTTGCAAGATACTGGCCTTTCACATACAGTGTATCACAACAATAAATGCATCTTAAAGACTCTGGAAAATGCTGCGAGATCTAATTGGACCTCAGTGAAAAAACTAGAAATATGCAGTGCAACAAGAGGTACACGGAGTAAAATCATACCAGTAGATGTTCCTCAGCAAAAATCATTACCAACCAGGCCCTATTGATAACCGAGATGTTTTACTACTGAAGATCTGAACTGGCCCTGTGATGGGTAAAGCTAATCAGATCTAAGGAAAGGATGGAAAAATAAAATATTGCCCCCTAAAAAAAAAAAAACATTTAATATTTCAGATATCTCATTCATTGGTTATATAATATGCAAAAATCACTGTGCAAATCAAATTTTTCATACGGAATGTGAACTCAGCTTCAGACTCTGGAGTATGTGAATTTAAAAAAAAAAAAGACAAATAACTGAAGTAATGTGTAATCTACCAAACTACAGTATATCAATACAACTGCATCCTCAAATGACTGTAACATTCCCTGCCTTGATTATCTAACTACAACTCAAATGAGGTTGGCTTTGACTTGTTGTTGCTGGATGTCTTCAAAGTCAAGAGACTTTGATAAGCTAAAGAAGGCACAAAGAACTTTAAAGGAAAAAAAATAACCTCATGAAAAAGTTGGTACAGTTACTCTGGGTTTAACTGACTTGGATTAACAGATGGGTTGAGTTTGACAGTATTATGATAGCTCAGATAGTTTTAGCCAAGAATACAAAGATGTTTCAAACATATCACTTTTATATAAACGTATTATCATTATATGTAAATGATCCTGTTACTTTGACCTAAACACCAAAGCGAGGCTGCGGAGTAGAGACTCTGTTCGAGACACTGCACCATCACTTTGCTCAGATGATTTGTAGGTGCATGTAAAGGTCCCAGCAGGGAATCTTATTCACAGAGGAAGTGGAGACTCCAACACAGTTAGTTCAGACGAGTGTTTCTCTACGTCTTCCCTGATTTTCCCTTTAGCGTCCTTTAATAAAGAATAACAACCACATGCCAGGGAGATAAACATGAGTGTGCAGTATTGAGTGTTTCCTAAAATCACTTTACAAGGTTTCTAAACATTAGAGGGCTCTTTCAAAAAAATATTTGCTGTTTGTCTTTGGATAAATAAAAAAATTGCAAACCCAACCATCAGATGATCCATTCAAGTTAAAACGTAAAAACAAAGTGCTCTATGACCCAGCTCTGGTTTGGTTAAGCTATGTCAGGGAGCACAATTTGGTTTGAGCAGAAAAACAAGAAATTTTAGATTTTCTACACAAGTCTGAGCGGTTGTTTCAGTTTTCAGGAGGTCACTGTTACAACAACAACAACAACAACAACAACGGTGCATTTCTTCAGATCTATGTACGTCAAGGTGAGAGCAGGTGTTTTTCTGAACAGAGCAGCTAAAGCAGAACCAGGCGAACTAAACCAGACGGATGAGGATGGAATTTGTTTTTGTTGTTTGGAGCAGAATCAAGAAGAGTCTGTGGTAATGATGATGGAGTGCTGTCACTGGTTAATTCTGCACCTCCATGCAGCTGGGCTCTCTTCCTGCAGCCGCCTCATTTTCTTCCCTAACCAAACCCACCAGGCCAAACCGATCACAACACACACCACTGACTCCACGTAGTAGCCGTCCAGTGTCGTCACACAAGCTCCGCCTTCCTTAACACACAGCTGGAGATGAGGAGAGGAACAAAAGAAGAAAAGTCAGTTGATGCTTTCTAGATGAGAACAACCATACAGTCTCATCCCACCCTCTCCCCTGCTCATTTACCCCTGCCTCCTCTGGAGAGCCACAGGTCTGACCAACGGCACCCTGGCACTCCTTAGAGGTCAGTGGATCCACCATCCACAGAGCCACAGTGGACGGCCAGTTTCCTCCCAGGTTGGTGACTGTGTTCAGCAGGGTCATGTAGGTCCCACCGATGAGTGGGTCGCTCACTTTGGCATGGAAGGCCATGCAGGCCACGTACATACTGTACAACGCCACCTGCGGTAAGAAAAAGAGGAAAGGAAAACTTTTGTTATAGCTGAACAATTCTCAAAGCCACAGTGGCAGATCGAGGCCCTCTTCCTTTTTATTGATCCCCAATCGCTTCAAGGCAAAAATCTGAAATCCAGAAAAGGGATATACTGCTTATCTAACATCTCTGCTATTTTTTTGTATATCCAACTGAAAGAAAACAGAGATATAACACTTATCACCACAAAATCTCCCTCATTCAGTTATATCCCTGTTATTTTATGTATTCCTCTGTTGCACAGTGACACCTGGGGGCAGTTTTAGGAAAATAAATTGATTCATCTTCTCAACACTTGCTGACCTGTTTAAAATTGACAAACATTATACTGTCTAAAAAATTAGACAGTGAGAAAACATCCACTAGTGTGTCTACAACTCACATTTGAATAAACCTGGTAACATATTACACAGATGCAGTTTGTTTATGTATGTTGTTTGAGTTAATATAGTTAAATAACAACACAAAAATAGCTTTTCACAGCATTTGACAACCTTTTGCCTTGTCATAATAGGAAAAACATACTATCAATGATTGCTTTGATCTATTTGAGAGTCCCAGTAAGTCATGAGTGTGACAGTGAGAGATCATGCACAATACCAGGACCCTTGAACTGAAGCAGCTAAATGGGATTCAGCCATCATTCATTTATTATTTACATCTGTGCTTTTCCTGATATAAAATGTCAAATTTAATTTGACCATAAAAAAGAACTATTGTTTGTTGTACCATATTTCAGTTGAAGCTAATTTCAGCCAGTTTCCATTACCTATCCTTCAAGCAGACTTGAATATCCTGTATATACACTCTACACAGGGTCAAATGTCCTTTCTTACAGTGTGTCACTGTGTCAAGGACTGGAGGAATAAAAGAAGAGAAAAGGATGATAATATAGGTAATAACAGAGAAATACCAAACCTGATGCACTGCGTAGCTAAGCAGCACTACAGTGTAGTAGGAAACAGGGAACCCTCCTTCCTGTTTTACATTGGGGGTCCACCACACCAGCAGAGCATATTCTAGGCCTATAAGCAACCTGAAATCACAGATCAACAACTTTTAGTTTAGTGAATGTGTGCATGCATGAGTTTACGTTCCTGTGTGTTTGTGTGTGTGTTACAACCTAAAAGGAAAGGCCTTGTAGAAGACGTCCAGGGGTCGGGGCCCTGCTGTGTATTTACTGATGACAACTGGCAGAAGAATCTGCAGAGGCACCATGGGCACCGCCAACAATGCCAGCTGCGCCTTGGGAACTCCGGCCTCCACCAGCTTCAGACCTGTCACTGCATCTGCTGCAGAGAAACCAATCTGAAACACACAGAGAGAAATCTTTAATTCACAAGGGATATTCATGTGAGGCGGCCGACATGCAAATGCAACACATTCAAAGTTTTATTTTTCAAAGGCAAACCTTATGTTCATTAAGAAATGGTCACATACTTTAGCAGTGAGGAGCAGGACACAAAAGGTGAAGACTGTGGGCATCTTGATGATAGAAAACAGCAACTTGTAGGTTTCTGTAACACCCTGCGTCTCCTCCTGGACTCTCCTCTTTCCTTTGCCTTGGTTATTTTCCCTTTTAAAAATGGCTACCAGTGTCGTCGAAACCAGGAACACCACTCCCCAAAAAAACAGGAAATCTGCAGCAGAGCAACAGAAAACATCAGAAAATAGACTTTATTCAACTCCATCATCCAAATTACTGTTATCTTGGACACTATCACTGAAGTTATTATTTATCTTTTTAATCATGCAGGTCAGGGATAGAAAATACCTGACAAGGTAACGATGCCTGTGTCCTTGGGCTCTGTTCTGAGGTATTTGTTGCAGAAATCAGCAGACTCCAGAGCCAGAAAGAGCACATTCCCCAGGAAGTAGCCAGCTGTCTGGCCTACAGAGTTGCATGTGGATGCATAACCCACATTTTCTCTGGATAACATGGTCAGGGCCCAGCCATCCACAGCTATATCCTTGGAGACAGAGAAGATAGAGCAGTTGGATGATGGGAAAGAAACTATCTAACTATCAAATTTATCGGTCATTCTTAATATGTGCTTATATCACAGTGTGTGTGATTGCCTACCTGTGTGGCTGCCAGGAAGGCGAGCATAAAGAAAACTGCAGTAAGTGTTAAGACGTCTGGTCCTCCCTCACTCTGCAGCAGTGAATTGACTGTTACAGAAAGGTAGAGCATGAAAAGGCCCAGCAGGTACTGTGTGGGCACCAGCCATGACTTTCTGCAGAAAAGGAGGGAGGTAGGGGTGGGCATAGAAATCATCAACAACAACATGCAGACAAAAAAAAAAAAAGCAGGGAAAAATATCCATGCAAACTAAAATATGAACACATGTACGTGTCTTTCTTACCTTCTACCAAACCTGCTGAAGTAGAGAGCGTCCACCAGCGGTGCCCAGAGGAGCTTGAGACTAAATGGCCAGAAAACAAAGCTGAAGAAGGCTTGGTCTTTGTAGCTAACACTCTTACTCTGCAAGATCAGAGGGATGCTGCCGGCCAGTCCCAAAGGAATCCCTTGCAACACATAGAGAAACAGGAGAAGCGACACGTTGCCCAACTCGCCACGGATCCCAGGCTGGCCTCTGTGCCTCCTGTCCTCTGAATCTGACCCTGTGATGAGATCCTCCGCCTCCTCCTCTATGTCTGGCTCAGAGGCACTCACCTCTCCTCTGTTCATGTACCTCATGTTCTCATTTGGGAGGGTGGCCCCCGCCAGCTTCCTCTGCCGCCCGTTTTTGTGCGTGACCACGTCTGAGGGCTCCATGTTGGAGCAGTGGGCATCAAACCTGCTGTGCCCTCAGCAAATCTGAGGAAAAAGATGAGAGACAGCTGCTGAAACAGCTAAACAGATTTCTAATGATCTGCAAGTCTCTGAGATTAAAAATCCCTTGTTTAGGAAGCAGGGCCATAAAGGAAACTAGGAAAGATAAAGTTCATAGCAAAATGAGTGTGGGAATGTCCATGTGAAACAAAGTAGAATATAATACTATAATAGATTTAGGAGAGTTTCAATACATGGGTTCATGTAATTTGAAAAAAAAAAAATATATATCAATAGATGTTTTTCCTCTAATCCGGATGGGTTTTTTTGTTGGGTAGACACCTGCAAATAGGAGCCCATAAAAATTTCCTAGACTGTGTTGCATTAAAAAATGAGCTGTAGTGGTCTGTATGGCACAAGAAAAAGAGACAAACTGACCATGCGGTGTCAGAAATAAGCAATAAATAAATGCAAAGCATCCAAAATCACTGCTTGACTCCTGAGAGAAAGCAATTAAAACTAAATCTAGAGCAGATACTTCAATGAATGTTAACTTCAGTTAGCAGATGTCACCTTCAAACGACCAGGTCTGACATTATACAAGAACAAAGGACAACATATACACTTACATTTCCATTCAATTATACGACATTAGGGCTCATAGAAAAACGTAAAAGCGATACGAACAGGATGGAAGTGGAATCAAACAAGCAGACAGTAAGTGGATGAACTCATGCATACCTGGTGATGATGACAGCATGCCAAACCAACACAAACACAAAAACAGCTGAATTACAGAGCCAGTCAAGCGGAGAATCACATTTATTCTACGTTCATTCAATCGCAAAAGCGGCGGCACCTTAACAAAGCTAGGAAACACCAGAAAGTGGCTACCGTTTGACTCAAAACAGGTTACATCGGTGAACATCAACACAGGAGAAGCAGGAAGTGCGGCGTGTGCAACGTCCAAATGTGTCCGGCGCGTACGGCTGACGTGTCAAAAGGACAGAGCATGGATGAAACAGGATGCACCTTAGCTCAATTTTGAGTGTCACGGCAAAGGCTGTGAATACTTATATACATGTGATGTTTTGTTTTTTTATTTTTAATATATTTGCAATTTCAAGCAAACTTTTCATTTTGTCATTATGTGCTTAGGGTCGTTGTCCTGTTGGAAGATGAACCTAGGGTGACCATTTCCATAACACCAAAAAGGAGGACATTATGCGGCATATCAATAAATTACTATGGTGCACATAGGACTCTGGTATACTCTCATTTATAGTACAATTGTGAGTGGTTTAAAGATGATGTTTGTGTAGCTGAATAGGCTACACAAACATACAGCGGCCGAGCAGGTTATCATCAAGGATGTCTCTGTACATTGCTGCATTCATCTTTCCCTCGACCCTGACTAGTCTCCCAGTTCCTGCTGCTGAAAAACATCCCCACAGCATGATGCTGCCACCACCATGCTTCACTGTAGGGATGGTACTGGCCAGGTGATGAGCGGTGCCTGGTTTCCTCCAGACATGACGCTTGGCGTTCAGGCCAAAGAGTTCAATCTTTGTTTCATCAGACCAGAGAATCTTGTTTCTCATGGTCCGAGAGTCCTTCAGGTGCCTTTTGGTAAACTCCAGGTGGGCTGTCATGTGCTCAATTCTGAGTGTCATGGCAAAGGCTGTGAATACTTATGTACATGTGATGTTTTTTGTTTTTTATTTTTAATATATTTGCAATTTCAAGCAAACTTTTTTTTCACTTTGTCATTATGGGGTATTGTGTGTAGAATTTTGTGGTAAAAAATGAATTTAATCCATTTTTGAATAAGGCTGTAACATAACAAAATGTGGAAAAAGTGAAGTGCTGTGAATACTTTCCGGATGCACCGTAGAACCTTTAAATGGGGCCACCCCACAGACAAATCAAGAGGCACTGGCTTAATGAAGTATCAGGGATTCTGCATTTCATTAAAATATCAATTAAATGTCCTCAGTGAGGAGTGCAGAAATTGTATTACTCTTTGACCCCGCCCCCACATAAGGAGCTATTGAGTACAAATGAACTAAATAAAAACAAAAACATAGTCTGCCAGTATAGACTTGCTTGCAAATTTAATTCTCAAAAAGTTGAATGCTTCCTTTCATCAGTCAGGCTACTCAAGTTGACAGTAGTTTGAGCTGTAATTTACAGTAGCTGTGTGGTGTACGCTGTAACAGGTCTCATCCAGGTTTTATATTGGACATAAAGTTTAAGATCTGAAACATTCATCTGGGTGTAAGAGATTACACAAACATTTAATGGCCTCACAGCGTCCCACTCACTGTTCAACATTTTTAACCTTTGGTTTCTGGAGCACAGGAATAAGAAATGTGAATAGTTAAAATGAGTTGGGTTCTCTTTTAAATACACAACCCATGATTATAATATAGTGTTTCATCTGCTGCAGAAAAATAACAGACTAAAATGATAGAGTTTGTCCACTTCATCGACCACATCTGTCCAGGTTTTTACAGTATTTTACAATCACAGGGTCAAAACCTCATTCAACATGGACACTTCACTGTGTGTTGATGACTTAAAAGTTGCAGAAAGTGTTTTTTTCACAAGGCAAAAATAAAATATCAGTTTCAATTTGCAAAACACAAACTGCCGCACTCTGAAATAAACTAAAAACAAAGGATCTTTAAGGATCTTAATTTGACCTGCTGAGGATAACGCCATCAGCTTCACTTTTATAAAATGAAATTATGCTAAACATTGAAACATGTAAGAAAACCCAGGGAAATAAATCTTAAACATAGGAGAAGATATGTTGAAAAACACAGTGGCTGATGCTGAGTGGTCAGTTAGAGAGACAGTGGGCAAATTTAGGTCCTACAAAATAAAAATACACAGGTAAAATTATCCACCAGTTAAATGTTGGTTGGATTATTGTTATGAATCTGATAATAAGGTTATTTTTCTCACCCTGATGTTCACACAGTGAAAAGGGAGCAGGATCAGGAGGATTCCTCTTTACAGTGTGTGTTTGTGTGTAGGAGGGAGGGAAACATTTTAACAGTGACCACGCTGGACAGTTTCTTCCCGCCTTTTGTTTCCCCCCACTTCTTAAATATATTTTCTTCTTCTATGATGGAGGCTACAGTATCTGTCTTTTTCAGTTACAGAAAGTATATTTAATACATAACCGTACTGTCGATTAAAATTAAAAATCATTTCTTCTGGTGAAGCAGAGAAAAAAAGGAAACTGAACAAGAGCATCTGTATGCTGTCTGAGTACCTGCTGTGCAGATTTTATTTTCAAAGATCAGGATGGTGGCGACCAGGACAACGACTGCTTGTGAATGATTGCTGTGACGGGCTTCAGGGGCTCCCAGAAGGTGATGACCTTCAGCAGTAGTCGGGGAAGTATTCAGACTTTTTGTAACAGTACAGAGCACTCAAAACCTCATCCTTCTCACAGAAACGACCTGCTTCATGGAACCACATCACCTGAGATACGCATGTACATATGTATGGTTGGACAATGCACTGACAGAGGTGCTGGCTGTCACCTGCGACCTGTGAGAAAAGGACACAAAAGCGCGAGACTTACTCCCCCGACACCTATATAGGCTCAAATTAGGGTCCAAATGATTTTGAATTTGGGAAGTAATGTTTACAAATAATTCCAACGTTTGTAGTTGTAAATCAAACTTCACAAAAGCGCGAGGCTGGACAGCCCGACCCCCAGGCGGCCCTGCGCCCAGCCATCGGGCTCGTTCAGCCTCGCGCGAGGCTGGACAGCCCGACCCCCAGGCGGCCCTGCGCCCAGCCATCGGGCTCGTTCAGCCTCGCGCGAGGCTGGACAGCCCGACCCCCAGGCGGCCCTGCGCCCAGCCATCGGGCTCGTTCAGCCTCGCGCGAGGCTGGACAGCCCGACCCCCAGGCGGCCCTGCGCCCAGCCATCGGGCTCGTTCAGCCTCGCGCGAGGCTGGACAGCCCGACCCCCAGGCGGCCCTGCGCCCAGCCATCGGGCTCGTTCAGCCTCGCGCGAGGCTGGACAGCCCGACCCCCAGGCGGCCCTGCGCCCAGCCATCGGGCTCGTTCAGCCTCGCGCGAGGCTGGACAGCCCGACCCCCAGGCGGCCCTGCGCCCAGCCATCGGGCTCGTTCAGCCTCGCGCGAGGCTGGACAGCCCGACCCCCAGGCGGCCCTGCGCCCAGCCATCGGGCTCGTTCAGCCTCGCGCGAGGCTGGACAGCCCGACCCCCAGGCGGCCCTGCGCCCAGCCATCGGGCTCGTTCAGCCTCGCGCGAGGCTGGACAGCCCGACCCCCAGGCGGCCCTGCGCCCAGCCATCGGGCTCGTTCAGCCTCGCGCGAGGCTGGACAGCCCGACCCCCAGGCGGCCCTGCGCCCAGCCATCGGGCTCGTTCAGCCTCGCGCGAGGCTGGACAGCCCGACCCCCAGGCGGCCCTGCGCCCAGCCATCGGGCTCGTTCAGCCTCGCGCGAGGCTGGACAGCCCGACCCCCAGGCGGCCCTGCGCCCAGCCATCGGGCTCGTTCAGCCTCGCGCGAGGCTGGACAGCCCGACCCCCAGGCGGCCCTGCGCCCAGCCATCGGGCTCGTTCAGCCTCGCGCGAGGCTGGACAGCCCGACCCCCAGGCGGCCCTGCGCCCAGCCATCGGGCTCGTTCAGCCTCGCGCGAGGCTGGACAGCCCGACCCCCAGGCGGCCCTGCGCCCAGCCATCGGGCTCGTTCAGCCTCGCGCGAGGCTGGACAGCCCGACCCCCAGGCGGCCCTGCGCCCAGCCATCGGGCTCGTTCAGCCTCGCGCGAGGCTGGACAGCCCGACCCCCAGGCGGCCCTGCGCCCAGCCATCGGGCTCGTTCAGCCTCGCGCGAGGCTGGACAGCCCGACCCCCAGGCGGCCCTGCGCCCAGCCATCGGGCTCGTTCAGCCTCGCGCGAGGCTGGACAGCCCGACCCCCAGGCGGCCCTGCGCCCAGCCATCGGGCTCGTTCAGCCTCGCGCGAGGCTGGACAGCCCGACCCCCAGGCGGCCCTGCGCCCAGCCATCGGGCTCGTTCAGCCTCGCGCGAGGCTGGACAGCCCGACCCCCAGGCGGCCCTGCGCCCAGCCATCGGGCTCGTTCAGCCTCGCGCGAGGCTGGACAGCCCGACCCCCAGGCGGCCCTGCGCCCAGCCATCGGGCTCGTTCAGCCTCGCGCGAGGCTGGACAGCCCGACCCCCAGGCGGCCCTGCGCCCAGCCATCGGGCTCGTTCAGCCTCGCGCGAGGCTGGACAGCCCGACCCCCAGGCGGCCCTGCGCCCAGCCATCGGGCTCGTTCAGCCTCGCGCGAGGCTGGACAGCCCGACCCCCAGGCGGCCCTGCGCCCAGCCATCGGGCTCGTTCAGCCTCGCGCGAGGCTGGACAGCCCGACCCCCAGGCGGCCCTGCGCCCAGCCATCGGGCTCGTTCAGCCTCGCGCGAGGCTGGACAGCCCGACCCCCAGGCGGCCCTGCGCCCAGCCATCGGGCTCGTTCAGCCTCGCGCGAGGCTGGACAGCCCGACCCCCAGGCGGCCCTGCGCCCAGCCATCGGGCTCGTTCAGCCTCGCGCGAGGCTGGACAGCCCGACCCCCAGGCGGCCCTGCGCCCAGCCATCGGGCTCGTTCAGCCTCGCGCGAGGCTGGACAGCCCGACCCCCAGGCGGCCCTGCGCCCAGCCATCGGGCTCGTTCAGCCTCGCGCGAGGCTGGACAGCCCGACCCCCAGGCGGCCCTGCGCCCAGCCATCGGGCTCGTTCAGCCTCGCGCGAGGCTGGACAGCCCGACCCCCAGGCGGCCCTGCGCCCAGCCATCGGGCTCGTTCAGCCTCGCGCGAGGCTGGACAGCCCGACCCCCAGGCGGCCCTGCGCCCAGCCATCGGGCTCGTTCAGCCTCGCGCGAGGCTGGACAGCCCGACCCCCAGGCGGCCCTGCGCCCAGCCATCGGGCTCGTTCAGCCTCGCGCGAGGCTGGACAGCCCGACCCCCAGGCGGCCCTGCGCCCAGCCATCGGGCTCGTTCAGCCTCGCGCGAGGCTGGACAGCCCGACCCCCAGGCGGCCCTGCGCCCAGCCATCGGGCTCGTTCAGCCTCGCGCGAGGCTGGACAGCCCGACCCCCAGGCGGCCCTGCGCCCAGCCATCGGGCTCGTTCAGCCTCGCGCGAGGCTGGACAGCCCGACCCCCAGGCGGCCCTGCGCCCAGCCATCGGGCTCGTTCAGCCTCGCGCGAGGCTGGACAGCCCGACCCCCAGGCGGCCCTGCGCCCAGCCATCGGGCTCGTTCAGCCTCGCGCGAGGCTGGACAGCCCGACCCCCAGGCGGCCCTGCGCCCAGCCATCGGGCTCGTTCAGCCTCGCGCGAGGCTGGACAGCCCGACCCCCAGGCGGCCCTGCGCCCAGCCATCGGGCTCGTTCAGCCTCGCGCGAGGCTGGACAGCCCGACCCCCAGGCGGCCCTGCGCCCAGCCATCGGGCTCGTTCAGCCTCGCGCGAGGCTGGACAGCCCGACCCCCAGGCGGCCCTGCGCCCAGCCATCGGGCTCGTTCAGCCTCGCGCGAGGCTGGACAGCCCGACCCCCAGGCGGCCCTGCGCCCAGCCATCGGGCTCGTTCAGCCTCGCGCGAGGCTGGACAGCCCGACCCCCAGGCGGCCCTGCGCCCAGCCATCGGGCTCGTTCAGCCTCGCGCGAGGCTGGACAGCCCGACCCCCAGGCGGCCCTGCGCCCAGCCATCGGGCTCGTTCAGCCTCGCGCGAGGCTGGACAGCCCGACCCCCAGGCGGCCCTGCGCCCAGCCATCGGGCTCGTTCAGCCTCGCGCGAGGCTGGACAGCCCGACCCCCAGGCGGCCCTGCGCCCAGCCATCGGGCTCGTTCAGCCTCGCGCGAGGCTGGACAGCCCGACCCCCAGGCGGCCCTGCGCCCAGCCATCGGGCTCGTTCAGCCTCGCGCGAGGCTGGACAGCCCGACCCCCAGGCGGCCCTGCGCCCAGCCATCGGGCTCGTTCAGCCTCGCGCGAGGCTGGACAGCCCGACCCCCAGGCGGCCCTGCGCCCAGCCATCGGGCTCGTTCAGCCTCGCGCGAGGCTACTCCCCCGACTTACTCCCCCGACTTACTCCCCCGACTTACTCCCCCGACTTACTCCCCCGACTTACTCCCCCGACTTACTCCCCCGACTTACTCCCCCGACTTACTCCCCCGACTTACTCCCCCGACTTACTCCCCCGACTTACTCCCCCGACTTACTCCCCCGACTTACTCCCCCGACTTACTCCCCCGACTTACTCCCCCGACTTACTCCCCCGACTTACTCCCCCGACTTACTCCCCCGACTTACTCCCCCGACTTACTCCCCCGACTTACTCCCCCGACTTACTCCCCCGACTTACTCCCCCGACTTACTCCCCCGACTTACTCCCCCGACTTACTCCCCCGACTTACTCCCCCGACTTACTCCCCCGACTTACTCCCCCGACTTACTCCCCCGACTTACTCCCCCGACTTACTCCCCCGACTTACTCCCCCGACTTACTCCCCCGACTTACTCCCCCGACTTACTCCCCCGACTTACTCCCCCGACTTACTCCCCCGACTTACTCCCCCGACTTACTCCCCCGACTTACTCCCCCGACTTACTCCCCCGACTTACTCCCCCGACACCTATATAGGCTCAAATTAGGGTCCAAATGATTTTGAATTTGGGAAGTAATGTTTACAAATAATTCCAACGTTTGTAGTTGTAAATCAAACTTCATAAACCTGTAAAATAAATCCGCAGGAGAAATGGAAGTTTGTGTATGTGAAAAAAAAAATTTCCTTTAACAAAGACATTTGTATTTGCTACAAAGACAGACTCTCTGAATAAAACTACACAAATGGTCAGTGGTGAGGGTTTAACACATAAAAGAAATGTGTTTGTAAGTGTCTGTGTACAGATAAAAAGCTGAAAACTGTAAAACTCAGCGGGTCACACACAGTTTCACAGTTTCCTGCTCTGTATCAGCACAGTTGTTGACAAAACCATTTATTTATTTAGTGTTTTTGTTTAACCTCAACACTGATCATTTGTTCATAGTTTTGAGTCAGTCTTTTTTTTGTAACAAATACAAATGTCTTTGTCAAAAGGAAAAAATAATTTTCCCATGCACAGACTTGACTTTCTCATACAGATTCATTTCACAGGTTTACGAAGGTTGATTTACAACTACAAACGTTGGAATTATTTGTGAACATCACTTCACAAGTTCAAAATCATTTGGACCCTAATTTGAGCCTACATCGGTATGGGGTGGAGTCATAAATATGACTTACCATTTTTGCTGGTTGTGGAGGACGACACGGTGTGGTATTGGCCCGAGTTGGATTCCGGCATCCCTGTGAAAACAAACAATGGTACTGTATTAAATAAAATGACTTTCCATTGCAGGGCAAAGTTGTAGATAAAGTGATATTTTACACCTAGTAGAGTCTTGGTCAGTAAAGTGATAAATCAAGTAGAGTTGTTACTGAGTAGTTTCTCATTAATTCATCATTATATCATCAAATAAGTTCCTTAACAACCAATCAGAGACAGCATGTTTCCAAACAAGTATATTAATTGTCATCACTAATTTATCAAAAAACCAACATGGATGTGATTACAAATATGAATACTTGTGTTGAAACTTGCCGTCTCTATTTGTTGTGAAGTAATTCATTGTGATATAATGACGAAGTAATGAGGAGCTACTCTGTAACAACTCTGTTTGATGCATCACTTTGCTCACCAAAGCTATGCAAGCTGTAAAACACAACAAAAAAGTTCCCTTTACTTTACAACATAGTTCTGTTCTAATGTGTTGTAAATTACCCTCTAAGAACATAACTCTAGTTTTGTCTAATTTGATACCAAGTACAGCTTGTTGTTTATTAGTGTACAGTGAAAAGTGCAAATAAGATTTGCATTTGTAAAAAGACAAACTGAACTGAAAAATAAAAACTGAGCAACTGATATCAGTGGTGAGGTAACGCAAAGACACTGTGGAAGACGGTGCTTTTGCCAAATCTGTGAACAGATACAGAACAGCAAACTGTAGAACTTGATGCTCAAAGTTCCTACACAGTGTACGACCCTGAGGTTACAAGGACAATTTTGACTCCATCCTTACACTTTAAAAATGATTGGACAAACACAGTCCAATCACAAAGCAGATTCCACTCAGAGGGCAGGTGATTCTGTTGCCTTCATCTCCCGCAGATCCTGAACGGTGTAGTAGATTTTAAAGCCAGCGCTGTCGTCCATCTTGAAAATCTACCACATCTGTCAGGATGTGCGATAGAGATGAAGATACCAGAACCACCTGCCCTCTAATTGGACTCTGCTTTGTGATTGGACTGTCTTTGTCCAATCATTTTAAGGTGTAAGGATGGCGTCAAAATTGTGCTTGTAAATTCAGTATCACACACTGTGTAGGAACTTTGGACACCAAGTTTTACACAGTTGTCTGCTTTGTATCTATACACAGACATTGACAAAAGCAGTTCTTCCACGGTGTCTTTGTGTTACCTCACCACTCATTTCATTTGGTCAGATTTTAAAATCACACGGTCTTTTTACAAATACAAATCTCCTCTACACAAGCACAATGTCTTCACATGTATATACTTGAGTTTCTCATACAGATTTTGCAGGTTTACAAAGATTGATTTAAAACTACATTTGGAATTATTTGTGAACATCACTTTATAAGCTCAAAATCCTTTTGATCCTAGTTTAGGTATAGGTATGTGATGCAGTCATGCCCATGACTTACCATTTCTTGCTGGTTGTGGGGCACCATACAGGATGTGGTCCTGGCCTGAGGTGGGTTCTGGGATCTCTATGAAAACATGCAGTTATACGAAAATACATTTTCCATTGCAGGGCAAATCAAGACATTTTAAGCAGCTTTTCACAAAACAATATTGAGAAACATTTTTACTTTAAATAATTCATTTCACTTACCATTATAAACTCAGTCAAGTGCAAGTTATGAAATTAGCTCCCATCAGTTTCAAAGGAGGTTACCGCACACAGCTCCAACTGCAGATACTGTTAACAGGAATCCTGGAAAGATTTTTAAAACCTTACATTACTTGGTTGTGGTTTAAGTGGCATTTACTGGTGCCAAAAAAAAGATACTTTTTTTTTTTTGTTTTTATTGTTTTTTAAACCTTACTGATTGGACAATGACAATCCAATCACAGAGTTCAGTCAGAGGGCAGGTCATTCAGTTGCCTTCAGCTCCATGGCAGATCCTGAAAGGTGTAGTAGATTTTCAAGCCCATGCTGTCCTCCATCTTGAAAATCTACTACACCTTTCAGGTTATAGGCAGAGATGAAGGTAAAGGAACCACCTGCTCTCTGATTGGACTCTGCTTTGTGGGATTGTCGCTGTCCAATCAGATTAAGTTTAAAAAAAAAAAGTCAGAATGTGTACTTGTAATTTTTGAGCATAGGGGTGGGCGATCTGGCCAAAGGTCATATGTCAATCGTTCGAGCTTTATAACGATCTACATTGTTTCCACTGATTTTATTGTGAAAGTCCCAACCGGAAGTAACGACGTCTTCTTCCGCCGCTTTGACACCAGCTCCAGATGTTAGCTAGCTAGCAGCTCTTCCTCCCAACAGTGTTGTCTTACATGTACAAACTGTGCCACAACCAACCACATTTCTCGCTGAGCTCATATGGAGGATTCTTTTGAACAGCACAGTTATTTATGAGGTGTTATAAGCGCTTTGATTTGAAAGTGAAGTCGCTGCTAACCAGCCGCTAACCAGCTGCTAGCTAGCTGCTAACCAGCCGCCCCGCCTCCTGTGTGCCGCCTTTACCGCAGGTGTCTCATTGGCTGGTGGCATTAGCTCTTGTTCTGCTCAGGTGAAGAATATAACAATATATAATATAATATATGTCTGTGAGCCAAATGCTCCAGGCTGCAGAACAAGGGCCGCTCTCGCCAGCTGCGGTTAGCAGCAGGCTAGCTGTTGTTAGCAGGCTAGCTGTTTAACAGGTGACAGTGGGCAGGTTAGCAGCATTAACCCTGGACATTAACCAGGGCTGTCTAAATATAGCAGCTTTAATGAAGGCATCTGTACATTCATATTAAAAGTTGATCATATGCCAAAGTCAGATCACCCACCCCTGGTTTCACAGTTGTCTGCTCTGTATCTGCACAAAGATTTTAACAAAAGCACAACTTCTGTCACATCGTCTCTGCATCAGCTCACCACTGGTGTCTCCAACAATAACATCACTTCTCAGATTCAGCAGCTACAAAAACTCTGTTCAACATATCCAGCGTCTCATTTGTGCCGAGTTTCCCTCTTTGCAAACAAAACAACAAGCATCAATATTTCAGTTCATTTCTCTCATGATGCAAAGGCCTCGTCCTCCAACCAAACAGGCTCTGATGAATAAAGTGACCTCTCTTACCTTCGGTGCTGCAGAGGAGCAGATCCGCTGGAGACTGTTGACAGAGCAAAGCTTCAGTTTCTGCCTCATGTTTGTTTGTTGTTGGTTTTTAAAGAAGAAAACGCGCGTTTTCTGCCCAATCAGGCAGGAGGGCAGCGGATAAACAGCGGCTCTCTGCGGCTCTGCGGCTTCCTCGCCTCTTCCGGTTCACCGGCCTCCACTGTCACAAGGATCAGCTGTTTCTGCGTGTTTGTTCCCGGTTTATGTTTCTAACTTTACTCACATCATTCTGGCAAAGACTCGACCGAGTCTAACCAGTTTGTTTCCGGTTTGTCTCACGGACACACGGGAAATATTAAAGCAGAAACATGAAGGCCAGAAACAACAGGAAGTGCCGGTGAAGGAAAAGTTTAAAGTTGATAAACTGCAGCGGTGAGTGAAGGTAGAAGCCCAACAGCAGCTGTGCACAAAGTTTAACTTACTAGTAAATAATAATCACAACATTCAGAAACACACAGTTCATTTTGAATAAATAAAAGGCTTAAATGTCTCCAGTGCTTCCTGGGCCCCAGGAACAGTGAAGTCTGTGTCTGAAAACACGTCCCTCTGTCCTAAAGCTGGAAACCAGAGAATCCTCCAGAGACAACACAACAACACTGACTGTGAAATGTTCGCAGCTGTGTCCTCCATCAAAATACTGATTAAAATCTGTCAGTGATCAATGAAAATGTTTAATGCAGGAAATGCATCAGTCTTTAATTGATTCACTCACATTGAGAGCAAATGAACAAACACAGCAGAAAAACAGACTCTGGAACAATAGACTAAAAAAGTCAAAGGTTTGTTCTCATCATCTACAGCTGAAATTAATTTGAGCCACTGGGGGAGATGAGTGACCGTGCTGACCCTATAATCTACAGTAGCTGTGTTGTGTCTCATTTGGCTTTAAATTGGGCACAAAATTTGAAATTTGAATCTCATTTCGGGCCAAGAAATGATATAAACATTTTATGGCCTCACAGCATCAGAGCCCCGTTCACTGTTAAAGAGCAAACTGGGTCGACATCTAACATTAATGTTCTCTCTTTGGTTTCTAACTTCAGTGAAGAGCTGCATGTTCACAAATACTGACCAAACTGTTCTGAGGCTCAGGAATAAGAACAGTGAGTTCTGTCAGAGGGTTGGTTCTCCTTTAAATGCACAATCCTGATCATGATTGCAGTGTCCAATCCATGATTATAGTGGTCTGTCCTCAAAGCATCTGGTGCAGGAAAATAACAGACTAAATTATAAACATTAAGGTCATTACAAAAGCCTATAGAAGACTTCAATAGAATTATCATATAAACTTGAAACTGAAAAAAAGTCCATGATAGAACTGAGATTTCTGACACATGTATGTGTTCTAGGATAAAACACTGGACTGAATGAACGTGAGCAAAGCAGGACAAGCAGGTTCCAGCTGAAGGTTTTTAATCTTTTGCTTGCAGTCAGTCAGGTGTGAGTGGTTACATGTCTACAAATGAAAGAAAGCGAACATACAGGTCAAATTCTATCACTTTATCTTGAATAAATCAACAAACAATTCTAAATCAAAATCAGTGCATACATTATCGCTTTAAATATATAATCGTGAGAGAACAAACCAAGGAGATTAAATGTACCACTTAACAACAAAATGCACATGACTTGAGGAAATATAATGAAATAAACGACTCACTCGGGAACAAAGGTGAGAGCAGCTCAGCTGAAGGACAAACGGAGAATGAGCTCAGGACACAGAACAAAGAAAACTCAAGACACCTGTGTGAGCTGCCCAGCTCTCCACCTGTGCTGCTCAGCCCAGCAGTCATGTGACCCCATTTCTCACAGGACGCTTTATTTAAGTATCATTTAAAAAGAAAATGCAGTACTCCAATTTGCATTTTCATCTTCACATACTCATGTGTGTACTCATCTACGAACATATTAAAATGATGATTTTCAAAGACTGAACCTGCTCTGCAGTGACAGTTTTTAAACATAATGAACAAACAGCCCTCAGGCCACTGCATTTACATTTACATGTCACTGCGCTCTTTAGGGGTCAAGATGAAAATGCACTCAGTCCTCTCATGGAGGCAGGTCGTCAGTAAGGACGTCACTTCCTTGGTGGGGCAGTGGTTGTAGCTTGTTCCCTGTAAGGAAATGACCAGAGATGAGATTTAAAGATTTTTAAATGTATTACAATAAGTGATAAGATGCTGAGAGACAGTCTCATCTCATCAGTGAGGACGTCACTTCCATGTCAATTGTAATTTTTCTGTCACTGGGGCAATGGTTGTAGCTTGTTTTACCCGTCTGTGTCTTATATCAATACAACTCAATGGAAATTACCAGACATATGATTTAAAGAATTTAAATGTATCACAATAAGTGATTGGAAGCTGAGAGACAGGAGTCTGGTCGTTATTCTGATCCCAGGTCACAGCAGAGATTCAACCAGCTGTGGGCATGAGTCTGCTCCCTCTGCAGCTCCACCTTGATCCCTCACCTAAATGCACTCTTCCTCTCAGTCAGCAAGATCTTGAATTCATTTCAGATATAAAGCCTGTAAAATGATATGAGGTTGATGAGTGTTTGATCACTTCCAGTGGTGATGGCTCACACAGTAAACTCAGAATAACAAACCTAAATTAATGAAGGTGAAAGACCTTGCAAATGTTTGTTGTCTCCATTTTGCAGCACTGAGAGTCACTCTGCAACAGTTTTTTGACTGATAAATCAAAGTTTAGGAGGATGTGCACACAATGAACGCACTCGTGAATGAGATCACGTAAGCTCTTATCATGGCTGCCACTTTCGGATCATTTCAGTCAGTTCAGACCCTTCCTAGGCAAAAGGGACTGTTCGACCGCAGCCCAGGTTTGAGTGAAAGTCTGATTGTTTTGAACATAATATTAGTACATAAGTAGATTGCACTGCAGTGTTTTAAAGAGTTTAAATAGATGTCATGATGCCTTTTTTCTGCAGCAAAAGTTGGACACCACTGGAATCTAGGACAACTAAAGCAGCTTTTCCTCAAGTCCAAAGCAGGTGAGTGTTTTTTTACCTGGTGGAGTTTTTAATTTGCTGCAGAGACATTTCTGTATTTTGAAGGAAGCCCGATTGGTTTTGACTGAGTGTGTGGGTCACCTGGGAAAAAAAAAAAAAAAATCACACACATCTTAATATTACGTAAAATTATATAAAAATCAACAAAAGGTACCAGGATTTGGCCGAAAATTTACTCAGCTTTAGCAGCAAAATCCCCAAACACACACACACACACACACACACACACACACACCAAACAAACCTATACTACATGGTTGTCATGGTTTCATATTTGAATTAATGATCTGCAAGAAAATACATGTTTAAATGGTAGGAACTTGTCGTGTTAAAGTTGATTGAGCGTTGAAGATGCTTCAGAGTCAAAGCAGTACTTCATCTGTGCCACTGGAGGTCACCACAGACCACAGACCTGCAGCTCAGAGAGGAGGTAAAAGAAGTGAATTAAATAGAGCTAAAACATGTTTTGTTTGGGAAGAGGGTTACTCAGCACAAATTTGAGATGCTGCATAGATTGAACTGAATTTTTTGTTGTTGCTGAATCCCTGAGAAGTGATATTTTTGTTGAATGATATCAGTGATGAGGTAAATGCAAAGACATTGTTGAAGTGTTTTTGTCAACAACTGAACAGTTGCTCAAAGTTCCCACACAAAGCGACACTTATGTTACAAGTACAAATGTTGACCTTTTATTAAACCTGAATCTGATTGGACAATACCAGTCCAATCACAAAGCAGGATCCAATCAGAGGGCAGGTGGTTACTGCCCTCTGCTGCAGATGCTTAAAGGGGTAGATTTTCTAGATTTTCTCGTTTTTGTTTTTACAGATACAAATCTCTTCTACATGTGCACAAATGTAAATCTTTTGTTCAAATGTATTAACTTGAATTCCTCATTAGGATTTATTGCACCAATTTACAAACTTTGAAATTAATAAACTCTTATGATTTTCGTGTTTCCGCTCTGTTTTTATTCTGAAAGTCCCAGTCTTACAGAAGTTGTGATTCATTTCCGCTGCTTGTTTGTCTGCTTGCCAATACTTTTCACACACAAGGCTATCTTTTGTTTCGAAATCGTGTCACAACCAATCACACTTTTTGTTTAGTTTACATGGAGTATTCGTTAGGACAGCACTGTTATTTATGGGGGGATATATGTAAATGTTTGGATTTGAAAGTTCAGTGGCTGCTAACTACTTAGCTCTGGCTGCTCTTGCTTTATGTTTTCCTGTCTGCAGGCAGGTCTTTCGTCCCAAGGGCTTATTATAACTCCGCTGTCTTGGACTGCAGCTGGTGACTGTGGTAGATGGGAGAGCATGTTGAAGTTTGGAGCTGGATTTACCCACAACAGCTGGGTTGTGGAGCTCAATACTACTATTGAATTAACTTTTGCAATGTCGTCGTATTTGCCACTAAACAGTGCCAGCGAGAATTTGGCATGGGTGAAATAAGCTCTCATTTTTAATGGCAGAAATAAATACCATTTAAACCACAACCAATGAATGTAAGGTTTAATACAGCGTGTTTTATGTTGAGAAATGTGGTGTGAATGTTAGCAGTTTTTAAAAACAGACTCAAACTGTTGTTAGCTCTAGTTCCTGCTAAATATCACCTTTGCTGGCTGATCTCAAACTAGTAAATTTATATTAGTCAATTTTCATACTTTTGTACTCACAGTTTTAAATGGATGATCAATATTTTGTTCTTTTCATGGACAGAGTAATTTGACTTAAAGTCCTTAGAACATTTTAGAAGTCATCCTGTCACTTAAAGGGAATCTCTTTATATCTTTCCAGGATTCCTGTCAGCAGTGTCTCCAGCTGGAGCTGTGTGTGGCCACCCTCACTTTGAAACTGAAGGAGCACAACCAGCGAGAAACTGTAAGTCATGAGCATCTCAATACCCCATACTTTTAAAGTGATATTCACAACAATACCAAATGTAGTTGTAAATCAACCTTTTTAAACCTGTAAAATAAATCTGC
Source organism: Trachinotus anak (assembly GCF_046630095.1). Taxonomy (NCBI): domain Eukaryota; kingdom Metazoa; phylum Chordata; class Actinopteri; order Carangiformes; family Carangidae; genus Trachinotus; species Trachinotus anak. Next base: position 5,425,908 of record NW_027273885.1, on the reverse strand, counting down.
ATGAGAAATTCAAGTTTGTACATGTGACTGAATTGTGCTTGTATTTGTAAAAAAATAATAATATTGATTAAAATCTGAACAAATGTCAGTGGTGAGGTAACATAAAGGCACTGTGAAAGAAGTGTTTTTTTAAAGTCTATGAACAGATACACAGCAGAAAACTGTAAAAGTTGGTTCCCAAAGTTCCCACATAGTGTGTGTCACTGAAGTTACAAGTAGAACTTTGACCCTATGATTGGACAGTGACAGTCCAATCACAAAGCAGAGTCCAATCTCAGGGCAGGTGGTATTGGCTTGAATCTACTGCACCTTTCAGGATCTGCAGCAGAGATTAAGGTATCAGCACCACCTGCCCTCTGATTGGACTCCTTCCAGAGTGGAGTGTCATGATTCCTTATGTTGTCAGATCTCTCCTGCCTACCATATAATGTATCACCATCAGGTTATGTAGACAAGACTATATCAGCTACCTTCACAATTGTAATCAATAAAAATTAGGAATAAAAGTGTACCAACCATGTTTAAACAACAAAGAGAGGAGGGAAACTGTTTACAAGCATGGTCTGAAATCTGTTTCCTCATTAAGACCTGGAAACACCAAAGCATCACATTTAAAAATCCAACAATTCTTTCTCTGAAGTTATTTATTGAGACGATCGCCTCCTCTGATTGACTGCTCCACAAACTCAATACCCTCCACTTTAAAGAGGCTGTCCTTGCTGTTATGATAAACATGGAAGTGGTGTACCGTAAAGTAATCACCATTATTAGTTTTTATGCCATATTTGTCTTCTGCTGCTCTTTCAAACACCTCTCATTGCACCTAATGTAGAAGCAGCCACGAGGACAGGTGAGGAGGTAAACAACATATGTGGAATTGCAATTAATAGAATAGAATATTTATTTTTATGTATCTCTCTTGCCTTAAAATCTGCAAATTTCCTTCTGTTGTATGATGTTGGAGCAGTGATTTTAAGTGGTTTGCATACACTTGAAGCCCCAATAGGTCTCTTGAGTCAGTGGACCTGTGGCGTAGCCTCATGAGGCGTCTGTCTTGATGGCTGGGTGCAGGGCCCCCCTGGGGTCAAGCCTAGCAGCTAACAAGCTAGTAGGGCCTAGCATTTTTTGATTTATTCTGTTGTGAAGGGTGTTGTCATGAAGCAGGCGTTGCTATGGTTTCCAGCTGCCCTGTGGCTTGCTCAACCGCTGTGCGTGGGGTCCACTCAGGATTGTTTCTGACCTCCTTTCGTGTAAACCTGCTGTTTCTGTCCGGAGTCGACGTGGCCTGTGAAGGCTTGCTCTCCCTGGGTTTGAATTTTGACCCCTGAGTCGTCCACATATTTCAACCAGTGTCTTGGTGCTGTTTTTTCCGAAAGAGCTCAGGGCCTTGCTTTCTACTTCTTCCACGTAGAGTTTACCACAGTGGGAGATACTGGTGAGCCCACAGCACTGCCATGCTTTCGTCTGTGGAACCCTCCATTGTACTGGAAATAGGTGGCGTTTAGGCAGAGGTCCATCAGTTCGCATATCTGGTCTGGGTTGAGGACGGTTCTACTGTGAAGGGTGTTGTCGTTTAGCAGGCATTGCCTTATGGTTTCCACCACCTCCATAGTTGGTATGTATACAACAAGTCTTATGTGTAGGTTGTGTCCAATACACTGTTAAGTTGAGTGAGCGAATCGGGATTTACAGTGTAGGCTATGGACGAGGCAATGCAGCTCAGTTTCTCTCCGTGTAATTCAACTCACTTCCTCAGTATGATTCACATTTAAAACTTCCACTACAGTTCCCAGCATTCTTAATCCCTTTTTTCCATCTCTTAATACAACTTAATTTGCTTCTTCATACAAATTCAAGCCAGCAACGCAGTTTAGTATCAGTTTATGCAGAGGCAGCAATCCCACTGCAATTTCTTCAGAAACTGCAGTTTCTAGTTACAGAATCATTTCGCTATAAGCTCAAATGGTGAAGACCAAAACAAAGCTTAAAGGTAAGTGAATATTAGACATAGATTTATCAGAGCATAAACATGAGTCCAGGTAAATGCTACGTTGGTAACTGTCTACTATGGCGTTAGCAGTGACACCTACAGCAGACACACTATGTCTTTTTCTCCTTGTTGAGAGATCAGTTAAAGCAACTTCAAGTTCTTCACCTTTAGCCTTTCACTACAAAGACTTGCACTCTGTGTTGTTTCTGTTTCTCAGGCAAAGCTTCACCAAGTCAGAACTGAAAATATTGCTGTTGAAATACAACACAAAACTGTTCTCAGCAACTTTACAAAGACGTCTCCCTATATCAGCCTCTCAAGTAATTCCCAAACACAAGTGGGTCTTTGAACCACTAGATGGCAGCATTAAACCTCCTGTGAGGCTTTTATCCTATTTGTATGATTTATCTACAGTTTGCAGAATTTACAGGTTTTCAATTGATGGAATAAAGTAGATAGAAGCAGGATAGAGTCAATTTTAAACTAAAAAAATCCTGGAATAGTTTATGCCATTTTAAAAAATCCCAAGAAATAATTCCACTGCGTGCGGCAACTGCTGTGACATGATGCACACATACACACTCAAAAACATTACATATATTACTGTTAAGGCTAAAAGAGGCTTGAATATTGTGATTAAAATACTTGTTTGAAAATCTGCTGTCTGTTACTTGTTGTAATGAACTCACTGTGATATAATAAAGTAATGAGGAACTACTCAGTAACAACTCTGTTTGATTTATCACTTCACCGACCAAAGCTCTACAAACTGTAAGATACCACTTCAACCATAGCCGAGCAATGTAAGATTTAACAGCTCGTTTTATGCTGATAAATGTGGTGTGAACACATGTATGTTAGATTAGCAGCAGATGTTTTTAAAAGAAACACTTTGACTACTATTAAATGTCACCTCTCCAGGTTGCGCTTGAAATAGTTTATTTTCATACTTTCGTACATAGTTAAATGAGATTTAAATGGATGATGGCTAATTTTTTTCTGTTGAAGAGCTGCTTAAAATGTCCTTGATTTGGGAAGAGCCAGCTGAAATTAAAGCAGTTACAGAAGTTGAAGTGGCTGCATAGGTTTAAGCACTGAAAGGAGTCGAAGCAGCTGTTGTAGTAGTGAAGGTAGCAACTGAAGTTAAAACCCCAGCAGGATGACATGTAGGAGATACAGTGAAAGTGAATTTACAAGACTTTGTACAGCAGCTGAAGATGAAGCACTGGAGGAGTTGAACAACCACTTAAAACTGCCTCAAGTCAGCACTGACAGAACTGTAAAAAATGAAAGGAGGCAACGCAGCTAGAAGTAAAACTTTTAAAGGTGTTCCAGTGCTATTTGAGGCACGTACAGTAGCCGAAGTCGAAACACTTACTGTGAATGACAGCTGGCAGACATTTTCCTTTATTGTCTGTCATGTATGAAAAATGGTTAATAAATAAAGTTTGCATGGGGAGAAGACAAACCAGAAGTTGAGGTTTTACCGCTTAAAAAAGTGACATGTGAAGCAACTGAAGGATTGCAGCAGTAGACACTTATGCATGGAAAAAGGATTTCAGCCGCAGCTGAATTTGAATAAAATAATAAGCACTTAAAGTAGTTGAAGTGGCAGTTGAAGTGTAAGCAGTGACTGTAGAGACTGAAGCACTTACCTGAGTTGAGTTAGCAGTTGACATTGAAGCACCAGTGAACAGTTAGTTTAGCTTAGGTGGAAGGATGTAAGCAGTTGAAGTGATGGAGGAATCTGAATCACTGAAAACAGATGAAGTGTTTTTAAAGATGCTGAAATGGCATTGAAGTAGACATAGACGAGATGTTGAGGTAAAAACAGAAAAATGAGCTGAAGAGGCACTTGAAGTGTTTGTAGGAAGTGAAGCAGCAACATTGTGCCCTTTCGTCTGTTTTACTTGAATATTACTTAATATATATTTTTTAAATTTCACATATAATTTCCTATTATATAGATTTTTGATTCTTTTTCAGTTATCGATTGTGGTAATTTTTTAATGATTTCTAGGCAGTTAACTGCCTGTAAATTCAAACTTTACCAGAATAGTTAATAAATGCACATACATTGAGCATGTACACATGTAAATAGTTATACAGGGGGCCTCTTATGTAAATGTACGCACAGAGCTTCATGTACACACACATATGGAACCGTCTCATTGCTGCATTCTAAATGACCGAGCCAATCAAATTTGCCTAATGAGACATCTGGCATTCTGCCTCCATGTGGATGTCAAGCCCAGAAACAGCTGGGCCTTCACACACACACACACACACACACACACACACACACACACACACACACACACACACACACACACACACACACATTCCCTCTCTCTTCTCACACTTTATCAGTGCTGTCAGATCTGGTGTAAGACTTAGAAAGAAACACAGTGCTACACACATTTATTGGGCACACACACACAAACACACACACACACACAGAAGAAATTTAGGAAGTGTTGAGGAAGGAGTTGTGGTCAAGACTATACTGGCCAGGGAGCAGTGTCACCCACTCTCTCTCCCACACACAGTTCCTTCACACATGTGATATATTATGCATACATGAGTGTGTGCAACGCTCTCACCACGGCCATAAATTAGATATATGGCAGTGGTGGCAGCAGTAGTGGGGGGGGTACAGAGAAGAAAAGTGTGTGTTTGTGTGTATTTGAAATGAATGTGAGTGTGTGAGAGTGTCTGGGTTGCGGGGGGGGGGGGGGGGGGGGGGCACAGATGGCTGTGGCCTGAGGCATTAGAAGTACCGCAGCTAAACATGGAGACTGCAACACACACACACACACACAAGGAAGATTAAGTGTGGGGGGGTTGCTCACATATACAAACACTTTAACATACACTGTATAGAAAGAGGAATAGGAGACAAAGAGCCAGATGCAGTACAAATACACAGCAGCAGCAGCAGTATTTCCTCAGTGGCGGAGGAATCCTCTGAGCATTTACAACTAATATCAGTCTGTAATCTGATTTAAAAAGTAACAATATCCAGATTTTGGTGAAAAAAAACTGTAAGATATTAGAATTTTTGATTGATGACTGTTAGTGTGCTTCTGCAGGAATGTAATTAAATATATTTACCCTAGAACCTTCATACAAATTTGAGGTACTCCTCCCATTTCATTCCACTGTGATTCCACTCTGTGTGTCTACTTCACTACCATTGATAGTTAGATATTGTACTTTTTACTCCACTACATTTATTGAACAGGTGTCGCCACTTAAGAGCAGGAAGAAAGTGTTCCACACTCTGGCATTATTTATTATTTTTCTTTTATTCAGACAGATGACATTTTGGCCCTCAGGTCTTCTTCTGTGGGGCCGAAACGTCATCGGATTTTTATTCAAGTAAAGTACATACTTAAGTAAGGAAATATGTTAATTTCTGTATGAGTACAGTATATTATTATTATTATTATTATTATTATTATTAGCATTTAGAATAGAGATGAGGCCAAAAATGTGGAGACAGACATGGACATGGCCGACTATTAGCAAAAACAATGCAGAATTTTCATTAGCATTAAAATGACAAAAAGGACCCTTTTTCTTCCCTCATGTGTATATAAATAGAAAATCATAATGACATTCAGTAGAAAAAAAAAAACTTTATTGGTCTTCTATTTTAATAATGATCATACACTCACATTGTGCTCAAATTGCAGGAGGGATCCTTTGCACTGCTTTCCATTTAGCTCAGTAATTGTATTAAGTTGAATGGATGAGTTACAGAGTTTGGCTGCATCTTTACTGTCCTGCACTGCCCCGTCCTCATCTGCCACTCGTCCCCTATAATGCACGTATGTGTCATTGTCTTCACTGCAGCCTTTCAGCGGCTGCACCATCCAGCAGCTTGCCTCTGTCACGGCTCGTTCACACACCCACAATAAAACTTTCTCTCTTTCTCTGTCCTGGAGCTTTTTCATCCCCTCTCTCTGTCATTCAGTTTCTCTGTGCTCTTCCTCCTTTTCCCCGCTGCATTCCACCATCGCCCACCCTCCCCCCTTACTCCCTCCCTCCCTCCCTTCCTCCACCCCCCTCCCTCTCTCCCACTTGTCTGAACTCTGACAGGTGTGTAATTGAATGATTAATGACCAGTAGAGTAACCCCCACTCCCACACACACGGACTCACACACTTTATGCTAAAATGGAATTGTACATATTTATGCACACACATATTCATGCGCTGAGACATACGCAACCATATGCATTTTCACATTACACACGTGCATTCATTTTGCTTCAATGGCCCAGGCTCAAATTTAAACCAGTAGGAGTCTTGAAATGACGGAAACGGCAATACACCTAATATATGAAAACATCCTGCACATGAGGGCCAACACTGTACGAGCCCTTTCGTTTGAACAAAATATCTCAATTTGTGAATTTTGTAAAATGGAAATCCCTCAGAAATATGATAATTGCATTAATCAAAACTTCAAATTTCAATTAAACCCTTGATTTATGAAGCTGTACAGCTAAATGAGTTACTGCAGCACCACACACTCCACCTCCTCCACCAGGCTACAAGCCTCATATTCTTTCCAGTACACAAACACTGAAACACAAACACACATAAGTACATTCGAGCACTCTCTCCATTTGTCAACATAAAGGCAGATTTTATGCAGTGTAATTCCCACCATCTAATAGAGCCGCCCGTGTTGGTGAGAGACAGGGGCAGCCAATCACAAGCCAGGGCTGTGACCATGAATTACACTGTGTGAGTGAGGGCTGTACACTGATGTATGAATAAATATGCGTTGCTGGCTTCTCTGCTTAGATCTCTGCCTGATTGTGATGTTGCAGGGTTTATACATTTTAGGATCATTGTTTGCAAATAGCTGGAGAGCAAAAAAATCTTCCAAGAGTGTTACTATTCATACATTATGAATGGACTCCACAGTTTACAATAGATAAACACAGAGAGCACCAATATTGCGTAACTTTAACAAAATAGTCCAACATTTTGAGAACCACACTTATTCACCTTCCTGCTGAGAGTTAGATGAGAAGATTGATACCACTTTCTCATATGTACAGTTAATATGAAGCTGCAGCTGGCAGCAGGTTAGCTTAGCTTAGCTTAGCATAAAGAATAGAAACAGGGGGAAACAACTAGCCTGTGCAAAAGGGAAAAAGATTCCACCAACTAGCACCTGTAAATCTTTTATTCATTCATAAAACAACGTAATAATATTTTTTTAAAGGGATCTAACTGTTATTTTTCTCCACCGCCAAACATGGTTTTCTTTCCGGGAGCGGGTGGTTGTGACTGTTGCTTGACAAAAGGAATGTAATTAGCTGGTTAGCAGGCTAAATTTAGTAGAATAAAAGACACGACGCAGAAACGAGAGTTAACATTAGTGTTGCTTTCCCTCTCTGGAGGCAGCTCTTGGCGAGTAAAGGAATGAGGTTTGATGCTGAACTTGCAACGTTTCTTCTAGACATTAGCATTTAGCAAAACTTTTACATGGCTCCTATAGTGTAAAAACTATATTTTGTTATTTCTTGCCTAACAGCAATACTCATTCTTGGAAATACACGTTTTTGATTTCGTGCCGAGAGCTGCCGTTCTTCCTAGGGTGAAACTGAACCAGGAGAGAGTTAGTTTATCTTGACGTAAAAAGCTAGCTGTCTGTCCTGCAGATGGCAAAACATACATGTTGTCTCACATTGATCTTTGTGGTTTACTGTCCTGTCTTCAGGTGTGGAAACAGTTCAGATGAAAACAGAAGTTGTTGTGCTGCTTTACGTGACCGAGTCTGGCTACCAGGCGAACAGGCCTGTGAGGAGGTGAAAGAGTAAAAGTGAGGCGCTCGTCCTGAACCACATGGCTGAGGAGCGAGTGTGGAGGGACAAAGAGAAATGAAAAGTGGAGGGGTGCTTAGGTCAGGACCTGGGTGCCGGGGACAACAGCCATTTCCTATTGACCTCTGTCTGAACTCTGGCCCCTGACCCTCCCTCCTGCCCCAGGCTAAATGGGGGCAGGGTGAGGCGGGGTATTCAGTGTTTGTTGTGTGTTTGGGGTGCTGTGTATAGGGTGGCAAAAGGTGGAATTATGTATGGGTGTTTCTTGGATAAAAGGATGTGGAACAGGAGAGAGGTGAGGGTTGTGGATGGGAAAAGTTTAAAGTGACCACGTAGAGGTTGTAAGTTTTGAATGTTTGTACTTGTTGACATATTATCCTCAATTTAGGTGATAAACAAGCAGGAAAGAAGAATGTGAGGACTGAAAAGAGTTCAACGAAGGCCACACAGAGCTCTGGTCAGAGCTATAAAACATTAAAAGACATGAAACTTCTTTGCTCTCTGTGATAATCCAGTCTGTGTGACAGATCGCTGCAGCTGCAGCCTGAGGCCTCCGTCAGAGTTAAATAGATAGTCAGAGGAAGGGACAGAGTGACGTGACTTATGACTGGAAAAAAGCAGGAAGATTACACTATTTTTCAAGAAAAGGTCCTGTGACAGTGGTTTATTGGGAGTGTTTTGAACGTCTCATGGAGATGTCAGAATATTCCTGAGTGTTGTTGATTATTGTAAATCAAGAACACACAAGGTTTTGGGCTGTTTTTAAAAAAAAGTGTTGTCAGTTTTTGACTTTGGTTGTGAGTGCTTGAATTATATATCTTTGCATCATATATATTTCATTGGTGTTTATTCGATAAGAATAAGATGAATAAATCTAGGAATAGAGGGTGATGAAAGAAAAGCTCCACTCTGTCCAGGGCTGCTGTCTTTATGAAAGATTGTTTTTTGTTTGGTAGAAATTTGCAAATCTGCAAAATGAGCAACAAGTTTCTGAGCTATTTTTGCGCTGAACTGACTTTTAGTTTCTTAGTAGACGTTAACTGTCTCCCGATTACAGACCGAATACTGTACAGAATAAACTCCAAGGGCATGAGCTGGCACTTTTTTTGGCAATTAGCCTCCTCCTCCATTTATGTGAGATGATCCAGCTTTACTCAGATGCAGATGCGACTTTGAAGTGAGGGACACCACAAATGCTGCAGTGCGGTAGGAGATCTTTGGTTTAAGTACTAAGAACTACATCTGTTTAATAACTGCAAGGAGATCGAGTAAAGAAGTGCGCTGAAAGTGCACGGTAAGTTTTAGACAGGTTAAGGTGTTAGAGAGGAGGTGCTCTCAGAAGAGATGAGTCTTAAAGAGATTCTTAAGGATAAAGAAGGGCGCCCTTGCTTCTCGTCTGTGGTTCTCTGTCTGACTGAGATTGGCCTGAGTGCAGGGATGGCCAAGTCAAATGACGGGAGGAATGCAGTGGCCGAGAAGGAGCAGAAACTTGTAGGATTCAGGTCGAGTAGATGGGTGGTGAAATCTTAATCTTGTGTGACTGAATTAGTTTTTATTTATCAAAAACAGGTTACAGGATAATAATCATGATGTATGAGGAAAGGTGGTGTGTTCATGTTTGGCACAAACCTGCTTTATAAACTTCTCATTAAAACAACAATTTAGAGCTTTACGTGCAACAAAAAGTCAAAGATTTCTATGTGCACGGTTACCAGTAGCTGCACACTGGCGGGTCTAATTCCTCCTAATGAGCAGAAAAATGATCTTTGGTGTGATTTAGGTGAGATATGTTGGAGATATGGACAACACATTTCAATAAAATATCTTTTACTCTTCACACTTCACTGCATATTTTTGGTGTATTAAAGTGTTTTTTTAATGTTTGGTGTCTTCATGTGTCCATGTTTTTGCAGTTAGTGTACAAGAAATCAACGTACTGACACGCTGACTTAGTCTTTTTATTAATAACCAAGTATTTATTGTATTTAAAAATGACTGTGGCTGTTTTCAAAAACATAACTTAAACTCAACTGGCCAAAGGTAGACTCACATCACACACACACACACACACAAACACACACAAACAGATGACCAGGACCAAGTATTAGAAAAAAAACTTTTTAATACTTTTAATACTAATAATGATATTTCCCATCATCATTCAGCGGACCGAGCGGAGCGGAGAGAGAGCTGAATGTTTGAAGAGTCCTTTGGCTGCAGCTCCTCTCACACACCGCTGGCTGTGACACAAACATGTACTAGAAATGTTTACAGAAGTTCGTGTGTATGCGTGTGTTTCTCTGTGTGTAGAAATGGCTTTCAGTGTTGTGTGTCTTGCTGTATGTGTGTTTGTGTATGTATGTTGTGCATTTGCATGTATGTAGGAAAAGATCCCAAGGTAACGGACGCCTGTTGGCGTCTTAAGGAGGTCAGTGGTAGAGAGCGAGGCAGACTGGAAGTCATTCATAGTGTTTAGCTTCATGCTGAGGAAGAGCACTAACATTTCAACAAGCTCATGTGAAGCTGCATCTGCCTGGAGTGGCACACATAAATAGAAAAATAGAATAAGAAAAAACTCAAAACAGCCTTAAATAAAGTGTGTATGTGTGTGTGTTGGTATGTGTGTGTATCTTTGACAGTCAACGTGTGCAGGAAGACAGGGAGTCGTGAAGAAGGCGTGTTCACAGGATCAAGTCCCACCGAGTAACGTCCATGTGCTGTTGTAAAAAGTCAGGGGATCAATATCTGTTTCTCTGATCCAACCGAGCGTCTTCCTGGGGTTCAGCAGGCATGATGGGAAGTGTAGTTTAAAGCATGTGTCTCACCCACAGGACACAGTGGAAACATTTGGAGAGGAGGAAGCACTTCTACTCTGAAAGAGGTATGGCTTAAACCTGTGGGTCCAGACTGTGTGTGTGTGTGTGTGTGTGTGTGTGTGTGTGTGTGTGTGTGTGTGTGTGTGTGTGTGTGTGTGTGTGTGTAAGTGTTATGTTTATGTGTGTGTGTGTGTGTGTGTGTGTGTTAGCGAGTGGAACAGCTACATTGAGGTCAGTGTCTTTCAGTGGGGAATGTAAACTTTCGGAGCAATGTGTCTTTTTTCTTTAAATAGTGTACTGTGTGCGTCATTGCACATACACAGCCACACACACGCGCGCACACACACACACACACATGCATATCTCGCCACACACACTCACACACATTCATACAGTAATTTTCTTTCACGCACACACCCTCCGACTCCTCCTACAGCTAGTGTGCATGTATGTCCAGTCCCTGCGCGAGAAGCGGCTCTGCGGGGTGTGCGTGTGGCGGCGGGTGGAGCAGCATGGCGGCGTGGGGGTGTGGGCCCGGGTATGGGTGGAGAGAAGGTCCTGGGTGGGGGGGGTAGCCTGGCTGGGACAGGAGAGCGCTGGGGTAGTCCCCCTGCAGAGAAGACATCCCCTGGAGACCTGGTGGGGCAGAAACAGAGGAGCAGGTTTTTAATGTAAATAAAGTGGAATCATTTTTAGGATTTGGCTTCACTAACATGGAGAAATGCTGAGCAGATGGAGTCTACAACATTTTAAATTATCCATCTTAATCTATCTTGAGTCAAGTGTATAAGTAAGAGTGGAGAGGAGCATTTTTCTTTTTTAAATCAATAACTTTTCTTTTATCAAATCATGTTTTTTACCTGAATAACAGAATACAGACTTTGCAGATCCTCCACTGGAAACACAATTAAAACCTGAATCCATTCAATATTTATATATTTTTTAACTTAGAGATTAAAAATCATCAGCATTTTACCTTTCTCATCATAACTTAAAGTATCGACCTGTTTCCCTGCTCTTTACTTCAAAACACCTTAACATAAAGTGCAGGTTTCCCACTTTGTTTCCCCTTAAGTAGCTTTAACTTTGTTAAAATAATCTCATTCTACTCAGTGTGTATCAGTATGTTCCAGGTGTTAACCTTAGTGTTATGATGGAGAGAAATATTTACATCCAAAACTGAACAAATGTGGAAAGACTTTATTTTAAATCCCCCAGTCAGTATATAAACATTTATTATATACTTTATAATACACAACAATTTAGTTGTTTGCAGATGTGTTTATTCATGCATTTGTCAACAACTATGCCTCCCAATTAGCGGAGGCTGCTGTATAAGTAGATGATAAATGACAATAACACGTTGCAAAATAGTGAGCGAGTCACTCTTATGGTTTATATCTAATTTCTATTTAAGATTTATCAGTTCAACTCTATCCCTTCGAGGCCATATTTGTTTTGTTTTGTGATCTACTTTTGACTTTTCCTTTGAAGTCTATATTTTTCTGATAATTTCCAGAAACGGCTCGGCACTAGTTTTGAGCAAACTTTTCACAAATGATGAAAAACGGCTTGAGTTGGGGACTATTTTCAGCAGCGGATTAATACCCATTTGGTGCTCTAGAGAGTATTTAGGTCAGCAGGAGGGCACGTGTGGGATTGAGTCAAAACAAACTACAGTATGTGTGTTTGTGGTAATAAGTGAACATGTCACAATTTGAAAAAATCTAATATCTCTAAATCTATCCTTTTGTTTCACTATGTGTCCTCTACAGGCTACCGTACCTGCCGTTCGAAGACCGAGGTGGGCCTGTCCGTCAAGCCCATAGCCCCCAAGAGCTGCTCCCTCTGGGCTGTAGGGTCCACCCTGACCTGTGAGACAACACACACACTATCAGACACAAATACACACACACTCTACAGTACATACACAGAGCAGCCGCCTGACTTATAAACACCGACCTGAGCGATTTGACTGGTCAATCATCGGCTGGACTATTCTCCTCCTGGCGTTGATGAACCTTTACAGGGACGAGAGACATAAAGAAAGAGTGTGTTCAGAGAGAGAGAGAGAGAGAGAGAGGGCACTGGTTAATGGAGAAAAGGGCTGACCGGGAGACCACTAACCTTTTCCTTTTTACAACCACTTAACCCTTTCAGAGGGCAGAGTAAATCAACGTTAGGGCAGAGCAGGTATTGATCGGTCCTGTGATAATTGATTGATCTGCATTGATTGCTTCACTGTGTGTGTGTGTGTGTGTGTGTATGTGTGTTTGTGCTGCAGCAGCGGTACAAATAAAAACAAGCAAGTTATCAGTTTACAAAATATACTGTTTAGCATGTAACATATACTCTATACTTTTAAATGAGAGCAGATGTGTTTGTGTATCTGTAACTAACTAAAGAACTAATTGATCAGCAGTAGGGAAACACTGTGTGTGTGTGTGTGTGTGTGTGTGTGTGTGTGTGTGTGTGTGTGTGTGTGTGTGTGTGTGTGTGTGTGTGTGTTTATATGTATGTTTTCCCTGTGCAGATATGAGTCTGAGGAGTGACCAGGGAATTTGGGAGCTGTAAATCATCTGATTATTGGATATTGATTTGCTATTCTGTTTTATGAACGGGGAGTAAATAGATTTTACTGCTCTGCAGCTTCAGAAAACTGCTTAGTGGGACATTTCTTCCTCTGTTACGAGCTTCTCTGTAATAAAGTAGATCACAGTTTTCTCTTATAGTCTTGTAAAAGTCACACAAAATGTGCACAATTAAGAAATACCAAACAATAAACCTGACTTCAGTGTGCTGTAAAACATAGATACTGTTCATTTCTGCATCACACCATCGCGCCAATATTTTATTGACATGGCGGTCATGTTGTCAATTTGAAAGTTGACACTTTCCATTTAAACAAGACAGTTTAACTGATTATTGATAAGCCATAGGGCTGGAGTTAGTGTATTGATTTGTTGTGCACTGACCAGTTGTTGACCTGTAAGATGGTCAGTCCCGTGTCCTGCGCAAGCTGCTTCTTCTGCTCCTCAGATGGGTACGGGTGCTGGGGAGGGACACACAGAGCTCGGGTTAAAGCAATCAAAAGACACACCAGACTTTTAGGGTGTGACGTTCGTGGCTTTCTTGCAGAAATGTAACTAAACATGTGGAGCAACAGCAGACTCGTCTTGAGAACACAGCACGAGGCTGAAAGCTAGAATAAAATCATGTGTGTGAACTGTATGTGAATATTCATGACCTTCAATCTGAATTCACATCTACACTCACATTTTCAACCTCAGCAACCCCTCACCCTCCATCTCTGTACCTCTCTCACACACACTGTACTGTAATAATTGGAGTAAAGCAACATTTGACCTGCCTCATTTAAAAGCTAATTACCAATCTAACCACCTCACTAACAATTACTCACTCCATTTCTATCACTCCCACAATTATTCAACGGCGAGCATATTCACATAATCACTTAATCCCCCAATTTTTCATTTAATTTAATTGACCTCTATGATACACTCGCTTCACCTCCTCTCTGTCTATTCTTGTCTGTGACGTTTTGTCTCCCACTAAATCCTCTCTCTCTGTAATGACTCTCTCGTCTGGAGCTGCTTTGTTCCAGTTCTGCAGGATGGTTTTAATTGTTGTCACAACTCGATATTTTCTCTCACCGACAGGTGCTGGAAGAGCCACGCTCTCATGATGTTTGTGGCCACTTTGGGGAAGATCCCCCTCTTCTTGTTGTTCCTCCTGTCTCTGTCGGACTCATCCTCCTCTCCTGTGCTGGGGGAGGCCCCTCCTGTATCCAGACCATCGCCTGCAGGGAGACCATGGACACGCTGTATCTTAGGGACCGTGTATGTACGTCCGTTTGGGTCCAGCTGATTAAAGCTCTCACTTACATTTTTGCTGATATTTGTATCAGTATTTATACATTTAATTTATTACATTCAACCCTTTTAAAGCCAAATAATTTCCACATCCCCAAACCACTGCCCGCTGAAGAACAACTGCTGTAATGATGATGCAAGAAATATCAAAGCAACTGTATAGTGTTCATCATAAAGATCAACAATTATTTGTGTTGTTGTTCACAGTGCATGTATAATAAGCTGTGTGGGAATGTTGTTGTTGCAGATGTGGCAATTGTGCACGTGCACACCTTTGTTTTCCCTGCCTGCATCTGTGCAGCGTGGTCTTTTCTCTCGCACACGGTGTTTCCAGTTTGTGTGTATGTACCTGTGTCGCTGCAGTTGTCTGCTGTGCTGTGTGAAGGCAGGCCACAGGTGCCTGGTGTCCCCAGAGGAGTAGAGGCACATTCATCTGGCTCCCGAAGCCATGACGCATTCTGCAGGGAGAGAGAGAGAGATGAAGAGAGAGAGGTGAAGAGGAGCGAGAACAACAAGCCCTGAAACACTTGTGGATGCAGCTGGACAGGTGAATGCAGGAGCCTCTCCGCTGTTTGACGTTCAGTGTCTCACCTGCTCTGACAGACTGGTGCAGGATCCAGTGAAGTCCTCCATGTCAGACTTGGAGCCGCCCTCCCGCTCATCCAGGACGAGGTCTGTTGGCATTTTGCCCTTCAGACAGGTGATGTAGCGATGGCAGAAGTTGTCACACAGGTCGTGCACCTTCAGAGACAGGTTTACATTCATCGGTGAAAAACTGTTAACACCACTTATAGCAGTGCTGTGAACATTAAAGGAAAGGTTCACATATTTTTCAAGTCTGTCTTAAAACAATAAGCATACGTTCACATGAACATAACATAGCTTTGCTTGCTGTAAACATTCCTACTGCCATGTGAATCTATCCTTAAATGTTTGACATAATTTACATTGCTAGCTTTCCATATTAAAATGCACAGATCCCCTCCAACCTTCTCAAAATAAAGTGCATTCAGAAAGTATTCAGACCCCTTCAATTTTTTCACATTTTCTTATGTATATAAATGAATTTTTCCCTCATCAATCTAAATTCAACCCCCCAATAAGGTCAAAGCTTGTTTATTAAATTGGAAAAAGTAAAATATCACATTGACAGAAGTATTCAGACCCTTGTCTATGACACTTGAAATTTATCTCAGGTGCCTCCAATTTCTCTTGATCATCTTTGAGTTTAGACCTTAAGTGGATTCATCAGTTTAATTAAGGTGCAGAAAGACTTGTTGTTTATTCACTTTATGATCATGTTTGATTACTGAGCTGTTTAGAAATTGGCATGTAAGTCCTACATGCACATTAACATATGGTGTTACTCCATGAAAAGTATAAGAATGATCAAAAATAAAAATAAAAATGTTGCTCTTCCACCAACCTTCTCTAACTCCAGTAAATGAAAGCGAAGAACCTGTATGGCCTGGATCATCTGTGCAGAGGAGAGTGCAGGTTAATTATCAATACATAAACCACAATGCATATGTGAAAATGTGTACTGTATCTGAGCGTGGTGCCAGTGTGCATCGTACCAAGTTGTCCAGCTCAGGATTGGATGAAAATATTGGTTTCTCTGAACGAATCTGCAACACAAATTTCAACTAATGATCACAATACTCAAAACAGGCTTTCACTGATATCTGTCCTCCCATTGGCTCTCTCAGCTGTCACTCACCTGCTTAGCGAACACGGCGATGTCATCGTTGAAGGAATCGGAGGAGCATACGTCGCTGTGATTGGCCATGCCGGGGAGGTGGGAGGTGGCTGAGAGGGAGGCGGAGTCTCGAGGGGAGCAGGTGGCCAGTTCGCATTTCTCAAACACTAAGGCCAGCAGTGGAAACAGTGGGTGACTGCACACACACACACACACACACACACACACACACACACACACAGACACACAGACAGACATAGATATAGACAGTTAACATACTGTACTGTACATAAACACAGTAACAGTTGACACTGTGTAGACATGATACATTCACAGAAGGTGTTACAGGAAACTTTATACGACAGTATTTATGAGACAGGCGACCATTAACACTTCACATGTATTTTCATATTCACTATACAAATATATCCTGTATGTTAATATGCTAAAAGTGCATGTGTCGTTTAAACAGTTTTTTTAGCCACTGACAGGAAACATCAACCACAACCACATCTATGGTTTCAAACACACACACACACACACACACATATATTTACCCATAGATCTGGTCTTTGTGGTGTTTCAGGGAGTCGGGGATGCCGGGTCCGTACTGTGGGGGAGGAAGCGTCCTGACATCATCCCCGTACCCCCCCACCGACATGCCCTCCGACCCTGAGTAGTGCACCAGTTCTTCATACTGAAACACAATTAGACGGAAAGACAGAAAACATGAGACACGTTCGACATCTGTGCCTGTCTGACATCAAATCTGAGCTGTCAGGGGGCTGCAGGGTCACGGCTGACCGGACCAGCACTCGCTCTGAGGTGGTTTTACAGAGCAGAGTTTGAACTGCTGCAGATATTTGCTGTGATATTAGAGTTTACTGTTGCACAGTGCATCTGTGTACAGTTGTGCATACTGTATCTGTATTTGGGCTGCAGCTAACTTCTGAAAACAAATGATTATTTTCTCAATTATTGGATTAATAATTTTGTTTATAAAATGACCATCACAGTTACCCAACGTCCAAACTGACACATTTCATTTGCTGGTTAAGTTACAGGTCAAGACCCAAAGATGTTCAGTTTACTGTCATAAAAGATGAAAGAAAAAAGGTAGGACCTGTGAATTTTTTTGGCATTTTTACAATTGTTGCAGATTAATTTTCTGTTGATCCAATTATTGATGAGTTGATTTACTTTTGTTAGCTTTTATGTGTGTATATGCTTATGTATTTGTACATTTTATTGACAGTTGTGTTGTAGTGGAAAAACAGTAACTAATCAGTCCAATCGATCCAGTGATTAATGCAAACTAAAGAAAAACACTGATATCAACATAAATAAAGAGTTGGAAGATCATAAACTTCTTTTTACTGAAAGCATTCTGTCTAATACGTCCAATAATATACTGCGTTATAGTGTACTACTCCCCAAGGTGTGTGTGTGTGTAGATCCCAGTTTCTTCAGGAGGAAACCTTGGTGATCTCTCTGTGTTCGCCTCAGTTGAAGATTTACATGCTGCTGAAAACTCTACCACTCTCAGGATTATGAATAAAACCTCTGTAAAGTGCTTGGATAACCTCAAAAATGCAGAGCAAGTCGAGATGCAAAAGCTGCTCTTTTTTTTCTTGGCTCTTGAAAAGTGTATAGTGTCTGCGGCTTAAAGGAAAAAAGAGAGAGAGAGATGAGATCCCTGGAGAAAGACAGCGAGCCTGTAGCTGCTAATATCGTCTCCTGCCTCCGCAACTCAGACTAGACAGGAGCCGTGCTGAGACGTCCCTCACAACCCACTGTGACAGCCTCTCTGGGGCCCGCTCACACACACTCTGACACAGGGTGGATCAGACACACATATGGCACGCTCACAGACACAGCGACGATACATCCAGAGACAAACGTACACACAGCAGCGCACACACACACACACACACACAGCCTCATATACATGTCTGGCTCCCTTGTTTCCCCCACGTCTCTCATACGGACCTAATTTGTGCCTCACTGCAGCTTCTGTCTCTGAGGCGACGTTGCTCAGGTCAGCAGATCTGCTTCTGTTTCTCTGGCTGCTGGATTAAAAGAGACTCCCGCCGCAGTCCCACAGGGCCACTGGGATCACAGACAGTCAGCACCTGCTAGGCGGCCTGGCCCAGGCACCTTTCACTTCTGGGTTATTTTAACTGAGCCATAAAAGTTATGATCTGCTTTGCCTAGTTTTTTTTTCTGTGGACAGGCAGGCGACCACAGGAGGTTATGATTTACTCCAGAAACGTGTGGCACAGTGTCACACTGTGATTTTTTCTTTCAGATTTCAAGTCATTTACACATTAAAACCATATTTCTGTTCATTAGTTACACTTGTTTACATCATCAGGACTCCAAGTTGCTCAAAGAAGATATGAATTTTATCCCAAAAATTCCAATTCGAGATGTTTTTGTTGAGAATGCAGAGGCAGCAACAGCGAAACTCAACACAATTATTCATTCATATTCTCTCTATTTTGACCTCTGGGAATTAAATTGAAGAGAAATTAAATTATTCCTCCTCATGTGCCCACACTGCCCTCCTGGAAACCCCTCTGCAGGACCTCTGGAGGTCTCTGGACCCCACTTTGGGAACCACTGTCCTAAATGGCTTATCAAATTATTGTATGTCAGAGTCCCATATGGCCACCGGGATCACAGAAAGCACCTGCTCTGAGGCTCTGAGGCCCTGGCCCGGGACACCTTCTAGTTTTTATGGAGGCTGGCTATTAACACAATCACCGCTATCGGATTGCGCGTCTCTCTTTACGCACGGCCCCTATCGAGTTTCTGCGCGTCAAGCGGATCAAAGCGCACAAGTCGAGATGACAAATTCCGCGAATTTTCACTTTTTTTAACAGTCACGGAGGTGGTCAACAGGCTTCAGATGGCAGCACAACATAACTTCACAACAACTTTTAATCGTGTTGTTTCAACCGACGCAGAAAAGTCATCAGAGTCCTGACGGGCCAGTTTTGGTTTCTTCTGCTGGGAAGACAAACCACACAGCGTCAGGGACATCATGAGCTGCGGAAACGACGCCGCTTCGCTTTAAAATACTGCATTTAAAATGTGTAAAATAAATGGTAAAGCAAGAAGACTGAAAATTAGAACCAACAGCTTCGTCTCACATTTCAGACGCTCTAAAAAGTCTCAACTCAATTAATAAACCTTCATTATAATTAATTACAAATAACGGGTCTTTTTAAAAACTTTATAAACATCTAAATTATATTATAGAGCAATGGTTATTAACCAGGAATGCTGCATTTTTTTTCTACATTAAAAATAGTTATGAAGAAAACAAAACCAATTCTAATTAATTTGTGCTTCAACTCAGTAAAAGGTGAATGTTTTCGCGGTTTATTTCACAAGAAGAAATTGTTAAAATGTCCAACACACACTTAAATGAGTTCGCCGAAAGTTTCGTGGTTTTTCTGCACTGTAATAAACAAGACATTCACTTTGAAGACAGTGTTTAACAAGTAATTGTGGATTTGTTAAAGTTGCCTAAAGTTTAAAAAATGTTTTTTTTGTTTTTTAGCAGAATTTAGAGCAGGTAAAAACTAAAAAACAAAGCAGCAGTTGTAGATTTCAGCTCTGCCTGCACAGGCCCACTAAACAACTGAAACTGTTTAAAACAAAATCCAGGTCCTCATGTGTTTGCAACAAACACACATTAGATCACCAAACTCCATTTGATTTTCTGATAATTTTTCACGAATACTTTTCTGGCTTCTTTTTTTATTATACACTGTCACTGTACAAAATAGGAAATAAAAATTCTCTTATAGGATTCAGCAGTCCCTTCTCACTTATACAAGACTACTATTCACACAGTATATCCAGGAAGTGCAGTCATATTATTAATTCTGCTATTTGATTTGGAATAACTTTATTTCAACTCAGTTTTTAAGCTGTTGTTGATAGAGTTGGATCTCTCTCTCTCTCTCTCTCTCTCTCTCTCTCTGTGTGTGTGTGTGTGTGTGTGGACACCTTCCCTCAGCCCTGTTGTTTTCATACAGCAGTGATTTTCTGTCTACACACTGTACAACTCTAATTGCTCCCTTCCACTCAGGTCTCAGTCCGCCTGCTGCCCGCCAGCCTCTGCCTTTCTCTCCTCCACCACCTCCTCCACCTCCTCCACCACCACCACCATGCCTCTGAATCACTGTAGCAAAAACACTGACCTACTTACCGAGTTGAAGAGCTGCATCTCCTCTCCTCTGCCTCTTAATGACCAACACTACTCTCTAACCCTTATGTGCCATTATAACGGCTGACTGACATCACACAACAATAAATCCATATCATTTAAAGGAGAGGGTGAAATATTAGATCTATATCAACAGTTCCTCCTGGAGGGTTTTGAGGGATTGCTGACATCTAGTTTGCAAGTTACACAGATCCTCCAGTGAACTGCATTTAACCTTTTGAATTAGGGATTATGGCTGGTTGAGAGGGGGTGGGTTTAAAAGTAGTTTCTCACTGTTTCTTTGCAGCATCAAAGAGGCGCTTACAAATAAACATCTGATGGTACATGAAGAATATTTCTGAGTAGTTGTTCTGTTAGTTTAAAGGGTATTTCTGTGATGCTTTCTGCTGGCACACTCTGTTGTTTTTCTGCACAGTCCACTGGTCTGTTTCCACGGGGCCTTCTGTTTTTGTGCGTGGCTGCTAAACCCGACCAGAGACTGGCTTGTGCAAAGAGGATTCCCAACCATATGCTCCCATAATGGTGATTTTCTAATTACCTCTTCTCCTTGGTAATCTAAATGTGTTAGGCTATCTAAAGCAGGCTCTGGTCTGAACCATTCTCTTATTTAAAAACAAAAAAAACACAAAAAAAACACAGCAGACCTACCCTCTTCTCCATGCGACTCGACAGCCAGTCCTACACCGGAGATGATGATGCGCTGCTCGGCTAGTCCAGCGAGCTTTGCTCCCTCCCTCTGTCCCTGGGGGTCCTGGAAATAAAAGTGTTTTTATTTTTTATGTGCATTAGCTGTTAAGTTGCAAACAAGATTAACATCAAGCACAAACGACCTGCGAGGTTTCAACACAAACATAGGGCTGTGGATAGAAAACACTCAAGACCTGTTCCTTGTGTGTGTGTTTACTCCGAGCCCATTGCGTTTTATATTACAACATGATGGGACTGGAGGTTTTATGGCTGTCTGATATCCTGATACCCTATTGCCTATGTAAGCTTAATGGTTCATAATACGCTGAGAGGGAGCCTAATAAACGCTCCAATAAAGCTCACAGCCTATTAAATGCTATAGTAAATGCTATTTCCTGGTGATGTTGAGTAATACACAGCTCCAGTAAATGGTGTAAAATGTCCCACCGAGACGTAATTAAGCGCCGTATCCAGTCCTGTCCGGGCCGGGTCCGTGTAGTCCAGAAACCCTGGAGAAAGGGAGCAGCGGCTTCCTGCAGCGCCTCGCCTCCGACCGGTGCGCCTCTCTCTCCGGCTCGCAGAGCCCCGGGATGCTCGGTGCCGTGGGAGACTGAGCGGAAAGCGTCCCTTCCTTTTTGGCTCCTTGCGCTCGCTGTCCACGCAGCACACGGCGACAGGCTGGAAAATGTCACGGATGGGAATGAGCGATGGGGTTTTCAGACTCAAGAGGAGAGAAGAAGAAGAAGAAAGAGGAGGAGGGAGGAGGAGGGGATGGAGGAGAGGAGGAGGAGGAGGAGTACTGGTGATGGTGGTGTTGGTTGTGGCGGTGAGTGGGGAGGTTTCCGAGGGTCAAAACGCGACGGGGTTCTCGGCTCCCCTCCCTCCCTCCATCCCTCCTCCTCCTCCTCTTCCTCCTTTACTCCTCCTCCTCCTTATCACAAACACAAACGCCAGAGAAGAAGAAGAAGAAGACCCCCCTTCGGTGGTTTTATCTCGGCTCTCCGAGCTGATATCACTCCTCCTTCACCCACCATCCTTCCCTCCTGTCTCCTCATCCTCGCTGCAGCTGCGCTATTATCATCCCGGGATAAACCGGGATAACTCTCTCAGTCCAGCGGGATGGATCTGTTCAACTCCCGACAATCACTTCAAGTGATAATAATGTGTAAGGTCATCAAATCCCTCACACAGGCCTGCAGCTGCACAACATCTGCACAGCAGCTCTTTCTTAAGTCAGTTTGCTTCAAATTCTTCACATTTTACATATGATCAGCAGGAGAATTAAAGACAATTAAAATGCATCAAAGCTTCAGTTCATTTCAGTGAAAATGAGGAGTTTAAACCAGTTTCTCCTCATGCAGGACCATAAATAAGCTTGAAGCTGTCAGCCTTTTGACGCAGCCCAAATGTCGCCCTTTGGCCTCCTCTTCTTGTTGATTGAGGGAGGTGGGAAAGTTTCATTTGAACCAGAGAGAGAGAGAGAAACGAAACTTTCACGTGTTGGCGGAGGAGCTGAACTCCCAGTCTTGTGTTGTAAATGACACTGGAGCAACATAATAATTATTCAAAACGCTCCCCTTCCCCCGGGGCCCGCTGTGAGGGGCCAACAGGCGGCTGCACTTCAATCAGCAGCGGCTTGGCGGGGAACAGTAGGCCGGGGCAGGCGTCTCCGTGGGCGGCACGGAGTTTGACCGTGGGGCCGCCTGTGAGGGCCCCGCACCAGCCTTGCAGCTTGGGGTCTTTCAACTCTGCGGGGTGCTGGTTGCCTACTGGGGGTGATCACAGCGATCAACCCCCCCCCCCTACACTGAGCCGGTAATACAGCCATGCAGCGGTGTCAATGGGCTGGAAACGGCCATACAAGGCTTGTTTTCACTTTGTTAACAGGCTGAATGAAGAGGATTAACATTAAAGTGTGCATCATCTGACGAATTCACGTTTACAGTGATTTAGCTCCTTTTTATCTCCTTGTGAAAAAAAAGCTTTAGGCTACAATTCACAAACAGGCTCCTCTTAAATGTGGGGGGACGAGAGTGACTTCTTCAGCTGGTTTCACCTGATTTTTCCTCAGCACACTTTGGCACACTGGTCCATAAATCTTCAGGTTCTGTAACATTTATCTAACAGACTATTATCTAAACTTGTAGATTACACTCATTTACATCACAGACACTAAAGGACCTGTCATTTCTATCACTGTGTCAGTGGGTTAACACCTACTTTTAACATAATTTATGTGTTAACACAACATTTGTTGTTAAGTTTATGCTGAAAGGTAATTTAATTGTAATGACTGTTCCCAAAGAAGACACACAGATGTCCTAAAACAATGTCCTAATGTTATACATACAGGACTAATACAAGGTGAATTCAGAGTCGTTCTATTATGGGAATGAGAGGAAATACAGTGAAACAGAGTCCTGAAATAAATGGTTTAATTATTTTTGTGTTGTTTTATTTAAACCTTAATGTTCTGTTTGGAGCCCTGGAGAACCCAGACTCTCTTTAAAAACTAAAAACACACACATAACTTTGTTTTATCAGTTTAATACTTACGACTTTTCCTTTGCTTGTAAATGTAATTTTGAACTGATGCTAAAAAGTATGCATTATGTCCTCTTGTAATCTTAGAGATCCCAGCTGTAAAAAAGAGTATATATATATATATATATATATATATATATATATATATGATATAATAAACTGCTACATTTTTTCACAATGCTCTATGTCTGTGATTTGTGTTATCAGTACTTTTCCCCCTCTCAAACCCCAGCAACTGAAATCCTCTATCTGGACCTCATCACTGGGGTTTTATAACAGTGTTTAAACTGGGAGTCACGCTCCTAATTGACTCCAAACATTGGTAATATCACCACTTAAATTAACATACTTTGTTAGAACAAAGTTCCTTTTTTATTTTATTTTTTATTTTTAATCAAATAGATAATCTATACTTGTTCATGAAGACCCCATACAAGACATGCAACATGAAATATTTCCTTACTCTGTGTGATGAAAATGCTTTATGGTAATTTCTGTGTTTTTCCACCTTCATCAGATGTGTCAGCCCAGTTTGTGTCCCAGGTAGGAGTTACCACATCAACACTTTTCTGCATTTTCACATTTTCCATTATTATTTTTTGCATATGCAGCAGTGGGAGCTGTAGGAGGAAGTAAAGTCAATGAAACATAAAACTTCAATTATTTGCTGCAGAATAAAAATACATTTCCTTTGGATTATTTTAGAAGAGTTTCTTGCAGACATCCTAACATAATGTTTGGATTAGAAGTAGGAGTTTATCAATATAATCAAATAAAATCTGAAAGTTTGAGCATCATGTCATTTATTTAGCAGCGTAACACTTTCAGTGTGTTGAAAATACATGTGATGGTTGATTAAAACAGTCTGCTCTCCTGCACCACAGAGTCAGGCAGGTTCACTGTGGGACCATTCTGCATGTCAGTGCTGCTGCAGTTATTTGTCACTCCCTGTCTAGGCTCAAGTGCTCCCTCCTCTGCACCCAACAAGGCCTACTGAGTGTGCGCACTCCTGGCAACCAACATAGTATGCATGTGTGTGCGTGTGTTCAGGTGGTTCCTGTGCGTACTGGAAGTGTCAGTGTGAAGGTGTTTATCTTTTAAGTCGTGCCTCAGTGCAGGTGATGCCCAAGGCTAGAAAACAGGAAACAACAAGTGAAGAGGGAACATGTGTTTCTGAGAGAGTGTGTGGAACTGTGGCTGTTTACCTGCAAGACCACATGTGTCGTGTGCTTTTGCATCCTCCTGTATGATATTAGAAGTAAGGTTTGGCCACTGTACTCTCATAAAGGTCTGACAAACAGAAGATCAGACTTCACTCCTCTACAAATGGTTCTTATCCTCTGTAGGTTTTGTCCAACTTGACGCAGTTGCTGCAAACAGAGCTCATCCATCATCTGCAAGGTGAAAAACAACAACCTACAGTAACTGCTGCTGCCGTCACCCTGCCACAAAAGTCAAGTTTACTCAACTTCACCAGAGAGAGATGGAGGTTAGGCAAGAGGGCCACCCAGCCTTGTTGACTCCAGTGACTCCGCCATTAAGAAAATATGGCTGCGGCTGTGACCTCTGGCTACCACACACAACCACCCGAAACATCAGAGAGCTGTGACCCTGCACCGCCTGCATGAGAGAGAGGGAGCGAAGTGATGGAGGGAAGGTAAGGGAGAAAGAGAGGATAAGGGAAAGAAACCAAGGGGTAAAAGTGAGGGGCAGTCAAGGGGGAAGGGGGTGGTGCAGAGTGCATTTTTATGAGCCTGTGCCTCTCCAGTTTCTGGGTCGTCTGGCTGCATAGACATAAATTTTCTCCCCCCCTCCTTTCCCCCATCTCTCCTCTTTTCCTCTGGCACACTCGCCAAGCAAATCCACCCTTATCGACCTGCTCTTGCAGCCTGTTTGCAAACTTTGCCCCCAGTTTCGCTTCTTCTGTCCCACCTGGGCCATTCCTCTTTCTTTATATCCCCACTGTTTCCACCCGTCTGCGCTCTCGCTTCAGCTCTCCACCATCTTTCCCTCCCTCCGTCCTTCTGCCCTCCCTTCTCCATCTCTTTTTGTTTATATAATAAGCCAACACTACCTTTCCTCCCTTCTGTTATTTTCTCCCTCTCCTTCTCCATCCCTCCCTCCCCTCCCTCCCCCTTATAGATGGAGATTAACTGGGGAGTGCAGCGCCATCCGTCCTCGTGACTGTTTGTTGTTAAGGAGATGGATGGAGGCTCCCTCTGCCAGCCCCACGCAGCCACAATTACACCAGCCGCCATGATGGATGGAGGGGAGGGAAAGGAGGGGAGATGGAGAGAGGGAGATACAGAGAGGGGCATCTATCACGCCCCTTAATCTACCTGTCACTGCAGAGGCTTGGATGAAGGAAGAGGGTGGAGGGTGGGGGTTTGGGGAGGGGGGTTCTCAGCTTTACCTTGACTGCTGGTCAAAGGTTTATTTTCTTTAAACTGAATTTATTTCTTCGTTTTTTCGGCGGATTAGGCCTGTGAGGACTGGACTCATTAAATGTCCTGATCTTTCCAATTGATTTCCCCGAGGTTATTGGATTCTGTTGAACATACTCTGTGCGTGTGTGTGTGTGTGTGTTTGACAGGCATCAACAGGTAATAAGATGCAGTTACTGTTGGTCTTTGCAGAAATGCACGCTTTGCATAAGGTCAGAATTTTTTTGCATAGATTCCATTATGGCACATACACACTATCAAGCGCCACATAAAACATGCAGAAAACTGACTAACACTCACACACTGTCGCACAAAGTTGTTTATCATCTTCTGTAGCTATTACCTCTGCACTCCACCCACAAACACTCATCCATGCAGAATCTTCAGATACCTGTTGAAGATATCAAAACAGTGACCTATCATTGAGTGAATCTGCATACATTACCTGTTATGCCTCTCCATCCCCCCCCACAATATTACAGAAATATTATGGAAAGTAATCTGAGGTCGCCTACCCTCTTACCCTCCTCCTCCTCCTCTTCCTCCCTCCCAACCCCATCTCCCTCCTCCATCTCCTCATCTGTCCAGAGGAGTGAGAGATGGCATGGAGGGATTAATACTCTTCCGCCCAAGCCAACCCTGGGAATGATGGATGGACAGATGCAGGAAGGGAGCAGAGGAGGAGAGAGGGCGAGATTAAAGGAGAGAAGTCTGAGGGTTCATAAATCCAAAGTGGGAGACCTGGTCCGCATCACACACTAACAAGATCTGCAAGAAATCCATGAGAGAGAGCGAGACAGTGAGAGAGAGAGAGAGAGAGAGGGAGATGGGAGCGGTGTAATAGCATTAGATGTAATCTAATCATGGCAATAAGATGTGAATGGATGAGGGTGAGCATGGTGATTATGCAGAAGAGGGATGGTAGTGTGTTGATGAAGCTTCGAGGCGTGAGGACAGGCCTTGTTATTGGACAACAGATCAGCAGGGTTATAGTCGTCGCAGGGGAGCTTCCTGCTGCAAAGGCTCCATAAAAACACTGTTCATGAAACCAAGTGAAAGAAGTGGAAACACAGTGTCAATTCAAACCGTGTGTATCAGTCATGAAACATGCACCTGTGCACTCATACGTGTGTGTGTGTGTGTGTGTGATGTTAAGAACCAACCGTAGGCGTATAAAGCGTAGAGCTGTGATCAGACTCGGATCAGATAGAGTGCTCCTTCACCTCCCCTCCTCTCCTCCGTGACCCCGCCACCACCTTCCCCCCAACTAACGTCCCCACCCCCCCACCCCCTCCATCCACCAGGCCACATTTTTCATGGCCCAGCTGTCGGAGGGCCGTGATTGGTTGGCCCAGCAGACAGATAGCCGATAGGTTCTGATTAATAGTTGAGGCCCAAGAACTTCCTCATTGATCAACAGGACAGGCTGCAGGGGGAGGAGGAGGAGGAGGAGGAGGAGGGATGGAGGAGAGAGAAAAAGCATGCCCTGTCGCTCTGCAAATGCTGGCTGATAACCACGATAGTAGCTTTTGGAGTGTGTGTGCATGTGTGTGTGTGTGTGTGTGTCTATTTGTGGATTGTTTACTATAGCGAAGGGATGAGGGGTTGTTAGAACCAGGATGAAATGGAAGCACCGTGGTGAAAAAGTGCTTCAGGTTCACTCACTCGCTCTCTGATAGCATCTGTGAGGATCCCATGAATAAGAAAGCTCGTATGTTATCAAACAAAACACACACACAGCTCATTCAGCCAACAGCAAAAGCCTCAGAGCCCTGTGTGCATGTAACTGAGAGTGTGTGTGTGTGTGTGTGTGTCCATGGTTTAATATTTGGATGCCATCAGCTGTAAGAAATTTCTATTCTCTTGTATCTGTTCTATTCATGATGTGTTTGATTAACGTGTTCTTTTAATGTATTTTCTATGCAGTATATTTGTTTCCTAGGTACATTTACCGATGTGTGTGTGTGTGTGTGTGTGTGTGTGTGTGTGTGTGTGTGTGTTACAGTATCTAGGTATGTGTGTGTGTGTGTGTCCCCTCCTGCTGCTCTGTCCAGCCTCTAGTTGATTGATGATCTCCCACTCCCACAGGGTCAGCAGGGTCATGACCTCCCACTTTTGACCCCCCTATTGAGAAGGACACACACACACACACACACACACATACACACACACACACACACACACACACACAGCCCATACAGAAACAGATGGCCTTAGGACAACTGGGGCTTCCTCACCTTTCATTATTTCTCTCACTGTCACAAACAATCAAACAGTCTCACATTCACTGATTCACTGTGAAACAACACTTTTAATTTCACCGCTAAGCGACAAACAAGCGCCTCATAATAGTTGATATAAATCTGTGCTAAATGTTACTTACAACAACAGATAAACGTCAGTGAGGGAAACTGTTCTGAGGTTTGATTCCCTGTGTTTTACAGAGGATGTGGATCAAAAAATGAGTTTGACAACCTGTAGTAACATCACCACCTAGTGGTATGACAAGGTTATGACAACTGATCAATAATAGAAAATAAAACACAAACCACAGCCAAGCAATAAGATTATATTTTACTGGCTGCACACAAAAGCTAATAAGTAGGACAAAGCCTTAATATCATCATTATTAAAAGCATAAACACATAAACTCAGAAGATAAATATTAAATCTAAGAAAAAGAAGAAATTCAATATGAAGCCCAAATTAAAGATGTGAGGGAAAATGATCATCAGAGCTCTGTCTGCATTCACAAATGAAAAGTAACTTTAAAACATCTGCAAAGACACACAAACAATCCTTTAAAAAATAAAACAAAACCACACCAACACACATGTCGAGCGCGGTGCTACCAGATGGTTATAGATGGAGGGTGAGGAGGTGGAAGACAGTGGACAGGAAATGGAGGATGAGGAGGATGAAGCAGAGCAGGCAGGCACACAGCTTATTAACTGCTTCTTATCACTTTCAGGGAACAGTGATAAGAGCTGATCAGGTTATAATGTGATCTGATCAGACTCTTCTCTTCTCCATCTTCTCCTCGGCTGCCGCCTTCAGCCAACTGGCCACATGGTTCTCAATCTCCTGAGAGACGGAGAGAAGGGAAGAACAGTGTGTTAAAGATGATCCAGACATACACACTTTCACTTTAATACGTTGCAGCGACCGACTAAAATGTTACATACATACGAGTGTTTCATAATACTACAGGAGGGAAGTGATTCATGATGTTTTCTGCTGTTGTAAGTTGGTTGAATTTGATACATTTCAAGCATAAATATCAAGAATATGAAGTATTCAGGCCTGGAAACACCTCTGATTAGACCTCAGATGATCATATTTTCACCAAAAATATTATGTATATTACAACTAACTCTACAACTATTAAAGATTACAGTAGGATCATTTTGAATTAACTCAATTCAAAGGAGAGATTCACATTTCTTCAAGTGTATGGTCATATGATCCTAACTTGTCCAGATCAAACTGAAATAGTTATTCCTCCTCTCCACGTAGGCCCTGAGGAGATTCCGACCTAACGTAGTTAGGTAGTTAGTTAAAAATGGAGGACAAGATTAAGATTAAGACTGAGATTATTATAAGATTAATATAAGGTACTGTTTCGGGTAAGCGTACCTGGTGCAAACACTTTTGGTGAAATGCATCAGGACTCAGTGATCCTGGTGTTTGTTAATTAATGAATTAGTGAGATGGACATACCTTTCGGGCCTTTTTGAGTGAGCAGCGGTCTGTGACTCTTCTGTTCATCATATCAGCACAGTGAGCAGTGTCTTCAATGAAAACGGTCTGAGCCTCTTCTTCATCCTCCGGCCTGTCGTGCACCACCGACAGCTCCTGCCATGGGTCAATTCCACCTGAGGAAATGATGGTAAAGATTTTTCAATAACTCAATAAAATCCTGAGGCCTTTCCTCACTTCACTGTCCCCTCACCTGAGTTTACTCCTTAGGTTCAGTCATTAGTTGTTGTTTTTAAGTATTTCCTAATAAACCCAGGCTCACCGTTGACATAAAGGACCCTGTGTGTGTAAGGTTTGTCCCCTCCATAGTAAGTGTTTGTGAAGGCGATGCGTGCAGGCAGGGAATGCTGGGAAATGCCAAACAGCAGGGGACACAGCTGAGTATCGACCTGCAGGGTCATCATCCCGGAGAACGGACAAGTGGCATCCTCACATGTCTGGTCTAGACACACACAAACAAAAAGGGGTTCAGGGGAGAATGACATTGAATATATCTGCATTGCTTTGTGTGTGTGTGTGTGTGTGTGTTGTACAGAAGCCAAACTCGGTGCAGGTCTGGTAGGTCCACTGTCTTGCTGCTCTCCTGCCTGCGTGGAGGGACGTATCCATCAGATCCTTCACTGTTTTCTCATGTGACACGTCCAGACAGGGTTCTTCATTAGTGGAGCGATAAACCTGCAGAAATCACACACATACACACAGAAAAATAAACTTAAAAAGACAAAAAGAAAACAGAGGAAACAGAAAACACCTGAGCTGGTGTCCCTGATCCCTGGTCACTGATGAGAAATTCACAAATATAGTGCAACAGTGACCTCTGGTGGTTTAACTGTGCATGACCAGTGAGTGGGGTCATCTCTGTGGTGTGTGTTTTTCATACCTGTGCAAGTTTAACAAGGCGAGTGTAAGCCTCCATCTCCCCCCCATATGTCTCACTCCTATTGGTCATGAGACCACAGATCTCATTAATAGACATGAGGACCCCTTCTTCATTGTACTGCACGGTGCCCATGATGATGTCCGCAAGGTTTTGCATCAGCTCAATCTAAAGTGGAGATATTTGGCAAAAGAGTTATTTTGCTCTCAGAAGCATTTAGTCTGCATCAGAAATGGAAAAACAAACAAACAAATGAACAAAAATAACAAAACAAACAAAAAAGATGGCCGAATAAAGAGAGTAAAGAGTGAAATATGATGAAATTATTATCTAGATGAGAGGCGTGGTTCCCAATCCAGGGGTGCAAGTACAAATTGTGTAATAGTTTTATTAGATTAGAAGTTGTGATTCAGTTTAAATACATAACAATTTATTGAGTTAGCTGTGACACCTGGACACATGTTACAGCTGAGAGCGTGAAAATTAGTTAGCAAGAGAAAGGTCTAAACAGCACTTATTCATGGTCGAAACAGCCAAGAGTAATAGAAGAAGAATATAGTTAGCCAAAAGAAATGCCTGAAATAGCAAAAAGTAGATACATGGTTGACATGGATAAATATAAATTTTCGAAATGATTAGAAAAAAGTAATGAATATACAGCTGGAATAGTTACAGCTATTGTTGATGGGTGTTTTGAAAAATAAATGGTTGAAACATGGCTTCTGTAGCAGTGCGAATGCTAACATGATCAGATTAAACACTGACAGTTTAAATGTATGAAAAAACATTGTAAAAACTATCAACACTCGCTTATTTGATTTGGCATACAAGTGGCATCCCACCATGACGTCCCCCATTGGTTGTGAACTGCCGCTTCAACCGTCAAGTTTGTAATTTGGCTGCTGCCATCTTGGGTTTTAGGAAAGAAGTAATGATACTTGGAGGAGAAAGTGGAGCTGAGGAGGAGTGAGGGGTGGATCTGACTCTGTCCTCTATCCTGATTGTCAGGCAGGTCGCCATGTTTGGTACAGTCTGTCAATCACACAGTAGCCCCACCCTTAGGCATTTCCTGTTTTATGGTCTATTTTCCTCTAAATGGAACCATAATTTTAAAAAAATGAACATCATGTTGTATAGAAATAGACTTGAAACTAGCGATTGAAACCATAAGCTCATTAGGGAAACGCTTTCTGAGGTAATAAATCAAGTGAGAAGTAGGACTATTTTCTCATAAACTTCAATACAATCTGACTTCTTTTTGCAGCCAGAGGAGTCGCCCCCTGATGGTCATCAGACAGAATGCAGGTTTAAAGGCACTTCCGCATCAGCTTCACTTTTCAGACCGGGTGAACGTCTATTTTCATATATAGTCTGGGTTCGCAGGAGTTGGGTGTTGACCTGGGAACCTAGGAATCGACAGCCAACCTGCTCGCAAACCTCCTATTATTAAAACCATTTGTACATATTTAAAGAGTTGGTGTTCATAAAGAGATTCATCTGATAAGTCTGTAGGGTGATTAGAGAACAGGTTTGCTTTGTCCAACTACTCCAGAGCCCCTAGCAGTCGTGGTCAGAGTCCTGTTTAGTCGCATGGAACAGCATGGAAAGTTCACCACACTTGCATGCAAATAACTAAAAAAAAGAATAGAAGTGCCCAAACAACAGGCCACAGATGGTCCTTTGCTCACTAACTAAAGCTCCTCATAAAAAAACAAAGCTGTCACCTGATCATCAGGATCCTTGGGGATCTGACAGCAGCCAAAGTCCACAGCCACCTGGCTGACATTGCCGCCCATCAGGGCCACCTCTACAGCAGCAAAGGCTTCCTGCACAACAGCCAGACACTGCAGGAGGAGGATGAGGGTGAATTTAACACAGGATCCACACAGGAGTTTAAATTCTGTCATATGATGCACAGACATGTGGCTGCCTTCCCACCTTTTCTGAGCCACCGACTGCTTCGTTCTTGAGACTCAAGCCAACAATCTGAAACAGAGGAAGTGACAGATGTGAGAGTGAGGATGTTGTTATTTAAAGGAGGCATGTTTCACAGGGCTAATTAGTGATAATTAGCAACTCTGTTTATATAATATGCAGAGCTGGAAGTACAACAGAGGACACTGAGGTGTTGGTAACATTTCTGAGAATTTGTAGCAGGTTGATGACCTGAGGAGAGGTTTATATTCTATGAATACAAAACAAAAATGAATGGAAATGAAAATGAAATGATGGGATTTTGAATTCTGCACCACAGATACACGAGGGGAAGAATTTAAAACGGACATAGTGTTGGGAATAAATTTCTTCTATCAGATTTTTTAGCACTCATGACTTCAGTTTTTAAAAAAATCCCATCTACAGCCCTGGTGATATTCTAATATTATATAACTTTACATCATTGTAGGCAGAGAAGTCCAGCTTTGCTTTTACAGGAGCAGAGGAGGCCACAGCTCCGTACACTAGATGAGGAAACTGCAAGAGGAAGAGAAACAGAGGAGAGACAAAAACAAATGAATATATAGGTCATTGCGTTCAACCAACAAGTATCTGCTTGTGAATCTATAACCCGATATGGCCTTTTCCTCTGTGCCATTGAGCTCCATTGTTGCACAAAAACTATTAACAGCACATTAGTGAGCCACATTATTGTATCTTAATTTAGTGAGTGACCCACACACACCATGCTACTGCTGTAAATACTCTAATATAGCAGCCAGATCTGCCTATAGAAATAGTGCCTAAAAAAATGAAATTACATATTTTTGATTAATTTTTGAAGATTTCCATCTTCGCTCAAAACTGTGCAAACAGTGCAGATTATGGAGAACCAAGGGCCTGATTGTGACACCGAATCAACTGCAGGATCTCTGCAGTGACCGCAAGTCAAAGCCAGATTACCTCCTACACGCAATAGTAACATCTTTTTTTCAGTTGTGTTCCTGGAAGTATCGAAGTGATAGATGTGATAGGTGGTTGTGAATTCACTAGATAGGAGAGCTGCTTCAGTATGTCTTTTCTTATCTCTTTTAGGGTTTGAAAAAGCTTTAGCAAGCAAAGTAAAACATTAATATTGCCTCTTCATTATTCTACAACACTGCTCACATTGCAGCTGTTTCTCTAATTGATTGTTATCAGGGAATTTTAATGCAAAGATTCTTAGAGAGATCTCTTCATGCATGTTCTCATAATCGTGGCCAATCATCATTTCATGCTAAAGGAGGATTACTCAACAACTTCTTTGACTTTAAAGAGCCTTAACCTTAAGCATCTCTGAATTCTACCAGAGGTTCATATCTGGATCCAGTGCTTCACCTTTCCTCTGAACCAGGCTGACAGAGCTCCAGAGTAGGAGCCTCCAAAGCTGATCCAAGTGTTTCTGTTGCTCAGATTGAAGCTTTGGCTGATGTACTGGTGGAATACAGCCAAGTCAGCGAGTCTGGACCAAACAGACAGGAATAC
Source organism: Trachinotus anak (assembly GCF_046630095.1). NCBI lineage: Eukaryota > Metazoa > Chordata > Actinopteri > Carangiformes > Carangidae > Trachinotus > Trachinotus anak. The sequence continues at coordinate 5,391,655 of NW_027273885.1, read as the reverse complement.
AGAAGGTCAGCATCTTTCAATTGACAAAAATACAGTATATTGACACATATCTATAGATACATGCAAAGACATACAGACACATGTAAATAAAAAGAGAGGAAGACAGAGGACAGTGTGAGAAACAGATTCACATGTTTCATTGGGTTGATATCTGTCCTGGTTTTCCCTTGAATGTCCTTATTTTTATTTGATTGTCCTGGAAAATGTACTTGGGTTTCCTGGGACAGAAATGTTACCTTTTTTATTTGATCTATTTTAAAAGTAGCTTTTAGTGCCAGTGTGTCCATTACTAAGAATTGTGCCAAGGTAATGTGAGAAGGATACTTGAATCTGATTGGGTAGGAGTTGTCCACGATGCACAAAATTCTGGGGAACACTTGATACAGATGTTTGATTATTATTCCCCTTTTATCATTTTGACCTGTAACATCATCTGGATTTCTGGAGGCAAACCAAATACAGAAACCTAAAACACACACACTCTCTCCACAGTTAGACACACACAGAAACCAGAAAACTGAACGAAAATAAATGACCTCAAAAGAGACATGTGCGCATACATATGCAATGAGGTAGAAAAAGCAGGGTGCAAGACCTGCATTAACAACCATGCATATACAAACACAAACACACACACACACAAAATGGTAGGGAGCCAACACTAACGCCTGCTGGCTGCTCAGGTCTGCCAGGTTCTCTGTTTTGAGGCCGTCAGGGTTGATGCTGTCACCATAGAAACGATGCTCCACAGCCAATAGCAGAGCCCCGTGTTCTTCAGCCATGTCAACATGGTGACCTGAGAAAATATGGTTAAGGCAGATAAGATTCAATGTGTAGCGAAGTTTAAATGCAACTGCAGTAAAGGAGGGGATTCAAAGTTAGTGCAACTTTCAATGGCTGCAAAATGTGTGATGATCAACTCCACTATCAAGCCCCAACAGGTACAGTCTGTACAGTAAACCGTGAAAAAAAATGCTTTCTATGTCACATGTTCATTTGATTTCATGTGTTGTGTATACAGTAATTTCTGTATATTTTATCTATGTTTACAAGTTATTTATTTTCCCCTGAAAATAAACATTGTAGGACAGGCTATACATTTTACAGATCACCAAATGCCAAAAACACTACAAAGAAAAATTGGGACACTGCAAATTAAAGTTATGAAAACCAATATTCAGTAATGTTTAAGAGTCTGCTAATGTTAATATTTATAAAGGGTACAGTACCAATGAAATACTCCTTTGGCTACTACTTGGCATAAGGGAAGAAGTACAGGAAATTAGGTGGTGACAAATTTGTGTTTGTTCTAAGTACTTTTTAAATGATCTAGTGCATATTAAATAATTACAGCGTACAGACAGGGACCAATTATTTTCATTATCAATCACTCCACCTATTATTTTCTTGATTATATAAATCTCCACAAATAAAGTATAATGGCCACCTCAGTTTCCTAGAATTCAAGTTGGCATTTTCGAATGAATGATGACAGAGAAAAGCACAAAATCTTCAATTTGGAGAAGCTGCAACCAGCAAGGTGTATTGGTATTTTAAAGAAATGACTTTTCAGGTCAATTAAGCAATTATCTGATTTATATCCTGTCAATTGACTAGTCGATTAAATGAGCTACTTGTCAGTTTTGTCATTGCTACATAACCAACATTAGCATTAACAGCTGTTTACTTACCAGTCTAATTAATGCTAATGTTGGCTATGTAGCAAAGGCTAAACTGACAAAAACTATTTTCAATAGCTTTACAGGTGCAGACTTCTTCCCGACATAATGTTTTGTTCCCCCGTGACAATAATGAACACAGTATACGGCATAAATAATAAAAACTAAAACATGATTCATTAAATAAATTTATTCTTAGTCCGTTTTCAACATGAAATTGTAACCCCCCTTTATTCAAAAACCTCTGGTCTTCAAAACCTCTAGTGTGGAAGAAATTGGACCGGATGGAAAGAGGGATGGTGGGTACTAACAAAAGTCAGTATAGGACAGGACAGATAAAGTCAGGGTGAAAAATATGCTTGTAAACCAGTGTCACCTTATTCAGCTTGCTAACACATAATGTGATGCTTCAATAATAGTGTTTTCACTTTAATTTCCGAAGCTTCAGCTGTGTGTCGGCCAGTTTAGTAGCTGATTCAGGCATTTTCTGCTGTTTTAGAGCGTGTATTAGACAGCTGCATCCTACTGTACCTGCCAGAACATCGAACTCAAAGATGGGTCCTTCTCCTCCAATGAAGAGGAACACTGGACCATCAGGACGCTGCCAGTATGCCTCATTTACAAAGAACTTCTGGAAGAAGGACAGACAGAGAGAAAGGGACAAAGAAAAATACAAAAAAAGAGGTTTTATTTAGGCTCACCCAACCCAGCAGCAGTGCACATTCATGGCCTTAGTGCGAGTAAGCCTTTTCTTTACGCTGCAGTGGACAAATTTGCACATTGGCAGCCTCAAATGGCAGCGAGAGCTAAATGAAGCTGAACATTTCAATTTATGTTTTGGGAAACATCGTCTTGTCAGCGCCTGGTGGAGCTGGGAAGGTGAAAAGGTTCAACCAGTCTAGATTTCTCTGTTTGGAGAGCTCACCCAGTACTGCACCAGATTTCACTCAATTTAGCTATCAAACTCAAAGCAGCACAGTTCAGTGGGACAGGAGACTCTTTTGCTCCAAGCTGAGAAGGCAGCTGTTTTATCATCCTCACAGCATCAGAAATACTTTCAAAGATCCTCTGAAGTAATGTACAATACTGTAGTTTTTGATACTAAATAAAATAGGCTGCTGCATTCATTCACAAAATAAAAAAAAACTTGTTCAAATGTAAGTTCTCTTTTATCATCACCATAAGTTTTCAAAGTCAAGTGCTTTTTATATACAGTATGTCTCAAATGTCTCTCCAAATCTCTCCATGCACTCTTATAGCTCAACAGCTGAAAATGAAATGTAAAAAAAGCACTGTTTGATCTTTCTCTACCTGAGGGAAGGTGCTGGTGTCCTGTCGGTTGAAGTGGTCCAGCGGCTGGTGGATCCGTCCCTCCTTTACATGTTGGAGGGGCTGTTGGCCATTGACTGTGTGTATCAGGAGATGCTGCTTGGCTCTATGCAGCTGGAGATTACGCACACGCTCCTTCATCTGCCTCAGAACTCGTCCTGGTGTTCAGAATGAAACAAAGAGGCAGGGAAAGGTGAGGATAGAACTAAAGCTCAGTGGTTTATATAACCAAAAATCATATTCTTTTTTATCAAGTAAGGGGCCTGGCTCTATCTGAGGACCACCACACCTGGTCTTATAGCAGCCCTGACCTGCTGACCTGCAGCTCTAAGACGCCTCCTGTGTAGCCATCTGACTGATAAAAGCAACAAAACCAAGTCTGCTTACATTTCACCCAGGGCCTGATGTTGATGTCATTGACAAAAATACTGAAAACTCTACCTACAAAATCTATGATCTATTTTAGGAACAGTCTACATCCAACAGTAGTTTCCAAGGGGACTCATCATCCACACCAGCAAGTTTTGTTGTTTCTTCTGCTTCAACTTTAACAACTAGAAACATAACAGGGTCCCACCAATAACAGGGTCCCACCACCCGAACACAATGGCCCCAAAGGCGCACTGAACCAAGATCATCAACAATTCATGAATAACTACAGTTACCGCCTTGTGGTTGTATGCCTTGGCGACTCAGACTAGTTTCTGTTACATCCTTATTTATGCGGAGTCATATAAAATATTAACCATTTGTGTGAAATTTTGTCATAATTGCTATGTGAAATCTTGAGTGTTTTGTAAGGTCACACTGACCGTGACCTTTGATCACCAAAATCTAATCAGTTCATCCTTGAGCTCAAGTGAATGTTTGTGCCAACGCAAGGCATTACGGAGATATTACGTTCAAAAGGCCACGTTTTGTGAGGTCACAATGACCTTGACCTTAGACCTTTGACCACCAATGAAAACATAAAAAGGTCTTCCTGAAATGATGAGCAAATGTCTGCCATTTATCTACGAGAACTACAGGTGTTGTTATATACAACAGTAATTTGCTTTTCCAATTTTAAGTTCTCTTGTTATCAATTTTAGGATATTGGATAAAATCAAGCATAAATCTTTGAGTACATTCATCAACTCACCGGCATCAACATAGTTCAAGAGGAGTAGAAGGATGAAAAAGTGGACTGATGAGAAAAGCATCTTTACCACCAGATCAGGACACTTTCAGGTGAATTTAATGCATTATCCAATCAGCAGGAGTCAGGATGATCTCTGCCACTCATCAGCTCCATATATAGTCCCTGGAAGAGGCTGCAGTGATGAGACGATCCCTGAAAAACGACCTGTGATATGACCTGTGTATTATTATGATCTATATCTGATATATCATGAGAACAGAGTGAAACTTTGTGTGTATGCTAGTGTGTGTAATTGTGTGTGTGTGTGTGTGTGTGTATGTCTGCCATATATAAACTGCTCAGCGAAAAAGAGCGTCAGCTTGGTGATGTAATGAGAGCTCTCTGCCTTGTAATGGCTTTTTTGGAGGGGTTAAGTTACTGGGGCAGTTTTTGACTTTTTCCTCCTCTTGTGCTGCATCAGTGTGCACAAGCAATAATAGGCAGACACACACAGACACACACACAGACACACACAGAGTTTCTGCAAGTAACAGTGGAAAAACTGAGGAGTTGCTCTGACTAAAGGCTTAAAAAAGTCTGACGTAGGCCTTTTTTGATTGTTTGGTAGCTACTTACTCTAAAAATATGCATGTGAGTATTTGATAAATCTTCTCATTTATTTTAGAGTCAAAAGAAGCAGGAATGTTTGACCAGTTTTTCTATAATAAATTGTCCTGTCATGTCTTTATGCCAAATATAAAGCTAGAGGCAGCAGGTAATTAACTGTAGGTGAGGTGGAGCAGACACAAATTTGGCCGGAGTGGCACAAATTGGGGAGAAGACAAAGCAGTGGCAGTGGCAAGCAAATTGAAAATGTTTTAACTTGAGCAAATACCTTTTGGGTACTTGGGTTTTATGAAACTAGCACTTTGTTGTGTATACAGAAGAGAGGAAAAGTAGTAGTTGTTCAGTCATAGCCTAAACTCAACACAAACACACACAGGCACACTCCCATCCCAACCACACGGTTATGATGAGTCCCAATGTATGTATAGTCGGTATATTGGCTGTATGGGATAAATAAAAACAGATGACCCAAACAATCCAACAGTAAAATTCACATAAATAACACAAGCTGAAAAATTTCCTGGCTGAATACAACTTAGGACTGGAAACAGTTATTTCCAAGTTACAAGTTACAAGTCACTGCACCATTTTAAGTTTTTTTGTGTGCAGATTAATTCAGAGCTGTTTGTATGCAGACTTTTCAGCTTTGAACAAAACCTGGACAGCTGTTTTTCCCTAGTTCCACTTTTAATGCTAAGCTAAGCTAGCAGTTCACTGACTTTTACTTCCTTTTAGTGCAAAAAAAAAAGTGAACATAGAGCCAAAGTCATGTCTGTTCAGCCTGTGTTCAAATAGCTTCAGTAATTCAGTGCAATCTTTCAGCATTTCTTTCATGGGCCTTTATGAACAAATGAAGTGTTTTCCTGTCAATTATTCCCATATAAATGAAGATGTGTGCTTTTACCAAAGTTAAACAACATCGTGAGTACAGAAAATCTAACTGGCTTGCAGAAACCACAAGCCTGGCAGGTTCTACATGAAAATCCAAACCTCAGACGAATGCTAATGCTGCTCTGTGAGGCAACTGTTGCTATATTATTTTTAAATGATGATGTGATAATGTCTTGGGGTTGTTTCTTCCGCCCCTGTGGTTGACACAAGATCAAATGGTGTAGGCTGGAAGATGCATCACTTGATCACACGCAACACAACAAGCCAAAGAACACATCTGACATGTCAGCTTAGGATGTTACACTAAATGTATAAGTGAACAATTACCTATTTACAAATCGAGTGGACACAGAACAAGATTAGTATTCTACTGAAGACACGTCATTTGATCCATTGTTAACATGAACACACCGGTAAGTGCTGCTTTAAGTTAAATTAAATGCTCTGTGTAAATGTTAGCTGTCGCATAAATATAACCCAGTTAGCATAACTTGTATTGCATAGATTTGAGTAAGCATACAGTAAACATAACAGTACAGTTTTTGGGTTGTTTGGAATATGGCAAAGTGGGGGGAAAAAAGACAAACAAAAACAAAATCAATCCAAAGTAAGAGTTTAAACTTTCATAAAAGGGATTTGTTTTTTATAATTTGTACATACAATGCATAAATGTGTATTGAATTTTTAAATTGACATACATTTTGTAAAATCCACTAATATCACCATAAATTGTACAATAAATTTCCGTTTGTCACAATAAAATTATATATTTCATTTTTTATTGTATTTTGTAATTATGCCTAAGAAGTCCTAGGATTACTAGATTTCCTCATGTCACTGTAAAATTACACAGAAACTGCCAAACGTAAAGAGGTAATTCATTAACGTCACAGTAACCAAATTTCTTGAGCTGAGTGCGAGTTTCCTGTTATAGTTTAATATAGCTGACATTTTAAATGTGTGGCAGGTCACACTGATAAAAAAGAAAGGAAGGAACAAATGTGTTGTGTGCGTCACTGCAATATTCAAAACAGCACACACAAATATTGCTCTTCTCATCAGACAGACATGAACGGCACTATGAAAGATGGAAACAAGCCAGAGCCAGTTTATGCTGCAGTCTTTGGCTCCATTATGGTAGTGGGTCTGCCTCTCAATGCCATGTCACTGTGGATCCTGCTCCGCCGCCACAGCCTCAAATCCACCAGCGCCGTCTTCATGGTCAACCTGGCAATATCAGACCTGCTGCTCGTCATCTCCTTGCCCATGAGGGTCTACTTTTACGCCACAGGCACCTGGCCACTGAGTTCAAGGGCATGCAATGTGATCACAATGCTCCTTCGCAACAACCTGCGCTCCAGCGCCATCTTCATCACCTTCATCAGCATGGACCGGCTGCTGGCTGTGGTTTATCCTCTGAGGTCACGCCATCTACGAACTTCATCCAATGCCTGGAGAGCTGCTGTACTCATTTGGGTGTTTGTGTTGGTGGTGAATATCCCAGAGAGTGTGTTCTTTTCAAGTTCTTCTGGTCACCACACTGACTCTACCTGTTTTAAATGGAATCCCCATCTTTACTCTTCATTTGTTTACTTCATGTGTGTGGTACTGTTCACCCTGCTGGCAGTCAACATTGTGTGCACTGCTCTGGTGTCTTGGACTCTACACAAACATCTGAATGAATCTGCAAAGATCAACAACAAGGTGAATGTCATGCTGATTTTTGCCATGAATTTGTTGATGTTCACCATATGTTTCTTGCCTTTGAATGTTGGTATAGCTATGAGAGCTGCAGATGCAATTATACCTTTGACATGTCTTGCAACTGTGAACTGCTGTCTGGATCCACTGTTGTATTACTTTTCCTTTGATGGCTTCTGGAAGAAAAAACAGGATGTGGATCCTGCAAGAGAACGATAGATAAATGACAATTTTTATGAGATGCCAACTGATATGTGACATTTTGATTTGCCTATTGTTCAGCAAAAAAGCTTATTTGGTTGTGGGTTCATCATTTGGTTTGACTGTATAATGTTTTATTTTTATTTTTAATAAAATTGTCTCTTCAGAAACAGGTGGAGAAAAAGCTTGTTGATGTACATAATTTGTATCTATAGGCTGCAATATCACAGCTTCATGTTCAGAAACAGTTGAGGCAATTTTACAAGAAATTTGTAACTCTTTAAGAAATAGATCGACAGTTTCCGAATCATGCTCAGATCACTTCCTTCCTGGGAATTAGACAAGTACAGTACATATAGTAAGCAATGGAAACAGTGGGATACAGCTAGCTTCTGTATCCTGTATCCTGTATTAATGTTTAAACAATACAAATAGTTCAGCATTTTGGGATCACTGTGTTTTTGCTTTCTTACCTAAAGTTAGGTGATGAGATTAAAATGTCTCTGCATAAGCAAAGACAGTTGATAAAGATAAGTAAGCCACAGCCAGGAGGTGGTTAGCTAGCTTAGCGCACACCTTGCCAACATGGGGAAACTGCTGTGTTTGAAGGGGAAAAGGGGGCCAAGCTTGAAATATTACAAAATTGTGATTTTATACATTTTAGTTTCTTTACGCGTTCATTTGTGTACTTCCTGTTTTGTTTTTTTTTTTACCTTTGAACAGAGCCAGGGTAGCTGTAACATCATATTTAGTGTTCAGGAATGAAGTAGGTTTCCCAAAATATCAATTTCTTGATAATTACACGTACATTTTCTGTCATTTTGGAGCTGACCAAATTAATCTTAGAATCCTGAACTCTAAAGACTGACATATTTGTGTGTTAAACATCCAAGCTGGTTCAGATAAGAAAAGCGAGGATTTAACCCTTATTTTGGCATCATCTTTTTCTCACTTTGTCTTTTGATTATGAGTAATAATGCTGTGTGACTCTCTTATGTATTCCACATTAAAATCTTTTGATGTGACTCAGGCCTTATTTGTCTTATTTGAGTGTCTCAGCAGTGGAGACAGCACATCTCCAGCCCTAAACCCCACCAGACTGAAGGGCATCTGCAAGGATCTAGATTATCTGATCTGCAGATTTGAAATGATCCAAAAGTAATCACTACTAATGTGACTGGGCACTGAGGACTGGCAAAATAGCCTATTTCTGACTGGCTTTATATTAACGCAATACTACAATAACCATGACTATACATAAAATGTAAAATGAGGCAACTTGTGAAACATGAAACATTTTTTTTTATCTGTAACAACAATACAACCACCCTGACGAAGACAGGAAATCCTCAAATGTTCACACCCTGTGGGAAAGTAGATGGGTGTGATGCAAAAACTAGGTAAGTACAACCATCTCGAACTACAACTGCTTGTGCAAATAAAAAAGTAGAAAACCCATTTAAATATTTCTGTGATTAAATGATCAATTTAATTGATCGATGTGAGTGTGGGGAACATACAGCTGATTGTACAATGTCCTGTTCATAGTGCTTAAGACTCAACATGTAGCTGCCACTATTAATGATAACTTCAAGATAAATCTTATACTACTACCACCAAATACCTATTGTTTGATTCTAATAATCTCACATCTGATGGGAATATTTCTATATACCTGGTTTGCAACTACAAAAAATAAACAAACATGGTAATACCTAAAACTGGAATTATATGAGCAAATAAACATGTTCTATCGAGATTTAATATATTAATGTGCTTTGCAATGTCACTGGGTCATTGGCTGCCTAAGATTTTGGGATCTTGGATTAAATAAAGAATTAGATGCTACTTTTTTTCACTACTTTATTCACAGACAGATTTCATTGGCAGACAAAATATACAGATCAGAGTTTGTTTTATTTAACTAACATATCATATTATATGCTCCCTCTCAGTATTTACTTTAGTCCAGTCTCTGACTCCGGACTAAGGCTTTAAACGTTGGTTTACAAAACATTCTAACAGTGCCGTTTTTGTCTTATAGATAAACACATGCAAGGAAAAACAAAGACATTACTGTGAAATGATTCACAAATACAGCGATGAGGAACGTTTGAGAGCAAACAAAAAAAAAAAAAAAAAAAAGCGCAATGAAAGAGAAAAACTGATGAGAAAACGAGAGCATCAAAAATGATGGAATATTATACAAAAAAAATGAATGCAGTCTAATGCCCAATGCAACCTTCTCTAACACTATGTGCTGATGCTTTTTAAGAAGGAAATGAAAAGCAGGAAGGGAGCAAGGACGCAACAGGCAAGAGGATTAAGATGCAAGCAACTAGTCATCAGCAGTTACATGTTTACTTTACTGAGATCATGAGAAAAAAAAAGATTGTCACTGAAATCTGGATGTTTGCTCAGGAAAGCAAGGTGTTGTGCTCTGTGTAGATGACCATGTGAAGAGACACAAAGTAACCTCTAGGGGAGGAGAAAAACAAAAGAACAGTAACCTCCCCCAGCGACAGTAACCATCATACAAATCCCCAAAGAGCAAGAGGAGAGGTCTTGAAAGTGTAATTCATTACTGGCTTAAGGACTTTGCTACATGGAAAATCCTGTGATAGAACCAACAGCTTAGTATTGCATCACGCTTCAGGCTAAATATTACCTGTGGGAAATAGGAAAAAAAAAACAGGCAGGCGGTGAAATAAAAAAAAAAATCTTTTACAAAGGACATCAAACCAAAATCACAAGTAAAGTGCAACTCAGACATGATCTGATCCACCGGAGGGTGCTACAGTGGCTGGGGAAGTGACTGGAGATGTGACTTTGGGTGGGTGGGATGGCACGGCACGGATAAACCGTGGCGTTTACGCTTCGTCGCAGATAACAGTCTCCACCACAAATGTATTCTCAAAGTGACGGATGTGGTGGCAGTCCTTCGCCTCGCGCTTGTTGATGCCTGTGAGGGAGACAGGGTGAGACATGAAGAGGGGATCGGAGATGTGACTCTGTTAGGTGCGTTCTGAGCTTTTGATCTAATCACTACAGTTTAAAACAGCAAAGCTCCTTCTCTCCCCGAAACAAAAGCACAGACTGTACCGCCACCCATCAGGTGACTAACAAGCTTTTTTAAATGCTTTCCTCCATTAACCCCAACTCACGTCTGTGGGTGACTCGACGATTCAGGCGGTACGTGTCCTTCCCGTTGCACAGGCGGTAGATGAAGGGTCCCAGCTGACGCATGTTGTGCACTTTGCCAGTCACCACCATGTCTTCATGGATGATGTAGGTCTGAGGCAAGTATGTTCCTTTCTGCAACGAGGTGGGGGCACCATAACAACAAGCTCACTGGGATAATGTTTTCCAGCACTGAAGGGCTTGATGGTGCAAAAACAGACTATACTGGTTGTCAGCACACATGACGTGTTCACACATTTCTCCTCACAATGGTGTTAAAAACAGCATCATTCTGCAGCGAAGTGGAATTGCAGTTATCAGTGGATTTGCTCTTGGGGTAAATTAAATCCGATCTGAAATTTGACACAAGAATTTGCACCACTGACCAACAGCAAACCACCTTGACAGTGCTGACCGTTGAGGAAGTGGTGGGCCAGAGAGTGCATCAAGGAGAAAGATACTGTGCTGCAGCTTATTAGTTTGTGTGGCACCATCCACTTCTTTTATTTAAAGAGGCTAATTGTTAGTTTTCTCTGCTGCCAAACGTTGTTGGTAGTGGGTGGTGGTGATTGTTGCTTGACAAGAGCTTTGGCCATCGTTGCGTTTAAAGACAAGAGGGTATAATGCGCCCTCTGAGCAGTGCTACGTCTTCAGTGCAGATCGGAGGCTACAGTGAGTCACTATCAGGAAGCGACGAAACGGGCCGGGGCTGGCTGGTAAGGGCGCTAACTTCAGTAGGAGAAAAGATGTGATAAACACTGGAGGCTGCTCTTGGCGAGTAAAGCAATGATGTTTGATGCTGAACTCACAACATTTCTACCAGACCATTAAGCAAACATGTTGATGCTAACACTGGCTATGTAGCAATAGCAAAACTTGAAAATAGCTCCTTTAACCTCCTCTGCTGGAGTATAAACTGGAGTCCATGGTATTTATATGTCTTTTGAATAAACTGTAAATTTATCGTCCTGTTAGCGACCGAGCTAAAGAACAGCAAGCTGGCTAGCTCAAAGGGATTTTTACCTTGACGTTGATAAGAAGCTCCCAAAGGTTGCGTGGAGGCATCACGATGGTGGTGTTGAGTTCAATAACGTAGCACTTGTCCAGAGCAATGTCATGGTAGGCGGTCAGTCCCTGGAAAAAGAAAAACTCAGGTTTAGTGTTTTGTTATCTGTTGGAAATTTTTAGTAGTGACATCAGAATAATTTCAGACATGCTAGCTGTGGGTCCCTAGAGATGGCACAGTGAATTACACAATCCGTAAACTCTTTCAATCCAGGCTCAGTACTGAAATGATTTCCATTAAAATTTTGGACAATCCTCAGAGGATGAATCCTACTGACTTTGGTGATCCCCACACTTTTCCTCCAGCACCATAATCAGATCAGAATTTCAATATTGTCCAATATTTTGGTATTGACACGACCAAAGCAAATGCCATTCCTGACATATGTGCACTTTAGCAAATATTAGCATGTGAACTCATTTACGTAGGATGGTGAACATGGTAACCATTGTAGCAGCTGAACATCAGCATGTTAGCATTGTCACTGTAAGCATGTCAGTGTGCTGACAACACAGTGCCTGAGACTGGACTCAAAGATCATTTGTTTTATAGTCAGTTTTAACTACAATGAGTTACTTGTAGTTAAGATTTAACTTTGTTTGTCCTCACTCTGTGGAAGTCGTGGATTATGTCAGCGGGGTCGCTGCCTCCAAAGTGAGGCACGGGGACAGAGATCTTCTCATAGTTGTCCGCCAAGTAGATGCCAACATTTTCCTCCAGCTCCTGACGCCCACGCAGCGGGGCGTACACAGAGTCTTCATAAAGCACCCGGCAGTGGAACAGGTTCTCCTCTGGGATCTAGACACACACACACACAGACACACACACAGACACACACACGAATCAGCACCTAGATCAACACACCAGCTGGAATATTTGGAAACAAGTCTGGTCTGTAGCAAGAATATCCTTCCCATCCAGAAGTGATGTGAATAAAAATTTAATGGCATAATTTATTCTATGAATTATGGTAGTTGATACAAAGACCAACCTGAGACACATACAGCACACAGTACAGCGTAATGAGGTCTTACATGAGGTATAAAGTAGTAGCGGTAGACATAGATGGAGGCGAGGACCAGACCGGCCATGAACACAACCAGGCCAAATGTCAGGCAGCACAGGCCATTGAGGAGAGACTTCTTGGGCCGCAGCGGCAGGACCAGCTCCTCCTCATCCTGGAAAGCACGCGCACACACACAAACTTATTAATACTTCAAAAAGGACACAGAATAGGATTTCCAGGCAGCTTCAGTCCAACTTTCAGCTTACTCATCATCACCGTGACAAGTAGCTGAAAATGACCTGAATTAACCGACTGTTAAAATAGAAGCTCGCATAAATGGCGATGCAGCATTTCAGAGCAGGAATCAGTCGCGCTGAGCCAAGCCGGGGGAAGGCATGATGGAGCACTTGGTAATGAAAACTTGACTGAGATGGTGAGTAATCTTCCTAGACGCCTCCAGTCTCGCAGCCCATCTGCTGGTGCCACGCGCCCAACCTGTGTTGGCAGGGTGGCACTACACACAGATAGTAGCCACTCACTCAGTGTGCGCTGCCATTTACAGCGATACTGACCGACAGAGAGGCGGCTGAGGGCTGACTGTACCTGTGCTGCCATGTGCTTGTGGCAGGTAAAAAAGAACAAAGGTTGCTATTCTTAGCCAGAGCCGTGAAGGGAAAAATAACTATTGCTGCGTGCATAGGAATTGGCTCTTAGGGGACACTTCAGAGAAAAGTGATGACAACCCCCTTGTGGACATGTTCAATCATTTTAAAAAGGAAATGACACAGACAGCTTAAAGAGCAGTCGTTTGCAATACAGTGTTTGTACTATATACGCAGAGTTACATGTTCCAGTTCAATGTACATTTGTAGACAGAGGGTGCTTGTGTACAAGGCGACAACTGTGCGAACACAGTTCTGTGAGACTGAGTTCTTTGTGTTCTCCCTCCCCACTGAGAGAGATGGAGGCTCTTTAACACCAGCTATGAGCGTGACACACCATGAGGCCCGTCTGCATCCTGTCTGTGCATTTGGATGAACAGATCTCAGAATCACACAGCAACTCCAGTCCTGCACTTTTGCAGTATTCACTTTATATGCATGCCTGATGTCCTATCTATATTCCATTATGCTTCAGCATCTTCGGGGCTTGGCCATGTAAATTTGATAAGGGCTGAGTTGAAGCCATACTGGGATGCCCCTACAGCAAAGTTAAGGACTCCACTGCTCTGCCTCCTTAAGACCTGCAAAAAATGATCTTGCATGTGCTGCAAGCCACAACAACCCATCTGCCATTTTGTCAGCCAAAGCTTGTGCATTTCTTGCACTCTCTCTCTTTTCTATCTGGGGAGTTGTTCACCTAAATCTGCAAAGAGGGGGGAAAAAAAACGTTTGCAGCCATGTCACTTATAAGGCAAAATCCAATACAAGGTCTGCTATTGTTCAATTGCTTGTAATCGTCTATGTAGTCCTAAACAAAGAGCATGCATTTGCACATTGTGGTAATAACTTGCATAAAGCCTGCAATAAGCGCACTGGCGCAGTGGAAACCATCACAGCAGTGACATGTTTGGTTTCCGACCAAATGGCGACAGATGCTGTCAGAAACCCCCCCCCCCCCCCCCGCTGCTCACGGCCGTGCAGGTGCAAGGCTGTGTCTGCAGGACCGAGCGGGCAGGAGAGGCTGCACTCCGGAGGCAGGCGCCGCAGAATGGAGACAACAATGACGGGAGGAAAAACAATAAGCGACGCGCTACTCACCATCGGATGCGGGATGAGGATTTCGGTCTTGTCGCCATCAGTCTCCTTTTCCACTTTCTGTCCCGCCACGGACTGGAAGCTGATCTTCACCATGGCTGCGTGTCGGCTCGTCTCTCCGCTGCAGTGTGGACGGTTTCTGGGCAGCTGTGTGAAGCGAGTCGCTCACCTCGTCGACGGGCCGCCCTCTTCTCACCGCTGGGCTGCTCCTCTCTCTGTTTTTGTCCTCATCCACCGGAAGTGAGTTCTATTTATTTATTTATTTATTTATCTATTTATTTCAAAGTCCTGGCCTTAAAGGACCAGTCTGCCGCTTTCTGTTTAAAATAGGATTTTTTTTTTAAATTAAACAACTATCAACTCATTTAATTTAGACATTCACTGTTGAATTCCGCATGCGCTAAATTCACCAATCAATAGCCAGTAATTGTCCTAATTCAGGGTAAAACAACTTAATCTTCCTCCGTTAGTACACGACTCTTAAACACAGCTGGCTTATGTGATACCATTAGGTCTTAAAGCAGCTGTAATCGGTATTTTTATTCTAGCAGTGTGTACAGTTTGAAATGAGTGTTACTGCTTTGGTTCACTCAGCAGGCAGCTGTTTCCAGATAAATCCAACTGCAGCCACCTGCTCAGCAACAAACTACAAACTACTGCTTCCTAAAAAGTTAATATATCAATACTGTGTTCCCCAAGTGCCCAAAAATCAGCTATTTCAAGTTTTTCTGACTTCAGTGACCTCTGCTAATAAGAAAGGTAAAAGTTTCTATTAACTATCAATTAGAACTTTCAGAGAAAACAGTGGAAAGGTTTTTTATTTTTATTTTTTTTTCTGTGAATTAGCCAGCAGCATGGTTGTTGTGAATGTGTCTATTGTGAGTGGAGGTGACTGGCAGAACTGTTTACTAAACCATATCAGTGTATGATAAATGGCAGTTGCTAAAAATGAAAAAATGATAATGCACAGAGGAAGACAATGACCACAGCTTTATTTTATTCCAAATGTTTTTTTTTTTCTTTCTTTATTTCGATTGTAGGGCCCAGGCCTTTGACACTTCTGAAAGCACCCACACACTCTATGCTGAAACTGGAGTCAAAGTCAGCATACAGTCAAGAGTTCAATTTGACATTTCAATGTTATTAAATATTTGGAAAAAAGAAACAATTCCAGTACAACATCTTTAGTACAGCATCATGCACAGCCAGTGGAGGAACATGCATGTCCAATGCGCATGGAGGAAGAGTGGGCTATCTGAGTAGTGCTGCTGTCTGCACTGAGATGGTTTTTATTTGGCTGTTTGAATGTGAAAATATGTCTTGAGACACAGACTGTGTCATTCACGGCAAATTAACAAATATTGTGGTTTCATCAGTTTTGCTCAGCATCATGGGGAAAATCCAACATGCCCAAAGTACTCTGCTACCCACAATGCTTTACACTCATAATTGTACTGGAATTATAAACCCCTTTGAAGAAAACGGCTCAAACATGAAGAGAAGGGGGAAAGTAAGAATGATGTGCCGAGTTGCCAATATCCTGACGAGCTCACCCCGTGAAGCGCACTCACTGTGGGGCCACACAGCACTCCCAGGCCACCAGCCAAAGTGGTGAGAATGAGTGAGGAGAAGAAAAAAAAAAAAGATTAATGAAAATTGAGGAGGGGGGGGGGAATCCCCAGTCCTCGACTCCAGTTAGGTGATGTTGATCGCTCAGCACCTCAAAAAGTGCACAAATACACAGGCTTTATTTTTTCAGTTAATACTCTTCCAATTCCCTCCCTCCCCCCTCTGCACTGCTCACACCCCTGCAGCAGTCTGAGAGTTACACAAATTGTAGATGGAGAATAAAAAGAGGATTAACAGATCCAGAGCTAATACCATGACATTCCTCTGCTGTACAAATTGTTAATATCCTATAGGTTAGCTAAATGTGAGCTGGCCCTTTAAGTTATGTACAAAGAAACCCACCAGCAACCATTTCAGCAGTAAAATGAAATGCAAAAACAATGTCACTTAACTTGTTTGTTGTTTCTTTTATGTTTTAGAAAGTAATTTGATTACAATTAACCAAAAACGTGATGTTTAAGGTAATATATATATATAATATATATTCATATGTCAAGGTTAAACAAAAATCTACAAAGCAAAAAAAGGCATATGTACATGTTCACCCTGTCCCAGAAAACAATAAAGAGACCTGACTCTCAGGCTTTGACAAATTAATACCTTGCATCCCTCCCTCCTTTCCTCATGTGCTTCAAGTGCTGTGTCGTAACAGAGCGCACAGGAGGTAAATGGTTCTGTGTGATGGCATCTGAGAGCTTGTCCCCACAAATCGGTAAAATGAACCACTGTTGCTTTATCGGATGAAGGCATAGATGCGAACTGTAGCGGTTGCTGTGATGCACGTGCATTTCCGAGTCTGTGGCACTGAACATGGGAGCCAGACTGGGCAGGCCACCACAGAGCCGACGCCGGGTACAGCCTTGGATCTGTCACATTTCAAGGCATGCAACAAACACACCAATGTTCAACTTGCTCGTACCTTTTCCATCACAAGGTTTTAGCTGATACTCTTGCAGTATGTGTGTATGCATGTTTTTTTTTTTTGTTTTTTTTTTAGGTAATACATATATGCTTGTAAACTTGTGTCTATTTTTGATCCTTGTATCAATCAGGAAGTCTGCCTTACTTTGAATGCACGGACATTTTCTGTCACTATGTTTGATGGACTGTGTCATTATAATATACTTTACATGTCTCAATGTGCAAGAAAGCAGCAGCATCTATTATTTTCTCTTATTTCTTTTGAAGGAAAAAAGACTGAAAAAGAAAAAAAATCATCAAATGTTCTCTGAGGAGCAGAGGAGCTGGCGACTTCCTGATGAGTTGATATGGTTACTTTGTGTTTTGTTGGTTTTCATTTGTTTCCTCAATTTTTGTTCAGAAACCAGAAGAGCAGCTGCTGATGGTTCCGTTAAGCAGACATTGTCTGGATGTGTTCCAGACATGGTCCTGGTGGCTCCTCCCCCCACCTCTGCATTTCCCTCAGGCTTCCTGCGGGGCAGGCCTCTTGAGGTCCCTGATCTGTTTGACCAGGTAAGTCTTTTCGTCATTGAACTGTTCGTCCTCTGTTCTGTCGTTCTGGAACTTGCTGAGAAACTCGATAAGTTTCGTCTGGTTCTTCAGCAGGATGTCCAGGATGGGCTGAGTTTTGTTGGGGTTGGCCACAAACACCTGGTAGTAGAGGAAGAAGACAAGGATATCAATATATGAAGATAATGTGTGCTACGTTTAATGCTGAGTACATATTTGATACAACTGCAAGGGCGTGTGTCCACTAGGCATCTGTGCTGAGTGGATTTACAGTGGTAGCAGCTATTTATTTTTGTCATATATTTATAATATACATTTATTTGTTGTCATATATTTCTCTTTGTAAGCAGAATGCTGAATGCAGGGTAAATCTATCAGCCTCTGAAAGTGCTTTATTGTTTGTTAAAGACACCTCAAGGACACACACCTTAACCGTGCTTTGATTTTTACCTTAAAAACATGGAAAGCCTCAAACTGGATGTTGCGGCTTTTGTCCCGTAGCAGATTCATCATTAATTTGAGATTCTCCGGCTTGCTGATGTATTTCGTCATTATGGTGAAATTGTGCCGGTCAAGGAGCAACTCCCCCAGTAACTAGATCATTTCAGAGTGAGAAACAGCAATAACTATTAATGTGAAAATTTTGTCATATTGGCAAACAGTTGCAGACTTTCCAAATTGACAGGCTGTTATTTCCTTTGCCCACATAAGGTGTAATTTGTTTGCATCATAATTGAAAATACATGCCTGTTTTCTTCAATTTAAGTACAAACATTACTAATGTCAGGCAACCTTAAAACACATCAGAAATGAATAACAAAACATAACTAACAACTTTAGAGAGATAGCAGGAATAATTTTAGCATCTGTCCCTCTACATTTGTAATATACATTGTGGCTTGAGAGCTACAAAATGCTTAATATTCACATTAAGGTGAGATTATGCACCAGTCAAAAACATAAGGGAAGTGAAGAAAATACTAGAAATTGAAGGAGTTTCAAAAGACATGTCAATTTTTTGGTCCAACCACTAGATGGCAGTCGTGACAAGTTGATGGGGATGGAATGATTAAAAGAAACCCAACACTCTGTCAAGACCCCTTCTTTAAATAGCTCTCTGAAGAGAGTTTCATTACTACATGGGACCTATTTACAGGCACAAATCAGGGTCCTTACCTTGAGGGACTGCCTTTTAGTCACATAGTTTTCTGAGTGGAGTAACTTCTCATATTCACTAAAGAACTACAGAGAGATAGAAAGCGGTAGTGAGAGAGAGAGAAGAGGGTAAAAATAGAAGTGGTCGGGGGGGAGAGGGAGAGTGTCATCTAAATGCATCAAGTAGTGGTTTTCAGAATTGTACTGTGTCTTCTATCAAAATACTATTACAGGAAAATGAGAGATTTTCACACACAGACGGACAGCTACCGTTTTACCAGCCTGTAAATGATATCCCAAATGGCTGGTTTGATGTTGTTAGGAAAGACACTACAAACATGTCAAACATCCAGGCTGCCACAGTTTTAATTCACATGTAACTGGTCAAAAGGAAACAGTTTGGTTCTTCTGAAGTTTTCAGAAATAGTTATCTCAGACACACTGAATTTCAATAAAAAAGTCAGAGCTTTAAACAACTGATACACATTGCACAAAAGCAGCAGAGAAACACATCGAGTTAAGACTGATTGACGAATAATTCTTTGCTCCATTTATTATGATAAACTTTAAAAATTTTGATCTCACTTTGGGTGAATCCATTAAATACTGACTTTTAGTACAGTATGGACTTACTCTGTCATAATGTTGCTCCAGAAACTCTGCACTCAGTAGCTTGTGTCTTGTGAGGAGGTCCTGGAAATAGACAATGCTGACCATTAGAAATTAATTTGAACAAATGGTTTTGACCTACCCTGGTCCCATTTGGACAATTCAGGGACAACAAAATCAAACTCATCCAGAAATAATAAAATAATAATAATAACAGAAAACCTCTGAAACTAAAATTACACAGAAAAAATGTTTTGGGTTACAGTGTGATTAGTGATATTTCTGGACATAATCCTTTTCAATTACATAAGTAGACTGCTTTATCTGCAGCAAATTAATCTTTTTTTGGATGGAATAAAAATTGCTTTGTATTAAAAGAACTCCTGCCTTAATGCTAGGATTAGAATCTGACCACTAGTATTCATTTAGTATTGGTGTTAGGTGACTCCAGCCCTTTAAATTCCAGTTTAAAACTGAGCCCCTTTGATAGAAGCCTCAACAATCAGCAAACTACCAGCAATGGTTTAAACGCTAATATGATTTAATATAAACTGTTAATTAATCAAAATGTTATCGATATGAAATTAAACAAGACTTTGCGACTGCAAGGTCCACTTCTAATTTTATTTAATATTAATCAAAAACTAAATTCAAGTGGAACATTTCAGAAACAGCCACCATGACTTTCTATTTTGAAACTTAGAGGTAGATTCATGACAGCTCAAGTGGTCCGTTCAAGTCTCTAAATCATAACTCAAAACTCTGCATATAAACCCAGTCTGTCCCATTATAACAGCTCCAAACCCACAGTCCCCAACACTGTTTGTGTCAATGTGTCGTTATAATTGCAATATCAGCAGTAGCAGCAGCTGTTACTTGCCACCAACGCATCATCAAATTTTCTGTTTGAGCTGTCAAGTTAGTTACAATGTTTCAAATTATATTATGTAAAACCACCACCACCACCAACAACAACAAAGTAGCATGAAGTTGGAAATGGGGAGGTTGAAGACAGATGTCATGAAACTGTAAAAATCATCTAAGCTCATCACTTTCAGTATGTCAGTTAGTTACTTTTGAAAAGATGATTTTGGTTTTTTTTGCAAAGCACTGACTGGCTTTAACATCTTAGGAGAAAGCATTCTCTGAGTATTACTCAAAGCTCCAGCAGCTGAACAACTGAGCCAACTTACTTTAAAGGTGGCAAATGCGTCTGAGGCAATGTCGAACGTGGACATCTCCACATATCTGAAGAAGTCATAGAACTGCTCAGACCACAGCGTGATTTTGGCCAGTGGTTCATGTCTGATGCACTCCCGCAACATGATACCGCAGTTTAGGGCAATCTCTGGAGACTCGTACCTGGATAAAACGGCGACATAGGACAAAGGTATATTGATCAGTTGATGGCAAAAGCTGGTAAACTGAAACAAGTGGACGTGCCAATGAAATACAGTGTAACACATCAATAATTGTGCAGAACACCACTTCGTTATAAATGTTTAAATGGAGTTCCTTAGGTGTAATTAAGCAAACATAAAATAATGCACTATAATGTGCATCATAGACAAAATATGCAAATCTGTGGAGTGATTTATATTCCTTTTATGTTATATTCCTTTTATGTTAGGAGGTTACTTAGAAAGAATGCTTGACAAGAATTGGAATGATCAAGGGGAACATGATTAGCATGTGTATGTGTGTACTTCCTTACCCCTTAAGCAACATAAAGAGGATATTCTGCTGGGTGCAGAGGTACTCCACCGTGGGTGTCCGAGTGCCAATCTGACGCCTTAGGATGTTGTTGAAGATCTGAGCCACATCTTTCTTACCCTGGTAGTAACAGATAACAAATTAATTAAGGCTTGATAAAGCTAGTTTCTCTGGAATACAACACATAGGAATGAGACTGGGGTGAGAAGGCAAAATGCAACTCTAAGTGTAAGGTATGGTATTTTTTGAAATGTGATAGATAATGTAACCTTGCTAATACATTTCTCAGACAAATTTGTGGACTTTTGATTTCTTTGCTATTGCAATGAAACTTTTCATTTTCAGTATTTAAGCATAGGATGAAGAAAGAGGCCGGATGTCTTCTAAAGATAATGACAAGTAATTTGAGAAATACAAAAATGTCGTAGTGACAAAAATTCATCATGCACTAAATGAGTGAAGACATTTTTAAAATATCTTTTGAGTCACAGTCATATTTCTCTATTGCACTCTTGTGATTTGTAATCCTTTGTTTTTTTCTTTTTTTAAACAGGGAGGGAGGATGAGAAAGGGTAAAGAGGAAGAGCGAGATCACACAACACAGTGACTCATGCAGTCATGGGGGAGTCAGGGAAGCCTGCTGCAGCAGTTACAACACAACACCAGACATTGCAGGGAGACATGAGTTTACACACATATCAACATAGGCAGGTTGGTCACGTATACCCAACTGTCCTCACTACCTGAGTGTACATTTTTAAAACATATTTTGAAAACACATTCTCTCACAAGACACATTCTTCCTGTGTGAACATAAAGATCCCTTCACTGCACACACTTAGTATTAAATCTTTAATACTTAAAACTAAATTTCTTCGTCTTCTCACTTGCATTCACTCAGTATTTTTCCCTTCTTTTGTTCTATTTCTACAAAGGAGACATTAAATCTCACCTCAAAGTCGATGAGCTGCAGGTCTGCTATCAGGGTGCTAAGTAAGCCACTGTTGTAGAGCTCCTGGGCTAGCTGGGCCACTGCTTCTGTCTGGGGCTCTTTCTCATTAGTCCCATATAGGATCTCCTTCATGGCCACCAGGCTCTTTGACACCTCCTCTGTGGCCTGAATATATGCATATATAAGTACACACCAGCATATACACACTACAAAGCTGACATCACATAATTTCAAGCTTTAGAAAGAACCCTCAAAAAATCCCTTTTTTTGGCTTTAATTGACATTTTAAAGGTGATGAATCCCACAAGTGAAAGTGAAGAACATCTGAGCTTGTGTGAGATTCAGCATACCTTCTCTGCCTTTTTGTCAGAGATGTCATGCTTCTCAAGCACTGTCATGCTGTCCTTAAGGTTCTTGACGATGTCCGCCGGTGACTTGTGGGACTTGCCAAAGGGGAAAGGCATGGCGGAGAGTTACCACGAGCAACCTGGCAGCGGACTGTCCACCTGAGGAACAAAATGTAAAACTGGGTCAGAGCCCTATAAATGTGGCAGGACCTATGATAATGATCCTGCACTGTATATTGCCTTTCCAGACAATATCTATCTAATACTGTACTCAAGCTTGTAGAAAGGTTCAGAAGTGAGTGCTGTAGTAGATAAGGAAGTTGATTCTACTATATAGCCTGTGAGTCACAAATTATTTGGAAGTCACAGACAACATCAAACCATGCAAGTCTGGACAAAAACTGACAACAGAGCTGAAGAAGATCCTTACAGTAGATACAGTAAAACTACATGTGGAGCTAAAGTTTATGTTTATACCAACTTCAGGATGTAGTATCATTTAACAAACAATATGAAAAAAGAACTGTGCTGACATTGTACATGTAGTAAACAATGTTAATTAAACAAAATTGTCTATTAAAACATCATCACCTTTTCTAGCTGAACTCTGACTTAAACTAACTCATTCACTGCTCATGTGGTGAGACAAGTGATCAATATTGCATTATATTATTACGCCATCTCTCGTTATTTATAATTTAGCACCAGCGCTGTGATACTTTCTTTTGTATTCTTGATGCATCTCCTTTCTTTTCTCATAAATATAAACATCTAAAAATCTAGTAAATCAGACTTTTCCCATATTTGGCAGTTAAATATTAAAATAATACTATTCATGCTGATGTCTCTGTGTATGTTTAACTCATCCCATCTGTTTATAAAACTCTGAAATGAACACTTATAATAATGGATTGGATTATTATAAGTGTTCATTTCAGAGTGGATATGGATATGGATATTGGATATTCACTGCATCTGTGAATTATAGCCCTAGTGTAGAGTATCAAAAACAACTTCAGAAAAGAGAGAAGGGGCGAGTGCTTATCCCCAAAAAAGATACTATCGGAGGGCCAAGTCTAGTTTCGTCCATCTTTTAGACCTGATGCAACTGTTGCTCTGGTGTGGTCATCTGGAACATTAACAGGTACACTCCCAGTATCCCAATGAAAAGCACCATTAGCTCTCGCTGTAAAACAAACTACAAAGGCAAGTAGCCCTTATGCCAAACTGTGACTTAAGCCCTAATGAAGTCTTGCTGGCATTTAATGCGACTAGAGTTTCATAGAAGGCAAATATTTAAAATACAAATGCACCGGAGAATTTTGTGAATATTATTTCTAGATCTGACCTGTAATGCTTCACTGGGAAGTACAGTCTTGTGGATCTTCTGGTTATTTAATGTTTTCTATGATACAGGCCTACCTACAAGATTACATAGCCTCAGACCTTTGTATGACCCACTCCCTGTGCAGTGACTAACTTAACTATGTAAAGACATTACTAAACATATTGTCTCCTCTCTCCAAAAACCTTAAACCCTGGGTGAAAATGAGCCATGCTACAAAGACCAGAGCAATGTAATGGGTGATTTAACCGGCAGATGTGACAACCGTATGTCACTGCTACTATTATTTAACTGGGTCACTTAACAAGGACCCTTATCTACTCAATTCACAGACACACCCAACCACCTTACACACACTTTGAGGCGAAAGCCAAGTTTTCATGAACGGGTAAGAAACAAGCTGAGAGAGCAAGGGCTATAACTGAGTGTAATTAGCAACACAACAGTCTAAGTGTGCTTCTTTGCTAACAGAATGGCTCAACTACCTATTCTAAGACAGAAAAACACATCAATAAAACCCAATACCAGTCTAATGATCATTTGAACTAAAAATATTTACATTACGCAAGCTGCACTGTCAAACATCTGTTTCCAATATGATGCTAAGGGTTGCCACAAAACATCAACACGTCATTTAGTCACTTAGATGTACACATCAAACACTAAGTACAGTATGAAACTAACCTGTTGTTCAGCCGGGATCCTCTAAGGTCTAAATATAAACCATCAAACAGTCAAACTCTTCCTCATAGGTCTTGGCAGGGAGTCCACATTTAGAAAGCAACGCTGAGGCCAGGAATATAAACCAAGTAGCACCGAAGTGGGAGGTGCAGGTCACCATTCATATATGATGTGTCATGAATGACTGGACTGAAATATTACACCTGTCCCCGGTTTTACTGGTGAATCAAGCAGCTGAGTTGTGCTTGCTTACATCTTGAGTAATCTAGACACACCTCGACTTCGCCAGGTGGCCAAATCCGCCTTTCGCACAGGTTAATGCTCGTTAATGTAGCCGGCAGACAGCAGAACCGCCCCTCTGCTCCTGACCCGCTTCTGTATCAGTGACGCAAATAGGGAGGCAACACATATGGCAGGTTCAAAATCAGCTGGTCACCGTTAACCCACAATGACTCCCTTACTAATGTCAGGCCAACAAACGTCAGGAGTGCTGTGGGCCTGACTTTTACACAAACTGACCTAACATGGCCCTGCAGACGGAAACAGGTCCACATACCTGCCGACTGTCTTAAAGGGAAAATGACCGTCATGCCAGTCAGACCAGACTTCACATACCAGCCTGAAATATAGTTACCCACCAGAAAACCAATAAAACAGTATAAGAAGACCGCTCAAACGTCAAAGCCACTCTCATCCTTTAGTCCACACAGCAGCAGATACTCTGCTATCATCTGGCTGCAAGCTAACGACCACTGCGAACAGCTAGCTAATGCTAGTCCAGTCATTTAGCTAACTTATTTACATATGTCGCAAAGCCACTTCTTCTACCATCATTTTCCAATGCAAACACTCGTATAACTTAAAAAACTTGAACAAGTTGCACACCTCCTGCCCTGAAAGCTGGTCAACATGAACCTGACAGTGAGCACCGCCCATCTGTGTTGGCCATGCCTGGTTTGTGATGGTGTAAAGCCTACCAACTTTGCGCAATGCTAACAAAATGGATACTTGCTCATTGAGTAATTCTATGTTAAGCAAATGCGCCACTTTAACGCAGGGCCACTGTGATGTGATATGTGTAATTCTGCTAGCTTTACTCTTTACGTACCAGTCTGTGTGTTTGTAAGCTAATGTGGCCTATAATATTTCAATCACTGTTCACCTAACAACGGTGCTGCTGCTGGTGGTCTTATAAAATGTGTGTGTATTGACGACACACAGAAGGCCTAAGCAGGCCTAATGCTTACAAACCTTATCCAGCTGCTTTAGCATCATTTAAAATAGCTTAGCGTGCAAAGAGTTAGTTTATGATGATCGGTTTTATACTGTAATATTTGTAGCATTGGTTAGCTAACTTAGCATAATGTTAGCCGGGCCTGGCAGCGGCTCCTCACGCTAGTACTACTGAGCCCATGCCTGCCTTTAGCAGACTATCAACAGCAGGCTAGGTTCAGCTAAAACGTTTCTGCTTGCTGAGAGCTGTCTAACAAGCTAACGTTAGCAAATGAAGCTAACTAGCTAACTGCAACCGTTTTTAGCCAAAGAAGTCTTACACTACAATGCTTGCAAATATTTTTTCATAACAACATACACACACACACACACACACACAACATAATACCTTGTAAGCGGCGTTTTCACTAATTCTCCCCGATTTGTCAAGACAGCAAAAGGCAACTCGGGGGCTCCTTGGAACAAAAACTGCTTTGTTTTCCTTGTTCGTCGCCTCCCCTTGTTTGTACTATAGTTAATTGTGCGGCCCCTGTTTCCTAGTTCTTTCTCTGTCGGACTGGTAACGCCAGCGGCGGAGCGGCGATCACTGCACCAGCGTCTACCGCCTCCTCTGGTCGTCTGATGTCATGGCAACAGTGGCGGTTGCTCTGCGACGACGGCCGGTGATCGGAGGAGGGCGCTCTGACCCCTCCGGCAGATGATTGGACGTTTACAGTGTGACGACACACCGGTGACGTCGCTGTTGTCTTTACATAATATATAATGCACAGTGTAAGAAGAGCACAGGAGGCAACGCCCCTCAGCATCCTATTCAAATAGTTAAAAGAAGTAATGGACAGAAAATTCTGATTTCTTGAATCTGGAACCTTTATTTGGCCCTTTCACAAAATTTGCAAAAAAAAAATTATTTGCATATAGGTTTTTCCAAATTTTATACACGATTTTACTACATACTAAAATGCAAAAAATTATGTAATTATAACTTGGTTCAACAGATTAAGTGTTCATGTTAGAATATTACTAAAGATTTCGTAAAAATGGCAATTTTCTTTACCTTGATCCAGTGAGTTGGGAACTATCTGAAGGTGGCCAACTTGGATTGTCCCATGTACTGTGTTTGAATTCAGAATCAGAATCAGAATCAGAATCAGTTTTATTGCCAAGTATGTTTTCACATACAAGGAATTTTTTCTGGTGATTGGTGCAGTTGATCAGCAACAGTGGGGCTCTCTAGCCTTGTTGATAAGGCTAATAGCAGATGGGAAGAAGCTATTTTTGTGGCGAGAGGTTTTGGTCCTGAAGGACCGCAGCCTCCTGCCAGAGGGGAGTGTCACAAAGAGTTTGTGTCCAGGGTGGGAGGAGAATTGTTGTAGTGATAAAGGTTTCCACCAGGGGTTGGAAGACAAGTATCAGATTGGATACAAGAGGGTTTTGAGTGAAGTTTTTACCATAAGGTGATGCAATAGGTCTCAGAAATGCTTGTATCAAATTTGATGCATTCGGCATTGTAGGGTTAAGGTACCTGTGTGAAATTTGTATTTTATAGTAATTTATACCACTTCACTACATTTATTTGTCTGCTATATTTATCTGTTATGGCATCATCTCTGATGGCGACGAGTCTGCCTACAGGTGGGAGACTGACCGTCTGGTGACCTGGTGCAGGCAGAACAACCTAGAGCTTAACGCTCTGAAGACAGTGGAGATGATAGTGGACTTCAGGAAAAACCCAGCCCCACCCACCCCCATCACACCCCATTTCCGCTTCTTGGGTACCACCATCACAGAGGATCTCAAATGGGAGCTGAACATCAGCTCACCATCAGCTTCTTCCCGTCTGCTATTAGCCTCATCAACAAGGCTAGAGAGCCCAACTGTTGCTGATCCCCCTGATCCCCAATTGCACCAATCACCAGCACAAATTCCTTGTATGTGGAAACATACTTGGCAATAAAACCGATTCTGATTCTGATATAGCCATAACAGATGACTCCTGAAGACCTTTTACCACTCTGTGGTGGCATCAGCCATCTTTTACGGTGCCCTCCACTGCTGACAGGAGGAGACTGAACAGGCTGATCAGGAAGGCCAGCTCTGTCCTGGGATGCCCCCTGGACTCAGTGGAGGTCGTTGGCGACAGGAGAATGGTGGCGAAGCTATCATCCCTGTTGGAGAACACCTCCCACCCCATGCAGGACACTCTGACAGCACTGAGCAGCTCCTTCAGTGACAGGCTGCTGCACCCGCGGTGTGTGAGGGAGAGATACCACAAGTCTTTCCTTCCAGCTGCTGTCAGACTTTACAACAAACACTGTGCTCAGTAACCACACACACACACACACACCAGAAACCGACAACTCACCACCGTAACAACCTCATGCATTAGCTACTGTTGTTGTAAATATGTAATTTTTTGTATCTATATATTTAGTATGTTATTATTTATCATTCTAAATATCTGTTATTGCAGTTTCTGCAGCTTTCCTGTTCTCTGCACTGCCACTTTGCTGCTGCAACACTGTGAATTTCCCCACTGTGGGACTAATAAAGGCGATGTTATATTATTATTATAGGATGTTCATTCATTGTCTGGGGCTGCCATCAGCTCGCTATAAACTGTAGTTGGAAGGTGGGGTTTGACTCTGTCCAAAGCTTAGCTATGCTAGACTTATAGTTTTGAAATTTTAGAGTTTTTGTCGCCATTACTTGCCTTGCAGTGTCAAAACCCTAGAGCTTTAGCAGCTAATGCTAGTCTTAGCATGTCTGATTTATGTTGGTGACTATAGCTGCACTGCTTAGCCTCACACCAGCCTTGTATTTCATAGCAGCTAATGCTACTGAGATAGATAGATTCATTCTGTAATTTTTTTCATATCACCTTACTACTAACTTTTTCGTTGGCAATGCTGACAGGTAAGGTAACTGTAATTATTTCATCTCACATCTGTATTAAATTTGCGATGGCCAGAATTAGCAGCACATGTTACTGTTCCTTTTTTATTTTTGCCTTTACATGAGATTTGTGATGGCCAAGTTCAACAGTTCATTTTAACAGGAAATAGCAAACTTAGCAGCTAATGCTACTGATTTTTTTTCTTTCTCTAATTTCATCTTAATAACAGCAACTTATGAGCTAATGACATTTTTTTTCTTACATATTATATTTGGGGTGGCCAAACTTGTGTTTTTTATATATAATTTACATAGATAAACAATTAATGCCCAACATAGCAGCTTAGGTTAGTCACATTTTATCACATTGCATGTATTTCAGAATCACTGTGCTGTCATGTTTTCATTTTACCTTACTACTAACCTTTTGTGGGCAACTCTGGCACTATTTCACTTCACATCACTATTAATTTTGTCATGGCCAGAATTAGCAGCTAATGTTATTAAAAAGGTTTCATTTCAACATAAATAACATGTAAAAGCTAATGTTACCTCATTTTTCTTCAAATAATATAAGATTATTGATCACCAACTTAGCAGCTAATGTTTACAAAGCATACAAGGGGTTAAAACAAATTGATGACTCTTAAACAGATTTTTGTTAGGTAGGCCATATGGTTTCCCATGGCAACGGCTATAAAAAGGATGTTGGCATTTGATAGAAACTTGGTAGAAAACTTTGCTGCCTTTAAATGTTCTGAGCTATTCAAATAGCCCTGATCAATGCTTTAATGAAACTGTGATGTAGGGCTAATTAATTTATTCTGTTATCTTATTTATTCTGTAATGCAGGTTAGTTAGACCCACTATACATCACACCCACGGCGCCGGTCATCCACTGGTCACCTGCTGAAGCCTCAGCCTCCTCCTCCTCCTCCTCCTCGGCCTGTCCGCCCTCTCTGGAGGTTATTACTCTCTTCATGCTTATTAGGTTCGGATGAATAGCGGCCTTTGTCTGAGTCCGGTTCCCACGACCCGGCATTCGCCTGGCAGACGCGTGGCTCTAAAGCACCCCCCCACCCACCCACCTCCACCCCCTCCACCCCACTCCTCTTTAAGGGACCCTAAGGTGGAGGGACATCTGGTCAATCGGACATCTGCTCACCAACAGTTGGCTGCAGATTTGAAAACATCGGAAAACACGGAGCATGATCAAAGCAGGGGCGAGACTTTCTCCACTGCGGCCGCGTCATGTCCCCATTAGTCTGGCTCCTGTCTGTAGAATTAGCAGGATAATTAATAAATGTTAATAAATATGAATCAAAGACGATACAGGCAAATCTGTTTTTAATAAGGGCAGGTATATTCTCAGGTGATTCGTCAGTGCCCTGAAGCTGTGAGGGAACAGGTTATTTTGCAGGTAGTGTAATGTTGCTCTTGAAAAGAAAGGGCGAGGGGCTCCCCGGAGTACAGCACGGTAACTGCACACCCTTGTTCATCCCTGGGAGAGGAGGAAACTGCAGTTTTTTGTCGGGTGGAGGGTGGAGTGGGGGGGGTGGTGCATGGTTTCAGGCTGGACATCTGTCGCTTTTGAGTGTTTTTTTTTTTTTTTTTTTTTTTCTAGGCCGGGTCTCTCGGTTATTGAATGGAGCCAGTGACCTGTCAGTCTTGACTGATGGGACCCCGTGTGTGGGAAAATCCCGCAGCCAAAGAGTTGGAGCATTCACATGCTAATTGTGCCCTATAAATACGAGGGCCGAGCCGCGCCGAGGGCCCTAGAGACGCGCTGAGATCCAGAGCAGAAGGGCACAGAAGCGAAGACAGCCGAGGACAAAACATGACTGCTTCATCCGTGGCGCACAACGTGGGGAAACATCCCAGTGCCAAGGAGGAGAGAAAGGTATTTTACACCTGGAAACACTATAAGCTGCATCTCTGCCCTCCAGCGTGGAGCCTCGCCCAGCTGGCTGTCTTTAACCGGCGGCATTTCTTTTTACAGCTGAGAAAGCCGCTCATTGAGAGGAAACGGCGGGAGAGGATAAACAACTGTTTGGACCAGCTGAAAGAAACTGTGATCGGCGCGTTCAGACTTGATGTGAGTATTTCCTCACGTCTCTCATCCTCCTTTACGAGTAAACAGTGGAGAGCGAGTCAGGTTAACTTCACCTCTGCTCGTCTCTCAACAGCAATCCAAACTGGAGAAAGCCGATATTCTGGAGATGACCGTGAAACACCTGCAGAACATCCAGAGCAATAAACTCAACGGTAAGGAGCATGGCTCAGTGCACCTGTCTTTGTGTGTCACATAGGCTGTGTAGGGTCTAATGCAAGGTGACTTGAGATGATAATCTTCAGTGACCCCTGTAAAGCTGGCTCACATCTGAATCACTTAATGTGACCTCTTATAGTGAAGCTGTGCGTAATGAACTTTTAAATGAAATCCCTTGACCTAGTTGACATCAGGCAGCAGGGGGCAGCATCAGCACATACAACGCCAGATGCTGTAGGGCACATCTTTCAAGTGTGAATGTACTCAGCTGTGAAGTGATAGTAAGAGAGAGAGAGTTGTAATCTGGAAACATTGTTTTTTTAAAAGGTTAGGTAAATGAAATTCTGTTTGTGAGCTGTGAAAGATTTTGCGTTACTGAGCAGCTTCCTGAAGGAAAACAGCAGTAGTTGAAGCTAGTTTACTGGATGCATGTGAGGGCCTCCACCACCAGATGCTGCTATAACCTCTCTCCTCCTCCCCTTTTTCCCTGCAGACCCCACATCAGGCCTGGAGGCTCAGCAGAAATACAGTACAGGGTACATCCAGTGCATGCACGAAGTCCACAACATGCTCCTCACTTGTGACTGGATGGACAAAAATCTGGGCTCACGCCTCCTCAACCACCTCCTTAAGTCCTTGCCTAGGTCCACCGAAGAGCGCCCCGTCACCCAGCCGACACCCAGACATAGTCTCCCGCCTCCAGCCAGCCAAAGCGTCCCCGGCACGCCTCTCAGAGGAGAACCCCTGGCTGGGAGGCAGCTCCAGAGAGAGGGGCCCAGCTGCCATGTAGCTGGATGTCAGGAGAGGGCCACGCTCCACAGCTCCCACCTGGGGATGCTGGAGATGTGGAGGCCCTGGTGAATTGGTGGATTAATGATCTTGGTTCTCCGTTTTGTTAGACCATCCTCTGTTATGTATCTTATAGATATGCTGCTCAGAAGACAAACGTGGGGCAGTTTTGTTCCAGTTACTATTATTGTAGGTGTGCTGTAATGATTCTATACAGTCCTTCTCTCAGTACTTCCCTTCAGAAGTTGACTTCTTGTAGCCTGCATTATAGAAGGCTCCTATTAACCTTTTAATGTATTTATTGTATTAACCGCTTTATTTATTTGATATTATATGACTTTGCTTTTTAGACCACTTGCTTGCCATTGCATAGATTTTCATGTCTTCCTCTATTGCTGTATAATTAACCTAAACATTAATAATAATAAAAAATATTTTACATTTTATTTAGCTTCATGAATGATATTATTCATGTCGTCTTTTCATATTTCTGTTATAGTGGAGGAGCTGTGCTGAAGAACAGGACATAGGCCCTTACGTGTAACAGCTTACCAACTGTTTACTTTTCAGGTTATTTATAATTATACAACTATAGAAATGGAAATAAATTAATAATTGATATTACAGTAATATATAGTCATCCTGGATTATGGCCATCAAAGGACTAGGTAGAGATTAGTGTCAAGCCTATTTCTGAAATACAGATTAGTTTACAGACTAAACTTCTTGTAGCTTGTCAACATCTGGGAACATTTTAAAGCTGCATTAATCTGTTTCTTTATGTAAATTTCCAAACAAATTTCATGTTGGCTGTGAAATGGTCTCTCTCAGTGACCCGGCCAATTCTAAACTTAATTCTGCAACTCAGTACGTCTTTTTCGCCTCTTTTATCTCATTGTTTTAATGGCTGCAACTGTATGTAAATAATTTTCATAATAATAATTATCATTGCATTTCCAACAGCAGCAGGCAGCTGTTTTCAGCAAGTAAACACACAACTGGTTCAGCAACAAATGTCATAGGAAATTAATAGCTAGTCAGGAAACCTGGCTAGGTTGGCACTAAATGTTTTATCAGATACTGTATTTTAGCTGTGTTTTTCTCTTTAACTCTGTGGGACCAAACAGAGCTAAATATATTTTGACTTGTCAAAGTCAGAAAAGCACAGCTGTTGTACTAATAACTTTGTGGCTTTGTTCTTATTCTGAGCTATGACGGTATGACAGTGCGCCAGAACTAGAAAGACCATGAAACTGAAGCAGCTAAATTGAATTAATCCATCCCATGTTTTTTTCCCACTGTCAAATGTCAAAATGTCTTCCAAGAAAAAAGGCCCGTTGGACTTAAATCTGTCTGGTGGCTGGAAACGTGTTATTTCACGTCTGTTTGCTGGCTAACATGTTGGCCACATCGACTTCATAAGGTCCAGGGCCAAGTATGTCAGTGGTTTAGGAGTTCAGACCAAAATTGCAGCTTAAAGTAAAGGTCAGTGCAATCATTCAATTCAATTCAAAGTCAGTTTTTTGACTTACCTCAGGTGGTATTCAAGTATTTTTCAGATGCTTCTCCTGCCCAGTCAGTACAGTGGAGGTGGATGAAATACATCTCTGGTGCTAAAAGCCATTTCCACGTAAGATGTTTTGATATGTCACAGTAGGAAAAGCACATGTGTGTGTACAAATAATAACACTAACAATGGATGAATTCCAGTTACACCTCACTGGGACACTTAAATAGAACAGATCTTTGCTTTTTCTACCATCACAATTTCCGTAGATCATAAATACTGTTTCTTTGAAGGTAGTTCAGCTGAAAATTGCTCACAGTACGGTTTGTCAATTATTATTACCAGAGTAACCAGGACATTGTTGCTCTGGAAAGACAGATGCTGCTGAGTTTTTCAAGTATCGTTTTTTGATGTTTTAGCACTACAAAAGAAATTCCACAAATGTATTTAGGTGAACAGACCCTTTAACTTAAAATAATAATATTAATAACAATAATAATAATCATAATAATCATAAAAACTTGTGTAGCACTTTTCGGACAAGAAATGCAGCTCAGTGTAAGAAATGACGTATGGGTGCTTCACATGAAAATAGACATGGAAAGAACAGGGATAAAAGAAAATTACAAATTAATGTAACATAAGATTGAAAATAAAACCCACTTAGAATAATATCAAAAATAAAACAGATGTTAAGGTAAAAATAGAATATATATATATATATATATATATATATATATATATATATATATATATATATATATATATATATATATATATATATATATATATATAATGCATAACATAATATGGAAAATAAAAATACACTGAATAATAATAATAATAATAATGGCTGGCTTTTGTGATATAGGTAGATTCATAGCTGTAGTATGCCAGCAGCAGATGATCACAATGTTCTTGAAGACAACTATTTAACAGTGGAGTTAGCAATGTAGCTCTGTCCCAGCCCATTAATGGCTCTGTATAAAAGGGAGGACCTTAAAATCACTTAAATGTAACAGGAAGCCGGTGAAGGGCTTCTAAAACTGGACTAATGTGCTCTCTCCTCTTGGCTCTGGTTAATAGTGGAGCTGCAGCTGCTGAGTGAGTTTTGAATGAGCTGAAAGTCTCTCATTGTTTTTTTTCTGGAGACCAGTAAAAAGTGCATTACAGTAATTGAATGGCTTGAAATAAAGGCGTGAATCAGTTTCCCACTGTTTTTGATTAATAAATGGTTGTAGGCTACTTTAGCTATGTTTCCAAGCTGGAAAATGATGTTTTCGTTGCCTTGTTAATGTGCCACTTGAAGCTTAGATCTGAAGCTAAGATAGCACCTAGATCTGTGACCTCAGATTTAATCCAGGGAGTTCATTTTCCCACATTATTAGACAGTAATTCTCCTTCTGTTTTAGGGCAGACTATAGGATTTCTAATGGTGATTTGTCTCATGGAGTTTTTGGTTCCAGCAATTATCAGCAGTTAGTTCCAGTTATTTTAATAATAAATGTTATTATAAATAACAATTATGATTATGTTTTTGAGATTGAAGGGACCAGACACCTAAAGTCGACCTAAATTAACAGAGTGAATGGTGCCTTTGACAGGAACTGGACTGTGCAGGTTTCTCTGGTGGAGACAGTGACCCCTAAGCTCTGCATTAGGCAACAAGTTTCACCTGGCCCCTGACAGACTATCAAAATTAAACATTTTGGAGCAGCGTTGTTTTGGAGCATCTTATAGCATCAGTCATCTCCATCTGTGCGCACAAAGATACGGTAGCTCTGGTCAAAGTGGGGGCATCATCCTTGGTGCATCAAGGCTATAATGAAAATGAAGTTCATCATTTGTAAAATAGAAAGGTAGAAAAGTGCATATGGCCAACTCTCCAGCTATTATTGCCGTTATGATTGGTCTCCACATGGCGCCAGTCGGCGGGTCTGAAAGGGGTGGGGGTGGGGGGTGGAGGGGGGTGCTGGTCCCTCAGCGAGCTTACCGACAAAAGCGAGCCGAGACAGCTGCTCTCTCCACAGTCCACACCATTAAAGATCTGGAACAGGGATCTGGGGGTGGCGAGGTGCCAAAAATCCTCCACTTCAAAGGTCTGAAACTCTTCCTTTATTTGGGGCACTAGAGTTTAGTGGTGCTTTCTGCGGAAATTGTGGAAATGCTGTGCGTAAAAGAGCAACTGATGATGGGCTAAATCACCACATGTACCTGGAAGGTGGCACAGATGCCTGCGTGGTCCTTTTTCCAGCAGACAGAACTGCTCCATTGTAAAGGGAATTTGCATGAGAATGCCTTGTACAAAACACGTACAATAAGGAGGGCGGAGGGCTGAGCGCTCTTATTAGACATAAACAAATAGACATTGTGCGCAAAGGACCAAACCAGCCCGTCCAGCTACCACTGACACTGATATCACAGGTCCCACAGTCAAGGTGTTATTTAAAAGGATGACAGCCTCGTACTTTGCATGTTTGTACGCAATAAAGATACCACGCACACGTAATTCAGCCAAAGCAGCCAAATATTAAAAACTCTCACAGCGGATTGGGCAACGTGAGGATGCAGTTGCACACGAATCAGAAGTCACAAAACAACGGTCAGAACAAACGAGGCGCAGGGCAACACCTGTCGCTTTCTTTGGAGAAGGGCTCTTAATTCCCCCGGCTGATTCAGTGCGGGTAGAGGGGGCCGCCAGCAGCAGCTGCCAACTGAAGGCATCGCGTTACATCCGCCAAACAGCCGGGTAAATCTGCTGAGGGACGGACACAAAAGCAGGCAGGAAGGAGACTGGGTAGGGCAGGGAGGAGACGGGACGGGATCTGGTGGAGGAGATGTGGAGATGCTCTGACGCGTGAGAGCTGAGAAAATTGCATAACAAGAATCTATAGCTACAAATATAAAGCACCACTTTGGGTTATTACATATTTTTAATGTATAAACCTTCTATCAACCCCCTCTTGAGTTGAAATATATTCTTCAGCCTGCATCCAAAAGTTTCTTTAAACACTGAGCTTTATCAAAAAATAACAAAATAAAGTTCAGGCATCACTCTATTAATATTCTGCTTCTGCCTGATAATGAATTGTGTACAAATGAATGGAAGTACATATAGTTCATTACCACCAACAGTGGGGGAAAACAGCGCGGTCGGCCCCCTAACCCAACAAACTGTCTGATTAAAGCCCGTCCAGCTCCGTGAGGCGCAGACCGGGGCTGACCGGAGACAAAAGAGCTGGGCGCTCATTGGCTCCGGCCGTGTGCGCTCTGTTGTCCCCCAGCAGGAGCGGCTCAGCCCCTATTCACATGTTAATAAGCCCCTATAAATACTAACAACAGCCACTCAGCGCCAGCAGCACGTCTCAATAGGATTGCACAATAAACACAGGGCGCCTCGCCTCGCCTGCGAGTTTGTTGATTTTTTCCCCCTCTCCCTGTAACCGGTTGCGTTTGCCAGCTGCCCCTGGCTGAAGACGACTGGAGAGGACGGATCAGCAGCGGGAGAAGCCACAGAAGCGGCGATCCGACCAACATGGCCCCCTCGGCTCGGCCCAGCAGCACCGGACTTGGGTCGGAAGAAGAGGAGTCCTACTATGGGATTCAGAAAGCGGACAGGAAGGTAGCGTACGCAGGGAATAACGCGCTCTCCGGACGCACCTGGCGATGACGCACTTGTCGCGCCGGTTTTACGCCGCGTCGCGGTGTAAAGCAAGTCGCGTCGCTGCAAAGTGCGGAGAGAGTTTCCAGGAATTTACTCAATAATTAGATGCAACTTTAATCACAAAGCGACAACTGACCAGCGGCGGGTCTCACGCACGCACGGCTGTAATGATCGAATCCCCGACATGTGTTTTCTCCCTTTGCTGAAGTGTGACCTTTGTGTTCCCTCAGACCAGGAAACCTCTGGTGGAGAAGAAGAGGCGAGCTCGCATCAATGAGAGTCTGCTGGAGCTGCGGACTCTGCTGGTGGACACAGACGTGAGTACGGGGCGCACAGTGCAGCGGAGGGGGGGGGGTCACCTGTCCCTGTGATGCGGAGGTAGATTTAGTCTCTAAAGGAGCTCTGCCGGTTGTTTCCACAGTTTCACTCCAAAATGGAGAACGCAGAGGTGCTGGAGATGACGGTGAAGAAGGTGGAGGACATCCTGAAGAACCGAAGCCAAGGTTTGCACAAATTAAACCGGCGAACCGCACACTCTGATCCAGGCTAATCTTAAAAAGCCGATGCACAGGATTTTACTGGTGCAGCGCTACCTCTTATCCAAACCCTGACAAACTGGAGCTCACGTCCTCTTTAACTTCAGTGATCTGTTCTGTGTGTGATCACAGGAACCAGACAGCTGATGTTCAGTCTTCTATCCATATGTTTGTTGGATAAACTCTATCATATTATGTATATAGAGTCAATAACTCTATATAAATAATGTCATATTTTGATGATGACAGTTTGCTCTTTCAAAAGATATGAAGGCAAAATAAAAGCTAACCCATTACAAATATGGGTGCGATGCAACACAGTCAGAGAAGCTGAAACGTATCCAAAATCCTACATGATCCTACAGTTTGATATTATATATCACCCTGCTCTAAATCAACTTATCAGAAGAACTTGACTCATCCAAGTTTGAAATAAGAGGACAAAGTATCAGTCTATTGTATCTGGGGTAGAGCAGCTGAAATCACAGCAAATCTATCACACCACTCCTGAAAGTCCTGAGACACGCCAGTGACTGGACAGTGATCATGACTTGTCTGGGATCAGTGGTGGAAAAAGTGTTGGGATCTACCACGATGTAAAAACACTCCATCACAAGGAAAAGTCCTGCACTTAAAGTTCTACATAACTAAAAGTACAGAAATGTAATTAGATAAATGTGCTTTAAAAATATAAAACATACTGATGCAGAATGACCCCTTAAGAGATTTATATATATATCAGTCAATTATTATTATTCATGCTGACTAAGTAGCATCTTAATGATGTAACATGTTTTTATAATGTTGAGCTTTATTTATAACAGTGCCTCCTATTTTATAAGATCATATGTTTTGTATGAAAATCTGTTAACTAACTGAGATGTAACTTCAGGTGTCAAAAAATGTAGTGGAGGAAAAAATCCAGTGTTTCCTCTGAAATAAAGTGGAGCAGTACAAAATGCAAACTGTACTGTACTGGACCACAAGTGCTATGAGGTATAGTCATTTCACAACTGTCTGTCTCCTCCTGCAGAAACAGACGCACTCAACCGAGAAGCCAGTGAGAGGTTTGCAGCCGGTTACATCCAGTGCATGCACGAGGTCCACACATTCGTGTCCAGCTGTCCTGGGATAGATGCGACGGTGGCAGCTGAGCTCCTCAACCACCTCCTGGAGTGTATGCCCCTGAACGAGGACCACCTCCAGGACGTGCTGATGGATCTAATCACGGACACTTCTGGGAGCAACGGCAGCACTTGGCACGGAGGCGGCGAGTCGCTCTGCGCGTCTCTGGCTTCACCCGGAGGAAGGAGTCTGTCCCTCGGCTCGTCCTCGGCCCTCTCCCCGGCCCCTTCCACCACGTCCAGCGAGGACCTGTGCTCCGACCTGGACGAGACCGACAGCGAGCACAACCAGAGCTCCACAGAGGGCATGGAGAACAGGGAGGCCCTGAGCATGCCCACCATGACCTACCCTCGGTCCATGTGGAGACCCTGGTAGAGGGCTGGATGGGATCCACTGAAGCAGGGTTTGTGGGTGTCCTGTAAAGGTGTGATACTGGACCCTCCTGCTGAATACATAAAAGGGAAAATTCCATCCTATGAACACTTTCAAAATAACACTGTTTGCATTTCTGGACTCATCTACCGCTGCAGATAACTGACCACATGCATGGATTTTCCTCTGGACTCCCCAGATTGATGTTGTATAATCAGATCTTTTCAATAAGAGACAAAGAGACCAATTACTGTCCTGACAGCAGCCTCACTCGACCAAAATATAATGCCGCCGCAGAACACTCTGCATCCGACGAGGGACCATGACTGTGGCTTTTCTCTTCAGCCACAACTGATGCAGCAAGTTTACAGCCATTACCTGGAACTCTGGGAAATGTAGGAAACCACTGAATGACAAGGGAAGTAGGCAGTGCAAGTTAATGGAACAACATCTCATCAGAAAAACTTTCCTTGAGTGCTTTGGATATCACAGAAAAATGTGTAAATCTGAGTTTTGAAAGGTGGAGTTTTCCTTTTTTCTCTTCAGAGGGGTCCTTCTGCTCAAGGGCCCCCCCAGATGGGGGCCTTCATGAAAGTACTCCCCCTTTTCCTCTCAGTAGTGACACCGTGGCTTGTGATTTTTTTTTTCCTGACACCTGAAGACACCCTCCCTCTCAACACTTATAACCCAACAAAGGGCAGACAGTTCGGGACCTTCACACTGCGACTGTCAATAACTCTGTGTATATAGGAGTTTGTATGAGGAGAAAAGCTCTTTTAGAAGATTGGCAATGCCTCTGATTAATATAAATATTTCTATTGTATTTCATAAAGGCCTGTAGATTATTGGACCAGTAGCCTCTTTCAGAATGACCACTTTATGTTGTAATGATGTGTAGAAATGTTTTGCCAGTATAATGTCTGATTTTGATAAATAAAATAATGTAACTGAAACGCTGTCTGTCTGATGTGAATCAATGCTTAAAACAGGAGAAAACTAATGGGTAAAGGTTAATGTGGGGAAATAAAAATGCGGTCAGGGAATGTTTATTACTCATGATTCAAGTTTGTTCCTTGGGATAAACCGCTTGAGATGAACTATCTCGTTTTCGAGGGGGTCCTAACATACAATACAATTGTCTAGGCTATAAAATATTAGATACTTTTTACACAAGATACACAAGATCTCCTCAGGTTATGGTTCCTTCTTCCTGTTAACACCCCCCCCCCCCTCATGAAAGAGTCGCACCTCTGCAGGTACCGTGGCTCTCACCTCAGACACATGAGGCTTATTCAGAGAGGGCTGTTAGATCCTGTCCCGACTGTCTGCACCAGCCGTCAGCCCGCAGCAGCACGGCCCCTCCTCCCCCCTCCCTCCCCCCTCCCGCTGTAAAATGGATGAATGAGCTCCGACCGGTTCCAGCCCGGGAGAACGCACTTCTCACTTGTCTTATATAACATATCCGGGACCAACAGAGAATCGTCCGTCCTTGGTTCCCTGTCTGGAAGGATGCACTAACAGACTCGGGTGGAGGAGGGGGAGGGGGAGGAGGAGGAGGAGGGCTGGGGGGGGTGGGGGGGGCTGGGTGTGAACGTCGGAGGAAACGCATTGAAATGGGAGCAGACGAGACACGGTGATCAAAGCCTGAGCCATTTGACAGAGGAGCGTCAAAGAGTTGAAAAGACACTAAAAAGGATACAAGCAGGGTCAGATTCTTCAAAGAGACCAGCCAGCAGACACCTAGACACACACACACACACACACACACACACACACACACACACACACACACACAGGTTGCTGCAGGACTGACTCAGGATCATCAAGACCCCCAAAGGCATCAGGCATGCAGCCTGGGCAAAGACAAACGATGGGAATTGTAGGTGGTTCAATCCTTTAGTATCTCTAATACTCAACCCACAAGTCCTGCAAATAAAAGTATCATAAAACTGCAGATAGCAAACCTGCTTAAAGTAAAACGGACAGCTAAGGCCTTGTTTTACAACTAGGCAACACGAAGTTTGTCCCTCTTTTGGCCCATGATTGATCTGGAATGACTGAATAAACTATTTCATGAATAAACCTCTGATCCCTTCATAAAGTTTTCTATATTCTTTCAGGCATTTTAATGTTATCTGGAGGTGGAGCTGGTTTGAACGACTTTAAAGAGACCAGCACCAGAGCTGTCTGTTGCTCCACACCTCACACACAGCTTCGCATTCACACACTGATCCTGAACGCACCCCTGATTGAAATGATCAGTTCTGGGCAATAACTCCCATCAGCTGTCACCGAGTTTCACCGGTTGTGCCAAGTTTAACATCCATACGACACGACAGCTGGCGTTTACCGGAACAATGACTTTTTCAGTAGTTCTGTAATTTATTCTTTGCCAAACTCGGTTTCAGACAGAGAAAATCTAATTACAGTGTACAATGTCTTTAAATGTAGGTTGGGTCCCTAAACACAGCAGTCATTGTATGGTGTGGATGTTGAGGTACATGAGAGGAAGCAGGGGGTTGAATGGGTGGGGTGCAGTGTTTAAGGACCACAGGACAAATTAAATTACACCCTGTTCTAACTGGTCAAACCAGCACAACAAAGGTATTTACTGGGACCTTGAATAAAGTCTTCATCTAACCTCAGAATACATATATATATATATATATATATATATATATATATATATAACTACATGCAAACCAGAGTTGAGGACTATGGGAATACTTCATCCAGCCCCTGCACATCACCACAATCTGCTCACTGAGAAAGACAGATGACAGGCTGACCACATTACTAGATTTAGTTTTTGAAGGGGGGGGTGAAAGGTAGGACTTTTGCATCCAAATGCATCAGCTGTGAGTTTGTGACCGCGCATATGAATTCTGAGGTTAAAGGTCAGTGAAATGCAACAGTTGGCGTGAGTGAGGTTCAACGGCGGAGGCGAGCATATGGCGCTGAAATAGATCCCCGGGGAACCCTGCCATCCTCGGCTGCGTCTCAACTGCCTGTGACTGTGGGAGAACGATCTCTGTGCACTCACCGGCGGCAGCAGCCCGTATGTGCTGCATGCACATGCAGGATACACGTTATCACACTCAGCTTACATGAAAACACGCTTTGGACACGCATAGATCTAAAATGATTCATGATGAATTATGACTGTTATTATTATTTGCGAGAAAATGCATGTAATATAAACAGAAACTCCACCATTTTTACATATAAATATGAGTTCACTCCTGAAACTGTTGTATAATGACTCTGAGGGAGCTTTGTCAAGTCTGAGTGAATAACCCTGGATTTCAGCTGGAGACAAACAGGGCCCCAGAGATTGCAGCAGGCAGAGAGGCTCTAACAAAGAGATGCTGCTGGTTGCATTATAAAGGAGGCTTTTATCCCATGTTGTGTTCAAATCTAAAGCTGATTTGATGCCCTTCCTTATTGTTTTTTAAAGTTTATCCTCATTTTGTATTTGCAGTTTGCAGTTTGAGCTGGAGACATATGAGGGACTAAAAGTCAGGATATCTCAGCCTCTGCTGCATCAACTTGACCATCTGACTGTGCCCCCCCCCCCTCTTTGACAGGAGTTTCAGCTTCATGACGTACGGTGGCCCTGAGAGCTCAACGCACTGCAACCTCAGAAAACACGAGCCCATTCAGAAAAGGTCTTCATCAGTTTGACAGCACGCCGGAAGTACTTGCAGCGGAGCGCGACGTGATGAGGGCGGCGTCTCTGAGGCTCCGTGCGGCTCACCTGGCGGGGCTCGGGTCCGGCCTGTGGCTCTTCGCTGCAGGTCGTCCTGACTTTCCGGTCAATATCGGAATAAATAAACTTTTTTTTTAAATTGATGAACCCGCCTAGGACGCATGCGCGCGGCTGCGATGCGCACTTCCGTGCCTTTAACTTCAAAAGGCACAAACACCTGGTGAACACCTGCGTCCCAACCAGGTTCACCACTTTATAATGTCCCCTGGAAACACTTCCGTTGTGACCATGTGTTGTAAAACTGCTGGAGATCTTTCCTGAATTCGCTTGTGTTTTGTTTATTTGCATGTGTTTTCTGTGGTTGCAGTGTGTTGAGCCCTCAGGGCCACCGTACTGACGCCTTCGATAAATAACTTGCACAGTGCTTTAGCCACACACTGAACAGAGGGGCTCAATCAAATGCATTTGCTTAAGCACTGATATATAAATGGGACGGTTACCTACAAATGCACAAAATGCGACCCTGAGGTGATGCTGAGGTGATGCTGATTTCAAGATTTATTTTCATTCTTTTCCCACTTTGTGACAGATTTAGAGTCAATAGTTGTGTTTTGGTTGTTTGTTATTAATGCTCTAAGGATAGGCTACATGTGATCAAGCATCACCTAAGAGTTAACCCTTTGCTGTGAGTAGGAGTAAGTTG
The DNA here is from genome assembly GCF_046630095.1 of Trachinotus anak. NCBI lineage: Eukaryota > Metazoa > Chordata > Actinopteri > Carangiformes > Carangidae > Trachinotus > Trachinotus anak. Next base: position 5,348,398 of record NW_027273885.1, on the reverse strand, counting down.
CTTGATAAATGTGTGTTATTGTTTCCTCTCCTTGTGCTCTTAGGGTTATTCCGGGCTATTACTATTTAGGGGGCGATTGCATCAAGAGTTAAGCAGGAAGACAAGTCATTTCATGAGTGAAGCGTTCAGTCGAGCTGGGGTCATGAGCAGGTGTACAGATGAGTCACACTGGTTATGATTTCTGTAGTTTTATAACAACATTGTCTCCAAACAACACATCTGAACTACAAAAACGCACAGAACTGTGCTAATTTAACATACCACAGACTCATACAGTGGCAATGAAACAAATTTACATGACCATACACAACATCATGTACCAGAACTGTGTGTATGCATTTACAGGTCAGGGTGCCTCCAACAGCCCATCAGTGTGTAATTTATTTAAAGTAAAGTTTAAAACACAAGTGCAGTCATCCTCTGGTTGATCCTCCACATTTCAGTTCTGACATGAACAAATGACATTCTTGCATTCTCACTGGTTTATACGCAGGTGAGCGTTGGAGGCCCCCCCCCAACATATTTTGCACAAAAAAAAAAGAGACAGAAACAGAGATAGACAGCAGTTGCTGAAGGCGGTGACAAGGGCCTGGCTTTGTCTGTGCATTCATTCATAGATTAGAAGGAGTCCATAAACCTCTGCCAGACCAAGGCAGAGACTCTGTACAAGTCCATCACTCACTGGATTTAAGTATCCGACCACTCTGTCCACTGTGCTTTGCCAACATGCATACACTTGCTATGTTCTTCTTACAGTAACATGACCTGGGATTTATTAGAGGTAGGGTCCGTCACCAATGACACTCAAAAGCTCTTGCCTTCGTTACACAAATAAAATACAACACGCAAGAGAAAAAAAATATATAGAAAAATAGAACAATAAAAAGTTTTGACAAGTGAACAAGAAATAAAAAAAAAAGAAAATCATGAAAACAAACTAACCCAGTGAGATGCTCTTGGTCCAGTCTGTGTTGCGTTCACAAGCCCTTCCCCCAGCAGTTTCTCTGCCTTAGCACCAGAGTTGTTCCCAGTTCTCATACTGCCTGCATCAACAACACGTGCATCACAGTTTCTTTTATACTTCATGTTGAGGGGCTTGCACGGCTGCTGATGCATGTACAGTATATCACCATTTTCTGTGTGACCTCGCTTTATAACTTTCCATATAATCTTACTGACACAACATGGTCCCCTTATTTGCTACAATTATTTTCCCACCACACTGCAGATTTGTTGAGAAACCGTACTGCTGCACACACACCTGCAGAGACCGAAGATTGGGACTTTAGGATTTTGTTAAAAATGTGAGAAAAATTAGATGAAAGCAATATCTCTGTAAAGGGTAGAACTGGAGGTAATGAAATTTTGCATAATGTATAAATCCCTAAAACACTACTAATTTGTTCAAAAATTACATTTTGTAGTAGAGCTGCACGATACTGACAGAAAAAAAGAATATTCCTCAACATTTTTTACAAGATTCTGCAGTTTATATGGATATATATTTCTATTTATAAAAGTAAACCAGATGTATCATCTTAAGATACAAACTGGAGATGAAAAGATCTTATTCGTTAAAATAAAATAAACATTCCTTCAGTTTTGATTTGCAGCCCCAACTTAACTGTCGTGCATCAATTTTCTGATGCTGATTGTTTTCATGCAACAAAAATATTTCAGCAGCCTCTGAATCTGTGATGACATCCACCTCGTCATAGCACCCCTGCTGTCCTTATAAATACCATGTAGTGTTACCTGGCAACACCTGTAAATTGCTCATATGAGGACTGTCTTTCAGCTGTGTGGATTTGGCTTTAGCTTAAAAAAACACTAATCTACATATATTATCTGGTAGAAAATAAATAGGATACATGAACATCTTGCACTGTGTGTCAGACGATCACTGTTGATGAGAGGTACAACCGGCCCTTGAGTCGGGCGCTACCATTGCAAATACTCAGGTCTGAGGGGAGTAGTGAGAAAACAACTCATCCACAATACAAAAAAATTAAATTCGGAGTCCCTGACCTTTGAACCGGCCTACATCTTCCAATGAGCACCACAACTAGACTTTTAAGTTCCTGATGGGAAAGCAGAGGGGATCCTGGGGTTTGTAGGGCTTGAATGGACCCATGTGGCAAAACAGGAAACCACAAACATGATGCCTGGCAGTATTTAAACAACAATGCTGGGTTGGTTGTTAATAACATCTTTAAATTGTTAAATGACAATTACTTTGTCAACATAACATTTTTAAATCAAATGCATTCATATTTTAGAATATTCATATTTAAAAGACGTCCACTGACTATTAACAGTTTTTTAATAATAACTCATAGTGAAGCTCTGTCCTTGACAGAGAGAACGAAAACAATTAAATTTAAAAAATATCTCAGAAGCCAAAGGTCACCAACCACACAGGCTGGATCATTTCAGAGAGAGTGTGTGTTCGTGTGTGCGAGCTGGCAAAAGTACTTTATCAGGGCGATGCTTCCAAAACACCCCGTTAAGCGCTACTGCCCCTGTGTGGGGGCATTCAGAACTGCACTCCAACTGCAGCCCCATGTCCACGCATGAACACTTGATCAGTGCCCATCCTCATTAGTTCTGTTTGTTGTGTGTGTGTGCGTGTGTGAGGATGGTCAGGCACACATCTGTTTGTCTCACAGCCACAATGTGTGCACGCGTGTATGCGTGTGTCCATCATCAGGGTCTATGGCTGGTCTAGTCAAGTGTGTCACCCTGCTGGAGGTGTGTGTGTGTGTGTGTTGTTTGTATTTGTGCGTATTCAGGAGCCAGAGTCTGGTTGAGGCTGCGGGTCTTCTGATTGGCTCTGAGGATTCTGGCCCTCTTGGCTCAGCTCCTCGCGGAGCTCGCCCATGTCCATGTCGGGCAGGTCCTCCTCGATGTGCGCCTCTGCTGCGTCCTCGCAGTACACGCACTCCTGAACACAAACACAAAGCCAACATTAAATGTCTTTCATTCTTGTCTGAATTTACATCATCATACGACAATGAAACACGATGATGATCTAAGGCTACGTCCACACTACTACATTTTCATTTTGAAATGCATCTCTTTTGCTACGTTTACGCCTGGTGTCCACACTTCTACGTCCACTTGTTTCAGTTTAAAAACTCACACCTAATCACTCCCTGATTGGGCCTTTATCAGCCTTGACTACCAGTGATGAAAGCAACACGAGTACCGACCTTGTTGTCTCTGCTATTAGCTGTTGTGCGGTGAAACTACCTTTGCTGTTCATAGTTTGTTGTATTTTCTGCAGCTTTTCTGCTTCCTGTTTACACAGGCTCCATATGCCCAGTGTATGTGAATGGTCATGTATGTGTGTGTTTTCAGGTATTACAGTATGGACGGAGATCGTTTCTGATATAGAGCTAAAACAGTCGTCTGGATGGAGATCATTTTCATCTTAAAAGGCTTAAAAGCATGCACTCACACTATCCTTTTAAAGAGAACCAGGTAAGTTTTCAGGTGATGTGTGTAATAATAAATACTTAAACAATACACAGCAGGACAAAGAGCATCATATCATCACTTGCATTACATCACTGACTAGTTCAGTTTAGAAAAAAACAATAAACCAGTGCTAAGACCTAAATGTGGGTATGTTTACGTCTATGTGCACCGAGACTATTCAAAAAACAGTTTGACCAATGGGAAATATGATTGTTTGCTCTCCTGGTGAGAAGATGACTGTGTACAGTAAATACAAAGCTACCACCAGCAGCTGGTCAGTTTATTTAACACAAAGACTGGAAACAGGCTCTGTCCAAAGGCAACAACTTCCACCTGCAGTATCACCATCTCTGGCTCTAACATGTTGCATGTCATTTATTTAATCAGTACAACATGTATTTCCATGGGGGCTCTATGTGCCAGACCAGCAAGACTCCAGGAAGTACCTCCTCCCAGCCAAGAATCCAACTGACACTAGTTTTATACAGACAAGATAGAATTAGTGAGCTAACATTTCTAATTCTGTCTTAGACAGAAGGTCCAGGTCTTTACCATGTTTCCAGTCTTTTTGCTAAGACAAGCTGAGCTAAGGAGATGCTGGTTCTAGCTTCATACTTAACAGACAGACACAGGAGTGGTTTTGATCTACTCATCTAACTCCCAACAAAAGGGGGAAGAAAAAAAAAAGCTGAACTATTCCTTGAAGTATTATTTCAAAACTACCCTCAAAACTTTCATTTGTGCATAAGTGATGATCAGTTTGTGTTACTGAAGACTTAGTGTTAACTGAATCAACACAGATCTGACCCTAATGCCTTAAAAATCCTTGAGAACGTATGGATTTCTATGGGTTTTTCTCTATCTATTATTTTCAGTTTCATTAATATATCTGGGGTTACAGCAAAGCCAATGAGAACTGTGGTGGAGTTCATGTGTGCGGCCCTGACCTTCACATTGATAGCAGCAGGTAGACCCCCCCTCCTCATCCAGGGGTGCTCCTCCATCAGCTCTCGTCGCTGGTCTGAGGAGAAGTGAGGTTGGCTCTTCTGCATCTGCCTCAGCCTCTCCTTGTCTTCCCGCAGAACCTTCTGAATGTCCCTGTTTGTCAAAAAAACAAATAGATTACTATTTAGACACATTTGTTATGTGTTTCAAACAACCTTTTTTTGGATTCTGTTTTTACTCATCTGGGACTCACCTGGAAGGCATTTCATATGTCATCATGACCTTGTCGTCAGCATTGGCCATCAGCAGCCAGAGGGGCTCCTGGAGAACATATTTGATGAAATGCTCTCCCTCCCCTTGGGTTGAGACTTTGGCCTGCGACTGCCCACCCTCAGAGCCTCCTTTGCCTCTCGTCTTGGCTTTGGCCTTCGCCTTGGAGTCGTGTTCCAGGGAGTCAACGCTGCCGAAATATTTGCTGGTGTTGCTGCTCCCTATAGACGGATTTAGAGGGACAGGGGAACAGTCAAAAGTACACTTTAAAACTAGTTTTTATAGAAATATTGAATGTTTATACCAACAAATCACAAACTAGTAATATCATAAAGTAGCATGAATTAGAAAAGTAAAGTTTATTCAGTGGTTAGAAATGCTCTTCCACTGACCTGTTCTGCTGCCAGAAGCTCCACTAGCTGAGGTACCACAGCCGTTGCAGCCTGAGCCCGAACCAGAGCCCGATCCAGAGCCTGATCCTGAGCCCATAGAGCCAGAGGTGGCTGATCCAGTGCCAGAGTGGGAATCCTCCTGCTCCTGCAGAAGGATGTCCAGCAGGTCGCAGGAGGAGGAGTTACCGTCACTGTGAGCCCCATCTCCTGGAGGCTCCACCTGAAACACAAGGTGGAAAACATCAAAAAACTTCACTACTGCATGTGACAGCCTTTATGTGGAAGTGCTGGTGTGTGTATTAGAGTTCTGATGTTGAGTCAAAGATATTGCCACTTGGCTCATTGCGTCTCTCACATGTGGATGGTTGTCGGTCTTCGCCATGCTTCCGTTTTTCTCTCCTACTGCTGCTGCTGCTGTGCTGTCCTGACGTTCCACCGAGCGCTGCCCCTCCTCCATGCTCAGTAGATTGAGCTGCAGTGGCGAGCTGCACCGCGATTCAAACAGTGGTGGCGACGTTGCTGGCTCCCGTGTCCCAGAGGCCGGGGTGGAGGAGCGCGATGCTGCCCCTTCTCGGGGCTCCACAGCTGGGGCTTTGGGGGGCTCAGAGGCTAAGCTGTAGGGGAAAGGCTGAGCTGGATAAGGGGCTTGAGCAACAAACTGAGTCTGCACTGAGAACGAAGGCTGGGCAGCAAAGGGCTGCTGGGAAGTGTAGGCAGTCTGAGGGGCCTGGAAAGGCTGCTGGGAAGTGTAGGCAGTCTGAGGGGCTTGGAATGGCTGCTGGGGGGCAAAGGCAGTCTGCACAGGGAATGGCTGTTGGTTGGGGAAGGGGGGTTGTGTTTGCATGGCGTAGGCTGGCTGCTGGGGCTGAAAGGGCTGCTGGGTAGTGTATCCCGGTTGTGTCTGGGTCTGCTCAAGAAAAAACGCTGGACTAGGAGTCGCCCCCAGCTGCCCCAGCTGCCCCATTTGTGGAAAGAGGTAATTTGGCAGCACCAGAGCCACCACAGGTGTAACAATAGGGGTGGGGAACGGAGTAGCTGTAGGCGGAGCTTGGGTGCTCTGCCCCTCTCCAAAGCCTGTGGAGGGGTCAAGTCGGGGAGGCTGAGCCGGGGCAGCAGATGTTGGAGGGAAGAGTGGGTATGCAGGCACCATGGTGGGGTAGGAGACATTAAATGCTGACTGTGAGGCTTCTGATGGGGACCACGAGGTCTGGTTGAGACCCTGCAGAGGGGGGCGGGGTTTACGGTTCGACACGGCGCTGTCTGACGAATCAGGATGCTTCATTCGTGGCTTCTTGGACTTCCTGTTGCGGCTGCCCTTCTTGGCAGTCGTCTCGGGCCTGGCGGTGCCCTGTTTGACGGCACCTCGAGGGCCAGATGATTCTGAGATGACACATGAAGAAGTCAGATGGGTGTTTGTTAACTGTCTACAGCTGTGTGTGAACTGGAGACCAGGGTTAAAGGTCAAGAGGTCAAGGTAAACACCTGGCAACCTAACTGGCAAAAATTGTTTTTAGAAGACTATTTTATAAACAGGACATTTACTGTGAAGAACATTCAAATATAGAATCACATACTGTGTTAGATGTTATTAAGAGGAGATTTACAGTTTGTGAAATTGACAATAATTATTCTATTCTATTCTATTCTTCTACGTCCTGGTTTTTAGATTGTAACTCGCAGTCACACCTGACCATGTCCAGAAATGGAAACTACCAGACCACTTTCCTTCGAAGCAGAAAAAGTGAACTTCTTTAATACTTTATATTGTTTCAGTTAATTCAATTTGGCTGTGTTTCATTACAGTTGTCTAATAATGAGAAATTAAGTCACAATTAAGTTTTATTTACAGGCTAATTTGACATCATGTGAAAGTAAAGGTTGTTTTTCTGTTCTTAAAGAAGAATGTATATTCACACTGTGACCTCAGCACTGAGGAAAATAATGACATTATTGTTATTGTTATTACTGTGAAACTTCCTGTACCTTCAGCCTGGGCTGGACCTGTCTGCTTGTGCAGATATTTGGAACAGTCCTTCTGGAAGCTCCTGGCATTGCGGAGCTCTCGGCAGCGGTTGAGGAAGGCCTGCTCTTCTTTCTGGGTGTGAGCTGCCAGCACCTGTTTGGTCAGCCCCAGCCTCTTGTAGGCCTCCTTCTCCTGGCTGGGCGGAGACACCATGCTGACGGGCAGAGCTGGGGGCGCCGGGCTCTCTGCCACATCCTCGATTATCTCTGTAGAATAAATTGTCCATAAACGTCAGTCAAACAGACCTTATTATAACAAATGGATTAAAACACACCTAATGCTGGTCCAGTTATGTTTATATGCGTGTTCTATTTGATAGGACATAAAAGACTCACCTGACTCTGGCTGAGGCTTCTTGTCTCCCACGTGGACGATGGTGCTGCTGTAGCTGCACTGTGAGGTGATGGACACCACACTCTCAGCCTTGCTGGGCAGTGTGAGGGGCGCCAGGGGGCCTCCTACCACAGCAGTGGCCGCAGATGGAGGCTTCTTAGGGACCTTCATGTTTGACAGGCCTGGCTGGGGGTCTAGCATCAAAGCATCTGGAAGAGTAGAGAGAGATCATCTGTTAGCTCCAAGTCAAAGATGATTATAGTCTAATTCCTGTTACTACTTAAGCCGAACACAAGCGAATACAGGCTACAGTGAATATGAACAACACAGGGGTACTAAGAAACTGGATCTAATCCTAGATGGTGTGTGACATGTGTCCACTTGCCTGAGCTTGTGTCCTGAGGCATGTGCATGCCGTCCTCTGAGCCCTTCTTGCCATCATCTGAGTTGGAGGAGGTGGTGTTTGAGGAGAACTGGTACTTCCTCTTCACTGTGATGGGGATGTTACAACTCTCCAGATACCTGAGGAACATGAATGGATTTAATCAGAGAAAGTGTGTTTCACATACGTGACCTTTGAACCATCATCTAACATGAACACACAGGTCTTACCTGATGACGCTGTCGAGGCAGCTGATCTGCTGGTAGGAGCACACGGTCTGGTCTTTGCAGGTGAGGTCTTCCATGGTGGCTGCAGTACTGTCCCTGACCTGCAGAGGGAGTGCAGAGTCCTTCAGACGCACTGATGGACTCTTCTGAGCCGCTGCTGCTTGAGAGAGAGAGAGGGAAAAAGGCACAAAGACAGGCAGGTAAGAAAAGAGATGAAACACATATATAGCACATTTTCTCGTTTTGTTAGATTTTTCATTCACTTTTCAGCATATTTTACTGCCACAAAAATCCCTTCTGATTCTGATGACTGTGGCACACTGACACTGCACAGAGAGCAAAGACGCTCCCTTGCGAGGGCGGTTTTCTGCTCTTTGTTCTGTGCACTCGCATCACGTGCACATGCATAGTTCTTATGTGCACAGCTTTTAAGATGAATTAAATATAGATGAGGGTCTGTGTCCAACCCTCATGTTTACCTTCTGTTTGTGTAAAGCCCAAGGCTAAGATGGGCCACCTGTGCTGACAATAAACGTGCTTCCTGTAATAAGCTTTAATTAAAGGTGAGTGTGGTGATATTAAACTCACTATCAGTCATCTTCTTCTGCTCAGGTTTGGATGGCAACAGCGTGGGTGAGGAGGAGTGCAGGCAGATGTGGGAGTCCAGGTTCTTCTGCATGTGGACCCCCTTACAAATCTCCTGGAACGTCCTGGGAGGTTTGGCTTTCCCCGTCTCCTCTGCTGTGACACCCGGCGTCATGTTCCCGTTGCTCTCGCTGGACGAGCTGATGCTCACAAGCTGCTCGTGGGAGCCGTTGCTGCCGTGGCTGCCGTAACCGCTGGAGCCCATGTTGTGGACCGGCTGAGGAGAGAAAAGACTGTTACACAAACTGACAGATGCTTGAATGAAAATGTGTATTAAAGAGGACGTCTAGTGTGTGTTTGTGTGTGTGTACATACTTGGAGTAGCAGCCTGTGGATCTGTTCACTAATTTCCTGGATGTCTGAATCCAAGATCTTCCCTCCATGGAAAGCTGGTGCTGCAAAAACGTCTTCGTTCACAGGACCCCTAACACAAACACACACACACACCACTGTCACCGGGCATGTTCAAACTGAAATATATTCGAACATAACTTCATTGACACCAACAAACTATGACTATAACATCACACTGGGAGTACTCACATGCGGACTTTGTGTCTGCCAATGACGAAGGAGACCTTACGGCTCCAGGGGTTGACGAAGCTGGACCAGCTGGTGTCTATGGTGACGTACTCGCCGTTTCTTGCACAGAAACGGATCGAGGAGTGGTCGAACGGCTGACCAGCATACTGCAGAACTGTGAGAGAGTGTGTGTGTGAGAGAGTCAGGCAACTGCTTTCTATTTGTCAAACATCTCAGCTGTCAAAGGTCGAGGTCAAGAGAATGAAAGGGTTCTTACTCTTGCGATGCACAGCCAGCATTAAGGGTCGGTCACTTGGGTGCAGATTGAGAAGTACAGGGGTCCCGATCAGGTCCTGAGGGAGGTAACCCAACAGAGGAACAGCCCTGATGGAGAAACAGCAACAATTACTCTTTCTAAATAAGCATTAAACTCAACAACAACAACCCACGACATGACACGGTTACTTCTGTATGAATTAAATGGTTCTCAGCCCACTCACCTCTCATCCACATCCTGGAACACACAGTTAGGCGTGTGTGTGGTGGTGAAGATACGCTTGTCAGGAGGGATTCTGGGAGCTGCAGAGAGAGAAAAGGAACAAATTAATTAGCCAGTAAATAAAAGTGGAAGGTGTTTCAAAATGGAGGAAAAAAATCACTTCATAACCTGATCAAAATTTGCCTTGTGAACATCTTGTAAAGTTACTATACTGGACTGTACTCTTGGTCTAATTGCTCATCTGCCTTAAGTAACATCCAACATTTTTTTCTGAATGATGCATCTTTCACAGGGGTATTAATATTATTATTATTACTATTATTATTATTATTTATTAGTTTTGCAGAGCTTCTCAGGGGGCTCATGATCTGTTCAGTAACTCCAGGGTTAGTGTATCTGGATAAAATTGCTGCTGCAGTGAAGGACAGCAGCAGGAATCTGTGATGTTACCAAGATATTTTATCCAATCATTTCATATTACACACATGGAGACAATAGTTGAGATGAACACAGGTAACTGCAGCTGTTGTGTCCAGTTTTGTATTTTCTGTTGATGATGTGTAACTTCCTGTAGATGGCCCTCTGGTCTTTGACTCATCAGTGAAACTTGTTCATGCAGAAAACCTTGTTGTTCTGTTTGCTGCTGTGTGTAAAATGCACACACACATACTGATACAGTGACTTCCACATCCACTGTGCAGCTGTTTATCCAGGCTCCTATACCTGATGTGCCAAATATGCACCTGTACTGTATTTATGCAACATAGTTTTTTTTTGTTGTACAAAGATAATCTTCTCATTTTGTTATTACAATATTTCAGGTTATTGTTTTTGCACCATTGTTGATCATTTTTGCACTGATGTTGTTTTCATTTCAATGTTGTTGTGCACTGGTTGTGTTTTCATGCATTTTCTGTGTATTTTTTATGTCTGCCTTTTAAACTGCCTCTTTGGGACAATTTAAGTGTCTTGTATTGAATTCTCAGTTTTCTTTTCTTCAGGAGGAATTAAGTTGTATCAAATATCATCTAATTTCTGGACAGTTCAGATGTTCAATATAGTTAATAATAAAGCTTCTTATTCTGTGGGATGACGTCTCTTACATGATGGAGACGTGGAAGTGTGTGTTTGTGGTCACACGACTCACCCTCATATCCAGAGTGCACCCTCTCCGCCAGCAGGAGGCAGCAGAACTGTTCCTCCGACAGCTCAGCGTCCTGGACTTTCATCAGGTACGGAGTCATACGGAAAGGATAGTACTGGAGATCCCCTTCACGCTCCTTACCTCCACTACAACACACACATAATACACACAACATTATAGTTACATTTCATCGACTAATTTGCACAAATTTGTACCATCTCTTATCAACACTGACACTTTGCTTTTGTTGAGAGCAACAGATGGACTTAAGTGTAATGAACAGAATAAACTCATTGGGAATCATCATATATATAATTTATTACATAATCATGACTCATACATAACATGTCATTGAAGAAATACAGCCTATTAATGGTCTGACATGTCCACTTTTATTTTTACTCATGTAATTATGTAATTAAGGCTTTCATTATAATGAAAAGATACTGTCCTAGTCAAGTCAATAATAATAATGGCGCTTGTAGAAAATGCTGCACTTAGGATAAACTAGGATAAAGCTTTATTTTGATGTCAAAATAAAATGCCTTTGTCACTTTCTTTACTATATCAAATATACACACTTACTCTTAAATCTCTGAATAAATAATACATTATATAAAGATATAGTTATATTTAATTTGTAGATGTAACACAGACTCTGGCCACTAGATGGAGACACAGTTGAAAAGCTCACAGCCGCTGACTTCCTCCCTGCTTTGTGCTGACTCAGAGCTTGTTTGAGCAGGAAACTATGGGTCAGAGAAGCTGCTGTCACTCACCTGATGCGGCAAAAGAAGGATTTCTCCTGCATGCACTCCGTGGGAGACGACTCTGAATAAGTGAAAAAAGGGACAAGGTGGGATGAATATAACACCACATGCATCAAGTATTTCAACACAACCCATCCGTTAGTCATCGATATTCAGCACAATTATGCAACTGAGGAACAGCTGCTCAGGGCATGGCCCTTACTTTTCCCCCCCAAGGAGCTCATGTACTGTCACATTTAAACATTTCGAAACACATAAACAACTTTTGGGACACAATAATAATGTATCAAACCATGTGTTTTTCCTTTTCCATTTACAAGCAAAATGATTTCATTTATTTGAAAACAAAAAGTACACTGGGTTTTTAATTAATTGTTTCAAAATATGTTTGATAATTATTTATTGCTTTAACTGTATAAACTGTACAAAGAGCATGAACACGACTATATTAAGGTAGTTGGGGTGGCAAGTGGTGTCTACGGGGCCTTTTGTGGAGTGGATCATCTGATTTTTTCAGCAGAGAGCACTGGTCATGTCATCGTCATTGCTGTCGCATTATCAACCTTTATGTTGAAAAAAGAAAAATAGAGGTCACCTGGGCTATGTTTCGTAATACTACCTATTTGCACATGTGCTCTTAAATACATTTTATTTTTATTCTCGAACACAGACAAAACCCTCGCACTGTCGAGTCATCACTTTAAGAGCTTGTGTTACCCAGTGATTCCTGCAGAACGGCGCTGCTTCACATCAATGGAATGACGACAGCTTCCAAATCTCCGAATGACCACAAGCTGTTAAAGTGGGACAACAACACCAACTGCAGTACACAAAGTGGACTGACAGCTGCATGAAAGGAGGAGTGGACGGCCACAGCCAGCTCCAGAATGATAAAAGGGTTACATCATTTAATGCAGCTGTACAATACTAGAAATGCAAACCAGTGAAACATCAGCACGTCCGTAGGTTTATCAGATTTATCAGGTGTATCTAATGAACTGAAGCCTGTGACCCCACCAATCTGTGAGCATGTCTTCAGCAAATATGTGGCAGATGTGGGAGGAAGCGTTCATTCCGCAATGTGTGATTGAGCATGTTAATGAAAAAGGTGATATGTGTGTTCGAGCATGTGTGTGTGGGGGTGGGTTACATGAAAGGCATTAGCACTTTATGTGTGGCTGGTGTTGGTCGTGCTCCACGTGCCCTTTGTATCATCCCTATCAACAGTGGCCTGTACCATGTTGCCCCAGTTAGTCACTTTATCTGAATGAGACTCATTTTTAAAATATGTGACAGAATTCCTATTTGAAGCTCTGAGGCTTGTACCTGCTCCGGTGCACATGCTCCATGAGGGCAGCCGGTATGGCGTGGTGAAGCTGTAGAACACGCTGACGTCCTGAGGTGTCAAGAACTCCACAAACTTGGCATTGTTGAATACTTCCCGCTTGCAGTTCAAGATGGACGCCGCCTGGTCCGAGATGTAAACAATCTTCCCCGTGATGAGTGAGACGGCTACAGCAAATATATCCTACAGGAAAAAAGACAAAACAACGGTAGAACAAACAAGTTAAGTGTCTTTTCATTTCAGGAGGTTGAAAACACTGAAGATAAATCCTTCTTGAACTGCACTAATTACCTTAATCATAAGCCAATTTAAATCTCAATATGTAATGAGTATTTTAACATAAAGAGTCAATGGGTCAATGGTGATATAATTGATATACTTCCTTAGTTTGTTCTACATCTTCAGATGTCACCATTTAAGACAAGGCTTACTTTTAAAATGTCCTTTCAAACATAAATCTTTACATGATATTCTTATTATTCACCACCATCCACTTGCATTTAAAAACAAACAAGACTTTTTGAGTGTTCCCTTTTTACTGTGAAGTGGCGATTTGAGGTACTTACAGTGTTTTTGAGCGTGTATTCAGATGTAATGCGGTTGATTTCCTCAATGGTGTAGGATGATACATCGAACCCTGGTGGCTGACTGTCATTTATCATCAGCATCTGGTAGTATTCCTCATTGGCTGCAAAACAAGTGAACATGGACACTTTTCTAAGCTTTATCTCATAACGGTAAGAGATTTTGATTTTGTAAAATCAAAATTCAGAATCTTTTGGTAGTTTTCATAATGGTTTATTTGCAGATGTAACGGTCGCCAGCACCGGTGATGTGCATTAACAAAGATGTGAATACATGACAAAACAGAGGCAACTCTTACCTTTCACCTGCTTGACACATCGCAGCGCGTACTTGAGCGTGTTGACCGTGCTGGACTTGCCCTTGCTCCTCTTCTCCGACGGCAGATGCATCTTCAGCTCCTTCAAGGTCTTGAAGAGCTCCTTTTGAGTCTTAGCTTTGGCTGACTGTTCACTGCTGCAGGGCGAGCATGAGACAGATACATGTGCATCAAAATGACAAGGTCTCACCATCACTGTCACACTCTGAGACACACGGCTTTCCAGCATGCGCAGAACAGGAGGGGTGGGGGTGGGGGGGCAGACACCGGGATGTAAGGGGATGGGGCACGAGGGGATTGATTGGCACTGGGATGCATCTCCTATGGGTCTGACTTTCCCAACTCCCTATTTCTGTGTGTGAGAAGAAACTCTCACTTGCACGTGCACACTGGGGGTCGGCAGTTTCGGGAGTGAACTAACCTGCAGCCGCTGGTTGACGGGTTGTCCTGCTCCGAGCTCACCAGACTGAAGGCGTTGGAGCTGCTCGGTGGCGACGGGCTGTGAGAGTTTGAGCTGGAACCATAAACAACATGTCATGTTATTGAAGGAGGTGTACAGAAAGCTTTATGAGAGAACAGATAGAGCACCAAAACAACAGCTCAGACTAAACATATTAAGTGAGTCAAGGACGTGGTGATATAGAGTGTACCCAGGGCGCCAAAACCATAATGAATTCTCTGCTCTGTGTAAATAAGTCTATACAAGCGGAGAGTAGCTAACACGGAGCAAATGTTTCTCTTCCTGGATGTGAAATCTGAAAAAAAGGAAGGCAGCTCAGGACAGGGAATAAGTGGTTACACCGCTGAATGTTAACAACAACAACGTTATCTCTAAATATGCCTTTCATAACAGAGACTAATTACACTCAAAAAGAATGTTAATAAGTCTTTTACTCTATTATTTGGGACTATGAGGTCATAAATAACCATTAAAAATGACAAGGAAAGAAAAGGAAAACATGAAATGACAGGAAGAAATGGAAGATGAAGAAGTGGCTAACCAGCAATAACACTGAGCAGGAGAACCACTGATGCTAGTACACTCCATACTTATATACCGTTACAGCTTTGGGGGCGGGATATGCTAAGTGGGGGACCAAGTGCATCATCAGTACCCTGTTTAGGCAAACAGTCAACGCAAAAATGATGAAACACAGTTTAACGTATAACTGCACAATGCAGTACCACACAAGTTTCACATGATTCACACGTTTTCAGGAGTAGTTCTCCAACATATATATTGATTTTATAAACAAATCTGTGAATTTGCTTAACAGGATCTTTAAAGGAATTTAAAAAAGTTACCCCTCTTTTAAAGGTTAGCATAGTGCACATAGCGTACTTTAATGGGAGTGATAAATCACAAAAAAATACGGCTAACTGGAGCTGACAGAGGGCTCATCACAGTGGTTACTGTATACTGATTCCATTCAGTCTGACGGAGTCTAACTGACTTACTGCAACTTTTTTCCCCACTTTAGATTCAATGCAAGGAATAAATAAGATGCCATCTGATTCAGTGTCAGTTTCTGATGGCGGCTGCACATCTGGATCAGCTGTCATCTGACTTTAACTGCTCTGCAGTGCTCTTTGTTGCTCTGGAGTTTGTATTTTGAACACATGATGCATTGTTTAATTACCAATAAAAAGGCTACACACTTAACACTGCTTGTGCTAGCCTGATTTTATTGATGTCCCAACCCAAGACAAACCAGATTGTGAAACATTAGCGTCCACACGTCTCTACGCAACCAACCAAACTTAGACCGAGTACCTTTAACTCCATTCAAACTGTTGTGTTTTCATGTTGTGTCAAAGTAACTGGCAGCAATTCATTGCTGTGTAACTATCAGTAACAGCTGCGCTCACTTTTATTTCTTATGCTGCACCTTCTCAAAAAACGTCAAAGAAAAAGAGGCTGATGAGGAAACATGGAAACCACAAGAACAGTGATTAGTCAACTCAGGCTGCTTGAAACTTCTGCTACAGGTTTCCAGGGCAACAAGAGATTGTTGATTATAACAACAAAATCAAACAAATCCAGACAAGCCTCCTGTAGGGTGTCAGTAATCTTCTCCTTTTGAGTAACACTAAGCCAAGCCACACTGCAACCCTCCTCATGCTTTCTACCATAAGGTGAATGAAAGAGCGAAAACCCAATTTTCAATGAAGAAATTGTTTGAATCCTGAAAATGGCGACATCAAACACTGACATTCAACCCGTCCACTCCAGGAGTCCAGAACAAACAACCTGATCCATTTACCACTGGACTGACACTGATCTATTCTGAGTATCAATTCCTTTGCTGAAGGTATGTATGATAGGACTTTGATGCATTATTATAAATCCACCTGTAATATTATCTTATGACCAATAGATGAAATACAGGTAGTAAGTTGGCCGTTTAGTTTTCTCATCAAAATGCATTTAGATAAAAGGCTCTTACAGCACTAAGATTCTATTATTTCAATGATTTGCAAAGTTAATTGTATGTATCATGCAAATTAGAGTATAAGAAAGCAGGAAATTTTCACCAATATCAGACTCCTAATCAAGAAGGGCTGTCACTTTTTACTTGAAATTTGAACATTTGTTTGAACAGGTTAATATTCAAACTGTAATGACCTGTTTGAATTAAAAATGTACAGCCTGTAAGTGTTAAGACTGGTTGAACTAGTTTGCCTTGTGATCCAGCAGAGGCCGCTCTAAAACTTCACTGTCGGCTTGATCTAAGGCATGCTCTACTGACTGATCAGTAAATGGTATGTTGTTTGCTGTGAAAGTGGAGGACACTACTGAGCAAAGACCCCCTGTGTGACAATCACAAAAAGTGTGTGGAAGTGTTTGGGTTTTACAACACAGATGGCAAAGTAACTAACGAAGATAAGGCTGTTTGTCGACTTCGTACAAAGCAGCTGTCGTACACTACACCGACTGCAAATCTTTGAACTGTGCAATCAAGTACATTTGAAAAACTGCGTGTCATTGCCAATTTGTTTGAACTTAATTTTTTGCAGAAAATGACAGCCAACCCAACTAAATTTCAATATAGCCAAAGCACATCTCCACTTCACCCGTTACCCTTCTTCACTTCTCATTAAAACGTGACCGATAAATTGGTCGATATTAGCTCACCGCAGCTTATCAGCTTATATGTTGG
This sequence comes from Trachinotus anak, assembly GCF_046630095.1. NCBI lineage: Eukaryota > Metazoa > Chordata > Actinopteri > Carangiformes > Carangidae > Trachinotus > Trachinotus anak. The sequence continues at coordinate 5,331,359 of NW_027273885.1, read as the reverse complement.
CCGATAAATGACGAGAAATAAAGTGCGACAGTGTCACCATCTATAGTCTGTCCACCAGAAAGTGGTGACAAGTTTATTTTCACCTGTGAAATGGTCTTCACAATATGCTTCTTGGTCACAATGAAAAAAATCTGGGGATCCTCATCAAAAAAGGCAGATATAGCATTATTAGTTTTTTGTTAACTACCAGTACCAGTACCAGTACTGACTTCAAAGATCCTGCAGTCGTTATACTTCTCATAGCCAATGATTGAGGCCAAGTGTTCACCTGGTTTCTATTTCTAATGAAGCTAATTGCCTTCAATGTCTTTGCACATTGTGTTCTAAAATGTTAGCATCTAATGGAGCTAGAACGATAACATTAGGGCCAATCTTTTTGTGGGCTATCAGGGAATCCAGTCACTAAATTAAAATGAAGCAGCACACAGAGTGTGCAGCCATCAAACTGAAGCCTGTGGCCGTCGTCTAACTTTTCAACCTCACGACGGGTGGAAAGTTTTCCAAATTCCTCAGGTGTGTGTATAAGTCCTGAACTCATTCTGTCAGCACATTCCCCTGTGTAACATCATCTGTCATTGACAAAGCAATACACTGGCTGATTAGAGTACAGTAGAGTCTGCAGAGGAAAACTGGCTCACTAGCATTTCATACATTTAGTTCACAGCAACATTAGAGGTCTTGATACTATACTGATCTTCGTCTGAGTTCTACTGGACTGACTTGTGAAAAGATTTTCCTTTTTTTTTTCTCCATCTCATGGATGTGATGGAGGTGGAGAAAACATAAGCGCTTGGTTATGCAATAGCCAACCTTCAGTAGGTGTGGGGGGGGCAAGGTTTTGTAAGCGTCTCTGAATCACATATAGTTTCTGTGCAAAGACTAGAGCCAAGAAAATTACAACTGGAATCCAGAATTATTATCAAAATCACGTAATTATGTAATTACATTAATCATGTGCTTAACTGATGAGAGCAAAAACATTTTTCCAACATATACTGTAGATGTTTTTCTTTTGAAAGCAATTACAAATCATTTCTAAACGAAACTGGACGAAGCCAGCAATCACTGTCTTTTTGTAGTGTGGCTCATAATTAGGAATAAAATACCCACTGCTCCTCTCAGCCTGAGTCAGTCACTCTACACTAGTGACTCAGACAACAACAACTTATATAGGAGAAAATAGTCCATCCATTACATTTAATGAACCTTACGTCGGTGACCTAGATGGTTCACCCCCCCGCATTGTGACTGGTAAATACTTCATTTACTACAAGTTGTTGCAGTTCATGTCTCCTCACCTCTTGTTGCTTCCTGAAGACTCCATGAGAGCCGAGTCCTTGCCATTGCCGTTGGAGCTGCCCACAGATTCATTGCCATGGGACTCATTGCCATGCGACTCGTTACCATGAGATTCTGTCCCGCTCCCACTTGAGCCGCTGCCACCCATCTCTACATCCTCGTGCAAGGGTGGACGCGGCCGCTTCCTGTCCTCGTGTGGGGAGCCCGGTGAGGCCGGGTGCTCATGGCTGATGTCGCTCCCCTCTGAAGCCATTCCTAACTCCTGTTCTAGTTCAACCCCATCCCGCCCATCACAACCCTTGCTGTAACTGGTGGCCATACAGTGAAGTTGGCTAATGGAGGCGCAGGGTGAGCCCTCCTCGTCCTCCACCTGGAAGTCGACCCTTTCCCGGTTCCGTTCAGACCCGTCCAGGGTCGAGTACAGGTAGTGCTTTGGATCACTGTCCTCAGACATGGGACTGGCCACGGGACAAAAGACAGGCGATTAAGTTACCTTCCACATGGCAATGCCATGAAGTGCATGGCACTGGGAGGTAAATGGAGTTGATTCCTCAGGAGGTCAGATGTAGCCTGAAGAAGGAAAATAAAAAACACAGGTGAAATTTTTCAGACAAACCATTTATAATACAGCGCACTTCAATAGACTGAAGAGTCCTAAAATTAGACATAATCAATGTGGATTAGAAGAAATCATCAAAAACAGAGCGGCCATCACTTTGATCTGACGAGCCAGTGCAGCCTTGGATCTCAGCGTTTTTAAAAGTCAATCACAAAGAAAAGGGCACAGCAGCACAGCAAGTGATCTTGCTGCAAACACACACACACACACACACACACACACACACACACACACACACACACACACACAGGTTGCTGCCATCCATCCCTCAAAAGGTCTGCACAGTAAATAGGCGTTTGCCCTTTCAGAGCAGATTTAAGCCCCAGACCAGAGTGATCCGGCTCAAGCTTTACCACAAAAAAGGTGAGTCCACAGAGATGAAAACACAGCTCTGAAGATGTGAAACAAACAAAAACCTTCACCTCGAACAAACTATCATGACTAATATGGACGGTGGAAAGACAAATTGCTTAAAAATCATTTGTACTATTCAAGCTGTATCCTCTCCCTCCCTTCTCTCTGGATCTCGTCTCACCACAAATTAACAAATAAACAGGTAGGAGAAAAAACTGACAACCAATCCTTAGGGAGAAAAGCAAAGCTCTGCCTCATATATAATGGTATTATCATTAATGCCAATGATGTGGTACCTGCAGAAGCAGATGATAAACAGATGTGCTGATGCACTGTCCATGTTCACTTTAGACTAAATCAAATAAAGGTAGCCTTATGTAACACGGTGCAGTGCCCCTGTATCAATGAGCAATATAAAAGATGTGAAACATCCCTAAAGTAACATTTACCTTGCATCATAACATTACAGTCAGTAATTATACTCTTTACCATAGACAACATCTGCCAATCGTTAGTAAAATGAGCACCAACACCACAAATAAAGGTTGAGTTTTACAAATTATATTTTTCACTAAAATGAATTAACCAATTAAAAATACAAGAGCAACAGTTTCACAGCAGAACAATAGCTCAGACTATTTACAGTATGTCTGTAAATAGTCCTTAGAGGGAATATTGGCAACAGGTACTGGAACCAAATCCAAAACATGCACTGTTTCCTTCTGCCCACGATCAGGTTGCAGTTATTTATATAAGTCTGCACTCTCAGAAACATGTCTATTCTTCACTCTTTACATAAGCAGTTTTACATAACCTCTCAAACTTTATGGGAAGGTTTGTACATGGTTCAACTATCGACAAAAAACCCAGCAGACTTTCCAACCACGCACACATCTACTGCCACCGTAAGAAATGACCCACTCTTGAGTTTCACTGAGGCAATAGCCAATTGCTCAAAGGGGACTTTCTATTGGCTGCTGTTAGTGACCAATCCAGAGAGAGCAAGGAGAGACTACAGGTTAGAATGATGTCAGCCAATCATGGGGAAGTTAGGGTTGACTGCAGATTTTAGCTATGTCATCAGACATGCAGACTTATAAATTCATTTTGCACAGAGAAAACAGATCACAACTCACAGAATATCATGTTCAAGTTTTAAAAAATCATAAATTTACATTGTTAATCATGTTTAAGACAAGGCTATTTATTATTATTATTATCATTATTATTATTATTCAGTTGGATACAGTGCTAACTGTTGCAGCAGGTTATTGACCTTGAACAGCCAAAAACAGATGCTAGAAAAATATTTAAAAACTAGGTTAACACAGTGGAACTGCTGCCAAGCACAAAATATATCAAGGTCTGCAGCATAAGGAGGTTTGCCTGCATGTTGTCACAATTTTTCACACATAAATGCTGTACAGTCATAACGATATTTAACATTTACAACTTGCGCAAACAGTCATGAACTTGGCTTACCAGTAAATACAGTAGAAACCAAATCAGCTCAACCAAACCTAATGAATTTACTCTATGATTGTTTTAAACCCCTGAACAGATCATGCAATGTAAGTATGAGCTTACCCTTTCCTCCATGAATTCTACTTAACCAACAGACAAGTGTTCAATCACAAAGTCCCCCCAAGATCTTGAAAACTCTCTGAGATACGTGCACGCAACAACGTAATTCTCAAAACAGAGCAGAATAATGATGTAATGACAGTGAACTTCAGCTTCAGCTAGAGAGCTGATACACCCAACACACTAGCACAGATCTGAGGCATTATACAACTGCTGCTCCAGTCACATGGATTTGGCTATTGTGCAGCACAAAGTAGTGGTAGCCTTGTTTCATAAAACCACACGCTTTCACTTGTATCCAACTACTCTCAAGTGCATTCTTTAATGAAATCTGAGACAGGGGTTACATGAGCATGGCTGAAGATAGGATATAAAATGCTGAAGATAATCATTTATATAATCCAGTTAAGCACAGGCAGAAAACATTAGTCCAGTGCTGTTAATAGAGGACAGGACTGCAAATGTGCTGTACATTTGCTAGTTCATTTTAATTATTATTTTCATATCAAGTCATATTAAGCCAAGTATTTCATTAAAATGACATTACAGACACCTGACATTACACTACACAAGTTATTACATTTGTCTTAAGCCCTATAGTTGTGAAAATGGTAACAACACATTAATAAAACTATATATATATATATATATATATATATATATATCTACTAGAATGTCCCCTAAGCTTTTCTGAGACTGGTGTGATACAATGCATCTTCTTTTATCTGAAATAATGTCAACATGAGTTATCTAATTCTTCTGTCCTACAGTTAAGCTTAGTTATTCTCTGTGTGGACATATGGGGGCAACATATTTGCCATAAGCAGATGTCAAAATCAGCTCAAGGTCCACCTGTGGTTAAATAATAAAGGTCTAACACCAATATTCAGGTCATATTGAACATAGCAGCTTTGTCCAGTGATGTGATTATCATGTCGACCTAATATCCACAGGTACATCGTAGCAAAGTCAAACAGTTTTCCGTGTGTGTCTAAGTCAGGACAGCAGGCCTCTGAGAGGACCTTAAATAGTAATTAACTAGAAATAAACCTACTTCCTTGGCAAAAATCTAATGTATTTTTAAATAACGTCAATCCAGTTAGATTTATCACAAATGTAAATAACATAATAAAATAAAAATACAACTGTAATGGGAACAAGCGACCCTTCCCCCATCTAACTCCCATTGACCTGCTATTCAAAATCCACACACACGTTGACCTGCAATCCACTGCACGGTACACTGACACAGTTATGTAAAAGTCACAATATCGGTAAAAACACGCCACAAAACAGCGGCCGCTTTGCCGCAGAGGAGCCACTTTGTATAAACCGACATTTTTCTGTCCCTACCAGTGAACATAAAACACCGAACTGGCATTTTCTTGGTTATAAAAGTACAATAAGTAGAGCAATCTGAATCTTCGCGCATGCGCAATCTAGATTTAGTTATGCAACTTATTTTTCGAGCTCGGGTTTCCCCACTCTTATTAAAAAAACTAACAAAAAGGGGGGGATGAAAGAAAACCAACCTGTGCCGCGGAGGTAGAAGTCTGCTCTCCGGTCGTCCTCGGTGTCAGGTAAAAGCAGAGCCGGGCTGTGGATAAAACACCCGGCGGAACATCCAGTATTCCTGAATGGGAGGCGGTTTGGTCGGGCTGACACAGTGGCCGTGGGTTCCTCCCCGGCTTTCTCCGGTTCTCGGCTCCTGACCAATCAGAGAGCTCACAGCTCGACCTCAATTCAGACTCCTCCCCCGGCACCCTCCAATTGGCTAAAAACTACGGGTTTCCATGGAGAAAGTGACGTCATCGCAGCGGAGCGCTCTCATTGGTCCAGAGCCCTGTCCGTCGCTTTATATAAACAACCCGTCCACTGCACGTGGAATACCATGTTATGTGTGTCATGCGGCGGGAGAGTGGGCTGTGACGACGGCAGCCGGTCCGAGGCAGCGACCCGGCGCTGAAATTACATAAATGCGAAAGTATGAGGAGGGAAACAAACAGGAAACGATGAACCACACTGTCTATTACGCAAAAAATAAATAAATAATAATAATAAAATAAAAAATACGCTTAATTCTGTTTGCTTGTTGTAAATTAACTTCTAGCCTGTCCCGTAATGATATTTAATGCACATATATCAACTAAATTGTAGTCTAGTTTAAAAAGTAGATAAATAAATAAAAAATTCGTGCATGGAGAGAGTGAAGGGGCAGAGTCCTCAGTCCAGGCTTGTTTTTCCACAGCTACCTGCGTCACTTCTGTTCCTGCACTGAAGTGATGCACGAAATTAAATTAAATACAGAACTGTACCTGTATTCATAAAGGTATGGTTGCACAAAATAAGGCAGGTGAGCTACTTGAAAAACACAAGAAGAGCTCTGATCTGATCTCCATTGCATCATGGGGTATAACATAGTTTTCATCCTCTCCTTGTTTCCAGGGTGAAACCTTTGTTCTGCAGCCTGCTGTAGTGAATGGGACTCTGAGCTGAGCTTGCTCATCATTCCTCATGTCTGGCTGAGGCTGGAGAGGACAGACTGTATTATTTTCACATGCTGGCATGGCAGCCACAACACCATATTTTCTCTTCTCAAGCCAAGATTTTCTGTAGAAGAGCTCGGTGCAGAAATCTGGACTCAGTTCTGAGCACTAAAGTGCCCCCCCCCCCCGCTGAGGTGGCACTCTGGGCAACAACACACCCTGCTGTCTTGCCTCATGTCCAGTCTCCAGTGTAGTCTTTCACATCCACTCTCACCCTCTCACTCTGCCTGCATTCGTCCAGCACTTTATGAAATGCCTTGTTTGTTGGCTCTATTGTTGGCTTTTGCTTTCTTGGCTCATTTGCTTGAAGTTTTACCAGGAAGCATTTTGACAGCCTCCAGAGAAGAGGCGTACACTTGTTGCTTTATAAGTATATGTGTATAAGTGTAGGTGGCTCTGACTTTGACTGAGGGATGAGACTGATTCATGGCTCGCTCCCTTCACCGCCCTCTCCTCTAATCACAAACACATTTTAATTTGCTGGCGGTGGCAGTAAACTGGGAGCTCCTGCAGGTGGGTGGAATCCCCTACACATGCGTGAGTCATGATGTGGGAGGCGGCTTTAAATCCAGGAGTTTTGACTGGCGGTCATGACTTTCATGGTTACCTAACCAGAAATCCTCTGCATTTAAAGGGTATATACACCCACCAAACACTTTATTAGGAACACCAGTGCAACTGCTTATTCATGCAATTATCCAGTCAGTCAATCATGTGGCAGCAAAGCAATGAATACAATCCTGCAGATACAGGTCAGGAGCTTCAGTTAATGTTCAAATCAAACATCAGAAATCATAATTTTATTAACAGAGCAGCTTTAAAAAAAAATAAAACAAATAACTTTTTATAGCACAAAGAAGGGACAAAAGAAATAAATAATGGTAAAGCAAAATGTGAATTAAAACAAGATAAATGATTAAAACAATTACAACAAATACCATCTGTAGTAAAAAGAGCTTTAAAAGACTTTACTGCACAGCAAAGACCTGGTCACCATCAGATACAAGCTGAGATTATGGCATCATGTTGCGTTCTGTTTTCATCAGCAAAGAATAGAAATCAGTCCAGGCTGCTGGTTGTGGTGTAATCGTGCGGCCATGTTTTCTTGGCACACTTTGGGTCCCTTGGTGCCAATCAATCAATATTTGAATTCCTCTGCCGTTCTGAGTGTTGTTGCTGACCACATGCCTCCCTTTATGGCCACATTTTACCATCTTCTAATGGCTACTTCCAGCAGGGTAACGCTCCACGCCACAAAGAAAAAGTCGTCTAAAATTGGTTTCACTGGTCTCCAGATCTGCATCCAGTGGATTCAGAGCAGTTGACAAATCTGCAGGATTGATGTGATGCAGTCATGTCAACGTGGAGCAGAGTCTCAAAGGAAACTTTCCAACTTCTGGTTGAATTCATGACATGAAGAACTCAGGCTGTTTTGAGAGCAAAGGGAGGCTCTACCCAGTGTTAGTGTGGTGTTCCTAATAAAGCGCTCAGTGACTGAACATATATAATATATCTGTGTAACCATGTTGTTTTCCCCCCCCTGCTCTCAAATTCATTCTTTAGATTTTTCATTTTGATATTTTACGTCCTTTATTTTCACCTTCCATAGAGGATATCTGCCACTGTGTCTGCACTCCCTGTGAACAACCTTTCTGCCAGGTTACAGTTTTACGTAACTTAACAGCCACAGACATACAGCAGATGATTCACGCTGAGCAATGATTGTGTCTTCAAGCAATAGAGAATCAATAAATGATGATCACTGAAAGCAGAGACTCCCCACAGAGTGAAAAGAAATACATTTCCTGAGTCATACAAGCAGCAGTAAGAGAAAGCACCTTTGTGCCCCTCGGATGATTAAGCCTGCACACAAAGGAGCTTCATGATGAGGAGGGTGGTATTTGTGAAGATCCCCTTAATATCCTTTAATTCTAACCTGAGATAGGGGAACACCAGAGGCGTTGTTTACACACACGCCAAGTGTGGGAACACCCACACACATACACACAAGCGTCGGTTCCCATAAACTAAACTGACCAGAATGATTTACACCACTAAACACAGGGAACACTGTGCATATTCAAGGGGAAGGAATGTTGTACCATATTCTTAAAGATACATCACAGAAAACATAATGACTGGGCACGGTAGGAAAAGCATAGGCGTAAATAATAAAATTAATAATGGCTGAATTCCATGTAGCTGCTTTATTTTCAATGTCATGGTTTACTGGGACACTTGATTAGAATGGAGTCATAGTTTCTGTTATTTCCTATTTTTCCTATTATGACAAGTCAAAATATTTGCTCTTAAAAAAATCTAGAGTCTAACACCACATCGTTATAACATATGTCAAAGAAAACTACAAAATATTCAGTGGTGGAAAGTAACCAAGTATATTCACTCAAATATTAAACTAAAGTAGTATTTCCATTTCATGCTACTTTATATTTACTCCACTATTTCTAAGACAGTTACAGGAACATATGATGAGCTTATAAAATCTGATGCATTGTTATAGATGACCCTGCCGTCCACTTTATAAAACAGCTAATGGTAAAATGCTACTTACACATGAATGCGTCAGCTCCTTGCAGTGGGTCTGGTTGTGTGGAAATTAACAGTGCAAGAGGCTGGAGCTCCTCCAGCCACCTGTGCAAATGTGTCAGGTGGAGAAATAATATTTTACGCTCTTGTTCAAGTAAGTGGTGTCATGATAAACCAGTATTGACAAAACCAGTGACACTTAATAAAATGAAATATTGTTATTGTGTTAATGATACACATGATAATATGGTGATAGCAGATGCTAGGCTTTGTGGATCCTTTGTTAAGCAGGTCATCTGACTGCCTTTTTGCTATCCATTAAGTATAATTGATCTTTTTGTACACTTTTGTATGGTTACAGACTCTCTCTCCCTTCCTATACCTGTAATTGAATCAAATTAATTTCCAAGAAAAAAAGAGAAAACATAAAATAAAGTTGAAAATGATTTTTTTCAGATCTTCTTAAGATACCCCGATAGTATTGTTAATGTGAATTCTTTTGGCCATGATAATTATGTAATGAAAATCTTATACTGTGACAACCACGACTCAAATCTACCATCTTCAGATAAAGTCTGCTCTGTAGCATTATGCATCCTGTAACTGAGCCACTGAGGCCAACTGAGACTGTGTGACCTGGAATAACTGGATAGAAAGTCCTATGACGCTAACACCAAATGTAACCTAATGTTACCTCACTGTTACCTGTTTTGAATGTACAATTTGAAACTGTATGCTTTAATATTATTGGACTTCTCAGAAAAAAGAGGAGACAGACTTTATATCACTCAGCTGGTTTACACAAGAGGAACTCATGAACAGGTTGGACTTCTCTCTATTTGGCAATGACATGACTTTCTTAACTTATTCTCTCAGGCAAAAATAGGTGTGAATATATTTCTGGTCTGGAATCAATAAGAGCTCATCACAGCTCTCGAATCAGAGACAAAATCCACAGTGCTGCCCCGAGTGGGCGCACAGCCCCACAATCCACACCTCCAGCAGTAAATGGACCACAAGTGGAAATGTGCAGTGGAAAATAACTTTAATAAAACTCCTATGAAAACAAAAACCAGCAAAACATTAAAAGCCTGTACATTTGACAATATCCAGTGTCTGAGACATTTGAAGGCTAGTGGTGCGAAACACAGCTGCATCACACATAAACCAACAGACAAAACCATTATAGGCTTAGGCCTGCGCCCAAGGTTTAATATAATAAGATATGGTTCATATACTTGGATATTGCACGAAAATCAAACACAAGATGCGGATACTGGAGGAGCACCGTATGTCCAAACGGGGGGAAGTAGCTTCACGTCGCAGTGTAATGTCCCTACTGAGAAACCCCGCCCACACAGGCCCCAGACCCCACCCACACCTGCTTGTATAAAAACAAATACGCTTAAAAAGAGAGCGGCACATATTTGCACATTCAATTCTGAAGCAGATCATTAAAAACACAATATAAACAGTACAGTCGCTAAACAGTTGCTCTTTGTTTTGGTCCTAACTTGTTAAAAGCATCAGTTATTTCTCAGTGAGTTCATTTGTCATGGTTGCTAGCATGAGTGGGGTGACGCTTTAAAAGGCTGACATCCTTGTAGACTTTAAGACAGGTGGGGCAGAGAAAACTCACAGGCGATCACACTTTGTCCAATAATGCTCTTGATTTGATAAATTTGAAAGACATAATGCACATTGTCATTTCAAAATAAAAGAAACTAAAAATAAAATGTTTAGTTCATTAAAAAGACTATTTTAATTTTCTCATAAACGTCTTTCTAAAAACATTCCAGTGTTTGATGGTCTGAATGAACTGAGATTCAAACATTGGACCAAAAGGCTCAGGGCGTCTTTTTCTCTAATCAGTCCTTTTAACATTATTTCCCTCACATAAGCTTTTTTTGTGGACTAAAGTGAAGTAGTCTGGCACACAGAAGTCTCGTGATAAATTCTTAATGGCAAAAGAAAACTCATAAAAAAAAAAAAAAAAAAAAAAAATTACAATCTTCCCGCAGTTTTGAGGCACACTTTGAGGCAGCAAGATGCACTTCCTGTGGCTGATGTGCACATTGTTTTAAGACGTGAGGGTGGCTTTTTTGTCTTTTCCACTCCGTCCTTTCAACACCCGTCTGTCATCTCCACTGTACTTAAAACAGTTCAGGGGCCTGGTCAAACCATCTGCCCGATCAGAGTCTGTGCAAGCAGAGATTCAAGTCCGTCTGACAAAACTCAACCGCTCTGAAACATGATTTTTGTTGTCAGCCTGCTCTGTAGGGACAGGTGCATCTTTAGTGTGGGCAGAGTGGGTGCTTCAGTTCCCTTCCTTTGGCTGTGTGCTCCATCATCTGTTGTGCCTGTGCAAAACTTGCAATGACGTTATCCACCGTGATTCCACAGAAATGTCACGAGACCATGAATTTGGATTTTCAGGAGGCACCGTGCCAGAGTGATGCAAGGTGGGGAGGGAAGCAGGAAATGAGGGTGCAGGGTACCTGAACTGTCTCGGAGAGCGGGTTTACTCTGTATGTACAGTATATATGGGGGAGGGGGGTGAATCCGCTCATGTGTGGGATATTCTGCTAGATTCCCTTCTTTAAATATGGGTGGATTTCACCCTGTCTCCTTTGTCGCATTTCCTCTCCCCTACACTCACACACTTCTTTGTCGTGTCCTCTTGGCCCCTGACCCCTGTCCCTTCAGGGGTAGTAGCTGCTCTAGGAGCGGTTGTCTTTGGCCACATTGTGGGCCATCCAGTTGACTTTGGTTGTCCAGCTCTCTCTCAGGGCCTCATCAAACTTCTGGCGGAACTGCTTCAGTGCCTCTTCGTCCGTTTTACCCAGAGCCAGAGAATCCTGGGGAGGGAGGGGTCGTAGGAGAGGAGGAAGATGAGTCATCACGGCAGGAGGAAGAAGAAATAATGAGGAAGATGATGAAATGGACACAATGTGTTTAACAGCAGCTAACTGTAAAGTAATAAAATATTTTTGACATTTGTAGAAACCAGTAAAATGTATTTATCTGCACTGCTGGTCATTATTCACTTGTTATTACTCATCACTTCCAGTCGTCATTTTTACAGTGGTTCTCTCTCGGAGTGGTGTTGCTCTTAGATGTTTTATTACAGAAAGTGTTTGAAACCCATGACGAGAACAGCCACACATTCTGTCATTGTCTTACTTATGGTTGGAATTATAATCATAGTGAAAATAAATGATTCCCCTTTTTTGCTGGGAACCCCCAGGAACCTGCCTGAGGACCCCCGCACCCCACTTTGAGAACTACAAGTATAAATGACATTATTTCAACACCACAGCATGACAGGGGAACCAAATGTCACTTACTCAGTCCATCATTAAGCAGTGACAGAGTTATTGATGAAGCCTTTTTCCCAAACACACTTCACAAAGTGATTAATAGTTTAAAAAGTACAAAGCTAAGGTCACAATTGCAATAAACACTGTGCACAATAAAACATAGATGCCTGTCTAAACAGATGTGGCATAGTTTGTTTGTATAAAAAAAGGTACGTCGTGTATGTTTGACTTTGGTTGGTGATGAACTAATTGATCAGAAATAGGAAGGATGAGGTGTCCTGGTTCTTGTAATGATTTAGGGATGTTTGTGGTCCTTCCTCTCTGTCCCATCACTGACTGTCACATCTTCACTGTAGGTCACAAAATCAAAGGCAGTAATACCCAAAAATAAAAAAAGGCAAGGATGTTAAACTAACCTAAACTATTAATTTAGTGAATTTACACAAAGTTGTCCTGAATAATCCTTCAGATACTCCATCAGTTGACTCTGAGACTGTGTACAGATCTTGTCTCACTGTTTTTAGTGACTATACTTCTGCCCTACATCTTTCCTTTCTGCAGAAAAGGGAAAAACCTGAAGAGATGAAACACACACAAACTAAAGCTGTTTTGTGATAAATTTGTGCGTTGGTTTAAGAAAATCTCTAAAGTCAATTTGAACAGATTGTGTGTGTGTGTGTGTGTGTGTGTGTGTGTGTGTGTGTGTGTTATACCTTTAAGTACTGGATGTCTTTGACCGAGGTGAGCTCAGGCAGTCCAGCAGTCAGCATGAGGGCGAACAGTGTGATGAAGAGGTTCCCGTTCTTCCTCAAGATTAAATAGGCCTCCTCACAGTACTGACGGAAACTACAACACACACATATTCAAGTGGTTATTTATGACTTATGCAGTACAGCGTCCACACTTACTTCAGTGCTTAACACTCTTAACAACAACTTCAATCAATCAATTTAATATAGCACTTCATGTACAGCTACTTTTATCTCAGGTATACAGCACCTATATCGTCAGTGTGTGTGAATCATTCTGCTGTTTTTTTTCAGTCAGCAGAGAGGCATGTAAGCCTGCGTCATCTCTGCAATCTAAGATATTATAACTACACGATAAGGAAAACTAACAATCAATAAATTAATTCTCACACTGTTTGCTCAGGATTATTATCCTGAGGGACGTGCATCAGATCAGTTCCTAACCACCTGTGTGGACTGTGCAGCAGTGGGGCGGGAGGTCAGTGGCTAAAGGTGAAGATGGTATGATTTTTGTTTAAACATATCTGCTCATCAGTGAGTTAAATGAGTGCTCACACTCTGATCACAACAGGTGATAAACACTTCCTCCATGTTTCCACTGGCTCACTGCACCCTGACTCAGCAGGTGCTTTCACAGTGCTTCAGGCTCAGACCCTGAAGGTCTGATCTTTCTCTTGCAATGAGCTCCCAAACCTACATAACCACAAGGTGTATGTTTGCTTGTTGTTGAGTGACAAACAGTTCCATACATTTTTCAGTTTGCATTGTTTTTTTTGTACATATATAGGAAAACACTTGACCACTTCCACTCCGACAGTGTTTTGAATCTTCTGTAGATCAGAGGGTACGCCACCACCCGGGCGTTTCCGCTTTTGTTAAATTGCTTACGTTCATGTTTACCACAAGGTACACAATGTACCATTTGATCCCACACATGCCAGTTTTGCTGACACAGCAAATGATGATTGTACTTCTCTTTTTACAGATAAAACTATTTTGCAGAGAGAATATTTTCTATCTTTAGGATAAACTGCTCTCCACCATTGCCCTGCTGTGAAGCTGCGCTGTTGGACAACAGTTTAAATGTCAGATGAGCACACTGAGTATTTTACAGAAAGTCAGTGCAATTAAAAATGTAATGACACAAGCTTTCCAGCATTAACAATGCTGCATCATCACCCCCTGACCCACTATTTCACCGTGGATCTGAACTTCTCTACAACAACTTCTCTGTGTTTTGGCTGCTGTAACGCACAAATTTCCCCGTGGTGGGATCAATAAAGTCCTATCTTATCTTATCTTATCTAACACATCAGTGAGTTATAAGGTTATTTAGGTTATTTTTGAGCTTTGACTATAGAAACTGTTGATGCTTTACTGTCCTCCAGATGTTAACCCTCCTGTGATACAGTGATGTATGTAGGTCATGATACCACAGGGGTATTTCCACGTTCACCAAATGATTTGAGCGTTTGTGTCGTCACTGATCTGTGCTTGGTAAACAACGTACACATTGATGGCACTGCCTAACGAAGCCTGTGCATGCTACACTACCACATGCAGCGCTGCACTAATGTCTCTCAAGCCTCAATAAGAGACAAACATGTTGTTGAGGTTTAAAGTTTTGTGATCATATCAGTAACGATGAATGAATGACCAGCTCAGCACTTAAATGTTTTAAGGGGAATTGTACAACATGTTGGTGGTAAGAGGTTTAATGTTTTAGATTTTTATTCTTTAAATTTTGCATAAAACAGTAAATTTCTTATTAAAGAAGGGGTTAAATGATCTATTAAGATGTAATTGTGACTCAATCAGTCGAGACATTGCTGACGTTGTTGACTGAACTTTAAACACTTGAACCAGTGTGTGTGAAATGTTTCAAGTAAACTGCAGCTGAATTTTAACAAGTCATGTCTCCTCATCGAAACTTGCAGGGACGATGTTCAGCAGTGCCTGAGCTTCGACTGCCCACTGCTGGTGGGAGAGGGTACTGCACCGACACACTCTGGCTGCGGTGCAACAGTGATACCCTCTTTGTCCACTCATGGGCTTTGTGCCCAGCATCATTTCACTTTCACTGTCTTTTGTTTTTCTATTCTTCTTCCCCTCCTCTGATAATTTACCACAGAGACAAACCAGTTGTTCAGCGTTTTCACAATGAGCTTCATTTAGCAGTTTTGTAAAGTGTGAAAATTAAGCTCCCTTGTAATACTAGTGATGCTGACTGACTATATTTGTTCATATTATTATATTTTTTTATCCTGGTTTGCTTTTACATGAGCAAAAAAACAGCTTTAGTCATCTGACCGACAAAACAGAAGTTGATAGGGGGCATTAAATGCAAAAAAATACGTTCTCATTCTCAACTTCTCATTGACAACCTAAAACTGTGTGTTGCAACACAGAGGTGTGCCTGTTATTTAGCCTACCCCGACTGATCTGAATGGGGTGGGCAAAAATAATGGAAACACCTGTCAACATAATGCAATACAGTTCAACAGCCTTCGAAATGATCACACAGTTAAATGTGGGATTTACTGCAGCGCTGTTGTGTTAGGCTGCATTAGTGAAAGTAAAAAAGACACACACAGTGCAACAAACCTGCCAAACTTTTCCGTGTATCCCGTCTTGCCCTGCTGTATGACGTGGATGAAGTCGTGCGTGAGGATAAATGGTACGCGCTCCCTCTTGATGCCAAACTTGGACTTGAAGTTGCCCAGGATGTGGCCAAAGTCTATGTGAAAGAGCTGACAGAAGGGAGGATCAACCAATCAGTGAGCGCTGTGGGAACCAGGTGAAAACAATGATTGATACAGAGATAAAACACACTGCCGGTCTCACCTGTCCGGTGCTGCGGACCATGATGTTGTCACTGTGGCGGTCCCCGATGCCCAGGACGTAGGTGGCTACACAGTAGCCTGCACACGACAGAGTGAACTCCTCGATGGCCCGATCAAGAGCATCGCTGTCAACACACAACACACACGTACGATACATGAAAGCAGAGTTCTCACCTCCTCTGAGGTCACTGCAGGTCTCCTGAGAGGCTCAGTCATCTTACCCAGAATTCCTCTCTTTGAGCCAGTTGAGCAAAGCATCCTTGTTGAAGGCGGCAGCTGCTGCCACGTTGCTGCTGGTCAGCTGGATGTTCGCAATCGTGTCTGCCGATGAGACGACCTCGATCAGCCCGGCACGATCACCTGTCGCTAGGCAACCATAGGGAACGATTCTTTGGACAGAAAGAGAAAGAAAGAGCTCAATAGTATCAACCGGAGCACTGTAAACGGAAGTATTTGGTGGGTAGAGATTAATAAAAATGCCCAAAGGAGAAGCAAGGAAACACACTAAGAACACACAACCACTTTATCAAGCCTTTTTTTCACACATCATAACTGATGCCTCAATCTCTGCTGTCTACATTTCCTGAGGCAAATATGGTAAATGTGTTTATTTCACTGTCCATAAGACAATATCCAATACTAATTTATTACAAATCTGATCTGTTTACACTTGAAACACTCTGCATATACGTACTATAATAAATATAAAATATAGAGGTGACAAGTATCTTATCTTTGTCATAGTTATTTCAACATATGAATCAAAACTGTCCACAAAAATGTGACACAAACAAGATCCATGTGAAACCAAAGATCTGATCGGGGTCATTTGACCAGACGGAGTAAATGTAGCTTTGTGTGTGTTTCTGTAGAAAGATGAAGACATTAGGTTGATTTAGAAGTTCATTCATCTGGATGCAGTTCACTCACTGTCAATGTATCAGATGTCATACTGTCTGCAGTGAGTTGAGTCATAACAGATGGGAGAAATGCAGGATCTGAAGAACATATGGTGATTATGTGATGGCCCGCAGACCAGTCCGATGATTCATCTTCTTCTTCTCTCGTTTAACTGACTTGCTCTCACTGTTTCCACAAGGCGGCACCAGTTGTAGAGTTATGCCCTGAGAAAACTTCTGTCCTAATTTACTGACACAGTCTCCATAGTTGTATGCATCAGACAGCCATAACCCAACGCTCGCAGCACACTAGATTTCTAAATGTCATCTACAACAGAGACCAAATCCCTTTAAGGCATTTCTTACTCAGCTTGATATGAACTGATGACGGTGTTGAGTTTGAATAAATGAATAAAAGATGAAAAACAAGTATGGATCTGTGAGAATACATAAAACACATCAGCAAGAAATCATGCAACAAACTCGCATCCACCGCATCATGGTGATTTTGTAACCTTTAATCTCAGTGTCCCCTCACTGTGTTCAAACTGAGAACCCATGTCCCTGTAATCTGAGACACCGCCCTCAAGCCCGACTGTCAAAACAAACGCCTCTAATGCTCAGCTCCAGATGTGACCGTGTATGACGAAGAGAGAAAGTGTCTGTGACGGTGTAGAAGTGTGGATTTCATTAGGATGTAATGCAGATGTGTGTGTGTGTGTGTGTGTGTGTGTGTGTGTGTGTGTGTGTGTTTGTGTGTATGTGGATGCCTAGGGTGCAAAAAGGGTTGAAGGTCAAACTACCATGGGGTAATTTAGTGTCTCCCCTCCTCTGTGCACCCCACCAGAGCTTCCCCTTCCCTACAGAGAGCAGGAACAAACAGCCTGACACAGTCTGTCTGTTAAACACACACGGACAAGGGGCGTGCACGCACACGCACACACACACACACACACACACACACACACACACACACACACACACACACAACCACACAAAAAAACCTCACCTGAGGTCCAGATTAGCCTCCTTCCATAGCAAATCCATCAACCTCAGAATCTGGAGGGTCAACATGTCCTGTCTTAGGTCTAAAAACGAAGCGAGTGAAGAAGGAAAGTTGTTAATTTATTTACTTAGAAAATAGAAAGTGATTTCATTCCCTCCTCATGACCTTGCAGTACAACTTCCCCTCTTCCTCCTCCTCTCTTTCACATCCTCCTTCCCTCCTCTATCCCTCCTACCGTCTCCATTCTTGAAGATGATTCCCAGGGTGTCTCCCGCCATCAGCTTATTGTTGTAAACAATCCAGAGAGGCTTCATCTTAGAGTCCATGTACCGACACCTCTCCACACTGAGGAGAAGAGACGGGGAAGTAGAAAAAGAAAAGTACAGGAGAGTTAGGTGAGTGATCAGAACAGAGATTCTCACACTGCGTCATGTGAATGTTAGTGTCTTACTTGATCCCGGACAGCAGGACGTTGGGGTTCAGAGGGGAGCGCAGGTCCGACAGAGTCTCCGAGTAGCCACTCTGCCTCAGACAAGTCATCATGGCCTCCTTGGTCAACATGGCCTCCTTGGTTTTACTCCGAGCGTTTTTGGTGGTTCCCAGCTTAATTAGCTCGTTGACTGACTTTAGCTTACTCAGGGCTTCCACCTGGTCAAGTCACAAGATAGACCGTGTTAATGTTGGAGTAAAAGGAGTGTGCGGTGAATGGCAACTGCAAAATACCACACTGTAGAACAAGGGCTGTCGTTAATACATAACCACCTGAAATCAAAGTGACTCCAGATATAAATTCCTTTACAACAAAGGTTAATTCTGGCTAAAAGCAAATCAGAGCGTCTCCCATTTTTAGGTAACTGTATCTATTATTAGTCGTTTTTGTTTGATTATTTGTTTGCTTGTGGTGCTTTTGTTGCCTCTTTTTAGACTGTAAATCTGTATATTTTAGCTGATTGTCGAATATCAATTGTGTTGTCTTCTCTTAGACTATAGATCACAAGCAATTAATTTTAATTTAGTATTTTATTCTACTTGAATTGTACATGTTAAAGCCAAACTAGGAACAGAAGCTGAGAATTAGCAATAGCTGTAAACTCTGTTTCAAAACACACTTATATAAAGCAGCATTTAATTCTCTATTTCAACGCTTTTATTTTATTCTTTTATCCAAGAGGCTTCATCAGCCTGATCAACCGGATGAGAGGTGAAACATCTTCCTAGACAAATAACCAAGTCCAGTTGCTTTTGATTTAAAACTCCTTTGAGATACTATGACCTGGACAAATGATAATATTCACAGGCTTTTATCTCTGGTTTCTACTTTTGGTTTTACTTTCTTTTGTCCCCTATATTGATTTTATTGTCTTATTTGTACAGCACTTTGTAACTCTGTTTTGAAAAGTGCTATTTACATTAAGTTATTATTATTATTCATTCTCCTTTAATGGACTACATCAGCATTGCAAATCCAACCTAGTGTGCACGCTCTTCAAAACAGGACGTGGTGAGATAAATGACTGTGCTGATGAGGAAGTGGGAGGAAGCGTCCAGAGGAGAGTCAGAAACAACAGTGTAGAGGTCAAAGGTTAGAGGGCAGAGGGTGACGCTGGTGTCGCTGCCACAGGCTAAAAATACCATAAATCTGTCCCTGCCAGGGTTAACAACAGGCCACAGCTATTCTGGTCCCACAGCAGGGACTGTAGAGTAAACTTCTGCAGCAGAGCTATGGAGCTGAGGATTGAGAGATGATCTCTTGAGGCAAACAACCTGTGAGGCATTATACAATAAATACCAGTGTGTGAAATCTACCTGTTTCTTCAGAACCTCAATATGAGGGATGCTGCCTCTGCAGTAGGCTTCCAGGATCAGGGCGAACTGGACTGAAACAGCTGGCATGTGGATCTCTGACCTGCAGGGGGAGCAGAGAGCAGCTGTGTTCATGACTCAGCCGCTGCTGTTCGCAAACGCTCCAGCTCTCTTACTTTCTCTCTGATGCACTAATCGACACGTGCAGACATGTGCACAGATAAACCTCAGAAACACATGAGTCTGTACTAACCGTAAATGCCAGAAGAGGAAGTGTCCTATCTTGCGGTTCCCCTGGGCACGCTCCAGCAGGAAGTGGGTGAGGGCGCAGTCATAGTACGGCTCGTAACGCAACACCTGCACCAACTGTAGCAGGTACTGTGACAGCTCCTCATCGCTGTGAGGAGAGAGAGGCAGGAGGAGGCGTTTTCTGGATTTTACCTTGTGAAATATTTTTTGGTTGGTTTTTAAATGATAAACAATATGTAAAAATAAACAAAAGAGAACTGACAGTAATTCATGCATATAGTCATTTTTAATAAAGTAAAATAGCAGGAAGAAGGGGAAGTGTAGCAGGATGTTCTGGGTGACAGTGGATGATATAAATGCAGAAGCTTGAATATGAGAGGAAGAACAACCACTGTATTATATAATATCTGTGTGTGTGTAGGTAGATACACATCTTTACCTCATATCACGCAGACAGCCCACAGCGTATTCTCTGACGTACTGGTCAGGGTAGTTGAAGTCCAGAAGCTCCAGAGCGTCTCTCGGACTCAGTTTGGGCCAGATCTGAAGCAGCGCCTGCAGCTGAAGCACAGATTGGATTTTTTAAATTTAATTTTAAGTCTGATAATTGTAACCATTTGTCAATTTAAGATGTTTAAATACAATAAAACCGCTCTTAAAGATGGACGTAAAAACCATCATGCATCAGTCATCATTTTGCCAAAAGTGTAACTCTAAACGATACAAAATATAATTTCATAGAGCTGAAACTCGTGGATATTGAGTTTTATGTCCAGGCTGTGTTATAAAGTGACATTTTACATGTAAGAAATTAAGATATTTATAAGTTTGACTTTCAGAACAGTATCAAAATGTGAAGTTTTTTGTCAGTCAGAATTCATTCAATATAAAGAAAAACAAATTATAATCATTTTTGCCCTGAACAGCTTAAAGAATTGCAGAGAAGTAATGGCCTCATATAGAAAACATCCAAAGTATGAAGATGTGAACTAAACTTTTTTTTATCTTGTAACAATATTAAAACTTGGTGTCGCCATATTGTTGACAGATAAAAGCTGACTTTGTTCTACTAAAATGCATCAGCAGTGAATACGCCAGCTAACCTGGGCCATGTCCTCGTGTTTGCTCCACTTGACGGAGAGTAGCAGCTTGGGCAGCGACTGAGGGAAATTCTCTCTACAGTCGCAGCGTAGTGTCCAGATTAGGTCCTTCTCGTTCTCACACAGCTGAGAGAGCGGGTCACGCTCCATGATCTCCTTCAGCTCGATGTGGAACTTCTTACCCCCACGACCCTGGTGAGGAGGGAAGAGCGGGGGCATGACGAAGATGTGGAGGAGAGACGAGGCGAAAGGAGAGAGAGTGAGGATTAATTGGAAAAGCAGGATGTGAAAGGAAGGCCTGATTCCAATCCAGCCCCTACAGCCTCGCCCTACCCACTATCACTTTGTTTACATGTTTGAGTGGGGGGTCCGTCACATCAAGTGTTGTTCCAAACCAATGACCTTTAAGTGGGAGTGGGTTATTAAGCCCTCTAGCACTGAGTCTGCATCGATGCAGGCTGACGAATCACACTCTTGATGGATGAAATTCCACAAACATGAGTTTCAGTGAGTTCTGTGTTTATTTCCAAAGCATGAATCATAAATTACCCCAAACATATATTTAACTATTTTCATGTAAACATGATAAAATTATACATTACACTGTATTTTGGAAAGAACATGTCGCTGCGTACCCGAGAAAACAGTACATGTCTTTTTTATTTTAATTTATTTTATTTTTTAATTTGACTTGACAATTTTGAAGAGCTTTGGAAAAAATAAGGATCTAATCAAATTATGATTCAGTTTTAATCAGATTAAGAGGGGAAAGGAAAAAATGTTCACTTAAAAAGAAGCGGACGCCAGTTTTTAATTACTCAATTAATAATTTTCCTTTCCCAAGCTCACGATGCCACGAATGTAATGAAACCCATGTCACTGCCCACTGACCTGTATCTTTGTCAATGTTTCGTATAAGATTATCTTTTAGATAAGTACTAATAGTATACTAGTAAAATAGTGTAATAATAGTACACTAATTACTATATCCTTTCTGAAATATTTTGGGTGCTTGGGTGTGTTTGCACCCTCCACAGATGTGAGTGTGACTCCACACAGAGTTACAGAGTTACGCTCCGTCTCTCAGTGTAACTCAGGACCAGGTCAAAAAGTGCCTCTTTGAAAGGCCTGACTCGCTCCTACATAGGTTTTCACAAATTAAAATAAATGCACTGGACAGGCAAGGATGGAACTGGGCTGAAATGAGGGGATGAAGATGAGTAGTGACTGAAAAGAACCACAAGATGGCAGGAGTGTATTAAAGTTTCCTACCAGCTCTTCTGTATGCACTTCTACACAATCCTCAAACCAAGGACTAACACTGACTTGTCCCTGTTTGAAACAAGTTGTATGTTGTCTGGCTCAGAATGGACACACGAGCCAATGATATAAATGTAAAATGGGTCCTGATGTGCAAACCGTCTTCACGGAGGAGCAACATTAGTGGAGCTGTATGAACCTGACCACTAATCCACAGCAGTAAAAAAAAAAAAAAACACTAACTTGTAGTCAGTGATAATCCTAGTTTCATACATACACCTCACATTAAAGGGCTGCGCTCAGACATGCCCTCCGCACAATACATGATTACATAACTGGCTGCAACACGCCCATGAGTGGGTTTCTTAGACGAGGGGCAGCGAGACAGGAAAACACACAAGTAATCTGATAGAGTTTTGATGGGGATTGAAAGATTGAGTTTTTTTCTGCTACAGCCTGCCAAAATAATAACAATGAGTTCCCTTAGAAACTAGCACTGTGTGTATTCAGATTGTGTAAAGGGAGGTAGCAGGCCTATTTGTTACCAACTAACAAATATGCCACCATATTTTCACCTGCTTTACCCTTGTCCTTGCCCCCCCCCCCTTCTGTACATCAACTCACCATGTCACTTGCTCCGACGAGCTCTGCAGCTTTTTCCAGTATCTGCAAAAAAAAAAAAAAAAAAGTGAGTGAACACACACACACACACACACACACACACACACACACACAGATACATTGCTGCCAGCTTGAGTGCATTAAGTAGGCTGAGCACGTCCCGATCCTTTCATGCTAACAGCCGCCACTTCATCATAATCACCAGGTACCATTATGTAGAGCACTAAGCCACCGTGATGACAAATCCAACTGCAGTCAAGTCTTTCAAAGGTCTATGCTATTGTGTCGGTTCAGTATGGCACAATCACACAGAATTTATTTGCTCAAGTGTTTTAAATATTGAAGCCTATTTAGGATGGTGGTTTAAAAAAAAAGAAGCTGTGCTTCATGAGCGTGACCACAAATGAGCACCATCACTGACCTTGTCGAAGGGCGGGAAGATGACGGGGTGTGACGAGTACTCTGGGAAGTGGATGTGCAGTGCTGTAGCGTTCTCAGTGTACGGGTTGGTCTGGATGGTGCCTATGGGGTTCAGCATCTCTTCAAGTTCATCTGGGCAAGACACACACACACACACACACACACATACTTAATTACTATGAATTTACTGCATGCTGGCAATCACTGTAGGAGCTCATTTAAGTTTAATTATATTTGTAGACTTTAAATAAGCGTGTGCGTGTGCGTACCAGGAAAGGAAGACCAGCAGTGCAGGATGATATCTCCGGTCTTCAGTTGGCCTTTGTAGTCAAACACCATGGTATTGACCCATGCTATCGGGTAGTGCTGCATCACATTAATAATATCAATGATTAATCCATGATTCTGTAAAGATGATGTACGTGTGGAAACTAAAGAAGCTTTAATTGCATTTTTATTATTTTTTTTATTGGACCAGCCCCCTTGCACACAGTGTAGGTTTCTTACCACTTTCCCTGCTTTGCGGATGGTCTGGTATTTGTTTATGTGCAGGTTTTTGGTCGACTTCTGCTTCTTGACTTTGTCCATGACAGCGTAGATGGCGAAGCAGAGGCGGGTCATGCGAGGCAGGTCACAGACGGAGATGTCGAACTCCAGCGTGCTCTCTTTCCACGTGTGGTCCGAGCGTCCGCTGCTCTCGTTGCTCACTGCTGGCTTGCACAGCAGCTCTGTGCCGTGGAAGAGCCCCGCCCTCACCTGGACCTGGGTGAGTGGGAGGGGTTGGTGAGTGATGAGGGGCAGCCAGGGTAGAGCATCACTTTTAAAAATTTTGTGTTAAATCTGATATTCAGTCACAAGCTGCTGCTTCAACTTTTACAGGCAGAACCTGTTATTGAGAAATACATTTGGGAACAGGATGTAACTTCTGCCGCTAGGGGTCTATCAATCAAATTGTCTTCAGCACCACTGCCGTAAGCTTCTCCTGGTTTGGATTCCTTCAGTAACAGACGTGCAGGGGTTTCTTCCCTCTCTCCACAACAAACAGAACAGGTGATAATAAGCGTTAAAAACACCGAATAAAGCAGCTTCACATTTAAAGTCAGTGTTGCGTCGACGCTGTATGGCACGCAGGAGACGTCAGGGAAGGATTGGGAGCTGACACTGCTGCTAATCATTTCGATTGTTTCTCTGATAACTTATAAGGCAGACGTTCAGGAGGTTTTTAACGGCAGCCGAATTACTCACAGAGGTGTCCTCCTCGCCATAACAAATACACCAGGGGAATAAAACAGGTACAAACCACAAATAAAGCAGTTTCACGTTAAAAATCTGTGATTCTCCAGTGCTCTTCTGTGGACACAGGACGTCTTGGAGTGGCTGGTAGATGAGGTGTCTAACAATTGCCTTGCTTCTTTCTCTGTGATATTTTAAGATCCAGACGTCCGATGACGAAAATCCTTTGTCAGTTTGGTGCTTCTGGCAGGCAACCAAAACACTCACAAATGAGCAAAGGGGATATGACGCTATTGACAGGCAACCAAATGAAACAGGCTGTTATCATTTTTTATTACATCTATTTTATTATCACATTTCCTGGTTTTACTTTCCCATGAATTGTTAGATTTCTCCTGAAACTGCTCAGTATTGGTTTTAATACACCAAACTGTTTTATCTGTGGTTCTTCTCTTTAAAATATTTTTAATTAATATTTTTGCTGCCTTTGTCAAGCACTTTGTAATGTAGTTTTTGAAAATGGCCCATAAATCATGATATTATTATCATTATCATTACTACTAATGATAATAATACCATGATTTATAGTGGTAGTAGTGGTGGTAGTACGATTAAAATCATGCATTTCGCTGGTTTGAAAAGGGCTGGAAACATCTGGCATAATCTCAGTGCACGCAAAACAACTATTACACATGTTAATGTGGGAAAGTTACATATTATGAGTTTAAGCATCATAAAAACAGTCCCAACATGCAGATTAGAAATCATGACTAAACTGACAGAAAATGTCAATGTGAAACATGTTACAACTGTGGCTGCAAGGGGTTTTTTATGTGTGCAGTGACATATTAACAGGAACACAAATGACTGTTTCATGTATGTGGACAAAGTGGGAGTTTACCTTGGCAGTCTCCTCTGCGTTCACCTTGCTGGCATTCACCAGGACTATCTTAAATGGGCAAGACACGTCCCACACACACGTCTGTACTTGCTGAAGAAGAGAGAGCGAGAGGAGACAGACAGACTCGCAATGAGTGAGCAGCATTTGCATAATGCAGTGTAATAATATGTACCCCAGCACGCCGCTTCTTCACACACCCACCAGTTCCCTACACACACATACATACAAACACAAAAATGTGGGAGGTCACGCAGGTCGTTCTGATGTCAAGCCGAGTGGATTTGCGAGGGTCAGCAGACAGCAGCACAAACAGCATCACATGACACCTAGAGACTACGAACATGACTAACTAGCACACTTCCTGCAGTGTGCTGCCTCCCTCTTTGTGTTGTTTAAATACTCATGTGAGTGTGTGTAATTTGCCTCTTGTCTGATATGAGGCTACAGTTGTGTAGAGGCAGAAAAAAGAGCTCACACTACTGTATCATCACAAAAACACCTTGTCCTTCTGTTCCCTCCTCTTGCTTTGTTTCCCACAGCACGACGGCACAGCATCCACTGACAGCTTCTTTCCTGAAAATAAATCTCTCTTCCTGTCACAGGCACCCACACAGTCAGTTTATTACTGCCTGACCACAATCTGTGTCTCTGCACAGTCAAAAACAGTAAAATAGTAAAAAATCATAAAAGAGCTTCTTTATATTAGGAGGATTTAAAAGAGAGAGAGAAAAAACACATTTGTGACTTTTTCATCTTTGTGTCTAAACCAAGTGGTGAACCC
Organism: Trachinotus anak; assembly: GCF_046630095.1. Lineage (NCBI taxonomy): Eukaryota > Metazoa > Chordata > Actinopteri > Carangiformes > Carangidae > Trachinotus > Trachinotus anak. The sequence continues at coordinate 5,305,225 of NW_027273885.1, read as the reverse complement.
ACCGTGACCTCACCCACTGTTTTGTGAACTGCTGTTTTAATTTGGCCGTCGCCATCTTGGTTTTTGAAACCATAAGAAGCCATATTTGGACGAGAAAGTGGAGCTGAGGAAGAGCAAGGGGTGGATCTGACTGTGTCCTCTATCCTGATTATCGCCGTGTGAGGTACAGTCTATCAATCTAATCTGCTCTAATGCATGCCCTGCTTTATTGTCTATTTTCCTCTAAATGGGACCATATGGGACTTATTACTGAGGTAATAAATCAAGTGAGAAGTAGAGACATTTTTCCATAGACTTCAATACAATCAGACAAGATAGAATGTAGCTTTAAGGCACTTCCGTATTTGCTTCACTTTTCAGACCCGAAGTCTACGTCTATTTTTATACACAGTCTATGGTCTAAACATGAATCAATAAAAACAGCAATACAAAGTTAGAGTTATAACATAGAGTGAGAACTATCCTGGCTTTAACGTTATCAGCAAAATCAGTTCTGAGCAATAGGAAAGTCATTACAATGATGCCACGGTTGGTGAAACATGGTCTTGTTTCTTAAATGCTGTTAACACCGTGACAGGTGACTATGAGCTGCAAACACAGCAGGTATTCACTGGAAAAAACTAGGTGTTACAGTTATCTAATCGGGAGGGGATGAAGATGCGATAGACACCTTCTTAGTGCGGTGTGGAGAGAAAATGCTGCTTGGGGGGGGGGGGGGGGGGTTACAGAAAAGTCAATTAAAGGAAAATTAACTGCAATAATTTTGATAGCAGGATAATGGTTCACTGTTCACTTTTCCACAGCATCATGGGGTAATTGTGTGTTTCTTTTTTGGACTATGAGGTCCCACCATCTCATAGAAGAAGAAACATGCATTTATAATGTACCTTCATTTTCCAGAATCCTGAATTTATGATAAATCACAGAACACAATGATTGTGACACTCTGTAATTCCCTGAGTCACAGTTTCCAGTGAGTTTATACTTAGTCATCACAAAAAAAAATGTGGAAGTGAGGTGAAGTTAGAGGCTGTTTTTACTGTAAACAAAGAGAAATGTTCAACTGTAAGGTGTTGACAGTAAGAAGTTGTTGAAAAAGAACTGTTCCAACACAGTTATGATTTAAATATGCGACATATAAAGTGGTTCATGTGATGATTCAAGAGATCATTTGTCCCCACAGCCATCAGGCTGTATGACACCTCCGCCACAAGGCAGTGGCTCATGATCTGGACTGTTGCCCAGTCATTTACTTTTTTAGTATTTGATTTCACCTATATTACTGTCTGTCCATTGCTTTTTAAAAAAAATGTATATATGTGTATCTGCATATATATGTATGTCTCTCTCTCTCTCTCTCTATCCATCTATCCCTCTGTTTCTATTGCTGTCTCTCTCTCTATCCCTATCCTTCTCTCTCTCCTTCTCTCTCTCTTTCCATCTATCCATCTCTCACCTGTAAGGTTAACCCACTATCCAAACCAAACATCACCGAGGCACCAACAGTCAGTGTGGAATCAGGATATCAACACCCCATGACACTTGCTAACGGAGGCCAATTAAATTCAACCTGACATTTAAAATGTGGACGCACACACAGAGGAGTGATGTCACTGTGCACCTGGCAGCGGCAGCGAGGAGAGATAGCGATGTTTTCTGACAACGTGGCAAATGCTGGCAGGACAGTGCAGGCTTGCCTCATAAAAGACAGGTGGCAGCTGCCAGCACATGTTTACTTGGTAAACCTCCACACCTGCCTCGCTCAGCGCCAGGGAGTCAATAAAACTGTGAAGCTTTTAATGTTTTAGTGAAACAAGAACACGGCTCCGTAAACACCGGCAGATATTAAGATTAAGATAATTGACTCTTATCTAGAGTGCATGAGAACATTTCACATGTGAAGTTTTAGTCCTGGTGATGTCAAACAATCACTGATCAAATTTGCGTACACCAGTTAAGATTTCTATTTTCTGTACCGTGATAAAAAATAGCATGTGGGGAGAAATTTTCCTAAGCTGCGTACGACACAGAGTGATCAGCTGACCTGCACATTTGGAGGGAGTGAATTGTCGTTCCTCTAAAAACAACGTCAGACGCTCAACAGACAAAACCACCACGACACAGAACTGAGAACTGCATTCATTCACTCAGCCGCATACGTTACAGGACTCACCGTGGGAACCCTTCTCTTGGGAGGTAGTGGTAAAGGTGGATTGGAGGACTTGCGACTGACCACAGCTCCGATGGTGGACATCTCCTTGTCAAACATGGCTTTGACGGTGCTGATGTGGACCAGGGTGAGGTGCGGACACTCCCTGGCCTGCATGCACAATCGGATATACTGCAAATAAGACCAGACAGGAATGCATTTTAGTTATGTGCATATTTTAACCTTACCTAACATGAAAAAATAGAAAAATGTCTTGTTTACAGTGGTTTTGAACTTGCATTTTGCTCACATAATAATAATAATAATAATAATAATAATAATACATTTCATTTATAGGCACCTTTCAAAGCACTCAAAGACACCTTTTAACAAACAGTAAAAGATCAGGACATTCACAGTTAAGTGTGCATAGATGTTGAATCAGCAAAAGTACTTTTAGAGAAATAAACAAACAAGTGAAAGTTCTCAGCTGTTTGCCAGCTGACTCAAATTAAAATGCAAAGCTGCATATGTACAAAAACAAATCCAGTTTGAATCGACTTGGTTATGTTGATGATTTAAATGATGTTTAAAAAGAAAGTCACTTAACCAACCAGACTTAGCTTCTCAAAAAATCAGATACATAAAGATTTAGCTCCTGAGGCTCCACGCAGAAGAGTGTTTGTACGAAGCAACTGTTAAGTTTATTGGATGTCATCCCAAACACAACTTCACGCACTCTCAAGTTATCAGGCTGTGAGTTGGGAAAATCTTAAATTCCATGATATGCATCTGATAATAAAAACCTTCCAGACTAAACATTTTCATTTCACAGAAAGTCAAGGGTACTCTATACCTGCCACGGGATGTGACATCGCCCCACAGAGCAGGTGAAGCAATAAGGAAAGAGAATGATAAGGCAGTAGAGTAGTGTACACTACTCTACTGCCTTATCATTCTCTCTCTCCTAGATCATAATCTCAGATTGTTATTGTCACACTAACGCAACACTGCATGAATTTCTCTGACCTGGAAGAACAACCATGCTGTAGTTATTAAGCATAAAACTTTTCTTTAAAAAAACAAAAAAAACAAACAGTCTCCACTAAATCTGGTTCTGGTCATGATAATGACACATCTCACTCAAGATCTGAGTTCACCAGTCATTATAAGCACCAGTCCACCGTGTAGCCACTGACCGACCTTGTACTGAATCAGGGGGTGGTCTCCAAAGAGGAACTCCAGACACTGGCTGAGCCTCAGGACGTACTGACCCCTCCACGCCTCCTCCTCGGGGCCGTGGGTGGTCAGCCACTTCCTCACGGCCATCTCCATCAGCTCTGTGGGGGTGCAGGATGATGGCACCTTCAGACTGGCTGAATCCTGGAAGACAAGGACGGAAAACAGACACGGAGACACTGAGTCAAGTGTTTTATTGTTTTTTTTCCCTCAAGGTTTTAACCTTTGTAAAATCATAACTAGTTTTTATGTGTAATTTTTGTGAAATCAGGTCCAAAAGATGATAAAAAAGAGAGAAAGTACAGGCTCTTGACCTGCTGGAGGCTTCGTCGTTGGATCATATAAAGGCTGTGAGGAGGAACGTTAAGTGATATTCTCCATCACTTATACACATTAGTCCAGATGAGACAAATGCAGAAAAGGAAAGATCAAATAAAAGTTTGATGGACATGAACAGGCAGGGCTTAACATACAATCCACTGCAAAGAATAGGCTGTACTCTCACCTCATAATAATAATTAACTTTATTTATAGAGCACTTTTCATACAAGAGATATAGCTCAAAGTGCTTTACAATAAAAAAAAGAAATAGAATCGCACAATAAAAGGGTAACTAGAAGGACAATAAAATTACACAATACAAAGACAGTAGAGATAAAAAACGTGAATGGAAATAAAAACAGGAAAGTATGCTTAAAATATGAGAGAAGAAGAAGTTAAATAAATAGGTTTTTAGCTGTTGTCCCATAGTTTTGAAGTTTAGTTAAGAAGATCTAAGAGCTTGTGAAGGATTTTAATCACCACTAAGTAAAAGGACCTTAAACTCTATTCTAAAAGATACTGGGCGTCAGTGGAGTGTAGCTAAAACCAGGGTGATTTGCCCTCTCTCCCTTGTTTTAGTCAAAAGTCCAGCAGCACAGTTCAACTGCTTCAAAAGAGCAGTGCAATAATCTAATGCACTTTAAATAAAAGCATGAATAAGTTTTTGTAATCTTTATGGGACAGGAGCGGCCGTACTTTGGGTTAAATTTTACTTGACACATAAAGAAGGTAACCACAACAGCTATTTATCACTTAAGAAATATGAAGCAAGTCTAAAATAATGCCCAGGCATGTTACTGCTGATGTGAGTAAAGGGGCCGAAGTTTACAGGGAGTAGATTCACCTCAAAACCCCTCTCTCTCACACACACACACACACACACACACACACACACACACAGTCACTGAGTTCAAACACACACGTGATCTCGTGGATGTTCGCGGCTGAATGAAGTCCTGCTGCAACAGACTGTACTAAACGCGTGAAAATGAACATGAGTCCTCCACACATTACCACAGCCGGCTCACTGCTTCACAGTATTTATAGCACAGCTCTGACCGGATACCTGAGATGGAATTTTAATTTCCTGGAGGTTTCATAAAAATGTCACCCATTAATAATTAACAACAAAAAATGGCCGTGGCTACATTCTGGTGGGACGACAGCACCAAGAGCCCCGAGCATTTCTCTGAAGGGCCGGAACATTACATTGAAGGTGAAGTTAGATGAAACTCTAATGCAGTGAGAGAATAAGTGAACAGGACCCAGGTAAACCACTGAGCCGGCCTAATGATATCACTAAGACGAAGGTTCCCACTGAACCTTGCTCATATTCACTTCACAACAATAAACCACACTGCCACACTTCCTGTCTGTAATGAGGCTCATTGTGTCTGACCTCCCAAATAAGACTTCCTGCCAATGTCCACCTGAGCGCAGTGGCACAGATGGCCCGATTTTTTTTTTTTTTTTGTGTCAATGTGTGTTTGTGCATCTGAAGTTGATCAAAGCTGATATACAAGAGTCTGGAGGGACACGACCATCTGTCTTGATTAAATGACATTATTTCTAAAACACAAGCAAATAGGCAAAGACAGATGGAAGGACACAGAGTTCAGAGCAGGAGAGGAAATGAGAGGCTCCTTTTAATCAGCATTTTGGTCCCTTGAGCTGTCATGTTAACGCTTGAGAGAGTGAGTGTGTATGTGTGTGTGTGTGTGTGTGTGTGTGTGTGGGAGAATGGCATAATTTCACTGATGGTTTTGACCCACTTTGTTTGGTCACATGACTTGCTATTTGGGCTGAGTCACGTGACTTCTGTGGAGCAGCCAGCAGTGAGCAGGAAAGGAGGCTGAGCGACGGCGCACGTGTCCACACTGGTGGAGTCACATGGCCACTTCTGCTACTCTAACAAGGTGGTTTTGTCTGCTGGAGTGGTGCGGTAAGTCACACTGCTGTTCAGGGCTCATTATGCATGCAAAGACGTTGTACAGGCAGCAGCACATTATGGGTTTGGGTAATGGGTTTGTTATTGTATCAGCCTGGCTGCAGAGTGCTCTGAACAATTATCCCTCAGTGAGGAGTCTCCTCTAGATCAATTAGAAGAAATGATGACAAAAATGAAAACACACACGTACATGAATTAGCCGTTGTTGCTTGTAACTGATAGCTGCTCACCAAGAAGCACAAGTGCCCCATCCAGCATGATGAAAACTAAGTACCACTTACTGAAGAATTAAACATGGTGCCATTAAACAAGCAGGGACCTACTATATTCAATTAATAAATTATTGTATATGTACAGTTTACTGTAAGGTATAATACGTGTAAGATACTATTTAATTAAAGAATTATTGTGATTGTACAATTTACTGTAAGGTAATTAGGTGTAAGATCATTTTAAATCAAACGTTGCGAAATGTATTAGTTCTCATTATATATAATATTCTCTAGATGTGTTTTTCAAGATTACACTTCTCAACATAATTGAGTAGTAGGGCTGAAGAATTAATCGAAATATTATTTAAATTTCAATATGGCCAAGTGCAATAGCACATCGCAGGAGCAGCAGTTTTTTTTAAATAAGGATAAAATATGTCACAACAGACCATAAACGAAGCACAGAGACGCTCCGGCCTACAAATCAAATTCTCCACACAAAGGAATGTATAGTACAGACCTCCAGCTAAAATTAGATCATCATAATTTTTATATTTCTTTCAGAGAAAATGAAATGCATAAAAAAAAAAAAATCATATCATAATCTCAATATCTGCCAAAATAATTGCAATATGATTTGTTCGTCTATGGTTCAGCCCTAATTCCAAGTTATTATAACAGAAAGATATAAAAAGAAAGAAATGCTCCTGCGTCTGATCCCATAACACTCCGTCCTTTGTGGAGTCCTGGATGTCTGATGGTCTTCCCAATATACTTCTTGTGTATTAATAAAGTAATGATGATTTCCATTAGATATAAATTCTCAGAAACACTGACAACTGGTGTGGTTGCTACAATTATTATTTATCATTTTATGCCGCAGGACATTTGTGGAGGCCATCATGACTGTCCAACTTTCAAGCCAAGAACAAAGTATTGGTGTGCAGTAGCTATCAATGATTTTAATTAAAAACAAAGAAGGACTTTGTGTTTGAATAGTTTACACTGGTAATATAAGTCATTTTAACTTTGTTGTCTGTTGTCAAATGGTGACAGTTTGACTATTTATGGTACAACATGTAATAAAACTGGTGTGGACACAACACACTTTATAACAGCTGTTATACTGATGACTTTGAGTTAAAGTCAAATTTTTTTGTAAGCCGTTTGTTTATGCTGAAGGTAGAGGGGTGTTGTGGGAAATGGGTTCAACAGTTGACAGTTTGCTCACAGCATAAAACAAAAAAAAACTTTTTAATAAATATGTTTGACCTATATCCCAGATACAAATACATATACACTTGATCCTGGTCTCCACTCAGTGTACTACTGGGTCGACAGACTCTCACCTGAGACTGATCAAAGTGGATCGTGACTTTCAGGTCGGCCGACCGGTCATTGACTCCGTCGGTGATGGCCGTCCCCGCCGCGGGCTCCAGCTGCGGGGAGAAGCAGGCGTGCAGCCACTCTACAAAGGTCATCTTCTGGACCCGCTGCATCTTCTCTTCACTCGTACGAAACATCTTACTGCGAAAGTCCTTCACCTCCTGGTCATTGATGGCGTCGAGTTCATGGAGACCTGGTGGAGGTTTAAAAGGGCTTTGTCACAGCACTGCTATAATGAAGGATGCATCATGATTTGTATGAACGAAGTGGACAGATTAGATTACAGCAATATTTTATAACAATTAGTTTTTTATATAAACTGAGCATGAAGCTTTCCAAGACATTTACATATAGCTGTCATGAACATGTTAAAGAATTATAAATGGGATTAAACCAAATGCCAGAGGTATAAACTGCTGTTTGGCTGATTGTGTTTTATCTCTCTGCTCCCTATTGAGCTTTTGTCTCAGTATTTTATCAAAGGGTTGCTGCACAATACTCCCTTTAAAATGAAAACAACATGTTGACATTTTAAGCCATTTAACATTCATATGTCCTTCAGCATTCAAAGAGGGGCTCTGGACCACATTAGCTGCATTGTGCGAGTGTGTGAGCCGGTTAGTGTGACTGTTTTTCTGGAAGGGAAAAAAAACATGGTTGGCCTTGTGAGTGTGCAATAGGTTGTTATTGTGCGCTGCACGAGGTCGCTGTGTGTATATGTGGGACTATCAAGACGTGCCCATGGGGTTTCTTTTGAAACACCACTTTACTCTGTCAAAAGCCTTTAAAGCTTCGAGTCAGACCAAAGTGAAGCCAGGAGGGAAGAATATCAATATCGTCTGAGTCTCCTTCAATCAGAGACCCTTCTCTGCCTCGGTCTGCCTTCCTCTGGAGAGGTCTGCTGCCATATTCTTAGATACGTCTTTCAGAGGAGAGTTGGACCAATGTCCCAAGTCTATTTTCTTGTGTTTTACACACATAACAACACTGTTTGTGTGTTTCACTCTGTATGCTACCAACACATGGATGACCCACATTTCAACACAGTGCCTGAACGCCTCCTGAGTTGGTGGTGTTAGTGAGAAAGAGGAAATTGTTTTTTAAGTTATGTTTTCAGGCTTTTTGCCTTTATTATAGTCATAGTGAGAGAGACAGGAATGTGTGTGTGTGTGTGTGTGTGTGTGAGTGAGTGTGAGAGAGAGGTTGACATGCAATCAATTGACTAAATTATTAATCAACTAATTATTGCAGCTCTATAGCTGTTGTGTTGCTGGATGATACAAACATATAAGTCTAACTTTGAAAAGAAGAATCTTTTTTATGCGTTAATAAATACTGTGTCAGTGAATCTTCAATCAGTGCTTAATCACCTCAGAGGACTGAGCTTTCCTACAGCTGCGATCAATCGCATCTGCTCCTCTGAAAGGCCTCATCTTCACCTGAGATAATGCAAAGTGACAGCTGATGGAAGACATGTCAGAAACATGTCCAGTCAGTCCTCACGCCTCTCTATCAGACAGCGGGGCAGCTGATGGAAGCCAGATACAGAGGGGCCTCAGCAGTGAATGTGCTGAGTAGCACAGCTACTTAGTGTAGTGATGGAGGTGCTTAAGGTAACTGTCCCTCTTACTAACTCTGAACCACTTTACGTTATTGGGACAGTAGATGAATCAGTCAGGGAGGGAATAGTGTGTGTGAGAGCCTGGGTGATAATCTGAAACATGAAAACTCTTAAAGCCGCCTCACCCTTTCCGATGAGAACGCCGATTTTGGAGTCCAGCAGACGCTCTGCTCGGCCGCAGTTGCGCGTCACCAGCTTGAGGACCGGCAGGAAAGGGCGAACATCGCATAGCCGGCGGGTTTCGTCCTCCAGTTCTTCGTGCACGGCGGCCTGGTTGACACACTCGAACATGTGGCTCTCCATCTCGCCCAGGGCGGGAAACAGTGGCAGTGTCTGAGCCTGCTTCCATAAGAGCTGGAAGGCAGAAGAAGAACTGCTGAAGTGGTTTTGCTTGTGGCTGGATGAACATGCATAGATGAATCTAAGGGAAGGACGTGGAATTGATTCCCAGGGGCATTTGTTTATTTTTCAAAACTAATACTTTACAACTAACAAGAATAACTTTTTTTTTTTCTCCCCTAACTTTGATGTCTTTTTTGTTTTATTATTCTAATATTGTATGTCTCCTCTTGACCATTGTGTAATGACTAACAAGTCAATAACAAGTCAAATTGACAGAAGAGTATGTTTCATTGACACAAACACACATGACTCATGGCAACATGACACAGCTTCTGGGTGAGCCAATCAGGATGTGAATAATACGTCCAGCAGCCAATCCCGGCATGATTCATGTCACTGCACCCCGCCGCATGATCACAGGGTCTTCTGTGTGTTTGTCTGAGGTTATGGAGCTATGCTGTAGTTGTTGTGTTGGTCGTGTTGATCATATCGCTCCACAAACCACAAGAAAAAAGCAGAAAGGATTTGCAGTAATTAGTTGATGTTTCCAGTGAGCAGGAACTGTCACTTGCAAAAAACATTTGAAAGCCATTTTCTTAAGAATCTGAAACTTGTCTTAATTAGTGTCAGTGAAACATGATCATTTATAAGCCAGCTCTTTTTTGCTGTTTGATCACTGATAAAGAGTCTTTGGCAAAACTAAACTAAATACTCTTCCTGGCTTCCTCATATTTGCCCTCTCATATCATTTACTATAAAGGCTCAGAGGAGCCTCTCTCTCTCTCACTTCAGAGACACATTATTTGTCAGAGCTTTCCACTGCTTCTGTTCACGCTTCCCTCAGGGAGTGAAGATCTCGCACATGTCCATGCCGACAGACATCTTTTATGCATGCACAGCCATGTATACATGGACTCAGAGACTCAGGCAGAGACCTCACTCATCATCCTTTCTTGACGTTAAAAACAAAAACACTACGGCTAAAAGCAAATATTTGTGAATGTCCAACAGTGAAAATGTTTGAGTTTGCGTGTTTATGCCGGACATTGGAAAAAAAAAAAATCCTATACATTATTATTCAGTCCAACAGTGACAGAAATAAATATTACCTTTGTAAAACTTGGTCAGAACTAAATGTTGAGGCTGTTTGTGAGGTGATGCTGTAATGAATTGTTTTTAATATTTGCACTCATCTGTGTGCGTCAGTAGTCGACACAGAAACAGCTTTCAGACAACACCAACATGGAGGTCAGCCTCAAAGTAAGGTAGCTGTTATTGGAGGGTTTTCATATTTCAGGTGTTTTCCATTTTTTCTGGTTTCTCTACAGTTAAATCATCATGGATGGGAGGTGGGGGGTGGCTGCTGTTTTCCTCCATGCACATCAAACGCCTTCAGAATAAAATGCAGTAAATGCGGTAAACAGTCATTTTCTCAAGTCTGTGACCTCCGACCTCCACCTTCACATTATTTGCTGCAGTTATACGTGATGTCACGAGCTATTTGCCTGCTGACAGCTACAGCTACTCGAAAACAAAAAACACCCCACCCAACCTCAAGAGCCATTCCTGTAAAAAAACAAGCATTAGATAATGTCTAACTGACTAACTGAGTGACCGTGTGATCTGTGTGTGTCTACTTGTTAGTGTATGTGTGAGGGCTGTGGACTGTTTTCCTCATTAGGACAATAGGCCTAGAGGCATGTAAGGACAATAATGGAAGTTCAGGACAAATAACAAGCAAATAAATCAATTTAATGTCTGTGAAGTGTGTTCAAATTTGATTTTATTAGAGTCTGTAAATTATCTGTTGTCTTGTTCAGCTGGACCTCTCAGCAGCAACATGATTCTTCCCATTTTAGCCCTCACCCACCCAGTACCACTCACCAGTTTGATGTGCTGAATGGTGGCCTCGCGCGGAACATCCATCTGGATGTAGATACCGGTGGGCAGCAGAAAGTCCACAGTGATCTGATCCGGAGCATGTCCGGCCAGGGGAGAGTGGGCTGCCCATATGTCCAGGAGGTCTGTCATGGCAGGAGGCATGGCAAAGGGCACCACACACCACCTCAACCATAAGGACCTGGAGGGACAGAGGAGAGAGACGACAAACTCATTTCAGACTGAGCTTCATGCTTTTAATGAGTGAAGATGAGGACGTTTATTGAAAGATACTTCATTCATTCATTCAGATATACTTGTTCTCAACAGGTCATTTTGTAAATTGAAGGGTTCAGTTGTGGGACAAGTACAAATCAGTTTCTAAAATCATAATTACAGAGGAGAAAATGGCACCTAGTAAAATAACAGCTTCACAAGTAACAGAGCAAATTATAATATGAGTCATCCAGCTTCTATACAACGAATTCAACCAACATAAGGCAAATGCGCCTCACGTGAACATCTTCCCATGTTCTCATGACTGAAAACGTACAACTCAAGGTGGTATTCTGGAAAGCCATTAGCCCCCCTCCCCCTTGATGCTGTTAAAACAATCCAGTTATTTGAACATCTTAAATCATTAAGCTATATCATTGTGCCTCTTTCTGTCATCCTTTTCAGTAACAACAAGCTGACAGGTGCAGATGATTCAGTGTGGCTGAATCCCTGTAGAGGCAGCACTGTGCTCAATCCAGAGGGAGGCCGCTGGCTTTAACTTGGATGAGGGCCAGTGCTCAGAAGAATGCCCACTAAGCAAACAGAACAAAAGGTCAGCCTGCCCTCCCCTCATCTGACAGTCTGGTCCCCACAGCACAGGACACACACATAATGAAAACAGTCACACTTATAGACCAATACTGCACGTATGAAAGTTCAAACAAATACATATATGCACCGTGCAGACCTTCACTAAACGTACAAAAACACAGATCGCGCTGCTAAAGTAATTATCAAGGAAGGCAGGGGGGGAGTTCACCTCCTGTCTTATGTACACAGCTCCTCTCCATGTTTTCAAAAACACTGCTGAGAAAGGCAGTTTCTGTCAGCCAGTGAGATAAGCAGAAGAATGCCAAAAAAAAAAAATAAATAAATAAATAAATAAATAAATCAGGACACACAATGTAACACTGCAAACATACAATTTCAGAAACTGTAGGTTTCAAGCAGACACACGTGGACAAATAAACACATGCACGCTGCATGTTGACTGCAGGGAATTCCACTGAGCTGCAGTAAGTGGCTTCCCAGCTGTTGGTGTAAAAACAGCCACAGCCTGGTTTCCATTTGGGCTCATGCCTGAACCACAGCTGTAGCATCACACCACTTCCACCTGCCTTTTTTCTCATTACCTAGTCCTCAAGCGGACTAGTACATTAACTCTTCCACTAGGCCACAGGTCCATATCCATTTCGTCCCGATCCGCCCATTAAAAATAACGGACCTGATTGCCTCTAATGGTCTTTCCCCTCTAAGTTAAGTGCTCCAGCTGCCAGCAGACGAGCCGCTGCTGTGCCACGTGCCTGAGGATGGAGCATATCCGCGGTGCATTTGGAGCCACAATCTCAGCCACTTAACATTATCAGCCATGCAAATGGAAAACAATCTTGTGTGTTTCTGTGTGTTGCTCAAACTGCAGATCGCTGTCTGGACTTCTCTTACAAGGGACTTGACAGTTACTGAAAGCGGCGAAGGATGATGCACAGGAAATCAGTTGAAGTGATAGTTTGGGTTATTTGATGTGAGGTTGTGTGAGGTACTCATCTATAGTCAGTGTATTACCTGCAGTAGGTTGAGCCAGCGCGTTGCCAGTTTGGAAACGCAGAAGCCGAATGATGTGCTCATGACGGGGTCGTTCGCTTTCAACCACTTTTAGAAAATGCCCACCGAAAAAAGCTAATATCAGTTTAAGAGTATGCTTTATTTTGAAAATTTTCACCACTTTATTTTGCAGTCAAATGGCCCTTTCCTCTGGACAGTTTGTGAACTGCTCAACTACTGTATCCCTACACACAAGCACAACTACAGTGCGCACTGTATTACTGTTTGAGTCGGACTAACTAGACCTAGTTGCGCTTGTGCGGAGGAATACGGTAGTTTAAAAAAAATGTAGTTCCAAAGTTTGACAGCAAGATGAAGCTGTAAAAAATTTAAAAATAAAGCATACACTTCAACTGATGTGAGCTTCTTTGTGGGCATTTTTAAAGAGATTGAAAGACATTTATGTGGATGAACTCGCCCACAGCAGCTCATCACTCAGCTTCTGTGCTGATGCTCCTGCTGCTTCTCTAAACTGGGAGCTGATCTACCTCAAATAACCCAAACTATCGCTTTAAAACACACCCACACACTACACAGGAATGTTCATGTATGAAATAATGCCTAGACGGGACAATGTTTTACTCACTGATACAGACACACACTTCCAGGTGGCGACAAGAGAACACCCCTCAACACAAGAAGCCATTCAAAGCAAGAGTTAAAGGGCAGACAATGGCGAGTCTCTAACGTCACGAAAGGTGCACAGTTACACACATGAAAAGTAACATGACACCCAGCATGTCTGTCTGACGCAGTAACAACTCTGGGCGGTCAGGGATGGATGAACATTCATATACACGTCTGTGCATAGAAACGCTGTGCTCATTAATTATAGGCTTCAAGAATTTCACACGAGACAGCTTGAGTAGTGTCTCATCCTGCCGCCATGCCGACACACTCACCTCTCTCGCCCTTGCTCTGTCTCGCTTACACACACATACACACACACGCACACACTGTACATACACAGGTGAGCAGGGTTATTGAGGATGCGGTGGCAGACAGCCAGAGGTCTGCTGTGAGGTCAGGTTTCAGCGGAAGGATCAGAGGAGAACAAGTGGGTTTGCAAGATCAGGTTGAAAGAGAGAGTTTCATGTGACAACAAACACAAGAGCCTGAAGGGATCTGCAGAGTTAGCCAACATGAGCAGAGGTAAACAATGCATAACTATGTGGCCGCTGATCCACGGCTCCCCAGGCATGCTTTGATGACCGTTCGTGTTTGAAGGTGCAAAGATATGATCCTACTTACGTGTTTTTTCTTGTGCAAACCAAGGCAGATTTTGTATTAATGTAACCGTTAAAAAATATACTGGAATTTCAATGCATTAATTACAGTTTTTAAAACTCAAATGCAGATGCCTCCGGAGGAAACTGCTCGCACCTCTTAATCTTGACATCTGATCAAATATGTGCTAATGTGCTGGAAAGGGGTGTGTCTGTGAATCAAAGGGGAGCTGGCAGATCAGAGGGATGCACAAACTGGTTTGCTTTTATGAAAACTCCACTGACTGTCAAAGGGAGACGAGAACACAGAGCAACACAACCTCCGACAAACAGTCCACTGTAGCCCAACCAGCCACAAACTTACACCTCAGATGATGCAGATGGAGCGAATGGCTGCTTGTGTTGGAAGTGGCTCCTCTGCAGCGGTGACAGTGACATGTTGTGAAGGCTTTCATGCCCAGATGCATTGATGGTTATTTAAACACTGGTGTTACTCAGCACTCTCTTTCTAAAGCTCCCTCTGTGTGACAGTAAGAGGCCTGTGAGGCCCTCTACAATGGAGTGTGTGTCCGTGTGTGTGTGTGTGTGTGTGTGTGTGTGTGTGTGTGTGTGTGTGTGTGTGTGTGTGTGTGTGTGTGTGTGTCTGATTGAAAAAGAACAGCTAACATAAATGCTGTGTGTGTTTGTGTGCGCGTGTGTAAAGGCCATGCCTGGTGATTAAGAGTCCTGTGACATTTTTTCTTCCCCGCTGTGCTAAAAATAAAGTCGACAAAGAGGATCTAAGACCTCTTCACCTCTCTACTACAAACACTGTTCTCCTGTAAATGAGTATGAAGACATACACACTGGCAGCACTGAGGCTGCCTGAGTCAGCGTTTCCACCTCTGGGTAAGCAGAGTGACTGAGTAAGTGTTTGCGTGTGTGTGTGTGTGTGTGTGTGTGTGTGTGTGTGTGTGTGTCAGTCTGTGTTTGGGGGTGTAGGTGTCGGTGGCGTGAGTTTCTACATCGAGCACATTTTTGTGAATAAAAACAATCATTCAAAATATCTCAAAGAAGCAAACCGGAAGTGATTGATCTGTAAATAAGTCATAAAAAAAAACAAAAAAACAGAAAAACAGAAAAGCCAAAGTCACTCTGGGTACAGCTTCTGAAATTAGCTTTTTTGTTGTTTTTTTATATCACTGTAGATTTTATATCATTTTTGGAGTATTGTTTAAATTAAAAAAAAAAAAAAAATGTTACTTTGGGAAATCTGGGAAATATGATGGGTATCTTTCATAGGAACTAAACAATAAACGGATTAATAAAGCAATAGATTAATCATTAATTGCAGTCCCAGTTTGGCGACCCGATCGTTGGGTGTAGTGGGTGTATATGGGCGAAAATGCTCTGAGCAGGCGAGTCCCCGGTTCCGCTCCGAGCCTCTCTCCCATTTCCTGTCACTCTTCACATGATAAAGGCATAAAATGGCCATAATAATAAAAGCAATAATAATAATAATAATAATAATAATAATAATAATAATAATAGCAATAGCAGCCCTAACTTACCTACATGAAAATTAAAATTCACCACTGACCCACTTCCTTTGGCATGATGGTTCCACCACCACATGTTTCACTTTCAGCCCCTAACCACAAAGAAACAGACTGAAACACAGAGCTTATGAAGCTGTTATACAACAAAGCTACACACTACAGATAACACAACAACCAGGGACACACACTGAAACTGATCCCAGCAAAAAACAACCGTTTTATTTTCTCTGAATCAATTATTACATAAAACACACACATTAGAACAGGTAAGTCACTCTCTCACACACACACACACACACACACACACACACACACACACACACACACACACACACACACACACACACACAGAGCGATATAACCTGTTAGAGTGGTAGAGCTGAATGAACGGTGTTTGTATCTTAGCACACAATCCACTTACTGTATTAAAATATGGCTGAATATGAATGTGCTTTGGCCTGCAGGCTAACAGAGCGCTCAGGCTCAACAGTATGCGTTTGTCTGGCTGCTGTGTGGATAAGCGGTCAGCTGGGGCGTGTGTCTGTGTACTGTGGCTGGATTGTGTGTGTGTAATGTGAGTCACTGTTGGAACAGTACTAGCAGTGACTGTATTGAGGAGTGGATGTAGGTGGTGGCTATGGACGGTAAACGCACATTCAGGTGTTATCGTTATTTTAACGCTGACACACTGCGGCTGGGTCAGTGACTAGACATTTTTGTGTGAATGTGTTTGTGCAAAATCACTGCAGGACATTTACATCATTTTACATTACATTTATCCACTCAAATTCTCCTGCTACTGCTGCTATTTCTTCATTTCTTTCATCAAAAAATCCACTTTTTTGATGCTTTGATTCTTAGATCTTTGCTGTATCTGACAAATATTCACCACTTCAATGCCCCAGTTCCTCCACAGGGATCAGTTTCACCTGATGTTACAAACCAAATCATCATCATCACCTTAGAGCTGTTTTCTACAGAAAACAAAGAAGCTTCAGGCCTGGAAATAGAAATGAGGAAGTGCCCTGAAACCAAATCCTGTGCAAACTATTGTCACAGCCTCTAAAGTACAAATTATCTCCATACATACTGTATCTGAGAGGAAATGAGTGGGAGTGGGTGGGTGTGTGTGTGTGTGTGTGTGTGTGTGTGTGTGTGTGTGTGTGTGTGCGTGTGTGCGCGCCAACCACATCCGGACAGCTAACAGTGCTCCATCATACTAACCACCTCCAGTGACACAGTGGTAAACGCCCACTTCTCAGAGAGGACGCAATGACAGTAGACAGGAAGTGAGTGACAAACAACAACCGGAGCAAAAGTCCCCTCCAGTCATTCATAAAAAGCTCATCAACGCTGAATCAGAGGCTGAGCTGCTGTTCCTACTCTTCAAGTGTTAGTTTCGAGGGTGTTTACTGCACTGTACTCAAATCAACATGATCTCCTGCTCAAGTAGAGGAAGACAAAATGTCTTTTCATGGCTTTTATGCACAACAGTATTTGTTTATGTAAAAAGATAAAGAGATTCCATGGCGCACACATTACAAGTGTGTCTCTTGGATTTGTTTTTGTCTGCTATTGCAGAAAAAGGATAAGAATGGGAGCCAGCGTAATAAATCTAAAGATGTGTCCAGTCTGAAACTGAAGCAGAGTGACTCCATATAAAGTAGATGGAAAGATGTGAGTGAACGTGGAGAGATGCCAATCTGCTCTGGGCTGCATAAATTTAGGTGAAGATGCATCTGCACAAGCTGGAAATGTTTCAACCGGAGCCATAAATTTATCCTGTGACCCTTTAACTCCCCTTCAGTAAAAATAGAGAAGCTGGAGGAAAATAACTGCAGCTCCTGGTGAGTTCAGTCTGAGCTCAATCACACACAAACAGAGACAGTCTTACTATACTGAGCACATCCGATGTGTAAGCTGATACCTATAGGTACATCTAATGTCTGTAGAGTCAATAATGATTTGTTGTAGGTGAATAAACAGGGACTGTTGAAACACACAAACATTTGCAGAATATGAATGAGGGTCTCTCCACCTACTGTGCTCCAGCAAATCTAAACCTTCCCTTGTCCTTCAGGAGCATATTTTGTCCTCCTGATGCATATCTCACACCAAACATCCCAGCAGAGCGATGACTCAACCAGCCAGCCTTCCCAACAGTCTCACCACCATTAGGTAGATGATGGAGGAGGTCAGTATCGCCATGACATCACAGTCATTTCATCATGGACGCACATTTTCTATAATGGATTATGACACTATGGTGTTTTTATTGAGGCATTTTGTGCTGAGCAAGAATAAGCTTCCCACTGCATTACAGTGAAAGATATAATTCACTTGCAATCAAAGAGACATTCGTCACATTGCTGTTAATCCACCGTGACAATAATCATATCCAATCCGTTGTCCATAGTTACATCACAGGGAAGAAAACTCCACGTAGACTGAAAGTTACTTCACAGTTCGTCAACAGCCTTGACTGAAAATCTCATGTGACAACTGTGCACTAACACATGCACAAAGAACCTCCATCCATGACACCATGATGAGTCACCCCCACCGGACAGATGGTGACAGTGCAAGTCGGCATTGTGACCATATCAGGTTTGAATGGCATTAGAAGGTCTAATGTGTACTTCTACTCCTGCATCTGCATCAGGAGGACCAGGTCATCAGCAGAGTGGAGGAAGGATGGAGCAAGACAGAGAGAAGGGGGGGGGGGGGCTGCAGAGCAATGGGACCAGATCCTTTTCATGCACACCACAGATTGATTTTAGAGCAATGCACCATCCGTCTGGCAATATTCACTAATGGCAATACAGCGTGTGCAGACCGAAAACAAAACATCATTTTTGCATCTGTAAATGTCTGGTTTATACAACTTCATTGTTCTTGTGTCTCAAAAATATAGAGCAAATAAACATGACTAGAATGATACAACTAGCCCCTTTCCGGCCTCAAATGTGAGCTTAAATTATTAATTTTCAACACATTAGTTCGGTTCAAATTACTGATGCACAATTGCAGATTTTATTTTTTAAAGTTACTGTATCTCACACATCGTATTGATTCATGTCACAATTTGCTTCCCTAAGCCTGTGGACATGTCAGGAGGCCATCTACTGCTGCAGCCTGAAAAAAACTTTAGAAAACAAAACAAACTATATATAAGTAGATGCCAGCTGGTACAGGCAGTACTGTGCAGCACTGTATGTCTAAAGTACTAGTACTAAGTTTTAGGCACTTTAGATGTTTAGATTCCATCACGCAACAGCATCAGGGAGGCGTCTTATTGGTCCCAAATTCATTCTGCAGCAGGACAACAACTCCAAACATAGAGCCAGAGTCATAAAGAACTATATTCAGAGCCAAGTCCTGCAACAGACAGTCTGGCCCCCACACAGCCCTGATGTCAGCATCCTGGAGTCAGTCTTGGATCACATAAAGACACTGAAGACACTGAGACAGGCTAAATCCACTGAAGAACTGAGGTGAGCTCTCCAAGATGCAGGGGGTAAAAAGCAAAGGCAAGCCAAATATTGATTTTTGAAGTGAATAGATAAATAAAAACTAATCCCTCTGGTGAATCCACTGAGATTAAAGTTGTGATGTTTTTACATGCGTCATGGGGGTTACTGCACATTACTACATATATCACACACATTTTTCGATACTATTTGCTTCAGTAATTTCCCTGTATTCATTTCTCCTATTGCCCAAAGCCCAAAGTCTGTGGCTTAAACTCCTGTCCAGTTATGTCACACCCGTGGTTGTGCCTTTCACAACTCATGGAAACCACCTGCAGCGACCACAGACCGTGGCGTGGAGACAGCATGCTTGTGACGGTGCCTTCAACAGTGTTTTGAAATGCAGAAAACACAGTCATTCAATCAATTTTGAAAAGAGAACAAGGCAGCATTCATTTCTTTAAATCAGTTGCCAAGCAACATCTCTCTCTTGTGATAACTCCAAGCTTGAACACCGAGCATATTATGTACCAAACTTCCCATGTCAAAAACATGATCTCACAAGTTCCACTTACAGGCGTATCAGTTTGAACCTGCCCAGAACACACCGTCCATGCTGAACCACGTCATGCATGAGAGCATGAGAGCACGAGCAGGTGTGTGTAGTAACAACAACGCAGTCATTTCCTCCAGGGGCGGGTCATATGGAAGAAATCTGCTGGTGTGTATCATTGTGTATACACTCAGTTTCAAGTTTATTAGGTACAACTACCTACAGCTAACGCAGTCTAATACAAGAGTCAAATGCAATAAATCATGACGGTTATGTACAATGATTAGCACAGAGAAGTTGTATCATCTTGTTGATAATTTAAGAGTAATATGATATGCATATCAATTGCTGAAATGATAGTCTACATAATAACAGTGGATTATGGGTTCATCTTATTAGCTTCCATCTGTGTATGTGAGGAGGGGGACGAAAGAGTGGTGGGTGGGGGGAGCAAATCGGATGTGCAAGTGTGATTTTCCACAGAGCCTGATTCACTGCACAAGACACAAGGCAAGTGAGGAGAAGCAGGATGCACACAGAGATAAATGAAAGCAGCACTAATGAGAATCTCAATCCATGACTCAGACCTTTCTCACCTCCCTCAGCGACGGGGCAGAAACCAGGGGATGTGGGGTGGGAGGGGTTTTCAAGGTGACTGGTGAAGGAGACGGGGGTGGAGGATCGATGGAGAGACACTGATGAGCCGATCACACAGCTGGATTATGAATGTGGAGTCATGGTAACATCAGAGGAAAACAGAGTAATTAGTGACGGATAATGAGAGAGAGAAGAGGAGGAGGGAGATAGAGAGGCAAAGTGTGATACAATGTGTGACTGTAGTGGGGGTGGACTCAACCAAGCTGCGTGTCCACAATAAGCCTCTGTGTTTTTGGTGTGTGTATGTTTGTATGTGTATGTGCGTGCCAGCGAGGACAGTCCCGTGCCCTACACAAACACTGCCCTTGTGTTGCACTTGCTTGCCCCCATCAACCTCACAACCACCACCCCCCCTCCTCTCCCTAAAACATTTCTCTCTCTCTCACACACACACACACACACACACACACACACACACACACACACACACACACACACACACAGAGAACTCCAGTAAAAACAAAAAACACAGAGGCTGCAGGGGGCAGTGGGGTCACACGGTGCTGGTCACACCTCCCCACAATATATAACCACACTTGCATTATTTACTGCATTCTGCACTGTGGGATCTGTAGCTCGAGGCGGCTTTCTCACACCTTCAGTAGCTTCTGTACACTAGCACAAAAGGCCACAAGGGTCAATGTCTAATCACATGTAAATAAGCTGCTTTTTTAGTCCGAGCACCACTGATAAAAGTCAATACTACTGCAAACACACACCAGCTAGCAGCTGATTTTTGCAATACCTTTACTAAAAAGCTAAAGGTTATGCAAACTGTCACCACAACCACACATCATTATTCAAAGTAAGCTCCGATACACCCACGCCACAGACGCAAGAAGCCCACACATACGCAAAGTGGCCTTGCCAATCTGATTCTGTGAAACAGGAAATGAAGAAATTCAATGCAGGCATATCCACAGACAGACAGACAGACAGACAGACACACACACACACACTCACAGCTAATTTCTTTGTCTTTGCCTTGACAATGAATCAAACACAGTTTTTGTTAAATTGCTACAAAAATAAATCCCATTCTTCTATAAATACAGAAATCTATTCTGAAAACTATACTGAAGGCTGTTTCTGACCTCCACCTGTCTCTGCCTCAGCATCCAATGATAGCAGGTGACGTGAAGGCCGGCTGGAGGTGGCCGGTATGGTTCTTCCTGTTTTGATGTGGAGTAGGATTGCGTATTAACAGCTGCTCTATGAGGGTGACATAAGGATTAGCCTTTGTTCCATTTGACACAACAGCTTCTTTTTTGAAAAGGACAGGGGGAGCTTTCCTCGGAAACTCTGACACAGAGGAAACAATGAACAGCTATCATTAGGGAGTCAACATGTTTTACGAACACTTTTTTTCTCTTCAGGTCAATAATTTTCCAACAAAGACAACATTAATCTTTTTTTTATGACAACATCTACGTAATTACTGCAAATCAAAGTTATTGCTTTGTCACTGTTGCCACTTCAATCCCATAATATCAAACAATGTCTCCAACACTGAAAAAAACGATGATTGTTTTCTTAATGATTTATTTTGTCCTTAAAGGTGCAGCATGTAATTAATTTAAAACATTAAAAAATGAAATACAATTATTAAGAGAAAGTGAAGCAATAATAGTTTTCACACCATGTCAAATACATCTATGTATTGTGTTCCTGAAGTGAGCATGCTAACCAGCTAGCCCCGGCCCACCCTGTAAGTTGCTGTGGCCTCCAGGCTGTCCTCGGTCCCACATGAGAGGATGACACAAAGCAAAACAAGAGTTGATGCTGGCGTTGCTTTCCACTGCACACCTCTGGAGTAAAGGAGTGAAGTTTAATGAAGTGTCTCACAACAGCTCTTGACGCTAACTTTGGCTGCGTAGCAATAGCATATACTTACACATAGCATCTTGCAAAGTCAGGAAATACAAAAAAAATGCCAATGAAGACTCACAAAGCCTGAGCTGACATGTTCATATTGCATGTTATGTCTGAAGCCCAAAGATGTTTATTTAAAGAGTTCCTAGAAACAAAGCTGACATCTTCAGTTTGCTTGTTTTGTCCAAAACCCAAAGCTATTCACCTTCCTATCATAGAAGACAGAAGAAAAACAAGAAATATCCACAACTGAGACACATCTTACAAACTTTTTTTTTCTAATTAAAAAACTAATAGAAGCAAGTAATGTATTATCCTTTCTTACTGCAAATTAATTTTCTTTGATCAACTTTTCAAAATCTGACACTGTGGAGCCACCCTCAGTCAAAATCAAGACAGCTGTGCCCCCCAACCCCCACCCCTCCCATGTGCAGCATGAATATTACTCTTTTAAAACTCTACTAAAGCTCCCATAATGCTTTGGGGGATTCAGTGAGTTGCTCTGGAGACTGCAGTTTGGGCCTTGTATTTCTTTATGTTTTAGCAAAGTAGCACCATTAAAAATAGCCAAATTAGCAATCAGCAGTTTGATTTGCAATGCATCATCACTGGATTATTTTTGATACTGAAGAAAACTCCATAATTCTCAGGTAAGATCTGGAGTTAAATGAGTCTGAACATCTTCAGAGGTCACCTGAACTGACCTTTGAGTTCAGATTTGACTGAGATATTACTCCAAGAAGTACAAGTTTTGATGCAAACTGCGGCAGTTAAAAGTATCCAAAAGTACCTTAATTAACCTTATAAAAGGTGTCGGTCACAGCTAGTGGTGCTGCAACTGACTGTGTTGATAAATGAGCCAAATCAATGGGCAAATGTACAACAACTAATTTCCTGTTGTTTTTAATCACACAAGCCTGAACCTGTCTCTTTAATCTCATGCAGTATCTTTGTCTCACGTCTCTGCTGCCGCGCACGCCCTGCAACTTGTGCCGCACAGTTATTTATGACATTTTAACCACAGTGTGCATTTTTAACAACCCTATGTGAAAAACAAGTTCAGAAAAGCAGCAACAGAGCTGATCTGATAGGTTGTTTCAGGTCAGAAGCAATGCCATTCTTTAAAATTGGGAAGTTAGAAAATAGATATAAAGGAAATCCCAGCCTGTCAGGCACAGACACACAGCCTCCACAGGATTTCAGCCGCTGATTATATCACGAAAACAGTAGAGAGACTGCACAGAAATAAACAAAAATAACACAAGAGCTGCTGTGAATGTAGCAGGGATGGCTCCCACACACACTGCTGATTTTTCAGCATCTGTCTCCCAGCATCATCTCGCCAAACCATCCATCTATCTCCCTCATAAACAAAGGGCCACACATTGGCGCTGAATGACACGCACACACAAGCCTTGGCTCCAGCTATCATCTCGCTATAGAGGTGCCT
This sequence comes from Trachinotus anak, assembly GCF_046630095.1. Classification (NCBI taxonomy): domain Eukaryota; kingdom Metazoa; phylum Chordata; class Actinopteri; order Carangiformes; family Carangidae; genus Trachinotus; species Trachinotus anak. The sequence goes on along the minus strand of NW_027273885.1, from coordinate 5,281,485 downwards.
GGGTTGCTGGGAACACTTAGCTGCGGTAAATGACATGCTAATGTCCTCCTCTTCAGTTTATACATATCCATCCATCTGTCCGCACTGCCACAGCTTTCCTTTTTGTTTAGCTAATAATATAAAAACACACACCAGCCGCTGCTGTGCACAAGAATCAATGCCCCACACACACACACACACACACACACACACACACACACACACACACACACACACACACACACACACACACACACACACACACACACACACCCGTTGATTTTGCAGACACAATATAATTCACACATGTAAACTGCCTTTCTTTGCTCTCCATCTATAATTAGTTAACTGCAGCAGTGCATGTGCTTTTGTCCAGCTGAGAACACAGGCTAGGCTAATTATACACAATGACTGCAATACTTGGGTGGCAAGGTCAGTGGCATAAGGATAATGCCACCCAAACGGGGCAGGGCTTCCTACAATTGTGTGGGTGGACGGGTTTCAGCACACTGCTTGATGTTAATACTAAAGGTTAAAAGAAAAAGAGCATCCAGGTCATTTCTGGGGTTAAAAAAAAAAAAAAAAAAAAAAAAAGACAAAGCGGATGATGAATCGGTGATTTGTCTTATGAGAAGCTACATGATGTCCATTAAAAACTCCTTCTGCTTATGGTGAAAACACGGCGGCGCTGGTGGAAAGATCGGAACATAGCACGGGTAATTGGATCAAGCTATTTTTCCATGTTTGAGTAGGAGTGAAAGAAAGAGGGGAGGGGAGGGAGGCGCAGGTGGGAGGCATCTGTACCGATTATTGGTGGTTATTGGCCACCAGCGCTGACTGATAGCAGGAAATGTGCTTATTATGCTGATGGATGTCAAAGATGCACCTGTCTGACCGCATTTGCAAAGTATTACATGTGACATCTGAGCGGAGGATGGAGGTACGACATTGTTTACTCTGCCAGCTCACCTCTCCTTCACCGTGACGGTATGTGTGCCAGCTGCAAACGCTGGCACACATGCCGTCACGGTGAAGGAGAGCAGGAAATCAGCGCCCGAGTGATCTCTCTGTGCACATGCCTACGTATATGACAAATGACTATTTTCACAATTAATCAGTCTGTTGATTATTTTATTTTATTTTTTTAAAGTTATTTTTGCCTTTATTTGGATAGTCACAGTGAGTGAGAAACAAGAAGGTCAGGGAGGGAGAGAGAGAGTTGGTTGGAGTTGGAGTTAGTTGATTATTTTCTTAATAACTAATCAATCAATTGCCTATAAAGGGTCAGAATATAATGAAAAAGCTCCTGCTGACTGATTCAAACATCCCAGTTTTACTAAAAATGAAAAATTGATCATCAGACTTGTTGCAGATTAATGCAAGGACAGAGAAAAAAGACAAATTCTAATCTACACTTAATAAGCAGCAGACTCAGCGACAACCAGGGTGAGATCCACTAATTGGGTCAGTAGTACTGAGAGCGCCATGGTTCAATGCTTTACTGGGTAATTTTACATCGCCACTCAGCCAATCACCACATTTGTTCTAAAAAAGGCCCTGCTGATCAGCTCACTGGGCAACTGCTTCCCACAGCAAGGGAAAAAGCAGGCATCTGTACAGCCACTTTATTATGAGCTTAGTAAAGGCAGATGTTGTGGCCGCGCTGCTGTGCAACTGATTGTATCGGTGTCCAGTGGCAAACCAGTGCATGTAACTAAATATATGTCTAAATCCATAAACTGTACTACCCATTATTTCCTGCACTAACTGTTACATAAACAGTGCAAAGTCCGGATAAAGGTGCAATACATGTGACCAGGAAATGACTGAAGAAGAAAACAACGCTGATTCAAGACAAGTGAACTACAGGGGAAAATTAAGGAAGCACAACGGATACTTATAATTTTTATACAATGGAGTCATTTTGTAATACATTAAAAGTGATGCAGTGTGCTGTGGTGCAACACTGATCTTTGACGTGAAAAGTAAAGCATGCTGGCTGACTTCCACACATTCCCCACCCGTCAGAACGAGGCCTACTCTTCCAGATTCCAGCTAAGTCAGAGCTCCATTCCTCCTCTCCCACATTCACAGAGAAAGACACACACACACACACACACACACACACACACACACACACACACACACACACACACACACACACACACACACGTTCAGGGGAATCACAGGTAAAATAGGTCAAGATAACAAGATGCAGCATGCTTACACACACACACACACAAGTATAGAGGGTTTTACCTGCTGTTTCCTTAAGTCTCTTATTTCCTGTTCCTCTGCTCCTCACTGGGGGCGTCTGGACAGCTTCTGGGACACTGCATCTGAAGGTCAACAGGAGAAAACAAACTGTGAGGGGAGGGGGAAAACAAAACGTGGAGCCATTTCTTTAAGTGTGTGTACTTGTATTGTATATAACAAGAAGGTGAGGAGGTTAAAGATCAAGTTTAAGAGACGGTAAATGAATGGAAAATGTGCAAAAAGTGACTGAACACAGAATTGACAGATGGCAAGACGTTGCACGGAGGATTTGCCTGCATCACCTGATGCAACCTCCCACGCACTCGAGGGGCCCCAGTGGCCCCGTCATACGAGATAAGACAACAGAAAGCACAAAGGGCTGAGAGTTCCCCCTCTGCACCTTGCCCCCTTTTCTCACCATCTATTCCTTCTGCCTCCTGCTTCTTTGATATCTAATCTTTTCCATTTCACTTAAGGTTTCTGTGGAGATGATATTAGAAATCTCCGAGTATTCATCTGTGAGGATTTTTTCTCACGTCTGGAAACACCGAAGAAGACAACAGTCAACACTGAAGCAACTCGCAGACATCATCATGTGAAACTATAAGTGAAACCAAAGTGTATGATTCAGTTTTACCAATTTCATTATGGTTCTAACATGGAAAGTGATTGCATGTAACAACTCCTGATACTGACGCTAAAGATGTTGCATAGACTGAGCTGTACAATACACATGTAAGACCACAGATGCTGTGATAAAACATTGAATGGAGAACAAAACTGCAGCTGAATGTTGTGCTGACTGTACATGTGTTTATCTGGTGCAAACTGAGATGATACTTAAAAACTTTTTTGCCATATTCACTGCAGCCTAAAGTGACTGAAAAAACAAGTGAGGAAATGTTATTTTTCAGTGAGAGTGAAAGCGAAAGGGGGGGGTGTGATTCTCCTAGGTGAATCACACCTAGGAGAAATTCGGAGTCACATCTACACAGTCTTTGGGTGCTACCAAAATGAAAACGACACAACTCTGAGTGGCAAAAGGATTTTCTTGCAGCTGATGTTGCATTCAAGTTGAAGTCCTCTCCTAAGAAATGTACGACCCAAACTATCATGAGCAGCCAGCAAAATGTATATATTAAAAAGATTTATTATTTATAATTGGTTATTATATTTGTTTGCCAATGTGTACATGCTCTTGTTTTAATATTTCAATTGAGATTACCTGTATAGATAAAACTCAACATTAAACTCAAGTTTAAACTCATAAAACAACTTTTTTCACCCTCAACTTTATAGTTATAAGAAGTTAAGCTGAAGCAATTAATCAATTTACTGATTAGATAATCAACAGAACATTAGCTGGCTTACATTTGATAATCTACTGATTGTTTCCATCAATTTTTAATCAAAAATGCCATCAATCTGTGATTTCAGCATCTTAAATGTGAGGATTTGCTGCTTTTAGGGTCATATGAGAGGTAACACAATATTTTAGAGTTTGGACCCACTGCCAGAGAAAGCTGGAAATATGAATATGTGACTCAGTCTCTGGTTAGTAATAATAGGCATGTTTCACCTTTTTCTGACATTGAATAGAAAAAACGATTAATCCATTCATTGAGGAAAGAGGCAGATGAATCGATAATGAAAGTTATCTTTAGTGGATAACAGCATTATTATAGATATTTTTGTCTCAAATTTTCTAGAAATCTGTTTAAAATCAGAGGTCAAGGAAAAAAGTCAAATATCAGGCATTCATTTCCATTTTCTAAATACTTGTGACTTGTGAAACATCCTTTGCTGTTGTGTTATTTGATTTGGATGTTTTGTAGTTTAAGTACTCACCTCATTCAAATATGGCTCAATATGAGTCAATAAAACTTTGAATCTAAGAGAGCAGCGAGTCAGTGTGGTAGCTAAAAACATCAGTTTGAAAAAGGAAGCCAAGGACGTGACCACTGCACTGTATGTGCAGACAAAGTGCCCGAGGCCTCTCCATCAGGACCATCTGCCTGCAGATCAAAGACCTGCAACTACGGAGACCAAGATGTAAAGTGGGTGATATGGTAAACAAATATACAGTGGGCGAAAACACACAGTGAGGCCATAAACGCTGATGACTTGCAATGCACACAGTCTGATTGAGGCCAGAAAACTTCCTGTTTTTCCCCAGTGGTCAAGCAAGATGTTCTATCTTGTTTAGCAGGGTGTGACACAGTCTACCTCACCACAGTTGTTGTTGTGAACCTCTCAGAGCAAAATGTCTCGCGTACAGGAATGACTGTACATTTAAAACAAGGTCGAGGCTAAATTCCTAGCAGTGGTGAGACTCAGGGCTTCCACAGAACACAGGCTATGCTAATTATTTTGTGGTAGACTCCACACACAACTACAGTAAAAACTGCACGTGGGAAGTTCCAGGAAGTGCGCTGTTTAACAGAATGATAAAATCACAGGCCAGAGACAGTCAATGTTTTACTCCCAACTGGATTCAGCTCAAGCATCACATGATCCACACCAGTGTGAGTGTGTGTGTGTGTGTGTTACAGTGAATTTGGAAAAAAGACAGAAAGAGAATTCAGTATAGGGCGGTTCAGTGATGACGTTCTTGCTCGAGGGCAGAGCCCAAAGTTAGCTTTGCCACGGTCCTCTGGAAACGACTCCACTGTAACATCAATGGGTTTTTTTTTTTCTGGGCTGAAGCTGAAAATAATCTGGTTAATCACAGATCATAAAAAAGAACAAAATATGGGCCTAAGGATTTTGAAGCCATATTGCTCAGCATCACTTCTTTTCTTTTCAAGAAGGGGGATAAACACATCTCTGGGGAATTCTTATCTTTATGCCTTTATTTAATTTAATAAGTATTAATTCTTAAAACTTTTCTCAATAGCCGGAAAGAACGCATGAAAATAGCTGGTAAGATCCTGATTTGTTATGACAATAAATACTGCAGCTGGCGGTGCTGTTGGTGACTTCAATATTTATGATACAAAAACTTTTCTGCATCTACTGGCCTTTATAGAGGTGCATTTCAAACAGTTCAGCATTGGCTTCAAAGTCAGTTCAACACAAAACCTACAACACTCATATTTGTTACATGAGATCATCTTGGTCTGTTCAGCTCCCTAGTGTTTACTCATATTTATTCTATGCCATTATATTCATTTATTTTGTATTCTTGTATTTTAAACCTTGTACTTGCATTTGATCGTTTACTGTGTTGTAAGGTGTTCTTGAGTGGCTTGAAATGTGCCTATAAATAAAATGTATTATCATCTTGACACAACTAGGCCTATGGGAGTTTTACAGACAGCAAAAAGCATAACCGTGGATCCTATCAGTTAAAAGCTGAAGCTACAACAAAAGATCACATTCTCAGTCCTATTTTAAAACCAACAATAAAAAAAGCCCCAACTGGAAAAACCATAAAACTGCAAATGTACCATGAAATATCATTACTGAAGACAGCGCAAGAGCAGGAGTACAGAGGTTTTAACCAGTTCAATTACTTTGTGACAAACCCCGTGCTTGTGAATTTTCGGATTTCCAGAATAAAATAGATGTTAGTTAAGTTAGCTATACGTTCAGATCCTGGGCAGCCAGAGAGGATCACTGTGCCACTACTTTTGAAGGATAACAACACTAGGAAAACAGTTTCCAGCACAGTGCACAGAGTAGTGGTCAGTGACGTCAGCTTCTAGTGTTGCGTGTACCAAGCATTACTGCACATATACTCTGCTGTGCTCTGGAGGATCAACTACACAAACGAGAAGGAAAAACTCATTTTCTCAGCTTCATCCCCCGATATGACTTTCTATCTTTCTCCCCACACACACACTTCCTCTCCTCCACCCATCCTCCATCAAAGGAATGAGAGGAATGCACAATCCTAAAATGATTGGGGGCCTCATCAGCAGACAAGGCTCTAACTCTTGCTCACCTTGGGGCACGTCCACACACAGACAGCCACACACACGCACGCACACAGGCGCACCTTGTTTGCCAGTATGCCCTTTATTTCTTATTGCCTGTGTCATGTGGGTCAGTCACTAGGGAAGCATGCTTACCATTCTCATAAATATCCTTAACTTCATGACGACCTTCAGGCCATGAAGGGCAGTGAAAGTTCCTATTGTAAACAGCTGGTTTTCCAGAAGTGTTGCATAATAAACCGAATCTCTTGGAGGGAACTCCCTGTCCCAACACTACAACATTTCTACCTCACTGTACCTGGCAATTACTTAACCCCAAGACCTAAATAAATAAATGCAGTGTAACAAATGAGAAATACGTTCACAGTGATCGTAAACTTATCTCAGCTGAGTTTTGATCGCTTTTTGTAACACACTCGTAAAAGCTGCTTAGAAAAAGTAAGAATTCAACTTGAAACCTTACACTAGCTCTGGAGGATGTTCAGAAATAAAGACGATTTAGTTAATGACCGCAATACATGCAAAAGGAATGTAAGAGGAATGCACCAGTACACACATTTCTCACACTCCCCAAACCAAAGTGTAGTCTGAAGGGCCATTACATTTGACCATGCGTCACCAGAGGCTCACGGTAAACAAAAGAGCACTGTCCTTCCATTTCTAAAAACAATATCCACCCACTCATTAGCACAGTGTGATGTTTATAACCCTCCATCACTGAGGAACACGAGAAATGAGTTTTACTGCCATCAGAGTAAAGTTAAGGAGGTGGATAAAGTCTTTCAATCTCTCCATCTATTTGTGAAGTGTGACTCTACTCAGGGCTTCTGCACACTTCTTCAACCCATCTCCCTTTATTTAGCGACTCGCTTCAATCTCCATTTATAGCTGCTGTTGTGAAGCTGGCCTCAGGTGGGTGGGTGGACTGTGTGAGTGCGTCTGTGTGTGTGTGTGAGTGTGTCCGTGTGTGTGTGTGTATTCTCAAAAGTTCCCTTCAGATGCTGTAAATCAGTTACCTTCAGTTACCTTGCCTGATTGAGCAAAGGTCAATCTCAGACTGCAGACGGTGTAGCAGCTGATCACTTGGAAGACAGACACACACGCAACTGTCACAACATAATTACAATACAGACAGACGCACAATGATGTAGCTGGCTGCGATCAGTCGTGCCATAGACTTATACAGGGGCGAGGGCAGACAGACGTGAGAGAGAGTTAGCGAGAGGTAAAGTCTGTCCAGACCCGTTGACAACATGGTGACAACAGGAAGTTCCACGACACCCCTTTGCAATTGAATTCAGTTTAAGGTAAATGTGATACTCGATTTCTCACGGGAGGCAGTGCTAAACTTTGGTCGTCTTTCACAACACCTGTCATCCCTATGCAAAATAAAGAATGTCCCTTCTCCTTTGGGGGAATTGGTAAGAGGTTGAGTCTTGACCTGAGCAGCTGTCCTCCCCCAGATGTGGAGCCATGTGTCGCCATATGTCTCTGCAGCGGTGGATCAAGAACCACTGAGAAAGCTTCCAGCTTTTATCCCTCAGCAGAGGAGGAGGCCCCACCGCTCACACTTGGCTCAGGTGACTCCAACAACTCTGACTGTTACAACATTAGCATATTGACTCCACACAGGTTGTGGGACTCCCCACCAGTCAGAACTGAAGAAGCCTCTTGGATGAAAGGTGAAACATTTTCAATATCTACAACCAAGTCCAGCTGTCCTCAATGTAACCCTTTTTGTATTTAAAGAAGCAGTTTACCAGTTCCAACGTTATCCCAACTCAGTCGTTTTAAACTCTATAAACACTTACATCAACACGCAAATTGAACCAGTTTTTAGTTATGTCGGAATACACAAGAATATAAGTATGTGAACACACCACAGTATGCACAGTGTATTACGTTAGGGCTATATGCATATTACAATACCACGAGGCTTGGTGTGTGTTCACAGCCCAACGTGTGTGGGACAGACTGGGCATGTGTCATCAGCAGTTTGCAGACAGGGACCTGGGAGGAAGTGTTGCCATAGATATGTGAAGCTGAGGTTTTGCCCTCTCAGGTTACTGAGTGGAGGCTGCACCCCCTCGGGCAGCAGCAAAACCCAGTGCTATCTGTGCATCTAGGGGCTGCCGCAGTTACCGCATCAAGCTACCTGCGTGGGCAGCGAGCAACCACGGCAACCACAGGTGTCTGGTTCTTTATGTACTGCTTATTTATTAAGTTTTTATATGATAAAACATTTTTTCTTATTCTATGTAAGCTTGAATACCTTCACAAAAACCAAAAACTTTAAATTAAAAGATCTAATTTAAAACATCTGTTGTCTGTTGAAATTGTTTCTGTTCAGTCCCAGTTTGATCCATAAAGAACAGACTGATGTCTAAATTAAAGTGAAGCAGGTTAAAAAAACTGAAAACAACTCACTAAGCATCAGGCAGTGATTAACATACCTTTCTATTTCTGTAATATCACATGTCACACTGAGACATCATCTCCAAATTAAAATTAATTCACTTATACATAACAAGAACATATACATGTAAACATACAGTGAATATTTGTTGGGCTGAATCATGCCCATTTAGTCTCCACTGTAGCTTCAGTAAATTTCACCTCGGACCAGTCAATAGGTTTTAACAGGGACTCTCACAGAGGCTGATGCTTTTCTATCTATCTATCTATCTATCTATCTATCTATCTATCTATCTAATGTAGCCCTGGATGGTGATGGACTATCTAACCCTCCACAACACCACATACATATGTCCAATACATCCATCCTTTTCCTCAACTTTATACCCAAACATACAACCAAAATATTTTTTTCCCTACAACATTATTGTCTTAATCTGCTACCTTTCTATTTCCATGATTTAGGTGAATAACACTCATGTCATTAAATGTAAATGTTTCCCTTTTATCAGACTGAGGACCAGACAACATTTTAGCTTTGCTTTCATGGCCAAAATCCCAGACTATATGGACTCTCATATCACAAGATCAATATTATAATCAGCGTGCCAGCTATAGATAGCAATATGGAATGTGATAACAGATGAGCTCATTAGATATGCTGTGAATATAGACCATGAGAATACTGTGTGTGAAATGGATTTACCATATTACAATTCTGCTTTTACAGATGGCAAAAAAACTTTTATTTTGAAATGAAATGTAGTTGAGCGATAGCGTTGATGTCTCCATGTTTTCATGTGAGCAGTGTCTCTGCAGGAATGTGCTCTACAGATTAGCTTTTGGTTATCCCAAAACCATCAGAAAGTGATATTTTACATTGCACAACTCGCTTCTCTGATATTAATTATGTTGATAATTTGAATATCATCATCAGTGACTGACTCACTGGCAGAATGACGTCCTGACTGACAGGAATAAACAAGTTTGCAGAATAATGGGCAACAACTGGGGGTTGATAGCTGAGCAGAAACCTTTTTTTAAAACCACATGTACACAATTTTCTCAATTTCCTAATAATAGCTTGTGACAGAAGAGTTGTCAATTGAAACACTGCTTATGCGCCAATTTTCAGCGAAAAGCTGTCACGTCTTTACACCATCTTCACTCACATCGCCCTGCAGTACGGAGCCACCGGCACTGTCTCACGTTGAGGACTTCCTCATTTCGGGCTATGACTGTGTTTTAGTGTTAACTACAAAACCTGTTTCACACTTCATTCACAAGTTGCCTGGCTTCAGAAAGTGAGAGTGTGTTTGCTGGTACAAGAAGAAGATTAACTTCCTCTAGGTGAGCAGAAGGAAGCCCTGAGTTGGTTTGTAGCATTGGCACTGTGTCAAATGTGTCAAATTTACTGTATTTCAAGAAAGAATTAAGTAGCTCATGATTTTCCTGCGCAGACTTCTTTATGTCACTCTGCAAATGTCATTTAAGATTTACTGTATCTCTCATATATTTAACTCTGCCTCCTCTGGCACTTGTCTCTCTCTTCATTACATCTCCCTCTATCCCTCTCCTGCTGTCTTCCCTGCATTCTTCGGCAGGTCCCAGCGTGCTGTGCAGCAAAGTGGAGAATTCCAGCAGGCTGCTCTCCTTTCAGTCACATTTCTTGCAATGGCAATTTCCATTCTATGTATAGTTTCATAATGAGCAGTTAAGTACAGTTTCTTCTTGGTTGAAGTGAATACTGAACGTTCCACTTTCCACAGGGCACGACTGGCTGTAGATGAGACTAGTGAGGCTTAAAAAAAAAAAAAAAAAAAAGATAATAGTGATCATGCAAAATGGCAGACATTGTGAAAGCCTGCTTGCAAACACACACAGAGAAAAACCTGTCTACCTTTCATACTGCTCTTTGAGAGGATGTTACGCAAGCCTTTCACTATAATTAGGGGTGATTACTATAAAGGTATAACAGCAGGAAGTGTGAATGAGTAAGAGAAAGAGGGGACAGAGAGTGTGAGAAGGACAATAACAGGGACAGTTGCAACACACTCAGGTGCATCCCCCCCAAACATGTACTCAGATAATAGAATATACAAATCTAGTAACAAAAGCAGGTCTCTTGAAAAAATATGTAGGCGTTTTATATGAGTGTGCTGTTCTAAGAAATATGGTGAAAACAGCGTTTTATCAAAGGTTTTAGTCTCAGTATTCAAACACAGCAGGCAATCAGCGAGACAGGAGCTCAAAGGTGAGGAACATACAAGTCAGGCAAAAAAAAATAAAGATCAGCTGGTCAACAAACACTGCCTCAACACACAGGAGCCTTTCTACACTGTGCAAACACATTGTTATTAATTATTCTCTATATCAAGCCTTAAAAATTCATCTTTTCTCATTTGTTTTGGATATTGAGTTTTGCAACTACTGCAAGTGTCTCTTTAAATCTGTAGTTAAATAACGTGTACAGTGTAGTCTGTAAGGATTAATACTATGTATTCACACACACTAAACTGAAACAAGTGCGCTGTCACACCCTCACTGCTCACCCTCAACGCTGAAAGTCAGCATTTTCACCTCATAGTCACTGTTTCATTTGAAATCCAACATGGTGGAGTGGAGCCAAAACAATGAAAAAATATCACTGTCCAAATACTGACTGACTGCACTGCATGTTTGGTTTAACCATGCTGCCACATGCCATTACACCTTTATGTTTTCACGTGCTTTACTCTAAGACTGACGAGACTGAAAAAAGCTACAATAAACTGCATAAGTGTTGTGATAATTGTGGAAAGTAAGTCTGGCTGTATTAGCCACGTGGCTCCTTTCTCTTACCTTAACCTCAGAATTTCACCATGCTGTCGGTCACTGAGCCCCGTGACATTTCTCTGTCCTCTCTTCTGCCCCCAAAACCCTGCATCATTCACATAACTCAATCCTACAAAACAATACAAATAAGAAACTCCCCAGAGAAAATGAGCTCACTCAACAGCACTGTTCAACTCTTTAAGCCCCATGATGCAGGACATAGACGTCACCACAGTTGCAAAACTTTTTTTTCTCTCTTAGTGGAGCACTTATTTAGAATTCTGCTTTCATTTGTGCCCAGCTTCTCGGTAGAGGCCAGCTTTGGGACTAAATCTGGCTTGGACTAAATAGCTGCATTGTTGGCCGATGTCTTTAGAGTGACGTCAGTTAGCCTTATCAGTGTTCTCCAACTTTACCTCAGAGGAGGCTTGACAGCGGGGCAGACCCCACCCAGCTCTGGGCTTCCAGGACCATTGCCTGAGTGGTAACAAATAATCCTCTCAGTAAATTCTTCTGCCCTTTTGTAACATGAGGCATTGGCTCTAAGATTCTTCCTCCACAAAGATTTAAGTAATCGTCAGCTGTGATGGACAGTGGAAATGTGTGTGTGGACTGCTTTTATGCATTAGTAACAAAGACGATATCTCTGGAAACTAGACAAGTGAACAGTGAAATCATCTTTAAGGTTATGTGTGTGTGTGTGAATTAGATCCTATAAATGCAATATAATTCCAATATTGCCCTTAAGCAGTGCTGCTAATTTATTTGCAGCTTCATCTTCAAGGGCCAAAAATAGCATGAGATATTAAACGAATAGTGGCCTCTGGAGAAATGGTGTAGCAAAACATCTACTGGCTGAAAAATCTCTAATAATATACATCAAATTAATACTCCACCCTCAGGGTAGGTGCTGATCACGCACTGTGAGTGCAGACAAGGCCCATGTATACACAGACACCTGTCCACAAAGCTGCATTTGTTACATCTTCCTCATGATTCCAGCAGACAGTGACATTATCACCACGGACCTGCTGACAAAGAGGAAGCTCAAACTAAACTCTAATTCACAAACCCACGTCTGTTGGCTTAATGTGAATGAAGAGCAGACTGGTAGGAAAACTCACATTGTATATATGTTTACTGAGGAAGAGGATGACATAGTTAGCAGGTATCCCAAAACCTGAATCTTAATTATGACAAAAAAGTAGCCTGATTCAAGTCACCCATTATTTTTAAAATACCTAAAATTAGGCTCCTACAACATCTGCAACAGTGAAGTTAGCATGACTGATTTGGGCAGACTAAGGGAAATTAGTCTGCACTGTTGATTTATGAAGCTTTTTATGAATCAAGCTGAGCTCCTCGACATCAGGAAGATAATATAACCTAACCAAGACACTGCCAAAAATACTGAGCCTCTGCTGACTTCTGTCTCTGCCTGAAATAAAACCAAAAGGTCGAAATGATTATAACAGAAAAGCTGACTACATGAATTACGCTCCGATGTTTCACATCCTCTTTTATCTGGCTCTGTTGTCTATCCATTTCTCAACAATAAAACTGACACAGTTGTCGTCAGTGGCACAGTTTTATGTACAGTTTCCACTTGTAGGCCTGAGGTGGGAACAGGAGACCAGGGGTCACAGAAAAAGATCAAGAGGTTCTCCAGCAAAATGACTAGTAATAACTGAAAAGCTTGATCTCCATGAAAAGATCCCAACACAGCATGCAGACTAGCTAACTGTATGTTGGAGCCTGTATATAGAGGACAGAACATGAAATTACACTGGCTGGATGGTTATATAATAAACTCATCAGTGAGGGCCGAGCTGAGAGGTGAGGAAACAAGCTGAAATAACTAAAACTGCTTCAGTCATTGCTGTGAAAACGGAAAAAAATAACACATGATCTCCTGGAGAAAAAAAAAAAAAAAAACACAACAAAAACGCCACAGTACAGTTACAACACAAGCACCTATCAGAGGCACAATCACTCCGGAATGCTACATACTGTTCCCGTACGGAGGGAGCACTGAACAAACTCCGTTCAGAAATCTAATGACTTTGTTGTTGTCTTGCTTTGCGGCTGAAATCATCGACTCCCCAAACAAATCCTCAATCCTGGACAAATCTGCACGGCCTCCTGGTGTATTCAGCTTACATTTATGGCCGGTTCAACGCTTGGTTTTTTATAAAATTGCAACTTTAAACTGTGGTTGCTATCGCCAACCCCGTCAGGGAAGGTTTGTTCAGCCCTGTGTTAATAAAACTATTCTGCCAAAGTCATTTCATCCAAAATAGTGGCCGACAGACAAGTTTGCTGGTGAAACGTCGAATTGAAATGTGGATGCTACTGATTCGCTTTAGTTTTTATGCTGTCTTCTCCGAGGAAGGGAACTTCTGATTTTTCTGAAAAGCTGAAACAACGCGACACTAAATTGACAGATCGATGAACGGAGTCTGGTGCGACGCTCCCACCCGACAGGTTAAAAGTGCGGGAATAAGATCACAAAAACAGGGATAAATGAGTGGAGGAGGGGTGGTGGGTGGTGGTGGTGGGGGGGGGGACTCACCTTTAGTCGCTCTCTGGTGTGAGGTCGGTGAAGAATGAACCGGGTGGACAAACAGCTGAAAGTTAATATTGCTGTCCTGTCTTCAGGACAGAGCCGCCTCTCCTCCAAAGAGCCTGGCGCAGCAGGGGACCCACGGTCGGGCTCTCTGTGGGCAGGGCAGACCACGCAGGTGGGAAGGAGAGCGGTCCTGCTTCCTGTTTGTTTCAGAAGGTGAACTGCCAGCACCGCTGCTTTCTCCCTCCGCCGCCACAGTCAAGTCTGAGAGGGTGACAGAAAAACAGGACCTCCGGTCAACGCGTTCAAAATAAACCCCCCCCCCAGTGATTACAACAGCAGTCCATGTGAGACTCAATTTGCAAGGTTTTAAATATTAATTTGTAGCCTGTATATTATTCTTTTTTACTTCAAAGATGTTGGACATTCAAGCCTTAAGGCTATCTAGAATAACCATTACATCCTGTATGGGAATGAGAGCATGAAGATTTGAAATGATAATGTCATCAGATTACACTTTTTGGAGATGGTCCATTGAAAATCAGTCAATGGCAAAACAACCAGCCTTTATTCCTCTGTTTTTCCGGATTTTATTTTAATTTACCTTACTCTATTTACATTACAATGGATATTTCAGCATATAAATTCTATATCTAAGCACTACATCAATATATCTACATTACAGCAAGTATAGTGGGGGATCAACCATTTATTATTCTTGAGGATTTGTGCCCAGATTATATGACAACACACAACAGAACTGTTCAATATCAAACAACAGTAGTGAATAGTATATTTTGCAGCCTGTGTTGTCTTTTGACTTTTTAGTGTTTTTCCCCTGACTTAAAAAAAATATTATTATTATTATTACCTATTAATCCACAATCTTTTACAACATGCTTAAAAAAAACCACACTTTGCTGAAACCATACTTCTTGTGTTCCTAAGTGAGCCTATGAAGCTTTTATTGTGAAGGCCACATCTCCTCTGTTCCGGTTTTATTCTGTATATCTGAAGCTCATTAGATGCAGCTCTTCGGGAGCGGGTTTCAGGTCAGGAAGCTATCTCCCAACAATAACACACCACCAGCACAAAACTTTTGAACAATGATTTAATCCTCAAATGTAAAATTATATTTTTAAACCTGCTCTATGAGAAAGACGTGGGTGAAGGCATTAGGGAAATACCACGTAGAAATGTCTATTTGGCCATAATTTAGTCCTTCACTACCTTATTAAATAATTCACCGCTCTCATTGATACACCTTATGTTTATGAAATGTTTACAGCTCTGTAAAAGCTTAGTTTATGGTTTGGCAATAAACCATGAGCTTTGCTGCCCTCTGGTGATCACAAGGGTTACTACTTCTACATCTCAAAATACTATACACTCATACTGAAGTGCAGGAGTGACAGCCTTTTTGTGCACACTATGGTTAAGTCCAGTATCTCATGTAATTTCTAAATGATCTTTTATTGGCTCATAATCATTGCCTAGACCAAAGTTAGGGAAACAGCCAAACCTCTTAATATGCTATCGGATCAGTCATGGTAACTTTCAGTGTGATAAACATCAGTGTATATTGTTTGTCTACAAGTGGCATTAACTTTGAAACTATTTTTGTCAGATGTTGGAACATTGTATAAATATGAAAATAGTCTCTTTTTTTTTTTTTTTTAATAAAACGAGTTTATATTTTGTGTAATCACCTTTCCACACAGATCCACAGTTAAATGTTTAAAATGAGTTAAAATGACAGTCTGTTTATTACACTCACAAATGCATCAGAGGATGACGTGATGGGATTATTAATATATATATGTGGTCTGAATATTATGATTAAAATACTTGTTTGCTAAACCTGCTGTCTCTGATTTGTTGTGAAGGAACATATTTTGATATAATGAAGTAATGAGAAACAAGTCACCCACAGCTCTGATGTATCACTTCACTTACCAAAGCTATACAACCGTTAAAAACAACCACAATGTGCTGATGGACTTCACTTTGGTTTGATATAGTTCTGTTGTAATGTGTCTCAACTGACCCCTAAGAAAATAAGAGTCTAATAAGCATCAGACTGTGGGAAATAAAGATGCAATGAGCTGACAGTTTCCACATCCTAATGTTTGTGACATATGGAGTAGAAACTCTCATTAAGTACGACCCCCACAGGACTGTGGACAACATCCAGTAAAACATGTCACAAAAGAAACCCATAATCACCAGAGTGATGATTTGTTATACTGACAGATCGGACCTTCATATCATATAATATATCAGAAGTAGACTATGTGGACAAGATGATATCAGTTACATCATGATTGTAATCAATAAAAATTAGGAATAAAAGTGTACCAACTGTTTTTAAACAACAAAGAGGAGTGAAAGTTCTGAAATCTGTTTCCTCATTAAGACCTGGAAACACCAAAACATCAAATTTAAAATCCAAAAAGTCTCTCTGAAGTTATTTATTGAGAGGATCACTTCCTCTGATTGACTGCTCCACAAATTCAATACCCTCCACTTTCAGTGGACACATAAAAAAAAAACAAATATTTTATTAATTGCAATTCCACAACTAATAATGGTGATTACCTTACAGCATGCCACTTCCATGTTTAATAAAGCAAATGTATATTTTGTGTAATCACCTTTCCACACAGATCCATGGTTAAATGTTTAAAATGATGTCTGTTTATTATACTCACTAATGCATCAGAGGATGTTTATCATAACAGCAAGGACAGCCTCTTCAAAGTGGAGGGTATTGGGTTTGTGGAGCAGTCCATCAGAGGAGGTGATCGTCTCAATCAATAACTTCAGAGAGAGAATTGTTGGATCTTTAAATGTGATGCTTTGGTGTTTCCAGGTCTTAATGAGGAAACAGATTCCAGTGTGATTCCATCCATCATTCAGCAGAGCAGAACGACGGATCGCCAGTGGTGCTGAGGAGGCAGTTTTCATGCGTAGTGCAGCAGGATTGTGATGAGGTTAGTGGAACGAGTAATTCTTTGAAGTAGGAGGGGGCGTTGCCATGGATGCATTGGTGGGTGAGGAGGGCGACCTTGTATTCAGTCCTGACAGAAACGGGAAGCCAGCGAAGTGAGTGGAGCATGGGTGTGATGTGTTCATGTTTCCGCACTCTCATCAGGATGCTTGCAGCGCTGTTCTGGATATTCTGTAGTCTCTGTAGATTCTTATAAGGAGTCATGACACTCCACTCTGGTTTACTTCTCTTTCCAGCCATGCCCTGAGGAAGACCCTGTGGCGGTTGAAATTACTCTGCGTCTTTTTCCCCTTTCTAGGATTTTTTTGTTACACATTTTACTCTCTGGCTCTGTGCAAGTGTGCCTGAAGTAGGCCCAGTAGCTTCCCTTTGTCCAGGGTATAACTATGTTTCTTTACCATCTACTAAAGAACATATTATTTCTGGTTTTATCTAATTTGATACCAAGTACGACTGTTACGTCTGATTAGTGTACAACAAATTAAAGTGTGAATGAGATCTGTATCTGTGAAACTTGAATTTCTCATGCAGATTTATTTTACAGGCTCAAGTTCAAGGTTAAAAACTGCTAAGCTAACATTCACACCACATCTCTCAGGATAACAAAGGCTGTGTTAAACCTTATGTGACTTGATTCTGGTTTAAGTGGTATCTGTTGCTCCCAATGAAAATGAGAGTCTATTTCCCCCTATGAATTCTATCTGTTCTGGGTGAATCCAGCCCCAGAACCCAACATGCCCTCCTGTCTACCACCAGGGGTATGGGCCTGGAAAGTGAAGCTCACAAATTGGGGCGAGTGATCTAACAATCTTACTTTGGCATATGATCTGTTTTTCAGTTGTTTAGTACAGCTCTCGTCACTGAAAAGGTGACATGTTTAGAGATTTAATCTTCAATTTCTATTGCTGCTCATCGCTGTCAACTGAAGACAGCAGTCCTTGTTCTGCTCTGCGGCCCCTGAGAGTCTGGCGTAGAGATATATGCAGCAGTTCTCCACCTGAACAGAACAAGAACCACTGTCCCCAGCTGCAGCCCAAGACAGTGGAGCTCCAGCTCGTCCGACCGAAGACTGGGAGACAGGAAGTCGGACGAGCTGGAACTAGCAGAGAATTACACCTTCCAGTCAGGACTTTCAGAATAAAATCAGAGTGGGAACAAGATGCTGATTGTGATTAAGCTCCTGGACTGCGTTTCTATCCAAAAAGACTGTCATATGATCTTTTGGCCAGATCGTCCACACCTAGTTACAAATGATTTCAAAGTTTGTAAATCTGCTAAATGAATCTTCATCAGAAATTCAAGTTTGCACATTTGTACAAGAATTTGCATTTGTTAAAAAAAAAAAAAAAAAAAAATTGCATGTGTTGATGAGATTTGTTCTAATATTCTGTTCAAATAAACCGGACTGTATAAAAACTGAATAAATGATACTTGTGAGGTAACATAAAGACATATCTGTGAACAGATAGAGTAGAAAACTTGGTGCTCAAAGTTCCCACACAGTGTGTGACACTGAAGTTACAAATAACATCTTAACACCTGCATCAGGTGCCTCTGTTATTCCCATACAGAGGCTGAAAAGTGTGGTACATTTTCAAGGCAGAGGTAAGGGAGCTACCTACCCTCTGATTAGACACTGCTTGTTGATTGACTTTCACTGTCCAATCAGATTCAGGTTTAAAAACACGATCAAAATTTGTATTTGTAACTTCAGTGTCTCACATTGTGTGGGAACTTTTAGCACCGAGTTTTACATAGTTTCCTTCCCTGTATCTGCTCACAGATTTTGATAAAAGCACTTTTTTTTTCGCTGTTACCTCACCACTGATATTCAACCCAAAATGCAGCAACAACAAAAAATCAGGTCAATTTATTCAAAGTCTCAAATTTGTGTTGAGTAATCATGTTCCCAAGCAAAACAACAAGGACCAATATTTCAGTTCCATTTAATTCATTTCTTTTACCATGCAGGTGATCATCATCTTCCTTGAACAGATAGGAGAAAACGCGGGTTCCTGCCTTGAGCCGAGTATTTCCCTCCTGAGCGGGGACAGCACACAGAGCCAGGCTTTGAGCTGTGGCCATCATGCTTTTTGTGTCTTTATTTAAAGCCGTGAAGGCGCCATCACTGCCCAATCACCGCCTGAGGCCAGTGCATAAAGGGTGTCCATCTCCTTTATTCTGTTTCTTCCTGGCGACTTTTGCCGCTTTGTCTCATGGACACACGGCAAAGAGTAAACCAGCAAACATGGAGTCCAGATAAAAAACATCAGCTGGAAGTGACACAAAAATCCATAAACTTAAGCTTAAGAGTGAATGAATGTTAAAAGTTCATAAACTGCAGCAGTTAAGTGAAGGTAAAGGACCAAACAGCAGCTGTGCATGAAGTTCAAGTTGCCAATATATAATCACAACATTCATAAACTTACAGTTCAGTTTAGACTAAATAAAAGTCTAAATGTCACAGTTAATTCCTGTGCCTAAGGACAGTTAAGTCTACATTATCTGTCCTAAAGCCAGAAATCACAGAATCATAGACAATACAAGGGGCACTGGCTGTGAAGTATCAATTAAAATATCATTTAAATGTCATGAATGACACATGAAAATGTGGAATGCAGGAATTGTATTTCTCTTTAAATGAACCCCCCACTTTAAGAGCTATGAAGTGCAAATAATGAACTATTACAGCAGAAACATATACTCTGAAAGTATAGACTTGCGTACAAAAGTCATATTCTTAATAGATCAAAGGCTTGCTCTCATCTGTCAGTCTGCTGTAGTTATATACCTCAAATTATTTTGAGCCACTGGGGAAATGAGTTACCTCACTAACCTCATAATCTACAGTGGCTGTGTCATGTACCCCCTAACAGGTCTCATCCAGATCTTAAATTGGATATAAAGTTTCAGATTTGAAACATTCATTTTGGTGCAAGAAATTACACATTCATTTTATTGCCCCACATCAGAGGCCCATTCGTTGTTAGAGAACATCTCACATTTTAAGGTTCTCCCTTTGGTCTCTAGCTTTAGGGTCAAGTGCTGAATGCTCACAAATATTGACCAAACTGTTCTGGGGCACAGGAATAAGAAATGTGAATTCTTAAAAAGGGTTGAGCTCTCCTTTAAATGCACAATCCATGATGATAATAAAGTGTATCCACACTTCTGCATCTGGTGCAGAAAAATACAACGAAAATAACACTGAAATTATAAATATTAAAGTCTGTATAGAAGCCTAAAGGGGACTTTATTCATATGATTATGTAAACCTGAAGAAAATGTAATTTTTCACACATGTATGGACTTGACTTGATAAGAGCAAAACAGGAGAAGCAGTCAACAGGTCCCATTGAAAGTACTTAATGTTCTGCAGTTGGTCAGGTGTGAGTGGTTACAGGTGAGTGGTTATATTTCTACAAATGAAAGAAAGTGTACATGCAGGTCAAATTCTATAACATTATCTTGAATAAATATGATATAAAATATAAAATAATATCTGAGTGGTCCAGGAAATCCTTTGTTCCCACTACCATCAGACTGTTTAACAACTCAGACAAAGGCAGTGGATAATGTAAGACTGTAATCTTAACTTCATAAATAAGCTACAGGACAATTTGAATTTCCCTACAGGGATCAATAAAGTACTTTTAAAAAAATCTTTATCTTCATCTTTAAACTAACAAACAATTCTAAATCAGAATCAGTACATCAATACATTCTGACTTTGAATATATAATCATTTGAGAACAAACCAAGGAGATCAGATGTACTACTTCATAACAAAATAAACATGACTTGAGGAAATATAATGAAATAAACTACTCACTCAACATGCTCAGGAACAAAGGTGAAATGATGGAGGGAAGCAGCTCAGCTGAAGGTCAAACTGAGAGTGAACTCAGGACAGAACAAAGAAAACTCAAGGCACACTCAGCACACCTGTGCTCTTCTGGCCAGCAGTCATGTGACCCCACTTCCCACAGGATATGTTATTTAAGTAAAAAATAAAAAGCAAATGCAGTAAACCAATATGCATTTGCATTTTCACATACTTGTGTGGGCGATCTATGACCATATTAAAATGAAAATTGAAACGCTGTTGACATTTTATTTTGAAAGACTTCACCTGTCCTGCAGAGGGCAATATTCAGATGCAATAAGCAAACATTGTGCTCTTTTGCGGTAAGAAATGAAAATGAAAATACACTCTCAGTCCACTCTCTGAACTGATTTAGGCTCAGTTGTAAAAATACACCAATCAGGGCAGAGCAATATTTCAGTTTCATGTGACGACAGTTCTATTGTTTCAATATGTTACCAAGCCACTGTCATACAAACCTGTTTTTTCAGACTGTGATGGCCACAGACACACATATTAATATCTTAATCTATATTCTCTCACCTTATTAGTTTGTGATCAACACAGGTTCTTCTCATTTGCAGTCAACCACACCCAAACAACATAATTTACAGTCAATCACACTTAAATGTTTGATTTAGAATCAGTTTATTTGACTTTAACTGCACATCATTTTATATGGAGTGCACACATTTTAAAACTGTAGGGATATATAGGCAAATTCTATTATATTAATTGTTTGTTTATCTGTTTTTAGTTGCCATTGTCATTGGGAGGTCCCTTCCTGGTGGAGCAAAAGGCATGGCTAAAGACGGAGTCATTTGTACTGCAGTTGTAAGGTAGAAATATTCAGTCATAGAGTTTACTGCTTATTTTGCTCATGATATGTCTTGAATGATATAAAAACACAATGTGAACATGTTAACAGGATTCAGGTTGCAATTATAAAGAGAATGTTAATTTTTGCTTTTCACTTTTACCGAAAAAAAAAATACAAAGATGATGATGATGATGATGATGATGATGATGTGATTTTTGCCAGGGGCTGGCCCCTTACATCTGGAGAAGATGATTTGTAGGTGTCTCTGTAGCAGCACAATGCTTCATTCCTGGTGTTGTGACACATTTTACCTTTATCAAAAAATTGCAGCTCCTGCGATTTGGGTACTGCACTTGGCCAAATTGTGATTTCGATTATATTTTGATTAATTATTCAGCCGTAGTGTTAATAAGTAATACTTAACAATGGCTCAGTTTTATTCAAGTGCTAAGTGAGCCATGGCAGTGGCAGTAATACCAGGGCCCTCAAACTGTGGCAGCTAAATGTAATTTATTCATAATTAATTTTATTTTTAAACACTGGGCTTTTACACATCCTTTTTTTTTCCAGAGGTTTATCCCTTATGAAAACTTGTTCTGGTCTCACCTACATTATGAAGTAGGCCACTTGGTTTTTGGCCTGATTAGGAAGCAACTCTGTAGGGTATTATCACACCACGAGTAAATCACTCACTCACCTCTGTGAGTTTTGTTCGTTTTTACCTTGATAGAAAATATTGCTTTGGTGGTTGTTAGGCATCTTTAATTATTATTTAGGAGGCATTTATCTTGATATCAATATAACTGTTATTTCTTGTTGAAAATCCTCAATAATTTAAAGTACAATAGCCATAATAAAAAAAAAAAAGAAGAATTTTTGTAATTTGAGTCTATTTGATGTAGACTGTGTTCTTACTCCTTTAATGTTGTCTTTGCTTGCGAGGTCTTTCTCGTGACCACATGGGGGCAGCAAAGACCAACACAGCACAGTTTTCAGCACCTGTGAGGCAGTTTTAAGGGAAAACCAATGGTCCCTCCCTCAGAACAAACACATTTGGTGACTTCGATAAAAAGTTATGTTCCCAATGTGATTGTTTTCAATGAAAGTTGAGCGATGGTGTTCAGTGTTATTGCTGCTTATCTCTTGCTTATGCTACCGCCTATGCAGCTGGGCTTTAGAGGTTCAACAGAATGACCAGATCACACTATGATCAGAATCATACTATCAATTAAAACAAGTTTTGTCAGAGACACGTGCGCTTAAAACAATGTCCTCTGGCCACAAGTATGTGTGGTGCACCTCATCCGTGATATAGAGGCTACGTAATGTGTCATGTGCCTGACCTACCAGCGGGCAGGGGTTAAAGGCTGTCCTTCAGAGTTCCCCTCATAACGCTCTCATTGTCTGAGTTTTGCTAAACATAAGCTGGGCTCAAAGGGAGCAGCCTATGCGGTGTAATCTTGGGTCCAGCATGCTTCCATTACTGCTCCTTTTATTTGATTAAATGTACTCGAAGTCAGTCCAAACCCACACTGTGCATAATCTCATCACACATGATGAGCGTATAATAAAAAGCATATTTAACTTGAAAGGGTACCTTATGCGAATGCGTATAATTATGGATATCAAAATATAATCATTTGTTTAATTGTGAGGCCTTGCCAAGAGGTATGTAATTGCTTGAAAGACGTATGGATGAAATTGGATTGCAGCGTCTGAAATCTGACCTGGGCCTGGCTTTGGCATGTACATAAAGGCGGGGCGAGGGTCAGGCCTGAGGCCAACTTCCTATTTTGCATGTAGCCAATAGAGAGAGTTACTTTTCAAGCATTATCATTTAAAAACAATTCAGCATTAAAATACAGCACTGAAACACACATTTGATTTAGAACTACATAAACAGCTTAATGACTGACTGACTCATCACTTAATTTGATTGTGTGAATTACCTCTCATGCAATTTGTATCCTAATAGGGCCTCACTGCACTGTTATGAAATGTAAGGAAATCCTGGTAGTACAAAGAGCGCATTTTGGAATAGTTTTGTTTGTGAAATAAGCTCAGTGTTTGGCATCCGCATCCGAATGAGGTTATTTCTCTATTACTGATAGTTGGCTGATGTATCACTGGTTTGCAGTGATTATATGTCTCACATGTCCCCAGAGTTCAGCCAAAGTCTGACCATGAAGTTGCACCGGTTTATTATCCAGGCTACAGTATCAGAACAACAGGTGCGGGCCCTTAATGATCCCTGTGGGAATTCGGTTTCATCTTTGATTAATTGGAATGTTAACAGGAGAAGAGTTATCCTAATAGCTTCTTGTTGCCAACCCTGCGGAAGTTTTTTTGGGGGGGGGGGGAGAAAGGAAAGAGGTTTAAAAATAGAGTCCATCAGTGCGCGATGGGAAAAGACCTGCCATTTAAATCCCGACAAAGCAATTTGCAGCTCATAATCAAGAGAACGGAAACATTTTATCGCATTTCCCTTTACAGTATAAGCTGCCCAGTTCCGCCACATCCACGGCAGAAATTAACATCAGACAAATGCTGGTAAAAGCTGGTCTGCTGTGTTTGTTCAAACAGGTCTATTGGCACATAACCAAGTATTGCTTGCAGGTGATACCTCATAATGAAAAACCTGTTTGTTTGGTGAAGTGAGTTTCTGGTTTACCTTTAATCTCCTCGTCTGAACAATTGATCAGAGGTTTGATATGTGCATGAAAATAAATGACCATTTTCATTTTCGAAAATCCCCACTCATCATCATCTTTTGAGGCCTAGTGTAACAAGCCCTCTTCATAAGCGTCCCACTGCCTCCCTCCTGAAGGTCAGAGTCTGACCCCAGACTGTTCGGTGGTGGCCTCTGTGTGACATTAGTGTGGTTGAGGGTAAGAAGAGGTCAGTGCGTGATGATTTTTCTCTGTGAATAGAAGACAGTCCATCTTTTCCTTGAATAGATGACACTGGGGTGTATTTATAGACGTGGTATCTCTGAACCTCTGTTGACCAGGAGCTCCAGCTAACAAACGCACTGTTCCTATTTATAAACCGTGGCAGTGTATTAACACGCTCTATTGTAATTATTTTGACTTATTAAAGAATTATTGCATGTAATCTATTGTTTCGCGGGGTTGTCATTAAGATAGAAATCAGCGGCCACTGAAAACATCACGTAGATCACCGTGACAAGTTGCTTACATTGGAGATTCACCAGAGGACGCGCTCAGAAAATAAACAGCTCTATATTGAGGACGCCACAGATCTGCGGCGGACAGAGTCGGACTCTGGTCGTACTCCTGTTCCTGCAACAGAGGAAGAAAAAACTCGTGCTGATTTGAACAATCGCCGGATTTTGTGCGAATCAAATCTTTGCATATTTTCCTGTTTGGACCAGATGTATACCAAACAGTGGTGACCCCCACTCTCCTTTTCAATGGGTTTGGGGTGATGTGCGCCGCTTCTTGGTGGAAACTGTTGCTCTTCAATCTCAAACATTAGCGAGAATGCCAGGAATTCAATTGTGTGCAGGCATTGGGAAACCTGCAACCTGCGTGTGACTTGACCGGCAGGGTCGCATCGCCGGTGCCCCGCCGAGCACGGAGGCTGTCATCCCGGACCGCGTCCAGGTACGCCCCCCCCCCCCCCCCCACTCTCTCCCTCTGTGTGTGTGTGTGTGATGATGATGAAGCGAGGGTCAAACGCGTTGCTTCTACAGTCAGTTGACCTCATTCGTCTTGTTGATTATAATCTGTCATCTCTGAGGGCGCAACAAAGGATACAATCGCGGTTATTCAGATCGCGCTCAGCGGAAAAGACGCATGAAAACAAAACCTTGCGCTAAACCTTTTCACCTCGAGCAGGAATGATTGAGGGTTAATAGAAACATCTTTTCATCACCTACAGCTGTAAAGGCCCAGACCCACGGCTTATTCAGAACCGTCATCAGCAGATATGACTCACACGCCCACATATTGGCTAAAATACTACACTTCATGTTGTTAATTATTGTTATTACGTTATTGATATGAAAAGAAAAAAATCCCGCAACTGGTCTCTGTGGTTAAGTTTTTGTTTTGTTAAGGTGTAACTCTCAGTAATGTCGCGATAAATTCTCTGAACCATCCAGGCATGCAACTAGCTCCTATTTCTAAGGGTATAGTCTATTTATAATATAGTGAAACGGTCTTTAAATATTTTTATTTTAAATATTTGAGAATATCTAAGTAGCCTATTAATTTTATGATAAACACTTAATTAATTTATTAGTAGTAAATATTTTCGACACCGAGCCCATAAGCCCTTTTTTCATAAACAAACATGCATGTTGCATATTGACGCCGACGCAAACTTGGATCAGCTAACTTTATTATTAGAGTAATGACATATCTGTGTATATATATATATGAAGTGGGCCTGTGTTGGAGCCATGAGCCTCGGCTGGCCTTATCTCCCTCAGTCCCTGAGACATCCTGTATGCAGGCCCATTGTTCCCGGCTGAACTGTCAACCTCTCTGCGCAGATGCACACCTGCCGCGCCGCACAGATATGTTCAGTGTGCAGCCTGTGCAGAGGAGATCTGCACAGGCTCAGAGCCCGACAGCCAGAGCATGGATGTGTGGTACCTGCATGCATGCGTTTGTTCTGCATAACAGTGCGTAAAATTTAATGGGGACTATAATGCATGGGCTATCGCAGTCCACTTTACTTCAAAAACAAAGATTAAAAAAAAAAAAGAAAAAAACTACTCTAATATCAATTAGACCTAATATGCTAATAATATATAAATAATAATCAATGAATTCAACCTGTGGGTCCTTTTTTTTTCTTTTGTCAATTTTTTTTTAAAACTCGATTCCTAACTTCAAATCCAGAACTTTAAAGCCATTAAATCCACCTCAGCGTGGAGTTGATGTAAAGGTTAGTTACTCTCGCCGAAACATTTCTTGTCAAACACTTGTGTATTTATTATTTTTCTGCGAGTGTTTAGAATACACTTGCCTTTCAAACGCGCCCTTATCTCCTTATTGTTTACAAAACATTAATGTGAGGAAGCGGAGAATGTACACAGCTACATTTCAGACTCGCCTCTCGGTCCCTGCGCGCACAGGAGGATGGCGATGCTCCTCCGCCCGGGACGGCGGCTGCTGATCGGTGCCGGTGCCGTTGCCGGTGCCGGTGCCGGTGCCGGTGCTCTTTCCCGTTGTTTCCTCGCACAGGCTCATTGAGCAAACGGTGGAAAGACGTGGTTGGTGCTCGTCGGTCTGGACGGGCCGCTGCTGTGAAGCCTGTGGATCAGCGCTGAGAGGAAGACGCTCAGTTCACTGCAGCACATGTGGGCGACTACACGAGTATCCACACTTCCCGCTTGAGCAACGTGTCTATGCTTTTGTGCTGAATCCGTCTTTAAGTGATCGACTGAAATATTTTCAGACTTCCTGTGATGAATCTCTTATTCATCGATGAAAAGAAACATCCTTTCAGAACCAGTCAGCAAAGGACCGTGCGCCTCATTCGCGTCTGACCATAAAAATATAAAGTGCAATATCAAGACGTCATCAGCAATGAATAATCTATGGGAAAAAAATTAAGGGTTTATTCTATTTTGTTAAAAAAAATGTAACGAGCATGTATTTTTTGCAGGAATTTAAGACTGTGTAAGTTTTAGGTAGTTTTGCCATAAAACTATTTTTCAAACGTTTGCCTGCACAAAAACGGCTCAACAAAATTGTATAAACATAAAACATTCTTGTTTTAACAATAAAAAAAATATAGGTCATTGTTAATTAATGTACCGTTAATTTGCAGGTTAGGTAACTGTATGTCTGATAAAGTCCTGTATAATAACTGTTATTGTTCTGTTTTAGTCTTATTGCGCCTCTGTTGCCTTTATGTGGCCCCCTGTACTTGAAGTGAAGTTGATGCGTTTAAAGGATGTAGTAAAAAAACAAAAAAAAAAACAAAACTGTGTCACAAATCAAAACCTTCCAAATGGTGTTTCATGTTTCAACAACCCTTCACTTATTCAAACACCAGCTCACAGTAATTAACCGTATGATAATAGCAGCAGTGGCTTTACAGCGGCGGTATGAAAACCTCTGGCAGATATCACTAATAAGCCTCTGTCGTTACTACATGTAATGCAGTTTTATTTTGTTGGGTCATTGTTTTCTGGAGCAGCACAAGACACATGCGAGTGAAAGGGTGTTTTTTCCCTCTGGGTGATGAGCCTGTGTTTGACAGACGCTGTGGAGCAGGGAGGGTGGATCAAGGTGAATGTGTGGATACACCTCCAGGCGCTCTGAAGTCACACCAGGAGACGTTGCGCTTTCCTGAGCTTCACCGAGAACTCTTGCAGCCAAATCCGTGTGATCTGTGAAGGGTGATACCACAATCTAATTTACAGTGGACTATTAGATATTACGAAGGAATATTCCGTAATGGGTCATCTTCTAACATAATAACTCAGTTTGGATGATAGCTGTGATGTGTTGTCAAAACAGTGCATTTTTGTAGCGGTGCAGTCTGATCCAGATGGCAGTCATGTATTGATCCGCCGTGTTAATGTGACGGGGAGAGTAGGAGGGCCGGGGCTGAGGTCAGTCCGTATTAAAGCGTTTCACTCGTCAACATGTCTCTTACACCAAGAGGCTCGCTGGCCCCCGGGGCCTGGGGATGGTCCTGTGGGGCTCACAGGGAAGTGTCGACGTAATTCACCAGTCTGACTACAACACAACCAAGGAGGTGGAGCCGTGTGTCTGTTTTTATGCTTTAAGACTCTGTCGGCAGACACCAGTAGTTTGTTTCTCACACGACAGCCTGGCCTGAGTGAATTCCTCTTCCAGTGTGATTCCACTTTTTAGAAATGCTTATCATGACCGCCCTGTCAGAACACTTTGTATTTTTATTTCCCCACACATCGCTGTGATTTTTATTTTTTATTTTTTTGGCTTTATTTTCCTATATGAATCTGGAGCCTGTTACTTAATCGACAAGTTAACTGCATTAACATTGTCTTTCTTGTAGGGCTACAGGTAACAGAAGGAAGAACACTACTGCTATATAGCCCAATACTGGCAGCCTCTGCATTATATCTTCATTATTATTATTATTATTATTGCTGCTGGTTTATTGTTATTTGGAGATTATAAAAGTTTTAAATAGGCATAATGATGGTAATCTGAAGCTATAAGCGCTGTTCATGATCACGTATCAAACTGAAAGTGGAAAACTGCATTTGATCAGATATTTTATTTATTTTCTTCTTTTGTCGCGCTTTGAAATGAGAAATGAAAAATATGAAGATATTCCAGGACCGTTATTGTCACTGACACGGAATCGTTTGTGAATTGTATTAAATACAAATTACATTTAGAATTAAATTTATTTAAAAAAAATCTTATTCATTGTCTGGTGACCGAAGTAAGGGAACACGAAATACTTGAGTCTGACTGATGCAGAATGTCTGTTTGTTGAAGGCCAGTTGTGCAGTAACAGCCAAATATACACAGAACATATGAACTAGTTAAATAGACGTCAGTCGCTGAGGAACACAAATTATCAATCACACTGTAAAGTCAAATTATTATTATTATTATTATTATTATTGTTATTATTAGTTTCTATATTTTATCTTGTTACACTAGCAGGATAAATTGACATTTAATAGATTAGCATAAATTAAGATAAATAATGAGCAACTCAGTAAATAGGCTACATATTAATTTTGCAAGACACATTGTGCCTGAATAGCAGACATTTTACGAAGTAGCCTAAACAGTGGAGTAAGTGTAAAAGGAAACCTCACCTATCACTGCTCAATGGCCCAAGATTGTTATGAACAAACTGTAAAAACGACTGTATGTTAAAAAAATATGCTGTGTTACCTTCACAGAGCCGTTTAGTGTTGGTCGCTGTTTGTCAACAGTGGTTATCACAGCCTAAAGCATACAACAGATTAGTTCATGACCACTGTTTTACTTTAAGAAATACAAGTTTATTAAGAAATTCACAAATCTAGAAAAGAGGGAAAAGTGCTAATTAAAATGAAACATGGCCCCAACATGAGGGAGACAATATAGCTAATCACGTTTATAAAAAAATAATAATTAGAAAGATTAACAAAACCTGGCACTGGCTGGCGTCATATTGGAAATCATATCATACATACATATGGGATCAAGAACAATGGAAAACCCTGAATTGTATTAGTGGTAGTCTGATGGATCTCTACCCACAATTTCACCTTTTTAACTGAACAAGATTCACAACCATGCAGGCCTCGCTCGGTGCATGTTACTCAGAAGGCCGAGCAGCTCGGACTCATTAAAGCACTGACTTAATTAGGGCATCTTATGTCCACGTTTCATTTGGCAATAGTTAGGATTAGCCGTGCGTAAAGTTGAGAGAAATCATTACGCAAACCAATAACACACAGCTGAGGCAGTGTCAGCGATGTCCGTCCCCGTCAAAGCTTTTCAGAGGCACAGTTTGACTACAGGTTCTGGCCATCAGTCCAAGTGTAACACAGGCGCACGAAATGGCTCCCAGAGGTTGTGCTACCTGATGCGTCCTGACGACTCCTTTACCTCCCGTTTCCATTTTGTCAAAAATCTTTCAACACCAGCTGACGCATACCTCCTCATCAGCTGGACCCACACAGCTCATCAGAAAGGTCTCTTCAAAAAAAACAAAAAACAACAAAAAAAATACTCTTGGTTCTGTTTTGAAATCACAGGAATTAACTCTCCACCTCTTAGAGTCCCCCACTTTTACCCAGACCATGTGGTAAACTTTAAATATCAATCCTTGTGTGTAACGCCGAGTGTTTGGTCTCATGTTCCCAGTAAGAGCAGTGCATCATGGACAGCTCCGCGGGCTGGCGGGAGCAGGCGAACTGAAGGCCCGCTCCGTTGCTGGAGGAGACCGGAGGCGGCGCCGCGGTGGCCGGGCTCAGCTGCTGGGCATGGTGGGGATGTGCGGGATGGTGATGGTGACTCATGCCGTTGTAAGAGTTCACCATGCTGGGGAGCGCCATGCTCTGCACCCTGGAGTAGGGGTTATAAGAGGAGGGGGGTGACAGCCCCTTCACATTCACCGGACTCACGTTGCCACTGGCCATCTGACAGGACGTGTAGGACATCGGAGTGGGCGGCTGGCCTAGCGACCAAGAGTTGTTCATGAAGCTAGACTGCAGGTACTTGGGTGGGGACAGGTAGCCGTAGCCGTCTCCTCCAAACAACGACTTCCCCGGCTGGAAGTGCGTCGGCGGAGGTCTGAACGGCCGCTTCATCCTGCGGCGTCTCCTGTAGTTCCCCTTCTCAAACATGTCCTCACAGGCCGGGTCGAGAGTCCAATAATTCCCCTTTCTCTCCCCGCCGCCCTCCCGCGGAACCTTAATGAAGCACTCGTTGAGACTCAGGTTGTGTCTGATACTGTTCTGCCAGCCTTTTTTATTTTTCTCATAGAAGGGAAATTTGCTGATGATATACTGGTAAATACCAGACAGAGTGAGGCGCTTCTCCGAGCTCTCCCGAATGGCCATGGCAATGAGAGCGACATATGAGTACGGAGGTTTCTGGGACGGATCCGGCTTCTCCGGGACTTTGTCCTGGACCGGCTCCTCTTTGGGCCGCTCTTTCTCCTTGTTCGTGTTGGTGTCGTGGATCATTAAGGCCATTGCGTCATCCTCCGAGTTTTGGTAAGTGGCCATCATTGCGCACACCAAAACAAAACAAGTCCAGTCCAGATGCCAACAAACAAAACTTTAAATGGCGCTTGTAACCTCGATGAGCGGGATTATGCGCTGCAGACGCGCTGGATGCACCGCGGACTGAAAGTTGTCCTCCAAACTGCGCACAGCGAAATCTTTATTTTGCAGCTCAGTAGGTGACATGCAACAGACCTTCCTCTCTCTCCAACAGGGATTTTTCTAAACTGGTTTGTGCTGCAGGCGCAACCCGAGTTGTGGTTTGTGAGTCGGTGTAAGCCCAGCCCTCTCCTCTTTTTTCACATCCACTGACAGGCTGCTTCTGCTCCAATGCTCTCCACACAGCGACGTAGTGCTTCGTGATTTGTGCGCATCGGAGTTCCGCCTCCGGTGGTTACAGTATATGAAAAAAATAATCCGCTTCCCTTAACCTGCTGAAATTCGTGTGTATCAGACCCGGGTCAAAATAGCTCGCTTTGGACATCATAAACATGTATTTGCATTCAAATAGCGGACAATAGAAAGCTATATACATATGAATGTGACATTTAAATAAATTGCAAATATTTGTTAAAGCTGACATCCCTTCCTTTATGCTGGGTATTATACAGGCATTAAATTCAGTAGCACAAAGGGCAATTAAACATTTTCCGCTTCTGCTTTTTGGATTATATAGAAAAGAAAACAATGAAAGAAAGAAAGAAAGAAAGAAAGAAAGAAAGGGCTCATTTGATTTTTACGCACGATCCAGTAAAAATGAAACCTGTAATAACCTAATAATTTTAATATTAATAATAGTAGGCTAGTTATACACATTTGTGTGAATTACGGATATTTCTACATGCATTTCTGGTTTGGAATAACAGTTGTTCCAACAAAATCCATGACAAACACCTTTAGTCAAACTTAAGCACAATAATATATCTGACTAAGCTGTGCCAGATGGAGGCTCTCACATCCTAACCTCAGTCCAAAGACATGCACATTTGCAAACGGCTGCATGTCCACAGCTCTAAGAAAAGTCTGGAGAGATAGTGCGGCTTAATTAGCTCACATTGCGAGGGAAGTGCACAGAGAGGTATTCATTTCTCTGGCCACCCATGAGGGTCCCCTCGGCTTTCTCTGGGAGTGTATTTCCGTGCTCTGGGAGTCTGTGCAGGTGGAACAGCACTGGCATGTGTGTCATCACCCTGCACCCAGTCTGCAGCCCGGCCGCAGCAGCGGCAGCAGCTGAACCGCGCCGAGAGCCAACCATCTCTCAGCGCGCAATTACCACAGACCCACGGTTTCAAGCGTCACGACGCGATGTTATTTCTTGTTTCAATGTCTTTTTCACATGTTTAAGACGGAGAGCATTTCCAGATAATCTCAACAACGCCATTATGCCAGGGCTGTGTAAGTATTCGGCTCGGTTCAAACATGACATCATTCCGTATATTCATTAACTCAGCAAGCAACTCGAGATGATAAGGATCCAGTTATCAATGTGCAGAGCAATAAAAAATTCTGTCCGTACCAAAAATATATAAAATGCTAAAATAAAAAAATATATAAATGAGTTACATTCTAATTGATATATTCTGCTTGTTTGTGAGAAAACTGACTCGTATCTTGTAAAGAAGGTCTAACCTGATTGCACCTTTTTCTTTCATGAATCTTTGTTTTAAAGAAATGGTTTTACAGACCATTTACATGAAACACACAAGCTGGCAGAAATATGGCGGAGTGGTTTGTAAGTTTGCTTAGCTTTACTGTACCTCATGACTTGTTTAGTCTTCTTTTATTGTTCCAGAGAAAGTCTGTGGTCTTCTCCTCTTCCCTGGTTCTGCACTCAAATAAAAATAAAAGTAGAGGAATCACCCAAATATTGGAGGAAAGACCAAAGCAGCACAGCATTTTGTTTAATAATTATTTTAGCATTTGCATTGGACTCATGAAATCTTGCAGAGAAATATAAATATGTAAATATGAAAAAAAATATAGAACTTAATGTAAACATCATTTAGAAGTTAAACCATTATCAACAGCCAATAACTTCCACGAATATAAAATAATGCTAGTTCTCATTTTGCCCCTAACCCCTTCAGAGATCCCCTGGTGGCCCCCGTACATCACCCTAAAAACACTGTAAAGCTCGTTTTTTTTTGTTTTTTTTTCTTAGCTAAATGTTAAAAGCTGCAGACAGACACTTCCTTAAGAACGGTTTCGCTCATGGAGATGTTTCCTTGTTAGTGAAGCTATTCCAAAGCTACCAAGGATTTTTATAGTTCCCAGGAAATACTCCTGCTACCTGCTGTGAAAAAGTTGCATGACATTTACACCACCTGAACAATCTCAATTCAGCCTAATTAGACTATAACCCCCCCCCCCCCCCCCCCCTTGCCTGTCCGGGTGAAGCTGCTGCAGGGTCCCGGAGTGCTTCCTCAGCTTGCCCTCCTCTACCTGTCGCCTTCCCGCCTCGGAGCTGCCTCGCCACACGCTTCACGTCACAGTCGCATGTGGACAATCCGCAAACAAAGCGAGGGGCCTGAAACTTGAGCCGCCTGCAGCCTGCAGAGGCGCCCAGGAATGTTCATCTGAGAGCCTGTTTTCGTTTGCGGGGCTTTGATAAGCAACAAATCAACAAATACATCAACAAATAATTAACAATAAAAAGGGAACCAATGTGCAAACTGATATTAGCTACTACATGCTGATTTGGTCAGTGTGATATGATATGAATTTCTACATTTTATTTGCGTTATTCATTAGGCTATTTGTTTTATTTTTTATTTTAACTTGTGCTCTGAAAATGCTGCTGTAAGCCACATACAATTCTCTCAGAAAAAAAAAAATTAAGCACATGACATGGATTTCTTTTTTTTTTTTTTTTTCTTAACTTATTCCCGTCAGTAGCAGCTGATAATCGTGTATTAGTGTGTGGATTTTCTGTGCTGCGTGGTGAGTGAGAGCACGCCAGTCACTGAGAAGCCTATCACAGACAGAGAGGAATCCGTGTTTTCCTCTTCAGTAAATGCACATCCTTCAAATGTCTTTCTCAAGTTATCGCTCGCTCCCTTTCAAATGAGTAAAAACACCTCCTATAAAAAAGATCCGACACGTCTCACCACACACAGACACAACTAGTGAAACATATCTGAAAATGAATTTGCATTCATGCAATATGTAGGCAGAGTTTATTAATCACATGCCTATGTATGAAATAATATCTGTTTTAGTGATAACACTTGTCTAAATTGTTGGGCTGCAGCAAAACAGTTCCTCCTCTAACCTCCTTAGACTCAATCAGCTTCTTAACAGTTCGTTTTTTATTGGCTTATTGTAACTTTTTATGACATAGGCGACTTAGTGCATATAACAGACTCATAACCATAGATGTTCTATATTGAAACAGCCCAAAGCTTTGCAGTGTTGTTTGTCTCATAGCCTGCTGTATCTTTGATTTCTTCATAGGTTCACTGGTATTTCCTCAGAAGCGCGGTGTGCGTGTGGTAGGCCTGCAGTGGGCTGAGGAGCCATCATTGTAACGGGCCGTAATGTAATTTGAAAGAGTGGAATTCCTGTCCTCTCGCACTTCCTGCCCTCGCAGGTCTGGGACTAGGATGTTTATGATAGCGGGTGCGGGTGGAATGCGGCGGACGGATCCACCGGGTCAGCCCGGGACCGGAGAACAGCCACCCGGGGCTGCAGAGGCTTCAGTCTGCCTCTGGCAGCAAGATAGGACCAGGCAGAAGGAAATCAGATGACAACATTACAACTTACATATTTCATTCTAATTTTAATTTGTTTTATTAAGTAAAAAAAAAAAAAAAAAAAAAGTTGTTTATATGTAGAATATGATTTTGATGTGATAATGATAGTAAAAAAATGAAATATTAGCAAACAAAAATAAATGTAAATAATTATGATAATACTAATAATACTAATAAATAATAATAATAATAGGCTTTTATAGGTAGTGCTAATGGCACAGCAGCAATATTTTAACTGTTTTGTTAAATTATAATACTTCAATCATTATTAGAATTTGAATAAAGATCATTGTGTTTTCTTTCTTGATTTCTTTCCCAGATGAACCTACACTGGTTTATTTTTGCAAAGAACCACTGCTGTGTTAAGATCATATAAAGATGCACTTAACTTTATTTTGCCTTACATGTCCATGAGATTATTACCTGGATTATATTTTATAGTTGAGAGAAAGTTACATTAGCATGAAGGTTTTGGAAATTATTATTGTGGATAATAAAGTGGAACCACTTTCTTGATGAGAAATTAACTTAACAATGAAATTGAATGAATATAGTCAAAATGAACATATAAATGGTTTAAATTAACAGCAGAGTTACACTGCCTGCCAAAGACTTTTGTAATCCATATGCTCTTTCTTTATATTTATAAATGGTGCCCATAAAGTGTGTTAATAACAACCATCAAATAACTGTATAGAAAATATGCTTGTTTCTTCTTGAGGGGCAGGAGAGTAGAGCTCTGTGGTCCATAAGCATTGGTCCATCTGCCCTGTACAGGCTGCAGGGAGAGACATCTTTCACTGGTTGTCCCAGTTTGATCTCTCTGAGTCAGTCTCTGGGTCATTTGCATCTGGCTTGGCTGCATGATTAAACATCAACAAGACGTTGCTTCTCCTCAATGGAATCCTTATGAGGTGCAGGAAAGAGATGGGCGATGGGGGATGGAGGGATAGAGAGAGTAGGTGAAGAAGAAGAAGAAGAAGAAGAAGGATCTACCCTCAGCCCACATGCAGCGCGGCCAACATGGCTCCTGTTCCTCTCAGAAAGAAGAGAGGCAGATAGAGCAAATAAACACTGACCGCCAGATTCCCCCCCATCTCCTTTACATCCCCACCCGCATGGATTAAGGCTCGGGGAGGGATGAGGATTGGGGGGGGGGGGGGGCACACAGGCATAAACACATATGCACACATGGTCTCACTTCTGAGGTGTTGTGTTTAAATGCATGTGCTGCCATAATAAGAAAACGTCTGTATTAAAAAATATATTAAGGGTGGTGTGTGAGGGACACTTCCTCACCTAAAGTCTGTCCCCTCTCCTTCAGACAGTCAGGTCATTGTGTGAAAGTGCACACCATCCACAAATCTGCCCCACATCTCCCCTACCATCACCCTTCATGAGCTCCTCCGTGGAGGGTGATGTGTTTTTCGGGTGGCCCGGTGTGTTTACATTTCTTATCGGCTGCAGGAAGCCTATTGGAAGCTCTATGGCCTCCAACAGTAAGTCCTATGACATGCACGTAAATCCACTGAAAAGCAAAGAGGATGATTACACTTTATTCTCATATGCCACATCGCAGCTAACTCAAACAAAAACAAACAATAAAATAACTCTTTAATTTGCATATTCCACTTCGTTGACAGGTTTTTTCACTCAGTTTAAAAAAAAGATATTTAAGGTTTGCTATCAGAAAAAAACTGCTTGCATGCTTTTTTTCCCGCAAATGTAGTCGCATGTGGGTATGCGGGTGAATTCCAGTGTAGTAATCAACAGCGCACAGTCATTTTTCTTTCCGTACTCCTTTCAATTTCTCTGCAAGTGCAATTGCAGAGAAATTGAAAGGAGTACAGAAAGAAACAGATGAGATAAAGGCAGAAGAAGAGCGCGCAGAGCGACTGAAGAGTCAAAGTAAAGCGGGAGGTGAGGAGCGAGGTGAAAACAGAGGGCAGAGCAGAGGAGAGCCACATTGTGTTCTTGCTAACCTTTACTGAGAGGTGAAGTGCTGCAGCCTCCTGCCAACAAGATTCTCTTTGAGGTTTTCTTGAACTTCTGCCAGGGCTTAAATGATTCACAGGAGCAGACGTACAGTACGTGTGCGCTGTAAGCTGAGGGAGAACTTTTTGAGTCAGCACGTAGAGTGTTTTTGTGTTTGCGCGTATACTATTTATGCAGGAGGTAAACAGAGTGAGATAAGGAGAGGCGGGAAAAAGAAAGAGAGGGCAAACTGGTGATTATCAAAGCTTTAGGTGGATGTGACTGAAAGAACAGCAACAATTCAAACTCACACCAAGCCAAAATTTCCCTCTTCGCAGTGTAAACTTCCTCAAAACTCACCAGCTGAACCTTTTCACCTCCCTGAAACAGCTCAACTACACACTGCCACAGTCACACTCCAAAATCCCCAACCGTCAGACCCATTTCCACATCTTCATCCCAGCCCGGGGATTAGATTTCAGGCCAAATCAAAACAAGTCACTTCGTTAGAGGTAATTACACAGGTAGCCTACCTCACAGGGCAAACAAACATGGCTGCCAGCTGACACCCTGAAGACAGATCAAAGTGTGGGTCTGACAAGGAATGAGGAGGAGAACATTCAAACATTGGCTCCTTAACCGCTCACATACTCTCATCTTCTCTTACATGTGCGCGACTAGCTGCAGGAACCTGTTTTTGGGAGTGTGTGTGTGTGTGTGCACACGTCGCGCACCAACTTCTTAGCGCACTAACTTTTTATAGACCGGGGATTGTGCAGTTGAAAGATGGAGAGGTGTCAGGGGTGAACAGAGTGACCTTTTACAGTTGAGCAGCGTGTGAGAACAGTGTGTGTTAATGGTGCAGAACAGCAGAGATGTGCTGCACGTACTGTGCTGAGGGTGGTGCTCTGCTTTGGTGGTCTGTGTGAGGAATGATATCGGACATGGTGGATGTGTTACCTGTCAATGTGCCTCTTTTCTATGACAAGTGTATTATGATAGCCACTTTTAAGTCTCGATCCACTTACTCCGAGTTGCTCGTCATCTTAGCTTTATCCGCCTTTAGAATCCTTTCAGGCACCACAGTCTTTTTTTCTTGACAGCACTTTGTTAAAACTTTAAAAACTGAAACTTTTAATGTCATAAAAACTGAAACAAAGATTAACAGTGGTTTTACAATACCTGACTCTGGCCCATTCTTGAACATATCTGGCCAAAATACAAAGAAAATAATGTGTTGCTTTCTTTCTGTTTCTCTTTCTTACACAACATGCAGCCTCCCTTTGAACCAGAGTGTTGTTAGGGCAACCAGGCAAGGTTATTCCTCCCTTCTCTAACATGCCAGCCTACCCGTGTACAATAGAGCGGAGTGTATGTGGGTTGCAGTGAATAAGGTAAGAGATGTTATCTAATCGCCACATGGAAAGAAGAGAAACGGGAAGCCAGGCAGTCTGAACACCAGCTGTCCGTTACGGTCTTTCTACCTGTTTTCTCTCTGTCTCTCTCTCTCATCAGCGTTCTACATTGTTCTTTGACTGCTCCTTTATCTCCCTATTGATTATTAATTAAGCATAGATATAGCTTGGGGTCCATGTCGTGCTACTTTGCTGATGACAATCTTATTGATTGGTGGGACAGAGGCTGCTGTAAGAGATGCATCACAGCTCACTGTGCTGCAACATGTTCACATTTGTCCTAAAAGAGAAAAGGGATCAGACATGGCAGGATATGGGCTGAAATAAAACAGAGTGCAGCATTACAAGCATAATAAAACAATAAAATTTGATTATGGTGACAAAGTGTATGTCTTTGACTTAAACATTTGGTGGTAGAAAAACAAAAATCAGGAAGGAGGAAGTAGGTCTTTCGTTGTAATAAATGACCATAAGCAAGTGAAACTATTTGAGAATCTTCACTTTGGATTTGGCCGTCATTTTCTTTAAATATAAGATATCGCAGCCACTGGGAGATGATGTTTGTGGCCTCCACTGCTGACTTCAAACAGATCCAGTGAGTATAGTTTGAAGATGAGATCTCGAAACCACGCACACCACTAAAGCACACTGGGCTCAGCCAACAGAGGATCACTCTCTGTAGGATCCGCTTGCTCACAGCACACCACACAAACCTCCCCAGCCCCAGCTCTCCTGCCTCCGTTCTGACCTCAAAAACAAACAGGAAAACCAGGCAATGGGACACACACGCACGAAGAGACAAAATCACTCATATATAAAAAAAAAAAAAAAAAATGCACACACACACACGTTCACACACAAACTGCCCATACAGTGGCTGTGGTAACCTTGACGATGGTTAAAGAGTGGGCTAGCCAGAAGCTGGGGATGAGAGGAGAGATTCGGGTTACTGTTTCCAACTGGAAGACAGCAGAATCCCCTCTGGCTCCACTTGGACAAATCATAATCACCTAATTACTGCTGGAAAATGTGGAAAAAAGGCTGCAAGCCAAAAGAGAAAGGTGAAATGTGGGTAAAGGGAATATTAATCCATCACAGTTTAGTATTCCAACATATTTATGCCCCCCAGAGACACCATATTTGTCCTGGTGTATACTCTGCTGTGCATTGTACATGGGTCAGGGTGTTACTTTCGCAACTTTTCTGAAAAGTTCTACATTGTTCTAGCAAAAGAAATATTCTAATTTTGAGAAACTATAACAAAAAAATGTCAAATAAAGTAAATAAAGTGCAATAAGTAAATGTATGAAACAGGTTTCTTAAAATTATTTAAAAAGAATGAAGTAGTTTAAATTTACTTATATTTATTAAAGATATTTTAGAAAAACAGTTAATTCATTTTTAAATGCTTTAAAAACAGGAGATTTTCAAAATGTTCCTCTGTGTAAATCAGTTGTTCATGAGCAGATGTCTAGATAAATGCTGACACTTTGTTCTAATTCATTCATATAAGCACGTCTTTCCTTAACTATCAATGTGACAGTAATGCATTGGTGTTAAATGTTACATATCATCTTTAATTGTGCAAAAGTGCTTCATTATCATTATAGTGTAAGAGATGATTCTTGTTATTGATTAACTACTATGATGAAGAGTCACAGTTAGTTTGTAGGAACAGGTGGCTGTCAGAGTTGCAGATCATGCAAGGTGGCATCCATCACTGTTTGATTCTGAGCTGCAGAGGAAAAGAGGAGTATTAGAAGAGAGAACATGTCCCAGTGAGGGCAGAGCAGGGCGAGGTCAGAAAAGGGGGGATAAAAGGAGGGAGCGAGAGAGAGAGAGCGCGCTTCCTTTGGTGCATTTTCCCCTGAGGGCAGAGAGGAGGAGAGGGGCTGCTCCCCTGACAGATCTGAAGATGTCCTGTTTTGCTTTTCCTTCTGCTCTCCCTCTTCCTGCAGGAAGCAACATCACGCTGGGCACCAAAGCCTTGGCAAGCTCTGGCCATTCTGATCTGCGGCTGATGTGTGCTTCTACAGATGCAATGGAACAATAATGGACAGACATACAGATGTGCAAAAAGTCAAATGTAATCGAGATGAGATGCTGCAGAACTGCAAGTGGTCGACCCTCTGTATTTATGCATAGTTTAATCTTATAACATGTCACTTCAAGAAATGGTTGTCAAGATGAAATGCTGGGAGGATCAGCAACTGCCACTGAAAAACACAATACAACAGACACAGAATTTCATGTTATACTTTATGTGTTTTTCAAAATCACGTACAAAATCACATCACTGATGTAAACAATTCAAACAAAGCAAGTGGGAAAAATATTGATGGATGGGAATGGAAAAAACAAACACGTTTAATTTTCTTGATACACATGTGGATTGGTGTGCTATACTCTTCTTTGCTCTAAATACACATTTGAAACATTTGAAATACCTAAAAGAAGCAGAGGTTCAGTGATAGGTGAAAGAAAATTACAGTATTAGTTTCAGTATTAGTTTAAAAGCTGAATAGAGTTGATTATTTGTTAATTAATTGTGCTCAAAACAGAAATTTACTTTTGAGAATTTGAAAATAGTCAAAATACTGAAAGAAGTTGAAGTAGAAATTGAAATTAATTAATGAAATAAATTGTAAGGCTGCTAAAATGGAAATATTGACAGAAGTAGAAGTTTAGTGATAAGTGAAAGAATATGAACTGGCAG
This sequence comes from Trachinotus anak, assembly GCF_046630095.1. Taxonomy (NCBI): domain Eukaryota; kingdom Metazoa; phylum Chordata; class Actinopteri; order Carangiformes; family Carangidae; genus Trachinotus; species Trachinotus anak. Next base: position 5,240,259 of record NW_027273885.1, on the reverse strand, counting down.
TTGCGATGGAAGTGAATGGAGTTTAAGTGTTAATTAAATGTGCTCAAAATTTAATAATTTTAAAATACTCAAAATACTGAAAGAAGTGTCAATTGAAATGCAATTAGAGAAATAAATTAAAATGGCAGTTAAAATGGAAATACTGAAAAAAGCTGAAGCATTAATTGAAGTGTCAGCACTGAGGCTGAGCAGGAAGTCTTGGCTGTAGTTTAAACTCTCATTAAACAATAAGTGGTGTGAACAGATGAAAGCAGTGGAAGTGTCAGTTCACATGTAAGCACTAAAAGCAGCTGAATTATCAGTTAAATGTTTTGGAAACAAATGAGATTAAATTTCGCCTTAATAAGAGAACACAACTTCGTTTTCAGAAAAGACAACATCGTGGAACAAATCCCAGCTTTTGATCCATACATGCACCAAACACACTCACGCAGATATCACATTCATTCATAAAATCTTGCTTTCATACAAATACGCACACACACACATATACACACCGAAGCCTGCGGTGACTTTTGTTCTCATATCCATCCACACTTTTGTGATTCACACTGACATCATCACCACTAACACACCCAGTGCAGGATCTGTGGAGTCTCCAAGGAGCCACTTATGCTCTTTGAGTCTCCATCCAGAGCCAGGCCCTCTCCTTCTCTCTCCCCTTCGTACATAAGCCACGTTACTCTCGTCCGCTCTCCTCTGACTATTCATTCACACTGGCGGCCTCTCTCTGTGTGTTTGTGTGGGTGTGTGTGTGTGTGTGTTTTCCTCTCATTCTTAGTGTGAGACTTTATCTCTGAATCAGATAAGGCTCCGGTACTGGTCTTAAACCTTCAGCAGATCTGTCCAAACACATGAGCTCATGTCAGAGGGCTGCTGCTGCCTGTTAACTCCATGAGCTAATATAGAGTCCATGTGTTTGTTGGTCATGCTGTGTGGAGGTGTTGTGGGTCCTGGTTCCTTTCTTTATCCCTGACTTCAGTTTCCTATGATTTCTCTTCTTTTCTTTTATTATTTGCCACCCCATCAATGAATTTTGATCACTTTGACCCTGTTCCTCCATCTTCTTGACCTCCTTTTCTCTTGCCTCTCTTCCCGATGTCTCTCGACAGCTTGAATTTGATCATGTTAACACTATCAGACGTGGAGATCTCAAACACAGGACGTTGTCAGGACAACAAAGCTGAAGCCACACAGGCAGAGTTGGGCTGAACCTGCATGATGGTCTCTTTGGTAATATGTGTGTGTGTGTGTGTGTGTGTGTGTGTGTGTGTGTGTATTTGTGTGTGTAAGTTGTCTAGTAAGGGACTGAGTGAGCAAAAGGATGCAATTGTGAACGTGTTTCACAGTCTGGTACAGACAGAACAATAGCTGGGTATGTGATTTTTGTGTGCACACGTGTATTTCATCACCCTGTGTGGTTGTTTGGTGACTAGCTTGCGTGTGTGTGTGTATTACATCCCTGTGGTGGTGGTGGTGGGGGGGTGGGGGACCGTTAGGAGGAGACTAAGGTTACCCCCTGATAGAGGCAGCGCGGGGTCATTCCGCGGCGGGACACTTCTCAGGGGTGACCCCATCGCCCCTTGTGGCCCCCCGAGCAGACGGGACTTCTGAGGAGAGAAGAGGAAGGACCAGAGGAGAGACCCCCGGAGAACAGGACCCCCGGTCTGCCCCAGACCCCGGACCTCCAGTCCCGGCAGGGCCCGACCCAGGCCCAATGTGTTCCCAATCAGGAGAAACACAAACAATACTTTTATTAAAGAGAGGAGACCGCTGAGGCCATCCACACACACACACACACACACACACACACACACACACACACACACACACACACACACACACACACAGGGAGAGAGAAACACACACATTTCTTTTCTCCTAATATCAATGGGAGCAACATTTGTTTTATTAAGACAAAGATTAAGCAGCTGTAAATCAGCTCTGGCAAATAGCTGTCAAATCACTATTATCACCATCACCCATGACCCCGGATCCTGCCTTCCCTTTCCTTCTCTGCCCGCTCGCTCCTCCATTCTTCTTGGTCTCTATCCGGGAAAACAAACGGAGGGATTAGGGATTTGTGGAGGGGTAATGGGAGCCAGGTGGAGGAGTGTGACTGTGGGGGTCTCCTGCCAGATTAAGGAGGAGCTGCAAGCCCCAATCCCTCACACTCCTTCCTACGGGCAGCTAATGTTTCTTTTGAAGAAATAATCCCGTTTGACCATCTAATAGCACTTGGCAATTATGAGCCTTTGCAGGGCATGTATGGTATTACCAGAGCTGGCTACCAGCGAGGGGGGACGGACGCAGGTAGAGACGTTTCTGAGGACCAGAGAGAACCAATCAGATGTAACATAAAGCATTTTAACAGAGCATATGGAGAAGTTTTACTGTAAATATCCAAGAGGGCTGATAGAACCAGAACTTGTGTTTTTATTTTATTTTCATTTTCTTATTTAGTCACTAGAGAGTCTTTGTGGTACAAACCAAACTATCACCAAAGTGTGTTACATTTTCATACTTCTGTAAGATAAGATATGGTTGTTTCCTCTGTGGATTAACTTCCTTTTCTGATCTTTGTTGTGAAGATGAACATAATAGAGTCAACTTGGTGGGAATTACATAACACTCAGCACATGTCTGGAGCTGTCATATCCTGCTGGAGTCGCTGAGTTTTGTGGCTGTCACTAAAGATGAACATGTTGGAGTAAAGAAGCTGCTCATGTGTTCCCTGAAAATAGTTGTAATGCAGCTGATTAAATATTATCCAGCATTACCGTGAAGAGGTTTTGAGTATGTTTTGCTTTCACTCTGAGAAAGTGATAAAATTAGTTTCACTCAAACATGCCCATATACAAACCATATCTGCTCGGTCTATTATAGTGTCCCAATTATTTACATACTGATTCTATACAGTATATAAAGTGGAAACCATCTATGTCCAAATATTGAGATTTTAAATTTTTCAGAAAAACTGACGCTGTTCCTTTATGGGATAAAGAAAATTCTACAAACTTGTAAAAAAAAAAAAATTTGATTATTAGATAAATATAGATTATCTGAAACGCATTAATACAATCAGTTCATGAAAAGTTTATGTTTCTGAGATTTTGATAGTATATTGACAATGTCACAGTATACTTGGTTTTGCAGTTAGTATACAATTTTTTAAATTAAAATAAATGTATTTTACATGAACTTGTGCATTGCTGGGTGTCAATCAATTTGTCAGTGCTGAATACAGTTCACAAAAAGAAAGTGTAATGTTATAATAGTTATGTTTTGTTTTCCTTCGTCTTTCTGGAGCTGTCTCACCACCATCTTTGCTTTGTCATAATTTTTGTGCAGCTGTGAGCAGCTGCTCCAATTCCTCTGTGCATTGTGGGATAATAGAGTGCACCAACGTTACTTATGAAATTAAGTGTTTTTCAGTTTATCTAGTATTTAATTTTGTCATCATCCAGTTGTAAACACTTGAACTTCTTAGGATAAGTATGTGGTATGGATGTGGGAAACAGCTCATAATTATGTCACACATTTGGCCTACAAATGTTGCCCCCTTGTGGATCAGTGCAGAGAATAAACAGCTTTACAAAGAGCTTTTACTGACAGCCTGTCTGACTGACCGATCCCAGGCTGATAACAGTTTGTTTTGTTGGTTTAATGTGTTATTTCAAACAGGTCCAGCCTGTTCAGAGAAGACTGTAAAAACACAGAGAGCTTAACAAGCTGCAGGGAGACATTATTACCCGCTCTGCATGTTCATTTTTATTGCTTATGAGGACGTCGGGTTGGAGTCAAACTGATTCAGTGATTACCAGAGTTTAAGGTTGCGGGTGCATTTGAATCTGAGAAAGGTCCTTTCCTCAATAACACACACACACACATTTATGCATCTGTTGCCACTTCAGACCCCCTTTTTCTTAAATCCCAAGTAAGCCGGATGGAAAGGAAGAATTAACCCCTATGCAGAGGGAGGTGAATTAGAAGTCAGACTTTTCACACCTTCTCTGCTTTGTGCAGACACACACACACACACACTCGTGAAATGCAGGCATTCTCCATGTGAGCTCAAGCGTAATATCCAGCAGACGATGGAGAAGAGCGTGTGTGTGTGTGTGTGTGTGTGTGTGTGTGTGTATTTGGAGGGACTCATCATGTCACACCACCTTATCAGCCTCAGTCTCTTCATCATCTGTCTGTCCGTCTCATGCTCATAGAGAGGGGACGCCCTCCTATCTTTCGATCAGGTCCCAGCATAATTTACCACGGCCATGTTTGTACACTCACAGAAATCATGTACTTTTCTGTGATTCACCATCTGTCTAGACAAATAAACAAAAGAGAAGAAGGATTTCGTAGAGACATCATAAAATCTGCATCAAACGAGTTCAAAAAGAGCTTCATGGGGTAGAGTTTCCTTCTGATCAACAGCCGGGGCGGAAAAAAAAAAAAAAGACTGTCATTACAAGTCTAACAAGTCTGAGCTAAACTTAGCAATGGCCCACATCAGGACTGCGCTGTGTGCTAAAGTTGAAAAGTTCATCAGCTGATTACAGGGAGCTCAGATCAGAGTCGTGCCAAACGAAAGGCTCCTAAAACATTCGGAAAAGAAAAAAAAAAAAAAAAAAAAAGAAAAAGTTTATTAGTGATTGAGAAGGAAAGAAAACACTTCTCCTCTCCTTTGTATTCCTCCCTTCTTCTCCACTCTCTGCACACTTTTGCCAAGGTTCCCGGTTCATTCAGTAAGAGGGGTGGCGGAGGCGAACGTTGGTGCGTTACACATCAAAGACCCGCACACGCACATGGGGGAACACGCCTGAAATAAAAGGCCTGCGAAAAAACAAACACTGCCCTTTGTTCCAAGAGCCGAGGTCTGTTTCACCCATGATTAGAGAAAAGAGCGGGGGAGGAGGAGGCCGCGAGTGTGCGTGGGTGACGTAATAAGCGGCCATATTTGTTTCATCAGATTCTTTGAGTGGGCTCTGTTACAGTGAAAGAACCGGAGGGTGTCAGTCAGCAGAATCCCTGCCGCCCGGAAATGTCACTGTGGCGGGGTTACGATGATGGCACGACATAGCTAATCACTAATTGCTGATTAGCTCTTCCGTGCGTAGAGATAGCTGCTGGAGATGGAGTGTGGCTGCTGGAGCTAAGAGGCCTTTAAAAAAGGTTTTCCATTCCATGATAAAGTATTAATAAGTGACATTTATATATGAATGTCTGGAGCTGCATTAGATTAATTAGCGACCATATGCACATGCAAATCGCAATTTGATGAAAGCTGCAGCGAATTACACATCCTCAGCTCAGGAAAAGCTGAAATGATTTAGCTCGTGGGTGCTACAAGAAGAAAAGAAAGAAAGAAAAAAGATAAAAAACACGAAATTGTGGTGATGCTAAAATTTTGGTGATCAAAGTAAGGACATAAAAAAAAGGAAAAGTTATCAAATGAAGTCACTAAACTAAACAAATCTCTGAAAGAAAGAAAAACAATGTGTGTCTTTTTATAAGAGTTGCACAAAAGAAAAAGTTTAACATACAACAACTAGTGGCAGATCAATGCAGGAGCTAATGCAGCTGGGACTGCAACTATTTCAGCAGACATTCAGAACAAGTCGGGTCAGAGAAAGCTGATGTCTACTGAGTATCCAGAGGTAGTTGCAGCCAAATGCAGACTACAATAATGGCCATTTATTACAGATTAATGCACTGTTTTAATTTAAAAAAAAATTATTTAGGGCTTTTCCTCTCTTGCTTGTGGTGCCCATATGTCTGCAGATTCTGCACTATGGGAATATACCTTTAATATACCTGTGCAACTTTGTAGGAAGACCTGTTGCATAATAGCTCTGTAGAGGGAGCTGGGAATATAGTGGGTGGGTACTCTGTGTATCCTATTTCATATATAGTAGGTGAGGCCTCAGATGACAGGATGACTTTTTTGATAAATAACAAAAGTCTTAAAGGATCAAATTACTGATTTTTTATTTAATATTGGACTTAAGCTAGTTTATGTTCTTGATGCTATAAATTATTGGCCTAAGGCATGTTGACAGTAGATTACTGTGCAATTTCTTCTTCACCCACATTATCCAGCGATACACTTTATCTTTTAAATAAACAAGACAAATCCCAAACGTCTGACTTCTCACGTCTTTGATCTCTAAACGGCACAGCCATACGTTTCCTATATCGCGATGCCATTACCTCCTTTGTCTCATATCTGTAGTCGGATATCAAGAACAGGCCTCATCCTATGTAGTCCTGTTTGAGCATATTGATCTGAAAAAAGAGTTGTATCTCTCTCTGGTCAGGGAGATTATATCCGACTGCTGTAAATCAGACACAGGTGGATGAACTTCCTCCTTCCTACGTCTGCCTCCCAGCTAACCTCTCCTTTACCCTTCCTTTCTTTTCCTCTCTGTCAGTCTCTTTTTTCTTCCCCTTGAACCTCTCTGTTCTATTGTCCAGTTCAAGATATGAAAATAAAAAAAGCAAGACAAAGGTTACAGCCACGTCACACTATCCATGCATGGATAGTAGCCGACATCTCCCTTTCTAAATGTGTTTACCTTATGAGAAATGAAACCCATGGAAAATGCAATAAATAAACATATTTGACTTGAAATCGCACGCACACACATACTCATGAAAACATGTCCGCTGACAATTTCAGACAAGCAGGCCCACATTCACATCAGCACTGGGACTTTATCAAAGAATTTCTGTGGAAGGAAGCTGGGCGTTAGAGCTGTTACTCTGCTGTTTGAGTGTACAAAAGCCTCAGTGACACGGAACGTCTGTCTCAAGTCCTATTCATCTAACTTAGAAAACCTTCAGAGGAAAAATGCCTCCAACTCTAAACCCTTTTGTGAAACTTATACATCAGTGTGCCTCTGCAGCTGCCTCGGGCCATTTAGGTTCATTAAAGATGTACAATGTCACAGACATTTATAACTAATTTGGGGTAGCACCTGAAGAGTGAGTCCTGCTGCGCTATCCGATTGCAGGAATTACTTGCTAACACAATCTGCTTTGAATTGAGACGATGAAAGAAGAAAATATATTCTCCCTCCTACAGATGAAAAGCTGAATTCCCAAGCAATAAAATGCACCCCTGCTCAGTTCAATACTCCCAGGGGTTTTGCTCCTACTTGCTCTGGTGTGACTAGTAGCTTATGGTGGCTAATGCTAGCTGATGTTTGCAAACTTCATAGACTGATACATTGTTGTTGTATAACTGATAATTAATGCATTCGTTTATTGTTTTTTGGCCACTGGGGTAAAAAAAACCTGGGTCAAGAAAAGTGAGTAAGCTGTAAACTCAAACAGTTTCATATGCCACAGTTTTTTTTAACCCTTGTTAACATTAAACAGCTTTAATGACTCTTCATTTATGCTACTATTAGTTTCCAGTTTCCAATTGTACTGTGGCTGTCACTGAACCTTCATAAGCTCACTTTAACTGTTTTTTTTTTTTTTTTTGGTCTGTTCATAATCTTCTATCTTACAGCTTGTGTATCAAAGTCTAGATTATAGCCCTTGCTCCCATTTTTGTTATAGTAAAAAAATATTTTTAAAGTCACAAATATTTTCCTGAGATGTTGTTGCTTCAGAGTTAGGGCTAAACATTCCTTGGTGAAGGCCGCTGCTGGCCCCGTAGATGTGTCCTGCTACGTGGTGAAGCCATGGCGTGACTGAGACTGTCAGGTCAAAGAAGAACCTACTGTTCTCTGAATGTTCCTTAAGGATTAAGCCTTGGTCTGCTGCTACTGTGTGTTCTGTAAATTCAACTATTAGATGATCATTTGAAACATCCAACATTAAAGATGCAGTAGTTATTTTAGTATACCTTTGTAGGTGGGAATTTAATTACCGGTTAAATAATAGACTTTTGCGCAATAAAATAAATTAAAATGAAAATCTTCATTTATTTATACTTATTTTGATTATAAAGGATGAAAAAGTACATTAAACACCAACTCTCCCTCTTATGTAATTCACGATTTAAATTTACAAATTTACAATTGTTTCTGTAACTCTAACCCTGCGTATCATTTCTAGACTAAAATATCTGCCACCTGCCTGCACTTATCTGCTTTATTTTTATTAAACACACACTTCTAATGTATTGTTTGAAGCTTGACTTGGTGAGCAATCAACCTTATAGTTTTTTTCAAACACATAAATGGTGAAGGAATGATTGTCAGAGTAAACTGTGGTTTCTTTTTTTTGGTTTTTTTTTTTCAAAACCACTGTAGGCATAATATGCCGCTGCATGTTGTGACAGATGTAACACCAATATTATGACAGCACTATCACGGAGTGTTTAAAAGACATTTCAGACTTAATAGGATGGGGTAGATAAATTTGCAATTCCAATCAGTTTGGATCATTGTGTCGGCCATCATGTGCGGATGAGTAGAGATGAGTTGCTTGGATGGGTTGCGAGGTGTATTCCCCTCTGACACACTGCTGGGATGGTGCTGTAGATTGTGTTATGAAAACACCACACAAACACACAGACTCAGACTCACAGTCATACAATTTCAGTTGTCCTTCACTTGGGCAGTCAGGTCACTGAGGAAAATATTTTTATGCACAAGCATGGAAATAGAGAGAGCGGCTCTGTGATGAGTGGAACTGTAGAAGAATTTAGGCTGACGAAAAAACATTCAGCAGTGAAGGACACAACTTGATAGTGATACTGAATAACAATAAATAAACAGCGATATGCAGCAAAACATAATTAGAGACAGAGCGGAAAAAAACATGGGAAGCCCATCAGAGGTGCAGAAAACAACAGTTCGATATAAAAACAACAGGCAAACAGATACCTAACTTCATATAAATACATTCCACAAGTACACAGGTCAGTTCACACTCAAACAACAAAATAATGCATTTAAGTAATTATAAAAGTTTACAGGGTTGGTTCACCAAAGTTACAATAAAAACATGTCTTCCCATCAGGGCCAGATAAACCTGCTAGTGTTAAAAATAAGACGTAAATAAGACTCTTAAATACATGTTCCTTCAACCCATTTTACTCATATTTCTACCCTGCAACAGGGTTTGCTGTGATGTATTTAGTTAAATAGTGATAATTTATTGTTTTTGGTTAAGGATATTCATCATGTGGGCATAATTTTTAAAACTGTAGGTGCCATAAACAAAATTCAATTTACTTCCATTGTATTGGAGTGGTGGCAGAATTGTCAGGGGTGTATTTCAAGCAAATAAACCAAAACTGTATGGCTGCCACTACGGGTTAAGTGCAGAAATATTGATTTATCTATTTGTAATTTGGGTGAACTGACACTTAAACCTTCATGTTTGTTTCAGGAAAATGAATAGTTTTAATGATAATGATTCTATCAGAGTGAACATTGCTGCACAACAGCAACAGTAGAAACTATGTCTGCCTGAAGAATCAGCTGTATCATGGGGGCTATCTCTCGTCTGTCACATCCTGACCTCACTCTATCTGAGCCTCTGGAGGTGTTGACACTCACCATGTTCCTGATATCTGGGAACAACCAATCCCACAACCCCTCTCCTCACCCTGAACACTTCCCACACCCCAACCCCCTCACCCCCGCCCTTCCCTGTCGCAGCCGAGGCCACAGGCCTCATGGGAACCGCCTATCTCCTCCGAGTACCCTATCAGATTGTTGACACGAACAGATACCCTCGCAATGAAAATATTTTGCTTCTTCTAACACTGACATTGGCCTACATGGACCAACATCTCTACCCCCGTTGGGATAAACAGCTCCTGTGTAGTGTGAGTGTGTGTGTGGGTGGCTGCGAATGCTTGCGGGTGTGTGCATTTGCTGACAGGTGCATTAAATAATCAGTGTAGGCGTTCTCGATTGCACAGTGTGTGTTTGATACTACTGTATGCCTGTGCAGGTTTGGTCAGGGAGGCCTACAGTCAGTTAGGGGTGTGAAATGGAGGCAGAGGGTGCAGTGAGGAAAGTGGAAAGGTATAGGTTACCATCTCAGCACGATGAATATTTGGCCTGAAGTCAGAGAGAATGTCAAAGAGTCAAACAATAGAAGGGGAAATGAAATCAAACCCAAACAAATTTAAGTGGTCAGTGGAAAGAAGCTACAGTGAAAGTCAATGCAGATAAAGAGATGGCAGTTGACCCTGCTGACGATACAGATGATCCACCTTATTCAACCACATCACCTGTTGATGTCAGGTTTGGATATCTGCCACCGACAGAAGGTCACATACCAAAACGTAAAGGTTTAGTTCACAGTTATTCACAATCCCATGGAGTCTCGGCACTGGTGGTGGTTGACGGAAACCTTTGGTCTAGTGTCCCTGGATGTGGTGATGGCGAGGAGGTGGGTTGGGTCTGAATGACACATGGGCAGGATTGTGATAATGATTAAAGAAAAGCATCCAGTGATTGACTGGCAATCGAGGATGCTCAGAGAAAGATCTTTAATCACATATGGTGACGTTGGGATTGTCCATCCATCCATTAGCCACACTGCTAATCCTTATAGGGTTGCAGGGGGCTGGAGCCAATCCCAGTTGACATTGGGCGAGGGCTGGGTTCAACCTGGACAGGCTGTCTGTCTATCACAGGGCTGACATATAGAGACAAACAACCAGTCATGCTCACATTCACTTTTGTGGGCACTTTTTTTTAGGATTGCCAATTAACCTAATGTGCATGTCTTTGGATTGTGGGAGGGGGAAACACACACAGGCACAAGGAGAGGATATAAACGGAGGAATTTGACTGTGTGGGAGAGCCGTAGTGATGGAGAGAAATGGATCAGGAATATACTGGTTAGCTAATGTGAACTCAAGGAGGAGCAAGGCTGAACATGAGGGGAGAGATCTTCCTTATTGAACTTCATTTCATATATTCAGACCAAGGCTCAGCCAGAAAAAAGGGGGCACCGTCAAAAGTGCCAGTAAAGTAAAAGGATAAAGGTTTTAGTTTGTCAAGTATGAAAATACATATATGTTGTATTGCATGTTGTTAGTCAAGAAATGATTACATAAAAAAGCTTTAGTTCATTGGTAAAAGCATGTGCATAGTTTTAGTTTTATGTGCTGAAATTTTGATACAAACATCTCTGAAACTTCCAAGACAATCCCAAAACAATTAATAGATATTTTGTGAGCAATTTGTCATTTAAGAAACAGTGTCTTCTTTATTCTGAATAGTCAGCAGAACTTGTTGGAAACCATTTTCATTGAAACTGATTCTTCCATTTAAGAGTAGTTCCAGTGAAAATACTAATAAAGTTCAGTTGTATCAGGGGTGAGACAGAAATTTGGTATTTGCCATCACACATCAGATAAATTGCTCACATTGAGCTTGCTATGTGCATGTTGTTAAAATTATATCTTTGTTGCGGATACTCAAATGTTTTAAACGGTTAACACTCATTGCCATTTAGAGTGGCCAAGTGTTACAGTATATAGAAACAAGTGAGCCAAAAATACCCGTAGTCTGGCAAGTAAGACGAGAATCCTGAGGAGGTGATGGCAACATTCCTGCCCTCAAACCTAAAAGCTAAAGTCACTTCCTCTCTGTCCTCCCCTCCATCCAGCACATTCCCTGTGGAGAAACTGCAATAAAACCAAATCAGCCGTCCAGGACCCCCGAGGACCCCAGTGGCCAAATGCGTCCGTGGAACTGCTTGATTATTTTTACCTGACACAGGAAAGAGCCCACTCATAATAAACGCAGGGCGAGGTGGTGACAGATCTCATTAACCCTATTATGAATGAAAGGGGGAAAGCGTTACAGCGGTGCGGAAGGGTGTGAGGTGAACGTGTGCCGAGACGTCTCCCCGAGGTTCGGTCCTGACCTTTAACACAACCTGATGGAGAACACACATGCAGATATGCATGCCCATGCACCAGCAAGTGTGCATGTGCAATCTCTTATACTGTCCCAGAGGAGAAATCTCTCATCACAACTCCAAAATCAGTATAAACAAAATAATCTTCATCTCTTGTGGGTTTGCCTTCACTTCCACAGTGTTCACTAATGTATTTAAAGAGCTTAAAGAAACTCAAAGTGCCACGGAAGAAGTCTTGGGACCAAAACCTTGTGGCCGGCACATGTCAGTTCAGCCTAATACTTTACCAGCTACATCAACAGTAAACTCAGCCAGACCAAGTCACTGACAGATGTTATGTGTGAGGCCAATCATACCTGATTCCAGCAAACAGACACTGAGCATATGGCCACAATATGTAATGACAGATCTTACAATTAGCCATGTATCTGATGCCAAAATACTTAAAGACTGCTGCACTTCACAAGACATTGCTGACAATGCTGAAGCTGTCTCTGGATAATTATCATCACATTAAACCACAGGTGATATTCATGTCACTGTAGGTCATCATAAAACAAGACTAAGAGTCTAGAGTCATGCTAATGGTTCTGTGAGGCTGTGCCATAGACTGTCTACGAAGACTGACTACACTTATGCACACCAGTGCCTGGAGCTAATAATGTGTTGATGCTAACATGCTCACAATGACAATGCTAACGTGCTGGTTTTTAACACATATAATATTTGCCATGTTCACCATCTTAGTTTCACATGTTAGGATACTAACATTCGCTAATTAGCACAAAACATGAAGTACAGCTGAGGCTGGAGGGAGTGTCATTAGCTTTGCAGAAATTTGGTTATACACCAAAGTATTAGACAGTCAACATTTTGACCTGATGTGCTGCTATGAAAAGTCAGGGAATGACCAGGTTATTAGAGTTCATCCAGAGGGGTGGATGACGGTGTGTACCAAATTTCATGGCAATCCATCCTATAGTTGTATAGACTTGAAACTGTATAGATTACTCTAAAAATGTCAACCACACGGTGGCACCAAAAGAAAAAGTGAGTAGGATACATTGTCTGGGAACCATGAATGCCTGTACACAATTTCATGGCAATCTATCCAGTTAGCGATGTATCAGTCTGGACCAAAGTGATGGATCAACCAACATTGTAGGGTTAAGGTGACAGGTCTATCTAGTTCACAGTTGGCTTTAACCAGACATATGCAAACTTGATTGTTGCCAGCAATCAGTACTTTATGTACATTGTGCAGTCTCATTCAAACCCATCTATGTCCTGATTGAGTACAATCCATGATCTGCCTTTTATGTGAACATCAAACTGCTCCATCAATAATCTAAAATTCTGCAAGGTGGTTGGTCACATCATGCATCTGATTTTCATGGAGGACATTGAAGCTTGTGTCCTGTCATAGGCTTGAAATTAACAACCTTTTAATTAGCTCTAATCACACTCTTTCCCTAATCTTAATCAAGTGTTTTAGTCATCTAACCTTAACCATAGTGTATTTGCCACAAACACAACCCATACTGTGGATGCCATTGATAGATAATGTGAAAAGGAATAATATATAAACACTGCGCAATCCTAAGTTTTGTAGAATTGTGCAATGTTGATTTATATTGAAATAAGGTTGAGGGGAAGATTGCAAGAACAGACTAAAACTTTACGTGCAAAATAAAGGCAGACTGTACCAAGAAGGACCAAAAAAGAAATAACATGCAATAGGTGGAGAATCGAATACAGTCAACAAGAAGACGGAAAACACGTCACATTGAAGTGTGGATTTGGCAGTTGGCCATTGTTCTAATGAGTGCCCATTGGGAAATGGACTGATTCCCTCTCAGAAACCTTAAATCAATTTCCTGAGGCCTTCTAACTCCTTTGAAGAAGGGGAGGTGGGGGGGGGGGGGGGGGGGGGGGGGGGCATGTGCCACTGGGTCGCCAAGGTGACGGGACATCCCGGCAGGAAAAACAGGAAGTGAGGGTAAGGAGTGACTCTGATTGAACCCCTCCTCGTTCGCGTGCAGTCAGATAAGAAAGGCACTGAGTGGCTGACAGCAGCCCCGCCCCTTTCCCTTCTTTCATTTGCGGTACCAACGTTAATGGGAATCTGTCACTTAAAATAGACATAGCAACCATATGAACAGGACTTGGGCATATGAATGAAACCTACACATTTATATAAACATAAACAGACATTTCACAATCATGATAACATTTTGAATTTAAGGCCAGGACACAAAACCAGCTACTCCTCTTTCTCCAAGTTTGTGTTTTAAAGAACTCAATGTCTCTTGCCACCTTTTACCTCAAATCAAACCACTGCATTACTACTCAGTGATAGGGTATAAACCTGCAGAAGGCCGTTGTTAATACAATCTATTCTCCGTGTTATCTCCCTCTCTTCCTCCCTACCAAGTCCTTGGGCAAGCCAACAGACAAAACACCTGCTTGTCTACTCAGGTTCAAGTTTACAGAATCCAAACAAAGAGAGGGGTGTATATGTAAAATAGTGCACAAGATGAGCATTTGTCCTTCATATTATTAAAAGTTTTCATATTTACCTATTTAGTCATGGCTCAGTGTCTCTTTGCTCAAACAAAATCAATCTGAGCCACTTGTAGACCTCTCAGCCTCTTTGAGATCATTGTAACCCAACTTGACCCTTTGAAAGAGAAACAAAGTTTTTAGGCAGATAAATGTCAAATTGTTTTCCTCAGAACCTTGGCCGTTGGTCTCCACCTCCTCTGAAGTTGTAGTTTGATGTGTGTATAAAGGGCACTGTGTTTTGACATGTATAATATGTTTGCTATTTCTTCCTGGAGGAAGTTATACAGGATCCCGCCAGAATCAAAGATGCCTGTGAACACAGTGGTGACAGACTTAAATTCTTAAAAGGGCACAATACAGAATATACATACCCCATATGTATATAGACATATTTGTCCATGCATTGGTATAAACATGATTGGATGCATTTCACCTTTTTACTAATCTTTGCAGTGTTTAGTTAAAGCCGCATTGATTAATATATTTCAAAATTTGAAATATAGGTCCAATGTATTAAGAAAGGTGTTGCTAGTGATGACAAACCCTTAAAGAATTATCAAACTCTTTCCTCCAATGCTACACTTCCCCTCAATTTACGAAGCATTTAATCATCTGTCAGCTCATTGTTTTGGTTCTGCAGCTCACAACTTTTGGTTCAGTCGCACTATTCTCATCAGTGTCATGTCCACGTGTTGTTCTCATCAGCGTTGTATACAGTTGTTGTTACAGATCCAGCTGTAAAGACGTACCGTTAGCTAACTGCAGACACAGTTACAGACAAAGTTAGTGGATAGCTTTAGAACAATTTGGCACAATTGGTAGCTTAAGAGCTAGATACTGCTGGAGCCTAAAACAAAGCTAAAAAGTGAATGAACATTGGACTTACACTTGTTAGGTGGCCAGATGTGCAACTTTAAATGAATGCTAAAGTTGATACATATGCGGTGTGTAAATTGGCAAATAAATAAATTAATAAAGGACATATTCTCACAAACATTTGCAGTCATGTTTCTGGCAACAAAATGAAACTAAATCCAATATTTACTCGTCCTTTTAGCTCTGTTTTGGTCCCCACTAACTTCTTGGGGAAATATCTGGTTCTTCAGCTGCTAAATATCCTCTTATATGTCCACTGTCTATTGGTGCTAGCATGCAATTACTTTTTTAGAGCTTTTCTGCGCCAAGTGTGAATCTAAAAAGCAACACCATGGGCTGTTCGACAAAACATTATCTCAATTAATTACCTAAGTAAAAAAAAAATATATGTATATAATTCTAAAATGGAGAACAAAAGAAACAATAAACACTGAGTCAAAGTTAAATGCTTTGACTTGTGAGATGTGAAGTTCATACTTAATTTTCACCCCCCCCCCACAAGCTCACCTGAGGCCCTGCTGCACCTGAGAGAAGAGACGTCAGGGTGGTTGAGGGTCTGAGGGCTCGTCACAACACCAAGCTGCTCACACATGTCCAAGGACAAAGACCCCAACACCTGTGGGTGCAGAGGTCAGGGATGAGGATGGGGTGGGGGCCTGTTTGGGTGGATTGCAAGGAGGCTGAGGGGAGTGTATTAATGTTACGGAGACATGCATGGTAACCGAGCTAAGTGCTTGAAGGCGTTTAAGAGGATGTGTGTGTGTGTGTGTGTGTTTGAAGAATAACTAGAGAGGGAAATGAATGAGAATGTGTCGAGCGGCAAGTGTGCCACATATGTCTGTGTGTGTGTGTGTGTGTGTGTGTGTGTGTGTGTGCGTGTGCGGGCATTTCTCTCCACGTCGCTGCCTTTCCATATAGTCCAGGTGTGCATTGGGGTCTATTGTCATCCAACTGGACTTATCGCCCCCTCTTCTCCCCGTCAGCTACCTGCCCTTTGATGTCTGGGAAGTCTTTCACCCTCTTCCCGCGTGGGTCAACATTCCAGCACACACACACACACACACACACACACACACACGTACATACAAAAACACACCTGCATGTGCACACACACACACACACACACACACACACATAAAGAAGTGTGTGCTGAAAAACACATACACATAGAAGCAAGGGAGGGGATGAAGAGAGCAAAGGGAGAGGGGAAGGGAGGAATAACAAAAGAAGAAGAGGGGAGTGAAGTACAAGTAAACACTTGCTCTGTATCAAAGAAACAGCCGTAACACAGAATCTGCTGTTGAGCACAAGCCGTCAGATCATCAACAGTAGCATCAGTGGAAGAATGTAGTATTATTCATTTAATTCATCACAGTTTGGACTAGTGGCTCACACATTGTATTAATGTGGATAAAATACAGTATCTGTGGTGGCTTTTGTCCAAATATGTGTATGTTCTGTAATTTTATTATGGAACCACCAGTGCCACCTCAACTAGCAATATGAAATAAAAACATAGAACATTAGCAATTATGAGCAAAAATTACTCACAGAATATAGAAAAAAGCACACAGCAAAGTTGATAAGATATAGACAGGTAGTGGAAGAAGTGCTGAAATGTTTTACATAAGGAAATAATGTGACATTTTAGGAAACACTACTTTCTTGCCAAGAATTAGACAAGTAGATCTTTGTATCTGTCTTTTGAATATCAAGCTAGAGCCAGTTGTTGCTTAGCATAGTTAGCTTAGCTTAACCCAGAGAAGCAGGAAGTAAGGGGCTATTTGTACATTTTCTCTGCAGCTGAACGTGGTTTCTTGCCTGGAGTGGGTGGTGGTGATTGTTGCTTGGCAAGAGCTTCAGCCATTGTTGTGTTTACAAGACAAGAGGTTATAATAGACCCATTGAGCAATGCTACACCTTCAGGGCAATTTCAAGGCTACAGTGAGTTGCTATCAGAAGGCTAGCTGGTTAGCGTGCCAACTTCCGTAAAAGAAAAGACGTGATGTGGATGAGAATTAACATTGGGGTTGCTTTCCACCTACAGACTGGTAATTAGCTGTTAATGCTAACACTGGCTCTGTAGCAATAGCAAAATGTATAGCTTATAGCTCCTTTAAAGATTAAAAACAGGAAAAAAAATCAGTATAGGCCTACCAGCACTTCTGAAGCTCATTCATTAACATCTTATGTCTTAGTTGCTTAATCGTTAGAAAAGACAGGATTCCAGTATTTGTGCAATGAGTGAAAGTAATATTACACAATGTACTAAAACATATATACTAAGGGTATGCATATGCATAGTAGGGCACATTATTATATTACATGATTATTATTATTACTAATAATAATTATTAAGTAGCATTTTGATGTTGTAGCTGGTCGAGGTTGAGCTAATCATAATTAACAAAGTCGGCTAACTAGCTTGCAAAAAATACCTCAAATTGTAGTATTTGAGTAGATGTACCCAGACACTTTTCACCCTTAAAATTTAAATTGAACCAAATAATTGAAATAAAACGGTGAAATATTCACTTGATATATAGTAGCCTATATGGAAGTCAGTTGTTCCTTTTTAAGCACAGATTGGCTGTGTCCATGTTCTGTATATGCCCATATATTATGTCACCATATAAGCACAATGTTTATCCAGAGTTTTGTCTCCTATAACAAGTCCTCCCTCCTCACATTGAGCCTCTCTGTGTCTGTGGTTGTTTTCTCAGCGCTCTTGATGGCTGGTGCTGACAGATGACAGACTGTCAAGGGCCTCTGATCACACAAACAGCTTCACCAGCACACTTTCACTCACTCTTGCACTCGCTTTTATACACCCAGTTTGACTGGCACTCCCACAGAATGGAAGAGGATGAAGATTATACTAAAATACTAAAAAGAGGAAGGGTTGAATCTTGAGGACTGGATATGTTTTGTTTAGTATGAATCCCCTCAGCCTGAAAATCCATTTGTATTTGGGTTTCAGTACACAACATAGCTTTTTAAAATGACTTTTATGAGGTGGGAAACTGATAGAAAGAGTAAAATGTCTGTTTTATTCTGTTGGGGAAGGAGAGAAGGGGTGGTCCACAGGTTCAGATTTTCAAGTTGACCTTTGAACTTGATGGTGTAGTTTTACATTTCAGGTTAATTGGTGCAGAGATGATGCCTATGTGTGTGTATGTGCTTCTGTGTGTGTGTGTGTCAGGGTTTGGACCATGCCTGTATATCTGTCTCCCTCTCTCAGCCAGGTGCATGGCAATGCTGTAGAGCTTTTATCCCAGGCAGATCCCTGAGAATGCTGGGAATTTCTCCCAGATGCTCCTGGTCACAGTGCCCCAGCAGCTCCTACTCACACACACAGAGACACACACACGCTCACACACACACACACCCCTCTCTGCTGCACCCCCGCCCCTTCAACCCCGACACCATTGACAGACACAGCCCAAAGAGCAGACACCTGGCTTTACATGCACACACAGACACACACCCTGGGGAACTTCAGGGGAAAGTCAGGGATCAGCAGAAACACTCTAGAGAAACAGGAGAAGACAGAAGGGACCAGATGCAAGTTAGTTCTCAACAAGAGAGAGAGGGGTAAAGGGCGGGGAGGGGGAAAAAAGTGAGACTGAAACAAAGGCAAGAGGCAATGAGTGAGAGGTCAGTGTGACAAACAATGAAATGTGTCATGAAATTCACACATAAACCACTTAAAAAATGAAATAGCATCACAACACATGCTGTATATGACAAGATCAAGTATGTTCAACATCAGGGTCAAGGTCGACATCACAGCTCATTCTGCATGTCGTTAAACTCCTTTCCTAAAAAAGTTCTCGATTTAAAAGGTGAAACAAAGCGTAAAAGTTTGAAGTGTTATAATAAATTCGAAGTGTTGCAGAGATTCTGGGCAGGGAAGGGTTAACCGACTCCCACCGTCTGTCAGTGAGGGCGCGGCCTACCTGTCAGTCAGGAGTTAACACCACCTGAGAGTCCTGTCAGCCTCACTTCCTCTCCTTTCTACCGCCTGCCAATCAAGCCACCGCACCGCAAAGCCACACGTGTGTGTATTAGAGTGTGTGCACATCCCATACGTGCACGTGGTTTATATGCAGTGAAAATAAAGATTACATTAGAATAACAAGAGTTTTGCTTTGCTGGATGTCCTGTCATTTCAGGGAGTGAGATGAATCGTAAGAGAAACGTGTGGAACACTCATCAGATAAACAAACCAGCGCAGCTCCAGAAACCTGTTGCTCGCAGCTCTTCTGTGGCATTACTCCTTGTTGTATCACTGACTGGCATGTGTGATAATGTCTTGTCTCAATTCACACGCTGAAAGAATGAAAATCATTTAGCTGGTGGGAAGAGAAGCCGCAAGCTCCCTCGATCCTAACGCACGCACGCACGCACGCACACGCACACACACACACACACACACACACACACACACACACACACACACAGGGCTCATTATCTAAACACTGCAGGATATAGTTCTCCACTCCACTCCTCTTCTTTCTCTGTCTGTGTCTGCACCTCTGAGGCCAAGGTAAACACTAGGTGTGTGTGATACACTCATATCTCAACACGCACACACCTCTTCCCCCTACCAATTCCCCAGATGTGCTTAAACCTAATGGCAGGTGGTGTGTGTGTGTGTGTGTGTGTGTGAGTGTGTTGGGAGTGGTGCAAATCGCATCATTTCCACCGAGTCTTCTATCATACTAAACTCATTGTTGGCTCTAACAACCATAAAATCTTCATATTATACTTTAAGTGAGTCCAATTGATTATCTAGAAAAGAACAAACTGCTTGTTTGCAGATACTGCCTCAAAAGAACAGCGTCTGTGCCTTGTTGTCTTCAGCGACCACTTGAACAAGTAGATTCAGCTGGAAGAAGAGCAAGAGATGGAAAACAAAGGGAAACAGGTTTTGAAGACAAAGAAAAGGAGTTCAAAAAGACGGCGGATAGAACTCGTCTGCTGCGCTGCAGCCGTGCAGCTGTGCGGTGTCTCTGTCAGTTGGCTGGTCTCTGTTTCACACAGAATTCCTCTGCAGCTCTCTAATAGGTTGACAACCCCCCCTGGCCTCAAAACGCCGACCTGCTATTGGTTCCCCGGGGGCCGTGGACCTCCCCCACAGTCACACAGACCCCTGCACTTTAGAGTGTGTGCATGCATGTGCGTGGGTGAAAGAGACAGAGTCAGTGTACACCTGTCTGTTGTTGTGCAAGTCATGTTCAAAAGAATGTGTGCGTAAAAGGAATCTCTTGAGAACAGACACTCAACACACATTTGTCACTTGTGTGGAAGTGAAGCTGAAATTCTGAAGCAAAAATAAGAAAAAAAAAACAGGCGAGGGAGAAGATGAAAGTGCTGGCAGTGCTCTGTAGTTTAGAATCTGTCCTGTTTTATGCTGTGGTCACATCCTGTGGGAACAACTGTCTTTATAAAGCAAGACTTTGGAAGTGATCATGCATGCGATCTCGTTTGGAAACCAACAAGCTGCTGGAATTAAAGTTTTCTGTTGACCTTGGATACTCCTGGTCAGCTCTTTAACACTTGCAGATGCATTTGAGTCCAGATTGTGCAGCATGCCGAACCCTGCAATGTCACTGTGTCCTGCCATTGCATTGTGACACAGAAAAAAACATGATAAAACCATTATTTGGTTGCTTTTATTCACTTCCTCCAAATGGATCTTAAAAAGTCCACAAGCAAATTGTCTTGTGCAGCTAAATCTCCCTCATACAAAAAGAATAACTCCCTTAAAGCTCCTACTTAATCCTGATCCAACCTGATTTTCCCAGGACTGTGTGAGCATGTATTGTATAGTTTGTACTTAAATGAAATCTCCCTGCCTCTCCTGTAAGATTTGTTTGACCTGCCTGTCTACGGGCGAGACGGCTTATACCTTCACTGTTCTTGGTACAATCAAATTGGTGACTTCTCGTTTCTCCCGGGACAACTCTTCTCTGCCTGTCTTCAACCTGACAACCAACAACACACTGTTTTCACAGGCCACATTTTCATGTATCACAGCAGGAAATGAATAACCAGTTCTTTGGTCTACATGAGAAAACAATAACAAAAGAAATACTTACTGGTCTCAATGGGCCTTTTACACATGTGCACATTTTGATTACTATGCAGTAGCAGAAGAACACGAGTGCAGCCAATAACAACAATGATGATTCTGTTCAAGTTTGGTCTGCAGAGTCATGACACTTTTGCTCCTGAAAGCCTATTGATTTGTTGAAACCCCACTCACTGTAAATGGGTATGCACACCTTTGTGTTCTGCTTGACTCCTCTCAGTCAGAATATTTCTTGTTATTCTTGTTGGCCTTGGGTTGGGGTGGGTACAGAGAGACAAGGTCTCCCTATCACATCACCCACAGCCGCGACAGATAGTAACAACTCTCAGGGCTCTCTCATTTGTGTCATATGAGGTTGAGGACCTGTCTATGCTAGAGTCCCTCCCCTCTGACAATAATGAGCCTGACGATCTCAGAGGTCTTAACCCTCTGGCCGGGTCCACACCTCCTGAATGTGAGGCCGAGTCCATGGAGGTTCAACAGAGAGCAGGAGGTGTCAGGGAATGGTACATGGCTAGCTCTGTTTGTTCTCCTTATCTCTATGTGATGATAAGTAATTAAGGCCAATTTTGTTTTCATTAATGGTTTATCTGACCTTTCAACTCCGAGGAACCACATACATTGGACTTTTTTTTTATATTGCTGGAAAAATCAGCCACTTATTAACATAATTTGGCGTCTTTGTGATTGTTCTACAGAGCAAAAATCTATATATTAACTCTTTAAGTTTTTAACTGAGGTGGTCCTATATGTTCAGTAACATTTTTTTCTTATTATTACTTGTTTTGGCTACAGGCTCAGCAAAAAGAGGACAAAAACTGTCTAACATCTGTGAATCAGAACTCAGCAGAAGTTCATGGTTCAGCCCCAGACTGAACCCCCAGACTGTCAACAGGAGCCTGATATGGGTAAGAGTTTAATTCTACCATGACATATGAGCCTGGGAGGTGACTGCCTGCGTGTAATGACAGTAAACTGCACCAACATCCATAAACAGGTTGTTTTTCCCAAGTAGGATTTAAAAGGATCACATGGAGGCTAAGATGAGTGACAGTGCAGAGATATTCTGAAGCTTATTTTAGATTTTACCAAAGATAATGGCACCAAAAGTTTGTGCTCGGTGCTTCTACAGTCAGTGCCAGAAGGAAAATAAAGGAAAAGAGGGTCAGGCTGGACATTTGTAAAGAGGACAGGAATCTATCACAGAGATTGGCTCTGACAGGAGATCCTGCAACAAAAAAAGAGCAGAGGAGGAGATGAAGCAGCCACATGTGAACAACAAAGAATAACACCTAACCCAAAGGGCACTTGATTGCATACATAAATCCAGCAGTTACAGGGAGACATAATGTACAGACAGGGGAAGAAATTAAAACAATACACTCTCCTGAGTCATCCTGACGCTGTGAGCAGCGCTAATTAACACAAACAGGAAGAGGGCGGATGGATGGAGAGGGTTGGAGGGGTGAAATTAAAGAAGGGAACATAAGGACTCTGCTCTTTGGCTCCACACCGAGTGCTTAACAATCTCTCCATCATTGTCATGTCATCACTCAATTAAAAGGTTAGGCCATGTTTATTCTTTCTATTAGCAAGATTTGTAAAACATAAACAAGCACTTATTACCAAGACTCACTGCCTCCGGGCAAAGCCACTGCTAATTGTAGTTTGTGGTTGTGTGTGTGTGTGTGTGTGTGCGTGCGTGAGAGAGAGAGAGAGAGGGAGATAGGCAGAGAGGGAGGGAGAGATGATTCTCACGAGGCAATAAATTATTTTTCTAAATTTTACTCAACAAAGACTTTTAACAGTTCCTTTACTTGGGTGTGTTAGAAAGAAAATAAAGCTTCTTAATCAACACTAAGTGCAAAACCAACTACACATGAAAGACTTGAGAGGAGGAGACGTTATGTTGAAATTTTTTATTCCTTGGGTGACTAATTGATGCATTCAGATAAGGCCGAACTGTTTTGGTTGACTGAAAATCCCCGTGACACCTCATTAAATGATCAGTTTGACATTTCACTTTTTGCCAAGAGTCAGATGGAAGATTGATATCACTTTCATATTTGTTTGTTGAGTATGAAGCTATGAAGCCAGGAGACAGTTAGCTACTTAGCTAAAGAAAAGAGCTAGCTGCTCCAAGCTAAGAAATACCCTGTGTGAAATTGTAGCTTGTCATTTTTAAAATTAAGTTTTTATTAACTGCTGTTTCCCCCTGTTTCCAGTCTTTGTGCTGGCAAGCTAACCGGCTGCTCCCAGCAAGAAAGAGATTAAGCATATTTCCCAATAGAGTGCCACAGCAATGAGTCTTACATTTTACATTTTAGCATTTTTTACTTTTCCCTTGTCCCGAAGCCAAGGGTTGTTTAAAATTGTGTTTTGGTTAGATGGCTAAAATAAGCTCTGTGTTTCACACAAGCTCAAGACATATTCACATCTTGTTCTAGGAATAAAATACATCAGTAAATACCCCAGTTGTGATTTCTTTAGGCTTTTACGTCTCTTAAAAAAAGGCAAACAAGTGGTTAAATGAGATTATCAGGGATGTAAAACATCAACATACTGCACACGAAAGCTGATCTACTTACCGGTCCACCTTTACATCTTTGTTGTGTTTATATTCACTCTTTTCCAAACTATTAGTAATGTTGTAAGAGGCTTTTGCAGAGAAGGTAAGAGCTAAATCAAACTTACAAGTTACCCAGATAGCAAGACACATCTGGCCTATACTTGCGCCTCATGCTTGTGTTTCTTCAGGTCCAGTACATGCCCTGGTTCTATATATATATATATATACAGCATGATGGTCAGATGCTACTTCCACATCTGGACCAGTTCTGGCGCACACACTCTGTATGGTGCACTGTTTCTTTAACAGTGTTGGGCTGCTCCCCTAAGTCAAAGCAGAGTCAGACACGAGAGTTCACAAATGTTAGAGGCAGTTTGTGGGTATATGTGTGTGTGTACAGTGCGGTTGTGTGTGTCAGTGCGACCACATCAACATGATAAGCAGGTAAATTTGGAAGCACAAGATAAAACACCTCAGCCCGTCTGTCTGTGAGTCACTAACTCCTCTTTTCAGTCTTTCTATCTCCTTGTCCTCTCTTCCCATCTGTTGTCTGCTTAAATCATCCTGTAGGGTCCAGATAGGCATCTCCCCCAAATCTCAGACAGGACACACACACACACATACACACACACACACACACACCACCATCATACACGGCAGAGCAAGTGAGTGTATGCCTATGTCTGAGGCTTGTGTCTCACAGTGTGTGGGTGCACATAAATTTGTGTGTGATTGAATCTCAGCAAATAAGATAAGGTTGCTGCTATGATGATGCTGTTTGTGCGAAAGTGCAAGAATGCGCTGTGGCAGTTGTGCGTGCACGCCGGTTTGCAAGCGCAGAGTCCGTAGATGTGTGTGAGCGAAGCAGGAAGCAAACTACTCTGCAGCACAATGCCGGCGATAAGGGCGGGTGCTTGTGTGTGTGTGTGTGCTTGTGTGTTACCAGGGAGGTGGGACGGGGTTCAGTGGTAGGACACGCTCGTCCATGCTGGTATTCGTGAGAGGCTCCCAAATACCAGGACGGGATGTGGAGGAGGGAGGTGTTGGGATGGTGGTGGGGAGTTGTGGCAGGGAAATGCCCAAATCCTGGTGCTGTATCTCTCCAGGCAGAAATGAAGTATGCTGCTTCAAAACAGCGCAACGAAATTATAAGTTTACGTCCATACTGTATCTCCAACTTCCTGTTTCTTCCAGTAGGGAGATACATTTATTTGGCAGACATGTTTGGCAGTCCTTCGGTCTCAGCACTGATTATCATTATCGAGCAGAAGTTCAGCTCCACAAAAACAGAGTAAATATCTTGAGCTGAGCCAAAGCTGACCACTGACGACTTAAAGCCAACAAATGATCCTGAGAGACAACTTTTTTCCTAATGTTTAGAGATAAGGCTTTTAAATGCTTTTTCCTGCTTCTTCTCTCTATCTTCTTTAGTCTGTACCATTTGGAAATGTTTCTTGTGGTTTATGGGTTAGGCTGCCTGTTACTAGCCGGCACGGCACATGCTGGGTTGCCACCCGTCCTGGTTTTCCTGGGATTGTTCTCTTTTTTCTAGCGATTGTCCTGGAAATTGTTCAGTTTTTTTTTGTGAGACTGTAATATTAATTTAGATTTTTTCAAATAAAACCTAATTTGTTTCCTTCTTCTTCTTCTTCTATTTTGTTTTCTTCCTGGTTATGTCCAATCCTGTCCCTGTGAACATATGAAAACAGATACAACAGTGACAATTGGTCAGTGGCCATTCTTATATTTTTCTTTGTTTGGTAGCAGAAATACAAAAGATTACCTTATTACTTAGCAGCAGCTATGCCTCTCCGCGCTCAGACCCCAACAAGAATTCAGGAGAGGATTGAGGAAAAAAACCTTCAATTTATTTTGTCCGTGTGGTAAGATGGACGAGATTTAATGTAAATAGATAATCAATATGTTACGAGAGGGGATTCAGAATATTCAATGTTGGCTAAAAATGTGATGTTTGTCTCCTTTTAATTTGCATATATGTAAATAATGAAATCCTTAGCTCCTGTTATTACAGTGACGGTGAAGCAGCGCTGCTGGGTGAGTTCTTACCTCTGTTGTTGTTGTTTTTTTTTTATGCATCAGTCAGACTCTACAGTCTGAGTCAGCACCAGCACTACTGTCTGTGTGTGTGTATCAACTGTATGAGTCCGCCTGTCTCTGTGAGTGTATGCTCGTGTATGTGTATATGGCATTAGGGCCCGTGTGTGTGTGTGTGTGTGTGTGCTTGTTTTACTATATTTGCGGGGTCCGATAGCTTTGTGAGCACCAAAATGCTGGACCCCACAAGTTTAAATGGCTGTCAGGACTACTGTGTGTGTGTGTGTGTGTTTGTGTGTGTGTGTGCACGCTGCAGCAGGTGTCAGTAGTGACAGGCTGGAATGTCTGTGTAGACTTTGGCTCAGAGCTGAAGTGTGAAGTGATACTCAGCCCTAACTAACACTTTCAACCTAATTGCTGTTGCTCGCAGCTGTTCTTCAACAACACACACACACACACACACACACACACACACACATAATTCACATAACCCCTGTACTTTATATGCATATGAAAATGGTATAAACTCATATATAGCGGAGCAAAGAATCCACACAGGGCAGGACAATTTGAAATAAATGGTCCATTCAGTGATGCAAGAGACACCAACATGATCAGGGTGAATTGCAGTTTTCTCACACATATGAACCTAATGGGGAAGTGCTGAAGACGAGAAGTCAGTGACGCACCTGTGTGCTGGTGTCACGCTCCATAATGCTCACACAGTGCACTGCATCACGGTTCACCTGGCTTTAGTTGTCGCTGTAGCTGCAGGAGGTGCTTCCATACAGACCACTATGTGAATAATTCATCAAACAGAGGACAAGCTGCTGTGATGCTCCACTCCACCAGACACTGTGCACAGCTCGGTTTTTAAAGAGGAGCTGCAGTGTAAATCTGATTTGTCATGATTTCTACAGACTGCATCACCCCCGCTGCTCATATATGACGTTGCTGCCACCACGTGACTCTAAGTGCACCTTCATGAACTGCTCACCTGATCTTGATTAAACAGAGCCCAGTAACACACATCACACCCTTTCAGACACACACACACACACACATAGACATTGCACAGGAAGAGAATGATGAGGCGGCTGACAGGAGCAAACAAAAGCTGTGCCCCTAAAAAAACACACAAACACAATGAGCATTGAGAGAGCTGAACACACACACACACACACACACACACACACACACACACACACAGACACACACACACACACAAACAAGTGAGTAGCCCCGATGTGAAGTCAGCTTATCTGCAAAACTGTGCTTACGTGTAAATCTGTGCATTGGGCATTTAAAGCCAAAGCATATCCTTCCTCCTCCCACCTTCTAATACAAACCCTGTCGTTGAGAGTGTGTGTGTGTGTGTGTGTGTGTGTGTGTGTGTGTGATTGAGCGTGCATAAGAGAGGGAGAGAGTAAGAGAACTGGTTATGTTTTATTATTTTTGAAACAAGTATGAAAACAAACAATCAAGTGCTTCCTGTGGTGTGTGTGTGTGTGTGTGTGTTTGTGATAGTTGCCAAGATCGTTATGAAAACATGTGAGCAAGGTGCAAGTGTGTGTGTGTGTGTGAGAGAAAGTAGCTTATTCATTATTTTGAAAATGAATATGAAAACAAACTTAACTCTTTAAGTGCACGTGTGTGTGTGTGTGTGTGTGTGTGTGTATCAGTTGTCATATATTTTAATGCTTAAATGCCACCTGTTGATAGTTATTTACCCTCTTACACACACTCACACACAAAAGCATGATCCAAACCACTGGGGGCTCTTTATGTTTGGCTCAAATTATTGATACAGCGAGTGTGTGATATGAATCTGCCGGCGTGTGGCAGTGCGAGGTGAAAGAGAAGCCGAACAGAAGGATGAACGGGGGCGAAAGGTAAATATTTGGTCTAGTTAAGGTGCTGGTGTAAAGAGTGGTGTAGCTGTTTGTTTGAAGCCTCTCTCCCCTTCCAGTGTGTAAACTTGGCTACCAGATAAAGACGCGGCCCTGCTCGCCTCCTAGAGATGAAGAGAAAGAGAGTGAGGGAAGGATAACAAAATAAACACAAAACAAATGAAGGAGTGCTCCTATCTCTATCAGAAACATTTACTGTTCCATGGCACAACAAATAATGAGGTGACAAGTGAGCAAAACATAAATAGCAGTGCTGTAGTGTGGACCCACACGCAGCACAAAGAAAAAATGATGCAAAGGCAAAAGGCAGCCTGACACACTGATAAAAAGATCAGCTGAGGAAAATATTCCAGTCCCACGAGCCTACGGCTCTTTATAAACCCACGTCCAAATCATCCTGTAAAAATATGTGTTTTGGCCGAAAGAGAAAATGCAGGAATAGGTGATAAAATGAGGGGGAAAAAAAATATGAAGGGATAGATGAGGACAGAAACATGCAGACGGCGGGTGGGGGTGAGGGGGTGGGAGAAAGAGAGGCAAAGAGACGGAGATGTAAAGATAAGAGAGCGAGCCAGAAAATGGAGAGGTTCAGCCGGGCCAAAGATGGAGAGATAGCTCAGCCAATAAGATCCAGAGTGTGAAAGAAAGAGGCTTTCTGTGGAGTTCAGAGAGGCTGTCAATCCGAAGGGGTCCGCGCTCCAACTGAATATTTATTCAGCAAATAGAATGAAAAGAGGGAGAGGAGGAGGAGGGGAGGGATGGAGGAGAATTTCTATTTATATTCACATGTAGCAGGGCTGCTCAATATGAAGAAATCACAAATAACGTCTGCATATCCAGTATGAAAAATATCTGTTGATAAAAAGACAACAAAACATGTTAAAATGATGTAGATTTTAGATCAACTTTTATGAAGCAATAATGTGATGTTTAGTTCTTCAAACCCACATGTGTTAAGTTTTTTAAAGGACTGTCAGGAAGACGTCTATGTTCAGCTACCATGGAACCAGGAGCTCCCGCTTTTATGAATCTCAGCCGTTCTGAAGCTCTTTGCTGTTCATTATGTGTCATAGAAATTTATTTTGGTGTATTGATAAAACATACGCTGTCCGAGCACTTTATTAGGAACACCTGTACACCTGCGGCAGCAGCGCACTGCATAAAATCCTGCAGATACGGGTCAGCAGCTTCAGTTAATGTTCACATCAAACTTCAGAATGAGGAAAAAATGTGATCCCAGTGACTTTGATGATTGTTGAGGCCAGACAGGCTGCTTAGAGTATTTCTCAAACTGTTAATATTATGGGATTTTCACTCACAGTTTCTAGAATTTTAATCAGAAACAAAAAACATACAGCAAAATGTGAGCAGCAGCTCTGTGGACGGACGGTGAACAACACATCGAACCTTAAAGTGGATGAGCTACGACAGCAGAGGGCCACGTCGGGTTTTACTTCTCAGGCTGCAGTGGATACAAACTCTCCAACAACTGGACAACTGGAAAAATGTGGCCTGGTCTGACATTTCTACCAGTAATGATGAACACATTAGTATTAGCATTTGTCAGTACTGAGAAACACAGACATTCAGACCATCAGACCGGTTGTATGGGAGCCAATTTAATTTTAGCGTCAATAGTGGACGCTGCTGTTCTTCCTGTGCAGAGGGAGTGAAGAGCACAAATTCAGATTAGGCAGAAAACCATTAGAAGACAGAATAATCTTAAAGTCCAGTTCAGTCAGACTGAATCTGCTGAAGAAGACCACAGGGTGCAGTCAAAAGCTGTGGATAGTTGTGTCTGCAGGCTTTCTTCTTAGGCTGCATACAGCCCTTAAAACCTTCACCAATAAGCTGGGACTGTCTGTATGTAACCTGACAGGCAAAAAGCAGGACAAAAAAAACAAAAAGTCTAACTGGCATTATTCCTAAAATCCCAATCTCTTTTCCCATGCACCCCCAAAAGTAAATTTCCACAAATGTTGCAATGATCTCTCAGCTGTGCACCCAAAGTACAACACAGCTAAACAAGCTAATGTGATACACGCTGTCAATCATGATCACTAATATTCAATATTGAAAATTGACAGACCACACCTCAGTATTTAGTCAATAAAAGATCGCCCACGTCTTTCAGCGAGCAGCCTCCTCTCAGGCTTTTATTGGAGGCTCTTTGATGCTGATGTATTTTGATTGGGAATTAGTTTTCCTCCCCCCTCGATAGAGTTGACCAGCTAAACAAGAGCCAGCTGTACAAGCCTGTGATTACATCTCATCTCCCCACTGTTTGCCCCAAATTCCCCCACAGCCCACTTGTTGCTCCCTTTATTAGCAAATGCGAGAGAACAGAAGTGTCACAGATCAAAAAAAAAATTGTTGTCTGAATAGGTGTGTGTGTAATATCTGCAGCTCTTGTGTATGTGTGCCAAAAACCATATTTGTGGATGAGAAGGTGAGCAGAGAGGGTGGTTCTGTCAAAGCAAGGGTGTGTGTTGAAAAAGAAAGACACACAGGGAGAGATTCAAGCTGATGTTAAGGTAGTGTGCTGTATATACACACACAGACCATGCAAAGCTGCAGCTCTCACCCTGAGCGAGCCTACACATTCTCCAGATAGCTGGGCTGCTCATATGAAAGGCCCTCGCGTGGCGGGGCAGCACGCTGATTCAGCTGCAGGTTATTGTCCCTCAAAGACGATTTCTTACAGTGAAAATATTGTGATACATCTGCACATATTTAGCTCGCACTCACACGCAGACATAAGCCTGAAGAGACCTAGAAGCACACACACACACACACCCGTATCAAAAACACACCTCACGCATCTGAGAAGTCAAAAGAGAGGAGTCTGGGAGAGCTGTCAGACATGCTAAAATGTTGGTGGGCACTCAAAGCAGTAAAAACGATATCTGCATGTCATCGGCAGCCCATCAACCCCCGGGGGAAGCTTTATCGATCCACATGGCGGCTAATCTGAAACCGACTAACCCGTGGTGATTTCCTTCAGTCCTCAAGTTCCTCTGCACCACGTGTGTTAAAGCTTTTTGTCATTAGCAAAACAAAACCAAAAATGTTTCAATACCAACACCCCATGGAAATAAGAAGGGACTCTCAATGGGTCTGGAGCTCTTTGAAGTGCACTGGATAGGAGGTCTAAGTTTCTACACACACACACACACACACACACATCCTTGCATTGTTAGACATTCTGTTGACTTATATTGTCTCTCTATCCTCCAGACGTGACATGACAGCATGCCAGCGCTGACCTTAACCCTCTTCTTTTTACCTTATTTTAACCTAAATTCAGCTGCAGCGGATAAAAATAACCTCCTGCCTGATGTGGTCTCATCAAAACTCATCATCATTGACCGCTCTCTGGTTTCCTCTAGATGCTTGGACCCCACTGAAGAACAAGAGAAATCTTGTATAAATCTTCTGCAAACCACAGACACACATGCGGACACAGCCCTTTGGGAACAGTTACAGCTCTTTAAGCAGAGAGAGAAGAACCTTTTACAACATCCAAGCAGCATCATAATATAATGATACACTTCATTGCATCCACTGGAACTGTATGTGGTGCGAGACCTCAGGATAACCCTGCATGACCCTCTGGGTCTTTGGACTGAGGCGCCATCAAAACAAGGCCTCAGCAGTCACCTCTCTCTCTCCCTCTCTCCTCTCTTGTTATTTGTTCAGTATGTAGTACAAATTTCCTCGTGTTGCAGGCATACAGGGATCAGTGCGGCGAACTGTGCCCAACCTCGGCTCACCTTATGGAGCTCGTTACGATGCCACAGAGTTCAGGCCTGACAGATCCAATAACCCCTCCACTGTCGTTCAGGGGAGAAATTGCTCGGAGCGATCCACGCCGAAAAACGCCCCGCGCCTCACCCCGCGTTTAAAGTTATGATCCTTATCGTAATTAATTCAATAAAGCGGTAATGTGCTGCAAACCCGGCACCCCCCTGCCTTGTTCAGCGTGCAGGGGCGTATAGGCTTTCAGGTCCGGGCTCTCTCACTGACTTCAGTGTCGAAGGTAATAGGGAGCAGACAGGAGTTAGACAGCGATAGGTATGTCTGCACCGGTGTGAGTAAAGAGGCCTAATCGAATTTGTTTTAGACTTTAAAAAGATACTTTCAGGGGTTTGTGTTAATAACCTAATAATAATAAGAAATGGAAAGCTGATCCAAGGTCAACAGTGGAGGGAGGCCATTTTTAATTTGGAAAACTGAAGCGGGCTCCAAATAATTGGCTACCATCCTGTGGATGCACACACTGGCTTCCAGGGTTGCCACAACATCACACGGCTGATGGGATGTGAAGTCAATCACTGCAACAACTGGTGAAGAGATCTAAAGGGCGACATTAAAGCAAATACACAAACAAAATGTAGATTTAGTCAGGGAGCTTAAAAAATGTGGAAGTTGTGACAATTACAAGTTGGAAAAGAATTAAAGGCTGAAAAAAAAATGCATTTGCAGATTTTGTATGATGAGAAAAAATATATTAGGGGAACTAAACATATCAAAACAGTTTTCTATGTAGGATTTGGTTTAGTTATGTCAAATCCTGATTCTAAACTGCTGTTCAGACTGACCATCTTCCTGTGCTGATCCACATTACCTGGAATAATATCAATATTTTCAGTGAAAACATGGAGCATGTCCTCACAACATTTTAGAGTAATTGGGAACGTGACCTGGCTTCAGATGAAAAATAATAGCCAGGCGTGTGTATTGTTTTACTCGTGCTTTAATTATTTCAACAGACTTCTGGAGATTGAGACACTGATTAGATGGGAGTTGTTTCACACAGCAAGTCAGAATGTGTGTGCGTGGCATTGGTTGAGTCAAGTGTTTTCTTATAATTGTATAATTATTGATGTGGGAACTGCTCTTGAGCAACACGATTAGCTTCTTTATGGTTGTTAATTCCATTTAAAGACAGCTTTTATTAGTCTGTCTTCAGCTATTGTGGATGTGGTGATGTCACTCTGCATGGAAGTTAAAATTTCTTGAACTTTGACCTGAGCTGCGGTGACAACACCAAGCACAGCCAGTGTTGCAATTCAAGATGGAAGAGAAATTATTTACTCTAATAAACAATGATCTTTCTGTGATCAGCAGCTGCTGGAGGAAAGATCAACCTTCAGATTCAGCAACCAGGTTTGTTACAAAGACGCTGTTTCTTCTTAGTCTTTAGGGATGCAACTATTATTAGCAACGGCAAACGAACGGATCGTGGTGTAAAATTTGTCGTCTATCTCATGTACGTCAGTCAATCCAATAGCGTTTCACTTGTGCAATACGCCTGCAAATGTGACCTGAAGCATGCTTGTTGTGTGAATGATGCTGCAGCAGATGTGAGGTTTGTGTTTGACCAATGAGCGTTGTTCAGCTTGACTCTGAGTATGAGCTTTTTTCACATCAAGACAGCTGAGGAAGTTAAATACGGGCACTAGTTTCTCTGGTTGAAAACAGGTATGGATTCAAAATTCATGAAATGCTTCTTGGGTGTCTAAAAAAGCAGGACAGGCTATGTTTTTGTACTGAGTAGTGTGATTTGGAACATTCATCATAATAATAACAATAATAATAAAAAACTTAATTTATAGAACACTTTTCATACAAACAATGTAGCTCAAAGTGCTTTACAACAAAAAATTAGGGTGAATAGAAGGACAATGTTCAGCATTCATGCTTTACTCATGGTAAATAAAAGATTTAAGCAAAAAGACAAAAGTGATGAAACAGCAGGGTAGCTGGACCAACTTAGAAAACAGGAAAAAACATTGTTGAAGTCCAAACTGTTGAGTTTTGCGAAGAAGAGGGTTTCAATGCCTTTAGGCAATTTTCAGAAGAGGAAGTAGTGTAAATAGACAATAATGGAACAGTTAAAAACATTGGTGTAGACACATTTACCTAAAATTTGAATAACGTGAAATCCTCCTTCATTTAGTATGTTGACTTTCATTTCCTGGTGATCCACTCCGGAGCTAAAAGCAACGTTTGTGAGGTGGTACACTGAAGTCCATGCAAATTAAAGGCAGCTATGAAAATGATCAAATATTGGTCACAGGTTCAATGATTCTGGGAAATATATCTGTGACAATTATGGGAGAGTGAGGGGTTGTTAGTAGGTGGGTGGATGGTGGTGGTGGGGTCATCAGCTCCTCAGTCAGCTCAGGATATTTGACCAATGTTTGCACCCGCCTGCTACTCAGCACTTCCCCCTCCATCCCTTCCCCAAGTCCCCCCTCAGATTGATTAAATTGGATCAAGATGACACCAATAATTGGCTCAAGCTGGGGCCAGCGCGCAGACCCAATGATCCATATCTAACTCCTTTTGTTGCGATGGTGTCCCTTTTCCCGCGCCGCGCTCCATTTGGAACGGTTTACCTTGGCTCTGTCACAAATGCTTTAGCCCAATCCCCTGCTGACCACAACAGCCCGCTGACATCATGAGAGCGACGGAAAGGTTACATTTTTCGCAGATGTCTGGGAAATTATCGGCACGCTGGCTTTTTATGGTCACCCCGTTCATCCCTTTTGTTCAAAACTCCCAGGGGGGACAGAGAGAGAGCAGTTGAGGTGTTTTGGTGTGAAACGTTCCCGTTTGATATCAATATCCATGACCTATGGGGGAAAAAAATAGATTGAGAACTCCAGGAGATGATTTATTTGAGTATGTGAGGGTTAAGAAACAGTGATAGGAGTCTGTGCTTGATCAATGCATACATAAAGAAGGAATAGTAAATTGGACGCCTCACAGAGACTTTAATTTTGGCAAAAGTAAAAAGAGCACAAATGAATGTTATCTGCATGCTTTCTAAATCCATGGAAATTCATTTGTGGTGCAGAAAGTAGATGATAGATCAGAGAGCGGTGCTGCTGCTAATCAGCACTCTGCTGCATCCCCTCCACAAAGCTGATTTATTTTTTATGGAGATGGCAAAGCAAAATGTTTGAAGCTCTAATGAATTTAAAGTAAATTGTTACAAAGTGCAGCAACATGAGCGTAGAAAAGCTTAATCAGAAACAATATACACCTCACAGCTCTGGCTTGTGACCCGCCGTTGCCTGCTTAAATAGGTCTGACATGTTTGTTATGCTTAGAAATTCCTGACTACTGGAATCTAAATTCATCCTTCAGGTTGCTGATTTTCCTGGCCACTGCGTTGCCTTGGCCCTGCTCTCTCTGCACCCCTTTAAAAGCACATAAACATGTCAAGAACTCTGTGAAATTGTTTGATATTTGGAGCAGCAGATATCCAGTCATCCCCTGCTTTTACACAGATGAGGCATTACATGGCACGGAAGGCACTGGGAACAGGGAAATCAGGTAAGTGGTACAGGTTATCAGAGCAGCCCCGTCGACCGCCCTCGGCTGATGCATTCAATTAGGCTCTCTGGCACTTTATCTAATGCTCTACCTCAGCCGTACAGGCTCGGGTGATTCTGCTGCACTGGAGCTGTAGACAAAAACTCCGCTTGTCACATCTGATTGAAGCAAAGCCTTGAGGATCCCATCGCTTCGTCACCAAGGTTACTAATCAGATTTCCATCCAGTACAGCCACATGCGGGATTTCCTGATCAAACGCTGCGACTTGGCCCCACCGGCCGGCCTGGGCCCATTATCTAACATGTTTTCTATGCGGCGGGGTCAAGCACAGTGTAAAGCTCAGGGAGAAACACTATACCTGTCTTTTGGAGCAGGCTGGAGGTAGAGCCACCGACAGGTTAAAAAAGAAAAGAATTGATCTCAGGAGGGTCAAAGTCAGGACTCAGCTCACATCAGGGGACAAATCCAAATAACACTGGAAAATATTAAGAGCTCTATCAATCTGGATGTTTCTGAAACACTAGAAGGTTGTTATTAATCTGGCCTTCATCTATTTATTCCTCTTATTAATTATATATATGTGTGTCTCATTATGTACACCCCAGTCGCTCAGGAAATGTAGCATGAATGTCATATATAATACAGTTTGTGACTCAGACTTGTGCAAGAAAACTTTTTTCAAACATCGCCCACTAAAAGATAACTTCAGATGTGGTAGCGCGGGTATAAAACAATTAAAGAACGCTACAGTACTGCTTTGAGTCACTGTGGAGCCAATCACATGGTCCCCTGTTTATTGACACAGGGCTGACCTCTGAACTCAGCCAGTGCCTGCCAAGAGCTACGGTATTAGTCATGGTAACTCGGTATGTGTGTGTGTGCAAGTGAATATAAGGTACGGTTGTGTGTGTGAGAGAGATATTTGGCGGTGGCTGAGTCTCCTTCAACAGCAGCCAACACCAATACCTGTCTAATTTCCCAGATCATGGGAATCAGTGGAGGTGTAAACACACAGCGCTGAAATTACCAACAGATTAAAACTCTGATAAAGTTGTTACAGGCTGAGGGACAATTCTCTGCAGCAGGAATAATTATTTGCTTTTTTGCTTTCTTTCCAAGAGCAAAATGAGGAGATCGATAACACCCTCGTGTCTGGTGGCTAGATGTGAAGCTGTAGCCAGGAGCTAGCTATTATTAGCCGAGCTTAAAAACTGGAAAAAGGGGGAAACAGCTAATCTGGTTTTGCCTGAAGGTAAAAAAAATAAATAGATAAAAAATAAAAAACTAAAAATAAAGCTCACTAATGACCTGGGCAAGTTACTTAAAAAATGTACATATTTGCTTACTCATTGAACAATTATGTTGCTGTACTAAATATTCAACAGTAAAAGTCACATTAGCCTCCATACCACTAACAGATATCACATGTTCTGTATTAAATATAGGTGGAAGTAAAAAATGAGGCATTGTGGTGTTTGTAGTTGCTAATGTTAGCAAGGCAGCGGAGGAGACACGCCATGTAAGAAAACGTAATAAATGTACAGATTACTGGAAGTCATTTATCCTCTTTTGCTATTAGTTGGGATTAATAAGTGTAATGTATTTACTGAATTTCTAATTGTAATTTCTTACACTAATTGTTACTGAAAAAGGTAATCACCTCTAACATGCTGCTGCTAATGCTAACATGTTACTGACTAACACTGCGAGTTAAGACATTACATGTCGTTTGTTTCAAGTGTCAAAACAATAATTGGAGGTTTCACAGCGGGGTTGTGTGAAGACCAACTGCATCATAGCCGTGCGACTCGTAGCCATGCGAGTAGGCTGTCCCATTTCCAAGGCTCCGAAATATGGCCGAGGAACGCACCTGCCTTTCCCTGAGCAACGAAGGCTCCAATTTCTGGATACCTTGTGGCCCATCCTATCCCAAGATTCAGTGCGCACAGGTAATGAAAATAATATGGCAGCAGAAAACACCAAAAGAGAACACAAAGATCACACCTTTAAATGAAAAAAATTATGTGATGTCAAGGTTGCTAGGTTACAGCAGCTGCGCTTTGCACAGCTGGTGATGCAAAGCGAAAATCCTTCGTAGGCCAGACCCTCTAATTTCTGTTCAGCCTCTTTGATCTACGACGTCTACAAAGGTCCACACCTTCGTTGACCACTTCCTCCGAAGGATGTGGCCCCTTATTTCTTTTTCCAGGTACAGTGAGTTCCTGGAGTCAGGTGGTTGCCTGGCAACCTCAATATGACAACAAGGGCTTTAGCGATGCTTGTAGTTTTATTTTTTCAGACAGGTTAGCTCTCTCCCACTGCTTTCAGTCTTTATGCTAAGCTATGCTAATCAGTTGCTAGCTCATGCTTCATATTTACTGAACAGACGTGAGAGTGGTATCGAGCCTCTCACGTAACCCTCGCCAAGAAAACAAATAAGCATATTATCAAAAAGGTTGAACTATTCCTTTAGGTATATTTGTTTATATCAGAAAAGGGGATATTTGTTTGTTTGTGTTATTTGTTTGCTGCAGTATGAACATGTATGACTTATAGCAGATGGAAAGCAGAGGTGAAAAGGTGGAGGTGAGGCACAGCTCCACACCTGCCAGATGTTGCAGTACTGTGTGAAAACTACAGGGGAGGGTGGAGGAGAGCCAGGGAGAGGACGCCTATTTTTACCAGTGATAGATGTGATGCTGCCTCAAAAACTTCAGCTGTTTTGAAAGCTCGCTCCACGTGGACTCACAAGTTTGTATAGTGACCCGATGCTGCTGAGCTGCCTGGGTGTTGAGGATGATAACATTACTAGCATCCACCAAAGAGAGAGCAGCATAGAGAGCAAGGAGGGGGCGGAGGAGGAAATGGTGTTAGAAAGACTGAGATGCCTCAGTGACTGTGGCGACTATGATGAAGACTGATCGTGGAAAGAGTGAGAGAGAAAGAGGCAGACAGACAAACTGTTGGGACAGAGTGGAAGACAGAGACAGAGAGTGTTGAGTAGTGAGCGTTAGGCTGATTCAGTTTCACTTAATGTAACCATGGAGGCCTGGGAGCCCCAGTGCTGCCCGCTCTGGGCTCTTTAATGTAAATAGCCGTCGCTGCCCCAATGCTGAGGCACATGTGAACGCACCATAGCCGTGTTATATGACTCTGTTTAACTGAACAGCACTCACAGACACAGAAATTCCTGCTCCGGCTCTTTTCCCATCACTTGAGTCAGATGGGCTGGGTGGAGGAGGGGGGTAGACGGACATAGAGACAGAAAGAGAGAGAGAGAGAGAGATGAGTGCGGTGAGAGAGGAAACATTTCTTTGGCATGAGGCAAAATACAATTACCAGAGAGACATAGTTCCCTAAGACAGAAGAAAAGCAATTTATGGAGGGAGAGAAGGAAGCAGAGATCTCCTGGAGTGAAAAGTTCATGATCTCCTCAGAAATGTCCTCTGTGTGGAGTTCAGTGGTCTCTCGGGGACCTGAAGTGCCATGACCTGATTGGCTGTCAGCCTGAGATTGAGGCGCCTGATTGGCTGTGGCACATTCCACATTCTAACCCACTCCAACTTACATTCCCATTGATGTCGCCCTATCAAATTATACACGGCTGCTAAAGACAGTTGAAGTGTGCTAAATTTGTCCCAACACCAAGTTTAAGAGGATCCAAAATACTCTAGTTTATGAGCTGTGGCGTTTTGTACGTTGGTTAAAGATTTTTTGGCAGCACCTGCTCAATATTAGTCATTTTCATAACCTTTGCTCCTTCCCTTCCTGACCTTATTATGTCACTGATAACACGCCATTACAATAGACTGTAGTGAAAAGTTGA
Organism: Trachinotus anak; assembly: GCF_046630095.1. NCBI lineage: Eukaryota > Metazoa > Chordata > Actinopteri > Carangiformes > Carangidae > Trachinotus > Trachinotus anak. Next base: position 5,201,166 of record NW_027273885.1, on the reverse strand, counting down.
AGTTCATGGTTTGGGTCTATTTCCACATGCACTGGTTCGGTTCTTACTACCATCAGTCATCGGCCTCATCACATGTGTCAAACCAAGATGTTCGCCCTTGGCAGCCCTCGCCCTGTTGCCCCACGGTCTAAAACAATACACCACATCCTTCCATTGTGCCCGCCATGCCCGCCTCGGCAACCGTCTGCCCCTGCATCACGCCTCCCGCGCCCTGGCGATGTGGGCATAATGTGTGGGTGCCCATCCTGTCCCCAGACGTGATGCGTGTGCGTGGTCACGCGTGGCTCTGCGGTCGGGCCAGCAGTGAAGGGAAACGGACGTTCACACATGCATGCATAAGCGGGAATCCATTTAGCCCCATGTAAAACAAACTCAACATGTGCTGCTTCCTTTTCCTATAACTGAGAGCTTTTATCCACGCTGACCCAGAGGCTGGCTGCTGCAGGGCCCGGGCCTGTGCTCAGAGTTGAAAGACAAGGCCAGACCCTGAGGTCACTTCATGTAGGTGAGAGGTCAAAGACGATGCCAGTGCGAATTATAGCTGTGACAGACAGATGAGGGGTTATGCATTAGCTGTCACATTTAACTGATAATGGAGACAGGAAGTGGATTTCTACTGCAGAAACTGTAATAATATTTGAATGACAACATGTTTGTTGTAAAATCTTTTATACCTCACCAGTATTTATGCCAGTTCATTTTTGATATCAATTATCTGATGTGGTCAGTTATCACAGGAATGTCTGGTGATTATTTTGCTGTCGTTGTTAAAAATATATTTTTCTCACCAAGTCTCAACTACATATGTATTTTGACCTGTTACTATATAAATTGGTGCAGGATGATAAGAACATTAGCATTAACAACACTGGCTTGTCATAGACATTCAAATACAAACAGACAGGCTGTAGTAATGTTCATACCATGTTTCTGACTGAGGTTTAACAGACATAAGTTTTGCCATGCAAATGTATAATCTGCTATGATCACAACTCCAATTCAGGGCTGTTCTACCTGATGTCCTCTCCGCAGCCGCAGCTAGACTATCGAGGCGCCGTAAATCCTGTCCTCTCTTGTTTATCAAACTCCAGCATCAGTAGTAACCCCGCCGCTCATGCAAAATCCCAAGTGATCCTAAAGTACCAAACCCTGGGACTTTAAGCTGAAGAGCTGGCAGAGCACCAACAGGAAGTGTTGGAGGAGGACGGGGATGGACAGAGGCCAGTCAGAGAGGTAAATGAACAAATGAGCTCATGCACTGAGGAAAGTGATGAGAATGAAAGGAGCAACATGTGGAAGGAAGAGAGTGTGAATGAGGAAACAATGTCTTCCATGAGTCAGGGGTAATGTTAAGGGTAGATTGAGCAACACCTTTCTTTTGACTGCCTGATGCTGAATTATCCAGCTTGTCATAACTTCACCTTAACAATAGTACAGTTGGGGCTTTGGTTGCAGACAGAGATAACATAAACCCTTCATATTACGTCATGACAAGAGGATGAAGAGGTTTAGTAAAACGCCTTCCGCCAGGTTATTAGGAACAGAAACAAATCCCAAACCCAATAGAAACAAAATGATCTGCACCACACACTTCCACCAACAGATTGTGGAAAATTGGGAAAGCACTGTTTTATTCAAACCACTTACGCTAACATCCACATCACAACAAAGAAGCTATCCACAAAACCCAACTGAATATTATTCATAACAGTCCCTAGCAGGAGACTGAGGCTCTGTGGTGCACGAGCCGAGCACAAATTTCCAAAACAGATATGGATCTTATCTATTCCACATTTTGGATTTGGGAAATTTTGAATGCCCTGAAATTTCAATAAACACCTTTAAAAAAAATGCCAAGTGAAACTCATTAGGAATGCATGTTGCAGTATTAAGCACATTAACAAGGCATTAAAAGCATTTGTCTTTCTACAGTGGACACACGCACACACACACACGCACACACACATACACAGTGTGGTACTAATGCTGTCTCTGTGGTAATCTGAGACCGGAGGGGACTTTTCAGAGGAAAGCAGCTCAAAGCTAAGTGAGAGCAGCTGATGTTGCATCATACTTCAAACATTCTTCAAATTAACAATATGTCAAAGGCTATGGAGCGCTCTGCGGCACACACACATGCACAAACACTCAGATCTGCTTTAAGATAAGGAACAATACAACACCTCTGCAGATAAGTCCACGCTGTGTGTCAGGGGCTCTGAAAAACTTCATGCTCTCCCACAACCTTTAGAAATGCATTATGGGACACAAGGGCAATGAATACCAAAAAATAAGGGGCCTTTCGATATCATCCCTAATCCACCACCTCTATTATCATAAGATTATGTTCTGAAGCGGCAGGGGGGGAGATTCTCACCAGTGGCGGACATCGCAGATGTTTCTGGAACCGTCCAAGGCCAGCTGTTGGAATGTTTTCCCACCGCATGAAGAGGCAAGGGCAGCAACGCTATTGGCTGCCCCTACTGGGTCACGTGACCAGGGTCATGTGACTGAGGAGAACCTGACCGGTGGATTTGGCAGCTGCCCCTTTTGCCGCTGTTGCGGTCATCTCAACCGGGCTGGCCCACGCGGACCAGAGCTAGAGAGGAGGTGACTGTCAGCCACATCAAACGCCCGGAGCCTCCCACTCACATGGGGATGGAAACACTGTCTGCAGGGCTGGAGATACAGAATGGTGGACAGACTGAGGTCACTCACACAGATGGACACACACACACACACACACCTATGTGCATGCTGAGGTCCAGTTCACCAAACGATATAAGTTCATCACTGCAACATTTTCTCAAAGCTTCCGTCACTTTCTGTCAGACGCCGTCATAGCAGGAGTTTACCTGGTGCAGGCTGAACAGGTGCTAACTGGGTAATCATCAACTGAACGAGGTAAACTGCAGCTGATTGGTTCGGAACTGGCTCGGCTCTAAGGGATTGGTGCTGACAGACACGTCTAAACATCTCTAATGTTGGCTGCTAATTAAGATTAAACCCTTCTACACAGCACTGACATGCAATATAATATATGGGAGTAGCGTGTCTGGGTGTGCACATGAAAGTGTGTGTGTGTGTGTGTGTGTGTGAGAGAGAGTGCATGAGTGATGTAAGATGTGGAGCAAAAAGTGAAAGAGTGTGAAACATCTTGTGACGTTACATTTAAACATCTAGACTCGGCTACATGGTAAAGATTAAACATTTATTATTTTCATGTAGAAAACCTACAAATAGACTTGTCCTCACACTGGGTCCAGTCAAAACATCCCAATGACAGTTATTCCAAATGTCTCTTTCCCATCTAAAGGAATGAGAATAACATTTGCTTTTGGTTAAGATCTCAGCTTTAGAGCTTTTTAATCATTAGTCGGAGCTTTGTTTTTTTCAGTTATTTTTTCAGAATTACATCAAATCTTTTCTTGTTTCTTGTCAGTTAGCAACTAATTTTACTTCTGCATTACACTCAAAATTGTTCAGATAAAACAAAGAAAATAATCACGTTTTAGTTGAACTGTTCATATCCAGTTACAACCAATGACAAAGACGCAGGAAGCAGATTCACTGCAGTGTAAGGGGTCACATGACAAAAAGGTTGGAGACACTGGTGTCTGCCACCGAGACATCAACTTCACATCTGAGCCTAATGTAAAAGGATGAACCTCTGTAGCTCTGGTATCTGTTACATGGCAGAATAATGCACTGAAGTAGCTTTAAACATTAAGTCTATGACCCATTTAAATTAGGAGCATTAGTGGAGATCAGGTGGACATGGTTCCCTCTGACCTGACGCCCTCTAGTGGTCCCTCTGGTTCCTCAAGAAAAATTAAAGCTCATTACGCACACATGTAATAATAATAATAATAATAATAATAATAATAATATGATATAGCCTACAAATGTATACATACATGTCCACATAAATAACACACAGTACATGATATGCATGCAGAGACATACACCTACACACATGCATATCTTTGATCAAAAATAGACGTAGTACTTAGTCCTTACACCAAGTTCTCCTACTGCACTGAAGCTTTAGTGATGTCCCTCACTTTTAAGTCACTTTGGATAAAAGCATCTGCAAAATGAGTAAATGTAATATAATGATCAAAATAGGATTGTGAGAAAGCCGTACAGTAAAAGTGAGTTTTCAAAAGAAAGAAGATGGTGATTTTGCAAGTCTGAGATTCTACAGCAGCATTATCCCTGAAGAAAAGAAACAGCAAGCGCTCTCCTCTCAAAGCCTGATGTAATCTGGAGCCAGACGATGAAGTGTTTTAAAAGTAATGAGTGGGATCTTGTGAATAGTTGTAGGAGGCAGAGCTGGGGTGGACTGATGGGAGGGAAAATCACAGGTAAATGCAAAAAACTGAGAAGACTGACCTGATGCACACCAGCTGTGACGGCTGTTGTGTTTATGTGTGGGTGCGTGTGTGTATATATATATGTGTTCGTGTTATCAGTGTACAGCTAGACACACAGTGTACAGCTTCACCTTCAGGGAGCCAGAACACTCTGTCCACCTCTGCCTTTCTCTCTGTTTTTTCTTTCTTCAGATGCACTGATCCCTTTCACCTTTGTCAACATCAATACAAATAGCAAACAAACTGTCATTAACTCTGCTTAAATGAGCTGAATTTGCATCATAATTAAATCTCTCTGCTGCTAAAACTTCCCCTTTTCTTACTGAGCTTTAATCTGAGTGTATAATATAATCTGCATGATGCATAAACAAAAGAGCTGTTTGAGTGAGGGGTCTGCTCTGCAACAAATGCAGTAACATACACACTCTCCAGTCAGTCCCCTCCCCGGACGACAACAACAACAGCTGTTAGCATCTCGCGTGTAACTTCATTTCCCCCCCAGCATCAGCGCAGCGGCCCCTCCCCTCTTGTGCGCGACTTTGCCGTGACAGACATGACAGTTATAAATCACCTTTTCTTCCGCCTATTCCCAACCGGACCCGGGATGCAAAGGGCTGCTGGTTGCGGCTAAAATTAGAGGCCGCCTCAATCAACAGGCTGATTTAGTGGTAACAAGTGTGTGTGTGTGTGTGTCAGAAAGTATGTATGTGTGTGTTGTCTGAGTGCTGGGGCAGATCAGAAGACGGATCCCACTGGATTTCCTGCTCCTATGAGACACTGATTATGCTTACTGTCACTGAGAAAACCATTTGCCCTCTGCAGCTTTTTGCTCGAATGTGAAATATGAAATTGTTGAAAAAAAAAAAAAAGACTGTCAACTGATTTCACACCCCAGCTCCCCCTCACACACACACACACACACACACACACAACACCCCAACCACAGGCAGTCAAGCAGAGGTGACCTTTGACCTTTTAGAAAGCCGGGTATTAGCTACCTTATCAGTGCCACGCTCCCCCTGTCACCCCATCTCTTACTCACCCCAATCCTGAATTATAAAAATAACAAAGAGAGAGTGAAAGAAGTGGGGGGCGAGTGGGTGGGGAGTGGGGGTACAGGAGTGCGTGCTGCTTCTCGCGTTGCATGCAAACCCCGTAAACCCGGCCTGCCGGGGGCTTAGTTGGAAACAAATGCAGCAGAGGTGTGTGTGTGGGCCTGTGTTGGTTTGCCTTTCAGCTTGTGCCTGGCAGGGGGTCGTGGGGGACAAAGGTGCGGCTGAAGTCAGGTTAGTGTGAGCATCTGCATGTTTTTATGTGTGTAACAATACATTTCTGTGTGTGTGTGTGTGTGTGTGTGTGAGAGAGAGTTTCCTACCTGGACTTACTTAAAAGATAAAAACAGGTTACAACAACTTCGGTCCTCGATTTGTAGTTTTTCTAATAGTAATGACTGAGATCTGGGAAATGCAGCAACATCACTACACAAACTGTGAAATGCAGCAAGTGATCAGACGATCAGACGGGTTGTAAACAAGCCGAATGTAAGCAAAACTGAAAATCAGTCTGAACTATCTCTCATTGAACAACATGCACATGGTAAAAGTTGAAATTTTAACAGCAGGTTTAATTCAAATCCTGTTTTGCACTAACTGTCGTATTTTTAGTGACATTGCTGCATTTCCACATCACAGTAATTAACTCAGTGAGTAAAAAGATGATTTTTAGGCAGTGGATAAATTCCCTCTCATGTTTTCTGGACATGGAAAAGCTGACGTATGCAGGCCACTGACAGACATTCCCAAAAATATGAGGACACCCTGTGCACATCCTGGAAACCATGTTACCTAACCAGCTCTGTATCTTCTGACAAGGAACGTAGCTTATGTACAACAGAATGATGAACAAATTAACTATAAGCCTACATGGCATTTTTTTCCCCTTAATTTTTTCTGTTTGTGTGTGTATGTATCTGTTTTGTTTCACCTTATTTATTTCAGAAAACTATAGAAACCAAAAAGTGTATACAACCAAAATCGATATAAGATGAAGCAGCCTCAGTCGAGTCACAATTTCCTGCATCTTTATTATTGCCTGTCTAATAAAAATTACAACAATAAACCCTATTTTCCTGAATAGTATGACATTTACTTTACTTCATGTATAATTCAGTATTTGATTAATAATATCAAATGTAGCTTAACACAAGTATGAAAGCAGAGCTGTAAGTCAATAAGAAATCCTTTAAATACCACGTGCTTGTTCAAATCTGTGTGTGTGTGTGTGTGTGTGTATGTGTGTGTCATCAGTGAATATAAACAGATGATGGAGGTCACTGAAGGTCATTAGGTGAGGGTGAGCTCTGCTGCCAAAGGCATTCATACCTCCTGTGCTCTTTGACTTTGACCCTCCACACTGCCCCCTTTCTGACACACACACACACACACACACACACACTGCGCCTATGTCTACACTTTTCTCTGATTCCCTTTATTTTCTCTTTCTCTGTCACAAATGTTAGGAAAAGTCAAAGTCAGAAGCTCACACTCCATCGTAAAAGAGAAGAGAAACATTTAGGCAACTGGTTAAGATTATTCCACTTAAAGTGTCCCGGTGGCCTCGTGGTTAAGACACAAACCATATGACCACAACATCCCCAGTCTGGTTCCAGCAGGGGGCCTTTGTTGTCACACCCTTCTCCATCTCTTCCCTCATTTCCTGTCTCTTTCCCTGCTCAGTTTTAAATGGAGGCCAGTGCATTTTCTCCTCATTCAGGAATCCATCACTGTGACTACATCCTGAAACAAGATGGAGTTAAACAAATCACTTAGTTGTATAATGTTTCTAAATAGCACTTGATTTTCTTTGAACTGTTGAAGGAGGTTTGGTGGATTAAAATAAAACATTGAATCCACAATGAAAATCAAACAAACCAAATGTAACAACCGACTTTCTGCATATAAGGAAAATCTCTATCAGTTTCAGAGTCAAGGCCCTTGGAGGTAATGTCACTGTGCCCTCTGCCCCCCTCCCTTTACTCCTCTCCTCTCCTCTGTCTCCCCCTCACTCCTCATATCGCTGCTTCTCCTCTGGCCTTCTATCTGCCCTCTCGCTCCCATCCTCATTCCTCTTCAAAGGCTGGGAGGAGAGTAAGATTGGCCTTGAGTGCCCACTCTCAAGCCATAACAGCTCACACACAGGTGCACACACACACACACACACACACACACACACACACACACACACACACACACACACACGTCACAGCAATCTTCAAATTCTTTAACAAGATGCATCAGATCATTAAATTCAGTATCTGCATTATAGCTCATCTCACATTAATAAATACAAAACAAACAGTTGGTATGACATAAGATGATATGACATCATGAAACCTTATTTTTTAACTTATTATTATATGGAAATTAATTTGGAAATATTATGTGGAAATAGGAACAATCAAGGACAAAGGAAATAAAATAAAAAATAAAAGAAGAATATTATAAACTGAATGAGTGTCTAACTAAGGACTGCAACCTATTTACACACCACTTAAAGTGACACCCTCATTTTCCCATTACTTCTTAAATCCAGTAAATCAGAAATGTGCCAAATTCACAGTAACTTTAAATGAAATCAGTCCTACATATTTGACACTCCAGTTGTTTGAAGATAGACATCCTCTTCACATTTTCTCTCCACACACACACACACACACACACACACACACACACACACACACACACTCACTCAGAGACACACACACCTTTCTGTTTCACCCTGCTCTGAACCCGTCCTCCGTCCACCGTGCAGAAAGCTAAATAAACATATGTGGCGAGTCATTCCCAGAGTGCCCCACTACTACTACCACCACAACCCAGCTCAACCTACCGGCCCACCACCCTTTACACCCCCCCTGCAACCCCTTTCTCCCCCCCCGAACCCCTCCACCTCCATCCAGCCCCTCTTCTACACTCAGGTTTCACCTCTCAGCTTCCTGCTGCTCCCAGTCACGCTGACACACACTCTTACACTCAACCTGTTGACTGTTGGAGGAGCGGCGGTGGAAGAACTTCTCTTGTTATTTACTTAAGTTAAAGCAACAATACCATGACATAAGAAATACTCAATTACATGTAAAGATCCAGTATTCAAAATTATACTATGCAGCAAAATATCCTGTAAGTATAAAAAGTAAAAGTAACCATTATGATCATTTTGGGTGGGTTTTCTCACTATTATATATTAGATTATTGGACTGTTATTATTCCTGATTCATTAATATGTAAGTTGCATTTTGACATCGCAGTTGTTTGAGCTGGAGCTTATTTTAATAACTTTATATAGTGATGTGAATTTTCACTTTTAGCAATACATCATATTTTATAAGATGATGACACAGTTTTGTAAAGTAAACTGTCAAACAAATGCAGTGGAGGAAGAAAGAACAATGTCTAACTTAAATATATTGAAGCAGCAGAAAACTGGAAATGCTCAAATTTGTACTTAAGTAGAGTATTTGAGAAAAGCAGTTAGTTATTGTACAGTAATAGTTTGCAATGCACCTCTAATGCAAACTTCCAGGATTCAGGAGTTAAACCATTAAATAGTTGTTCTTTTCAGTGTATTTGTTTGATTTTCTGAACCTTTACTTAACAGATGCTAAAGAAATCGGGCAATAAAACACATGGAGCTGCAATGGAAATTGGCATTATGTCTCATAATTCAGAGGAAATGTATCATTTTTCTGTCTGAATATGACATTAGGTAAATTGAGTCTGAAGTAGGTAAAAGTAGGTAATTTTTTTTTTTTTCTTTTTTAAGCAGTTTGTGCACGTGTGCATGCATGTGGATCCAGCGCGCTGCGCCGTCTTCCAGGGTCAAATCAATCTCAGTTCAGGAGGTGAGCGGAAATTCCAATTCAGCTGCGAGCATTTCACATTTCATACCTGGAAACTGAAGCTAACGGGCACTTCAGGATCACTTAAAGGGTCGCGCTCCCCTTCCTGCAGAAATGTCAGCAGATAGATAGATAGATAGATAGATAGATAGACAGATAGATATATAGATAGATAGATTAACAGTTTTGTGTTTAATTTGGAGACACACAAGCAGCTATTTAAATCTCCACAGCAGAGACACTAATCCTCTCTCTCTCTCTCTCTCTCTTTCCCCTCTCTCTCTCTTTCTGGCAGCGGGCTGGGGACACAGGATTACTCTCTGTCAGCAGTGTGACAGCTGTGTACATCTGGTTGTGTAGGGGCCTCTTACAGCTCAATCCACACGTCGTTTCGCCGGTGTCTGGGCCTCCGGACTCGCTGCCACTGCTCACTTCATTACTGAGTGAGCCACACCTCCATCTGTCCTCTTAATATCTAAATCCTGCTGCAGATTAGTCGGGGAGTCAGGGCCCGGGTGGGGTGGGGGGTGTGGGGGCTAGGGGAGAGGGGAAACAAGATCCAGGAGGAAGGGTCTGTGCATGGCACATGAGGTTTCATTAATGATCTCTAGGGTTGTGTGGCGGTGGCGGTGGCGGTGGCAGGGTGGAGGGCACAGCGGCTGCGTTTTGGGCTTGTGGATTGTGGCATGTTGGAGGCTTGGGACTACTGTGCTTTGTGCATGTGTGTGTTGAGGGAGACAGACACACACACACACACAGATGACATCATATGATCTCATAATCCCACCATGATCATAAAAATGTGCAAAACAGCTTAATTCTTAACTTTGTGCTACTTTCAAATTTATCGAAGCTCAGTTTTATATAAGTCTTTGTTTACATGTTCATCTTCATGTGTACTTTTTCTACTGGACCTTAAAAGATAATTCAGGTGATATTCTATATGTTTATTATTTAGAACAAATCCCTTGAAAATACCAAAATAATAAATTGATCTTACTGTCAGATAAGCCTCATTCCTCTGTGCTGTCGAGCTTCATTTTCTAAAAACTATTAAAAACACAACACTGTTGACATGTTCCACCGTTACAATGAGCACAGACAGTTTCTTCACACATATACCATCCCACTGCTGTAAACACTCACCAGCACCAAAAACTGTGGCTGAAAATAGTCCCAAACAAATACACTATTTCCTGCTGTTTGAAAGTTCAGAAAAAGTTTGAAAGTTTTTTGGAAAACTACAGTGACCAGCTGTTTTGGGAGATGAATTTGCTATTAATTTGGTAAACTATTTATTTGTGACCTGTTTTTAAAGATTTACATAATTAGTAGAAATGAATAAGCTTACGATCTGAGAAATGCAGGGGGAAGCCAGAAAGTATTGTTGTTTTTGTTCTGTTCTAACCCTAACATGAATTGGATAAAAAATATATTGTCTTTTTAAAAAAAAAAGATAGGAACCCTTTGGTATTAACTTGAAAAATCTGCTATAGCAGCAAAATGTAAGACAAACACTTCCTGTAAGGATTAGTCATTCTCAGCTTTATCTCCATAGCTTTTGCTGATGAACACCTGGTTTCTAGTTAAGGTTGGGTGTGACTATGAAACAAAGATAACACGTGGTTCAGTTTTATGTGTCAATTTTTGACTAATTTGTAAAAAGCTCTGCAGCCTGGTTCGCAGTGTCTCTACCATTCAAGACGTGTATAAATCACTGCAGCACTTTCTGTCACGCGTTTTTCTGTTTCACTTGCAACACTCTCTGATATTGTGGAAGTTTTTAAGCTGAAACAAACCACCCTCATGAGCAGGCTGAACTGACGCTGAAACATGTAATTATAATGCGGATTTTGTGTAAACATGCAAAAGTGCATATGCGTGATGTTGGTTTGCACCCTCTCTTATGTTCTTGGCACACATTTTCATTCCTTTTAGAAAATAAACAATAAACGACTTAACACAATCCATATTTTCAGTTACTAAGAATATTTTCTTTTTATTTTATTTCTAAATTGAAATTACAAAATTTCATAATTATTTTCACTAAAAGTCAATAATTCAAAGAAGAAAAACATAATGCAAGAAACATTACGACACAATTTAATTTTCCTGTATTTGTTAAATAACATAACATCATCAATAGGTTGTGTTGGAGATTGAATTATACATGATTATTAAGTATTATATATATTTTTTAAATTTTTTGTCATTTGTTTTATTTGTCACACACTACACACTTTAGGTGTTAAATGGGGTATAGTTTAAAACAAATCTGTGGGCAAATGATAATGTTTTGAGAGGCATAAACTGTAGTTTGTGAGCAGATGTGTTTTTCTTCATAAGCAGAGTGAGTAACTTCTTATCATCCAGACAGATTATACAGTTATCAGCCAACTCAAGAACACACTGTAATGATGAGTTAGGAATGTGTCTCGACTGCACACAGTTAGGCCTCATATCACAGAAAGACCAAGAAGGCTCTCTGACTTTATTATAAACACACAGTATGTTTAAATGGTGATTATGTCTCTCACTGTCCTCATTGAGAGCAATATACTTCACTGCAGGACCATCATGTGGCGCAGGTATTGTACGTTTTCAATATAAATGGTAGCATATTGCCACCTGGTGATCAAAGTAAGATTCAGGTAGAAAGTATTTTTAACTTTTTTTTTTTTTAATAACTATTTTTTTTTAAAGATTTTGTATCATAATTGCTATATTATTATTTGAATGAATATATTTAATTATTCCAGGATAGAAACTATTACTGGCTACTACTAAAAAAAAGATGTCCTACTTTGTAAAGGTCAAATAATTTTTACATATATATTTTTTATATTACTTTAAAGTTTTTATGTTTTTCTTTTAGTGCTGTGCATCTTTGTGTGAACTTTTTTTTGTATTTATTACATTAAAAAAAAAGCTTTCTAATGTTAAAACAATGACCTTTGCTTATAAAAAAAAAGCCACAGATAGAGGTGCAGAGGAGAAGCCTGTTAAAAACGAGTTATGTCTAATTCACCGCTGATAAAATGGCCTGGATAAGCCGTGGAGAAATCAAATAAACATGTGAAATGTTGAGGCTGTAACACAGGAAAAGATACTACATATCCCATGACCGCGTAGCTGTTCCACTTTGAGGTGAAAGGTCAGATCGTCACGATGAGGTAATAACAAACATGGCGGCGCTCGGTACAGCACGGTGCTTATTTCGGAGCTACTCCCGGGTGAAAAATGTCCAGAAAAGCAAGCAGGTGTTGGTCCAGTGCAGCGTAAGGACTCTCTGTAGTGGAACACCAGACGACGGTATGTTTTAATGCTGTCAACACTGTTTTACTTGAACCGCTTTCCTTACTATGGCACTGACCTTGCAGCATGTTTCGTTAGCCTCCATACTCGTCCTGCGGATGTCAAACTCGCATCACATATCTGAGTAGTTTAAATTTGAGTAAGATATTGGCGGAGACACAGACGTTACAGAAAATGTTTAACCCATTTTACAAATCTTTAGGGTCTTTCCATAAATTCGGCATCGCAGTTGTTCATGAAGTGTCTGCAACTTTTTAATAAATCCCTCAATTGTTGATTGTAAAATGCTGTAAGCGTAAACAGCGTTAACTTTACTAAAGTACCGCTAACTTCCTTTACCTGGGATTAGAATAATAATAAAAATAAATTTTATTATTGAACAGTGGAGCTGTGTAAACTATGACAGATTATGTTTTATCTGCTTCAGGTTTTTTGTTGAGAAATAAGACAGCTGCAGCTAAATATGGAAATATTTGTGAGTTTTGTCTTTGTCTTTGCCCTCCCAGACCATGCAAAGCCCCAGTTCACAGATCCAGCTGTGCAGGACATCATGTCCAGGATAACAGGTCTGGACCTGCAGAAAGTGTTCCGACCCATTAAACAGGAGCTGAAGCCGCCCACATATAAACTCATGACTGATCAACAACTGGAGCAGGTACCCTTTAGATAAACTATAGTATCCCCTCTTAGTCAGACACATGTCGCAGTAATAGTTTTGTCACCCAGTCACTTGTGTGTGTTTTCAGGCAGTTGAGTCCGCCCGAGTGCAGGCGAAGAAGCTGCTGCAGATGCCCCCCGTCCTGCCGGAGAGGAAGCCCATCAGCGATGTGCTGTCTGAGGATAAGATCCTGGATGGCATGGATACAGCCAAATACGTCTTCACTGACATCACCTACAACATCCCACACAGGGTATACACATGTTGCTTTTCTTTTGTGTGCATGTGTGCAACTGGGGGTAAAATGGATGATTTCTTGATCACAGTTAGGGTCAGTACTAGTTTTATTGCATTAGGAAAAGCTATGGCAATGTTGTAGATCTCAATTAGGGGAATTGAGAATGTTCTATTGAGTTTTGAAGGTAGCAGCTGTCCTGTTGTTGTTTCTGTTTTTACATTTTTTTTTTAATGTGTAATTTAGTTTCACTTATTGTTTTACATTTAATGTTTGTAATACAGATTTTTTTTTTTACTTGATTGAATTTGCAGATCCTTGATTATATAAGGCTGACTTCTGGGCTTTGTTGCTAGATTCAGGATTTTGACTTTGCTTGAATCTGTCCCAAACCTTTAAATTGTGTGTGCGCTGTGTGTTTTCAGGAGAGATTCATTGTTGTACGGGAGCCTAATGGGACTCTTAGAAAGGCGACCTGGGAGGAGAGAGACCGGCTCATTCAGGTCTACTTTCCTAAGGAGGGACGGAAGCTGACGCCACAGTCCATCTTCAAGGAAGAGAACCTGAAGGTGGGAAATGGCTTTAATTACTCCCTGCCACTTACCATTTAGTGAAACAGTCACAGCTCTCACGTCTGTCTTTCCTCTGCTTCATGTTTCCCTCAAAGTCCTGCTGTGGGCCTTAGTCAGGTCATTGTATGAAAAGCACAGGAGTTACTAATAACATCAGTGATGACTCCCTAAACCTGAACAGAGCCCTCATTAGTGCGATAAACAACACCTGTTATGTTTCTTGCTTTGTTGTCACCTTCCTCACCAAACTCAACAGGTCGGTTTCCTTCACCAGTTTTTATGAGCACTGTCAATTTGAGGGTTGAAAAACCTGAGAGGCTGAGGTGTTTTGTATCAACACAATCAAAATGTGACAGAGCTTACTGAATTAATCATGATGCACATGAGGAAAGTGACCTCAACAGTCACTGAACAGACTGGAATTAGTCTCAGAAAACATCAGACCTGCGTGGTGCAATAATGTTCCTGAAATTAATACATGAAACAAACATAAATGTCAGATTTTCATCATGTTTTCTACTTTATTTTTCATTGTCAGAGGTTTGACCGACAATCTTTTCATTACATCATCTTATTGCACCGTCCTCCTCTTCAGCGATGACTTTAATAGGCTCATTTTTTAAGGAAGCTCTCTGTACAATGCTGACTTAACATTATGCATGTTGGACTTAAAGCAATGCATGCTGGTTAGAAATCTTGCTGGACCTTTGCCGGTGCTGCAGAACGTCACCATGTCACATGACAGAAAAACCTTGTGGGAGCAGGGCGGCTGCAGTTGCCTCCAGCTGCACAAACTAGAAAGCACCACTTCACCCGATTGGCTGAACGCTTCACTGACACACAATGACATGCTATATTTTTAAAAAGAGAACTTCTGATTTGTTATCTGCTGTGGTTATCTCTCCTGAAGTGGATGCAGTTTATTTGATCTCCTCCTTCTGGCAGCTTATTTTGAATGTATGGGCACCAACACTATAGTTTTAATTTCCAGCAAGAAAAGCTGTAAAAACATTTTAGTTTGTTATTGTAAAAGAGGCAATGCTCTTGTAGGTCATATTTTTATCCTTAAGATTTTATTTTCACCCTCCTGGCGATATGGTGGCCCTTTTTTCTTTTGTTAGTATTCTGTTTAGCAAAACAGTCTGACGTATTGAGGGTAACACTCATGTTTTTTAAATTAAAAAAAAAAAACGCAGAACAGCTGTACACGCTGTGAGATGTTGCTATGAGCTCACTCACGCTATGAGCAGTAGAATGTGTCCGAGTTGACGGCGCTCTGTCTGTTCTCCACGCCTGCAGCCACCAGCTGGTCATGTTGACCATGAAGTCAGGCGAAGTCGAAAACGAATGCAACTGATGTCAGTGGACTGGAGAATTAGTACCACCGGCTGTTTATCTCGACAAACCTGCTCCTAATATTCACATTACAGCAATGGATGGAAATTTGCATGAATTTGTCTTTTTTTTTTTATGCAGAATTGCTCAATGTTTTGTTAGAATTTGCATCTGGATGGAAACCCATCTATTGACTCACTGCTACACATGAATAGAGCTGAAAAACAGGGGGAAAAGAATCCTGAAAAAGGGAAGGTTATCAGCACTGACAGTCATCGACATCATCACCAGTGTAGCAGACAGATTTTTATTCTACCATTTATTCTTTCATAATTTTTTTTTTTTACTTACTAACTACTATATACCATATTACTACTGCTAGGAGATAGTATGGGGATTGTAAGTGACTGTGTGTGGTAGAAACGTGCAGTTGCAGCCTGTTTACTGCAAGTTGATGCTGCACTGCCACACTCTGCAGACAATACATCAGACCTTACATCTAGATAAGACGCTCAGGTGTTAATGGCAGCGTGTCTTCCTGGTGCTTCTGTCCTTTCTCCCCTGTAGCTCCGCCCAGGTTGTTCCTGATTACTCCTCCATGAGATGCACTAGGTCTGGGAGGGGAGGGGTTAAAAGCTCTGGCGCCAGCCTCAGAAGGAGTAGAGGCTTCTTGCATGGGGGCTGCTGGTCTTGCAGCCTGGGGTTTCTGGTTGTTGTTGTCTTCTGTAGTCTTAATTTGGTGTCCTTGTTATTTGTATATTTGTGTAAAATAAACAGTGTGGACTTTGTTTTAGAGGTGTCTTGTGAGTCTGGTTTGGGTCACTGTTGGAGTGTTGTTGTGCTTTAGGAACAACAAAAGGTGCGGCGTGAAACAAAGTATTCTGCTGTCTAGTGCTTATGGGATAAGAACTAATACACGTTTCTGAGAGTGACACAGACAGGATATTTTTAGGCACAAAGATATAACCAGAATATTGTATGTAACACACACTAATGATGAATTGAAGAACTGAAAACACAACTTAAATATAATGATGACGGTAAAAGCTGTCCTCCCTGACAGGGGAGCAAAGGTTTGAGGTCTGTGAACACCCACACAGTCCTCAGAAAAGGTCTAATCAAGCAGAATAAGTGAAAGCACCTGTGTATGTGTGTGTGTCTGTGTCCAGTGAGTGTCTTGGGGCTGAATTCATACTCCTCTCTCTCTCTCTCTGTTAGATGGTGTTTTCCCAGGACCGGCATGAGGATGTGTTGAACCTGTGTCTGGTCCAATTTGAACCCGACTCCTCAGAATACATCACGGTAACGATGACATTGAACCTCTTGTTATTTTGACCTGATCACCGACTGCACTGAAATCTGCAGAATCTGTAGAGTCTGTGAAACCATGAAATTTGTGTTGAATGTCTACAAGCAGGAGAAAATCACCATGACGTGTGTAACGACTCTCCTCCTCTGTGTGCGCCTCGTATTCAGGTGCATGCAGCCACCTACGAGGACGTGGACAAGCACAACAAATACGAGCTGCTGCGCTCCACCCGACACTTTGGAGGGATGGTCTGGTACCTGGTCAACGCCCGCAGGGTGGATGGGCTCATAGTGGACATGCTGAAGAGAGAGCTGTGAGTTTGTCTGTGGTGTGAGAATAATGTGAGACTGGTGTTTAGACTGGTATATCTGGCTTGAATATTTTTGTTGCCACTTTTAACCTGATTTGAAATTGCACCTCTGTTGTTGTACCCGCTGGCAAAGACCTAAACTCCTGGAGTGTGTGTCTGTGTGTGTGTTTCCAGCCTCCAGGATGCTGTGAGCCTAGTGTCTCTGTTCCACATGGCCCACCCCCACAGTGAGTCAGCCCAGGAAGCCGCCAGCCAGCAGGCCACTGGCACCGACCTGCTTAAGGTGAGAACAACTCAACCCTGAAGAGAAAAATCTGCTGACTCCTTGCTTCTCTTTTGCACTTTTACTCATTTAGCTGTGCGTATAGGAAATGTTGCCATTTGATCCTGAGATTCTCCCGGTCACACAGGTTGCGTCCCCGAGGCTTTAGGGTACATCAGGAGTCAGTGCAGCTCCGGAGAGGTCAAGTCAAGGCCGTCTCATCTTAGGTTTCCTGTGTGAGAGGCTTGGGTTTTTCTCCAGCATGAGAACTGGGGGGCCAGGCTCAGGACACATCAGGTCTTATTAGCACTCACAGCCTCTTGGCCTTGAAGCAATGGGGAATGACAGTCATTGAGAATGACAGCCATTTAATGTGAAAGGTTAGCAGCAGGAGACACGGGTGTGTGAATGTCTGCTACAGTCAAGACCCCGTTCAGTCATGGTTGATTGTGGAGCGCTTTCTATGCTGCGTTTTTCAAGTCTGCCACGAAAACAATTAATTCTGTGATTGTCGTCTTAGAACATTTTTATGCACAACCCCGGCCTCAAAGTAATTGGGGTGACTTTTTTCTCCTTCTCCATTTTGCTGACCTCTGACCCTCGTCCCTGCAGGTCTATGCCCAGAAGGAGTCCCAGAGGTCGGGCTACATTGAGCTGGCCCTGCAGGCGTATGAACAGATGGCTGCTAAAGGCTCTGCCGCCTGACAGACCCGCTCCTGCACAGAAACTCACAAATCCATCCACAAGGAGGACCAACAACTGCTTCCTAAAGGACAGACTGAAAATCTCCCCTCCCCCATATTTAAGATATGACAACATTTACTGTTCTGTCACTGTGTGAGGAAAGCTACCCTCGTCACAGCCGTCGGTTTGCAGAGTCAGCTTTTAAACATCCTGTATGACGCACCAAGTCTGTCATTTATTCATGTAGAGAATGATCTGTGTGTCTGTGTGTGGGTTGCATTTGAAGCTCTGAGTCAAACCTGAAGTCTCAAGTTAAATGATGTACATAACAAAATAAAGCAAGGTCTTTGTACTTGTGATGTGTTGCTGGAGTAAAACAGTTTGAGTTCTGGATAACACAGAAGATGTGTATTTAATTCACTTTTCAAGTCCAGATAGACAGTCCCATTGTGGTTTACTGGATTAAAAAAAAGCAGCAGTTGTGTGTTGATCCTGGCTCTGAGAGGGAAACATGCACCAGGATAATAAGACGTCAAATTAAAAGAGGTGACACACACACAATGAGTATAACTAATTGGGGGATTTGTCCTAGTGCTTACTTGTTCAACACTCATGAATATGTACTGTTTATTAAAAAAATATGATGTTTGGAGAATACAGGCAGCCCTGTCCCAGATAGAAATCCAACTTAATGCTTTAATTAGCAATAGTATGAGGAAAAAATGTTTCAATTTCAAGAATTCCTCAGTGACTTTGATAACACCCTGATCAACAGTGGTGTTACAAGAGGTATGAAGAAGAAGAGGTACTAAGAGTTAGTTTAGTTACTTTTCAGGAAGATGTGCAGTCACCTAGAAATGAGGGAATATTGTACCTCAATTTTTTTTCTTTAGTTTTACTGCAAACTGATGATACTTAGTACTTTCACATAAGAAACTGTCTAGATTGCAGCACAATTTTTACAAAGCCACTCACATCAGCCTCTGCTGGAATTGTTTGCACTGACTGCAATGTACCACATCCCATATCTCAAATACATACACACCCCTCCCATTTCTTACCCCCATTAACTTCCCTTTCAAAAGGCACGCTACACTGGGCTCGTCTGCAGCTGAAATGAAGCCTGCACAGGACAAACTGCGCATTAATGTGAAGTTTGACCTGATCTCATGATTTCATTTAATCCTGCAGTAACACCAATCTTGTGGGAATCAGAATTTAGTTTTTGTATCTCAACATAAATATGACTACTCCAGCCCACATCTGACAAAACCAAAATGCTTGTTAATAAAGTTTAAAAGGCATTTCACTCTGCTGACATCTTGTCGTGGTCCTGGACTAAGTCCATCCTCATCCTATTCACTCAAGAAATCCTCGTCCAGGTTGACGTCTGTGGTGTCGATTTCTTCCAAGTCAAAACTGTCCAGCTCCAGATCATCCAGGGCCTGCAGGTAGAACATATTTATGGGCGGAGGTCAAGAGGGGTGGTGTTCCGATTTTGCATCAAGCCAGCAACAAGTTTACAGCTAACATACAATTATATGTTGAATATTAGTGAATTTTAAAAACTGCTTTACCTCCTCAGTCATATCCACCTCGAGGTCCTCTGCTGCTTCCTCAGATCCCTCAGGACCTGTCTCCCTCTCTGCCAGGTTCTCCTCTGTGGGAGCTACAGGGAGTAAAACCTCTGGCTCAGCCTGTAGAGGCACAAGAGGCTCCAGGATGTCCTCAGGCCTCACTGGGTGTCCCTCTTGTTCTATATCTTCAAGTGGATCTAGCAGTGGATCAAACTCTGGGAAAGCTTGGACTGGGGCTTGCACATCCGGCACTGAGCTGTCTGTGTTTTCGAAGGAGATGAGCTCCTCCACTGCTACAGCTGATGGTGCTGTTTCCAAGACAAGTTCCTTAGTAACAGGAGTTCCTTCTGCTACTGCTGCTGGGTCTGTGATGGGTGGTGCAACTAAAGAGGTTATATCTTTTTCCAGCTCCTCATAAACAGGCATCATTGCATTGGTATCAACTGTTAATGCAGTGGTAACTAGGACATCCTCTGTTGCCATGGTTTTCGTTGCTACTGTCTCACTTGGTTCTTCATCTGTTGCTGTGGTCTCGATTGCTGTCTCAGTGAGACATATTTCAGAAACACACGCAGCAGGAGCAGCATCTGCTGCTGGAGACATTTCCTGAACATCCTCCTGGACTGAAGATCTGACATCCTCTGCTGCTCTGGACTGTACCATTTCTGGCTCCATGGTGGACTCCTCCAAAACGTCTTCCTCCGCAGAGAGTGAGGCCTCCTCTAATTGAGTGATGGTGTCTTCCTTTAATGCTGCTACCTCTGGTTCAAATGCAGCCACCTCAGAGGATGCACACTCTGCTTGTTTTGGCTCAACATGCTCTTGTGTTATGGCGACAGGAAGAGGCGAGGCTGCTGTTGGAAGTGATTCTTCTTCTGCTGTTGAAACAGGAGCAGCGATCTCCTGTTTTACAGGAATGGGCTCCTCCACTACTGCTGCTCCTGGAGGCACAGGCTCTGTTGCTGCTGCTACTATGAAGCGTTCATCCATGGTTTGCACCACTTCCTGTACATGGATCAAACAGAATGACCGTTCCATTTTAAAGCAGCTGTACTCAATATTTTTATATTATCAACTTCTTATGACTGGTGATGAAAATCCTCTCAGCTCTTTGAAACTTTACAGCGTCTTTCAGTTCACAGTTTTCATTTTCTGGCCCACAATTTTACTCTTTTGGTTCACTCTTATTCTCATCAACCTCATTTACAGAAGCAGCAGACAGCTGCTCTACAAAGCCACTGCACACAACCTGCTCACCACCAAACAGCAGCCAGAGTTAGTGGCTATCATATATATAGTAAGATTGCTGTTGTGACTTATGAAACGTGACATGTGACCAACATTCAAACTTGCCATTGCATTTACGTAAAGAGGTGCATGTCTGAAAGGGCCAATACTGAGACTCAGATTCTGGTCCTCACCTCTGTCTCACTGACTTCTTCTTTGGACACAAAACCTGCAGATTCCTCCAGAACGCCACGATCCTCATTTGGCTGAAAAGCAGAGAAACAGGCCACATGTGATCTCAAACAGGCATTTGATATTTGATTGATGCTTCAAGTATGGATGGCAACACGTCATTTGAAACAAGGAGTCCCATTTCAAACACTGTGCACATTTTAGCAGCAGTACACTTTAGATGAAATAAAGTTTTTCCTGTAACTTCCACTGACCGTGATGAGTGGGTATTCTGCAGCAGGTCTGACCCTGACATGTGTCTCCTTCAGGTACTGCTCAGCCTGCAGGGCTTGCTGGAGGCCAGGGAACAGGTTGCTGTACTGGGCGGGGTCAGCCAGAGCATCTGCTGCCTTCTGGTTGACCTTGGACAGACTCTCCTTCCACAGCTTCACCACTCTGGAGGAAGAGAAGTGTATACATCCCACCAGTGATGCATAAAGTAAACACACACAGAGAGATGTGTGTTCCTATTGTCAAAAAGTTTCAGGAACTGCATCATTTTTTTCACTGATCTTCACCTTGTAAAAGTTTTATCCTCTGGGAAGCAAAAACAGGTATTTATTACAGATTACAGGCAGAGAGGTACATGCAGAGGTTCTGCAGGACAGATACAGATATAAGGTTAATGTATGTACACAGACGCAGCCAGCTCACTGCAGTTTAACACTCAACAGAAACAATTTTACCTTGACACATGGCTGGGCAGATATGTTCTTGCCAGGAATGCGGCCTCTGGCAGCCGATCTGTTTTGATGAGAAGGTCCAGACATTTGTCCAATCTGGGCAAACACACAAACATGGTCATGTCAAAAATAAATCAAATATAAACCACTCTCATCTCCCCATCCACTCCTCACACACTCACCGGCCTTGCATGAAGTAGGTAAGGAAGGCCACATTGGTCTTCCCATCCCTCTCTGCCCCCTCGGCCAATTTGCCCACCATCTCTGTGTTGCCTGAGGCAGTGGCCAGCAGCAATAATCCCCCATAATCCTGAGCTTGGTGCAGACACTCCTGGGCCAGGCTAAACTGGCACTTTGTAGTAGCGAGCTCTGCCAGCTGCTTCCATTTCTGCTCTGACTGGAGCCCCCACATGTCAAAGTGCCAAAGAGACAGGAGAGAGGATTATCACAACACAACAATACACTGTGAAGCAGTTACACAGTATGAGATGCCAGGGCTGACCTCACCCTGTCAGACTTGTAGAGGAAAATGACTGATTCTATTCACATTAACCACCATATTACATAGACACTGATTAAAGAAAATAATTAAAAACAACAAAAAATATTCAATTATTATAAAAACTAATAGGCTTTAGGGATGGTCATTGTTTGCCATGAAATTCTGTTAGGATGTTCATGGTCCCCTGAGGGTAAACCCTAATAACTTTGTTGATCCTCTAACTTTTGGTCTAGTGCCACCACGATGTTTACATTTGTGGTTTTATGGAAATTAGTTAGCATTTATTAGCATTTTAGCCCTTCTGGTTCCACTGTCCCCAAGTCTATGGATTTTTGGTTAGGTGACTGAAATAAGGTCTGTGGTTAAAACAAGCTCAAGACATTTTCACGTTTTATTCTATGACATAAAATATATCCATAAATATCCCTCTTGTGATTTCTTTAAGTTTTTATGCGAGTTGATCTATTCACTAATCCACCTTGAGTTGTATTGTATAAGCGGTGTTCATCTGAGAAGATTATCGTGCTGAATGATATGTATAAACATCATAAATGTATGTTTGTCACAGAGTTAATTTTCTTCAGTAATCCCAAAGCCAATCTAAAAATCCCACTGTCTTTTTGACAACGGAACCGGGGTGATGCTAATTTCTGAGTTAGCCTAAATATATGTCATCCCAGCAGCACTTTATAACTTTAGTGATCCACCGATTTCTTTTCTAATCCAACTTAAATTTGTCATGTTTTCACATTTTCATCCCCATCAGCCTCAGCTGTGCTTTTTGCATATTCACATGCTTAACTAGTAAATATGGTAAACCCATGCTAAAACATTAGCATGTTAGTGTTGTAATTCTGGGAACAATAGCATGTTGATGTCAGCATGTAGCA
This sequence comes from Trachinotus anak, assembly GCF_046630095.1. Taxonomy (NCBI): domain Eukaryota; kingdom Metazoa; phylum Chordata; class Actinopteri; order Carangiformes; family Carangidae; genus Trachinotus; species Trachinotus anak. The sequence goes on along the minus strand of NW_027273885.1, from coordinate 5,178,103 downwards.
CAAAGCACTGTGCCTAAATACACCCTCAGAGAAACACTTAGCATGGCTGCCGACTCTTGTTTTTGTATGCATGTACAGTATGTGTGCACTGACCTCTGCCTCCGAGGCCAGCTGGTAGGCCATCTTGAGCTCTCCCAGCTGTAGAGCGAGTTCAAACTTGTGTTCCGGGTCTATGGAAACAGCCAGGGCCTGCTGTCTGAAACCCTACACAACACAAGTAAACACACTATACACATAAGCATTTTTATTTCATTTATTCTGCTCTGTAAAGCACAGTGGTGAAAGGTGGGAGGTTAGATATGTGAAACTATGTGGATATGAAAAAGTGAAGTGGTAAAAGAGACTGCGTGAGAAGCAAAACCATCCCATGAATAAATATCTTTTAAAAGAAAGACACAAAAATTCTGCCAAGAGGTTTGACTCCATCTGGCTGCCTGATGTTCTAGAAATTATGCACCAAATCCTGAATTTATTGTCTTTTCAAGCAGGAGGGAAACAGACGTGGACTTTCTGGGGCAAAAGCTGGAAGGCAGACATACCTGTTTCTCCAAGAAGAGGGCTACCCTGGTCCTTTGCTCCTTGGGGATCGTGGGTAGAACTTTGTCGGCTGTGCTGAAGTCCCTCCTCATGACAGCGGTCTGGTACTCCAGCACAGAAAGCAGCAGGGAGTAGCTGATGATGTTCAGCTCCTTGTCTCCAAGGTAGAGACGGTCGTCTTTGGGGATATAGCCCAGCAGATACATGGTCCTACACCAGAGAAAGAGCAATTTTAAGGCGGAATATTTTATTGTATTTCTAATTTACTTTCGATAGTATGAGAAAGGTGGACGGTATGAGACAGCAAGGAGATTCACAGCCAGAGAGCAGATTTTCACTGCATGCCAGGGACAAGGCTGTAATGCTGATGATGACTGAGGCACTTTTTTTTTTTTTTTGCGCTGCTGCCCATGACAGGTTTGCCAGGGCATCTTTTCCAATTTTAGAGTTATAAATGCATCGCACCTATCCATGTGAGCAATGGTGATGATCTCTCCTCCCACATAATAGTTGAGTCTGTTAACAGAGCTGGTGTAGATGAAACAGTCTCCCACCCATAGTCCTGTCTTCACCACCTCCGGCACCTCACCCAGCACCTAGTCAGCATGAAGTAACAAGAACGACAAAGAAAGAAATTACAAAACTTCCAGCATAATTCCTTTACAGAGTATCTGCATTCTCCAGACAGTCAAATTCCAAACAAAGAGACACCAAAGGCTGGCAGAGAGTGTGTGAAATGAAAAGCATGCAGTAACTAGTAAACATTTTTTTCTACTTTTCCATCATGTGTTTTAAAGAGATTATATTCTGCAAAATGAATTATATCCGAGGGCATTTCCTAAAAAACACGACTCGGATCTCTGACCTCGAAGGCGTCCTCTATGCCATCTTCAGTCATGTCTTCCTTGGACTCCTGGGCTGCTGACACTTTCTCAGGCAGATAGCGTAGCACAAAGAAAGACTCATCTGTAGCGATACACACCAGCTCTCCAGAGTCAGACCAGAAGATCTAAAGACAGGAAGCCAAAAGATAATGAGAGGCAATCGACACAGAGAGCTGGAAACGGTCACGGCAAAAGGAGTGTGACTCACATGTTTGGGTTGGATCTCGATACGACGGACTAGTTCAGAGGTCTCCCAGTCGTAGAAGGCTAGGCCGCTGTTTGACCTCACTCCCAGTAAGAAGCCGGCAAAGATACCTGTTGGACAGCATTACACACAAACACACACATATACACATTGTATACACACACACACAGATGTTTGTCAGATCAACGAACAGAATAGGAAATTATACTCACCTTCAGCCCCAAAGTCAGGTTTAAAAACCTTCTTCTGTTTAAAATTCTTAAAGATTTTGACCATACTGTTGCCTTCCCTTACGGCATACCTGTAAATATAATATCATGGAGTTAAATATAATGCAGCTGACCACAATGGAGAGTGAAGTTATTGATACTTATTTCAAATATTGTTAAGTTATGACTGGTTTAAGGAATAGTTTGACTTTTCAAGACATACAAATCAATACCACTTTCATGTGTGCACAGCTACAACCAGCAGGCAGTTAGCTCAGTTAGCTTAGCTTAACTTAGCTTTGTCCCAAAAACATGACATACTAGCATCTTTAAAAGTCTATAATTAACACATAATACGTCATCTACGTCATCTGTCGGATCCTTGCACCACCAGGGTAGCTGGTGGCCATGTTTTGAAAATTGGACAGCGCTAGGCTAGCTGTTTCCCCCTTTATGCTCATCAATCAATGGTATCAATCTTCTTCTCTAACATGTCCCAAGGAAACAAATGAGTCTGTATCCCACAATATCAAACTGTCTCTTGAACTTACTGTGAGGAGTCATGTGCCCAGACAAACTCTAGAGCTGAGCCAAAGCTCTTGTTCCTCAGGGCCATGGCGGTGTAGATGATATACTCGCCATCTCCACACACAACTACAAACCTGCAAATACACAAAGATACAACATACATACGTATATAGATATAATCTGAAATCTCAAAAAAAAATAAAGGATGAAACACATAATTCTACCTCAAAAGAAGTCATTCACACTTTGTACCAGTGCTAACTCTTGTCCTGGGTTTTAAACATACATGTACAGTCCAGGTCTAATGTGGACTTTAATCATTCACTACCTGCTCTGGAGGTGATCGAGGAGGAATTTGGCTGCATCATTAATGAAACTTAGATTTCTTGTTTCTCCCAAATACAAAGAATCTATTAGCTTTTACCTGCAGGTAAAACTAGTATACAAATGAAGGAAAAAAACACATTTCCTAGTGTTAAAATGTGAAATATTTGGGTGTTTATGTTCTCAAAAAGAGCTGTGTGAATAAATGGATTTAGGAAAATCATAAAAGGTATTGTGCCATTTTACACAATACAAATGTCATTTGCAAAACTAAAGCCAACTTCACAGGAGTAGATGGATGAGAGTTTGTGTGGTTCAAATTTTTTATCTTCTAATAGCCAATTAAATCAAACAGTAATGTTTTCATTAAGTACTATTTCTTTGGTTTTTATCTGCATTAACTCTGACATTTACTAAGTGTGGGTGTATTACTGCATGAATATGAAAACTGCTCTCAGAGGGAATTCAACACAGACCCACAGCCCTGTGTCTCACCTCCCATTGGGGCTGTGCTGGATGGTCTGGGGGTAGATCTCACAGCTGCCCATGTCCTTGACACCCAGCGCCAGCCTCTCTCCATCCCTGATCTCAGCCTCTCCCATGACCTTCAGGTTGGCCTGCTGGACCTCAGAATGGCGAGCCCACATGACCTTCCCACTGGAGTCCATGGACATCGCCGGCTCCTCCCGACCCAGCTGAGACAGAGAGGGAGAGGAAACCGGAGGATGAGAAAACAGTATTATAGAGGAATGTAATGGCAGGAAACTGGTGTGTAAAGGAGAGGTGCCTTTTTAATAACACAGGTCAGCAAATATTTTCTTCAGCTCACACTATACAATCTGCTCATATCATACACTCCAACCGACGTTATATTATTTGCCGGCCCAGAGCTGCTGTTGAGGATAAAGAGGTCATGTCCTCTATTTTCTCGGGGGATTTATGGTATTAACAACCTGAAGTGCTATGTTTACAGTTTAAAATTGAATGTTAACGTTCAATTTTCTGTTAACAAGAGATTATTGATATTCTCAGTCAGTGGCTCCCAGCTGCAGTCTTTTGGGCCCCATTGACAGGGAAAGGCCCCCAAGGGCCCATGGACCAGGACTAGTTCAGAAAATGAATGCATCTGAAGGCTGGAGCAGACTGGAGAGACTAAGAGACTAATGAGACTAATGATTATCCATCTTAATTGAATTAAAATTAAATAAATAGAAGCTTTATACTGTGGTGTTTAACATTGTACTATTCTTCAGATTTGACTTGTTCTAATCTTTAATACACTACTTAATGCTTAAAATGTAGTCTGGGATAATAAAATTTTGCCTGTATACAAAACAACAACAACAACAACAGTATACCTTGATGATGATGCTGCCTTCATCATAGCCCAAAGCCACACTGTTGGATCCAGGCTGGCCACATATACACCACACCCTCTCCATGCCGTAGTTGAGTGTGTTCTCTAGTCGGTAGGTGTTGGAGTGCCACACTCGAACAGTGCCTAAGGAAACAAAGAGCTCACACTGACCAAAGGTGCTGAGCAGACTTTGGGCTGTAGTTTTGCTCTGTGTGTGTGAGTATGTGTGTGTAGTTCTCACAACCCACCATCCTCAGAGCCTGTGAGGATGATTGGCAGCGCGGGGTGGAAGCTGACGCAAGTCACGTTCTGGGCGTGACCCTCCAGGGTCTGAACGCAAGTTTTGTTCTGGGAGATAAAGACACGCAGCTCATACATTCGTCACGTGACTGTGCTTTTCATATATAAACTGCTCATGTTTGTGTTATCAATATATAACACTATATAACACTGAATATCCACAAAAAGAATGACTGCATGGCCACTTTCTGTGCTGTATGCTGTACTGGAGTGTATAGATATTAAACACATGCTCAACAAATTTGACTTTTAGAAACCAGATATTATGTCCCATATATACAGAGTACATGGGATGAGAACCATGTGAGGTTTACTGGAACATGCGTATGGCTCAGTTATGGAATCACTTACTTCATATGGAATAAAGCAGGCTCACAGAAACATATTTATTTGAGATAAACAAATGACTGGCTCTTCATCAAATGACATGTGCAGATTGTTCTACAACTGTGAGTGTGGTGAGGCATTTTTAAAACCAAGAAGATCAACATCTAGAGTAAAGAACAGTGTGAAAACCAAAGCTGCCTACATGTAGGACAACACACTTTGCATATAGTAATGAAAATTATCTTGCACATCATTAATCTAAAAAGCAAAGATCTTTATGTGCCCAGCTGATCTGGTATTTTATCATTGTCAATTTGGAAAAAGAAAAGTGGATTTGTTCAATGTGCTTCCTATATTATAAAGAAACTCGGCTCCATTTTGTTTCCTATTTTGTTTTTTACAGGGACCTGCGCAATACTTGGGTACTAAATGTAAATAGTGTGTGAATGATGCATAAAGACTGACATGTATGGCTGTTCATACATGAACATAAATGATCCTGTTACTTGGGGTACCTGATAATCCCAGATCTTGACAAGTCGATCATCAGCCCCTGATATGAGGTAGGGCTTGTCTCCTCCGCTGTAGTAATCGATACAGTTCACTCCCTTCTCATGGCCCTCCAGTGTGAAGTTAGGAGTCCTGGAGCCCAGCTGCCACACCTACAGCAGGCAGAGTGGGAGTGTGAAAGGAGAAGGTGTGTGTGGGAGTGTATCTAACAGAGAGCAACCAACAACCATCCAGTTGTAGACTGAATTATATCAATGTTTCAATGTTATTTTGTAAATGGTGCAAGCAAATAAAGTCTTGATCAAGATGGCAGTAGTGTTTCTAAAGATTGAAACCACAATTCCCACAATCCCTGTGAATTCTTGCTGTCACTTTTACATTCATTAGAAACAGGACGAACAACACTTTCTTCTGTTTGTGCCCTGCAGCAATTTTCCTTTGTGTGCCTTTGCGTGCGTGTGTGCGCGCACGTGTTTACCTTAATAGTTCTGTCCAGGGAGGCGCTGGCGAACTGGTTGTTGTCTTTGGGGTTGATGACAATCTGCATGACATAGTGAGAGTGCCCCTCAAACACCTGAGTGCATGCCCACTTTCTGTCCCAGTCCCACAGCTTGATCAACATGTCATCTGAAAACACACACACACACACATATATAAAACATGATAAAGAGTGTCTGCTGATTGTGCTGTACCTTTCTAGTTACAGCTACAAGGTTTAAAACAAATCATATATTAAGTTAAACACAGTGTTTTTGATGTACTGTACTGTACTGTGCTTTTTGTGCTTATGTGAGCGTGTGCAGTTCTGTCCTACCACTGCTGGTGAGGATGTAGGGCTGTGTGGGGTGGACAGCGATACAGCGGATGTAGTCAGAGTGAGCCTCAAACATGTGAACTCTCTCCAGAGTGTTATAATTGAACACACGGATCAGCATGTCATCCTGGGGAGGGACAAATTATTATTTATAGGTACAGTGAGAGAGAGACAGGAAAGTTGGGGAGAGAGAGGGGATGACATGCAGCAAAGGGTCGCAGGTTGGACTCGAACCCTGGGCTGCTGCAGTTAGGACTAAGCCTTAATGGTTCACGCTCTACCAGGTGAGCCACCGATTCATAAACACAAAAACACATATTTTTCTAGCCATGGTTACCGAGGAGTGGCCACATCAACTTTAATTAGAAAAACATACTGGGTCAATATAGCACCACTGCACCCAACCAATGGGTCACAAATCCAGCCCAAGACAGTGGAATATTTTGACCCAGCTCAAGTTTTCCTTGTCGCAAATGTATTGTATTATGTTCAAAACGACAGGCATGACAATCAAAACTGCAAAGGATACACATCTGACCTGAACTGGGTTAATCTTGACTCACAGATGCAGATATCTTTGTATATTCAGGCTTTCAAAACTATTTCCCATGTTAAAATGGCTGTTTATTCTAAGAGGAAAACTAAAGCAACTGAAACTGACGTGAGATGCTGAAAAGAGACAAATATTTATTTCTTAAATGTTCACAAGTGACTTGAAATCTACCTTTAATGCATACATTCGTGCTCCAGTGGAGTTAAAATACTTACTGCTCCACCGATGATCCAGTGTTTCCTGGCCACAAACTTGGCCACTCTGACAGGCAGGTCACACAGCTCAAAGGTTTTCACCATCATCTGCAAACACAATCGATTGGACAACCAAAGAATGGATGAAACAAGTTAAAGTGATTGTGTATGTGAACAAATTACTACATACGTGACTATGTGAACCATCAGTCAAGTGATTGTTATGTGTAAGTGAGTGACAGTGAACCTGTGTCTCATGATTCCAGACCACCACGCTGCCGCTGTAGAGGCTGACCAAGATCCACGGCTCAGTGGGGTGCAGGTCCACACTCTTCACCCGGTCTGAGCGAGCTGTCAGCTTCCGCTTGATGTCTAACCGCAGAGGCTGTTGGTGTAGAGAGAATGAAAGAAAAACATTAATATGACCCTCAACAACACCTCCTGATTGTAAAAAAACACCCAATAAGCAGACAATAAGCAGTCTTAAATATGTTTTGCAAAGATGCAGATTGATTTACATTTTGTATGTTTGCAAACATTTATAATAACACATTGTGTTCTATCCTATCTCAGGTCTTGGAGATAGTTATGGAGGGGGGTGTGTGTCTGTTTATACTTCCCATTCCACATTTTCTATGCATGCCTGCTCCAGAATGACTGGGTCCTTTCAAGTCTTCTCATGTCAATGAAAGCTTGCAGTCTTTTCATTCATCTACTTTACATACTTTTAAAAAGTTTCCCATGAGTGAAAATGTAAAAACATGGAGATAGTATGTTTCACTTTATGGCTTTACAATGGAGTAATTTTTGGATTCTGTTCACTTTGCATGGAGTTTACAGCACGAATGGAGCTGAAGAAGTCACTGTACGCTCCTCTAACAAAACAGCAAGAAAACAGCAAACAACACACAAAGTTATGTTTGAAGAGTATTTTGCTTATTTGTTCCGCCTACCATGTTTCCACGTCAGTGAGTCCCTGCGAGTCCGTCCAGCAAAGAGCCTGCCTCCTGCCTCCCTGCTGCCCTCGTCGGGCTCCTCCGCTGAATCTCAACAGAGAAACTTTTGGAACCAAGCGAACAAGAATAAACACAGTGACTTCCGGTCTTGATTTTCATAATAAATCTCAAAGCCGATAGGGCCCTGGAAAAAATGAAACAATTGGCTTATGTAAAACACATACGTCAAAAGATTGGGACTGGACCAATTAATTAAAATTTGAATTTGTAATTAATTAATCCGTGAAATTATTTTGGGTTGAATTAGTGCAAAGGTACCAGAAAATATGGGTAGAAGTTATATACATACAGTAGATGTTTTATGTACAGTGTACACATGTATTAATGTCTATGTACACTATATATTGACATTTGATGGAGGTTGCTGCACAATGTGTATATCAAACTGTAATATAATCTGTAAGCAGTAACATCGCCCTCCCAAAGATGGTATTTCGTAGTGACCACAATAGCACACACAGACCACACATGTTTTTACTTTGATATTTACTAATTTCAAAAAAATCCTTTATTTTTAGTTTTATGGCCGTAAATATAGGCTTTTACTTTGGAGACAAAATCAGCCAATTCCGGTTCACATCTACCTGTCACTTCTCTTGTTTGACGCAACTTTTTTCTGGCGACGTGGATCCTCCAGCGCTTCCTGCAGGACCAGCTCCAGATCCGGCAGAGAAGCAGAACATGTTGTACCTGTGAGTTTTTACTGCACTGTAAAAAAAAAAACAAAAAAAACACTCGCTTACTTACTGAGTCTTAATCCATACAATTCACTGAACAGACGGGAAAATATGGATGAACATGGTCTTTTGGTCTTTTGTCTTATGCAAATCTTCCAGATAGTTTCAGATTAAATAAGACTTAATCAGATTTTATTTTGACATTATTTTTGCAGTGCATCACCAGAAGACTTGTACAAATATTCACAACACAGTTTTCATATCACTTTTAATTTAAAGGTCCCATATTGTATAAAGTGAGAACGCAGGTCTAGGTTAGATATTACTACTGTGAACGTATTAAAGTGCTCAGTCCACAGAGAAATGCACAAAGGCTGTTTTCAGAACCTGAGCCATCAGGACTTCTTTAAGTTTATTATGTCACATCGAAACAGTCCCCGCCCTCAGCCATTACCCCAGCAAGGCCCACACACACCCACCATACACCCACCCACCCACCTACCCACTCTTTTTTGTTGAGGAAACGTTGCATAATTGTTGGATGTCAGGAAGCTGGTATATCATTGCACAGCCTTCCTATGGATAGTAATATTAGAGACCAGTGGCTCAAGTTTGTTTTTCCTGAAATACTAAGGCAATTTAACCCAAATTTGACAGACTGTTCGGCTCATTTCAGCTCTGACTGACCATCGCCATTTGGATTTACTGGTGAGTTTTGCGAAGCTCAATATGAGGCAACAATCTGTTAGCTGTGGCCAGCCTGACTGTGCACCATTTAGAAAACAGTTAGCCAGTCAGAACAGGGGCTCAGAGAATGACACAAAATGCCCTGCTCTTGCCGGAGCTCCAGAGAGATTAGATTTGATGCTTAAAACCACAAATACTCTATATCTTCTTATGGATATCAAAACTAGAGATAAAACGCTGGAGAAGTGTAATATATGGGACCTCAAAAATGAAGGGACAATTAAGAGAAGAACAGTGGTATTAAATGAGTTTATTGCAGATATGCACGATTACATTATAAATAGACAGCAACATGCAACACAGGACAGACAGTTTGAAGCAGATGAGGGTTTTTTTCCATGTTATTGTGTCTTCTTAAATACTTGGTGGCAGACTTTGTCGAGCACAGTGATTTCCTGAAAGAGAATAAGACATAGACCTTTAGACTGCAAGTCCGACATGATGCAACGACTGTTTCTCTTGGTTACATAATCAGGTTGAGCTTAAATCTATATGTTTTAGATGGTGATTCATGGCTTTCCTGGCAAATATGCAAAAACCTTTCCATCCGTGTGTCATGTGTTAAGTGATGTGCTGCGCTCCCTCTCTCACCAGGTGTAGCAGGTCTCCCTCGATCCAGTGTTTCCAGCCACGATTTTCCTTCTCCCCCTTCTGCACACACACCAGCTTGTCCCCGTCCCAGTTCACCAGTGTCTGTTACATCACCACACAAGCATGCCAACAATGGTCAGTCTATGGTTGCTTTTAATCACGATTATTCCCTCTACTGCCATCCAGAGCACTTTTCCTCGTTTTATTCTAGAAAACATTCCTACCATGACTTTTCGGTTGTCCAGGGCTTTCAATTGCTCCTCAAACTCCTCTCCCACAGTGAAGTTGACCTCGTAGTTTCTGAAGGTGCTCAGTGTCTTTGTTTCAAACTTGTCTCCGTTCTGGACGATCACTTTTGTCTGATGCAGGTGAGAAGCTATCTTTCTGGTGGCAAAGTCAATGTCTGCAAGTAAAAAAAAAAGAAGAAAAAAAAAGAGTGGATTAATGTAGCAGTGGTAGCATTGTGGATCAATTTTGGCAAATTCTATGTAACCATGAAGAATTTTTCTCTTATGCTGGAGTTGGTGTGTGGTTTGACTTTTTAGCTCCCTGCTTCATGATTAAATCCTTCTGTGCACAGACACACCAAAAGCACACACACACACACACACACACACGAAACCACAGGCCGCTTATTATGATTCCTCTCCTACTGGTCGCCTTGACAGTTTCATTTACCCTTTAAAAATGACCTTGCTCCGATTCAGAATAGTCTTAAATGAGTTTCTCCGCCCTGTTCAGCACTGGGTCCTGCCAAAGAGAAACACCCACCCTCACCGTTTAGATATTCATATCCCATTTGCCCCAAAGTGAAAATTCAATTTCTTCCCATCACTCTTACAGATATGGCCCCTATATTTACCCATCTAAGTGATATTTCTGACCCATTTCCATAAGGATGTCATTTTCCTATCTGCTTGATGGAAATGAGGTGCAGGCGTTCAGGATTTCCGGGATTTTGCGAGAGCTGAGTGTAGCGGGGTTGTTGTATGAATTGCAGATAGAGTCATGAATAATGGAAGTGTTTCTGGGGCTGATCAATGACGCGCCAAAAAGGAGGAGAGCCGAGCCGAGTGCTGGACTCTCTCTTGTTTTTTTTTTATTTTTTCTTGAAGCGATGACCTGGCCCGCTGCCTGGTCCAGGGTTGGAATCTGTCTTCCTTTCCTGCGAATCAGGAGGATGAAAATACAGAAAGTGAGTGAATCAATATTTATTTGGCGTGAGAACAGACGGCAGACGCTCACAGAGTGGAGGTTAACTTGGCCTGACAGCAGCTCAATGAGGAAATGAAGCAGTGCCACAACGTTCTTCTCCTTTATTTTCCCCTCCCTCTCTCTCTCTCTCTCTCTTTCACTCACACCGCAGCTCTCTCACTCTTTCTGTCACATTGATTCCAGATTTTCCACTCAGGCCTGCCACTCTACTTTAAATGTAACCCTCTAATTGATCCCTGTCTTTAAGTAGGGTTACAAGCCACATCCTCCCCGCCTATGCCATGTCACCCTAAGCAGGCAGGGTGAGTTCGACTCACCGAGGGCCTTCATGACGTCCTCGAAGTTCTCGTTGCTCACCATCTCCCAGCGTCCATTGTAGTCTGCTGGCATTTTGACTGGTGTGTGAGTGGAGACAGGAGTTTGCCTTAGGGTTGTTTGTCTAAGTGAGAGAGACAGTCCGACGCTCAGCCCTTTATATACACTGTGTGTGTGTGTGTGTGTGTGTGTGTGTGTGTGTGTGTGTGTGTAAACCAAAGGACAGGGTCCGCCTGATAATTTCCTCAGGACAGTGTGTGTGTGTGTGTGTGTGTGTGTTAGTGTATGTGATATAAAGTTCAGGTTAACATGGTGCATTGTGAACACACTGCCCTATTGCCTGCAGTCATGTGTCACCTCTGCACAGACTTCTGTACCCATTGTTAAGTGTGTGCACACTCGCTTGGACGCACTTAAGGAGTCGCACATGTTGCACATTATTTCAATACTCATTTCCTTAACTGGCAACACTGGCTTCATCAATTACTCATTCTAATGCACTAAAACTGAGGAGAGAGGAAGAGGAGCAGGGGTCGAGAGGAGTGCTGACTGTAATGACTGACTTCCTCTTGGGTTTAATGTCATGGGTGCAAAGGGAAGAAATTTTGTTGCCTCATATTTCATCTCCACAAGAGACAGAAATACAACTTTTATCTCACTGAAATATGCCAGGTTTATTGACTTAAACCTCTTTAACAATCATTTTAAGATTAGAGACCTGCACTGAATCAGCTGGAGCTGCTTTATCAGCGGGAGAGTGTGAGCATGTGTGCACACAGTATTTATGGCACTATTTTTGTGTGTGTGTATATCTGAGCTGCTCACTGTTGGTTTATACAAAACACCTGGTGGGTTTGTATCCAGGTTACAGGTTTACCACTAGACCACATTTTTTTTAAAATCTATGTCTAATGTGAAATTGATCTTGAATTGCCACCTAATGCCTCTTTCTCCTCTTTATCTCAGAGTGTCAGCTAAGACTGTTTCTCAACAGCAGCTGTAATCAATGCAGTTTAATCTCTGGATCTTTTTCAGAGGAACTGAAGCGCTTTCAAAGATCATATAGTAAAAAAAAGATGATGCAGTCATGTCTTATCTGGCCTATCAACACCCAGTTTGATCTTGTGGTGATGCGGTTGTATGTGGAGGGTCAAAGGTGGGGCAGGCAGCCTGCGTCCTGGTTTATCAGAGCTGATAAAGTGCCTAGATCTAAAGTGACACTTATCTTTTACCCATAGTCAATTGAATTCCAGTGTCTCTATCCCTCATTTTAACCATGTAAGGACAATGACCAGAATTGTCTGCAATCTAGTTATCCTGCATTTTCCCAAACATACAAATAACTATCAAACAATGTGCATACAGCAGGCAGCATCAGGTGAGGGATTATAGAAATGCACAGCAAAGTTAAAGCTGCACTTAACAAGAAATGCAATATATGACATATACATTTCTATATCAAGAGTAGTGTATATATGTTACTTATACTATTATCGCATATATACATTCTCTGGTCATATGAAGATGTAAGAAGATACATGAAATACCCATTGTAAAATTTGTATATTTACATATGATTAAAAAAATCTATATGATTGATTTTTATATAGTGCATCATGTTGCAATCATATATGTTAACAATATATATTTAATTTATATATGCAAGTTTATTAAAACAACATACATATAGAAATTCTGTATCTTTATATATGTTTGACATATTTGTATGTGTAAGACATATATGTCAATATAATGAATTCTTCTAATTTCTAATATTCTATATTTTTACATATGTGCTTTTATTTTCTATGTACATACAGTATATGTCATGTATAGAAATTTAGTAAAGCATTTAGCAGATAAAGAGCTAAAAGAGTGAATATTGGAAACAAACATGAGTGCATAGGCAGCTGTATGCTAACGTGTTCACCTTAACAACTTAGGAAGACTAGAATGCGATAAGTTGCCAGTGTTGTGTTTACAGCTTGTTGGCTTCCCTCAAGTGGCCAAAAAATGAATGAAAAAATAAAGTAATAAATAAAGGAATGCAGCTTTAAAGCCAAATATTCATATGCTACTACTGTATTAGTTTTTTTTCCCATATCAAATTAATATACACCTGAAAATGATAGATCTTTAGAAATCCAATGTAACACTAAGTGTCCCCCATCAGTTAAAGTAGTAGTAGATGGTAGTAGTATATAAAATAACAAGTGGCAGCTGACTGACTAGTGTCTCTCCTGTGCACTGCCTATGTTTCAAGTAATTTTAATCGAACATATTATCATTGTGATTTATAACTTGCAACCCACAACTGTTTCTGCACAGAAAATGCCGCTGGCCCCACCCGCTACCTGCTCTACGAACAGATTTGTATGACACTCAGAGGTAGTCAATTGAACAATCACTCTGTAGATAAAACTCAAACTGTCGATCTCTGTTGAAATCTTGATTACTTTTCTCAACCTTCACCTCAGCTCAACTTCAGAGCTTCATGAACATTGTTTTTCATTTCACCACATAGGGGCAATGTTGCTGCATATACGTCAGAGCTCCTCAGAACCAGAGGTGGCACTGGTTTGCTCTGTGCAAAATAGTACCACATGTTATACTGTGATCAAAGCTGGGATGACACAGAGACATCTGGCAACCGAGAGGCCGACTTGGAGGAAATCTGTTCTCTGTGGCTTTTCGCTTTCGTCAGGTGAATTGGTAGAAATTTGTAACTTGTAGGAACAGGTTGAAGACATGCAAAAACTGGTTCACAGTAAACAAGAAAACAGAAATGATCATCTGAATTTGAATTTAATGTCGAGCTTTAACCTTTCTGTGCTGCTTTTAGCAAATTAACATGTCTTGTATCATGTGTTTTATTGCTTTAATTGATTTTATACTTTATATTGTTTATTTCTTATCAGTTCAAAATTGGTTTTAATATTTGTGAATTATAGTTGTATTCAGGGCGTCCTTGACAAAGAGAACTTGCTCTCAATGGCCCTCCTTGTATAAATAAAGGTTTGAATGAATGAATGAATGATTTAGAGAATGACAAGTAATCCTATAAGGGATTGCACCCGTTTGCACATACATGCTTGCATGTGCACAATGTCTCATATACTTATGCAAATGCAATTAGGGTAGTTTTAATAATGCATGACAGCACATTCATTTCTAATTCTGCCTAATTCCCACCTAATGGCACATCCTGCACCCCATAACCTTGGAGGCACATGCCCACACCCACACACACACTGATACTCACAAACACACACACACACACACACACATACACACACAAACACAAACACACACTGCATTGACATGTCATCTGTGAGTTGATCATACATGTCTCTGTGTTGCAATATTTCTACACACCTCGGCTGCATTTCACACCTTTCAGCATATCTACGTTTTGTGCACGTTGTTACATGCAACTTGTGATTTTTAACATGCATCTTATATTGTGATAGACAGGCTGTGGAATAAATCCCGCACTTCTATTTCCTGGGACTCTTCATTTGTCTGCTCTCCCTCTGAGAGTTGAGCTTCTGCCTATCTCAGCCTAATCTTTTAACAGTGAGATGTTGTGCATTGTGCATGCATGCTGTGTCACCCTCCGCACATACACTTTCAATATCCTCTGTGATTCAATTCAATTTGGTTCATTATCGTGCCATTCAAAGCACTGCATTACCGAGTCTTTACATCCCCATGCAGCTCCCCCAGTGGTCCCCTCATCTCTGCCATCGCCTCCTCCTCCCTGTTGTTTCGAAACATCAAAGGTTAGATTAATCACAACCCTCAGAGGAGACAAATGACTGAGAAAAGTTGGCTCTTTGTAATGAAACCTTAGTCATGGATTTCAGCAGAGAGTAGATATATTTGTAATATATTTTCATCCCACCCATGGCCTCTAATAGTGCAGTGTCTTGCTGTGTGCTTTGATGTCCCTGTGAGAATCGAAAGCGCCCCAGTGTTCCCACACGATTGAATGATTTTTGCTTTTATCCTCCTCATGGAAGCTATTCTGAAAAAAAAAGGCTCAGCAGTGGTGTTACACGTGTCAGTACAAGATGAAAAGTTGCCATGTTAGAGGAGATAGTACATACAGGAGGAATGCATGCCTGCACACGCACACACCCATACACACACCCATACACATACACATACACATACACATACACATACACATAATGGGGGGTGAAAAGGGACATGGAGACGCAGGTAAACACACTTGTCTCATCCCTCATGCAGACACAAGCATTTGCATGACTTTTAGTAAATAATCACAAGCACATATGTCCGTGCATCTCACCCTCCATGTCCCTTTTCACCTCCCACACGCACACAGAGAAAATTACATTTTTACACTCAAAACCCTTTCAGACAAAGGGCTTAAGTTAGAGGAAAGAAAGTCAATTTTCATGACTGTGACTCGAAACAGTGTGCGGTCCTTTGGAGAGAAGAAAATAAGAGGCCTCCAGGTTGGACAGCCTTGATATCGATAGATGAAGCCTATTCAGGTGGCACAGACATATTCTAAAAGCATGGTACACATGGAGGCACATTCTGTGTCAAGGTCACCCTGTGTGCAGGCCCTGCCATCAATCTATGCATGTACTATGCACATTTGCCTGCAGTTGTTTGTCTGTTTATGCACGCTAAATGCCTCACTTTGCCTGACCATCATCACTCTCCTACACGCCCACTTTGATCCGACCTATACCAGCCTGGTATCCGAGCCCATTCACTCCCAAGGAGCATAAATCAAATCCCATGTTCCACCTCTGTGTGTGTCATCCCATCCCCTGAGGGGAAACCTTGCCATCCTAACCTCCACCAATCCAATGTGGTGTTTCCTCACGCACCGCCCCTTGCCCCCACACCCTCTTCCAAAAGGAGCTTCCAGATAATCATAGGAAGAAAACATACTGTAAGCTCTCTCCCATCTTTCACTTCTGTGTTTTTTGACTGTGTCCCTCAGGAAGTCAGAGCTGGAAAATAGAGAGGAGAAGAAGGGGATGACAATGCTAAATATTTCATGTTTTCCTCTTGGTAATTCCGTGCAGTCAGAAAGAGACCTCGTTTTCCACAGAAACATGAGCAACTCGGGAACTGATTGCGGGAGCCTGGTAAACTCTGTGTTTCTCTCTATTTTTTTGCTTCTCTGCTCTGAAATAGGCCTGGATGGTGATGCATAATGCATAGGGCTTCCTATGTGGAGCTGGAAAGGGCTGTGGGTCCTGAGGGATCAGCCAGGGAAAGGGTGATCAGATTCGCATTCTGCAGTGGAGGGTCGGGCACGTCAAAGGAAGGAGATGGAGGAAAAAGATTAGTTTGCCCACTAGTCACTCCTGTGTTTTTGTGTTAGTGATTCAGATTACTGTAATCCTCATGTAAATTGTTGTTATTCTGGTTTTCTGAATCACACAAGGCAAACACTGCAGAACAGAATGCTGAGTTCTTATGTTGTCTAATTTGTTATGTACCAAACGTATCTTTATGTCTGACAATGTGTACATATTCATTCATTGTATAATTATATATTTATACTCTGTGTCTGCTTCCTTCCCAGCGTACAGGTTCTCAATCACCGGCGCCATTGTCCAGAAGCCTCCAGTCGGTGCCCCTGCCACCATGAAGTCACAAACCAGGTTTTCATCCAAATGTAGCTGAAAATTTTAAACAAATTTCCAGAAGATCATTGATAGAAAATGCTGAATAATATGCATTTCCGTTCACATCTGTTATACAAATATCAGGGGTTGGTTGGTCAAGGTAAACAGCTGGTGGCGCAAATTCTCCAGTCGGCTGCCATTGCACAGGAAGAAGACACATGGGTCAGACAACAAATGCTGAAAAACCATGTGGAAAAACATGATGGAAAATATGGCTGTTATTTTCCTCTTGCAGCTATCAACTACAACAAGTGTTGGGAGGCAGCTTCGCTACATGTAGATGTGCTGAAGTAGCTTTCAGTGTCATGTAATGTTTTACTTTTCACTAGCAGGGTGGCACAATCAAAGACAATATGATTCCATCTTTTTATCTTGACTAAGAAAATTGAGCACAGATTCTGATTTAGGAGAGAATCCAACAGGCTGCCTTGTGCAATATATCTATAAGTATAAGCATGGAGCAGAGAGGAGGGACGGGCATCAACCTGTGCTCCTGTTTCGTCATATTGAGGAATGTTGCACAGCTTCTGCAAGACTGTGGAAACAACTGTATAACATTTCAGCAAAAAAAAAGTATGTAATAATTTCCATATATTGACGGTGATGTTGCCATATATGTCACCTATAAGGGGATATATTACTATCACATATATACATACATGAAATACACATAGTAAAATTTGCATATGTACAGATATTAAAATATCTATATGATACATTTTTATATGGTGTAACCTGTTGTGACCACATATGTAAACGATATATAGTTCACATAAAAAACGCACAAAATTCTATGTGTTTCTATTCATTTCTTCCTAACTTTAAACATGTCTATCCTCACATTTTGGGAAAGTGGTCTCAGACTTATCAACATATTTACATATATATTATATATATATTTACATAACATATGTTTTTAATCTGAGCATACATACATAAACATAGATATTTGTATGGACTAGACATATCTGCCAATAGAAATTAAACTGTTCTAATTTGTAATAGGTTTTATATGTAGTTTTCACATATCTTCTTTAATATTTCATATGTACAAATATTTTAAATATATTATTATATTCCATACATTTCGTACATGGAAATTCAATATATGTCCACATTCATATTGGAATATGGGGAACAGAATGATCTCAGTTTAGGTTTAGAGACAACTAATGTACTAATTTACTCTCATGTTTCTTATATTTCCTACTGGTGTCACTTCTGTCTTTGTTCCTGCCTTCCAGAGAGGAGAGGAGAGGAGAGGAGACGAAAGGAGAGGAGAGTAGGGGAGAGGATGAGGGGATGGGGGGAGGAGAGGAGAAGAGTGGAGAGGAGGGGAGAAGAGTGGAGAGGAGCTGTTGGTGGAAATGAAAGCCTGTTCTGCTGAGACAGTTAGTTGCCAGTCCATCTGGGTAGAGATGGAAAGTGCTCTAGTTGTCACAAACATTCTGCATTTCTCTCTGTGCCCTCTATAACAAACACTGATGGGGGGAGAAGAGGGGAAGGAAAAAAGAAGACAGACACTGAGTGAAAAAAATAAGAAGGCACATGAGGCAACGTGGGAAAGAGGGAAGTCAGCCAGAAATAACATAAAGGAGGCAAAGCAGGAAAGAAAACAGAAGGAAAAAGTAGACTGTCATTTCACATTTACTCCTCACTGTAGGAAAGTGAGCATCCTCAGCGCCTCTGATGTCTGGCGTGGGAGTGGAATGAGAAAACTTTGGCCCAGGTTCACGTCTAATTTCTCTTGGTTATTTGGCCTTTCCGCTTGTGAAGCTTTCAATCTCAGAGGCCCCCGGGGGTCCAGATTATCTCTTTCGTTTGGAGAAAATGAGCCGAGCTGGAAGCTACATTACTTCCCCAGCCTTATGTGAGCTCATTTTTCCCCACACCACCATTAGCTCGCTAAAGCCATTTGGAGAGGCACAGCGGAGTGTTTCCATGTTCATCAGTGAGAGCCTGGCATTCCCTCAGTCAGTTATCACCAGAACTGTCTCTGTGTGATACAGTAATTCATGCCTCAGGCTTGTGTTTCTGTGCCAGGATGATTATACAAGAGACATTTTGATGGAGTAGAGATTTCAAACTCAAAGTAGTGTTCAGTCATCACTGCTCCGTACTCACACTTGAGCTTGAGCGATACAATACAAGTGGTATTATTCACAGAATGAGCTGTAACAAATGCAAAGTTAATCTGTGGTTTAATTGTAAAGCTTTTTTTTTATCCAAAGAAAAACAGAAAACATTGAAATATAAAGTGAACTGAAGTCTCCTGTTGATTGCACATGTTGGTGTAATGTTTGCCTGTATATTTGTATGTGTCCATGTGTCTTTATGTGTGGATGTGTAGCCTGCAAATTCATATAATGTGCAATTGATGTGGACCTTTTACCTCAGAACACCCTACTTTGAGTCAGATCCTGCTCTGAACAGGCACAACCAGACCCTTCGGTTTCAGTCATGACTGATTTGGTGACACCTGTGCTTACTGTGGCAATGGGATGGTTTGAAGCCAAGCGTGAAAGAAGCCAGCACCTCCATGTCTGAGGCTGTGGTGCTCGGTTGGAAAAAGGTGGATTGCTCACTCCGGGCCTGGAGTGCATCAGCAGTGATGTGGGAGCTGCACTGGACCGCCATGATGAACTGAGCTGCTGAGCCTGAAGGCAAAAGTTTCAATTTACAAGCTGACTTATGTTCCTTAACTGTGGTCAGGAGCGATGGGCAGTGAGGGAAAGAATGATATCGCTGACGCAAGCAGCCAAAGTGAGTTTCCACTGCTGGGTAGCTGGGCCCACCCATGCAGATACAGAACCTCGCAAAGGAGCTTGGAGTAGAAGTGATTCTCCTTTATGAATGAAGCCAGCTGAGGCACGTCCAACTCGGAGGAGGCCCTGGGTCAGACCCAAAACACGCTTGAGGGATTACATGTCCCATCTGGCCTGGAAACACATCCCCCAGGAGAAGCTGGTGGATGTGGAAGTGGGTGAGGGAAGTCTGTGCTACCTTGCTCAGCCTCCTGCCACCTTGATCCAGACCTGAATAAGCAGCCAAAATAGATGCATGGATGGAGTTTCATTTGAAATAAGGTGTGTATTGACCAGTGGGGGTAGCACACACTCCTTGAGCACCTGCTCAGTCAGAAACACAACAGAAGAGAAGCAACTCATCTGTTAAGTGCATGAAAACAGACCTTCCATCCACCAGGGGGATTCATTATCTTTCATTGTTTTAATGCAGAAGACTAAAGCAGAGAGTCAACAGAGTGTTTGAACTTCAGTAAAACGTGTGCATAGTCTATTGTCTTCCACTTCACATCTAGTATGTGCCTGTTGTAACAGCTGAAGTTGTGACATGTGCCTTTAAAACACGATGTGTTGCCTAGATACCAGAGGAGCAGCGTCATCATCATCATAAGTTAATTGAGCGCTGCACCTTGATTTGCTTATGTGTGGCTTCTGTTTTTGTTCATGTATAATGAGATGGAGATAAAGTTGAAGTGTAGTAAGTTAATAAACGACAAGTATTGTGGAAGTCTCAGCACTTGTGCGAACATGAGTTTACTCTGGCCTTCCTCTCCTCTCTCCACGTTCTCCAAACTGCTTCAACCAAAATACACGGACCCTAACGTCAGGTAGACACACCTGGATATGTGGCGCAGAAAAACACCCGTGTTCACATCAGCTGTTTATCTGCTGCGTTGCTGCTTCTGCCAGCTCTATCAGGACACTTGAATGTTGGATTTCTCGTCATTTTAAAATCATTTCTGATTTATTTTTGCCAGAAAATGCCTCTAATGTCTCCACATGCAGCTGCCAAGGTGCTTTTCATGTCTGTGACATATTCAGATTCAGCCTAGACACAGAGACTATAGCGGAAGGTGTCAGTTTTGTGTAATATTGTTGGTGTGATGTCAAAATGACTGTCAGCAGGTCTTTAATCTGTCTATTTGACATGTGCATCATGTGAAAAAAATAGGCGAGACAACAAATCATTAGATCATGCGACACAGCCACAATGTGAGAGATCTCACACAGGCAGTGTGTCTCCGGGCCTAGCTGGTATAATTTGCATACTAGATTCTGTGAATCTTGTATCTCAGTGGACACTTTGCATCCTGACAGAGAAAGTTGGACTCCACAAGTAACCCGATGCAAATGTATAGACTGTAGTTGCAAAACATGTCTGCTACAAGTAGTACCAGAAATGGGGTTTAATACAGTGAAAGTCTTAAGTATCACAACAAACCTGGTAGTTTACACCCGTTGAGGAAAAATGTACCAGACATTCCAGTAAACAACAACGTTCAGTTTGTGCATCAAACATGGATGACAATGTGATCAGACATCAGGGATCTCTGAGCTGTGTTTGCTAAAGATGTTCTGTCTCAGTGCATCTTGACAAACCACTGAGTGTTACCAGCACAGGAAACACAGTAATACACAAGCCTGTGTCTACAATAGCTGCCTGCTTGTTGTTTCCACTGTGGAGAAATTCCACTGCAGATGTGCTGGGTTCAGGTTACAATGGTGGTTAAAGGTAGTTGAAAGGTATCCATAGTAACAACTATCCATGGTCTCCTTTCAAACACAAAAGCCCACAACTTATGACCCTTTCACACTCCTTTATGTCTATTATGTCTATTTACACTCTACATGTGAGCTCCGTAGTTGGCATTGATGATCCATGGTTGATTTTGGTGTCTGCTCATAACAATATTCCAACTTGACAGAAAACTTCTTTTCTGCCTCAATTTTTCAATAATGCAAGAAACTGATTAAATCACAGAAGATTACAACATGACCTGGCAGCTTCCCACAAAGATGCATTGCTCTCGAGCCAAGTGATGAGTTTTGAGGCCAGCGTGTGATATGTTAGCTTCGAGCAGTGTTATCCTCGCTGAGCTGATTTTGACGTTGCTGTGGGTTTGTTGGGTTCAAGGCTGTATTGTGTTTTCACAGATTGCTGTGCGGCTGAAGTGGCACATCAAACAACGGAAAGGGCTTTTAAATGTCACTTCTGGGTCTGAACTATAATTGGTTATTCAGCTGTTTTGTCCAGACTTTTAAATTCGTCCCGCTGTAACTGCCTCTAACCTCACTTTTCTGTCTGTCCCTTGCCCAGGCTGCACCGTCTCAGCTAACATTTATTGCCAGTTATGGACCCTATGAATAATTGATCCCGATTCTATTTAAGATCCTGACGAGGACAAATGGTACAGGGCTACACTGGCCAATATTTCTCCCTCCACTGCCCTAATAGGAGACCTCTTTACCCGCACCACTGCAGTCATTTTTCCTCCCTTTCATATTCTCTCTTGTCTTTCCCTTGGTTTCCTTTTCTCTTAGTGTGCTCTACCAAATCCCTGACACTATTTTAAGAACTGGAATCATTCCAGACGGTATGAAGGGTATTATAGAGGCGTAGCTGCAGCACCATGACAGATGATGCCAGCATTGGCCAATAGTGGAGAGGCGGGTGAGGATTTATCTCTTTGGTTTTGTAGTGGACTGGCCCTTTATTGTCACAACCAGGGAGATCATTTGGAAACAACGACGCAGGACCACAGTACATCTATTAGTGATATGAGGCGAACACCACAATCAATGCTTATTATGTTGGGCTTTTTTTATGTGTGTGTGGAGGTAGTCCAATATATTAAGTGTGTGTGTGTGTATTGTGTGGCTGGAAGGGCGAGGTACAGTAGATCATGTACATGAATGTGTCACTGGGCCCAGACCAGAGAACAGTCTGGATCCAGCTTCAGAAGTGATGGCAGATCATTAGAGTGTGTACATGCTGCAGGGAAGACAGGATATGGATCCAATGGACTGCAAATGACACACACACACACACACACATACACATACACACACACACACACACACAGGCAGACGTGTGATTCAGTGCAGCACCAACCATAATGAGCAGTTCACTCCATGTTGTAGTGTTTATCTTGCTCTTGGACGAGTTCAGTAAGAAGTTTACACTCTCTGCTTTGGTAGCCTACAATTTATGGTGCTTCAGACTGTGCTGGCATTTGCTCAGCAGTCAGATGTGACATATAGTATACGAATGTAGGTGGAGCTGAGTCCTGTCAGCTCCACCTGCACTCACTATGTTGTAAATAATGAATTACATATAGAGACCTGCTTTTTGTTAGCCTCTCCCCTCTAGCTTTCACTTTCCGTTCACCTATTTCTTTAATAAATCTCTCACTCAAAGATTTGCGCACGTTAAGATGTGCAGTGAAGTGTCTGTAACAGAAGCTTAAAGTGGACAGACAGATGAGAAAATGGGGAAATGAATAAAAGACAGGCTGTTTCCAAGTCTGACTTGAAATCTATCCATGCCAAGCCTCTGTTCTTAGCTCTGCAGGATAACAGCTCAGTCAGTAGAGACAGACATATCACACTTTTTATTTTGAGTGCGTCAGTGCGTTCACACTGACAAATGTGGCCACATGCAGTTGAAAATGGTGTAAAGTGCAAAACGGTCAAAAAATGTAATGTGGACCACTAGTAACACCTCAGTGTTTGAGCCTGGGCTGCGTGGCTTAGGGGGAGGAACCACCAGTGTGTTTTCAAACTTGTAAAAACGGCGACTGGGGAAGGAAGACATGTTGATGGTGGTCACATGACAAAGGGCCCACACACAGGGAAGTGAAACCATCCGATACATGTATTCTGGCAGGTGGTAATTACGGTCACATTTCTGCTGAAGGCGCAATGGTAGTGTTTGATTTGGTACAACACTGTGTGAGTACACTGTGTTACTGTGTACATGGCGTCCACTACGTGTGTGTGAGCTGACTCAAGTATCTGATTTGAGACACAGCAATGGAAAACAAACCCCTCATTCATAAATAATTGTGTGTTTTTACAGTATAGTAGTGGAGAGCAGGGAATGGCTGTAGCACAGCTCAGTTGTAACACTTGCAATTTGTCCAATCAGGAAGTTATAAATCAACTGATTCACTCTAAGCATGCTCAATTTAGTCTTTACTCCATGTGAGGAAGTGGCACCCTGTGGCAGACACAGACAATTTTAGAGGTTAAATACTAATCTGAGGTAAGAAAATATTTTTTTACTTTATTTATTTTGGTGACAGCTTTTTCTGCTTTGTAGTTAAACTCGGCAAACTTAAATCATGTTTATTGTGTGTCTATTTTGATATCTTACATGCAAGCTGTCTGCTAATGTTTTAGCTGTTAGCTGTAAGGTAAGCTAGTTCATGGCTACAAGAGTCACGGTTAGTTGTAACAACAATACACACACACACACACACACACACACACACACACACACACACATACACACACACACACACACACACCAGTTATGTTAAAAAAAAAGTAATTTAAGTGTTGAATAGAAATCTTTCAATATCAAGTTTTTGTCATAATCCTGATGTTACATTTCACCCCAGAATATGTCACAGCTAAAGCAGACAGTGGGGTGAATTGTAACATTTCGCTCCTTGTGTTTGGGACTGAACCATGCATTTTCTGTTTCTGTTGTAGACATAACACCTACACCACATAATAGCAGACACATGTATCTAGTTTGTGTTACATTTTAAATGCACTGGTTTAAAACAACCATCCCTGGTCTCCCCTACTGTTTTATGTTTACATTTCTGGTTTCATGAATGACAGTTTCTTCAGCAGAATCCACTGCACTCACTGTGATCACAGTGGGTAAACATCCTCAGCACTTTCTCTACGGCAACTCCAATTTTACACATACATACATATATATATGTGTGTGTGTGTGTGTGTGTGTGTGTGTGTGTGTTAGGGTCAAAAATTGTGAGACCACTTTCCCTTAATAAAATTTAAAGAAAACATATATAAGAAAGTAGAATTTTTATATCTGTGTTGTTTTAATACATATGCCATATCGAAATTCATCATTTTTAATATATGCACACATACAAATTTTACTTATATCTTTGTATATGTACAGTATATATGTGATAATAATATATCCCCCTATAGTTTACATATATGGCAACATCACTTTTGATACAGGGATTCAGTTATGTAATATCTGACATATATGTAAGAGGGATTAGATAGATCTGTCATGTCTTTTCTGTTTTCCACAAATTTCAGTAAAAGTAACTATTCAAAATTTGTTAGCGCCAGCTCCAAAATGATCCACAGTGGCATATAAACCCCACAGCCATCTAGTGTTGTGGCAGTGTAATATCAGAATGACACAGCGACACCAGTGCACAAGGATAAGTGCTCCTAACGGCCAGGCCGCAGTGTAGGCTCTGCATCAATCCCACACATCTTAGTGTGAAGCTCTTTATATTTCTATGGATTCAGCAGCAACTTTAACCCCTACCCTGTGAAGCAGGAGCATTGCAACAATGCTAGTCCATCACCAGAAAATACTGGATCCTTGAATTTATTAGGAATCTGAAAGTGAAAGTGCTCTGCTGGTTGGGCTCATTGTAGAAGAAACAGCGATCAAAACACACTTGAGCGTAACCCTGGAGGAAACAGTTCTGTACACTTGTGTACATTTTTTTATTTCTTTTTCTATTATGATTTACAATATGTTCTCCTGTGTTCAGTCATAGAAACAAAAATATTTATATCCCATGTCAGCTCCTGACAACAGATCTGCCTACACATGTGTCAGAGTGATTATCACATTCACTGTGGCACACCGTTATGAAACATGTTGAAGTGACTTCTCAGCGCTCAGGGCTAATCACTAGACCTCTCTGATAACTCCTCAGAGAGACAGAGAACTATGTCATAAAGCAGCTTCATTTGCATGCAGTGTTTTGGAGAGAAAAATAATAATGCAGAGAGAAAGAGAGAGAGAAAAAAAAATAGAGAGAGAGATAACTTACGAATTCTTGTGGTGTGATCACACCTTGAGTTCATTTGTATTGGTTCCAATCAAGGAGAATATTGCATTTGTCTATTTCTTTTTGGACACATCAGAACCAAGACTTGCAAACCAACTTATAATCTGTTCTCATCTCAGTACTCAGATTCACAGACAAACACCAGCTGCCTCATTGTATGTGTATAAGTCTACATCAGCAATAATTCTAAATAAAAGCTTGTATTTGAGTATTTGTCATAGGGACACATCTCTCTCTCTCTCTCTCTCTCTCTCTCTCTCTCTCTCTCTCTCTAATGAACATGATGTCATCCACAGCAGTGGTGTCAACCCTGATCTCCACCTGCCCATACACACCTGCACCTCATTTTGCTAATCAGCTGCCTCAGCGTCTGAAGGCCTACTGGCTCTTTCCCCTCTGTCCTTTGTCAGATTACTGTTGTGCTATTATCTTATTGCCCCACAATCTTTTTTTTCTTCCTTTGTTTGAAACTATCTACATCTCTTTATATTCTCCAGCGTTCATCTTATTTGTTTACATTTTAGCAAGTCTTCTCCAAGTCAAGGCCTGCCGCTGGTAGTTGCTGTTTACACTGCACAGAGAACGAACCTGGTTCACTTTTAATACAGGAGAAAGCCACTTGAAGTCGAAAGGAGCACCCTTTTATATCACTTCTAGATGGATTTATGGACATTTATCCTTGATGGACATGAGGGATCCTACAACCACTGGACAGAGTGAGTTCAGCTGATTATAGCAGTGTGTGTGTGTGTTGTTGTTTATTTTCTAACATATTGTACTTTTAGCTGCTGAGCCTTTACCTGCTAACCTTAGCTAAAAGGTTAAAGCTTGCTTGGTTGGCCATGTTGACGACGTTTTTCCCTCAGTATAGACTGTGTGCACACTGCTAAATGTACAGGCTATTTTGATTATGCTATGGTGTGCACCAGCCACTTGATGTGCTGGTATCAAGTGGAGGTAAAATAATATGCTTCAATATCCTCATAGAATATAAAGCTTTGGTTCTATAGGAACGGGTATTTTGCTTTTTGTTTTTCATGCTTGATGACTGGACGTGTTTGGTGACTTTCAATCCTGCTAAGTGAGACATGTTGGCTGCTGGAACCAGTTTTCTTTTGTTGATTTGGAGGTCTGTCTTTTAAGGTTGTGGTTATTTTGAGCTTTTGTGAGTATTCAGTGAGTAAACAGTGTAAACACAATAAAGGGGGGGAAAACACAGAAAGAAAGAAAAAAAATCACTGCAACCAGGCTTTGGCATGAGGGAAAATCCTACTGAAGCTGAAGCTACCATTTTATTGGAAGAAAAAGCCACGCTCTTTGCAGTAGTTTCATCTTTCTCTGTGCCTCCCTCTGAAGTTGATTATTTATAGAGCCATCTGTATGTAGACATACATGCTTCCATCTTCTGCAACACAACTCTCTATCCCCTCACTGCTCATACCACGCTGGCTTCTAACCTATCAGAATATTTTGGGTTCAGTTGTGACAACCATCTCTCCTCCAGCATCCATGTGGGATGGTTTGTGTGTGTCTCTGTGTGCGTGTGTGTGCGCGCATGTGGCAATGTGATAAAAGACAGATGTCAGACCTAGACGGAGATAGCATGGAGAGGAGGAGAACAGGGCCAACCTCGGCCAAGGTGCTTGGAGTGGGTGGAGACAGAGCGAGTCAGAGATGGCAGCAGAGCGGCATATGTATAATTGACAACCTGTGCTTCCTCTCCATAGACTTTATGACATTTTCTCTCTCTAATCTACTTTTTCTGGCCGCCACAGAAGATGGTAGTGGGCTGGGCTGTGAGTCGGCAGCTTGGATGGAAATGGCAGGGGCAGAGCATGAGCTTGGCAAGGAGAATGTGAAGAGGAGAAAATGCCAAAGCAGCCTTGACATTTTTTTTTCCCTCCCCGTCAGTGTTGCACTTTTAGCAAGAAGCAGGTCTGTCACTGATAAAAGCAGTAAGGATGGGAGGCACTGGGGTTGGGGGAAGCGGGGTGAGGAGACACTGTGCTAAAGCCCTGTGTGGGTATTTTGTTTCAGTATTGTGGGTGGGATCTAAATAGATGTTGATGTGAATGATGAGAAGGAAGAGTGAAGGTGAATAATGGAGGAGGAAGCGGCCAAAGTTTTGGTGTTGCTGATTGAGTGCTGAATACATCTTCTTCCCACTGGAGATTATGTGCTGCAAAGTTTCAGGGATTATATGCAGTTGTGTGTCTTTCCTATGTAAAAGATACATTTTCACTTCTTAATCGTTGTACTCAAAGTAATTACATGGTGATTTCAGAGAAGTCTGATGGAGAAACACAACTGGTTTTAAATTTCTATTTAAGCCAAAGTAATTTGGAGCAAACCAACAGTTCAACCACATGATCAAAACCACTTTATTTTGAGGAAGAAGTGAAAGTTAGAACACCACATACAGGAAGTTTGAGAGGAAACCTGTGCACACACACTGTGCAGTAAGTAATGGGTTAAAGTTAAATTGATCCGTAAACTACATGGATTTATTAAGAGAGGTCTGTGATATGTTCCACAATGTCTCTCTGTTCACTGTGAGTATTCAAACCCTCCTTGCTTCTGTGTTTTCTTGGGCCCATAAAACGTGTGTCTCAGGGACTTGCTCTGGCTGAACCACCTGACTTCCTGCTGCCTCTTCACACACGAATGGAAAGAAAATAATGTCGTCATACACCTCTTCAAGAGGTTTGAATTCTGGTTATACAAAGACTCATTTTTTGGTCCAGTTTCCTTATGGATTACAATAAATGTTACAAAGAATATCTCAAAACACCTCAAATGTCAAACTGTGTTGGAAAATTTTTAAATCATAAAGTTTTAGTATTTTCCCATTTTAAGCTATTGAAAATTTCCAAAGCTTCCATGCAGGCAGGGCCAGGCAGAGAAACACTAAAGGTGCTTCCAGACAGTTGCTGCTGCTGCATCTTGCTTCCTGGCAATGGTGAGGCTTTGTATTTTTAATGGATGGCAGCTACCAGCTGATGCTGTAATCTCATGCACGCAACTATAAATAGAGCAGGCTATAACCTAACATATGACATTAACATAGCAAGTTTTGCTATGAAACACTGTTGACTTGACAGCTGAGGCTGCTGCTAGATAATTTCTCTTCATTCCTGTCTCGCTGGTGAACAGGTGTGTACATCAGGGAACCAGGATAATGCTAAAATCAGCCTCTGTCTCATGGAGAGTTTAGAAATTTGACCCGTCGTCTATTCGTACAACAACAGCAGCAACAAGTGAGCACATTTGTAAGAGTGGCAGCTGGTCTCGACAACATGTAAGAAAACCTGGATGCAAGAAAACAGACAGCACATTCTGTTTCATCAGTTTTCATTTAGGTAATAAATCCATGTTAAACTATGATGAATGATTAAAAGGACGTTTAGATTCATCTCCTCTTTTGAATACGTTTGTTTCACTTTACTTTAACCTGGTAAATGTAATATTATAATTCCGGCAGGAAACCAACAAAATTTTATTTATTTATTTTTATTTGATATTATTAGTCGTATGAAACCATGTCTTCTGCTCTGCTCTGGCCACAGACTCTGACCACCTTCACTCACTGTGCTTTCACATGAAAGCTCCTTTGTAATCTGCTGCCCATCAACATGTGTGTCCACCAGTGAAATCAGCTCATAGCTCCTTGTCCTGTAAAACACTGATAATGCATTCACACACACATGTGTGTACATATGTATATAGAAATGCACTGATTCATGCTCGCAAATACAGCTGATTTGTTTTGTGTAGCCCTTATCTGAATGCATGGGACGAACCAGAAAGAGAAAGAGAAACAAATGCATCAAAAGGATTAACTAGACTTTCTCTTTTTCTCCATCTCACTTGTCGTCTTCTCTTCTCTCCACCCCTCCATCTCTCTCACCCAGCTTTACTCACTTTCTCTCACCTCTCTGTCCTATTTCCCTCCCTTCTACTTAGCAGCTACCTCTCTGCCTGCACCTATTACCTTATCTCCTGTTTCTACTTTCACACCAATGATGCCTCAGCTCCCAATTTTCCCTTCTTTTATGTTTCTCTCTCTCTCCTGCCCCTTCATTCCTTTTGCTTTCTTGAATATTAACTCATCACGGTTCTAACCATCCAGCTAAGCGTGCATTGTTTTTGCACCATGCTGTTCCACATCATGGCGTACAGCGCATGTTGAACTCCCCCGTCTCTCTTGAAGCATTTTTATCTCCCACTACAGTGCTTATCTGTGGTCTCTGGGAATTGTATGCAGCGAATTGAGCAGGTGGAGATAGATAGAGATTTTTGTATTGCTTATTCCCATTTAAATACATTTACCTTCTTACAGGTTAGCCAATTAAATTTTGCTATGTGCCTGATTAGCATAAGTGTTGTATGTACAATTACGGTTTTCCTGTCATAGCTCAACCTAAGGAGCGATAATTACAAATACACATGAGTGATGAGTTCCTGTCTCTCCTCTTTCTAGTCTTGCATCAGTTTGGCTTGTCTGCACGGATGCACATTCATAAAGGACTTGGAGGCATAGATATAAGCTACATATGATTTTTATGGTAACATCCTCCTTTAAGGCGCGGATGTACTGTGCAAATACACAAATATGAGCCACCCACTGACAGCAAATCGACTGAGGCGGTGTTTCTCACTATTGTCACACACGTGCGCGCACACACACACACACACACACACACACACACACACACACACACACACACACACACACACATACGTAAACACAGAAGCACGCACACACAGACTTGAAAGAAATGAAATTCCTGATGAAAGCAAACACGTTAATCAAATAAGTTAAATTTTCAGACCAAAGTAAAAGGATTTACCCCCTGGCAGGCTGGAGAAGGTTATTTGATTTTTGAATATGAAGTGATTTTTCTCCCTCGTGTTCTCACAACATGTCATCCTCCTTTGAAACTCTGTGATTGGCTCAGCTTCACTGAAGGAAATAATTTACACAACAGTTAATCATTTCATTTTGTTAAAAGAGAGTAGGCAGCCCACCTCCTCAAGCCTTTTACAGTTGAAAAATATATATAAAGGGCAGATAAATGGATGACACTTTTATTGCACTTACAATGCGACAGCAGTACAAATCGCTTCATAGTGTCTCATGCTCACCCACGCCAATGGTGGTGGAGCTGCCTTGCAAACTGCCGGCCTGCTCTTCATAATTAATTCATTGTCTTGCTCAAGGACGCTTTTAACTGACAGGATGGATCTGAACTGAACCACTAACTCTGCAAATAACGTTCTGTTTTCACACCAGGTGAGGAAAGCTAGACAAACATACACATACTTCATTTTCAATATGTGAACTTATATTACCCAACAGAGTGAAAGTCTGAATGTTTGCTGCCCTTTGGATCTGAATCTAGTTTACACCAGTACATTCTGCCTCAAGGAAACAGACGTATGTTCGCACTTTAAGCCCATCACTGACAAAAGCTTTCACCTTCTCCCAACTACTCACCTTTACCAAACCGTCATAGAAATGAAAGCATTATAACCTTCAAGCTGTTACCTGATACAAACTCCCTTGAGTTCTGTGTGAGAAAGTTTACCTTCAAGCAGTCCAGTTTACTCAGCTGTAGCTGATACCGAAGACGTACACTTGGTTCTTGTTAGCCTAGTAGCTTGTTAGCCTGTGGATATTACTCCTGATTACTGCTGACTGGACTTTGGAGAGACTCACTGCTGCAATTTTGTTAAGTTACACAACTTTTTGTGGCAGTTTGTAAGAGAGTTTGTCCCTCAGTATTTTAGTATCATTAGTATAATTTCAGTATCATTCTGACAAAAAATGAATAGAGATCTTTAAAAACAGGTCATGGTTTATATCAGAATGAACTGAGTTATAGGTTCCTTGAGTTGTCCTTGACTAAGGTTAGTAGCGGGAGAGAGAGAAGAGTAGGCGAAGATTGTGGGTGTGTGAATTGTGTCAGAATCAGAGAACAAGTATAAATTCAGTATAATTCCTATTCCACAATACTCATTCATCAGTCCAGTAAGTTATTTCAGGCATGCCACTGTGCCTTTTTACCTGAACAGTGAATGATCATTTCCTCCAGAAGAATGTTACAACCTTTCCTTTACAGGTGGACTTTTAATGTGAGAAAAACAACAACATCATCAGGATGTTCAGTTTTTTTTTCTGAAGCTTAATGTGGAGTAAGGCAAAGAACACCTGGAATCAGAGTATGAAAACATTAAATCGGAAAATTAAAAAAACAGTTACGGCTTTCCTGAGATGGAGAGCTCTACAAGCTGCTAAAGGGCTCCAGTTTGACTCAGAACTGGCTTTTCTGCTCCTTGATGTGTAAGTTACTACATGGTTATATAATATTTATGTCTTTTTCTTTAGTGACCAGCTACAGTTGCCTTATAACGTTAGCTAACTTGCTGTTACCAATATCATAGCTGTGTCCCAAATCAGGGGCTTAATCCTTCACAGGACGCAATCCTGCTATCTAATTTTCATGACCAATGTGCAATGAATCTTGGGATAGGTTGCGCCACGAAGGGTTCACCCGATGGACCATTCGTTACTCAGGGAAAGAAGATTGCATTTCTCAGTCGCATTCGAAATGGGACAGCCTAGTTGTGCAGCTACCACTGTGTCACAGAGCATGGCTCCTATCGCCTAGCACCCTTGATAACATTTTCTTCACATAATCTTTAAGTTTTTCACAGTACGTGGTTTTAAAAGTTGTACCATTAGCTGTTGAACTGATCCCAATACAAACATTGAAAAGTGTAATACTTGGGCTCTCCATCGGGTTGTTGGCTGCTATCTAATTGTCATAACCAATGTGCAATGAATCTTGGGATAGGTTGCGCCACGAAGGGTTCACCCGATGGAGCATTTCTCAGTCGCATTTGAAGGAGCCTTCAAAATGGGACAGCCTAGTTGTGCAGCTGTGACGTAATCGGTCTTCAAATGCAGCCTCCAGATGATGCGGCCCCTGAATTGGGACACAGCTTATGAATGTGCTTGGCAAATATTGCTGCGCTAGCTGGCTTACTGCCAGCATTGCTTGGTCTTATGACTGGATGTTTTTTTTTTGTTTGTTTTTTTTTCTCATACCCACAGTTTAACTTTATTTGCGGCCAAACGGAGGCTGGAGTTGCGGCTGAAGAAGTGTTTGTTTTGGTCTGAGATGCTGGTGGTCTAGTGTGACATCTAGTGGCAGTGATGATCGTTTTCAGAACCTTAAAATATTCCAGTCATATAATGTAATTGGTTACAGTGCACATGCCACCGACCTAAGTGAAGGATATGTTATGTTATCTCTTCTTTCTATCTATAGAGGTACTTCAGATAACCTAAAACAGCAAAACAAATCAAAGAGGGCACTGGGCTCGAAGCCTGCTCCTCCATCATGAGGAGAAACCAGGTTACGTTTCAGCAAAGTCGCCAACCCTGGCCAAAGTCCAGCCTGAAGGTACATTCATAGACACTGGTCACTTTGTCCTGTTCCAACTTTAAGCTCTCAGGAGTGTTGTCGCTCTTTGCTTAGCCCAGCGGGCAATGCTCGAGATTGCAGCGCTCTCCTCTGTTAAACCCATTTATTTTTGTTGACAGCTTTATTATAGCTTCCCTCTCATTTGCATAGGTAATCAGCCCAGACTTTCAGAACCTGTGAAGATTTAAGATGGCAGCCACTAATTGGAAAAGGGAAGGCAATAAAGCAACATTTAAGCTTGAGTTTCCAACTTCCTCTCTTTGCGTGGGACTAATAAAGTGAGGTCCCTGCAGCTTAGGACAGATTAACTTGTTTTGTTTTTTTGGCCTCAGATGAAACATATGAAGCGGGTTAATTGCCTCGGCCCAGCTGGTAATGGAAGAGAAATCGTCTAAAGCATATAATCTTTTCAAATCCACGGCTCTTCCACAACGCAGACTTGAACAGCCAGGAGAGAGAGAGGGTGACAGACAGAGAGAGAAAGCAGCCTCACGCTCGACAGCTGTATCGACTTGTTGTGGTTAAAGAGTTGGTATTTACCTGACTGCAGCAGCAGCACAGGAAAAGGAAAAAGTCATTTGTCCATATTCACAACGATCTGTGCTTCTCAAACACTTACTATCCCACTTCATGCACACACAGGTGCACATCCACAGCCCAGTGGGTCATTGTTCAGTCATTTTTCAAACTACCAGCAGCATACTGATGCTGGCACGAACGCACACACGCCCATTTGCTCTGCGGGCCACCAGAGCGCGGCTCATTGTGACTCCTGCCGTTGCAGAAATGGAAATTTTAATGAAGTGAGCACAGCAGTGGTTGTCTCCTAGCCCTTCCTGGTGCGAGAGAATGGCACTCTATCCACACTGCCCAAAAATGGACCAGAGATTTCATTAGAGATGGAGGCAAAATCTCCAGCCGACTCCCTCCCCCTCCCTTCATAACCCCAGTGCTCTTTGTTCCCACACATGTGAGGGAGAAGTGGGCAAACCATCATTGACCTTATTTACATTAATTGCTTCTCTTTCAACCACTTGTTTGTCTCGTTTTTGCAAAGGTCAAAGACAGGCCATCCTACTTTTAGCTCTATACTCTAGACCACTGAGTCACTTTCATTTTGATGGTGAGCAGATGTTGTCACAGCAGCCTGAACCTACAGTGAAAAATCTTGTGTTTTTAAAAAAAAAAAAAAAAAAAAAAAAGTCAAAAGAAATGTTGCCACAATAGCTGTAGTTGTGTCAAGTTAATACAGCTCTTTGTCACTAAAGGAGCTTCTCTATCGACTCACCTGTAGATCTGGACTGACTCATAAAACACACACAAAGCTACGCAATGCCACATGCTGACAAAATTAATAAAACAAACAAAGGCAAAGGACTGATATAACAGGCTTAGACCTGATGGCGAGAAAATACAAGAGAAGCAACAGCAAGAGACTTGGAAGCTACTTAAACAAGTAAGTGAAACTGACAGTGAACTAGGAGTGGAGCAGGCACGGTGTGCAATAATGAGAAAAGCCATGTTTACGGTAAAAGGAAGGAGGTGACACATCAACACATCAGACCGACACGATCAGATCAAATCATGGCACGTTTTCAGCATTTTCAACAGGAAATCTCTGGGTTTGTCACAAGATTGCCTCCCGTCACATCACACATAGGTACTGGATCCACTGTCAATATAAAGATTTCATTGTGGCAGATCATATAGACTTGACATTTTTGCTAACCATTTTTAGAATACATGCTGTATCGTTATAGATTTGATGATTGACTTGACTAAACTTTTAATGGTTTTAATGTCAGTGTTGTCTCAAGGGTTTTTTTGACCACAGAGGCAGAAAGTCATTGCTGGTTTTTGCCACCCGCTGAAAGCCAGTCCTGGTGGTTGACTGCTGAGAAAACTGACTTTCTCTTTGTCTGATTTAGATGTACGACTCTCTTCACCAGTCACTCACTTACTTCGGCACTGTGGTGTTTCTTTCTGTTGGCTCGAGCTTGTGTGCTGGGAACTGACTGCAAGTTCATATGCTAGAGTTGGTTAGAGCTGTGAAGATGAAACTATATGGATGGGCGAACTAAAAGACTTTTTATACCACGATGGAAGAATGAAGCTGTCAAAACAACCAGCGTTTGGGAGTTAGCAATGATTTACATTAAACATGTAAGCAAACATGTAAATCAAATGGCAAGACAGATTTTTATATGCATTCATAATACATCGTCACGAACCAAGCAACCAGTTAATACAGTGATCCAACTGATCGGTTAATCGAATCAAGCAGTATAGTAATGATCAAATAATAATTCAACCCAAATCAGAGGTGATGACCAATACATCTATGGACAAAATATGATCAAATTCATTATCAGCTGCAATTGATTAAGGAATCAGCAACAAACTTAACAATTTATGATCAGACTAAACATGTCAAAGCATTTAGTCATCCACAGACTAAAAGTGTCAAAGCCTGGAAAACATATAAACTTAGTGAAATAAATGTTGAAATGACTTCAAATCAATCCAGGATGTAATGAAGGTACAATTCAATCGACAGGCTATGCTTAGAATCAAAATAGGAATACGAAAGGAGTACAAAAAAAGAAAATCAATGAATATTTATAATTAAGTTTATGTTGTTCAGATGATATTAAACAAACAGAATTCTTCAGCAGATTAATTATCATTCATAGTTGATATGCTTTTAATCTATGCAGAAAAGGTCAAGCAAAGGGAAAAATAAAAGGCAGCTTCGAACCAACTTCTCCTTGCAATTGTCAAAAAATTTCGATTCAGTCAGTATCAAAACCACAAGTGTCAACACACCCCCACCCCACTGGCCCTGCACCCCGGAACTCTGCACAGCCACATTATCACAAAAGGACGCATCTTATCTCAAGTGAGATAAGATGCGTCCTTTTGTAACGGTGTGAGACATTAAGTTGTGCATAGTTCGTAGAAGGTTGATAAAGTCTATATTCTGTGGTTAGCACAGTCATGTCCTGTATCCTGCAGAGCAATCTTGCAGGCTCTTGACAAAACAGTGCTTTATAGTAGGGAAACGGTCAGGCTGTCAAAGGCTTTGTCCAAGGCTCAGTTCGCTCGGACGACAGCATGCAACTGTATTGTTGTTGCCTTTATCTCTTTTTGTCTATTTTGCAGTTGTCAGTAGTCTTTACTTCCTTTTGTTTTCTTTTTTTCATAAAATTAGTGTCCCCTGATATTTCAACACACAAGTAAAACAAAGAGGCGGAGAAAACAGAATGAAAAAGAGCAGAATATAAAAAAGGAGACACAAAGAACTAATTCTTTTTTTTAACTTGCCTTGTTGCATACAAACACACAAAAAAAGACACGTCTGCCTTTCTCCCACTTTTGTTCTCCTAACTTTCCCTGTCCATTGAGCTGTCGCCAGCAGCAGGCGCAGACGTGTTTTTACTTGCAGCACTAATGACAAAGATTATCTGTCTTGAGAAGCACTCAACTTTCTTCAATATTAGGGACCAGAAAAAAATGGCATCCTTGCTTTTACCAGAGAAATCAATTTAGGCCCTCCTGTGCCCTGCATGCATTGATGAGCCAGCTGGCGTAATACTCCCAAAAGGATTCACACCTTTATTTAAGTGTGTGAGTCAGGGAAAATCACATAATTGCTGCCATTACAACAGCCATTTTGAGTTCAATCTTTCAAAAGGTTATGTCTGAGAGAGTTTGAGTGAAAAAGAACATAAGTGGTAAATTGGAGATTTATTGTGCGATTAAGGTGAAAGGGATGAAGTTTGGGTATGAAGTTGCTGCTGCTGTTGTGTGATTGTACACAAATACTTTGCAAAGTGCCATCACGTGTTTTTTTTTTTTTTTTTTTTTAAGGATTTTTGTTATAACAGACATACGCATTAAAAAGCAATGAAGTGTAATTGTGTTTGTTATTTCTGTGACACACTTCATACAGTGAGCAAAATAATCATATGTATAATGTATAATACGTATAATGTACAAACATTTCTGTTGTCATGAAATCCAGACAGATTGAGACATCACAAATCTATAGAAAATATTCCAGTGTGGAAACTGCATTATGTTGCTCATGAGTCATAGTTTGTTACTATAATCAAATAATTTAATTTCAATGTAACAACACAAAAATATAAAATTCATCTGCTTTCTTGCCAAAAGTTAGATGAGAGGATAGGGATCAGTTAACACAAAATATCAACAGATGGATTACTGATTAGGCCTATCAGACAGGACCAAGTAAAGGGGCCCTGGGCTTCACCTGCAAAATGTCACTGAAGGAAACAACTACAAGGAGAAATAACATGAGCACAAAGAGAGGAAGAGAGGCAAAGTGACTTAAAATAGAAGCTTGCAGCATCACACCAGTCCAGGAAGGAAGTCCAGGATCCAACCTACACAAACAAGTGTGATGTGGAAACTTGAAACACACTCTAAGAATGGTGCATGTGTACTGCTAATGATATCTATCTATCTATCTGTATGTTTTTTTTGTTTGTTTTTTTTTTGTTTGTTTTTTTTTTTATAGATTCTGAAGTGCAAGGTGTAAATATAATTTTACGATTTTTTTTATTTGGTTCAAAGTAGGGAATCTTTAAATGCCTTTGTCTTTAACTCTTCACCTGTTATCAGGTCAACATTTCAATTTGTCTAGTACTTT
Organism: Trachinotus anak; assembly: GCF_046630095.1. Classification (NCBI taxonomy): domain Eukaryota; kingdom Metazoa; phylum Chordata; class Actinopteri; order Carangiformes; family Carangidae; genus Trachinotus; species Trachinotus anak. The sequence continues at coordinate 5,140,070 of NW_027273885.1, read as the reverse complement.
AGTTTTGCAGATATTTGGTGATAATTTAATCACATCAGCCTCAGATGTAGCCTGCTCGGTTTTAATGCTAATTAGCATTAAATGTCAGCCTGCTGGCACACTAAACTAAGATGGTGAACATGGTAAACATCGTAGCTGCTAAACATCAGTGTGAGTGTTGCCTGTGCGTTCACTGTGAGCATGTTAGCATGCTGATGTTAGCATTCTGTTAGCATTTAGCATCGTCACAGATTCTCTTACACTGATGGAGTTTGAGATCACTCTGAAACCCCCAGGACACGAATTCTGTCCCCTCACAGCTTTCTCATTTTTTTTTTTTTTTAAAAAAGCAAATTGTAAAAGAAAAACTCAGACACACATTATTGTTCTGAGTAGGGAATATTTACTGCACGTCTTTGTCTTTAACTCTTCATCTATATTTGGTCAACGTTTGAACTTGCATTACTTTCGTTTTGTAGGTATTTGGTCATAAATTAATCACATCAGCCTCAGATGTGCTTGGTTTTAATACTTATTAGCATTAAAAGTTTGCATACTAATACTAACATAAGATGGCGAGCCGTGTATCTGCTTAACATTGGTGTGAGCGTTCTCATGCTGATGCTAGCGTGTATCATAAAGCCCCATCACAGATTTCTGGGTTTTGTTTTCACACACGGATTGAGTAGGTGACACTCTCTCATGAAACTATTTCTGCCCCCTCACAGCTTTCTCACTGTCGTCTGTGAGGACTTACGTTTGCTGATACCTTCTGTTTAGTCAGTGTTAATGTCCAAATCAAGTGCAGTCAATTTCACTCTGATTATACAGCTAGTTCGAATAGGACTGTACAGTGCCTCCAAACATCCACTTTTATCTTTTATTTATTTAAAATCCCGTTGAAGTTATTCATTAATGCTGTTTGTGGTGGTCACTGGATTCACAACACCACAGAACGCAGATAAAGTGGGGGTAATTGGGTGATTTACATTCTCTGAAGACACTAGTATTCAACAGATGTGTCCAACATAAACACTCAAACTAATCAGTCATGAAACACAGTGCACACACGTACCTATGAAACCTATTCCGCGGCAACATAATCATAGTCATTTTTCACTCCCCACACGCTCAGTAATTAGTGTACGTTGACAGTGCTTAATTACCATTATTGCCAGTTCAAATGGAATTTCAACACAAGATATCTGCCAGTGCGGCACAGATGGTGTCAAGAGGCCGTACTTATATACTACAATTACAAAAATGGGGCCTCTTGAATAGAATGAATCTATCAAACACTATGCACCCTGCACTTTACCTCATGCGTACCCTCTTCACTGTAACGAGCTGCGAATGCATGAAATTCGTTAAATGATATGTGAGAAAATGTACATGTACATAGGTTATCAGAGTGATGCACAGAACATGTTGTGGTTTTTGAAAAAAAAAAAAAAAACACTTTTGAAAAGCTTCCTTTCCATGACTTCAAACTCTTGTATTTTGTGAAGACCACAGTATTTCAGCTCTTCCTGAGTAATCTAAAAGTTGTTTCCTGTTTAAATGCTCTCCTCCACTTCTGCATGTAGAGACAACCTTTGTTCACACTGATGCTGCTGTGTCTGATTGACAAGGAGGTGGGGTTATTGTGGTTTTTGTCACAGTTACATTTACTCGCTTGCACTTCTGCATTTCTCACATAAGCAAAACATGTGCAACATTACTCTAAGAGAGAATGGATCAGCACCTGAAATCAAGAACACGGCGTACGCTGTGGTGTTTGGATCCGTTATGGTAGTGGGTCTGCCTCTCAATGCCATGTCACTGTGGATTCTGCTCCGCCGCCACAGCCTCAAATCCCCGAGCGCCGTCTTCATGGTCAATCTGGCAATGTCGGACCTGCTGCTCGTCATCTCCTTACCCATGAGGGTCTACTTTTATGCCACGTGCACGTGGCCGCTAGGCAGTATGGCGTGCATCTGGATCACGATGCTCTTTCGCAACAACATCCGCTCCAGCTCCATCTTCATCACCTTCATCAGCATGGACCGGCTGCTGGCTGTTGTTTATCCCCTGAGGTCACGCCATCTACGAACTTCATCCAACGCCTGGAGAGCTGTTGTACTCATTTGGGTGTTTGTGGTGGTGATGAACATCCCAGAGAGCGTGTACTTTTCAAGATTTTTAGAGAACAACACTGTAACAACCTGTTTTGAGTTTCAGCATGATCCTAAATGTCCAATTGCTCATTTCCAGCCTGTGTTAGTGTTCACCCTGCTGGCAGTCAACATTGTGTGCACTGCTCTGGTGTCTTGGACTCTACGCAGACATCTGAACGAATCTGCAAAGATCAACAACAAGGTGAATGTCATGCTGATTTTCGCCATGAATTTGTTGATGTTCACCGTATTTTTCCTCCCTGTCTCATTAGCCGTTGTCCTTAAAAACAGGAGACATTATCTCACGCCACTGTTATGTCTTGCCAGTGTGAACTGCTGTCTGGATCCACTGTTGTATTACTTTTCTTTTGATGGCTTCTGGAAAAGACAAGAGGATGTGGACAGCTCTCTTGCAAGAGAATAGTTTGTGATAACAATAGACAGCGATTTGTGGCATTACAAAATCAATACTATTTAAATAGAATGTGCAGTTTTTGTTGTGTGTGTGTGTGTGTGGATGTGTGACTTAAAGATCACAAATGGAAAAATCGAAGGTATACATTCATTTAATAACTGCTTTTATTCTTCGTTAAGTTTACAGTACAAATATCAGTCACTGGAAATATGTTTTTGATCTGATACCGTTATAGTGCAACTTTCAGTGGTTACTGTTTTTTCCCTCCATGTGTGACACAGATTTGGTGTTTCAGGTCTGTGAATAGCAGCAGCTGTACTTGTGAAACCGGCTTTTTGTTTTCCAGTTCCCATCTGAGTTTTAAAAATCAGTGAACAAAGTTGGGTCTTGGCAGCTTGTATTGAATAAACGTGAAAACTTTCTCAAGTTGTTGACTATGGGTATCTTCTGTCTTATAACTGATCTGTTTAATCTGTGTTGCCAATGACAGGTTGTCTACATGAGCTGTAATAGGGACAGCAACACAACAAGGGTGAAAGGCAAATGGCCAAAAGCAGTGGTGAATTGTTAACTGTCTGGATTCAGTCAAAATCGTACCAGTCGAAGTCATAAAACACAGATTTCAGCTTTTGTGCCGATGTGTTACTGAACCAACTGAACCAAACTAAAATAAATGTGTAAATATCTTGAGTTTAGTTCACTCAATTTAACAAAGCAATACATTTTAATATTATGTTTAAATAAGGACTGTTAAGCGTTAAAACTTGAGTCACATTTGCTGTCCAGTTCCATTTTAAGTTTGAGAAGTCACTTTTTCATTTCAGAGCTGGCTGCTGCTGTGGGAACCAGAGAGTAACGTTGGTTAACACTTATTCTCTTTACTATGGGGGGAAACCACTATGCTTTAACAATGGACGCGCAGCAGATTTCCATCGTATATGTTGACTTCAAATCACAAGAAACAACTATCAGACTAGAGTTTCCACTAAACAAACGTTACATTTACATTCAGCGTTTCTTATCGAAATTTATGTGTCCTCCAGGTGTGACAGATGTGTTGAATGCATTTCCTTCCTCAAAACATCTGTAAGGTCTTTTTTTTTTTTTTTTAATGGAATATTTTTGAAATTGTGCATTTTCTCTTTGTCAGTGCATTACTACATTTGTTGGTGCATTAACTTGCCAACTGTAGCTCAGTAGCTCAAAATCAATGTTAACCACATTACTCATGGGTTTGTGGGTATGTGGCAGGTTGCTCATGAACATACAAACCAGGCATCCACAGCCCTGCTGATGATTGAAAAGCAGGCTACTCATTTTTGTAATTTTAGTTTAGTGAACTCTGCAATACATCTGCTCAAGTCACAAGACTTCAAGTCAGAGGATTTGAAAAGTTTGAAATTTTAAATTAAATGAATTGATCAAAATAGTGTGACCATAATATAAGTTAATTCATATATTATGGTCACACTTTTGTTGCATTCAGGTTGTACTTTGAAGGCTGTATTTTATTCTAACCTTTTTCTTTTAAATCATATATTTAAATGTATTTAAATACGTAAGATCAAATACCCTAACATCTCGACCTACAATACAATAACACATTTTAAGATGGTACAGTTATATAATAATTTAATAATAATAATAATAATAATTTATTATTATTCAATTATTCAACAGTTGGTGATACTACACGGTAGTATATACATACACCAAACTGTCCGCACCTAATCAAGGAGAAGTACCACTCGATTCATCAGAGACAAGCAACACCCTATGGTTTGCATCTTTGTGGAGAGGGATACAAACTGCAGCAGGATAATGACCCCAAACACACCTCAAAACTTTGAAGACCAACACACTTTCCCCCACCGGCACCTGACCCCAACCCTATTGAACATTTATGAATCCTTTGAGGACTGAGAAAGCCAAGCACTTAGATCATGCTGGGATAAATTAAAGCAAAAGGGGGACATACTCAATACTAAGACACTCTGAAACATATGAACCTTTCTCAAAGATTCAGCTTTCACTCAAATTGTTAAGCAGACACGGGTCAATTGGTGTTCTGTTTGGTTGATGAATACTTAGGTGCTAGGAGATGGAGGGACCTGACACTACACAAGACCAAAATGGTGGTTGTGAGGCTGAAGCTGTTGGTGAGCAGCAGCTTCGTGACATAGGCCAGGATATTGGTAACATCTATGCAGCACTAATGAATATCTCAGTGATTATGGGGGTCCTGACAGAACTACAACAGCACTGGTGGAATCTAAACTCTCCACAGAAATGACGAGGTCTAAACAGTTGAGAAAAAGTGGCATGCTAATCCACAAGCTAGCGATACAAGAGGACTCTGAGATGCAATAATGTTTGTTTTATTGGAATTTCCAGGGGAAGAGAAAGAGGAGATGTGGGAAAGTTTCTGGACGAGATGATTCCTGATTTGTTGGATATAGAGGGAAAGCACGAGACTGGATGAACACATGGAGTCGCTGTGAGATTTCAGAGACCCAAATCCTATTCAGCCCCAGATTATTTGTGTTAGGTGACATATCACTCTTAGATGGAGGAGACAAACACATTAGATATTGGGTTCAAACTAGTCCTATGATAGGCAGACTGATTCTTCTGAGAGGCAGGAGGACTGAGTGGGTGCCTTCAGTCCATGACGCAGCAGGAGGATAACCACTTGAAAAGATGCCCTGTAAACAGTTTAGAAGAATGTATGTGTGTATTAGAAAATGAGGTCAAGGCTCCTGACATGGCTCTAACTATGTGGGGAGTTGCATGTGTTGTGTTTAGTTTCGACTTTCATATATTTATAAAAAACTGTTAATCACAAAATTGTTGAGCTGCTTGAGAATTGGTCATTGGATCCATATCTAGTTATAACACCTGTGAATGCTCTTGTAAGAAGCCAAAGGTAAAGTCACAGTGAGGCGGTCAGAGAGTGCAGTGGTCATCACTGACTTACGCTTATGCTAAACTTTCAGTTTAGGGATAGGACAGAATCCTCCTCCATCCTTTGTAGCTCTTCGTTTGATTGCTTTTAACGTCATTAGGCTCTGTCCTCTGCCTGTCTTTGGCTACATCCTGTGATGCAGCTGAGGCTGTTGTATCTTTTGTGAGTGTCTCAGTTCAGGAGTCAGGAGGAGGAGGCGCTTAAATCGTACACGCTTTGCCAAATGGAGGGGCCTCTGTATTAGCCTGTAAGAAATTTTGATTTGTTGTTCACAATTAGGACACTATAAATCAGCTAAGTCCCTACTTGATTGTCTGTACATGGAAACATGACCCTGCCCTCAACATCACACACACACACACACACACACACACACACACACACACACACACACACACACACACACACACACACACACACACACACACACACAGCCCCTTACCCTAACCTTAACCATCACAACTGAGTGCCTAACCCTAACCCTGACCCTAACCTTAACCTAAACCTAATTCTAACCATAACTCTAAAACCAAGTCTTAACCCTCAAAATGTGATTTTTAAGTTGTCTCAAAAAGTGAGGACTGGCCAAAATGTCCTCACTTTCCCAAAATGTCCTCACTCTGTTAGTAAAATACTTTTTTTGGTCCTTCTATGTAGCAAGTACAAGTGTACACACACACACACACACACACACACACACACACAGATATATATCTTTTCGTATGTCGTTTCTTAACTAGGCCATCGATGGAACAAAACCAAACCACAGAAGCCACACGTACATAGTGTTCATCTTGCACAACTATTTATGTGCAAAAGTTCACATTTCACCCAATGGTCGCTTTAACTTCAGTCTGAGCTTTATCTCTCAAAACATGTGAGTGCCTCTTAATGAATGCATGACTTTATAACACACTAGTTATTCATATGTATTTACTGCTGCACCTTCCAGATACAGTCAGATCATAAATAGAGCTGCTGCTGACCAGATCCCGCTTCACCATGACCCTTCATAAATTGGAGACCTGGATGAATGTGGTTTCCTCCCTCGGGCGGCTCTATATATGTTTAATGTGACCTTTACCTTTGCCCTCTGCTGGGGAAGTTGAATGCTGAGTGGCTGAATGGCAACAACCTCGTCTCTGTATTGATTTAAAAAAAATAAATATTTTTTTAGCTCACTTTTGTTTTTACTTTTCATTTTACAACAACACAAAAACAACCTAAATGAATGAGCTTATATTCATACTGCTTTTGCACGTGGTAGAATAGGTTTACAAAATAACAGTGTAATAATTGTGTAGCTTTCCATCCATTTGATTTGTATGCCTGTGAATGTACATTTATTTATGTGTGTGTGTGTGAGTTATATCCGAGATGTGGAGAGATGGGAGGGTCTGACTAAGATCTGTGTGCTCATACATACAGTATTTCAATGCAGCCCAGTTCGAAACAAAGCTGCTCTTGTTTATGTTTTACTGTTTCTGTTGTCAGACAATGGAACAGGTTTGAAAGGGTTTCTGAAACGTGGCCCATTAAGTCTACATGTTAACCAGCAGTCACTACAGGACATTTCCAAGCTGCTTCTCTGCACTGCTGAAATCCTGATGATGCTCACTCTGTGAGAAAGTTACACCGGAACACACTGCCTGCATTGCTGAACTTCTGTGGCTCACGAGTGTGTGTGTTCACACAGACTGTGTGTCTGCTGCTTGCTGCTACCACTAGCTCTATCTGTCAGCATAGAGTTTGCCTGGGAAAATGCTGTCAGCAGGCCTCTTGCACGTTGGATTTCTTTGCATTATTAATTAATTTCTGATATTTTTGACAGAAAATGTCTCCACATGCAGCTGCTTAAATGGTTAAAAATCTTATTTATATTTTTTCATGTGTCATATATCAGATTCAGCCCAGACATTTAAACCGTAGTGTCAGTTTAATGTAATGTTGCTCATATGATGTTGACATGACAATCAACAGGTCTTTTCCTTGTCTATTTTTGCTGGGAGACGTGACAAAAAGTATGGAAGTGTAATGCATTCACTTAAGGAAAAAAATAAATTGATGCATTATACTTCCGTACAAAGGTGCTAAGTTGGCAACACTGCTTGCTTGGACCAAATCATTTTGAAAGAGCAGTGACTCCAACACTCGAGTGATCAATTGTGAAACCTTATCACTCAGTCATTTGGCATTTGGCTGACCAATGGTTTAACTCCTTCACTCAGTCAGTAATATTCACATTTATGGGGCTGCCCCAGCTGTAGTCCAACCAAAAATACTATAAGCAGGTACATTCAGGTCTGCAAGCATTTCAGCCAAGACCCACAAACAAGCTTGTTGTGTTGCTGCCAAGTCAGCCTTGGACCAGAGGAAGACAACGGCAGCTTTGGTGACTGTGGAGAGTCAGGCAGCACAAAGAGCCAAAAAATAGAGCAAAGAGAATAAAGGGACAGACAAAAACAAATGCTGAGCTACTGAATGGACAGAAGGGGAACAACAATCCTCCAGCATCTGAGGCCTTGAGAAAGCCCTGAGATCTTTTGAACAGACAGAAATGTGCAGGAAGCTGCTCAGCCCTAACAAGTACAGTGTTTTTTTTTTTTTCAATATGAGAGGAGGGTACAGTGAAAATTCATATTCAAATAACATTTATAGAGAGTTGAATCCCAATCTCTGGACTGTAGTTTTGATTGAAAATGTTTTCTGTTTATCCAAAAGGGAAAGGGACTGACAAAGATTAGACAAAGTTAGAAATAAGCTAACATTAGCGTGTTTATGCATAATGTACTGTAAATGTAATTTGTTATAAATGGGCTAAAACATGCAAAACCTTCAGCGGGGAAAAAAGAGAAGAAGAAGCAGACAGCAAAAATTAGGTTGAGTGGGAAAAAAAATGCAGATGTTTTGAGATGTGAATTTTCATTGTCTGACTGGAGAGGAAATTATATTTGCCTTTATAGTTTTCAGTAATGGGATTGAGAGATGTGAGAGACTATGAGCAGATGACAACCTCTGGCCCAGTTCCTGCCAGTGAGGCGAGGCAAAACGGGGCCAGAAGGCATTCTCACAGCTTCAGACCTCTGCATGATGTAGGCGGCATCAAAGCAGTGCCACCGACACTTCCTCAGAAATAGCTGGGGGGGGGGAGAAGCCAGGGGGATGATGGTCTATCTCTCTGCCTTTCTCTACCTCCTCTTATCCCTCCCCTCCCCTGCCTCCCCCTCCTCTTCCAGCCTGAGCCAGCTGTCAGTGGGAGCATGTGGAGGCACTGCACTCTGTCACACAACACTAACAGGAGAGCGAGGGTGGAGAGGGGTGGATAGAGAGATCTGAATGTGGTTACAGTAGAGTGATTAGGCCATGTATCGAGCCGAGGAGAAGACGTGGGTACTGGGAGAAACAGAGGGAGGGTGGAAGGGGAGATATGGGATGAAAGATGGGGACAAAAAGAAAACACAGGAGAGGCATCACTTGAGTCAAAATTATCTCTGAGTTGAGGGACAGATAAAAGGAGGAAGGACAGCACTGGTTGATTATCCAAAGGCACAAGATGGAAGATGAGCTGACTTGTGTCCAGGAGCAGCACCGGACTGGAAGGAGACTGACAGGAACAACAGCAGGGAGCCATCTGGCTTGGATCTGCTCTGCAATCTCAAGTGTATTTGTTTGAGCAGGAGAAAAAAAACATTACATTTTATTGTAAATGTCTAAACACATTCCCCACAAGCTCATGTTCAAACATTCAAATGGACCCTGGTGTAAGAAATGCACATATAAGAAATTCACCCCTCTATGATTATGCACCAAATAACGACACAATGGACCATTGGCTTCCGCAATGAAGGAAGATGGCTTTTCTGTTCTCTCCATGTGTTCGGCAAATGATCAAATTAAGATGCATGAGTGTGCTTTTCTATCTGTCACACTTGCTGTGCGCAGAGGGATCTCCACCCAGACCTGCATAGCTGGAAAAACGATGCGTGCATACGTGCGTGTGTGCGTTAGTCTATGCAACAACATTCTCGGGTGGGTGTGTATTCCTCACATGAAAGGTAAATGTAGCAAATGAACTTTAAGCTATCCTCTATACAGACCATATTCTTTTACTTCAACTGTATAGTGTATATAGCAGCGACAAGACGGGAGCATTCACATTATATTGTGTTAGGTATTGTTATACTGCATGGACAGCTGCATTGTGTCCCTGCACATTGTGTCTCAGCACTAGCTTACCCATTCATAGTACCTACTTTGCATTGTCAATGATACAGTATTTTGTGGTAAATGATGCTGCTGTCCGCTCTCTGTAACTCATAAATCTCTGAAAAGTGCCTGAAATGTAGCTTACATTAGATTGTTACTGACTGCAAGTCTACTTAGTGACAAAACCCTCTATATGCTCCACTATTTGAAATGTCACCTGGTTGCACTGAGGGTGACTCATTAGCACCGCGGTCCTCTGCAGCAGCGGGTCATAAATGGATGCGGAGTGAACCCAGGGACAGCCTTGAGATTTTGCTCAAAGAACAAAAATCGATACGAAACAAAACTATTACATCTACCTCATTACAGCCCGATATATTTATGATCAGGCTTTCCTCACAAAGTTGATTTTGTGCATGCTGTTTTATGAGCAGACTTCGCACTATATGACATTTTTAGGTTGTCAAAAGTTTGGACAGCCTCAAAGCGTTTCTTGTGCCTCAGCACCAAAGGAAGCTGACTTCTCTTGCTGTGAGCGGTGCTTTGAAAAACGTCTTATTTAAAATCCCTATTGATGCTTTACTTGTTCTGGGAGGAGCAAAGTGGCAGCTCTCACAGCACATTATATATTTATTATCGTACACTGCAATCATCAATTTTAAACTAATATCCTCATCTTCTTCTTATTGTTTCCATCATCATTTAGCAACCTACACTGCAAATGGCCTCCTGTAACGTGTGCCACTAATATCTCCCAAAAGTGAAATACTAAGAGGAGACAAATAGAATTGCACATTTAACTACTCAGCCAGGTTAGATTGCCTAATACTCACAGTATGAGGAAACCTTTTTTTTTCTCATCCTGGACACAGCAGACGGACGGACACAGTGTGGTATCACATTAGTATCACAGCTTGCAGCTCACTATTCCCGGGGTGGTGGCTACGGTAGCCTAGCGGGCATAATGTGTGTCAATAATGAAAAAGCATCCAAGACCTAGAGAGCAGAGAGGGAAATCTAACAGAAATTGGCCTTTCGCAGAAGGTTGTAAAATGAAAATAGCCTTGATGGAAAAAAATGAAAGTATTTTGCCTGATGCAGCCCAGTCACTGATACAGAAAGTAATATTAAACTCTGAAAATAACCTAGACTGTGGAACCCACAGGTGATTTGCTTTGTTAGATTAAGATTAGTTATTTTGTGCACGGCTTTTCTGTGTTACCATATTTGCTTTCGCTGATTAATGGCTGTAATTTGTGGAACTGTGGCTCAGCTGTAAAGCCTTGAGGAATGTAGTAGCTTACACTGCATGTCCTTAAATGTCCTAAAGCAATGGAGAAGCAACATTTTGTATTATTGGGAAGAAGTTATTAAAAGGGATCTATATTTTCATTGCTTTTTGTGGTAGTGGTTGTTGTAATATTAAAGGTCCCATATTGTATAAAGTGATATTTCCATTACTTATTTGACTATAAAGCAGGTCTAGGTTCTATATTAATACTATAAAAGAATCAAAGAGCTCAGTCCACAGAAAAATACACACATTTGGGCCTTAAAACGAGCCGTCAGGACTGTAACTTTGTGATGTCACAACGAAGCAATCACCACTCCCAGCCATACCCCAAGCCCAGCCCACCTGGATCCACCATCCAACCTTCCAGGGTTTGGTTTCACTGAGTTTTTACCTGAAATCTGCTATATTTTTATTTGATCTCTCAGAAAACAGCAAACCAGGAGGAGGTGTAAAACTACATTGAAATGGTTTTTGGTTCTTAAAACCACAAACAAATGTTCTTACATATATCAAAACTTTAAAAATAAAACACCAGAAAAGTCTAAAATATGGGGCCTTTAAAGTAATATTATATTCACTAAATTATACTATGACAAATTCATATATTCATCATGTTGCCAAGGCCCCCTGAGGGTCACAGCACCTCAGCTTGAGAACTGCAGCTCATTTTCTCTGGATGCCTTTTTGTTGGCGAGACACCACTTAGATCATTTCCCAGTGAAAAGAAGACCAAATTTAATTTCGTCACTAGATGATGTGGATTGACATCTGTGCATTGTCATCTGTTTGTATTATTATTATTCTTTTTTTCCTCCCTGTAGATAACGCTGGCAATATTTTTCTCTGGCTCCTAGAATAATCCTTAACCGGCAAGAGATAGTCCAAAAAGAAAAGTTCCTTTGAGATAGGCTCCTCAGGAAAATTGAAAAAGTTATTATTAATCCTACTGCCTTGGACCAACAAACACACATGCACACACTTACACTCATGCCAGCAACACACACCCACACACACACCTACAGACGAAGTGAAAGAATGAAATAAGGAGTTTGAAGATTTTTTTTTTTCCTGTGAAACATTGGAAACTGTAACGTGCTCTGAGATTTTTCATTTTATTGCACATTTGAGAGAGCAGTGACAATATTTGAAATTTCTGAAGCAGTCTAAATACTCGCTCTGTGATTAGATAAACACCAGGGCAAATGTTTTAGCATTTCAGTTAAGTCGGAGTATTTATCGTTGCCTAGTTTTTCCTATGAAGGTTAAGTCATAGTCCTCAGGCTTTAAACAGCAGAAACCATTTAGTCCAGAAATATCACTGCAAGAAACTCAGATTTTTTAAAAAGAAGCTTAAAAACATAAATTAAAAGAAAAAAAATAGGAGATACAGACTTGTGCCTATTTCTGCTTTAACATGCTTCAAACTGTTTTATAATGAGAGATAACGTTAGACTGCATCATTATGCAAATAAGAACACAATATTGTAATCATAAATGTGTGTGTGGTATGAGTTTACAATGATTTATCTGTATGGTATTTTTACTTCTGCATCATAATTATGTGCACTCAGTATAATACTGCTTGTATTGTTATAAGCGTTTATGGGCTTTAATTGTTTGTTTCATTGTACGGGCATGACACCAGCGACAAGTTCTATAGGCATTTAATATTATGTGTTTTATTTGGGGGCTTGTTAATAGAGTCAGTCCCCATAAAACAAGGTCGTCAATGCTTTACAAACTATCGTTTTCATTATGGATCCCTCCTCAGCGTGGCAGGCTCACGGTGAGCTGGAGTGGGCTGGGATGCTCCAGAGATAGGAGATGGGAGGAGGAGGAGAGAGGGGAGGGCGGAGGATGAGAGAGCGAGTGAGGGGTGGGGGGGGCTGAATCCATCTCTCTCCTCCCTGTGACGTCGCTGGGTCTGGTCCCGGGGTGCGCTGCTCTTTGGTCCCGTCTCAGCAGAAACCACTTTAGTTGTTGCCTCGACCGTTCCACACAGACCAGCGGTGCGGCGCGCGGTGCGGTGCGGTGCGGTGCGGTGCGGTGCGGTGCGGTGCTGCGAGGCGCGTTGCGGGTACTTGGTGTCCTTCTACTCCACGCTTGCCCGTCTTGTCCCACATATCAGTGAACTGTTTCCACACTCTGCCTGAAGAGGAAGGAGAGAGCCCGAGCCGCTGAGTAAGAAGGAGGGGGCGGACTGGAGAAGGAGAGCGGGAGAGAGAAAGACAGAGAAAGAAAGAAAGAGGAGGAGAGAAGAGGAAAGAGGTCGCCGTGGTCCCTCTCCTTCCCCGGACTGAATCTCCGCCGTGAAGATGCTGAGGATAGCCGGCGTGCTGGCTGTAGTGGCTCTGGGGTTGAGCGCCGCTCGCACCAAAGGTACGTGGGTGAAGGGCAACTTGCGTGGCGAGTGGGCTACGGCTTTGTTATAAGTGAGAGAATCTGCGTGTGGATGGAGAGACATGTCCATCTGATGCTGAAAACTGGCTGCTGAGGGTTTGATGTGCTTTCATCAAGAAAATGATCTTTCTTTCCTGCAGTGTTCCTCATGGACTTACGGAGACTGGACACTTAATTACAGTATGGCTGCACGGCCCCTAACAGCACTTCAGTGTATTTGTTCTATCTTATATGACATCCACACAGTAATTCAATGGAGACTGGTGTCTCTGTGGTGCTGATACTGAGCCTACTGTGACCTTATTATAGCCTATTTAATGGATTCGTCTCATGTGGCATCACTATCATTTTCATTTAGGGACTTTAGGTTTGTTTTAAAGTACGTGGCCCTTCTCATTTGTTGCAACATCAGTAATATTTTTGTGAAGGGCTGGATGTAGGAGAAACATTCCCTTACATGGTGAGCTGGTCTGAGACTGTGATGCTTCACTGTTAAGGTTTGTTTGTGACTGACTGGTAAAGGTAGGTGGGAGGAGAGTTGGAGCAGATCACGAATGTCAGGTCTTGCAGTGCCTATTTCAGCATATTTGAAATTGAAAATAGGCAACATATCTTCGAGACATTGGTTTCAGCTGTACACATTATTATAACACCCACTTTTCACACGACTCACTTTTGGACAGAAGTCCAGATTTGAAAGCATCAGAAAATCACTCCCAAAGCTAAAGATAAAAAAACAAAACACTAAAGATGATCTTATCCTTAAAAAACAAACCTGTGAGCTCTCTGAAGGCTGTGATGTAGACTTCCTCTTCAGGCAACAATATTTTCCGGTTCATACCTGTTAAGGTTACGTTAAACTCCTGCAGCCTTTTGTTTTTACATACTGAGATAATAACTTTCAGAAATTCACCCCATCTTTGATGAAACCTTCTGAAAACATGTGCCTTAGTTACATATGCAAATTAGGCATGGGTTGGATTTATCAATAGGCTAATTTAATTCACAGCTGCAATTAGCTCAGATAATCCCCAATGCAACAAATATATGATAACGACATCCAGATGTTACGAACGTGCACCATACTGCTGGCAGTTTGGCTTCAACACTGAGCTAATTTTAGGTCTTCCAGTATCGCCACTGCACTGGGACCGCTCAATTCTCTAATGCACCTGCCATGTGCTGCAGGTAAGTGGGTAAATTCGGCAACAGGTTCTTGCTAATCAACTCCCCGTGGACCGAGGCTGGCTTTTTGCGCAGCGAAATAACAAGGTGACACCTGTCAGTTTCGTCTGGCAGCCAAGAGACGCCACTAGTGTAATAAACTGTCGCCTTCTGCACCTCCTTACACAGGAAAGAGCCTCTGTGCTGGCCGGCTGCACCTGCAAGCTTTGTGTGTGTGTGTGTGTGTGTTCGTGTGTGGAAGGAAAGCATATGCTGATGGACCTGCTGCAGGTCCTGACCTGGCCCAGAGGTCGAGCTTTTTCCTTACATGCTGTTTTATTTTAGTATGATTTACTTGCGGGAAACAATGGGATGACTGATTATTCTGCAGAATCTGTGTGCTTGCAAATTCATGCAGAGACTGTTTGTTACCTATTTGGGGATATTGTGCATTAACCTGTTCATATATGTTCATACAGTAATATGTTCATATGAGTAATACAGCAGGAAATAACAGGGTAGTTGCATTGTAAGAAATGATTATTATTTTTTTGGTATCCAGAGCTTGGCTGTGAAGTAAACAAATTACTGCCAAGTCGATGGGGGTGGAAGAACCAAGCACACCATGGTCCTAATTGATTCCCCAGGGCCACTGTACAGTGCAGTTAAATCCAGGAGAAAATAAAAGTGTCCTGTCTGCCTGCTATCTGTTGCTACAGTGACCCTCGCTGCCTCCACCGTTCCCTGTCACAGTTGGCAGGAAGCAGAACTCATGAGAAGCAACAAACCTACATCATTTCCCATTTCTGCACCCCCGTATCCGTTTCTCCACTTCAGCTTTTTTTTTTTTTTTTTTTTTGAAATGACAACTGAAATAGTGCATTCATGTCAAGTATGGCGAAGGATCTGCCCCCGTAGTGCCGATACGCAGAACTGTTTTCCAGATAACTTTGAAGCGCTGCTAACCCTGTCATTTTCTGTTTAGACACCGTTTCATTCCAGGGAAGCTTGGACATGCAACTTCCTTTAATCACCGCCACCCTCGAGTCATCCGTTCAGACTTGGCGTGTGTGTCTGTGTACCTACTCAGTATGTGTTTCAGAGTTGTCAGTAATCAGCTAACGCAGGCGCTAACATCTGTGTGTGCGTGCGTGTGTGTAGGTGTGTGTGTGCGTGGGTTTGCCACGTGCACAGGCAGAGGGAGAGTGATAGAGTGCAGCCAACATGTTGACAGCCGCCAAGTATGCAGAAATGGGCGAGGAGGTGATGTCGTTTACAAAGGAATTATTGCATTCGCAGATACATGCTGAGGCTCAAACGATTTCCTCAGAACTGACTGTGTCGCCGCTCGACGGGGAGAATCCTCTGGCAGAGAAGCAGAAAGAGCTATAGAGTTTTTGCCAATGCTGCCCCGGAGCCCTGCTTTTGTGTAATTCCAAGTAATATGAACTCTGAATTTAGATAGCTCATTACCAGCACAGTGTATTTTAATTCAGCTACCCACTGTGTGCGTCGTTGTTGGTGGAACCCTTTTGCTGCTTTATTATATCCAGATAAACACACTGTACATTTTTTCCCTGTCAGTTAGCAGGCCTTTGGAAAAGGGCCTCTTGGTAACAAGCTTTAGGCTGTGGCTTCAGTCTGACGCCTTGTTGGGAAGTTGCAGGATTAATTGACACAGTCCTTATAATTTATGGTTTTCTATAGAAGGCTTCGGCATGTGTGGCTGGGTGTGAAAGCCGGTGCTTTTGAATGTGAGGGATAAAGAAAGCCAAGAGGATAGTCATTTGAGGATCCCATTAGCAAATAAAAAAGGGGGTTGACAAAAAAAAAACAGAGTCAGATTTATGTCCCCCCCCTTCGGTGGGAGGAAGTGCATTATGGGAGCACTCTATAAATCCTCCAACGAGGCTGTGACACTGGATGTGGCACAAATCCGGGCCGGCCTGCCGCGGCCAGGGGAGGCAGGGCTCAGCGACATGGAGGAACATCACAGATTTTTTATTTATTTATTTATTTATTTTTACAAACACTTGCTTTGTCCTCTGTTTTCAAAGCTCCACTGATCTCTGTACAGCCTTGTGCCATTTGACAAGTAGGAGGGCTTAGTGGCTGTGGAGATAGAGGAGCGCCAGGGCACTGATCCCAGCGCAGCCCTACAGCCATCAGAGACAAAAGATAGAGGCAGAGCAGGACAAGTTTAAGCTGTCGTCTTCAGACAAGGAGGAGAAAGAAGAGGTACCTGCGATCCTGGAACTACTGATGCTACATCTGCAGCAAGCCCGGTGACTGGAGTATCACACAGCTCCTTGCAGCATGTTGAGCATTCACTGAACAAATACTGTTTGTGTTGCCAATGAGAAATCAAGCTTTTCCTTTCTGCCTCAATCTTAAACATCAGATGAGAGTAGAGTAACACATAGTGAGTGGGCGTTTGTTTTCTCCTTTCAAACATACACAGAAAGTCAAAAATGAAAGGGAGTTTTGTCCCTGTAAACTATTATCAGATCTTATTGTAGTGAGCTTATCTAAGGTATTTCACCATTGCCTATGCACTAACGTCCTCCTCTGTCTTTACACTACATTCAGTATCTGACTCCTTTTGTTCCACCTCCTGTACCTTTGTCTCTTCTATTGTCTTTTTAGATGTGAAAGGAGGAGGGAGGCTGGGGGTGTTAGGAGTAGAGTCAGTGTGAGCGAGCATCTGGGTATACCACACAGTGAGTGTGGGTGTTTCATCTCTTCCATTTCAGTTTTTTTTTTTTTTTTTTTTGGTGTCTTTGAGTGGTCATGGCTGACCATACTTGAAAGCAGATAATCAGACAGCACAGGCTGATTTACCCTACAAAGTGTAAGAGAGAGACATGGCCTTGACTATCACCTTGACTATCTGCTTTTGGTGCATCTGCAACTCTATCTGCATTTGCAGCCTGAGTTTGCCCACCTGTCATGGAAATGTAATGTTCAAATATCCACTTTGTCTGAGCATTTTAAGGACTTAATATCTTTATTAGCTTAAAATTGTGGCAACAAGTGGCACTATAGTAAATAATAATAACCCTAGATGCTAAATTATAGAATAATACTAGCACAACAAGATAAAAGTATTTGCTTACATTAGCTAACTTTAGTCACATTAGACATTTCCTTGAATTGGAACGAAGGTTCTGAGGCCTAACCATGAAAAACTGGACCAGGGTGTTGGAGGGGTGTCCACATACTTTTGGCTGTATAGTCTTTCTAAAGTTACTATGTCTAACTTTAATAATCAAAGACATAAAAAAAATAGTTAGGGCTAGATAGCGAAACTTCAGCTCACTTGGACTGCACAGGAATTTTATTATTATTATAATACAAAACTGCATGCCTGTGTGTGTTAGTTTGTTAGTTGCTTTAAGTGCCTTGCCAGGTTCTTACCATGCTCCCCTGCCGATTTGCTCTCACGGCCGTACAGTACATGTAATAGGCACTACTTCAACACACACACACACACACACTCAAGAGCTCTCCAGGATTTTCAAGGCACTCTTTCTGCCACCACTTCAGACCTCCTCTCATCCATTTGCTCCTGTTTTCCAATCACTTACCGCCAGTCCAATCTCACCAGTGGACTCCCCTCTATTTTTCAGTGCGAGGTGGTGACACATAGTGAGAAACACACACTCACACATTCTCAGACACACTGATGATTAACAAAGGGTTCCACAGGCTGACAGTGTCTGACCTGTCCCTCTCCACCAGCTGGGTCTGGCTGACCTCAGTGGAAAGGATCAGAAGGAGGAGATTGAATCTGAGGATGAGTGAGAGGAGAGACGGTCAGAGAGAAAGTTGCAGATCTTTGTCTCTGTGACTCATAAATCGTGACACTTGACAAGTGGAGGACTCTGAGTTGAGTGCAGACTTAGTTATAGACAGCTCCCTGCATTCTGTGCTGGCGTTTACTGTGTGAGACTTGTTTGTACAGTAAGAAAAAGTAAGTTAATTATCTTCATTTATTTATGAATTTGTCCTAAAAGATGAGTATAACATACATAACATAAGTCACAATAGGAACAAACACAATCTATTTTAGCTAATAACAGAATGTTGAATTGTTATTGTTCATACTGAATACATCAATAAAACATTCACAGCCTAGACTGGAAAAAGTATGTGAACCCCTCGCCTAATGACATGAACTTAAGCTAGCAGGAGTCATTTATCAAACCCGGAGTCCAGATTGGAGGTGTGGGTCAGAGCAACTTTGACTCATAAAAAAAAAAAAAAACACTTCTCAGTTTTTAAGTTTGATATTTACAAGAAGCATCTGCTGTGAACCAGGCCTCGCAAAAAAAAAAAAGATCTCAAAAGACTTGAGAGAACTGTTGATGTGCATAAAGCTGAAAGGGTTACAGAGTAGAGATATTCATCAGCCCACAGTCAGACAAACTGTCTATAAATGAGATGATTTAGGTATGTGGCTACTCTCTCTGGAAGTGGGCGTCCAGCTAAGATGGCTCAAAATGCACTGCTCAGAATGATCAGTGAGATAAACATGAAGCTCAGAGTAACAGCTAAAGGCTTAAAATAATCACTGGAGCTGGTTAACATGTCTGTTCATGAGTCGAACACACACAAACCATTGACCAGGAATGGTGTCTGTAGCAGGACTTCACACCGGAAGCTGTGCCTGAAGTTTGCTAAAGAGCAGCTTAACAACAACACTACTGGGAAAATGTTGATTGCTGAAACTAAGTCTTAAACTTGTTAGTGAAGAATATGCAGCACTATGTATGTGTAAAAAAAAAAAAAAAAAAAAAAGGCACTGCATTCCAACATTAAAACATCAGCCCACAGGTGAAGCAGGGTGTTTGCTGCCTCTGGGTCTGGACAGCTCGACATCATCGAAGGGAAAATAAATTCCAAAGTTTATCAAGGTCTGCTGCGGGATAATGTCAGGGTGGCTGTGAAGCTGGTGATGCAGCGTGACAATGACCCTAAACTCCAAAGCCAATCTACTGCAGACTGACTTCAAACAAAGAAAATCCACCTTTTGGAGTGGCCTGGTTGGAAGCAGGTCACTGAAGGAGCTCTATAAGAAAGACTGGTCCAAAACTCCTTATTAAGGTTATTGGTTCCAAAAGAAGGTTTGAGCAGTTATTAAATCCAAGGGGTCGTTTACTTTTTCCACCAGCACTGTGAATGTTTGTGTGATATTAGCTTAAACATAATTTTTTGTACACACTTTTATCTTAGACAAAGATCAGATAACATTTTATGACCAATCAGTATATTTTTAATAGAGAGAGAGAGAGAGAGAGATAGAGAGAGATAGATGCTTTATTCATCCCTTTGGGGTAATTCAGTTGTCCAGCAGCTCATATACATGTATATCCAGTTTAGATTTTAATAAAGCAATGGACAGACATTAACATGGGTTAAACATGTCAGAACAATCCATCGATTAGTGCAAAGTCATATAATAAATAATTAAATAAATAAATAGATGAATAAAAAAGGTTTCAGTAAAAGTGTCATGTATTATTACACAGTCTCCACTGTTCTTGAGTCCATAGTGGACTATGGCATAAAGTCCAGTGTGTATGTGCCTCTTTCCAGTTTCAATGAAAATAATCATCTATCCATCCATGTATTCTCTTCGCCATTTATCTTGTCCACTTATCTTGAGAGGCAGGAATAAATGGTATATGGTATTTTGTACTTGATGGTATAAACTACATTATTTTGTTTGCTTTTGACCAAAAAGTGGCCTGCTGGAAAATTAAAATGTTAGTTAAAGGAATAGTTCAACATTTTGTGAGCTAGTGGGACTGCTTCTTGACCAGCGAAGAAATTACTTCTCAACCCTTTACACATTGTCTTTTTTTTTAGCAGATTAAACAAAGGAGCTGTGACATGTTAATCTATCAGTAAGCTTCACAGGTGCTTTACTTATGGATAGGTGCAGGCCATTTGCTGAGCTATGCTAACTGGCTGCTAGCTCCACATACATATTTAGCATACAGGCATAAGAGTGATAGCAATCTTTTTATCTAGCTTTGAGCAAGTAAGTGAATAAGCATAATCCCCAAAATGTCAAACTGTGCCAAGTAAACCTGTAAAATGTCACTGAAATTGAGACAAAATGATGCTGCAACATTTGGTTTATGTTCACTCTGTGCTATTAAAATGAGCATTTTAACTGAAGCCACCACCTTTTTGTTGCTATTCTGATGCCAGCTTGCTCACAACACAACATGTTAGAAAGCCAGTTTAAGGCCACTGCAGTGTCACAGCTAAGGACGGCTCCGTATTCAGGTCAGCCCTGCATGGGCATCATTTGCCTGTTTCAGCACTGCAAGGCACCAACACATGCTCTTAATTGTGAGTCTCTACACACAACAGCATTAAAAAGTGTTAGCTCCACGTAGCTGCTAATGGTTTGCAAGGCTGATGATTATCCACAGGTACTGGGCCGCCGGTACACACATATTAATCAAGCAGTAATTGTTATTTTCTTCATTAGTCTCCATTCCCTCAAAGGCTGCCGCAAACACACAAACACGCAAGCACACAAATACACACAGCACAAGCCGTCCCTGTGTGATTTTGTCTTGATGATTGTGTTAAGTGCTCATCACTTGCGTGTCTGTTCTCCTATCTGTGCTCAATATCAATTAATCTGTCCATTTCCCCATGAAGGCAACAGTTGTCATCCCATATGCTAGCCACTTACAGGCTGCACGCGAGCTGGCAGAGCTGATACCTATACACCCCAAACATTCCCGTACACACACAAATAAATAAATAACCACATGCTGTTGCTTTCCTATGGACACTTCAGTGAAGAACATAACCAGCATAAACATTTTCTTCTACACATCCCAGACTCAGTGCTCGGGGCTTTCTGGCAGTTAAAGCTCCATCAGCAGGAGGTCCAAGAAATATGTCGGCCCTGATAAAGGGCGAGTTATTTAGTGCTGGTTGTTGTGAGTTACAGTACCAGTGTCAGCACCCCTGGCGTTAGTCCAGGCTGCCAGCAGATTCTACAGAGCCTGTCACCCTTCTGTGGTGGTTATGATGGATAGTGACTGGAGACTAGGTCTACCTGCCTGTTTATCGATATTGTCTCTGTTCTGCTTTTGCACTGAAATATGAGTCATTATGCATTTTTAAACCAAAAACAGCGAGGTGCCAAACATTGCTTAACACTGTTTTATCTGGCTTACTTATATTTGATATGTGTTGATGCATCCTAGATTATTATAGAGGCTTTGAAAGCTTTGTCACTGCTGTTTGTTTTGATGGCAGGGAGTGTTGTTTTTTTGTCCTCCTTTAGAGATATTATACGCTCACAGAAAATTGACAACAGACGAGTTGTACACACACACACACACACACACACACAGAGGCATGAGGCGAATGTCTGCTGCTGTCCTTGGTCCAATGCCACTCAGCAAGAAGCAGCAGCAGCGGAGCTATCCGTTGTGCTGAAAGCTGACTTACTGGAAGATTTTGTCTTTCCATTATAGCTCGCACCTCAGTGCAAGTGGGCATTAGCATACACCAGTGTGCAGGCGTAGTGGAGGGGTGGAGATATGTGAGGACACACCAGGGACCTGACAGCCTGTCACAGCTATGATAAGGCTGAGCAGTGATTGATGAGTGACAGATGGATGGTTGAAAATGGCCAGGAAAATGTGCAGCATCTCACTGATAATGCAAAGCAGCGCTGTTTTTAACATTTCACTCTTATGCAGTGAGACATGATGGTAATGTAAGTCTGGATGATGGGATTTAAAGGCCCCGAAAACCTATTTTCACAATCAGATTCCTACATGAACACACACGTTTCTGCCAAAGTTAGAACAGCTTTGGTTCTTTCACAGTTTTTCTGTTTGCATTAACGTGGGACGGACTCTTCGAAATTGGTGGGGCCATGGGTTTCCTTGCACCAATCAGGATTTAGTGACATTTGAATCAAAATTGACTATTAAAGGGCAACTCAACAGATTTTACAAATCAAAGTCTGTATACAGGTTTTTGGAGCTGCAACTGCTTGTAAAAAATGTTGTGTAAAACCTTTTATGGCTCCAGAGGGAGCAGTGTTATTTCTCATGAATTGCCTTAAGTGATGTCACTTGAGTCAGCAATGGTTGGGGCTGAAGACAACAAGTTTGAAAAGTAAAATAGTCTGGATGAAAAGTGATGATTTTACGAGACCTCGGTAGCCTGCTCCTAATCTCTGCATGGGGTACAGTTTGAGGCTACAATAGCTGCTATTTGCAGAACACATTGAATCTCCAACTGTATGCATGTGGAGTAAAAAAAAGATATTTCTGGTTCTTCTGCAGCTTTTTTTTTTTTCCAAAAGTGTTCACATAACTTTTTTTTTTTTTTTTTTTTTTTTAAACAAAAAACCTACATGAAGGACTAAGTTTTGAAACCAAGCCCTCAGGGGCTGTAAATTCAGAGCATTGATTGAGAATATATAAATAAGTGAGTGTGTGTTCTTTCTGTAGCTGCCCGTGACCCTGCCTAGCATCAGGGCCACCGAGCCAAGAACCATAAACCATCTAAAAATAGTGTTCTCACAGAAGTGTATTGAGTTGTGGCCAACGACTCTCACACACCGGCTGCTTGACCATATTTTCAACCTGCTATAGACATCTAGGCACAATGATCTGTGAATCCTGTGGCTTTGTGATGAGTTCATGGTGTCGTGTGCATTGTGTGTGCATTGTGTGTGTGTGTGTATATGTGTGTGTGTTGTGTGTTATGAAAGGCAAAAGGCTCAAAACTTGAAATATGGCCATGTAATATAGTGCCCTTCCTTCCAAGACATCTGTAACAATTGTTGGCTCGCACAGTTACACAAAGGCATGAAGACAAACACACACACACACACAGACACAAATGGAGCATTTGAAATAAACAGGTGGGACCAGCTTTGTGTATATGGCCTGTCAGGGATGCAGCAATTTTATCCTTCCGCTGTAACTGGGCCACTGACACACACACACACACATACACTCACACATTGTGAGCTCTTCCTCTCCCCTCTGTAAAGGTGCACCCCAGTTCCCCGCAGCTGTTGCACAGGCTCAGTAATTGCAGGCCCACACGTGTGTAGCCTATAGGTCTAGCTCTGTGTGTGTGAGTGAGTGTGTGTATTTGTGTGTGTGTGTTTACCTGCGTCTAGGTCAAATCCTGAGGGATGTGAACTCTCTGCTGGGTTGTTTCATTTTTAACGGTACGCTCAGGGCCTCATTTGTCCCTGTGTGTTTTGGGAGAAATCACCAAGGTCCTCCCTCCTCAGGATGAAAGAGGTGAAGGGGGGGGTTATTTGCTGCATAGTGAGTATCTGTCAGCTCTTACACAAGCCCAACAGGTTGTAGTACTTAGAAAAAACAGACCCAATTTGCTACAAGTTGATTGTTTTTCAGACCTGCATGTCCCCACATGTTTAATGTGATTTGGCCCAGCTGTCACACCGTAGCTGCTGCTTCAGCTCTCATCTCTGTCCTGTTTCTCTTCATCCTTTGCTCTGGTCCTGCAGCTGACAGCAGCCTGGCTGTAGCAGCTCCCCCTGTGTTACTAGGAGGAGGATCTGGGTCACTGTGTACCTGCTCCTCCCACTGCTTTGCATCCCCTCACTCCCACTTGTTCATCCTCTGCTCTACCTCCCTCCATCTTACCCTCCCCTCCAGGTCTCTTCCTCGTCTGTGTTTGTCTAATCTTTTAGCCAATAATATCAATCTATCAAATTCAATCTGTCCTCCTTTTTTATGTTTTTTAAATCTTTGGTGCTCATCTTTTTCAGTGCTCCTGCTGGGTTTACCAGGTGTAGCATTAGTGTGGAGATAATTACAGACAGCGAGGCTTAGCCAGGTCTTATCACACTGTTCACACTTCCCTCGCTTCCGTTTCTCTGTGGGTTTCTTCCTGGGGCCCTGTGAAGATTCTCCTTTTGGGGAAAAAAACACTAGGTTAGGTACATTTAAAAGCTCAAATTTGAATCTGACTTTCGTTTTAGCTCTGCCCTCAGAGTAGCTTTTGTTGACTTTATTAAGCTGGCTGTGTTTTCTCAAGGCCAAACGTAGCCTGAGTAGACTGAAAAAGTTGAGCAAACAAACGCACACACTATAGACTAATGCATCTCACTGTCAAACATACATACAAACATGAACATATTACGCAATGCAAACAAGAAAAGTTCCACAACAATATCCTATAACCATATGTTTGAATCATGATTTATTCTCCTTCACACGTGTTCACTCTGTGGAACATGTTCGGACATCACAGGCTAGAAGCTAATTATAGGGTGGTGAATAATTAAGGTGCAATATTCATTCATTAAACACTGAAAAATGGTTGGCAGGAGACGCTCACTCACTCACTCACTCACACTCTCTCTCTCTCTCTCTCTCTCAAGCCCTTCCTCTCTGCCCCACCACCCCTCCTTCACCCTCCTTGCCCTCCATTTGAATATCGTGTTATTTGGACACACTGTATGTTAACATGGATGCCTGTGTGTGTGTGTGTGTATGAAGGTCACTCATTTTTCTAACCAGCACATCATTATTAAATAATGAACCCACCCCTGGCTCACTCACTGCCTCCCTGCCTCTCTCACTGTTTGGTTCTCATGTTGAGTTGGGTTTATATGTGTGTGTGTGTGTGTGTGTGTGTGTGTGTGTGTGTGTGTGTGTGTGTGTGTGTGTGTGTGTGTGATTTCGCTTGCTCACGTGTGCACGAGGAGAGGCAGGTATGGTTTTTGGCATGTCCGTTTATGTATGTATGTGAGTGAGTGTGTGTGTGTGTGTGTGTGTGTGTGTGTGTGTGTTGGCCTGGGCCCCCTTGAGTTCTCATTATGGTGAGAGTGGATGACCGAGCCCAGCCCTAACATCTGTCTCAGAGTGGAGGGGCCCCACACCGAGCTCTCGGCCAGGAAGCAACCTGAGACTGGAGGCCGCTTTCTGCTGCATAACAAGCAACGCTGCAGAAAAAGTTCACTCCAAATCAACTGTAAGACAAACATTTTTATTACACGTAGCATTTTAACATGTCATTTATCAGCACAAACCTTTAGCCATCATCCCAATTTATCTGTTTATATGGATTTTTTAAGATCATTCTCAAATGTAAACATTGGTAATGCTCCAATATCAGCTCTTGTTTGAAAAGGAAATTTGACTTTCTAGAACTAAAGTCCAGCCAGTACCCAACCTTTCATAGCTCCTCACGGTGACAGATGGTGAACAGAGTGAAAGGCTGACTGGAAAAACAAAAGTAAAAGACAAATCATTTTCAACATGTTTGTCCTCTCGAGAAAAGCCAAACAGAGACACCCACCAGAGAGCTGGGACATATTTCAACATTATGACATGGAGCATGAGCTTATAAAAAATGTGGTCGTATTTAAGAGCGACACAAATTACTACACACTCAACCTTTAATATTTAAAAAGATGACATTAAAATAAGATGACAAGTCTGTGCTGGGAAACACTTTAATGTCTCCTCTGAAGATTTTCTCTTTTGTTTTTCTCTAGATACACGGAAATAAGATCTCAGTGTAGGTTTTCATCTTTTATTTATCATGGGAAGAGAAATTCATTATTTCCAGCACCACCCTGGTTAATATTTACAGAGCTGAACACACTTAGGGTTTTGTATTGGACTTTCCTCAGCAGTGCTGTGGTGTTGCTCACTGTGAAGATCCATGGAGTGGCTGGGCTCTGCTGCTTTGCTCAAGGTCACTATGATGGAAGCTCTTAGTAATTCATGTTATTGAAAAATAACATTTCAAATTATACATGCAACAATAAAACTAATGTTAATATCTCTTTGCCAAATATCCTGTTGTGCGTGGCCAAAAGTAAAGTACCTGAACATGCAAACATTGCATCTGAATGTGATGTTTGACTGGGTTTAACATGCTGCTTTGACAGCCAGCACTCTGCTGGTTAGACCTTGCTGAATAGTAGCTTTTTATATTTTCAAACTTTTTATCAAAGGTTTTGAACCTTTGAATGTGGATCGAAAATTAATTGAGATGTTACATTTGATCTGTAATCATCAGTTTGACATTAAAATCCTCTCTCTGACCCCCTGTGTGCATGCAACAGACAATTTCCTTTTCCCTATTGTTTTTCTATTTGATTCAGCAATACACAGAAAACCAGTGAGCTGTGCTGATTGGATACTGATGACACAAAGCAGTCTGAGAAGTAATGTTTTGGTTTCAACATGGGAGATGGAATAAAAATCATGGATAATTGCTGATTGCTGTAAAATGCAACTGCTGTATGGTGGAGACTGCACACGCGGGCTGGGTCCTGATGACACATCTGATTCGATTCAATTTAATATCAGTTCAGTTACAACACCAATTTGCTTTGGTATGGGCGAGACTCTCAGAGAACCCATGCTGTGAATTGTTTCTCTGACCTGGTGCATTATTAAAAATATAAATGTTTACATTAGGATTGGACCTCGAAGCTGTAACATCAATGCATTTTTTAAATTTAAGATGACCAACAGTTAAGACACACAGAAATAATAGGTAGGTAACTAATGTGCGTTGTTCATGTACTCAAGCATGGGTACCTTTGCTGTCTTCACCCACACATCTGCCTTTACACCTGAGCCTTCGCTGGAGCCACATCTTTTTGTTTATGTCGCGTGAGCAGATGTTGTTGCACGAGACTGTAAAAGGCATCTATGAAAAGATGGACCTCTGGATTTTATGAAACAATATTGTTTTATTCAAATGGAGATGCAACATACAACAACTTTAACTATATAATTTAGCAGGATTAGGCTGCATCGGTTGCATCCAAAATTAACTAGAACAAAATACGTAGTCGTACAATTTCAAGATTTTTTTAACTGAGAGCCTCATTTTAGTTTAAGCTTGGAAAAGTATCAACATGTTGAAGCACCAATGACTTCACGCAAACTTCAGCCACTGCTACTCCTCCAATTACGCCTGTGCTGCATCTGAACATCATCACTAGTCATCAGTTTCATGATCTAATGACCAACAGGAATTTATTGGTTCTATCATCTTCTTCACAGAGGATTAAAAACGAGCTGTAGTTTCTTGCTTTGACTGAAACTGCATGTGTAAAAAATCTGATGAAACACTGAACAACGACGCTAATAATTATCTCAAACCTCAACTTCTTCTCGACACTGCATATAATTCATAAAAGAGCCACTCCATCCCCATTTATTCTCGGTGTCTCATGAGCCCCGCTAGAATATATTCAGAAGATATGAAACAATCCATCTCTGCTTCATAAATGCAAAGAGATATCAATGCTCTAATCCTTCACTCCATCTCAACATTACACTTTTATGTTGCTGGAATACACACAGCTGCTGCCTCTCTCTCTCTCTCTCTCTCTCTCTTTTCTTCTCTTCCTCTCTCCTTCACAGGCTCACAGATATACATACATGCACCATTTAAATGTCAATGAATCCTCTCCTTTAATGCTGTGCAGTGTGTCCCCAAACAGATTATATCTAGCTGTGTGGCATTTGCCAGGTGGGATTTCCAAGCGCTGGAGAGTTTGCCACCTGATGCTCAAGAACATAGGAAATGGCTTTGTGTGTGTGTGTGTGTGTTTGTGTTTGTGAGACCCTGCTATTCTCTGCCCTCAGAGTCTTTCTCAGTCCTGGTGAGTCTCTCCCCACCTGCCTGAATAGTGGCAGTTCTCCCCTGCTGCCTACAGCCAAAGAAGGCTGAACACCTGTAGAAGGGTGCAAACACACATTTGCAAATTCTCACATGTGCACGGAGACACATGTCATGTCTTGAAGTGCTCGTCCACCTGTGAGCTGTCCCAACCATCTTTTTTTCACCTCTCTTTTTATTTACCTACCACCGGTTTGTACCTTTTCACGTTGTGTGTACATGCCGGCGACTGAATGTTTGTTGTAGTGTAGCAAATGACTTGTACCTGGTTGGGTGGGTAATTTTCCAGTAGCACTGGTGCTTTCATCCATGCAGTCTCTCAGGGTGCAGTGTTTATGAAATGACATCGTAATCACGCCTTTTCCACTTTCTCTCCATTTTCAGCCCCTTGGGAGAGGAGGCAGGGGGGGTTTCAGGTTTATATGCAGATGCTGAAAAACAAAATGATGGAAATCTGTGACAGACTGTTGCAAGGGGGCAGGAGAGTCATAAGCAGAGAATCGGTGAGGGACTGACTGACAGGTTGAAATTGAAATAGGACAAACACACTGAGGCCAGAAGAAAGAGAGATGGGGAGAAAAAGCAGGCCCTGCAGTGCGGTTGGGCAAATTGGATGGATATTTTGCTGAATCACATTTAAAATTCTATCTGTTGTAATTTCATTGAAATAAATGTTTAGAATTGTATTTCAGGCCTGTTTCCTCTTCTTCTTTATGTGTTGACATTTACCATCTGTAGCTGTCAATGGAATAAAAAGATACCAGGGCCAGTTTTAAAGGTGTGTGTAAGAAGTGCCTGTAAGAGCAGGGAAGTTTGTATTTGGTATTCATACCTATACGGAATGAACAATAATAAATCTCAGTTGTTCTGACACTCAGGCTGATTTACATACACAAATGTCCCCAGCTTGCTGTATATGGTCAAATGTATCCCTCTGAAAGTCCAAGTTTTCATAATGTAGAGTTGGTTTTTGTGGACAAATGCAGCAACAGGGGAATAAGGACTAAAAACCCCACAAACATTGAGGGTGAGATGTTTTACTGAGGCATCCTGGGAGCAGGGGTGTGGGAAAACCTCCCAGAACTATAGGCTAATTTCATATGTATGTTATTGTATTTTCTATTGTGTTGTGTTTCCACCACTCCACACTTCATTTGTTGTCACATAATTAGAAATGCACCAGAGAGGTGGTTTCCCCGTCATGCGAGAATATGGGTTTGTTTGAAATAGTGAAACTGTGAAAGTTTCAGATGTGAGAATCTGAGAACCTGAGTCACTTTGCCAAATGAAATTCAACTAGATGCAACAGATATTTTGTCCAAAGGTAACGCTATAGCACTGGGGCAGGTATTTGGGGCAAGACTGCGAGTTGTCGTTGGCTAATGTTGGCTATTGTTTGCAATATTTATATTAGATTTAACTGACATTTGGCTGCAGTGGCTGCTGTTCAGAAAAAAAGTCCATACTCTGGCTTTAACAGATTGTCTGGATATCTTATAACACAGCGACGCTGGCAGCTGTACTCCTGCAGCACTGTTTTTTTTTTATGATTTTGTGTGTTTATTTAGTTAGATCGTCTGGTTAATACCAACTTTTACTGCACATTTCTCTGGAATATTCAATATAGTTTATAATAGTGTTGTAGCCTATTATTCATCTTGCTCTTGTTGTTTCTTGTTGTTTCTTGGTTGTTCTTTGAAATGCTAATCAGAGGTAGTTTGGTGTCATAATTTTAGTTAAAAAAATGAATCATCTCTGTCTTTCTCTCTTGCTGCTCACTTGCTCGATGGGCAGACATTTGTGTGTGTTACCTACAAGCTGACATATGGTTCTTGCGCGTACTATGAAGTCTAATCCTGCCGGCGCCTCTGTTATAACAAACTGCAGGTCTCAGTGATACAGCACTAGAAGAGAGAAAATTGGGCATTAATGGGCATAATTTTACTGTGAAAGAAGCGATTTTCCAAGTAAAAACCAGAACTGCTCGTCTTCAGGTAATGACAGTTTAAAATGACAATAGACATATTTTAAACTTCTCATTATGAGAAGGGATTTATATTGGTTTGCTGATAGTGTCGCTTTTACTATGCAATTCTTTCTGCCACTAGACATGAAATTTGGTGGAAAAACAAATGTTCGATTACTTTCAGAGAAGTTCCTGCACACTTTAAAATCTTGACGACAGATGTCTTAGATACAAAACTTATGACTTGAAAAGAAAACACAAGATTGTCAAGAATATGAATCAAGTTCTATCCTCGGGGGCTCAAAGTAAGATCCCCTCAGACTAAAAACCTGAGAAATAAAAATATATTTGATAACAATAACAATAATAAGAAAGGTGGAGGGAGGGCGGTGACCTGTCCCAACCTTCTCCCACTGGGACGACCATACGGTTTTCATTATTTTGTAATTATTATAATGATACTGTTGCTGCACTATATATTTATTATCACAACATATCAACACTGTCTTTCCCCATCGTTCACCCACACTTGTAACGCATACAAACATACTCGCACACACAAACACACACTACAGGCACACGCACCCTACTTAATCTCCACTAATCTAATCTAATCTCCACTCTGTGATTTATCAGATCATCATCATCTGTGTGTTTACTCATTATATTTCTCTTATTTATCTTCTATGTCATCTTATTTTTTTGTTTCTTTAGGGCCTGCTATGCTATTTCAACAATAAAAAAAAATCAAGGTCTTCATGTAGAAATTTGACTCATGGTTTAAGAACAAAATCACATACATGCAAAGTCATGGTACACAATCTTGCAAATAATCAGTTTGTACAAAGATCACTGAATCTGTCGGAGCTTATGTTGAAGGTGAAGAGCAAACATGAAATATTAAAAGTTTTATTACATAAAATAGTGATAGAAATTGAAGTAGGGCATGGTTGTTTTCCTCTGTTTGGCACTGTTGTGAAAGGAAGGTTTCCATTCCCGGTGGGGGGCAGTTGGATTACCTTTGTTTTCAAGCGTGCCATGCCACTCCCAGCTGCTGCAGCCGAGCCTTCAGTAAAAAAAAACAAAAAACAGCTTTGTTAGCTCTTCTTGCGTTCAAACTTGTTTTTGTCTTTATTCTCTGGAGTCTCTGAAGCTGCATGATGAAATACAGAGGTACGGTTAACAGCGTCAAGACGCAGATGCAATGGGTAAGGGATTAAAAACCTTCACTCTGTGACACTGTAGAGAGCAGATGCCTTTTGATGTGAAAGCACTTGGCTCATACAGTGTGGTACAGCAAAGGGAATGAAGGAATAATCATACTTATAATGTCTGACACCCAGATATGCAAACACACTTTAAAATGTGTGCATGTGAAAATTTCATTTCCTGTTCTCTGATCTTCCTCTTTCTCTTTATATCTCTGTTGTCCTCTTCCACTTAGCTGTCTTGTTTTTTAACTCACTCCCTAAAGGCACAGGGCTTTATTGTTTACCACAGAATGGAAACTCTTTATTTGGACAATGAAAGGTATTTTGATCGAGAGTTTCGCACCATGGGTCACGATTTTCCCCCTTTCCCAGTGTCATGACCAAAGTGGCAGAGAATTCAAGGTCTTACTGAACAAATACAGTTAATAAAATGCCACCAGGAGGGGAAAGAGGGCATTTAATAGCAGAGAGGATTTGAGCTGGTAGCAAGAGATTAGGGTGCAGTGTTTTACTGGGCCAATTCTCTCTGAGTCATTCTCTGTCCTCTCCAGTCCATCTCCTGGGTTTATGGACAGGAAGGTGTCCATAAAGTTACATGGGTGAATGGATGCAGGATGTACGTGTGTGTCTGTGTGTGTGTGTGAGTGTTAGGTGGGATGATATGTGTGTATTTGTTTGCTCTGGTATACAGCCAATGCAGGTTTTTCAAGGCTGATACTGATGGTCCTTTTTTTTATCAGAGGTTGCTGACAGTAGATATTTCATGGTAATATTCGCTGTCCCTAGAAAAGGATATTACAAGGAAACCATTTCACTATGGTGCAAGCAGAATACAAGCACTGATAATTCATGAAAACTTGTATAGAATATAAATTTGTATAGAATTTACATTGCAAACGTATTAAGTTTTTACAGAAACATGAAGACAGAAGAGACAGAAAATGACAACATGTGAAACAATGCAATTTAATGTCAGTACAACTGACAAATTAAAAGTGATGGAATTATGAAAAATGGAAACTAAACAAATGGGTTTTGAGATGCTTCTTAAATATGTGCCCAGATTTGCCTTTTGGCAGGTTCCTACTCTAAAAACTTGAGACTCCTCCCAGAGATCAGGGGGCACAAGTCCTTTACAACAAATATGGAGATATTAGACCATGTTATAGTTAACATCGCTAACATAGCTAACCATGTAACTTCTCAGAGAGCTTGTCAGTTGAATGGAGGCATGTGTGAGCATCCTATCCCAGATACATTGTAACATTAAGGGAGCTTTTTATAAGTTTTGCTAGTGCTACATAGCCAGTGTTAGCATTAACAGCTGTTTACTTACCAGTCTAGAATAAACGCTGTGAGTTCACCATCAAACAAGAGCTGTCTCCAGTAGCGGATAGCGACACCAGCGTTAAACCTTGTCTCCATCACTTCATTTCTTCTACTGTAGTTAGCATGCTAACCAGCTAGCCCTGGCCCGTCTTCTCACTGTAGCCTCCAATCTGCCTTTAAGATATAGCGCTGCTCAGAGGGAGTATTATAAACTCTTGTCTTGTAAATGTAACAACGGCTGACGCTCTTGTCAAGCAACAATCACCACCACCACGTTCGGTGAAAACTTACAAATAGCCCCTTTAATAGCAAAGTCCAAAAGTCTGAGGTCACTTTCCCATTCAGGTGAATCAGAAATATATAGACATATATATTGATACTGGAATTTTTTTACTTCTTAAAATCTGTATCAGCATCGGCTCTAAAAGTGCAGTATCAGTCAGGCTCCAGTGCTGAGCAGGGAGAGTGTGTGCAGTTTTTTTTTTTAGAGCTTTTTAGCTGAAAACTGCTGCATGTTGTGGCCAAAAATGATGCAGTGAAAGTGGTAAGAGCTGAAGCAGTAAGTAGATAGATAGACATGTGGCAAAAGCTCTCCACTGAAAGAAGATAACTACTAGTAAAATGCACTGGTTTATATTTGTGTCTGCAGAAGGTGCGGCTGTGATCACCTATAACATTAGTACAAAGACATGTCAGCTTTCAACCTCCTCGTTGCACGTCACCAGACAACAGCAATGAAAATATGTGCTACCCAGCAGCTCGCAGCCCGACTCTGCCACATTCAAATCTCTGAATACATGGCTTGGTGGCTACCATGCTTCACTCCTTTTGAGCCAGTGCAGTGCCATTACCAGTACCGGCTGCCGGGGGCAACGGGTCGGCTCCACGGGATTGGAATGCAGCCGTGTGTGTGTGGCAGGCAATCTGTCGCTTGTTTACACTTTATATATCACTCTTTGGGTGCTGTAAATCTCTATCGGTATCTGTCCATGACCAACTCCCTCCTGGTTGGATTACATCTGCTTTTTTCTCTCTATCTCTCCACTTGTTCTGCCGGATGTATGTCACACTATGAATCACTATGTGACATGCTGTAGCCTCTTCATATGGCATCTTCTGGTGAGAGGGTGTTAGATCACTCCCACTTCTGACATCTGTTAAACTTTGACGGCCCGCCTGAAATCACTATTGATCTGCGTAATGGAAGGCGTGATGCTCCTATCGGTGTGGTGATGTGACGGGAGAAGACACGGGCAAACGCACAATCTTTTCCTGCTGGCTGCCTGGAAGTGGCCCCTATATTATCGATCTATCACTTAAGTGTCACTTTTTCCACCATCGATCTGTCCACCTGAAATCTGGCCCACAACCAGAAAAAAAACAGACTCAAAATTACAGCAGAAAGGGAAATGCTTTTGATCCAGGCTGCTAAATATCCTCTGCCTTCTTAACAGGCACACTTCACAGGTCAGTGAGAGGCCAGGGCTGTTATCATGAAAAAGCTTGCTTCGTTTACGGAGCACCATCTTATCAAACGACAGCAATGGCTCCAACAGGAAAATCAATGCCTTTCCACCCCCATCAGGGCAAGTACCTCTAAAAGCATTTTCTATCCTGCTTTTCAGCTGCATTTATTAATCTTTCAGCAGCTGATTCTTGTCTCCCTCTCTATCTTAGCATCTGGGATAAGGCTTAAGTGGTTACGAGCTCCCTTCACTCCTCTACCAGAAAAAGGGAAGAGCTCACTGAAACTGCATGTTTTGCTTTTTAGGTGCTGAGAATTGAGGTTTTATTATGGATATGGATGGTGTATGTTGTTTACTAATTGTTTCTAATTTCATTGCTGTACTGGGTGAAGACAGGCAGCGGGGAATTGCTGCTTGTGTTCAGTAAAATGTTTTTAATAGGGAAAGTGCAAACAAATATAGCTGCTGTCTTGCCGTTGGTGCCATGAAGAAAATATAAAGGCTTATCAATATTAAAAAGCTTTCTCGCTCAGTCTGTCGGCTCATCCAAAGTCACTCAAACACTTGTAAATAGGGAGATTTTCCAACCTCCTCTTCTCCTCTTGACTGTCCATTGATAGAGGCAACTGGATAGGTCTTGGAAATATAATTGTCAAGTCTTTTCACTTGTGATGGAAGGCAGAAGAAGGAGAGAAGCATTTAAGAGTGTCTGGCTCCAGGCCCAGATGACTGTTTGTCCAAGTTGTCTGATTCAGCCGTTGATGGAGGTATTATTTGCAGTTGGAGTAAGGATGAGTTACAGCAGATTGTGTGGAAAACGAGGGATTTTCTCAGCTCCTAGTTCAGGGGAACGGCTAAGAGACGAAATAATCCCTCAACAAGTGCAATATGAACGAAATCCTCGATGGGGAAAGCTCATGTTTACTTGGACATACAATTCCACCACTTCCATTACTGCTCAGGCTTTTTTTGGAATGGATATGGTAGTTTTTTTTTTTTTTTTTTATGGTTCTCTCCCCCCTGAACCGTGCTGTTTCATATATACCAATTTGAGAAGGAGTGTGGAAATTTATGAGGCAGAGACTGCAGGTCCATTTGCACTTGTGGATATAAAAAGTCACACACACAGACACACACTTTCTTGTAGTGCTATTGTTCTGAGGTGTCTCCACTCGCTACATTAATTCTCTTTAGCTCCAAAGCCTAACTTTAACCACTAAAACCACTTCTGTAAACTCAACATCTACACTAATTGTAACATTCAGAAAAAAAAGTTAAAACCTAACACAATAACCTGACAATAAGATTCATAAACATAATAATTTATTTTCTAAAATGCTAGTATTTAGGTCATGGATAAAGCTAACATAGCACATGTTCAACTTAAAAAACAGGAACTGTCTGCCTCAGACTACAGGAGGTTCACCCGCTCCTGATAATCAGAGGAGAAATCTGCGAGTATAAGCAGGTTTTTTTAAACTCGGAAATAACCTGCTATAAAAAGGCGATTAACGCCTTTTACACTGCCAGCCGAGTTTGCCCTGCTGTTTGAATTCAGGACACACACGCAACTGCAGAGAGGAATGTCATCACATGCAGTTACAGAGCGCTATACAGATTCTCATCCCTGAGTTGGTGGTTTTCTAAGTGTTGGAACCCTGCGTGAGACGCTTCGATTGGTGATTATGTGTTTTTGAAACTTATATCAGGGCTGCAGCTCACTCTTTCATCCCCAAGCGCACTGTAGCCGAGGTTTTTCTGGTTCAGTGGCAGGTGGCAGGTCTGTTTACAGGGTTTGTGCTCTGGAAGACGTCACAGCTCGGAAAAGGTGAGACAATTAGCGCGTTCACCCGGGTGTTGTGTTTACATCACTGCTGATTGGAGCTGAAGCTGATATATACCCATGTCTACTGCAGAGTCATTTGACCTGGGTGAGCCAGATGTTAGCAGGTCTTAACTTTTTTTTTTGACCAGTGGAATGAGGGCTATAGTGTTGCAGATGGTACACGAAAGAAAAATATTATAATTATAATTTATACACAATGTTGACAAGCACTCTGGTTGAAATATACCTGCACCTTCAGAATGAATCCAACCAGGTGGGAACCACGGCTGTAAAAGAGCACACACCTCAGAGGAGTTTTCAGGTCGACTCTAAAATCCTGACTCAATGCAGAGCTTTCCCACAGAGATTGTGCATCTCCCGCAGTTTCCCTGCTCTGTTTAATACCAGTCATATCAAAGTTCCTCTTACACACTTAACCATTCCAATCTATGCTGCTCATTTCTGATCTGAATTTGATATTGTTACCTGGAATATGGATGATTATGCCCGTGGTGATCCCTCTGAAGTCTTTTTCATTCAGTGGAAAATTACAACTAAATCTAGCCATCCTGTGAAATCTG
This sequence comes from Trachinotus anak, assembly GCF_046630095.1. NCBI lineage: Eukaryota > Metazoa > Chordata > Actinopteri > Carangiformes > Carangidae > Trachinotus > Trachinotus anak. The sequence continues at coordinate 5,103,427 of NW_027273885.1, read as the reverse complement.
GTGACAGTGTACGTCTCCATCGGTAGCTCATCTATTCTCTTTTTTGTTTGTCTGAGAGCCAACTGTGTTTTAGTTACATGGTTACTTGGTTTAACATCTTCACATTTGCCAAATGTGACTGGTACATCTGATTCTGCTGTGTGAAACAGCAGGAATATTCCCTTCACTTGCTCCAGTGAAGCTGCTGCTTGTTTTTCTTCGATAACATGCTCTGCTGGATGACTGCTGTGTTGTTTATATTACTGTGGCTACTGTGGCCGTGGCAGCAGTGACGTGATGAGGATTGTGAGGGTGTCTGGGAAGGGTGAGGTGGCAGCCATGCTCTCACTTTAAATGCTGCAGGGCCCCGGGGATGGACGCTCACGCTCAAAGTGTCTTTCCGTGTTGGGCAGGACAAGCTGTTTTGTTATTGGACGACTAAAAATAAAAACCTCTGACCTTGACTGGCCGCTGATGACAGAGTGAAGAAGAGAGGTGATGAGAGAGACAGTGAGTTTGTGCGTATGTGTGTGCGTGTTTGTGTGTTTGACAGAGAGACAGAGAGACAGGAAGTGACGGAGGACGAGGGAAGACGCAACAAATCACACATTACAGGTTTTGCAATGAACATACACTAATGTATGTTTTTTCTCTGAGACAATTAAACAAACATTCAACCAATGAATGACAGTTTAATTAGCCTGGTTGCAGACCTGTGAATAACTACTCACATTCTTTCCAACTGCACAGGTTACTGTACATCAAGTTCCATAAATAACAGCTCTTAAATCTGCATGCTTCTTTGATTGATGTGAAAAGCATAAAGCCTCTGGCAGCCTCCCTGTCTACTGCAAGCATTGTCATCAAGGTGGACACATCCATCGCTACTTGATTAAAGCAAAATAAGCAGAAAAGAGCTGACATGTACAAGATGTGGGACTGAAAAATGAAGGAATGGCAGTCCAGCCTAATGATTTCGGTGACTGTCTCAGCCAAGGAAAACAGTTCACCTTCACACCGTATTTTAGAGGTACTGCAGCATTTATGACCTGCACAGTAATGATTATTTTATGCAACAGAATCAGAAAAATGTGTCACTGATTGCGCTTAAATTTGTTTTCCTATACTGTGATATGTAACTGCAGAGACACAGAGTATAGGTTCAACCTGCTGGTGATTGAAGTCAATCCACTTCCTTTGCAGATGAGAGCTGTAATGTTTGTTTTGTTATTTGCCAAACAAAGGAAGTCGGGACTTGGTTTCTCTTGTTTTCATGTGACCTAGACCAGTGTATTTCATTTCCAATTTTATCTCCCCTAGACTATAAGAGTCTATAAGTGATAGCGTGGATTATGGTGGAGACTGCCACATTATTGTTTTTGAGGTTTTGTGTTTCGATTACATCACACAAACTCTGTTTAATCTCTTGGGATTATGGTTAGTGCCGTGACTTTGGGCTATGACGTATTTTTACAATGGGAAACACTGCCAGAACAAACTTAAATATTGGACATTGGACTTTTTAAGATATTTTGTATTAATCTGTGTATGGCAAATGAAGTATAGTAAGTATAGTTAGAAAAAAGATGGCAATTATGACAAATGAATTATAGTAAAGCTCCCTATCCTTACACTTTCCTCTCTACAGAAATGGCACAGCACTTCCTGCATAGATACCCAATGTTTTCACTCAGTTGTTACCTGTGGAGCTGTAAAGCTGAGCTCACATTCAAACACACATTCAAACACTGATGCTTCTGCTCTACAAATGCACTGTGGGTCTGCACAGCCCGTACCTCTCTCCCCAGCATTGCACAGGACACAGAGCATAAGAGGAAATGCTATTCGAAGCTTGACTGACAATGCCTGAGGAAATACACACAAAAAACAGCAAGGGAATAAAAGTGAAATCTGAAGTAATGTAAAAGGAGTCTAGGTATGGCAGAAAGGGGAGAGTGATGGAGTCTGTATGATACGGACGGAAACATTAGAGGTGAATAGGCTCTTCACGGTGTCTGTCATGTTACAAACTGTAGCCCATTATATACCTCTGTCTGGGTTCTCCCGCAAATCTGTCGCTAATGCAGCCTGGAAAGTCAAATGTAACTGGGTTACTGTGGGACTGTAACAATGTCATCTGTCTCCTTTCATCAGTGGCAGGAAAAGAAATTTGCTGCGGTGGTGTTTACGCAGGCTGTACAGATGTTGGTTAAAGTTTTATGGCTCTTGATTAACATGAGAAAGATTCATTGCAGCCGCCACATCTTTTCCCTCCTGTTTGCGAGTTTGTGTGCAGACGCAGCGCTGATGTGTGCCTGATTGTGTTTGTGATAGCCTCAACACTGATTTGTCATAAATTGAAAGCAACAAGGCTCTTGTCATTTTTAATAATGCACATCAGTGGCTGTGCAACATAAACTCATGGGAATAACGCAGCGCAACACGTTTGGGTTTTGGCGACACTCTTGACAGTGGTAACACAATTACCGCCCTTCCTGTCCCTCTTTGCACAAAGCCAATCACGTCATTTCCACTCCAGTGGCATGTTATAGTGGCACGTACACACCGCTGTCAGCTGCTTGGTATATTTACCCTCTTTTTGACATCTTTAGAATATTAGGAACAATCTTCTATTAAAGATGACACCTGTCAGCACAGGGAAACTGAGCTGAGTCAGATGGGAATTTATACTCTAAAGTGAGAACATTTAAAGTGATTGGCGACTAAGTGGAGAATTCATCTCTAATGTCAAATTAATTGTTTCATGCATGCATGAAATTTCATGCAACTTCATGCTTGCATGAATTATGAATAGTTTTTTGTTTACATGTTCTTTTCATGAAGTTTTTGACATGTAAACTCTGGTGGACAGCACGCATTTAACTGTTCAATATTATTTTAAAGTGTAATAAATAGAATAAAATTGTATTGAAAACTGTGAACATTACATGAAACTGAGAAAATGTTACTGTGGACATAATTCTAACACTTTGGTTAAGTTTTAGTACAACATGATAGGTATGCTACATTATAACCAGTAGTGCATGATGTCCACTTTAGTTGACAATTGGGATTTTCTGTTTGTACAAAATTAATATTTGAATAATCAAACATTGTTCCTTAGGTGTTTCTTGTTATTAACATTTTTTTGTACCTGCAAAAGTCTTCTTCTATAAAAGGGACTGCACAGGTGCTTGGCATACCTGACATTTTGTCGGTCATCTTGGATGTTGGGATATTTAGCTGCACTTACATTTGGTTGCAACTAGGTGGTAGCCTACGGGGTTTTCAAGTACTGTCCACTGTAGTGACTGCTATGCAACTTCACCATCCAGACAACCGGCATATACAAGAAACTGGTTTTTGAATAGCTGTCCAATCTATTGACCACTATGTGTGAAAGGGTCTGCAAGAAATTCACAAGGAATCGACAAAGAAACCTGAAACCAGACCATTATTTTCTCTCCCGAGACAAAATGTAATCCGAGGCCTGCTGAACTGCTTCTTTGTCCTTGCATTGTAGCAGATTTTTTTGGCTAAGGGAGTGGACTCATCAAATACCGTTAAAAAGGGGGAGCCTGTCCTCGCTTTCAGTCATCTCCAGGGAGGGCCAAAACAGCAGAAATGTGCTGAAGCAAATGAGCAAGCCTCCACTGCGCAAACGACCGCTAGGCTAATTGGCCGGCTGTGAGCGTTAATGTGAAACTGTGCGGTTCTCCTCCTTTTCTTCAATTAAACTGCCAAACACAGAACCCTCCCCCACCCCCTCCTCTTTTATAATGGAATTAATAGAAAAATAAAAAGTCTGGTTTGAGAATTAAAGAAATGTGATATGTGGTCTACAGTAATTAGGGCCTACAGAGTGACGACTGTGAGCGCTTAGTGCGAGACAATTCCCATGTGGACAAGCCATAATTATGATGGGATTTCTGCTTCTTTTTCCTCCCTGTGATGAAAAGGTTTTATTGTTCCACTGCTTTAAAAAAGGAGGGGAGAGGAGGGATCAGCAGCAGTTGATGAAAGGAAGCTCTGTGAAATGTGCCGCCGCTGCAAAAAGAGCTTCATTTCATCTCACTGTAGCACCACCACTCTTCCACTTTTTGTCTTTCCTCCTCTTCCTCCTTTCTCCTTTCCACCTTTAACTCCCGGAGACATGCAGAATAGTCGCATCAGAAACCGTATAGAAAATTTGCAGGGAGGTGTGTGAAGATTTTTTTTTTTGGTCAGCGCATTGTGATCTCCTGGGATTGAACTCCACAATGGGTGTCAGTGCTGCTTAGAACGAGACAGCTGCACATCGCTGTGTTTTGCTGAGCTTTTAAGAAATGTTTGTGCGAGTGTGGGTTTATGTGTGTCTGAGCCACTCTGCATTATTGTGTGCCGCTCTTGGCCGACAGCCTGCCGTTTCTTAGGGGATGTGGCATTTCCCACTGTGGTGTCTGTTTCAGAAAGAGCATCATAATCCGGCCTACTTGCTGTCCCAACTGCATGAAAGAGCTAAAGTGAGGGAGAACTTTGCCAAAGCCTGACAATGCTATCTACAGTCAAAGCTCTAGTCCATACTGCAATCTGTACAAAAGCTTCAGTGCTTGACAAACTACGCTACCAGTAACCCTTAGTATACACAACAACTGAGTATAGCGGTAGCAGCAGCCAGTCAGGCTGCACCAGCAAGCTGAGACTCAGCATCTGGACCGGAGCAATGTTTACAGAGTATATTATAGTGACAAGCATCATTACACAGAATTCATAATGGAGCCCGCCACCTCAAATGACAGCTCTTTAATATGGGGCCATCACTGCTACTGTCTCCACTGACGTGCAACATCCTCTCCTCTACACAACGGCATGCATATCAGAAGTGTTCCTTTTTGTTGGATGTTGCATTGCTGTTGACCGGATGCACTGGCAGACAGAAAGTTAACAGAGTTAGCTGTGGCTGCGACAAAGTGCTCATGAAAGGCACAGGGCAAGCTCTGTGAAACTGCACAGCTGCAGAAGATGGTTAGCATTTCAAACAAAGACTAGGGAGCTCTAGAGTGTTGGGTCATGTGTGTGTTGGGTCGTGTGTGTGTGTGTGTGTGTGTGTGTGTGTGTGTGTGTGTGTGTGTGTGTGCGTGAGCGAGGCAGAGGCTTTTTGTAATGGAAAGCAGGGTATAAATAATCCAAATATGATGAGGGAGATGGTTAACAGAACAAAACTAAAAGGGTTCATAGGTCCACTTATTCTCCCCAGATGGTAATGAGAGGACAGATTCACTGCCTGAGATTTACAGGATGTCTCTGTGTGAGATGGAATTACAAGCTATATGCATGCATTGTTATTTTTTTTTTAGTTTTTTCCAATTAATTTGTCTGCACCCACATATTCTGGTTTTGTAACTGGTCTGGTTTTCGAATCAAAGGCTGGAGAACAGAGATGTGTTTTTATATTTTCTTAATGAAGCACAGTGCTGGCACCCTCTAGTCTTGGTTGGCTGAGCATGAGAGAGTCGTGTCATTCTTGTTTCCACTCCCCTGTCAACTGATCACACTGATGGAAAAGTGTGAGTTGACAGGGTGTGTGTGTTACAGTGTGTTACCTTATGTGTGATTTCCTTCACAGTCGCGCACTTTGACAGAAACACGCAAGGAAAGAACAAGGTTAATTTGCAGCCATGATAAACTAGTTTTACTTCATGTTTTACATGTGTCAGAAACATAGCTGCCTTTAAACAAAGTGTCCTTGTATTCCCACGTGACTGCACATTTGACACGCTTACAACTCTGTTCAATTATCTAGATTACACCTTTTCAAAACGCTTGTTGGTGAAGTGGGGGTATAATTAATAAAGGGCTCCATGTACCAGTTTACTGCACAGGCACAGTCACCTGTTACATAGCTGTCACTAGGTGCTAATGACTGATAGCTTTGGAATCAGAATTAAATCAGAATGAATGGCCGTTTTAATTAAGTGAACGGTGTGGCGCTTTGTATTCAAGTTTTCAGGTGAGTGTGGTTTCATTAAAGGGCTTCGCTGTAGGCTCTGCTTGTTCTTTATTGAAATGGTCAGAGATATAACATGACATTTTAAATTGGAAATTAAAAATCATGCTTGGGAGCGAGATCCATTTCAACTGAGTTAGAACAAAGACACACTCCACCGCCCACCTTGAACACACTGTGAGAGGCCTTATCTGTACTAATTAAGCACTATAAAATTTACTTTCAAATCGCTTCATCTAGCAGTGCAGGTACCAGCCAGAGCAGCCACAGCAGTCTCCTACAGCTGCTTAACTTCTCTTTACCTTCCACAGGAGATCAATCCCAAGAGATGTAACTGCTGCGATAAAACCCTTCTTGGTGTCAGAGCTATGACATTGACCCTCCGCTCATAGCGGGTGCCTGTTGAACCTTCTGTCTGGCTTCTTGTCTTTTCATCATGACTGGAAAGAGGAGGAGGAGGATGGGGCGTGTTTATCTCCTCGGGGGACAGATGAGGGCTTTTGTGCTGGGTTGATGACACCCAGTGGGACAGAGGGACACGCCTGTCCGATGGCTTATCAGATCAAACACATCCACCGCATTAGGGCCCCAGGAAACGGCCGTTTTAATACTCCCCCGCCTGACTGGTAATTGTTTGATTACTGATGCCTGGTGGGTCATTAGAAAAACAGAGAAGATGGACGAGCCTGTTACGCAGGGGAAAGAAGAGAAATGTGCCCAATTGCTCTTTAATGTAGACGTCGCTACAGACTGGCACAAAGCAACAGTGAAAGGTGTCGTGAGTGTGACTCAGATTGATGTGATGCAGTAAAAGCACTTCAAAGGACAGCATTGGATTCATTGGAGGAGAAATATGGTTTTGTTATTATTTTATGGCCTTTTTGCTTTGTGTAATAGTCAAGAGTCACAGAGAGGGAGCGACACGGGCTCCGACCCATATCACTTGTACATTCAGCCGTTTGATGCACATTGCTCCCAGAGGAGCAACTTCCAGCTGCATAATGCTGCTGCCAGAGGCTAAATTTATCTGTCTTTATGTATGTGTATAGGGTCTCATGAGTCTGTATCATACTTAAAAACATCTTTTTAATGTTAACCCTGACATGGTGAAAAACATAGGGATAAATGAGAAAATAAATTAAATAATTTTGTTTTATTTTCCAGCTTATTAGGGCTTAAATGACCCCAAATTGTTAAAGTTATTTATTTATTTATTTATGTATATTTTTCATTTGATACTCTATATCTCTGGGATATGTTGCCTATATAGGGTAAAGATTTAAAAATTGCCAAACAACTTCTACACTTTTTGTGTGGCTATAAATATTGTAACGTCAATATCGCAGTGACTGTGGAAGGTCAGCTCTGAGTATTTTGTCATGCCAGGCCTTATTGCCTTCACACATTCACATACAGTGGAGATCTGTCCACTGAAGCACATCCTGCATCAGCAGTAATTGCATGATCCGTGCAGTTCCACAATTGCAGCTTAAATGCTATAAACTAAACAGATGAAATGTTCTTCCTAATTATATATCTATAGCCTTCTTACCTGTATGTCAATAGCCATATATCCTGTTTTGGTGTTTAGCCTCATTATCAGAGTAAACGGAGCTGCAGCTGTGGATTCCTTTGGCTCACTGCCCACTGACTAAAGTTCATCCTCTCTTCCTCAAATGAATCTGATGAGCCATTGGAAGCAGGAATCTCTTACCCATAAACAATAAAAGATGATGACAGAAAATCCTTGAAAATATTCAGGCACTGATAAAACTGCTGATCTAAGCCTCAATAGGTCATGGAGAGATGCCCCAATGCTCTATTCCATGTTCCGTCTGACGCATGGCTTGCAGGTGAAAGCATAAGTGAATCAATATTTCAGTTTTATCCTCTATTTGCTTTTGGCTTTAAATGAGTCAAATCAATACTGAGAATCTTTTTTCTTTTTTTTTTTTTATAATATGGGGGGTATTAAAAGAGCAAAGTTTCTCAGTATTGGGCATCTGATAGCATATCTCATGTTCAAACTTAAATTGCCAGAAATTCAGAAATTTCAAAATAAAATCTTTATAAAAATATTGTTGAACTGCAAAAATATCATGTTGGATTAAAGACAATACATACACAGTTGATCCCAGATTAAAGTCACCGAGTCCCATGACTACAGCCAATCCCCAAAACGTCTGGGTCTCCCAGGGTGCAATGCACACTCAAGGATTATTGATTATAGGTGGCACCATTAAAAGACACTAACATTTTCTGCCCGCTAATCATCAAAAGAGTATTACCCCCAGTTAAAACTCCACTATGGGTTCGTTTGTGGTCGTTCTTGTTGCTACAGTGTTGTTTCCCTTAGGGGTGGTGGGGTTTGGGGTGGGGGAGTGTGGTGACAATACTCCATTACTAGAACAATGTTTTTCTTGGGTCCATTACATGTACCAAACTACAGGTGCACGCGTACTAAAACACACTCCTCCATGCGCACATACATCGCTGGGATGCTTTAAATGTCCCCGGAGAATTGGCTGTGATTATTGTGGTTAGTGTGATTACTATCATCGTCTTCCATCTCGGCCATTATCAGCGGAGCATTTTCCCTGTGCGCTCCTTTCAGCTCAGCGCTCTGTTTACCCTAATGTGAGCTGGGGGGAACATAGCAGAGAGGCGTCTTCCATAAACACCTTGTTATCTCTCACTCCTTCTCTAATTTTCTCTCCATTCTATCATTCTTGCTCATTTCCCACCGTCTCTCGATGGGCTGTGCGGGGGCCGCTGTTCTCCGGTTGAAATTGAAGAAAGCACAGGCTGTGTGTTGTGTGTGTTTGTTTTGGAGGCTCATCTCTGTTTGTTAGTCACCGTCTAAAGTTGTGCTGATTCCTGCTTTTGCTGGAGTTGTGCAGTTGTCTGGTAGTTTTATTCACCTCCCACCACCCCAGTAACAAAAAAATGGCCGCAACCTATTTATATTTAAAGAGATACCAAAAAGTGGGATGGAAGTAATTTCTGCCACTGATGCCCACACATTGCAGCTTTTTGGCTCAGACTGTTTATTATCTGTCACTTGCTTTGCTATCCCCCTCGTCTGCATGAGGCAGCCTCAGCCAAAGCACTCAGTCAATTCTGCACAAATGGGATTCTTGCAGTCCAAATAGAGAAGATTGAAATCCGGATCCATGTGTTTGAAGGGTGTTAAGTGTGTCACTCAGTTAATGCTCCTTCAAACAGAAGAAACCGAGAGATTCCAGGTCATATTAAAACTTGATATCCAGGAGTACAGTGCGTGGCTGCTCTGTCAGGTACAGGTAATGACCTCCTCTGTGCTTTATTGCTGGTTAGATACAAGCAACTGAGGCCTGGATCAAATATAAGCGCTTGCATATCTGGGATTTTATGAGCACCAGAGCCTGAGTGATTCCTGGGTAATGCTTACCGACGTCTCAGGCGAACAACCAATCATATGCCTTTGTTATCTGAGGCTGAATTCAGTGTTTGTTCACAGCAAAACCTGCACAAACCTGCAGGACAGTTTGGCACATGAGTGGGTGGACATGTTCCACATGGTCAAGAAGACGTGTGTGTGTGTGTGTGTGTGTGTGTGTGTGTGTGTGTGTGTTGTTGTGAGTCACACCCCACAGTGACATTTAATCAGACTTCGATCTGTCATGTTATCCCCCCGTCAGTCCTCGAGACACGCTTGTCAGAAGGAGCCGGATGTGTATAAGAATGTGCGAATGTTTCTTTGTGAGAGGTGTGAATCCGCGGTGCCACAGATACCGCCTGGCTTGAGTCGTCACGTCATTGCTGTGCGCTGTCTGAGCTGTTGTTTCCTGCACATGCATGCACACACGCACACTTCGGTTCCCTCCAACCTCTCTTGCCCAGAGCTTTTATCAGCAATTCATTTCCCAGTATCTCAGCCATCAATCATTCCAACTTGTCCTCAAATGCAGCCGTCACTCCTAAAGACAAAGACAGGGAGCGATGTATAAACAAGGAGACACGGGCTCAGACAGGCGAAGAGAGAGGGGAGCTTTTTAATTAAGATTGCAATCGACAGGCACTTTTAAGAGATGAAACTTTGACTCATTTTTGAAAGTGTTTGATCCTGAGTTGACTGTGTCGTGACTCACACTGGGTCCTGTTTGTCCTTACAACTCTGTGTGACTTACAATGAGGGCCACAATTTTGGAAGTTCAGTTTAAAGTCTCTCATGAATCCATGTATTCTCTTTCCTCCCTCTAGGCACCTCTCTTTTATTTGTGTGTGTTCAGTCCTGCTGACCGTTGCTGCTCATGATACCCACTCCTGCTTCTGCTCCTTGTCAATTAATCAGGAAACTAAAGACCTTCCTATAGCATCTAACAATTTCAGTAACCTGGCTGCTACTCTAACGGTGCAGGTGAACCTTGACTGAATAAGCAGCAGAAGACTTTTCCTTGAAGGTTAGTTGGCAAGGTGCAGTAAAAAAAAAAAAAAAAAAAATGGGGGCACAGAGCACATGGAAAAGATACTGGGCATCTAATCTGAACATAAACTGGCTTTCTGGGAGCCCAGAGCACACGCTGGCCCTGAACTGCATTGTTCACACATTCAGAACACTTTTCGTGTGTGCTTATTCAACGCATCATCCTCACAGAGAGGTGAGGGCGCTCTCGTGATTCTGGACGAGGGGAGGGGGAGAAGGAGAGCAACCCATTGTTAACAGTGGTAGTGAACGGATCCCAGCTACCAGCAACCCTGTTCAGCTGCTAGTAAGCCAGTAGAAATGGACTTGAGCTCAAAAAATGATGTGTCTGTTGCTGAGCTGCTGTTTATTTGTTTCTTCTGACGCTGAAACTCCAGTTTTGTCCTTTGGGCTGGGTTTAAAAGGGGTGATGAGGGGTCCACTTCTCTAATTCCTCCTAATTATAATGTAGTAAAACCAAAATTTAAAAAAATCCAGCCCTGTTGCCAGAAAAAAACCTTAATATGGGAATTTTATGCACAATGCCAAATGTTTTTTTTGTTTGTTTTGTTTTTTAAATATATATTGTCAAAATCACTACACAGTATAAATGTTTTTTTTTTAATATTGTCAAAATGACTTTTTTCTACAGTGTCTGTGCAGGAATAAAAAAGACACAGTATGGTTAATTTACTGCTGAACAGTAAAACACTCCAAAGGTTTAGCAGCTCAGCTAGCCTACTAGCAGTAGTATTAAATGAATAGTTTGAAATTGCTCTGTAAATTACAAACACTGTTTGGGCAGGGTGCTGTGGGCTTGGTAGTTTATGGATTAGGGGAGACTGGGCACAGTTGCAACAAGGGATGGTTGTTGGACGCTTATTCCTCCAATCAGAGGTGTAATAATACTCATACTGCACATGCTCAGTTCAGCCTTCATCCTACAAGGAAGACGAAGGACACATTCAACATCTGCAGCTGCATTTTATTTTAAAAAAAAGTTTTGGAGATGTGAAAGTAATTTTTTTCATGAGCTGTATTTCTGTCATACTGTCCTGTCAGGGTCAGTGAATCTAGCCAGCACATGTTGTTCCGTCGTGGCTGATAGGATGGGGATTTTTGCAACAAGTTGTTGTAACTGCTCCAAAGACAAGCAGTCATATCAGACGATACAACAGTATTTTTCAACTTTTTACTTCAAAATAGGCAACATACACAGCTACTGTTGTCCCATAGCACAACAGATGTAACAATAATTGTTCGTTTTAACATACGAGTACTTTGGGAATCTTTCGGTCGATCTCATAAGCAGTAGAATAAACAAATTGTGCCTTTTTTGACTCAAGGTAAGCCTATGTTCTATGCAAAACAAAAATGAATAACTGCTCCTTGATAAATATTTTTAAAATACATAAATGACAATATAATATTATTTAAACAAGCATATTTTAGAATATTCTGCTTATGGGGACAAAAAGCAAATGGGAATTAGTGAAATTTAATGTATTTTCAAAATGTTGCAGCCCTCCCTGATTCATGCTGCAACTGTCCCCAGGGTTGGGATCAGTTGCAACATCTGAATTCTTCCATTCAAATAAATATCATGAATGATCTGTCATATGAAATCATCTTTAAATGATAATTGGGTAATTAGCAAACAGATGTAAGTTTAAAACAAGTTTGGCTGGTCCAGTTTAATTAAGTTCTGAGAGAAATGCAAAAAGTGTTGCAACCGTCCCCAGTCTCCACTACCTTCATGTTGCAGTCCTGTTTAGTTTTCTTGTGGCTTCTGCTGTTCAAACACACCAACTAAGTGCAAAGGCGCCTTATATTACGTCGCAGTTAGGACCACCACCATGAGGCTCAGGTTATACTCAAAGACAACAAGTTTGTACGATGTATTTCAATGTTATCCAAGTGGAGATTTAGCACCGCACAGCATTCCTAATAGTCACATAAAAGTACTTGATGGAAATTTACATTTTCTTTTCTTTTTCTCAAAATTCAGTTAAAACCTGAATTGTATTTGGATGAAAACTGAGCATCAATTGTCTCATTTGCTAAATAAAGCCAGTGATACTGAGCGTTGGCCCAGGACTTACATCATTACATCAACATGAAGGATACAGGACTGAGTCACTCCTGTAGAGGGATTGGAAGAGCCTTTGGACTTTGATATGAATCCTCCAAACCTCCACATCGATACATATTTTCCTACTAAAACTTTAATTACACTTTTACCTTGAAGATGGGTCAACATACTTTGAAGAGCCAGAATCTCCCTGTGGTAACAGCTAGTCCTAGCTAGCCGGATTTAGCTAATTTGTTCTGACTGCCACAGAGGAGATTATTGCCATGAGCCTCACATACTCCAGCTATTTCGGTGTGTTTTCAACCTGCAGATTTTCTTATTTGTCACCCAAGCATGGTTTGAGAAGGCTCTGACAGCTTTGGAACCCAGTGAGTCTGGGTGTTTGTGCATTATTATCACTTTTATCCCGGTATGTGCAGAGATGGAAAGAAGGGCCTTTAGCTCATGAGTGAAGTAAGATTATGCTGAGAGAATAAAATGGAGGAAAATTGGCTTCTTGCTTCGTGCAGAGGTCACATTTCAAAGGAGGCCAGGACATTTAAATACACCTCGGAGTCGGTGCTGTCCTTCAGCTGATGATGGTGTAAGCCTGCATAATGACAAAGAGGAGCTCACTTTCATCTGTCTCCATTTGTTCCTGCTCCCTCATTCTTTGTGTTATTACTGTGGCAGTCCATTGCTCCCCTTCATCTCCCTGTATACTTGATTTGTTTGGTCTGTGGATCTGTGGATTTCAAGTCTTTGTTCCTACTGTTGGGAGACATTAGGTTTTGATGTCAGTCGATGCTAAATCTGTGTTAGTGAACTTTGCAAAACAAATACTGTTCAGTGGGCTTTTTTCTTCTGGAGTTAAGTCAGAAATGGAAAGATACTACAAATTTAAACAGCAATGTTATCATAACTGTCTGGTCATTTGAGGTTCACCTTCTGTCAACCAGGGACATAATCACATTCATTTTAGTCACTTGCACATAATCCTGTGTTTGTAACTTAACCAGGTGATTGCTTGTCTTGCTGTGGAGAATGGTTTGGCTGCACCCATCATCAATCTGCCACCTGAAATAGGTGCCAAATGGCAGGCTTACATCCGCTGAGTCAGACTAGGTGATAGCTAACTAAGGTTATTACTTCTGTTACCAGCAAGTAACTTGAAATTAGGGCTGCAATTACCAATCAGGACACTGAGGTCATATCCTTTGCATTTTTTTTTTCAGAGAAACTGGTGATTTGAGTGACCTGAGTGGAGTTAACATTCTGCAATGTAAATGTCACAACCTTATAGGCTAAGAATTAAAGTAATAATAAAAACACCTTCAGCATTTCTCCCAGAGAATGAATGTGATTGTCATTTATTATAGACCTTCATGTTGGAAAATAAGACCTCATATGACCTGCATAAGACTCCAGGAAAGCCGCAAATTATAAGTTTTCATGTTGTGAGTGAGCTTAAAGGTAGGATTTTTTTTTTTTTTTACCTTTGGACAGAGCCTGACTAGCTGTTTCCTTTTGTTTCTAGTCTTTGTACTAAGGTAACCAGCTGCTAGCTGTAGCCTCATGTTGAAGACATCTGTTGTCTCATTTAACTCTTGCAAGAAAGCATATGTCCCAAAATATCAAACTAACCATTTAACAGAATAAATATCCAATGAAAATAACTAAAATCTTCTTTTTGGTTTGTGGTCAGATGATTTTTCAAAATGGTGACAGTTGCAGTGGGGTGTTCATGACCTTAGTATTTCTAAAATCATGACTATGGCTCAGCTCGAAATGCACGTTTGCCCTCCTGGACATTACATGAATTTCCTTATTTTTTGACAATGTAAATATGCAGACTTGCACATCAACATGACTCACTTAAATCACTGATATTACAAGTTTAGTAATTATTAGTTATTTCCATTGATATGTCCCTTCTCTGCAGCTGACTCTGTCTCCCCACAGGGATCATTCCCCTCCTAATTATCTAATAATTTGCACATCACTCTTGCAAATCACTACAGCATGTTGATTTGTAAAACGGATCTCTTTTCGTACATGTAATTTTCCATTGTATTTCGCCCCAGAGTCAGAGCATTATTGCCGATTGTCCCACAAATCAGTTCCATTCAGACCGCAGCAGTACAGTCCATTTCACTCACTGACATACAGCTAAGCAGTATCAATAAATCACAACACAATTACTTCATTCAAACAAGGTTCGCTCCAATCAGAAAAACAGCAAACAGCAGCAATAACCCTCTTTCTTACCCACTCTGAGTTCTCGGCTACATCAAAGAGACCTCCCCAGAAATGCACTGTGTTTTTTTGGGAATCAATCTGGTTAGGGCCAGATAATTATTGTAGTAAGGCACAGGAGCCAACTTCGTTCACTATGGCAATTAACAAGGCTTGTTAACATCAAAGCCAGAAAAAGACCAGAGGCTGACTTTCAAACAGAAAGTGTAGTGAACTCGCAGGGGGATCAGCTTTACGTTCAGAGTCTGTGAATCTAAATGCACTTGATCTGAGACCAGCGTGTGGAGATGAAAATTTTATCCAAAATCTGTTTGGTGAAAGTTTTACACAACAAATTCTGCACAGAGGTGTAATTGGTCTAATATATCAAGTAATTATTCTTCTAGACAGTAATTTAATCTGTTTATACCTAAATTATTTTTCAATAATTATTCTGTCCATGTTTTTGGCACATCGCTTAGTTATAAATATTGTTTGAAAATAAGTTTTAATTCTGAAGAGGTTATTCTAATAGATGTTAAGGTCACCACATTGAGAAAAAAGAACAACAAATACATCTCAGAGATTTCCTCACCAAGTACATTTGACAGGGACACAGCAAATCCTCTTTTCCTGGAACCTCAATCACTCATGCATTCGTCAGAAAGTTTTTTGCTCCCAGACACATTTTCATCTAGCTTCAACTTTCTCAGACGAAGGAAATGGGTAAATGTAATCCCTTTTCTGATGGGCGAACAAGCTAATCTGCTTACTTCCTCCTTTGTGGATTGACTTTGCGATGGCAGAGAAACAGGTGATAAAAGAAAAGTACAGACAGAGAGGTTTATTTGACTTCCTTCCACTTCAGTCTTCCCTGTTCTCCTTCTCTTGGGAGACTGACTACAGCTATTGCAGGATTATCCTGATGGCTCCTATTCTCCATCTCTCTGCATTCAATCTCTCTCCCCCTCACTGCGCCTCCTCTTGCCGGGGTCAGCATTGATCCCCTGCTCCTGGAAGTTTCTGTGTTTGTTACAATGTAGTCTGTTTTGTTTTGACGCCTTATCTTTCAAAAGAATGCAGTGGAGGGGAACATGACCTTACCAATGTGTTGCCAGCCTTCCAGGCTGTGGGTGGTAGATAGAGTTGTTTTGTACACACACACACACACACACACACACACACACACACACACACACACACACACACACACAGCCACATGACAAGCTGTTTTTTATTTCCTGATACAGTCTGAAACATGAGATGGAGAATGTATAGAGAACACTGAAACCTCTATAGCTACGGTACGAAGGGCCTTGTCAAGGCGTTGATGACATATTCGGGGGCACAAAGGACGATACTGTGAACCAAAGGGTTCCAAAGACGAGATCAGTCACATTACACAGTATTTTGTGCACACAGCATCATTTTGTTGAAGTCCTTGGAGGATGTGACCCTCAATCTTTGCCACTAACATGACTGACCCCAGCAAAATCTGTGGATAAACTCCCCAGTCTGTCATTACATGACCTATGACATTACATGCATCATATTCACAGCCTGCCTCTGAGCACCAGAGGATGCATCAGGGCAGAAAGAGGACTGATGCAGTCTGAGAGCAGTGGAATAAGTCTCCAGAAATCCAAGAGAAAAAAAATGCTCCTTATTACCCGGCTTGATTATTTCTTCATTAACCCTGATATTCTGTTGGGGGATCGTGGAGCTGTTGGCTCTTTTTATCAGCTCAAATTACATACTTCATGTGGTTTTATCTATTCATATGGATTTATCACCTTTATACTCACAACTATATCAATAGTGATGTTGCCTATAAGGGGATATATTATTATCCAATATATACATCCTCTGCATATATGATTATATTAGTTTATAACATATTTGACATACCCATAGTGAAAATTGTATATGTATATAATGAATTTCTATATGATGGAACATATATTTGTAATTCATATATGCTCATTTGTTTTTTCTTATTTCTTAATCTTATGTCTCATTCATTTTCAACATGTCTATCTTCCCATTCTGGTAAAGTGGTCTGAGACTTTTGGACCCTACTGTATATAAAATCATATAATTTAATATGTATAAATACATTTAATATATATTTATGTAACATGTGTCTACAATATAAGCATACATACATATTTGTATGGGGTAGAAACATATGTCAATATATGAAATTGTTACAATTTCTAATAGGTTTCATATATAATTTTTACATATATGTGTTTATTTAATATCTACATGTACATATATAACATTTGTGTTTATTATTTCTGGAGTTTATAACAGTTTGTTTATAAGAGATATAACATGGATTTACACCTTTACAGGGTCTAACTGACCCCCCATGACATCACTATGCAGGATTCTGTGTCACTGACTTACTTTTTGGCAAATAAAAGGAATGAATATTTGTTCATGCACAGTTAATGCAACATAAAATATATAATACCAACGCTTGACGATTATTTCAGTATGTTGTCGCTTTAATTAAACGTGTAAACCCAGTTTGTGGCAAAGGGAATGGTTACCACTTCAACACTTAAATCATCTTTTGTGAAGTGAAAACAAACCATCAAAACAACAGTAACATACTGCACCCTGTCTCCTAGAAACAGCAGTTTCCAACTGCACTCCAACAGAAAATACATTTTGTTGGAACTGCATTCATGTAATGAGGATACTGTATGTTGTTAATTTACACATTTCACAAAGTGCAAATACTTGACACGATCAAGGAAACTTTCCATGCAGAAAGTATGACTATGGAGAAAATTCAACAGCTCCGAATCACCAACTGTGCTGGAGAAAAAAAAAAGAAATTATTTCCATTTTAATAAATACACACACAAAATCTGAATCTGAAAGTAAAAATGCACCAATAAAAACTGCAAACATAGACTTTCCACCAAAATATCCAATCTTGCTGTAAAGCATCGACTTATAGTGATTTCAGCACTATTGGCCTGTTTTATTGTTATGTTTAGGCAATCACAGCACAGATCGTGATCTGGTTTAATATAGAAAAAGTTCACAGTGACTTCAGACACAACAGGTTTATTTACATTTAACCAAAATCATGATCTTTTCCTAACTTTAACCAAAAACTTTGCCTCTGATCAAAATCCAGCCTGGGATTATGTTTACTAAAACATGGATTTGCGGTTGAGGTTTTTTTGTATGTATACATAATTTCTAGGAGACTAGTTTTTATATTGTCACCTTTGAAGCTGACATGACGAGCTAGTTAGCAAGCACTTCCTGTTCGCACATCCAGCAATTATGGTAGACCTGATGAATTTAAGTCCAATATTCACTCCCCTTCGAGCTCTGTTTTGATCTCCTCCAGCTTCTCTTTAGCTGCTAAATGCTAAACGACGAGGACAAGAAGAATGTCACTAAAATAAAAGGGTTAAATGTTTTATCAGTTGACACATTTCATCCAGAGAAACAATGACTCAGATTTAACAGGAATTTTTAATTGGTATTTAAGTTTAACTGGTATTTAAGTTAGTAAGTTAAGCATGTTATTTCATATAGTAATTACATTTTCAGAGGGCAACTGCTCCCATCACCATAGCTCTGACAGCAGTGCTTCTCATGATAAGACCCAGTTCATGGTCATTTACAATGTCTATAATTTTTCTCTGCACTGCACAAACACTTCCAGTTTATTCAGAGAGCAATTCAGCAGCATCAGGTTTGAAAATGGAGTGAAGCTCAATAAAATGGATCTAATTTTGCTTTGCCTCTAGGACAAGAGACAGGCAGAGAGAGAGACAGAGAGAGGGTTGGGTGGTTGTGGGGATTGTCCAATAGAGGGCAGACAGATGAACTGCAACAAGCTTAATAACAATATGTGAAAAGATAAAGGAAGGAACTACTGTAGCCCAAAGAAGTCCATCTTAAGTGTCTGTGACACTTTATTGTGCAAATCAGTCCTTTTCTTTTGGATTTCCCATAAAAACAATCTAATGAAAGCGGGGCTGTAATTTTGAGGAATGGGGAGGCCTCCGACAGTTGAGATAAATGAGCTGTAGTCTAGCTTTTCAGATTTAACAAACCATCAATCAACAGCAGGTTTTAAATGAGAAGATTGAACTTTTTCCAGATTTGTTTCATGAGGCCGAACTTCAGGTGGCTGTAAGTCTCATTGAGTGTGTACAGTATATATCTATTTAGAGAAAAGTGTTGTCATTTGTGAAAGAGTACATTTCCTAGAGTGAGCATGTCCATGTGTAGTGGCTTTCAACACACACACATTATCCTATTGAGGACATGCTTCTCACAATCCAAAACATTTTACACCACGCTGTCTACACTGACACATACATAATGCAGCCATGGGTGACTGTAAAGTGCCTCAGCTCTGCTTTAGTAAACATCTTTCCTGACAACGCAAATGAATGGTGATGTCAGGTGCCTTCAGGGAAGTGAAATAGACTCCACTTCATTTAATGCTACTGCCAGCAGCGCTACTCCCTGGGTGGCTTATTTATGTATATATTTATAATTTTATTATGTGGTGTTTATTATCTACTGAGGCTGAGTGAACCTGGAAAGATAAAGGAAAAAAAAGATTAACGTGATTAAGAAAGGATACCCCTTGGGTTCTTATTATGATAATATAATTATATCTGTATGTGTTTGGGAGAGTCATAGGTGGTAGCTCTGCACCAAACTGAATATTCTAAGAAGGCCGTAGCTATCTTTGAGGACACTGATCTTTTTTCAGTTTTACTGGAAGTTTAAGACTTGTACACATTTTTTTTCTTTTTAAATTGTTTTCAGGGCATCAAAATCTCAAAAAAATTACGATGACGGCAAACTGTCTGATGGTAACCTGGTAATCTGGTTTGTGGTGCATGGCACTATCTGGTGTAAACCAGAAATTTAAAAATTACTTAATGTCCCTTAAAGGACCCGTAGGATTTTAATGACTTGGATAGTTTGCAGCAGTCATGTAAATCTGTACGTTAGCTTTTGTGTAAAGTCTATAGCTCTAAACTAACAAATTACTAATTTAAAACTGGCTAGTATAGCTATTTTAAACTACTACCTTGTTTGTTCTAACTTAATGTAATTTATGTCTTTCAGAGGTGGCTGTATGCAGTTTAGAATAAGTGGGAAATGTCAGATTATGCAAACCAAAACTATTTAGCCATTTATGCTAGTGGTATTATCATAACTTGTTGTGATTTGTTGTATTTTTGTATTTGGTATTTGTTATTATTGTGAAATTTAATTTAGAATCATTAATTTACCTTATTATTAAACAGAATTTTCATGCAGTTCCAGGTCAAACGTGTCAGCCATATTTTACACTTCTTTACTCTTACTCAAATGTTAGCAAGCTAATGTCAGTTTTGTCAGTTAAGTTAGCTCTGCAACAGTTACTGTACACTTGGAAGTTTTCTGGGTGTAAATATTTAGTAACAAATCTATATAAGAACAAAGAAGGATATTTTAATATTGATGTGATCTCCACCAGCAGTTACACAGCAAATCTGACTGAGTCTTGTTGGTTTTTCCCATTTTATCAGTATGGGGGTCATGAAACAGCACTTAGACATCAGGACGGGAAATACATTATTCAAAAGAAGAGTTGATTTATCAAATTACCTGAAACAAACAGTTTTTATGCCTGGTCTAAATGCATTTTGTTTGTGGAGGGGCTCATAAACCCAGTATCCATAAATCCTGGTTGCAGCCAGGAAGCTAACCAAGTTCTTTCCTGTTATTCAGCTCATACCAGGACGAACACTGACAAAGTGGCACATGAAGACACTCACACCTATCATTTAGCTGGAGGGCCCAGTTGTGTATCAGTCTAAATATGGATTGTGTCAGGGCGACAATGCACCTAGACGGCTCCAAACAAGTGAGCTAAAAATACCAGCAGACTTAAACGACTGGCAGAGGAGGAAAAGCTAAAGGAAAGGACGTCTGCTTTTTTTTTCTTTTTTTTTTTTTTTTTTTACACCACTCCCTCTCATGTTTTTCCTTCATCTCTAAACATTATGCAGTCGTCTGCTGCTCTGCCAGCTCAAACAAATATTCACTTCAAAATATTCTCTAGTGGGATGCCAGAACAGCAGCTAAAGCATGTGTGAATACATCTCAGACTTTGAGCATCTGAGCCACCGTTTTTTTTTTTTTTGAATGTATGTGCATCAGAGTTCTGCATGTGTGAGCGTGTGCGCATGTGTGTCAATGAATACATGAATAAAATCCAAGGGGAATGGTGTGTGGATACACTCACTGTATGTCCTCAAGGTCAGTCGGAGACCAGAGTGGGTCTTCCATAACTACACGCACACACACACATATATACACAGAGATATATAAAGAAATAGCTTGTGGAACATATTTGAGTCTCTGCTCTCGCACTAACCATCTTAAAAACCTTGAGGGCCTTTCTTGTTAATGCTGCCCATTACTTTCCCTCGCCTGTGGTGGATGGAATTTCTGTCAGCATCACACACGCATTTTGGGCTAAGTAGTCCAAATGACATGGTTCTAAAATCCTTGAGAATGGCTTTTACAGCTTCTTTTTTGCCTTCAGAAGCCTCTCATCTCATGACCACTTTAGTCTCCATTTCCTCCCCACTTACCGCCTTTTAACCATGGTAGAGGGTCTCTCTCCCATCATGCATTGCAGTGTTATCAAAGTCGACCACCCGCTGTTTGTTAATCACACTGATGGAGGTGTGAAATGGAGTGTTCACACTTGGCAAAGTGGAGTGCTAGCTGATGCAGCCTTTTTACTTTGGTTATGGTCAGCCATTTTGGAAAGTCCAGGTGACTTTTGCACACCTCAGAGGCAAAAATAATCTGATATGGCCTCATTACAGTCCATTAGTTCATCTGTTTAGGATGTTATTTGAATATTGGAAAACAAGCTTTTATACAAATTCATTTGGAATATTTTAGTCGACGCAATGGGCTGCAGTTTCTGGCATGTAGCAGCCATAATTTAGCTGCATTATGTGCACAGCAGTGCTTCTGGCCATAAAAATGAAGATCAGAGAGAGATTCAGAAACAGGTGCCGCTGCAGTGGAGTTGCTGTTGTGTTAAAGCATTGTTGCATAGTCCCCCAAGACCTGTTTTTGCTCTTATTTCCCAACATATAATCACAACTACAATTCAGAGCCCCAGCTCTGAAGATGTGCCTGTGGTGATTGGAATGAGACAGGTGTGATGTCGCTTGTGGCTTTCATAAATGTAAAAAAGGCTAAAAATCCTCATGACACTGCAGTTTTGGCTGACAAATACATTTTGATACACAACAATAAGTTTGCTGATATGGTATCAGGTGATGCTGCTTATAGATCTCACCCTACTTTCTTGAAAATTAATGGGGGGATACAGGAGTTCGTTTCAACCAGAGGTGCTGAACGTCAGCCTTGGAAAAAATCTGAGTCTACTAACTACTGCCACCACAAAGGTCAATGGAAAAATGAGCTCTGTGCACTTAAAGCAAAATCCAAGTCCACCTACGGTCCAGTGAAGTCTAGTGTCTTGGCTGCACTTGTTTGTGCAGTTCAAGAGGCTGAGCTACAGCTCTGAGCTACAGCTTCTGAGCAACAAGTTAGACTATTTTGCCTGTTTGTGTTCCTTCCAGGGCCGGATAAAAAAAAAAAAAAAAAATTGTAGTGACAATTTTGCGAGATACAGGTTCTTTAGAATCTTTTGTGCTTGAGTCTGTTTTGCCTTTTTCCTGCAATACTGCTAATGGTCAATTTGTTGTTGATTGTGGGGTGGGTTTATTTCCCCTTTTTGCTCCTCTCCACAAGATGGAACAGGTTTGTAGTTTGGTTTCTTGTGTAGTGGCAGTTTCAGTTTGGCCTTAGCCTCTACTTTATGGGGTGGTAATGATTTAGCTGGTGAACAAGTGCGGCCTGATGACAATGTCTGTGACATGTAAACAGCCTCGGGTGCTCTCATCCCCCTCCTCCATCTGTAGTTGTGCCAGAGTCTGAAGTGTTCCCAGTCTGTGCCGTCACTCATGAGCAGTGCAAGCCCTGACCTTCGTCAGGTAAAAAGAATCACTCACCTGTTTGATTTGTGTGTCTGCACCTTTTCAGCCCATTTCACCCATTGAATTGATGAAAGCAACAATTGGATCCTTCCCAAAGGGAGACTGTTTGAACAGGTCTCTCCTTTTTAGGACTTCAATTGTGACAACTTCCTTGGTGAAGCCATTGTTCCCTACAAGTTCACATGCTGATGTGGTAGATTGTACATACATTAAGAAAACTGTTAGAAAATCTGTTGTTTCTGCTTACATTTAAACTTGCAGAAACAAAATAAGGTATCTGGCTTCAGCTTCAGCTGCATCCAAGTTGCATGGAGAAAGGAAAAGGTCCAAAGAGGTCAAAACTCCACCAACACTAAACAGAAGAACTTTATTTGACCAATGCATCTTGGCTTGTGGCCTTCATGATGACCCTGATGATGAAGGCCACAAGCCGAAAAGGCCTTACATTAAAACTTGCCACACTTGTCAGTTGACCAGCAAACATATCCTTTGCTCCGATCCCTCTATGTCCAGTTCCAGCCATCAATCAGCTGATAGAATACTTGATTGTGGATTATGTGGGAAAGCTGCCTCCTTCCGTGTCCGGCAGCCAGCACCTGCTGACAGTAATGTTCCCAGCTACACGCTCTCTTGCAGGATAGCCTTTGCCTTCCTTCACAGCAAAGTGAGTAATTAAAGCCCTTTCTCAGTTCCTGTCAGCATCTGGCATTCCCAAAGTGGAACAAAGTGATCGAGGTTCAAATTTCACTTCAAAATTGTTTTCACAGGCTCTGCAGCAGCTCTATGTAAAACACAATCTAGCATCTGCCATCCACCCAGAGAGCCAGGGTGCTTCGCAATGTTTTCATCAGACCTTGAAGTCACTCCTGCGCTCACTCTGTACAGGACTTAGCTGTGACTGGTAGGACGGGCTGCCACGGCTGCTGTACGCAGCTAGGGAGGTTGTGCTGGAAAGTACAGGGTTCAGTCCAAATTATATGGTGTGGGCCAGGAAGTGAGGGCCAGCCATGTGAACCACCACAAAACCTGCTTGATTACATGAATGGTTCTAGGCACAGACTTCATGTAACTTGTCAGCTGGCCAAAGAAAATCGACAAAAGGCCCAAAAAAAAGATGAAAAGATAGTTTGATCAGTGTGCCGAGCAGCGTAAGGTCAGTCTGGGACATCAGGTTCTTGCTTTGTGACCTATAGTGGAATCGCCATTTCAAGCGTATCTTTCTGGTCCATTTACACAGGTATGTCAAGACAATTTGATTTCTTAGCATCTCAGTAACATCTCAAGAGAACTTCGTCAAATTTGGCACAAATTTCATTTGGACTCCAGGATGAACTGATTTGATTATGATTATCAAACGTCAAGGTCACTGTGACCTCACAAAACGTGTCTTTGGCCATAACGCATGAGTTCATACACTAATTATCACACAATTTAACATATTCAAATGGTCAAAGGTCTGTCTGGCCATTAATCAGTGCTTTGCCTCAGGAAAAGGAGATTGTGACCATATTTCCTGCAACTTGGCTGCTTGGCAGAGGCGTGCAATTCTAGCTTTGGTTACTTTGTCGCTCAGCTCTTCATTAATGTTGGCTCTCCTACTACACAATACCTTGTTGGTGTCCGATCCTAATGGGGAGGGTGTGATGACCCCGCCTGTCACTGCTCTGCTTCGCCTGTCTAGCTTGTTTGCCCTTTTCTCCTCCTGTTTCAGGAAGCAGCCAAGCATTCTGGAGGTCATCAGACAGATACATCACCTGGGCCGTGGGGCAGGGGAAAGTTTGAAACGCTGGTCTGCTCAGTGGCATCCGCTGATTTGTCCTTTGCAACCTTGATTTATTTATATTTATATTTATACTTTACTTTAATAAAGTACTTTCATTTCCAATCCCAGCATGTTGCTCTCCTGCCTTCTTTGCCTGAACATTTGACTGTCAATAAAACTAATTTAACACATGCAAAGATGACTAGCCTCAGAACGTGCTGCCAATTGTGGCCAGTTAGGAAATGAACAAGACGGTCTATTTGTTTTTAACCTCCAGCTGGCACCACTGTTTATGTCCAGGAGGCCGACAGCAAGCTTTAGCTTATTATTTAGTCAGGTCATCAGTCTAAACGCTAATTAAAACTGTCTCCCTGTTGGCCTTAGTATTTGTCTGTGTGTTGAAAACAAGAAAGGGGCAGAAAATCTCAGTGTTCTTGTTCCTCCGTCAGAATGACAGAAGCTCTTAATTGTACATATTTGGACATTAAATAAATTGCCCTGTTCTTGGATGGTAGTAAAGGGACCACAGCTGCAGCTGGTCAGGAGTGATAACACTTCATTTACCACAAAAGGAGGTAATACAGGCAATTAAAGTCTGTCCAGTATCCTTTTCAGGGTGAAGTGAAGCACCTTCCTTTTTTAAATCTTTGTAAGCACAGTTGTTTGTCAATGTCAAACTGAGAAACAGAAAGTTAGTAAAAAATAGATCACTAGATAACAATTTCTACCCAGTGCTCGTGATGATTAAGAGTCCTACCTCCCTTCTCAGTCTGCCCTCCAGCCAGGAGGTTATAAACTCCCATCCAAAGTGAATTTTAATTCAAAGTTATAATCACATCATCATATTATCCACTCTTTAAGGTTACTGGTCCCTTTACCCTCAGCTGTCTGGTGCTGGAAAAACAGCTTTTAGGATTTTGATAGCTGGTATGTGCAGGGTTTCATGGAGCAGAGGAGAAAACACAACCCACAGGACAACTAGGAGGATTTCAGAATTCCATAAGCGCAGATGTATTGTGGAGAGTTGGTGTGTGCTCGGTTTACATTATCCTGCACCATGTATGCAGTAGGTGTAAAATGTCACATTTTATAATTCAGAAACATGTTTTCCCAAAGAGCAAAGCAGGGTTTTTCTGTTGAATCGATTGCAACAGCCTGGTTTTGAACAGGCTGTCTTGAAGACAAATTTACTGGAGGGGTGCCTTATGGATGCAAGCAGGACTGTGGCCAGGACTTTATAAATACTGAGGTCATGGATACAAGCAACTCTCCCTAACACCACCACCCCCTGCAGAACGGAAACTGTCTGAATTTCTGTATCAATTACAGTCATATATGTCTCTACTGGGCTAAGATGTTAAAATCTAAGCATATAAAGTCTAAAAAATATTGGTAATAAATGTAACGTGCTTCTCATGCAAAATGACCTAAGTGGCCTCAGTGGTAGCTGTGGCCCTGGATCTGTGCATGCACTGTAAACAAAGGCACTCTGTCAAATAAGTGTGTGTATATGCCAGTTTCCTACAGAGAAAACACTTTGTTGTTGCTTAGAGATTGGTGCTGTCACTCAAATCCCTGATAGAAGATATCGACTGACAATTTCATATGTACAGTATGTCTTAGCTGCTGGGGTGTCAGCTTTTGGAAAGATTGTTTGTGTCTGTCAGCATCCAGAGAAATCTGTCTTTGAAAATTGGAGTCACTGTGTGTGTGTGCGCATGTGGACCACAGTGTGGTGTTGACAGTTTCACAGTGTCAAATGTTTGTAGTCATGAGGAGGAGTTGGCCTGTCTAGCAGCGGCGGCTTTGTGTTTATGGCGGGTGTGATTGGGATTTCTCTGCACGGCCACGGGAGCGTAAACACATTCCCATGCTGCACTCTATCAAGGCTCGGCGAGGTCAAAAGTGCAGCCGACAAGTTCAGAATCATTTCAGATGAGGTGAGCAAACTTGCTCACAAGCTATCTCAGCTGTGAATATAAATCTGTATCTCTGAGCTGATGTCACAACAAAGCAGTCACCGCTCTCAGCCATGCCCCAAGCCCCACCCATCGGGACCAGACTTGCAGTCTTGGCCAGCCTTGCAGGATTTGGTTTTTTGACCTGTTGACCTGAAATCTGCTATATTTTTATTTGATCACTCAGAAAACAGTCAGCCAATTGATTGGCTCACTGACCTGTTGTTACTAAAGCTCCAGAGAGAAGCCTGAGAGAGGATATATACTGCAAAACCATACTGAGATGGTTTTTTGTAATTAAACCCACAAGTATATCTTCTTATGGATATCAACACTTCAAACAGGAAAAGTGTAAAATATGGGACCTTTAAAGAGGTGTATCCCAAAAGCATTGCAGTTTTAGATGCCCTTAGATATGACTGCAAAGTAGCAGGTGCCCTGTGCCCACTTGTCAGAGAACATCTTCAGAAGCTTCTTGATGACGAACCGAAATAGCATAAATGTAATTGAACAACTAATTTGCACAGTTGATCTGGCACATTATGTCAAGCCACGCTCACCTGGTCTTGATGAAATGGATAAGTTGAGTTTTTGAGTGTTAAACTCAACAATTCCCAAGGATGTTTTTTATTCTCACTGTTTAACTTTATCTGTTGCTTTTTAGTCATGAATGTTTAATGTTGTAGAGAAGTACTTTAGAATTGAAACAAAGTTTACAGGGGCATTAATAACAATAATGTTTGCCTCAAGCAGCAGCAGCAAAATCAATCAAAGCTTACTCGACTTCCACACAGTAACACAAAATGGAGGGGCAGCAAGCTGGAAGCTCTAACTGGTGGCTGAACATTAAGGTTCGTTTTCATACTGAATGATTACAAGCATAAAACATTTCGGTTTCATTTGCAGCATTTATGTATTTTTATTAAAATATAGCACATATATAGCCTACAGACAGTTAAATAAGCCACCACAGTACTTTAAAGAGTATCCAGAGTTCCTCTCAGCACCACAGACAGCTGACATTAAAGGGGAACCACACTGATTTTTTCAAATCAAAGTCTGTCAGGTCCTGAGGAGTGCTACTGCATATGTGGAAAGAAAAAGTTGTGTAAAGCCATTTTGTGGCTCAGGAGGGAGTAATGTGAGATCCAATAAATTGCCTTAAGTGTTGATGCTTGATGTCAGTGTCAGTTGGGGATGAAAAATACAAGTGTGAAAATGAAAAAAAAAAAATCTGGGGGTGTAGAGTTAGAAAGAAGTGAGCTACATTATCTGTTATAAAATAACACACAATAATACTGTTGGCAGCCAAGTCTCATCGATAATGTAGGCACCAGGTTTTGATGAGGAAGAGGAATGCATGGAAAAAATAGATGAAAACTCAGGTTTTGCTGCATCACTTTTTATGCCTCTATGCTGGCGACAGCCAGGGCCAGAGGCATTATGGTTTCAGGTTGTCCGTCTGTACGTCCGTTAGCCATAACTCACAAATCCATACATTAATTTTGACACAATTTAGATCAAATGTCTATATGGATAAAATGAAGTGATGACATTCTATATCCAAATAGTCAAAGGTCAACATCACTGTGACAGTAATATTCTGCAAAAACACCTCCATCATTTAAAGCTGTAACTGAGGAAGGGGAGATTGTGACCCAACTTCCTGCAACTCGGCTGGTTGGCAGAGGCGTAAAACTGCGAGTCGGGACTTCTCCTTATCTTTTTATGTCTAAACTGTGCACCATGAGTCACACAATGTTACTGGAGTGCAATACTGAATAAGTAGAGGACTCTTTCATGTACTGCTTTGGGAAATGTGCGTAAAAATGAAAGCGCGTTCATAGAAACGCTCTTGGAAAACACCCGTAACTTCAATCAGTCGGTATCAGGCGGCAGCGTCGAGATCATATCACACGAGAGAGAGCAGTGAATAACATCACAGCTGAAAAAACAGTACAAGAACCACAGTATAGATCAACCTAATACTGGTTTTAAAGCACTTCTGACACTCTGGTATCAGGTAAATCAGCTTGAAAAATCAAAGCTTGAACTCCTTCTCAGTTCAACCTTTCCCTCTGCATATAAGAGAAGATCAGTCTTTTCCAAGTATGAGGATATGGCTCGATGCCATGGATGCTAATAAAGTTACAATGTATGAAAGGGTCAAATGGTTGATCCCATTACCCTTCATAAGGGAAATGACAGTGATGGCTGGCCCCAGCGGCCCTTATGAGAATCAAAGCAGCGAGGTAGCACCGTGAACTGCAGTGGCTTCCCTTGTTAATAGGACCTTAAATCACTTTATGGCCTACATTATTTAACAAGCCTACATCTTTTGATGCACTTATGTATCTGCTGATATTAATTTACATCGTTACTTACTTTGCGTTTGATGTCCTTGACATTGAACGGCTAAGACTAATCTGCCCCCTGCTGTAGTGTCCGCAACTGATAGGACAGTCAGTCCATATAATCATCATTTCATTGTTGTAGCCATGAATCCCAGGTATCGTATCACCAGTTCACCCAGGTGAATGTAAATGTCACCAGTTTTGCTTCGCCTTCTCAGCCACTCAGTCTTGAGAACTCATTCCTGGCTATCTCTGCTCACTGTCCCAGCAGACACCATGATTCCTTCTGCAAACATTTCTAATTATAGCCACAGCTTTTCCATCAAATCCAGAAAACATGGGAAAACAGCAGCTTTGATATGGCAGCTGAGAAGGAAAGTGAGTGAATACAACCTACGTGAGCCTCCTGAACCTGGATCTCCCCATCTCCCGTCTCCTCTTTTTTCTCATCCATCCCCCCATTTAGAATTACAAATCAGCCCATGTGTTTCTTTACAGGCGAGGTGGGAGATAAGGAGCGAGGTGTTGGATGTATCAGCAATCTGAGCAGGCTGTTCATTTAAATTTATTTATTTTATTCTTTGGCATTTATTTATCTCTCTCCGTCTCGGCGTGAATGTATGGTTTCTTGTTTATGTATGTACATGTGGATATGAGAGGATTTTTGCTTGTAAAAGTGATAAAGATGGATAGCTTGCTTGCGTGTGCGTGATCTGGCTCAGATTGCGTTGTATTCAAGCATGAGCTCAGGGGATGGGTGGATACACAACATTTTGTTTCCCAGACATGCGTGCGTGTATATGTGTGTGTGTGTTTCTCAGAGGATTTCTGTGCAGTGTGTTGTTGCGTGGCTGTGAAGGCGGGAAGGGTTGAGATGAGTAGATGAAACTTATGGAGAAAGGAGACACTGTTTGGCTTTGGCTTGAGTCAGCAGGCAATGATAGATGAGCCCAGAGTGCGGCCTGGAAGATGGACTCCAGGAGACCACAGAGTCATTCACCCAGCGCAGACACACATGGAGACAGTGCTCGGCTGCTGAGCACAGAGATGGTGGAGAAAACAAGATAAAATGTACAAGCGCACACACACACACATACATGCACACATATAAATTGTCAGTCAGGGGAGGTGGAGAGGTGGAAAAACACCAAACTCAGTTTCATCAGTAATAGTAAAGAACAGTAGCTCTATAGCTGAGCGGTGCCTATGGGCAATATTTGTTCAGACATATTATTTCAGTGGTAAAATGTTCACACAATGAAAGCTAATTGATTGTGCTGGTAACATCTGAAACAGATCTTTTTTTATTACTATCAAACTCTTATTCTGCCACAACAGTTGGAATAACAGGCAGCTGCTTGTTCGAGGTTTTCATATCATATAAATAGTCTGTTTTATTTATCACACATTAGCATATGCAAGCTTTTTCTTGATCTCTACTGGGTGTGCATACTGCAAGTGTTCTTTGCTTCCAAGCTTGAAACACACACACACACACACACACACACACACACAGCCACACACACAGCCACACACACATGCAGCTTAAGCCTCTTTGGCAGAGCCCAGAGTGCCGTGTCCACTCGACTGCTCCGGTGCCAGGTCTGATACAAGGCCGAGTTGTGCCAGGCCACTTGCCCCTTGGTGGGTGGTGTGAGTCTGGGCTTCCATAGATAGATGTGACCGGCACAACATCACCATGGTAACTGCCAAATGACACCGCCAACCCCAGTCTCTGTCCTTACTCTGACCAATGGAGAAAGGTCATGTATCATGTCCTTGTTCTGTCAGCAATATTTAAGATCAGCAGGGAACAAAACCGGCGACACACGCAGGAGTTTGTACTTAGTCTTGTACACACACCTCACACCTGCTACAAGCACACACCTTCATAAGATGATAAATACGTACTTTGCTTTTCTCAATTTGCATTTCGTGCACACAAAGAGAGAAGGCCTCAGCCTCTGCAGAGGCAGGTGTCGGGTATAATCAGTGGCTATTGTTAGCAGAATCATGTTGTCCAAGAGGAGATCTTTCTCACTGACAATAACTATAATCCAAATCCACACAGCTCAGAGTTCAGCCCATTAGAGTAATAAGGTTGCTTGCAAACTGATCCTTTTGCAAATAACCTCACATCCACCCACAGACACACACACACACACACACTGTAGACATTTCAGTTTCACTGAATGTATAAATATGTCATTTCAATCAGCCAGTTTATGGGTAACAAATGTATTATTATGTGAATACTAAGTATCTGTGGAGTAGAGTTCAGGTATGTTTTGTTTGACTCAGAGCACATTTGAAAGTAACAGTACTTTAAAGGTATTGTATAAAGGTAGATGTCCATGTCCTTTTTGATTATAAAGCAGGTCTAGGTTCTATATTAATACTGTGAAAGTATCAAAGCCTCAGTCCACAGAGAAATGCACACAGCCTGTATTCAGAAACTGAGCCCTAAAACCAGCCGTCAGGACTTCTGGAAGTTTGTGATGTCACAACCAAGCTGTCACCGCCCTCAGCCAAACCCCAAGCCCCGCCCACCTGGACCCACCATCCAACCAGGATTTAGTTTCTCTGAGTGTTTACCTGAAATCTGCTACATCTTTATTCTATCGCTTAGAAAACAGTCAGCCAATCAGAAGAGAGGCTCAGAGCCTCTCTTCTGCTCGGCTGAACAAGCTGTTGTTACTAGAGCTACAGAGAAAAGCCTGAGAAGGGAGGTGTAAAAACTATATTGAGATGGTTTTTGGTTCTTAAAATCACAAATATATCTTCTTGTGAATATCAACACTGGAGAAGTTTAAAATATGGAACCTTTAAATAATTTTAAGACACTCAAAAGTGAGGTGAAAAACTTGAGAGGGTTGAGACACAATAATGGTCCAAATAGGTTCAGCAGACATTTTCTGACAGCTGTACATGTGAAAAGTAGCTGTGTGAAGAATAAAAAGAGAGAGGCTGGAGATTCAGCTCAGATAAATACATCAAATCTAAGCTTCAATCCTGCTTTCTGCACTTTGGAAACATTTCAAAGACTAGATTGTTTCCCCTGGCAACTTGTATTCCAGCCTTTATCACCTGTCAGTCAGACTGGTGCAACTCCCTGCTCTCTCTGCAAAAACTCTCTGTCCTGTTTCCAGATGATTCAAAATTCAGCTGCCATGATTTTGACTGGAATCAGGAAACAGGACCATATTTCACAGAGGCTGGCATCCCAAGCAGCTGCTACCCGTTGCTTATTGAAGTCATTACAAAATTTTATGGATAACTTTTTGGCACCTCAGCCCAAGCGATATGTCTGAACTTCAAGGGCCTCATGTTCCTCGTTCCCTGAGATCCAATGTCTCTCTACTCGTTGTTCCAAGCTCTAAGTTGAGACATGAAGATGACAGAGCCTTTCAGCCTTTGTCCTGAAAAAAACACCCTTCTTCCGAAAAGCTTTTTATTAATTCTCTTGGTGCTCTTATTTTAATTTTTCTGTTTTTATCTGTTTTTATGTTGTTTCAACATGTGCTATATAAAAAGTGCAATATAAATGAAGTTGCACACACACTGGCTTTTATGAAGTATAAGTGAGTGTTCAGAAAGGGGCAGTGGAGGGGGTGGTGGGGGTAGGGGGTTCAGATGGTGTTCGACAAACAGACAAAGGCTTGGTTGAAGCTCTGACCATAATAAACTTTCCCCAGGGGAACTTGGGAGTTTACAGGTGGATGCTGGGTAGGATGTTGAGCTTTTAAAGTGCCATCTGAGCAATATGTCATGAGCCAGAGTGGCTGCACAGCTTGTGCTGCCTGCCTGAAGTGGCTTGTGGGCTTTGCTCCATTAAGGCATCCATTTTCAGTTCTCTCAGCTTTCTTCTCCTTCTCTCTAAACTGCTCGACAATTCCCCCCACCAGACCCAAATCAATTTCTAAATCCAATTAGTCATTGCATTAGACTGTGAGGAAAAAGACCAATGTGCACTGTAGCCTGACAAATGTTTGGCTGCTGCTTTTGTTTGCTTGCCACATGAGAGCTATTGATCAGAGGGTATGTGGGCAACAGGAAGGGGGGGGGATAAGTGTTATTGTAAAGTAAATGTGAAGCACTTGTGTAAATTACCGCAACTGAGGGAAGGGAGATAAAAGGGATTGATAGGCAAGAAGAAAGTTCACATGGTGAGAAGTGCAAGAGTCAGACCGAAGTGCAGGGGGGGGGGGTTGATGTCTGGCAGCTGGAGAAAAATGCAGGTGAGGAAGAGAGATAAAGAAATGGTGGGGAGGGGGTTTGAAAGACAGAGATTTTGGTAGGCTTGGAGACGGAGAGATTAAGGGCGGGAGAGTGGCACAGAGCGAGTGTTATTGCCTCAGGTTCAATGTGTCAAAAGCAAAAATGATAATGCCAGGCAAGGCTGGGGGGGCTTCCAGGCTATCTGGCAGCTTCCACAGCCAGGGGGTGCCCACTCCAAAGAGCCAACATGAAAAAGAGAGAATGAGCTTGATGGAGGGTTGGGGGACGAGAGGCAGGCTGAGAGAGAGGGAGACTAATTTTGCGGGGGGATAAACAGAGACTGATGAGGACAGAGTGAAGGAAGATCAAAGGGCCGAGCAACTGCACAGTTTTACCCAAATCATCCAGCAAAACCCCCCCAGTGACGGTCTGACGGCTGTCGAACCTCAAGCAAAAACATATTACACCACAAAAACACTTACAGCATGTTGCTTTGGGCAACAGCCTAAAGGGGATAATAATACAATAATGCACAAAATGATAGCATTTATTAGTCCAAGGGAAGTGGAAATTCAAAGGCCAGCATGGTACTAGAGTACACATCCACCAGCACTTTTCAATAGACAACATAATAACCAATTAACAGCCTTAACAGCTACGGCTGCATTATCAGAACACATTCAATTTATTCATACATACATCATCTCCTTTTCATGAGCTCCACAGGGTTTCATGTTTGTATATTAGATATTCAAATGGATACTAATTCTTATTTTGCCCTTTTTTCTTGAAAGTCGAGAAATGAGATTTGAAGAAGTACGTATTGTTACAATTCTCGTCTTTCCTCTTCTTCCTCTCCGTGTTGTCTCTGTCTGCCCCCCTACTTGTTTTGTGCCATGATTTTGCTGCTCTGTGTTGCAATTTCAACATTTCAATATTTCATCTAATATTTCCAGAGCAGAGAGCAGTGTTGCTGAATTATTTAGCATC
The DNA here is from genome assembly GCF_046630095.1 of Trachinotus anak. NCBI lineage: Eukaryota > Metazoa > Chordata > Actinopteri > Carangiformes > Carangidae > Trachinotus > Trachinotus anak. The sequence goes on along the minus strand of NW_027273885.1, from coordinate 5,069,361 downwards.
GCTGGAAATCTGGGTGAGGAAAGTCTGTCACGCCAATACACACACACACACACACACGCACACAGTCACACACACCAAGACTAATAAACGTGTACATACACACTACAGATTTATCGCTGTGTGTGTGGATTTTCGCCAGTGAAAAGTGTAAAATGGTCATTCTTGAACTGTGACCCAGGAAGGAGAGAGGTAGATCAATCAGGAGGACTGATCCCCCCCCGCTATAATCACCATCCACAGTCCTGTCCTGCGGCTGATGGATGACCACTCTCTAACCTACCTTCTCTCTCTCATCCACAGATACTCACACACACGATGCATACTATACATACACACACACACACACACACACACACACACATGCACAGATACCTATAAATCAAGGCAACACAGACGTGTTCACTGCCTGAGGTGACCATTGTTGTGGATATGTGACATTTTCTATGGATAGATTCAAGAATCCTGCAGGGATTTAATTTGTAGCGTCTCAATAAGCGCATGCATGTATTGTTTATGTGCAAGCCTTTGTGCACCTGCTGGAAGAGTCATTCTGGCCTTCGTGCACGTGGGCATCATTTGCATGAATTCTCTGTACCCTCATATGTTTCCCTCAATTCTGAAGAATTATGGCTGTACTCTACATTGTCCTAACTGGACCAATAGCAATTTTTTCTATCCATCATCACCAGTGAATGGCGGCTTATTACTGGGACTGCTGTATTAAAAAAATGTGGACTACTTGAAAGAACACACAGAAGGAGAGTGAGGAAAATAGGGGAAAACAAATTAGAAAGGGAAGTATGAGAGCTGGATGGGTTGAGAGAATGCTAAAGAAGAAAGGCAAATTATGACTTGAAATGAAGGTTTAAAAAGAAGAAAAATAGGACTGTAAGTAGCTGATGTATATTTCAAAATGCAACAGCCTGCACAAAACCATCTATAATCAAATGTTAACAGTCGGGAATTCAGTCCCTTAACAAAGAACTAAGTTAGCAGAAAAAGCTTTCTTTCTACCGAGCAAGCTAATATATTTTATTGAATCTCCCTCAATCATCCTCAATTACTGTATTTGCATTTGTAACACTGACAGGCAGGAACAAAGTACAATCAGCGCTTCTTTGCTTGATTTCATGCCTTTAATCACATGGTATTCAGTGAGATTGCCAGAAACTGTTGTGATGGAGGTGAACTGAAAAGGAAAGTGCACACCAAAAAAACTGTGAATGAAAGTCATGGTTTAATGTAATGATAACCAAACCTCACTGTAACCTTGACTCTTGTGCGTCCTTTTAAAAACTTACACAGAGGTTTGTAGACAACAGAAATGCCTGTATCAAAAAAGCAATAAAAATATTATATATTATTATTATCTTCCACTTTCTCTGAATTATTATTATTATTTTTATTCAACAACAGTCCTGATCATGACTACCAAATATTCAAGCAACTTCAGGGTTTTAACCCTTGAAATGCCAGTTTGTTAACATAAAGCCACTGTTGTTCTTTTTTATTTTCAGGATTTTCAATTTATCTGTGCATCACTGTGAAAGTTGTGTGAACCTGTTACCAGACACTCCAAGTGTTTTTTTTTTTTTTTTTTTTTTAACACAAGTTTGCAAAAAAATATACCCAACATAAAAAAGTTACTGTTCTTCAACCCCTTTGGTTACAATCATAACTCTGGTTTCTTATAACTCATTAAATTTTACAGTTAAAAAGAGAATAAGAGAATCTGAGCCAAAGTTACAGAGGCACAAACATGGTAGAAATGTGAGCTTTTTTTTTTTTTTTTTTTATTAGCCATACGAAAGGGAACATAAGGCCTGTAGTAGTACCTTTTGGAGCCATAACAGCTGTTGCAGTGATATGGATCCTGAAATTCTTTACAAACATCAGAATCATGAGACTTACAGTTTCCAAACTGTGTATAATTTGTCAAAATTGTGTGAAGACTGAGTCCTGTACAGACCAAACCACACATAAAGCCATGTTGTTCTATTTTCTTTTTTTTTGGGGGCATTTTTGTGCCAGACAGTAGAGAGTGACAGGAAAGGGGCAGAGAGAGGGGGAATGACATACAATCAAATTTGATTAAACCACATCCACACTGTCCTAATTAAATTAATGGGTGTTTCTTCCTGGACTTTATCATTGAATGCTGCTAATTCAGTCATAAATATTTATTATGATAGAGATATTTGCAAGCCAAGAAACCATTTGTTCAGTTGTTTTAAATGCCTACAATTAATCATTTCCTGAACATTTTATGGAAAGCAGTGGTGTGCCCAACAATGGTTTCAATCCAGTCTCTTGACGGACAGTTTACATCATTTAAATCTACTGATTTTTGTTTGTTATCCATTTAAAGCCATTTCACAAATCTATGTTGGCTGAGAAAAGACTCTTCTAATCCAGACCTACACTCAGCTCTGACTGCATTAGCACACTGACTGAAACCTCACTATTGACTCCCACTAGCTTGTTCTGTGAGTGTGTGTGTGTGTGTGTGTGTGTGTGTGTGTGTGTGTGTGTGTGTGTGTGTATGTGTATGTGTATGTGTGTGTGCGTGCTGAGCCTCTTCCAAGGCGTCTGATCAGCTCTCTAGAGCTGAGCTGATGCATACCACGATCAATACCTGGCCTCCAATACCATCCTTCATATACTCGGCAATGTCTGAGGCGTGGCCCTTCGGTTCTCTTTGTGCCTCACCCTTTATTCTTAAGCCTGTAATACAGCTTGCTTTCATAAAAGGGACTGAGCATCATTATAGGCTGCATTATCAGCCAGCTCTCTGGGAATTCATCAGGAGCTTCTCACTCTTCGTTTTTTTTTTATTTTTGATTTCTTTTATTTCTCTCACTCTTCTGTCTTTCTGTGCATTATTTTACCTGTCTCTCCCTCACCGCTTCCATTCTCTCTCTCTTTCTCTAGTACCCACCTATTACTGATGAGTCGATTTCACGAGTCAGTGATGCAGAGAGGCTACAGTAGAATATGCGGTGTGCGAGTGTGAATAACAATAGCTGTCTGTGCCCCATAAGAGAAACAGTAATTATATGCATCGGCATTGAGATCCCGTGCCTCATAAAAGTGGAAATGGTCATTTCAGCCACAGAGCCGCTTTGGCTTTGTGGGTGATTTTTAGTGTTAGTGTGTTAGAAAATCATCAAAGATGGGATTGACTCATGTTTCAAAAGCAGCTTTGTGCAATCAAGCCTTTGACTGTGTATTTTTAAAGATTATACTTTTTTCATCCACGATATTGATGCAAGCTTGTGATCATCTTCTTTTCCTCTGTTTCTGTCTTTCTCTTGTTTTTATGTGTGTCATCAGTTATCACTTTAATAATACCCTACTGGATTCATTTTCTTCTTTTATGAATCAATATTTGGTCTGTAAATGAAGTGGGAGTGTTGTAACTGCATAGCAGAGTGAAAGAAAGGCATTCTTATATAACAACTTATATTATTGCACATCTCAGCTTAGTTCAAGGCTCACTGCTGAACCCAGATGAGAGTGAAAATTAGTCGACTTACTGCCTGTTGCCATAGAAATGTAAATCAATTTATCAGAATAACAACATAAACCATCTGCAAAGCACATCTGCCCATTACTCACAAACATATGATCTGTCTCTAAGGTTTATAAGCTGCATAGAAACAACTGGGAAGTAAAATGAAAACCCCCCGGGTGCATTTGAGAGGATGCTGGTCTGGAGGCCAGCGGAGGGAAAAACTCAAACGGCTTTTGAAAATGTTTTGAGCAGATTTCACAAAGGCAATTAGACTATGGACTATGTTTAGTATCACAGTTCTAAACTCTGATGTAGGCCACTGTATCATCATCATCTATTCATCGCTTACATGCTTACCGGGTTGCTTTTTGTTGGTCTCCAGCTATTTGAGAGTAGGCTGCAGAGTGGCCTATTACAGCAGCATTGTCCAGGTAAAGGCGGTCCAAAGGTGGCTGATGGCTCACTCGCTGTTTTCGACACAGTCTCTCATTTATATTTATATATATATATATATATATATATATATATGCATACACATATATACATATACACACACACACACATATATATATATTGCAATTTGAAATTTCCAAATAGCACAGACACCAACTGATGCATTCACGCCCACAGGTGCAGGCAGTAAACATCATGTGCACAAACACCTGACACATGGCCTCCTTCACAATTTGTTTCTGTCTGCTCCTCGAGTTGCTCCAGCTCCGTCATTTCACAACCGCCCATCAGGTTACTTTGACCTGTTATTCCTCTGTTCTGGCCTCTTTCTGGATTTGCCACTATTTATTTTTTTTGTCCCTCTCTCCATTTCCTGTGACATCCTCCTCCCATGCTTGACTGTGACCTTCTCTCTCTCTTTGATCTCTGATCACCATCTCACGTTCGTGTCAAGTTTGGCATGTGTGGCTCAGGATCCTCCTGTGACATTTGAAGAGGCTTTTGTGTTATGACTCTGGCTTATTGTTATGGAGCGATGCTGCTGCCGCTGCCATACCTCCACCCTCCAGCTGGGCTGGATACATACAGTACTCACAGAAACACACACACACACACACACACATAAAGTTATATTGACATTTCTGTAGACATACAGGAACTGAAACTCCCAGGAATTTAGATTATTATTTGATATTTCTCTCTCTTCCTCTTTCCTGCTCAAACACACTCATACACTCCTCTGTCATGAGCTGAGCACTGTGCGATTAAGTCAACATAGTCATGGACTCCCCCAGGCCTGGGATGACAGAGTTGAATTGCACTGGAGACCTGAGGACACACACACAGAAGAACAGTGAAAGAGCAGTAGAGAGGGACAGACAGAGACAAGTAAAAGCACACTTATCAGCGGATTTCATCCCTTAGCTGTGATCTAAAACCCACTCTGTTGCACACTTAACTTTCCATGGATCATTGCATCCCAGTCATTAAGGGACTGGAGGACGACAGCCACTGTAACCATCTTCTGCCTAAATACCAGAAACACCAAGTGACACGCTGCCATCAGTGTTTCCCTCGCACTGTAATCTTCACTGGATGCTGCCTCTTAATGGGCTGATGGAAGACAAATAATTGTTTAGAAGAGAGCTGAGCTCGGTCCTAATTCAATCTTCTCACCACCCAAATCCCAGCTCAAATATACTAATACACATTAATGAGATTTCATAGCTCTTAATGGGAGACAATGGCAGCATGTGTGCAGCTTTTTACCGCGTTCACGCATGTATTTTGAGTTTGCGTGTCTGTGGTGTGTGTGTGTGTGTGTGTGTGTGTGTGTGTGTCTGGTGTAAATCTGTTTTCATTAGCTTTTGCATGAGATCATGCGTACTTATCCATCTGCTGTGGGGGATACATGCACAGTAAGCAGATCAGACACATACAGTACATACCCGCTGGGCGTTATATAGAGAGCAGCAGCGACCTTCTCTCTTTCCTTTCACTCCGTTCATCCACCTGGACGCTGCTTTCTGTCTTTGCATTGCTCTGGTTTTTACACAGGAGTGTCTTTTGTCCTTGACGGATGATAATAAAATAATAAAAATAATAAAAGTGAAATCATCACAAGAATGAATATATGTACAGTATATGGGTGGAAGAAGCCCGGCGTGGGATGGACTGTCAGGTCTCCTTTAAGTTATGGAGTCATGAACGTGGCGCTGCTCATTGCACACAGTGATTTACCAGGAATTTGTCAGGCATTTCAAATCAAATACCCATCACTGGAAGACAGGGCCAGTATTTATTTCAGAGCTTCAATTTTATTTCGAATACACATCCAGGCTCTGTCATGGGAACTTTTGACTTGACCTCTGTGTTTTGGCATTTGGACCCATTTTTTTTTTTATCTCTCTCTCTCTCTCTCTCTCTCTCTCTCTCCTTTGTTCTCCCTCACAAATCTCCCACTTGTACACTACACATCTGCATGGACACGATACCAAAGCAGGCTAGTTTACGCTGTATGTATAGGGGATCCATGTATATGGATCTCAGCATTGTGGAGCTCTACATATATATTGGCCTATGTGATTCCATCTTTGATCTGCGGTATTTGTCACACAGTGAATCTCAGAAATGAAAACCAAACTCAGATCAGAGCGCTCATTTCACACTCCACCTGATAAAACTCCGATTATACTTAATGTTTACTTAATGATACATTGTATGTTTGCACTTTCTCCATATTGTAGTTTTACCACTGTTACTTCTCTCTACATTTATTACATGTCTGTCCGTCTCCAAGAGTTCATTCTATCTGAGATTTATCCATTTTTTCCCCCCAATTAAATACTTTTTGTGGAGTTTTTCCCTTATTCTAATCAAGAGTCTAATGATTTATGGTGCTGTACATATTGATTTTGGCTGATATACATACTGTTTAATTAACTTGACTTGTCTTCTTCTTCTTTGACTTTTAAAAATTGTTGTAGGTTTTCCTGAAATTTCAAAATTGATGATGGAGCATCCCTGATAGTGGTGACTCTGGATGGAGAATCCACTTTTTACATTCAGGTGTTACCTTATGGGTAAGATGGTGTATGGCAACTTGGAGTGGCTCAGCAAGCTACTATTCAACATTGCCAATTTGGCTCTACTGGCATCTACCAGGTGCGATGACTGTGTGACAGTAAGTCATAATGAAAAGGCCTAATAATCATAATAATATCTATCCTACTGTATATCTATGTATATGTACCAACAACATAATTTGAAGCAGTATTTAGCATCAGAATCAGGATTGCTGTTGTCAGTTTTTAGTGTGAGTATAAAAATGTGGAATACCAGATCTTGGGGTTAACCACAAATTGTAGTTAAATGACAAACCAAACTCATACACCTCCAGTATGGTTCTATACTATATTGTTCATTGTTGATTATTACAGCAGCACTCAGTCTGAGCGCTGATGAAAGGAGCCGGTGTGCAGTTATTGACTAATGAGAGAGAAGCCTTTCTCAGACTTATCAGCCTGCGTTTGAAGGAAAACAGACACACAGATATATATGCGTGCACACACACACAATATCCCACGTTCAGTCTTCTTTGCTCTCTTGCCTGCGGTGCTTTATTGTGCATCAAACCTCACCCCACCTTACACTGAAGTCAGACTTTATTTATATAATCCAATATCACAAATATAAAATTTGCCCCAAGGTGCTTAATAATCTGATGCTCTGCCTCTGTTGTTGTCTGTCTTTTCCTGTTGTTTCCTCTCTTGTTCACTGCAGCTTCTTTTCTGTTTCCACATCCAAAGGGATGTACTGTTTCATAGATGGACATGTATGTGTTAGCGTGACTGCGGCTCTCCTACCAGATTAAGTCCAGGTCTAAACCCTCACAGCAGCGCTGATGCTTAGCCAGCCAGGCTTCAGTGCCCATCGCTGTGGGGATCATCTAACACACATGCCACACAAAAGACGTCCAAACAAGAATTACCCACCATACCAATCACCGTTACTCCGACCGAGCTATTAGGCAGCGCTGATAGCTAAAGCATAAACCTGCCGCCCTCACCCCAGAACCATTACACAGGACGTGTCTGTGTGTGCAACACTGGTAATGTTCCTCTGACTCCTTTGCTGAGTCCACAGCTTCATCATCATTAGGCTGCTGCAGTGATAAGACAAAGTGATAGAGGGATGAGGAGAGAGACAGAAAGGGAGAGAAAGCAATGCGGTTCTGCAGCAGAGGTATCAAGGGGATTACCTTCACAACTCCCACCTACCTAATAGACTCTCTCACCAGGTCTAGTGACACACACGTAGACATGCTCCTTTTTATTTTTATTTTTGAGCACCCACCCTTCAAGGCATACCACACTGATGGGTCCTCACACAGCACTGTAATGAGTGTAGCTCTACCTTTTGGTTTGTTATTATTAATGCCAAATATACATGTTTTCAGCTCAGAGATGGAATTAAGCCCCCCGCTCATACCCAAGCCCTCTCCATAATTCTCCCTTTCTTAATGTTCTCCACATTGCTCTTATCTGATTTGCCTTCATTAACAGTGCAGCCTCGTTAGGGTTCCATGAAACGTTAATCTCGTTAAGAACAATCAAAGCGGCCCTGCTCCGAGTCGGCCTCTGTGCAATGAGCAGGGAACAATGGCAAAGTTGTTTCTTTTTGAACTTGTTATCTCTTCTTCCCTTGTATGTTTAATTTTCTTTATACTTTATAATTCAAACATTTAAGCCGATGCTTTTCCACCGCAAAGCGTCTCGCTAGATGAGCTGCCATGTTGCGGATCAGTGTCCTGCTGACACCTCAGACCTTTAACACTGTTGCTAAAGCCCACCCTAAGATGACCATGTTACAGGAAGTAATCTGAGGTGAGGGAGAAAAGGAAAGCAAAAATAGAAAAGAATAATTTGGAAAATTTTTTGAGGGAATCTTTCCTGCATGTGTGTGCATCTTCATTACCATATTCATCAAGGTTGCTTTTAGCTTTGATTTTTATATCCTGTCATTAGCCTGGCTACATTTTACTAAGTCCTTGGGAGCAACCTCTTTGTTGCCTCCTTTCCTTCCTCACCCTTCTTCTTCTTTTATCTCTAAAGAAACAGGCAGAGACATCGTGCTGATGTTTAGACCTTCCATCAAAGAGCCGATTGGTTATGGCTCTTGACAATGATTAGATTTTAATTGATTAGTTACAATCTAATTGGCTGATAGGCAGCAGCTTAATGAAAATGAGATGACTCAAAGGGAACCTAGCTTTAGTCTTCATGAGTAGCACTGGAGAAGACATCAATGCATGAATTTTATATTCCTTATTTTTATTACTTCTTGCGGTGACAGTTCGGACATACCTAAACCCATCAACATCCTCCAGCTGCTTCAAGGGGATCCCAGTAGGTTCCTAAGCCAGATGAGATGCACAATATAATCTCTCCAGGGTGTTCTCAGCCTGCTGTGGGAGCAGAAGTTCTACTGCAAGCTTCTCCTGGATTATGACCTCATTACCCTGACTATGATGCTTCAAGATCCTATCCATGATCAGACATCCCTCATGGAGCCAATAACCCACTGAAAAGGTTGTTTGACTTCCTGACACAGCTTACTTACTCCAAGGACTGGTCAGTCAGTCAGTCCTTAGAAATGGAGGCAATGATGAAATCTACTCTTGCTTCAAGTGAACTGTGGTCTCACTCATTATCTGTGGGCTTCAAGTTGCATTCAGTGATTATACAATATGAAGTGAGTGTGATACTGATTAGAAATGATGTATAGTATACACTGGACTTTATATACGCATTTGGAACTGATTTTGGTAATGATGTCCTTGATATTATGAGTAGGAAAATATGTAAGATGATGATGATGATGATGATGATAATGATGTGGGTTAAGACAAATCAGTCAGTTTTCCTCCTTCCTTCTTCTTGTGGTCTCCATGGTGATCACAGAACGGCCTATGCACGGTGCCCTGTGCGAAATGTCTGTAACATGGCAACAATAGCTGATGTGTGACTGGCCTCAAATGAAATTTCAGACTTTCACAACCCATCCAACACACAGACACACAAAGATTCACAGCAAAAAGAATTTATGTACAACAACAGCAATGTGTCAGAGGATCAAGGATTGTGCATCTGGGCTAGTGCCAAATCTGAACTCGAAAAATTATTTGGGAAGCCCCGATTTAAAAAAAAAAAAATAAATAAATTATATTCTTCTAATGAGTTTGACTGTGGTTCTGTGCATCAGTGGCAATGCTCCTGACTGAAACATCTGCATTTTCAGTCTGAAAATGGGGGTGGGGGGGTCAGTAAGCCCAAAACACACATGCAGCACGCTCTTGTGCAGCACGAATAACAGGCACACAGAGATGGCTGGTAAAGTGACACACAAGGACGGTAAAAACATGGATTTTTTGGTGGACCACTGGCCCAGTGATGTGGTGGCCCACTGGGATTTGTCCCAGTATCCCCGATGGCCTGAACACCTGTAAGCAGAGGATTTAAACCTCAAACACTCAGTAAAGTCTGTTGATGTTGTTTATTCTGCAGTCGGTCTCTGATAGATAAAGATTTGATCTCTTGGCGTCATTAAAGAGATCACAATGTGTTAGCATTCAGGGACATGGGGAGGGAAAAGAGCATTGGTCTCCATGTAGCGCAGCAGGAAACCTACAGGAAGGGCACAAGCTGCTCACAGCATGCACACTGGTCTGCTTCCGTGTGAGCGAGTGTGTGTAACTCTGATCTTTAACCAGAGGTTGTCTACAAACCTCATGGTAAACCCTGTGTTGGCAACCTCGGGGTTGCACTTCAGACAGAAAGCTTAATTTCTTTCAAGATTTCCACCATGTTCACAATAATGTGGACAAACATGAACACCGATGTTTTTTTTCTCTGAGCTTTTCTCCTCCATCATTCAAAACGTCTGTTTTAGAAACCGCTTGATGTAGCACAGACGGGGAAAACAGATGGGGACTGCCAACCTTTCACACAAAAAGCCAACATGCTGCACTTTCCCACAGCCTATTTCAAATGTCAATATAGCCAATTTATAAAATAGTGACTTTTCAGTATTACATTTCCTGGCCTGGTGAAAATTGTGTCACTGTATTGCAAATGAAATCTCAACAAAAATAGTTTCTATAAAGAAGGACTACTATGAGTATGCTGAGTGAGTTGAAGTTACCTCACGGAAAGATCAGAAAATATCCTGCTCAGACTAACCTGTCCATGGCAGCAAACTGTCACTGGCCTCTTGTGAAAATGACAGTGGACAAAACTCACCGTATTACAAGTAATGATGATAAAGCCTAGACCTGTGGTGAACAGGCTAAGATAGTTTTTCTGAACAGTAATGCAGAGAGAAATGAAAATCTGTGAAGTGGAAATGCTACTGCTGCCTGCAGCAGAGTTACCTGCCCCTTTCTGATGCACTCTGCCCGAGATACTACACAGATAAAGACTGGTTCAATTAAAAAAAAAAAAAAAAAAAAAAAAAAAGTAACAGGAGAATAATGGGATTGCTCTTTTGTTTACAGACTAAATTACAATAATCTTATTACAGCATCAGTTTAACTTCTCCAGCACTGCTCACTAAATCACATAACTGGATGTGTTGTGAGAATGTGTCATTTGATTGACAGTTATAATGCAAAAGGTGCAAAAAGGCTGAAGATATGCCAGTGACAACACGGGTATTATAATTTTACAATAAAAGAAGCAATTACAAAGAGACTCGAGAGGCAAGAGCTGTCTTTGTCAAAATGCAACAGTGTATGTAATCACGGTGCAACTGTGGCAGAAATGAAACACTTCATTTTGCCAACCCCAAGTAAAAGAGGACAAAAGGCAGCCCAATTGTTTCGTTCCACACCTCAGGATCTATTCAATGCCGCCATTCAGTGTCAGTCTGACAAGTTGTGTGCCCTGTACTGTTTAGTGGATCGGCGGGTAGGGTGTCAGACATTAGACCAACATTGCAGCCTAACTGTCTACGACAGGTGAATGACTGGTTTGCCGCAGCAGACAGTCGGGCTGCAACCATAGGTGGTGTCCAGATAGAATCCGCGTCATGCTGCAGCTGTCCCTCAACCGTCCCTGCTTAAAGTCCGCATTCATGTAGGACACCATGTAGGAGTTTGTATCCAAAACAGTGTTTTAAGACGAAAACAATATCCATCCAGATGACCATTTTAGCTCTGTATCAGAAATGATCTCCATCCACATTAAAACACCTGAAAATTCATACATACGCGACCGTTCGCATACACTGGGCATGTGTGACCCCGGGGAAACAGGAAGCAGATTGTTGGCTCCGCTGTTTTTCAGTTACAGAAAAAATGTTAAAATGCTGAATTTTACTCTACACCAATTCTTGGCAAAGAGAACAAGGTTAGTGACACTTGTATTTCTAGGCTGATAAGATCTAATCAGGGAGTGACTGTGGGTTTCTGTGTCATCGTTTCCAAAGGTCTATGTTTTGTTCCATCCAGACTACAACGCAAACCTGGAGTTTTCAAGCTAAAATGGCACCAGCAGCATTTCTAAAAGTCTCTGCTGCAGGTGCTCGAAAATGAGTGTGGACACCAGACGTGAACGTAGCAAAAGAGATGTGTTTTAAAACTAAAACGTAGTAGTGTAGCCTTAGTTTGGTGTCCTGGCCACACATTGCCTTCTATTTTTGTTGATCTTGTAGCTTTTCTCACATTATTTTGTTGTTTCTCCATCATCCCTCTCATACCCATTGGATAAAGGACACTCTATCCTTTGGGAAGTTAGAGAAAATTAAACCCTCCTGATTCTGTCCTCACTGACTCAGTTAACCCCTCTGCAATGTGCAACATTTTTTACCTACTGGCCGAGTCTTGTTTCCCCCATATTAATAGCACACAGTATATCTACTATGTTATTGTTGCCAAATTGTCTTGTATTGATGTTTTTTTCCCCTTTTTTAAAGGTTATATTATTGACCTCACCGTTTTGTCTACATTCTTATCACCACTACATTTGCCAATACTTAGGTTTCCCCATTTTACAGAATTATTGAGTCATGTGGGTGAGGGTTTATTTATATTATGTATATAAGAAACCAGAGTTTCCATTTTTATTTACACAATCTTCCTCTAACTAAAGCCAAGACTTTCAGTTGCCTTATTTGCCTTATTTCCTACTACCATAATCTTTTCCCAGCTTGCTCTAATCTTAACCACACAGTTGCAATCTGGGGTTTTGCAGAACGGTCAAATATAAACGTTCTTGTCTGGCTCTAGGGATTCTAGATTTCCATTCATCCTTTTGCTTCACTTCTGTCCTGAGACCATTAGTTAACCCTGGATGCCTGTCAACATATCAGTCATACCAACCACACCACTTAACTGTGTATCTGTCTGTCTGTTACATATAAAGCGCCCATGTGCATCAGACACTGAAACACTTGCAGCTGCACGTGCACTCTCGTCCTTACTCCATCCCTACAGCTGCTGCAGCAAAGTGCCTCTGCTCGAAGTTAAATATGGCCGCACTATTCGCTGCTCATTTTACTGCACCCTCACCCCTCCTCCAGCTCTACTCTTTCCAGGGTAGCTCCCTTTCTTTCCCCCAGAGGAGATTAGTGTCTCCTCTATGAAGTACAACTTGACCTTAACCCTCCCTCATTCTCTCCTACACTGCCTCTAACACTCCTCTCATCACCATTTGATGTAAATGCAAATGGATCATCATCCTCCACTGATACAGTATCAGCAGACCATGTCTGGGATGGAAAAAAAAGACTTCTTATGGAGTGGTTCTCCTTTCTGACAAGTCAAGTACCTCACAGGGGCTCTTTTAAACATCACTTGAACATAATTTAATGTATATAGAGTTAGCTGAGAGTAGAAGTGTGCCAATGTCTTGCTAGTTAAGTCTCAAAACACTAACCCTGCTGGCTTTTTCTACAAAAAATACAGAAAGAGTATTTGTTATTCTTATCCTTTCTCAGTTTCCCCATCTCTCTCTGTTTTTCCACCCTCCTTTTTCTCTCTCCCTTTACTTTTCCTCCTCCTCCTCTGTGGACAGCAGGCATTCAGTCTCTTATCAGTAGAATCAGCCAAGCACAGCCACTTTTGGGCCGCAGATAGGCAGGAATTGGCTGACAGCGTGGAACCGCTACTGAGAAAGAGAGCGATATTAAAGATGAGGAGGGGCAAGAAGGGGAGAGAGGGGAGAAATGACTAATCGCAAAAAAAAAAAAGAATATATATATATATAAAAAAAAAAAGATGGTGTCTGTTTTTTTCATAGAAAAATACCTGGAGATAAGATGGAACTTTTTCTCGCAATCACAACATCAGATGCAGTCTGTCTTTTGTACAGCATAACATATCTCCCATGCCATCTTCAAAAAGTAGCAAGCTAGCATTTAGGTGTGACTTTCAGAAATCCTTGAGGCTCTTGTGCCTAACTAACTTTTCTGCCTCTCACTTAAATTCAAGTAGTACACAATTTGTTAAGTCCTCCTACATATTAATCAAGTCTCGGCTCATTTGAAAGTAAGATCACATTGCAGCTAATCAGCCAGGAAGCTGATCATCCCCAGCTGTCTGCTTCGTCTCCTCGAAGGTAAATATAGTCATATTTGACAAGGTAGCTTGCTAGCCGGCGTTAGCAACTGAACCCAAAGCAAACAAAGGTTAGGTAATACACAACAGTGCAGGAAGGTGGGTGTCAACGAAATGTTAGAGCAAACAAACCAAAGTTTTCTGACGTGTGATGTCACTGAAACTCATTTGTGTGTTGGGGGATTACGGGAGATTAAATTTGCAGCTGAGGTGTTGAAGATATCTAATTAAAGACTAAATCAACACAGAATCACACCAGCTAGAAAACTGCTGATGAACTACTCACCTTGGCTTGAAATTTTCATTGTTGTTACAGCCTAGTGGGGGTAGAATGGTTCAGTTACACCAAATAAGTAATTGTTCTACATCATCGCTGTGATCCTACCGCAGTAACTTTAAAGTTTCTCGTTTCACTTCGTGCTTCTGAGGCTGAATTTGTCTCATGGCATCACGGTAATAACGTGAGCAGTAATTACACCTCTATTCATCCAGTCTCCACATAGATTGTTTCCTTTAACTAGTGCTTAACTGGTGTTCAGGGGGATCGTAAATAGTGCAGTGTAGATATTGCAAGGTCGATGCTTGCAGAATATAAGTACAGGACAATGTGGATACTCGGTCGGTAACAGGTAGTGAATGAACTCTACGCAATGTCTTAAAAATGCAAGGGAGGAAATATAGGGGCGGGGGGTGGTGGTGGTAATCTATCCATTTTAATGCATCTCATTAAGAAGGAACAAGAGGCCTTGTAAGATGGAAAGTGGTGGAAGAGAGGAAAAAAAGGAAAGTGGAGGGGGAGGAGGAAGAGAGGGATGAGGGAAGATGTTGAGGCGTAATCAGACTATAATTAAACTACTCTCTCAACCACATTGAGGGGCGTGCATATCTGCACAGATAGGGCAGCTTTCGTGGTTTGCATGGGCACACTGTACAGACAGATGCTGCTGCTCTGTAAAATACTACGAACAGCAGATAAACCTGCATGTACAGATGCATGACACACACTGTAGTCTCTCTTTCGCTTGCTGTACATGTGTGGGCTGCAGTTTTGTGGCCGCACAAAGCCTGCAGATGGAAAGCATGTTGGCATTCTGGTGACCTTGAAATGCACCTGCCTGTTCATTCGGTATTTTCGTGCCTTGCACACCTGGCATAGCAAAGGGTGAGAGGGGTGTCACAATGAAATGCACGTTGCATGCAAATGAGGTTGTGATAATGTTGTTGTTTTTTTTAAGAGTTCAATTAAGGAATATTTTTTTATGTGAAAATGGACTCCCTACAATGTGAAAGAGTTCACTAGTGCCAATCACACTGAGAATCAACGGCATTATTACATCATTATATGAGACACTACACACTATTACACTCTGTACTCATGGGTCAGACCACACCCAACTTTGAACTCGGTCTTCACTACGATGCCAACTACACACTTGGAAGGTTTCGTGACTGCATCTTGCACGGTTGTGAAGCTATCACGGTGACAAAATCTGTCCATAGACAGATAAACCTGCCAAAGTACTCAAAACTACCTCTGTGGTAGTTCCCACAACAGTACGTGTTTCCAGGACCACATTTTGCCATAATGAATTACAAAGACTCACAAGGTGAAAACAATACCAGTCACATGCTGTCGGATGTGGTTGTTTGACATTGTCAGAGTATGTTGTTGAACCCCCTAAAGGCAAACATGCAGAAATGTAAGGGAACTGGCCTGACAAAGTGAGTGGCTTGACAAAGAAGGTGGAACATCTACCAAGCTAACAAGAACCAGAGCCAGACCTGAAAATCTACTGAGTAATGGCCTTGGGTTTGGCAGGGGAAAAAGAGATTTTTCATTTTCCCCCAGGTTTACATTATTAAACACTTCTCCATAACTTTCCACCAGAACTCTCTGTATACTTACCCAGAGTTGCCAGAGCTGCAGTAACTGCATGCCCTATCTCCTTATTTCAAACATGGCTCGCACAAGTTGCATCTGAAGTGATGTATTTTTAATTTGCAGTGGAGACAGATTTCCCTGGACAGTCATGTAAACAGACTCTCAAGACTGAGAGTCCAGAGTCAACAGGGTTATTAGGGGAAGCAACTGATTTATGCAAGCATGCCAGCACGCTGCCTTTTCTTTCACACTTGTGGACTTAATGACAGCACTGTCTTATGAAAACAGCTGAGACACCATCTAATTAAGACACTGCATTTCAGTTAATTACATGTATGCAGGTGTACAGCAAACTATGGCTGAACAAGACTGAGAGTCCCAAGTCATGCCAGGAGCTCTGTGAGGCTATACTTTGGCACAGCAATGCTTTTTGACCTGCTGAAGAGACAGAGGATCACCAAAGTTAAGTGAGTTCACTGTCAGGAGAAATTTCTGTGAATGTGAACTTGAGCTTGAGGAAAAGTCACTGCATCACCAAATACATTAAGATAGATTCTATGTTTATATTTCATTGCAATGCATCCAGTAGTTGTTGAAATTAAAAAAAAAAAAAGTCTGGACAAAAATGGCAGCAACAGACAGTAAAGCTGTGCTACTAGCATGGCTAAAAACTACAGTAGAAAAAGCTGGTTTGTAGTCTCTCCCATTCAAAACAAGCACTGCTTTACTTTGGTCATGACTGGTACCAATCCTCAACACCCTCACCCTTCAATCACAAAAATAGGTCCCTGTTTCTCTTTCTCACTGACGACTAGTGGCTCAAATGTTGCATTAGCATAATCTAGCACAGGAAATGTGCAAGTCATGGGGGAAAAGATTATCATCGGAAAGGTCATCCGGATTTCCAGTGACTCACACGCTCACATGTGCACACACCAGCACCGAAAGGAAGATCATGTGCAAGATAAGGTAAATGATTTTAAAAAAATGAGAACTGGTGTATAACTAATGCATAACATTTTTATCAGATGGTATCAATTTGCAGGTCTTGTGGCCTCCACCGCTGTAATCAGATTAGTTTGAACAATTAATGAACAGCAGGTATGAGGAGCTGATTGGATTATAGTTCCTGTTTTTTTTTCTTCATTGCAGCAATCTCTTGCTGATGACTGACTTCCTGCTAACATGACCTCCAACACCAGCATTCAGGGTCTCTGTCTGAGCGTGACTGACAGCAGGTTGACATAGCACTCGCAATAGACTGAATAATGTATATGTAAAGTGCATATATGCTGACATTGTGGACAGCACATACATGCTGCATGTTACATAGCTTTTGACAGTGGATCAATTTCACAAGTGAGCTCTCTTTTGGGCGATCAGTCTTTGCTACATAGGATTACAAGTAGTCAAAAGCAGACGTGAAAATTCAGTGGACAGCTGATTTGATCAATGTACAAGCAGAAGAACCTTGAAGTATGAGCTGCAGCAGGTATCAACGGGAAAAAAACCCAAAAACCTCTGGCCTTCCCAGTGAAGCTTAGTAAACATGTGAGGACGACACCAAAAAATAGAGGATTAGCTTGTTTTGAGAAAAAAACAGCAACCTCCTTTTCTCTTCTTCACCTCTCTCACTCCCTCTGGTCCATCAGGTTCATCTGCAGTGAGCGGACATGAAAAATGGATGAGTGTGTTTCTCTCTCTCTCACTTCTGTCTTTCCACCCTTCACTCATCCCTTCTTTCTCCCTCACCGCAGTCTGATCATGCATGGCTGTGATATATTTATTTTGTCAGTAACGAGAATGAAGGACAGAGTTTCTTTTTTCTTTTTCTTTTTTTATCTTGTCACACCGAATGGCTTGAATAGATTGAGCAGAAACAAATAAAAAAAAAAAAAAGAAAAAGTAATCACTGCTGCCCACAAAACCGTGAGCGGGCAACACAAAGCAGAGCGAGGGTCTGTGAAGATTTAGGTTTTTATCTTTGTCACACCTGGAGCCCCACCTACACTCACACACACACACACACACACAGTTACAGAAAAACCCACGTGTGAGCCAACACATCAGCCGCCAGGTCTCCTCACAATCTCTGACACCTTCTCAATTCAACACTTATGAATTGTTGGATTCAACGTTTGGATTTGTGGGTAGATTTATTCCTCTCAAACCCCCAAAATCTATGTCACAGTGTATGTGTGTGTGTGTGTGTGTGTGTGTGTGTGAGAGAGAGAGAGAGAGGTGACTTCTACACAACCTGAACGTGGCAGCATGAACAGCAGAGGCGATAGGAGGAAGACTGACCTTTCTCTAATCAGCTGTGTGTGTGTATATATATATGTGTGTTTGTTGATATGTTATATATGAGGAGGTGCACCACCACATCAGTGTGACTGAGCTCTAACCGAGCTAAGAGCTAAGATGATTGATGAATACCAACCACTGAAGGCAAGCTTAGAAAAGACTGTGCTGACTTCAGGTAAATCTTTATCAGCTGCCAATAAAGTGTATTCCCCTTTGTCATTTACACCTACAAGGGCTTTGGTGTGAGGAAGAGCGACAACACATGCAGGGAAGAGCTATTACCATTTCCATGTTATTTTAATGTCCTATTATTTTACTGTTCCTGCACCTCATCCCCTCTGCAACCTTCTGTCGCGCCCCCTCCTCGTCTGAAATTGCTTCGGCTCTGTATTCCTTTTGATGCTAAGAGGCCTTTGAACTGCAGCCAGCATCTTTACGATGCACTCAGTGATGAGTCTGTGCACGACTCAAATATTCATAAGGACCAGACCTCACCTGGAATACTGATGGACACTACTCTGCGCACTGGGGGCGGGAGCACATGTGTCAGGCATGAGCGCAGGATACCGTATGTGACCCGCGTTACCGCACTCACTGTAACAATGGTTACACAGCTGCCAATAGAATGGGTGATGTCGTTTCATTGCAGTGTGTGATGGATACTAGTGCAAGGTTCAAGGACTTTCTTTTATGTCCTCGAAGGTCATCAGCGTGGGTTATCCTGCTCGCTCTTGTTACGGGGGTGACTGTAAACATTGTTATAGGGGTTGTCCAGAGGTTTGTGTTGGAGTTCATGGCCAGGTCACAGCAGGACAATGAGGCTGTCATGCAATGTTTTGAAATGATGTTGGCTAAAAGCCTCAGAAGCTCAAAGCACAGGTGCACATATTTTCAAGTCAGTATAAAAGCGGTTTTCAGGGCATTGAAACTCTTCATACGGACCATTAAAGGATCCCTCTTTCAGTGTAAGTGATGCAGGAAAAATCCACAGCCCTCGTTTGTACATAAATAGTAGTCAGTGTTTATCTGAAGCTAATGTGAGACTTCAGTAATCTGAGTTAGACAAAGCCTTTTTACAAACTGCTTGTGCCTACTCTGAGATACGACCCATAGGAGCCCACCAGTGGCAGGCGTAATGGACTTTTGTCGTCATAGTAACAATAATATAAACACAACTAAGTTTTGGATTTGGTTTGGTTAGGTTCAAGCGCAAAAAATACTTATCCTGCGTTTAGGAAAAGATAATGGTCTGGGTTAAGATTAGGGGACCTTTGTTGTCATGGTTACAATAATGAAGACACAGTTAAGATTCTGGATAAAACAATGTTGACCACTGGTTTCAAACTGAAAATGAACCATGGTCTGCAGTGTGAAAGTCTGGAGGACTGGTAGGTTTTGTCATCCATCAGTTTCATTTGAATTGCATCATATCGTAAACAGTATGAACTGAATGAATGATTGCGGCAAGTCAAACCAGTTTCAGTGTGTACATCAATTTAAGCACCTGCCTATTGTTTTAAACAAGACTTGAAAAATTGTGAACCCATCCTTTGATTATGTCTGCAAAACATTCTTCTCTCTCAGCAGCCATGATGTTAGCAAATGGCCAGTGTCAGGTGGTAGTCTCACCAAACCAAAGCCTCATGCTACGCATGGCTGTGCTCCATTATGCAGACTCTGGCTTTAGATTAAAGCCATTTTTCATAACCAAATATAATTTGGGCTGATTATAGCAAAATTGGTTCTTTTCCAATGTGGTATTCAGATCAATTTATCACACACTTGACAACACAGGCATTCTACAGTTGATAACCAGAGAGTAGCTATTGTTAGCAATAGCTATGTTTTCAGCACCCTGTCAAGTGAGTCTTAAAGCCAGTGTTGTGCTTTTCTAGACTCAGACTCTCAGCTCTGACATTTTCCATTGATTGTTAATGATAAAGAACACGCTGAGCTGTCTCTGCTGCGCCACAAGAGAGATGCATTAGTGAGATCAATCTTCATGTTTAGTTTGAGATTTTGATTTTCTTTGTGTAGTGCCATGCAATGTGGTGTGTGTGTGTGTGTGTGTGTGTTCCCTTACATGAGTTCTTACCTTAAGTAATTCCTGATTCACCTTTTCTTCACTGTTTTGTCCCACTGAGTGCATTGGAAACAAATGAATAGAGGTTGTCAAATTATGAAACATTAAAGCTTTTTTAACATTTCAATAATCATAGCTATTTAAATTAAATTACCCCTTTTCCTGGGTCTTGGCAAAATAATTGGAACCAGGTTGAGATGGGTGTAACCTAAAGGGAAGCCATTCAAATCAATGTCATTTGGATTGGAGCTAGGAGGGCTGTAATAGGTTTACTGAAATGACAAGTTCGGAGTTAGACATTTTGTCAAAGACAGGCACAGAATGTGTGTTTGCTCCTGTGTTTTTTGTTTTTTTGGAAAAGTGATCAAAAAACATAAATGACCTACCAAACTCTTTATTTAGACAACATCAGATCTACTACAGCAGCATACACAGCGCTTCGCCACATGCAGGTAGACATACTTGTAGTTGCAATTGCTAACCTATGACTGGACCATCATTGCTCGAGGGAGGGGCTTAGAGAAGGTTTTTGCAACCACTCCTCCAACCTGAGCAACCATATAGGTGGTTATCTCAACCACTAGTCACTAGAGGCACCTAACAACAAAACGTAACTATGGGTCATGATAACCTGCTACACAAATGACCAATGGGCTTGTTTTTTTTTTTTACAGGGGGGCAGCCTCAAATGTTGTTCTTGTAAGTCACATAATAAGTTGAACTGTGTGCAGTCTATGTGTCACAAGTGATTTTAGATAGATAGATAGATGACGTTATTAATCCCTAGTGGGAAATTTAATTAAATTGTTATAGCAGCTGAATTAAAATACAATAAAATACCAATATGAAAAGACACAGAAAGTACACAGTGGAAATGAGAAAGCAGATAAATTTAAATAAAAAGGCACGTGCAAGTTCGAGAGTGCAAGGGTGTTTAGATGATTTATAGATATGCATTATAGACTCTGATTGCACTAGGAAGGAATGACTTCCTGTAATGTTCCCTTACACAGTGGGTTGTGTGAGTCTGTGCTCTTGAGTTTGTCTACAGTTTTATGGAGTGGGTGGGTGACTGTCAGGGGAGCTGCTACGACAGGCTGCCATTAGCACGGTGCCATATTGTAACACATGAACTGATGATTTGAGGTTAATAACAGCGAGCAGTTCTTTTTTTGCAGCAAAAACAGAATCATTAAGACCAGGAAACATTCCAGACAAATCATTGAATTTTACTAATAAGTACCAATCAGGCTGAGGACAGAAGAAAGTGCATTTCCAGGGCATTACATTTCTCTCAGTGTGCTGTGAGGTCAATCATGAGCAGAGAGTTCTCGTCAGATGGGTGTAGTCAACACGGCCACCAAGAGCCCCGTGGGCAGAAACTGTCTGTGTTGTGTGATGTTTCCTCTGGAAAGTAAATATGTTGTTTTTCCATGGCTCCACACTGATGGATTCTGTTATTGTCTGAAAGGTTGACAGCCTCACACTTTTCTGTTTGTGTGTGCATCTGTCTGTCTGTCTGCCCCACCCACCCACCCGCCAGCCAGCCAGCCAGCCAGCCAGCCAGCCAGCCAGCCGTCTGTCGCAGTGGGTCAGAAATGATTGGCCTCTGAGCCGGCCAACTGGTCATATGGGACAAAGAGCCAAATGCCATATGTGGGACTATTCAGAGAGTGCAAGAAAAGTAGCATCTAAGCCTGTGTGCTCTCACTCACTAAATCCCTCCACATCCACAGTGCTGCCTCTCACTGACTGAAATCTATCAAGCCGTGATGAGAGTGCAGACTCTGCAGATACACATTCTCATCTGTGTTTGGCTGTTATAAACTTGTTCATTTTCAGGGTGGCTTATTACCCCTTAGCGCTTTATTGGGTCTATTTCTGTAGTTTTGACTGTCATTTTTATTGGTAATGATAGTTCTGCACTCACATAGTCAGTTACTTAGATCTAAGAATGAAGCCATGCTGGTAAAAGGAAATGAGAAAGGGAAAGTAATCAAAGCATCATACAGGTTTGAAAAGAACTCCCAGGCCAGCCCAGCCAATTATATATTACACTTTATAGACCAACTTCCTGGCTCAGTTTGGATATACTGTACTCTGTACTTTTGCACACACAGTTTTCACTTTGTTTTACATCCAATGGTTTATATTTAGTTCATTTGAATAAAGAGAAAGTAAAATACAGACAAAAATAGGCCAAAACCTAGTATGAGTATATGGCTGGACTGACATTGTCTGAGAAAATCATCAAACAAATAAATAAAAGACAAAGACTGTCCTGTGATTTCAGCTGTATTTAAGTTAGGAGACGTCTTCCTTACTTTGTCTCTCACACAGAGCGCAGCCTCTGTCTGGGATCCACAACAGTTTAGCTTTTATTTACCTCAACTCCAGAACGTAACAGACTTTTATTGGAGGCAGGTCTTTATTTCTAACTTCCTCGGTTTGATATGTAGAATGTGCCATAGCGTATTTTAGTACAAAGCATTGTTTTCAGCCGCTCCAATTTGCTGTGTTAAAGTTACTTAGTGCATTAGGTATTCATACATTTCGTGTAACTGTTTCAAATTAAAAGCCCTCTAGCGTTACTGCAGTGCTGCAGTAAGCATATTTCATTTCTGGTTGCTGATGTTTCTGTTGTTTACATGCTCTTCAGATCTGCTAGTTTCTTTAGCAGTTACCGATGGTCTCTCTCCCTCCCTCTCTCATGCTCTCTCTGCTCAGTGTGTCAGATGTTTAGTTATTCCTCCGCCTCCTTTAGTAATAATGATAAATGTAATAAGCAGTTTATTTGCAGTACTGGAGGGGAGCCACAGTGTATTGGGAGCCGTCCTCCTGCAGTTCCTGAGTGGATGGGATACCAGAGCGGCTTGGTAGACTGCCCATAACAAAAGGTCTAGCCTTGGCCAAGTCCAGTCACGTACCTGGTCTATACTCAAGTCTTGTTTGAAAAAAAGTCTTTAAATGTAGCGACAATGCACTAAATTGGCAACACTGCAGGCTGTAAACACCCCCCTAATGGAACCTGTTTGCTCCAGTATTTCCAACTCAGTGATGAGGCACTCAGCTGACTAGTGGTGGAAATATGATCAGTCAGTCAGTCAGTCAGTCACATTCCAGATTATAGGGCTGGCCCCACTGTTGCGTTCCAGCCAAAAATGCAGAAAGAAATGAGAAAGTTTGAAACAATTTCATATCCTTTGCGTTTCTCTTGTGACCCCTTGTTATGGCGATGTCACAGCTCAATAATTAGTTTGAGTTTAATGTTATCACGACCAAAAGAAATGGTGACATTAATAATATAATCTACTCGTATTAACTGGAATTATCAATTAATTGACAGCGTTATCTCCAAAGTAGCCTACTGTATTTTAATTACAAAAATAAATAAACGTAGAATTTCATACATCAAGGTTTCAGAAATACTTCAACTGAAATTAAATTAGTGTTATACATGTTAAAATGCTTAAATGTTCTCCAAAATGAATTTTATTTTCACAGTTGGATATAATTTGGAACAGTCTGTCCAGGCATGATTGTAGCTAAAAGTGTTGATCTCTTTAAAAGAATGTTTTATGACTGTCTTGTTTTTTTCACTGCTCTGCTTTTTTTTTTTTACTTTTTTCTCTTATTCCATTTCTATTCACATTTCCTTTATCTCTCTCTATTTTTTTTATTTCCAGTGTGCATTAGTGTCTCATTGTCCAAGTATTTATCAGTTGCCTGTAAAGGAAGTGCACTAAGCTGTATGAATGGTGTGATTTACTGACTGAAGTGTGCGATCTTTTCCATATGATAAAGCTCTGGCTAACCTTCCACTGGAGCACAGTCACTTAGATCCAGCGTGTGCTTGCATGTGGTGTGTCATCTGCGTGGCAGGGAACATGTTCGTATGAAGTGTGCTATTCATTCAGATCATGCCTTTTGCATGATCTGAATGAATCTCTTTGAATGCATGTAGTATTTATGTCTGGCCTCACATTTTCTGGAGAATCGCTCTTCCCCACATAGATGGCAACAGACATCCAATCGCTGGGTCCACCGAGGTTGTCTCCAGTTCATTCCTCGTTTGAAGCCGTCACTTCTTTCATCTTAATGACAGAAGGTGCTGACAGTTGGTTGCAGTTTTAAACAGGGTTTATACACATCTTCATCCACATGTGTCTTTGTGTTTTTGTGTGGGTTCTTCCTCAGCTCAGTGTGTGTGTGTTTCAGTTGTGAGGAGGACTGCTGCTCCTCTGGCTGCTGATGAGTCTCTTTGTTTCAAGTCAAGGCTACCAACACAGTGCACAGCAACAATAACAGCCCAAATCATACATACTGCGGCTCCCCCATTACTCATCAGCCATCGCTGCTCCATTTCTGGCTACCAGCAATTTAGCTTTTTATTTACCAGCTCCTCTGGTTAAAAAAATACAAAAAAAAAAAAAAACGCACACAACACAAACCTCAAGGCTAAATTAGACAGAAATGAGGGGTCAGTGGGATAATAGGGCTGTGCTCGGGTAACATGCTTTTGCCTTGTTGATGTGAAATGGTGGAAGCTTGTTTCACATCATAATACAAGCCAGATGCCTTTTCAGAGCACCTACCGTACAATACACCACAAAACAAATCCATTGAATATCCAGCCCAAAACAACAACGTGCAACTTTTCAGGAAATTATCTGCAATAAACAAAGTGGGGTTTTTTTCTTCCCTCCCTCGCTCTCACTCTCCTCAGCATAATAGGAATAAAAAATAGGCACTTGAACTTTGGCTGGGTTAAAAAGGAAGTTGAGAGGATATTGAAATGCACAAAAACGTTTTTTCTTTTTTTTCTGAATAACTGATTGCTTTAGTGCCAAACACAGCAGGCTGGACCCAGGGGGCTGACCTGGACCATGAAATGAAGAGTGGTGGCCAGTGGGAGGAATGATGGCACAATAGTATTTCATGAACGTGAGTGTACTCTGTAGTGTAGGAGTGGGGACTGTGGGTGTGTGTATTGTGTTTATTTTACTGTTTTTTTAAGCAGAACTGCAGTCAACTTTCTGATATATCGACATGTTGCTGCACCTTCCACAAAGCTGTGTATCCCACTGTCATTTTACTGCTTAACACACACACACACACACACACACACACACACACACATGCTAACAGCATGAAGAGATCACCTCAGGCACATGCAAGTGTTTCTGTGCCTTCATGTGTATCTCCTAGATCAGTCCTGTGGGAAGTGATCACTCCTCCTGCCTTCATCTCCTTCAGTAATTGTCAGTATGTCAGACATGTCCAGAGCATATATCCAACAGCCAGGCCCAACTGGCCACTGCCTCAGTGTGTGTGTGTGATCAAGCACATATTTCTGAGATTGGTGGGGGTTAAATCGTGTTTGAAGCATTTTTCCCTTTCATGTACATGCCCTCTAGGCCTTTCTGCTCTCACAGTTCACAGTCAGGGCTCCGTGGTCATGAACTGATGAACTGCACCTCTTCAGGTTCAATCCATTACAGAAAAAACAGCTGGACAGGTGAAAAACAAGGTTTTGGTTTAATTCAGTATGATGTGGGAAGAAAAAGGTACCTGTGTTCTGCACAGGGTGTTGTGGTTATTAATGAACTGTGTTTTTTTTCTGCATGGAAATGAACTCCGGAGCTCAGTCTCTATTAGCCTATTTTCTTTGACTAGAGGCAAGTTATTTAATGTTGTCTGTGGCTGTTTTATTTTTCTTTTGATTGGCCACACTAACCATCAGGGCTTCGGCACAATTAATGAGCCAATAATCCACAAATAAAAAAGGAATCCAGAGCTTTTTTTTTGTGCCAGTGATCAGCTGGTGAATCAGTGGCGCTGCAGGCTGTTGCACCAGCCATGTGTGCAGTAAATTCTAATGTAGTGGAGTTTGAGTAAGGCTAGGTTATAACTTAGTAAAAGTGGTTGCACTGGATTACAATTCTACACCTAACCTGAGCAGGTGCACACTACTTATTAACTGCTGTGACGTTAGAAAGATGGAGAGGAGTCAGAGGTTTTTCATTTCCTGTTTCCATCAAGAGGCACCGCTTTGTACATTTCTAAGCATGACCACAAATCTTCCCTGAGCCTTGACCCTGTGTTTATTATTTAACCATGACGGCAAAGTTCATCTAACCTTAACCAAGCCCTGATTTTCAAACCATGACCTTCACCTAAAACTAACAAAGTTGATTTTATTCTTAAACCAAGTTAAACTTTAACCACCGCGCTGTCACCATCATGAAACACACCAGGAGGTATTTAGTTGTTTCATAAGGAGGACTTGTTGCTGTATAGGTATGGTACAGCCATCTTATTTGCATCTCAATAAGCCAGAGAGAAATGTAATATATAACATATATGTTCCTTTATCAAGAGTGTTATTGCCATTGTCTCCTATAAGGGGATATATCATCCTCACATATATTCATCCTCTGCCTATATTTAGAGGATATAAGTTTATAAATACACATAGTACAATTTGTATGTTTCTTTTGAATATTTCTGTTAACAATTTAATTTATATATGGAACTTTATTGAGACAACATACTTACAAAAATGTTATAT
Organism: Trachinotus anak; assembly: GCF_046630095.1. Lineage (NCBI taxonomy): Eukaryota > Metazoa > Chordata > Actinopteri > Carangiformes > Carangidae > Trachinotus > Trachinotus anak. Next base: position 5,042,440 of record NW_027273885.1, on the reverse strand, counting down.
TCTTATTTTTTTTTCTTATACATTTCTTTTTATATTTAAACGTGTCTATCTTCTTATTCTCGGAAAGTGGTCTTTTTCGAAACCCACTGTTTATAATATCAACATATATTGACAGGTTTTGGGATAGATATGTTACATGATAGATTTATGTAACATATGTCTACAAAATAAGCAAACATACACAAACATACATATTTGCATGTGCTATATGTACTATATATGTCAATATAAGAAATTGTCTCATTTTCTTATATGTTTTATATATCATTTTTACACATTTTTATTTTATATGTACATACATTTCATATATGGAAATTCATTATATGCATATATATTACATTTGCATGTGGAAAAAAAGAAAGTACAACACAAACATAAAGTATCATGTGATCACATACATGCTTCACACATACCTAATTAATCAGCCTCTTAATTTAACCCAGTTTAGATTGAAGCTAGATAGTTACAACCAGGCTTCACACTTGAATTTACATCCAAACTTATGTTATATTGGAGCAACAGGCAGCGGGTGTTTAATACTAATAACCAACATTATTATTCTAAGTATTATTCTAACTGTCTCTCAAAAAGACTGCTGCTTTAAATATGTATAACTTCCATCATTAGACAACTGAGGAAGAGCTCATCCCTAATTTATTGAAAGTACAAGTTGGATTCCGTCAATAAATTTTTACTGAACCAACACATTTCAGTCAAATGTCTCCTTCCTCATCTTTAAAAAAGAAATATATATTTTTTGTCCATTATAAAACTTGCAGATTAATACAGTAACAACTGTCCTTCACACTTATTGGTTCAGTTTATTTGAGCAGTTTCAGGGGAGAAACACACATTCGGGGGGCTGTGTGACTATGAGACATAAAAATATGCTAGACTTATTCAACAGTCTCCCAGGGACACATAAAGTATGTTTGCTCCTGCCACTCAGCGGGTGGCCAGCAGAACTGTCTCACCAAACGTTGCTCACCACTGTTACAGTAACACCAGTACAGGTCGACTCCCTGTGTGTCCCACATATCCCACCATCATTACACTGGAACCTATTTCTTCCTGTAATCTCAGGGCCCCTGCACCCTCCTCTGCATTATCTCTTTTGGGAAATAAGTGGCACTGGAGGGAGGAGGAGAAATTACAAGGTTTAGTTTGCAGGTTGTCTCTCTTTTTTCCCCTCCTCCTCTTCCATCCCTCCAGGATGAGGAGAGATGAGCTCATTCCGTGTGTGTGATGTGTGTGGCATGTGTGCGTGCGCGTGTGTGTGTGTGTGTGTGTGTGTATTTTTCAGAGGTCCAGAGAGAGTCCCAGTAGGGAAACTCTCTTCCTCTCATCACATCTCCTTGCCAACTTGCCTTCGATTTTTAGAGTGATATGAGAAAGATAGAGAGAGGCAAAATGGAATGGACTGCCAGGAGGAATCAGGAACACAGTGCTTAGAAACGCTGGGGACTAAGTGCTGTTGAGTGTGTGTGTGTGTGTGTATGTGTGTGTGTGTGTGTGCGTGTGTGTGTGTGTATGTGTGGGAGAAAAAAAAATGTGTCCATGGCATAACCAAGCAACTAAGATGAAAAGAGTGAAAGAGCAGATAAAAGCGAGCTTTTGATTGGATGTCTTTGAATGATGAAAGGGTACAGGCAGAGGAGACTGAAAGTAAAATAAATGTAAAGATCAATAGAAAAAAAAGAAAAGAGATGGATAAAGTCGACAAAATCTATATAAAAAGAGACACAAGGACACATTCTTAAGGACCCACTACTGTTAGTGTTAAGCGTTTCATCTGTCACACACATACATACACAAGTAGCCACACACACACGCACACACACACACGCATTTCTTTAACCAGATTACTGTGCATAGTGCACCTCAAGTTCCATGAGACAGTGGCCTTCACTTCAAAAGCCCAGTCAGTCTAAAAGGATTACACCGCGGATACCTTTATTTGCTCAATGTGTTTTCAGCCCCCCTTTTCACAGCCGGCCTGAGGTGCCACATAAACTGGCCAGAACAAAATTCTGCAGGGATCAAAAAGACCTGAAACCTCGTCTCTTATGCCAACTCCTTGTCCACCAGCACGCACACACCCAGACACATACACAGCACACACTTCTGTAAATAAGAGACTGTCACTGAGCAGCGAGAGAGAGCAGAAGTGGGTTTGAATCAGCAAGAGTATTTAACTGGGGCTATTTTATATTCTGGGTTTGCTACATCTTCAGGCCCACTCTTTACATGCACTGTACGTCCACCTGTTTTAATGAGCACTTTGTGCAAAAAATTAATTGAGGGAAAACAAAACAAAGAAACATGAAGCATTCACATCATGCGGCCACTCACATGGCTCCGCTCCATCAGAAAGCCCCAAAACTAAAGGATAAAAAGAGCAAGGCTGTTGGAGGTGTGCCCCTTTCTGTTCACGTCTGCCCTTGTTAAATGCCCTCACAGCCCTCTTGAACGTCATAGCAGCTGATAAAAACACAACAGGATACAGGAGAATCAGAAGAGACAAATTCATTCATTAAAGCTGCTGGTAGGGAGGATTAAGAATGAGGATGTTATTTCACTGAGCCAGAGCCAAAGCCCGAATCCATTTCAAACATAAATATCAGCAACTGTGGATGAATCTGACATCTGACAAAAACCATAAGTAGGTTGATGGTTATGACACAGTTAACCCCCCCCCCCAAAAAAAAACCAAAGCAAAAAAATATGCTAACAAAAACATGTTTACTGAAATTAGATTAATAAAAGCAATGAAATGCCACAGTTTCACAATTACTTGTGCTTAGTCAATATTAAAGTATGTAGAAAATAAAACTAGTTCAAAATATCAGGATTTTGAGATAAAGGCACTACCTAATGTTTTATTATAGCTTTTCTAACTTTGTCAGTAGTTTGCTGTGTAAGTGTCTCTCTTGACATGCTCCCAGTGCACATGTGTGAGAGAAGCAGGAGGCTGTAAATGCCATATCTCAAATTGCACATACAAGAACGGACTAGGATAATGGCTCTCAAATGACGCACAGAGGGAACATTTGTGACTGCGAAACCATTTGATAAAGAGGGGTCATGATGGTAATGGCAGCAAAAGTGCATTTTCAGCTCCTATACATCCACTCCTGGATGGATGCTTTCAGTTTTTTTGTTTGTTTTTTTACCTAATGCATAACACTCCTACATCTCTATCACTCACTTTGTTTTGCTCACTCTTCCCCTGAGGAAGGAGGGGGAAGGAGGGGGCAGCAGAGTGACTATGCAGTCAGCCTTTCCCTTATTTCTGCAGGTTAATAAGTCCCCATCTGAAAGAGAAGCAACACATACAGTAGCACCGCCGCACAGTCACTTAAGGCACAGAGGCAAACTCAGACAAGGCTTTTTTCCCTCTTTTTCCAGCTCCTCTTTGCTCTTGTATTCTCACTCCGGAGGGGGGTTTTGCACTTCAGCCAAGGTGGATGGAAAACAAACTCATGATAAAAGCCTGACCTTTGTGTAAGCTCTATCATTCTGCTGCAGGGACAATGTTGAGGGGCAGAAAGGGAGAGAAATGTCAAAACAAAAATGCCATTGTTCACTGAGGTGCAAATAAAGTCAGACTTTGATATGTCCTTGCCTCCTCTCAACGTTTCTTTTCCATCTCTGGTGCTGCAGATCCGAGATTATTATAACCCCCAGTTTCATTTTATTGTTAGGTGACTTCTTGCAGCTGCAGTAAGATGTAAGATGCATCTATGGGTCGCATCAGAGGGTACAGACAGACATACACCCACCTTTATACATCTTTCTGCCTGCCAACCTTTCAGTTTGGCTGTTTGTGTGTTTTGTTTACTGTGCTCATAGCTCTCGTTGGGTGGTTTCACAGGCCCACGTCCGCTCTTGCTGCTTTGGTTATGTTAGGCTCAGATGCTGTGGGGTCCTGCTGCAACACTGCTCTATTCTCCAACTGGCCACTGAACCTCCCCCACCACCATCCTGCTGCGTGCTACCACACACACACACACACACACACACACATGTACCAGGCACCAGGCGCTTGGATCACGGCCAGAATGCACAACCTGACGTGAGCCACAAAAGCAGCATGCACACATGTACAGAGATGCACAGGCGTATATTGTGCGTTCTACACACCTACACTTTTACACACACCTGGGGCAAATGCAGGGTGAATTGTCAGATTATTCCACTCTAAACAAAACTCAGAAAAAAACTACAGTGCGATCCTGCTTTATCTCACCCTGCCCAGGGCTGCAAACAGCTCATAATCTCAAGAAACTAAATCCAAACAAAAAGGTCAAACTGGGTCCAACAGGTGAATTATTTCCAGGCCACGTCATGATTTTCAATTACATCCCAGAGGAGGACATGAGGTGGGCTTTTTAAGATGGCATGGAGGTGCGGAGTTTAGTTTCCACTGCGTGTCCTCCAGACGCTGCTCTGAGATGAGAGGACAGCAGAAGGAGCTCTGTATGAAGCACAGCAGAGGTCAGGGTGTCAGTGTCTGAGTGGGACTGTGGAGGGGTGGCCTCACTGAGGCCCAGGTGTTTTGGCAGGAGCACAGTTTCCTTTGTTTTATGCTGTGAATGAGTAATGAACTCACTTGTATTCTACCCAAGCACATAAAGCCTTCTCATATTTATTTGTTGAGCTTTGGCAGCTGCTGCAGTTTGATCTTAGCTTTGGTTCCTGTGTCATATTTAACGTTGCAAACACTGGTGTGATGGTAAAATGAGCTGAGATTCACTTCTCATCTGCTTTCCAGATCCCGCCTTCATGAAACAGGTTATTGTCAAATTCCATTATTTTCTCTTTCAGTATTATAATAACATTTCTGTCACTCAGCTTCTACTTCATTCAGAAATTTGCATCTGTTCTTTTCAATTCTATTAATTTTCCCTCCAGTTATTAAACTGAAAACTTTCAGGTCTTACAATGTAAAATGTCAAAGAACTGACTTTATTATTGTTTTTGTCTATTAGGTGATAAGTGCATAGTAGAGAAAAGTACTTGTAGGAGACACTGCAATACGTGGGCAAGTTAAAGTATTCAGAGGACGCTCAATTCAGGGACTGCATCCTTCAAAGGCTGCGTTCGAAGACTGACTGCGTCACAGCGGTGCGACAATGACTGTCCCACTTTCACAAGGCTCCTTCAGAGAAATGCGTCCTTTGTTTCCCATGTGGCCCAACCAATCCCAACATTCACTGTCTGCCAGTGATGAATCACTTCTCAAACAGAATAGGCAGAATCCGCAAAGAAAACAGCGGCTGAGGATAAATAGGAAGTCCTTCGCAGACCAGACTGTTTTTGCTTCATCCGGTTCGGCCTTCGTGTCTATGCGGTCCTCGGACATAGTCCAACGAAGGATATAGCTCCTGAATTGGGACACAGCTAAAGTGCCTCATTTATTTTAGCTGAGATATTTCTTGAGAAAACTAGTTCTCCTGAGTGGAATAAATTACCTGACAAAATTAGTAACTGAAATAAAACAATAACTAGATTAACTAGATTCAGCAGGGGAAGTCTAACAAACTGCTGAGTTGCATTATGGGAGTTGACAGCTGATATTTTGACCACCCTTTTGTTTTTAATCTGTCTTTTCTGAGTCCAGCAGCTTCCATGGAAGTGCAGCACTAAATCACTGGAGTACACCTTTAATATCCATAAAGCTCATCTAATACATTTCATAAATTAGCAGTCAAGATAAAAATTTCATGCACAGTTTAATGTCAGTGTTATTAGCTCACAGACTAAGATCTCCAAGGGTCAAAGAAGACACGCATCACTGCAACGATGAAGTGGTTGAGTGGGAAGAAAAGAAGACAGCCGAAGGCGCACAGCTCGACGTTAGCAGAGCCGGGATGTTTCTGGATAATTCGCAGTGACCCGCTGATGGACAACTCTCAGCCTCTCCGAGCTGGCAGGAGCTCCCAGCTCGCCATGTAGCTGTAATTGCCTGTTGGTTGCAGTAATGGCTAACTGTCTCCGCCACGTTTACTTTTCATTATGCTGATGTATTCATCACAGCCCCTTTTGTTGACCTTATCAATCAGAGTTTAATTTCCTACAAATTTCTTTTTAATTACAACGGTTTCTCTTCCTGCCCGTCCCCCTGGGGCCTGTTCAGATTGTGGCACCCGCCTTGTATAAGGTGACACCCGTCAGCGCAGTTACGGTGGCACACCTTTGCCTGGTCAGAGTTTAATCAGCCATTATAGCGCCTCTGCCATGCTCAGAGCCTCAAGTCAAACCCAGGACTCTTGCTTAAATAATTGACAGTGAAATGGCACGGGGAGATAGTCAACCAGCAGGAAGGGGCAGCTGAGCTCCAGCGTTCACCTCTCAGCTGTCACACAGCCTGGTGATATTAGCCTGTACAGGTTTGATAAGTGTATCCCCAATACCCCATAATTAAATTGATGTGAAGAACAAAAATGATTCAGTGGCTTTTAACTCCACTCATTTGTGAGAGGACAAAATTACAGGCTGTGGTTATTATTAAAATGCATGAGTAATACATTTTTATTAATTAAGTTGCTAAAGCAGAGAATATAGTGCAGCTGAAGGCGGTAAAAGTTGTTTCTTATTAAAAGAAAGAAAGAAAAAATAAAGTTAAAGGTTAAAATAAGGTTACGGGCTTTCTGAGAGATAGTATATGAAGGAAAAAGAATTTTGTCTTGTTTACCTTGAAGCCAGTTAACGGAATTCAGCCTTCTGCTTCCCTTCTGTGCGACACAGAGGCAAAAGGTCATGGTGTTTGAATCAGCTCAGGTCTAAATAACAAAACACAACATATCGGTAAGAGCAGTTTCTCCTGCTTGTTAACACATAAAAACAAAAAAATGATGTGTTTTATTCCAGCTCTGTCCTCGTGGTGTTAAAAAGCAGAAGCTAGTCATGTTCAGCTGCGGTTCCTTCAGATGCTGGCGAGTCGACCTCCCTCCGCTCACAAATAGAGGTTATCGCATGCTATTTACCGAATGCTTTTAGTAGCCAATGAAGGTATTTGCTTTTAAAAATTGAGGTCACTCAGAGTGCAGCTCAGGCTTTTCTTTCTTCTGTGTGTGTGTGTGTTAACTGATTTTTTGTTTTTAAGCACACATCCTATTAGAGGCTGTCTGAAGCCTGGAGGCTGAGGCGTAGATGAGCACTGCAGAGTTCAATCCAAGTGTCAAAAGGACAAATCTTCTCATCGCTGTGTGTCGTTACGGCAACGTGGCCTGAAGACTTTTAGCAAAGAGTGCAAGTATGAGAGGTGCTTCTTTGTGACGCCTCCTGCAGAGTGAAGGGATGCAGACAAGCTTGGCCGTGCGTGGTGTCATGTTCCCGTCATATCGATGAGAGGATTAACTGGGTTTAGCTTTGATTCAAGTGGCCATTGAGGAATAGGTAACTATTGCTAAGTGTCAAGGCCTTGCAGCCGTGAGTGACTTCAATCGTGGCAAAGCGGCTGCAATGTTTCCCCTAGGAACCTCTGGAACTGATGTTCTGGCTCATATCTCCACTCCCACCCTCCCCTCCACCCCTCTTCAACCTCTGATAGTCAGCATTATTTGCAAGAAGAGAGGAGCATATCCATCCATTTTCCTGATAATGACTTGGGGAGGCATGTCTCAAGCTGTCAGGGCACGGGCGCCATTCTATTAAAACGCTGCCAGCGTTGTATTTCTTACCAGAGATTGGATGAGCTGCAGTCGTGGGTTAGGGGTGGGGTTGACATGTAGGTGGCACCCCATCGAGCAACTGCAGCGGTTCCTTTAATGTCCTCATCACTCCTGGTGAAAAACCATTGCACCCCACACACACACACACACACACACACACACACACACGTGCATGGAGACCAGCAAGGCTTTGAGATGTCGTTAACTTGCAACGGCATCACAGCTAGGTCACGCTGGCTGATGGAAAGATGCACTCGATCTTGTGTACCGGCGACATCACAAAGGTCACCAGGGTGGAGATTGTGATGTTCAGGTGTCTTCCACTGTTGTTGTGTGAGTTGTGTATCTGGAGCTGCTGTATCAAGACAGTGCAGCTGCATCTCTTTGTCCGCTCACAATGAAAAATTTTTGGTTATGCTGATGACAGAGCATTTAGGTCAGCCTGACACTGCTAAGTAGTCACAGTGAGCAGCATTAAGGCTTCAAGGATTTAAAAGGTCAAAAGTGCTCCTGAGCTGTGTGCCTCCAATTCTCCAGACTCCTCATTAGCTGTCACGCATTCTGCTCAAATAGTGTTATACCCTGTATTACACATTTATTGGGGTTGTGCACTTGTCCCAAGTTGGAGCAGCAGATTTTTTTTTTTTTTTTTTGGGGGGGGGGTGGTTCCCCCCTTCATCTGCTTCGAAATTTATTGCTTTCTATTTTTCTTTATTATGACTCACTTCCACTGCCGTGCTAAAGAAGCAGCTGGTTTTGCAGAAACAGTTTTTGCTGATTTGTTCCAGCACCACGTGTGCTTAATTGTTCTGTATTGGCATCACAATATTTTCCACAAAAAACCCACAAAAGATCCTTTTTTGATAGGTTTGTGTCTCTCTTGGCTCATGGCTTTGGCAGGGATGCCGCACACACACACACACACCACGTTTCCCCTTGAAATTCCTGAACAGCAGCGTCAGCAAGCTACTCGTTCTCAAAATGACACGGTTTGGCATTTAAAGTTGAAATCCAGTAGGCCTATCATTTTACCCCTCACTGTTGTAGCAAACTCATGCATATTTATCACGTCCTAATAGACTAATGTGTTCCTATCGCTCTTCCCCTGTAAATGATCTCCTCTGACTGTATCAGGGCTCTTAGCCATGCTTTCTGCTGACACTCATGAATATGTATCTCTGTAGTGTTTGCATGTTTTCCCCAGGTCTCACGAGGGTTTTGCTGCTACCCAATGTCCTCAAAAACATAATGGAGCAATCAAGTTCAGTCCTGTATCTCACTCTCAATATCTTTCTATGCATTTTTATACATTTACAGTTTGTTGCTGTTATTATACAAGCTACAAAAAATACATTTGCCACATCTAACATGTTGCATCAATTGATTCTTCACTGTTTTTGTCAGTTTGATCAAGTCTGAGTTCCTACAACTGCCACTTGAAATAGCAGAAACTTTGCACAGCCATTGATGAGGAGTGATCCAAAAATCAGCAAACTGTTCAAAGGAAATGGGATATAATAATGTATATGAAGCAGAGGGTGGTCATACCAGATTCTGACTAGTTTCCTGATCCACGACCCTCCTCGCCTAAAAAATGCACATCTGCACCACAAGTCATGTGAAATCCACACTTCAGCACTGGCCTTTTATTGTGACCAGCCCAGGACGCACTTGTGCAGGAATCATGCTGTGTAATGTCGATATGCCACACCTGTCAGGTGGATGGATTATCTTGACAAAGGAGACATGCTCACTAACACGGATTTTAACACATTTGTGAAGCAGATTTGAGAGAAAGATGCCTTTTGTGTGCGTAATAAAAATGTCTTGGGTCTTTAATTTCAACATATGAAAAATGGGGAAAAAACTAAAGTGTTGCGTTTATGTTTTTGTTCGGTGTCTGTCTGACAATTGCCACAGACACAAAAGCAATTTCAAGAAGGGCAACAAATAAAACTATAAATATAAACTTCATGTAACTAAAATTTTAGCTGCTTATTTCAACCATTTATCCATCACTTAAAGCTCAACATTTTTGAATTCTCTTCATGGTATCTAACAAGTTTTTATGCACACAGTGTTAACACTGGTGTTGGTCTGCGCAGTCAGACTTATAGCTGGTAGCCTACAGATTATTGTGACAGTAAGTACATCATTACACCACTTATTTAGAAGCCAATAGGTTTGGATGGTTATTTTCCTTCTAAACACAAATAAATCAGTATTTTTAATCAAATGTAGAAATAGCAATTCATTCCAGAGTCTGGCAACTGGAGAGGTACCTCCTATGTCACCGGATGGGGAATCACTAATCAAATTTTAAGAGCAGTGAAAATAATGTAGAGACTAACATAAAATGCAGCGGTATTTGTTTCCAAACAGCAACAACACAAGTGCTCTTTTTGTGCTCATGTTTTAAAAGAACATGATGTCTTTTTGCCTGTTTGGGTTGTGCGGAAAGTGCACTTTTTAGCATTGCCAAGTGGCTTTTACTGGCATTCAGGGAATAATTGAGGTGGTTTGTAACAATGCTTGCTTGATTACCAGGCCTTCTGAGAGCAGGTCCACAGTCTTTGGTTTCCTTTTCGCTCAATGGAGAGTAATTATTGCATACGCGCTTCATTTAAGGCTAGTATTATGTTTTTTTTAAGTGACTTTTCTCTGGGGACCTGAAATTACTGCTTTCCTTTGTGTCATTTTCAATCCATCAATTTGAATTTGAACTTTAAAAAGCAGCCAAAAATGTAATTATAATTTTTCTGGCCTGGCTAAAAGGCAATAAGAGGGACTTGAGGGCTCCAGTTGTTTTCCAGGACTCTTTTCTTCTTCTTCTTCTTCTTTTGACTGTAAGAAGGGGAGGAAGTGGCAAGTGGGTCGGCATGGTGCCACGCACAGCTCAGGGGGCTGTTACTCAATTATGGCCCTTAATCAGACCCTCAGCACATGAACTTTGTTTAGACTTGGCCTTTGATACAGTTTTCTACTGGCAGCACAGCGGTGGTCATTGATCAAGCATGGCATTGTGCTTTGAAACCTGCAGGGAGTGTTTGAGCAAGAAAAGAAGAAAAGAGAGAGAAGCGGTGGTGGGGCGATTAGCAAAATAAGAATGTCTTATAGAAACTGAGGCTGGAGGAGCTTTTCCAAGAACAGAATGAAATGTGCATGTGTTCGCAGTGTCTGTGTGTGCATGTCTAAATGGTTTACCTGTGGACAGCTTTTCAGGGGAAATGAAATTGAAGATATATCTAAGCAGGTGAAGACTGACACTCCTGTCACACCTCGTAGCACAAGTGTTTCACTGACACTTTGCTTCCTGTCTCCACAGTGAATAAACACAAGCCATGGATTGAGACGTCATACCACGGGGTGATCACTGAGAACACCGACATCGTTCTGCTGGATCCTCCTCTGGTGGCCCTGGACAAAGACGCCCCCATCCCTTACGCAGGTATGGTACATCTCAATCCTCACGGTCGTTAATGAAGAATGATCACAGCGAGAGCAGTAAAGACGGGAAAACTCCGGACCAAGTGGAGGCAGTTAACGATGACTCAGGTGTTAATCCTCACAGGGAAGTGTAGCTGCAGGATATACTCACAGTAAGGATATAAACCATATTAAGCTGTGATGTGATGTGATATCACGGCTTAAATTGGCCTCATGTAGTAGAACTGCTGCATCACAGCTTTTTTTTTTTTCCCTTAGTGCTACTGCTCTGTGATGCAACCATTTAATCCAATAATTCCCAGTTAGCACACATGACATACAGGACTCATATTTCATATTTATTTAGAGTGGAAAGTGGCCCAAATAAAGCCCATGGTGGCTGAGGACACTGCATAATAAAAAAAGAGAGAGAAACCGGATTAGATTCTTCCCACTTTGTGACCATTCCAGCTCTTCTAAAGGGTGCCAGCTCTTGTGGGAGGACGTTAGCTAGAGGCTGTTGGCGAGCCCAGCCAGCCAATCTCCTGCCAGGCTGATAATGTGGCCAAGGCCAATGCATGGGGCTGCAGCATCAGGGCTGCAGCCCACTCACAGAGGCCCACAAGCTGAGTTGGATGGATGGATGGATGGAGAGGAAGTGTTTGTGTGTGTGTGCACAAGCGTGCATGTGTGTATGCTTATGAAAACATTTCTTCATTGTTTGCTATATTGTGTGTGTGTGTGTGCGTATGCTGTGGCATGGCCTGAGGGGGCTTACTGTAATGGCCACTCTACAGGGAGAAAGAGAGAAAATGATGAGACAGTAGGGAGGGTAGCTGGCTGACCAGCATATGTCCTCTGGCTCTCCACAGACTGACAGCCACACAATGAGAAACACACACACACACACACACACACACAACAGGCAGAACACATGGGTGTTCCTGGATTTCTGAAATGAGGCTGCTGGGAGAGACCTCTCAAAAAATTATCAACAAACAGGACCACTGACATCAACAGTCTGTCTTGCAGTCTCCGTCTCCCTTTCCTCATTTTTTTCCTCACATCCCGCATCACCTCCGTCCCTGTGCACCTTTTGAGCTATGCCAACAAACCTACACACACAGCACCAGTCACCCTCTGTTCACTACCTCCCTAAACAGTGATTTCCATCCAGGCAGACATTGTTCAGGGCAGAGACAGTTATCCAGTAATTAGCAGAGGTGAATCCTGCACTGGTCCAGCGAACTGCCGGGGCGGAGTGTCAGGGCAGTGCTCAGGTAGCAGTTAAGCCTCATTTATTAGGCCAGCCAGGTTTTAATTACAGTAAATCTAAGCCACTGACAAGTGATGTCTGACTGATGCTCAATGGGTAATGGGAGGAATCATAATACACTGAAAACACCTTTATATTGATTTCTAACCTCATAAAACCACCACCTGCTTCAGCATATTAACACTGCACACATTTCAAAGATGTGATTTCTATGCACATATATCTGACAAACATTTTAATGTCGAATATCTGTTAATATGCATGATTTGAAAATGTGGATTTCCCATCTGTGCTTACCTGAAAGCTCCTTGAGATCCAGTTTAATTCAGCAGAAAAATACCAGTAAGCCCAGACTACTTCCTTGCTAGTCTTTTACATAACTCCAAACCTGTCCAGTAATCGTCTTGGACTGCTGAGCAAGGTGCAACCGTCACCACACTCACTGGTCTGGAACAACAGGAAATGTGGCAGTGCTGCGCCTGAGAGCCAGCTAAGACTGACATCAGCCATCACTGCGGTGCGACAGCAGCTCACGAGCTTCAGAATCGCAGAGACAGCATGTCAGAAAGAGTGAAAAGCACAGGTATAGATAGACTCATTGTTTTATGCATGAATGCATGGATATGTCTGACAAAATGCAGGTGTCTTGCCCTGAGAAACAAAGAAAATACAAAAAGGTAGGTGATACAAACGGCCATATGCAACAGATAACATCAAGAAAACAGACTTTGATGCACATCTTTAGTTTTCTACTGCACCCAGGACTGTTTTTATTTATGAGTCACACACGCATATGAGCAAAACTTGTCTTGAGCATATGTTTCTAGTCTGTCACAATGTAAAGTTTTAGTATGTTGACAGGTGCCTGCATGAACTGCCAGTCATCAGCTTGAGTTTTTCCAGTTCAGTGACAACTATATGTGGAGTGATGTTGTTGAAACTGTGCTGGAAAAGTGAAACATACCAAAATGATGCTTCAGCTTGGCACAGACACAACAGCAACACCCGACAGTGAGGATACAGTGTGATTAAGCAAAACTCCAGATCAGGTTTGATGGTGAGGTTTTTGAACAGTAGGTGCCAATATTAATTCAACTAAATTATTTCTACAATATCCATGCATGTAGTTTAATATCTGTACTTAAGTGTATGTATCATGGTCACAGTTAAGCAACTAAAACAAATATTCTGTATATAAAGATGGACGTAGCCTCCTTCACGTCACCTACAGGTTTCTGAAGAGCGGCTTTGGAGCTCAGAGTGGGCTGCTCTGCCATCGCCACCTTGGCAGTGGCTGGCTCCACCTACCTCTTGCCTAATCCAAGAATGGGCAAAGAGGTCGGGCGTGCATGGAGCTGAGACTTCAGTGCATGCCGGTTTGTGGCAAACATGTACACCCTCAATTATGTGTAACTTTAAAACCTAAATGAAATTTAAATGGGTTAGTTATATAAAAATTCACCGCTGTACAGTAGCTTTAGAGTATAAAAAACATTTTTTCTACTGAACTGTGAACATGTTTATTTGTGCTGTAAAGTTGGACATTTTAAAATGAGAGTCCGTAGGGATTGACTCAGTTTTGGAGCCAGACTCAAGTGCCCATTATAAGAACAGCAGTTGTTGGCACCGTGTACGCCCCAACCGCAGTGCTTGTTGAATGGTCAAACAGCATCTAAACCCACCCCCACCCCCCACGCCTATACTATGATGGAAACTGGGGCTCCCGCATCTGTAACTGTCTCCCAGGTTATCTTCATTTATTCTTTACACAGCTATTTTTGTCACTCTTCATCTGCACAAGCAAGTACAACATTTTCAGTGCCTTCATAGAAAGACTGTTGGCTTGACGCTGCTATTCTTCACTTATTTAAGCAATTTTCCCCTCTCAATGATGACGTCACCCTGATTGAGTATGAACATTTGAAACAGCTGTAAGAGTTTTACCCTGGTAAAAGAGTTCTGGATGTGATTAAAGGGGGGAAAAAAAAGTTTTTTTAATGTAACATAAGCACTGATGTGTGAATTCAAGAAATCCCGTTGTGCTAATTGTAAGTCATGGTCATTGTAAGATAATGAGAGGCCTGTGTGCGCTGAACTCGGTGGATAATGTCTATGACCAGGGTCCATTAGTTATTATGATGAAGTATCCTTTGTTGGAGACAACTTCCACTGTACTGAGTGGGCTTCTAAAGTGACGGGTCAACAAGGTTAATGGGCAGAAGCTGTGCTGAGTACCGATATTTGACACAGGTTAGCTTGTTGTCAGTCGCTCCTGGTTTTCTGTTGCTGGCACACACACACTGACACCTACGCATTTTCTGGTGACGTAAGGTGCTATTCATGTGTAAATCCCTCACTCTCACTGGTCCCCAGAGCTCTGCGGATTTTGTTTGAACACCAAGCTAATGTCTCACCAGTGACCCACGTATGCACACGCTGCTCAGTCAGCAGCACTGGTGGGTAAGACAGGCTCGTAAAATCTCTCTCACACACACACACACGCATACATTCATGCTGCATAAATCATGCTAAACCTTTCATGTTGGCTCTGACATGTCATATGCAGTTTGCCTTCTCTCTCACTCTGAATGCTTCTCATTCCTGCCTGTGTTCTAACTGACAGCAGCCGAACTGATCCTGCCTGTTCATTTGATGTATGAACAAACAAAGTTTCTGAATTCTACTTTTACTGCATTTACAAACATGTACTTCTTAAGGCGTAAAAAAAAAAAATCTATCATCTCTGACCTTCAACATGCCGTTACTCCGGAAACAGCAGGGGATATTGTGTAGTCATTCGCTGCCGTAAAACAAAGCAAATAGACACAAGTAAACATACAGGCTGGCTAATCTGCTGTGATTAATTAGCCTCTCGCTGTCTGTCTGATTGGGAAACAGATCTCAAGCTAATTATGAAAAGTATCTCATTAGCACAGAAGCTTCATACAGTGTGTAGGTGGAGAAGCATGAGCACTGTAATGTGTTTATTAATAAGGGAGATTGAGAGGGTTTTGTTTGAGAGGTGAAATATGTTGCGTGACTCAGAGGGGGAATAAATGTGTGGAAATGAGGTAAATCGTATGATGAGTAGGGAGCATAAAGGTTAAATATTTATGGTCTTGAATTCTATGACTTTGCACAATTTGGTGCAGCCCCAGATAATAATCTGGATCTCACAGATCTCCGTAGGATTGTTTGGCCTTGGGCAGAGGCATGTGCTATACTGAGTGCCATTTTAGTCTGTTTAAGCACAGCACCCTTCAGTTTCATCACTTCCATGAGCAAAAATGTCACACCTTATGCAGAAAGCCCATAAGTGATCCAATAAGTGTGGTGTCTAAAATGAACTCATCCTCTGTCAAACTGTATAAATGGAAACTACGAGTTACTTTTATCCAGGCCTATCCCGACTGAAAAATATAGATGTGAAGTTAAAGCAGGAACCTGCTGATGGGAGACCCTCTATGCCTTTTAAAAGTCATTTCATGAGCTGAATGAAAATTTGTAAGGGGCCAGGGGGCTGCTTTTAATAAGGCAACAGTTTTTTCCCCCTTCTTTCAACAGGTGCCGCTGTCTCAATTCCCTCAAAATCCCCTACTTCAAAGCTGTTGCTTAAAACCATGATTAAAAAGTAAAAGATTGAAATAATTTTGCAGTGATAGTCTATCCAAAAGAAAAATCCTTCCCACCACAAGGCTGTCAGATTCCTTTAATCCGTCTGTGCTTTCAGTTCAGACTTTCCTCCCACAACAAATCAGCCTCTCCTTCCTCTTTCTGACCTTAAACAAGGTCTCACTTTCTTTCCCCCCTCCCACACACACTTTTTTAATCTTTGCTCAAATAATTTCCACCTGTCAGATTTCATCCAGCTCCGGTGCATTCTTGGGTTAGAGTGATGTCCTTTATCCTCCCTGAGACTCAGCACTGTCCACAGCAGTTGCGCCATTTTCCATCAGATGACAGCCCCTTCTTTGTGGAAGATTACAGTCTTTCTGACATCGTATATGTGGGGCCCGATAGCAAAAAGATGGACAGAACAAAGTCTAAGATAATGACTTAACTGCTAACACGGGGAACCTGAATTCAATCTCAAACACAGTGTTTATCAGTGATAATGTTAATTCATGCAAACTTATTTCTACAGAATCTTGAGCTGAAAAGTGCAGGCAGCATAATGCCTGTCTTGCTTCTGGCATTCTGAGTGCCTTAGTCTTTGGCTTGAAGACAATGGAGCCATCACTCTGCCATTGTTCACATACTCATTTATTAATGAAGTGCTGAAATGCAATCTGCTTCCTCACTGAACCACACAGATGAGGGAAATAGTCTTTGTAATGAGATTTTTTTTCCAGGCTTTTAGCTTTTTTGTCTTTTGATGAGTTACAGAACTGGCAGAGGGGAGCAAGTGGAGTCAGTGCCGCGACTTACCCCTTTGTTCTTTCAAAAGGAAGCGAAAAGGAACACGTGTTAGGTTCTCTTGAATGCCATTAGGCAGAATTTCCAGTCAACTACCTCCTCATCCCACTGAGAAGCAGAGATGCTTGACTGATGTAGTTGCTTTCAAACGGAGGCATTCACTGTTACTGGAATCACAAACTGATTTGGGAAACATTGTCCTTTATGTGCTTCATATCTGAAGTATATTTACTTTAGTATATTTTATATTTTTGCTATTCAGGGAATAATGTGGCATTGTTGATATGTTGTTGAGTCATAGCATTATTACTATCAGACCAATTTACTGTAGCTTTCATTTAGTGATTATAGTTACTAGACTGAACAATTAATTGAGGCAGTATCAAAATTGCAATATGCAATGTGCAATATCCAACTCACAGGGGCTGCAATCTTTTTTTTTTTGTTTTGATAAAGATAAAAACATACCATTAATGAAACATTGCGGTGCTACAGAGATGCCCCAGCCTACAAATGATATTCTCCACATGTAGGGGGACATGCTTGATTGGTACAAGCAACTACAAAAATCACATCATCATCATCATTGTTTTTAGATTTTTTCGGTGAAAATGAAATGCAGAAATTCTAAAACTAATATCACAAT